>NC_081368.1:53237233-58037233 GCF_030684315.1 Stegostoma tigrinum | reverse complement strand
AGGAAAGCTAACATTTCGGGCAAGGGTCTGGACTCAAAACGTCAACTTTCCTGCTCCTCTGATGCTGCTTGGCTGGCTGTGTTCATCCAGCTCTACATCTTGTTATCTCTTGTATCAGATGTGTGTTTGGACTGCTGTGAAGAGCAGATAGGTAAGTGGAGTTGAGACCACAATCAGATCATATATGATTATACTGAATGGTGGAGCCAGATCTGTTTGCCCTACTCCTGCTCCCAAGTTCTACATTCCCATGGGAGATCCTTTTTAGTATCATCCTTGAGTGGTGGGACAAAATTCAGATCTTGCATTATAAAGAAATATGGGAGTGAATTTATGTCTACCACTTTGTGGACAGCGCATTATATTTTCCTAATAATAACGCAGTTGGATTGAACAGATTCCAAGTAAGACTGCTTAATTCCCTGATACTTAACAAATGTGTGTACAGATATTTTGTTAATACTTCAGTATGATGTAAAAGCCCAATGATGGAAAGGCATTGTGCCAATGTTGCTGTTGGGTACAGTCTCTGTTCTGCAACTACATCATTCATTGGCTCATATTTTGCTTGGCTGCTCATACGTTTAGCAGTTAATTGTTAGAAATGAAATGCTAACTTTTTCCACTTTTGCAATGTAACAATGAATTTGAACAGTTGTGTCAGTAATTTAAGATGGCAGGCAGACTCTTTTAGTCATGATTGAAAGACAACCATCCTTAGTACTTGCAGATAGTGTGCCTGGCTAAGTCAAGGCATGCTATTTATAAGGGGATGGTTCAAGTATGAAATGCTTCACAATCTG
This sequence comes from Stegostoma tigrinum, assembly GCF_030684315.1. Taxonomy (NCBI): domain Eukaryota; kingdom Metazoa; phylum Chordata; class Chondrichthyes; order Orectolobiformes; family Stegostomatidae; genus Stegostoma; species Stegostoma tigrinum. The sequence continues at coordinate 58,036,430 of NC_081368.1, read as the reverse complement.
ATGGATGAGGAATTTGAGTGCTATTATTTCATTAGTTACAAATTGCCGGTAACAGAGAAAATTGTGCCTACTCTTGCAAGTTTTGGACCCTGCTAAAATAGTCATAACATTTCTCAGACAGCTGTATGCAAAGTAATTTCACATCTCACTGCTCTTGCTCAGGGAGACTTCAGTGTCTCAAACATTCCTGTGGTGGTAACTGGGGATCAAACAGAACATTGTTTTCAGAACCTCTGCTTCACATGGAATGCTATTGACAATAATCATGTACTCATTCTTTTCTGAATGGGCACTTTTGTGGGAGAGCAGGTTTTCATTTTATTTACTGGAAAATGCTGAAGCTATGTTTTACTGTACATGTTTAACTGGGAAGGCTGAGTGAGGTTGAAGACTCAAATTGCACAACAGCAGCAACAACTTCTGTTTATACCACTATTTTAAAATAATGAAACAACTCAAGATGCTTCACAGTTGCGTAACAAAGCAGGAGAGATGATGGAGTAGAGTCCTTTAGAGAATGGAATCAACATGAGACTACAGGCCCACAACAAATATGGCTGACTCTTAACTGCCAAACAAGATGTTCACCTGTGTCAACTACTAGAAGGAATGAAAATGGATGGACCATCTGGCATCAATTGAGTCAAAATTGGGACTCATCACACTCAGAAAATTTCTGACACAATGAGCCAGATAACACCACAACCATCCCTGCAGAGGTGGTGGCACAGAGGTACACATTTGGGAGGGAATTGCCAGGGAGTCCTCAACATTGGCCCCGGACGCTATGAACTCACATGATATTAGGTCAAATACGGACAAGGAAGTTTCTTGCTGATTACCACATATAGCTACCTCTTTGCCTGTGAATCATTAATCCTCCATGTTAAACACCACTTGGTGGCTAGAACTCAGAAGAATCTCTGGATAGAAGGCTTCCATGTCCATCACCGAGAGTGGCTTGGGAGCACTGCTAAAACTAGAGTCCTCAAACTAAGCTGGATCCTAGCTGCTAGATTAAGTCTGCAGCAGGCAGTGAGGGAATCAACAAGAGGGAAAAACATTCTTGATCACATTCTGACAAATCTATCTGCAACAGATACATCTGTCGATGACTGTATTGTTAAGAGTGACCACTGCATTGTCCTTGAGAGTCTAAGCCCTGTCTTCACATTAGAAATATCTTCCATCATGTTGCATGGCGTCATCACTGTGCTAAATCCAAGAGACGCTGTGATCTATGAGCTGCAGCAGAATTGTATCCAATCTGCAACTTACGGTCTTGTGTATCTCCTACTCTACCATCACCATCAAGCCAAGGAATTAAACCTAGTTCAATGAAGGGAGCGGGAAGGCATGCCAGGAACTAGAAAATTCATGCCTAAAAGTAGGTATCAGTTTACTGAAGCAGTAAAACAGGATTAGTTTTGTGACAAATGGCATTAACAGCACGTGTTCATCACAATGAAGCAATTCAACAACTAATGAATAAGATCTATTCTCCTTAGTTCAGCCACATCTAGTCATGAATGGTGGTGGACAGTGAACCAATTCATTGGAAGAAGAGCCTCCAAAAATACCCCTATCCTCACAAATGGGTGTCCCCACCACAACAATGCTGATATGTTGCATCATAATCTATTTGCAAGAATCTTCAGCTGGAAGTGACAAATGGATGAGCCACCTTGACCTCCAACGAAAGACTCCAGAATCACAGGTGCCAATTTGCAGCCAGTCTGAGTAATCCACATATTACCAAGAAATGGTGAGAGGCACTAGATACTGCCTTGACAGTGACTTCCAACACAATCGCAGTAATAGCATTAAAGAAGTGCACCCTTGACCTTGTTACATTCATGGCCAATTTGTACAGCTACAACACTAGCATCTACCTGACAACATGGGAAATTGCTTGGATATGTCCTGTACACATAAAGTAGGATGAATACAATTTGGGACAATTACAATCCCTTTAGTCAAAGATCATCAGCAAAGTGGTGGGAGATGTCACTATTTACGCCAGCAAGCTGCACTTGCTGAGCAGTAACCTGCTCACTGATGCCCCGTTTGGGTTCCATCGGGGTCACTCAGCTCCAGTCCTCAACAGCCTTGATCCAAGCATGGACAGAACAGCTGAATTCCAAAGGTGATGTGACAATGACTGCACTTGACATCAAGACTGTGTCATCAATAAGACCTAGCAAATTTAGAGTTAATAGGAATCAAGGGGAAGCTCTCCACTGGTTGGAGTCATATGCAGTGCAAAGGAAAATGACTGTATTTGAAGTTCAATATTACAGCATTACTGCTGAAACACCCCAGGGTGTGAAGTTGCACAGTCCAACCACACTAGAGGGCTACTGTCTAATTACAAAGAGATAACTAGTGACAATTTAATCTGAGGGTCACCACATATCAAGCAAGGGGAGAGTCTGAGAAGGAATATTGCAGGAATTGAATCCAAGCTGTTGGCATCACTATGCATTACAAACCAGCCAGCTAGCCATCTGAGCTGACTGATTCCCGAAAGTAGACTCATGGTGGCAGGGGAGAAATATCGTGTACAGGTTAACTATACCTTCACTCTGAGAATATTTACTGAGCGTATGAGAAAGGAGCTGCTTCATTCATGGTATGAGGTCACATGGAATTCTAACCTGAGTTTGTAGGGTTCAAGAAAGATGGCCTTTGTTACCTTTTCTGTAAATGACTGTGTTCAATAAATAAAGCTTGTTAAGATTCACTCACTGGAGTATAGACAGATGCTAAGACAAAGGATAGAGTGATCAGTTGTATGAAATGAGGGGTAGTTTACTTTTATCACATTAACAAAGAATGTAATTTGCTTAAAGATTAACTCAAGGCTATTTTGATGCTGCAGTAGGCGTAGAAACAGTTTGAGAGATTTAGGTGTGAAATACCAGAGACCGTGGATGTCATTGGCAATGCTGAAAAGAACTGCAAGAAAGGAGAGCTAAATCTTACTGTCTTGCAATGGCCAAGAAATATTGATGTATTTGCTTGGAGAAGCCTTTCCCTTTTGATATTGAAAACAAAGGGCATATCTAAATGAGGTGTTCGGATGTTTAATGAACTGATAGGGTGGTTGGAAAGAAGTTATTTCAACTAATGGTGGAGTCCAGAGTAAGATATAGTCTTAAATTTAAGGCATGGCCATTCAGGGATGATGTCAGGAAGCATCCTTCATGTTAAGTATTGGGGAAATGAGGGACTCTCCTCAAAAAGGTGAAAACGGATGAATGTCTTGCTCCTGTTCTCATGCTTCTACCACCCTATGCAAAGCAGGGAGGAAACACCCAAAATGATTTAGTGTTTAGGTCGATGCATTGTTGCAAATATTTTCAATGAAGCAATAGCCATGGTAGCTTTACAGTATCCATAAAGTTGACAAAATAATTAGAAGACAGAAGATTGAGAGACAGAGAGTAAAAGAGAGACAGAAATTCCCTAGCTGCAATCTTGCATCTTATTTTGGTGACTCAGAATAAGACAGATGGTTTCTAGATTGCAGACAGTTGCTCAATGAAAGCTTAAACTGTGATTGTCAGTTGTCTGGTTTACATTTCTCAGGTAATAGTTGTCAACTCCCATTGGTTTGGCAGATGCCTCCTTGGCTCTTAACGTTCTCATACTTCAGTTCAGGAGCAAAATACAAAGAACATTAATTTTGCTGAACAGTTACATAGCAAACAGTGCAGTCATTTAAAAGGTAAGTTTTATTTTAAAGAGTTTGGGAGTGTGCTTGTTGCCTGCATGATATGTCATTATAATTGTTCCCATACTTTAGCAGCAATGACAAATATCTGATGGAGGTAGAGGACCCAGATGGTGCTCCTGAATGAGACCACTTTGCTGCCAAGAACAGGCGCTGTCGCATTATACAAAATTACAGTTCCGAAGTGTTGCATCTCACAATTCTCAAATGCTCAATGTAATGGATGAGAATGAAGGTTTTGTGTGCAAGGAGAATCGCTTTAGAGCTGATTCTCAGAGGAGGTGGACTACTACATGTGCAATTATTTCTGTGAAAAATAGACTGCTGTAGAGAGGGAGCAAATCACTCTCATCAGTGTACTATTTTTCTTCTCCCTTCAATTTTTTTCCAGTCTTTTCCACACCTTACACTATGAGTTATGAGGAGGCATGGTCTCACGGGCAGTAACTGCCATCTGCTGCCTTCATGCAAAGGCTGTACTTCACACAAGAAATTATTAAAACATAGGACACCTCACAGTTAAGCCATGTTTATAACATTAGATTGTGCAAAAGGCCTGAATCTCTGGCTACTTGTGACTGTTTTGTCAAGAATAGAAACCTTGAGGAAGTTTCCTTTCCTTAAGCTAGGAGTTTGGATGTAAACTTTTCCTCTTTATCACCATTTTGTCTGAGATCAAGCAGCTCAAAGCAGAATGCCACAGTCGTTAATTGAAGTCATTTTCTGAGCAACTAAAAATCATTCATGATTGGTGACAGTATTTTATTCGGATTCGTATCTATTTATATGCTGAATGCTTCTAATAACCCCTCTGCCATGGGCTTCCTCCAGCCCATGAATCAGTGACCCATAGAACTGGTGGCACTGCACATGTTGTGAATGACAGCTCTCATGTGAACAAGAAGTTCCATCAAAATACACAAATCCACCCGTCCCCCCTCCACAAAATTGGCAGATGGCTGAAACAGGAACATTCGTCTTACAGATGGATTTGGACCATTAAGAGAGGAAACGCCAGTGGTATCATGCAGTGAATGATGTTGGGATAGCTGCTCTTTATTATTTTGTATTCATATTCTAGATGTCCTTGATGGGGCTATAATTTGCAGATTTTCAGAATACGTCAAGTTTTATCAACATTGCCTGTAAACATCAGGGAAATCTTGATGAATTGAAGAATTGGGTTTGTGTCTGACAAACTTTGTTCAATTTGGAAATCTTCAGCACTACTTGTGAGTATGATGAAAGTTCAACTCATGTACACCTCTCAGGAAATTGCAATAATGCTGGGGAAGAAAAGAAGACTGTTGGACGTTATATTTCATACATATCTTTGCATGAATTTACTTGAGCAATGCCATGAAGTGATACCTAGAGTAAACACGTTTTGTGCTGCATTTGTTTCACTTTTGAGTTGCAGCATGTTGTATTGTCCTTGTACAAAGCCTTGGTCATACTTTATTTGAAATACTGTCTCCAAGTTTGGTAATCTCGTGATACTTGAAATTTGGGCTTTGGGAATGGTTCACTGGAGTTGTGAAAGATAAACTCTTAGAATAAAGCACTTTAGTTATTAAGATAATCTAAGAGTGTTTACATTTTAGAGAAATATAGGTCTAGAAGTGATCTGATTGAAGTTAATAAAATGATGAAGTGAATTAATTGTGTTCAAGTGAACAGCATTAAATAGTCGAAGGAACATCAATGGTCATAACTTAAAAACAGAAAGAACTGCAGATGCTGCAAATCAGGAACAAACGCAGAAGTTGCTGGAAAAGGTCAGCAGGACTGGCAGCATCTGTGAAGAAAAAAAAACAGACTTAATGTTTCGGGTCTGGTGAGCCTTCCTCAGAAGGGCTCTGCACAAGTATCACCAGACCCAAAATATTAACTTGGATTTTTCTTCACAGATGTTACCAGACCTGCTGAGCTTTTCCAGCAACTTCTGCTTTTGTTGTCATTGGTCATATTTAAAGTTATATAAGGACAGGCGTAGACAAGAGGTCTCAGAATCTTTTTTTATATTGCCCCTGATAATAGTGAACACCTTGGAATATGTTGCTAACCCAGTGAATTCCCAATTTGCAGAATTTCTTTCAGCAAGAACTGCTACTGTTAATGACCAGGGTGGAGATCTGTGGTGCATGGATTTATGAGATCCACAGGCCTCCTGGACAAGTTTTTAATGCTGGATTGTTCGGAGGTAAATTTCCCAGGTACGCTCCCCAAATTGGCCTAAATTTTGTTTTATCCAGTTTCTCACTTCCCCCAAGAGATAATATGATTATGTGGTTTTGGTTGGGTTGGAGAATGTATAACTTGTGACACATTAGGCTTTCACAATTGTGTTTGGTTGGCGGCAGGAGTGTTTGGGAGCAATGCAGGCTGGATGGAAGTGTCCATCAATGCTCATATGTTTGTCCAGATATTTGCAGTGAGGGATGAAAGGGAAGAGAGAAAGATGTGGCCAACGAGAGCTCAAGAGAAGAAAAAAAAATTGCTGGCACGAACAGAAGGAGGAGAGGAAAGGAAAAGGAATAAAAGAAGTGAAAAGAAGAAATGACTGATTGAAATAGCATCTCACTATGTTTCTCAGCAACACACTAAAACACTTTATATAAGGTTCTATTCTGAAATTCAGTCATTGATGATTTATGAGCAAATGTGGTAATCAGTTTGCTCACAAGGCTCCAAAATAAAATTTTCTATAATTTGGCTTGCAATCTGTTTAATCATTTAATGTTCTGATTCTAAACGCCGATACTTTGTCCTCTTAATGGTATTTGCATTAATGCAATGTTGCTTGCTTTGAGGTTGGTGCAGTGAACCTGTACTGAAGAGTTTAGCTTTCAACTTCTAGAACATGATTTGTTTTCTCCTTTGAACAACTGCCACAGAGGATTGACATAAAAAAAGGATCATTACTGCTGCATGAAATGTGGGCACTCATGAGCATGATCCTGTGTCAGTTACCACTGACTACTTGACATCGATAGAGTAGAAACTCTAGTGCTTAATCATTGCCTGGGCATTTTGTGTTAGGGCCATCAATAATGCCTTGGAATTTAGATAATTCTGCCAGGAGGAAGAATTGCAGTTCTTCCCTCATAAGATTGCCAGTTTTACATGGAGGAGATAATGACAGAGTCTGTGCCGGCCTGCAATGCATCAGTGACCTACTCAATGAGTCTGTTCAGTGCAGACTGATAGATACCGTCGAAGTACCTAGAGGTGGTTAAGTGCTTACAGGCTCAGTATTACAGATATTGTTACAGCAATTATGAAAAGAATAGCTGATATAATATCTTGCATGGCCTTAGGATGATCCAAATGATTTTACAGTCAATTGCTACTCTGGAGGTGTAGTCACTGTTGTCATGAAGGATATGCTGTGGTCTGTTTGCACACTTCAATATTTCCATAAATAACAATGAGAAAATGAACAAATTGTTTGCTTTGGATGTTGGTTGAGGGGTAATTGTTGCTCAGTACCCAAATAACAGGTCAGCTTTTCTTCTTCAAAATAATGACGCTGGATCTTGTATGGTTGCCTGAGAGAGCAGTTAGAGCCTAAGTCTAATATGTTAGCCAAAAGATGGCATCATTATTCAGTACAATACTGAAGTGCCAGTCCAGATTATATGCTTATGTCTACAGGATGGGTTTATGAATCCACAACCTTCTTCTCAGTGACAACAGCATTATCCACTGAGCTAAGGCTGGTAGCAGATGGCCAAATTATATCCACTGTCTCTTTGGTGAACCGTGAAGTGGAACTTGTGAAACAAGCTATTTCTGGTGCATGCATGTGTTTGTAAATGTACTTGCCTGGGTACAACCAATCAATTCCTGGTACAATGAAAGCCATCTTATCCTCCTTCCATCTTCAGAAAAGTCAAACGCATTACAATCGGCCCTCTGGCGAGGGTCCCGAATGATGTTTTTGGAAGTGATACCACCAAATTGTAATGTTGCTGAATTATGAGCAATGAACAAGTTCCTCTTCTTAATTCAATCTCTTTCTTGGTTGGTCACTTTAAGTTTATCTTAAAAAGGATCCCTTCACTCATGGATACCTTTGCCTAAACGAAGGTGCCAAAGTAAAGTGGCTTATTTGACGTAACAAAAGAGTGGTTTTATTAACTACCAAACATGAGACAGATAGTAAGACAATACACATGCACAAAAATCTGAAATGTGGATTGAGTAGAAAGATAACAGTTAAAAAGATATACTTATCAGTCTCTGGGTTCTATGAAGAGTAGATGGTGAAATGCTGTGAGATGCCAGATGATGGAATAATCCTAGGAGTTGATTTGGAAATTTTTGGCTCTACTAGCAGCTGACAGGCTTTTGTCCATTTCCTTTGCAATGGTGACTTCACTAGCTTGCATGGCTTCCACCACTCAGAATGGGACTATTTCTTTCACTACAGCACAGGGGTGTCCAATGACTGTCCTCAAGCTGTAACCTTCATATCACCCTGGTCCACATGAACACATCAATCACCTTGCAACCTGAATCTAGGGCTTCAGGAAGTTTTAACCTGATTCTTGAGTATTCCTGAGAAGGTAAATTGCAAATATGTCTTTTAGACAGCTCTGAGGAATGGTCACTGGACTTGAAACATTAACTCTGATTTCTCTCCACAGATGCTGCCATACTTGGTGAGCTTTTCCAGCAATTTCTGTTTTTGTTTCTGATTTCGAGCATCTGCATTTCTTTCAGTTTTGAACATGTCTTTTAACTCATGTCCACACTCTGGTCTTTAACCCAAAGAAGGTGGCTTTCCTGTTGAGAGGTCAATCAGTTTTTAACCTTACGTTTCTTCCTTTTATGTCTCTCTGATGTTTCCCTGATAATCTAAGAGGTGAAATTCCATGGTGGAATTCACAGAGAATTGCATTCTCGGGATTTAAATGATCACTGATCTTTGTTTATAGGCCTTCTTTTTTAAAAGTATGCGCCCTGTTTAAAATTCAATGTATCAAGGTGATTTGGGGTTGTGATCCGTTGTCATGATAAATGAAAAACAGTACTCAAATCAAAATTAATTTTAAGCACCTAAGTTGCAATCATGAAAGTACCTTTTTTTAATTGATATGGGCAAGCTAAGTGCTCAACATGGTCCTCAACAAGATCACAAAGAGAAGATTGAAATTTACCACACGGGTAACTTCACTCAATTTCCATATTATAATGCTTTGTTTTACACTGTATATAAGAGAACTTTATATTTTCTTGTAAAGCAGCTGGAAGATTGAACACAGTACAAAGCAGTAAATCTGGTAAAATGGATTGTTTTCTTGCATTCCTAGTGCTAGAATTGCTCCAGTTGCCAAATGTGACAGGTGTTCTTTTATACTGATTTTACTGCTCTTTCAATATTAGCTGCATCCAGTTACATACCTGCCTTGAGAAAACAATATTGTTTGATCAATGGGTTTGCAGCCCTCTGAAAGACCTGTTTATGACAAGCTGCTGAACAATGATGGCAGTTTGTGGGGAACATCTCCCAACTTATCTACTTCTTCAGGTAACAAATGGAGAGTAGTGAAATATCATCAAGGTTCAATTAAGCAGCCCTATTTGTCTTGGAGGGGTTAAATGAGTTGCATGCAGGAAAATGCAGACACCATGTTCAGAGATGCTCATTGTTGTTTTTAAAGCCTTTGTTAGATCACTAGGAAATTTATGGCCTATAGAATCAGAAGATGATATGGAACATAAGGAGGACATTTAATTCATGTGCCAGTGGCAGCTCTTTGGTAGAACTATTCAAATAATCCTCCTCTGCGCTTTACTTTGCTTTCTAACTCTTGCCCCCTTCATGTTTGCTCCTTTTGACTATGCTAATAATACTGCCGTACCACACTTTAAATCACTGGATTAAAAAAAATCTTCATGGCTTTCTTGTAAAAGACTTCAAGTTTGCAGAGATCGATTGCACAGGAAAAAACTTTTCAGCCCATCATCTCCACACCACTCAAAAACAACCACCCAACTATTCTAGTCCTATTTTCCAGCATTTACATTGCAAGTGCACATTAAAACACTTCTTAAATACTATGAAAGTTTCTGTCTCTGCCCACCCATACACACAGAGTTCCAGATTCCAACCAGTATCTGGGTGAAAACATTTTCCTCACATTTCCTGTAAACCTTTTGTCCCTTATCTTAAATTCTACATTCTTAGTAGTATTGTAATAAATCTGTTCTGCACATTCTTTAATGTGTGGTTCTAGAATTGAGCTTAATCATCCGACTGAGGTGTAATCAAATTTGTTCACAGAGCAAGGAGGGCACTTCAAAGCCAAATTCAAGATAATGGCTACCTTAATCAAATCATTTCTGGATATATCATGCAAATGCATGAAAGCCCTAAGGCAATCACACTTGATCTTAAAAAGTTTCCCACTGATTACCCAGGGAGAATACGGTATTGCAAAGATTTGAACAACAATGAACCTAGCTGTTTCATACTAATGCTATGCAACAGCTACACGGTGGGTCTTGCCACTCATAGAATGCCGTTGTCAAGCAAAAAAATACATTTTACCTGTCACACAAATAAATAATGTGGCATATAAATTTCAGCAGTGGTGTGATGTCAGGTATGTTTGTCCCAAATGCCAGCAGATCATATCAAACATAAAAAGATTGCAGCTTTTTATTTTAACCTATTTTTGATTTTGAATTGAATTTGGAAAAGGATTATTTTATTATAAATGACCAAAGAAGGAATTGGTGTATTTTGAAAAATCAAGTTACCAAAAATCTTTGTGGTCATCTTTATACTGTTGCTTTGCCATCAGTGGGGGAAGGTGCAAGACGATATGATGATAAAGAAGGCCAGTCATTTTCTCTCACCAATTGCTGTAAGTTGTCGCTTTTAACCAATAGGTTAGAGACTTTATAATTTGTGAACTAGTCACTCTGTGCCTCCTGTGAAGAAGTAAAAAAAACTGAAAAGATCAGAGAAGTGAAGGGCTTTGGAAACAAAAGTAACACCCATCGAATATTGAGGACTGGTGCTAATGAATTGTTGTTGCTCCAGTGTTTTATTTCCCTCACCATAACGCCATTTCTTTTCTCTGTATGTGTATATAGGAGAGTTATTGCTGTAGGTTAGAGAATTAACTCAAAGTTATATTTTGACACTTCATAATTGTTTATGTGTTTAGAATCTGGTTGTAATAATAAGTAACTCTAGTTAAGTAGTTAAGTATAGGAACCTAATGGGTCACCCACCATGCACAGATCATTATTCTCAGTGAAGCACATAACTAATATCAGTTATGTTATGGACAGAATAAAAATATTTAACCAAAAAAATTAGTTATCAGTCAATTTCTGCCAGCCAGCTACAAAATGTATTCAATGGTGAACTCTGTGCGGCAGGAATTTTCAGACGTTGAGGTTTCCCAGTGTACCATGTGAAAAGTCAGCAGGCAATACATGCATTGGTTGGAAAGTGAATTTCAAGCTCTCATTTGGGAGGAAATTTCATCTCAGAAAGTAGCTCTGTCATCTCGATAGTGCCAGTAATAGCAGCGGCGAGGGCTGGGACTGCAATAATCTGTAGATTGGAAGTCTAGGAGTTCAGAATCAGGTAAATTTGGATGATCTCATGATGAGTGATGGAGGTGAGGCTTGGGAAGGTGTTGGATGGCTACTTGTTGGAGGGGCCATTTAGCAAAAAAGACTCACCTGTAGCGGGCAGGGCGGGCTTTTGTTCAGGGTGGCACTTGATGTGGAAGTGAGGCCATTGAAGTCGGGTTCTCTCTCCTGTATAGGTTGAGTTGCCATGTAGTTCCTGTCCACATTCTGCTTCTGCTCCTTTACCATCCTGTCTGCCTGAAAATTGAATGTGGGTGGCAAATGGCCCTTAAGTCATCATTAATTTCCAGCTAAGGGCATCAATTGGAGAAAACACAGCAGAGTTGGCCATCCCCTTTAAAGTTGGGGACATGTCATAGTGGGGGGAGATACCAGTTGGAAGGATATTCAATGTATCTTACAGGCCCTCCCCCTCCACCAAAATCTGCTAACCCACCAGCATGGGTCGTAAAATTATGCCTGTGCATTCTTCAGGTTAAAAGCGAAGCTAATGCATAATATATTCTTTCTGTAAACAAATGTGAGTGTACATTTATTTCAGGCATCCAATTTTTAATCAATTGTTTTGTAAGATGACCAAAATAATTATTGTTCATGATGAATTTCTGCTGAAAAATTCTCACTGACTTCCATGAAAAGTCTTGTTATAGGAAAATTGTGCGAACCATGAGAAAGAATTAACTTTGCGTAGCTATGGGATGAGGTTTAGTTATTAGTGTGGTCAGTGCAATTTAATGGACAATTGATTTTGCTTTGCAGTATTTCACTGGTTAACACTGCTCCCTGGTGGGCTTGATTGCAGCAAACCTACACAACCATTTTTTGTTCCGACAGCACCCCCTGCAGCTATTCTCTCAGAACTGTTAATAATTTCAATATTTTGTCATAAATCCCTTTTCTGAAGTGGAGAGACTTTCTTTTCACAGCAGGTATGTGAAATTTGCATATATTTTCATAGCAGCCAAAATTACCACTTTGATTTCATTTATTTTGATCGCTGTCAGGATTAATAGGCTTTCAGGGTTGCAACACAGAATGCATTGGCTGATCTTGTTTTGATAATTGTTAGTTGCCAAAGGATACCGTTAAAAATCAAACCAAATGCTGTTATCCATCTACATGCGGCATTGAAAATATTACATATTACATAATGCATTGGAAATTGACATTAAAATGTCCATGTCGCATCAATCTTTACTTAAAATTGGCTTAATTTAATAGCCATTAAATATTGTTTAAAAATTCACAATGTGAGAATTATAATAACTATATTGTCTAGGTCCTGTCAATGTTCCAGCCAAATTGTGTCACAAGCAACTAGCAATATCTCTGGGCCAAGTTGAGTTAGCACAGATCATCCTGAGTGGCCTGGAGTTTGAACTTGCTCAGCACACACCAAAGTCCTTCTCAATTTGCATCCTCAAGGAGCTGCTTTTAATGAAAAACAAATTATTTTAAGGAGACTGATGAATGTGACAGGGGCTATAATTGGTATTGAGTGGTCTTTCTCCTTGACTTGTTGCTGCCCTTGTGCTGAGTATGCTTCCACTACATGGTTAACTCAGAATTTCCAGAGTTTGATCTCAGCGACATGAATGAGTGATTATGCTTGTCCAGGCCAAAATGAGTGAGTTAACTAGGAGGGAACTTTGTCACGGGGAATGTAAGGAGTTGAAATGAGCTTTCAGAGTTTTTGCAGTGCACTCTGTATGTAGTACACACTTCAGCCACAATATATTGATGGAGGACGAAGTGTCTATTGAATTCAGCAGCAAGGGTACCAGTCAAATGAACTACTTTATTTTGCACAGTTTTTGAATTTTTGTTTTGTGAGTGAACCTATCCAGGCCTAAAGTGAAAAATCTGCCCACTTGAATTTATAACTGTTGGGAGGATCTTAAGAGGGGCAAAGGTAACAATTAACAAAAGTGCATACATCTGGACGTCAGGTGAAGAAATAATCAGTCTCAGGGCTTAAGCAAATTTGACTCAAATGTTCAGTGAATATCCAATGGCAGCTCAATCTTTAATATTAGCAATAAAGAGTGTGATAATTGTCCATAGATCCATACCTCAGCAAAGAGTCACTGCCTTCAGAAGCAAGGAGAGAAATATTACATGTAATAAAAATTTACATTGACACAATATTGAACAATAATGGAACAGTCACAGTATTTTTTATTTTAGAAATTGCAGTTTTCAGTGATTTCACTCTTCCACCTTTTCAGTCAGAATAATCTTTGTTGTATTAACATTCCCTTATGATTTACTACCTAACCTTTTGCCCGTGTTCATACATTTATCCCCACTTACGTAATCAAATAAAATGAAAGTAGCTAATTTAGTGAGGGCAAAGGTTTATTTGAAAACTTGTATGTAGAGACTGCAATAATAGCTTATGATAGTTGACAGGAAGAAAGGCAATCATCACCCACCTGCCACAGCAATAATGACAAGATAAAGCATCTACACTCATTGCTTTGCTGAGCAGGTATTTTCACAGTTCCTGAACACATTCTGACTTACAATTAAGCTACACATTGTACAGTGATGTTAACAATAAGAATACTGTTATTTTTCCTAGTAACGTGTACACCTAAAAATCTAACATTTAAAATTATTTGCACAAAATATAAAGACACCCTGTTGTATAACAATCTAACGTGAATTTTCACAGACTGCTATGCCATAAACACATATGATAGCTCCAAGTGTTTAGAATACTGCTCACCCTTTGAAAGAAATTGGGCACATTAGTTTCCATTTTTGGGCACTAAATGTGTTCATGCGTAGAATCCATGATGTGCATCCACACTTTCGGGCAAATACTGCCAGACCATGTACTGGGGCCACACTTAAACGACCCAGTTCTGGCCAGGTTGTCTGTGAAAATGCATATAATTTAAACACGGGTAACTGCAACCTCAATTTACCATTCACCAATAGTCGCATAATTCACCTTTCCTCTGTCACCAAGGATCACAGCATCTGTCTAGCCAAGTTAAAAGCCAACACAGAATAAGTATACTAAACCAGTTTTTAAATGACATGATGCTAAATCGGTGAGAGTGTTAGTGTGTAGCTTGTGAATGGCTGCCAGGGTTAATTGCAGAACAGATACATTATAATGTCAATGACCATGTAACATGGAGTTGATATGCGCAGTACTCTGTTGGAACTCCACCATTCAGCTAATGCTCTCCTTAACCTTGCACAGATGAATATGCATTTAGTAGCAGGAAGAACCACCACCCCACCAGTGCTATTTAAAGGGATCAGCAACTACTTGCTGGTTAGTTGCTGATTGATCTCTTCTGGCTGTTCCTTCATTTCTACAAGTACTTGGTTCTTTCTATATTTGTTTCACGTTTAAATTTTTTCAGCGAGTGTTTGGTGGGTGCTGCTGGTTGCACAGTTGATTTCATGAATCCGTGATCTGCCCTGGAGGCTTCCTGGAGGTGTCAGGTTTGTATCAGAGATAATGGGAACTGCAGATGCTGGGGAATTCATGATAATAAAGTGTGAAGCTGGATGAACACAGCAGGCCAAGCAGCATCTCAGGAGCACAAAAGCTGATGTTTCGGGCCTAGACCCTTCATCTGTGGCTGGCTTTGTTGCACAGAGTTATACCATGAGGTCAGCCCTGGCCACCAGCTTTCTTTCAAAAGACTATTCATTCTCAGAGTGTGATCATTGTTAGTAAGGAGGGCATTTGTTGCCCATCTGTAATTGTCCTGGAGAAGCTTGATAGTGAGCTGCTTTCTTGAACCACTGCAGTCAACGTAGTGCGGATACAACTACAGTGCTGTTAGGAAGAAAGTTCCCGGATTTTGACTCAGCAGCTGTTTATGAACAAAGTTATAGTTTCAAATCAGGATGGTAAGCAGCTTGAAGGGCACCTTGCATGTGTCTGTCCAGTGAACAGCTGAGGACCTTATGTATGAAGAGGAAGGCGAAGGGAGACAGCTATCTAAATAACCCGGTTCTGTGCAGATTGTCTGTGAAAATTATGCATTTCAATTCAAAACACCAGTAGCAGCAACCTCAAATTTGCATTCACCAATAGTTGCATCCCTCACCTTTCTTTTGTCACCAAGGATCACAGTGTTCAGTCAAAAATAAAAACCGATGCAAAATAAATGTTCCAAACTGGATTTTTAAATGACATGATGCTATATTGCATCTATTCTCCCCCGCTAAATGGACGCTACAGCCCCCTTAATAATGATTGAATGACAAAGGCCACTGAGAATAAACGGAATTGCAGACTGCCAGGAGTAAAAGTCCAGGTTATTCATTGGCATTACCATACTGAAAAATCTTACAGACAAAAAAACTATAGTGACACCTGCTTTGCCTATAAGTACTTTATGATCTAGATGCTGGACTGGCAGTTGTTGCAGATATATTTTTGTGGTTCAATGGCATTACTTTACTAAACTGCAGCACAGTAGGTTAAACCAAACCTTTATGGGTATCAAGTATTGCAGAGTGGCATAAAATACATTTCACACTATTAATATTCACTCCTACTCATGCACTGTGCTGCAGTTCTTGACACTGCTGATGTCTATACCAATTATAATCTGCAAATCAAGTAAGGCTACTGCTACCCTGATTCAAGAAGCCAGTAAGTGCCTTAAATGGGCCATTTAAACTCTAGATCATAATTCAACCAATCAAGTGCTTATCATCAGGAGCTATTACCAAACCAAAGACCAGGGATTTTCCCAGCAAGACAATAGCAAACTCATTCTGGGCTAACAGTGCACTTGTGTTTATGACAAAGTAGCTTTGGCTCTAGCATGAGAGCAAAATCCCCATCAGTTAATGTTTTGAGGTTTCCCGAGGGAAACTGTATCGAAATGTAAAAGGTGATATAAATTCCAAATGTATTAGAATGCAAACTATGTGTGTGGCTAGAAATAATCTTTTGTTTAACAGCACTGAGGCAAGATTAACAAATTAGTATAGACCAGCACAGATTGGGGATTTTAGACTCCAAAACTTGTTCCCCCTGTTGAATGTGCATCTTAAGAATTTTCTCCTCCATGTAAATATCAAGCAGAGTAAATTGTTGTAGATGCTAACTGTATTGATAGCCAGCTGGGGGGGTTAAGTTTACAATTTAAGAATACCATCCTTACTTTTCTTTTCCACACTTTTCCATTACACAGCTAATTTGAACATTTGGTGAAATCTGTGCCAGTGTTAGCATGGTTATTTTCAGCACTACTAGCATGATATCTGCTGTTACCATGGCCACTCGAACCAACTTATTGCAATGGACAAACTTACTGATACCAATGGGGAGGGATGCCCACACAAACTCTTTGGAAGAAGTAGGAAAAGCAGAAAATTCTAACCACACAGCATGAACACTTAGTTTCATTATATCTGAGTTACATGGCAGTCTTTTGTAAGACCTCAGGCTAGACAAGCATACATTACTGTCAGTTACATAGACACAGCACTTAACCAAAACAAACTATAATGTTGGTTTCAAGCTTAATCAGTCCTTCCCAGGCACAGTCCTTCATGACCTATGTTATGCCTAGAGGTTCCCCCAGTTGTAATGCTTCCAGATAAGATAACCTCAATCATTAAGCCACTTGTTAAGGCTGGATGAAATGGGTCCCCATTTTTATCACTGAACCAAGGATACTTTAAAAATGGATCCCTTCCCTTATGGATAAACTTTTCCCAGACTCAAATGAAAATATCTTTTAAAGGGAGCCAAATAACCCAGTAAACAAAGGCTGAATTTATTAATGTGTGATGTATTAGTAATACAGTATGCAATTACACAGATTAGAAATGTTTGATTCTAAAAGGTTACATTTTTAGAAAAAGATATACAGATCAGTTCACAAAGAGTGGATAATTGAATGTTGTAGTAGATGCAGTAGAGGTTACTGGTAGTTTTAACGATGGTAGTTCAATAGTCAGTTTCACGATCCTTAGTTTTGCAGATTGAGTGAGATTCTTCAGTTTTTATTCTTTTCAACTGTGATTAGCTCCAGCGCTCAGAGTGAAAGAGAGAGACAGAGAGACCATTTACTGTCCTTTTTCAGTCTGTTTGCCTCATAGCTAGCTCTTACGCTTAGCTAGAAATGAAAGTCCTTCCCTATAACATAGTGGTGACCACGAGTTAATTCTTTGACTGTGACCTTGACGGCTTGCTTATGTTTGAATGCAAGAAGGTAGGCAGAAGTATGTTTACTCTTGCCAGCAGCCTCCAGTAGAACATTTTAAATTGTGATTGGAGAGATAAATCCTTCTCTGCATTGCAACAAAAACATCCTGAAATTTTAACGAGCCTTATTTTTGAAATTCTGCCAGATTGTCTCTTATTTGTGACAGTCAAAAGTTTAAAAAAAAGCCTGGCCACCTATTTTAGCAGAGTTAAAGGAGCAATGTATCTTTCCCACTATATGTCACAGCTCACTGGCGCTTATATTGACTCATTCAAATCAGTGAAATTTGCAAGCTTATAATGTCACTGTAATTATCAGTGTTCTGCAGTTCTGAATTATTAGCAGTTAGGCATTTGTCTTTTAGACAGTTCTGATTTGAGATGAGATTTTAGCCAAAGTTGATTGAGTGCAATATACTTCACCATGTCGAATTAAAAAAGTGCAACCTCATAAGCCAATAGAACAGGTTCTAATCTGAGCTTTAGTATGGCATTGTCAAAAAAAAATTGCTTATTAGCATTTTAAAAAGAATTAAAGTCAGAGCAAAATATATTAAAGACAGGTAACATCTAGAACAATTAGAAAGCTCTTTAAGCATCTCTTATAAAATTCTTTAACTGTAAGTAAGTGCCAGTGGACCTGTCTGGGAGCAGCCTGTAATGAGAGGATGTAAATTGAGGGTGAAATGCAAGGCCTTCACATTACCATTGATTTGGAAAGGACTTACTTGCAACTTAGAGAGCTGGATTTGATTTCAGTGGAGTCGTCCAGAACTAACTCTTGAGCTGGATGATATAAATCAGGTCTAAGCCTTGGGTCCTTCACTTAGCCGTGAATCAGATTTGGGTATCTGTGCACTGAGTTTGAAGAAATCTGGATGTTGAAACAGAGTTATATGTTTAGTTGGAAGTATTGAATGTTAGCGTCTGTTTGCAAAGAGGATTGACTGGAGTTGTTTCGTAAGTAGTTTTACATTCAACTTTCTTGTCTGTAGTTTGAAACAAAATAGCTTGGAAGTAAGTTGAAGACAAGGCAGGATAGCTCAGCCCTGTGGAATGTCCATTTGTGCCATGTGAGGAGTCGTGAATATTTCATGTGAGCAGTATCATTGAGCTCTGGGTTTGGAACTGGAGCAGACTTTGAAGTCACTGCAATTTATTTGTGAGGCTTTGAGTGAATTGGATAATGCACTTAACAAAGTGATCACATAGCAGATTAAGAGCATTGAGGAAGAAAGGGAGTAATGAAGTAATTGCTAGGCAGTCTAGAAAGACTAGGCAGGTACTGCAGCAGTCTGCTGAGTCTATCTCACTCACTAACTGGTTTTCCATTTTAGATATTGGTGAGGACAATGGTTCAAATAAGGGTTATTAAAAAGAGCTAAATTTGTGGGGGTATGAGTGGTGCATAGTGAGGAGTGAAGCAGAGTGGAAGGGCACCACTGATAGATAAGGAGAACAGACAGGTATCTTTGTGGCTGCCTCCAGGATAGTACATTGCCTCCCCAGTGCCAGGGTCAAGGATATCTTGAAATGGCTGCAGGAAATTCGATTGAGGCAGTGTGAAGAGCCAGTGGTCGTGGTGAGCTTTAGCAATAATGATAAAAGGAGAAGAAACAATGAAGTCCTGAAAGCAGAATTTAAGGATCCAGGCAAAAAAATTGAAACACATGACATCTAAGGCAGTAATCTCAAGATTACTCCCAGTACCAAATGCTAGTGACAATAGAAATAGAAAGATGGAATGAATGAACACATGGCTTGAAAATAGTGAGAGAGGGCCTTACAATTCTGGAGCAGTGGTACCATTTCTGGAGTGCCTAGGACCTGTACAAAATAAATGGATAGTACGTTAACAGAAGTGGGATGAACACCGTCAGAGAAAGATTGGCCGGTGCTGCTGGGGAGTGTTGAATCCAGCTTGTTAGAGCTATGAACATTTAAGGGGGGATTCAGAGACAATTTAAAAAAAAAACAGAGTAAGTATAAAAGCAGTAAATAGAAGTGGGAAGTGGCAGAAATCAAACCTAGAATCAGCTAGGGTCAAATTACAATGTAATGTTGAAAAGGCAGAATTCAAGACAACTATCAATGTTTGCAACATTCACAACAACGTAGGTGAATGGATGGTGCAAGTAGAAGTAAACAGGTATGATTTAATTGCAATTATTGAGATATGACTACAGGGTGACCAAGACTGAGATCTACAAATTAAAGAATTTTCAATGTTTAGGAACAATTTGTAAGAAGGAAAAGTAGGGGGAGTATTGATCATCATGAGGGATGGGACCAGTGCTTTGGTGTGATCTCTGATTTGAAGCACATGATGTAGAATCTGTTTGAGTGGAGCTAAGAAATAGCCTGAAACAAAAATTATCGATAGGAGCATTTGTTGACGACATAACCGTAGTTGTAATGGGGGCACAGTATAAATCTGGAAATTAGAGATGCTTGTAGCAAGGGGAATGCAATAATCTTGGGTGACTTCAACCTATGCATGTGCTCAGTAAATTAAATGAGCATCAATACTGTGGAGAAAGAATTCCTGGACAGTGTTTGAGATAATTTTTTGTCGCAACATGTTGAGGAATTAAAATGGTGAGTTTAGTTCTAATATTAGGCAGTAAGGGAGGACTATTAATAATCTTGTTGTAAAAGAGCCTTTAGGGAATAGTGACAATAATAAGTAATAATTTCCATTAATTTTGAAAAAGATGGATTTCAATATGAAACTAGGGTCTAAAAGCAATTATGAAAGTATGAAGAAGTTGGCTGCGGTGGATTGGAAAATATATTAAAAGGGTTGACACTAGTTAGGCTAGTATTTTAATAATTATTGCTTGGTTTTCAAAAAAAAATTCTTTAAGGCAAAAACATAAAACTTGTAAAGCAAGACAGCCATGACTAACATGAAAAGTTAAATGCATTATTAGATCAAAGGATGAGGCTTTTTTTTAAGCTCTGTACTACACAGGGTGTTAAGAAGTCAGCCACTATATACGGTCAAGGCAAAGACTAGTAGATTTCTAGTTACTAATGACACCAGAAGAAATGAAGGTAGTGCAGGAACATGGTTCTGAGGGAAATGATTAGCCATGACATAAGAATGATGAAGCAGGCCAGAGAGGATGAATGGCCTCCTCCTGTTCCTTTGTCCCTATGTCCAGTTTATGCCTCTTCTGAGCTGAGTGGTAGAATTGGATGAGATGTTCGTTTTGATATTGAGATTGTCTCACTGCAGCTTTGCCACTTTTTTTTTTCGAAAGATGCCATTACGTTTTCCCACTTTACTCAAGCAGTGTGATGAAATACTGTTCAGAGAGCAGAAAGTCCCTAACTGGTATTCTTCATTGCTAATTAAATGACTTGTTGACTTAGCACAACTTACCACAAGTTGCGATCTTAGCAAACTCAACATACAAAGTAACTGTCTGGAAAACTCGTCATGGAAACCAGAGTGAGTTCTTGTCAGGTTCAAATTGTTCCTCCAGGACATCCATGTTGGCCATGGACAAACTGGTGAGTAGGGTATGTTCCACCAGCTCCAGTTCCAAGTGTCCTTCCATTACAAACATTGGCCAAATTCATTCTCACAGAGGCACTGCCACCATCCTGTTATCCTCCAAGGAACTGACACTGTGCCCTGTAAGGACAGATTGGGTTGGGAGGGCACATAGGTAACCTGCAGTGTTTGTTGGTTCTGGACAATTAGTCAGGGGCAGCCTCCCACATCATTCCTGGGCTTTTGCCATGGTAAGACATCTGGTCGGGGTGTCATTGCACAGGGGAACGGTGACTCTCGTGCAACAGGGAGTAGGTAACTGTCAGACTATTATTACCTAACGGGCAAATCCATGGGGAAGGACAGGCACTGCCAGAGGCATATGTATCTTCCAAAAAGACGTCTGGGCAGGTGAGGGCTGGAAAGTCAGGTCGCTGAAGATAGTAGGCCATAATTATCCCATCGTCTCAGTTCACAGAGATCAGGAGGGGGTGCTGAGGAAATGGGAGCTAGGGAAACAATGGGAAAAGTAGGCTGGTTTAGTCGCAAGTATGTGTCTTGGGTGATGAAATAGGGAAGTCCAAGGTCTTTGGAATTAATGGATGGGCATCTAGAAAGATGAGTTTAATGCTGGGGATCTCAGTGGCACTTCCACACTGAAGCTGAAAGTCACACTCAGATAACTACTTGTTCTGCCAATCATGAAGCACATTACAATGTTGAGGAGGATGGCTGTGAAGGAACTCACAATGGGTAAATGATCCGACCTGTGAGGGAAGCGTTTGAATTCTCCACTGTTTATTGAGCCTCCACAAGGAAACAATGTTCTCACAGAGGCACGCAGGCATACACATGCATTACTACCCCTGCTTCCTGCATGATGTATTTGGGATTTCTTCTTCTGTAATGACATATAGGTGGTGAATGAATAAGACATAATTTGGTGGTGTGGATATTTGGGTTGGTGCATGTGGGGAAACGTATTTAGGAGTTGAATGGGAGTGAGGAGGCAGCATGGAGGTCATGCAGGCTTGGAAGTGTGTAGAAGAGTGGGAGGATAGCAAGAGTGAGCGATAGGAGTTTTTGCAAACCTTTGAGGGTGTCAGAACATAAGCATTGGTGGGGTGGGTGTGATGGCATGGATAAATGTGATACAGCAAAGTGTGGAGTATTACATTCACCCCAGAGAAGTAAAGAAGATCATGAACCTTCTTCCTGCATTGTTGCTCAATCTTTCTCATGCTGGAAATGCCAATTTCTCACCATATATGATGACAAGCCTCCCCCACCAGTCCGCTAAGAAGAGGATTTCTCCCCTCTCCACCACTCAGTCTGCAAGGACATCTCCAAGAAGCGTGGTGCCCATCTTCACCTTCTCTACCAACTCTTCTAGTACCCAACACAGCTGATCAGCATAGCCCGGAGTGTCAGCAATGGCGCAGATGCTTTGAAAGATGGCGTGGCCCCAAGGAATTCTTTATGGCGGACCACTGATGAGTCACAGGTTCGTCCATAAACAGCAGTGTGCCAAGATGGGGTGGAAATATAGCCCGATTCTCGCATGAGAGCTCAAATGACAATTAAAATACAAGTTGTGTAAAATACAGTGAGGTCGGCTGCTTGGCCTCACGGTGAGAATGGAATGTGACTCACACTTAGCCAAAAAAAATGGCAGATTCAGCCCCATGAAGATCTCAATTTCATGAACGTTCAGAAAATTTCCAAAATGTGAATGACAGTAAAAACACATTTTTGACTCAATTTCATGATATCTAACCATTTAACTATTTAATTGCTCCAGAAATCTGTACTCATGTTCAGTGAACTTTACGCTTGGTCTTGGCAGCTGTTTAAGAACTCCCTGTTAGTGGCATGCCTGAGCTTCATGTCAAACAATCAGAGGAAAGGATAATAAATACCACTGTGAATTCAGTGGCACTTCAGACTGTTTATACACTTGCTGGGTTCAGATGCATTTCATCGACTGATCAGCCACGAATGGATTGAGATACAGTTTGTTGACTAGTAGTGTACAACATCTAAGTGAGCATGATAAATTGGGTCAGTTGAGTGCTTCCTGGCCATGCAGGTAAGAAGGAGTTGGGTATTCGAGCACAAGACAAAACAATGGTTCAGAAGTCATCATTTGCTTGTGACATACTCCTGATTATATTGCGGGGAGTCAAATAATTGTGTGATTTTATATGTTTTATGTCTTCATCAGAATTCTGATGGAAATGAACTGCGTCAGTTGTGCCAGCAGGGCAATGGATTTTGATGTGTCCTTATCGATTGCTCAAAAGAACTGTGCGCAAACCCCATCTGCCCTTGACATGGATTATGTCTTGTCCCGAGAGGTTGATTTGTAAAATAATACCATAGTTACTTTAATCAACGTGTTATATCACAAAGGCAGGGATGGCAGGGCTTGAACCTATACCTTCTGGCCCAAAGGTTAGTGCACTCTTACTGCACTATGAGCTCCCTTACTCCACCTTCTACACTGTTCCATTCTGTGAAGTATTAAATCCGTGCATGCTTTAACACTAATCAATTGTGTGAGTTTTTTTTTAAGTTTCTGTAAAGTGGATGCAATAATTGCCTCATTACCTCGTAGTACATTGGGCACAAGTTTCCACCATGGTGTGCTGGCTGTCTCTGAAACATTTGCCCAAAGTTGACCAAATTAACACGCAAGATGAAGGAATTTCAGGCCCACGACGCATCCAGCTCTCGTCAGGGCTTTGTTTTTGCAACCTTTTCCATTGGTTTAAAAACACTACACTGGGATCTGGACCACAAACCTTGGCCACATCCCAGAATGCATTGATCAAGATGAGTTTATCGCCATTTGAGAACCACCATTGAGGCCTTTAAAATTAGATTGTTTTTACTTGAGGTATGAAGAGACATATTGAGATATTTTAAGGCTTCCTTAAATATTTATGAAGAAACTGTTCTTCTACATGAGAAGTAAATGGTTGCCTGAATTCTTTAAAATAATTTTCATCTTTTGTAATTAGGTTACTCACAGCCATTGATTCTGTGCATATCTACTTTCATTTGTGTTAATCATAATGTCCCAAGGAGTAACTCCGAAGTAAAGTGGAACTTGTTTTAGTGCAAGTTTTTAAGATTAAGATTCTATTCTGAAATGCTGCTCATTTGGCTGGTCCACGGAAGATTCTAAGTTTGATGATGTGTAGATGGGTTCGGTCAAAAAATACATTTCTTAAAAAGGGTCTAGGCCCGAATCATCAGCTTTCCTCCTCCTCTGATGCTGCTTAGCCTGCCGTGTTCATCCAGCTCTACACCTTGTTATCTCACAATTTGATGCCCAGGTAACACCCTTGTTAAACACATGTCACAGAGCATTTTCATAAAATATAGCACTGCCTAATCCATTAATTTCACTTTTGACAATTAATCCAGTCATACCTTGGTGGGATTGACAGTTTAGGTACAATCTCCTGGACTTTTATTGTTACTTTTAATGGGGTTTCTCAATTTTACACAAGAATAATGTTGCATAAGCTCAAGTAAAAGTGAATGTGTGGAAGCACACCTGAGCAATATTCCTTAATTTACAGCCATGATGCTTAGTTTTGAGGCAGCAGCAATGTTGATCAAAAGAAAGCTCATGCTGAAATAATGGTGCAGGGAAACTCTGGTGAATCTTCCAATTGCTTTAGATTATCTTTACATAACTTTTTGTACCAAAATCTAAAAGCCAGTTTAGAAAAGATTTTATCAATCAAATAAAGTGATGAACATTCTCAGGATCAAACAACTGGAATGTAGATGTGGACGAATAGTCTATAGGAAGGGGATGCCTCTTTTTTGACCACATGATAAATCCACAAGATAAAACAATTTAAAAAAAAATAGTCACGTAGTATTCACTACATTAAAAAGTACAGGCGTGATCTTTTGTGTTAGAAAATGTGAACTGATTTCAGGTAATTTACAGAAACTGACTTTTTTGCCATAATTAGGAAGATAACTATTTGATGAAGATGTGTAGCTGGATTTATGAATTACAAGTTTTTGGGCTAACAGCCCAGCCGAAAAGGACATCTAAAGTGATAAAAATGATACAAAAATGTTATATCGAAGGATAATGTGACAGTTGCATTGATCATTAATTAGTCTAGCTTTGAGGTTGTAGACATGCCGGGCCGGTGTGTTTGGTTGCAGACGTTTCGTCACCCTGCTAGAGCATGGATCAGTACCTGGTGCTACGATGTTGTGGCCAGAACAGAGACATGGGTTTCTCATGGGCAGGAATGGTTGCTGGATCTTCCAGGGTTTAGAACATTTAAAAAGAATAGGGAGGGGGGAAAAAGAGGAGGGGGTGTAGCACTACTAATCAGAGAGGGTATCACAGCTACAGAAGCTTCCATCGTCGAGGAAGATCTGCCTACTGAGTCAGTGTGGGTGGAAATTAGGAACAGCAAGGGAGTAGTCACCTCGTTAGGGGTTTACTACAGGCCCCCCAATAGCAGCAGGGAGATTGAAGAAAGCATAGGTCGACAGATTTTGGAAAAGTGTGGACGCAGTAGGGTTGTTGTAATGGGTGACTTTAACTTTCCTAATATTGATTGGAACCTCCTTCGAGCAGAAGATTTGAATGGAGCTGTTTTTGTAAGGTGTGTTCAGGAGGGTTTCCTAACGCAGTACGTTGACAGGCCGACGAGGGGAGAGGCCATTCTAGACTTGGTGCTCGGAAACGAGCCGGGGCAGGTATCAGATCTTGTGGTGGGAGAGCATTTTGGTGATAGTGACCATAACTGCCTCATATTCTACATAGCTATGGAGAAGGAGAGGATTAGGCAAAATGGGAGGATATTTAATTGGGGAAGAGGAAACTATGATGCGATTAGACATGAGTTAGGAAGCATGGACTGGGAGCAATTGTTCCATGGTAAGGGAACTATCGACATGTGGAGACTGTTTAAGGAACAGTTGTTGGGAGTGATGAGTAAATATGTCCCTCTGAGACAGGCAAGAAGGGGTAAGATAAAGGAACCTTGGATGACGAGAGCGGTGGAGCTTCTTGTGAAAAGGAAGAAGGTAGCTTACATAATGTGGAGGAAGCTAGGGTCAAGTTCAGCTAGAGAGGATTACATGCAGGCAAGGAAGGAGCTCAAAAATGGTCTGAGGAGAGCCAGGAGGGGGCACGAGAAAGGCTTGGCAGAAGGAATCCGGGAAAACACAAAGGCATTTTACACTTACGTGAGGAATAAGAGAATGATCAAAGAAAGAGTAGGGCCGATCAGGGATAGCATAGGGAACTTGTGTGTGGAGCCTGAGGAGGTAGGGGAAGCCCTAAATGAGTTTTTTGCTTCTGTATTTACGAAAGAAACGAACTTTGTAGTGAATGAAACCTTTGAAGAGCAGGTATGCATGCTGGAATGGATAGAGATAGAGGAAGCTGATGTGCTGAAAATTTTGTCAAACATTAAGATTGACAAGTCGCCAGGCCCGGACCAGATTTGTCCTCGGCTGCTTTGGGAAGCGAGAAATGCAATTGCTTCGCCACTTGCGAAGATCTTTGCATCCTCGCTCTCCACTGGAGTCGTACCTGAGGACTGGAGAGAGGCAAATGTAATTCCTCTCTTCAAGAAAGGAAATAGGGAAATCCCCGGCAATTATAGACCAGTAAGTCTCACGTCTGTCGTCTGCAAGGTGTTAGAAAGGATTCTGAGGGATAAGATTTATGACCATCTGGAAGAGCATGGCTTGATCAAATACAGTCAACACGGCTTTGTGAGGGGTAGGTCATGCCTTACAAACCTTATCGAGTTTTTTGAGGATGTGACTAGAAAAGTTGATGAGGGTCGAGCTGTGGATGTGGTGTATATGGACTTCAGTAAGGCATTTGATAAGGTTCCCCATGGTAGGCTCATTCAGAAGGTCAGGAGGAATGGGATACAGGGGAACTTAGCTGCTTGGATACAGAATTGGCTGGCCAACAGAAGACAGTGAGTGGTAGTAGAAGGAAAATATTCTGCCTGGAAGTCAGTGGTGAGTAGGGTTCCACAGGGCTCTGTCCTTGGGCCTCTACTGTTTGTAATTTTTATTAATGACTTGGATGAGGGGATTGAAGGATGGGTCAGCAAGTTTGCAGACGACATGAAGGTCGGAGGTGTCGTTGACAGTGTAGAGGGCTGTTGTAGGCTGCAGCGGGACATTGACAGGATGCAGAGATGGGCTGAGAGGTGGCAGATGGTGTTCAACCGGGATAAATGCGAGGTGATGCATTTTGGAAGGTCGAATTTGAAAGCTGAGTACAGGATTAAGGATAGGATTCTTGGCAGCTTGGAGGAACAGAGGGATCTTGGTGTGCAGATACATAGATCCCTTAAAATGGCCACCCAGGTGGACAGGGTTGTTAAGAAAGCATATGGTGTTTTGGCTTTCATTAACAGGGGGATTGAGTTTAAGAGTCGTGAGATCTTGTTGCAGCTCTATAAAACTTTGGTTAGACCGCACTTGGAATACTGCGTCCAGTTCTGGGCGCCCTATTATAGGAAAGATGTGGATGCTTTGGAGAGGGTTCAGAGGAGGTTTACCAGGATGCTGCCTGGACTGGAGGGCTTATCTTATGAAGAGAGGTTGACTGAGCTCGGTCTCTTTTCATTGGAGAAAAGGAGGAGGAGAGGGGACCTAATTGAGGTATACAAGATAATGAGAGGCTTAGATAGAGTTGATAGCCAGAGACTATTTCCCAGGGCAGAAATGGCTAGCACGAGGGGTCATAGTTTTAAGCTGGTTGGTGGAAAGTATAGAGGGGATGTCAGAGGCAGGTTCTTTACGCAGAGAGTTGTGAGAGCATGGAATGCGTTGCCAGCAGCAGTTGTGGAAGCAAGGTCATTGGGGTCATTTAAGAGACTGCTGGACATGTATATGGTCACAGAAATTTGAGGGTGCATACATGAGGATCAATGGTCGGCACAACATTGTGGGCTGAAGGGCCTGTTCTGTGCTGTACTGTTCTATGTTCTATGTTCTATGTAACAACGTCAGTGCACCTCTGGTGAGGCATTGGTGTTCCGGCCCACTTGTTATTTAAATGCCTCAGTTTGATGGGGTGGTTGGCATCTCTTCTGGCTCTGTTTTTCAATGGTTTGTATAACAGATCCAGTTCAATGTGTCCAATGTGAAATTCTGTTTGGAATGCCAGGCCTCCAGGAATTTATTGGCATGTCTCTGTTTGGCTTATGCTATTATGGATGTGTTGTCCCAGTCGAATTCATGTCCTTCTTTGTTCATGTGTATTGAGGCCAGTGAGAATTAATCATGTCTCTTGGTGGTTAGTTGGTGCTCGTGTATCCCTATTGTCAGCTTTCTTCCAGTTTTGCCTATATAATGTTTCTCGCAGTCCCTTCATGGTGTTTTATATATTGCGTTAGTTTCAATGCTTGTGGGGAAATGAAGTGTAGATTGGGTGACTACCTCACAGAATGCCTACATTCTGCCTGCAAAAATGACCTGAATGTCCAGTTGCCTGCCGCCTTAACATACCATCCTATTCTCTGGCCAACATCTCTGTCTCAGACTTGCTGCAGTGTTCCAGTGAACCTCAGCGCAAGCTGGAAAAACAACACCTCATCTTCCACCCGGGAATCCTGTAGCCCTCCGGACTCAATATTGAGTTCAATAATTTTAGGGCCTTAACTCTCCCATGTCCTAAACCACCTACCCGATACACCAGGCCTTGTTATCACATAGTCTGACATTATACACTACAAAAAACAACACAAACAACAACATTATAGACTACCTATTGTTAGCCATTAACAGTCTCCATTAACAGCTATTCACCCTCCTAGCCAGATCATTATCAACCCCTTTGTCTGCCCAACTGTTCTTCTTTCTGAAGAAGGGTCTCAACCCAAAATGTCAAGCTTTCCTGCTCCTCTGATGCTGCTTGGCCTGCTGTGTTCATCCAGCTTCACACCATGTTATCTCTGCTCTTCTCTCTCTTTGGGGTCTATGCCCAACTAACATTTACTCCTTACCCCCCTCCCTCCACCCTATCTTCAGTATATAAACCACCGTTTTCCTAGCTACCAACAGCTCTGAGGAAGGATCACCGGACCCAAAACATTAACTCTGATTTCTCTTCACAGATGCTGCCTGAGCTGCTCAGCTTTTCCAGCAATTTCTGTTTTTGTTGCTGATTTACAGCAGTTCTTTTGCTTTCTGTGATTGTGTGTTCTTGCCATTAAAATTGTTGCCGTTTTATTAAAAAAAAAGCCGACGACATTTTAAAAATATATACTTTTGCCTTGTCTTTTTTATGTTATAAGTGGAAAGGAATGAAAGTATTTGAAGAAATATTCAATTTCCTGTCTTTGGCAGTAAGGAGAGTACTGAAGCAGTGAAAATTGAAGGACAGGTAACCATAGACAAATGGTGAAGATTATCTTAAGATGGTGACAAGTGGAAAATGTATGTCAGGACAAGTGCTGGGGAATGCGCTGTATTCAACCAACTAATGAATGCAGATAAAACAAAGCATATTGTGTACAACACTTATATTTGCAAACATACAGATGAATACACAGACAAATTATTAGCAACATTTTGTAAAATCTGGACATAGTGGGGCTGACACTAAATCTTGTGATATTTGGTGTTCTGAAGTTTTGCCGGCACTAAAAAACATACAAGCATCTTTCTTTGTATTGTATTAGGGTTACATACTGAATTTAAATACATGTAAGTGAATTGCAAGAGGAGCGATGTGATTATTACATTCAGAAAGCATTTTATTTTTTCTTAACAATTCCACATTTCCCACCCTTTTCTTCTTTATCCTGAGACACACTGGATCAATTTTTGTAGCTGTCCATTCTGTTGGTTTAAATTGGCATCCTTGTCAGCATATTCCACAAATCTTTAACTGGAGGTCCTGAAGCTTCCTAACAGAATGTAATTGTTAATGTTGAATAAAATGTACATTGCAATAAACAGTTTTTCTTCAAAGTTTAAGATTTCAGAAGCAAATAAGCCCGAAACATCAGCTTTCCTGCTCCTATGATGCTGTTTGGCCTGCTGTGTTCATCCAGCTCTACACTTTGTTATCTCACATTACTTTGCTGTCAATTTTTAATATGTTTTAGTAAAGGTTCTGTGGCTGTGTCCCCTCCTCAAACCTTAAGCCAGTTAGATTACACGGGGGAGGTGAGGGGAAATGTCCACATTGTTGGCATTAACTGGTGCCAGGAAATTACAAGTGTCACCTTCATTGAAGCCCTAAATTGCCAGCTGCCGAGAGGGAGTTGCAATCTCCCAAAGATATAAATCCATTTGAAAAATGCTGAGTTAGATTGCAGAGTAGCAATGACAATGAAGTGAAATTTGAGAATTGTGCTGTTTCCCTCAGGGTTCGTATAACTTTGGGAGCCAGCATGTTTTACTGGTGTGGCTGAGCCTTTTGGGTGGATTTACTGCTGCCAATCTTTCCTTTTGGTGTCAGTCTAAGTTACCCGAAGTCTTCACAGGAGACAGGGTCTCAATTGATAAGCAAATAGAGGTTTATTACATAGTGCTTAATAGAGATAAAAAAGAGTCCTTTGTAAGATCTCAGACTATACTGAATAATTAATATGCATTACTGTTAATTACTTAGACTTAGAATTTATCAGTGTTCAAGTTTGGTTCAAGTTAACAAATAGGCTAGCTCCTTCCAGGAGCAATCCTTTATATTCTGATGACAGAGATTATTTCATAATGTTTTTCAACCCTTCCTGATACCTGTAGAATAGAGTTGAAAAAATTTAGGGATGACCTGGTAGTGGGTTTCAAGGCTGTGAAATTGTGATATGTTCAAAATGCAAGAACCTGTAATAGGAGCACGAGTAGGAAGTGGAATCCCTCAAGTTTGTAATGCTATTCAATAGGATTATGCCTGATTGCCCACCTTAACTCCACTTTCCTTGATTTTTTTTTGACTCTCTAAGTTATCAAAAGAATTGGCAATTGCTGAATGTACTGTAGGCTGAGCGCCTAGAGTTTGCTTTAGTATAGAATTCTGAAGGCTCATAACTGCTGTGGTCAGAAGAAAGGGGCAAGGATGACTCTCCTTTTGTCTTACACTTCAAATTATTATAGCAGGTTTTTTTTAAAAAAGAAGGTTTGTCAATTCAGTATATCAATTTCAGTATGTTTAAATGTCGGAACTATAAAAGATGCAAACATTGTTTCCCACAAGTTTTGCAAAGACGAATTTAGCGACATCTAAACAGAATAAAAATGTTTCAATTTTCACACACCCACACATGTTCTCACACACTTGCATGTTCACCACTCGCACACCTACATTTTCACACACACTTACACATTCACAGGCACTTACACATTCACATGCACAATTCAGGGTGGGAAGACAGAATAACCAATTTAAAGTCCAGTAAAATTAAAGGGTTTACTGTTCTTGAACGCTGGGAAGCTGGTTGCCTTCAGGCTGAATTTGGTGGCTGTTCTGGGTTCAGCATTGAGATATTGATGGAGACAGATTATTTATTTATTCCTCTGCGGACACCAGCTGCTCGGTTGAGCTTTTGAAAAAAAGGTGCCATGGATTGTGCAAATCAGTCAATAGAGGTCAAAGCATGCATGTTAGTTAGAGAGATCCCTGTAAATGATTCTTGCCTCTTCGGTATCTCATATGCTTGCCTCAAAGAAAACAGGTATTTAAATACAGAGATAACAAGGTGTAGGGCTGGACGAGCACAGCAGGCGAAGCAGCATCAGAGGAGCAGGAAGGCTGATGTTTCGGAGAAGCATCTAGGCCCGAAACATCAGCCTTCCTGCTCCTCTGATGCTGCTTGGCCTGCTGTGTTCATCCAGCTCTACACCTTGTTATCTCAGATTCTCCAGCATCTGCAGTTCTTACTATCTCTAAAACTATTTAAATATACAGAGGGCTATCTGGCTGATTATTTGTCCTTTTCTCTCCAACTGACCAGTTATTCCAAATATGGTCATTGCGAAATGGATTTCAGATACATGGCTTGCGTGATTAGATGATGTCTGATTCTTTCACTCTCAGAATCCGACTATCCAAGTAATTTATGTCTAATGGTTTGTCTCCACCTAGTGGAATATAGTGATTATTGGGGAAAAGATGGCCTCCATTCATCGTCACTCAATACCATTATTCCTGGTTGGACTTTGCTGGTGGGTTGTTTCTCTTCTGTTGGATTGGAATTTTGAAGAATTATGCAAATAATTGTGATTTCAAGTAATTGGAATGTGACTTTAGTCTTATAAAACAAAAGTTTGTGTTCTCCAACCAATATGTTCACAAAATCATTTTTGGGTTTTGCACCAATAACCCTTTGTGTTGTAACTGAACAGATCCCAGAAGGCAATGTACCTTGAAGACAGCTAGAAGACATTACAATGTGTGATGTTGTCGTATCATCGGTGTTCATTTTACTTTACATTGAATGAGTTGACAGTTGGCCTGTTAGCAAGCAGCCAGCTTACTGAAGAATATGCAAGTCTAAGGTGTTATATTGGAATATCGAGATATTTGCAAAAAAATTTCCAGATGTCTGATTTAATATGAACTTGACACAAAGTGGTACATGTTATGTAAGCTAATATACAGAAAACTACCAAGAAGCAAGTCAGCTAGCAGCAAACGATTGTACCACTTTCAAAGGAGAAATCTCACCTCTAAACAGTGGATCACATTCTGAGGTCATGATTTGGAATCCATTGTCAGAAAAAAATTCCTCTCAGCAGCAACACTCTCAGACCTCTTAGGAATTTTATCTGTTTCAATGAGTTTGTTTCGCCTTCTGCTAAACATGGGGAAACAAAGGCCTTGTTGACACAATCCTGATCAGAAAATACTTCCCATCCTAGGAATCAGTCCAGTAAGCCATCACTGTACTCCCTTTCAGGCAAGCATGTCCTTTCTTCAATGAAGAGACCAAAGTGGCTCGAATTATTCCAGATGTGAAACAGCTTAATCAACCGCAGTGAGACTTCGTTAGGCTTATGCTGCATTCCCTTTGCAATGAAGTTTAATAAATTATTTGCTTTTCTAACTGATGCTGTATCAGCATGTCAACATTCTGTGATTCATGTATAAGCCCAACTAGATATCACTGAGCACTTTCATTTCTCACTCTGTCACTATTAAAAAAAATAGCTTTGTATTTTTCACACCATAATGGATTATTTCTCATTTCTTCAAATTCTGTTCCAGGTGGCACATTCTTGTCAACTCCCTTAACCCAGTTAAACCTTTACACTTTGTCTTTTCATATTCCTTGTATCTAATATTCTGACCTGACTTTAAATCATCAACAAACCTGTTTCTTTTCATCAAAGTAATGGTTATAATTTTGTTAATAACTGAGGTCCAAGCACTGATTTATCCTTGCAGTGTCCAACCAGTTACAATCCACCAAACAAGAAAAGGTCTGTTTATTTCTTTTCTGCCTATTATTAAATCCTTAGTCTATGTGAATGTAATTTTTTTTATACAGAGAGCTGTTGATCTTTGGATCTTCTCTGAGCGTCAGTAAAATATAGAATTGTCTTCCCCGAGACCAGTGAAGGCTGGGTCATTCAACATATTCAAGAGTAAAGCCCTCATTTTGATTGCCTGAAAAACAATGGTAGGAGAAATCCCTGCACCACAGTCCAACTCTTGAAAAGGGAGACATGTACTTCCTGTATTCAATCCAGGGTATTAGAATTAGGGACAGTTCTAATTGTTTTATGATCCCTTCTGTTGACAATCCCAGATGATACTTGACCCCTTTGAAGGATACCTGACTCCCACCTCTAAATATATTTCGGACCACCATCCTCTAAAAGGGTTTTTAATGTCCAACTCAAGGTACCTGGGGACAATGGTTACAAGGTTACCGCAACTCTCTGAAGGGCAGCCTAGCTTTAAGAAATGAAGAAGAGAACAGACCTGCTGTGTGTGCATTCAATAATTCATGCCACAGGTTCACCAGAAGTGGTTGAAATTGAGACATCCTGTTGAAATTGAGGCCCAAGGTGTCTCCACTCCCACCCCTGTAGAAATGGGAAATACCAAGCTTAGAGGTTAGAGCTTGCGATTTCATGCTATTTAATGTGATGAAAATCTGGCACTGAGTGAGAGATGTTTTTGATCCATAAGAGATTTATTGGTGGTGAGGTGCAGGCAATAAAATAGAGTTGAGACCATGATCAGATCAGCCATACTCTTACAGAATTTCAGAAGAGGTAGGTGGGGCCAAATCGTCTATGCTGTTTCCAATTTCTTATGTTCTTATATATTACTTTAAATCCTTTGAGTCTTACTTTTGCATGTTAGGTTATTGTGTGTTATCTTACTAATGCTTCTTGAAAATCCAAATACAATATACCCACTGATTCTCCCATTATTTACCTTAATGGTTAGACCTTCATAAAACTCTAAGAAATTTGTCAGAATTCAAGTTTCCTTTCTTAAAACTGTGCTGATTTTCCATATTATGGATGTTCTAAGTGTCAGGTTATTCACATCTCCAATAACAAATCTTAATGTTGTCCCTATAACTGATGTCATATTAATCATCTATTATCTCCTGTTCTCCTTCCTTTGTCAAAAAGCAGAGTCACTTCACAGAATAACCTGGAAGTATTTTGGAACAGAGGGAGATCATTCAGCCATCATGCCTGTGCGATTAAATGAGCACCATAACCACATGTCAATCTTTTGCCTTTTCCCAAGCCTTTGCACATTATTTTTATCCAAATAATCACCCAATACCCTTTTGAATAATCCAATAGAACATGCTATGAGCACACTTCGAGTCAGTGCATTCCTTATTCTAACTATTCACTGAGTGATGAAGCTTTCCCTCACTTCAGAGATAACAAGGTGTAGAGCTAGATGAGCACAGCAGGCCAAGCAGCATCAGAGGAGAAGGAAAGCTGATGTTTCTTCCTCCTTCTCCTCACTTCACTCTTGCTTGTTTCGCAGATCTCTTTAAATCTATGCCCCTTGTTCTTGTTCCTTTATGAGTGGGAACAGTTTGTCTCTGCCTCTGGATCTCCCTACATATGCTATCTTTAATCCACTAGGACCACCTAAGTATTTGGAGAATTCTGGAAAATTGTATAAATGTTTTCATTATGTCTGCAGTCACTTAAAAGAAAACTCCAGGATGTACGCTGTTGGTAGAGAATTTTGTTTTCCCAATTAGGTCCTACTAATTTTCTGAATACTATATCTTTAAATATACAAATACCCCGAAAATCCTCATTTTTATTTTTTTTTAGTAACATATAGACTTAGACTGTGAAGAAAGATACAAAATATTTATTTATTATCTCCATCATTTCCTTATTCTCTGCCGTAATATGTCTTGTCTCTGTCAATATGGTACTCATATTCATTGTTCTTAATCTTTCCATTTACACATGCCAGTAGAAGACTTAACAGTCTGTTTTATGTCTCCTGCTGGTTTGCTGTTGCATCCTCTTTTCTATTTCTTTGTCAGCTTCTTTGTCATCCTTTGCTGAATGTATAAATCCTCCTAATCCTCAGTGTTACTACTCTTTTCCTCAACATTATAAGCCCTTCCCTGTAATTTAATAGTAACAGTTGTACTACTGGGTTTTTATTCATTATAGGAACATGTGATCATTAAAAGCTGTGAATCAATTCTTTAAATGCTTGACATTGTCTATCTACAATCTTTTAACTTGGTTTTAAGTATGCTAGGAAGCAAGATCCCTCATATTTAAGAGGTTGGTCGTTTAAACAGAAGATATTAGCTATATCTTAACAACTGATTCTTGAACTACATATAAAAATAACATAGAATAGAATCCCCACAGTATGGAAACAGGCCATTCAGCCTAACAAGCCCACACAAAGCTTCTGAAGGCCATCCCACCCAGACCCATCCCCTAATGCTATCCCTGTATTTCCTATAGCTAACGCACATAACCTGAACATCCCTGAACACTGTGGACAATTTAACATGGCCAATCCACCCAATGTGCACAATTTTGGACTGTGGGAGGAAATCAGAGCACCCAACAGAAACCCATGCAGACACGAGGAGAACATGCAAACCCACACAGACACTCACCTGAGGCTGAAATTGAGCTCGGGTCCCTGGTGTTATGAGGTAGCAGTGCTATTCATTAAGCCACTGTCCTGCTCCATTTTCTTTCTAATTTTTACGTCGTCTGCATTTTTATTGGCTCAACTAGGCATAACAGCGCCGCATGAAGCAAAGCTATAGGGAAGAGATCTTGTAACATTTTTTTCCACTAATAAGATCCTTCTTTAAAAGTATTTAAGGATTTCTATGGATCAAGTTACTTTTTCTTAATTAAAGCAGCATTTCAGAAGATTACTCCAGTTCCATTCAGAAATATTTTCTATTGCATAGTAATATGAAATATTTATAAAGTTTAACATTAAAAGCTGCAGGAAAGTTTTCAAAGTGATAGCATTAACAATGCGGAGGACAAATTTACATTTACACCATGTAGAATTTTGTTCCGAAAAACAGAGCAATTGTTATATTAAAATTGTTCTTGGAAGAAACATAGAAACAAAGAAAATGGGAGCAGGAATATGCCGTTTGGCTCTGCGAACCTGCTGTGCCTTTCTATATGATCATGGCTGATCATTCAACTCTGTACCTTTTTCCCACTTTCTCCTCATACCTTTTCGCCCAAAAAACCATATCTAACCCCTTCTTGAAAATATGCAATGCTTTGGCCTTAATTGCTTTCTGTGGCAGATAATTCCATAGGCTCACAACTTTCTGGGTGAAGAAATTTCTCCTCATCTGATTTCTAAGAGGCCTACCCCATGTCCTATGATTGTGACTGTGAAGAACCAATGGGTGCCAATGCTTTGGGTAGTGCACCCTACTTATCAACTGAAGCAATGACTGGAACAAGCTTATACATAACGGTGATGGAGCAAATGGGTGGGATCTTAATGCTGATTGCTTAAGATCTTGTATTTGCAATAGTCTGTCGATGCTAAAACTTAACTTTGTCTTTCCTCAAAATTTGTTGCATTCTGCTCAACTCTACAGGCTCCTTTGTAACAAGGTTATCAATTAATTAGATGATTCCTTCAGAAAACAAAGACGTAGCAGATTATCTTAAATGCGTTCCAGGAATGCATCCCCAATGTTCTTATAACAATACTGGTCAATATTAGTCAATCCTGATACACTGCTCACCAATGACACAGTAGTAAGAAGCACTAACTTATTTCATTGAGGAAATAAGTCAAAGGGAAGTTATTAAAAAGTTATTTTGACACAGCAGATGGTTCTCAGCCACAAACAATCGATAAAAACATAAATTACTTGATAAGGGGCTGAAATAGTTGCATACCAAAGAGAAATATTTCAGGATATGTGAAATGAGCAGGAAAGTGGAATAATAACAGATAGTTTAAATGGAATCCTCAGGGACCAATTGATGTTCTTTTGTTTCTATCGCATTCAGTGCTTAAAGTCCAAGGATTTTAATTATTCATTTCTCAGAATAAGTCATGAGAAAAAGTTTGAACTTGACTGTTGATTTGAGAGCCTCATTTTCTGCAGCAATGAGATGACTAACTCCCTCACATTTCAAAACTAAAGATGTCAGACAGATTAAGTAAAACTCTGTTCATATTTTAGGCTTTCATTTTGATGAACAATATATACCCCAAAAGCTTATTTTGCTGCCTTTTCTCTTCAGGATATTGGCAAACATGTTGTCTCCTCATCACGTTTCTGTTTTTGTTTTAGATTTCCAGCAACTAAAAATGTTTTCTTCTTCAACCTACACGTGCATGCAAAACAATGATAAAAAAGGATTAATTTGGAATCGTGCAACTTTTGTTTTCTTATTTGCCAGCTAAACTTGTTCAAGTTATTTTCACAATGGAAAGCCCAAGGAACACACAATTCCAAGTTTCAGCCTGATCTGCTGAACAGTTGGCAATGACACTGCTTCGAATGGGCCAGGTCCTTCTTTTTGAATGTACATTTGTGCTAGAATTGAGAAGGTTAAAGGGTGATCTGATCGATGTCTTCAAGATAGTAACAGGAAATATCAGAGTAGATAAAGATAAACTATTTTTGTTGCTTGATCCTAGAAATATGAGGCATATTCTGTAAAATAGGACCACAGTGCTTAGAGATGTTAGGCAGCACTTTTAAACATAAAGGTTGTTAGCTAAAATGAATGCAAACAAAATGAAGAGTGTCTGCAGTTTGCTCCCACAATGCAAGCCAAATGTTGGCATCAAGGCCAACCACTATTCTACAGTTCACGGTGGCCTGCTGCACTAAACTCTCATCTCCCGGAGCTGGGTATTAATCAGATCCTGTTTAGCTTCAAGCAACCGACACAGCTGAGTCAATGTCCTCAACCTTATCTTTGGAAAACTGCTGCCATTCCCTCATGTGCTCAGTATCCAGCTCTTTACCAGCTCTTTGCAGGGACTCCTGCAGAAATCATGCATCCTGAGGGACCCTGTGCTTGCAGCCTCTCCCTGCGCTGAGTGTTTTTCATTTAAGTGGCAGCTTGCTGCTGACCTTGTGTCCTAATCTCCCATATCAAGCTTTGCCTTCTTAGGAAGACAACCATGGAAGTCTGGCTGGAAATGACCTACAGTGACAATAGAAAGAATGGGAAAGGATTAAATGTCTCAAAAGAGTAATTGGTCGCATACCTCGTAGATGAAGTTGGCACACAATCCTCCTCTAAAATGAGATGTGTTGCACTGTCGTTTGAACCCTTAGTACCCCGTACGCATTGCAAGTGGATGCAAATTTCATAATTCTGTCCTGGAATGCAGGCGTCACTGACTAAGCCAACATTCACTTATCATTCCCAGTTGCCTTTGAGAAGGCAGTGGTGAGCTGCCTTCTTAATCTGCTGCAGTCCATTCGGTGTATCTACAGCCACAATGCTCTTAGGGAAGGCGCTCCAAGATTGTAACACAGCAACACTGAAGGAACAGTGATATATTTCCAAGTCAGATAGTGAGTGGCTTGGAGGGGAACTTGTTGTTGGTGGTGTTCCCTGTTGCTCTTGTGGGTTTGGAAAGTGCTGCCAAAAGACCCTTCTTAGACTTCTGTAGTGTAAATGATAGACCCTACTGCTGCTGTGTGTCATTTGTGGAGGGAGTGAATGCTAGTTGGTATGGTGCCAATCAAGCAGACTGTTCTGTCCTGGATGGCATCAATCTTCTTAAGTGTTGTTGGAGTTGCACTCATCCAGGCAAGCGTGGAGTATTGCAACATACTCACTTGTGTCTTGTAGATTGTAGACAGGCTTTGGGGAGTCAGGACATGAATTACTTACTGCTGGATTCCTGAATAACTTTGAGTTGCCATTGTAATCACAGTATTTATCTGGCTAATCCAGTTTCTTATCAATGGTAAACCTTAGGTGTTAACAGTAGGGAACTCAGTGATGATGATGTGATTAAACATTAATGTGCAAAGCTAAGATTCTTTCTTTTTGGACATGGTCATTGCTTGGACTGAATTTAGCTCTTCCATCCAGCTTTGAACCAAAGCTGTACTGAAGTCAGGAGTTGAGTGGAATCTTGCAGAACTCAAACTATGAGCAAGTAATTGCTAAGCAAGTGTTCTTTACTGATAATGGAGAGTGAACTGATGGACATGTTGGATTTATCCTGCTTTTTGTATCAAGAATATGACTGGGCAATTTTCCATGTTGTTGGTAGAGTTAGTATTGTTGCTGTCCTGGAATAGCCTTAGCGAGGGTAAGGCAGGTACAGGAGCATACATTTTCTACACTATTACCATGTTGTCGGCCTTTGTAGTATTGAATGCATCCTGCCATTGCTCGATATTACTTTGAATTAATCAAAATGGGTGAACTCTACCATTCATAATGTGAGGGATTTCCAGAGGAGGCTAAGATGGATCATCCACTCAATATTTCTAGCCGAAGGTTGTAACAAATGTTTCAGCCTTATGTTTTGCACAGAAGTGCTGGGATCCCATATTATTAAGGATGGGACTATTTGTGAAGCCTACTCCTCTGGTGAGGTAATTCATTGTCCACTATCATTCGCAACTGGATGTGACAATACTTCAGAGTTTAGATCTGACCAGTTGGTTGATTAGTTGTGTGTGTGACTGTAAAAATGCTAAACTTGCTGTTCACAATGGATTTTTCATCTGCAGTCCTGTTCTATCCCACAGCATGTTGCATTCTGACTGCATTCCTGTGTATAATTTTAGGTGCCAAAATAAAACGAATGACTGCAGGCACTGGAGATCTGAAACAAATAAAACCAAAAATTTAAATTCAGTTTTGTAGAAATGTCACTGGACTCAAAATATCAACTGCTTCTCTTTCCTCTGATACTGCCAGACCTGTTGAATTATCCTAGCAATTTCTGTTTTTGTTTGGTTTAATTTTACATGATGTCTTGCACAATGAAGCTGCTGTGGTTTTACTGACAGTTGAAGGTATAAACAGAACCAGGGCAAGGAACACTTCAGTGTTCTTTTACATTCTTCCAGACCCGACAGGAATACCTTTGATCTTTTTGAGGCATGAACTAACATATCTCCTTCAACAAAGCGATATACTCATGGAATGGTCATGGGACTTGATTTTATTTAGATTGTGGAGACAACTGAGCTCCAACCCTAGTCCTGTCATGAGCTTTTTTCCATCACTCCCTACATGGGCACAGTAGAAAGCTGGTTAGGATAATTAAATTGAGACTCTGGAGTTAAAATTTCCTGGTCCTAGTGCTTATATCAGTAGGTGAGATTATAACTTACATTGTTATTAACTAACCCAAAACATGCTTAGAGTTAAATTGATGGCAAAACCATTGTATGTTTTTGCCTTGTAGATCAGACTGCCATTTTCCTCATTCCAAAGAATCTGTTCTAATATTGGTATAGCAGCTTTAGAGGCCAGTGTGCATCAATATATTATGATTCCAACATCACAGGAGTAGGATGTGAGTGATTATAAAGCTTCGGGAAGGTAGTCATGTCTTGATTATATTGAACAAAGCTCTAACTGTGAATTACTGCACTTAACTTATCAGTGAGTAAGACTAATTTGTAACATGTTTTGCATTTCTGCCCGTCATTTTGAAACTCAATTTGCCACATTGCATTCCTGGTTCTACCAAATGCCGTTCAACCCCTCCCCTTGTTTTAGCCAATCGCACATTTTCCCCCATAAATAGTTTGTCCGAAGGTACTACCCACCCTTTCTCTTTTTCAGGCATGGATCTGCTTTTTACTTCTGGCACTTTCTGGATTTCCCATATCCATAATTATACTTGTGGAATGTGGTTTGTGCAATCTTATACACACAACCTGATTCAGGATTTGTGGAAATAATCCAATGCCATGCAAATAATGTTAAAGTAAATGAGACACTTTAGAATTCTGAAAAAAAAATGCAGTCTGTCTTTAGTCCTCCAACTGCCTCAGGAACTTATAGCTGCAAGGTCATGAGTGATTTCTGTGAAGATTTAAAAGCTTTTCGGGAAGCTTTGAAATTCTCACGAGGTGGGAAAGCAAGATGAAAATTGGTTTGAGACATTTCTCATTCCTCTTTTCCCTATCTTCAATGTTTTATTTATTCCGACCTGTACATCAGTTGGATTTTTTTCCCCTAAGCATGTTTATTTAAAAACACTCGCTTTCATCTTGTGCATTCACAACCTAGATTCAAAGAGCACGCTTTCTGCACCTTTCTCAACGGCCCTTGCATAAAATAAAATCATTCTTTTCCCTATGGCACTGAAATCTCCAGAGCTGAATCCTGTAGCAAGACTTTTCTTCTTTCAGCTAAAACAGACTTATTTGAAAGCCTGCTTCGTTGAGCAAC
Organism: Stegostoma tigrinum; assembly: GCF_030684315.1. Classification (NCBI taxonomy): domain Eukaryota; kingdom Metazoa; phylum Chordata; class Chondrichthyes; order Orectolobiformes; family Stegostomatidae; genus Stegostoma; species Stegostoma tigrinum. Next base: position 57,994,499 of record NC_081368.1, on the reverse strand, counting down.
ATCTGTTCCTGGAAACTCTGAATCAAGACACAGGCACAACCACAAAGATAAAAGGGTGCAGATCTTAAATGCTGGTATGAGCCCTCTCACTTATATTCCTCAATTGGGTACAAGACATTAGAATGTAAAAGTTGGAAATGTACATTTCGATTTGGACATTATTTTTAGTTTCTAGAAACAAGCTGTTTTAAAAGAATATTATGTAATAGTTATTGAAATTATTTTTGATGCTTAGGATACAGTTGGCAAAACCTACATGTGTAAAGCTGAGCAGTCAACATTGTAGATCTATTGTAAAACATACACGAATATAGCCAGGGATAATGGGAACTGCAGATGCCGGAGAATCCAAGATAATAAAATGTGAGGCTGGATGAACACAGCAGGCCAAGCAGCATCCCAGGAGCACTCCTGGGATGCTGCTTGGCCTGCTGTGTTCATCCAGCCTCACATTTTATTATCACGAATATAGCCAGGGCTACATTTTCTACATTTTAGAACAGTTTTAATATTTGGATAAATGATGATTGTAAGTCTGCCGGCATTTTAGGACTGTGGAATGTTAAACTGATTGGCATGTACTCACCATTTTCATAGATTGTCCAGGAATGCCACATTTGTAAAACTGTAGTCATTTCTAGAAGTTGTGCAGGAACAAGACGTAGTTTCAGAACAGTGGAAATGCTGATGGTCACATATGTAAAGAAGTTTAAACAGTAGAACATTGACTGCCATCAGACAGGATACCCGCAACAGACAAGAAACCCCATTGGAAAGGCAACACCTGAAGTATATCTAGGGACATCAATAAATGCAGTTGAGCTAGAATTGTCTCAGTCAATGAACTTCCTTTTGATTTTGCACAAGTGGAATGTCTGAGAAAAGCCTACAGAGTTTAAGCTGCAAGAATTACAATGGGAGAGTAGAATTTTGAACACCACTTCCAATCAACCAACTTCACTATTGATCCTAATGCATGTCTTGACCTTGCCTTCATCAAAAGAATTTGAGGAATTGATAACACTCCAGAGAATTACTGGGACCAAAACAAATAGCTATCCAGACACTGTCAATGACCAAAACATTATTGACCAATCAGTCAAGAGGGAATGAACAGAAGACTTCATTGAGTTTCCCTGTCTCCTGTTGAAATCCAAACAGAAGAATGACTCAAGTGAGACTACGTATGTAAGTGAGAGATTGCCTGTTCCAATTAGAAAGCAATTGTTTGATCTAGAAATCCAGGACAGAAGAAGGAAGAAAATATTTAGTTCAATTGAGTGGCTGTCTTCCATGATGGAAATTCAGGAGATTAAAGACAATAAGACCATAAAAAAAAAAGAACAGGAGTAGGCCATTGGCCATTCAAGCTGGCTCTGCCATTCAATAAGGTCATGGCTAATCTGACATTCCTCATGTCTGCTTTCCTACCCTTGCCCTGCTTCTCTTGATTCCCCGACTAATCAAGCATCTATCTATCTCAGCCTTAAATATACACACGGACTCTGCCCCCTCAGCTCCCTGTGGTGAAGAGTTCCAAAGACTCTCAATCCTCTGATAAAGTATACTCCTCCTCACCTCAGTTTTAAATTGGCATCTCTGTGTCTTGCGATTATGTCTTCTGGTCCAAGCCTTTTTCATGAGGGGAAACATACTGTCAGCATTTTAAAGCCATTCAATAAGATAACAGACAAAGTCTACAAGAAGCAATACTCTTCACACAGAAATCTTTACCTGGTTTTGTTTAAATGTGACTTCAACTTTAGACATTTTGCTTTGGGTTTTGCAAGCACAGTCTGGTTGAGTATGGCCTGTATTGTGCCTATTAAGAATATACAGAGGAACGAGTTGTTTGATTGATCAGCCAATCATTGAAACATAGGGCCTGGAACCTGGCACCACACCTATATTAAAGTTTGTACATGACCGTGCTCAATTGTATGGTAGGTAAAAAATTATTTTTAACCAAATGCAGCATACTATTAGTTGAAAATATCACTCAGATCACCTCTAGATATAGCAGCATGAATTTTTTTTTTCTGTTCATTTCTTGGGATGTGTGCATTGCTGACTGGCCAGCATTTATTGCCCATCCCTAATTGCCCTTGCGAAGATGGTGGTGAGCTGCCTTCTTGAATTGCTGCATTCCTCCTGCTGCAAGTTGACCCACAATGCTATTAGGGAGGGAATTCCAGGATTTTGACCCAGTGACAATGAAGGACCGGCGATATATTTTCATTTCGGGATGGTGAGTGACTTGGAAAGGTACTTGGAGGTGATGGTGTTCCCATGTTTCTGCTGCCCATGACCTCCCAACCACAGCCTCCAACCTCATTGTTCCCCAACCCCGCACGGCCCGTTTCTATCTCCTTCCCAAAATCCACAAACCTGCCTGCCCTGGTCGACCCATCGTCTCAGCCTGCTCCTGCCCCACCGAACTCATCTCCACCTATCTGGACTCCATTTTCTCCCCTTTGGTCCAGGAACTCCCCACCTATGTCCGTGACACCACCCACGCCCTCCACCACCTCCAGGACTTCCAATTCCCTGGCCCCCAACACCTCATATTCACCATGGACGTCCAGTCCCTGTACACCTGCATTCCGCATGGAGATGGCCTCAAGGCCCTCCGCTTCTTCCTGTCCCGCAGGCCCGACCAGACCCCCTCCACCGACACTCTCATCCGCCTAGCTGAACTCGTCCTCACACTCAACAACTTCTCTTTTGACTCCTCCCACTTCCTACAGACTAAGGGGGTGGCCATGGGCACCCGCATGGGCCCCAGCTATGCCTGCCTCTTTGTAGGTTACGTGGAACAGTCCCTCTTCCGCACCTACACAGGCCCCAAACCCCACCTCTTCCTCCGGTACATTGATGACTGTATCGGCGCTGCCTCTTGCTCCCCAGAGGAGCTCGAACAGTTCATCCACTTCACCAACACCTTCCACCCCAACCTTCAGTTCACCTGGGCCATCTCCAGCACATCCCTCACCTTCCTGGACCTCTCAGTCTCCATCTCAGGCAACCAGCTTGTAACTGATGTCCATTTCAAGCCCACCGACTCCCACAGCTACCTAGAATACACCTCCTCCCACCCACCCTCCTGCAAAAATTCCATCCCCTATTCCCAATTCCTCCGCCTCCGCCGCATCTGCTCCCACGATAAGACATTCCACTCCCGCACATCCCAGATGTCCAAGTTCTTTAAGGACCGCAACTTTCCCCCCACGGTGATTGAGAACGCCCTTGACCGTGTCTCCCGCATTTCCCGCGACACATCCCTCACACCCCGCCCCCGCCACAACCGCCCCAAGAGGATCCCCCTCGTTCTCACACACCACCCTACCAACCTCCGGATACAACGCATTATCCTCCGACACTTCCGCCATTTACAATCCGACCCCACCACCCAAGACGTTTTTCCATCCCCTCCCCTGTCTGCTTTCCGGAGAGACCACTCTCTCCGTGATTCCCTTGTTCGCTCCACACTGCCCTCCAACCCCACCACACCCGGCACCTTCCCCTGCAACCGCAGGAAATGCTACACTTGTCCCCACACCTCCTCCCTCACCCCCATCCCAGGCCCCAAGATGACATTCCACATTACGCAGAGGTTCACCTGCACATCTGCCAATGTGGTATATTGCATCCACTGTACCTGGTGTGGCTTCCTCTACATTGGGGAAACCAAGCGGAGGCTTGGGGACCGCTTTGCAGAACACCTCCGCTCAGTTCGCAACAAACAACTGCACCTCCCAGTCGCAAACCATTTCCACTCCCCCTCCCATTCTCTTGATGACATGTCCATCATGGGCCTCCTGCACTGCCACAATGATGCCACCCGAAGGTTGCAGGAACAGCAACTCATATTCCGCCTGGGAACCCTGCAGCCATATGGTATCAATGTGGACTTCACCAGTTTCAAAATCTCCCCTTCCCCTACTGCATCCCTAAACCAGCCCAGTGCATCCCCTCCCCCCACTGCACCACACAACCAGCCCAGCTCTTCCCCTCCACCCACTGCATCCCAAAACCAGTCCAACCTGTCTCTGCCTCCCTAACCGGTTCTTCCTCTCACCCATCCCTTCCTCCCACCCCAAGCCGCACCCCCAGCTACCTACTAACCTCATCCCACCTCCTTGACCTGTCCGTCTTCCCTGGACTGACCTATCCCCTCCCTACCTCCCCACCTACACCCTCTCCACCTATCTTCTTTACTCTCCATCTTCGGTCCGCCTCCCCCTCTCTCCCTATTTATTCCAGTTCCCTCCCCCCATCCCCCTCTCTGATGAAGGGTCTAGGCCCGAAACGTCAGCTTTTGTGCTCCTGAGATGCTGCTTGGCCTGCTGTGTTCATCCAGCCTCACATTTTGTTGTCTTGGAGTCTCCAGCATCTGCAGTTCCCATTATCTCTCTCCTTCTAGATGGAAGTGGTTGTGGGTTTGTAAGGTGCTGTCTGAGGATCTTTGGTGAATTTCTGCAGTGCATCTTGTAGATGATACACACTGCTGGGACAAATAGCTTGCTAAACCTTCAGCTAGATGCAGCACAGTGTACGAATGCTACCCAATTCACGAACATCTGACTTATGAATGCACCATCTTACAAATGTGATCCCATGCAGGGTGCAACTTCAAATATCCAATATATTAACATTTCCTGTACTCACGAGTAGCTCCTTTACATTGTTCTGTTTTGCACTCCATACTAATTAGCAAGATTAGATCACAGAGGATACAGGGAGAACTAGCCATTTAGATATGAAATTGGTTTGAAGGTAGGAGACAGAGGGTGGTGGTGATGGGTTGCTTTTTGGGCTGAAAGCCTGTGGCCAGCTATGTGCCACAAGGATTAATGCTGGGTCCACTGTTTTTTGTTATTTATATAAATGATTTGGATGTGAATATAAGAGATATGGTTAGTAAGTTCGCAGATGACACTAAAAATGGTGGTGTAATGGACAGTGAAGGAGGTTACCTCAGAGTACTTGATCAGCTAGGGCAATGGACCGAGGAATGGCAGATGAAGTTTAAATGGGAGGTGCTATGTTTTGGTATGGCAAGTCATGGCAGGACTTATACATTTAATATTAAGGTCCTGGAGAGTGTTGCTGAACAAAGACACCTAGGGTGCAGGTTCATATTTCCTTGAATGTGGAATCGCAGACAGACAGGATAGTGAAGAAGGCGTTTGGTACACTTGCCTTTATTGGTTAGTGTATATTGTATAGGCACTGGGTGGTCAAGTTGCTGCTGTACAGGACATTGGTTAGACCACTTTTGCAATACCAGTTCCAATTCTAATCTCCCAGCTCTCGGATGGATGTTGTGAAACTTGAAAGGATTCAGAAAAGATTTACAAACATGTTGCCAGAGTGGAGGGTTTGAGCAACAAGGGGAAGTTGAATAGGCTGGGGCTATTTTCCCTGGAGCTTCGGAGGCTGAAGTTATATAAGTTTATTAAATCATAAGGGGCATGGATAGGTATAGCCAAGGCCTTTTCCCCAGGGTAGGAATGGCTGAAACTAGAGGAGATAGGTTTAAGTAGAGAAGGGAAAGATTTAAAAGGGAACTAAGGGGCAACTTTTTCATGAAGAGGGCACTGCTTGTATTGAATGAGCTGCCAGAGGAGGTGGTGGAGGCTGGTACAATGTTGTACAATTCTATTTCTGTGCTGTACATCTCTATGACTCTATGTATGATCAACTTGTGAAGAGACTCGGGAAGGGAACCCAGTTGCAACCTGCAGACTGCTTACATAAGGAATCTTTGCATGTAGCAGCAGATTTAATGATCATGACTGTATCACTGATGTATCAGAATTATGAATGGTGGAAATCATCAAAATGTTAGTAAGTACAAGACCTAGTGGAGATCCCATGACTACAAGGTGCCTCAAAATTTAATCTGATTCAAACCTATTCAAATCAGAATGAAATCAAGAATATTATTTGAGACACATAGCAACCAGTGCATTTAGCTGTGGTAACCATCTGTACTGTTCGCTCAGAGCCTCTGAATTGGTAAATCTGGGCTTCTTGCTTTTTTTTCCGACTCCTCTCAAGTGTAAAACATCTTTTGTTAACGGTGTGCTCTTGCTTTTTTATTGATCATCCAGCCAGTCAGTGAGCTGTTGAAAAGGCCTGGTTTCTAGAGTGCTATCCCATCATATCTTTGATCTTGAACTGACATTTATGATCAATTTGTGGCTCAGTGTGACCTGGACAATATGTTAATATTGCAGTTATCCCCAAACATGACAAAACTGGTTTCTGTCTAGACAAGACAGCAAACATTGTCACAGAGACACAAATGGAACAAAAGGTTCAGCTATGCATTTAGAATTCCTATTAGTTTGAACCACACTTGGATATAAACAACACAATCTCTCAGTGAGAAATGATTACAGTCTGTCTGTGGCTTTGCTTTGTGCTGTTTGTCAATGACTCATCAACAATGGTACTGTACACTTTAGACAACTGATGTGATAAAAATAGGACTACAATGCTACTTCATGTTAAGTTTAATAAGATGGAGCTTCACTGTCTTTTAATTGCATCAAAGAAAAATTGTGCCAATCTTGTAATAAAAGGAGTCCTTGTCTTACAGACTGAATTATAAGTCTTTATTTAGAACATAGAACAGTACAGCACAGAACAGGCCCTTCAGCCCACAATGTTGTGCCGACCATTGATCCTCATGGATGCACCCTCAAATTTCTGTGACCATATGCATGTCCAGCAGTCTCTTAAATGACCCCAATGACCTTGCTTCCACAACTGCTGCTGGCAACGCATTCCATGCTCTCACAACTCTCTGCGTAAAGAACCTGCCTCTGACATCCCCTCTATACTTTCCACCAACCAGCTTAAAACTATGACCCCTCGTGCTAGCCATTTCTGCCCTGGGAAATAGTCTCTGGCTATCGACTCTATCTATGCCTCTCATTATCTTGTATACCTCAATTAGGTCCCCTCTCCTCCTCCTTTTCTCCAATGAAAAGAGACCGAGCTCAGTCAACCTCTCTTCATAAGATAAGCCCTCCAGTCCAGGCAGCATCCTGGTAAACCTCCTCTGAACCCTCTCCAAAGCATCCACATCTTTCCTATAATAGGGCGCCCAGAACTGGACGCAGTATTCCAAGTGCGGTCTAACCAAAGTTTTATAGAGCTGCAACAAGATCTCACGACTCTTAAACTCAATCCCCCTGTTAATGAAAGCCAAAACACCATATGCTTTCTTAACAACCCTGTCCACTTGGGTGGCCATTTTAAGGGATCTATGTATCTGCACACCAAGATCCCTCTGTTCCTCCACGCTGCCAAGAATCCTATCCTTAATCCTGTACTCAGCTTTCAAATTCGACCTTCCAAAATGCATCACCTCGCATTTATCCAGGTTGAACTCCATCTGCCACCTCTCAGCCCATCTCTGCATCCTGTCAATGTCCCGCTGCAGCCTACAACAGCCCTCTACACTGTCAACGACACCTCCGACCTTTGTGTCGTCTGCAAACTTGCTGACCCATCCTTCAATTCCCTCGTCCAAGTCATTAATAAAAATTACAAACAGTAGAGGCCCAAGGACAGAGCCCTGTGGAACCCCACTCACCACTGCCTTCCAGGCAGAATATTTTCCTTCTACTACCACTCGCTGTCTTCTGTTGGCCAGCCAATTCTGTATCCAAGCAGCTAAGTTCCCCTGTATCCCATTCCTCCTGACCTTCTGAATGAGCCTTCCATGGGGAACCTTATCAAATGCCTTACTGAAGTCCATATACACCACATCCACAGCTTGACCCTCATCAACCTTACTAGTCACATCCTCAAAAAACTCGATAAGGTTCGTAAGGCATGACCTACCCCTCACAAAGCCGTGTTGACTGTATTTGATCAAGCCATGCTCTTCCAGATGGTCATAAATCTTATCCCTCAGAATCCTTTCTAACACCTTGCAGACGACAGACGTGAGACTTACCGGTCTATAATTGCCGGGGATTTCGCTGTTTCCTTTCTTGAAGAGAGGAATTACATTTGCCTCTCTCCAGTCCTCAGGTACGACTCCAGTGGAGAGCGAGGATGCAAAGATCTTCGCAAGTGGCGAAGCAATTGCATTTCTCGCTTCCCAAAGCAGCCGAGGACAAATCTGATCCGGGCCTGGCGACTTGTCAATCTTAATGTTTGACAAAATTTTCAGTACATCAGCTTCCTCTATCTCTATCCATTCCAGCATGCACACCTGCTCTTCAAAGGTTTCATTCACTACACAGGTCGTTTCTTTCGTAAAGACAGAAGCAAAAAACTCATTTAGGGCTTCCCCTACCTCCTCAGGCTCCACACACAAGTTCCCTATGCTATCCCTGATCGGCCCTACTCTTTCTTTGACCATTCTCTTATTCCTCACGTAAGTGTAAAATGCCTTTGTGTTTTCCCGGATTCCTTCTGCCAAGCCTTTCTCGTGCCCCCTCCTGGCTCTCCTCAGACCATTTTTGAGCTCCTTCCTTGCCTGCATGTAATCCTCTCTAGCTGAACTTGACCCTAGCTTCCTCCACCTTATGTAAGCTACCTTCTTCCTTTTCACTAGAAGCTCCACCGCTCTCGTCATCCAAGGTTCCTTTATCTTACCCCGTCTTGCCTGTCTCAGAGGGACATATTTACTCATCACTCCCAACAACTGTTCCTTAAACCATCTCCACATGTCTATAGTTCCCTTACCATGGAACAACTGCTCCCAGTCCATGCTTCCTAACTCGTGTCTAATCGCATCATAGTTTCCTCTTCCCCAATTAAATATCCTCCCATTCTGCCTAATCCTCTCCTTCTCCATAGCTATGTAGAATGAGAGAGTGTTATGGTCACTATCACCAAAATGCTCTCCCACCACAAGATCTGATACCTGCCCCGGCTCGTTTCCGAGCACCAAGTCTAGAATGGCCTCTCCCCTCGTCGGCCTGTCAACGTACTGCGTTAGGAAACCCTCCTGAACACACCTTACAAAAACAGCTCCATTCAAATCTTCTGCTCGGAGGAGGTTCCAATCAATATTAGGAAAGTTAAAGTCACCCATTACAACAACCCTACTGCGTCCACACTTTTCCAAAATCTGTCGACCTATGCTTTCTACAATCTCCCTGCTGCTATTGGGGGGCCTGTAGTAAACCCCTAACGAGGTGACTACTCCCTTGCTGTTCCTAATTTCCACCCATACTGACTCAGTAGGCAGATCTTCCTCGACAATGGAAGCTTCTGTAGCTGTGATACCCTCTCTGATTAGTAGTGCTACACCCCCTCCTCTTTTTCCCCCCTCCCTATTCTTTTTAAATGTTCTAAACCCTGGAATATCCAGCAACCATTCCAGCCCATGAGAAACCCATGTCTCTGTTATGGCCACAACATCATAGCACCAGGTACTGATCCATGCTCTAAGTTCATCACTTTTATTCCTGATACTCCTTGCATTAAAGCAAACACACTTTAACCGATCCCTTGGTTCCTTCCCAGGAAAATCCTTCCCACTAGCTGGTCTACCTCTTGCTACTGCCTCACCTGCATCAACGCTCACCTCTGGTATACAGCTCAGGTTCCCACCCCCTTGCCATACTAGTTTAAACCCTCTCGAACTACTCGAGCAAACCTTCCACCCAGGACATTGGTCCCCTTCCAGTTCAGATGCAACCCGTCCTTCTTGTACAGGTCCCACCTTCCCCAGAAGGCATCCCAATTATCAACATATCTGAAACCCTCCCTCCTACACCAGCTGCGTAGCCACGTGTTCAGCTGCGCCCGCTCCCTGTTCCTCACCTCGCTATCTCGTGGCACCGGTAGTAAACCAGAGAACACTACTCTGTTCGTCCTGCTCTGCAGCTTCCATCCTAACTCCCTGAAATCACTTTTTATATCCTCAAACCTATTTCTGGCTATATCATTTGTGCCAATATGTAACACGATTTCTGGCTGTTCACCCTCCCCTTTCAGAACTTTATACACCCGATCGGAGACGTCCCGGACCCTGGCCCCAGGGAGGCAACATACCTTCCGGGAATCCCGATCTTGCCCACAAAATCTCCTGTCGATTCCCCTAACTATCGAGTCCCCTACCACGAGTACTTTTCTATTCTGCCCCCTTCCCTTCTTTGCCACAGTGTCAGGCTCAGTGCCAGAGAACTGACTACTATGGCTTTCCTCTGGTAGGTCAACCCCCCCAGCAGTATCCAAAACGGTATACTTATTGCTGAGGGGAATGCCCACAGGGGATCTCTGCACTGTCTGTCTGTCCCCTTTCCTCCCCCTAACTGTAACCCATCTATCCTCGTCCTGAGCCTTAGGAGTGACCAACTCCCGATAACTCCTCTCAATTACCCCCTCTGCCTCCCGAATGATCCGTAGTTCATCCAGCTCCAGCTCCATTTCCCTAACACGGTTTTCAAGGAGCTGTAGCTGGGTGCACTTCCCGCAGATGTAGCCAGCGGAGACGTGTGCCACATCTCCCAACTGCCACATTTTGCAGGAGGAGCAAGCAACTGCCCTAGCATCCATACCCCACTTATCTGAACACCCACTCAATACTAAAGCAGAAAGCTCACTTCAAGTAATAATAACAAACTTATGTTCAATAGAGAAAGTTTAGAATGAACCTTACCTTATTAACTAGGTTAGAGGAGGAGGGCGGGTGGGAGACTCTACAGTTGTAGAGTCTCGGGTTTAGCCGCCTTGCTGATATATATGGTCACTGCTTTCCTTCCCGGCTGCCCCTCGTCACTTCCTCTGATGCTCCCGCTCCTTCTCTGAAAGAGGAAAAAAAAAACACCGCTGCCCGCTACCGGTAAGTAATTTTAAAAATAAACTGCTTTACCTTAGCTGCAGTCTTCCGGGTCCGTCTTGCCTCCGCTGCTGCTCGCACTCAAAAAGGCCGTTGGCGTCGAAGGGTGAGTATTTATACTCACTGCTTTCCTTCCCGGCTGCCCCTCTGGTCCTCGTCACTTCCTCTGATGCTCCCGCTCCTTCTCTGAAAGAGGAAAAAAAAAACACCGCTGCCCGCTACCGGTAAGTAATTTTAAAAATAAACTGCTTTACCTTAGCTGCAGTCTTCCGGGTCCGTCTTGCCTCCGCTGCTGCTCGCACTCAAAAAGGCCGTTGGCGTCGAAGGGTGAGTATTTATACTCACTGCTTTCCTTCCCGGCTGCCCCTCTGGTCCTCGTCACTTCCTCTGATGCTCCCGCTCCTTCTCTGAAAGAGGAAAAAAAAAACACCGCTGCCCGCTACCGGTAAGTAATTTTAAAAATAAACTGCTTTACCTTAGCTGCAGTCTTCCGGGTCCGTCTTGCCTCCGCTGCTGCTCGCACTCAAAAAGGCCGTTGGCGTCGAAGGGTGAGTATTTATACTCACTGCTTTCCTTCCCGGCTGCCCCTCTGCCCCTCGTCACTTCCTCTGATGCTCCCGCTCCTTCTCTGAAAGAGGAAAAAAAAAACACCGCTGCCCGCTACCGGTAAGTAATTTTAAAAATAAACTGCTTTACCTTAGCTGCAGTCTTCCGGGTCCGTCTTGCCTCCGCTGCTGCTCGCACTCAAAAAGGCCGTTGGCGTCGAAGGGTGAGTATTTATACTCACTGCTTTCCTTCCCGGCTGCCCCTCTGGTCCTCGTCACTTCCTCTGATGCTCCCGCTCCTTCTCTGAAAGAGGAAAAAAAAAACACCGCTGCCCGCTACCGGTAAGTAATTTTAAAAATAAACTGCTTTACCTTAGCTGCAGTCTTCCGGGTCCGTCTTGCCTCCGCTGCTGCTCGCACTCAAAAAGGCCGTTGGCGTCGAAGGGTGAGTATTTATACTCACTGCTTTCCTTCCCGGCTGCCCCTCTGGTCCTCGTCACTTCCTCTGATGCTCCCGCTCCTTCTCTGAAAGAGGAAAAAAAAAACACCGCTGCCCGCTACCGGTAAGTAATTTTAAAAATAAACTGCTTTACCTTAGCTGCAGTCTTCCGGGTCCGTCTTGCCTCCGCTGCTGCTCGCACTCAAAAAGGCCGTTGGCGTCGAAGGGTGAGTATTTATACTCACTGCTTTCCTTCCCGGCTGCCCCTCTGCCCCTCGTCACTTCCTCTGATGCTCCCGCTCCTTCTCTGAAAGAGGAAAAAAAAAACACCGCTGCCCGCTACCGGTAAGTAATTTTAAAAATAAACTGCTTTACCTTAGCTGCAGTCTTCCGGGTCCGTCTTGCCTCCGCTGCTGCTCGCACTCAAAAAGGCCGTTGGCGTCGAAGGGTGAGTATTTATACTCACTGCTTTCCTTCCCGGCTGCCCCTCTGGTCCTCGTCACTTCCTCTGATGCTCCCGCTCCTTCTCTGAAAGAGGAAAAAAAAACACCGCTGCCCGCTACCGGTAAGTAATTTTAAAAATAAACTGCTTTACCTTAGCTGCAGTCTTCCGGGTCCGTCTTGCCTCCGCTGCTGCTCGCACTCAAAAAAGTTATTTAGATTCATGCTCAGGTGCAATGTGTTTAAGTTTTTTCTGAGGGCAAATCTCCCTGATCAGTTTGGAGACTAATATTTCAAGTTATTCGGGCATGCCTTGAAATGGGTGTCACAAACTGTGGCTAAAATGAATTTTTTGCCCAAAAAAAATGAACTATTCAACTCCAGAGTTCTTCAAAGTATCCTAAGACAGTTCTGCACCACAGCTATACCACAGAATGGCTCTGACTGAGATATTTCACTCAAACAAGTATGTGGCAATTCAAATTTCACACGACCTTTTAAAAAAGGCCTAACACCACAACCACCATGAGTTTGTCCAATGTAATTATTCCAAGGAAGTATTTTAATGCAAATTATAGGACCTCTGTATCCTAAACCCTGTTTTCATAAAACATTTGAATTTGTTTCAATCACTTTGTTCCTAACATTAGTAAATGGCTATCAGAGCTAATTGCACTGGTTGTTATATGTCTCAGCTAATATTCTTGATTTCATTCTGACTCTGGTATTAATAGTCTGAATTAGATTAAATGTGGAGGCAAGTTGTAGCCACGGGATCTTGTCAAGATCCTGTGCTAAATTGTTCCTAGCTTTGCTTTACTTTAAGCATTGTCTTCATTGATCTGAACTGTTCAGTGTTCTAGTTAAAGCAATACAATTTGTACAATTCATTTTGGCCTCTGGTTAAGCTCATAGCTGTAGACGTGTGTTTGTTATTTCAACTTTTCTGCAGAGAGATTCATATATTTGCATCACCACTCAAGTAACAATATTTTCTGATAAATTAACTTATCTCAATTAGGAACTGAAATGATTGATTAAAGTTGTTTTGAAGTATTTACATTTTGACATTTGTTTTGCTAATGTGGTCACCAAGATAATGATAAAGATGTGACTGATGCTCAAAGATTTCAACTCTGAAACACACAGACTTGTTCTTCAATGACTAATGTTGCAGTTTAAATTATAACCAATATCAGATTGTGTACCCCAGCAGAAAGCCAGCACATCTACATTATGCTGGTGATGACTGAATTCAGGGCAGTGACAAGTTGGTTCTGCACCTTTGCACTGATAAATTATTTAAGTCTGCCTTAGGTATTCTGTTGTTGATGATCATACTGGTTGTTCCATTTCATGGCTCACACACTGGCCTTAAACTACAACATCAGGACCTGCAGTCTGTTATTTGTTTGATAAAACCCTGAGTAGAGTTATACAAAAAGGCTGCCCAAACTCATCTTTGAGTCCTGAGTCCTGTTGAAAAGAAACTTAGATCAGAATTTTTAAAAAAATCTTCTGGAAATGAAACATTTTGCCTCCCTCGCAATGGTCTCAAACCATGTCATTCTTTGCCTTACCCCCTTTCCAGTCTCACTGTGACTAACTTCTCCATCCCCTTCTTACATTTTCCAATGAGGATTGTCATGTGTGATGTGCGACTTGTACATATTGCAGTATCATCTATTTTAGATTTTGGCTTTTGAGTGAGAGATATGTGGGCTTGGTTTGTGTCTGTGAAGGGGTTTAATGATTAACTTTGAAGAGGAAGAGTGAGCGAGACTGAGGATGAGTTTGAGACTTAGATTTCCTGAAGAGAAATGAGGTTTTGTTTTACTATTTGAGTTTTACAAGCATACAGAGTAAACAGTATGGGATCAAGGGGGAAACGCTAGATTGAAGAAAAGTACCCTGGTGTCAGTTTTATAGATGTCTTAGAGTTTAGATACAAAACAGTTGCTACTAAATTAGGAGACATTTTTGAACTGTTAAGAAATAGACTACTCAGTGTAAGGACTTTTGTTTTAAAATTCCCCAGTCCAGAAATGTTGGTTAAAACTCTAAGGAGGTTATTTGAAATGATAAAAGCCTAAGCTCAGTTGTATGAAGATTCAAAGAAGTGGTGATCAGATTCTTGAGACCAAGCTATTGAAGCCACAACTAAGTCAAACCCTATGCCTGATAGAGAAGGGAGTTCTTTCTGGAGTGAGTACTGTAAAGGAGCACTGTTGGGAATAATGGAATTGCCAAAAACTGTATTTTGAAATGTATATCAATAATTTGGATTGTTTCAATTTACTCTCATCCCTTTTGTATAATAAACTTTTGACTGATGGTTAAAATCAAATCTGCATATTTGTTTGGTTATGTTATGCTGGAATGCCACCTTGTTGAAACCAACAAGAAACAAATATGATGAATAAATCAGTTTTCAATCTGGGATCAGATTTGCATAATAACATCAGCTGGGATCATAACAGGGGTTATGACAATTTTCAAGGCTCAACGTAGTGTTGCTGTGAGAAAAGGTTTTGGAAGAATTGGATTAGAATGTGGAACTCATAACCAACAAAATGTTTGAATGGATTAGATACATTGAAGGGGAATTGGGTAAACCCATGAGGGAAAATGAATAGAAAGACATACTAATTAAGTTTCATGTAGAAGGCTAGGGCAGAGCATAAACACTAGCAGGAATCTGTTGGGCCAAATGGCCCTCCAACGTGCTATAGATATTAAATAGCACTTCAACATAATTTGAAAAATAAAATCAAAAATCCCAAAGCCTGACAATACTATCAGACAATCTTGGTTCTCTGCATCACCCCAGTTGGAAGTAATTGCTTTCTAAGTAATTTCATAAGCAAGGATTGAAGAGTAAGATTACAAAGCTCTGAGAACATTATGAATACATAAATTGGCTCTTCTTATGAGGCTGAAATTATACTGCACCCAATTTGAATACAAGCAGACAAGACAAAAGGCTCTTACTGGTGGTTTATTACTCAATTCTTGTGTTATATGAGAATGTAACATGCTGAAACAATTAATGCTGAGGAGTACATTAAGCACTGCTTTATATGTTCTCGGGTGGGGTAACAGCTTTGGATCTTAAAGGAGTAAAGCCAAACATTAAAATCTCTCTCCTAATCTTGGAATGATATCTACCATACCAATGCAACTTGTAATGCTGATTGCAAACATCCAATAAACCATATTTTGTTTAGATCGCAAACCTATTTGTGGAATGCTTTGCTAGAGAGGTTAGTGGAGTTGGTCTCATTAGGGACATTTAAACAGCTATTAGACAGGCATATGGATGATAGTATAAAGTAGGGGTGGAGGTTAGATAGACCTTAGGTTTAGGGTAAAAGCTTGGCACAGCATGGTGGGCCGAAGGGCCTGTAATGTGCTGTACTGTTCTATGCTCTATGTATTATTCTCATTAGATTATTTGTGGATTTTGTCTACTGCACTAGACTAAGAAGGCCCTATAGCTCTCCAGACAGAAAGACACCAATAGAAGCAAATCTACCAAATGGATTCAGTTTACAAGATGTTAGGTTTCCCAAGCATGAATAGTAACTTGACATAAGTCTATTGGCCACTCTCTTAAGGGTATGTGAATTGCCCGCATCAATGCAAGACAGCAATTCAAGTTTATTTCCAATAAATAGTTATGCATTAGAAAATGCAGCGAATCCCTGAGTAAATGTTGGACCAGCTCAGCACCTGTTTATTTTCAGATATTTCTTAGCAACTTGGGAAGAGAATTCATAAGAATTGGAGGAACGTCATGAGTTGTTGTTGAAGTGTGATCATTCTAATTACCGACGGGTTAATCTTAGCAGCTTCTGGAGGACTCAGAGAAATTAGCACTGTGACTTGAATTATGACCTGCCTTCATGCCATCTTCCTTCAGATGAAATAAATGTCAAGGTTAGAGATCAGTTTTCAAATCTTTAACTCAAAATCAAAAATGTTTGAACTTTATTTTTGCATTTGTGACATATTGCTTTTGCATGGAAAATAGATGGTGTGCCAACTCAAGCCAAAAGAGGACTGCCAATTGTAATCAATATTTCTATTAGACAAATTTGAGAAATAAAATGAAAATAAAATGCTATAATGTGGGGGTGATTTTTATGAGCCCTTTGAGCACAAGCAGGAAGACTGGCAAGGTGGGGCCACTTTTGGAAACCCGTTAGCTCGTGCAGTTCTCCGCCCCTTCCCCCCACCCCATCAACAGTTGTCACCTTCACCAAAATGGCACTGCATGCCCTCACCAAATACACATCCCTTATTTTTGTTGGGGCTTGTACCCACTCACAACCCTGACCCCACTTACCTGGCTGTGAGGACAGATGGTTATTTATTCACCCACTTCCTCCGGTTGCATCGCAGAAGTGGCCATCACTAGCCATGACCCTGCAAAACCTGCAGGATCATTGTCGATCAATAGCTCTTAAACGGGCAGGTTAATATGGGCAACATTGCTGATGGCAGTGAATTAAATAGCTGCAAATAATGCCATGTGGTCTTGGGTCTTGCTGACCATTTAAGTGGGTTTAGCCTTTTGTTTATCGGGCTGCTTAGTGGGATCCATCAACTTCAGCAACTCATCGAGCTTCATGTGTACTCTTCTAATTCTTTTTAACCATTCTGTCAATTGAATATTAGTGAGCATGTCAATGGTGATTAGGTATTGTTTGATACCACTTTCTAGAACACCTTTCGTCACTTTCAACATAAAGCGCATGGGCAGTGATTGGCCAGATTGAGTTAGGCCTGTGTTTAAATAAGAATCTAAGAAAAAGAAAGAGTCTATTCTGGCATTCCATGGGACCATGACTGATCTATCATGTCAGACTATCCTCCTGCATTATGTCTATTTTCCTTGCTATTTTAATGTGTGGGAATGCACTGTTCCAATTGAGGTCTCTGTTGTTTAGTTCCAAAAGATAAATGAAAGAATTTGATTTGACTAAATATTGTTGTTCCATCCAAAGCCAGGATGTTTTCTTGGATATGCAATACTAAAGTTGCTTACATTTGATGCTTAAAGCTTTCATGGAACGTAATGATATAACTTGCAAAGAAAAAAGGCAATGTGTAACTGAGATGCTTTAATCTTACTGGTGAAGTTGGGTTTGGAAAGATTTAAACTAAATGAACTTATTTCAATTTTTGTGTATGTAATTGAAGTAGCTTCGATAAAAGAAGCCAATGAAAATTCACTATGGACACGAGAAATGTCTTTTAACTGCCTGGTTTGTTGTAGAACCTGCAGGGGCTGTTAGGAACGAAGACTGGCTTGGAGATGTCATGTCTTATCTGGCTGATTTAGAGGGAAGTTTGCCACAAACAAGCTGCACTGGAGGAAAGCTTGCAATGAGCGAACTGTCAAGCTGATTTTGTCTGTTTATGAAAAGTAAACACTCTAAATTAAACCAGTGGGAAGTGAAGCAAAGTCAAAAAGTAAGAAAGATTCAGAAGCCCTATTCGGAGATATAAAACCTTTTGAGATTTGGGGAAGCTAAGCAAGGGTCACTTCAATTAAACTGGGATGAGGACTAAGTAGCAGCATCAGAAAGAATCAGGTCAGAATCTGAAGGATTTAGGCCAGTAGCTACAAAAGAGCGCAACAATGGGCAAAGGAAGAGGACAAAAGATGGCAGGAAGAACCAGAGACTTAGTTAATGGATATCTACATGGCACGTTTACTGGAGGATTCAAAGAGTTCTCAGGCCAGGAGAAATGATCTTTAACCCTCATTTAGTGGACGAGCCACAGGGAAGCTTGACACAAGATGAACATTTACCAGAGGGTGGTGATGCTCAAGGAAAAGCAGAACAGGTTTGGGGAAAATCTACTCCAAAACAAAGGGAAAAAGCAAAGCAATATACCCCACAGCAGAAACCACTGGTAGAAACCACCAGGGGCAGACCAGTGAGTTAAATACCGAGTTACTCACTGGGAGGTAAAGCAAATGGAAAAACTTTAAACCTCAACCAGTCCAATTAGATTGATGTAACACCCAAAAACAGAAACAAGTGCTCAACACTAGCACAAACACCCTGCAAATGGGAAACATTCGGTTATATCTCACTGAACTCCTAAAAATCAAATTTGTAAAAGTGCCAGTACATGGATTGTAGAATTCAGCAGTGAAGGATTAAAACTCAGAAAGGAGGTGCAGCCTGGTGAACAAATCCAGCTATACTGTTCAAGAAGCTTGTGAACTCAGATTAGGATGAAGGGAATGAATACAGAATATGTATGTTGTTATCACATCTTAGTATTATTATTTCATACCAACATTTGAATGGAATGCTCACCGTTACCAAAAATGGGGGAAATTCTTTGCATTCATTTCTCATCACAGAGAGTTGTTACGATAGTGGTTAAAATGGTCCTTTTCATTTTAAATTTCTATCCTTTGATGTTATTACCTGTGAATGTTAATGGATTAAAATTGTTTTCTAATATGGAAAAGACCGGCTTAAGATGACCACAATGGTCACTTGACCAGGTTGAGCCAAGGCTATGAAACCATCAATGTATAAAATACATACAAGAATCAGTTTGAGCTGAAATTGACGCAAAGACACTGAAACTCGGTGGAAGTTTCACATAGTGGAATAAAAGTCACATTGCAAATTATCCAATCGTTAAAAACAAACATACATTAACAGGACAAAGGAAAACAAAGATGAACTTTATTTCAGAAAACAGTTTGTGAAAATATGAACATATGTACATGAAACAACAGTAGTCCATTTGATCCACTGAGCCTGCTTCACCATTTAATACTGTAATAGATGATCCTACTGTAACCACAAATCCACATATCCATCCATTCCTGACAACATTCTACCCCCTTGCTTGTTAGAATCTATCCACCTCCTCCTTAAAAATAATCAAAAATTTTGTTTCCACCATCTTTTCAGACAGAGAGTTCTGAAGACTAGCGAGTTTTGAGAACGTTTGTATCTCAGGTTGAGGTTCTGGATGTGAGTTTGCTCGCTGAGCCGGAAGGTTAGTTTTCAGACATTTCGTCACCATTCTAGAACCTAAACAGATAAATAGAAAGCAGGACATAACACCAGCGCTTCATCGGAGGCTCACTGATGATGCTACCTAGAATGGTGATGAAACGTCTGAAAACTAACCTTCCAGCTCAGCGAGCAAACTCCCATCCAGTTCTGAAGACTCTCAACCCTCTGTGAGAAAGATTTTTTCCTGATCTCTATTTTAAAAGGACAATCTGTACATTTAAACAGCGACCAGTAGTTTTAGCTTCTCCCACAAGAATAAACATCCTCTCCATAACCATCATGTCAAGGCCCCTCAGGATCTTTATCTGTTTTAAACAAGTTGCATCTTACTTGTCTAGATGTGCACAGCTTGGTTAGGGCTCAGCCAGAAAGTAACATCTGCGTTTGGTCTCCTTGCATGATGTATGACATTGAAACTTTGGGAAGAAACTAATTCCCATTTAATTAGCCTTAGAGGACACTCACCTTTAGAGAAGGAAAGACAACAATGATTTGATCAAGACTTTAGTAACTTCTTTCAGGAGTACCAGTGACTCTTTTGCTGATGAATACAGCACTGTGGAATGCTGGCCCATGTGATGGATGCTAAATCCCTGAATCATCATCAATGAAAAATTGTAACTGGTGTAACAGAGATAACACCATGTTAAATGTAAGTAGCCATGTACACAGAGACAGCGAGATCACTTGAACTCACCTCAATTTGAAAAGAAAAGAATTTCCTTCCTTCCAATAGGCCTGGATTTTAATTGGGTTTATTGCCCTCTCAGGGATTTATGGGATTTTCATTGGGGTGGGAAGGGTGTTTATTGTGGTGTGCAAGGCATCATTGTTGTTGGGAGAGGCTGGCTGGAGCAACTGGTCTTTTCCTGTCAGTTATTGTTCAACTGTTTGTAACCTCTAAAACATTGTCCACAAATAAACTGACTTCATTGCAATCTAAATATGACCACTGCAGCACATCATCTAAGGAAGTGGTCACTGCTAGCTTCCCATTCCTTCTATTAACAGTGTTGCGAAAAATAGAGCTGAGGAACCACTCAAAACTGTTCAGTCATTGCCAAGCATCCCAAAACTATCAAAGGAGCAGGGCTTAAGATCCAACATTCAAACACTGCCACTACTCCATATCCACCTTTCTCCCAGCTGCTGGTATAATTGGAAGCATTGTGGTATACAGATAAGCTAGCATTGGACAGGCATTGCATTTTCAGACAAGAAATTCTCATTAGTAGCCAACTCAATATTTTATTACCGTTCATATTCTGCATTTGTAATGTAGAAATATTTAGATATTATAGGAGACAAGTGCCAGTCATTCCTGGTTAAAGTTGGCTATTTCAAAGAAGATTGGTTTTGAGAATGAGGTATTATGTTTATTCTTTAATAAGCATATACCTTGGGGTGGAGGAATGTGTTCACACCATTTTCCATATGTGATTAGACACTACACCGACACCAGCATTAACTAGATTTGAAAGCAACGATGAAATTTTGTGTTGTCAGAGTGATTATTTTGCCTTGAGCATGAGTCTCAATGAGCAACACATTCTGTCATTAGCAGCAAGCACACCGCTATTATATTCTGGAAATTGATGTGTGATAAATCTTATTTTTATTTTTAAACTTGATTTCCTAATGTCTAGCATGCAGTGCTTTAATTATTAATTTCACCACATCTTGTCAGAGTTAGCAGTATGAAGTTTTTTCATACAGTGTACGAAGTGTTGAAAAGAGATGGATTAAAGTAGAGCGGAGCAGGGTTGAGAAGGATTGATGGTAGCATTCCTGGAAGTAGACTATCAGTTAATCAGGAAATCGGAAAATAATACTTGCCCCTTCACTTCCTTTCCACAAGAGACTGTCCCTTGGGACCTCTCCTTAACTTTGCTCCCATCCTCGCTCATAATATGCAGTATTGCATTCTGCTGTCTGATGTGGGTAAGGAATCTTGAACTTTTGATCCTTTATGACTGACCATGAATTCCTGCTTCCAGTGTTCAGTACCAAAAAGAAAAATAACAATGAAAGATAGAGGAGCAGGAGTGAATCATTTAGTACTTTTAGTCTGCCCTACCTTTCAACAAGATCTTGGCCACTCTTCTACTGTCCTCAACTCATCTCTCATGTCACCTCATTGTAGCTCTCAACTCCCTGACAGAGTTAAAGAGGTGTACAGCACAGAAACCAGACCCTCTGGTCCAACTCGTCCATGCTGACCAGATATCCTAGACTAATCTTGTCCCATTTTCCAGCATTTGGCCCACATCCCTTGAAATCATTTCTACCCTTACACTCATCCAGATACCTGTTAAATGTTGTAATTGTACCAGCTTCCTCCACACAGTTCTGGCAGCTCATTCCATACACGCATCACCCTCTGCATGAACAAGTCGCCCCTTGAGTCCTTTCCCCCTCACCTTAAACATCTGCTCCCTAGCTTTGGACACCCCTAACGTGGGGAAAAGGCCCTGTCTATTCACCCAATCGATGCCCTTCATAATTTTATAAACCTCAAAAGATCATTCTGCAGCCCCCAATGCTCCAAGGAAAATAGCCCCAGCCCGTTCATCCTCTCCCTTTAACTCAAACCTTCCAACCCTGGCAACATCCTCATAAACCTTTTCTCAATCCTTCAAATTTAGCAATGTCCTCCCTATAACAGGGAGACCAGAATTGCCCACAGTATTTCAAAAGTGCCCTAACCACTGTCCTGTACAGCCACAGCATGACCTCCCGCCACAGCATGACCTCCCAACTCCTATAGTCAATGCACTGTCCAATAAAGGCAAGCATACCAAATGCCTCCCTCACTACTCTATCTACCTGTGACTCGGCTTTCAAGGAAATATGAACCTGTGCCCCAAGGTCTCATCATTCAGCGACACTGCCCAGGATCTTGATATTTCTTAGATCTATCTAACTCCTCTCTAAATAATTTCACAACTTTCTGGGGTAGACAATATTAAGACACTTACGATCCTTTGGGAGAAGAAATTCTTTGCATCTAAGTTTTAAATGAACATCCCATTATTCTGAGACTAACGATGCCAATCAGTTTGACATTGGTCCACTGGTGGAAACATGTTTTCAACAAGATGAGGTGGCATTGTGGCTCAGTGGTTAACGTTGCTGCCTCAGTGTTAGAGGCCCAGGTTTGGTTCTATCCTTAGGCAACTGCCTGTGTGGAGTTTGCACATTCCCCCTGTGTCTGTGTGGGTTTCTTCCAGATACTCTGATTTCCTTCCACAGTCAAAAGATGTGTGGGCTAGGTGGATTGGCCATGCTGAATAGATGATAGTGTTCAAGGATGTGTAGATTAGATGGATTTGGGCAATGGGTCTGGGTGGGATGCTATGAGGATTGGTGTGGACTTGTTTGGCTGAAGAGCCTGTTTCCACACGGTAGGGATTCTATGGATCGTCTATCAAACTATCCTGTCAATCTCCCTAGATTCTTGTATGTTTCTTTGACTTCACCTGTCATTCTTCTACACTCTGATGAATAAAGGCCTGACTCATCAAGACATGCTTGATAAATGTACTCCTTCAATGCAGGAAACTGCCGAGTGAATCACTTTTGAACTATCTCCAATGACAGCAAACCTGAAAACTGTATGAAATAATCCGGGTGTGACTTCACCCACACCTTGTAAAGTTGTAACAAGACTTCTGCATCTTTCAACTCCAACCCCCTAACAGCAAAGGCAAAAATTCCATAATTATTTGTTGCATATGCACCCTAACTACTTGTATTTCTTGCACAAGAACATGCAGATCCCTCTGTGCTGCACAATGTTGGAGTCTCCCTCAATTTAGAAAATAGTCTATCTTTTGATTCTTCCTGCTAAAGTGCATGACCTCTCTCTGCAATGAAATCCCATCTGCCAAGTTCTTGCATGTTCATTCAGACTATCCATATCTCCTTGCAGATTCCTCATGTTGCCACCAAAACATGCTCTCCCCCCTGCTTTTCTATCATTAGCTAGTTTAGTTACAGTACCTCTGCTCCTTCTCCAGGTCATAAGTATAGATAGTAAGTTACTGAGGCCCTAGAACTGATTCTTGTAGAATTCCAGGCATAGAGCATAGAGTGTGGAAACAGATGCTTCGGCCAAACTTGTCCATGCTGACCAGACATCCTAAACTGAATTAATCTCATTGCGTCATGTGGCCCATGTCCCTCTAAATTTTTCTTATTCATGCACCTGTCCAAATGTCTGTTAATGCTATAATTGTACTCGTTTCTACTGCTTCTTCTGGTGGCTCATTCCATGCACGCACGACCCTATGTGTGAAAAAGTTGTTCCTTTTAAATTGTTCCCTTCGGACCTGAAACTTCTGCCCTCTAATTTTGCACTCCCCTACACTTGGGAAAAGATCTTGGTGATTTACCTTTTCTCTGCGCCTACTGGCTTCATAAACCTTATAAGGTCGCCCCTCAGCTTTCGATCCTCCAGGAAGAAAAAGTCCCAGTCTAGCCAGCCTCTGATTATAACTCAAACCCTCAAGCCCTGGCAACATCCTTTTAAATTGCATTGTTCAATCTCCTCAACAAGCCTTTCTTTATGATCAGAATACATTTTGCTAAGCATAATGAAAAACATGCATTAATATCAGGCATCTGATGATCTTCTGGATGTGGATGCTGGTGGGATGGTCGGTGAGGGCAAGGGGAACCCTTACTGCTCATCACTGACTAAGTCTATTTTCCCAGCCTGCTTTAGGCGACTCTGTAAGCCCGAAGCAGATTGGGTCTAGAATATGTTAGTAGTGAGAACAAGGAAGACTGTGTTTCTTTGAGATTTTCGAGCCAGGGTAAAAAGCCACAATATAGATTTTTGAAGGAGGGAAGGAAAGCATTCATCATTATTTTGGTGATGGTTGGGATACTTCTTCAGAAAGGATGCTGGTACACAAGACTGAATGCACTTCATTATTTCGTAAAGGATGGAAGTGGCTGTAAGAGAAAACGTCAAACGAAGTAATGAAAATATATCATGATTAGCTCCTTGATATAGACACAAGAAGAATAGGAGCATAATTATGAATATTGGCTAACATTTGCAAAGTGAAATGAACCTGTTAGAAGGATTCAATTTCAGTAACTCTTCAACATGACATTCATTCAAAGTCACTGAGAAAGACAAAGGATGAGATTTCCATGGTACAGGCAGTCATTTGAAGGAGTTGATGTGCGCCCTCTCAGTTAGAAACAATTGATGAATGACTGATCTATGAAGGGAAGGAATAAGAAAAAAAGCTTGACCTTTTCATCATTGAAATTAATCAGGAAATCATGGCCATTCAGCACATGATGGTTGCTCCAGCACTCTGCCTTCTCACTGGAGTTGTCCACTTTAATTACATTTCATTGAAACCTTGTATTCTGCGTTTTTGAATATTTATTCAATTCTCTTTTGAAATACAACATAAGGTCATTGTACACATCGCCAGGTTTTATTTCCAATTAACATGGAAAGCATTATCAGGATTATTAATTTCAAATCGAATGAAAACAGCATTGAGGCTTGGAAACAAGTTTCCAAAAACTGAATTTGTACTATCAATCTGTGAACTTCAGTGAAAGAAGACTAGGGCCGCTGAGAAACCAACCACCATTTTACACTGCTGGCATAAACCAATTTAACTTCCATCTGATAATCTTGAGCACAGTGATTTGATGTGCAAATAAACTAAAAGCATTTCATAATTCAGAAAGTCTCTGTTGGATTTCCCCCTTTGATGCTCTAGTGAAAAAATATTTTTTATCAAGTCTTTGCTTATTAGTATGAGCTCTTATTCCAGTGTTTATGCATTTTATTTATTATCGTCTGTTTCCTTAATACAGCGCAATAAATGTCCGGTAATGACTGCTGCTGACTGCATGCATACATAATATTAAGCAAATTTAAAGGCATTTGTTTGTTTTTTATATTCTATACCATTATATATAGAACTCAAAATTGCATTTGTTATTTTAACTTCTGCTATCTAGATTTGCACAATTAATAACATACATCCTTAGACTTTCCTCTGGACAGGCAGAAGTATTGCTACCTATTATGTTTATCTTCACTGTTCTCTCTTCTACACTGACTGCAAATTTGCTACATTTTACACAAACTGTTTCTGTTAACTTTAACTTATGGATTACCCTAATGATATCAATGTGCAGTCTCAATTGCATTTTCCTTGAAATTTTCAAGGGTAATTGCTGAAACACATCCATCTATCTCTCCTACTCTGGTGAAAGTTCGTCATTGACCTGAAATGCTAACCTCTCCTGACCCATTGAGTGTTTCCAGGATTTTCTAGGTTTTGCTTCAGATATCCAGCATCAGTAGTACTTTGGTTTTGATTCTGGATCAAGATACTGCCTCTCCAGACATTGGCAGCGAGATAGGATTTTCCCGACCTTAGGCCCTTAATAACATTGAAAACATGTCTGGAACCAATTTGGCAGAACTGAGGTGTGAGTGGAGGTGAGCTGACTCAGGACAGGGCCAGATAAAAGGCCTACCTCAGCCACTATTTTTGCTGAGCATTATGAAAAAATACACGTAAATGTCAGCCACTTCTCATCCACTGACTTAGTCTATTTTCTCAGGCTGCTTTAGGCAACTGCCCATACCTCCGTGGAAATGCTGGCTGAACTCTGCAGTTGAGAAAAGCTTTATTATTTTCCCTCTGCTGGTGCAGAGATCCTCTGAGATTCCTAGATCCTCTGAAAGTTGGCCCTGCATGGTGGAATCCTTGTGGAATGGCAAAACATTTGCAGAGCCCTTTGATCCTTAATGAGGTTGGTTTAGAGCCCTTTCATGAGTAGATCATTTCCACCTCCTGCACATGTGCATACTCTATTCTGTGTGGCTGTAGTGCAAGCAAAGTGATGGAATTGAGAACATTAGTCAACTTGAGGAGACAACTACCACATGCAATCCCAAAGTCAAGTGCTTTTCTCAGTTAGTCCTGCTGCATATCATAAAGAAAATGATGGTGCTAACTTCATATTATCTCAATGGAATGAACACCTGAAGAAGCACTGCTTCTCAATAACCTTGCTGTATAACATGGGAGCAATTCTCTGATGGCCTGCACATGGTCATAGTGATATTCCAATTGACAGTGATGAGGGCCCTCAGACTAGTGCGTGGAATTGCAGAAGCAGTTCCAGCGAGTTTTGAGAAGATTTGTAGCTCAGGTTGAGGTTCTGGATGTAAGTTTGCTCGCTGAGCTGGAAGGTTCATTTTCAGATGTTTCGTCACCATTCTAGGTAACATCATCAGTGAGCCTCCGGTGAAGCCTGTTCTATTCCCATTCGCTGGAGTTTTCTGAGCTGTACATTTTAGCAGTTGCGTCCAACTGTGTGTCAGGGCTTGGAGCTCCTGAGTACCTCAAATGGGGGGGGAGGGGGGCCGGTTGTGTGGGGTGGTGGGGGAAAGCGGTAGCCGATCTCATTGAGAACCACATGCAGCATCACCTGGTATGTATGAAAGAGCAACACACTGTCATGGAAAGAGTCCCTATCATTTTGTGTCATCTGGATTAGCCAGTGCAATATCTGAGAACTGATGACCATGGAATGCATGAAGCACATGGCACCCTGAACAGGTCAATTGAGCATGTTGCCCAAGGTGGCTGTAGGTGTTGCCTGCTGTGTTCCAGTACAGCCTTCCTTTACTAGCTGGCACACCAACCACGGGCTGAGAATGTACCCGACCTGGATGAGGAAGTGGATGACCTACTCCCTTCATGGCTCCCTGTGCCTCTTTGACAGACGGATCACCCATGATAGCTGAGGAGATAGACAGATGTGTAATTAGTAATGTGTTGACTGATTATGGAGAGTGGGCAAGAAAATGAAGTTGAGGCTAAGATGAGATCAGTAATGATTGTTAGAAATAGCAGAGCAGGTTTGAGATGTTGAATTGCCCTACTGCTGCTCCTATGTTCCCTTGTCCCCTCAAATCCATGAACAGACTAGCAGAGTCAGACTGAAGAGTTTGGGAGACTTGATCAACAAAGAATGAAAGATTCATTACATCTTCCAGGATAACAGGGACATAAGCAGTTTCTCTTTCGTTTGCAGACCAATTACATATTGAGAGTTGTGAGCCTTCCCACTAATGAATCGCTTGTTAGTGGGTGCTCTGGTGGTGACTTGAGTGAAGTCAACAATGGGAGTGTGCATTAATTTTCAAAATAATTGCAGAATCAGTAAACACTTAGAACTTCATATCATTTCATCTCACCATGTTGATGATGTCTGTCCATGGTGGATACAGGGTGAGTTGGTATCAAAGTATAAAAGCAAATTAGGCATCGGTCCATTTGAAAGTGGAAGGGCTACTGGAGGGATGAATGGGAGAAAGAGGTTGGCACGATAAGTGTGATGGATGGAACATGTGCTGTGTGTGAGAGGTGAAAGTGGGTGTGGGGAGCAATGGATAAAAGACTTTTTTTAGGTTTATTCTTTTCTATGCAAGTCTTAGAGCATCACAGCCAGACTGCCACACCGCTCCCCTCTGCATTGGCAGTCCCTGCTGCTTTCTTACTCCTTCCGGGGACAATGTGCCCAACTCCAGTTAGTAACAAAATCTTGGGATAAAAATCTGATCATCCAGCGCATTTTCTCCTGATTCAGGTTTGCTTAGTCTGAATTGCCAACTTGGTTCCAAAGATTCATGCCAAAGTGCCTCAGCCACAGTGCTTTACACAATGGAAGCTAAACCAGAGATTCCAGTGAATGCTTGTGTCTTTTATTATATGGTTGACTTATTGATTTGAATGCTTCTTATGAATTGGCTTATCAATGGCTGAGGCAGTATCTGAATTTAATGACAAATGCATTGGTGGATCATAGGATGAAAATATATTAGAGGGCCACATTCTGACCTGCCAGAAACATGAAGAGAAGAGCAGTAAAGAGACACCGGGGGAGGCAGTCAAAGCATTTTGAGGTATAGAGCTAAGCCTCAGGCTTGAAACAAAGATATATGAGGCCAGACTTTTTTTCAGTCTGAAGTTGTCGAGTGTGAAAGAGAATAAACAAGTCAACCAACTCACAAAAGGACAATGTATGTTTTCCTGTTTCCCATTTCTCATCTTTCATGTAAGGAAGTAGGAATTCAACAGAATGGCAAAGGTTTGTCCAGAATTGTTATCCTGTGCGTTCAGTTGTTATCAGCAAAAAAAGCAGTTTAAAAGTTTATAAGATCTCATCTTGAGCCTCCTGACAGTTCAATCAAATGCTTTGTAAGCGTGCAAATGAAACATGATGTAGCTCAGGCCACATGGAGATGCAGGTTACCTGTTGGGCTGCACTTTCCATTCAATTGTGAGTACACAGTCCTAAACCCAAGATGTTCTGCTGACCTCTTGGAATGAACCTGTAGCATTATCCTTGGCAGACCTGAAACTTCTTACCAAGGCCTTCTGAAAACACACATGCTGCATCAAGAATATTCCCATAATCAATGAATTTGGATGTCCTGAACAATTAATTTAGGCTAACGTAAGGAGTTGCCATAACAAACGAATTACTTTTCTTGCAAAGAATGAACAAATCATGCAATGGACACAGATGAAATTATTTGAAAAATAATTTAGTACTGTGTTGTGGGATGTCACATTTGTCTGGTGGATATAATTTGTTCAGTTGTGTGGCCTCCTTCATTCCCTTCTGTGATTTGGTACAGCGCTGAGAGTGATGTAATATGTGTTGCTTCACAACATATCTGTCACCATATTGTACATTTGTAAACAAGGAGAAATAATTCTGTGAGAATAGGAGTGCCCTTTAAGAATCAAAATGTGAGTTGTCAGAAATCAGCCTCAGCCTTGACATATGCTCACAATAAATACATTTAGTCAAAACGTGGCTGTAGTATCAGCAACATGTCACATTTATCTGTAGGCATATAAATATTATATTGCAGCACTCCAACTGATGTTCTTGAGAAATTGCAAAGACATTTTTTTGAGGAGCTTGGGAATTTCACTGAAGTATTTCTGGATTCTTCAGAATGTGATGCACAATTTCTTTGGTGTTGGAAACATTAGGTAGAACAGGAAATAAACTCAGCTTTTTTTCAGCTGATTCTACTAATTGCTCTGCGTAGAATTGGCTTAAAACTGAATGAGGAAAATACTGTCATCTTACCTTGACATATGAATTTGTGTTTAGCTTTGCTGATAAAATGAAAATCTCCTATCTATGTCATATAGAAGATGAAATAACAAGACAGCATCAATTCAGTTTATGGCCTATGTACATTGCAGATACAAAGGTCTATAATTCTTCACCAGCTGGTATTAGGTTGTTAGCTTTGTTCGTAAAAGTTCCCAGAATTGTTTAAAGGATGTGCCTTCAAGCTGCCCATTCATATGAGGGGAGTGGTACTGTTAGATCTATGTGGTGAAATAGATCAGGCAAGGAAGTTGTTGAGAGGTGAGAACTATAACATGATGAGGCTTAAAATCAGTGCAGAAGGAAAATGTTAATAGGAAGACAAAGGCATCAAATTGGAATAGGGTAGATTATAGAAATATACATGAGTGAATTGTGGTGAGAAAGAAGTGCATTAAACCCTGAATTTTAGCCTGAAGGTGAGATCTGTTCAGGGAAGCTGTTGCCCAGAAGAACAGGATTCCTAAAAGTCCCGTAGAATTTAATATCAGAGCTCTAGTGTTGAGGATTCTAGGCCACAGCTAATATAGGTGGAAGGGTTGATGGGAAAAGTACCTGTTTCTCAGAGCTGGGGCCCACAAGTGAAGATAAGTCTATTTGACTGGTAAGTTTGCGCGGATAGGGGTACCCAACTGTGGGTGACTTGAGCACAGTGTAGAGTTGGAAATGGGCTGAGGTGTTCGGAATATGGGTGGTTGATCATGATTGCAGAGGTTTTCCCACAATATTTCGGGGGCCTTTGAGCCGGGGAAGGAGTGACTTGTTTGAATAGTCGACTGGGGATCTCAATCAACTGGTCACCCAGAATGAAGAACCAGAGAAACCTCACGTAAGATATGTGACTCAACATGGAGGCCTATTCACATCCAAATATTACAACATTTTTAACCTCAGGACAGGGGCCCAGTGGTGGTTAGTGGTGAGTTGCCTTGTGGTTGGGAGGGTGTGCAGGCATATTCCTTCTAAGATGTGCAATAGTGCTGCAACCTGAATGCAGGGCACACAGACTTTAGCTTCTATCTCCCATCTGCAGCTATGCGATAAAAGTGAAAAGATCTACACACATAAACAAAATATTCAAGGGGAGTAGGGGGCGGTTCTGGCGGAGTTGGGTAGAAGTTTACTCGATAGCTTGTTAGGCCTAGAGGACAGAGTCCTGCTCCATAATTAAAGCAGAGAAGATACATACCTCCCAGTTTCAAGCCCTTCACTTTTGTGCTGGTGAGTTTCCTAAGGTCTAGTAAGCCCATTTACAAACAAAATAACTGTGAAAAAGGAGACACACTGCCTGTTTGCAACATTTAAATGATCTACCCACTTCCAGCAATTAGTTTTGTCTACAGAACTCATTCTATCTCTGTAAAAACAAGAGTAGCTGTGTTTGAGGTAGATTTGGTTCTTGTTCGAGAGCTTTTGCATTTTAACCACTGGCACAATCCCAACCAACCTGTGTTTGGAGTTATGACATAGCTCATTGTTAGATGAGAGTCCAAGCAAATTTTAAAAATGGTCTGGAGAAATTCCAACAGGATAAAGAAACAAAAACAAAGTCACCAAGAAAGATTGTGGGGAGTGCAGGGAGGATCAAACAATGATGGAAACAGGGGTGAGCATGAGAAGCAAAGGAAAGATGGTAAAGATATAAAAAATGTTTGGATGAAGTATGAGGCAAAACTATGAATAAAGCAACATTCTGTAAATGTAGCCGTAAAAAAAGGATTGTTATCTGTGATAACAAGGTATAGAGCTGGATGAACACAGCAGGCCAAGCAGCATCAGAGGAGCAGGAAAGCTGACGTTTCAGGACTAGACCCTTCTGAGAGTGAAGCTCATAGTTGAGGTTAGTTGAGGTTAAGCAAAAAATTGGCAGGTGCATTAATTTTACTGCAGTTTCATGAGCATGCAGGATGTTTGAGAGGAGAAAGATCCCACGCTGTTTGAACAGAAGAGATACCACAACAAATAAATTGGGAAAGATAAGCTGAAACATGGTGGAATGCATTCAAGGAATTGAGAAGGTGGTGAATCATTGTAGAAGGCTGTGGAGCCCAATTGTGTGTAGATAAGACAGACAGGTCAGGCCTTGACAAGTAAAAGGATCAAAGGTTATGGGGAGAAGGCGGAGAATGGGGTTGTGAAACATATGAGCCATGATCAAATGCTGGAGCAGACTCAATGGCTGAATGGCCTAATTCTCGTCTTATCTTGTGTGTTAGGAAGCAGAAGTTCTATAAATTATATTCCTGGTTTGCACAGAAGTTGAATTTGTTGAGGAACTGGAGAGAGGCCAATGTTTTCATCAGAGGAAATTGTGATAGCCTGAATAATGGCAGGCCAATTAATTTAACATCCATGGCAGGGAAAAAGAAATTGGGTACCTTGAATTAGAGCTGAATTGAACAAATATCTAGGTTGAGAGAAGATAAGTACATTTTAGGAGGAGTTGAGAAATGAAGAATACATGTGACACACCTGGCCGTGTTATTTGATAAGCTGTAATATGTTGGAGAAATTAATAGAGTGGTTACAACACCAGAAACAGACTAATCCACTCTTTGTGCCTCATCAGGCTCTCAATGAAGAAAAATCCACCACATTTTCTTCTTTGCTCTGAAATCTTTTCTCTTCAGGTAGTCACCCAATTCCCTTTTGAAAGTTACCATTGAACAGACAGCCCAATTCCTAAACAATTTCAGCAGGTCATTCTCAAGTTGCTATTGGTTCTTCTGTCAATAAATTTAGATCAAAGAACAAACACCAGTAAAACACAGGAACACACCCTTTGTTTCACCAAGCTGTGGCCAACACATGCCTTTCTAAACTGAGGACAATTTGCCTTTACACAATTTTTCTCCTGCTGGTTCCTGCCTATTCACATATCTGTCACGATTCCTCTTCAACATTGCTAATACGTCTGCTTCTAATGCCTCCTCTGGAAGCACATTCCAAGCAGTTATCACCCTCTGTGTAAAAAATCTGCTTTTTGCATCTCCTTTAAACTTTCCCATTTTGATATTAAACTATGTACCCTAGTAATTGACTTTTCTACCCTGGTAAAAAGACTCCAACTATCCATTCTATGCATGCGTTTCAGAATTTTATAAGCATCTGTCTGGTCACCCCTTACCCTCTCATAATCAAATGAAAACAAACCAAGTTTGTCCAATCTCTCCTCACAGCTAATACACTCTAAACCAGGTAACCTTTTTCTGTACCTTTTCCAAAGCCACCACATACCTCTGGTAGTATGACAAACAGAATTATACGCAATAGTCCAAATCTGTTTGAAATGTAGTTCTGTGCAGCTACAACATGACTTGCCAATTTTTATACTCTGTGCCTTGACCAATGAAAGCAAGCATGCTGATGTGCCTTCTTGACCACCTTATCCACTTGTGTTGCTACTTCCAGGGAACTGTGGACTTGAATGTCTCAATCTCTCTGCTTCCTATAGTTCTGCCATTTACTGTATGGTTTCCACATGCATTAGACCTTCCACAATGCATTGCCTCACATTTTTTCCAATTAAATTCCATATGCCATTGCTCCGCCCAAGTCTCCAGCCTGTCTATATTCTGCTGTGTCCTCTGGCAATTCTCTCACTGTCTGCAGCTCTCCTAACCTTTGTGTCTTCTGCAAATGTACTAATCAGACTACCTGCATTCTTCCTCAAATCATTTATATATGTGACAAATAACAGGGATCCCAGCACTGATCTCTGCTGAACTCCACTGGTCGCAGATCTCCAATCTGAAAAATACCTTTCCACCGTAACTCTGTCTTCTATGACTAAGCCATTTTTATAACCATCTTGCCATCCCGCTGCAGAGCCAATGTGACTTTCTCTTTGGTATCAGCCTGTCATGAGGGACCTTGTTAAAGGCCTTTTTAAAATCTATGTCGACAACAGCCACTGCTCTGACCCCATCAGTCATCTTTGTCACTTTCTCAAAAAGACTTTATGTTTGTGAGACACAACATCCTGCACACAAGCAATGCTGCGTATCACTAATAAGTTCATATTTTTCCAAATGTGAGTCAATCCTGTCCCTAAGAATCCTCTCCAATAATTTCCCTATATTGACATAAGGCTCACAGGCCTGTAATTTCACAATTAACCCTATTGCCCATCTTAAACAAAGGACAACAAGAACCTTTCTCCAGTCCACTGGGATCTCTCCTGTGACTAAAGAGAATGCAAAGATTTCATACAAGGCCCAGTAATTTCCTATCTTGCCTCTCTGTGGAATCTGGGATAGATGCATAAGACCCTGGGCACCAGTCTATCTTAGTGTCTTTTGAAATGCCCAACTCATCCTTTTTTATTTTGACATGCCCTAGAATGTCAACGTACCCATCCCGAGACTCACCATCCACTGTGTCCTTCTGCTTTGTGAATAATGATACAAAGTATTAATTAAAGACATCACCAACTTCCTCCAGCTCCATGCAAAAATGCTTTCCTTGTCCTTCAGTGGACCTACCAGTTCCCGAGCTATCCTTTTGTTCCTTATGAACATATAAGATACTTTGGGATATTTCTTAATCATGTTTGCCCAGAACAGTTCATGGCCCATATTAGCTCTCTTAATTCTTTGTTTATGTCCTTTTCACTTTCTTTACATTCTTTGAAGGCTCTGTGTGATTTCTGTTTCCTAAAACTTTTGCATGCCCCATTTTTCTTTTTGTTTAAGCTGATAATTTCATTTGTCATTTGTTCCTGAACCATGACTCCTATCATTTTGAAGTCAAGGGTGGAAAATGCATCAGGCCACCAACAAAAACAAGTTCCTCTTCACACACCGTCTTGGCCTGGAATATTGTTGTTTCTTCACTGTGTCCTTCTTGCAGGTTACAAACACAAATATGTAGGGTTTAGGTATAAGACGCATGGCCAAAAATTGAAACCTAATGACAATTACATAGGGTTGCGATCAAAGTTCGATGAAGCTGTAAATGTCTTGGAATTACTCAGATGGTTGATCTTTGAGATGGAAATTGGAACTGACAAATTGAGGACCTGAGTAAGACTTGTGATTATGAAACAGGTATAACTCTCCAACCCTTCCCCACTCACTTCCCTTGATAGTGCATGAGTGCTGGCTCATAGACTAGGCCCTTCTCAAGTATCACTTTTGGTTTTACTACGGGGTCCTGCCAAATTGCCAACTCCTATTCAGCTTTTTCTCATCAGACAGGTTTCTAAAAAAAAACAGTTGATAACCCTCTGGGCATCAGAATGTGTGGATCACAAAGCCTTTGAGGTAGAATCTCTATTTCTGATTTTGTGTCTGGTTGGTGTTGTGGTGAAATGCCAGTCGTGGGATAACCCATTCATGGTCAAAGCATTGAGGGGAACATTGTGGATTCCTCAGATAGAAGAGGTACTAGATTATCAGATGGACAAGATGGAAATTTTACCAATTTCTCTCCCAATATAAGGTCCAATTTCAATTGGTGCACAAGTTGTTTTGTTTATTTTTTCTATATGTGTTCTCTCAATAGTGGCTATCTTTGTGGATACCATTCTCACTGACCAAAATGAACTTGCTTTAAAGAAGACAATTTAACCAGGCTTTCTTGAAATAGGAAAGAGTGACTTCCACAATCTTTAAATGTGAGAACACACACAAACACACACACAAACACACACAAACACACACACACACACACACACACACACACACACACACAC
Source organism: Stegostoma tigrinum (assembly GCF_030684315.1). Classification (NCBI taxonomy): domain Eukaryota; kingdom Metazoa; phylum Chordata; class Chondrichthyes; order Orectolobiformes; family Stegostomatidae; genus Stegostoma; species Stegostoma tigrinum. The sequence goes on along the minus strand of NC_081368.1, from coordinate 57,959,314 downwards.
ACACACACACACACACACACACACACACACACACACACTCTCTCTCACTCTATTATAAGTATATATATATATATATATATATATATCTGTGTCTCTCTCTCTGAATCTGTCTCTCTCTGAATCTGTCTCTCTCTCTGTATCTCACCCTCTGTATCTCTCTCTCTTTCTCTCTCTCTCTGTATCTCTCTCTCTCTACCTATATAATTATCTGTATTTCTCTCTCTTACTGAGGTCAGTGACTTTTCATCAGAATTAGATCATAGATCTTTGATGCTAATTCTGTTTGTCTGTCCACAGATGGTGCCTGCATATTTGAGCATTTTCTGTTTATATTTCAGATCCCCTGCCTCTGCAGTATTTTTCCTCTTCTATTTTATGCATCTCGTTGGCCGTTAATAAGTGCAGTTAGCTTCAATTTTAAAATGAGGAAGTATCTATCATGTACAAAATGTCATTTTTCAGTTTACAAAGCCTACTTGTGTGGATAGAAATAGCACATTGTCAGGCAAATTGGTTGATGCTAATTTTCATGAGAGTTTCCATTTTTAAACTTGGAAGTGAAACCATGAGTTATGAGCCAATAGTGTATGTCACTGTTCATTTAACATATTCTCTTTTGTACTTGGATTCTTGTTTGCCAGTGCCTGCGAGATTTAAATCTTTTTAATGTTGTGGTCCAGATATTGCATTGTTCAAAGAAGTAGAGCTGGTTGCATAACATGAATAACCAAGTGTTGAAATATTCCGTCAGAGTGTAGTTGTAAAGTATATCATCCTGAAACCTGAGTTTTGATGACTGTTTGTGGTCTACTGCAGAGCAGTTACCATGCCAGGCTGTGATGCATCTGGATAGGATGCTCTTTGTGGTGCATTTATAAAAGTTGGTCAGACTGTTCGTGGATATGCTGAATTTTCTTAACCTTCTGAGGAAGTAAAGGCATTGTTGTGCTTTCTTGATTGTCACTTTCAAGTAGATGGACCAGGTTAGATTGTTGGTAATCATCATTCCCAGGAACTTGATGCTTTCCATCATATCCACCTCAGCATCATTGATGCAGACAGGGAATTGCCCTCTGCTCCGCTTCCTGAAGCCAATGACCAGCTCCTTTTGCTGACATTGAGGGAGAGATTGTTGTCTTTACACCATGTTGCTAAGCACACACTTGCTTTCCTGTACTCTGTCTCATTGTTGTTGATTGCCATAAAGTTCTTTACGGAAGGAAAATCTGCCATTTTCACTTGTTCTGGACTACATGTGACTTCAGACCTCAGCAGTCTGTCTGACTCTTAGCTTCCTTCTGAAATGGTCTCGCGAGCGGAACAATTAGGGATGGACAATAAATGTTGGCCAGCTAGCACAGCAATGCCCACATCCAATGATTGAAAAAAAAATCCTACTGACAGTTAATTTTGTTTTGTGGTACTGTTTCCAAATTTGTTCCTTCCACTAAGGTTAAACTGACTTTGCTGTAGTTGCTGTTCATCCTTGCACCCTGTTTTGAACAGGGTTGTAATATTTATGAATTTCTGGTCCTCTGGCACCAACTCGGTATCCGAGGAAAATCGGAGATTGTAGCAATATCTCTGCAACTTCCAACCAATATCTTTGGAAACACTCTACCTGATTCTGATGTCAATCATCAATTTTTAAGTACGTACAGTCTTTCTAATAACTCTTTTCTATCAACTTTAGACCTACTGATATCTTTCTTCCTACTATGACTTGGGGGAGTTATCTTCTTTGATAAAGGAGAATGCAAAGCATTAATTTAATACTTCAGTCATGCTTTTTGTTTCCATTTGTATCTCCCTTTTATGGAACTAAACCAGTTCCACTCCTCCACTGACCAGCGTTTTGCTATTTCTATACCTATAGGCATATTTTACTTCCTGTTCACCTTTGCTTACATTCTCTTCTCAAACTTGTATTTCCTTTTTCAGTTCCCTGATAAAGTTTTGATTTATTTTTCCTCATTAGCCATAAGCATAATTATCCCAAAAAATCTCCCAAACACTCTTCAATAATTCTTTCACCTCTCCTCAACATTCCATTATAATGGGATAATTAGACTTACCTGTGATAAATACTGTATGGTTTATTTCACTTCTCTTTAATTTCCTTGCATTTTTCCCTCTAAATCATTTCTACTAATTGCAATATATGTGAAATATATCAACCAGTGAAATGGTACCTTTATAGTTCCCTAGCTTTAAGATTTAGGTCATGACTCCTCTCAGGTATTCCAACACTGCAGTAATATAATTAAGGAGCAAATTACTGCAGGCTAACCATCTGTACTGAAAGCAGCAAATGCTGGAGATCACAGCAGATCAGACAGCATCCATGTAGAGAGAGCTAACATTTTGAGTTTACTTGACTAGTTATCTGATGAAGAGTCAGCTAGACTCGAAATATTAGCCTGCTCTCTCTCCATGGATGCGATCAGACCCGCTGCGATCTCCAGCATTTGTTGTTCTCAGTAACACTGCCAACCTCTTTTATCTCAAAGTTTCCTGCACACCTTGATTCCAGGAATATTTGGTATTATTTTCTATTATTGCTACAACATCATATTCCCATTTGTGTTTGCAGTTTACCAACATTATTTACCACACTCCACACATTCACATGCATGCTCAATAAAAAAAATGTAGACTTAATTGCATTTTCTCATGTTCTGGCCTCACTTAATAGTTTTCTATTTCTTAGTCTAGTGCCATCTGGCTCGCCCAATTCTTTGTCCACCTGGCTTTCAACGGCATGCTTTCGGTTTCTCATCACTCCGCCAAAATAGCTTAAATCTGGTCCAGTGGCTGTACTGGAAAATAAACAGTCTGGTAACGATATTGGTCCCATTTCTATTCAGATGTAACCTGCCCAGCTTGTACACGTGCCATCTCTTCCAGAACACGTATAAAGGCCACAGAAATCTAAAGACTCCATCTCCTCTCTAGTCATGCATCACCAATTCTATCCCCCTACTTCCATAACATGTGGCATTAGCAGTATCTGGAGGTTTCTATCTTTTGTCTAACCTGCTTGCTAGTGTTTTTTTTCCCCTAGCTCCTTCAGGTGTACGCGTGGGACCTCATCCTTCTTGTCACCTATGACATTGTTACCAATAAGTACCATTCATGCTGATTACTTAATCTCCTACCACCACCCCCACCATCCAAGTACTTAGAACGGATCATGATTGGAGCATAAAATGTACATGGGAGACTCTCTGTTATCTAATGTACTGTGTTATTTCCCATTTCTAGTTAATGATGAGCTTGAAATAGGTAAAGGAATAAGTTAGTGTTGCAAGTTTTATTTAACTGGAAACTGCTCAAAGGTTTGATTCCCTAGGAAGAAGGTTGGTGGGATACTTAATTTTTGATAATGATAGTTAACTTGCACAAGGAGCCAAAGCTGGATAAATGAATAATTTAATAACAGTACTACAGAGCTGTGTACAGATTTTTATTTAACCTCAGAGGCCTTCTGGAATATGCAAGTTAATTCATGTCCCAAAACGAAATTGGAGTAAACTTAATGAATCATGATGGTTCAACTGGCTTCATGAACAGCACAGGACATAAATAAGAAATGATAGGACAGCCATAGATAATTAAACTTTTGGGAGTTAGTTTGACAGCTTGAGATAGAATGCTACTATTGAGGATCGATTTGGTCAGGGGAACAGCTGAGGTGACATAGGAAGAGAATGATACAAGGGCCTGATTGATCAACAACAGAAGGCGCATGTCGAGTCTCAAAAGATTAAAGGCAGTTGGATAACATTAAACCTTGTTTTCATTTAACCCCATGGATTAGAGTAGGTGCATGGCATTTTATTGGTTATTTTAAAATAAAATACATTCTTATAAGAACATAACTCCTGTCCAAAATCCACCCTGGTCCATTTGAAAAGGGATAAGTGAAAATGGCACTGAACAAGTATTTTAGAGCCCAAGCTAATGGTAACAGTGCCATGAAACTATCATTAATTGTCATAAAAGCATATTGGGTCATTAACCTAATTTTAGAGAAGAAACTACGCTAACTTCACCTTGCCTGACCTGACTTCAGAATAAGGTTATTGTAATTGACTTTTCACTGTTTTCTGGAATGTCCTAAAAACTCTCACTTCAAGGACAATTAGGGATTGGCAACAAATGTTTTTCCAGCCAGCAAAATCCACATCCCAAAAAAGGCCACAAACAAGGCTAAGGAGAGACATTAAGAGGTTTGGGACCTCTTGTAGCAGTAGGTGGTGGGGAGAAACTTTTGAAAGCATATTAGTGTTAACACTCATAGGTCAGGTCAGAAATCTTGCGACACCAGGTTAGAGTCCAACAGGTTTATTCAAAAACTCCCGCTTTTAAATAAACGGACTATAACCTGGTGTCGTGAGATTTCTGATCTTGTCCACCTCATTCCAACACTGACACTTCCACATAACAACACTGATGGGTAATTTGAGAAGTCAGGAATGTATGAGCCACAAAAAGAAGTGACAGCAGAAAGGAAGAGCTGTTTGAGAGTGCCTTACTTGATGCAGATCATGACTCAAAATTTGTTACAGTTTTATGTTTTTGCTGAGAACTACGGTGATAAATTCTGATCAAATGCAAAAACTACCCAAATTTGTTACTGAGTATCTAGTCGCCCATGATCTTTCAAAGGATTAAATCATTACTCTCCTGAACTGTTCGTCTGGGCGTACTTAGCTGTCCAGCAGTTATTCATTTTCTCTCGCTCTGCATGTGTTTAAGTTGCCAAAAGTCAACTGTATCCAGGATCATGCTATCCACAAAACCCTCAGTCTGTAGTTGTGGCATAAATAGAACTCAGAAAACCTTCGATATATTTTCATAGAGGAAACTGTGCTCGGGGGAAGACAATGAAATCAGGATGAGAGCAGCAAATTAAAATCAAAGTTGATTAAATGGGAAAAAACAAATGGCAGAGCAAAACAACAGCAAGCAGTGATGAGAAGGAGGGAACAGTGTCCAACATGGCTTAGTTTTGAGACTGCTTCTGTTCACCCAGCTCCATCAATAATTTGTACTTCAGGTCAGGAGATGTAGCCCAATTTTCAGTTGATACTAAATGAGAATTCTGAGAAGCACAAAGAATTGAAATAAAATATTTATAGCCTAGCACCACGGTCAGAGAAGTTGGCAGGTACACTTTAATGCCAGTCGATGTGAGGTGCTATATTTTGTTGAAAAAAAATCCAAACAAAAATAATGATCCTATGAATAAGGAAGGTTGGCTGTTGTGGAAGAGCAAAGCAATATGTGGTGTCAAGTTCAATGACATGAAGGGCAGCACTTCAGATGTAAAAGGCTATAAAAAAAGCTAATGTAATCTGGGTTTTATGGCAAAAGACATAGCATATAAGAATCAAAGCTTAACAGTGAATCTCGGTAAAATCTTAGTAAGACTGCTGGGAATACTGTGTGCAGTTTTGAGCATCACATGGTTCAAAGGTACAGCACAAATCATGACAATGGTTCACAAAGGCAGCTCACCATTACTGTTTCAAGGGCAGTTAGAGATCAGCAATAAATGTTGGCCTTGCTTGTGATGCTTATGTTCCAAGAAAGAATAAAGAAAAAACGAGGATGCCATCTTCATAAGAGAAAAAAGAATGACATGAATATTTGTCACTGTTTTCATTAGAAGAACGGAGATTATAAAAAGTGATTTAATAGTTAATTCTTAAAATAATGAAAGATGGACTGTAAGAAGATAGAGTAGGCAAGTTGGCTCCTTGAGTTTGCAGCGCTACACAATTCAGTCATGGTTAGTCTGTGACCTGGCACAACCTTTATTTTGTTTATTCTTTCCCAGGATACGGGCATCACTAGGTAAGTCAGCATTTATTGCCCACTTCTAATCACCCCGGTGGTGGTTGTGCTGAGCTGCCTACTTGAACAAGTACAGTTCAAGTGGAGCTAGGCAGGGAATTCCCAGATCTGACCCAGCAACAGCAAAAGACCCTGATATAGTTCCAAGCCAGCGTAGTAAATGTCTGGAGGGACACTGCAGGACTTGATGATCCCATGCACTGGATGCCCTTTTCCTTCTTTAGTAGAGTTTGCAGGTTTGGAAGGTGCTTTTGGAGGAGCCCTGTTGAGTTACTGTAGTGCAAGTTGTAGATGCTACTCACTGCTGCTACTGTGAATGTATTCTATAAATATACGTTGGCTCCATATGTCTTATGACATTTGCTTAACAAAAATCAGTCTTCAGCTGGGGTGTGTGTTTGTGTGGCATTTTGCACACTGGGTATTCCTGATCCTCAAAAACGACAGAGGACTGTTATAAGGGGTTGAGAATGCAGAGCAAAGTCTGAAGAGGACAAAGTGTGGCCTTTCACACAATAAAACCTGATGAATATTCAGCTCCAGATCGAATTGCTCCATAGTAAACAAGAGGCTGCCTTTTTGAATGGATTCCAGGCTGTCGTAATGCAGCAATTACAGAGGAACAGTAGCAGGGGGTTTGGAGAAGATCAATTTCTCAGCCCCTCGGCATGGAGTGGAGAGCTGAGCTGCTATTCCCACCTGAAGGTGTTATAGTAGAAGAAAAAAAATGAGGAAATAGTTTTCAATGTCATGAGTAAATCTTATCATATGCCTCAGGCCATTATCTCTGAGTTTGGAAATCTTAAACTAGGTGACTGACAGCTATGATTATTTTAAATGCAATAAATAATACATTTACTTGCAAGATTTTAAGCATCAAAAAGAGAACAATTAAGTAATACTGCTTACTTTTCACCCTATTCAGCTTATCCCAAATCCATAAATAAATTATGAGCAGATGAGGTGGACAGGTAATCTGCTTCTCGAACTTTAAGTTCTAAGTGGTTGCCAGGAAACGCAAGGAGTAGGCAGCACTTTTAGATTTGTTTACATTGTTTTCAAATGGTATCCTCCATGCCTTGGGTATTCCTAACAGGTTCTGGGGCTCGTGCCCCTAGAGAATGTTTGAAATTTGAATGAAAATGACATTTTGATTAATTTTGGAACACTTTTCTGTGCCACAAATGACAAACTTTTAACATGGGGAAAACTGTTAACACCTACGCTCGGTTCGCACTAAACAACTGCACGTCCCAGGCGTGAACCATTTCAACTCCCCCTCCCATTCCTCAGTTGACATGTCCATCCTGCGCCTCCTGCAGTGCCACAGTGATGCTACCCGAAGGTTGTAGGAACAGCAACTCATATTCCACTTGGGAACCCTGCAGCCCAATGGTATCAATGTAGACTTCACAAGCTTCAAGATCTCCCCTCCCCATACCGCATCCCAAAACAAGCCCAGCTCGTCCCTGCCTCCCTAACCTGTCCTTCCTCCCACCTATTCCCTCCTCCTACCTCAAGCCCCACCCCCATCTCCTACATACTAACCTCATCCTGCCTCTTGACCTGTCTGTCCTCCCTGGACTGACTTATCTCCTCACTATGTCCCCCCCTACACTCACCTTCACTGGCTCCATCCCCGCCTCTTTGACCTGTCTGTCTCCTCTCCACCAATCTTCTCCTCTATCCATCTTCTATCCGCCTCCCCCGTCTCCCTATTTATTTCAGAACCCCCTTCCCCTCCCCCATTTCTGAAGAAGGGTCTAGGCCAGTGATGTTAGCCTTCCTGCTCCTGTGATGCTGCTTGCCTGCTGTGTTCATCCAGCTCTAGATGGGTTGTCTCTTGTTATCTCTTATCCACTGAACTCAGCTGAGCATAGGCACCTTCAAATCAGACAATAAGCCAAGTCCAGTCTCCAGCATCCTTGTACTATATCACTTCAAGCAAGTTACATCATGTCTTCTAAATTAGCAGTTGTCATTCTTCTACTGACATTTTCAGCATTCCTACCGATCTATTTCTGCCCAGTGCAGTCATCGTACACACAAACGTTACGTGCGCAATGCATTCCATTTAATTTAAAACATATATGATGGTAAGAAATTAAACTTTTACTTCTTTACCAGTGCACTGCATCGATATCCTTACTGTTGTAAATCCCCTAATCGATTTAATCTGTGTGAGTACTTTGTCACTGGGTGGCTGTTTTGTGCCAATGCTAATGGAAAATAATATTTTTAAATCAATAAATTGCTCCCAACAAAGTCATTCTCCTTCACTCTGAATAAACTACCTGCTCCAAAAGATGTGGCCTTTTTCCCTGAGATTCTGTTAAACATGATCTAATCGCTGTACTGTGGTATTATGTTCCCAAATATTGCACTGAATTTTCGCCTGGGACCAAAAAAACATGATGTTCACATTTTCATGCCTTGCAGATTGCCCTCTTGACCCTGGGTAACATTATCGAAGGTAATGACAACACTTCACAACTAGCTTTATGAATGGCCCTGACTCTTCAGCAGGCTTTCCAATTTCTGCATAGGCCCACAAACCAGGTCTGTTTTTAATGGATTTCTAGAGTACCATATGCTCAGATCAGAATTGAATATGAGAGGAGGTCAGTTTTTTTTTATCCCCCATTGGAAATGGGGCTTCCAGCCTCTCCAGATTTGGTGTTGCACCAAAAGACGTGAGGAAAATGGCTCAGGATCAGAAATGCAGCGTTAAAATTGAATTTCCTTTTTAAAAAAAAAACCCGAGTGTAGCCAGTCACAAATTGTAATCGTCTTCCCCAAACGGAAGAAGATTTAACTCATTATCTGCACAACATATGTGTGAGAGAGGTTTCATTTCCAAATTTTGAAAATGTGACCTCAGCTTAGTCTAAAAACATGTTTTAAGTGATGTGGGTATTGCTGGCTTTAACAGTGTTTATTGCTGTATCATATATTGAGAAAAAGATGGCGATCTGCCTTCTTGCATCTCTGTGGTCATTGTGACGCTGGTTCAGCAACAGTGCAGTCAGGTCAGTTCCAGGATTTTGATGAAGTGACAATGAGAAGTGGAAATATAGTTTCAAGTTGGAATGATGTTTAGCTTGGCTCGCAGACAGTGGTGTTCCCATGTATCTTGCCTTATCCATGCTGCTCTCACCCTAATGGTTGGGAGAGGTCACTGATTTGGATGGTGCTGATAAAGTAAACTCGGTGAGTTGCCGTGCATATTGTAGGTGGCACACACTTCTGCCATTGTGTCTGTGATAGATGGGTTGCTAATTAATGGGCCCCTTTGTTCTGAATCAGGCCAAACTTGAGTGACGTGACAAGTGGATAAATTGAAAGAAGGTGAATGTTAAAAGCACCTTTTAGCCCTGGCAATGAAGTAGAAACTGTCAATTTGTTCCTGACTAAGACAGAAAATGCAATTTAGGATTTGGTTCCAAATCGGAACCATTAGGGATATTAATTCATTCACAGTGATAAATGCCCTTGTCACATCCAAAAGTAGGTAGTGACAGCAATCCAAATTGACTGGCATCACTATAGATTTCAAATTTTCTGGTGTTACAGAGGGAAGAGGCCGAACCCTTCTGATAATTAAACCAGAGATAATGTGAACTGCAGATGCTGGAGAATCCAAGATAACAAAGTGTGAAGCTGGATGAACACAGCAGACCAAGCAGCATCTCAGGAGTACAAAAGCTGACGTTTCGGGCCTAGACCCTTCATCAGAGAGGCTTTCTGATCAAGGGTCTAGGCCAGAAAAGTCAGCTTTTGTGCTCTTGAGATGCTGCTTGGCCTGCTGTGTTCATCCAGCTCCACACTTTGTTATCTTGATAATTAAACCAAGACACAAACCCCAATCTGTTATGATGGGAGTAGAGGTTCCCTTCTAACAATTACCTCCGAAACACCCAGAATAGCTCACCTTTCCCCCCGTAATCTGTTAAAAGAGTGGTTAGAAGAAAGAAAGTCCTGGTCCCCTTTATAAAAACAAGAAACTTTTTTTTAAACCCTAACAATGAACAAATGAACAGAATGAATGTCCAGCCAAACAATTGCCACCTAAGTGCTAACTATTCCCGAACTGGTCTAAATTCTACTGGAATGCTGTACAAATAAATACAAGTCTCACTTACATATACGCAATTAATAGGACAATGATAAATTAAACTTTAATCTCTCCAAGTTTACAAAAACTGCTTTCTGGAACACGGCGCCTTCTCCAGACTTTCACCTGCCAATCTTACATCACAAATGCCTTTCTTCCGCTGATTCTGCTGTCAGGGATATTTTTCTCTGTAATTGCTTCTGTGATGACTTTTAGCTAGAAATGCCATGGTACCTTTTAATGAGATAGTGCTTTCTCTGAGAGCTAAAAGGTGTTGTCGCTTGGCAGTTGGCTCTCCCCGATTTTCCAAATGTCCTCATTGTTATACCCATGATGACGTAACAAGATTTTTTACATAGGATTGAATCGACATTGTTAAAACTGTCAGAGTTAAATTAAAAAGTTCTTAGTATCTCAGGTCTATGTTTAAATTGATTGAATAAATTTGAAAAGACTTGTTGTCTTGGTAAAAATGCTGCTTTGCTGTTCGACACAAAATGTTTCCATTCGGGGACAGTCTCTGTGCACTGGTTTCAAGCTGCTGGTCGTTGGGATTCTGGTTTGTGATCAGTAATCTGCTGATTTTTAGGTGGTTCGAATCACCCCTCGATCCCTGGATGTGACACTGGACTAAATTTGGGAATGTGAAATGAAGAAGGCTGTAGTCGGATGTTACAGGGCAAAGAATCTCAGCATTTATTAAATGTAAAGATGAGTATATCACAAGAAATAAAAAAAGCAAAAAGTAAATAAACAGGGAAATAAAACAGAGATGAATAAAAATACAAGAGTTAAAAATGCAAATTCTGAACAGTGGAAATGAAACTATCAATTATTAACTTAAAACAGGCCAATTACTATCAGAAAGTAAACAATAGGTTCAAACACAGACACTTGAATCAGATTTCCTGACCTCTGGGTTCCCTGCACTGTCACCAACCCACCTTCCCCTGTCTGCTAGCTAGGCTGGACACTTAGGTTTATATAAGTGAGACTTATGTACAGCATTCCAGCAGAATTTAGACCAGTTCGGGAATAGTTAGTACTTAGGTGGCAACTGTTTGGCTGGACAGTCATTCTGTTAATTTGTTCATTGTTTGGATTAAAAAAAATGTTTCTGTATTTTAAAGGAGATTGGGATTTTCTTTCTTTTAACCACTCTTTTAACAGATTACGAGGGGAAAGGTGAGCTTTTCTGGGTGTTTCGGAGGTAATTGTTAGAAGGAAATGTCTCGAGGAAACTGGCTCACCACTTGGGATAAACATGAGTTTGAAACATAGTTGGCCGTTCCCACATGACGGAAATACACACAGACACAGGGAGAACATGCAAACTGCACACAAACAGTCACCCCAGGCTGGTATCAAACCAATTTCCCAGGCACTGTGAGGCAGCATTGCTGACCACTGTGCCACCATCTCTGATTGGTGCACAGAAGAAGGAACTGGGACTGGATCAACGTACCTTATTTCTACTGTTCATACTTTGAAGGTCATTGACTTTAATGGCAGTTATCTCAAATGGCATTGCAAACTGCCGAATGGATGTTTGTATTCAATTCTCCATGGAAGCTCTCCTGTCAATCAAACCTCAATGCTGGAAGTGGAATATGCTGATTTTGTGGCTAACTTCCAAAGTGGCAGTGGCTTGGGGTACGGAACAAAACATGTTTACAGCATGCTGAAAATGACATTGCTGAATCATTTTGTGTGAAGGGCACATAATGTTCTGAAAGGAAGCCAGGCTGCATCTTAAGTACATTTTCCATTTCTGGTCATTAAGATTCAAGTGGAACGTTGAAGTCCGAGAAACTGATCAAAGAAGAAACCCAGGTGTATTGGTGTGTGTTTCATGCATAGGCTTTAATAGTTTTGACTGCTGTAACCAAAAGCACTTAAGGCACAAATCACATGACTATAGCAAGTTAGAGCCTGGTGTCCTTCTCTAAACAGCTTTGAAGGAAGATGAAAGGTGTGTTCAAGGTATTCAGGCGCTAATAATATTCAAAGGTGCTTGACATGGAGTCTTAATGAAAGGTGGGATAATCAATTTTTAGTGCAAGATGCCATCTTGATAGATAAACAATTTGTAGCCTGCATGAGAAACAGCTACCCTGAAGTTTGTTAATGGGCCAGTTCTTTAAAATGCTCGGTGGAATTTATTCAAAAGGCTACTTGACATTTCAGCACGGAACATTGCCCTCTTCTAACAGCGATTATCTCTTTGGGGTTAAGTACGGCATTGATGTCAATTTCACCTGCCACTAAAAAGTTACTCACTATTTCATCATCACTCGCTGATGGAGCCATGATGTGAATCTCTGAATCAAATTGTGAACTCTCCCTGACACACTGTTGGCCACATTCCATGAGTGAAGTCTCAGTTAGGGTGCTTGAGAGTTACAAGTTAGCCAGGAAGGATCTAAAGAGAGAGCTAAGAAGAGCCAGGAGAGGACATGAGAAGTCTTTGGCAGGTAGGATCAAGGAAAACCATAAAGCTTTCTATAGGTAAGTCAGGAATAAAAGAATGACTAGTGCAAGATTAGGGCCAGTCAAGGATAGTAGTGGGAAGTTGTGCGTGGAGTTCAAAGAGATAGGAGAGGGGCTAAATGAATATTTTTCATCAGTATTCACACAGGAAAAAGACAATGTTATCAAGGAGAACACTGAGATACAGGGTATTAGACTAGATGGGATTGAGGTCCACAAGAAAGAGTTGTTAGCAATTCTGGAAAGTATGAAAATAGATAAGTCCACTGGACCAGATGGAATTTATCGTAGGATTCTGTGAAGCTAGGGAGGAGGTTGCAGAGCTTTTGGCTTTGATCTTTATGTCGTCATTGCCTACAGGAATAGTGCCAGAAGACTGGAGAATAGCAAATGTTGTCCTCTTGTTCATGAAGGTGAGTAGAGACAACCCTGGTAATTATAGACCAGTGAGCCTTACTTTGGTTCTGGGTAAAGTGTTGGAGGGGTTTATAAGAAATAGGATTTATTATCATCTAGAAAGGAATAATTTGATTAGGGATAGTCAACAAGGCTTTGTGAAGGATAGATTGTGCCTCACAAATCTTATTTAGTTCTTTGAGAAGGTGATCAAACAGGTGGATGAGTAAAAGTGGTTGATGTGGTTGATATGGATTTTGCTAAAGTGTTTGATAAGATTCCCCATGGTATGCTATTGCAGAAAATATGGAGGCATGGGATTGAGGGTGATTTAGCAGCTTGGATCAGAAACTGGCTGGCTGTGGTTGATAGGAAATGTTCATCCTGGAGTTCAGTTACTAGTGGTGTACAGCAAGGATCTGTTTTGGGGCCATGCTGTTTGTCATGTTTATAAACAACCTGGATGAGAGTGTAGAAGGATGGGTTAGTAAATTTGCGGATGACACTAAAGTCAGTAGAATTGTGGATAGTGAGGAAGGATTTTGCAGAATACCAAGGGACATAGATAAGCTGCAGAGCTGGGCAGCGAAGTGGCAAATGGTGATTAATACTGAAAAGTGTGAGGTGATTCACTTTGGAAGGAGGAACAGGAATATAGAGTACTGGGCTAAGGGTAAGATTCTTGGCAGTGTGGATGAGCAGAGATCTCGGTGTCTTTGTGCATAGATCCCTGAAAGTTGCCACCCAAGTTGATAGGGTTGTTAAGAAGGCATACGGTGTGTTAGGTTTTATTGGTAGAGGGATTGAGTTTCAGAGCCCTGCCTGCAACAGTAGTTGACTTGCCAACTTTAAGGGCTTTTAAATGGTCATTGGATAAACATATGGATGATAATGGAATAAAATGTAGGTTAGATGGGCCTCAGATTGGTTTCACAGGTCGGCACAACATCAAGGGCTGAATGCGCTGTAATGTTCAATGTTCTACGAATGAAAATAAAACTTCAAAGCTGTACAAAACTCTGGTATGGCTGCACTTGGAGTATTGTACAGCTCTCGTCACCACGTTATAGGAAGGATGTGGAAGCATTGGAAAGGGTGCAGAGGAGATTTACCAGAATGTTGCCTTGTATGGAGGGAAGGTCTTATGAGGAAAGGCTGAGGGACTAGAGGCTGTTTTCGTTAAAGAAAAGAAAGTTAAGAGGTGATTTAATAGAGACATACAAGATCATCAGAGGATTAGATAGGGTGGACAGTGAGAGCCGTTTTCCTCAGATGGTGATGGCTAACACGAGGGGACATAGCTTTAAATTGAGGGGTGATAGATATATGACAGATGTCAGAGGTAGGTTTTTTACTAAGAGAGTAGTAAGGGCGTGGAATGCCCTGCCTGCAACAGTAGTTGACTCACCAACTTTAAGGGCATTTAAATGGTCATTGGATAAACATATGGATGATAATGGAATAGTGTAGGTTAGATGGGCTTCAGATTGGTTCCACAGGTCGGCTCAACATCGAGGGCCAAATGCGCTGTGATGTTCTATGTTCTACGAATGAAAATAAAATTTCAAAGCATCGACCATTGTGAATCTTTTTCTCCAGAAGTTCTGAGAACAGCACCCATAAAGAGTGTTCTTTGTGATGCTTCACCATATACAACACTTTTTGGAGTCACATGAAAAAGGGAACAATGTTGTCATAGCCAACATATACGGAGTTTCCCTTCATCTGTGTTAAAAATGGAAGGAGCTCATGAGACCAGCACCAGTTGCTGCAGCAGAAAAGAGAGAGAAACAGGAGGGTGAGCTGGCATCATTCACAAAGGCACAAAATATCTTTCCAGCTCTTGAATTCCTTCACCAGGAAGTGCCATTCCAAGAATTATATATTCTCCCTGGATCCCTTAAACAACTTGCAAGATGCTTGTGTGCACCAGCGACTGACTATACACCCGTAGGAGAAGTGTTTATGAGATCCCCATATGCAACAACTGCAACTTGAAAATTGCAGTTAAAAAGAATTAATTGCTTAGCCTGAAGGTGTCTGTTTTAGCACCTTCCAGGCAAGTTCCAGTTATAATAATCAGCAATTAAGACCAAAATTGTGTGTGGAATCCAGACTTCTCATGAGTACATTCCCCATTTAAAGCCTGTTTTCAGCCACTGGCCAAAATTACTCCCGTTTGAGTCACTGTAAAAAGGCACCTGAATGTGATCTTATGGAAATCTGAGTTATTAAATGATATTGAAGCATAACGAATAAATGAGTTTATTTGAGCTCATGGCCTCTCTTGTCTATGTTGACCTTGGGATCTCATGAAGTGTTCAATCATTTTGTAGCTCTTGTTGTTTCATTGCATATGACATATGAAATACTTTATCACTCTGATAGATCTCATAGGTCCAAGTTTTATTTACTTTGAAAAGCTACAATGACAAAGTCTCCACCATGTGGTGAGAATGGAAATTGAAGCAATTACAATATCGGCAGGAAATGTCAGTGCAGTGTCTGCTGACCCTTTTTAACTGGCTGCCCTTAAATTAGAATTCAATTTCTCCGGAAACAGAAATCAAATGCATTTATTTTATATGAACAACACATCAGCAATTCAATTTCCACAGTGTTTTGACATTAAAATTTAAAAAAAGAATAAACTGACAATCGGTCGAAACACCCCAAGTCTTGCACAGATCACTGATGCCACTGTGTGTTTAACAGTAGGAACGACAAACAATGGATATCTTCAAATATATCAAGAGAACCATTGAATGTGGCATTGTGACTTTATGAGCAGCAACCTTACAACTTGTAATTATAATTTTACAGATGTTGACTGAAATGGCTGTAGATCTTAAAAATGATCACCACTGTGAACTGATCTTCTGAGGCATTTCTGGCAGTTAAAATAGTTAGTGATTTAGCATGTTAAACAGAATGTCAATAAATATTTCCTTAATTTATTTTCTTTATTTGTTTGTGGAATGGCTTCTGTACTAGTTTATCAGCAGAAGTAATGAGTATATTTTTTTGCACACCAGTATGGGAGCACAATGTCATTGTCCTTTTTTATTCCTTCGTTTGCTTTCAAAAATATATTAGTATTGATATTTTGGATTTAATAACCTGTGTTTTCGATTGTTATAAATTTTATTCCTTGCTGCATACATTACTCTTAAACCTGTTTCTTTCATGAAAGTAATGTCTTTGAATAAAATCAAACGAAAACACAAAAGACAAACAGCAAAGGGCCAGTGGCCAATCCCATTCAGAGATGTTGCAACTGAGAAAAAAATAACCTCACAATACTCCCAGCCACCATTTGACATGTAATTGCCAGGAAGGAATGTGAAAAATGCACAATTTTTGGCCAATTAAGGTGAAATATCTTTGAGAAGTTTCTCTCTGATCACCAAAGAGAATCAAAAACAAGTTCCAGGAGTTAACAGTGGCTGTGGGATACATTACTCAACATTTCCCTACTGTATTGTTGACACAAATACTACCTCATTCAGGAAGTTATCTGCCTCCTTCTTGTATTTGCATCCACTGTACAGACTGGCAACTGATTCCAGGTGTCAGTGGTCCTCTGGAAAACAAAGCAACCAAAGTGGAAAGAAAGAAGTGAGTAGAGAAACTTGGATGTTTATGGTTACAGCTATGATCAAGTGCTATAGTTTAATAAAGTGTGAAACTGGATGAACACAGCAGGCCAAGCAGCATCTCAGGAGCACAAAAGCTGACGTTTTGGGCCTAGACCCTTCATCAGAGAGGGGGATGGGGAGAGGGTTCTGGAATAAATAGGGAGAGAGGGAGAGGCGGACCGAAGATGAGCCTAAGCTATGCCTGTCTCTTTGTAGGTTATGTGGAACAGTTCCTCTTCCACACCTACGCAGGCCCCAAACCCCAACTCTTCCTCCGTTACATTGATGACTGTATCGCCGCCGCCTCTTGCTCTCCAGAGGAGCTCGAACAGTTCATCCACTTCACCTACACCTTCCACCTCAAGTTCACCTGGGACATCTCCAACACATCCCTCACCTTCCTGGACCTCTCAGTCTCCATCTCAGGTAACCAGCTCGAAACCGAAGTCCATTTCAAGCCCACTGACTCCCAGAGCTACCTAGAATACACCTCCTCCCACCCACCTTCCTTCAAAAATTCCATCCCCTATTCCCAATTCCTCCGCCTCTGCCGCATCTGCTCCCAGGATGAGGCATTCCACTCCCGCACATCCCAGACGTCCAAGTTCTTCAAGGACTGCAACTTTCCCCCCGCAGTGGTCAAGAACGCCCTTGACCGCGTCTCCCGCATTTCCCGCAACACATCCCTCACACCCCGCCCCTGCCACAACCGCCCCAAGTGGATCCCCCTCGTTCTCACACACCACCCCACCAAACTCCGGATACAACGCATCATCCTTCGACACTTCCGCCATCTACAATCCGACCCCACCACCCAAGACATTTTTCCATCCCCACCCTTGTCTGCCTTCCAGAGAGACCACTCTCTCCGTGACTCCCTTGTTCGCTCCACACTCCCCTCCAACCCCACCACACCCGGCACCTTCCCCTGCAACCGCACGAAGAGCGACACTTGCCCTCACACCTCCTCACTCACCCCTATCGCAGGCCCCAAGATGACATTCCACATTAAGCAGAGGTTCACCTGCACATCTGCCAATGTGGTATACTGTATCCATTGTACCTGGTGTGGCTTCCTCTACATTGGGGAAACAAGCGGAGGCTTGGGGACCGCTTTGCAGAACACCTCTGCTCGGTTTGCAATAAACAACTGCACCTCCCAGTCCCGAACCATTTTAACTCCCCTTCTCATTCTTTAGATGACATGTCCATCATGGGCCTCCTGCAGTGCCACAATGATGCCACCTGAAGGTTGCAGGAACAGCAACTCATATTCCGCTTGGGAACCCTGTAGCCCTATGGTATCAATGTGGACTTCACAAGCTTCAAAATCTCCCCGTCCCCCACCGCATCCAGAAACCAGCCCAGTTCGTCCCCTCCCCCCATTGCATCACACAACCAGCCCAGCTCATCCCCTCCCCCACTGCATCCCAAAGCCAGCCCAGCCTGTCTCCTTCTCCCTAACCTGTTCTTCCTCTCACCCATCCCTTCCTCCCACCCCAAGCCACACCTCCATTTCCTACCTACTAACCTCATCCCACCTCCTTGACCTGTCCATCTTCCCTGAACTGACCTATGCCCTCCCTACCTCCCCATCTATACTCTCGTGTCCACCTATCTTCTTTTCTCTCCATCTTCAGTCCGCCTCCCCCTCTCTCCCTATTTATTCCATAACGCTCTCTCCAAGCCCCTCTCTGATGAAGGGTCTAGGCCCGAAACGTCAGCTTTTGTGCTCCTGAGATGCTGCTTGGCCTGCTGTGTTCATTCAGCTTCACACTTTGTTATCTTGGATTCTCCAGCATCTGCAGTTCCCATTATCTCTGCTATAGTTTAATGCTGGGATTGGGTATGCAGCTGAATCAGACAGCAGAACAGAGGGATTCATAACAGGAGATCCCAACATAGGAATGAAAGGGATCTGAAGGGAGCATTTTCCCGTTTTGTGCATCCAGTGTCAGCATTGTTCAGGATACAACCAGTTGCACAATGCAACCACCTCTACTCGCTTAATCACAGAGCAGCAATTTGCAATGTGTGGAAAGGTCATTGCCTGGATTATTGACAGAAGTTAGCCCAAACATTTGTCAGCGAACATTAACAATCTTTGTAAAGTGTACACACTATATCCAGGAGATGGTAAGAGAGAACATCCCTGGAATCCTCAGACTCAGGTTTCAGTTCCAAGAGATCTGACATTACAACATAGGTCATTACGCACATGCTCAGTTGTTGTTATTAGAATTTGATGCACTCTGTAGTTTTCTACCTTTTATTCAGTGTAACATAGTACAGAGAGTCCAGTGCTTGTTGAGTCAGTGTTTTGATGCTTAGTAATTTATAATGCTGCAACATTACAGACTTGTGTATGATCTGGTTTCTACTCTTACTGATTGTTCTCTTTGTGATACTGATTGCAGAATGATTGAAGATACTACACGGACTCCACGAGAGTGTGAATGACCAAAGACAAGGCAGGTATCTTTATACCAGAATGTTAAATGATGTGATCTAATGTAACTGCCTTAAAGTTACAACCATGTCTGGTCTGACAAATGCAATATTTCTTCCCTTATTTGTTCATACGATTTCGGTGTTGCTGGCATATTTTATCATGGAATCCTACAGTGTGGAAACAGGCCCTTCGGCCCAACAAGTCCCCGCTGAGCCCCAAAGCAGTCCACCCAGATCCATCTTCATACAACCCACCTAATTTTGCCTGTCCCTCGTTGCTCTTGAGAAGGTGTGGGTTCCCTTTTACCTGATAATATATTTATATGAATTCTTCCACATGTTTATCATGACTTGGCTGTTTTACTTCAGTCTGTGGTGTGCTGTCTGGCATCACAGATTGATGTATACCATTTGTCATGGGTGTATTGTAGCCTGGCATGATATCTTCAGTATCTGAGTCATCATCCTGTATTATGGTGACTGAAGATGCACAGTTTGGGTATGCCATTTATTTCTTCAAAGGAAATGAGCATTTCTCAGTATGATCTGGCCTGACACAACAACATAATATCTTTGTGTGGAGCTGGAGGAACACAGTCGGCCAGGCAACATTAGAGGAGCAAGAAAGCTGATGTTTCTGGTCTGGACCCTTCTTCAGCTTTCCTGCTCCTCTTATGCTGCCTGGCCTGCTACGTTCCTCCAGCTCCACACCTTTTTATCTCAGACTCCAGCATCCGCAGTTCCTATTATCTCTCAACATAATATCTTTTCATGAATCCATCTGTTTTCATATAAACTTGTATGAACTTGTATTCCTTATCCTGGTTCAAGCAGGATAACTGTGTGCATGATCATTGATCCTACTTGTAAACCATATTCTCCCTTATTTCCAACAGTACATTGTACTCACCTGGTTGGGAGGTGAGAGTGTGGGAGGAAAGAACTGTGTGGATCTATCTCCCAAAAATGAGAGCTGCTGGTGAGGATAAAACATTGACTTAAGGCACAATTTATACATTTAACATAGCTGTCTGAAAATTATGGCAAGATGATTGTGGATTTTGTAAAATTACTTGTGCGCTCTGTGCAACAGTTTGATGAAAGGAAATGAAGAGAACAGGTAAAATGTTAGATTAGATTAGATTACCTACAGTGTGGAAACAGACCCTTTGGCCTAACAAGTCCACACCACCCCTTGCAGCATCCCACCCAGACCCATCCCCTGATAACCCACACACCCCTGAACACTATGGGCAATTTAGCATGGCCGATCCACCTAGTCTGTGCATCTTTGGACTGTGGGAGGAAACCAGAGCACCCAGTGGAAACCCACACAGACTCAGGGAGAATGTGCAAACTCCTCACAGACAGTTGCCTGAGGCTGGAATCGAACCTGGGTCCCTGGTGCTGTGAGGCTGCAGTGCTAACCACTGAGCCACTGTGCAGCCCCCTGTTGATTACTTGATTTGATTGCTTCATTTCCTGCACTGACACTCTTCATGGATATTGCCCCTCTCAACTGAGCTACATCTGCGTGATTAAAAGCATAGATTAAAACACAACTTCTGAAGATATGGGCAACATAGTGTGGAGCTGGAGAAACATTGTTGAAGAAGGTCCCGACCCAAAACATCAACTTTCCTGCTCCTCTGACACTACCTGACCCTTTGTTTTCCTCTGGCTCCACACCGTGTTATCTCTGGCTCCAGAATCTGCAGTTATTGCTATTTCCAGGTAATATATTGATCACGTCATTCCCTACAGATCTTGGAAGGGTGCATGAATGTATTTCAAAATATTATTCAACACAGTTTGCCATTATACACCAAACATACTGAATTTGGTGATCAATTATTAACAACCATTGCATGAGTGAGATCTTTGATAAGTCACACAAAAGAGAATTTAGTGAAGTAACCAGTTACCAGAATTTAATCGTGCACTTGCATATGGAAAATGCCAGCCATAACCTCACACTGTGGCTCAGAAGCTACCTTGTGTGAAAGGCGAGCACCTTTTGATTGTTGAGGCTATTTGTAGATGGCATATTTCAGACCACTTGATTAGTTTTGATCAGTTTCCTCACTGATGATTGACCATTGTATGGATTCACGAGCCAATCTTTTCAGTGTTTTCAGTACCTTTGTGCCCGTCATGTATACAATCTGGACATGAACTTAGAGAATTCTGACTTGTTTGACTTTGAAGATTATATGGTTGGAAAGTCCTAATTTGTCACTGAATACCATGAAGAATGTTTAAGTGCAGAGGCCTGTGTTATGGACTAAACCAAACCCCCTAAAATTGTATAAAGATAGCCTAATCCCTAACTCTTTTTTATTTTAAAAGTAAGTGTAAATCATTGCATTCGGGATGCAATTCATTTGGTCATCCTTAAGCAAAACACACTTTATTTTTACAAAACAGATAAAATAAAAACAAAATAAAAGAATTGGCTTAACCATAACTCCATTGAAATGCTTAAGAAAATTATATATAGACACACACATGTGTATAATTAACTACTAATTAACTGTTCCACTATAATGACATTACAGTAACATACCCTAGGCAAGGCAAATTCAGTAAAATAGACCGTCTCACATGCAATTCTAACAGCAGGACGAGAGCCCCAGCTTTTAGCTGTAACAAGAGAGAGGAATAAAAGCTTCCATATCTAGCTTCAAAACCCCAGTAACTGCTTCTGAAGGCTAAAAGTAAAAACGCCTGGTTCTTTGGGATCTTGACCCTACCCATTCAGACTGCTTCTGCTATTCCAACTCTAAAAAAAGCTCAAGAACTCATGAGCTGTTTACACTTATTGGCTTTGAGTAGACTGCTTGAGACTTTCGTCTCAACTTTTCTTCATTAAAAAGAAATCAAGACAAATTGCATCTCTTAAAGCCATAGCATCATCACATCTGCTGGAAGCATTCAGATCACCAACTGATGATGATCTTTCAGGGTTCAATGTTCAACATAATGGTCTGGAACCTTTGATGTGAAAACTGATGGGTTTGTTATCTGGTGGGTTGTAAAAATATGTAAATTTGTAAATATCGGCCGACCAGTTATAGTAGGTATAACTGTAAAATGTTTAGGTATACATCTCAAGGATCCATATTCACAACTGAGACAATAAATGCCAATATTCAACTGTTGGACCTATTGTTGTCAATTAACTTGACTTGTGTGAACTGCACTACACTGTACTAGTTGCCTGAGTACATCGTAAGTAAGGGGCTTCATGGGAATATATTTCTATTTGCAGCAGTGTTGATGTTGTCATATGGTGCATGTTGTCCATTCCTTCATTTGAATCATATATCATTTGAATGGAAATAAAGGCTTCAGCTATTTGATGGCATCCATGTAGTGTGTCAAGTTTACCATAAAACAAAGAACTGTGAAGTCTAGAAATCTGAAACAAAAACAAAAATTTCCGGAGAAATTCAGCTGGTCTGACAGATCTGTGGAGAGAGAGCGGAGTTAACATTTCGAGTCCAGTGATGCTTCTTCAGAACTGATCATTCTATTTACTCTCCACAGGTGCTGCCAAACCTACTGAGTTTATCCAGCAATTTCTGGTTTTGTTACAGCGTGTCCTGTCAGATTGGGGTCTGTAAGCTGTGCTATTGCGTTTATCTCTTCGACTTCATTGACATGCTTTCATGCCTTGGCCAAAACTTTAGAAGCTTATTTGGCATTGCTCTCAGTTTGATCTTCTTCACAAACTGCTGTGGGCCATTGTATTATACTTTGTTTCCCTGGGTGATTCAGCTAAAATGTAGAAGAATTCCCATGTATTCCTGGAGAGCATAGTTTGCATTTTCACTGAACCCAGTGGAGGCTCTAATAGTTGCTCTAAGGATAAGCACTTGCAGACTCTGCTGGCCTGCTAAACTGACTATCAAGCTTCTTATAGAGTGATAGTGGCATATTCTTCGCATTTGTCCAGAAGTAGTTTTCTGGAAGATTTGGGTGGTACGCAGGCAAAGACTAATTCCATATGCCTTGTGAAATCACATTCTTTTTACCTTTGTGATAACAACTGCCTGCGGATTAGCCTTTTACTTGCCTCACTGTTGTTGGAATGAAATGAAGTCAAGCCTCTGTCTCTTGAAATTGAATCAGATTTTAAATTAATCTCCTTCAATCTGAAAAAAAAGAGGATCTTTGTGGATATCATTAAGAATACTGAGGGATTTTGTTCTTCTGAAGCCTTCAGTGCTAAATGTAAGAGATACTTGACTATCTGTCATTCTTTGTCAGTTATCTGCTGTTACGTAAAGATTGATTTTTTTTTAAGTGACCGAAGTTTTGACAGAATGTCAATGGATTACCAAACTGCACTCAGATGTTTGCTTTTTATCTTTCTTTTGAAGATTAAACTCCTTAAAGGTGTTATTATAAATGTGTGTATTTCAGCATAGGGCTTGATCAGTTTTACTTTGATAACTTTATTCCTGTTTATCTATTATTAAGTATTGTGGACTCCTCAAAAGCTGTATGGTTGTGCTTGAAGGAATGATGTTCGCATCAAAGAAATGGTGATGCTGTCACAGATGTGTTTTTATTTTTGCACCATTTCAGGAGATGATGGCTGGACATAGCAATGGACTTTTTAATGCAGAAACCTTTCATGTTTTAGCAGTACTTTTCAGGTTGGAGCTGTCCTCTTTTCTTCATTTAAATTGGATCAGCAGCACCAATTCATGTTTTCTGTTTCTTGTAAAAGGAGAAAGAGAGAGGTGTAGCATTTATTGCACTTCAGTGCAGATTTCATAGCCTTTAGTTTGATTGTAACGCTTTAGTCTTGTTTGTAGTTTTGATTTAAGCTCTTAACTTGGACAGACTGGTCAATGTTAGTTTGGAGGATACTTTTCACAACTATCATGCTGGTCCTATCCTGACAGACTTTGGTCTTTACTTACTATGTAATGAACTGTCAGTACTAGCTTTTAGTGTCCATCTGCTGTTGCCATAACATAGTTTGTGTTCTATATGTTAGCCCATGCAAAATCTGCACTACCTTTATGAAATAAAGACACTGTAGGTGAGACAGGGATCTTATACCAGAATGTCACATGGCGATGACATGATCTTGAATCTTGGCCATAGAGCAGCATTTATTCCACACAAGGCATTGTTGACAACATTTGTCCAACAAACTGGTCCCAACCTATCTCCCACCAACTATCGATTGTGCACATTGATGTTGGATTGCCAGTGGGTGAGAGAAGCTATTGCTGATGTGCTATATCATGACAACCTGATTACAAATTGTCTAACCTCAAATCACATTCAACAAGCAGACAGAGCAGACCATCAGACAGACATGAAAAATAGAAGGATGCTCTTCCAAGATAATAAAATGTGAGGCTGGATGAACACAGCAGGCCAAGCAGCATCTCAGGAGCACAAAAGCTGACGTTTCGGGCCTAGACCCTTCATCAGAGAGGGGGATGGGGGGAGGGAACTGGAATAAATAGGGAGAGAGGGGGAGGCGGACCGAAGATGGAGAGTAAAGAAGATAGGTGGAGAGGGTGTAGGTGGGGAGGTAGGGAGGGGATAGGTCAGTCCAGGGAAGACGGACAGGTCAAGGAGGTGGGATGAGGTTGGTAGGTAGCTGGGGGTGCGGCTTGGGGTGGGAGGAAGGGATGGGTGAGAGGAAGAACCGGTTAGGGAGGCAGAGACAGGTTGGACTGGTTTTGGGATGCAGTGGGTGGGGGGGAAGAGCTGGGCTGGTTGTGTGGTGCAGTGGGGGGAGGGGATGAACTGGGCTGGTTTAGGGATGCAGTGGGGGAAGGGGAGATTTTGAAACTGGTGAAGTCCACATTGATACCATATGGCTGCAGGGTTCCCAGGCGGAATATGAGTTGCTGTTCCTGCAACCTTCGGGTGGCATCATTGTGGCAGTGCAGGAGGCCCATGATGGACATGTCATCAAGAGAATGGGAGGGGGAGTGGAAATGGTTCGCGACTGGGAGGTGCAGTTGTTTGTTGCGAACTGAGCGGAGGTGTTCTGCAAAGCGGTCCCCAAGCCTCCGCTTGGTTTCCCCAATGTAGAGAAAGCCGCACCGGGTACAGTGGATGCAGTATACCACATTGGCAGATGTGCAGGTGAACCTCTGCTTAATGTGGAATGTCATCTTGGGGCCTGGGATGGGGGTGACGGAGGAGGTGTGGGGACAAGTGTAGCATTTCCTGCGGTTGCAGGGGAAGGTGCCGGGTGTGGTGGGGTTGGAGGGCAGTGTGGAGCGAACAAGGGAGTCACGGAGAGAGTGGTCTCTCCGGAAAGCAGACAGGGGAGGGGATGGAAAAATGTCTTGGGTGGTGGGGTCGGATTGTAAATGGCGGAAGTGTCGGAGGATAATGCGTTGTATCCGGAGGTTGGTGGGGTGGTGTGTGAGAACGAGGGGGATCCTCTTGGGGCGGTTGTGGCGGGGGCGGGGTGTGAGGGATGTGTCGCGGGAAATGCGGGAGACGCGGTCAAGGGCGTTCTCAATCACCGTGGGGGGGAAGTTGCGGTCCTTAAAGAACTTGGACATCTGGGATGTGCGGGAGTGGAATGTCTTATCGTGGGAGCAGATGCGGCGGAGGCGGAGGAATTGGGAATAGGGGATGGAATTTTTGCAGGAGGGTGGGTGGGAGGAGGTGTATTCTAGGTAGCTGTGGGAGTCAGTGGGCTTGAAATGGACATCAGTTACAAGCTGGTTGCCCGAGATGGAGACTGAGAGGTCCAGGAAGGTGAGGGATGTGCTGGAGATGGCCCAGGTGAACTGAAGGTTGGGGTGGAAGGTGTTGGTGAAGTGGATGAACTGTTCGAGCTCCTCTGGGGAGCAAGAGGCGGCGCCGATACAGTCATCAATGTACCGGAGGAAGAGGTGGGGTTTGGGGCCTGTGTAGGTGTGGAAGATGGACTGTTCCACGTAACCTACAAAGAGGCAGGCATAGCTGGGGCCCATGCGGGTGCCCATGGCCACCCCCTTAGTCTGTAGGAAGTGGGAGGAGTCAAAAGAGAAGTTGTTGAGTGTGAGGACGAGTTCCGCTAGGCGGATGAGAGTGTCGGTGGAGGGGGCCTGGTCGGGCCTGCGGGACAGGAAGAAGCGGAGGGCCTTGAGGCCATCTCCATGCGGAATGCAGGTGTACAGGGACTGGACGTCCATGGTGAATATGAGGTGTTGGGGGCCAGGGAATTGGAAGTCCTGGAGGAGGTGGAGGGCGTGGGTGGTGTCACGGACATAGGTGGGGAGTTCCTGGACCAAAGGGGAGAAGATGGAGTCCAGATAGGTGGAGATGAGTTCGGTGGGGCAGGAGCAGGCTGAGACGATGGGTCGACCAGGGCAGGCAGGTTTGTGGATTTTGGGAAGGAGATAGAAACGGGCCGTGCGGGGTTGGGGAACAATGAGGTTGGAGGCTGTGGGTGGGAGGTCCCCTGAGGTGATGAGGTCATGAATGGTGTTGGAGATGATGGTTTGGTGCTCGGGTGTGGGGTCATGATCGAGGAGGCGGTAGGAGGTGGTGTCGGAGAGTTGGCGTCTGGCCTCGGCGATGTAGAGGTCAGTACGCCATACTACCATGCTCTTCCAGTTTACCAGACAATTTTTAAGCAACTGATCATTTTTAAGGTAGCTATTGGCTGGTAGCTTAGTTAGAAATGATACAATAATAAAGACAAAGCAGTATGCTTAGGAAGCTATATCAAGGATTGAGTGGCAGAGAAAGATTTGAATCAGATTTGGCTTCTACTTCATCCTTCCCCTAATCTCAGTCATACCAATATGCATTAGGAAGGCACTGAGTGGAGGCCAAATGCTTTGTTACTGTAAGGAATGTCTCAGTGTTAATGGCACACTTTCGTGAATTGCCTCTCATTATCACACTGTAAATAGTCTTGGAGTAGCTGATCTGTCACTTTCGTGGGAAAGAGGAGTGTGATGCTGGAAAACCCAGGGGAGCGACAGGGATATGATAGCTTAACAAAACCTGCAGTAACTATATCTTGCAGCCCACATTCCCTCCAAGAAACCTTCTTCATCATACTGTGCGCTTAAAAGTGTTTACAAAATCTTCACAAACAAGCTTGCAATCAGTAAATTGGTTAACCATTTGCACATGAGCTTGTCCTTTTGTCACTGTATTTTTTAAATTTAAAGTCACGCAATCAGCTTTACTGTCTAAAAGTGATTTTGTGACATTAAGTTTGACCAAGTTTATGCATAAAATCAGTGATTAAGTCTTTTATCATTTGGAAACTAGACTTGACGAAGAAGTTTCACAATCAACTTTGCATTGTGACATCTCACGTTGAAGAAAATTGTGAACTTGAATGCCTTTTTCTTTTTTATGACAAGAACAGTTAGGGGAGGAAACTAGGTGGCAGAAATTAATAAATGTGACTATGTGAGGGAGTGACATTAACAGTACACATAAATATTAACCCAGTGTTTTTCAGCAATCTGGCAATTTCAATTGCAAATATTAAATCAACTCCCCCACTGATTCTATTAGCAGCAAAGTAAGGTCAAGGACAAAGCTGTTAATACTTGTGGCTTAAAGAAAGACAATGCACTAGAACTCAATAGAAGTTTCCATAAGGACAGGAACTAGGATCAACACTTTTTTATTTGAAGATCTGTTCTAAGTCAGTTGAGATAAAGCACCAAAACATGTCAATCTCAAAGACAACTTTCAGAAGTTCCATTAACATATGCGCACAGAGGCTCCAGAAAGTTTCACTTCATGTCTTCTTTCTTTCTGTCTCAGACTTCCATGCCAAAACAATGTCCAATTTGATAAAAGGCCCCAGAAATTCTAGGCATGAAAACATTTGAGGACGTAGCTATTGATGTTGACAGAGATCATCCCAAGAACATGGCTTGGATCCTTTACTTTTCACCCCTTATCTATTTACTCATTCATTCCTTCAGAGGCATAGGTTTAATAATCTAGCAGCCAGAAGCTATTCCAATGTCACGAATGTGGATTCATTTTTCAAAGAAACCCTTTACTGCAAATTTTCCAAAGTATGCAGTTCTTGTTTCCCGCTAGGTCTGCAAGAACAGACGATAGCACTACCCACTGACCTGTTCTAGTAAAATTCCTTGTGATGACTATTCCAGAATTAGAACAAATCATCGATACATCCAACATTTCACATAGGAAAAATCTAAGTTTGCCCTTTTGATGAATCAGATTGCGTTAGTCATAACATAGGACTTCAAGCACTTCACTTCTACTTAATGGTCTCTTCTCACACAAAGTTCCATCTTTGCTGAAATTCTGCCCGGCAACAGGAGACTGCTGGAAACTGCTGATTCTTTCAACTTGACAACATTCCCATAACGTGCAGCCATGACTTGCAAGTCATATATAAACTTTTTGGCAGATGGTACAATCAATTGCTGTGAACATTGTAATTGTATGACCTTCCACAAGGAAACACTTTATCCTTGTAAGATGAAACTAACATTTAATAGTCAACATCCTTATCTTTACTTATGTGACAAATGTTATGGGCCAGACTAGACCACCTCAAAATATTTTAAGAACGTAGCCTAGATCCTAACTTTTATTATTGTAAAGGTAGAAGTGAAGTGAATGTTCCAGATGTGATGTGACTGGCCAAGCTACCCAATGTTAAAAAAACCACAATTTATTTAAACACTATAGTTATAATGCAAACAAAAGAAAGAGGAATTTAGAATAACTTAACTATTTGAAAATTTAACCAAATAGCAGATAACGCACCAGTTACTAATTAACTGTTCCAATATAGTAATATTCCGTAAACATACCCTTTAGCAACAAGGTAAATTCAGATGCAGGTTCTTACATACAGCACTACAAATCAGGAAGAAATAACATCAAGAGAGATTCCAGAGAAAGTTGCAGCTAGGAATCATTTACTGAAGCTTCCAAACCTTCTGGGATCCCAGACAGCTTCTGATTGCTACAGCTGAAAAAGAATAGACAGCCTAGTCTGTGAGAGCTGGCCGCTCCCTTTCCATTGTTGCGACTGTATTTTTTAAAGCTAAAGGCCTCCTAAGTTATTTACTTAAGCCATTTCCAATAGCCAGGTCATGCCTTTGCCTTTACAAACTCTCTTAAAAAAACCTCAGGACAAGATAACCTTTATTAAGTGACAGCAACAGCACACAAAGGAACAATGTTGGGCTATGATGAAGAGAGAGAATTTGATGTTCAATGAATTGCACTTTCAGAGGCAATACAAACAAGACATGCTGAATAGCCAACTTCCATCCTGAAACCTTTCTATGATTGCTTCCATTTGTGAAGACATTAAAAGTAGTGCGCTGTTAGAAAGGAGAAGACATGAAGTAAATATTTTCTGTTAGGGAGAGCACTGGGTCAAGACAGAATGCTGAGGCACACTGCAAAGCACACATGGGGCCATAGTGTACAGACATTCATGAAACTAAAGTTGTAAAGATTTTTATAAGAAATTGTTGTTCAGTGCCACTAATTTTCAGCAAAATAATTGATGACGCTAAATCAATATGTTGCTGATTCAGTTATGAGCCATGAATATAAATTTCTTTGCATAATTAACTTATTTCCAAATTTTGATTCTGAATTGCTTTGGAAATTGGAATAGCTATATCGTATTGGAATTTGATTTTAAAGCTTATCGTCAGAGACCTGAAACAATTAACTTGAAAGCAATATCTTAATGCATTCATCATTCTTAGTGCTCTGGTATGATCGCCAGCAATCTTATACATCATCTTGAAAAGATAGCCATCACATGGGGTGAAATATTATTCAGGAAGATTGATGTTGGGGACTTTGTCTGATGTCTGGAGATCTGCCCAAACCAATGCCAATCAGGCAGTGATGAGGCCACTGTCTGGTTGCCACCTGCAATGGAGACCCCAGTGGCAGATTTTTCACTCAATGAACCTATCAACCAATCAGAAAAGATCCTGGTAGTGGCCAAAAGGACTGTCAGGATTGCAGAGGACCAAGATGTAAGTTAAGTGATTTGTTACTGGGGGTGTGGTAGAACATTTTTGGAATTGGATGCCATTAAGAGTGGATAGCAGAGGACTGGAAGAAAAGGCAGAGGTGTGGCTCTCATTAGACATGCTGTTACTTTCTGTCCAGCCCTCTATTAGTCAATAAATCTCCTTTGATTAAGGTAGCTCCCAAATATGCTGACAGGGTGGCTGTATAGGTTCAAGTTGAGCTGTTAGTCATGCTCATTTTAAAAAATAGCCGCGTTATTTTGGTGATGGTGGTGGTGAGGGTCTTAAGTGACCCTGAATGGCTCTAATTTGATGTCGAGGCTAGAAGCTCAAACACAGAGGTCCCCACTCTGAGCTTCATTCCAGTGGAGGCAGGAATACCACCAGGGTTTGAGTATGCCATCACACTCTCCTAATTATATGATGATCTACTTCCAAGATCATCAACCTCCAGGAACACAAAATTTACCTCATAGTCTCTAGTCTTGTCTAATATCTGGTTTTCCAGATAGAAAGCAGAATTCTTCAGAATTCAGTTTCCAAACACTGATGAAAAACAATTGATGTTTTTGGCATGGTATTAATGACCCCTCATAGTGCAACATTAGAGAGTAGCAAGCAAATCTTTTTTTCTCCCCAAAAGCCTACAGACCATGCAGAACTGATCCTATTATGCATACTGTTGACGCTCCTAATCTGTGAAGAGAAAATCACCTTTGCAACATTACTTCTGGATCATCAAAAATTAATTGAGCAATTTTGAAGAATATGAGCAAATGCCAACCATTCACCCATTAACATTTTTCTTGACAGATTCTTCACCCTCTCTCACTTGGGTCCCAGTATTCATAAAGCATTGTATTGTACAGAGTGGAATATTAGCTGGGAAGTACATTTGAGTGATGCAGCTACGAATTTTTGACCTTTATTTGGTTTATCTTTTCCCAACATGTTAAGCACATGAAGACAGGTGATATTCCCCCTTCAAAGCCCCCCCTTGAAGCTTAGCTTTTTGAATATTTGTAGTTAAATGCTTGATATGTTTGAATGTCTTTGACTTTTAAAACAGAAGTGCATGAACTGGTTTGAAAAATAGTAGGAGTTCTGTGGGCAGCAGCTCACTGTTACAGCTAATTATTATTTCTAATACAATAAACACAAAATGCTCTTATTATTTTCATTGTAAAGAAAAGCAAATAAATCTTTCATGGAAGAATGACTAAAATGATTAAGCAAGCAATAAAGTTCTCAGAAATCAGGAACAAAAAAAATAATCTTTAGAAACAGAATTGAATTAATTTCAATTTGAGTAATAATTGCCTGATTTAAAGACGCATGCCATTAGATTTATTGACAAATTCTTCACATTGACTGGATAGCATCAGTGAATAACCAATCATGTAAATAGGTTGTTTCTTTCTCCATGTTTATTAATGATATCCCTTCATTTTTGAAGCTTTCTTCCTTTTTTCAATTTATATTGATTTATGTTTATCAGTAATAAAATTTATCTACTCTTCTGAGACCAGAATGTGCTGATTTGTGTTTGATTGGAAGACAAGATGTGAAGAAAGTGAAAAGCTGCTAGATATCCCATTTAGTGCTTGAGTAGATCTCTTGGCCTTGATTTTTCTCTAACAGAGCATCTAACAGCCTCTGTCCTTTGCATATTTTGGATTTTCAATGTTTCTTTATAAAAAAAAGAAAGTTGCTGAAAATGTAAAATAATAATGATTCATGAACAGAGTTCAAGAATTTGAAATCTGAGAGACCAGAGTCAGCAATGATTTTCTCCTTGGGTAATCAGTTTGAAGGATTGAGAAATTCGCATAAATTGGGGTGGGTGAACTTAATGCCAAGTCTAGTCTTAAAAAAGGGGGTAAGAGTAATTATATCTGATTACTCTGCATTCCTGCTTCTGCAAAATGCCCCTCTGCAGCTTGCTTATGAAGAATCTATCTATCCCAGCACTAAACATTCATAAAATTTGCTTTTGCTGCTTTTAGAAAGTTTCAAAGATTCTCAACCCTCTGAGAGAAATAATTTTTTCCTGTTCTCAGTCTTAAATGGACAGCATCTTATTTTTAAGCTCTAGTTCTAGATATTCACGAAAGAAGAAACATCCTTTCCACATGCATCCTGGCAAAACCCTTCAGGATCTTGTATGCTTCAACTAAATTTCCTCTTATTCTTTTGAATTCCAGTGGATATAAGCTGAGACAGTCCAACCTTTACTCGTATGATAACCCACCCAGATAAGACAATAAAAGATAATGATCAGCTTGTTTCAATGATACTTTTCAATCAGATGGTGGTGAGTGAATGCTCAGGTATGTGCTATATACCCAGAAGCTTCTGGTTCTGTCCGTGAGCCACTTTGACTTACTCTTCCTTCTCCTTCTCAACTTCCCGTTTTTGGTTTTGACATTGCACATTTCACAGAGTTGCTGGTGCTAACCATTGGCTTCTCATGATCTGCAGAGCATGGAGCTTGTAAGAAACAATACAATGTGGTGTCCTCTTTTCCCTTCCTCTGCAGAAGCTGCCTTTGCTTACCAAGACTCTCCTCTCCATACCAAGAGTGGACCACAACAAGATTGCATGACCAGGCAGTCTGCTTTTCCTGATGTCTCTTAGAAAGTCTCAAACAAGCTGCAGCAGCATAGCACTCACTTTCTCTTGGTGAATTCCACATGGAATTTTAAAAGTAACTGTTGATTATGAGGACTTAACTGAAGCTCGTAGGCAAAATCTCCCAACATGTATCAAGGAACCTCTTCAAATGCAGAACTGTCAGATAATCACAAATAACAAATGTAAGGCGAACTGTGAAAATTGTTTTTAATAGTGCTTCCAATGCTCAGCAATTACCTATTAGTTTTGTCTGGTAGTTGTTGTTAATAGAGACCATTCATATCAGCAATAGTCAACAAAATAGTGCACAGCATCTTTAATGATGGTTAAAAGCCAATTTATTTTTTAAGCAGAGGCTCTGTCATTTAAGAGCCGGAAGTGCCTAAGGTTCAATTCCTTTACCAAGATAATGTTTCGTATCAAAATCAGGTTAAAGCAGCACTGCCATTCAAGATGCCATCTTAACCACTTCAGTGATTCCTTGGTGTCAATAGCACCTGGCACAGAGTATTCTGAACTTTATTAATATGGACAAAGAGTACAAGAACAGGGACCCTGTTCTGAACACACATGGGATGCTGGTTACATTCAGCTGGAATACTGTGCACAGCCTGGGTGCCATGTTGTAGGGTGGGTATCGATGCGCTTGGGAGAATGCGGTGAGTATTTGAAGGTATGGTTTCAGGGTTGGAAATTTTCAGTTATGACTGTAGATTGGAGAAGTTAGGACAATTTTCTTTCCGGAGGTGACGACTGAGGAGGGATTTCATAGAAGTGTTCAAAATGTCGAGGGATCTGGACAAAATGGATAGGAAGAAACTATCCTACTCGTGAAAGGATTAGAAATCAGTTTTAAAGTGTTTTGCAAAATAAACAAATGTGAGGTGACAAAACAGCACTTAGAAATATGTAATATGATTAAGTAAGTCAGCCAGGCTTAATGAAGTGGAGATTACACCTAACAGTATTTAATAGAATTCTTTGAAGAAGGTGATAAGCAGATAGATAAATGGAAAGTGCCATATGTAACATATTTGGATTTTCAGAAGGTGTTTGATAAAGTACTACATACTTAGCTACTTAATAACATAAGGGCCCATGATGTTGGACGTAGAATATTAGCAAGCATAGAGGGTTGGCTAATGAACAGTAGAGAGCAAGATAGGATAAGGGGATAACCTGTAACTAATGGACTGCCACATGGATCAGTGCTGGGGCCACAATCGGTTACAATAAATATTAATGACTTTGATGAGGAAAGGCAATGTGTTAGCACAAAATCTGAGAATGAGTCAAAAATAGATGGGAAGGTAAGTGCTGAGGATGATATAGTGTCTGCAGAAGGAGATAGACAAATTAAGAGAGTGGACAAAGACTTGGTAAATGGAATATAATATGGGAAAATGTGAGTTTATTCGCTGGGAGTTCTTGTCCATAAATTTAAAAAAAACTAGCATGCAAGTTCAGGCAAATGGAATGTTAACCTTTCTTTCAAAAGGAATAAAATATGAAATAGTGAGATTTTGCTGAAATTATACAAGGCATTGTCAGAACACAGCTAAAGACTATGAACAGTGTTGGGCCCCTTATCAAAGAAAGATAGACTGGTGTTGGAGGCAGTCGAGAAAACCTTCACTAGGTTGTTGCTAGGTATGGGAGCATGTCTTATTAGAAGAGGTTGAGTAGGTTACGTCTGCACTCAACAGAATTTAGAAGAATGAAGAGTGACCTTGATGAAACATACAAGGTACTTAGGGGAAGCAAAAAACAAGGAACAATGGATGCTGTGAAACATAAGCAGAAATGGTCGGAGAAGACCAACTGGTCAGTCAACATCTGTGGAGAAAACAAAAGCTATGATTCTAAAATGCTTCTATTTTCTCTCCACAGATGCTGCCAGACCTGCTAAGATACTCAGGGGCTTAACAGAGTAGATGCAGAAAGGTTTTTCCCATTGTGGGAGAGTCTAGGACAAGAGGGTATAATCACAAAGTAAGGTGTTGCATGTTTAAAACAAAGATGTACAGTTCCTTCTCTCAGAGGGTATGTATCTAAGCAAGTCTTTACCATATATGGCTGTCAAGGCTGAATCATTAAATAAATGCAAGGCTGAGAATGACGTAATGTTAATCGGTAAGAGACTGAAAGGTTATGGGGAAAATGTCAGGAAAGAGGAGTTGAAGATTGACAGATTAGTCATAATCCCATTCATGACAGAGCAGTCTTGATGGGCTGAATGGCCCAATTCTGCTCCTACATCTTATGGTCTTGTTCATGCAATTTGTGATCGGCCTTAGCTTGTACAGCTTAGGAGTATGGTAGGGACAGTTCAGTTGAGGCATTCAAGAAGATTCCGGATTATTGTTTCCATTTAGATAATGTTGTGGGGAAAAGCTACAAATTTGGCACTACTTCAAAATATTCAGAGAGTCAGTACAGCCACAATGGGCCAAGTGGTTTTCTTTTGCACTGCCACAATTCTGTGATAACGGAAGTGGAAATATCACAATGTGATGAGTAAGTTATTGCTCTTAGAAGGCTGGGAATATCAAGACCAACAGTCTAAAGGATATACAGTGAAATCATTATTAGCTACAAAACAATACTCAGAAGGTTTTGATATAAAGACACAACAGAGAGACAGTGGTACCCTTGAGTTCATTTCAACGAGACAGAAAGTAAATTCCAATTAAAATATACACCCAAGACAAGACAATATAGACATAAACATAACGTCAGTGGAAGACAATATTTAGGTCATTGATTTAGAAATACATAGTGCCAGTTCCTCAGAGCTATAGCAAAATCTCAGGCTAATTACAAATGATTCACCATCATACTTAAAAGCAGAATTCTGGAGGTGTCTAATATGAAACAAAATTCACATTTGCAATTATGGATTCAGTCAGAACATTTAAGGAGATAGATAAAGAGCCTTAACAACTTATTCCATAACTTTAGATAATACAAATGCAACTGCAAAAATCTGTTTGAAGGAGGTCATATTTTGACATTTTTTGCTTCCATACAAATGATATAATTGTTTTTTTTGTTGAAGTTTGAAGTGTAGCATTGGACTTTCTAAAAACAAGGCTGTCAAGCACCTCAATTAAAGGTGATTCGTTGGCTCTTGAGGCAGTGTTCACCAAAGATTCACACTATAAGTAACCAAGCTGCATGTCTTCTTAATTGGAAAGCACGTCATGTCTGTTATGTTGGAAAGCCTTTGATTCGTTTTCTGCTGTTAACAGAGCAAGGGACACAGGCAAATAAGCACTTGTTCAGATTATTAAAGCAGAAACCAGAAAAGATTTTGCTCAAGACAGAGGGTTGAAAACTGGTAGATATTTGGAGTTTTTTTTAAAGTAAGAAAACTGCATAACAACATAACTAAAGAGCATATTAATAGGAGCTCCTTGTTGCTGCAACTGGATTTTCAAGTATTTACAAGTGCCCTCATGTGGCTCTTCTATATTTCAGAGAACAAGCTCTGAAAGCACTCAGTAAGATAAGATCTGAGATTAATTCATAAGTTACTTTATTTTAAAGTGATGTAAAAATACAGAACAGTTAAATACAGACTCTCTTAATTCAACCAACGTAAGTTAATTTCAGATTGTAATTTTTAAAAAATTCAAAAGCCAATGATAGAATCAGCAATTCTGTAACTGAACTCCATTAAATCTGATGGATCACACTAAATTGACTTTGAAATGTCACTTCATCTTCATGTAGGTTAGTATAGATGTTTATGAAACTGAACAAGCAAAAATTATTAAATTTGGAATCTGATCCTTACTGGGTTAAAGTTCATCCTTTACCTGTTGTAATGTGGATTGCAACAGTTCAAGAAGGCAATTCATCACCAAATTCTCAAGGCCAACTAGAGTGGGCAATAAATGTTGGCCAGCCAGCAGCACCTATGCCCCATGACCAAATAAAAAAAACTTATTTTGTGTGCTGTTCTGTTTTTTGGAGTCGACAATACCCCTACAAATTGTATGACATGTTGAGCTGAATCTTGTTTTATTTTTGTCAAGTCCGAGTTATGTCGAGTTTTTTGGAGCGCTTTTCGCCATGTGGTATAGCATTGTCTTTCATTGTATCTTACTACACTCACCTTATCAATGACCTACCTTTCTCCTGTGGTGTCCATCACATCCACTTCCAATCCCACCTTACCCAGGGCAACTCATCTCTGGAAAATTAGCATCACTTGCTCTGCACCCAGACAATTTTTGGCAATATGCTGTTGTCCCTTACCATCAGTGTAATGGCAAAAACAAATGTTGCCCGTGACACCTAGCCAGAATTGTTGCTATTCCCACCCACATACACCCACACCTCATTCTCTTGACCTAGTCACTGTTCAATCAGCAGGCCGCAAGGTGTACCTGTCCTTAGTTATATTTTGTCTGAACACCCTTTCTTTGTTCCCGTCGCTCTGTTTCCAGTGCCCATCACATACAGGAAAGCTAAGGATGGCCTTCTCTCCTGCAGAGAGGAAACTAAATGGTGGGGAAGGAACCTGTGGGCCTCCTGTGGTCACAATGCACCCTGAGGGGACTTGTGGCTGTAACTTCTGTGTGTTTTGTTGTCCCCTGCAGAAAGTCCCCTGGACTTGTCCTCCTGCAGCTGCCTTTGAATTTTTCTGGTTGGCAGCAATGCACCAGTAGATAGGGCAGGATGCTCAATGGAAATGACCAGTGTACAGAACAAAGGAGGATAAAGCAGAAGATTCATTCATGACGTATTTTGCCGTTGAGTGCAGTTCTCCATTTAGTGGGACATACAGCTCCCACCCTGTTCTCTGCTAATAAGGGTGCAGTAACAAGAAGCGTGTCTGCATCATTTATTCAGCCTCAGCCTCAGCATATGCAGTAACTTGATGAAAGTGCCCATGTGGCTGACTGACCAGCACGTTACATCAAAGAGGGTGTTCTGAGTGTACTCCATATCAATCACATAACTGTTCTTTGCATTTAGCATGGACCATCATTAAATTGACATGACAGAGATGATGAAACAATGGTGTGTACCTCGCACAGCACCCGTGGAGTTTACACAAGTTATGGTTCACCTCTGGCCACTGTCGATCCTCGTGTCAGCACCACTGAGATGCCAATGTTCAATCTGCAAGCACCACCGGGATGTTGCAAATGCCTTTGACCGGCATCCGGGTCCTAAACAGTTTCACTCTGCTTGCATAGCAAATGGATGATGAAATGATTGCCAATTAAATGGAGGTGGTATTCGCAAATGTGGGTCCTGCACTTTTTGCTGATTAACCTGACACTGCCTCTGCCCACTCTGGGCATTGTCTCAGGCATTTTCCAATCACACTTCTCATCTAGTGACTGGCAAGTGCTGGCAGAGAATGCACCTCACGACAGTCATTGTCAGCACCAGGCGTGGCCTGGTCACCAAGTAACCTCAAAGACTCCACATCCCCTTTTCCCTCACACAACCCCAACAGTCTATTTACACCTATCCCCACTTCTGACCAAACTGTCCTTCATGCTCATTAATGATGCCCACCCTGCCCCCTTACACTCCCTCTGGAGACAGTGGTCACAGCCATTGACCATGCCCTTTGATGCTGGTCCACATTAATTCCATACAGCTATGGCCCTCGCCCCATCACTGTCCTTGTCCTCACCTGTGCTGCCCTCCAACCTTGACTTCCTGAACCACTTTTGGCTGTTATTTCTTTGCTGCCATTCAGGTTCCTTGTTTACCCTTCATGCCCAATCAAAGGACATAATCCCAGGACTGTATTTTCCCGAAACCCCTGATCAACTTCAGTGGATAGCCCCCTAGCCATGACTGACCACACCCGACTGGTGTCCTACAGACCCATGACTGACAATTTGCAATTCCCTTGACTGCTGGTGCTGACCCTACAGGACAAACAGTGAGGCACTCCCCAGATTGCAGTCAGACATGTCACCTGACTCTGCACATGCCAAACAGAAAATTGACTATGGCCAAACCCCTGCACTGTGAGCACACTGGGTTAGTGACATACTGATAGACCCCTTTAACAAGGCTGATGACTAGCGTTCATCAGTTTCTGATGTGGCCATTTGATTGAAAAACAACCTGCAGTTCGTTTGCTGTGTATGTGGCTGGCACATGCTGTAAGTATTAGCTTGATGTTTCAGCATGCCATACATTACGTTGCCCTGCATCCTGGACAGATCCCTTACTGGGAAGCGGACGAGCTGTGTGAGCCCCTGTGTGTGTTGTTGTGTGTTGTGGGCATGCATGTGTGTTTGTGTACTAAAAGGCATATGAATGAAACATTGCTGATCCTATGTTGGCACATCATTCAGCACCAAATGCTAACAGGCAAGGCAACATATAAATGTCCAGAGCTTGCAATTAAGTGTTAAGTGAGCAAGAACTAACAGAGCAAGTGAACAGCCCTACGATGCAGCCTGGTTCAATATGGAGAAGGATACCCGTCCAAGCACACAAAATGCCCCTGCTGCAGCTTCTCAATGCCAACGGCTGGTGTGTGCTGAATTGCAGGTCCATGCTTCCTGAGCAGCCTGCAAGCACATCGGATTGG
This sequence comes from Stegostoma tigrinum, assembly GCF_030684315.1. Classification (NCBI taxonomy): domain Eukaryota; kingdom Metazoa; phylum Chordata; class Chondrichthyes; order Orectolobiformes; family Stegostomatidae; genus Stegostoma; species Stegostoma tigrinum. Next base: position 57,920,164 of record NC_081368.1, on the reverse strand, counting down.
TTCTTCAGCTGAATTTATCAGGTACCTGCTCTGACCTTGATGTTGAATTTTCTTAACATTCTTGTTTGTATGAAGAGCTGCTTGTTATGATAGTAAGCTGAATATTGACAAAGCAATTTGGGCTGACAACAAGGCATTTAACAAACATTAATTCCTCTTAATTGGTAGCTTGCTGCTGCCTGTTGAAAAATTCACCTGACTACTCATCAAGTGCATAAAAGATGGAATGAGATGCTCCCTATATCAAGATTGTCCTCACCATACTTCCCATCTAATTCTGCCACAAAATTCACCATAGCGCACATCCCTCAGAGCCATATAAGGTTGCACTCATTATTTCCAGTCTGTCTTTCTATCTCTGATTCTCTTAATCTACTGCTTGTTGCTTGGCACTGAACTTTCAAAAAGAAGTAAGGATTTCTGTCTCAAACTTTGTGCACATGCTGTGTTAATAATGCCTGTCCTTAAAGTAGACGCAGTTACTGGTATCAGGCTGTCCTTTTAGCATATGTAATAAGTGCCCCAACAATATAGATAACATTTTTTGTGTTAGATTCAGCTGTGGATTTGCAATAAGAGGTTAAATAATTTTCATCAAATCAGGAAAAACCTCAGTCTAAGTAACAAATTTATGTTGCTTAAAATGGAATAAAGAAAGTTGAGGCTGTTCAAAGTACTGACTCTAGACCTCAACTGTATCATGAACATTTCAGAGCTCTGAAGTGCACAATGTTTGAAAAAAAAGTAATGATTTGAAATTGCCTATTAATGTCACCCACAATATAATTCATAAAGGTTATCAGGCAACATTTTCAAAGCCTGAATTTTGACTCAAGAACATGAAAACAAATCACAGAAATCTCAAAGAAGAAGAGATTTGAGAAAGCAGTATTAGTGAGCATCAGTGCACCCAGTGCACTGCAGGTATTTGTATCAAATGAAATCAATCACATTCAGCTTTCCTTCCACATGTTTAAAACAGAAATCAGATCAATGAAATCAACAGTAAATGAGTTTTGAGCAATTATAGATTAATTCACAATAAAATTCTTTTCTATATTGTGTAAGAACGAAGAGACATGCTCAGAATAGCCAATGATTAGTTATGTATGGAGAGCAATCTAAATTGCTTCTTTCTGTCAGAAAAGCTATTTCAGATCTGTCAGATTTCAAACTCATGAATACAATATTTTAAATTATTTTACAAATTGGCTGGTTTACAGTGGCATGAGCTAAAGAATGATCAATTATTGATATTCAGATAACAGTTCACAGCTGAAAGCTGGTCTTTTCAAAATAATAGACTTCTATAATATTTTCGAGACTTTTCTTCCCCCACTTCCCCCCCAAATCCTTGTTACTTGTTTTAGGAAGTATACTTAAAAATTAACAACACACTGACTCGCAAGACATTTTATCACATAACTTGTTGTGATCTCATCCAGGTTCACCTGCAGTGATAAAAGAAAAATTACAAGTACTAGCTTGTAGTATACCTGATTTGACATTTGAGAAATGTATCAGGTTTCTCCTGACAAATAAAGCTTCTTCTTCAATTTGGAATGTACCTAAGTGAAGCTTATATAAAAAAAAACAACTAACACAATAATAAGAACCGGTTCAACTCAAGTAACATTTGGCAAGAAGGAAATGGAGTGGCTTCATGAAACCATGTTGCCAGTTCAAAGGTGAAAGAAGCCTGACTGCAAAATAAGATTATTGCAGCAATAACTTGTGTTGTGACAGCTTGAAAATAATAAAATGTACTGAGGCATAAAACAAAATAGCTCAGCAAGCCACTTAAAGAGATATTAGGTCAGATGACCAAAAAACTAAATGTTAAAGTGCCTTAAAGGAAGAAAGTTAGGAAGAGAGGTGTAAAGTGGGTATTTCAGAATTGAAGGTTGGGCCTTCTGAAGCCTTGGTGACCACATAGCAGAGCAATTAAAATAGAGGACATACCAGAATTAGCTGAATACAGATATTTTGGAAGATAGGGGAACTGCAGGAAATCAAAGGTAGGGGTGGCGAGATGCCTCGAGTTCTTGAAGAATGAGAAAGCAGATTCTAAAATTAAGATGACTGGAACAAATTGGCATTGGGAAAATGAAACACAGTGCAAACACAGGCAGCAGATCTTTGGATGATTTCAACTGTTTGGATGGTACAAGATAGAATGATAGAGAGGAACGCATTGAAACAGTCAAATGTAGAGGTAGCGGAATATAATGTTTTCCATGACAGGAGAGCTGGGGAAGTGGCAAAGTTAGGTGATGTTAACGAGGTGAAAATAACCATTTTGGTGGCACATTTGGAGTTTCATTACAAAAGATGGGTATATGGAAAATTATAACATGGAGAGTCTTGTGCCTTTAACATGACAATTGAACGGTTCATTTAAGCTTGCCTGGGATGTATAAAGAATTTTACCAAAAAATGGCTGAGTGTCAACTTCAGGGACTTTCTTGGAGCTCACTTTCTCAGTGAACTATAGCGATTACCTAATGCAATTTTATCATGCTTACTTTATCAAGTATCCCCCACACCTCAATGGCACCAGCCTCACACTGTCTTTTGCTCATCAGTGCCAGAAGTACACACCATTGCTGAGACGTTCTGAGATTTCTGCTGCTGACACCATAACTAAAATCTAGCTGTGGACCAGGTCAAAGGTTTCCAGCCACAAGCAGCTCTTCACAGTCGGAGGGAGATAAAAAAGAACAGTTTCTGAGGGCACACATGTGGCATTGGTGACACTTCATTGCAAATAGAATCTGACATTCAGAAATATATTGCTGTTTTATATCATCATCCATCTGATTGACTGTCAATGTTACTGCAGCTACAGGAATGAGTCTACACAGGTTATCCATCCCATTTTTAAAAAAATAGTATGATCAATCGTGGGAAATGAGCATTTATTTTCCTTCCCCAGTTGCCCTGGAGAAAATGGTGATGAGCTGCCTTCTTGAACTGTTGCTGCCTGTGTTCTGTAGGTAGACCCACAATGTCTACTGGGTTTTGACCCAATTATAGTGCAGGAATGCTGATATATTTCCAAGTCAGGATGGACGGGACCTTGCAGTTGGTGATATCTGCTGTCCTTGTCCTTTTAGATAAAAGTGGCCGTGGGTTTGGAAGATGCTGCCTAAAATTCTTTTACGAATTTCTGCAATACGTCTTGAAAATTGTACCCACCGTGAAACGGTTCTGGACTGACAATTCTTGATGGCACTGGTACAATAGATGCCAGTCTTTTGGCTGAGAGTAAAATGTCTTCTTTGATTCTCCTGGACACTGATATCGTGGATTAAATCTTGCTCATTCTCCTTGAAATTTTGTTTTGTGGCTGAAGTATCGATCACATGCTTTAATCAATGTAACATATTCTGTTATACTTTCTTCCATGTTTTGCCTCACTTGAGCATCAGTTATTGGACCTGCAGAATATAAAAGCTTGCTGACTTGACAGTTCTGATCTTTCCTGTGCAAGAATGAAAGCTTTCTATTTCATGGAAAATGTGGCCTACAAAATTTTCAATTTAGAGCTCATTGCGGACCTTATGTATTATCACATGGTTGAAGTAGTGGCAAAGCCTCAGTTGGAGCTGTCTTCCCTATGGGCTATCACACCTGATGGAACTGGCTTATCCCTTCCTACTGATGAGTCATTTGATTCTTGTACTTCACTCTCCAGCGTGTTGCAGTTTTGTGGCTAGGTTTTGAAGTCTTCCATGATTCTTTTTATTGCCTTTGGTGTCTTGCTGCTCAGTCACCCGAAAGTTTGTTTCATCCTTATCTTCTTGCTTTTCTCTTAGCTGAACCTTCAGTCACTGAGGTTCCGACTTTTCAAAAAACAGAATTTTCCCTTTTTAGCGTTATTCCTTGGACTACCTTGGTTTTAACTTCAGATGCATCATTCAATATCATTCACTTTCTCTAGAGTTACTTTTTCTTTGGACTTTAATAAATTTGACAAACTCATATTTACATGTCATTACTATTTCTACATCAATCTAGTCTCTTATGAATTCTGATTTTAAGTAACCATATCTGTATTTCACTTCTAGTCTACACAGATCATAATGGAAATCATCTCTAGATTCCCCTGATGCTGTATTCTTCTGTTAAACCTTGCTCTTTCAAGAATCTCATAACTTCTGATGTTGACAAATTGTCATACATTTTCAATAGCTCCAGGTGTCTTTCTTACTTCTTTTGACCCTCAGCAAGATACATCATCTACCATATCCCCAGTTGTGTACAGGTGTGTATTTACTTGTTCAGCTTCTGACATTGTATCCAATTTAGATTCAAATCTATACTTCAAGAATTGTCTCCCCCAGGATTTACAATGGTCTGTTCTATTTGCCCTTTCCGAAATTAGACCTCTCTGTCAATACTATTTCTGATGCCTATTCACGGAAAATTTCACGTTTTAAACTCTTTTGATCAAACCTGTTTGTCCAGTGACAGGCACTGTGTCTCTCTCCAGCCTTTTCCTTTAGTTACATATTTCATTGTGTGGGACATTGCTGACAATCAGTTTTACCCTTTCGCTTTTTCTAAAACAAATACACACCTTTTTGTTTTCCTTATCCAGCTGTAAAGCACACACATGTTGGACAAACTCACTCCAGACTGTTTCTAACTCAGTTGGTCCTTTCTTAACTGCTTTCAAAAGCTTATTAAGGAGAAACTATTTATCACTGCATATTTCTACATGGCCCCCACTCTCAATGTCCCAAACTTTTCCATTAAATTATCAGACGTATTTTAAAATCATAGTTTCAACCGAAGACTACTGTCTTGCAAATTCAAAACAAATTAAACCAAAATCCTGTGGGATCATTTGTCACTCGAAGATAGCAAGAACTGCAGATGCTGGAGTCACAGACAACACAGTGTGGAGCTGAAGGAACACAGCAGGCCAGGCAGCACCAGAGGAGCAGGAAAGTAACATTTTGGTCAAGATCTTTCCTCAGAAATGGGATGAGGGGAAGGAAGCAGGGAAATAAATAGAGAGAGGATGGATGGGGCTGGAGAAAGTTAGATGAGGTGGTGGTAGGTGGATGCAGGTAGGGGGTAGTGGGATTGGTCAGTGGGCAGGTTGGGGTGGATAGGTGGGAGAGAAGATGGACAGGGTATGTCAGGTCAAGGAGGCAAGAAGGATGATGCTTGGAGCTTAGGAAAGGTAGGTGAGGTGGTGATAGGTGGATGCAGGTAGGGGATAGCGGGAATTGGTTGGTGGAAAGGGTGAGGCAGACAAGTGGGGAAGAAGTCAGACTGGTTGTATCAGGTCAAGCAGGCAGGGATTAGAGGGAGGTTTGGATGTGGTATGATGCTGGGGGTGGGGAGATTTTAAAATTGGTGAATTCAATGTTCAGGCCATTGGGCTGTAGGCTCCCCAGGTGGAATATGAGGTGTTGTTCCTCCAGCTTGCGTGTGGTGTCATTGTGACACTGGAGGAGGCCCAGGATGGACATGTCACCCAGGGAGTTAAAATGGTTGCTGATCAGAGGGTGTTGTCAATTATAGGGTACAAAGCACAGATGCTCCATGAAATGATACCTGAGTCTGCATTTGGTCTCACTGATGTAGAGGAGGCCACAATGGGAGCAACGGATACAGTAGACCAGGTTGGAGGATGTACAAGTGAACCCCTGTCGGATATGGAAAGTTTGCTTTAGGCCTTGAATGGAAGTGAGGGAGGATGTGTAGGGACAGGTGTAGCACTCCCTGCGGTTGCAGGGAAAGATGCTGGGGATGATGGGGTTAGTGGGGAGCGTGGAGCAGATGAGGGAGTCATGGAGTAAGTGGTCCCTATGATGGGCAGATAGGAGTGGGGAGGGAAATATGTCTTTGGTCGGAAGGTTGGATTGTAGTTGGTGGAAGTGGCGGAGAATGATCCTCTGTATGCGAATATTGGTGGGGTGATATGTGAGGACAAGGGGAATTCTGTCTTTATTTTGTTGGGGGAAGGCGGTTTGTGCGCCAAAGTGTGGGAAATGCAAGAGATACGGTGAGGGCATTTTTGATCACTGGACGGAGCAAGTTGCAGTCCTTGAAATAGGAGAACATCAGGAATCTCTGGAGTGGAATGCTCCATCTTGGGAATAGATGAAGCAGAGGTGGAGGAATTGGGAGTAGAAGAACGCATTCTTGCAGAAGGGTGGGTGAGACAAGGTGTAGTCCAGGTAACTGTGAGAGTCAATGGGCTTGAAATAGATATTGGTGTTGAGGCGATCACCAGGTATGGAGGCAGAGATGTCCAGGAAGGGGAGGGAGGTATCAGAGATGGTCCAGGTGAATTTGAGGTTGGGGTGAAAAGTGTTAGTAAAGTTGATGAACTGTTCAAGCTCCTTGTGGGAGCACAAGGCAGTGCCAATGTAGTGGAGGAAGAGATGGGGGGTAGTGCCAGTGTAACAGCGGAAAAGGGACTGTTCACGTATCCCACAAAGAGGCAGGCTTCGCTCGGACACACACGGGTCCCCATAGCCACCCCTTAGTTTATAGGAAGTGGGAGGAGTTAAAGGAGATGTTGTTCAGGGTAAGGACAAGTTCTGTGAAGCTGTTGAGGATTTCGGTTGGGGGGACCGGATGGGCCTCTGGGAGAGGACGAACTGGAGGGCTTTTAGGGCATCTGTATTGGGGATACACGTGTACAGTGATCTGATGCTCATGGTGAGGGTTTTGTCCATTTTAGGGTTTGCTATCCTCAGCAGTAGGCTATATTTGCTTTTCTTGAAGTCTTCTGTGTTAGCAGCATATTCATGACATTGGAACGGATGGTGCTAAATTAATTCTTCAGTTCCCATGCTCATCACCATGTTGTTCATGGCGCTATCCATGTTTTCTATGAGTACTTTTCATCAACTTAGAATCACAATTCTAGATCAATAAATGTGTTGTTATTATGGGAAAAAATCATGCTGAATTCTGTTATGTATTTCAGGACACAAATGTGTGAGTGAAAAATAAAGTGATGATCAGAGGTGAGAAACGACTCCAACATGTGGAAAACTCAAAGTCAGCAAGCCGTTCAAGCATGTTACTGAACTGAAACAGACCCCATTTGACTGAAGCAAAATATTGTCACTCAGGATGAGTTACAAATCTTCAAAATGCCATAAATCCTCATGTTGGGTGGTTCAGATCTAATCTATCTATCAGATGTCCAGTTATATAAATGCCTGGTTACTTTAAAAATTGCGAAAAGAAACTACCTACCTACCTGTGAAGCTGGATGAACACAGCAGGCCAAGCAGCATCTCAAGAGCACAAAAGCTGACGTTTCAGGCCTAGACCCTCTGATGAAGGGTCTAGGCCCGAAACATCAGCTTTTGTGCTCCTGAGATGCTGCTTGGCCTACTGTTTTCATCCAGCTTCACAGTTTGTTCTCTTGGATTCTCCAGCATCTGCAGTTCCCATTATCTCTACCTACCTACCTGTGTTGGAGAGTGTTTGAAAAAATCTTTTGTAATAGTTTCAGTGGTTGTTTGCTAACATAGTCCTAAAAGCAAGCTCACAGTCTGATTGACAGCTTGTACAGTCTGTTACAGAATTAACATTATTTGATGTGATCGTATGAATACAAGTCCGTTTGTTTCAGTGAACTAGTTTATATGTGTTGAATGAAGGGCAGTAATTTTAAAAGTCTAGTGAATTCTGTATTAGATATTTAGGAATTTGTTTAATCTCAACATGACTCTGGAGGTCTGCTCATTGTGGATACTGAGTAAATTACCATGAAATACGTAAGGGCAAAGGCTTATGGGTGGGCATCATGAGTTGGCACTAAATTGGCATAGAGGATATAATGGCCTATTAGAGGTAGGTGGAGAACATAATTCAGCATGTTTGGTCATTGATAATGGATTAAGCAGTGAGAAGTTGAGAGACCTGAATGCTAGAGGGTCTAATGTTGAAGAAAATAAAGTTATAAAATCCCAGAGAGCACAGGTGGACCTTTTAAGCAACATGTTTGACACTTGGCAGCCCCTCAGGCTGCATCTAGTCAGCCTATTATGTTAGATCCTGGATGAGTCACCAGTCTATGATATTTGTGGAACAGACCCCTAAGTTTAGATATGACTTGATGAGGGACCGATAAATTGTCATTTAAAGTTGAACAAGTTGAGGAATCTCAATCCTTGCTAATAAACTAAAGCTACATAATTTCATGGATTTGGAAAACCATACATGAAAACATCACTTTAATCGGTCAAAAATACAAAGTAATTTAGTATAGAGTGAAGGGTATCTTACATTACAATGTCCAAAATCGACATGCAGCAAATGTGAATCAACAAGAAAACTGGTCAAACACAATCCCCTGCATATTAAATGGCTGATATAATACAGAACAGTCCCATGTATTTGGCAAGAACTCCTTCAGATGTCAGCAGTGATGGTGAGTCATAACAATCTTGTTAACATGCAGTTTGCTTTGAAAGGAAATTTCCATTTTACTCTTGAATTAGCTTGCTTTGAGCTCCCTCTAAGGTTACTTCAATTTAGAGAGCCTGAACACAACCTGTGTCCTCTTCCCAGACTGTGTTCCAACATTGGCAGACCTGAAGCAAGCTCTGAGCTCTCCAGTGCTTCTCCCAGTAATACTTGGACTGTGCCAGCACAGACCTAACCATGCTGCCTGGAATTTCCTTCTCAGCTACCCTGCCACAGCTCTCTGCTCCTCTGTCAATATCATCTTCTTCTGCATTCTTTGTTGTTTTCCTCTCATGGGACTACTCGCTATTTCCTCTCCGCTTCTTTCTCTGGTTCCCACTTTACTATGGCTGTGCTGGCGCTTGGGGTTGTTGGTTTTTGTGCTGCACTGACCTACTCCCAATGATACCAATGATTAGGCCATTGATATATTTAAAGAAAAGTAAACAGGCTCAGAATAGAGCATGAACAGCTGGAAATGGCCCTGCACTATACATGAGCTGAGATACGTAGCCTCTGGAAGCATTCTCCTCACTTAAATTTAGAAGCCTAGGCCAGAGAACAAGTAAGTGCATTTTATATCAGTGCTCACTAGTAATGGGTGGGAATATGGAGGAATGAGGGCTAGAGGGCCAGATGTTTAAGAAAACAACAAGCATTAAGTATGATACGATTAAGCCTGGCACTTTGTTCAACCTGTGTCATTACTTGGCAGCTCTGATGGCTGTCTCCATCTATTGCAACAGTGTAAACACAACTCACAATGAGTTCTAGTGACTCGTTTGTAAAAGCACAGACACACTTTTCACAGTTTAGGTACAACAGCCTTTTTCTAATGTAGGACCACAATCCAAAAGGAAGAAAAAGAAAGAAAATCTTTACATTTTGTGCTTTTAGTAACCTCAGTGCTTCTTCCAAATATTAATGATGAATTGATTTATTGTCACTTGCACTGAAATAGTGCAGTGAAAAGTTTTGTTTACAAGCAGCACAGGTCGATCATAGTAAACAAAGGATGTACATATCAAAAAGACTTAGAGGCATATAGATTACATTGCGCAGGGACCGTGCTAGGCATAATCAATGTTAGCAAGATCAGCATTATTTGAGGCTAGAGAATCCATTCATCAGTTTGATATTTCTAGAAAGATGCTGTTCCTGAACCTGTATTTGCATGTGTTCAGGCTTCTGTATCTTCTGTCTGACAGAAGAGGTTATAGGAGATCATTACTAGGGTGCGATGGTTCTTTGATGATGTTGGTAGTCTTTCCGTGGCAGCGAGCCGTGTAAGTAGAGTCCATGGATGGAAGGTTTGGCTTCCGTGATGGTCTGGGCTGTGCACACCACCTTCTGTAGTTTCTGACAGTCCTGGGCATAGCAGTTGCTACACCATCCGGACAGTATGGTTTCAATGGTGCATCTGTCGAAGTTGGTGAGGGTCCTCATGGACATGCCAAATTTCCGGAACTGCCTGAGGAAGAAGAGGTGTTGTTGTGCCTTCTTCACCGTTACATTTACATGGGAATTCCAGGACAGGTTGTCGGTTAGCATCACTCCGAGTATCTTGATGCTCTCCACCTTGTCAACCTCAGTTCCATTGATTTAGATGGGGGCAAGCTCTCGTCCTTTCTTTCTGAAGTCAATGATCTGTCCTTCAGTTCTGCTGACATTGAGAGAGAGATTGTTTTCATTGCACCACGTCATCAAGCCCTCTATCTCCCTTCTGTATTTTGACTCTTCATTGTTAGATATCCGTCCCACTACAGTGGTGTCATCAGCAAATTTGTAGATGCCATCCATTCAGAATTTGGCAACATAATCGTGGGTGTACAGTAGATATATCATCAGGGGCCTCCAGTGTTGAGTCTTATTGTGAAGGAGGTGCAGCTACCTATCTTCACTGATTGCGGTCTGTGGGTCAGAAATCTGAGGATCCTTTCGCAGAAGACCGAGCTGAAACCAAAATCACAGAGTTTAGAGTTCAGTCTGGAAGGGATAGTGATATCGAAGTTTATTGATGGTACACATTGCTGCCACAGTTCATCAGCAGTGAAGGGGGTGAATATTCAAGGTGTAGGGAGGCAATGGCCCAGTGGTATTATCACTGGACTGTTAATTCAGAGATCCAGACAGTGTTCAGGGGACCTGGGTTTGAATTCTGCCATGGCGGATGGTGGAATTTAAATTCAATAAATATCTGAAATTAAGAATCTAACGACAAACGTGAATCCATTGTTGATTGCCAGGATTCACTAATGTCCTTGAAGGAAATAAACTGCCATCCTTACCTAGTCTGGCCTACATGTGATTCTAGATCCACAGCAATGTAATTAATTTTAAACTGCCCTCTGGCCAATTAGGGATGGACAATAAATGGTACCTAGCCAGTGATGCCCTCATCCTGTAAATGAATAAAGAAAACAAAAATGCCAATTGAGCAGGATTCTTTGCCCTGGATGTGTGTTTTTGGAACTGCACTCAGGCAAGTAGACAGTATTCTATCACTCTCTTGATTTATGCCTTGGAATTGGTGCACAGGCTTTGGGGAGTCTGGGAAATGAATTATCTGCCACAAGATTCCTCGTCTCTGACCTGATTTTTTAGGCACAGTCTTTATATGACTGTCCCAGTTCAGTTTCTGGTCAATGGTAACCTCCAGGATGTTGATAGAGGGGTTTCTGTGATGATAGTGTCTTTGAATGTTAAGGGAAGATGGTTAGATTTTCTCTTATTGGAGATGGTCATTGTCTGGCACTATGACATGACTTTCTTCTGAAATTCAAAGCCTTGCTGGAAAGTAAAATTTTACAGGTGGAACACATGGGAAGTGTGTGTTCCACATGAGAAGCATTACATTTAGCTGATCAGTAACAGAAGTGAATTACAAAAGCAGTGAAATAAGAGAAAGCTAATGATCTTATAAAGCTTAATTTGCCTGTCAGAATTGTGTTCGCATTGGTGACCTTCTTCTAAAATTATTAGTGATAATACAAGAAACAAAATTCCCACTAACATAAATTTCTGAACAAGATCTTGATAAAAACAAATTTGTGACAGTGTCAATTTATTTTTATTTTATAACTGCTGGAGTTGTCATAGCAGCACAAGTAATTTCAAGTCAAAAACAAGAACAAACTTCCTAACATACAGGGGATAAAATATAATGAAATGATAATTGTAAATAAATTTGTGACTGAAATTGCCTTTGCATTTATACGCACATTTATTTAATTTTAATCATATACATTCAGGGATACGGATTCATTAACTAAGGGAGGGTGATAGGTGGTAATGCACAAGAGTTTCCTTGCCTGTATCTGTCTTGGATCCAGAGTCAATGTTCAGTTCTCACTGGGTGACTCCAAATATATAACCTTTGGATAGATCCATCAGAGCTGGCAACAAAACTAGGCAACAAAAGTGGGAGGGGCATTCAGGTGGTGATAGAAGAGTCTGGTGTCTTTGTAGGTATGATTTGATAAATACGTCAGGCTGTGGCTTGAATGGTCTGTGGGGCAGTTCTGCCACTTTTTGCACATCTTCCCGAATATTAGTGAGATTTGACAGGGTCAACAGGACAGGGTGTACCATTGCCATTTCCACTGCTCAGGGCAACGTCATGTGGTCCTACCAGTTTGATTCTGGTTTAACTTCCTACACCTGCTTGACACAAGTGAGCGACTTGCTGGGTAATTCATGTTCAGGCATGTTGCTGTGGGGCTGTTGACACCAGACCAATAAAGATCAGCAGGCTTCCTTGGTGTTCAGAAACAGGAGGTGCAAAATTGGCACTACACTTTCTACAAGTTTTGACCAAGGTCTTATTATCCACGGCAATCAAAATCATATGGACCTGCTGATCTTTTCCGGCAACTTTGTTTTTGTCATATGGGCCTACTCCTGGTTAGATTTTCCATACAATTCCATCGTCCCCCTTTCTCAGAGCATTATTTTATCTTAAGTTATGAAGAGACAATTTGAACCATAAGCACTATAAAACCTCACTGTCATACTTTCTGCTGCAAATTCTCAGCGCCAATTTTTTCAAACCCAATTTGAAACGTAATTAACTTTCTATTGCAAGGGAGATGGCTAGCTTCCACAAGGATTCATTCATGAGCTTTAATGTTTTAATTAATGTCTCCTGCAAGTTAAGAAAACTAAATTAACAATTCTACAGGGATATAGTTAAATAACCTTGTTACAAAACCAGGTCTATGGGAAATGCTTAAAAAAAACAAAATTTGAAGTCAACTAAAATCTGGATGGCAATGCAACCAGAAAGAAATGGAATGTCTGTGTTAGAAACCAAGGATGATCAGGTATACTTAGCAATGGAGGCACACTTTGAATCTTCAGTAATAACTGCAAAGTGAATTTGAGGTGAAGAATTTTAAAACATTGCCATAAAATCCCAGGGTACTTAAGGAGGTGGCTCTAGAAATTGTGGACACCTTGGTAATCATTTTCCAAGGTTCTATACATTTAGGATCAGTTCCTGTGGATTGGAGGGTGGCGAATGTTGTCCCACTTTTCAAGAAAGGAGGGAGAGAGAAGACAGGAAATTAGAGACCGGTTAGCCTGACATCAGTGGTGGGAAAGATGCTGGAATCAATTATAAAGGATGAATTTACGACTCATTTGGATAGTAAGAGAATAGCTCAGAGTCAGCATGGATTTACAAAGGGGAAATCGTGCTTGACTAATCTTCTGGAATTTTTTGAGGATGTATCTGTGAAGATGGATAAGGGAGAACCAGTGGATGTAGTGTACCTGGACTTTCAGAAGGCCTTTGATAAAGTCCTGCATAGGAGATTGGTGAACAAAATTGAGGCACATGGTATTGGGGGCAAAATGCTGACTTGGATTGAAAATTGGCTGCCTGACAGGAAGCAAAGAGTAGTGATAAACGGGTCCCTTTCAGAATGGCAGGCAGTGACCAGTGGGGTACCATAAGGTTTGGTGCTGGGGCTGCAGCTGTTTACGATATATATTAACGATATAGACGAAAGCATTAAAAGTAATATTAGTAAATTTGCTGATGACACAAAGTTGGGTGGCAGTGTGAAATGTGAGGAGGATGTTACGAGAATACAGGGTGACTTGGACAGGCTAGGTGAGTGGACGGATGCATGGCAGGTGCAGTTTAATGTGGATAAATGTACGGTTATATACTTTGGTGGCAAGAACAGGAAAGCAGATTACTATCTAAATGGAGTCAAGTTAGGTGAAGGGGAAACACAATGAGATCTCGGTGTTCTTGTACATTAGTCAATGAAACCAAGCATGCAGGTACAGCACGCAGTGAAGAAAGCTAATAGCATGCTGGCTTTCATAACAAGAGGAATTGAAAATAGGAGCAAAGAGGTCCTTCTGCAGCTGTACAGGGCCCTGGTGAAACCGCACCTGGGGTATTGTGTACAGTTTTGGTCTCCAAATTTGAGGAAGGACATTCTTGCTATTGAGGGAGTGCAGCGTAGGTTCACAAGGTCAACTCCTGGACTGCCGGAACTATCATATGTTGAAAGATTGGAGCGACTGGGCTTGTATACACTTGAGGTTAGAAGGATGAGAGGGGATCTGATTGAGGCATATAAGATTATTAAGTGATTGGACACTCTGGAGGCAGGAAGCATGCTTCCGCTGATGGGTGAGTCCAGAACCAGAGGACACAGTTTAAAAATAAGGGGTAGGCCATTTAGAACAGAGTTGAGGAAAAACTTCTTCACCCAGAAATTGGTGGATATATGGAATGCTCTGCCCCAGAAGGCAGTGGAGGCCAAGTCTCTGGATAGTTTCAAGAAAGAGATAGATAGAGCTCTTCAAGATGGTGGAATCAAGGGTTATGGGGATAAGGCAGGAACAGGATACTGATTGTGGATGATCAACCACCATCAAAATGAATGGTGGTGCTGGCTCGAAGGGCCGAATGGCCTACTCCAGCACCTATTGTCTATTGTCCATTGTCTAAAATGATGATCCTGATGCCTGACATCAAGCAGGAACTGGGCCTGCTTGTGTGCTAGGAAATTATCACTTTTAGGAAGCAGAGTGAAGTTCTGATGTATGCAGTTTCCTGCCCAATTAAAGTTGATGGAGGTGGGTTCAATGAAACAGATGAATCATTGAAACATTCACAGCAACTAAAACCGAGGCTGCATGTTATCCTGAGAGAAAAAAAAGATTCCATGAAAGCTTTCTTTTGCACCCGCAAGAAAGTGGGATGTCACAGAAGACCCAGAGTCTGGAAATTCTCTTCCTCTCAGCTCTGGCCCCTGCTGTTTTCTTCCATAATTTCACCATCCCAAAAGGTCCACACCTCTCTGAAGAGCCAGATCATGGTAAGTTTTGTCAATCATCATGATTGTCAAGATCCTTGTATCCTGGTGTTGCAGCTCATCACCTGACCATTCCAGGCACTCAATCATGTTCCTTTTTATTAGCATCAAACATGCTCAATCCTTACAGCCAGACTACTTGGACTGTTGAACTGTCAGTTTTTCTGTTAATAATTATTCTTGGAACACACTATTGAACTCTAACATGCTGTTTCAAGCTATCATTGATTGAAATTAATAAATGCAACAGGCAAAATAATTCAGCTCAATGCACCAATATCAGATATTTGAAAGAATGGGCCATATTGTTCCAAATACTGCTAATTTCCGATTTTCATTCTTCTACAACGCCAGTTTTTTAAGCACTTTTGAGCATCCTAAGTACATGAAATTTGCTTGACAATTCTTCATTCTGAAGGCGTCTCTGGGCTAGTAGTTCTATTGCTCAATACCTCAATTACCTCCGAGCTCTTAGTCACTTGGCCTGACTTTTGTGGTGTTAAGAGTGCAGAGGCTAGGAAAATCCCACCTACACAAGCTTGACCTTGAAAATGGCCAACAGCATTTTTGATTTTTAGTCCAGGGATATGTGCTGGATTGGGGATTAGATTAGGTTAGATTCCCTACAGTGTGGAAACAGGCCCTTCGGCCCAACAAGTCCAGGATTAGGTCACTCATCAAAAATACGATAGGTTGCTTGGTTCCCCGGAGGTGGGCTGGGTGGAAAGCCTACCTCGGGCTTCTGACAGGGCTGAAAGTTTAAAAGTAAAGATTAAAGCTGAAAACATACTTCTTACTCTCACTTCTCACTCTCTAATGCCAAACCTGTGCCAACCTATTCCCACTATACTCACATCCATGGCCCGTCATACCCGCAGCCTAGTCATCTCCATTGTCTGCCTGACACCTGTGCCATTCTACCAATCGATCTTGGCCTATCATGCTTGGCATGTTCCTAATTAAACCTTTATGACCCCATGACAACACAGATACACAATCCAGCACTTTTCCTTTTCCATGTCAATTCACCTGTTATCCAGATTGGACATTAAATAGTGGGGATAGAAAGTAAAGTTACCAGTGTAATGGTTGTTACTATTGAAAAATTCACACTCTCAATGATACAAAAAAGAGCCAATATATTGAATTGATTGAAAGAGTCATTTATGTCAACAAACATTTCATTCAAGTACTTCAAACTGGACTAAAGCAAAATAATGCAGATACTGAGAAATAGAAAACACAGGTCAAACTCAGTAGCCTGGCAGCATATGTGAACAGTAAAACAAAGTTAATGTTTTGAGTCTTGTATGATATCTTCAGAACTAAAAGGGCCTTGAAAATGTAATCAAGTAATCAAAATGGAGGATAGCCATCATTTTCTGAAGTTGTTGAACTCAATGTTGAGAGCTATACTCTGTAAAATGCACAAATGGAAAATGAGGTGTTGTTCCTCAGCTTGAGTTGACCATCATGACACACCTTAATTGGCTCCATGGCAGAAATGTTAGATGAGGGCAAGATATTTTAGTGAATTGACAAGCAACTGGGAGGTTAGCCTCATCCTTTGTAGGTAACACAGCTGGTTGGGAGGTTGAACGATAAGGAGGTTGGTAAATGGAAAAGCCCTGGGGAATATTGATGCATTGAGAAATCTGGCTGTTCAGGTCCATTGTACCCTGAAGGTTGCAACGCAGGTCGATATAGTGGTCTAGAAGGCATATGGCATGCTTTCATTCATCTTGAGGACAAGAGTTGGCAGGTCATGTTACAGTTGTATAGGGCTTTGGTTTGACCACATTTGGAAACTGCATACAGTTCTGGTGGTCATATTGCCAAAAGGATGTGGATGCTTTGGAGACGGTGCAGAGGAGGTTCACCAGGATGTTGCTTGGTACGGAGGGCGCTAGCTATGAAGGAAGGTTGAATAGATTAGGGTTATTTACATTAGAAAGACGGAGGTTGAGGGGGGACCTGATTGAAGTCTGTAAAATCAAGAGAGGTATAGAAAGGGTGGATAGCAAGAAGCTTTTTCCCAGAGTGGGGGACTCAGTTACTAGGGGTCACAATTTCAAGGTGAGAGGGGAAAAGTTTAAGGGAGATATGCGTGGAAAGTTCCTTACGCAGACGGTGGTGGGTGCCTGGAACGCATTACCAGCAAAGGTGGGAGAGGCGGGCAAAATAGCGTCATTTAAGATGTATCCAGTCAGATGCATGAATGGGCAGGGAGCAGAAGGATACAGATCCTTGGAAAATAGGTGACAGGTTTAGATTGTGGATCTGGATCAGCGCAGCCTTGGAGAGCTGAAGAGCCTGTTCCTATGCTATAATTTTCTTTGTTCTTTGACCGCAGCTGTACTTCAGTGTGAGTTGGACAAGTTGAGCGAGTGGGTAAATCCACGTCAGATGAAGTGTAATACGGATAAATGTGACTTTTTGTCTACTCTGGTAGCACAAACAGGAAGGGAGATTATTATCTGAATGGTGATAGATTGGGAAAGCGAAGGTACAATGAGACATGGGTATAGTTGTATACCAATTGCTGAAAGTAAGCATGCAGATACAGCAGATGATGAAGAAGACAATAGCTATGTGGCCTTCATTGTGAGAGAATTCGAGCACAGGGACAGGCATACCTTGCTGCAATTGTTCAGTGTCTTTGTGAGACCATGCATGGTGTTTTGTGTACAGTTCTGGTCTCCTTATCTGACAAAGGATGTATTTGTTAATGAAGGAGTGCAACAAGTGTTAACCCAGACTGATTGATGTGACCACAGGATGAACGTATGAAGAGAGACTAGATCTGTTAGGATGATATTCACAAGAGTTTAGAAGAAAGAGGACTAGACAAGGTAAATGCAGGAATGATGCTCCTGATAACTAAGGAGTCTCCTGAACCAGTGATGCCATGAATGATTAAAATAAAATCCATACATAGAAGAGAATAAATATAATTCTATTACTTACAATTCTATATTGCACACTACACTGTGTGGAGTAAAGTACTGTTATTCATAAATGCATTTTGAGTCTCTGGATACTTCTTGACAGAGTGATATTTGTTGACACTTCTTGCCAAGCTCGACAGTTCCAAATTTTTTTTTCCGCATTCATACGCAATTCTCTCAACAGCGAACAGTGCAAAGGGCACCCAACACCAATCTCCAAAAAATCCCTGAGCTCCATTCCCAAAGAACACTGGACGATCTCCACTCAGGTCTCCTCAGACCATGTACTCTGGGGTGCCTTGGCCATTAAAGAAAATGAATTGGCAACATTCTTGCTCTTACCTGGATTATTTTCCACACTCTAAGGACTCCATGATCCTCTTGTCGTGACAGCAACTGAACATTGAAATGGCCATCATAATCTGGGAATTGTGCATGCACAAACTGTGGCCTGGGCCAATTCTGCCCCACAAAATAACAGGAAATACCAGGCTCAGCAGTGAGACTGAGATTCCCAAATTCTTCCAGCAATCTCTACAAGGCAATAGCAGTTAACATCCTGGCATAAATCAAGGTCTTTGGTTGTTATCCACTCTTGGATAATTAGCATCTTCTTTCTGCTAAACACTGGGAAGATAAGAACAATCAACCTCAGGCACTCCCTCTCCATGTTTCAGCACTAACTCTATTCCCTTCCCTGGCCACAGATTTCACTACACTCTGAACACTTGATTGTCTTTATTTTTCATTGTTCCTCCTTCTCCTTTTCTATCACTGCCCTTGACATACAGTTGTTGACAATGTACTTTCTCCATTAACCAATCATTGATGGAACTATCTTTTGTTTTTTCTTTTCTTACTTATTGAATTATGGCTAAAATAGCTCCAAAAATGGTAACATTTGATCTTCCTGCATTGATACCGAAGGAATTCCAAAAGGAGTTTAGGAATCAAAAGAAACCCAGGATCCTTCTCCACTTCATTCAAACAATGACCCATTGTGAACTCTGTTCAACAACATGAAATCAGTTCCATATCTTTACTGACAGCACTCAGCTTTTCTCTGATACAACACCTTGACCTAACCAGTGCCATTGTGGTACCAGACAACATGTCATTCTTGGATAATGGCAATTTTCCATTGCGAAATACAGAGGATGTTACTGACTCTATTTTCCCTCCATAACAAACATCCCCAAGCTACGGCCTACCTCAAAACCAACTGCTGGCCCTTCTCACCTAATCTGCTGTCAACACTGTGTGGAGTTTGCACATTCTCCCCGTGTCTGCATGGGTTTTCTCCGGGTGCTCTGGTTTCCTCCCACAGTCCAAAGATGTGCAGGCTAGGTGGATTGGCCATGCTAAATTGCCTGTAGTGTTCAGGGGTGTGTGGGTAATAGGGGTATGGGTCTGGGTGGGATGTTTCAAGGGGTGGTGTGGACTTGTTGGGCCGAAGGGCCTGTTTCCACACTGTAGGGGATCTAATCTAATCCCTTAACCACATCCATAAATTTCTTTCTTTCTATCTTATGCCTTCTGAGATCTAAGAAAGTGGTGCTTAAAAGAGATGATATGGGAATGGGGCAAGGGCAGGAATATGGCACCGAATCGCTTGAACTATTACTATAAGGGACTTATTTATTTTATTTTTTTAATGAATTGACTGCTGAATATTTATTGGTTGTTATTTGTTGACACTTCTTGACAAGCTTTTATCAAGTGTGAACATATAAAAAGCATTTTTCTGATTGCATTCCTTAATTTTAATAGCAATTTTGTCCCAGGATGCAGCCTTCTATGGACATACCACTTCTCAATGATCTACCATCTTATATCAAACTTTTAAATTATATCAATCAAATACTATCTGACTCTTTTGTGATATATTTTATGGATAACAAAATATTTACTTGCAGCAAAACACTTAACTTTGATTGCTATTTCAATGAATGCTCCTTCTCTTTCTGTCTTTGGTTTTTACATGGCTCCAAATTTTTTCATGATACACAACATATATTTCATACATTTATATTAAATTCTTGTTGCCGCAATTGTAATGAGGAATCAACTGAGTCTCTTTTGAGACACTACCACAATAGGTGAGAAGGATGTTGCAGAATAGGGTGTAAATATTTGTATAGTTACATCCTACAGCTAAATTCCAGAGTCTGAAGAAGGGTCTAAGCCTGAAACATCAGCCTTCCTGCTCCTCTGATGCTGCTTGGCCTGCTGCATTCATCCAGACCTACACCTTGTTACCTCTTTCAAGAATATTTAGGTGCGTTTGCAGGATGCTCGCTTTCAGTCGACATCTTTTCATAAAGGTACCAAATACATCTCAAATTCCTTCGTTTAGTTAACTGATGTCCTCTTCCATTTCCTTTATTGAAATGATTTTCTGCTATCTCATCAATAGAAGGAAATGACCTGCCAATTTACAACAAACAGAGAATTGACGAAGGAATTATTGCTTTTTGTTGTAATCTATGCAGTCCTCCCAATAGTTTATTAATCATTTTCAATTTATTTTGCTTTCACATTTATCATGCTATCTTATCAATGTGTTTGCAGCTTTTTCTCAAAAGGATTATCTTATCCTCAAGGCAGGTCAGGATTTTTCTATGTTATGAATCAGTAATGTTGTTTGATGAGGATAGGAATACAAAATTATATCACTTTGGATCCATACTTTGATTCATGCCTTATTGTTCTTTTATGTCTTGCTACAATCCAGTGTTTAATTTGATGTTTTTATGTTTTCGTTTTGATTGATTTATGTTATACCAGACATGCCGAGACGCTGATAAACTCCTTCCTTATTAAAATTATTTTGGGGAGCAAAACCAAATTTGCATTTTAAGTTAAGCTTCTAATCAATTTTTCTTAATGTCGCTCAGCAGGATAATCTATAGCCTTGCCTTCGAACAAAATGTAAGACAATAATTTCTGGGGGTCCCAGGCTTAAATTCCACTGATTCTCATTTATTAATGTTTTCATAAAACATGCACCCCAATCTGACAAACATCAATTAGTGGAAATGCAATGCATCATTGCACAAGGTTACTCAATTTTCAGTGAGTTTTTTTTTAAAGCTGTTCTCACTGTCGTTTTACTTTGGTGAGTAAACTGGAAATATTCCAAAATTCAGGATATCTAATTTCAATCATGACATGCTGTGTCTGCATCCTAATGTTTTGTGGCTCAGGTCAAGAACATTTGAGTCCTGCTGTAACTTGGAAGCCCACAATTATTCTACTTTTAAGCAATACCTCACTTTTCTTCCTCTTCCTACCAAGTGAACTACTTCACATTTACTCATGTTAAGCTTCATACATGTAAATAATTTTTGGAATTTGGATTTCAAAATAATGGCAGGTAGGCGTTGGAAACTTTTCAGGATGTATTTCTTTAAACACAAGACAAAGAGTGCTTTTGGAACAGCAAATCCATCTTTGCTCAGATAGCTAGTTATTGTAAATCCTTGCAGCTTAAAAAGAATCACAAATTGTGAGTGTTGCTGGATGGGAAGTATTTACTACCCACTGCTAATTTCCTAGAGGGTAGTTAAGAATAAACCACATTGTGGAGGGTCTGGAGTCATACGTAGACCTGACTAAGTAAGGATGCATTTTTCCTTCTCGAAAGAACATTGGTAAGCCAGATGGAGTTTTAACAACAATTGTCAATGGTTACATCACCATTATTAGGATTTTTTATTCTATATTTTTATTGAATTCACTTTTTAACAACTGTCCAAATGGCATTTAAACCCTATCCATGGAACCTGGTGTTCTGGGATATCAATCCAATCAGGTTTACATTGCACCAAATGGAAAATTGTTTATAACTTGCAGGTTTATGACCGGTAGATTAACTACGGAAAACTACTAATTCGTTTTCAGTTCAGTATAGTGAAGGTATTGATTTTGATTTAGAAAATCCAGAGATTGAATTTTCTTTCAGGCAGTTTGGAAGGGACCTAACTAAGGTCAGAAGCAAGTTAAGGAAGGAAATTAGGGAGAGTCAATTTTATGGAGCTTAAATGTTTGCTATATGGTGTTAATTCTTTTGAACTTGAATTTCTGTAAATGGATGGTTTTGGAAAGGAAAAGTTGAAAGGTAGTTTTGTGGCATGTTTGAAGATTATTCGAAATCATCCGCCAAGCCTAGGTAGCTTGGTTTTTTTTTTGTTTTAGTCTTAAACTTCTGTCCTGGTGTAAAGGAATGCTACAGCCTATATGACTATCGGTGAGTGACAACATTCCATGCTTTCTGTCAACGTAGGTCTGAAATTGAGGTAGTTTGAGCATTTGGTATATTTCTTTTAAACATCTTAAATTACTGTGGTGACTTCAGGAATGCTGGGGTTTGATTTCCTGCACAATATCCCAGTAAGTCATGATGCTAGATAAAACTTTATCTATATACACCCATATTACTTGGAATTCATGGGCAGAGGGAAGGAATGGGAAGACAGTTTAATATGAAAAATATATTGCTGTCATAGATGATCCCTTAGATTTGTTGGGACTGGTTATTACCTCTCCTGGTACTTTCCCTCACTTTTAGGAGATACAGAGTGATGGGTTCACCTCTGTAAAATCTCTGCCTTCTTGGCTAAAATTTGCAGCTTACTGCACTTGAAAAGGGGAAACCAGCTGGCTTTCTTCAGGCTTGGTGTTTTCTTTTCACTGCAGGTACAATGACTACGCATATATACATACCCATAAACTGTTGAATTACCTGGGAGCCAATCACAAAGTTGTGGCAGGAGGAGGCTTTTGTCATCAAGAATTGGTCATCATTCCATAGGCCAATCAGTTACTTTTTGCTGGCCAATTCTATCTTGTTCACAACTTCCGTCTCCAACTTATCTGCATTAAACTTCCTCCTGTCATATGAACATTAGTGACCTGCTTTTCGAAAGTATGCTATCCTCGGTTTCTAAAATAGCCCTTTTCCTGTTTCAGTCCACAATCAAAGACTTAGAAAGTAATAAAGTACAATCTTTACAATGATCATAACATTTGTGACAGTAAGAATGGCAACTGCAGAAAGTGTGCATCAAATGAATGTAAAGTGTCAGGCAGACACTGGCATTATATTATATTGTACAGTGTGAATTGATTGAGACAGTGAACTAAAAGTGCCCACTGAAGGTAAAAGTATATCTGAGAAATCAAACAGTTCCTGTTCTAAGGGGACAACCTAAGCTGAGAGCCCATTGAAAAGGGAAGAAGGAAGATCAGCACTTCCAATTAGTGGACATGAAACAAAATCCTCTTAGCTGAGCTAAGAAAAGTTCTTAGGCTTCGGCTGGTAATCCATACCAACCAGAAGAGTTTAACAGTGATTTGAAAGGCACCAAGTAATTGACTACTGAACAAATCCCCAGCAAAATGCAACAATGTTTTCACATCTTGGATGTCTAGAAGAGAGTAAGAGGCCAAATCAGCTCTTCCCAAGGGGAGTTCAAAAAGGTCTCAAGTCTGGCCTGAAAGTTGAGATAGAGGAGCTAGAATCAAGGGACTAATGAAGACAGTTGCAATGTATACAAATTGGATCAGTAGCTTCGTAGCAGTGAAAGGAAAGCCTGGAAAGCTGAGAATATAATTAGATCAAAAGGATCTCAGTGAAAAATTGAATTGATCCCATGACCCAGTTCAGCCCCTGCAGAAATATTTCCTTATCTTGTCAAGGCAAAAACATTTACTACCCTTGATGTAAAGGATATGGACACTGGCTGAAACTATATTTTGTTATGACATTCTGGAGCTACTGGGAGAGATAGATGATCGTGCATGTCTTATGACATTTTCATGGTATCAGAAGATCATCAACTCAGACAGCATGTGACAGTCCCTGATCATTCAGGAGTGGTATTGGTTGTAAATGATCTGCTACTGTATGGGTGTGGAGGCACAACAGAAAAAACAATCATTGAACACAGTCCAAATCGGGAGAGATTACTATAGATTTCCAAATGGACCCGGACAAATGAACTGGGACACTGTTGCAGATGAAGCAAAGATAGTTGGAGAGACAGGTAGTGATGAGGAATGGAGAATGCTGCAGAAGGACTTGGATACACTGACAGAGTAGACACAGAAGTGGCAGATGGAATACATTGTGGGAAAATGTGAGGTTATGCCCTTTGGTTGGAAGAACAGAGGCATAGATTATTTTGTAAACAGGGAAAGGCTTTGGAAATTTGAAGCACCAAGGGGCTTGGTAGTCCCAGTTCAGGATTCTGTTAAAGTTAACATACAGGTTCAGTTGGCAGTTAAGAAGGCAAATACAACGTAAGCATTCATTTCAAGAGGGCTAGAATATGAGAGCAGAGATACACTGCTGAGGCTATATAACCCTGTGGTGAGACCATATTTGGAATATTGTGAACAGTTTTGGGCCAAATATCTAAGGACGGATGTGTTTGCATTGGAGGGGTTCTAGAAGAAAGATTTGCAGGAATGAAACTGGGGATGAAACCCTCATCATGAGAAATAGTTGAAGACTCTGGCTCTGTACTTGATCGAATTTAGAAATATGACGGGGTATCTGATTGAATCTTACAGAATATGACCAGCCTGTATAGATTGGATGTGGAGAAGATGTTTCCCTCTCATAAGGGACACTAGAACCCGGGGGCACATTGATGAATTGGTTTCAGACAAAAGGGAAGACAGGACATTAGATGTACTCCTGAGACAAGTTATGTCAGTCTGTTTGTTCAAGTTCAATAACCTTTCTCTTCTATGCGCGAGTAGGTGACCTCTCTTTGAAATTGTTGAGACTTAGAATCCCTGTCCAAACAGCTTGATCCTCACAAATGAACATTGTTGTTGGTTTTACAAGTGTCTTTTAGTTTGCAAGGTATTCTTTACAAAAGTTTTAACGCACATACATACACGTACTTTGTCAATAATATAAATTAATACATGTATAACACACTTCCATAACAATGCACACAATCATTCAAAGTAGCAGGCCAGTTTGATAGGGTCCTGAAATAAAAGCAAGAAATGAGCTGCTAGAGGAAATGGTGGTGGCTGGTAGAATACAATATTTAAAGGTCATCTGGATGAGTACATGAAGAGGAAGGGTTTAGAGGGATATGGGCCAAATCCTGGCAAATGAGACTAAATTGATTTAGGATGTCTGGTCGGCATGGGCAATTTGGACTGAAGGGTCTGTTTCTGTGCTTTACAACTCCAAGGCTAAAAGCAGGTAGTGCTGGAAGTATTCAGCAGGTTAAGCAGCGTCTGTGAAGTGAAAAACAGAATTGACCTTTCAGAACTCCTCAAACAAAATACTGAACTCTCTAAACAGAAGAAGAATACAAAAGTAATTAATTTGAGGGAAACCTGAATAAAATAATGGTTCAGAATTAACTAGAATGTCACTAACGATGACACCTATGGAATGGTGCAGGCTTTAGAAAAAGTGCCGAAATAAATGATAAGGGATGAAGTATTTAAGTGAAACTAGAGATTCTGGGGCTGTTCTCCTCAGAGAACTCACAATGGTTCTAGAAAAAGTGTACTATTCCCATTGCTGGAAAAGTTGAGAACCAAACAACGCTAATGTGAGGTGATTGGCGAAAGAATCAAAGGTCACATGAGAAAAAGCATTTTTGCATGTTGATTAGCACGGACTGTCTGAGGGTATGGTGGAAGCAGACTCAGTTATGGCTTTAAAAACTAAGTTAGAAAGGCAACTAAAGGGAAAATAACCGCAAGGCTGCAGGGAAAAGGGTAAGAGAGTGAGACTAAGCCATTTCCTCTTTCAGACATTCAACATGGATATGATGGACTGAATGGCTTTCTATTGCGTCAACCATTGTATGATTTATGATATTTTCTTTCAATTGAGAAGTTTAACACTTTTTATATTGTGTAGGTTAAAGTAAGGGCTTTGCAAAACCAATTTCTTAACAATGGGATTGTTCCCAAGATACTTGTTTTACTTTCAGACATTGTAGGTTTGGCAATTTTCCCTCAACCTTGTAAAAGAATCCCTATTGAAAGAAATTTCAATTACTCTGTTGATAACATTGCCTGCTCATTGAATATAATTGTTCCACCTTGGCTTCTCACGTTTGCTTGGTATCACTTTGGCAATGGTGTAATGTCTAAAATACCTTGAGTATTAAAAACAGAAATTACTTTGTGAAAGCAACTAATGCTTTTATTATTTACAACCCTGAAACAAAGAACACGCAGATGGTGGTAGAAAATAATTTTGTGGAGAGAACAAGGAAGTTGAGTAAGTAAATGCAAGTCAGCAATGACAAATCAAGTTGAGCTGTCTGGCTTACTCATTTCAATTGGAAAACAAATTAAATTGAGACAGCCAATTCTTGCCAAATGAATGCGTTCATTGTGCAATCAATTGTAGAACATAATTTATTTTATATTTGTCTTGCTTTATTTTGGTAAAGTAGTGCATTCAACAAAAGAAAAGAAAAATTCTGTTGTTCAAAATACAGACACATATATATTCACATTGACTTAGGCTGACAAAGAACAGTTGGTTGACTTTAGGCTCATCCCTTGCTTATTATATTCAGAGCATTGTCGTGCCACACAACATCCGATGTTTGTGATTCGCCAAACATCAACATGTGTTTCTGATACTTGACCTTCCAATTGCTCTTTGGAGATAATGCTAACTAGCTTCTGAGTGGGCTCTGACACTTGACAGTCAAGAAGCGACAAAGCACCTAGCATTCTTAGGAATTTAACCCGCTTTGTTAAGGTGGCAATTGGCCAATGTTTTGATGGAAACAGAGGTAGAGCTCACACACTTTTTTTGGATCCATAAGAAATGAAGTAATAGTTACCTGGGCCACTTTGGGAAGCAACCTGTGGTGGTCCTTTGACTGTGGTTAAATTGCTCAATGCCTTGTCAAATATTCTGATTTCCGTATGTCAGTTGCTTGCCATCTGCTTCAGATAGGAAAAAAAGCTTGATCATTTAAAGGCGTTTTAAAATCATTGTGTGGGTCGTGGTGTCAATAGATAAGCATTGTGATCCCATCAACAAAATGTTTTATTGCAAAATCAGGGAGCTGGTGGTGATGTCATTGGACTCGTAATCCAGAGCCCCAGGTTGATAAACTGGAAACATGGGTTAAGTGTCACCATGGCAAATGTTAGTCAATAAAAATCTGCAGCTAAAAAAAAATCCTGTCAATTGTGGTAACATTCTCATCTTGTTCTCTAATGATCTGCATGTGGTTCCAGGACAACGCCAGCATGATTGGCTCTTAACTGCCCCCTGAAATTAACATCACAAGCCACTGAATAGGCAATTAGGGATGCAGTAAATGCTGGGTCAGCTAGTGACATGCGCATCTCATGAAGGGATAGAAAAGAAAATCCATATTTCTCATATTCTCCCTTTTCTGCACGTACAACATGTTTGCAAGTGGACCAAACCGGAGATATATTCAAGCTGACAAAGTGTGGAGCTGGATGAACACAGCAGGCCCAGCAGCATCTCAGGAGCACAAAAGCTGACGTTTCGGGCCTAGACCCTTCATCAGAGAGGATGAAGGGTCTAGGCCCGAAACGTCAGCTTTTGTGCTCCTGAGATGCTGCTGGGCCTGCTGTGTTCATCCAGCTCCACACTTTGTTATCTTGGATTCTCCAGCATCTGCAGTTCCCATTATCACTGATATATTCAAGCTGCTCTATTTTACAGATAAGAGGTAAATGTTCACAGCAACTGATGTAATCAGGTTCTATATGCTTCGAAAAGCTAAAGAATCTTTGGTCAAGCATGAAGAAAAGTGCAGATAGACTAAACATATCAGCTAAATTTTTTTATCTTTATTCTGTTCAGCCTTGCAATCGTGACACTTCCTGAAGCTGAATGAACCTCATTTTGCTGAGCTAGGCTCCCTATGTTGTTGCCATTTCTTCCTGCTCCCCTGCCAAGTGGTCGAATGCTCACCTTCAGCAACATTCCTCATCAATAATTTACTGATCAATAAAACCTGCTGACTTTCCCCACTCCAGTGAATTGAAACTTTAGCTCTGTTTACTCAACCTGTTCAGGCATGTAATGAAACACCTTTGAGACAGGTGGGACTTGAACCTAGGCCTCCTGATTCAGATGTAGGGATATGACTATTGTGCACAAAGGCCCTGGGGTGAAGTATTAAAGACAAAGATCTACAGTTGACCTCAATTTAATAAAAATCTTCCTGACTTGATGGTTAGGGTTCTTGTGGCATTGGGAGTGTCTATTGAGGCCCAGAGGTGTGGAATAACAGTTGTGTCAACACTGAGCTCAGAGATTCCGCAGCCTAACTCATCCAATTTCAGTGCACATCTTTGATGATTGGTACAAAATGCTGGAAATCAGAGAATGCCACAAATACTCAGCTCACCATGTGCCATCGGTGGAGAAACAAATAGAATCAAGGGGTACAATTTCCAATTTGCTGAATTGTGACATCAAGAGACTTCCATGACACCCAGTCCTTCACGAGCTGGAGAGAATTTTCTCGTGCAATTTTCTGCTCTTATCATTATTAATTACGCAGCCAGGCTCTAGCTGAAATTGCTGGCATGCAAGGAAGTCTAATAGTAAACCACATTTTGCGGAGTGTAGCTTTAGAGGCGCCAGGCCTCTCCAAAACTCTGTGTGTTTTTGTGCTGTTTTCTGTGTGTGCAAACAGGAAAGTTTGAAAGTGCCTCAAAATCCTGCTTCTGTTTTAGAGGTGAGGGGAAAAATCAAGCAATCATATTTTATATAAAAATATACAGTTTTCAAAAAAAAGCTGCCAACCAGCAATTACGCACCAGTTAGGAATGAGATACATTTGAGCAATTTGTGCAAAAATATGTCAAGATTTTTGAACAAGTCATCTATTATGTGAATATAATGGCGAGATTTCAGGCTGTGACTAAGAGTGCTTATTTTTCATAACCAATTTTCTGAAAAAAATTGCTTCTGTGAACATATTTCAATTTCGTGACTTGTATGCATATTTCAGATCAATGTCATATTGAAATCTGTAGGGATATATTTAATACAGTGCACATATTTCCAGCAAATCCTTTATAATTTCACTTTTAAATGAGCAAATGGAAACGATATATATGTGAGCGTGAGTATTATATCAACACAGGTGTTTTTATAATGCAAATGATCTCAGCAATTAGTGATTTAATTGGAAGGGAATTAATAGTATTCCTTAACTCAGAAAGAAAGCTCATCCATAATGAATGGACAAAGGAAATGCCAGAAATACTCAGCAGGCCTGTCAGCATCATTGGAGACAGAAACAGAAATTACAGTTATTGACCTGATGTGTAGGACTGTTTGTAAATTTCCTGGTTTGGTGTCCCTGCTGTGGGAGGAAATGCCAGCCTGTCCTGACTTCTCCTCTGAGGCTGTAGGATGAATATAGACCATTAACCTGTAGCATTAAGTACTACCTCGGTGCTCTTGAACTTTCTCCCCATGTCTGGTTAAATATAAGACCTTTAAACCTTCACACTCACATCTTATCACCCTCCAGCCCGAGCATTCACACTCTATGCCATCCATGTCAACTCATGCTAACCCATGACCTGCCCCATTGTCCCTTAGACCCACCTACAAAGAAAGTGCAAACCATGGACCCAATGCATTCCCATGATCTTTTATATTCCCATGCCAGCTTAATGATGACTAAGAAGTCATCTTATTGAGACATATAAGATTTGGAGGAACTGGATAGGATTAAGATGGAGTAGACTAAATTTAAGGACACAGTTCAAGACTGGGAGATATTCCTTTCAAGTCACAGATGTGGATATTTTTTCTTCTCTCAGAGGGACATTAGAATGTTGAATTCTCTTCTCTAGAAGGAAGTTGAGAATGGGAATTTACATACATTCAAGACAGATTTGATTAAATTTTGACAAACAAAAAAATTCAAGTGTTACAGATTACAAACAGGAAAATTAAACTGAGGTCACACCAGATCTGCCATTACCTGATTAAATGGGTGAAGCAGACTCAAAAGACCTTATGGCTTAATCCTGTTTCTAGATTTCTAATGCCGTATCATACCAACCCTTGACCATCACCAAAGATATGCAAGTGAAGGGGACTGGTCATGGTCAATTGCCCATGATATCCAGGATGTGCAGGCTAGGTCCAGCTGAGGGTGACTGAGAGGGTGAGGCAGCATTCTGACACATGCCTTAGAGCCTAAAGGCTGTCACCTGCACTGAAGATTGTAGCGTCATGGGCCTGGTATCAAGGAGTGCTCAAATAAATTCCTTTTAACTTGCCTCTTTTGTTCTTAGAGTGGTTGAGATGGCAGTTAGGGCAGTGACATGCTCCTCCTGCAGGATGTGGGAGATCAGGGAGACCTCCATGGGTTCCTGATGACTACATCTGTGGGAAGTGCACCAGCTGTAGTTTCTGGGAAGCTATGTTAGGGAGCTGGAGCTGGAGGCACTCGAGATTATTCGAGATGCTGAGCGCATCATTGATTGGAGTTTTAGTGAGGTGGTCAGATCTAGGGTGCAGGCAGAGAGTAGCTGGATGACCACCACGAAAGGCAAAGGGAGTAGGTAGAGAGTGCAGGGATTCCAAAATAAAGTATGTCATTTTGGATCCTGTTGTGGATGCATGACCGATCAGGGGAAAGCACCAGTAGACAGGTTGATGGCACTTCGCCTGGCTGTGGGGCACCGTGGGAAAGGGTAGAGGTAAACAGGGCCTTAGTGATAGGAGATTCAATAGTTAGGGGGAGAGGCAGGAGATTCTGTGGCCGCAAACGGGAACCCAGGTTGGTGTTTTGCTTCCTGGGCACTAGGGTTCGGGATATCTCAGACAGCTGCAGAATGTTTTCAAGGGTGAGCAGCAAGAAGTAATTGTACATGTTGGCATAAATGACATAGGTAGAAATAGAGATGAGTTCCTGCGGAGTGATTATACAGAGCTAGGAAAGAAGTTAACAACCAGGACCTTGATGGTGGTAATCTCCGGGTTACTTCCAGTGCCATGTGCGAGTGAGGGTAAGAACAGGAGGATATGGCAGATGAATGTGTGGCTAAAGAATTGGTGCAGGGGGCAGGGACTGAGATTCCTGGATCAAAGGGATCTTTTCTGGGGCTGAGGTGACCTGTTCAAGTGTGCCGGGTTGAACCAGAACTGGACGACGACTAATATCCTGGCGGGCAGATTTGCTAGTGCTACAAGGGAGTGTTTACACTAGATTGGCGGAGGGGGTGGGAAAGATGGGGGTGGCAGGATCCTCAAAAGCAGGGAGGCAATTGCGCAGCTAGAAGGAGATACAGTAATCAGAACTAGAAAGTTGAAGGGACAGGTCAGGATGGAATAGGACAGGGAGCAAGGAATGCCTTTTGGATTAAATTGCATCCATTTCAATGCAAGAGGACTGACAGGTAAGGCTAATGAACTCAGGGTATGGATAGATACTATAGCCATTCCAGAAATAAGGCTAAGGGAGGGACAGGGCTGGCAGCTTAATGTACCAGGATGCAGGTGCTTTAGGCAGGACAGAGATGGAGGAAAGAAGGGAGGGGGAGTTGCAATTTTGATTTAAGGGGAGTATCACAGCAGGAGTCA
This sequence comes from Stegostoma tigrinum, assembly GCF_030684315.1. Lineage (NCBI taxonomy): Eukaryota > Metazoa > Chordata > Chondrichthyes > Orectolobiformes > Stegostomatidae > Stegostoma > Stegostoma tigrinum. Next base: position 57,888,830 of record NC_081368.1, on the reverse strand, counting down.
GAGATGAAATAACTGAGGGATCATTCAGTGAGGCTCTGTGGGCAGAGCTAAGAAATAAGCAGAGGATGGTGACATTATTAGGGTTGTGCTATAGGCCTCCAAATAGACAACAGGGATTAGAGGAACAAATATGGAGGAGGACTGGGGAGAGTTACAGGAGAAATACAGTTGTCAAAGTGGAGGATTTTAAGTTTCCTAATTTAGATTGGGACTGCCACAGTGTTAAGGGCTTAGATGGGGTAAAATTTGTAAAATGTGTTCAGCAAACTTTCCTTATAGTCTTCACAGGGTCCTACCCAGGAAAGAGCAAGCTTCAAACTACTCTTGGGAAACAGGGCAGGGCAGGGAAATAAAGTCACAGTGAGGAAAGGCACTTCGGGACTAGTGACCATGCTTCTATTAATTTTAAAATAGTTATGGAGAGGAACGAAACTGGAAACAAGGTTCAAGTTTGAAATCACGAGCAGGCAAATTTTGTTGGAATTAGGCAGGACCTTGCTAGGGTTGATTGAAAATGTTTACAGGCAAAGGGCAGGTGGGAAGCCTTTAAAAGTGTCTTGGCCACACTTCAAGGTCTACATGTTCCTGTGAGGGTGAGGGGCAAAGTTGGCAGGAGTAGGGAACCCTGGATGACAAGAAATATTGAGACTTTGACCAGAAAAATGAAGGAGGCATGGCTCAGGTATAGGCAGCTGGGATCAAGGAAAGCCCTGGAGGTATATAGGGGGACACAGAATTTTAAGGAAGAAGGAAATCAGAAGGGCAAAAAGGGGATATGGGATAGCTTTGGTTGAGAAGAATAGAGTGAATCCAAAGAGATTTATTAAGTATGTTGAAAGATAAAAGAATAACTAGAGACAGAATAGGTCACCTCAAGGACATAATTGGACACGATCGATATTTTGGTCAGCATGATCCAGTTTGGGCTGAAGGGCCTGTCTCCACGCTGTAGGACTCTTTGACTCTAACTGCAGGGTTATAGAGATAGGGTGGGGGCTTTGGTTGGATGGGATGCTGTTCAGGGGGTCAGTGTGGACTCAATGGGCTGAATAGTTTGCTTCTGTACTATAGGGATTCTTTAATTCTGTGATCATCTTTTCTCTTATGTGGAACTGCAGGTGATAGGCCAGGTCATCAATGAATACCTTTCCGCTGTGTTTGCTGTGGAGAAAGACATGAAGGCTTGGGAATTTGGGGAAGTTAGTGCCAATATTTTGGGGACAAATCATGGTAGAGGAAGTGTTGGAAGCATTAACCTGTATGAAGGTGGATAAATCTCCTGGTTCTGGCCAGATATTTCCAAGGACCCTGCAAGAAGCTAGAGAAGAAATTGCAGGGCCCTGGCTGATATATTTGCACCAACATTGGAGATGGGTGAGATCCTAAAAGACTGGAGGGTAGCGAATATTTTGCCCTTATTCAAGAAGGGCTGCAAAGAAAAACCTGGAAACTATAGACCAGTAAGCCTAACATCTGTGATAGATAAGTTACTTGTGTATATTCTGAGGGATAAGATATACATACATTTGGAAAGATAGAGTTTGCTTAGGAGTTGTCAGCTTCATACATAGGAGATCATGCCTCACATTTTTGTTAGAGTTCTTTGATGAAGTGACCAGGAAGGTTGATGAGGGCAGGTCAGTAAACATAGTCTAGATAGATTTCAGTAAGGCCTTTGATAAGTTTCAACATGGTAGTCTGCTAAGGAAGATTGGATTGCATGAGATCCAGGGAGCGCTGGCAAATTGGATATACAACTGGTTTGATGGTAGGAAGCAGAGATAACAGTGGAAGGATGCTTGTCAGACTGGAGGCCTGTGACTAGTGGTGTGCCTCAGGGGTCAGTGCTTGGCCCATTGCTGTTTGTTATCTATATCAGTGATATGGATGAGAATGTATGAAGCATGATTAGTATGTTTGCATATGACACTGAAATAGATGGTGTCATGTACAGTGAGGAAGGAAGTTATCAGAAATTGCAACAGGATCTTGATCAGCAGGGAAAGTGGATAAAAATTGCAAATGGAGTTTAATATAGACAAGTGTGAGGTGTTGCATTTTGGAAATTCAAATCAAGGTAGTAGTTTCATGGTGAATGGTAGGTCCTTGAGGAGTGTGATGGAACAGAGGAACCTTGGAGTACAGGTGCATGGTGCTTTGAAAGTGGAGTCAAACGTAGCCAGGGCAGTGAAGAAGGCTTTTGGCACACTGACCTTTATCAGTCAGATCATTGAGTATAGAAGTTGGAAAGTTATGTTGCAGTTGTAAGGACATTGGTGAGGCTGCACCTGGAGTATTGTGTTCAATTTTGGTCAACTTGTTATAAGAAAGCTGTTATTAAACTGGAAAGAGTGCAGACAAAATTTACAACAATGTTGCCAGAACACAAGAGACCAAGTTGTGGGGAGACGTTAGACAAGCTAGGATGTTTTTCTTTAGAGTGTAGGAGAACTGAGGGGGTATCTTATAGAAAAGTATAAATTTGTGAGTGGCATGAACAGGGTGAATGCATTCAGAGGACTAGAGGGCATCATTTTACATTTAAGAGGGGAAAGAATACATGGGAACCTGAGGGACAGCTATTTTTACACAGAGGGTGGTACACATACGGATTGGGCTGCCAGTGGAAGTGGTTGAGGCAGGTACATTAACAACATTTAAAAGGCATTTGGACAAATACGTAGATAGGAATGGTTTAGAAGGATATGGGCCAAGTGCAGGGAAATGGCGTTAGCGTGGATGGATATAGCGAGTTTTGAGATGATTTTTGAGTGGATGGATATTTTGGTCAGCATGGTCCAGTTTGGGCTGAAGGGCCTGTCTCCGTGTTGTGGGACTCTTTGAATCTAATTGCAGGGTTATAGAGATAGGGTGGGGGCTTTGGTTGGATGGGATGCTGTTCAGAGGGTCAGTGTGGACTCAATGGGCTGAATAGTTTGCTTCTACACTACAGGGATTCTTTAATTCTGTGATCATCTTTTCTCTTATACCCTCCCTGTCAACTTACCCATTATACAGAACAGGTCGACCTTAGGAGATATGTTAAGATGAAACAAAATAATAGCCTAAATATCTATTCACTATACTTTGTTTGAAAAATCACAAAAGCCTTTTTATAACTTTAAAGCCCCCATAATCTCTATCAAAACAAATATCAATGAAAGATAGCTAATCCTTTAATCACCTCCTTGAGCTTTGAATCCAACTGTGAACTTACAACAACTACCTGCTGAGGTAATTATAAGTTGTAGAAAGCAACCATCTATTAATACATGACATAATGGTAGCTCTTGGTGTGTTCTGAACAGACACTGATTGCAACTGTTGGAAAAGGCCTTTTCGTTCAACTTTTACTGCTGCTAGAAGATTTTCTTCAATTTTTTAAATGGATGGAAATTCAAATATCATGACTGCTCAACATACCTTATCCACTTTTTCATGAACCACATACGCTTGACCTTTTTGTTTTTGAGTTTTCCTAATGTGTGAGTCATGCCCCATGGTCTTTCCTCTACCAGCGAAAATGGGATCTGTCAGAAATAGGGTTGGAACTTCCAGATCTAGTTACTGCCCTCAACTTGCAAAGGTCTGCAGAGGTTCTCGACCTTAAAAAAAAATGAGGCAATTTTTGTTTTGATTCTGATTTGGTTGAATAAATGTTAAATGCGTTTGCCATGCAGGTTACAGGATGTGCCATTCAATGAGATATACGATTGACTCCCCTTCCATCCCAGACAAATCTCCACTGACAAACAGCTGCTTGTCTGTCTGCACTGAAGGACACCTCAATATGGGAGCATGGATTACACATCGGGACTTCAGCCACAGGCAAAGATCAGCAGGCAGGGCAAGGCCTTAAACAACATTGATGCTGTGAACATGCAGGGTAGGTACGAATTGAATAAACATGAAGAGACAAGTGAGCAGCCCTGAGACACCGTTAGGTTTAATCCATGAATGGGATGCCCGTCTGTGTGTGCAAAGTGTCTGCTGCAGCCCTTAAAGCTAGTTGTTGGTGTGCCGTGAAATGCAGATCTGTGCTTCCTGAGTGGCCTGCAAGTGTACCAGAGAGGTGCCAAGATAAATGTGAGGGACTAGCACATGCCAGATGCCAATATCTGTGGAAAGGGGTGTGTTCGCCTGCGCCTGTGAATCATGCCTGTGCTGCATTTTGGTTGTTCGCATCGTGGAAATTGTTGGAAGCAAGTGACAATCAGAATCGACAAGGTACACATTCTGATTTATATGTTGAGTTTTCTCAATGTCTAGTTTGTTTGGTGAGTTTCGAAAGATTGAAAGTTAAATGATAATAAGACAGGTTGGGCTGTCAACAAGGCATCGAATATGCATTAACACCTTTTAACTGGTGACTTACCATTGCCTAGTGAGAAACTCACTACACTGCTTGTGCAGAGCATAAAAGATAGAGTAAGATGCTCCTATCTTGCAGAAAACTTGGCCAGACTTCTTGTCTGATTTTGCCACAGGTCTTGCCATAGTCCACATTGCACAGATCCCTATAAAGATTTTGCCTAATTCTTCGATAGATTTTGCAGTTCCTCATAACTGTAATTTCCTTGAGGTAAGGAAGAACATTTTTGACATACTTGTTTTTGTTAATACCAGCATTTAAGATTTCTTTGCACATATTCATGATTTTGGTCCTGATGATTTACATTCTGCTTTGAACCCTAGTATACAATTTAATATTTAGGAATTTATTGATGCTGCAAAAGTTTGAAAGTCTCTAGAGTTTAGAAATATTTTTTCAGGTAGGCAATTTGCAACTCCCTCTTGTACATAAGGGAAAATATATTTGCAATAATGATGGTAGGTGAATTTCTACAGTTATACATTTAACTCTCTGAATACTAACAAAATGCAGTACATCCGAGGAATATAAATCTCGGCATTTCATTCTCTTCATTAACTCAGCCATTCCCTCTTCTCCAGATTTGCCATGTTTCTCCAGCCTCTCCTCTGTTGTCTATCTCAGTGGAATTATGTTCATCGTCAGCCATCACCTGAGAAAAATACATCCCATCCCGGCACTGCTCTCTCTGCATTCTCCTATTTCTGATGTACATGTTGCTGCATAGTGACAACATGAAGACATAGACTGGGATTTTATCTAAATGTAGATTGTTCTGCCACTGCAGTCAAAGGCAAGTCCCGGGTCCCTGTGGATGGACAGTGGGATGTTAAATAATTTAGGGTTGACTGGTTTCCAAGTGCACACTGGAGGTCTAGAGGCAGAGGGATGGCTTGTGCCTGCAACGCAGGCAAGAAACTTTTTCATTCTCCTGTACCTCGCTCCTGAAACAATTCATGCTGCTTTGCCTGGTCTCATGACCTTGTCCAGGTTAATGACACTGCGGAGCGACTATTCCCTTTCTCCTGGTATATCCTCAAGAGTAACCAGTAAGCATCCAAATAAATTATTCCGACAGAAAAAAAAATCCACCGGGATATTACCCTAAGCGTCCGTCCACAATTATTTCTTCAGTAGTTTGTACATCAACTCATCTTAAAATTAGATTACAAAAGGAATAATAACTTTCCTCAATGCTCAAAGCCCTTTGAAATATTAATAGGTTTTCTTAAAGGTAGAAGGATATTGTTGAAAATACGTGAAGTGTTTTGAAAGAAAAGCTAAATTAATTTATTTATGACTACTGATGTCCTAACATTTACTGTGTTGAAGGTAGTTGATTTTGCCAACAATTAATGAGTTGTACAGTTCAAAGGTCGACCTGGGTCAAGTTATTTGGTTGACATATTCAGGATATTCTTCATATTTTAAGCTTTTATTATAGGAGACCAAATGCAACACCAGATGTAATGTGGCTGAAGTACTCTTCATTAGCAGTGGTGATCTTGTAATGAAAACCTTACAGAGAAAAAAAAATTGTCATGACCTGATTGTTTACTCAAGGATCAGTTCCTGGCAAGGGGTCTGTTGCTGAACTTCCTTTTCTTCCTCATCAGTTCCACCAGGTTTGTCCTGCTGGTTAGAGACATTCATCTCTGACAGCTTTTTTGTCAAGGGTTGAAATTGTGGAAGTCTGTGATGATACAAGTGATTTTTGTTTGTCATGTTTGAATCTGTCTATTTGCGTTGAATTTTTTTTTAATGATCCCTAGCTATGAATGGACCTGCAGAGCTGCACATCCAAGCAAGTTAACTCTATGAAGTAAATCAGTTAATTTTTGCTCGCCTGTAATCAACTGATTCCAGCTTGGAAGCTCACCAGCTGTTGGCCTAACTAACTGTATCTCTCGTTGACCATTTGACTGCAAAACAGAAAGGTTCAGCTGATATGAATTCCAGACTACTTTTCGACAGCTGCCTAACATTGTGCTAGAGAAGCAATGGAAGCTAGCAAGGAGACTTTAAACCTAGTCCATTGATACAATTCAAAACGTATATGAAAAAGACGCAGACCAGTGTTTCAGTGGTCAATAATCTGAGGAAGCAGAGATGGAAGTGAGTTGTCTTTGTGATGGAAAGTACCTCTGCTCCCTCAAAAAGTGTCAAATCATACTGAGTCTCTGTTTTGAGATAACACAGTGTGGAGCTGGAGGATCACAGGAGGTCAGGCAACATCTGAGGAACAGGAAAGTTGACATTTCTGGTCAGGACCCTTCTTCAGAAACGTCAACTTTCCTGCTCCTCTGATGCTGCCTGACCTGCTGTGTTTCTCCAGCTCCACACTGTGTTGTCTCTGACTCCAGCATCTGCAGTTCTTGCTATCTCCTGCATCCATGCTTGGATCTGATCTCTTTCCGCAGTAAAAACAGAAATTGCTAGAAAATCTCAGCACATCTGTGGAGAACCAGAGTTAATGTTTTGGGTGTAGCGATCCTTAGGACAGTTCTGAAGAAGAGCCACTGGACCCGAAACATTAACTCTGATTTCTGTCTACAGATACTGCCAGATTTGCTGAACATTTCCAGCAATTTCTGTTTTTGTTTCTAATTTCCAACATTCGCAGTTAATTCGGTTTCTGTTTTGGGAGTGTTGGCTTTAAGGAAAGGACAGATTCTGATCACATGATTTGTCAAAACATTAGAAACAAAATTGATATGAGTGCGGACATTCTGAAGAAGGCTTATATTTGAAACAAAATATTAGCTCTACTTCTGTATCCACATATGCTGCTAACATGTTTTCCATCAGGTTTTCCAGCAATTTTTAAAAATTCTGTCCCTTCACTAGTTGAGGAATGATATAATACTGCATAGTTATTCCCAGACTCTAATAATATCTGTAATACTCTAAAACAGAAAGGTAAATTACTGGAGAAACTCAGCAGGTCTGACAGCATTAGTGCAGAGAAAGCAGAGTCAATGTTCTGGATCCAGTGGCTCTTCCTCAGAGCTCAGATATTCTAACCTGATTGAAACTTGTTAAATGGCAATCATGAAGGCATCTTTAGGGAGCTCCTTTTTTTTAGTGCACAGGTTGAACAGATCCATTTAATATCTTGAGGACCTGTCTTACTCAATTTGAAGTTGGGAGGAATCATCTGAGAGTCATACTTGGTATGGTATTGTCCCAGGGGCCAACATTTTTTTTGTTTGTGCTGTAATTTTATTTGTTCTTGTGCTGTAATTTTCTTTGTTCTTTTCAAATGGAAATAGAGGGAAACGGCCCCCACCAGGGCAGGTGGTTTTAGTTGTGACGGACAGCATGTCAGTACGAGCTTGGATGGCTGAAGGGTCTGTTCTCGTAGTATAATTTTCTTTGTTCTTTGTATTATAATCCATCACAGGGCAGCAGACAGTTTGGTATTTTACTGCAAAATATATTTTCCCTTATAAGTTTGTAATTTGAAACAGTTCTTTCTCAGCCTGATCGCCTTTTTAGTGGTTAAATCTAACAGTCTTTCCCAAACCATCAACTTCTCAAGGGGTACTAGGGACTGGCAATAAATACAGGCCAAGCTAGTGATGACCACGTCTCAAGAGAATTTCAGCCAAGGAAAATTCAAGCAGGCAAAACCTGTGGAGGAAGAAAAAGTAGCGATTGAAGAATTGAGCATAGGTTGGGAACAGCCAGCATAACAGAGAACAGATTTAAGCAGCCAGTGCCAAGCTATTTATGTCCAAATGAGAGAAAAAAGATCTTTTACTTACTTAGAGTAGAATTGAATATTATTTACATTGTACTGAAGGGGACTACCGTTTTAAGAGCATTTCTATGTGACCTTAGTGTCTTTATTCATTTAGCAGGTCAAAATTTTCCATGCTACATAAAACATCTTGATGGCTTACTTCGTGTTATTGTTGTTTTATGGTAATGTTGCAGCAATTGCATTTAGTCAAGTAAGTTTGGAACACCAATTGCCCTATGTATACTGCTGTTGTATTTGTAAACAGCTTGTATGGCCAATGTTAAAAAAAACATGTTCCAAAGATCAATTCAGCGATGAATGTTCAATTACATGGACTGTAAAAAAAACTCATAACTACATACTGCAATTGAAATCAGAATTGACCAATGTTTGGATGCAGGTAAGGTTTTTTTCAATGTCGAAAGCATCTTTTTCTTGTGTTTTAAAGCTGTTTTGGACTGTTTAGGAGCTATTCTGTCAAAGTTGTTTCAACTGCCGCAGTTCTTACTTTAAAATTGGATCAGGAGGCACATGTTTTTCTTTTTCTTAAGGTCAGAGAGGGAGCATATTCAATGTGCTATCTTTCTATTGAGCTTTTATGTTGACAATAAGTTTGACTGAGTTGGTAAACCTTGTTGGGGGCAAAATTAGCAAAATTATTAACATATTTATATACCTGCTAGGACACATGCACAGCAGAAACTTCTCTGGTCCCCTCTCCATTTTTGCAGTTGCTGCAGACTTAGGATTCGATGTATATAGTCGCAGAATCCCGACTCTTTGAAAACAGACCATTCGGCCCATCAAGTCCACTCTGATCCTCCGAAGAACATCGCACGCAGACCCACATCCCTACCCTGTCCCTACGTTTCCTATAGCTGATCCACCTAACCTGCATATCCCTGGAAACTGTGGGCAATTTAGCATGGCCAATCCACCTAACCTGCACATCTTTGGACTGTGGGAGAAAACCGAGCATGTGGAGCAACCTCATGCAGACACAGGGAGAATGTGCAAACTCCACACAGATAGTCACCCAAGGGTAGAATTGAAACCGGGTCCCCATTACTGAGGTAACAGTGCCAACCACTGAACCATTGTGCCACCCCGCGTCGAGTTGACACACACCCGAATTCCATTGGAAATACTTTCTTTCACAGAATCAACATGCTGTCCTCTTCTCCCTCCTTCGCTAACAAGTGGATCAAGAGGTGGGTTGCTGTTGCTGCGGCTTGGTTGAAGATCTTCAATGAAGAAGCTAAAAATGCCAGTTGGTTACTAATCTCCTAATGTTCCCACCCTTTGGCCTAAGTTTATGAGGTGGAATTTCTACCATTGTAACTTTCCAAAGAGGGAGAAAATAAAATTTGAGAGTGAGCAAGCAGGGAGCATAAAAGGGAACTGTAAAAAAAGGAACATATTTCTAAAACAAGTAAAGGATAACCACATGTGTCCTTGGAGGCAGTGGAAGTGTTAATTGGCTAATTCGAAGTGTCTTTGAGTAAAATGTGATATGAGGCTGAAAGGAATGAAAGATTAACAGATGCACTCCAGGCTGGATAAGGAATGAGAAAAACAAGCCCCTAAGGTGAAGGACAAAGCCAAGGAATGAGGGAGTGATAGAAGCAAAGAGGCAGCTTAAACCACACAATCAGCAAGATATGGGAGGCCTTGAATTGATGAGAACAATGCCTGGTACTTTTGCACATGGGAGAAAAGTAACTGAAGTTAGAGACTTCTATTTGACATGTGATTCCATGTTGTAGAATTGAGTGATGGAGCCTGTACATGACTAAGAGTGTACAAAAGGAATAAAAGCAGGCTGCTTTTCAGTGTACAGTCTTAGACTGTCTATGGCTGACTCTCCCTGTGTAGGCTTGAGAAAATAATTACAACCTATACCTGAGTCTACTTGTGGGTTGTCAAGTCACACCTCCTCAGGCAGAGGCATGAAAAATTGTAGAATGTAATAATGAAATTGCCAAGGCTTCAAACAAATATGCTTTGTCTGTTTTCACATGAGAATTTGCACAATACATTGAGAATTGTAGGAATCCAAATTTTAATTTTAAAGTAATTAAAATTAGAAAAGGAAAAGAAATGAAGCCTTTAATGGGACTAAAAGTCAAAACATACCTCAGATTTGGTGGTCCACACATTCTTGTTCTGCAGCATATTTTAATGTACTATTTCTTCAAATAAAGGCTATTCATCCTCAATTGCAGAGATTTGAGGGTTCCAACAATAGAGTCAACAGCACGGAAACAGATCCTTCAGTCAAACGTATCCATGCCGACCGCGTTTCCCCAACTAAACTAGTACCATCTGCCTGTGTTTAGCCTGTATACCTCTAAACATTTCCTATTCATGTACAAGAACACAAAATGGCAGCAGAGAAAAGCTTGTGCAGTTGTAGAAACCCCTACTAAACTCTTTGGATTTGTTCCAGTTTCTGGCAGCACCATTTCTCTTTCATTGTTTTTGCAGCTGGTCAATGACTGAGCCTCTTGACCCATTTTGCTGCTGAAGGCGATTACATCCTGATCTTTGCTTCATGTCTTCGGCCAGAGTTCTCTCGATTTTCAAATTTACTCCTTTGTCACCTGTTTTATTTAAAATACATACAATCTATCAAGCATTCCTCATGGTCCTGCTCTTATTGAGATGCTGACCTGCTTGAGATGCAAGATCTCTCAGGCAATCTTTCTGCAACAGCTAAATTTTCCAATTTACAAATCATATGACTGCCTCAACCTCTGTACTTCTAATGAAATCAGTGGAAAGAAATGCATTTATGAGACACAACCATGACTGTGACTCAAGTGATCAAAGGTAAACTAACACTCGCATACATCCAAGTAGAAATAACAAAGCTGACATACCAGATTAATTGTACACTCTGTAAAATCACATAACTTATTACATCTGCAATGAACAAGTACTAAATGCTCTGAATACTGTAAAATACAACGATCAAAACATAACAGCCAGGTGTTATGCAATGTTCTGAATTTCAAACCTGGATTCTTGTTCCTGAGGCAAAGTCAAAAAATTTTGTTGCAGAAAGGACTACAGACCACAGACCAGAAGCATCCACAGAGACTACCAGGTTTCATGGTGAGCTGGGTAAAAGGCCCACATAGATTCTTTGGGATTTTGTCCCCTGCTATTTTGTTAAATATTAGACCCTCTATGCCTCAATCCCGTGTGTTCCTCACTCACTCCATGCCCATACCAATTCATACTTCACACAGGCTCCCACTTTTAGCCCCTATATTACCTCAGGAAAACACATACTAACTCATGATTTCCCACCTAGCACCCTAGTCCTTACACACGCCATGCCAATTCATGTAGTATCCACCATGGGTCAACCTCAGCAACCAGGCTGAGATGCAATAAGATAAAATTCGAAATCTTTATTACACATTGCACTGTAATAGCATAAGCTCTCATTCACGAAATTCCATTCAGTGTAGTTATATTCCCACTAGTATGTATTCCCTCATAAAAAAAGTTGAATTTGTAATTATACATCAAAGTCAGCTAATCCTTCTATAACTCTGAGCTCTCAAACAAACTTAGTGAAGTAACTCCTCAGAGACTGATGTCCCTTCACCATGTCACCCCTTATTTACAAATGACCGGTCCTGGACTTTAGTGCTGCATCTTCAGAGTCAGCTGCCAGTGCGTCAGTATCACAGGCACTTCTATTTGTATCTGTCAGTCAGTGTTCCCTGACTGAGCCTGTTAATCTGGTCCACTAAGGAACTCATATTCTGTGAGGCTCAGTTGACCTCAATACAGTCATTACACTCTATATTTGCCAACCCTCACTGTGATATTGATGGACTGTGGAAAGCAGTCAAGCAGTAATTGTGCTCTGATGATAGCACTAAGGATGATTTCAACAAACAACTATTCAAACTGGAAATTCCAACTGTCTATCAATTCACAGACAATGATTTTTTTTGTTGCCTTTTTGAAAGGCTGTCTACTTAAGTAAGTTTGGAGAATGCGAGGGAACTGCTGTTCAGCCGCAATGCCAGGCATCCTTTAATGGCCAGTTAATGTCCTACTCCCTCTGACACAGGTAAATGTTGGTAGATTTCTTCTGTACTGTCACCTTATCACCAGCCAGTGGAATGGCTATTCATAGCTTCCCTGAGGTGTCTCTCACAAACCCTGAGATTACAGCATCTCATTTCACGCTGGAACATTCCTGAAAGACAATGGTGAGGCTGCCCACTCACCATCTCCCGGGCTCCTTGTTAGCACTCTGCCCTCAATCCCACTGCAGTTGACACTCTCAGAGGTTCTTCTTGGACTGGAAAATTGCCAGTCTTCTCATCAGTCAGCAACTCCACAAGGTGAGGTTGTCTCCTTGGTAAATCGGAAGCTACCACCTCAGGCAATTGACTGCCTAATAACTGGCTTCCTGGGCCAGTGAAGGTATGGTCCCCACTGTGTCAAAAGATTCTGGCCCACATTTGATTCATCCTTCGCACTGATCTGCACATGTATGTGAAACAGAGCACGGTGAAAGGATGCATGGCTCTAAGCAGGTGCATTTCTCACCCATGTCTTCTACCCCACCCGCATTACTCTGCCTCATGTCTGGCATTCATGACTGCTGCATACGGGCGTTTGTGGGCTAGTATTTGAGGGACCCCTCTGAACAACAAATCCTAAAATACATCAGGCAAGAGTAATTCATCAGTGAGAGAAGGGTTGCACCTCGTATTGTGGATACTGCTGCTTGCAAGCTGAACCTCTGTCATGCAGATTAGTAGGTGGCTAAGAAACCTCCTGCCAATATTGCTCCCACTGCTGATGTTATCATTGCTCCTGTTGCCATGCCTTATCTCCATTGACACCCTCCTTAGCTCCAATGCAGAATTGGTACTTGACAGGTCATGGAGTCATGGAGTCATAGAGTCATAGATCTGCAACATGTTGGAAACAGACTCTTTGGTTGAACTCATCCTTGCCAATCAGATATCCTAAATAAATCCAGAATCATTTCTTAGAATTTGGCCCATGTCCCTCTCGACCCTTTCTAATCATATAGCTGTCCAGATGCCTTTTAAATAAGGCACAGCCTCAACACTTCCTCTGGCAGCTCATTCCATACACGCTTCACCTATTGTGTGAAAAAGTTGCACTTAGGTCTCTTTTAAATTTTTCCCCCCTCACCTTAAACTTATGCTCTCTAGTTTTGGACTTCCCCACCCTGGGGAAAAGACCTTGACCATTCATCCTATTCATGCTCCTCATGATTTTATAAATCTCTGTAAGGTCAACCTTCAGCCTCCAATGTTCAAGGAATATAGCCCAAGACCAATCAGCCTCTCCTTACAGCTCAAACCCTCCAATTCTGACAACATCCTTGTAAATCTTTTCTGAACCCATTCGAGTTTCACAACATCCTTTCTGCAGAAGGAAGACCAGAATTGAATGCAGTATTCCAAAACTGGCATAACCTATGCCCTGTACAGCTACAACATGACCTCCAGCTCCTATACACAACGTACCGACCAATAAAGGCAAGCATACCAAATGCCTTCTTCACTATTTTGTCAACCCAGGAGTCCACTTTCAAGAAACTATGATCCTGCAGTCCAAGATCTCTTTGTTCAGCAACACTCCCAAGGTGAAAAAGTGTCGGCATAAAAAGCCTGAAATAGCAGAAAAGACCTCAATATGAAGAGGAATTTACCTCTATAGTAATGAAAGCATGTTCATAGAAGAAGCCCGGTGAATGGGGACTGTCAGCAGAACTGGAAAGAAGATCATCAGATGAAACATTAACTCTGCCACAAGTGCTGTTAGACTTGTTCAGTATTCCATGCATTTATGATTTCATTCCTTGCCCTGACAGCCTAGTTCAATGTCTTTTTCTCAATTAAATGTTCACAGTGACTGTGAAAGGGGTTGTATAATGCTAAATAGTCAATATTTGGGGGGACAATTAGGGGGACAGATAGGAGATTCTGTGGGAATGAGAGAGACTCGTGGTTGATGTGTTGCCTCCCAGGTGCCAGGGTCAGTGATGTCTTGGATTGTCTTTTAGGATCCTTAAGCAGGAGGGGAGCAGCCCCAAGTCGTGGTCCACATGGGCACCAATGACAGTGGTAGGGAAAGGGATGGGGATGTAAGGCAGAAATTCAAGGAGCAAGGGTAGAAGCTTAGAGCTAGAACAAACAGTTGTTATCTCTGGTTTGCTATCCATGCCATGTGCTAGTGAGGTGAGGAATAGAGAAACAGAGCAGTTGAACATGTGGCTACAGAGATGGTGCAGGAGGGAGAGATTCAGATACCTGGATAATTGGGGCTCATTCTGGGGTTGGTTGGAACTCTACAAACCAGATGGTCTACACCTGAGCCAGAGGAGCATCAATATCCTGGGGAGAAATTTGCTAATACTTTTTGAGAGGGTTTAAACTAATTTAGCAGGGGGATGGGGACCTGAATTGTAGCTCCAGTGTACAGGAGGTTGAGAGTAGTGGGGTCATGAATAAGGTTTCCAGATCGCAGGAGTGTACCAGCAGGCAGGAAGGCGGTTTGAAGTGTGTCTGCTTCAATGCCAGGAGCATCCGGAATAAGGTGGGTGAACTTGCTGCATGGGCTGGTAACTGAGACTTCGATGGTGTGGCCATTTTGGAGACATGGATAGAGCAGGTACAGGAATGGTTGTTACAGGTTCCGGGGTTTAGATGTTTCAGTAAGATCAGGGAAGGTGGTAAAAGAGGGGGAGGTGTGGCACTGTTCATCAAGGACTGCATTACGGCGACAGGAAGGACGTTTGATGAGGACTTGTCTACAGAGGTGGTTGGGCTGAGGTTAGAAACAGGAAAGGAGAGGTCACCCTGTTGGGAGGTTTCTGTAGGCCTCTGAAAAGTTCCAGAGATGTGGAGGAAAGGATTGCAAAGATGATTCTGGATAGGAGCGAAAGTAACAGTGTAGTTGTTAAGGGGGACTTTAACTTTCAAAATATTGACTAGAAACGCGATAGCTCAAGTACTTTAGACGGGTCAGTTTTTGTCAAATGTGTGCAGGAGGGTTTCCTGACACAGTATGTAGATAGGCCAATAAGAGGTGAGGCCACATTGGATTTGGTACTGGGTAACGAACCAGGCCAGGTGTTAGATTTGGAGAGAGGTGAGCGCTTTGGTGATAGTGACCACAATTCAGTTACATTTATTTTAGCGATGGAAAGGAATAGGTATATTCCAAAGGGCAAGATTTATAGCTGGGGAAAAGGCAATTATGAGGCAATTAGGCAAGATTTAGAATGCATAGGATGGGGAAGGAAACTGCAGGGGCTGGGCACAATTGAAATGTGGAGCTTTTTCAAGGAACAGGTACTACATGTCCTTGATAAGTATGTACCTGTGAGGCAGAGAGGAAGTTGTTGAGCAAGGGAACCGTGGTTTACTAAAGAAGTTGAATTTCTTGTCAAGAGGAACAATGAGATTTATGTAAAGATGAGGCATGAAGGGTCAGTTAGGGCACTTGAGAGTTACAAGTTAGCCAGGAAGGACCTAAAGATAGAACTAAGAAGAGCCAGGAGGGGACATGAGAAGTCTTTGGCAGGTAGGATCAAAGAGGATGCTAAAGCTTTCTATCGGTAAGTCAGGAATAAAAGAATAACTAGAGCAAGATTAGTGCCAGTCAAGGACAGTAGTGGGAAGTAGTGCGTGGAGCCCAAAGAGATAGGAGAGGTGCTAAATGAATATTTTTCATCAGTATTCACACAGGAAAAAGACAATGTTGTCGAGGAGAATACTGAGATAGAGGCTATTAAACTAGACAGGATTGAGGTTCATAAGGAGGAGGTGTTAGCAATTCTGGAAAGTGTGAAAATAGATAAGTCCCCTGGGCTGGATGAGATCTATCCTAGGATTCTCTGGGAAGCTAGGGAGGAGATTGCAGAGGCTTTGGCTTTGATCCTTATGTTGTCATTGTCTACTGTGCCAGAAGATGGGAGGATAGCGAATGTTGTCCCCTTGATCAAGAAGAGACAACCCTGGCAATTATAGACCAGTGAGCCTTACTTTGGTCATGGGTAAAGTGTTGGAAAGGATTTTAAGAGATTAAGAGACAGGATTTATAATAATCTAGAAAGGAATAATTTGATGAGGGATAGTCAGCACGGTTTTGTGAGGGGTAGGTCATGCCTCACAAACCTTATTGAGTTCTTTGAGTAGGTGACCACACAGGTGGATTAGGGTAAAGTAGTTGATGTGGTTGATATGGATTTCAGTAAAGTGTTTGATAAGGCTCCCCATGGTATGCTATTGCAGAAAATACGGAGTCATGGGATTGTGGGTGATTTAGCAGTTTGGATCAGATATTGGCTAACTGTAAGAAAACAGAGGGTGGGGAGTGATGGGAAATGTTCATCCTGGAGTTCAGTTACTAGTGGTGTACCGCAAGTATCTGTTTTGGGGTCATTGCTGTTTGTCATTTTTATAAATGACCTGGATGAAAGCATAGAAGGATGGGTTAGTAAATTTGCGGATAACACTAAAGTCGGTGGAGTTGTGGATAGTGTGGAAGGATGTTGCAGGTTACAGGGGGACATGGATAAGCTGCAGAGCTGGGCTGAGAGGTGGCAAATGGAGTTTAATGTATAAATGTGTGAGGTGATTCACTTTGGAAGGAGTAACAGGAATATAGAGTACTGGGTAAGATTCTTGGTAGTGTGGATGAGCAGAGGTATCTCTGTGTATGTGCATAGATCCCTGAAAGTTGCCACCCAGGTTGGTAGGGTTGTTAAGAAGGTGTACGGTGTGTTAAGTTTTATTGGTAGAGGAATTGAGTTTTGGAGCCATGAGGTTATGTTGCAGCTATGCAAAACTCTGGTGAGGCTGCACTTGGAGTATTGCGTACAGTTCTGGTCACCGCATTATTGGAAGGATGTGGAAGCATTGGAAGGGGTGCAGAAGAGATTTACCAGGATGATGCCTGGTATGGAGGGAAGGTCTTATGAGGAGAGGCTGAGGGACTTGAGGCTGTTTTCGTTAGAGAGAAGAAGGTTAAGAGGTGACTTAATAGCGACATACAAGATGATCAGAGGATTAGATAGGGTGGACAGTGAGAACCTTTTTCCTTGGATGGTTATGGCTAGCACGAGTGGATATAGCTTTAAATTGAGGGGTGATGGATATAGGACAGATGTCAGAGATAGGTTCTTTAAGCAGAGACTAGTAAGGTCTTGGAAAGCCCTGCCTGCAACAGTAGTAGACTCGCCAACTTTAAGGACATTTAAATGGTTATTGGATAAACATATGGATGATAATAGTATAGCGTAGGTTAGATGGGCTTCAGATTGGTTTCACAGGTCAGCGCAACATTGAGATCCGAAGGGCCTGTCCTGCACTGTAATGTTCTATGTTCTCTCTTCTATATGTAAAAAAAAAATGAGTGACAGAGCTGACGACATCAGGACTAGTGGAGTTACCCTATGTCTCTTATCTTAATGGACATTCCAAAGGAATAATGTTTTCCAAAACCTCAATCTTTGTCGTTGCAGGTATTTGTGACAGGTGTTCAAATATCGTCAGATTTGCTCTCTACATTTTTCTGATCCAATTTTTACAGAACCTCAAATTTCAGCAGTCTCGGCTAATAAATCATCTGGAGAATTACCTTCTACTATCTCCATTGGAATCAAGTTAGTGATTGATATGTGAGTTCTTTTGTGCTGATAATTAATGCAAAGAGTTTTGCAAATTTTAGGTTCACAGGCTCTCTGCCAAAAAACAATTGGGCAAGTTAATACCCGTTTCCTAATTATTTCCCTCAATGCGGGATCTTAATACAGTCAAGTTCATGCATCTGTATTCTTCTAAGCTGTTCACATATTGAAAGGAATAACTGAAATAAATTCATTAGAGACCAAATGAAATATATGAGACTCGAACATTTGGATGCTGGAAACAAAACAAGGCCTTTGTTTATTTTCTTCCTGATGGCTCCTTTTCATAAATTTAATACATTCATTTTGAAAGTGTTTTTCAATGCTATACTGTGGATGATATCAAAACTAAAATGCTGCAAATCCTACCCTACTTGTTATCTTCTCTATTTTTCCACTGAATAGAGCTGTAAAAATGTCAAAAATCAAAGCTGTAAAATTTTTTTTAGCTTGCCAGGTTTATGATATCTACGTAAGTCCAGTACTATCTTGAAGAAAACCTCGTTGAAACAAATGAGAGATATATGAAGGTAGATTTTATATATTGCCAATGCAGAGCATTATTTCTTTACAATAGATCAAACTTGATGGAATCCAGAAAACTGAGTTGCAGATTAACCAGTGACTGAAGAAGCCTGATAAGTGCATAAAACCGACGTGGGCCATTGCACAGATAAATGCCTGTTTTCTGTTATTTCTTTCATGGAATGCACAGCCGTAAGCCAGGCTAGCACTTGTTGCCTTGTCTAATGGACCTTGAGCTGAATAGCTTATTAGGCTGTTGCAAACAGAAGTTAAGAGTCAACTATATTTCAGTAAATTTGGCAAACAGCCCTTCAGTCCCTATCTGTTCATCCAAATTATTTATAATAAATCACAAAAGCTTAATTGCCCAGCACTGATTGCTGTGGGACAACTAGAAAATGACCTATTTATGGCTATTGCCCATCCCAATTTAGACATGGATCAGTGTCCATCTGAAGAAAATGTCATGTAAGGCTTCATGGCACTGCGCAATATTGCAATGATATCATGAAGCTGCACATTACTCGCAATAAATGTCACAGCTTACAAAGAGTTCAAACACTCACTCCACACAGGAAGTCTACTGTGTGGACTTCAATGCATGAAGGAGATAAATTATTTTTTACAGAATGCAACTTCAAGTCAGAGCCCAGAATATCCATGATTACCATATATGGTAGCATGCAGTATTAATTTGAACAAATAGCATAACTTTGAAGCCAAAGCATAAAGATGGCTTTCAGCATTGCCTTTCCCTCGATGATAAAAGAGAAAAACACATCATTTCCTCAGCCATAATATCCTGTGGCTGACATTAACAAGAGCAGATTGGACTACTGCCCCGCACTGGAAGGAAGTTCCCTTTTGCATTAACCAGCAGCTCTTGTAATTCCAACAGCACTGGAGCTTGGTAAAGGATGATGCTTGGACTGCAAAGTTCACATTGGATACCAAACCCTAGGAAGTCAGGCGCATTAGACTGTGGAGGGAGAGGTGGAGCATCTTACGAAAAACCAGGGTGATGGGGCAGGGGTACAGGTGGATATGTTTTGAAATCCAGCCAAGGAGAACAGTCTAAGAAAGTTTGAAAGGGCATAGAACGCAATTGATGTCATCCTCAAAAATAAGGTCAGAGATCACTTTGTAAATATTTTTTCCTTAGTCTTCAAGGGAGATAGTCTTGTCTCAAATACCTTGAGTGAGAGTTAATAGATGCGAATAAAATAAGTGCTGCATAAAATGCAGAAGTCTCAGCAACTTTACTGGTTATTCTGAACTAGTTATTAAGCGGATCAACCTCAAGTTCAAATCTTACAACAATGAGTAAGGAAATTAGTTAACAATATTCTGCAGTGTCCATTATATTCAAAGTGCACCTCCTCTCTTTTCTGCCCTTTTAAAATAGTTCTCAGAAAAACCTGGCTGTCCACTCCCTTCTTCGGCCAAGGTCATCGAGACTATCACATGGGCAGGCAAATATTAGGGATGGTTGAGGATTTAAGAAACTCTTGAAACAAAATTGAAAGAATTATTTAGTCAAATGCAACAGGCGGTCAGCATATTTTATGGGGCACACCTTGAGAATGAATGAGAAGGCATGATCTGGACATCCAACCTACTTTTACATGCCCTCCAACCTAAAACATACCCAGCAGGGATACATAAAATCCAGACCACAGGCTCAGTTCATCAAAGCATTGGGATAATACTGCCTCATAATTGGAAACATGGTAACCTGTCTCTACTTTCCATTCAGAAGCTCATCTGATATTACTTGCCTTTTGGTATGACATGGCCCTATGAAACTGTCTATGGTTGGATTGCTTTAATTTATTCTGCTGGCTTGAAGGGCTAATTATAAATTGTCCTGGGATAAAAATGATAAAATGACAGGAACTGGTTTCAAAAACACAGCTTGAGTTTCGCAGTTTTGGAGTGTGATCTAACAAAGTTGTCGAAAGCAAGAAAGGGATTCGCTAGGGTGGATGCATAGAAACTATTTCCTCAAGAGAACAAGGGGGGATAATCTAAAAATAGACCAAAGGCACTTCGAAATGAGATCACAGAAAGAGTTATCACACACGCACAGGCACCATAGTTAAATTCACCTAGCTCCTAGACTAACAGAAAATAATAGTTCACAACTGCTGTCAGAATGATATGATGAATATTCTTTTATGATCGTTCCATGCCTCCTCGTTGTACCTAAATCAAAAGATTTGATGTTAGAATCTCACTCTGAAGGCTCCAGGTAGTTCACATGTGAAAATGACAAGTTGATATATTGCCTTTAAGAATGTGACATGGGCTAAGTTGATTGAAGTAACCATCTTATCTATTTTTATTAGTTTTATTTATTTATTTTTAAACTGCCTATGAAATCAATAACATATTTTCATCACACTATTCATGATGATCATTTTTGTTCTTTCCTCAGGTTAGCTTGAAATAACATGAGCACTGCACTGGAAATTATGACAATTTCTTAAAAAAAAAACACTGATAATCACAGAGTTGGTTAAGCAGTATTTAAAAAAAAACTTGCAGTACATAGGTGTAAGCTTCTACATAGATCCTAAGTAGGGTTTTCAGCAGTTATTGATAGTTCTATAGGCTAGGCATTGGATAGCCCCAGTTTTCTGGAAGCGAGAGTCGTAATTCTCAACGTACAGCCACTCGTTTAGATTGAGATAGTGAACACCTTGATAGTCCACTTCATCTAAATGAGCTGGTTTGCCTCTGGTGTTGTAGTCTACTTGTAAATTCACAAAAAGGAGGCAGACGTTTAAGAAGCTACAGTTGCGTCATTGACAATCATGTGGTCTTAAAGGGTGGCTTGTAGGATGCTGGGGTCCCCTTAAAAGCGGAATTTTCCTCGTATTTACTATGAAGCATGAACTTTCATTCAACAGCTATTACATTAGCAACTAACTTTCCAAATTTTCAGGATATGAAAACACGGGGATCACAATGCCCAATGAATGAGTGTCAACAATTTATCTGGTTCCAAGTGCACCCTATGAACAGTGTATTGTTTTTGAAAGTAAGTAGTATTTGTTTCAGAAAAATAGGTAAGCAAACTGTTGGATTAAGGTGGGCAAGGGGATAATGGTTATCTGATGCCATGAGTGGCTGAAATGTGTTCAGACAAGTGATTGGCACAGTAAAAGCTACCTGTTCCTAGAAATATGGTAAAACATAAGTGTTAAAGGAATTCTTTTGGGGTGGATCTTATCAAGTAGATCTTGTAGGCAACAGTTCTCATCAGTCAATCTCTAGAGAGCAGACTTCATTGAGCAGTTCTCATCAGACAGTTGAAAGGCGGACCAGGAGAAGAGAAGGATGAGCCAGGGAAGAGACTAAAACTTTAAAAAGACCAAAGCGTTCCTTGCCAATGGCATGTTTCTCCTCTGGTATCAGTGAGCTATCTCCATGTGTCTCGGCTATATATTTTTCTGAACTAATTAACTAGTGTGTCATACATAAATTGCTGCTTCTTAAAAAAGTTAATAAACTATCAGAAAATTATTTGGAAATTGTTGACTGCTGATATTCAGTAACGGTGATCACAAACACCCTAAAATCAAAGAAAAAATACCAAACAGGGGGAGGAAACTGAGTGATGGATGCAACATTAGAGGCATTTGTGGTGCAAGTTGGCAAGAGAAGGGATGCAGTAGCCTGGTGGGTGAGGCCGGGAGACACTCAAGGGCCACTCTCCAAAGGGAGAAAGAGCAAGTGGTTTGGAAGGTCAACCCCCAGAGTCTGGGCATGAGGGACTGGCAGCCATGCAACAGAAATTTAATGACCTTAGGGGGCAGTTAAGGTCAGTGCATCTTCACATATTTTACCACCCAGCCTCCCCACCCCCACCAAACTGAAACATAATTTTGCCATTTATTGTAAAGGGAATGGAACAGAAAAGTAGGGAAGTCTGTCTAAAACTATACTGGAATGCTGTGAACAGTTTTGATCTTTTTATCTAAGGAAACATGCACTGGCTTTGGAGACCGTCCAAAGAATGTTCACTTAGATTGATCCCTGGTATGGAGAGACTCTGTTTATAAGAAGATGTTGAGTAGGTAGGTCCTGTACTTATTTCCATTTTGAAGGATGAGAGGTGGCCTTGTTGAAACGCGCAAGAATTTTAACAAATGTGACAGGCCAGACACCAGAAAGTTGTTTCCCTTTGTAGGACAGTCTCGGGACAGACAGCATAAAGTAAGATTAAGGAGTTACCTATTTAAGTCAGAGATGAGGAGGAATTTCTTCTCTCAGAATGTAGTGAATTTGTGGTATTCATTACCGCAGAAGGCTGTTTTGTTAACTATACTCAGGACTGAGAGAGATAGATTTTTAACCAGTAAGGGAATCAAGAGTTAAATAACTAAATAATAGTCTGTATTTTCTTTTCCTTTTATTTACCTGTGGGTCAGGGATGTTGCTGTCATGTCAGCAGTTGTTAGTCATCCCTGGCTGCACTTGGGAAAGTGATGGTGAGCAGTCTTTTTGACCACCACAGACCAGGCGCTACAGTTAGATCCGCAATTTAACTTGAAAATTTTAGTCAGGGCATTACAGTTAGCACATGGAAACCATTAAACATTGGATTTGATAGAGTATAGTTTTTTGAGATAAATGGTTTGAGAAAATAATATCAAGCTTTTTTTTGTCATTCAGTAATGTTTTGCTGTGTTGCAGCACATTTGGAAAGGGAAGATGTTTAAAACAAAAGCTACAAAGCACGATCCAGTATTCCACACAAAGGAAATGAATATCAATTATGTTGAGCTTTAAGACTCCTTTAGCGAAAAACTGAATCTCAGAGCTTCTTCCACCTCTTTCACTTTATTTTACTTCAATTCGAAAATTAAACAGCATTGGAAATAGAGATGGTGGAGTTTTAAGATGCTTAAAATGTCAAAAGGTTTAAAATGGATTTGTTACAACCAAAGATTATCTGTATTTGGAGAACAATAAAGCTCACTCAATATTAGATAGGAATTTACTGATTACATAACTGGAAAGTACCTTTTAACTTCTTTGAATTAAAACTGTTTAAGAAATGGTGTGGTCTATACAGATATTTACAGACTTAACTTTAGACAATATTTATGATTTGGGATTCCTTTGTGTTTATTTTTCCCATCTGAACAATTACTTGCAATTGGCCGGGTTTGTTTCTGGGCTTTGAGTTGTATTATCTTGGTTTGTATGGTGGTGAGTTTCAAGATGGAGTTGGCATTTGTTGGCGATGAAGAATGCGCAGAACACATGATGCAGGTATCCATGATATATTCCCACTGTCAAAGAGTTCTCCCAGGCAAACAGGGAAATGGAAAGACTACCTGCCCCATGGAAGCTGGAAGACAATTAACATTGTCAAGGCCCTATCAAGGGCAGTTCTGCAGCTTTGCCAAATTTTGCTGAAGGCACGAGTCTCTCTGCTAAAAGTAAAATTCCCATTTGACGTGTCTTCTCCATCCAGCCTCCTCTTCCCACCTCCCACAAACTGGCCAGGAAAGACATTGGAACGAGCAGTAAAACCCAACGATGCAGTACTGGTCTCTGTTTCCTCTGGCCTAAATCTTTGACTCTAATAGGCTTTTGATTGCATTCACACGGCCAAGGGCTCTGACATGTGGAGGCACTTTCACAGTAAATGGCCTGCTTCACCTTTTCTAATAGTGCTGTTGAAGTTGCACATTTCCTTTCTGATTGGGTCTGCAGCATTTGGAGGCCACCCACCAGACTTAATTAGATAGTGAGCATAGAGGTGAACAAGTAAATATCCAATTCCCAGATGATTGTGTCATAGGTTTCATTGAGAGTTAATATGGGGTCCAGAAGCTCATGGGAAAACTAATTTATTCTTTTATTTCACTGACATTTGAAGGGACTTAGATATCGCATGCATAATGTTATGAGGTCTTGAGTGGAACTTATTAGAAATGCTCAAATACACTTTCCCAAATGCAGACATCTTTGAGATCAGCAGACACAATAGGTTTATTCTCTGTCTCTTGTTTTTCACTTGTGGTTCATCTGTACTCAGGAATTGGTGGGAGAAGAAGCAGCACAAGCACTTACCAGAACACAAGAATTAGGAGCCAAAAGAGGTGATTTGGTTCCTTGAACCTGCTCTGCCATTTAATAAGTTCATTGTTGGTCTGATTGTTGCCTCCATTATCCTTTCTTACCCTTTCCTCATCAGCTTTGACTTCCTTTCCCACTTTCCTAAATCTATGACCTCTCATTCTAGATTGCTCCACAAAAGGAATCATCCTCTCGCTGTCTATTTTCTCAATTCTAATTAGTATCTTATACACTTCAGTTGGATCTCCTCCATACTCCTATTATCTAGAAAATATAGGGCTAAACTGCTCGACTGTTCTTCAGAAGACAAACCCCTCATCTCTGGCATCAATCTAGTGATCCATCAATCTCTTCTGAACTGCCTCTAATACAACTATATTCCTCGTCAAGTAAATTGTATGCAATACCCCAGGTGTGGTCTCACTAATACCTTGTACAGTTGTAGTAACACTACTTTGCCTTCTTTTGAATGCTCTTCCTTTCACAATAAATGCTAAAATTCTCTTTGCCTTCCTTATTATCTGTTATGCCTGCACACTAGTTTTCCGTGATTCAGGTATGAGGTTTCCCAGATCCATCTGTACCAAAGCAATCTGAAGTTTCTCTCCACTTAGCTAACAAGTTGCTTTTCTACTCATCTCACCAAAGTGGATAATTTTACACTTATCCATGTTGAACTCCATCCCCTTAATTATTGACCCATTCACCTAACCTATCCATATACATTTGTAAATTTCTTACTTCTTTCTTGCAAATTTCTTTATTGCCACCTAACATCATGTCATCTATAAATTTAACTTTAATATTTTTAATATATTTAACTCTGCATCCAAGTCATTAATATGGTTTGTAAATAGTTGGTGTCCAAAGACAAATTCACTTTGGCACTCCACTAATAATATCTTGCCAACCAGAAATAGATCAATTTACCCCAACTGTCTGCTTTCTGTTGGCTAGCCAATCCTCTATTCAGCTAATAGATTACCTCTAACCCCATCCAATCTTACCTTGTGTTTTACCCTTTTATAATGAACCTCTGATAGAAAAAATAGCCTCATTGATATAAAAATACGTCTGGTTTTTCCATGCCCTTTAGAGAGGTAAACTGCCATCCTTACAAGTGACTCTGGACCCAAGCAATGTGATTGACTCTTAAGCACCCTCTTAGGCATGCCACAGAGTTGTATCAAACCTCTTAAGATCTCAAAAGAAAGGAATGACACTGGACAGATAACATGGCACTGATTGCCACAAAATGACAATGGTCTCGAACCAAAACATCAACCTTCCTGCTCCGCTGATGTTGCCTGGCCTGCTGTGTTCCTCTAGATCCACACTGTTATCTCTGATTCTAGCATTGGCAGTTCTTATTATCCGTTAATGGCAAAGTCAGCCCTGTTTACTTGACAAAGTCTCCCTTACTAACATCTGAGTGATATTGACAAAGTCGGGAGAACGATCTCACAGACTAGTCACTAGAATCATACCTTACAGATAATTTTTCAGGCATCACCATCAGACACACATAACCCTGGATATGCCTTGTCCCACTGCCAGAGAGATCCAGCTGGAGCTGGTGGCACAGTTGTATACAGTGGTATATGGGAAGGGGTTGCTGTGGGAATCCTCAACAGTGACTCTGGACCTCATGCAAATTCATAGCATCGGATGAAACATGGACAAAGAAATCTCCTGATGACTGCACCCACCAGCACTTCCACCCACATCACCCCCACCTCACCAGCCCTATCCTGTCCCCTTGGCTGATACCATGGAGGAAAAACTGGGTACAAGAGTACAGAAAGTATTTTGGGTGCAGCGTTTCAATGTCTACCTTCAAAATTAGCTCGGTGCCACCACTATTGATTGAGCTGGTTGAATTGTAAAGGACTGTTCTACTAGACTGGGTCTATGGCATGTGGTGAGGGAATAAATAACAGAGAAAAAACAGACGACCACACCCTCACCAATCTGCCTGCCATATACGGATCTTACCCCAACAGGATAGGTAAGATTGACCACTGCACAGTACTTGTGGGGAGTAAGTCTCATCTTTCACATTGTGAGTACCTTAGAGAGTGTTGTGCCCTATCACTGCACCATTGAGATAGACTTTTAACAGATCTAGCAACCCAATCCATGAGACACTGTGCCACAATCAGCAGCAGAGTTGTATTCCAACAGAATTTGTAACCTCATGGCCTGACATACTTATCATCAGCATTATCATTAAGCCAGAGAATCAAGCCTAGTTCAAAGAGGAGTACAGGAAATCATACAAGGAGTAGCACCAGGCCTAACTAAAAATGAAGTGTCAACTTGATGGAGTCTCAAATTCAAGAAGACAGCCCACCACGACCTTCCAAAGGGCAACTACAGATGGGCAATAAATGCTGACTCAGCTAGTGATGACCATTTTACATGAATGGAAAAAAAATCTCTATTAGTTGTCAGAACAGGATAAAGGCAATGCATTTATATAAACCAGAGAATAGCTTACTGAATAATTCTAGGATTGCTTCTGGGATCACGCTTTTCCAATGCATGAAGAAAAGCAGCATTACTTGATTTAGATCTTGGGCATAAAGTAGAGAAAATGACTAAAGAATTGGGAAATACTGGCCAATCTCAATACAGAAAAAGCAAAAATGGGAAATGATAGCATTTTTTATTCAAAATTATGGGCAACAGTTTGGTAAAAAGTAAAGTGCAATGAGTTAAGGAGGTATGAGCTCTAAAATTATCAGGGAAGTAGATTGATGGAGCAATAGAGGAAAACTTCAGATATGGAACATAGAGCTTTGATAATAAATACATTTCAATCAGGTGAAAAGGAGATGCATCAAAGTATAGTATTCAGTAGATAAATGAGATACTTAAATAAGGTTTAATTTTTAGAAAGGAACCGCATTATAAAAGAGCTAAACTTCCAAGTCCATTTTATACTTCAGTGGTGCAAAACAGATGATAATAAATCATCTACAGTTGATTTTACTTTCCAATATCTTGGGACACCCATTTCAGCTTGGTAGCTGGATGGCGAAATTTAAGTAAGGTCCATTCATTAGAATGGACTTGCTTTGCCTAAGTTGCTATGTCCCAAGTTCTGCCCAGGAGCTATGTGCAAATTCCTCTTCAAGCCAAACACCATTCTGGTTTGGAACTATATCATCTATCTTCACTGTCAAATTTTGGAATCAGCATTATCCCTACATTCTTAATATTGTAGTGTCCCAAGAAGGCAAATCATCACCACCTTCTCCAATATAATTAGGAATGGGAACTAAATGATGGCTCAGCCAGTGATGCCTACATCCCAAGCAAATTTAAAGAAAGCTAAACTTTCCTCTTACATGTTTTTTAAATTATTCTAATAAATCAAAAGATTCTGTGCCTAGTGTCTTTTTCTGCTATCCCTATTGATGATAGCTATTCTCTATTTGATGTTATCCCAATGGCTTGAACTGTCCAGTTCTACCCCATAGGAGGTCAGCCTCAGGAGCTTATCAAAATGATGTTCCAGGGAGCATCTGCTTGCTTTCTGTCTGTTACTTTGGTGGGAGATTGCTGGGTGCATCCGAGAAATGAGGAAAATCTGCAGTATGCTGAAGCATTTGACCCTGAAGTGTCACAGGGAGAATTGAAGTTTCCTCCTGTTACTCACGTGCCCACAACTGATAGAGATAGGAATCCAACCGCAGTAAACAGAAAGGAGTATGTCGAGAGTTTGTTTTAATGTAGATAGTAATTACCAGCTTGAAAATAGCCTCATGTAGAATAAATTAAATAAAAAGAATAATGCCAGGGCATAGTGGGTTATAATGAATGACTTAAGGCAATTGAGTTTCAAGCCTTATCAGTTAATAAGGTATTTTCCATAATTTATCACAGCTAGGTATGTGCCTGGTGTCACTGTTAACTGCAAATCCCATTTAATTTATTTTGGTTACCCTAATGATTTGAAATTGATTAATGGGCAGTTTCATTAGAAATCAGAATATCTAACCTTGTACATTTTCTGGAATGGTTGTCTCTATTCAGGAGGACAGTTTTTCAGCCTCATCTGAGGGATCATGATTCAGGCATCACTGTTCATAGTGTCAATGGATTAATGGGCCTGGGTGTGATAACCAGAGCTAACCAATTTACCCCAGTTCAATGCTCATCTAACATTCACAAATATGTGACAGCTATAGGGGCAGAGGCTCTGTGCATGTTTCAGGTGGGGAAAGATAGACTCTTGATCGATAGAAGAGTCAAAAGTTACAGGGAACGGGCAGTAAAGACAACATGAGCAATTTTGGATCAGCCATGACCCTATTGAATGGTGGCACAGGCTCAAGAAATACAATGGCCTACCAAATTCATCTTTCTTATGGCCCTTCAAGAAGAAACAATGAACAGAGGTGAGATGCAGGGTAAGTTTATTTTAGCAGCTATATAGCAGCCCCAAGGTGAGCAGCAGTGCTTCTAGGTTTGCTTTCCCTGAAATGAGGTAACTTGGTATGAAACTGCATTCCACTCCCGTACATCCCAGATGTCCGCGTTCATCAAGGAGCGCAACATCCCCCCTGCGGTGGTCGAGATCACCCTCGACCATGTCTCCTGCATTTCCCGCAACTCATCCCTCACACCCCGCCCCTGCAATAACCGCCAAAAGACAATACCCCTAGTCCTCACATACCACCCCACAAACCTCTGGATCCAACGCATCATCCTCCGACACTTCCGCCATCTACAATCCCACCCTGCCACTAAAGACATTTTTCCATCCCCACCCTTGTTGGCCTCCCGGAAAGACCACTGTCTCCGTGACTCCCTTGCCCACTCCACACTCCCCTCCAACTCCACCGCACCCGGCACCTTCCCCTGCAACTGCAGGAAGTGCTACAATTGCCCTTATTCCTCCTCCCCCATCCCCATCCCAGGCCCCAAGATGACTTCCCACATCAAGCAGATGTTCACCTGTGCATCCGCCAATGTGGTCTAGTGCATCTGCTGTACCCGTTGTGGCTTCCTGTACTTTGGGGAAACCAAGCAGAGGCTTGGGGACCACTTTGCAGAACACCGACGCGGTTCACAATAAACAACTGCACCTCCCAGTCGCGAACCACTTTAACTCCCATCCCATTCCTTAGACAACATGTCCATCCTGGGCCTTCTGCAGTGCCATAATGATGCCATCTGTAGGTTGCAGGAACAGCAACTCATATTCCACTTGGGAACCCTGCAGCCCAATGGTATCAATATGGATTTCACAAGCTTCAAAATCTCCCCTCCCCCCACTGCATCCTAAAACCAGCCCAGCTCGTCCCTGCCTCCCTAACCTGTTCTTCCTCTCACCTATCCGCTCCTCCCACCTCAAGCCACACCTCCATTTCCTAACTGCTAACCTCATCCCGTCCCCTTGACCTGTCAGCCCTCCCTGGACTGACCTATCCCCTCCCTACTTCCCCACCTATATTCTCCTCTCCACCTATCTTCTCCTCTCTCCATCTTCGGTCTGCCTCCCCCTCTCTCCTTATTTATTTCGGAATCCTCTCCCCATCCCCCTTTTCTGATGAAGGGTCTGGGCCCGAAACATCAGCTTTTGTGCTTCTAAGATGCTGTTTGGCCTGCTGTGTTCATCCATCTCCACACTTTGTTACCTCTGGTTCATCCTGGTAGTGTTTCTGGTTTATGAATCAGATACTCTCTAGTTAAATAGGATGATCCAGGGTGGAAGTGAAATACCATCTAGATCATTGGGGAAACAGCGTTTATAGCAATAATGTTATCTTAGAAGGAGTCACAATTCTGAAAAGAATTGAAAATTGATGAATGACTCTTTATTGAGATTGGTAAGAGGTCTTCCCGTATTCATGTTATTTTTCCATAGTTGATATTCTGCCTAGTTTAGCCAATTGATTTGTAACTGAAAACAATGCATTAATTAATACTAACTAGAGATAAAACCATACAGCATTGAAACAGACACTTAGTTCTTACTGGCCCATGCCAACCATAATCCCAAACTAAACTTGCCTCACCTGCCTGCACTTGACCCATATCCCTCCAAACATTTCCTATTCATGTGCCTTTGTAAATGTCTTTTAAACATTGTAACTATACCCACATCCACCACTTCCTCTGGATCTTCATTCTGGACACAACACTCTCTGTATAAAATGTCTTTTTTAAATCTTTCTCCTCTCACCTTAAAAATATGTCCCCTTTTCGTGAAATCTCCCACCTAGGGAAAGAAAAGCACCTGCCATTTGTTTTATCTATACCCCTATTTAATTTATAAACCTGTATAAGGCATCCCTCAACCTCCTCGGCTCCAGTGAAAAAATGTCCCAGCCTATTCAGTTCTCCTTGTAACTCAAACTCTCCATTTTCACTAACATCCTGGTAAATCTCGTCTGAACCCACACCAGCTTAATAGTATCATTCCTATAACAGGGAGACCAGGACTGGACACAATACTTGAGAAGAGGCCTTACCAAAATCCTGTGTAACTACAACATACATCCCAACTCTTGTAATCAAAGGTCTGAAGGCAAGCATGCTAAATGCCTTCTTAAACACACTATCTATATGTGACACAAACCTTAAAGAATGATGTACCTGAATCCTTAGGTCTCCCTGTTCTACACCATTATCCAAGTCTCAACTTTTAATTGTACAAGTCCTACCCATATTTGTTTTACCAAAATAGAATACCTTGCTTTATTAAACTCCATCTGCCTCTCATCAGCCCATTGGCCCAATTGATCATGATCTCTTTGTAATCTCAGATAAACATCTTCAACTGTGCCTCTAATTTTGGTATCATCTGCAAACTTACTAACCATGCGTTCTATATTCTTAACTAAATCATTTATATAAATGAGAAACAAAAATGGGTGAGTATGAAACATCAATGAGTCAACAAAATAAATTAAGTGTAGTAACAACTGATAAATTCTGTAAAACAAAGGCCATATGCCACCCACAAAAATGAGTCATTAATTTACACT
Source organism: Stegostoma tigrinum (assembly GCF_030684315.1). Classification (NCBI taxonomy): domain Eukaryota; kingdom Metazoa; phylum Chordata; class Chondrichthyes; order Orectolobiformes; family Stegostomatidae; genus Stegostoma; species Stegostoma tigrinum. The sequence goes on along the minus strand of NC_081368.1, from coordinate 57,857,388 downwards.
TTTCAGACAAGGAAAAGGATATAGAAAGGATATAGTCCATTTATGCAATGCTCTTATAAAGTATAATCTACCCACTAGTGCAGCTGTCATTGTTGTCAAGGGTTCGGAAATAGTCATTGTTAAGCTCCATCTAATCTGATGATGTTACAAAGTCTCTGTGTGAAGGAAAAGAATCACTGTCACTGCAACTAGATGAACTGCTACAGAACTACAGGCAGAGAACAATTTCTACAAAAGTATCAGAAAAGTTCTCAAGTATATTTAGGTTGCCAAAGAAGCAATTTAAAAGATTTTGAACAGAGCCTGATGGAAAAGTTGGTTAGAAACATTTTAAGGTTGAGACAAGACTGGGGCTTCATAATTTAAACCCTCATGTCAGCAGGAAGATTTGTCAAGGTCACAGCTATAGAAGTTTTAGGTAATTTTCATTGTGTTTTAGATTATACAAGGCAGGAAGAAAAATCACTTTTTCTTGTGAAGCTAGAAACCTCTCTTTTGGATGCAGAGAACAGGAACATCTCCTGAAAGATGGGAACTGCCACTTCGATTGTAAAAACAAAATAGAAAAATACCTACTAAACATATCAGAGGTATAAAACTAACAAGCAGAATTTGAAGTGTTATTGCAAAAATTTCATACAGTATTACTAGAATGCAGAGTTTAAAAACTGCAAAGCAAAGGCAAGAATATGACATTGCTATTGAATAAAGTTTAAACATTTGAAGAGCCTTTTAGGCAAGCGAATAATATAGCATTGATTTAATACCAAATTATAAGGTTTTAAACCCTCAGCTTCTATACATTTATAATCATGAATTGTTTGAGAAAAAAGAACAACATTAAGATGCTATCGATTTAAAACAGCTTAAAAGCAGTTAGAATTAATTCCCCTATTAAGAGGATATGACAGGAGCATTAATATTATCATAAGGATAGAATGTCAGAGATGGACCAAACAGAACACATTATCAGACATCTTGGAAAAGCACAGTTCTTTAGATGTAAAAATGCTTCAAACGTCGATTACTAAATCAGAAATAATCATGCTGTTCTTTAGTCAGTCAGCTAGAGATAATAATAAATATAAAAGATGGTATACTTACTTTCGAAAAAGTTCTAATAGCTTTTGCAATTACTATAATCCGAGAACAAACAAAATCTTAGAAAGAGCAATAATAGAAAAATAATAGAGCAACAATTTGACAGAAGAGTTCAGCATCCAGGGGAGTGCGTTGGTAATTTTATTATCGATCTTTACAGATTTGTGGAAAACTGTGATTACCAAGAATTGAAGATATAATTCATAAGAGAAAATTGTTGACGGAATTATTGAGGAGTCCATATTGGATTTATTCCAGTGCAAATAAGATTTTATTTTGGGAAACGTGATGTAACTCATGCTGGAAGGGGAAATTAGAAAGACTCACAAACTAATCTTGAGAGGAGAAGGATAAACTTGCCACAGGAGACTAACAGAACTATTTACTTTATAAAGTGCAAACACTCTGCCTGCACGCATGACAAACAAACACAAAATGCAGGCCAGGCAGTAGATGCTAAGAATCAGTGTTGTACTATGGATTAAAAAAAGAACCTCACAAACACAAGCAGTGTCTAGCTATGTCAAAAAATGTTCTATATCTGTAAAACTATATGAAGATAGATGTGCAGAAGTAAGACAGCGTCAGAAGAGAAAAAAAAAGGTAGAGTTACATTCACAAATAACTCAAAATGATAGCACAGTCTCTAGAAATGAGAAGAGTTATCAATGCCAATGACAAAGATGGTGTTAAGTGAGTTGCAGTCCCAGGAACACAAGCAAAAATGCTGAGATTACCAATAAAATAGGTTAGGTGCTGAGGATAAATGAGGATGTCCATCTTCATCAACAAGCTGAAGTAAATAGCTTACATCCATCAATGAATCAGCAGATTGAACATGGAAATGAGCTGCACACAACTCCATGGAAGCCAGAGTAACATTCACCAATTCAGTACTTGGCTAAGAAATAATTACCTCATCTGGAAATCCAGATATTGTGTGAAAAAAAGTAACTTGTTTCAACAGCCTTCACAAGATTAAAGATGACAATTATTGGACAACTATCTGTGTTAGTAGGAAAGAGTTCTTTTGTGAAGGACATTCAGGAGAATAAAGGTCCTTTAAGGTAAATGAGTCGACTCACAATTAAATTATTAAACAAAGTCTGCAGTGAAGGATAACCAAGATCCTCCAACGGAGAAATTTTTGGGACCAACATAACTCAAGATCAGACTCAAGGTCAACAGTCTTCAAGTCATACCCATATACCAAATCGTTTTGAACAAATTGTGACAACTCTGCCACTGCCTGATATTGTGAAGTTAGAGATCTGGGGGACAATGGTGTGGTAGTAAATGTAAAGATACTTATATACTTGAATTTATGAATGTTAACTATGGGATAAAAGCTTGGAGGGAATGCTGTACACGATTCTGTTCGAATTAATGCTGACATTACATTAAGCTATTTCAATTTCAAATGGTAATTATGTGGGTGTATGTATGTACTGGGGGATGGAGAGACTGCACCTGGTTGAACATTTGCATAGTGCAATAAATATCTTTGCACTAACCCCAGTGATCTTTTGAATATTCATGTAATTGCAATAGTCAAACCCCGAATCTTACTCAGTAACCTTTCATCATTTGACAGAGCAATATGTTCAGAAGTGATTTGTTTGCTCAGAAATTTGATGAAGTCACACTTTCCAGCGATTGACTACATAGAAATGGTTAAGTCTGTACCTACTTTAGCAGCAGTATGTAGAATTATTATTAATAGCATTCTGCAGGTTTCTAGTTTCATTTGAAAGCTGCTATCATTTGAAAAGTGTAACTGTTGACACTTCATTAACTGAAGGTACATTGAAATATACAATGAGATTCAGTGCAGTTCTTTGTTCCAAGGGTGGACAGAATTCAAGAGTGCCTTACAACATTAATCAAATCCATGTTGTTATGCTTTATTAGCACTGTTATGTGTTCAATAACATATTGAATTCCAGGAGACTGGGTAGAGTGGAACACGTATCAAGAAATTGACTCAACACAAGTCAATTTTTGAGAAAAAGGTCATGATATATGTTGCCAAATAAAATGAAGTTTTAACGCAGAAAGTAAATGTGAAATATGATGTTCATTGTTCCCTTTAAACCCAGTAATTGAATTGAAATAGAATTATTGCACAAATATAAGTTGAAAGATAAAAAAAACTAATTTTCTTTTGCAGATGAAAATTTTGATGCAAGTCAGCTCAAATCTTCAAAAGTAGATTTTTTTGTGTATTTTGTTCTATCTGCAGGATTAAGTAATCGAGTGCAGATGCATAGATCAAGAGAGCTGATTAACATAGTTTGTCATATATCACTCAAACCATTGAACATTACACCTCCAACGTACTCACAAGGAAGGCCTCCTACTACCACATGGTTAAAACCTCTGGCCTTCCCACATGACCCGAACATTTCTCAGCCAGTAGTCATATGCTGACAGCAGTGGAATGAGGTTCATAGTTAGCCATTATTTGGCCCAAAGTTGGCCAGTCAGCATGGCTCATGCCCCCTAGGGTCAGATATGTCATAGTGGGGCTTTGGACGTGCAGGTAGGTATTAGACAGGTGCGTGTTGGGTTATACATGACAATACACACCCCCACCATGTCAATGATTAAATAAGATGCATCAGTAATAAACATTAAATCTGTTTAAAATTTGGGAAAAATACTTAATTTTAAAGCATTTCAATGATCATTAAACATTTGAATTTTTCATTAAGTACTACTAGGAGTTTACATCTAGAACATTTAACATGTTTTTAACATTTATTAACAAAATTAAATAACATTTCTGTGAAGAAAATAAAGAAGGTAGAGTTTCAGAATTTTTCACCAATACAACAGAACGTCTTAAGGATGGAGATAACAAGGTATAGAGCTGGATGAGCACAGCAGGCCAAACAGCATCAGAGGAGCAGGAAAGCTGACGTTTCGGGTCTGGACACTTCTTCAGAAATTTCTGCTCCTCTGATGCTGCTTGGCCTGCTGTGTTCATCCAGCTCTACACCTTGTTATCTCAGATTCTCCAGCATCGGCAGTTCCGACTACATCTTAAGGATGGAACTTTGATCGCAATACATCTGCATTTTTCAGTAATTAAATAATATAGTTATAATTCTGGAAAAGCGTCCTGAAGAGGACAGCAATTGATACAATTTAAGTTATTGCACAATTTAAATCACTAAAGAGCAAAACCTGTCACATCCACAAACAATTTAAAAAAATCTTGTTACAGCTCTCAACTAAATTGTCTAAGTGGGAGACACAGTGACTTTTAATGACAGTGGAAAAAGATATAGCAGTTTCAAACATTTAAAGTCACAAAAGCTCAGGCATGGAATTAAAATATTGAATATGGAAGGGACAATTCATGAGATACTGAATTACTTTATGATTATAGAAGAAGCTCAGAAAACAAAAATAGAACACATTTCATTATTATGTACATCCAATAGCAGATTATGTTTCAAATTATAGTTTTAAAGAGACCAATACATTTAATAGTATTGTGTCATCATTTATTATACGCGTTAAGTAAAAAACATATTACGGAGACAATATGTTTTAATACATGAGCATAGCTTCCAAGAGAACCTGTTGACAGCTCTACTAATGGTATCTACACATTGTCAGGATGCTGTGATTATGATTATTTATAACTAAAACTAGTTTGAGACAGAATTGTGATCAGAATTTCTATTTTTCTTCATCTGTGTTAACATCAAAAGAGGATCTCACATTGGGAAGAGCTAGTCATATCGTGGAAGGAGCTGAAATGCAAAAAACAGCACAAGAGAAACATGGGAACTGAAATCCAGGGTATTACAAGAAACTCATCAAATTTTGTCAGAGTTCTGAGGCATGAAAACAAACTAAAACACCACATGATATAACAGCATGAAGCAAATTTAAATTCTTTGATGCAGGAGCTCACTGTTCCAGATATGGAGTTAAAAACCTCAAAAACCGAAACAATGTTGAGTTTTATTATACTGATACAATTTTTGTAAAAGTAAAAGTAAATGGCATATTTCCAGAGACTGTGCAAGAGCTAAAAACAACCATTGGATCTTGGGAACAATCATTTCTGCTCACAGGAAAAGGTGTCACCTTATAGTAAGCATCTTTTGAAGGAAAATCCAGAATAGGAAGACAGAGCTTAATTGGAGCAAAACTCCAAATGACATAGTCATCCTAGTGCAACTCAACCGCTCCTAATAATATGTGCCTCAACTGAGCCATATACAACAAAAATCATGCAGGTTAATAGCCACAAGCCAATTTCAAACTTGACAGAGGAGGAATGTTTCTGTATTTGCTGAAAATAAAACCTTAATTGAAAAGAATGAAACAATAATCTTCTGCAGAGATCTGCGTGGCGCAGAAAGAATGGCACAGCTCCTTCTACTATGTGGCACAAAATCAAAGGAATTCTGAATGCCGTCTTAAAATACAAAGACCAGTATGACATGAAAATGGTGTATGTCATTAGAAACCAACATTTCCAATTTTGAGCAGAAATGTATGCTGTACTCTTGAAATTCTACAGCATGTTGAAGAAGCTCAGTAATCATAAATAAAACTTCAGTGATTAATGTAACTCCACTCAACAGAGGAGAATTTCAAAGATCTCAGAGAATATTTGTTGAGCCTCAAATGAAAAAAATACACCACTTCAGATTAATTACATTATGATCTAACAAATATTCATGACTGAGAGATCAGAAGGTACTATTGATTTCACAGGTTTGAAAGAATTATTCAGTTGTCTTCCAACTGTGCATAAATCTTCAAATTCTGATCATCATACATCCTTGAAGCTCCAGTCACCATGAGTGAGTGATAGTTTATTGATGAAGCCTCTTCACTTTAATGGAAGAAGCAGTACTCAAGCAGCACCGTCAGCTTTATTGTCTCTGATTGACTTTAATAAAATGCAGATGACATCCACGGGAGAATGTGAAGTTTACCTCATTACAACATAAAAAGGACAAGATTACATCTTTCAGAAACACAACTACTATCTCTGACATGATTGAGGAAACTAAAGATCTTCCATAGGCATTTCAGGTGTCTTAGCATTCAAGGTGATGGGCCTAGTGCAGTAATGTGGGACACGTCGAGGGTATAGTGTACTTTTAGCAGGACAGACTCATTGACTGAAGGGCCTCTTCTGTAATGTACTGCACAAATTAATGATTCTCACTGGGGTAGCCATCATGAATTGCTATTTCAAGAGCCATCATAAACATAATCAAAGTCTGCATAGTCATCAAATTACTTCTCAGATTGACTGAGATTCACAGAAAACATGGACCAAATTTTGATACTGAAACGACCGCTATTCATTACAAATAAATAGATTTTAACGACAGGTCAACAACCATAAACTGTAAACATCTCATTCCAGTTAAAAACACTCTAACTTCCCTCTGAGAAACCCTACAAACAAATACAGAGAGATTATGTTGGAAGGAAAGAAAACAAAGGGGAAACAATTCATTTCTCAGGATTCAACTCATCCTTCAGGTTCTCTCAGTTCTTCACATGAGGTGCAGAGTGACTGGTTCATGAATTGTCAAGTCTTTGACTTACACAACAGCTTACAACAACTGGTCGGAGAAAATAAACTGTCTTTCTTCAGGCTCTAGTTATTTCATTGAAGAAAGAGACACCCTATCTGCCTTTTCAGGAGTTCAATTCTGCCAGTATTATTCACATCCATAGACTGTTCAGTTATTCAAAAGCCAATCAGATATGTTTTATCAAGCTGATGGCTTTTGGCATCCACAAATCGTCACAACTCCACATACCGGGGACAGGGGAGTGCAGAGGAGATGGAGTAAACCTACAATTCTTACCTCAAACTGCTGTATAAATAATTTAATAACCAGTAAAATGTCTGGGTGGAGATGCGATATAAGGCAGTTCATAAGTGGAAGACTTAACTAAAATCACAATATAATCTCCACCTATCAGGATAGAAAGGACTATACCTGGGAGTAGCTAGGATGTGTTTTCTAGGTCCCTTTTATTAGTTGTTCTAGTACTAAGTCCAATGCATATAACAGTAATGGGTACTTATTTTTAGGTTGAACCTAACATTCCAGAGCAGACTACCATGTAACTGAGATGATATGTATCTAATAATTAACTATTATGTAAAAAACATATACTATTCATCAAGACCATCTACTTCTGAGACTCAGCATACAGGTAACTTAGACTAACACATTGGTGCTAATGTATCTACTCAAGGCATGCCACTTGGTTCTGTAGAACATGACCACAACATACGCCATACTGGCAAAAGGGTGAATTTAGCTAAATATATGGAAACGTATGTGCAAAACATGTTCCTAATTGTTCAACTAACCCATGTATTTGAAATAGGTATTAACATGTCAATTTTTGGGCATAACTGTAATAGTTTATTATGGATGTGAAAGTAAATAAATAGGTGAGTACACTGTGCTGTTTTTAATTTCATTTAAATCTGGTGATATGCTAATTTTAATTAGGGGTGTTGGATACAGTGGTTAAATTGTTAACCCTCCAGAAGCTCCGATAAATGATCATTGACCTGAAATGTTAGCTCTGCTTTTCTTCACAAATGCTGCCAGATGTGCAGAATTATGTCAAACCTTTTACTGCCAAATTGTTTCCAGCATGCATTCACTAAGTTTCTTGGGAATACCAAGCACAACTTAGATGCAGATGCAGTTGCAACATGTAAAAGATTAGATTAGATTAGATTCCCTACAGTGTGGAAACAGGCCGTTCGGCCCAACAAGTCCACACTGCCCCTTAAAGCATCCCACACAAACCCATCCCCCTATAAGTTACACACCCCTAAACGCTACAGGCAATCTAGCATGGCCGATCCACCTAGCCTGCACATCTTTGGGCTGTGGGAGGAAACTGGAGCAACCAGAGGAAACCCACACAGACACAGGGAGAATGTACAAACTCCACACAGACAGTTACCCGAGGTTGGAGTTGAACCCGGGTCCCTGGCGCTGTGAGGCTGCAGTGCTAACCACTGAGCCAACATGCAGCCCTGGACACTAAACACGGCTTTAGAGTTTGGTATGATGGAGCAGAAAGAATTCACACTTGGTCTTTTGTGGTTCAGTGGTTAATCCTTATATCTGGGCCAGGAACCCAAGGTTCAAGTCCCAGTTGTTCCCAGAGGTGTGTGCTAACATCTCTTAACAGGTCGATTAGAAAATGTTTGAAGAACTCACGTTGAATTCACTGAGCACATATTTGCTGTGTTTTGACAACTCCTTTCTTATCCTGGGTGAAGAAAGTTTTCACTTTTGGAAGAATTTGAAAATATTAACTGATGAAACTGAGTTAATTGTGGGTCTCGGGCTAAGTTAATTACTGTTTGAGATATATTTCTATTCTGTTGTTTAAAATTTGTAAATGTATATTGGGCACGGCTGGAAATTTAACAAAGAAATACTGTATATGGTTTTGGTTGCCCTGCTATAGGAAGGATATCATTAAATTGAAGACGGTTCAGAAAAGATTTACCAGGAATTTTCTGGGAGTGGAGGGTTTGAATTAGAGGAAGAGGCTGGAGAAGCTGGGACTTTTCTCACTGGTGCTTTGGAGGTTGAGCAGCGAAGTTATAGACGTTTATAAAATCATGAAGAGCATGGATAGAATGAATAGCCGAGGTCTTTTCCCTATGGTGGGAGAGTTCAAAACTAGGTTGCATACTTTTAAGGTGAATACAGAAAGATTTATAAAGTTCCTAAGGATCAAATTGTCCACACAGAACTTATTTCATATGCGGAATGAACAGCCAGAGGAAGTGATGGATGCAGATACAGTTACAAGATGTAGAAGATATTTGGACAGGTACATGAATAGGAGAAGTTTAGAGGGATATGGGCCAAACACAGGCAAGTGGGGTAGATTTATTTCAGGAAACTTGTTTGTAATGGACCAGCGGGACCAAAGTGTTGACTTCCATGCTACATGAATGTATGGCGGCTATGATTCCCTAAAATCTGCTGTAACATGATGAGGTTGTTTCAAGTTATGGTAGGAATTCACTGGGTTTTGCATAAAAGAGATGTTACTCTTTAAGAAACGAAAAATGTTTTTAAGGAAAAGGTCAGAGCATCAAATATTGCAAATATTATGAAGTTGTGTAAAATACTCATGAATTAGAAGGCAGGAAGCTAGAACTTGTTTGTAAAAAAATGATAAGGGAAAATTGTGCTTTTTAAAGCCTAGGCATTTATACAGCGAAATAAATTGTGTCAAAATATGTGCCTGTATGTAACTGAAGATGTATAGCCAGTTTTAAAATTGAAACATGTAACAATTGGCTATGATTGGAAACCTTAGTCTTGTTTTGATATTTTGGCATTTAACTGGAATCAGCCAATTAATTTTAACAAAGTGCTTAATGATTGAAAACAGATTGAATTTAAATCTGATAGTTTTGACAACCTTAGACCAATGCTTTGTAAGAAAATTGATATGTCATCCAAGGTAGAGAAGGAGAGGGGTTTTGAAAATCGGGGTGAGAGCAAACCACCATCTGAGAAATAAGAATCTAGCTCTCACAAGAAATCTCCAACCTCTCTAAGAAAGCATCATCTATCCATAAAAAGTACCACGGCATTTCTAGCTAAGAGTCCTCACAGAAGACCTCACAGAGAAAATATCTCTGACAGTTGGATCAGTGGAAGAAAGGCTTGTGGACTTTGAGAGACTAAGTTTTAAATTATTTTCTTATTACATAGGTTTATATGAGTGTGACTTGTTTTTATTGGAACAACACACAAGTAGATATTAGTTCAGTTACGGAATAATTAGTAATTAAGGGGAAATTGTTCACTTTGTTAGCAATTCCGTTAATTTGCTCATTGTTAGAGTTAACTAAATAAATTGTTATTTGTTATTTATAAAGTGAATATCAGGGATTTTCTTTCACTTAACCACTCTTTAACAGATTATAAAGGCAAGGCATGTTTTTCAGGGTGTTTTGGGTTTTATTATTAGAAGGGAATCCCAACATAACAGTTTGGAGCCTTGTGTTTTGATTTAATTATCAGAGGGGTTCAAACTCCTCTCTTTAACACATGCAGGATGATGTTTGCGCCAATTCGTAGCAACAATGTTCAGTTATTTCAGTTAGTCCTCATGGGTGATTAATTCACTGACCTGTTACTTCATAATTTTCCTGTATTTCTACAAATCAGTCCAGAAAGATGTTAAGGGGCATTTTGTTTTTATCTTTAGCATGGTGTATCATGAAAGATGAAAGGTCGCCCCTTCGTGTCTTGGTAATTTTGTGCAAGGTATTTTATTTTATTTCTCTCACACTGCATGGGTGGCTCTGGGACCCATCATCGACAGTGTTTGGTTAGCTTCAATTGTCTCTTTGCAACGCCAATAACACTGATCTTGGGAGAATGACTGATCGTAAATTCCAACAAGACTTGTTATGTACATATACTTCTGACGCTGGCAGTGTGTTAAATATGAGACCAGCTGGCATGTACTCCGGATAAGCTGAGAATAAGAGAGTGATCGAGAAAATGAAAGGAATCATTTTGAATTCTACAAGTTTTGCTCTCAATCTTTCAGTGATCTTTCTTAATTGCAAAGAAGGTAAAGGCCACATTTTTTGTTGTAGGTTTTATAACATGTTCCCACATTTGGCTAATTCACAAGTCATATGAAAAATGTAGAGTCGGTGATTAACTTGTGTATTTAAATTGCCAATGTGGCAAAACATCCCAGTTTGCCACATCCTGTTTAGCAGGATTTAAACTGCTGAATCCGAGTCTATCGTACATCTATGAATCTTCTTGAATTCAGCAAAACCCTAAATATATTGTCCAGACTTACACACATTTTTCCTCATGCAACATTAAGAATGACTGGCACTGACTGATTGATTCATATTGCATTTCTGTTACAGGGAATTCTGAAATTTGTTTCCCATTTTTTGCGGGATTGCATTCAATGATTCATTACATTATTAATGAAGGCCATTGGCTTCTGAAGCCTACATTTACAGATATTAGAAATCTGGAAGACCCTCCTCAGAAGGCTGCGGGTGAGGAGAATTGAAACTTAAAATGGATATGGTGCAGGTAAATGATATTCAAGTGCAAATCAGTAGTAACATAAATGAATGGCAGAGAAGCTTAATTGGATAAGTGATCTAAATTTGTATCTAATCTTTACATAATCATACAATCATACAGTACAGAAGAGGTTCAATGGTCCATACGATCCATCCCGCCATACTTCCTATGAATTTAATAGATTTTATTATTGAGTGTAAGATCTCAACAGTTTTCAAGATCAAATCATCTATTCTGTCTTTTCCTTTTCTTGGAAAACTGCAAATCTGTTGTACTAAAATAGGTTATATAAAGTTACAGTAATCTATTTATCATGGGGGTTCGTATCCGTCCCCTCAAACATAAGGGGACGGATACGAACAGAAGACAATTTAATTTTGTTGTAAAGAGGGATTGCTTCAATTCTGCATGTTTTTCAAGACTATAACATTCTATAACCCTATAATTAGCTTTCTTTTGTGTAGGTGTTTCAGCTATGTATCGAATGTGATAACCCAATTATATCACCACTGTTGGAATTGAGTTTGTTCTTTTCATTTCGTGACCTGAAATTGCTAGATTAAGAACACATTGTTTTATGAAGCAAGGGAACACGCAAAACACTTTGATGTTAACATAATAGTTAGTTTGAAAAAAGTATTGGAATTTAGTATCAATTGCTATTCAAACAATGAAATATGAAATAAAGAAGAGAAAGCAAGAAATTCAGAAAATATTTTTCAGTAGCACTTAGAAACCATTTCATTTTCCAGATGATAAGCTTCAGTTTGATTTCAATTATAGAACATGGTGTAATAAAATGAAAAGAAATTAAATTAACTGCTCATTGTTTTTATAAATTCAATGGGTTGGGAAGGAATTTTTCTGGACTAGTTTGCAAGTAAAAGTAAAGTCACCATGGTCCTATCAAACCATAGGGCTGTTTTCTCGTTAGAAAGAAACAACTGGAAGCTTCAGTGAGGGGAAAGGCTGAGGGCTCATTCAGTGAAACCTTAGCTGGTATGGGAATTGATCCCATGATATTGACATTACTCTGCAATGCAGACCAATTGTCCACATACTGAACTACCAGCTCCCTAGTTGGCAAACGGGTATTCTTAATGCAAATTTGCAACATTATTACTTGGACATTGTTAACCTCACATTCCACCCCTACTATTTTGTTGAAAGCTTCCTCCCCAGATATCAATCACATATCGCATCTTGGATACCGTTCCACTAAATATGGTAAACCGTTGTTAAACTACTAAGCAATAGTACCTACACTAGAATGATGAACTGTTTAGAAATCTCACGAGCTAGAGTCTCTGTCAGAAGGTTAATTTGTCAACAGATCTCTAAGTGTGTCTTCAGAGTAGTTGACTAATCACACTGCAACACAAGTTGCCTTTCAGACGTTTATTTATATATTTACTTTTGATTAGATTAGATTCCCTACAGATTAGATTACCTACAGTGTGGAAATAGGCCCTTTGGCCCAACAAGTCTACGCCGCCCCTTGAAGCATCCCACTCAGACCCATCCCCCTATAATCCACTCACCCATGAACACTATGGGCAATTTAGCAAGGCCAATCCACCTAGCCTGCACATCTTTGGACTGTGGGAGGAAACTGAAGCGCTCGGAGAAAATCCACGCAGACTCGGAGAGAATGTGCAAACTCCACACAGACAGTCACCCGAGGCTGAAATTGAACCCGGATCCTTGGTGCTGTGACGCTGCAGTGCTAACCACTGAGCCACCATGCCGCAAAGCAATTTTGTTATTGCTCTGTGCAATAGAAAGTAAATGCTGTGTTTTCCCAATTAGTTGGCTTTCACTTGCATCTTTGTCTTTTTTGAAGTTGTACCCTCTCTGAATTCTAATCTCAAGGCTACTCCGCCATAAACAATGGCAATTGTCCAGGCATTAACTTTCACACCCTTATTAATGTCCAATGCAGGGATGAAGGAGGCCTTTATAATGGTCACACGCAAAGGAGACTTTTTCTCTCACAATTTTAGTATTGTTTCAAATCAGTTCGCAAACACTTGCTGATCTTAGCAAGTTCATGCATTGATCAAATTTCTCATCCTGTCTTCATGTTCTCAAACCCACTGTGCAGTTCTTCCATTCTGAGGAAGGGTCACTCGACCCAAAACAATAACTCTGATTTCTCTCCACAGATGCTGACAGACCTGCTGAGCTTTACAGCAATTTCTGTTTTTGGTTCGAATTTACAGCATCCACAGTTCTTTTGGTTTTAATTTTGTGCAGTTCTTCTGTCTGGGTATTATTTCATCCTATGATGTTCGATTCCACCACGATGAGATAAACTCATAACGCAGTACTCTGCCACAACTAGCTTTGATTCAGGTTCAATGTAAGAGAAAATGATGCATTGATATGCGGCATTGATTTGCATCTTTAAATTGTACAGCTTTTGAGAGTGCTATAAGCAACATTAGTCCCAAAGAGCTTTCTATAATAGGCGTGGGATGGCTATTGTGGATATTTTGCCTGCAGGATCGTATTATGAAAGGATATGATGGTGGGAGGTGGGCTTGGGTGGAGAGGTGAGAGGGTGCGCTGGTTTTAAAAGTAATGGCTTCAAACTGAAGATGTCAGTAAGGACTGCAGTGGTTCAAAAAGGCAGCTCACTGCCACCTTCTCAAGGGCAACTAGGGATGGGCAATAAGTGCTGGTAAGCCAGCCATGCCCACATCCCGCAAATGAATTTAAAAAATACATGCATGTTCGTGAGTTTTCTTTTCATGAAGTGGGGAGTATTGGCCAGGCGTGTAACTGTTGTCCTCTATGTGATTCCAGAGTAGATGGAAAATCAAAGCTCCTACCGAAATGGTGCAACAATCTCAAAAGATGGATTCTTCTGTCTGGCTTTAAGGTTGTTTCTCAGAGTATCTGATTTGACAAAGAGTTTGCTTGTAAAACTTGTTATTCAGTAAAAGTGAAGAGTGTAGGATTTGGATATTTTCACCCATACTATTGGCAATAAATAGAAATGTCAAAGAATTACATTTCTGATTAACTGAATGTTTTCAAGTGAAAAACAGCCAATTTCCTTCAAATATTAAGTCAAGCAGCAATCAAACAAATAGGTGGCTATGCAGAATGTTCCCATGTGGAGTCTATTGTGGAGAACGGTTGATAGTGACAAAAGCAAACCAGTATTGAAGTGGTGTATTTTCTTGGAGCCTTGAGGAACACATCTGCTCCTTCTGATTCCATGAATGTTTTAAAAATATATACTTTTTTTGGGGAGGTGCCTTAAGCTTCTAAACATCCCACCCCTCCATAACATTCCTACTCTACACATCCCTGAACACTACGGGCAATTTAGCAGGGCCAATCCATCTAGCCTGCACATCTTCGGACTATGGGAGAAAACCCATGCAGACACAGGTAGAATGTGAAAACTCCTCAAAGGCAGTCACCTGAGGGTGGAATAAATATGGGTCCCTGGTGCTGTGAAGCAGCAGTGCTAACCACTGAACCACCGTGCCACGTTTTGTTGCCCTTTTAATGCCTGTAGCTCGTGGAACTGGAATGAATGAAAGCCTGTCCCACCTACTTCTTTTTAAAAGTGGATAACAAATCGACTTGAATACTTAAATGTATTTCTACCTTATTTTGAAAAGCCTGTCTGAAAGTTCAATGAGGCAAAAAACTGTGTACATAAGATATCGATCTGAATTCCAACTGCTGGTCCTTCTTTGAAGACAATAAAGCTGAGGATGGGTGAATGAGGGCATGGATTGATAGTAAGGCAAGCAGTTGAAAGTGACCCCATATCTTCATCGCAGTGCTCATGAAATATACATGCATGTAAAACAGGCCTGAATTTAATGGAAAGCCTGACGTGTCGGGTTGGGACCCTTTTTCAGATTTTCTGCTTTCCTGCTCCTCTGATGCTGCTTGTCCTGCTGTGTTCATCCAGCCTCACGCCGTGTTATCTCAGATTCTCCAGCATTGGCAGTTCCTACTATCTCTGAATTTAATGCTGTTTCTCAGAAAATTATGTTTTATTTTCTCCTCTTCAGCAACTCTGTATGCCTGGAGTCAAAGGGCTGTGCTTTCATGAAAGTGAAGATGTGTGGGATGCGGTGGGCAATGAACAATCCTGCATTGTCCTCTGGAGATTACAGTGGGCTCATCCACAGCAGTGGAAATGTTACTTAAGCTGTTCCAGTGGTCTAATGATTATACTTTATTTGCCAGCATGGCTTTAGTGGCATGCATGTTGTCCATATATACATGGGTAACACACTAGATCATGTCAGAAGGGGGCAAGTAGGTAGGCCTTGTTAGAACAACAACCTCAGGATTTTAGTGAAACAAAGAACCCCAGATGCTGAAGATTTGAAACGAAAGCAGAAATTGCAGGAGAAACTCAGCAGGTCTGGCAGCATTTGTGGGGAGAAAGTAGAAATAATATTTCAAATCCAGTAACCCTTCTTCAGCTCTGAAACAGTAACTCTGCTTTCTATCCTCAGATTTGTGCAGACCTATGAATTTTCTCCAGCCTTTTCTGTTTTTAAGTTAGGATTTAAGCGGTAGCTGAAATGTTGGTGATAGAATGGAATTGTAAATTAAAGGCACCATAAAGGTGACCGCACACTAGTACCGACCTGTATAATACTTTGAATATGGTTGAATCCAGCTGTACATTGTGATTATAATAAATTATTGAACATAGACGCAACACTCACAAAACCATCTATGGCCCTGTATAGCATCAGGAAGCCCTCTATCCTGCTACATCCATTTGGTTTTTGTGATTCTTCTGGAAATAAGGAAGACAATGTTTTCTCCTGTTTTATGCAAAAGTGGATGGTGAACTGTGAGATATTATAGGTGGCCCAAAGACATTTGTAACTATGGTCAGCTTCACAGCAACAGGCAACTCTTGTTTCGTTCTACAGATCTGCTTACTGAATCATAGGTGTCACATACACTGTTTCTGGCTAATGCTCAGGTAAGAGAGTTGTTCCATGAAAACTCTGCATAGATTTTGAGCAGCTTGATCACTTCTGTGTTGTCTTCAAACATTTTCCCTGCCATTTTCAAGGAGAAGACAGATAGAAACCATGGCATCTATATCTGGAAATAAGTAATGAGAGCAAAAAACCTTTAATTGAGATTGAAGGCTTTCATCACAGGCAATACACGGCTGCCTTCATACTTCACCATTTTAAGTAGTGGAACAAACCAAGGAACAATCCTACCAATTCAGGACAAATTGCAACTCAATACCAACTTACCTGATAATAAATAGTGATGTTGTCGGCACCATTATTGTGAATTCAGCTGTATGAGATGAAGAAAATGCCTTCGGCCTAAGCATAGCTAAATCCTTGTCACACAGAGCTGTGGAGGCCAATTTAATGACAATCTCACCACAGTGACATCCAGTATGCTCCACTTCAGTAATGGGTGTGTGATGCATGGATGTCACCTTGGACTTGAAATGAGAATGAGACACTGGAAATATAAACATTTAATTTTATCTCTTCATGTTACCAATGTTTACAATATCCTTTCAAACCAAACTTTTTCCAAGATAATGAATATGAATGAGAAAAATGAATCATTGTCTACAAAGGTTTATTAATGTCGAGCTCTAATCAAAAGTGTGATTGCCTCCACTTACGGCGTGCAAAATTGTGTTACAAATCTTGTTGTGCACAGATAAGCTTGCATGTTAAAATGATGTTCTACTTTTACATTACATTTGTCTTGAATTTTGGTTTGTGAAATCTAGTGAGTTAGGTAGACCAGAGAGTCTAAAGTTTTGGAAATCAAAATGTCCATAACCAAAGGAAATGCTTATTATGTTTTGCATTAAAGTCAGACTTCATTTAGTAATTGAATTTGGCTTTTAAATTGTGCCTCTACATTTTTGCACATGTGCTTTTGCATATGAATTAATTATACTTTTCAAGTTGACCTAATTTGCTAATATTTCCCCTTCCTCCAGTCTTGGCAGTGTCAGATCAGTGGGACAAATTATGTTGAAGGTTTTAACTATACATTAAGGTTTACAATGATGAATGAAAGACTGCTGAATTTTTGTTCTGTAGAGAATAATAGCTTGTGGAATATGTTAAACACTTCTCAAGATCAATGGAAAGCTTATTTGGTTTTTAACATCGCTAAAATTCAGAAATCAGAGGAAACATTCAATTCCATTTGGCTTATGAATCAACATATGAATGAGAAGCAAATGCGTTTGGTTAACTTGGTTGTTCTGCCATTTGATAGGATTATGCTTACTTCATATTCCTGGCTGCCTCTGATCTTTCACATATATCTTGTTCTGTCCCATCCCATCCCGTCCTGTCTCTAATAAGATGCAAAGACTGCTCATATCACCTTTTGAGTTAGTGAATTCTTGAGAACCCCTGTGGGAAAATGTTCGCCTTATCTTTCTTAAATAGATGACTCCTTATTTTTAAACAGTGACCCTTAGTCCTAGCAACAAAAACAGAGATTGCTGGAAAAGATCAGCAGGTCTAGCAGCATTCTGTGGAGAGAAATCAGAGTTACCATTTCAGGTCGTGTGATCCTTCCCCTGAAATGGTGGACTTGATGCCTGAAAGAGAAAGAAAAAAAATGAAGTTTGAAAAAGTTATGGTTATTTTTGACCTGTGCTCGTCAAAATTAATGACCTAACTATTCTAATTCCACATTCACTTTGATGGCTGCCTTCATTAACAGATGGTATTTTAAGCCTAAAAGATGCTTTGCTGGCCACACAAATGAGTAATGTGAAATACGAATTGTAGTGTCAGTGTGCTGCCAGGAATGTAGATGATGGATCATGTCAAACATCATGTTTTATTGACCATTCACAGCAGGCAGCATGTTGCTTATGTTCAACCAGCCTGTGTTTGCAAGCCTCAGAAAGTATATCCAACATTCGATATGATACTGTCTTTGAAAATTGTTTATGAAATAATTGGGGCTGTACTAAGGCTTTGGCTGGAAACCAGTTTAAGATCATCAGCCAGGCTCACAGTGTGGTAAACTTGCCAATTCTCGAAGTTACTATATATATATATATACTCAGGATCCCATTTCAATTTCACCTTTGCATATACTTGACAACTTTTCAAAAAAAAGGATCATGATGATAGCCAAACACCGCTGCATCCCCCATGGCAAAGACCTAACCAATCAGAAACAACTTGCCTGATCTGCGAATTAAGATTGACAGTTAACTGTTCTTGTTGAATCACTCATGATGACCCAAACAACCAAAACCCTCTCAGGCTTTATAAAATGATATGTTTTTTTTCTCTAAATTCTGTTTCTTCTCCTAATTCTGATAAGTGGAAGAGCTAAAGCTTCCAATTGTAGTCTCCATTAACAATGTTTAACTGCTAAACATTTATTTGTTTAACATTTCCCATTTCAATACCTTTTTATCTTTCTTTGTCTCCGCTGTTTAATTAACTATATCTTCACAAATGTGATTCCCTGCCCTGAGTGTTTATAGTGAAAGTTTCTCTGTTTTCCTATCTACTCTGCTCACCAAAATATAGGTCATGTCCACTTCAAGTGCAGACCGCACAGGTGGCACAGATCCAATTCCCTCATACCACTGCCAATGAGCCATGAACAAAAACTCACTTCAACATGCCAGCAGCCCCAGAGTCTGGGAAATTTGTTTCCAAGAGATACTTCCTGGCACGTACAAAGTCAATAATGTTCCTTGTAGCAGAGACAGAAAATAAAGCCACAAGAAACAGGAACAATTAAAACTGCTTAGAGAGAAGTTGTTTATCGAAGTGACAAGAATGTTTGAGAGGTACATTCAGATTAAAGTAGAAGGGCTCGCACTTATTCATTAGAAACTCTTTGACAGGTTTCAAATTGCTCAAGTAATTTGCATAAGAGCTGACTCTAATTTTGATGAGGAAGTTTAATTAATTTGTATCCTCAATTTAATCAACATCATTGTCCCAATGATTAAAAAGAATTAGTTAGACTTTCAAAGATTTATAAGTATAAGACAGATTCAAAAAATGTATGATATCTATTTTTCTGTTGTTAGGTGCTAGACATGTATTATATATATGTGATTAAAATCTCCCCCAGGCATCATACTGCTGAGGTCACAGTGGTTTGATAAGTTCCCACATGTTGATAAGGCCATAAAAAAACTAATTGAATTCCAGGGTTTATTACAACTGGTGTAAAATATAAAATCGAAGAGGTAATGATGAGGCTATATAAAATTTTAATAAGTACTTAGAATATTGAGTGCTATATTAGGTTCCACAATTTGGGAATTAAATTGACATTTTTGAAAGGGTACGAGCAAAGTCACTAGAATAAAGCTCAGTATGGACAAATACAAATATAAAGTAAAACATGCTTCATCAATGCCACATGGGTATGAGGAAATATGATAGGATGACTTTCCAATTGTGTATGAGTGGGATAGTTGAAGAGTCAAAAAGAGGACCATTGGTAAAAGATCAATTGAAAGACACTTAGAATGGAATCAAAACAAATCCCTTTTTGCTGAATGCTGTACAGATTGTATTGTTAACGAGGCAGAATGTAAAAGCATTAAGTAATTAATCTTTCAGTGGAGTGCCACACTATAGTTTCTCTGCATGTTAGACACACCTTATTTTTAAATGCATTGCAGTTCTAATGAGCCAGAAATCCAGAACACAATGACATGGAAACTGGGAGATTGTAGTCGAATAAATTTAAAAACATTTCTTTGGAGTAACATTGTTTTTGTAACAAGTTTGAGTGAAATATTCCATCTGTCAAAGGACAGTGTAGTTTTTGAATTAAGGAAATGCAAGGCTCACTTTTACTCCTGTACACCCAGTGGCAATAGTTCAGACAGAGATGGAGCCTCCAACATGTTCCTGATATTTTTCACTTTGATTTACTTCAGGTCACACATGGATGACCACCTCCTCAAGGCAGGTAGGGACCTACTTTACATACAAACCAATGTCAAGGGTTCTGTGACACCATTTTAAGTAAACATTTTGGCAAACCCACACCATGCTGAATCTGATGAAGAAAAGCAACACGGTGGAAGTAACTATGAAAATGCTCCTTTTCTGAAGATCTCTTGAGTCCACATCCCAATGTCGCACAGTTGGCTCCTGGCTCTCACCGGCTTTGGTTCTCCCTCCCAATACTAGCAGTTCCCTAATGCAACATTTTCTTCAGTCCCCAGCCTCATTGGGATCCTGATCCAGTTTCTGTTCTCACCCACCAACTCTGTAGTCACTCCCATCTGCCTTGGGAAGGGTAATGATTCAGATTTTAACAGAAGCCCTCACTGTTAAGAGGTTGCACTCTGAGCTCAACACTGAAGTTCTCCTTTTGTCTCCAAATCTAGCCTTTCAAAACAGATTACAACTTAGTATGGAATTGTAAGCAACTGGGCTCTTACAAGTAACATTGAGTAATTTGCATTTTATATATGTTTATTTTGTGTTAGAAAGTTGACTATGTTCAACAAATCAAGAAGGGATTGTGCTTCGCTAGTAATAGTTCATTTTCTAGTGGCTAGCAAATAATTTGGGAGTATAGTTGTGGGTTTAGGACTATTTGAATTAAAGAATCTGAAGGAACTAAAATCTGTAACTCAGAACTACATAGTGCTTGGTCCTGGGCTCTGTCAGCACTTTTGAGAATTGTTGCTACTAGCACTGTTGTGCTGAAAGGTTGAGGGCATGAAGTTTTGCCATTTGGAGTACTTGGAAGAAGGATCTGATTCATGGAAGGCTGGAAGTGTGGCTCAGAGTAATAATGATTTCAAAATGCAAAGCAGAAAAAGATCAAAAGGTCTGGCAGCATCTGTGAAGAAAAAAAAAGTTAGAGTCAACATTTTGGGTCCAGTGACCCTTCCTCAGAACTGATGGTGGCTGGGAAAACGTCAGTTTACATGCAGAAAAAAG
This sequence comes from Stegostoma tigrinum, assembly GCF_030684315.1. Classification (NCBI taxonomy): domain Eukaryota; kingdom Metazoa; phylum Chordata; class Chondrichthyes; order Orectolobiformes; family Stegostomatidae; genus Stegostoma; species Stegostoma tigrinum. Next base: position 57,836,234 of record NC_081368.1, on the reverse strand, counting down.
GGAGGGAGTGGGGTAGGGAGTAAATGATAGAATAGAGCCTAAAGAGAGAGAAGAACAGTTGGACAGACAATGGAGTTGATAACAATCAGACTGGGAGGGTGAGTAGTTGTTTCTGGGGACTGTTAGTGGCTAACAACTGTGCTAGCAAGACCTGGTGTGTGGCGTGGGGTGCTGGGACATGGGAGAATTTAGGCCTTAAAATAGTTAAACTCAGTATGATTCTGGAGGGCTGCAGGGTCCCCAGGCAGAAAATGAGGTGTTCAGAGATAATGGGAACTGCAGATGCTGGAGAATCCAAGATAACAAAGTGTGAAGCTGGATGAACACAGCAGGCCAAGCAGCATCTCAGGAGGTGTTGTTCTTATTGCTGGCATTGTGCTTCACTGGAACACTACAGCAAGCCAGAGACAGACATGTTGGCCAGGGAAAAGGGTGGTGCATTAAAGTGACAGGCAACAGGTAGTTCAGGGTCATTTTTGCGAGCAGAACGTAGATGAATGGTGCCCAGTCTATGCTTCATTTCTACAATGTAGAGGAGACCACATTATGAGCAGCAAATGCAGTTGACTGGATTCTAGGAAATGCAGGTGAAGTGTTGCTTCACCTGTAAGTTACATTTGGGCCCATGGATACTGGGGAGGGAGGAGGGAAATGGGTAGGTGTTGTATCTTTGCCGATTACAGGAAGATACTGTAGGGCTGTGGAGGGTTGTTAACGATGAGAGAAGCATGGAGCAGGGTATCCCAGAGAGAACGGTCCCTGTGGTAGGCAGACAAGGGAGGGATGGCAAACATGTGTCTGGAGGTGGCATCTTGCTGGAGGTGGCGAAAATGGTGTCAGATGATCTTCTGGATGTGGATGCTGGTGGGACAGTTGGTAAGGAAAAGGGGAACACTATCGCCGTTGAGGAAGGATAGAGAAGTCGGCACAACATTGTGGGCTGAAGGGCCTGTTCTGTGCTGTACTGTTCTATGTTCTATGTTCTAAGTGGTGAGGGGGAAGTGTGGGAGATGGGTCAGACTCGGGTGAGGGTCCTGTCGACAATCGTGCTGGGAAATCCTCCGTTGATGAAGAGGATGACATTTCAGAGGCTCCCTTGTCAAAACTGGCCTAACCTGAACATATACGATGGAGACAGAAGAACGGAGAGAATGGGATGGAATCTTTACAGGAAGCAGGGTGTGAGAATGTATAGTCCAGGTAGCTGTTGGAGTCAGTGGGTTAGTAGTGGATATTAGTGGCCAATCTATCCCCAGAAATGGTAAAGGAAATGTCCATGACGGAAGGGAGGAGTCAGAGATAGACCAGGTGTAAGTGAGGGCAGGGTGGAAATTGGAGGTGAAATCAATGAGCTTTTCCTGTTCCAGATGACGAGGAGAAGCAGCACCGATGACTTCAGAGAAAGAGGTGTGGGTGGGGGCCAAAATAGGACTGCAACAAGGAATGTTCCACGTACCCCATGAAGAGATAGTAATAACTGGGGCCCATATAGGTAAGCATGGCCACCCCTCTTACCTGAAGGAAATGAGAGGTGTTAAAAGAAGCGTTGTTGAGGGTGTGGATGAGTTCGGCCAAGCAAAAGAGGGTGGTGGTGGGTGGTGATGGTTCAGGTCTTTGCTCCAGGAAGAAGTGGAGAGGCCTAAGACCCTTCTGGTGGGGAATGGATGTGTAAAAGGATTGCATGTTCATGGTAAAGGGAAAGTGGCTAGATCCTGCAGAGGAGAAGTTTTGAAACTGGCACAAGGCATCAGAAGAATCATGAAATACATGGACAAGGATTGGACCGGGGAGAGAAGACTGAGTTAAGTTAGGAAGAGATGAGTTCTATGGGGCAGGAGAAGGCTGAAGCAGTGGGTCTGCCTGGACAATCCTGTTTATGAATTTTTGCAGAAGGTAGAAACTAACTGTGTGGGGTTGGGGGGCTATTAGCTTGGAAGTGGAGGTGGGGAGATCACCGGATGAAATGAGATCAGTTACCATAGTGGATACAATGGTCTGATGCATCATGGTGTTGTCATGGTCCAGGGGAAGGTAGGAGGAGGTACCAGAGAGCTGGCGCTCAGCCTCTGAAAGGTGGAGGTCAGTACGCCAGACTACAACAGCACAACCCTTATCAGCAGGCTTAATAACAAAGTGTGGATTAGATCTGAGTGCACCGAGTTCAGTCAGTTTGGAGGGAGATAGGTTGGATTTGGCGAGCGGGACAGAAAAAGTGAGGCGACTAATGTCACATTGAAAGTTCTCAATAATCAGATTGAGTGTAGGTAAAAGGCCGGAGGGAGGTGTCCAGGTGGAAGGAAAGTGTTGAACCTGTGTGAAAGGGTCTGTGGGACGGGAGGAGGACATGTTCAAAAAAATGGTCATAGAGGCGAAGATGGCAGAAGAAGAGTTCAGTGTCATGTTAAGGTGGGGACACAGAGGAATAGAGCTGAGGCCTTTGCTGAGTAGGGAGCATTCAGCATCGGAGGGCGGAAGGTTGGGAGGAATAGTGAATACCTGACAGGAGGTGGAATTGTGAGTGGGGATGGAGTCAGAGGAAAGGATAGGACAGGGAGGTTCCAGAGAGCCATGGGTATTTTTGAGTTGTTGCATCTTGTGGGCCTTGATGCCTGAAAGGAAAAGAAGTTTCTTGTTAGCACGACAAATGAGCTGGAGGATGAAGTGGAACTGCGGGGTGGTGCAGCCCTGAGCCAGCATGTTGTAAAGCTGTTGAAGAGAAAGGTTGAGAGTATGCAAGTTTTGCTGCATGGCACTGAGCGTGGATCTCAGGATGCAGCGAGAGCCACTGTCCTTGGAGCATTGAACATCTTGGAGATATCTGTGATCCTGGGAGGATTCAAAACATGAGGGATGAAACTTCAGTTGGAATCCACATGGATTCCACATGAGACAGAGGCAGTCACAGAGGAATATGATGCATCTGTGGAAGCGAGTTTTAACAAATACCTGGTCAAACACCAGGAGTGAGAGTGAAATTAATGTCGGTAGACCAGAAAAGAGATTGGAATGGAAATCCTGTCGGAGACAGGAGCAGAACTTCTTCAAGGAGGGCATTCCTGGAAGAGATGTGGCAATGAGTTAAAAACCACATAAAAACCAAAAGAAATGTGGATGTGGTAAATCAGGAACAAAAACAGAAGTTGCTGGAAAGCTCAGCAGGTCTGGTAGCATCTGTGAAAGAAAAAACAGAGTTAACATTTTGGGTCCGGTGACCCTTCCTCAGAACTGATGGTGGCTGGGAAAATGCCAGTTTATATGCAGAAAATAGGGAGGGGGTGGGGTAGGGAGTAAATGATAGGATAGAGCCCAAAGAGAGAGAAGAACAGTTGGATGGACAAAGGATTTGATAACAATCAGACTGGGAGGGTGAATAGTCGTTAGTGGGGACTGTTACTCACTAAGAGCAGGTAGCGTATAACGGTAGGCTATGTGGTAACGAGGACATCAGGCTCCATTTCCATTTCAGCAAGGTTCCACCACCACACACTTATTACCCACCCTTACCTTGTTTGTCTTCCACAGGGACTGTTCCCTCCAGGGTGCCCTGGTCCATGCTTCCCCCAACCCCTGACACTTCACCCCACCCCTGTAGCCCTACGGCACCTTCCGCAGTAACTGGCAAAGGTGCAACATCTGTCCATTTACCTCCTCGTTCGCCAGGGCCCAAACATACCTTCCCGGTGGAGCAACAATTCACTTGCACTTCCTAGAATCTAGTCTAATGCATTTGTTGTCTACAATTTGGTCTCCTCTGCATTGGGGAAATGAAGCATAGACTGGGTGACCACTTCCCAGATCATCGAGATCAATATGGAAACATAGAACATAGAACATAGAACAGTATAGCACAGTACAGGCCCTGTGGCCCATGATGATGTGCTGAACTTTTACCCTAATTCTCAGGTCGATCTTACCTCCACCGCTACCTCAAATGGAAGATCAGATCTTACACAGTTTTAATCCAGGTTGCCCTATTACATCACAGAATTGCAATTTCTATGTTGTGCAGTGATTTTTTTTCAGACAGCTCTTTTAAGACTTGACAGCTCTTGCTTCTGGTTTTGGCAAAATGCTAGTAGTAGCAGCTGGACTAATCTGTAACTTGCAGCCCCTTGTGGCCAAAAACATTTAAACAATTTTATTCACTCATTCCCACCCATACTCACTGGCGTCCAAGAGTATACTATGTCAAAAAATGTAGCCCTATGCAACCATTCATACTTCATACATATTATTTCATCTATCCCCAGAGCACTTCAAAACCCCTCTGCTGGCTCACTTCCAACTCTTGATGCTTACTACCCTCCAACTTTTTCCCTTAAACCCTCAACGTGGTTAAACCATGATGGGGTATTTTTACAGTTACCCCTACCATGGTATTTTCGGGTGAGGGGGAAGAACATAAAGGATAGCTGGTTATCTCACTGTCTTCTTTCCCACTTCAAAGTTGTCTCCATAACATGGTGAGTGAATTCACCAGCCACAACAATCAGCCTTGGGCCTAATGATGTTCCTTACCAATCAAATTATGGCTACATATGGCTATATTTCTATCCTACAGTAATGTGTGTAGTTGAGGGAAGTGGAATGCAAAGGTAATGCTGCATTTTGACCATCTCAGTTTACGAGGTTGAATGAAAAGGTGTTAACTTCTTTGGGAGATGGTTTGTTTCTAATGGTCAACCGCCCACCACCCCCCCCCCACCCCCCATCCTAAACTGCTCTCTGGCCTTCACAACCTGCTACCCCCAGCCCCCTCACACTCCTTTCCCAAACACCAGCACCACTCCCTTCATTTCCAATACTCCCTGGGCTCAGATTTCTATTCAGCATTCATGTTCAACCCAGATTGCCCAGTGTGGGACTATTTTCGAGACCCTGACACACGCAAGTTGTGGACACAAGGCTAGTGTATACAAAAATGGTAGAGCAGGATTTAACTAGTGCCTCCTTCTAGCAGGTCACAGTCGCACATACTATTACACCACTTCGATATAGGTCCTTACGCACATGCTCAGTCACTGCCATTACAGTATTTGGCATTAGTAACCTTTTACTCCGTAGTAAGTGGCTCCTGAAGGTGGGGTTTCCTTTCCCTCCAAAGTATTATCCCTGTGGAGCTGACTTCTTTTAAAATCAGTCAGCATGCAGCTGACTTTTCTATTGCTGGGTAGTTGAGCAATATGTAACGCCCTCCACATTAATATTGAACAATCAGTGTCAATTTTGAAAACGGTTTCATTTACCCCTGCACAGTATTCGAGGAAAGCTGTAGACTCGATGGCTACAGATTGGAGTTCGTAGTGGGGTCTGAAGACAAAACCTTGGTTCTCCCCAGTGTTTAATCAATTTAAAGAGATCCTTGTTTTCTGATCACAAATTACAACATGCCAGTTCTGCAGAATGCTTTATCACTGTTCTTTTGGTGATCTCTCTGCAGCGAAGTGTTGTATGAGTTTTTAACTTTCACTGACCTCTACTTATCCACAATGGATATTGCATTGGGCAGCATATTGAATGTATGTTAACTATTTTCTGTTGCTATCTTTGCATCTTAAAGTGCTAAAGTCTTACTAAATATCATTGATGTCAAGTATAAATGAAAAATATTGCAAAAGGTGCTCTTTGTTGCTCTGTAGAAAGTCTCAAAAGGCTTTGACAATATCAGTTGCAAAGCTAAATTCTTTGCTCAGGGGTATATGAAGATAATTTATTTTTCTATTTTTTCTACGAATCATCCCTCTGATAAAACCAAATGATTATAATTTCAAAGCAAAAACGATAAAAAAGATGGGCTAAGTGGTTTCTTGAACAAATATAATGGACTGAGTTTTCCTAAAACTTGGCAATGCGTCTGTTTCAGAGTTTCATGTAGGATTTCTCTCTGTCAGCTCTAATGAGTTCTTGAATGCAACTTTATGGTGTTTGCTTCATTAAGAGCGTGCTATGCTTCATGGTGCAGTTCTTATACTATCTTTCACTTCTCAGTGGTGGAAATATTCTCTGCTGCCAGGACATTCTGAGTTACCCATTGTTAGATGTGAAGCTCAGCTGTGCACCAGGTTAAGTGCTGACAGCCAGGAACAGACCTTCCCAATTACAATGTGCAAAGAATTGCTCTAGAGATGGCTGAGAGGCAGGATGGTATTCCAATTTTCTAACAGGTATCTGGAGGCCCCTGACGGATGGACAGGAGGGTCATCCTCTTAGTGCAGAACCAAAAGAGGAGACTGTGGCGCTAGGCCCAGCTAGCCTGGTCTAAAATTGCTAACCAGTTCAGTAAAAGATCCATATCCAGAAGAACACCCAACAATGCAGGAAGTAGGCTAATGGTCTTCTGAGATCTGCAAGGGTAAGTGCTGGAATTTTCTCTCTGCTAACTCACACTCACACTGACCTGACACTCACCTGGACTCGCTATATAAATTCCGCGCTACAAGAGCAGGTCAGAGGCTAGGAATGCTGTGTGAATAAGCAATCTTCTGACTGCGTAAAGCCTGTCCACTACCTAACAGGCACAAGTCAAAAACATGATGTAATACTCCCCAGTTGTCTGGATGCGTGCAGCTCCATCAACAGTCAAGAAGTTTGACACTTTTCAGGACAAAGAAGCCTGCTTGATTGGTACCAAGATGCATGTCCTGCCATTCCCTCTGTAACTGACACTCAGTAGCAGAATTGTGCATTATCTCAAAGATGCAATGCCGGGGAATTCACGAAATATCCTTTGATTGTACCTTCCGAAACTTCAACCACTTCCGGTTACAAGCTTAGGGGCAACAGATAGATGGGAGGACTGGAGTGCAAGTTCTTTTCCAAGCCACTCACCACCGTGCCTTGGAAATATATTATCATTCCTTCAATGTTGCTAGGTCAAAATCCTGAGTTCCCTCCCTAATAGCATTATGTCTACCTACAGCAGGTGCCCTACAGTGATTCAAGAAGGTAGCTCGCCACCACTTTCTCAAGGGCAATGAGAGACACAGCATAAATACTGGCCAGCCAGCAATGCCCATGTCCCATGATTGAATTTAAGAAAAACATTCTCACTCAGCTACTGCAGCCACCAAAATTCGTAGTCTACCACTCCCACCGATGTATGCAGCATTTCCCCTCAATGCCTCTCACCCACACTCATACCGTCAAGCTACTAACTCTTCCTACACTCTGCATTTCCAATTCATTATGTTTCTTCCACTTTCACCAACAATAATGACTGTTTTCATCTCAAATAATCCCTCCCTGCAATGAGACAAAGGCCTACAATAGAACAGAGAGGACCAGGACTGGTGATGGTCAGTGTGTTCCCTCTGAGCTGTGTGGCAGTGTGCAGCCATTCTGATACTCTGCCTACACTGTTTGGGATAACAAGGTGTAGAGTTGGATGAACACAGCAGGCCCAGGTGTCATCAGAGATGCAGGAAAGCTGAAGTTTCGGGTCTTGACCCAGAAATGGGGAGGGGAAAGGGATTCTGAAATAAATAGAGAGAGAGAGGGGGAGGTGAATGGAAGGTAAATAATGGAGCAGATAGGTGGAGAGGAGACGGACAGGTCAAAGAGGCGGGATGGAGCCAGGAAAGATGACTGTAGATGGGGAATTAGGATGGGGTTTGGTCAGTCAAGGGAAGATAGACAGGTCAAGGAGGTGGGGATGAGGCTGGTAGGTAGGAAGTAGGGGTAAGGGTTGAGGTGAGACGAGCGGAAGGATGGGAGAAAAGATGAACAGGTCAAGGAGGCAGAGACGAACTGGGCTCGTTTTGGGATGAGGTCGGGGATGGGGAGATTTTCCAGTTTGTGAAGTCCATATTGATACCATTGGGCTGCAATGTTCCCAGTGTTTGGTGTTGGTTTGCTGATTGTGGCATTAACTTCCTGTCCTGAAAGTCGCTACTGAACATTAGAGAGAATGCTGCTGATAGGGTGCATGGTGACACTTAGGTCTTGCATATGGCAAAAACACATTTCACTGTTTTTTAGATACATGTTACAATAAATCTAAATCTAAATTTGAAATCTCTGAGGAGACAATCCTTCCTGAGCAGGAGAGGATCAAGAACACGCATCCAATGAAGCTTAGAAGCCTATGTTCTGGCAACCAAGTAAGATTCAATTGATGGACTACGCTGCTGTCCCTTTGCAAATGCTGGATTATTCTTAATATGTCCAAGCCTTCTACCTCTACTTCATACCTCAGTGTCTCTTTTGCTTTGTTCCCTGCAGTCAGCAGGCATCTGCAGGATCTCTAGTTGGAATAAAGTGCAAGATACCTGCAAGACATCGCCATCTCTTTCACCTTAGATCATGGAGAGCCAAGTTCACCAGAACTCTCAGTAGCTGCCAGAGATGTACGCAGACTTTCACGCCATCTCTTTATCCATTGCTGGTGAACACCGAGGGCAAAGTAACAGAGAGTAATGGACCTTGGCCTCCCCCAAATTCCCTTTCCTCATGTGGAGACACGTGGTTCCTTTAGTCACCCAGATGGGAGAGGTACCACATACGCAGGCCACCCTAAAAATTTCCTCTTAGCAAACTTCAGTGGTGTCCGCCTTCTTCATCTGTATCTTGCCTCTGAAACTCCATCCTGTGGAAGTTTCTCATGAAGGAGAGAGAGCCTGCCTGAGTCACAGTCAGGGTCATATCACAACAAGTACACCTTGGATCATCTGGCCAAAACGTCAAGACCAATGAACTCTGCTATAGATTAGCCTCCTGCCAATTGAAGCCTACTACCCAGGCCCACAGCTCTGACCTGGTTACAGGGAAATGAGATGAAACAGTTTGGCCCAGAACAAACTGCATCAGCAACAGCTTTGATACATTTATGAGTTGACAATTCAGAGATCCCACACAGGTCCTCAGTGGATCCTTGGATACAGTTAGTTGCATACAAATTAAGCATAATTGTAATCTGATGTCCTCTGGGATAGAATGCTTATCCACACCTTCAGATCACAGGTCCCGCTCCAGCAGATGGCACAACGCTGTGACAATGTCCCATGACGTCCTCAACATGTGACTACAATATTGCTGACCCATCTGGAGAAAATGACATTGAGGGCAATCAACTCTGGGTCTCCTGCATCTCCTCTATATCTTGAAGGTTACTGCTGGACCAGTGCTTATTGAATTCTTTATTTCTCGATAGCAACACCTTCTAAAGCTGGATCCATCAGTCATGGCTCCAATGAAACTGTTTGTATAATGTCAGAAACAAAACAGCCCCTTATTAATGTGAGCAGTCAGCATTTGTATAGCACACAAATTAACATGGTTCTCCATAAATTTCTTTTGAATTTGAACACTTTCCACAGAAAGAGATATGGGATTATCAGTATAGTGCTGAAAACTATAGTGCTTATGAATTAAGCTGTATCTCAGAACATCTTTGCTAATGATTTAAGCCACTTTATCATGAATACACATCAAAAGATGTCCTTTTGTTATTCATGTGGTGACATTTCTGATTATTAATATGACATAAGAATCCTGTTGCTCTTCACCTGCCCAGAAACAAAAGATTTGAGATGAAATGCTGTCAAGTATCACTTACTCAGCTATGAGCTGCTCACTGATGCTCAATTTGGTTTCCACCAGGCCCACTCAGCTCCTGACCTCATTTCAGCCTTGATTCAGACATGGACAAGTGAGCTGAACTACAAAGGTGAAGTGCCAGTAACTGTCTTTGACATCATGTCAGCATTTGACTTAACTATGACATCAAGGAAATCTAGATGTACAGGAGTCAATCTAAACTAGGGGAAAACTCTTCACTGGCAGGCAACATACCCAGCACAAAGGAAGATTATTGTTACTGTGGAGCCCAATCATCTTAGTCCCAGGGTGCCACTGCATTTACCCCATGTCCAATGGCATTGCTGTCACCAAAACTGTGACTGTCAACATCCTGAGGGTTACCAGTCACCAGAAAATGAATGGACTAGCTATGTATATGCTGTGGATACAAAATCAGGGCAGAAGCTAAGAATTCTGTGGTGAGTATTTCACCTCGGGTCTCCCCATTCACTGTTCACCATCTACAAATTAGGATTTGATGCAAAATTCTCCAAATGCCTGAATGGATGCACCCCAATGCTTTTGAGAAGCTTGATACCCATGTCACTACCTTCAATATTAACTCCCTTCACCGCTGAGGCATCGTGGCAGAACAGTGTACCAATTATAAGATGATACAGAAACATATCCAGGATTTTGAACAGAACCTCCCAAACCAGCAGCTTCTATCAACTAGAACTTCAAGTGTAACATATGTATGAGAACACACATACTTGGACTTCCATCTATATCACTCATCCTTCACTGTTGCAGGTTCAAAACCTTAAAACTCCATTCCTAACAGCATTCTGTGTGTACCTAACCCCTTAGAATATAGAAGTTCAGGAAGGCAGCTCATCACCCTCCTCTCAAGAGCATTTCAATCGTGGAAGTAAATACTGGTCAAGCCAATGCTGCCGACATCCTGTGAATGAAGTAAAATGAATTATTCATGTAGATAATCAAAGGAGGTTTAAGGTTTTGAACCTTAATAATAAGTCGATATCAAAGAAATCACTGTAAAGTGAAAACAAATCATTTAAATTCACATCACAAGCATGACTTTGTCTGCAAAACTTCAATCTTTTCAAATGAGCTGCTAGGATCTGTTTAATAAATGATTGTAATTGTATTCTAGAAAACAATTCCTTACCTTTCCTGGTTAAACTTGCTCCTCGTACTTGGCAAAGGTACCAAAAAAAATTCTTAACTCTGTCACATCCATTGTAATATTTTAACCACTCTAAGTTACTTCAAAATGACTGGCCTAATCATCAGTGCTACTGACAAATTGTGCAACAAAATACATGTTCAATTTTTCACTTCATTGCTCTTGAATTATCATGAAAAATGATATTTGGTTTCCCTTATAATCTCAATATTTGGCATTTCATCTCCACAAGGATGCTGCAGTGGTCACTACAATTGGTACTGTTATGGACAGATGCATCTGTAGCAGACGATTCATCAGCATGAGGTCATGCTGTTCTCTTTTGTTGGTTCCCTCACCACCTGCCGTAGTCCCAGTCTAGCAGCTATGTCCTTTACGACCTGACCAGCTCAATCAGTAGTGCTGCTGCCAAACCACTCTTGGTGGTTGACAGGGAAATCCCTAACCCAGGGTACATTCTGTGCCCTTGCTACACTCAGGGTCTCTTGTAGCACATTAGTTGTGTTCTTCCCTCTGGGTCAGGAGGCATAAGGTCAAGCCCTACCTGTTCCACTGATGTGTGATAATCTGTCTGAACAGGTTCATTAGAAGACATCTGTTTACTGTCTTAGTTAAATAAACAGATAAGTGATGGTTTGCTGATTTTTAAAGTTTTTATTCCTATAAAATCAAGGACAGTAGTTAAAACCACTATTGGGAAGACATAATTATTTCACTAAATTTATAGCTTAACCAGTGAAACTACATGATACAACTACTGACAACAGTGATAACTGTTTGACCCAGGGTTTGATTCCATCCTTGGTTGGCTGTCTCTGTGGAGTTTCTCCCTGTGGCCCCCCTCTGGGTGCTCTGATTTCCTCCAAAAGTCGAAAGATGGGCAGGTTAGGCGGATTGGCCATGCTAAATTGCCTATAGTGTCTAGGGATGTGCAGGCGAGGTGGATTAGCCATAAGAAATGCAGGGTTACAGGGATAGGATAGGGGTGGGTGGGTCGGTGTGGGATGTTCTTTGGAGAGTAGGTGGGGGCTGAATGGCTGCTTCCACACTATAGGATTCAGTGAAAAATAAGCTTTAGTTTTGTAAATTTTAGTTTTAGTGTTATTTTTGACTTTTAAGAATTCTGCTTAAAAATGTTGAATTTGGTAGGTTCAATAGACCACTTTGCTTAGTTCTTCTTTGTATGTTGTGTCCTGGGTTTAATAAGCCTATTTGACACATCCTTGCAAAAAATTTAACGAATTATTAAAAAATAAATTATGCTGGCATTTACTCTTCAAATGTTAATTTTGATTGAGACATGAAGTAGGAGGGGTGTTGAAAGTTCAATCAGGGAAAGTAGTTTTATTTGAATTCAACAATTATTAGCTACATTACTTGTCATCGCTCAAACTTTCCATGTCGTTAATAGATTACTTCCGTGAGAATCTGTCTGATGAAATAAGCAGTGGGAGATTAAGCACTGTTTGTCATAAACATTCATGATGATTTGTGAATATTTCTGTATTTTCTGGCCGATCAGATTTTCTGCTGAGATGTCACAAATCAGCAATTTACTACATATGGGGGTCTCTCAGTCATGTATGGGCAAATTAGATTTGGATTTATAAACTGTAGAAATAGGTCCATACTTGCCTGTTCGCTACAATTATCAGAATATTATGTCAATTTTTTTAAACATTGAACACTGATAGAGTTCACTCTCCTTGATGCCATCTCATCTCCCACTTTAAAACGCACTCTGAAATAGGTAGATCTCATGTGGCACTTGTCACAGGTAGGGTAGATGATGTGGCGATTTTCAAGTGTATGATTATTCTAGCTGAAGTACAATTGTCTGTCAGTTAGTTGGCTCCTTTACCACAATAGGCTTAAATTATTCTAGCTGATTCAAAGTTCTTTTCTTTGTAGTCAGCTTTGCAGGTTAGCCAAAGATCAGCTTAGCTTTGTCTTTTATTTCATAAATGAGCGTTTGGGCTCAAAATGAACTTTGTCTCAATTATTACTGGTACTCTCAGGCCACTTCCTAACTTAAATTGGAAGAAAGAAAATAAAATTGCTCAGTGAGGACAATCAAAATCCTTTCACAGGCTACCCTGGAAATTCTGTTGCAATTTCCTCACAGATAATGTAAAATTATTTGAAACCTAATGCTCAAACTTTGACAGAACTTTCTGTGAGAAGCTAGGGAAGTGATTGCTGAGCCCCTTGCTGAGATGTTTGTCCCATCGATAGCTACAGGTGTGTTGCCAGAAGACTGTAGGTTGGAGAACTTGGTGCAGCTATTTAGGAATTGTGGTAAGGAAAAGCCAGGGAACTATAGTCCAGAGAGCCTGAGAGTGGTGGTGGGCAAATTGTTGGAGGGAATTCTGAGGGACAGGGTTTACATGTATCTGGAAAGGCAAGGGCTGATTAGGGATAGCCAACATGGCTTTGTGTGTGGAAATCATGTCTCACTAACTTGAATGAGTTTTTTTGAAGAAGTAACAAAAAGGATTGATGAGGACAAAATGATGGACATGATCTATATGGGCTTCAGTCAGCATTCAACAAGGTTCCTCGTGGTGGATTCGTTAACAAGGTTATATCACAGGGAATACAGGGGGAACTAGCCACTTAGATAGAGAACTGGCTTGAAGGTAGAAGACAGAGTGTAGTGGTGGAAGGTTCTTTTTCGGACTGGAGGTCTGCGACTAGCTGTGTGCTACAAGGGTCAGTGCTGGGTCCACTGCTTTTCATCATTTATATAAATGATTTGGATGTGAATATAGGAGAAATGGTTAGTAAGTTTGTAGATGAAAATTGGAGGTGTAGTGGACAGCGAGGAAGGTTACCTCAGTGTACAACAGGATCTTGATCAGATGGACCAAGGGGCCAAGAAGTGGCAGATGGAGTTTAATTTAGATGAATGTGAGGTGTTGCATTTCAGAAAGAGAAATCAGAGTCAGACTATACATTTAATGATAAGGTCCTGGGGAGTATTGTTGAACAAAATGACCTTGAAGTACAGGTTCATAGTTCCTTGAAAGTGGAGTCGCAGTTAGACAGGACAGTGAAGAAAGCATTTGGTATGCTTGCCTTTTATTGGTTAGTCTACTGAGTGTAAGGATTGGTGGGGGGGGGGGGGGGAGTTCATGTTGCAACATTGATTAGGCCACTATTGGGATACAGTGTGTAATTCTGGTCTCTCTGTTACAGGAAAGATGTTGTGAAACTTGAAAGGGTTCAGAGAAGATTGGAGGGTTTGAGCTATAGGGAGAGGCTGAATAGGCTGGGGCTATTTTCCCTGGAGCATCACAGGCTAAGGGATGACCTTGTAGAGGTTTACAAAATCATGAAGGGCATGGATAGGGTGGATAGCAAAGGTCTTTTCCCTTGGGTGGGGAAATCCAAATCTAAAGGGCACAGGTTTAAGGTAAGATGAGTAAAATTTGAGAGGGATCTAAGTGGCAACTTTTTCATGCAGAGGGTGGTGGGTATATTGAATGAACTGCCAGAGGAAGTGGTGGAGGTGGATACATTAGCACATTTAAAAGGCATCTGGATGGGTGCATGAATAGGAAGGGTTTAGAGGGATACGGGCCAAACGTTGGCAAATGGGACTTGATTTATTTAGAATATCTGGATGGCTTGGACGAGTTGGACCGAAGGGTCTGTTTCCATGCTGTTTCTCTCTACACCTCTATGACTGAAAGATAAGAGCCTATGGTGTTGAAAGTCATATATCAGCATTGATAGAAAATTGGCTAAAGGACAGGCAACAGCGAGTTAGGATAATGGGTTATTTTTTCAGGTTGATGAACACTGAGGCTCCACAGGGATCAATGCTGGGATCACAACTGTTTACAATATGTATTAATGACTTCAAGGAAGGAAGAAAATGCACTGTCAGCCAAATTTGCAGACAACACAAAAATATGCAAAAAGTCAAGTTATGAGCGGGATATGAGCAGCTTACAGTGAGATATTGCTGGGTTAAGTCATTCAATAATATGTTGACAAATGGCCTATAATGTGAAAAAATGTGAAGTTCTTCATTTTTTGAAGGGAGAACAGAAGAAGAGAGCATTATTTAAAAGCAGAAAAACTGCAGGAAGTTGCAACACGATGGGACATAGGGATGCTTGTGCAGGAAACACAGAAAACTAACATGCATTGGCCATTATTTCAAGGGAAATCTCACTGCAATTCTATAAGTTGTTGCTGAGACAACATCTGTGGTATTGTGAGCAATTTTGGTCTGCCTATTTAAAAAAGATATTATTTCATTCGTGGCAGTTTAGAGATGTTCCACCAGGATGACTCCCAGTATGGAGAAATTTTTTTTATGAGAAAAGGCTAAATAGGTTGGGACTGTACTCTCTGGAGTTGAGACAAAGAAGAGATGATCTCATTAAAACATGTAAGATTCTTGAGGGGCTTGACAAGCTAAATACTGTGAAGGTATTTCCTCTCATGGGAGGACTCAGGGCCAGAGGGCATAGTCTCAGAGTAAAGGGGTTCCTGAGATGAGGAGGAACTTCTTCTGAATGTTGAGGGTCTTTGGAATTTCTTGCTATGGAGAGCAATGGGGGCAGAGTCCTTGTGTATAGTTAAGATTGAGATTTTTGATCAGTAAGGGAATTGAGAGTTGTGGGGAAAATGCAAGAAAATGAAATGAAGAATTTTGGATTAGTTATAATCCTGTAAAATCGTGGAACACGCTTGAGGCACCAAATGACCTATTCCTGTTCCTATTTATGATGGCCCTATGGTCTTAAATGGCACAGCTAGTGCAGATGTTTTTGAAAAATAGTCTAAAATATGAAGTATTGTCCAATAGCAATATAATTGCATGTGGATTTTTTTTAAGTATCATTATCGAAACAGTATTGATGAAGTGTAATACTTTATTGAGCATGGAACACTTTTTTTATGTTCCTGAAAGATTATAAAATTTTATTGATAGTTTAAATGAAGCAAATGTGTAATTGAGATGCTTACAGTTGTATATCACATTAATCAAGTGTCTTAAAACTTAGTAACCTACTGCGTGCAAATAATTAGAAAGTAAAACATAGAAAATTGTATTACTTCCTTTCAAAAAATACCAGGGTTACAAATTCATAAATCAAAAAATTTCTGTGAAGGTTTTCATGCTTCTTTGCAGCAACATCAGTTGAAGAGCCAATGGAATCCCTGAAAATGCTATTTTCCCAAGAATTTTTCATGTCTCTTCCATTCACAAGCACAAGAAACCCCAGGAGGATTAACTCCAATAATATGTGTTTGCATGATCTCAAAGTTAAAATCAGATTACATTTTCTGTCCACTTGGAAAGTCCTTCCAGTTGTTCAAATACAATTTGGACCAAAATTTGGCTGAATTTGTGCTCACCTCAGATGAAAGTTAGATACAGTATAATATTATCATAGTTAGAATGAAACTAGCCTGAGAAATGATCGTGTCAAAACTGACTCTCTCAGATTTCATAGCCTGAAATTGACCTGAGCTTTCTGTCAATGTTTGCACATCGCAAGAAATCATGAGGCTTTGGATGGGGTTAGAAATGTATCTATTGTGTAATCCAAATACTACAAGTTATATGGGGCGAGTTGAATAGACAGACTGTTTGTTCATGTCTGTAATTGTTTGTAATTTCATTCTCTATATTAAAATGTCTTCCTTGAAAAGTTTTGCCAGATTCTCATCTAATTGGTTCAATAAAATAAATTAATTTTCAGTCTCCTGCTCAATATTGATTTTTCATCCACTCCCTGCGTTCATCGTACATAAACATTGCACATAAGGGTGGCACGGTAGCTCAGTGGTTCGTACTGCTGCCTCACAGCACCAGGGACCCGGGTTCAATTCCACTCTCGGGTGACTGTCTGTGTGGAGTTTGCACATTCTCCCCATGTCTGGGTTTACTCCGGGTGCTCCGGTTTTCTCCCACAGTCCAAAGACGTGCAGGCTGGGTGGATTGGTATACTAAATTGCCCGCAGTGTTCAGGGATGTGAAGAGTACGGGGATGGATCTGGGCAGGATGCTCCGAGGTTCAGTGTGGACTTGTTGGGCTGAAGGGCCTGTTTCCACGTGGTAGGGATTCTATAAACAGGGTGGTTGAGAAGGTGTTTAGCATGCTTGCTGTCAGTGCTCAGACCTTTAAGTATAGGATTTGGGGCATCATGTTGAGGCTATATAAGATGTTGCGGAGGCCCCTTCTGGAGTACTGTGTCCAGTTCTGGTTGCCCTGTTATAGGAAGGATATTGCCAAGCTGGAGAGGACTCAGGAGAGATTTACCAGGATGTTGGTGGGAATGGAAGGTTTCAGTGAAAGGAGACACTGGATAGACAAGGACTTTTTTTGTTGGAGCATAAGAGGTTGAGGGGTCACCGTATAGAGGTTTATAAAATCATGTAGGGTACTGATAGGGAGAATGGCAGGTATATTTTCCCTCAGGTGGGGCAATTCAAGACGAGGGATATATATTTAAGGTGAGAGGAGAAAGATTTTAAAAAGACACAAGGGGCAATTTGTTAATATAGAGACTGAATGAACTCACAGAGGAAGTCATGAATGAGGCTACAGTTATAGTGTGTAAAAGGCATTTGGATAAATTCATGAATGAGAAATGTTTGGAGGGATATGGGCCAAAGCAGACAAGTGGGACTAGTTTAGTTTGGGATTATGGTTGGCATGGAGTGCATGGATGAGAAGGGTCAGTTTCTGTGCTCTATGACTATGACTCTAAGTGCCTTTAACAGTTCAGCATCAAGGTAAACAATAGGAAAGTCCAAGCATCAAACAGAATAAAATTACCTTTGTATGTCAGATTGGCAGTATCGATAAAAGTCAACATGTGATTCAGTTCTCTTTAATGGCAGATTAAAGAACATTATTATCTGACTGAGTTCGACAAACTACTAGCAAGCTTATTCAACACAATACAAGTAAATGAAGTGATTTACAAACTTTACAATACATGTCCAAAGCAAAAATAAATCTGTTTCGTGACTATCTCTCACTGTACAATTAGTGTTCAATTCCTAAACAGTACAACACTATCATGGAGTTAAATTCATTCAGTTTTTTGGCTAGCTGCTGAGTGGCAGGTTAGGAAGCACAGATAAAACATCATAAACCCATGCTTGAAAACCCTTGGCCACAGATCTGTGCCTCAAAATAATTACAATTACCATTGAGTCCATCCTACTGACATAGCCAACCTATAGAGATACACAGCTGTCAATCAAGAACTGCTACTGTTCTTGCCTCTATTCTTTGATCCGTATCAGCAGGTTCCAGAGCCTTGAAAGATATATCAGTAGAAAATGCATAAATAAGTGAGCACTTTTATTACAACTTCCATTCTTTACCAATGCATAACATAAAACATCTGTGATGAAGCTTGATGCTTCAACCAGCAACCATAAAATATTCTATGAAGCAAGGAAAACCCTCGACTTTGGTATTCAATCTTTAACGTCTTGAAATTTTTGTTATAACATAAGATTCAAAGTTTAGGCAAAGATCTGTAGCTTGGGTTATGGGTAAGGTTATTGACTTGCTCAGCGAGCTGGCTTGCTCTTGTTCAAATGTTTCATCACCATGCTTGGTGACATCATCAGTGGAGCCTCTGATGAAGTGATGTTATTCCACTCTGCTTGGATTTGTACTGTTTGGCCTGTTATGGTGAGTACTGTCATTTCCAGTTTTGATTTGTATGCGTTTGGATATGGAGTCCAATTCTATGTGTTTGTTGATTGCATTATGGTTGGAGAACCATGCCTTTAGGAATTCCCGTGTGTGCCTATGTTTGGTTTAGGCTCCTATAGTTACCTTGTCCCAGTTGAACTCTCTGATGAAGGGTCTAGGCCCGAAATGTCAGCTTTTGTGTTCCTAAGATGCTGCTTGACCTGCTGTGTTCATCCAGATTCACACTTTGTTATCTCGGATTCTCCAGCATCTGCAGTTCCCATTATCCCAGTTGAACTGATGGCCTTCATTGTTTGAATGTGCTGATATTAAGGAGAGTTCATCATGTTGTTTTGCTGCTAGTTGATGTTTATGTATTCTGATGACTAACTTCCTTCATGTCTGTCCAATGTAATGTTTGTGGCAGTCATTGCATGGTATTTTCTAAACTACATTGGTTCTGCATGTGGTGGGAATGGGGTCTTTAATCCTTGTAAGTAATTGTCGTAGAGTGGCTGGGGACTTGTGGGACATCATGATTCCTTGTGGGACACCATGATTCCTTGTGGTGTTAGGAGTTTTGTTTTCAGTTCCAATATGTTCTTGACGTAGGGCAGTGTGGCCAGTGTGTTAGGGTGTACTGTGTTGTCCCGATGTTGTCTGTTTAGTGGGCACCTGTGGGTGAAGTTGCAGGGATTTCTGTTTAAAGCAAGGATTTTGTTTTGGTGCTCTTTCTCTTTCCTGTGTAGTGTTAAGCGTAGGAGGTTGACGGATGGCCTTACAGAGATAACTGGGGTGTTGCAGTGCGTCCTGGCCTATTTAAATAGTGTCTTAATGCAGCTTTGTCTGTGCATTGGGGTCGTTGCTGTGGAAGTTGAGGATTTGATCAGTATGAGTTGCTTTTCTATACACTGAGGTTTGGAACTCCCTGTTGGTCATGTGCTCAACTTTAACATCCAGAAACAGAAATTGATTGTTGTTTCCTTCTTCCCTTGTGAACTTAATCCTTGTAAATACGCTGTTGATGAGGTGGTGGGTCTCCTAATGTGTTGACTATGTACTGGATCTATGTACTGAAGTTTGTGTTGAATGTGGGAGAGGGTGGTGTGTTCTGATCTTTGCATCGTTGCTTTTGCAATCAGGAGAATAACACCTCTTCATCAGAGACTCCACTTAATATGACATCTAGCATGGTGATGAAATGTCTGAACGAGAACAAGCCAACTCGGCGAGCAAGTCAACAACCTAGAACATGAGATGGTCTATCAAACGCACAAACAATCCCCATTGAAACCCAATATAACACTGCTTGGGTTCTCTCCGATCAAAAACAGCAGCAGTCAGGCTATACATATCAATGGCTTCCAGATTTAGCCATACTTCTGCTTTACTGCAGTTGTTATTCTTTGTCAAAATGTAATGTAAATATTCACTGCCCGATCAAAAATATCAACTGCCGCTCTTATTCTTGAATATGTAATTTGGCTGTGAGAATAAAATCCAAAAACCATCTCAATAAAAGTCAATAAAAGAATGCTTTATTTGACCACAGTGCTTGTAAATCTTTCTGAAAGACTTGTGCATTTCTCCATAATTTATTGAGCATGTGGGAGCACTGTTGTAACGCTGTCCGTATTCAAAGTTATTTTTTTTAATGTGGAGGCACTCATGGATCAAACTGTTGCTTGAAAAAGTTCTCGAGTCTTACATAATATGGATGATAGTGTGATGGGGGAATTCCCATCAGTCCGTGCACTTACACGTAAAAATCAAAGTATTCAATCAAAACGAAACTAAGTATTGAAGATAGAGGCACTGATTCAACATTTAAGAAAACACGCTCTGAAGTGATGACATTTCCTGCTTTATTGTAGTAAAGCAAAGAATTCAGCTGGACTGGATTTACCTCTTCTGGACAGGCATGAACTTCTACGTGTCCCTTCAACTCAGCCCAACTCATTTAGTTTTTCTGATGAAGGGTCTAGGCCCGAAATGTCAGCTTTTGTGCTCCTAAGCTGCTGCTGGGCCTGCTGTGTTCATTTAGCTCCACACTTTGTTACCTCGGATTCTCCAGCATCTGCAGTTCCCATTATCTCTGATCACAATTTTAACCTCATTGTGAAGCCTCTTCCAGGATGCCTAACCTGAAGAAGTTACCCTCCTCCCTCCGGACCAACCTCAGGGGATCTCTCTCCCACTGCAACTCTCTTGTAGTCTCTTCGGCCTTAAAACTGCTCGACCGTGTCCTGAAGCAAACCAAGTGCCACAGTCACATCACCTTCCTCAGCACCTGCCTATGGAACCAGATCACCCCCAATGGACTACAGTCCACATTTAAGCCTTCCCAATTTGGCCCCAACTGTGACCATATCTACCTTTTCTGATGAAGGGTATAGGCCCAAAACGTCAGCATTTGTGCTCCTAACATGCTGCTTGGCCTGCTGTGTTCATCCAGCTCCACACTTTGTTATCTCCAACACATTTAGTTTTTAGGGGCAGGGGTTGGGGTGCAGCTTATACTCATGCTTGCTAGGCTTCTAACAGGATTTCTATTTGACCACCGCCCAACTGCAGAATTCCGGTGGGACAGTTATTGCATCACGTGAAGATTCCCCAAAGTTTATGGAAGGTAGGTGTCAAGGGCGTTGTATCAGGATATATATGTGGGGAGAGGTTGAATCAGATGAGGGTTAGGGATCTTAATGTATGACACAACCTACATGTGTGTTTAGGAATCCATATGTAGGGAGAGATCAACATAGCTGAGAGTGGAATGTCCTTTATAAGGGAACTGCCAACATAGGTGACTATCTAGGAACATGCATGCAGGAGTGATAAGTCTGGCTAGTGGAGTGTGATCAATGATTTTGGGGGTTGGGAGTGTAGACAGATCATGAGCCATGGGGAGAGAGCAGTCAGTCAGTGGGAGATCAAAGAGGTGTGGAGCGTGTGGTCACAGTGTCAGATAGAAAGTGGACCAACGGTATTACAGGATTGTTAATTTGGCTGGGAGGAAGATCATTCCTTCAAGCAGTGCTTCCAGCTCAGCGAGCAAACTCACATCCAGAATCTCAACCTGA
Organism: Stegostoma tigrinum; assembly: GCF_030684315.1. Classification (NCBI taxonomy): domain Eukaryota; kingdom Metazoa; phylum Chordata; class Chondrichthyes; order Orectolobiformes; family Stegostomatidae; genus Stegostoma; species Stegostoma tigrinum. The sequence continues at coordinate 57,814,749 of NC_081368.1, read as the reverse complement.
GCTACAAGTCTTCTCAAAACTCGCTAGTGCTCCATGGTTTTCCAGAGGTCCTGGAAAACTGGCTGATGTGTTCAAAATAGAAAGCGGAATTAATTGGAGGCTTTGAGGCTCCTTAAAATGTTTTCGGTGGTCGACCCTTCAGTTGAGAACAGAGGAAGTTGTTCTCCTCCTGCCAGCTGACGATGGCAAAATATTACTGCATTTCTTAAATGTGGGCAAAGATTGTTTCTGGGACCTTGGCCTGATGGTTTATGAGGAAAGCCCATCTGCACAATCTCCTTGGAGGTTTGAAACTTTGAAACTTGTAACTCCGTGGTGCAGCTGGCATGCAACTACATCAGCTCTCACTGGTCTTCTGGCATGTCACAGGGAGGCATCTGCTACACTTTGACCTCAGAGGGGCATGGAGAGTAGTTAAGGTAGAGCACCTGCTGTGAAGCAGGTACTTGATGAATGATAAATTGTTACCCTTGGTTACCAAACACTTCTAAAAATGCTTCCATGTGTCTGATAAGATTCAATTTATTAAAACTGGGAATGGGCAGAAATTGAGAGGTATTGAGTCCGGACCTGAAATATTAATTTTTCACAAACAGTATTTGAATTTAAAATTACTCCTTGGGACTTGTACGTCCTTTCCTTCAGTTCTCAACCTTAGATCTATTATAGCCACTACCTCTGGTCTGTTGGTACCTGTTATATTTTGATTCGAGAAAGTGGCATGAACTAGGGCAGAGAGGAGGACAACTGGCGATTGTAGCCCTTCCCATTTCTTGATACTCATGACTGGTTAGTTGAGAAGGGGCAGCAGAGAAGTGTTCCTTTGAGTGATGGGCGAAATCAAGGGTAAGTTGAAGCTGTGATAGACTATAGCCCACAGCATCCAATTGTGCCCCATTCTCCATTAATACATTGTCATGTTTTGGATTGGATTGCAGACAAGGATTGAGTAAATCAAACTTTCAGTATACCCAAATGAAAGCATCCCTCTGAATTATAAATAGTAATTCTGGACTATTGAAAATTCAACTCTTGTTGCTGTTGTGAACTACAAACTGGGCCACTTTTGCAATTCAAAAATGGCTGTCTAAATGTAATTTATCAGAAGCTTTGAAATACAAACTTGGTTTTGGCATGCTGATAACATATGAAGGGAACAAATGAACGCTGTGAGAAATGTATCTTTCACAGAATGTTTCAGTCTGTGATGAAGCAAGTTAGCTCCAATAGTTTAACAAACCAAGTTAATAGTTCTTTAGTTTTGTGCTGAATTCTCCTGCAACATTTTATAAGAAAAATAACATCAAGAAAATTATGTTGGCTACTCCAGGTTCCTATGTATGCCAGATTTCTCAGTAGTATGTATTCATGGTTTTGTTAGCACATAGTTTTATGAGAAAATGTTGTAAGTATGTATATATATATATATATATATATATATATTTTAAGAAAGATAAAAATGTCCTTGAAATGCAGTTTATTATTTTAAGTAAACTACAAAGTCATTCCTCATATGTTTACTGCAGTCTTTCCTGTGTTTTCTTGAACAAGTTTTTGAGTTCTACAACTGTTCATCATTCCAGTCTTTTGTATAATAGTCGAGATTTATTTTTAATGGTATCTTGGCATCTATGTAAAGTTCTTTTTTTTTGCTTTTCTTTCTCATACTTAGAAGCATACAAAGCGAAATGGTGAAGAAAATAATAGAGACAATGATCATTGTGATTGCAATGGGAATGATCGGAGGTGAACAGGGGATGTCTAATGTCTGTAACAAAGGACATGGATTTGGTTCAGTTTGCACTTCTTCTGTGAAAACAGTTCGTCTGTGCAACAAGTCTTCCAAATAACTTTTATTACTCACAGTCTCATTGACAAACAAATTGACCATGACTGTGGAATGGAGAGGCTGGGGTTGCCCAAGATCACTGACTTTTACAAGTAGTTGATACAAACCATAGTCTTTGCTCAACAGTTTCTCTTGTAATGTAATATTTCCTGTCGCTGTATTAATTCCAAATGCATGAGGGGCAGGACCATTCCTCCCAACAATAGTGTAAGTCATGACGGCATTAATACCAGCATCATAGTCAATGGCATAAATCTCAGCCACTGCAGTTCCTTGGGGTGTGTTAGGGGGCACAAGAAGCCATGATATGTTTGACTGAGGAAGTAATACAGTTGGAGGATTATCATTTATGTCCAGAACAAATACAGTTATTTTTGCTGTGGAGGAGAGAGGTGATCTCCCATCATCCACAGCCTCAACCCAGAATACATGCATGGTATGTTTCTCTCGATCGACTGAAGAATTGCAACGTAATATTCCTTTGGTGTTGTCCATTAAAAAATGGCTACTACTATTCAGGATGGATACAGTAACATTACCATTAGCTCCTTCATCTAAATCTGTTACATTGATGACTCCAATTTCACCATGTCTCGGGAAGTTCTCTGGAATAAAGAATGTATAGTCATTGGTGAGGAAAGAGGGTGTGTTATCATTCTGGTCCAAGACATGAATGATTACAATAGTGCTTCTCTTTCTGGGAGGAACTCCATGGTCAACAGCAGAAACAGAAAACCGATACAGTTTGTCTTTTTCCCTGTCCAAAGTGGTGGACGCTATTAAATTTCCTGTGAATTGTTCAATTGAAAAGATGGGTAAAGCATCAGGTCCCAAGTGGTAAGTCACTTTCCCATTCTGGCCGCTGTCAGCATCTGTTGCTGAGATTTTCAGTAAAAAAGCTCCTGGCATATTGTTTTCTTCAATGAAAGCCTCGAAAGAGCTTTGGTAAAATTCTGGGGAGTTGTCATTTTCATCAGTAATCTTAACATGTATTGTTAGTTCATGAAGACTGTGAGGATCTTCTGCCTTAATTACAATCTCATATTGGTTTTCAAGCTCATGGTCTAAAAGCTGTGATGTGACTATAAGATGCTTATTTCTTGACCTTTCGTAGGGTTTTAAATAGAAAGGCACACTGCCGCTGATATAGATTGTTCCTTTTATGTAATGATCTGGGTCAGTTACTTCTAGGAGAGCAATTGGGGTATTTTCAGGTGCAGTCTCTTTCAGGTAAATCACACCATCTGCCTGGTTAGCTATATAACTGATCTCCAACTTTGGACTGTATTTGCTGCTGTGCATGACAGACACTGTAATTTGAATTATAGCTGGGGCACAGCCTGGGCCATTAGCTAACACTGTGAGTTTATGTATAGGAGATATCTCTGGATTTTTATTTCCAGAAAACGTGATAAGCCCAGTGTCACTATGTAAGGTAAATAGTTTCCTGGATATCTCCTGAACTCGATTGCCATAAGAATAGCTGATTTCAGCATTGGGGCCTAGATCTGCATCAAAGGCATGTAGCTGCGTCACTACACTATTGGAGGACATGTTTTCAGGGATCTGAATATCAAATGCTGATACATTAAAAACGGGGCAGTTATCGTTAATGTCTTGAATGTTAATCAGAAGTGTGGCTGTTCCAGATAAAGGGGGTATACCGCCATCCACAGCCACAATCTTCATTTCATACAAATCCTTCACCTCCCTGTCTAATGGTTGATGGACAACAATGGAGGGTGTTTCACCATCATTCAAGCTGAAAATATTTTGGCTATTTTCAAGAAAATAATGTTTAATGCTGTTCTCCCCAGTGTCATTGTCATTTGCATAATAGTCAATTCCAAACGATGTACCTGCAGCTGCATCTTCTGGAATAGAAAGGTTCATCACTTGTTCTGCAAAATACGGTGCATTATCATTGACATCCAGGATGACTATCTTAACTTTCACCATTTGCAGATACTGATCAGCACATAGAATAACCACATTGACTTCTTGGACACAAGGATCACCGCGGAATTCGACTGGACATAAAGTTTCTCTGTCAATTCTGTGCTTGGTTGTATATAGCTCTCCACTCTCATGCCTGAGAATCACATAGTCCATTTCTTTCATGAGTTTGTAAGCCATTGAATCACAGTTAGTAACTGATGTCAAAAGTATATCTGTGGCTATGTTTCCAATAAACACTCCTTCATTTTCATTCTCTTGCACTTTATATTCCAGTTCCATGGCCAGGTGATTATTTATCTTGTAGCAGAGTATCATCAGAACGATGTAGATTAGTTTCTGTGGAACAAAATGTTAATTATTGAAGGAGATGATAATACATGTTTCACTTGATTTTGCCACTGTGGATTTCAAAAACAAATGAAAACATTCTCATCTTAATACTTCATACATTTTGTTAGACTGCAAAAATTTAGAAGGAAGTGCAGTAATACAATATAAAGCACCCAGTGCTAACAATCAATAGTCACGTTATCAAATGCTGACATGGAGAACTCAGGTTCCTTAGCAAGATATTGGTTAAGCTGCACCCTTAAAACTACAGGGTTTCCCACACACTTTGGGAGATACCAATTCATCAGATGAGGGTGCCATGATGTAGAGAAATTGCTAACTGTTAAAGCACCATCTGAACCATAATGGAACTATGGTGCAACAGAAAGAGTATATAGGAAGATGTCAATGACTTGAAATTGGTAAGCAGGATGAGGCGTCTGCAGGTAATAAAGTAGAGTTAACACTGGGAAGAAAAAAATGGGATGGACTGCGCTGGTGTAGGAGTGAACAAGTAGGGATGTGGGATAGGTGTGCAGAATAAAATGATTGAAATTATAGTGAGAGGAACTGCAATTAACATTAATTAAGCTATATCTGAATTCTGTGCATTATGTCCACAGAACAAAAGGAGAAGTGGAGGCAATAATGTGTTGTGGGAAACCAGATACAGTCGTGATTGTTAAGTGATGGCTCTGTAAATATCAGGACTGGAAATTAACCATTGCAAAACATAAGTTTAGAAAGATGTTTTGTAGCACAGGGCACGAGCTTTGCTCAAAAAAAGTATCTTGTCAAAGCTTTTCATCTTGAACTTCTTGGATAATTTGGAAGCATGACAATTGGAAAGGAAAGCAACATTTGTTTACAGCCTGGGAAGAGATTGCTCATTGATTGACAACCAAACACTCGTTGATAGATGCATTGCAATAGAGAATGCACCAATTGGTGATCGCTAGTTAACTTTTGAACTTTGTTTAAATTTAAACCAGGCAGGTTTACTATGCTTGTCAAGGCATCATGCCTGAGAAATAAACTTGAGAATGGCTACCACCAGTTTGTTTATTTGAAATTAGCTCAAACAAGTGGATTTTTGTTGTTATTTAAATCAAACATGATGTAACAAATGCTGAGTTCAAAGCTGAGCTATCATCTGTCAAATCGATGGCACATGATTGAATGGGTGTATAAAATTCATTTTTTCATTTAAATTAATACTGCATTGTAATGTAAGTTTAGCAGTCGATTCAACAGGAGGTGGGTCTGGCATTATTTAAGGAAAGTTCAACAATCATAAATGAAAGAAATTTCAGAAAATTTGGTCCAAATACCAAATTATATGTTTTACTATTCTCTCTTGATGTCCATGTACATTGAGTAAATTTACGATTTATTAAAAGTATTTCATACTCTTAGAGAACCTCTCTGTTACGTTTCTTTATGTTGAACAAAAACTAATGAAGAATAAAGGACATTACAACACAGGAACAGGCTATTTGGTCTACATGTGCCAGCAGATAATGCCTTTCTAAACTAAATCTTTCAGCCTCAGTGCAGTCCATATCCCTTTATTCCCTGCCTATTCATGTATCAGTCAAGATGCTTCTTAAATATTGCTGTTGTATCTGCTTTGTCCGCCTCTTCTACTTGTGTGATCCAGGCACTTACCTGTGTAAAGGAAACTTGCTTCTCACAATTCCTTTAAAATTTCTCCCTTTTACCTGACACCCATGTCCTCCAATAATTGACATTTCTACACTGGGAAAGAGATTCCGACTATTCATCCCATCCATGCCTCTTGTCATTTCGTAAATTTCTATCAGGTGTCCCCCACACACCCACCCCCCAACTCAGCCTTCATTGTTCAAGTGAAAATAAACCAAGTTTGTCCAATCTGTCCTCATAGCTAATAACCTCCAAACCACATAACATCAGAGAAAACCTTTTCTGTATTCTTTCCAAAGCCTCCACACCCTTCTGGTGGTGTGTTGACCAGACTGTATGCAATATTCCAGAGGTGGCCCACCTAAAGTTCTATACGGCTGCAACAGGAATTGCCAATTTTTATACTCGATGTTCCAATTGATGAAGTCAAGCATGCCATGCGCCTTCTTGACTACCTTATCCACCGTATTCCAGTTCACTTCTCAGGGGCAACGCTTAGGCCAATTGCAGTTTAAATTTAAACAAACCTTGGCAATTAACTTGTGATTTCCATTTAAAGTTTAAAGTGCATTAAAGTTTTAGCAAAGATCTGCAGCTCGGATCATGGGTGAGGTTGCTCATTTGCTTGCCTATTGGGCTTGCTTCTGTTCAGGCATTTCATTACCATGCTAGGTGACATCATCGGTAAGGCCTCTGATACAGCAATGTTGTTCTACTCCGCTTGGAATTTTATACTGTCCGGTCCGTTATGGTGAGTAGTGTCATTTCTGGTTTTGTTCTGTAGGGGTTAGTATATGGGGTCAAATTTTCTATGTTTGTGGATTGCATTAGGGTGAGAAACGAACACTAGCTAGCAGCAAAACAACATGACAAACTTTCCTTAATATCAGTATGCTCGGACAATGAAGGCCATCAGTTTAACTGGGACAACATAATTATAGTAGCCCAAGCCAAACATAGGCACGCACAGGAATTCCTAGAGGCATAGCTCTCAAGTCATAATGCAATCAACAAACATATAGGATTGGACCCCGTATACAAACCCACGGAGAACAAAAACAGAAATGACAGTATTCACGATAACAGACCAGACAGTATAAATTCCAAGTGGAGTAGAACAACATCGCTTCATCGGAGGCCTCACTGATAGTGTTACCTAGCATGGTGACGAAACGTCTGAACAAATACAAGCCAGCTCGGCGTGCAAGTCAACAACCTCACTGGTGTATTTTCCATGGCAATGCCTCTGCCAATCAGTGACATAAACAAAGTTGCTGGAAAAACTCAGCAGGTCTGGCAACATCTATGGAGGAGAAAACAGAGTTAATGTTTTGGGTCTGGTGACCCTTCCTCAGAACAATGTGTTCAATCAGTGCTCACTTCCTTGCCAATCAGAATTCTCTTGACAGAACAGTTTTGTTTTTATTTTTAGTTTTTCTATTTCTGTGAATTTTCTTTGCATGATTAAAAGCTTTGACAAAATGTACCTTTTTTTAGTAAAACCCATAGTTTGAAAAATGGACAAAGTCAGAATGATACCAGTTTATAGTTTAATGACATTATAGCTTGCTGTCATGTGATACTGGTCACTCGATGAGGGTGCAGCATTCTGAAAGCCTGTGATTTCAAATAAACCTGTGTGACTTCTGACATCCCAGTCCAGCACTGGCTCCACATTTTGAAAAAAATGCAAGGAAGAAAAGGGGGTGTTGGCATTGAATTTATTTGAGGTAATATAATGAATGTACAGAAGGGTGACACTGCTATCTTTAAAGCAGAATCCACACCAATAGAAAGAATTGATAAGGGAAAAGATTAATCACACTAATGGGAGGAATTTAAAGAGCACTTAGAGCATGGAAGTGAGGTTGGAAGGGCGTGTTTCAAACAAATTTGGCAATTGATTAAGAAAATACATAAGTTAATGGTCATGGGAAATTTCAACTAATCTGACAGCATTTAGACAGATTTGTGAAGAGGATAAGGGAATGCAAATCCTACAAATTGGATTCCTTTCTAACTTCAAATGAGTAAATCTGGCAAATGAGAATTCACTGCTGGGTTTAATAATGAGAAATGAACAAAGTGGATAAGAGAAATAAAGGTAGAGAAACCTCTAGGCAATCGTTGTAGGCAAAAATATTGACATAAAAGTTGAGGTAAAATAAAAATAATGCTCAACTTACCTAAAAGATAACATATTCTGCTTAAAACCAATGGAAGAAAAATGGCAATTGAGAAACTGGATAGAAGCAATGTAAATCAGTGAGCAGAGTTGGATGGTGCTTGAGGGAAGTTAAAAATCTAGTTGCCTTTGTTATTTCAATTATTGTTCAAAAACTTCAGAAATTCACTGCTACTCCATGCCAACGATTGCTCACAATGTGCAGGTCTTGTTTTTTTTTGCCTTAAATGTGTCAAATCTAGTACAAATTCAATACCTCCAAAAAGGGTCATAGAGGAACTGTAGAAAAATCACTTGGAATGACACTGTCCTCTTGTAAGAGTTTGCAATGGTGCCAGGGTTTGCTCTGGGATGTTGGTTTATTTTCTGTTCTCTGAGCGGATAAAAATTAGGTTGCACACAGCAAATGACAATAATGCCGGATGATCTTGCAGAACTCCATGATATGCCAAGACCACATTGACAAATTTAAATATGATTGTGGGGACTATTAACAAATTTTTTATTTGCTTCTGTGTTGTGTTTTCAGCTGGGACAACATAGATATCGAACCCTATGGTCTTGCTGGTTTGCAATTTCGTCTGGTTTTATTTTGATATTCCCATTAACTGGTGCTGAGCGCTCAATAATGGTCAGTTGCATGCAAAAGTTATAATTTATCAGAAGTTGGTCAGTGATATTTTTTTCCAGCCAAAGAGTATGGGATGGATTGATATTTGTGAAATAGGATATGGATGGCTTGTTCTAACAAATTCTTTTCTGACATGCTAGTTTTTACCTGTTAAGTTGCTCAATGGCACCATTTGTTTGAGAGTTGCTTTGTATTTTTGGCTGGTGGTTAATTCCAATAACTTGGTAGGAACTCTGAACAGACTGGAAACATATTGTGGGCTACCGCCTGCGGTGGTAGGCTCTGGCAAATCCCATTTTGTAAATGACTTGTCTAAAATGAATGAAGCGGTGATTATCAAAATCATTGTAGCAATTTCCTACAATTTTTTCCACAGATTACGGACAGCAGCCAAAAAATATTGTTTGCCGGGGTTTCTTTGCCTTCTCTAAAAGTCCCTACGTGGAGATGTTACCATGGTTTTGTTAGCATTGGATTGGCTGCAGAAGTGTGGGATATAGTTTGCAGTGACTGGAACCAGTTGAATCTTGTTAATTGAGATCTTGATTGGGATTGTCAACCTTGGCCAATCAGGAAAGCCCTGGCTGATCAATGTAACCAGGAGGTCAAGCTTGGGTGTCCCTGGAACAGGAGCATGTGGTGTCCACAGGCATTCCTGATGCCTTTAGGGAGAGGTGGGCACTGCGGGGGCTGGAGACCTCTATTTCCTGTTCCAATCTTACTTTGATTTAGTCTTTACCCTCCCCCTCATTTTCTCGTTCATGTAAACATTGTCTATACCAGGGCTTTGTTTGTCACTGGTTCCTTCACCACATGACTGTTTTCTTGGTGGTGGAGTATTTATAGAAAAAAAGGAAAAAAAAACCAGGAGGTTTAGAATCTCCTCAGTTCAGGGGGACTGACTCCGAGCTGGCTGATCACAGCCAGTGTACTGTGCACAAGTAAATAAAGGGCGACTTCATGACAGGATACCAGCCTCTGTGCATTTATTTCAAAGTTTAACTTTTTTTTCTCCACTGTGTGTGCTACACAGTTTCTAAAGAGTTTTTCTGTATAATAAATGATTGTTGGCACCAGAATGCTTCATGGAATTATTGTTCTGTTTTTACATCAGTCAGACCTCCTTCATGGTCAACTCACAACATACATTGCTGTTGAGTTTTTGAGAGAGCTTCTTGAGTTCCATATATAGTACAGTTGTTGTCAAATAATGCAAGCTCATTGTGTTCATTACCTGGATGGTTGCAGCTTTGACATGAGTCAAGAAGCTCAACACAATCCAGGGAAAATAGCATACTTCATTGTGATGCTGTTCCCTATCTTCAGCATTCACTGCTTCTATCTTTTGGCGCCAGAGACAGCCATGTGTGCACGATCTATAGGATGCACTGCAACAAGTCTCCAAGCTCTTTTGACAGCACCTGCATAGGAACATCAGCATCGTCAATATTCCCCTTAAGACACACCATCACTAGTTGGAAATATACCATCTTTCCCTGTGAAACAGTAGTAAAACAAAACTGTTGTACAGTTTTTACCTCTAATTCAGGGAGAATTTAGGAAGATTTTAGGGACAGGCAGTTTCTACAAGATGCTTTCCATCATAGATGCCTGCCTTCAAATTTTCTCATGTAATAAGATTAGCACTTGTATGTGAAATCAACAATTCTATCGTCATCTATGTCATATGTTCCTCACGCTTTCTCATGCCGAATATGATAGTAACATGGCTGAGCAATGATAATTTACTGTTGCTTGTATTTATGAAAATACAGTTAATTGTGGATAAACTGCCATAATCCAGTACCATTTTAATTACATAAACTATAATTTAAAAAAAAACACAAAGTTGAGACAACAGTTTTTTTCCTTCCACCCGCCGCTGTTTGATTTCTTACGTGTCGACGGGACACCACGCTCGCTTCACAGCCGTCAAAGCTGTCTGAGGCCGCAACATTGAAGCAGCCACTGCGACAGCGGAACGGACCCAGGACACTGCCTCATCACACAGTCATAGGCAGCAAACTCCCAACTCACTTGCATGAACCTGTTACTCAACTTCAAAGTCAAAATGATGAAGATGTCTGAATACTGTATGGGATTGAGGTTATGACCAGATCCTGATATGGTGAACAATGTGGTCATCACTTGGCACTCGCTGCAGAAAGTGAGCTTTCTACCTGGGAGATACATGTGCCAATGTTCTCAAATGTAGATGCTCATTAATATACATGATACATATGATGGGTCATTTGCTTTTACTGTGTAAGGCTCCTATTGCATTTCCTAACGTGTGTTGAGACATACATATTTACCTGTGGGACAAAATGCACCAGGGCTTTTAGCAATGCTATCTTCACCTTTCAACTTGTCAAACAGTATTCTGCTATGCATTTGACCATTCTTATTGTGAATTTTTGTGCAGTAGCTTTAGAAGCTAGGAACAACTTGTGATTGAAGCTGGTTGTGCTGATGTCAGCTTCAGCCATTCAGTACCCTAGAAAGTCAATCTTGAGTGCTGTGATTGTATAGTTGGCCTTTTTTGAGTGTAGAATTGTGTTGCGCTTTTGAGTGATCACTGCCAATATCTACTGATTGTCTATAGAATAGACATAGTAGAACACAATGGCACTGCTGAGGAGGTTAATCATTCCTTCAATATCTAACAAGAGTGAAGAAATGTTTTTCTCAGATCTTGTGCATTTCAGATTAGGTCATTGAGCATTCTGCAGTGCAGTACTGATATGTACATTTGTGAGGAACAAAACCTGAAAGTTAACAATATTACTCTGCTTGTAACATCTGAAGATAATCATGTTGCATATCAAGCTTGGTGAAGCCTGTAGGATTTATGAAATAATGCTGATCAATCTTGGAAAGGGGGAAGTAGATATTTGTCAGGAAAATATTGGTTTATTGACCACTTTAATGTCCATGCGCATTCTAAGTTGACCTTTTTTTGATTGAGCAAACTGTAGGTTTGATGATTATGGCAATGTCTGCTTCTGAATGTTTCCAGTTTTGTGACACTTGGGCATGGATTGCAAATGATGACCATCTCAAACTTTCGGAATTTGAGGAGCGTGATTGTAGCCTTTAGTCTCAAGTCTGATATGTAAGGATGGATGAGGTCATAAGACAAAAGGTCACCAATGACAAACATGAGTGCTTTGATCAGGTCATTACATTTGTAAACAAGCTTATCAGACAGGTTTAGCAAAATAAGACATCTGTCTTTGGCTATGTAGAGCTAGTGAGTTTTGAAGCATGATGCACTGGGGCTGTTGGTTTTTTCCAGAAACCAGAATAATTCACTTGCCATAGTTTGTAGTGTGCCTGTAACAGAGGTAAGAACAAGTTGTGAAAATCAACAATGGGAGAAATTGTGATTTAAGTGTAAATACTTTCACGCAAACATCAGTAAGAAGTAAGCCTAAAATGCCTGCAATCTTGATTTGAGCAAGTCTTTTCTTCCAAAGAAAAGTCCCATTTGGGCTCAAAATATTAAGCCTGTTTCTCTCTCCTACAGATATTGTCAGATCCTGCAGAGTTTCTCCAGCATTTTCCATTCTTATTTCAGGACTTCAGCGTCCATAATACTTTGTACTTACCTTTAAAAGACCTGGCTGTATGTGGATATTCTGACATCTCTGAAATTTTATTTAGCCTGAAGTATTTTTCGAACGTATTTATTGGCTTTCAAATGTGGCTGTGTTTTCTCTGAGCATCTTATGTCACATGCCTATGGATCGTTTCTCTTGAAGTGAAGCAGGTTTGAAGCCCAATTGATCCACAAAAATGGGTGAATCTCCCAGCAAAATAAAGTTGCTGGAAGTGACAATTGAAACCTTTCTTTTTCTTCAGCTTTATCATCAGTTGTGTTTTATACCTCAGACATGGAATTGTCACATTAGTGTCTATGTCTAACAAAATATTTTATTTACAATGCTTTTGTGCTGCTTGTGCTTCTAAATCCTAGTTTGCAGCCTAGTATCTGTTTCACATTGCAATGAATACTCACTGATGAGTCGATGGCAGCAAATAAGCAAACACCAAGTAGTTAAACAATTGAACATTACAACAGAGCCTGCAAAAAAAGTGGATGGTCACCATTATAAGGAAGAAAGGAGAGAATATTTTGTTTCAATCCTCAAAGCACATTTACATTTTCAGTGTAACTGGAGTAAACTAAAATATCCTAATCTGTTTATATCCACAGGTTGATTCACCATAGTGTTGAATACATAGTGTGAACACATCTAGGCTCAAAATGTAATCATTCATTTTCGCGGATCTAATATCACTTCAAACAATGACTGATTTTGGAGTCTGAACTGATCAATCTCAACTGATAGAGTGCTCCACTTGTCAGTGTGTGTTTGTGTGTGTTTATTGTACCGGAACATTTACTGTGATATATGGTACATGGAAATTTTAATTTGCATCAATGCAGATTTGCATTGACAGAAGTACTCCAGTATATATACAGAAGGTATTACCAATGTCTTTGTGACATATTGAAAGCTTCTGATTGCCATTTTGTTTTTCAACTGCGCTGTGATTCTATCATTTTTACATGTTGGAAAACCATTTATTGTATAGACACTGATATAATTGGCAAAAACTCTTCCAGTTCTTCATGGTTTCAATTTCAGATGAATGTAGAAGTTTGACATCTGGTTTAAAAAAATGCTTTAACTTTGAAATAGAATACTTCTAAAACAGGGTTGTTTCCAAAGTTGTACAAATGAGGCTCCTCCATGTTTGAAGAGCTCCTGCAGGATAAAATACTCATCTCCTGTATTGATATCATGGAACTGATTTTCATCTGCTTGATACCTGTGAATGTTATTTCTATTGTTGCAGGCAAAGGTAACACAGATTAGAAACTTGACTCGTTTAGAGCCCAGACCACTTTATGATTGATAATGCAATTCATAGGTGAGATATTGACAGTGCTCCAAGCATCACTCTCATCAGTTTCTGACAAACAGGCAATCCAACAGAGGATGATTAAGATTGAAGTAGTTGAAAGGTGCTCCCAGTACATCTGGGAAAATACAATGGGTCAAAGAAGTATAGCCAGAGAGAAATCTTCGGTCCTGATTTTTTGTGAGTATATCATCAGAATGCTTCTAAGTTGGTAGCAACTAAGACTTTGTACAATTTTTTTTGTTTCCACCAATCAAAGTATCTCCCCAGTCCGGTTGTGATTTTACTTCAAAAACATCAAGTAGGTTCAAATGAATGCAATAATATAAAGGTCTGAATTCTTATGTCAAAGAAACTCTTTAGTATAATGAATTTTATGTCAATCAGGATTATGCAACTAAATACATGATTCTGCCATCAATAAGAGAGTTGAAACCAGTTTAGAATGAGCGTATAGAGAACACGAGCGAGAGATCTTAGATACTATACAGTAGAGATATATTTAATAACCTATTAAGTACAGTAAGAATAAAGGAGTGTTACAGCAAATTAAGACTTGAAAAAGCTGAGAGAGATAAGGACTAAATAGTGTCAGGCTCACACACCCACAGCCCAAGTCACTTCACAGTATTGCTACCAGCAATGTGTAAGCTTTGAGCAATGTGCAAGATAGTCTGAAATGAAAACACAGTCCACAGACATGACCTAAGGCTTTGAAAAAAAACTGGAAAAGCAGAAAGCTCAAAAGGTAGGGAAAAGGACATTTAGGGGATTTTGATTCCAGGGCTACAGAGCAGGATGTCATGAAAGGCAGGAAATTATCATCTCGAAGATCTTCTAAGTCCAGTCAGAAACTAACCATACCCTGGAGAAAAATAAACAGATTGGGAACACTTCAACAATAAGAAAGAAATACCTTATTGCTGCCAAGGTCAGTCAGGCATGATAATTGTATGGATGGTAGCTTCAGTAACAAGCCGCCATTGCCCCAGCCATTTGGTTAGGAGGAAGGCACACAATGAGAACAGAAGTGAAAATTCTGGAGGCAGCAGCTTCAGCATCAGAGAAATGGATTCAAGTTTGCATGCAAAGGACCAGCCGCATGAGGTCATTTTTTTATACGTTGTGTGTCTAACTGATAGTTTCTTCCATGCTTCATCTTATCAGAAAATCATCGCAGAGACTGGAGCATCAATGTAAGAATTCAACACCACTTTAAACTCAAAGAGTTTTCATGACAGAAGGGCAAGACTTAATCAACAATGTCAATGTTTGGAGAACCAACACAAACCCTCTTTATTTTATGTAAAGTTGGAAATTACATGACACGAGGTTATAGTCCAACAGGTTTATTTGAAATAACAAACTTTGGGAACATTGCTTCTTTGTCAGGTGAAGTGACGAAGGACCAGCAGACTGAAGGTTTGAGATTTCAAATAAACATGTTGAATTATCATCTGGTGTTGTGTGACCTCTGACTTTGTCCACCCTCCTCCAACAGCAGCACTTCCACATCATGGTTTTATACAATCTCGCAGAATATTGTGGGTCTGGAGATTAATTAGAGACTCTACATTAGTTAGTGTGAGGGATGAGAAATTCTAAAAGTATTTTCAGTCCAAACAGGATTCAACAAAAGAACAGGTAATCCAATTTGTATAGGGTGCACCTGGGGACCCTACAGCCTTCTGGACTTAATGTTGAGTTCAATACCTTTCAGACTTGAGCTCTCCCATGTCCTTACCCTAACACCACATGCCAGGCCTTGTTATCACGTTGTCTGCTATTACACACAACCATTATTAGCCGCTACCATTCCCCATTAATAGATATTCGCCCTCCTAGCCAAATTGTTATCTACTCCATCTACTTCTACATGAAGCTTCGTGACAGAGGACAAAATGTCAGTGAAACATTACATACTCTGATTTCTCAGAGTGCCTCACTGTTAGGCAAAATGCAGATCGTCATCTAGGTCGCTTAGAGTGGAATCAGGATAAAAGAAGGAAAAAGGGAGAAAATTTAAACAAATTTTAAAACTAATTAAAGGTTTCGAACTTGAAGCAGGAGCATATTATGATGCAACTAGATTCTAACCACATCTCTCTGCATGCTCCGAAGAAAATTTCTCATCATAAAACCTCAGTTAGCCAGCATGATTGTAAGCAGAGTCATGTTTCCAATAACACTATGTTCTCTGACTGAAAGCAGCAATTCTGCAGAAACTCAACAGGTCTGGCAGCATCTGTGGAGAAAATAAAACAGATTTATTATTTCAATTCCAATGTGGCTCTCTCTCAAAGAGGAATCATATTGTAACTGTTTTTCTCTTCACAAATGCTGCCAGACCTCATAGAATCCTGACAGTATAGGGACAGGCCATTTGGTCCAACAAGCCCACACTGTCCCTCTGAAGAGCATCCCACCCAAGGATGTGGTAGCAGGGGGGTAGATTTTGAAGCTTGTGAAATCCACATTGATGCCCTTGGGCTGCAGGGATCCCAAGCAGAATATGAGTTGCTGTTCCTTCAACTTTCAAGTGGCAGCATTGTGGCAGGAGACCACTGCAGGAGGCCCAGGATAGACATGTCATCTGAGGAATGGGAGGTGGCATTGAATGGTTCGCAAATGGGAGGTGCAGTTGCTTATTGCAAACCGAGCAAAGGTGTTCTACAAAGCGGACCCCAAGCCTCCGCTTCGATTCCCCGATTGTACAGGAGCCCACAACGGCCATTTCCTACCTACTAACCTCATCCTGCCCCCTTGACCTGCCTGACCTCCCTGGACTGACCTATCTCCTCCCTACCTCCCCACCAACACTCGCCTTTTACTGGCTCCATCACTGCCTCTTTGACTTGTCTGTCACCTCTCCACCTATCTTCTCTGTCCATTTTCAATCTGCCTCCCCCTCTCTCCCTATTTATTTCAGAACCCCCTTCCCCTCCCCCATTTCTGATGAAGGATCTAGTCCCGAAACATCAGCTTTCCTGCTCCTAAGATGCTGCTTGGCCTGCTGTGTTCATCCAGCTCCACACCTTGTTATCTGGGAATTAGTACTATTCAATACACAGAAGCACCACAAAATAATGGATTTGCACCGGTGGATTTGTTAATTGAGAGGTTAAAAATACATCTGCCAGTTTTAGAACACAATCTGAACTTAACGTCCCAGGACCCTATGAAGTGAAAACAAGTGAAGAAAAGCCACAGCACAAAGCAGCAGAGGTGGCGAAATCCCAGTGAACCTTAAAAGTCAGGGCAGGAAAGTCTGATTAAAAGAAACAGGAAATCTGAAGCCACAGTCATCAGGTAAACAGACCGATGAGATTGTAAGATAACAAAGTGTGGAGCTGGATGAACACAGCAGGCCAAGCAGCATCTCAGGAGCACAAAAGCTGACGTTTCAGGCCTCGACCCTTCATCAGAGAGGCTCTCTGATGAAGGGTCTCGGCCCGAAACGTCAGCTTTTGTGCTCCTGAGATGCTGCTGGGCCTGCTGTGTTCATCCAGCTTCACACTTTGTTATCTTGGATTCTCCAGCATCTGCAGTTCCCATTATAATCGATGAGATTGTATATTGTTAGAATGAGAGGCATTCAGGAGGAACAGGAAACAGTGATAGTAAGAGAGAAGGCATCAGTGTTTAAAGGCCGAGTTCTTAGACACTACCCAGAAAGATATATTTAATTAACTACTATCTAAGTACAGATCCAAATAAAGGAATTTTACAATCTGTAAGGAGCTAAAGAGACTTATTTGGTGCAAACACCAGAAATGGAGTAAGTGCAGAACCTACAGCTAAGTGAGACATTAGGTTTGGATCTCAATGTGCACGTAGCAGTATTGGTTTAAAGTACAAGGTAAAGAAAATACTTTCAGCTAAATCACATGATCAGGTCTTAATGCCCATAAGTTCTACATTTACAGGAACTTATGCTGAAGTAAGTGACTTTGACCACTTAGAACAATATGGCCACCATTTTGCTCAAACAGCAGTAGTGCACATACAATTATAGAGCCATACAGCACAAAAGAGGCCCTTCAGCCCATTAGGGCTGCACTGACCTATCTATGTTAATCCCAAATTCCAGCACATGGTCTATTGTGATGAATGTTATGACAGTTGTGGAGTGGATGATTATTAAATCTCCCTGGTGGTGGTAATTAAGGGAAGAATGCTGAAGAAGATATCACAAGAACCTTTGCTCTTTGTTGAATGGGGTCGTGAAGTCTTTAATATCTTTAAATGACAGTGGTGAGTAGTGGGGTATGGAACTAAAACCTTGATGAAATGGCAACACTGTCATACATGGGAATTTCTGTCAATCTTTGCGGTGTTTAAAATAGCTAGAATTCAAACGGACCCTGTCTAGCCTCATCAAATTCAGAACAGAGAACTTTTAAATGATTTGTCTGTGGGATATCTACAAACCTCTGACTTCAGGAAACCATTACGTTTCACCTGCTTTGCAACCATATGTTTGAAATGTTAATGTATTCATTCTGATAGACAGAAACATGGATTATACTCTTTTCTCTGAATGCTAACCGAGTACAGAAATCCATCATAAAGGGTCAAATCCAGTCTGGGGCAAAGATATGAAGAAAATAATAATGTCCGAGTGTTAACATCTCTTTTTACAAGGAAAATTCTCTCTCCTTGTGTTATTTACTTGAAAATCATTGTTGCTGACTTGTAGTTCCACAGCATACACCATCACTCAGGCTATTAGTTTCAAATATAATAAAATTATCTCAAGTTTATGGATGATTTTCACCTGAGCAATCTTTCAACTTGAAGATTCAGCAAGAGGTACAATGAACAACTCTTTAATCCAAACAGTGTATCGGTATCCTTTTGGAGAAGGTATAATTGCACCATGAGCTGATTCTAATGTTTTTTTTTGTTCTGATATGGTGGCCAGGAAAATTGAAACGCTTGTTAGGAAAGCTTACAGGATTTACAAATCGAGGCATAGAGTAACAGTTCTGGGCTCATTATTTAAGAAAGGACTTTTAAAGCCCTGAAGAGAATGCCAAAGAAATTCACTAGAACGATGCCGGCATTGAAGGATTTTAGATGCAAGGAAAGATTTGAGAAATTGAGCTTGCTGTCCTTGGAGCAGAACAGATTGAAAGGCAACTTGATTGAAGCATTCGAAGTTGTGAACAATTTTGAAAGGGGAAAGAAGGATATTCTGCTTCAATTTGTTGGTATGTCAGAATTTTAAGATTGTCAGTAACAGAGTGAGGAGTGAGATGAGGCGGAACTTCGTTACTCGGAGTTGTTGGGATTAGGAATGCACTGCCTGGGAGAGTGGTGACAGTAGAGTCCGTGGGTGGTTTCAGAAGAGAGCTGGATATATCTTCAAATATGGTGAATTCAGAGGGCTACGGCGATAGGGTAGAGAATGGGGCTAGTTGGGTAGCTCTTTAGGAAGAGTGTACAACCATGTTGAGTCAAATAGTTTTCCTCTGTATTGTGAAATTTTATGGTTTTGTTTCCTGCCTTCCTCACTGGGGTGTGATTCAAAATATGTTTCATTAAAGGGCCAAAAGGCAGCCTCATTTAAGTCTCCCTAAGTAGTCACCAGCATCAAAAATTCACCTGCTGTACATCTCAGTACATTCTATTATGTTCTATTAGAATCCAAAGTCTGTCTGTCTTAAAGATGAGATCTTGAACTGATGGGTGGGACAAGGGTGCTGGAGACGTTGGGGTAGAAATTGCACCAGATGAGGAAAGGAAAATGTCTGCTTCAACTGGAGGGGCTTGATTCAGAATGTCAGCTTCAACTTGAGCCATGTTGGAAAGAAGTGAAAATAGTTTATCGTTCATGGGGTGAGGGCAGTATTGGCTAGCCAACATTATTGCCAATCTTTTGTTTATCCTTGAGGAGGGTGGTGAGTTGCTGCCCTGAACTTCTGCAGTCCATTTGCTGTGGATAAACCCAAATGCTGTTGGAGAGGGATTTGCAGGGTTTTGACCCAGTACACTGAAGGAATAATAATGTTTTTCCAAGTCAAGATGAGTGGTTTGTAGGAGAACTTTCAATTGGTGGTATTTCCATGTATCTATTGTTTTTGTTCTCTTAGATGATGGTGGTCTTCAGTTTGGAAGGTGCTGTCTAAAGAGTCACGATGAATTTTAGCAATGCATCTTATATGTTGCTGCTACTGAGTGTTAGTGGTGGAGAGAACAAATGTTTGTAGATGTGATGCCATCAAGTGGGCAGCTTTGTAAGAGTGCTGCCATAGCGTCTTCAGTTTTATTAGAGTTGCATCCATCTAGACAAGTGGGGAAAATGCTGTCTCACTGCTGGCTTGTGCCTTGTAGATGATGGACAGGCATTTGGAGAGTTTAAGAGTAAGTTCCTCACTACAGAGTTCCTAATCTCTGTATGCTTGTCGCCACAGTATGCATATTACTAGTCCTGTTTAGTTTGTGGTCAGCGGTAAGTCCAGGATGTTGACAATGACGGTGGGGTTCAATGATGCTAACGTTATTGAATGTTGAGGCTGATGGTTAGATTCTCCCTTTTGGGAGATGGCCATTGTCTAACACTTGCATAACATGAATGCATTTTGGCATTTGTCAATTTAAAACTGGATATTGTCCATGTTTTGTTGCATTTGGACGTGGATTGCTTCAGTACCTAAGGAGTCACAAATGTTATGCAATTTTCACTGAACATTCTCACTTATGAAGCTACGATAGAGGAAAGGTCATTGAAGCAGATGAAAATGGTTGCACCTAGAACTCCTGCAGAGATATCCTGAAGCTAAGACAGCTAACCTCAAATAACCACAACCATCCATCTTTACACTAGGCATGACTCCGACTAATTGAGAGTTTTCTCCCTGATTCCCATTGATACTAGATTTGTTTGAGATTCTTGATGTCACATTTTTCAAATGCTTCCCCGATATCAAGGGTAGACACTTTTATTTCACCTTGGGCATTCATCTCTTTAGTCCATGTTTGTACCAAGTTTGCAATGAGGTGAGGACTGAATGCGCCTCTCAAAATCAAAAGTGAGTGTCAGTGAACAGGTTACTGTGAAGTAAGTGATGTTTAATAGAATTGTTGATGAACCCTTCCATTCCTTCATTTGATGTTTGAAAGGAGATTGATGGGATAGTAACTGGCTGGGTTAGATCTAAAGGAGAGAGTAAGACAAACGTAGGACAAGAGATGTAGGAGCAGTTGGCAGTCGGTCCATCAAATCTGCTCTGACATTCAGTCAGATCATGACTGATCTGCTAATCCACTTTCCAACCTTTTAAAACTTGATTCTCTTACTGATTAAAAATTAGCTTACCTCCGCCTTGAATATACTCAATAACCCAACTTTGGCAGGCCTCTGTGGTTAAAAATTTCATAGACTCACTGCCATCTGAGAGAAGAAATTACTCCTCATTACCCCTAAGTCATAAGAAGTTACTGCCCCAGACCCAGCATCAACCTACTGTATCTTTTCTGGAATGCCAGTATATCTTACCTTTGATAAAGTGCCCAAAGCTATTCATGGTATTCTATGTGTGATCTAAGTCGTGCCTTCTACAATTACTGGGCTAAATTTAATGTGGTCCTGAAGCCTCTGCAAATGTCTTGGGAGTTGTTGGGTGTATTGTGTGCTCCAGGCTAGAAGGTCCCAGGGAGGGGGCAAGAGAGGGAAACCAGGGTGGAAAGGGCAACTGAAGGGGGTCTTCTGAGTTCAGGGGGTCCCTGAAGGAAGTTTTCCCCTATAACACACCACCAAAGTGCAAAGTGAAAGCTGCAGATTGGCTGTTTATTATGGTTCTTCCCAGCAGCTGGTAAAATCCCAGTGGTGGCAAGATGACACCCTTAAACAGCCACTCATTGGCCAGTTAATGCCATCAATTGCCCCAGAACAGAGATGCTGTCCTGCACATATTCTGCTGGAAGTAAGATTACAGCAGTGCCAAGTGAGCGATTGTGCCCATGGTACTTTGTGATCCCAACAGTATGCACTCCACTAGGGAGAATTCACACAAAATCCAGCCCGTGGCCACGGGAATAGGTTATTTCACCTTCTGATTCTAGTTAGCTGGTGTAATAGATTATGGTTGACCTGTGACCTCCATCCTTACAGTTCCATTTCCTGATGCCCTTCAATGCCATTGCTTAGCAAACATCTCACTCTCAGATTGATATTAATCATTGATCTCACAACAATTGCCTTTTGCAGGGGAGAGTCCCATTTCTCTACCACCCTTTTAATGTGGGGGGCTTTCCTTAATTTTACTCTAAAAGTTTCCGGCTCTAATTTTTAGACTTAGCTTCCCAGTTGTTTTCAAACCAGCGAAAATATGTTCCCTTTACCTACTATATCTGTTTCTTGTAATCTCTCAGAGTTAAACCAAGTCATCCCTTACCCTTTTAAATCTTGGGGAATAACAGCCCTTGTTTGTATGAAAACCGAAAGAACTGTAGATGCTGTAAATCAGGAACAAAAACAAAGTTGCTGGAAAACCTCAGCTGGTCTGGCAGCATCTGTGAAGGAGAAAACCAGAGTTAATGCTTCGGGCCCAGTGACCCTTCACAGGATTGAATAAGTCTTGCTCGTAAATTAATTGATTGCATGCGGAAAATCCTATGATTTTTCACTAAGGGTGAGTTGCTTTGAGTTTTTTTTGAAGGGTTTTGCTCTGTGGTGCCTGATGGGATCACTTGCCATATTTTACTCATCTCATTATCTACCTATACTGCCCCTCTGATGCCCATCCTATTTCATTTTATCCCCATCTCACCATGTGTCACTTAACTGTGGCAAACAACTCATTCCTCAGCAGACTTCTGCCTAAAGACCAGCACCTCTAGTGCCCGTGCCATCTTTAAAAGCCCACTCTGCACCCACTGGAGAACTGGTATTGCAAAGCTGCCCCACCCGAGCTATATGGGATGGTTTAAACTAGATTGGCAGCGGGTGGGGAACTGGATTTGTAATTCAGTGGATGAGGTATTCGAGCCTTCCAATGGGCACAACAGGGAATGAGATTGTTTATAAAGAATGCAGTCGATGGAGCGTAATTGTGGACACAGATGGTTTGAGGTGTGTATACTTCAATGCTAGAAGTATCAGAAATAAGGCGAATGAACTTAGAGCATGGGTCAATGTTTGGAACTATGATGTTGTGGCCATTGCAAAAACTTAGGTAACTCAGGGACAGGAATGGTTGTTGGAAGTTCCAGGATTCAGATGCTTTAAAAGAAGTAGGGAGAGTGGAAAAAGAGGCTTGGGAGTAGCACTGCTAGTCAGGGCTAGTATAGCAGCTACTGATAGGCAGTTCGAGAATGATATGTCTACAGAGTCAGCTTGGGTTCAGGTCAAGAACAAGAAAGGAGCAGTCACTTTGGGGTTTTTTTTACGGACCCCCTAATAGTTGCAGAGAAGTAGAGGAACAGATTGGGATGCAGATACTGGAAAGGTGCAGAAGTCACAAGGTTGTAGCCATGGCTGGCTTCAACTTTCCAAATATCGATAGGAAACACTTTAGTTGTAATAGCTTAGATGGATTGGATTTTGTCCAGTGCATTCAGGAAGGATTCCTGACACAGTATGCAGACAGACCAATGTGAGGAGAGGCCACTTTGCATTTGGTGCCTGGCAATGAACGGGGCCAAGTGATAGACCTGTTGGTAGGAGAGCATTTTGGTGATAGTAACTCTGTTACTTTTACAAAAGTCATGGAAAAGGATAAGCACATACAGCAGGGTACGTTTTATAATTGGGAGAAGGGTAATTACAATTCTGTTAGGCAAGAACTGGGTAACATAAATTGGGAACAAACGCTGTCAGGGAAGAACACTATTGAAATGTGGAGATTGTTTAAGGAATGCATACTGCGTGAGCTTGACATGTTTGCCCCTAGTAGGCAGGGAAGATGCAGTCACATGAGGGAGTCTTGGTTCTCAAGTGATGTCAAACGACTGGTTAAGAGGAAGAAGGAGGCTTATATCAGGTTTTGGAAACAAGGAACGGAAAAGGCTCTCGGGGGATACAAGTTATCCAGGAAGGAGCGGAAGAAAGAGCTTAGAGCTGTAAGGGAACATGAGAGAACCTGGGCAGATAGGGTCAAGG
Organism: Stegostoma tigrinum; assembly: GCF_030684315.1. Lineage (NCBI taxonomy): Eukaryota > Metazoa > Chordata > Chondrichthyes > Orectolobiformes > Stegostomatidae > Stegostoma > Stegostoma tigrinum. Next base: position 57,791,093 of record NC_081368.1, on the reverse strand, counting down.
AAAAATCCAAGGCACTTTACACGTATGTGAGGAATAAGAGAATGGCCAGAGGAAAGGGTAGGGCCAATCAAGGATTATAAAGGGAATTTTGTGCACAGAGCCTAAAGAGATAGGAGAGGTCCTTTAATGAATATTTCTCTTCGGTATTCTCAACTGAGAAGGACCTGGTTGTAGAGGAGTACAGTGTGAAACAGGCTAGTAGGCGAGAGGAAGTTGATGTTAGTAAGGAATTTTTGAGGAAGTTGAAGATAGGTGAGTCCCCTGGGCCTGTTGGGATTTATCTGAGGATTCTATGGAAAGCGTGGTAAGGGATTGCAGGGCCTTTGGCGATGATCTTTTAGAAATAGAAATAGAAATATAAATAGAACATTACAGCACAGTACAGGTCCTTCGGCCCTTGATGCTGTGCAGACCTGTCATACTGATCTCAAGCCCATCTAACCTACACTATTCCATGTACGTCCATATGCTTATCCAATGATGACTTAAATGTACCTAAAGTTGGCGAATCTACTGCCGTTGCAGGCAAAACGTTCCATTCCCTTACTACTCTCTGTGTAAAGAAACTACCTCTGACATCTGTCCTATATCTTTCACCCCTCAATTTAAAGCTATGCCCCCTCATGCTTGCTGTCACCACCCTAGGAAAAAGGCCCTCCCTATCCACCCTATCTAACCCTCTGATTATTTTATATGTTTCAATTAAGTCACCTCTCAACCTTCTTCTCTCTAATGAAAACAGCCTCAAGTCCCTCAGCCTTTCCTCGTAAGACCTTCCCTCCATACCAGGCAACATCCTAGTAAATCTCCTCTGCACCCTTTCCAAAGCTTCCACATCCTTCTTATAATGCGGTGACCAGAACTGTACACAATACTCCAAGTGCGGCCGCACCAGAGTTTTGTACAGCTTCACCATAACCTCTTGGTTCCAGAACTCAATCCCTCTATTAATAAAAGCTAAAACACTGTATGCCTTCTTAACAGCCCTGTCAACCTGGGTGGCAACTTTCAAGGATCTGTGTACATGGACACCGAGATCTCTCTGCTCATCTACACTACTAAGAATCTTACCATCAGCCCTGTACTTTGCCTTCCGGTCACTCCTACCAAAGAGCATCACCTCACACTTGTCTGCATTAAACTCCATTTGCCACCTCTCAGCCCAGCTCTGCAGCTTATCTATGTCTCTCTGCAACCGACAGCATCCTTCGTCGCTATCCACAACTCCACCGACCTTAGTGTTGTTTGTAAACTTACTAACCCATCCTTCTACATCCTCAATCAGGTCATTTATAAAAATGACAAACAGCAGTGGACCCAACACCGACACTTGCGGTACACCACTAGTAACTGGTCACCAGGATGAACATTTCCCATCAACTACCACCCTCTGTCTTCTTTCAGCAAGCCAATTTCCGATCCAAACTGCTATGTCCCCCACAATTCCATTCCTCCGCATTTTGTACAATAGCCTATTGTGGGGAACCTTATCGAACACTTTGCTGAAATCCATATTCATCACCTCAACCGGTTTACTCTCATCTACCTGTTTGGTCACCATCTCAAAGAAGTCAATAAGGTTTGTGAGGCACGATCTTCCCTCCACAAAACCGTGCTGACTATCCCTAATCAATTTATTCTTTTCTAGATGATTATAAATCCTATCCCTTATAACCTTTTCCAACACTTTACCAACAACTGAGGTAAGGCTCACTGGTCTATAATTACCAGGGTTGCCTCTACTCCCCTTCTTGAACAGGCGATCCACATTTGCTATCCTCCAGTCATCTGGCACTATTCCTGTAGACAATGACAAGTTAAAGATCAACGCCAAAGGCTCGGCAATCTCCTCCCTGGCTTCCCAGAGGATCCTCGGATAAATCCCATCCAGCCCAGGGGACTTATCTATCTTCACCCTCTGAAGGATTTCTAATACCTCTTCCTTGTGAACCTCAATCCCAACTAGTCTAGTAGCCTGTATCTCAGTATTCTCCTCGACAACATTGCCGTTTTTTAGAGTGAATCCTGTTGAAAATTATTCATTTCGCGCTTCCCCTATCTCATCTGACTCCACACACAACTTCCTTGATTGGCCCTAATCTTACTTTCGTCATTCTTTTATTCCTTAAATACCTATTGAAAGCCTTAGGGTTTACCCTGCTCCTATCTGCCAACAACTTCTCATGTCTCCTCCTGGCTCTTCTGAGCCCTTTCATCCCTACTGCCCACTACTATGGTGCCAGAAGATTGGAGAGAGGTGAATTTCATTCTTTTGTTCAAAAAAGGAATAGGGATAACTCTGGAAATTACAGGCCAGTTAGTCTTCCGTCAGTGGTGGGCAAATTATTGGAAAGGGCTCTGAGATAGGATTTATGCTCACTTGGAAAGGCACAATTTGATTCGTGGTAGTCAGCATGGATTTGTGAGGGGTAGATCATGCCTCACAAACCTTACTGAATTCTTTGAAGACATGACTAAACACATGGATGAAGGTAGAGCAGTTGATGTGGTATACATGGATTTAAGTTTTGCATTTGTTAAGGTTGCCCATGGTAGGCTTATGCAGAAGGTAAGGAGGCATGAGATAGGGGGAAATGCGGCAGACTGAACTTAGAATTGGTTGACCCTTAGGAAACAAAGGGTGGTCGTGAATGGAAGATATTCAACATGGTGCTCAGTTATGAGTGGTGTACCACAAGGATCTGTCTTGGGTCCTCTTCTATTTGTCATTAGCAAGTTCACGGGTGATACAAAGGTTGGTCACGTTGTGGACCGTGCAGAGAGCTGTTCTAGGTTGCAAAGGCACATGGATAAGATGCAGAGGTGTGTTGAGAAGTGGCAGATGAAGTTTAGCCCTGAAAAGGGTGAGGTGATTCATTTTGGAAGGACAAACTTGAAAGCAGAATGCAGAGTTCACAGAAAGATTCTTGGCAGTGTGGAGGAGCAGAGGGATCTTGGGGTTCATGTTCACACTTCCCTGAGAGCTGTCACCCAGGTGGATAGAGTTGTTAAGAAGGCGTATGGTGTGTTAGCTTTCATCAATAGAGGGATGGAGTTCAAGAGCCACGACATTACGCTCCAGCTATATGAAAGCCTGGTTCGGCCACATCTGGAGTATTGTCCAGTTCTGGTTGCCTCATTACAGGAAAGATGTGGAAGCATTGGAAAAGATGTAGAGGAGATTTATCAGGATATTGCCTGGAATGGAGGGAAGGTCTTACGAGGAAATGTTGAGAGCACTAATGCTTTTCTCTTTAGAATGTTGAAGGATGAGCGGTGACTTGATAGAGGTGTACAAAAAGATCAGGTATAGATAGAGTAGACAACCAGAGACCTTTTCTGAGGGTGGAGGTAGTTATTAGTAGACGGCATAGTTTTAAAGTGAGTCGAGGTAGATGCAGGGGAGATGAGAGGTAGGTTCTTTATTCAGAGTGGTAGGGGCAGAGAATGCATTGCTGGAGATGGTAGTGCAGTCGGCCTCATTCGGAGCATTTAGGCGGCTATTAGATAGGCATATGGATGATAGTATAAGGTAGGGGTGGAGGTTAGATAGCGCCTTTAGGATAAGGGTAAACGTTCAGCACAACATCGTGAGCCAAAAGGCCTGTACTGTTCCATGTTCCATGTTCTCCCAGTGGAACAGTGCAAAGAATTCGGTGGAGGGGGAGATGGCACTAGAGATTGTGATGAAGGGAAGTGTGCAGATGCGGGTTATTCTCTCCCTGGGGACTGAAAGAGGAAGTCATCACACCTAGATTCTGGCAGCCTGGTCGGAGGTCTCCATTCAGGTCAGTACCGTCTCCACAGATGGAGGAGTGGCCAGCAGGGGAAGTTCAAAGAGAATTTCCACTCTGTCACACTCTTCTTTCAGCTGCCTCACGCGCTCAGTTGACCTCTGCTATTTCACCACATCCCAGCATAGACTTATGCTACGCCACTCTCTCAATTGCAGGCTATATCTCCCCTTTCTTAGTCTCATCAGCTGTAGCCTCTCTCATTGCTCCAAGACGTCTGCACTGCCTACTCACTCCCTTGGGTCACCGCACTACTTTTCAACTGCTTGTACCAGCACTGACAGCCATGATACATACTCTCACCTCACTCAATCATTTCTGTTTTTTTTCAATTCCAGGAGAAGGCAGCCCATGATGGGGCAAAAAGGGCTTGGATGGATGGATGGACGGGTACCCAACATCAGACTCCTCACCTCCTAAGAAGACAGAATGCTTTTCCTTGCAGGAGCAGACTGGGAATGCATCTGCAGGGATGCTAAGATATCCATGTACCACCAAGTGAATACCACTGCGACTCTCAAGTAACCCTGCTGTCAGTGTCATTCATTGAGCTTTACACTCTGGGTGCCATGTCTTTGGTCTCTTCTGCTATGTAGGTACTAACAGGATGTCTACCACTTCTGTGGATAACTGGCTTGCTGGGGCCTCAAAGGAAACATTGGCAAACTTGACTCTCAACCTCGCCCCGCACCCACCCCCCCCCCCCCCCGCCACTCCCACCCCCTTACCCAGCTCAAAAACTGGCACCTCAAACTTGGAAATTGTGGAAGTGCCAGCTGGTGAGCACCTCACTTTGATAGCTCCATAGCTGGCCAAGGAAGAATAGTCCCAGCCTGTGGGCAATCAGGATTGCCGGCAACCAGGCATTTGTTCAGCTCAAGCACAAGAACACCCTGCGCCTTTAGCAAATAGGTGCTTCATCCACATACATGGTGAAGAAAAGGAGTGGCAGACAGGAATATGGGACACACCGGTGTACATTGTCAGGAGAAGCATGCGGCTGTCTGGCTATCTGTTAGGAAGGTTTGGTGCCTCTCCTGGACGGCTGGGTCCAGAACCTGTAGGGTCTGCAACACAGGGGATAAGTGGAAAGGTGGTTGAAAGATGCAGAGGTCAGGACAGGGCTGCGGGAAGGGTGGACGTAACTAGAGAAATCTGTATGTGTTTATGGTTACTGTCATTGGTGTCAAGAACCCGGAAAGGAGGCACCCCTTATTTTTTTCACACATCAGCATGCAGGATTAAACTTGCCAGGCTTCACTTTGGATGCAGGACACCCATTAATTCTGAAAGTGTGGATGTGACATCTGGCACCTTCCTGACCCTACTATACAGTTTGACCCACCATGTGTGGGTGGCACATATAATCCACTCTCATAATTTCATACATTGGTAACCAAAATAACAATCAATATATAGCAGATTGAAAGCCAGTAGCTCATCACAAGTGTTTTCATTTCAATTTTCTTTGTTTAGTGTTATTGGGAATTTTATCTGCATGGTACCATGAATAGTTCAAAGGCTCTGAGAAGTTTGATGGAAGATGTCCAACTGAATCTGTAGCATTGACATAAGGAGAAATTGTGAAATGAATACAAATCTTAATCCAATCATTTAGCTTTCAATGTCATTGTTTTTTTTTGGCCCAATTCCCACAGGTGTGCATATATTGTATTAGGGTGAAATGTTTGGCAATCATGTAAAAATCCTTCGAAGACACAGGAAGCAATCCATCATTTTTGTAATTATGTACTGCACAAACAAAGCAACATTTCTCACTCTTCTTTAACCGCAAAGAAAATAGGTTGACAAAACACTTTCCAAAAACAGCACCTAATAAATTAAAGGATGTACAGCATTGCCAATATTTGTGCCTTGGAAAAAAAAGACTTATTGTTTTGGCATTAATACTTCAATTCATGAACAGAAAGGAGAAAGAGAGACAGGTAGAGATAGAGAGAAACAGAAATTATTGTAATTCTTCTGCACTTTGATTTGTGATAATTAAAATAATTGAGTCAAATTCAAACCATTGTCACAAGTGCGACAAATACTACAAAGGTCCATTGGCAACATGCATTCACAACACAATGACCTAGATTTTGCAATAGAACTAACAGTGAATCTACTGGTGTTGTCATCAATACTGCTCGGAAGCTGATAGTGACTCCGACAAATGCATTTAAACTTATAAATTCAGAAGTAGTTGTCAGTGATTCTAAACTTGTCCCATGGGGTTCAGTGATGAAGTCTCCCAGACTTCAGTCGATTCAATGATTTTTAAAAGACATTTTGTATTATGCCTCACTGGAAATGAACTTTGAGAAAGCTACACTTCACTGAATGCGATGTATCGGCATTTTTAGCTGTAAACTTAAGTTGTAATTATTCTAAGATCTCTATGACCGCAAACTAATTTTATGTTTGTAGAATGTCATATATGTCTATTATAAAGAAAGGAAAAAAATTGTTGAGGAAATTTCTGCCTCTAATTCATTTTATGTTCTAAAGAGATATTCAACAGTCAGGGATTTTGAACAATTGGTGGCTTCTGAGATAGCAAGGTGTAGCGCTGGATGAACACAGCAGGCCAAGCAGCATCAGAGGAGCAGGAAGGCTGTCATTTTGGGCCTAGACCCTTCTTCAGGCCGAAAAGTCAGCCTTCCGGCTCCTCTGCTGCTTGGCCTGCTGTGTTCACCCAGCTCCAGACCTTGTTATCTCAGATTCTCCAGCATCTGCAGTTCCTACTGTCTCTGAAACAATTGGAGGCTTCTTCCTGGTTTGCTGCTGGCAAAAATACTTCTACCTGATGACATCACAAATTGCTGGCCTTTGGGGATACCCTTGACTTAGCTTCAGCCTCAAACCAACATCAAGAAAGAAGGAATCCAAGCCAGAGATATCACAGGGCCTTTGTGGGCTTCTTTCTTCTTCTCACTGCAAGTGGTCACCTTAATCCTGAATATAAATTCTGAGGTGTTGTGTCTGCTTGGTATGTGTTTTTTTTCATTGCTGAACAACTTACACCATTAACTAGGCATGCACTATTTCCAGAAAGCATAAGGATCTTGGAGATTGGTAAATAACTTGCTGCAGGTTTTATATTTGTTAATGCTTTTAAGTATCCTTCCTTTTGACAGTTGTCAAGCTGTTCAAACCTGCTGTAGTCCACTGGAGTCCATGTGCTGTGGGATAGCACCCAATGCCTTTAGGAAGGGGATTCCAGGATTTTGACCCAGTGGCAGTGAAGGAACAGTGAGTTGTTTAAAGGTGGCTTGAATGTGGTGGTGTTCCCATGTATCTGTTGCTCTTGTTCTTTTAGATGAAAGTGACCCTGGGTTTGGAAGGCGCTGTTTAAGGATCTCCGGTGAATTTCTGCGGTGCGTTTCAGAGATAGTATACACTGCTGCTGAGTGTCAGTGGTGGACAGAATGGATGTTTATGGATATGGTGCCAATGAAGTAGGCTGCTTTGTCCTAGGTGGTGCCAAGCTCCTTGAATGTTGGAGCTGCAGCCATCTGGGCAAGTAGGGAGAGTGCTATCACACTCCTGACTTATGCCTCGTAAGTGATAGGCTTTGGGGAGTCGGGAAGTGAGTTACTCAGTACAGTATTCCTACCCTCTGACCTGCTCTTGTAATCACTGTGTTTATGTGGCAAGTCCAGTTGAGTTTCTGGTCAATGGTAACACCACAAATGTTGATAATGGGGGATTCAGTGCTGGCAACACCATTGAATAACGAGGGGTAGATATTAGATTGCTCATTATTAGAAATTGTCATTGCCTGGCTTTGTGTGACATGAATGCTACCTACCACTTGTCAGCAGAAGCCTGGATATTGCCCAGATTTTGTCACATTTGAAAGTGAACTGTTTCAGTATCTGAGAAGTCGCGAATGGTGCTGAACATAGTGTAGTCATCAGTGAACATGCCCACTTGTGACCTCATGGTGGCGGGAAGGTCATTGGTGAAGTGGAAAATATTTGGGATGGAATACTCTCCTGAGAAACTCTTCAGAGATGTCCCGGATCTTAGATGACTGACTTCCAACGGCCATGACCATATTCGTATGTGCTAAGTATGACTCCAACATATGGAGAGTTTGCATCCTGATACCCTATCATTCCAGTCTTAGTAAGACTCCTTGATGCCACACTGCATGTGTGGCACTGCTGTCACTCCCACCTCACCTCTGGAATTCAGCTCTTTTGTGCCATCATTGAACCAGGGTTTAATGAGGTCAGAAGCTGAATTGTCCTGGCAGAACCCAAACTTGGCATCACTGAGCAGGTTATTGTTGAGCACAAGCTGCTTGAAAGCACCGTTGATGACACCTTCCATCACTTTACTGATGATCGAGAGTAGGCTGATGGTGTGGTAATTAGCTGGATTCAGTTTGGCCTGTAATATTCAGACAATAAAGGTGAAAACCTAATCACCAGCTACCGTAACAAAATTACTGGAAAATTAGGACTTTCACTTTTTTGGGGCAATCTGTAATAATTTTGTCAAGAATTTGTTAATGAGCTTTGAAAGAAAGATGTACCAGTTTCCACTGGAGAAAAGTAAAATGACCAAGCAGGAATTAAACCAACATTGAAATTCATTCAAAAAAAAAATACTGTTACACATGCAGAATATTTGTGATCCTGGGTTTTCCTGTTACGTTTTACACCTTAATGTCCATTAGGTTCGGGATAGTAGATGGCTGCAATGAACCATTGCAGACACACAGATGGGCCACCAACCACCACTAAATTCTTTCACAGTGTCCTCTACTCTGTTCAATAGCTTAATTAAATAGTTGAGCAGCGTTTAGTCCAGTCTGCTTTGAAGAACTGACCAACAAACTATTTGAAATGTTGTGTATTGCTCATCTGCAAGTAGTCTATTCTCCTTTAATCAAAATCAGTCCATTTGAATGATCTCATCAGTCTTGTGAATACTGAATTCCCTTTTCACTATGTTTACTCTGCATATTATTTTTGATGTGCAAGGAACAAGTGATCTATGTGAGAGCTCAATTTGAGTTTATCCTGAATGTGAATGCTACACTTATGAGGAGTGCGGATGTTGGGTTCGGTATCATCTTTCAGATATAATACTGCATCACTTTTGAAGGTACCAATAGAACAAAATCAGCCCAGGTAGAACATTTTCAGATATCCTTTGTGTCAGATTTGACATATTCATTACCTTAAAATGATGTAGAAATTTGTGTCAGAAATGTGCAAGTCAACTGTGACTGATCTTTATGCCAGGAACATCTTGCGACATCTTTTGTTTTTAACAAGTGGAATAGGAAGTTTCTCATGAGGCAGCAGTAAGTTGCTAAGTGAAGGGGATTATAGCTTGTTAAATGCTATATTATTTGCCCAATTTGTCACATTATTAATCACCTTGCTATCTTGCCTAACATGCCAAGCAATCTCGACGTTGAGAAATCTCAACAAGCAAATCAGAATGAGTGTGCAGCACTTCAGTTCACTGCTAGTTTTGAAGGACCTCCATGCTTGGACATGAGGCATCTACCTCTCAGGGCATGCCCTGCCAGCACTGGCCACATTGACCCCACATCTAGGAGATTAATATTCGATGTGTGCCAGCCTCTTAAAAATCCTCATGGCATATCTGCCATCTACTTGAAGGACACTTCTGTAATTCAATGCTGCTCCTTGGGCTGCATCAGAAACTATCATTGTAATGCTGCAACAAGTACACTGTGTGCTCAGGGCCATACACTTTGCTCTTGGAGTGGGCCAAGCTGAATCTCTGAGTTCTGTGCTTGCTCTCATATCGCTCAAACTGACCGTACCTTGGTATTCACAGCACCCCTGCCTTGCCTTGCATTTTTAGCTTTTCTCCTCAGCCAGATTGAATGGATTTTTTTTTGGTTTGCTGTGCTATTTCGTGTGGAGACAAAGACAAGAATCTCGTCACATTTGTCAGTAGGCCGTAGTCAAGTCAAGCAATTTAGCCCACAGCCAGGTCTACCAGCGCAATAGTCAAGGGCAGCCTCTGGTACCAGTCCAAGGGTTTGGGCACTGTCTGTCACCCACATTGGGCAGTCAGAGTCAGGATGCTCTCCACGTAAGGAGTGAGGAGATGAATATTGGGCAGTACGCTACCTACCTTCACTCTTTCTACCCAACTGGACCTGTTTTCCTGCTTTTAGGATGAGATGGCAGGCATTACAGAAGATGAATGTGGGTAGCAGAGATGTTTCTTTCCAAACACAAGGGGTGGTGTACCAAGCAAATAAGTAGATGGCACAAATGACATCTAATGCAGTGGTATTAGATACTGGAGTGGGTGATAACAAGTAAGAGATGTTGTATATGATAATGTGATAGAGGATGAACATTAGTAGAAGGTAGAACAGTAGCATAGACAGAATGTGTGAGAGTTATTTGAGAGAAGATGGTAACAATGACATCAGCAAAGTGAAGAAGGCCTTTGACCTTTTTCCTACAGTGCTGTCCATTTCTCTTAGCAATTGAGACCAGTTTTACCAGGATAGCTTTGGCATCGTTTGTTTAATATGGCTCCTCCATTTGTTTTTTCTGGGTGAAGAGCAAGTTCTGTATTTAAACCAACCCATCTGGCATCACCCCCAGATCCCTATCCACAAGGTGGGGCGCCAATTTCCACATGTGCCATATATACCTTTGCATGACATCACCCAAGAACAGATCAAGATGTTCATCTGGCTGTTGGGTTATAAGTTAAGCCTATGAATCCTGAAGTTAACTCTAATCTTAACCTGTTCTTCTAAAAGTCAGAAATTTTGTCAGGTCCTTTATGGTAATCACTAGCAGTACCACAGGATGTTGTTCTTCTCCATCCTTCATTTTCCAAATTAGGAAGACATTGGATGGCATGTCTTTAATAGATATCGTTTACCACTGAGGTGAAGCTTCACCCTTTGTTTGAATATCTGAAATTTTGAAAGATTATCACTGGAATGCTGATCTATGATCTGATGTTTGCTTTCCATACTTACTATGCTGTGTTGTAGACTTTAACAATTGCCAATATCTAAAGGATCTATATTGAAGTGTAATTCATTTTATGTTGGCTTCTCTCTTGTTGCTGCTTTCTTCCCTTTTACTCAAAGTGATTATCTGAACATTGACTGTATGTTGTGAACATGCTAAAAGACAATCATGAAGATATCATACAAGCTTTTTTTGTGTGTCCATGCCATTTTCATAGAAAACAAAGCAGCAGAATCATTTGGCTACAGGAAACAGGTAAGCCTTAGTGATATTAAGAGAGCTTTGTTTTTAGTCTTTCAAACTGTACTTGTTGCTGAGTTAGAGCTGTCTTGGGCATCTTGCAAACTGTCTAGTGTCTTTTTTTAAATTGTCACACTGTAGCCTCCCATTTTTAAGGCAGCATGTAAATTGTACTGACAACTGTTACTCCATTGTGGTTGCTGTTGATCAGTGCCCTTTTAATAACTGTTTTGGTTGTTACATGTGAAACCCAGCTTTGAACTTGGACAGGTGATATGCACTGGTTAGGAAAATGATTTCACCACCGCCACTGCAGTTAGCTACTTTCCAGCTTTTACTTCCAACTTGCTGTGACTGGCTTCTAGTGCTCGCTTGCTGCCACCATGAGGTGATCTGGTTTTCTGTGTTAGCCACACAACCGTGTTATTAGCAACTAAGTATGCACTAATTTTTCGACATCTCAGGCTTAAATATACAGTCTCCGTGCTATGCCTGTTTCAATTTCAGAGATAGTTGACTAGCTAACTAACTGACTGATCAGCTTACTGATTGAAACCCTCTAATTAAAAGACTGGTTGCACATAAAGTAAAATGGAAACCTGTTATACTGGACCATCAACTGTTGCACTGCTGTCTCGCTGCCTTAAAGGTATGGTGCATTTCTGAGAAGTATGAGAGCAAACACATATATCTTTTTCCCTTCATGACAAATTTCAACGTTTGGATATGTAAGTAAATCCTTTTAAACATGGGAAAATTCTGAACCCACCAGTAAATGTATCAGAACATTACTTGATATAAAGTACAAAGAAAAATTGGATGTTCAATTGCCAAAATTTGAATTCCATCCTTCGATTTGAAATTCCATTGGTTACACACTATATAAGATGCATTGTTTTCAACAGAATGCCTCAATAAATTGAACTGATAAAAATCTGTTAATAGCCATAGCAGTGAAATAACACATACAAGGTTTGTTAGGATGGAATGAAGAAGGGTAAGAGGAGGCTTACTGTAGTATAAACACCATTATGAACCAGCTGGGCTGAATGACAAAAATCAATGTCAACCTACAAAAATTTGCACACAATTTTCTCCACTTTGATAAGAATAGTTGGGCATCTGCTAAAGCATGGTTTGAAATTGATTTCTAAGATGTGGGTACTGTTGGCTAAGTCAGCATTTATTGCCTCCCACGAATTGTCTTGATGGAGGTTAGTGATGACCTGCTTTCTTGACCCACACAGTATAAAAATGCTGGGGCCAGTTGCAAGGTCAGCAGGTTTGCTCAGCAGTCTTGTTATATGACAGATGACTAGCCGCCATGGATAAAGTGCTTGTAGAGGTTGGAAAAGAGGCTCACTATTAGCCAAGTACATGATTTAACCAAGCACCATTTGTCATCTTTTGCCACTTTTTGGGGGGACAAAAAGACACATTTGTAGTAAAATTAGCATTTCCATGCCATTTTGCCTCCAAACCTGTCTTCAAAAAACTTGGAAATTCCTGGCCCAGGAATCTTCTTGAATAAAGTCTGAGGAAATGTGTGATGGGACAATGTGAACATCAATTGGTGTCAATTCACAGCTGGTTACAATCCAAGGCAAAGGGCAGCTTGTGGGCGAACAGGTTTGCGACTATTTGGTTTCTGTCCAAACAAGCGAGTTAACATGAAAGTTTTAAGAATAGTGCTACCAATCATATAAATTACCCCACAGATTAAATAGAAATGATTTTTATTCTTATTCCTACAACATTTATTAATGTTATAACAAGATCAGATAGCGGAACTTGGTCCAAATTTATTTAAATGATTAATTGTGGTTTATTTTAAATGGCTGCAGAGAATGATAGTTTAGTTTCAAACAAATGATGGCTGCGAATTAACTTTACAAACAGTACAACTAAAAACAAAAAAAACAGCTGACACCTGACCTGCTGAGTTTTTCTTGCACTTCTTGTTTTTATGTTCCAAATAGTGCAGTTTTGACACAGTCGTCTTGCAGATAATTTTGTTTTTGTTTTGGCAAAGGAATGTGTTGTGATAGGTTTTTGCTGTTCATAAATAATGTGAAGTAAATATTTATATGGCAGAAATCGCATCAAATTTAATATTAATTCTGTGTAGAAAATGGGAAATGAAGTAAAATGCTGAAAAATCTTTGTGGGTGAAAATTAATAATCTGTGCCATTTTGAAGATCAAAGGCTTGAAACAACTAACAAGTCTCTGGAGAAATGCCTATAGATACTGGGTATTTACTCCCACAACCAGCTGATGGTATTGACCTTATGTTGCCAGATAAGAATATTTGTTTATGTAGTGTTAGCTAATTGCTTCACATTTTGATTCCAATCACCAATTTTGCATCTTCCTTTCCCTTCACATTGTGTTGTATCAGAGATGCAGTCTATTGCACAAGGTGAAATTTCAACTCCAGTAGTACAATTTGTGAAATTAATGTGACATTTTCCAAAACAGATAGTTTATTTCATTTGAGTTGCCTAATCCAATGTTAGGCCAATCTACTTTGTTCATATGATTCAGCAAACTTCACAAATTTCAGCATTGACACATACTTCGGCAAAATGGATTCACAGTTTGAAATGAATAACAGGCAAAATGCATACTTTCAATGCTTAATCAAAACAACATTTAAATGCGTACATTTATTCTTCATGCTCCTCTAACCTGCAGTACTCCACACCTTTTGCCTCATCCCCCCCACCCCCGCAAAAAAGTGCAGACATTTGAGATGGAAAATAGCAAAATCATCGCTCAGCTTTAGACCACATCTTGAGTGTTGAATTTCCTTTGTGAAATGCATTGTGTGGAAACTTGGAAATAAATAACATTTGAATACATTACAGAGGAAATGCAGCGAAAACAAGAGCTAAGGCATTGATAATGTTCAATAAAGAATTGACTGTCTCTTTGTCACAAGCAGTCTGAAAAAATTCTCACTTTTCAAAGTGGACAGAAAGAGATGAATCAGCAGACAAGTAAAAAGGAAATCAAGATGCAATTACCTGAAGCACTGATCCTGTATAATCCACACAGAAGGTACTTTTAAGATCCATAATTCCAACTAATGAAATTTACTGGGAACATGAGGAACAGTGTACTTGCCTCAGCACTCCCTGAAAGTGTCAATGCTGCAGCGTAGCAGAAATTCATGCTTTTAATGCCAGCAGCTGTGGGTGGGGCTACCAGCCTTTTAGCATTTTTGTTTTTAATGCCAAGTGCATGATCCAGGAAACTGGCATGAAAAACTCCCCTTCCAGTTTGCCTGCAAGTTTAATATCCAACTTATTATACTAAAACTTTGGAAACTTCACCAGTATGTCAAACAACAATGTGTACAAGCACTTGTTTGAAAATTGAAATGATGCAGCAAAACACTTAATTTTTTTTCAGTATTGTCACAGCATTTCAGTTTAAAAAAAGTTGCTAAATAATATTCTGTTTGAAAATAATTTTGACTTGAGCAATGCTGTGAGGAAGCAACATACTTTTTTTATCTCACATTTCTCAGTGCCTCTTCAGTGGAGCTAATGAAAATTTGACGTGCATGGATTAAGTGTTCAAACAAAAGCATTCCACTTTATAATTTCCCAATTTTTTTTTCAATGAAGAAAAGAATGAGTGTTCAGAAGGCCATTTGCCCCAATATGCCCATGCCAGTTGACTTCAGAACAGTCCAATTAATTTGATATTCCTGCTTGATTTTCACCTTTTTAAAGTTTGTTTTCTTCAAGAGTCCATCAATTTCCAGTTGAAATCATTGATTGTTTCCACTTTCACTGCTCTCACAGATGGGAATTTCAGGTCAATAACAATTTCTTCATAAAAGCATTCTTTTGTGCTCATTTCTTCATCCACTGGACTGAATGCTTCCTTATCTAACTTATCCAAGTCTGCTACAATCTAACAAATCTCTATCAAACCTCTCCTCAACCTCCTTCAGTCTGAGGATAATAACACCAAACTTCCCACAGTAACATTAGGGTAAACTCGCAGTTTACTAACAGCCTTTTGAGGAAGGATATCTGCCCAGCTATACCTGTAATTTCAGAGGCCAACATTTATTACCAAACCCTAATTGCCCAGAGAGCAATTAAGAGCCAGACACATTGCAGTGGGCCTGGAGTTACACATGGTGCAGGCCAGCTAAGTATGGGTATATACTATTCCATAAAGGTTATCGGTGAATCAGATGGGTTTTTATGACAATTGGCAATGGCTACATGGCAGCTCAGCTAGGTTTTAATTTCAGATTTTTTTAGTGAATTCAAATTTCAGCATCTGGTACTGTGCACCTCAAACACATGTTCCTTGTGAATCTGAACTATTGGCCCTGCTCCATGACCCCTCTATCATTGCATCCCTATATGACTTGAGACCCACAAGTGATTGACTCTTTACTTATCTCTAAATGCCCAGAGGACAGTTATGAATGCTGGCTGAGACAGTGACACTGTTATCTCCCTAATAAAGAAAAAAAAACTGATGAAGACGCTGGGAATGGGGAAACATGGAGAGTGAGTGAGTAAAATCAGGCAGGAATTGAAATTTCATAATCACTATGGTGCTTTCAGAGTGAAAATTTAAATCTGTGAACTAGCATTCGTGAGATGGGGTTCATGCTACCCTGTGGAGGGTGGTTTTTCCCATTTTAATATAATGGTTTTACTATTATATTAACATTTTGTGAAATGAAATGCTACATTTCAGATAAGGTCAGTGGCACACAGGAAATTAATTCCTGCTTATATTAACAGGGTGTGCCCTATTCAACTTTGTGCCATTGTGATAGAGATAAATGGTTACTTTTTCAAACTCTGCAGCCGAAGGGAGATGAACTGAAGAGTGGCAGCTTGTATGGAGCCTCGCAACTGGTGAGGCTAAGTCTGTGATAAAAGCACACGAGGGTTTTGGGTACGGGTATGGAGGAATGAGAGGGAGTTCAAAGGGTAGAGTTGGGGTACAGAGGTTTATGGTGGGAAGCCTGGCATCCTGGCTGTGCCAGATAAACTCAGTGCAACCAATGTTGATAAGTAATAAGAGGAATCCAAATGGTCACACTCCCAAGTGTGGTTCCTGTGTGTAAACGACAGAATGCTGGCTGGCAGAACGAAAGTCACAGTCTGATGGCGGGGGTGGGGGTTTAGAAGAGGAAACACATCCAGTCTGAGGTACAAACAAAGATCTCATAGGCCAGTACATGATAATTTAAGGGCAAGTCTCTGGGTGTTGCAGGGAGGGTCTGGGAACAGAGGAGGAATTCAAATAGGCTTGGGAGTAAGCTTGGGCTCAGGTGAAATGGCATGTATGCTTACACAACAAAGGGTCCCATTTACGTGCAGGGGGGGAAGTGGTGGTGGGAGTTAAAGATTAACAGAAAAGTTGCAGAGTGATGTAAGGATTGTTGGGGCAGTGGAGACAAACTTGAAAGTAAAGTGGGAGAATGGAGAGTCATAGTTTGCATACAGCATGTAGCAGTTTCAAAAGCTTGTTTATAGCTGACAGGGCTGCATTTCATATGATAGGAGGCCAGCGTAAGGTCCATGGAATTTGGCGATTGATGAAATTTCAAGTGCTCAGTGGGCACAGTGAGCACAGTGACATCAGTCATGGATATCCCAGATTCTCAAACCTCTGTCTGCTTGAATCATGTATGGTTGATCAAGTGAACAGCAGGTGTCTTTTGAAAATAATTATCTGACAACCTCAGGAGCAATAGGATAGAATGCAATAAAGGAGGGCTCTTACTCATCAACAAATGAGTCCACAAGGTCAGGAACAGGCACCACTGAGGACCTGTGCGCGGAAATTTGGAGGAATCCATCTAGGCAGGGCAGAGGGACAGAAAGTCACTAACAAACTACCTCCAGATACCTGAGAAGCAATTGTAACAGGATGCCTGAGGATGTCCCAGAAATTGAAGGCCTGCTTAATCAAGGAGCAAGACCTATAACCAGGTGAAAGAATGGAAAATTCATGCAAGTAGCCTGCAAAGTGATTGAAGCTTCAATTTTCTTGCTAGCGGGCTGTCCCACAGGCAACGTGTGTGGTATTTGTGGCTGGCACACACAGTTACATCAAAAAAGGTGACCCATGCCCTCTTCCATCTTACCAATGAGTTCATCGGGTTCACTACGGATGATGACAACTGGTTGGTCAGAGATGTAGACTTCACGACTATCTCTCATTTCACTTGAGTGTAAGAGATAATTGACAGTATTCATGATTACATTAGAGCTTGCCTGAAATAGCCAACAGCAAAAGGGAAACACAAAGGATTCCAATCTGAATGCACAAATGTTGTGCGACCACAGATGAAGAATTAAGCAGTTCCTTTCCCATTTGAGCTCATAAGACACATGAATTGCATGGGACCAGTAGCTTCCAGAGCTTTTTAAGCAGTCAACCCAAATTAATGGCTGGATCCTGTGCAACAAATGTTATCCACTTTGGGCATGATTAATGATACCGGTGAGGTACTGAGACAATGCTGCAGTACAATCCTTGCCTTCAGCAGAGCCATTGACAAGCAAAATGCAGGGTAATAAAGATATGTTTCGTCCGCCTTGGAAGGTCCAGAAGTGCACTGCGTTACATGCCAGACAGTGATTCATGGATAATGGTTGTATGCTGTTCACTGCACAATGTGGTCATGCAAGGCAGCAAAGCCTTTGATCATGATGACAAGTGAGTAGCATTACTCTTCGTCAGGTGAGGATAAATTAAATTAATCTCGCGTATTGAAGATTCTAATGGTCACTCGAGACATGGAGAAATAGGCCAGGAGTACCAGGGCCAATTACCTACTTGTGAGGTTCACTTACACTGAAGGGGCTGATGTGGCTGATGCAGGATCCTCAGAAAACTCCTGACAGTAACTAGCCCGGAACTTTCATCATCTGCCACTAGAATAGTAAGGGAGCTGTGCATTGATCTCGCACACACATATTACAGAAGAGTATAAGCCTGGAGGCAGCAGCTGGAATACACCAAGTAGTGACGGGAATCTCAGAACCCGAGCCGTTGTTTCTTCCCATTCATTTTATACAAGGCAGATCAACTGCCCCTGGTCAATGTAATCTCAATAAATCTATTTAATACATCAGGCAGTGGAGAGTCTGCAGAGTCCACATCTTTCTCTACATTGCACAGACTGGAAACTATGTAAATGAATAACACATGAACATTAAATAAAAAGACTAATCACAAACACACAACACCATAGTCACTGGCACAATGACAGTTGAATATCCAACATTCCTCTGTAGCAATCAGTGAGGACGAACATAAGACGTCAGTATAGTTAAGTAGGCAAACCCCCAGGGGCCTGGAAGAACAAAGCTAGCCAGGCAGCATCTGGAGCAAGGAACAGTCAAAGTTTCAGGTATTACCCTTCTTCAGTACTGGATGGGAGGGTAGGGGTGGGGGGGGGGGCGCGGGGGCAATCGTTGCAGATAAAAAAGGGGGTGGGTGAGGAGTGGAGGCAGAATGGCGGTGATAGGTAGGCACTGGTGATAGGTATGAAATGGTTGGTTGATGGCAGAGATGAATCTAGTTGGTGGCTGGAAGTGAGGGCCAGAAGGTGGAATAGAAGATAGGAACTGCAGCTGGAAGGGAAGGTGGGGTATGAGTGGGAAGGATATTTGAAATTAGAGAACTCAATGTTGAGTCCTCTAGGCTATAGCGTGCCCAAGCGGAAGACAAGGTGATGATCTTCAAATTTGTATTGCGAGTTGCTGTGACACTGGGGGAGGCTGAGGACAGATCTGTCGGAAGGGGTGTGGGATGAGGAGCTGAAACGGGTGGTGACTGGGAGATTAGGTTGCCATTATGGGCCAGGCAGAGATGTTCAGCCTTGTCTACTTTTGGTCTCCCTGGCACACAGAAGACCACACCAGGAGCACCGGATGCAGCAGATTAGGTTGCAGGAGATGCAGGTGAAACTCCATCTCACTTGATAGGGCTGTTCAGGGCCCTGAATGGATGCAAAGGAGGTGGAGTGTGGCAGGTTTTACACGTTTTACAGTCACAGAGGAAGGTACTGTGTGGGTTGGATTGGTTGGTGGAGAGTGTAGCGTGGACTAAGGAGTGATCAAGAGAGTGGTCCTTGCAGAAGGCAGAAAGAGATGGGGACTGGAAGATGTTCCAGGTGGTGGGGTCGATTTGGAGTTGGCGCAAGTGTTTGTGGATGATACATTGGATGCGGAGGCTGGTGGGGTGGAAAATCAGTATAGTTAGGTCTCTGACTAATCCCAATCCGTAAAAGGATAATGAATAAAGCAAAAACATTACATTCTGCAATTCTTCTATGTGACAAAGTGAATTTTGTAAAATATTCCATGCCATCTCTGCGCTGTCAGAAATTCTTAAGTTTCCTTTTTCTACCATTGCCATCTAGGTACGAACTCAAAAATCTGAGGTGGAAGTGTTCACTGAGATGACCCTATTTTATGTGATTTTAGTTTATATCCATTGTAGTTTTAGGGCATTGAAGTCTTTGTTCTACAAGGGATATCCTGCATTCTTATAAGGCATTCTCTTTAGGCATACCTACTGGAGTCATGGAGTCAATGGCATGAGATTTGAGGACAGACCTCTTACCTGGGATGTCCTGAGACCAAGTATCAGTGGCTGACACATGCTCTTCTTCTATCTAGATTTGCAATGACACGTCTCTGTTGCCCTGAGGAGTGGGGGTACCTGCAATGAGATTAAGGTGCCTCATACTGCTCTTGTCAAGCCAATGCTGTAAAGAGCCAAAGGCCAGAGGGATGGAATGCAATTCAAACCTCATATGGATTGAATGTTCCAACTGGCTGCCTATCATGGTAACCATGCTTTCCATGGATAAAGCCATGCATTCCATTGTTTGGATCATAGCAAGTATTGATTCCTCCATACCCTCTGCAAGGTTATACGTGGAACCTGGCATGCTTAAGGTATGCTCCCCTAAGCTTTTGGGACAAGGTCATGGTGGCCTTGACCATTGGCTCATCTTCTTTGTGGTGGTCCCCAGGGTTTGAACCTTAGCAATCTTTTGAGTTCAGGAACCTTAGTTATCTTGACTCCCTCAGCTTCTGGAGCCTTGCTGCACTCTGTTCACCACCATGTGTCTGATTTTTAAACTGGTCCTTCCATGATCTGGGTGGGGGTGCAGTTGGGCAGGTGGAGGGAACAATAGCTATCAGTACAGCCCCTGGGTCACCAACATTATCATGACCAGAGGTCCAGTCTTCAATCTCCAGAGGGTGAGGCTTAAGGTATATGTTGGAGACAAACATAAAGGAGAACAAAAAAAACAACAACACAGAAACGATCTACGGAGTCTACTAGCACGGCACTATGCCTCAGAGTTTGGATTTCCCATTCTGATATCACCTCGGGCTGGCTACATTTTCAGTCAGCTGTATTGACACTCTATCTTCACCATTCATATTGGATCAGCTCCCTTTTCCCTAGCAAACTGAAAGTCTTATTTGGCAGGGTTGAGCGTAACTTGAGCAGTCTTCATCGTTTCCTTATTCTTATTAAGGGGCTGCTTGTCTTTCAGGAAGATGTGGTGATTTATGACGATTAACAAATTGCAACTAAGCCCCTTATCTGCCCAGATCATCACCATCACCACCACCATCACCCCACCCCACCAACTCCACCCCCCTCCCCCAACTCCCGATCACCACCTACCTAACACTGTGTTGCTGTGTTAAGTTGTATACAATCTCTCGCTCAAACCAAACTATTGCATCCTTCAGTCTTAAATGTCATGCAGTTCTGTGTTTGAACATACATTCACCCATCTAGCCTAGCTTCTCACTTGTACAAAAACATAGCCCAAAGCCCCCATGAGAGGCAATCTCACTACACCATGATATTTTACCAGTGAATCAAAGGAGGTCATTGACAATTTTTCCAATGCAGCACCCGTGATTTTGGCAGAACCCCAAATTTGCTAACCCCTACCGTGATCTCCATCCAGACCACCTTAGTCTGGTGGGAGGATCGACACAAGGAGCATTCAGGAGTTGAAAATGCTTACATAGTTCACAGATACCATTTCTCACCTTAGCAGACATGTTTGGACTTCAACTTACTTAAGATGGTGAACAATGTCCTAACAGTTCCAAAAAAAGAGCTGGTCAAGAGGCATATCAGAGTTAACAAACTAGTCAAGGGAAGCCAAGAGAAAAATTTGTTGGTCTTTCTAGGCTCTTCCCAAAAAGAAGAGAGAATCTACTGAGGATTACTTGTAATGATATAAAAGAAAGGTTTCTAGGGGCCAAAAAGAAACAATGGCCAGCAAACCAAAAGAAACCAAAACAAATTTGTTCAGAACAAAACAACAAACAAGTCTGAGCTGCCATTCAATCGGTATTGTGTTGAAAGATGACCAAATCGAAAGTCCACTCAGTTGTTTGAGAACACAAACTTTGGGTAACAACAGCATTTTGCAATTGTGGATGCTTACTTGTGTGATATAAAAGTCTTATTATTCCAGCTTTCCTTCAGTAAGGCATCTTGGGAAAGATACAAAGAGGCACTTGGGTGCGGCCCTGAGTTTCAAGATTTCATAACTCATTGTCAAATTTTAGATTCCACCACTTTTAGTGAAATAGCTCCATAGAGGCCAGGATATATTCTCCAAACTACCCTTTATTTAGATGTGGACAGTCCTTGACATTGATCCAGCTCCCTCAGAGCCAGCTGTCAGAGTGAACAGGATGTCTGAACCTCCTGTTTATGCCTGTCAGCCAGGGCTCCCTGATTGGACCAGATTAACAGCCCCAATCAGAGATATTCTATGAGGTCTACCTGGCTGACCTTGTTGCAATCAGTATATCAAACCCCTGCCCACACGTCCAAGGACATAGGCTAGTTTGTTTTACTGTAGCCCCTGCTGGGGAGTTTTAACATCGGGTCAGCTCCTTCCAAGTCTGCCTATGATACAGGTGGTGTGTAATACAGAGTAGATCACCTCTTGTGCCCGGAGCATCTTGGAAGAAATTCTTTTTCCCACTTCAGGCGGCAGTTTATTTTGGATGTACGTGATCATGAAGGACATTTGAATCAATTCAAGAAGACATAAAGGCAGTGAGATCTGCTGTATCTGTCTAAGATTCTGAGGTATCTTCAATGTTTAATGAAGGACGTGAACCGTGGGTTCCAGAGTAGTCAGAAAGGCAGTTGAGGAACTGGACACTTATTGCTCCCACACCGTTTGCTTTGATATGGTCCACATGCTTGTTCAGGGCTATCATACCTAGCTAAATTTTATACATTACTGGACCTGATCTCACATTGACCAAGCCTCTTACCCATGCAGGGGCATTCCTGAGGTTCCTACACCAAACTTTATCCTGAGATAAACTGTATCTCTTGCTTAGGGGAGTCCTGTGACTGCCATCAGCATGTGTTAGGCAATTTTAACCTGCCACTCAACCCCAGGTCCAGGAGGATCATAACCTGGTTGTGGAGTCTTTTACCCATTAACAAGTCTGCTGGAGCTCTCCCTGTAGTTGCATGAGGTTGGCCCTGTAATCAAATAGCTTAGTTTGAAACTGTTGGTTGATTCTTTAAGCCTGCCTTCAAAGTTTGGACTGCACTTTCTGCCAGACCATTGGAGGGTTGATAATATAGAGCTATTCTTATATGGCGAATACTATTCAACTTCAGGAAATTCTCAAATTTCCTCCTGGTGGACAATCTGTGACCAACACTTCCGCAAGTCTATGTATTGGGAGCCAATGGCAGTAATCTTTGTCCTCATTGGGACTCTGCACAGTGCCCCACCAACACAGCTATATCTGCATCCAGTCCTGTCCATCAGGCATAACTTCTCACTAACATCTTCATTTTGGAAGCCTCTGGATGATCCTGTTGGAATTCAGCCAATATCTAGCAGCGAACTTTGTTCAGGACAATCACTCTTGCTCCCTGTAACGATATGTCGTCCTGTACTGTGATCTGGTCTCTCTGGGTCCAAAAAGCATTCAGTTCTGTTTGTGACAGCCCTTTGGCTTCCCTCTCTGCCACTAGCTGTTTCAGTTTTGGCAGGACCAGATCTTTCTGCATCTGATATTGTCAACTATGTCTGGAAGTCTGCCCAGAAAATTTGAAACTATTGAGTCTTCCAGTGGCAGCACCACTGGTGGTGGTAATGCCAGTAAGAGGAAGCTCAATACATCCACATTTGCCACTTGGTCTTCCGGATGATGTTCCAACTTGTAATTATACACACTTAGATTTAAAGGCCTCCACTGAATTTGGCCTGGAGTTATGGGTGGCACTGCCTCATCCTCTTTAAATAGACCTAGCAGGGGTTTGTTGTTCATTATTATGATGAATTTACATCTGTAAAAGTATTGGTGGAACTTCCAGACCCCAAATAAGACTGCCAAACTTCCTTGTCTATCTGAGTGTATTTATGTTTTGCATTAACCAATTTGCATTAACCTGTTATTTAGTGTTTGTCTCCACCTAAGCTCTAAACAGACATGGGAGTTGGGACATCTTTGATTATACTCATTTTATCTTCCAATGGATGTAACCTGGATTTGCCCACTCTGTAGCCTAGTAGGTCACTTAGGATGCCTGGACCACACATTTTTTTCTTCTAAAGGTGTACACCCTTAGAAGCATTTAAGAACTATGTCCAAGTTCTCTCAATTAACTAGTTGATCTTCCCTGTTGTTGGAATGCCATCCAGATAAATAGCAAACTAGGGTAGCCTTTTTAAAAATGTTTTCCGTCGTCTGCTGAGAAATTGCACATGTTGATGATGCTCCAAATGGCAGTCTTACATATTATTTCAAATCTCTTTGGGTATGAACTGCATTATACTTCTGGAAATAATCATCTCATTGCAATTACAAGTATGTGTGGCTCATGTCCAGCGTCATGAAATACAGCCCCTGTGAGCTTTGCACATAAATAATCTATGTGAGAGATTGGGTATTTATCCAGTTTATGAAAGGTAGTTTACCATTTGTTTAAAATCCCCACAAAGATGACCTGACCTGTGGGATTTTCCAGCTGGTACAATCGATGCTGCCCATTCCATGAATTGGACTGGTTTGATGGTTCCTTTGCCTTCCAGCCTTCTGATTTCTGCTCTACATTTGCCTCTGAGTGGCCTTGCAGAATCATGGAATTGCTTCCTGGTCAACATGCAAGATGACCTTGTCTCATTTGATAGCCATTAGACCTTTTTGAGCATTTAGTTAGGACTTCGCTCAGGCAGCAATTTTCTAATCAAAAAATACAGAGCCTATCAAGCTGAATCTTTTTCAACCATTTTCACCCCAAGAAGCTTGGGCTTAAGCCTTTTATTTCAATCAGTGGTAAATGAACCAAATACTTCTCATAAGAGAGCCAAAGTTGTACCTTAATCTGTAAGGGTCCCCCAGTATAGGTTCTTAGTCTAGCTGAGGCCTTGCGCAAACTTAAGGTTTAGAGTCTAGAGTGAATTTTGTTAAAGACTGATTCTGCCATCACCAAAACAGCCAGTATCAACCACCATTGGAACTGGGTAGCATTTAATCAGATGTTCATTTTGATTAATTTTGATTTGGATGATGCTAAACAATTTAACTGTTCCAAACGGATGCAGGTAGACTTTCCAGAGTGTGATTTCTCCTGGATAATGGCCTATGAGCCCTCTTGCTCAATTTAGACCTGGTAGGACTCTTGCTGTCTCAAGGCCGCATACTGGCTGCAATTACAATGGCAAAATGGCCTGGATCCTGTAGAAACTTTCAACTGTTTGGCTGATGCTTGGCTTTGTTTTGGGGGTTACTGTGGGCTGACCTAGAGTCCCTCTGTTCAGGGTACATCCTAACGGAGACTCTGCAATTGCCTTCATTCAAGTGGTGTTCCCAAAGTTCAGTCGGACTGACGAGCGTATCCATTTCCATTGGAATACCCTGAAACTCATATGCTCCATTTGCTGCATTTTCTAATGATAAAGCCATTTGTGGTGCCTGTTTGAAGTCCAGTGGAGTATCAGCTAGTAGGGACTGTTGCATGTTTACATCATTAATCCCACATACCAAATGGTCTCTCAGAATCCCATTAAGGGTTAAAGTAAAGTCACATGCCTCTGCCAGTCATCTGAACCTGGGTAAAAGTCCTGCAATGGATTCCCCTGGTTCTCAAATTGCTGAGTAAAACTGATAGTATCTCAGAATAAATGTCTTTTCGTCAACTCTTGAAAGGTCTCAGTAACTGGTACTTCAGGGAAATTTCGCCTCCGAGTAACCAAAAAAGCTGCAGGTCCACAAATGTCAGGAGAATTACGCATTTTTTTTCATTTTTCCCAGTGTCATTTGTCCAGGAAAAAAAGATTGGGCTCAGTCCTCAATGGCAGGATCAAATGAGGCAATTTCCTGAGTAATGGCTTGATGCAAGAAATGCTTAGCCTAGTTCAAAATTGAATGTTGTGAGCAAATTTCTTCAGGAGCTTCCTTTTCTCTTATCATCACTGAAACACCTCTGTAGTATCCAGTCACCAAGACACCCTTTACTTACACATGGAGAGTCATTGATACTGGCCCAGCTTCCTCAGAGCCAGCTGCCAGAGTGAATAAAATCTCTGACGTGCCTGTTTATATCTGTCAGCCAGGGCTCACTGATTGGACCAGATTAACAGCTCAAATCAGGGAACTCCTATTCTTGGCTGACCTCATCGTAATCACAAGAGTTAGATTTTAAATCCACTCCTGTTCTCACTGCAGGCAGATCAGATGATAAAACTGAGCAAAGATTCCTGAAGAAAAACACGCTGACAAGTAGTCCCACCCCCTTTAGGTAAGTGTGCAATCGGTAAGGTGACAAGATAGTGCAACAATTTGATAAAGCAGAATAATAGATGCCAATGACAGACCTAGTCCTGATTGTGCAGCTTGTCTTTTAGTAACAACTGTGAGTCTGAAACAGTTTGCTTCACCAATAAGTCAACTGTGGCAGATGACTGAAGATTTCTAACCAGTTCAACAACTTGAGATAAACTATGTATTACACCATGGGAGCCAGGATGAGGTGGTCAAGAAGAAGAAAATTTCTCACATAAACTAGCAGGATACTGCAAAAGAAAAATTATCTCTTCCAATCAGTAAGGATCTAGAAATCCAGGATATAACAGTGAAGAAATATCTACTTCAACAGTGCAACTGTCTTCCACAATGGAGATTAATGAAATGGGACAGTGTCTGAGAGTTCCTAAGCCAAGGGTATTCAAGATATTAAAAGTCTTCAAGATAAGGTAATGAACCAACAACAATATCTACAGAGAAAGACATATTCCACATCAGATTTCTGAGAGAACAAAGATCCTCCAGTAGTACATGATTCAAAATCTGAATCAGAATCAACAACTGTCAAAGAATAGCCCCTTATTCTCCAGCCCTGAAGGAGCTTCATTCTGAGAACAGTGAAATTACAAGGACTTCTGTATTTGTGAAGTCAGAGATGAGATAGGTTCGTGATAAATGTATTATAGTTATGAATGATGTTTGCAACTTCCTAGCTCCCAGTCTTTCATATTTCCATATTTCAGACATCCATTTCTTTCCTGGCCCCTGCTATGCCATTGTAACAAGAAGAAAAAAGTATCATATGGTAATTGAGCAGAGATTTAGCAGCTTCAACAACCTGAGTGGCCAATGAACTTACTGTTAGAGGGTAACTGCTCCTTCAGTAAATATATTTACCTAATCAGCAGCTCTTGAGGGGTCAATTATAAAGAGGTTACATATATCACATTGGACATTTCACTAATGCCTCAAAGAAATATTTAGCTTTGACTCACATTTCAAGGATTTTTAAGTACAAATGTGGGATGTAAATATTGGTATGATTCTGATATTCAGAAAGAATAAAGATTGAATTGCAAAGCCTTATACCAGTTAGTCTAATACAGGCAGCAAAGGAAATGCTTCATAACATTTTATGGGATGCTATCAATGTTCAGTTTTAGAGGATAGGTTTACAGGAATAGGTTCTGCTTCACAACTCTCCTGCAATTTATCCAGAAGAGCAGTAAATCAGCAGATGTGAACAACACACAGTAGTTATAATTTACTCGAATTTTCAGCAGGCATTGCATAACATTCTGAATACGAGGCTTTTCAAGATGATTAAGATTCCTGAAATGAATGGTAAATTGATGACCTAGACTGAAAACAGACTGAGCAAGATTTAAAAAAAATAGCAGGTGGTGGTAAGAAATGGGAGAAAGCTCAGGCTGAAGGTCAGTGAAGTTAGGAACTAAACAGGATTAGAAAGCATGAGAATGCAGGAAAATGGCTTTCAGCCATTCATGTTTTAACCAGACCATGTACAGTTTATCCAGCTGAGCAGCTATCTTACATGAATCAATTTTTGGAAAGACATTCAGCAAAAAGACATCTGCCTTTGAAAGGTGATCAAGAAAATTCTGGAATATCTATCTGTCCAGAAATGTTGCGTAGTCAAGCCGGGGGATACCTTAACAGATGATTCCACTGCTCACAAATGAGGACAATTGACTGTGACCTCTGAAATACTTATTTATTTATTTGATTTTTAAAAAAATTTGGTCACGTCATGTGTTTAGAAAAGCCAATCCAGACATAAATAACCTTCATTTAGCACTATACTAATAAACTAAGTTAAATAACATAATGTTAGATTCTCACATTGCTTTGAATTTTGAGCTCTTTACAATCCCGTATGTCTTCTGTATGACATTCTATCAAGTTTTGATTTGTAAAACTGATCGCCTATACTACTTACAAGGTCAGGTAGAGAGATTGACTTTGCATGGAGCCTGCCTGAAGGCACTTGACTCTGTTCTCTTCAAATATCAAATCGTATGGTGGCAGAAACTTCTCCACTTGTTTCTGTCAGAGTTTGTTTTCTTCCCATGCATTAGGACCCAACTCACTGGCTTTGACGTTGGCAAATGAGATTTTTTAGATTGTCCAAAAATATTCAGATTACTTGGGGTGTGGCATAGTTCTCATCATTAGATTACCACTTTAGCATGCCAGAATTGTCCATGCAAATCCTGCCTGAGCAACCCAGCAAAGCTGAGTTCTGGACTGCACATTCTCAATGTGTTGGGAATTTTATCCTCCCACCTACTGAGATCTCAAGTCACAAAGTTGGGATGCTTGTAGTTACATTATGTGACAAATATGATTTGGATGAGGGAACAAAATGTAACATCACAAAGGTTGCAGATGACACCAAGTTGGGAGGGAGGGTGAACTGTGATGATGACACAGAGATCCTTCAGCATGATCTGGACAGGTACAATCATTGGGCAAATCAATGGCAGTTGCAGGATAATTTGGATAAATGCAAGTTTATTCACTTTGGAAGCAAAAACAAGATGGCAGATTACTGCCTGAATGGATGTAAATTGGGAGAGGGGAGTGTGCAGTGGGACCTGGATGTCCTTGGGCAGCAGTGGTAAAGAAGGCAAATGGTATGTTAGCCATCATTGCAAGAGGTTTTGAGTACATGGATGTTTTGTTGCAATTATACAGGGCATTGGTGAGGCCACACTTAAAGCATTGTGTGTAGTTTTGGCCTCCTCTTCAGAGGAAGGATGCTCTTGCCTTCGTCATAGTGTGGCATAGATTTACCAGACTGATTCCAGGGATGGTGAGACTGACGTATGTGGAGAGATTGACTCGGTTAGGATTGCTCTCATTGGAGTTCAGATGAATTGACGGGGGTGGGGGGAGGTGATTTCATAGAGACTTAGAAAATTCCAACAGGACTGGACAGGGTAGATGCAGGGAGGATGTTCCTGATGGTGGCTGTGCCCAGCACCAGGGGTCACAGAATGAGGATTCAGTGTAGACATTGAGGACGGAGATGAGTCGACATCTCTTCACTCAAACAGTGGTGAGCCTGTGGAATTCATTACCACAGGAAGTAGTTGATGCCAAAACATTGAATGTAGTCAAGAGACACCCTAGATATAGCACTTGGGGTGAATGGGAGCAAAGTTCATGGGGAGAAACCAGGATTAGGCTATTGAGTTGGACAATCAGCCATGATCGTGATGAATAGCACAGCAGACCCGAAGGGCTGAATGGCCTCCTCCTGCTCCTATCTTCTATATTTCTTTATATCTATACATCTATATTAGCTAGTCATCTCAACATTTTAAACATGTTGTGTGAGAGACTGATAAGTTAAGTATCTGTATTTCTGTTGTGTCTGTGGGCAGATTTAAATGTAGTTTTACAGTGACGTGCCACTATCTGGGTAGTCAGTGAAACCTCCCTGCCCGCCCACTTTTGGAAAACCTCCAGAAGTAAGTGCCAATCAGGCATTTAACCTAGCAGTGCTGGTCCTCTCTTTGAGGACAATACCTTGAGGGCACCGAACTGTCACTCCCTTCCTCTACCTCTCAAGAGATGGCAGGAAGGGGACCACAGGGCAGGGTCGTCAGTGAAGCGATTTCTGCAGCAAGGGCAGTGTGGCAGTTCCCGGTGGGCACCACTTTCCTGACACTTGGCCTCTGAATCACTGACAATAACAGAATCCCCTTTACAGGCATCCGCCATGCAAATCACAAATCCACTGTGGTTAAATACCACCAGCAGTAGCATGAATCCCTTAAATGGGCACTGATTGTCCATTTAAGGGGTAGCTTTCCTGTGATGAACCTCAGCAAGGCAGAGCAATGAGGGTGGAGAGTCTCCATTGCATTCCAACCCCACACCCCACCCCACCTGTTTAGCTTGTTTTCTCCCCATGGATACTGCCTGACGTTTTGTGATTTCCAGCACTTTTTGTTTTCAGATTCCAGCCCCTGCAGTAATTTGTTCCTATCATTTTATCCTCACTCCATTACTGCTTGAAGAAGCATGTTCTGCGCAAACTGGCTGCTGTGTTACCAACGTTACTGCTGTCACTATTTCATGGTTCCTAAAATGTTTGGGACTGCTGTGCGTTTGTGAAAAACGCTTCATCAGTTTAAAGATTTTCTCAGTTCAAATCACCATGTTTAATTGGGGGGGGATTTTGACAGGATTATTTTCCATTCGACCTTTTCGAAACATCATTGTTCAAACTATGCTCCGAAGGTCAATATTCCAGATGTGTGTGGCATCCCTTGACATCTAGTTAACATTCAGTCATTCACAGTGCCAATGAGACCCAGCTAAACTGAAACTAATGCAGATCAACAGAAAGCCTCATCATTGCCTCGATTCATAGGTAAAGCAAAAGAATATGATTGGGAGTTTTGTTTGATTCATTAATTAGATGTGGGCTTCTCCGACTGCACCTGCATTTTTTGCCCATTCCCAGTGGCCTTTTGGAAAAAAAATGACAGCTCTTGGGCACCTATGTGATTGGACTGAATTGCATGCCGGTAAAAGAGGCCAATTCTGAGGATTCGAGTGGATGGAACCAAATATGGCCGCAACAAGTTACCGGCTCGACAGCAGAAGATAGTTTAATAAACTGAAGTAACAAGATATTGTTTGATGAGATAGGCACCATGAAATAACCTGATCAGTTAGAATAATGATGTTGCGTCTGCTGAAATGACAGCTTAGCCTGCACAAGAATGCAGTCACCAAGTCACACACTTCCTTAAGAAATAAGGTATAAAAATATCAGCAAACAGAACACTGGATAGACAAACTGGGAACAAACATTGCAAGAGAAAGAAAGAAGGATCCTGAGCTTGAGGCCCCGAAGGCAGTGAGCTTGGATTACAGTAATGATAGTCCATCCCTATTAGAGTCTGACCAATGTCTCTCAGACTTGACTCACGGATCCTACTTGCAAAGATAGTATTCTTTAATTTTGGGGCATAGATTGCAGTTCTTTGAAACACGAGATAGTCAGTTGCATTTTAGAGTCATAGTCAGAGAATTGTACAGCAAGGATATAGACCCTTTGGTCCAACTCACCAGATATCCTAACACCTACTGATCCCTGGAAGAGGCTCCGCAGTGAAGGGGGGGAGGAGGGTAACTTCTTCAGGTTAGGCATCCCCGGAAGAGGAAAAGGTCTAGGCCCGAAACGTCAGCTTTTGTGCTCCTGAGATGCTGCTTGGCCTGCTGTGTTCATCCAGCTACACACTTTGTTACCTACTGATCCCAGTTGCTTGCATTTAGCCCATATACCTTTAAATCTTTCCTGTTCGTGTACCCGTCCAAATGTTTTCTAATTGTACCTGCCTCTGCCATATCAACTGGCAGCTCATACCATACGTGCACCATCTTCTGCATGCAAATATTGCCCCTCAGGTCCCTTTTTAAATTCTTCCTCTTTCACCTTAAAGCTATGCCCTCCAGTTTGAACGCATCTACCCTTGGAAAAGCCATTGGCTATTCATTTAAATATGCCTCTCATGATTTTATAAACCTCTATAAGGTTACCCGCAGCCTCCAACACTCCAGGAGAAACATACAAGCCTATCCAGCCTCTTCTTATAACTCAAATCTTTCAAACCCAGCATTATCTTCATAACTTGATTTCTTCACCCTTTCTAGTTGAAAGTGTTTCCTATAGCAGAGTGACCAGAGTTGTATGCAGTACTCCAAAATTGGCGTTACAAAGTCTTGTCAAGTAATGATTGATTTTGATTGAGCAAATTCAGAGCTTTTGCATTTGTATACACTAAATAGATTGAGTAGTAGAGCCTCAGTCGACTCCTGGTTGTAGGAATTCCCAGCTGTGCACTCAAGGCTCAACAATAAATGCAAAATATTGCGAATGCTGGAAATCTGAAGTAAAAAGAGAAAGTGCTGGAGAAGCTCAACAGGTCTAGTAGCATCTACAGAGAGCGAAACAGTGTTAATGTTTCACATTCCATACGGCTCTCCTTTGACGTTAACTACTTCTCTCTTCAGGTGCTGCCAGGCAAGTTAAGCTTACCTGCCACCTTCTGTCTGGGCTCAACAACGTTCTGCTGCTTTATCAATGAACTTCTCACTACATCAAGTCAAAACATGGGTAGTTTACTAATACTTATATAGTGTTTTTGCCTCCATTCACAATACATCACATGGCATCCTATTATGTGCAGGCAAGAGTTGGTTAATCTTCCAATGGTCCCAATCACACGTCAAAAGCACACCTTCAACTCAAAGGCCATGATCTTGATTGCATTTATTTCTTTGAAAAGGGAAGACCCTTGAACTCCATCTCAATAACTGATCAATAAGCAGAAACATCACTTCATAGATTTAAGATGGTTCCTCTCACAGAAATGCAAGGAAGAGTCAGCATCTTTATTACATAATCACCTGCTGTAACACCAAGTGGTTTTAAGATTGCATTCCAAATAACTCAATAAAGTTTGCTGTGGTAAATATGTGGTGAAGAAAATATTTCCCAGCACATACTCATAATACGCATTAATCTTTTTCATGTAAATAGTATACTATGTTGTTTTGAAGCCTCTGTCCGAGTCACCATGACTGTTATAATCTTCTCTTTGTCTATAAATAGACAGAATTCACACATTGGCATATAATACATAACAGGAGCAAATGTACAAAAAACAGATTCTCTGTTGTGACTTTTATGACCTACAAGTGTTTAACTGTGTAATGTATAGAAAAATGTATGTATTATAAATCATAGAGGACTTGAGATCAGCTCATAATAGTGACTGATGAATCTGGAATTGTAAAAATGTAGAAATTAGTTTCTCTCAACTTTTACATGAATTGACTGTCCACTCCTTCTACTTTTAATGGCAACTGTGTTTTTGTTGTGAGAACTCCCAGTAATTACTTGAATATTCATACAGAATACTGATAATACTGACATAAAATGTCTTGAATGGCTGGAAGATGAATTAATGAAAAGGGATTTCAAGTTCAGATTCTCCTCTATATTTTCTTCATTATAATTACTGCAATGTGAGGAACTTATATGTGGCAGTTTAAGAGTTGATCAGAAAGAAAGCTCACATTTGACATGTTAGGTCATAAAGTGGATGTAGTTGAGAAACCGAAAGGACGTTGAAGCTAGAAGCCAGAAGCTTATAAGTTTGAAATGTTTCCAATGAGCAGCAAGATCTTTGTGAAAAACAGTCAGTGTTTGTGCATGTTGCAGTTTTTTTCTGCAAGCCATTAATTTTAAAACAGAGCCAAGTAATCTATCAGCACATTAAAACATTTAATTTATTAACTGCAGTCATCTACTTGATGTATCACGATTAAAATTGCTACTCAGAACATTTGAAAATGGACTTTAGGCATTGCACAGATTAATAGACTGAATCATGGCCACTGTTTGATGCAACACAGCCTGTTTGGATCACTTTACAAGCAGCTAGAGATTTTAGAATTGCACAGGTTTCTGGCAATGCTTATTTATAACGACCACTGGAAAATAACATTTGTCTTGAAGAGTTTTCCAAGCATAATTGTCACAGGCTGTGTGGTGAGAAAGAGCATCCTCAGCTGAGGAACTAGTGACAGAAAAACTCAACGATACATGCCCAACACTAGTGGAATCTTGTTGAACCTACAAGGAAAGTTGCTCAATACAATATGAATATAAGATAAACTTAAGAAAAAAAAAACAAGAATTGGAAATGTATTTGCAAATTAATTAACAGCTGTTTTAGTATAAATTACTTTTCTCAGGAGTAAATAATGTGTTTTAAATAATTTCCCAATTGCTAAATGATGTTGGAATTTGCAATATTAATTTTGGTGAGGCTAGGAGTGCTCATTAAATGCCAAAAGTGAAAAATTGCTATCACAGGGATGTTGCTGTTTAATAGGCTTAACATACTAATCACTTGCTCATAGCGTCTTGAGGGTAAAGGTTCCATATCACCCCTCCCCATGTTTAAAATCAGTACTTTTTGGTTTTATTTGAATGGCCTAACTTAATTTTAAATGTTGTCCCCTTTCTCTGTAGCTGTCTTCTCAAATTCTATTATTATCTTAAACATTTCAATTAAATCACTCTCAACCTTCCAAATTTAAATGAATACAAGTCAGTTTGTAACTCCAAGTCAAGTAACTTTCAGGCCTGGTGTCGGGGTGGTGAATCTGCTTTGTCATCTCTGTCCTCCAAAATCCACCCCACTGAGGCTAATATTTGTATCTGTGCCAAAACCTGATTCAGTCCTACAGACAGGATTTGACCAAGACTCCAAATACAAAAAGATAGGATTTTTGGCACAATGGGTAAGGTCCCTGCTTCTGAGGCAGAAGCTTCGGATTTGACTCCAAACTCTTGAGTCCTGATGGCCATAAAAAGTGTATTAATAACATGGCCAAACATGCTGACTAACAATTCTAAACTCTTCTAACACACACCAATAGCAGGCAGTAGAAGTCAGAGAGATAACTGCTCAGTCATGTAATGAAAAAAATTGTAACCCCTCACATCACAACCCATACTTCCGGCTACAACATGTGTGTAAAAGTACATGTAGAGTTGTACAACATGGAAACTGACCTTTTGGAGTCATTTATTTTGCTGACCAGGTATCCCAAACTTAACTATTTCTATTTGCCTGCATTTGGTCCATATCCCTCTAAACCTTTCCCATTTGTGTGCCTATCCAAATGTCTTTTAAACGATGTAATTATATATGCCTCCAGCACTTTCCCTGGCAGCTCATTCCATGCATGTACCACTTCCTGTGTGAAAATGTTGCCCCTCAGTTTCCTTTTAAATCTTTTCTCTCTCACCTTAATCTTATGCCCTCTAGTTTTGGACTTGCTTACCTTGGGGAAACAACCTTAGCTATTTACCTATCTTTGTCCCCTACTAGACCACCGTACATATGCTGCAGAATTTCTTCCTATTTAAATACCATTTCTTGAGATAAATAGAACATAGAACATAGAATATTACACTGCAGCGCAGGCCCTCGATGTTGTACCGACCTGTGAAACCAATCTGAAGCCCAGCCAACCTACACTATTCCATTATTATCCATATGTTTATCCAATGACCATTTAAATACCCTTAACGTTGGCGAGTCTACTACTGTTGCAGGCAGGGTATTCCATGCCCTTACTACTCTCTGAGTAAAGAACCTACCTCTGACATCTATCCTACACTTATCACCCCTCATTTAAAGCTATGTTCCCTTGTGCTAGCCATCACCATCTGAGAAAAAAGGCTCTCACTGTCCACACTATCTACTCCTGTGATCATCTTGTTCTATGTTCTGTTAAGTCACCTCCTAACTCAGCACAGAAAAATGCCCTTCAGCCTTTTGTTTATGCATTGATTAGAACTAATCACCTAGCTATTTTAAACCTCCTTTTCCAGCACATGGACCATTGCCTTGTATGCATTTGCATTACCAGTGCACATCAACATACTTAAATGTTATGAGTGTTTTTGATTCAAGCACCTTACAGGGAATAATTTCCAGATTCCCACCCTTTGGATGAAAAAAGCTTTCCACGCATCTCCCCTAACCTCCAGCCGCTTGCCTTAAATTTTCGTTGCATGGTAATCGTTTCTGCCATCAAGCGTGTTTTTCTGTGTGCCCTAACTATTCCCCTCATAATGTTATACATCTTGATCATGTTGCCTCTCAATCTCCTCTGCTCTGAGGACAACAACCCCAGTCTATCCAAACACTCTTCAATACTGAAACTTTCTAGCCCAGGCAGCATCCCTCAGGTAAATCTCCTCTGCACCCTCTCCAGTGCCAAGGCATCCATCCTATAATGTAGATTCCAGAACTGCACACAATACAGCTGTGGCCTAACCAAGATATTATACAGTTCCAGCATAATCTCCCTTCTCTTCAATTCTATGCTTCAGCTAATAAAGGCAAATATCCCATATGCCTTCTTAACTACTTTTACCTCTCTGTCCTGATTCCTGAAGGGAACAACATAGATGCAAGCCAATATTCCTCTTGTCCTCAATAAAAAAAATGAAAGAACTACGAATGCTGTAAATCAGGAACAAAAACAGAAGTTGTGGGAAAAGCTCAGCAGGACTGGCAGCATCTGTGAAGAGAAATCAGAGTTAGTGTTTCAGGTCTGGTGACCCTTCCACAGGACTGCCTTGAGAACTTATAACTTCCCCAGTTCTGAGGAAGGGTCGCCAGGCCTGAAATGTTGACTCTGATTATTTTCTTCACAAATGCTGCCTGATCTGCTGAGCTTTTCCAGTAACATCTGTTTTTGCTCCTCTCATCCTCATTACTTCCAAAGATCTTATTGTGCACAATGTATTCCCTTGCCTTATTTGTCCTGCCCAAGTATATTACATTACCTTATGTTTGTCCCTTAACATGCACATTGATTAATAATGGAACATATGCATCAATTTTTGATGAGTAGAGAAACCCGGACCTGGATCATTGTATTTCTCAATAACAACCGAAAGAACAGCCAATGTTGTAAATCAGAAACTTTAAAAAAAAATGAGAAATTGTTGGAAAAAGCTCAGCAGGTCTGGCAGCATCTGTGGAGAGAAATCCAAAGTTGATGTTTCGGTTTGAGTGTCCATTCCGCAACACAATCAGTTCTGAAGAAGGACCACTCGACCCAAAATGTTAACTCTGATTTCTCTCCATAGGTGCTGCCAGACCTGCTGAGATTTTCCAGCCATTTCTGTTTTTGACACTTTATTTCTCCATTGTTTTTCATCCCTTTATTATTGGAAAAAAAAATGATTTGTTATTCTTGGTTCTTGGATGACAGCATTTCTTACATCAACTTCCATTGGGTACAGTTTAGCCAGTCTCTTTCCCTATGTCCCTCTGTAGCTTCCCATTCTCATCTACACAATGTACTCTCATGTCTAGCTTAATGTCATTGGTTAAAAAATAGAAATGCTTCTCTGTGTTCCTTCATTCATTGTTAGTACTAAATCTGATGAAAGCCTAAGACCTCAGCACAGACCTTGGTGGTCTGATTTAGGGAGAGGTGAGGGTCATGGGAGGTGGTTGTGAGGTCTGACTCATTGGTCAGAGACCCAGCAGGGAAGGCTATCATTTCTGTAGGGGAGCCACAATGGAATCAATGGCTCTTCAGACACTGAAATATCTACCTTCAGGCTTTCTGTCACAATTGACACCTCCACTGGCAAAGCCTGAGCTGAAACAACAAAACCACAGTCAACAAGTGGGCATGGTGGATGCTTGTAGTAATGCACACAAGGAATGCCATACTAAAAGCGTTAATGAATCCAGACTAGATGGTGAAGTATGAAGCAAGATTTCCTCTTGATTAACAGAGATTTTCTCGACACATTTATTCATAGAATGTAACATAACATGTATCTGATATCTAGATAATAAAGTGTGAGGCTGGGTGAACACAGCAGGCCAAGCAGCATCTCAGGAGCACAAAAGCTGACATTTCAGGCCTAGACCCTTCATCAGAGAGCTCTCTGATGAAGGGTCTAGGCCCGAAACATCAGCTTTTGTGCTCCTGAGATGCTGCTCGGCCTGCTGTGTTCATCCAGCTTCATACTTTATTATTTTGGATTCTCCAGCATCTGCAGTTCCCATTATCTCTATGTATCTGATACCTAATGACTAACTGAGTGGCCTCGATGTTTTCTCTACTTAAGTTCTCATGTACTGGCTATTGAAGTCACTGACTGTTTCTCTGCTCTGATGTGGGATTTGCGCAAATGAGATGTGATAAGAGCAGTTCTGTACTTTGATGATTTGGATCACCAAAGGAGCACTTTGGAGTGCTGAGCTACCTCTTTGGATTTGGTTCCAGGACACCTGCGCGGGAGGCTAAATAGTCTTTGATGGAGATAAAGTGCCTTTTGGAATTGTCAAAATTAGCTTTACATCCGCATGAAAAGAGTATAAACTCATTATCATCAAGCTCATTTGAACTGTCAAAAAAAATCAAGTTCAAATGTCAAAACCGTTAGATGCATTTTTCAAAGGAAGTTGTCAAAGTGTCCTTTAAATCTTCAAAAGAAAATGTTTAGAATTCTAAAGAATGTAATTTCTTGCTATTTTGCTTAAATTTGTCTACAGAAACCCGAGGGCTACCATCACTGAATAACTGATATGTCATTAATGGTAGGGTCGTGGGGGTTGGCCTGGATGGTGTGAGCAGATGTGGGGATTGGGCAATAGGGCATTAGTTGGTATGAGGATGAAGAAGGGAAATGGTATGAGTGGGACGTGGTCAGCCTGGCATGGAAGATGTAAGGGACAATTTAAAGGTGGATGATAGGTCTTGACATTTTTGTGATAACATGATGGGTCATAGGGATTTGAGCCCCTGAAGGGATGCGAGGTGACGAGGGTGGGGATGGGAGATGCATTGGGAACTTATGGGGCTGTGAATGGGAATGAAGGGTAGGGGACATTTCAAGCCCGATTATTTATTTTCAAAATCTGGAAACTGTGCCTCGAGGCCAGCCTTTCGCCAGCTCAACTTTGCACCAACAAACTCTTCAGATCTTCAGAGTTCATCCAACCTGCTTACTAGGCAGGAAGTCTCCCAACTCAGTGCGCTTGACTTGGGAGCAAAGATGGAATTCCTAAAGGCACTTTATCTCCATCAAAGAGTATTTAACCACCAGCACAGGTGCCCTGGAACCAAATCCAAAGAGGTAGCTCAGCCCTCCAAAGTGGTCCCTTGGTGATCCAAATCAATCATCAAAGTACAGACCTGCTATTATCACATCTAATTGCACAAATCCCACATCAGTGCTGAGAGACAGTCAGTGACAAAAATAGCCTAAACCCACCAATTAACAATCAAGACGTGATATATTAAATTTAGAGAGAGGCACATTTTTGGTTCTTTTTTGATGTCCTGAAAGTGCAAATTGAATGAATGAAACAAGACAGTAGTAGCTTGACAGTGAATGCATTACATCCAGCACTGCACTAGAAACTTCAGGTTGTGAGTATTCCGTTTCCTTCTCATGCAATTTGTGGATCAAAATCAAAACGATAAGATCTATGCATAAGCAGGTCGAGTTGTACCATATCAGCCTGCATCATCTACCTTCTCCTGCTGCACTCTGTCAGCAGAAATATCTGAATTATTTTACATCGCAGAACTGAAGTTTCCATGATTCTGATGTGATACTGTGTTATACTATTATAATTAATTAAAGGAGACATTGTTGACAGGTATTTTATGAATATAAATATTTTGTTTTCTTCAGCATCTTTGCAGGGCTTATTGGCATACCTTAATTTGATATATTGATTCTTTCCTTCCCATTACAGAGCCGATATACGAAAGAAAAAGATCTGGTCACAGAATATCATCCAAGCTACTTTGATACATGACTGGAAGTCATTTTCAGAGACAGGAATCCAAAGACAGGTACCAAATCATTCAATTCAAAATATCTTGAGGATTTTGTCTGAATACATGTTTGGGAAAATTATTAAGTTAAACAGATATGATTACAAATTTGATTAATCTGAGTTACTTAAATAAAAGAAAAATCTCATCCTATTGTGTAACATACAAATATACAAAAGCATGAATTAGAAAGAGAAATATGCCTCTTGGCTCCTTGAGCCTGATCTGTCATTCAACCAAATTATGACTGATCTGTTTATGTTCTAATTCCACTTTCACATTTACCAATGATAACCTTTGATTCCCTTACCTAACAAGAATTCACTTCTCTGCACCTTAAAAATATTAAATGACCCCCATCTCAACCAACATTTGAGGCAAACTGTTCCAAATGTTGCACCACCCTCTGAGAGAATAACATTTTCTTTTTCTATCTACTAAAAGAGCAAGACCTGATTTTTAAACAGTCTAATTAACTCTATCCCTACTCACAACAGGAAAGATCCTTTCCATTTCAATCTTGTCTATGTC
Source organism: Stegostoma tigrinum (assembly GCF_030684315.1). Lineage (NCBI taxonomy): Eukaryota > Metazoa > Chordata > Chondrichthyes > Orectolobiformes > Stegostomatidae > Stegostoma > Stegostoma tigrinum. The sequence goes on along the minus strand of NC_081368.1, from coordinate 57,751,257 downwards.
TTTAAGGATCTTATATTACTGCAAACATTCTTCCAGCACTCTTCTAAATTCTAGTGGAAACAATCCCAGTCTGTCCAACCCTTCCTTATAAGTCATTCCAGTTATCTCAATGAACTGCCTTGACCACCTTAGTATCCTTAAATAAGGAGTTAAAAGCTGCACACAACATTCAAGACATGGTCGCGCCAGTGACCTGTATAACTGAGCAAAACATCTTATTTTTGTCAAAGATAGTAAAATGTGGGGCTGGATGAACACAGCAGGCCAAGCAGCATCTCAGGAGCACAAAAGCTGACGTTTCGGGACTAGAACCTTCATCAGAGAGGGGGATGGGGTGAGGGTTCTGGAATAAATAGGGAGAGAGGGGGAGGCGGACCAAAGATGGAGAGAAAAGAAGATAGGTGGAGAGAGTATAGGTGGGGAGGTAGGGAGGGGATAGGTCAGTCCAGGGAAGACGGACACGTCAAGGAGGTGGGATGAGGTTAGTAGGTAGATGGGGGTGCAGCTTGGGGTGGGAGGAAGGGATGGGTGAGAGGAAGAACAGGTTAGGGAGGCAGAGACAGGTTGGACTGGTTTTGGGATGCAGTGGGTGGAGGGGAAGAGCTGGGCTGGTTGTGTGGTGCAGTGGGGGGAGGGGATGAACTGGGCTGGTTTAGGGATGCGGTGGGGGAAGGGGAGATTTTGAAACTGGTGAAGTCCACATTGATACCATTAGGCTGGAGGGTTCCCAGGCGGAATATGAGTTGCTGTTCCTGCAACCTTCAGGTGGCATCATTGTGGCACTGCAGGAGGCCCATGATGGACATGTCATCTAAAGAATGGGAGGAGGAGTGGAAATGGTTTGTGACTGGGAGGTGCAGTTGTTTGTTGCGAACTGAGCGGAGGTGTTCTGCAAAGCGGTCCCCAAGCCTCCGCTTGGTTTCCGCAATGTAGAGGAAGCCACACTGGGTACAGTGGATGCAGTATACCACATTGGCAGATGTGCAGGTGAACCTCTGCTAATGTGGAATGTCATCTTGGGGCCTGGGATAGGGGTGAGGGAGGAGGTGTGGGGGCAAGTGTAGCATTTCCTGCGGTTGCAGGGGAAGGTGCCGGGTGTGGTGGAGTTGGAGGGCAGTGTGGAGTGAACAAGGGAGTCACGGAGAGAGTGATCTCTCCGGAAAGCAGACAGGGGTGGGGATGGAAAAATGTCTTGGGTGGTGGGGTCGGATTGTAGATGGTGGAAGTGTCGGAGGATGATGCGTTGTATCCGGAGGTTGGTGGGGTGGCGTGTGAGAATGAGGGGGATCCTCTTTGGGCGGTTGTGGCGGGGGCGGGGTGTGAGGCCCCACATTTTATATTCTTGGATTCTCCAGCATCTGCAGTTCCCATTATCTCTGATATTATTTTTGTCAAAGCTGTTCATGTTGCACTCATCAGGATCTTTTGCAAGAACACAAAATAAAGGGAAATTGATATTTATGTTGGATAAGAGAGCGCCAGTTGATGCTGACATAGTTTGCATCAATGCCATCCTGTGGGATAATATATACAGGAATAGACCATTTCTTGCTCTACATCAGACAATTTCATGGAAGGCCTTATTTATGAAAAGCATGAAGCTACCTGAGTTTACCCTGGAAAGACAAGGTAGCTCAACAGGTAAAGTTGGTTACAAAGATAGTAGGAACTGCCGATGCTGGAGAATCTGAGACAACACAGTGTGAAGCTGGATGAACACAGCAGGTCAAGCAGCATCAGAGGAGCAGGAAAGTTTGATGTTTTGGGTCTGGATCCTTCTTCAGAAATGGGGGAGGGGAAGGGGATTCTGCCCTTCAGCCCCAACACTCTCGGCACATTTCCCTGCAACCGCAGGAAGTGCTACCCCTGCCCCTATACCTCCTCCCTCACCCCCATCCCAGGCCAAAAGAATACTTTTCACATCAAACAGATGGTCACTTGAATATCTGATAATATGATATACTATATCCACTGTTCCCATGTGGCCTCCTCTACATCAGGGAAACCAAACGGAGGCTTGGGGGCCGCTTTGTGGAACACCTACACTCAGTTTGCAACAAACAACTGCATCTCCCAGTCGCAAACCACTTCAATTCTGTCCCTACTGCCCGCACCCCCCACCCCCCACCTCGGCACCCCAGCCCCAACTCCTTGAACGACATGTCCATCATGGCCCTCCTGCATTGCGACAATGATGCCACCCGAAAGATGCAGGAACAGAATCTCCTATTTTGCTTGGGAACCCTGCAGTCCAAAGGTATCAATGTGGACTTCACAAGCGTCAAAATCTCCCCTTCCCCGACCACACGCCAAAACCAGCCCAGCTAGTACCTGTCTCCCTAACCATTCCTCCCAACTCAAAACCTGCCCCCATCTCCTACCCACTAACCTCATCCTGCCCCTTGACCTGTCCGTCCTCCCTGGACTGACCTATCCCTTCCCTACCTCCCCAACTACATTCATCTTCACTGGCTCTAACCCTGCCTCTTTGGCCTGTCTGTCTCCTCTCACTCTATCTTCTCCTTTATCCATTTTATATCCGCCTCCCCCGCCCCCCCGTCTCCCTATTTATTTCAGAATCACCTTCCCCTCCCCAATTTCCGAAGAAGGGTTCCGACCCAAAATGTCAACTTTCTTGCTCCTCTAATGCTGCTTGGCCTGCTATGTCCATCCACCTTCATACCATGTTATCTCAGATAAAGTTGGTTGTTTCACACTGTTCCTATGTAATGGTGATACAAGGGGTGTTTTCCACTGTTATAAATGAGACCAAATACCCTCAAAATATATTAAGAAGATAGTCCAGACCCCACCATTATTTATTTTGAAGGCTAATTTAAGGCGTAATGTCTGGATGCAATTCAATTGGTCAAACTACCAGGCTTGAAACAAAACACATTTTATTATTATACTGCAATTAAAATTCAGACATTGGCTTAGCTGTCACTCTATCAACATATTTCAGAAAATATTATGTTCTAACTGCTCCTATTTAACTGCTTCAGTATGGCACCAACCTATAAACACACACTTGGCAAAGGCAAGTTCAGTAAAATAGATTGTCTCACATGCATTTCTCACTCCAGGAAGAGAGCCTCAGCTTTTAGCTATAACAGAGACAGGAATAACAGCTTCCCCATCCAGCTTCAAGACCCTAGCAACAGCGACTGACGGCTAAAGCTGAAAGACAATTCTGGTTCTATGGAAGCTTGACTCCAACCATTCAGGCTGCTTCTATTGTTCCAATGTTTAAAAGAACGCAAGACCTCACAAGCTGCTTACTCTATTTGCTCTGGAGCAGATGGCTTAGTACCTCTTTATTGATCCTTCTTCACAAAAAGAAGGACAAAATACACCTCTTAAAGCCATAGTACAATCACTTCACTAAGAAGATGCTGTGTCAAGCCAAGAGGCCATTCTACCATAAAGGAGTAAATTTGTATGTAATTTCAGTGCTTGTGTGATGTTAGGTATGTAGGATGTCTGTCCCAAAGACTAGTAGGTCATATCAAACGGGATGCCTCTTCAGCTGTTTACAACCCAAGGTAACTGTCAATCAGCATTAATAAATCCATTCACCATGGAAACACCTCTACCAAGCAGATTGCATTTACCAAAAAATCTGCGCAGTCTCTCAGGAAAATCTTATAATCAGACCCCAGGGAAGATTTCCCAATTGTCTCCTTTTCCAGATGGGTTACCCAAAACTCATGTCCTCCCATCTGGCGAGAGATGAACTAGCTCCCGCTTTTCACTCACCAAACCTCCCAGTTAGTGGCGAAAAGTATAGTTTAGAAAATTTCTCTTCCTTTTCAGATACTTTTCGCCCCAACAAAGTAAACTTATTCTAAAAAAAAGGAGCAAATTTAGTCACTCTTTTGTGAAATAGTGAAGCTATCAATTATTAAATACAAGAAGAAATTAATCATATAACAAGTACCTACAGAAACTGGAAATAAGTTTTAAATTTAAAAAGAACTACATTTTCTGACACCAGGACATTGCATGCTATGCATATGCATGGCTTAAATTCATGCTTGCATGTTTAAACAGATTCAAAAGACATGGCCTGAGTTGGAAGTTTGGGTGGCCTGGGAGGGACAGTGTGACCCAAGTGAGGGACAGAGCACTAGACAGCCCTGTAATGGTGTTGTGGGCAACCTGGGATGGGGCTGATGGCCCAGAACACAGGAGGGTGGGCAAGTAACCCCAAAGAGAGGGGAAGGTGGGTGGCAGCTTGGGGGATGGGTCAAGTGGGCACCTGGATCCTCACTTCACTCCCTTCCCATGTTATTAATCTATCTCCTCCTTGCCTTTATTCCCCGCTGCATCCTCCCTCACCCCTGCAACATTTCTTCGCCCCTACTGAACCTTGTCTCAAAATTGCACTTCTTCTCAGTAGGTGCGCCATGTATCCTTTCTGTATGATATCATTTCTAAATTTTACATCGTGTTGTATAGTGTTTAGAATTATGTGTAAGCATGTTTCCAAGGTAGTGCGCATGCACATATGTGAGTTTCAGCAAATCCTGCTTTAAAGAAAGGATATACTGATCAGTCTATTCAGGAAATGGATAGGTGAATGTTACAGTCATTGCAGTGGATGTTATCATCATTGTTGGCATTGGTAGTTGTATAGTCAGCTTCAAAATTCTTACGTTCATAGATTAGATTGAGATCCTGTCATTTGATTTCTTTTGACCATGGTAAAATTTTAGCATTTAGAATGAGAATCCCGTTTGATGTCCTGTTTCATAGTTTCCATTTGCAGTATTCGAACTGAGAAGTAACATTTCTCTACTTACAACACAGGGGAAACTAGAGACTAGTTCTTTGACTGTGGCCATACAGCATGGCAATGCTTGAACCCAGACTAGTACATGCGAGAACATTCAGCCCCACTAGCATAATCCAGTAGACCTGAAACTGGCTTAATCCTTTCCTTGTGTATCCTTCAAAAGGAAAAACACAATATGTGTCAGCAGTTTAGGGTTTGATCCACAGTGAGTGCCTTGCTGTTCATGAGGGGTTTTTCGACACTTCATTATCGTTAGAGTCAAAAGAGATCACAGTACAGCGTATTTAACATTACTTTGGCAACTTTAGATGTTACACCCTATTGTTTCCACACTAAACATTTACCAGCCACAGCCTGAATTCACACTTTCAGTAATTTTGTCTCAATAAGAATCTTTTTGAAAATTATACGTTTAAGAATTAGGGGATAAAAAACACCTCTAGTATTTCCACTACACTGTATAAATCTTTGACTTCCCCTTGAATTTGTTTTCTTATGAAATGCCCTGATGAACATAAAACACTGCCTCACAAAAGAATGTATCTTTTTTCATCAATACTCAACTTCTGTATTATCAAATGGCTATTCTTGTTTTTATACTCAATTCCCAACTTATAATAAAAGACAACAGTCCTTCTATCATCTCAGGTGATCACCTGTGCTTACTTTACACCAATAAAGTTCCTCAAAAATACTATTGCATTTAATGTTAACAGTTCCTGACAATCGTTGACAGCAAAACAAATTTATTTTTAGCAACTCTTAAGTGGAAGATTTATGACCGGTTCATCTAATTATTTAGGTACATTGAACCGTATTCAATTTTGCTTTACAGAACATAAAGCTAATGTTTATAGAAAATGACAACTTTGCTTAATCATTGCTGTCACTCTTAATGATATTGTTGGTGCTTTGGTCAATTTGCTTTCAAAATGTGCTCTGATGATAATTTTATTAGATATAGCATCATTGTTTAATGATTTTATGTTGATGAACAATTAACTTCTAGACCATATGAATATTTATTAGCATTTAATCTTTCTTTATGGGAGGGGATCTATGATATTTTTGCAAATTGTGATCTACCATTTGTACCAAAACATGCATCTGTGTCTGAATTAAGCTGCTAAAGTTTTATTGACCAATTGACTCACTGATGAAGATTTCTGACCATTATTGTGGTTACCTGTATTCAGCATCAAAGAAACAGTTGCAAGGCTGATCCAAAGTCAGGATCTGCACTTTCAACTTCAACTTTTTAACATGACAGCCGCTGTGACATGAAATCTTCAAGCTAGAACTGCTGAACGTCATGGCCAGAAGGTAGACCAAATGGAGATTAACAGTGACAATCAAATGTGAGTGCCATTAGATCTTGTCAACAAGCTAGTAGTAAATGTCTGTGCATAGGATGAAGAAATAGGCTAGTGTCAAAAACACATAATAGTTACACTAATGCATGATTATTATGAAAAAAAAAATCAATTTTCAGTGAAGTTAAGAACATCAAAGCATGAAATATAGTGACAGAGTAAATCACGTAGATCCGGGGTCCTCTTTGCTGTTCAGTATGATCATAGCTGATCTTCAGTTTCGTCTCTACTCAACAATGGGTCCTCATTTCCTTTGATTCCCCGAGAGATAAAAAATCTGTCTATCTCAGCCTTAAGTACATTCAGTGATGGAGCATCTGCAACTATTTTGAAGATTTACAACTCAATGAGTGAAGAATCTTCTCTTCAACTCAAACCTAAATTAGCAGTCCCCTATCCTGACCATCTACTGGTTTCACACTTGCCATCTTGTTTTCCTTTTATTTAATTTGACTATATTTCTTTGGCATTCCTTTCTGTTGTTGTCACTGTATTCTGAAATGGCTTTGTAGCATCAGCAAATTTAGATGCAATACTCTCTGTCTCTTTACTAAAGTCATTGTGCTAAATTTTATGAAGAATTGGCTGTGTTCATTTCAGGGTGTTTCATCAAGGGTTCCTCTCCATGATCTCTTTAGAGATAGCTCTCACAACGATATTTTGCTCAACTCATTTATGTATGCAGGACATCTCATACTATTATTGCATAGTATGAGAGCACTCATACTATGATTGGCTCACCAGAAGTGTAATTGTTACTGCCAGGAACTTCTGTTAGGTTAGCCATTAATGCTGTATTATTGCCCAGCTATGCACCAAATCATTTGCTGCCAGCCACGAATAGCCTAGAATTGATCTCTCCAACTTTCCCGTCACGGCCCCCCTTGACTTTCAGTGTGCAGACTCCCAGGACTGATCATGGCCCATTCACCCCGCAACCACGTTGGAAGGATAGCCTAAATGATGAGTGATCAGATCGCTGATTGGTATTTATGTGCAGCTGCCCAATTTTCTTATTGCAAAATCCCCCAAATGGTTGCACTGGATCTGCAAGCCTGATTCTGGCTGACCCAGCAGACTACAGGGAAGCAAAACTCTTGACTCTGATGATTTCAAGTGGCTGGCTAACCATGTTCATGTCCCTACACTGAGATCAAACACTGCCCATGACTGACTGCAGCAGCACCCCATGACTGATAACTGCCCACTTGACTTGACGGAGGACTATTCTGCCTAGACTTTGAGATGTGGTTATTTGGTTGAAACACATGAAGTGTTTTCACTGCATAGATTCCAGTAACATGCTGTAGAGGTAACAATAATGTAGCATACAATGACATGTTCACCTCTTTGAGTGTTCACTGCTGATAATGAGACAGTTGCCTGGTTCTGTGTTTGTACTAAAAGGCAAGTCAAGGCAGATATTCGCTGAGACTCAAAATTCTGAACGAGACTGCAAAATGCAAAAAGGGAAAGCAATGCAGAAATGCTGTGACAATATAACTAAACGTAAAATAAGTGAGTGCCAATAGAGAAAATGAAGATCACTGAGATGCACCCTGTTTGGATAGATGAGATGGATTCCCATGCCTGTGTGCAAAGCATTCTAGCTGCAGCATTGCAATGCAGGGTATTGGTGTTTTCTAAAGTGTAATATTGAAGTGGAAAACTGTTTTCCAAGTTAATTTGAAATTGTGGTGGTGATGCAGTGAGGCTGGCATATTTCTGGTGCTAGCCACTTTGATTTGTTGGGGGTGGGGTGATGCAGGGCATAGGGACAGATTTTGAGGTATTGAGACTTATGGCCAATATGGATGCCTAGATGATTAAACAGTGAGCTGGATTAGCAAGGTACTGGCATTGGAATTTCATGTGAGATATTCTCGTTGTTTAGTTTCTATCTGCTCCGAGGATGGTTGGTTGAGAGAATAGGATCTTGCATTGAAATGAGGAAAGATTAATAAATAATTGTACATAAATGGACCTCTTGCCACTCACTCACAAGATTCTTGTCTTACTGTGCAAGCATTGAATGGAAAATTGGGCTTTTATTTTCTGATGTTGAAAATCTCATTGTTTTGAACTTCTAACTTACTCACTGTTGCCTACATCATTCAGGAGCTGGGAAAATTCACTTTATTGCATTGTAAGAGGTTAAGGTTCCATCACAGATTCCTGTGGCACAAACATTTAATCAGTTGATTTCAAACTATCCATACACTTTGTTTCTGTCCAAAGACCATTCCTCTATCCATACTTATGTTTCATGCCCAGAGTTATGATCCCTTATTATGCGTATTAATGATGTTGTGCAGCATTTTTACTGATTGCTTTTGCAAATCCAAGTTCCCTTTTCAGGACTACTTACATCCTCAAACGACATCAATTTACTGAATGTGATTTTCTTTTCATAAAGCCATGTTGATTTAGTCTGATCATCCTATGTTTTTCTATTGTATTGTTAGTACTTCCTTCATGGTAGGTTTACACTTACACAGGTGGCGCTGAGCTAACGTGCACTTTCAAATTACAGTCAGCACCGAAGATAGGCAAGGTTTTCACTTCACCATAAAAAGATCGCAATTTATTTTTTCAAAAGTGCATGAAGGTGGCCAAAAAATTGCTATATGTCCTATCATGATCACTGCAGCTAATAATTTTCATGGTAGATCTATAACGTTTTTAAGGCCATCTATCTCTGACTTGTGGAGACTATAGTCCACTCCTGATATTTCAATGAACAATTTTTGATTGAATGAAATAAAATCAAAATGAATAATTCAAATTAAGCGATACATGCACTGGTGTGCTGAAGTTAATGATATTTATGTCAGTGATGAATGAGTTCTGTATACTTTTCTGAGTGTCAATGAAAGCTAGAGCAAGCATACTGTCAAAACCATTCTTTGTTGCTCAATCTACTGTGTATTCTCTACTCACAAGTAGCAGTGTCGTATGATTGTTGACTTCCAAAAAATTGAGTCTCCAGCTGCAATTTGCATATTTTATACTATACATTAGTTTCTAATTGTAACCATGATGGTTCCATTTCCCCAACGTGTATGCATTGGTAAATTTTAGCATTGTTAATTTACTTTATATTAACACACTTTCTGAAATCAAGTTGTAGATAATGACATTGGATGACAACTGTTTCATGAATCCATTGGGAGCCACCAAGAGGGACCTTTTATGACATGTTCTGTACATCTGAACCACACCTGTCAAATACTTTAATTCAATGTTAGTTTGTGTTAATTGTGTTACACCTGCGTTACTTGTCTGATATCTCAATCACTCAGACTGCTGCATTTCTACTTTAACTCAGAGTTTTTTTACTTAATTTGATTTTTTTTCTTTCACCAATGCAAAAGCAAAAATTGTTCTTTGAATTATCAGGAGCGGACTGTAGTGTCTATAAGCCAGAGATAGAAAGCCTTAAAGGTATTACAAAGCTTTCATGAAAAAGATTAGTTGCACTGATCATGATAAGACACGTAATAGCATCTTATCCATCCTCAAGGTGTTTGTGCACTTTTAAAATGTAAGTGACATTTTTTTTTGTTGAAGGAGGTTGCTTTTGTTCCTACATCAAGTACAAGTGCTGGATTGTTTCGAACATGCATTTTGCAGTCTCTCATATAAAGGAGATCAATGTTTCTAATATTTTGCCATCTGAGAAAAGTTGATCTTATAGAATTTATGTCTTGGGGAGAGCTGAATGAAAGGAAAAGGCAACAACAATAAACAACTTTATACATACAAACTATGTATTCCTTGGTGTGTTTTAACACCAGAACAGATTGGTCTGATTATGACGGCTATTGACTAAACCAAATAATTGAGGGCACTGTGAATCAATATATAACATCAATATTAACATTATGCAGTTCACTTAAAGCAAAAAAGGGTTGCTATTTCTCTTGATAATGGCCGTATTCAGGTGAATTCTTCTCAGTGTTTCTCAGCAATATTTTGTTTTCAGTTTTTATTTCAGAATTCTACTATGAACATAGAACTAATTTGATTTATTTCTAATGTTAAAAATAAAGACTCGGATATAAATCTAGTGTATATTTAATTACAGCTCAGACATGTACCTGTCCTTTCCAAATTCAACAGCAATTTTTAACTAACACTTCTTACCTAAAGAATACCATGTATGCTGAGACAACATGTGTATACAGATGCTATCCAAATTTAAAAGAAAAAGTGTCCTGCTAAAAATTGCAATTTCTAAGGCTTTAAACAATGGATCTTTGTTGCCAATTTTAGCTTCTAAAAGATGCACAACGTAAAACTTACTTTTTGTATGTCATGTTCTTAATTTTGTTTACTTTCCTTCTGAATGTCATGTCGGTAAAACAAATGGCCTTACTCTTCACATTTTATGTTCTTGGCATTTTCTAATTCAAATTTAATATTGCTAGAGTTCAACTTGCATTGGGCCTAAGGAATAGGCTTTACATCTTGTGTCTCATGAGCACTGAACAATTTCCTGTCTATTTGGAGAATCATTGAATGATTGAGTAATTGGAAATTCAGACAGGGAAAAAAAAATTGTAACTCTCATCACATTAGCTGTTCCTGTTGGAAATCTAATCCACAGCAAAACAAAAAATTGGCCCTTTAAAATTAGCAGGAACAATTAAATAACTTGTACTCACATAGTGCCTTTCATGAAATTAAAATGTCACAAAGAGGAACAACAAGGTTTGACAAGCACAGAAGGAAACATTAGTATAGGTGACAAAAAAATTGATTAACAGGTACACTTTAAGGAACGCCTTAAAGGAGGGCAAAGAAGTAGAGAAGCAGACAGACTTAGGGAGGGAATTCCAGATCATGAGCCACCCAGGATGGAGCAATTTATTGCAAGCCAGGACATTGTAACACAGTTTTGCATGAATGGATGAAGCTGGTATTGAGAACATTGAAATAGTCGAGTCACAGCCTTTAGGTGCTTTTCCTCAAACTTTCTCACGTTTCAATGAATAATTTGAAATAATTCTGTGGTGATAACCATCCCTTCATAAATTCCTATTTTTTTTCTTAAACTTGTATAGTAACATTAACTGAAATATAATAAATCATTTGAACTTCATTTTCCAATTTTGCATGTTCTTTCGCCTCTGCTCATGTGATGTGAATACAAACATGTGTTATCCTGGCTGCAAACATCTAATTTCAAGCACATTACAATTTCTCCTTACTCTGAAAATGACGAGCTTGGGGTTTTCGGTTCTCGCAATCTTATCTTCTGATTTCCTCAAGAGTGGGCACGAGTAGAGATGGAAAATCGCTCAAATACTTTAAAATTACGGCACTCACGAGTTTTGTTTAAATTTTCACACACTTGAATGCAGCTTCCCAGTCAGCACTTTCTGCTTATTTGTAAATCAGGATGATCATTTTTAATGCCATCTTTGACATGTTTACACACTTAATAAAAACATTCAGAAAGGTGCCTCAGGCATTTTACACCATGCTGAAAACATTGCTCACGCACCTCTCAGACTATCAGGAAACCGTAAAAGCTTAATAATTACAATTGTGAAGGGAACTTTCACAATTCCAAGATGGCCGCACAGGAACATTTGATAGAATTTTTACTTAAAGAAATGTAAAATCCTCACTGTAAAAGAACAACAGCCATTCATTTCGCGTGGCATATTCAGATAGCTTTTTAATTAGATAACACTGTGTAAATGTATTGGGTAACACTTGTAAATCCAGAAAAACCTGACTTGTGGAAGCTGGGGTGGAAGAGAGCACTTTTTGGGTATAAGTGACGAATTCATTAAAAATAGTAAGTTTATGGAGGAGTATGTGCAATGACAACATTTGTACAGGGCTTTTCTTTCGGCCTTTTTTTAATAGCAAGCACACAGGGTACGCTAAAACTGAGCTGCTGGAAACCAGTTTGCAGTTCAATATTAAGATTGATCCAAGCCTTCCAGTAAAGTCATTACTTGAAGCATTTATTTCTTTTGCTTTGTTTCCCCTCGCATGCTACTTTGGTATTATCGGACCATGTTACGCTTTCTATGGGACAACAGTATTTTCCCATTAGATTTGCCACTGCTGCTTGGAGAATCTAGCTTCCCTCTTGACTTTTTATGAAAGTACAGTAACTGTGGGAGAAGTAATCAGGCAGCAACAAGAAGTGTGCGGTTAAAGGTGCAATATACTGGGGGAAAAAATAAAAATATATACACAATACCAGCACCTGTAAAGACAAAAGACAGGTTAATATTTAGAAGTGTTTTATGGTTCAGAGCCTTAGAAGTATTGTGCGCCTGCATACCGGTAAAATCACGTCTTTGCTAGTGTCCCTACTCAGTCTTAGAGCATTATTTAAAAGGCTGAAAAGTTCAATAGGCTGCAAGTCTAAGCCTGAATGTTGTCCAGATCTTGTTGCCTTTGCTCAAGGACTGCACTTGAGGAGTCATGAATAGTGCTGAACACTTTGTAACTATCAGTGACCGCCCCCACTGACCTTATGATAGAGAGATGGCCATTGTTGAAATAGGTAATGGTGATTAGGCTTACGGCAATCCAATCAGGAGCTACTACAGTGAACAGGAACTGAAATGATTGACACACACCAACTATAGCCACCTTCCTTTAAGTATGATACCAACTAGCAGAAAGTTTTCCATTGGCTCCAGTTTTGCTGGGCTCTTTGATGCTACACTTGGTCCAAATTCTGCCTTTATGTCAAGGTCTGTCACTCTCTTTCCATCTCTATAGTTCTGCTCTTTTCTCCGAGTGTTCCGGGTGGAATCCCAACAGAGCATCGGTGAACAGGTTATTGCTGAGCAAATGCTGCTTGATTATAGCATTTTTGATGACATCTTCCATTCCATCATCTGATTTAACTTATTATTATCTCATTTACCTAGGTGCAGTGAAAAGCTTTGTTTTGTGTGTGGCACAGGCAGATCATACCAGAGAAAGTTATACAGAGTGATAGAACAGGGCAAGGAATATAGTGTTATGGCTGTAGAGAAGGTGCACAGAGAGTGAGATCAACATTAGATTTGCAGTTTGAGTGATCCATTCAGAAGTCAAATAACAGCAGGGAAGAAGCTGCTTTTGAACTTGTTGATGTGTCTTCCAGCTTTTATGTTACTGATGAACAAGAGTAGCATGATGAGGCTATAATTGGCTAGTCTGGATTTGTCCTATTTTTTGTGGACATGATCGTGAGGCAAGTTTCCACATAACCAGGTAGATGCTGTTGTTGCAACTGCATGTAATAACTTGGATAGGGGTGTGACTGGTTCTGGAGCAGAAATTCCCAGTACTATAACCAGAATGTTATCAGGGAAAACAACATCCACAGCTCTTTCAGTTTTTATGTTCTCAGTAAACATCATTTTTGGAATATCCAGTGTTTTCAGCAGTTTATTATATCAAATGAAGTGAATTAAATTGTTAACTGGCAGCTGTGATGATTAGTACGGAAGGACTTAAGGCAAAACCAATATCACATGAAAAATGTACAAAATACATTTTATAATGTTATTAATGGGCATTGTGACCACAGTGTAACAAAATATTTTACGAAGAATTTTCTCAAGTTCAAGTTTTCTGATTTAAGATGAAAAGCAGTAGTCTCCCTTCAGGGATAACGATAGCTTCCTGTAGATAACAAAGTGTGAAGCTGCATGAACACATCAGGCCAAGCAGCATCTCAGGAGCACAAAAGCTGACAATTCGGGCTTAGACCCGTCTAGGTCCGAAATGTCAGCTTTTGTGCTCCTGAGAGGCTGCTTGGCCTGATGTGTTCATGCAGCTTCACACTTTGTTATCTGGGATTCTCCAGCATCTGCAGTTCCCATTATCTCAGATAGCTTCCTGTAGAAGCAGTTCCAAGGTGCCTGAAGTTGCTTGTAAAATATGAATTACTTATTATGTCCGATGCAGATGAGGGAACATTAGAAACGAGTACCATTCTGCACTATGGATGCAAAGTTGAGTGTGGACAGTCGCAATACACTGGCACAATAGTGTCTAATTCTGTAACTGGCAGTTCTAAATGTCCTACGACCAGCTAAATTTCATGTGAAGAATACAAGAGAATTAAAGTTCAGGCAACCTTATTAAAAGTTAGAATCAAAGAAATGGTAGAAGACTAAAGCAGGATTTTAAAGATGAAAGAAAATATGTTTCAAAATAAAGGTATCTGATTGGGTATTAAGTTGTTAGTTGGGTAAAAGGAGATGTAGTTAACCAAAACTGGTATTAAAATGGTAAATCCCACTAGGAGCATGGAATAAGAGCTTTTCAGTAATGTATAGTTTAAAGACATTCTGCTTTGTGTCATGACCAGACCCTGCCTGTGGCTCCCCAAGTTAGTACGATTTAAATCCCAACTTCCAATACTCACAATGAGTGAGCCCTTTACCTACATCACATGGGTGACACACGACTATTACTTTGACTGTGACTTCAAAGCATGGTAGTGCTCAAATCCTGATTCTTACCTTCAAGTGGTCAGTCCACTGGCACATTTGAGCACCTTAATTGACTGGTGCACTTTCTTCTGCTTGCACACACAGACTGGCATTGAACTGACTTTGTGCCCCTGTTCTGTTGTATGAAAATGGAGGGAGGTAATATCAACCATTACTGGAAATAAAGGTTGAATGATGGCTAATGAGCCGAAAAGGACAGAACCTTTCTGGGGCCCAGGAATCTGGACTTGGAGGTGTAGTTGCTGGCAAATTAGCATCGATAAAGCTTCCAGATTCTTTCTAGATGGGGACATCTCCCGGGATTGGTAGGGATGTAGATTGGTTGCCCACTGCAACATGTGAGCGCCCAATTTAAATAATGGTAAAGGCTCCAATTAGAACATTTTTAAAGATTCCATTGACATTTTGTTGCCCAGTAAAGATGTCACTTGTGAGGTGGTTTCCCTGTGGCAGCCAAGAGCAAATTTATCATTCAAAGAGGGCGCTATGGGCAGGAGAGGCCACCCATGTCATCCCAGTGATCCAAGTGAAGGGATTGTCTTATGAATCGGACAGCTGTACCAAAATT
The DNA here is from genome assembly GCF_030684315.1 of Stegostoma tigrinum. Classification (NCBI taxonomy): domain Eukaryota; kingdom Metazoa; phylum Chordata; class Chondrichthyes; order Orectolobiformes; family Stegostomatidae; genus Stegostoma; species Stegostoma tigrinum. The sequence goes on along the minus strand of NC_081368.1, from coordinate 57,736,035 downwards.
TGATTATGATCTATTCCAACAGCCCTGAATCCATTTCCAAGTTGAGGTGCTCTCTGACCTCCAGAATTGATCAACATTGTCAATGGTTTATTTGGTTGCCAAAACTATAATTGGGCCTTCTGATTGGATTGGCAGCAATTGGGAGGTAACTTGCTTTCTTTAATTGGATAATGATTGTGGAGGTGTCAAATGGAAGGCGACCTTAGGAAAGATGGTTCTAATGGTCTGCTTCCCAGAAAGTGCTAGTTTGTAACTTCCACTTGGTCCTGAGGCCCCAAAGAAACATTCTGTCTGAAGCAACTGAAGCAATGGCTGCAATCCTCAAAATTGAAAGTTCGGAGGGAGATGACATGAAATTTAATGAAGTATTTGGAGGCTGTCTAGACTTGTACACCCATGCACCTGGTGTGAAATATAACCTTCAGGAGATAAAATGTTACGCATTTTACAATATAGAAATGTAATCTACACTGGATCTGTACTTTTCTTTCAAATATAGTCACTTAGATCTATGCTACAGTTAAAGGATCTGGTGGAAAGCCAAAAGAAACAATGGCAAGGTGACTTATGGAGTATGATCAATTTTAAAAATGCATAGAGATACTTTTTGTTTTCTTAAGGTTTGACCTAATATCTGGTTGAATCGAAAAGTTCAGATTGCAAAAACACTGAAATAAATTGGTTCATTCGTGTTTAATAAAGTTATTGGAGATTTAAAGATTAAGTTGAGAGATTTTGACATTTAAGGTGCTTTGTGCATCACAAAATTCTGCCAGACTTCTAAGAGTATTTTTCTTACTCTCCAAATGTGTTCAGAGCTGGATTAAAACCTAAATTAGAGGAATATGGAGTATTGGAAAACAAGTAGACTATTCAGCCCATTGAGCCGGTCCTGATATTCAAACTAATCGTCAAAGAAATAGAAAATAATTACCATGCAGAAAGATGCCATTTGGCCCATCGTGCCTGCACCAGTTCTATTATCTAGTGCTCATCTCATGTCTTCTCCCATGTCGCTGTACACTATTTATATTCAAATTATCACTCAATGCACTCTTTAATGCCTCAAATGAACCTGCCTCCATGACATTTCCAGACAGTCTGTTGCAAATCTGAACTACTCCCTGTTTGAACAGAACTTTTTCTCACATTACCTTTGTTTTGTTTGCACATCCCTTTAAACTTATGCCCACTTGTTCTTTTTTTCTTTTACAAGCAAGAACAGCTTTTCCCTCTCTATCGTATCTAGCCCTCTCATTATTTTGAAAACATTTAACAATTATCTTGACAGCCTCTATTTATTTTTCCAGAAGAACAGTCCCAACTTTCTCAATCTATCCTTTATAACTGAAGTTTCTCAATCCTGGGAGCCAGTCTTACAACTTGCATCGGGCTCTTTTCAAAGCATTCACATTTTTCCTATAGATCATAGAATCCCTACAGTGTGGAAACAGGCCATTTGGCCCAACAAGCCCACAGTGACACACAGAACATCCCACCCAGATCCATTCCCCTAATCTAGACAATCCTGAGCACTACAGGGAATTTAGCATGGCTAATCCACTCAGCCTGTACATCTTTGGACTGTGGGAGGAAATCAGACCACCCAGACAGACAGGGGTATAACGCACAAACTTCACACAGACAGTTGCCTGAGGGTGGAATTGAACCCAGGTCTCTCTTGCAGTGAGGCAACAGTGCTAACCACTGAGCCACCATGCCACCAATTATAAAGTGGCTCCCATCACTGTACATAATACTCCAGCAGAGATCTAACAATAGTCTTGTAAAAATTGTTTGCTTTTGTACTCTATATCCTTACTAACAGCTTATAACACAATACGTTTTTTTTAAACTGCTCTCTCCAAATGTTCAGTCACCTATTATGACCTTTGCACATATATACTCGGAACCCTCTGCTCCTGCAGCCCTCTTTAGAATGGTATCCCCATTTTACCCTCTCTTTCAATGTTCTTCTGTCCAAAGTACATCACCTTATACCTCTCTGTTTCGAAAGTCATTTGCTGCATATCTGCCTATTTCATCAACTTGTCAATGTCCTATGAAGTTCCACATTGCCCTCCTCACAGGGCATGATTCCTCTAAGTTTAGTATCATCTGAAAACTTTGAAATTATCTCCTGTGCACTAAGATCTGGATCATCAATATGGATCAGGAAAAACACGTGTCACAACAATGAGCCTGGGGGATTCCAAAAGAAATTCTCCTCCAGCCCAAAAAAAGTAGCCATTGACCGTTACTCTCATTTTCCTATCACTCAGGTAATTTTGCTGTATCCATGTTGCTATTGTTCCTTTTATATCATAACGTTATGTTGCACTGTATCAAGCACCATCTGGAAAGCCATGCATACCACATCAAATGCATTGCTCTCACCAAGCCTTCCTGTTTGGCCTTCGAAAAGCTCAAAGTTAAGATAACATGATCTCCCCACTAGTTTGCCACTAGTCTTTTCTCACTCAAAACAAAAATGTTGGAAAACACCTGTGAAGAGAGAGCAAGCTAAGCTTTTGAGCCTAGATGAATCTTCTTCAGCTCTGAAACTCGAAACATTAGCTTGCTCTCTCTCCACAGACGCTGCCTGACCTGCTGCGATTTCCAGCATTTTTTTTTTGTTTTCAGTACAGTTTTCAACATTTTCAGTCATTTGCTCCTACAGTCTCTTCTCACTGTTTTTTGTTATTCTCATTTGCTTTTTCAGCTTCCTCTAAAGCTTTGTTATTCCTGTTGGATCTCAATTGTATTTTCTGCCCTACATCTGTCATTAGCATATTCAATGTCAAATGTGCAATTCTATCCTTTTTTTTAATCACCCAGGGAACTCTGAATTTATTTGTTCTGCCTTTTCTATTAATTACATTTCAATTTTACCTGAACTATCTGGTCTTTGAAGGTGGACCATTGTTCAGTTTTCTTTTTATTCACTCATGGGTTAAGAACATCACTGACTCGTCATGATTTATTACCCATCCCTAATAGCCCAGAGGACAGTTAAAAGTCAATCACTTTGCTGTGGGTCTGGAGTCACATGCAGGCTAGACCAGATAAGGATAGCGCTTTCCTTCCCTAAAGGACTTAAATGAACCAAAATGAGTTTTTCCAACAATCGATAATAGTTTCATGGTTAGTCTCTCAATTCCACATATCAATTGAATTCTAATTCCACCATCTGCAACTGTGGGATTTGAACATGGGACTCTGCAACAATACCTGGGCCTCTGGATTAACAGACCAACAATAATGCCACTCTCTGATGAAGGGTCTAGGCCCAAAACGTCAGCTTTTGTGCTCCTGAGAAGCTGCTTGGCCTGCTGTGTTCATCCAGATTCACACTTTATTATCTTGGATTCTCCAGCATCTGCAGTTCCCATTATCTCTGATGCCATTAGGTCATCCTGTTTCATATTTGCCTGTTTCTCTTGAAGTGTCTGGCAGCCACCCATGCAATCGGTTGATTTGATTTAGTACCACATGCACCTAAGTGCAATGAAAAGTTTTGTTTGCAAGCTGCACAGGGAAATCATGGTAAGCAAGGACAAACAGATCATAGGGTTAAAAAAATCTTTGACAGTGCGAGGCACACAGGTTACAACACACGGGAGGTGTGCAAAGCAAGATCAACACTTACAGGATTAACGTTATTTGAAGTTTCAGAGTCCATTCATCAGTCCAATAATGGCAAGGAAGAAGCTGTACTTGAACCTGTTGGTGCATGTGTTCAAGCTTTTTCTGATTCTTCTGCTTGATGGAAACATCCTCTTACTCTAATCAATGCTGCTCAGCACTGTTCTTGCCTTATGTAAGACAGTTCTCTGCCAATTTTTTTTTATACTCACTTTGGATTGTTGCATATCATTCTCCAACACCATCCTGAACCTCATGAGGAGATTTACTAGGATGTTGCCTGGTATGGAGGGAAGGTCTTACGAGGAAAGGCTGAAGGACTTGAGACTGTTTTCATTAGAGAGAAGAAGGTTGAGAGGTGACTTAATTGAGACATATAAAATAATCAGAGGGTTAGATAGGGTGGATAGGGAGAGTCTTTTTCCTAGGATGGTGATGGTGAGCACGAGGGGGCATAGCTTTAAATTGAGGGGTGAAAGATATAGGACAGATGTCAGAGGTAGTTTCTTTACTCAGAGAGTAGTAAGGGAATGTAACGCTTTGCCTGCAATGGTAGTAAATTTGCCAACTTTAAGTACATTTAAGTCGTCATTGGTCAAGCATATGGACGTACATGGAATAGTGTAGGTTAGATGGGCTTCAGATCGGGATGGCAGGTCGGCACAACAGCGAGGGCCGAAGGACCTGTACTGTGCTGTAATGTACTATGTTCTCTGTTCTATGTATACAATGATCACTGTTTCCAAAATGTTTCCTCACTTGATCCATTTGGCCCTCTTCATTTCCATGGCCAGTTCCAACAATATATCTATCCTTTTGGGACTGGGTGCATACTAGTCCTGCGGAAAACTCTCTCAAATATAATTTTAGGAACACTTGCCCTTATTGCCCCTATTAATACTCTAAAATATTGGTATTTCGCTGTAATTTCCTTTCAGATTTGTTCCACTGCACTCTTTCCATTAGTTGATGATTTATCGATGGAAATATGTAATTGTTCCCTTTGTATTCTGCTGCTGTTGCCAAAATGACTCTGTCCTTAATACCTCTGAGACATCTTCCTTCTCCAACACTGCAATACCCTTTTTAACCAATACAGTTATTCCTCTTCCTTTTTTCTTTAATTTTCTTTCTTTCCTAAACAATTTACAGTCAGTAATATTCAACACCCAAATCTTGCCCTTCCTTATGCCAGGTCTTCCTGACCACCGCAACATCAGAACGCCACAGTTTATAACTTTCAAACCTTACGTACTGTATTCCACGTATTTACATGACTCCGTGTTAACTCTGATTGGGACTTCCTTTCCTTCTCCCTTCCTCCAACATCACCAATTAATTCACTACTCACTATGCTACTGCTGGCTGTTTCCCTGAATATTTTGCAAGCTCTGTTATTCTCCTTCACTGTTCTGTCTTTGTTACAACAATCTGGCCAAGTTAGTTTAAGGCTGCTTCAATGAGACTAGCAAAAACACCCCAAAAGGAACTCAGTTCCAGCTCTACTCAATGGAACCAGTGATGTCATCAGCTTTCAAAATGGAACCTGATTTTTGAGTGGAACCCCCATAGACTCCTAAACTACTTGTCTGTTTCTCCTGAAGTGCCTGGCAGTCACCCATGCAATCAATTGATTTGATTTATTACCACATGCATCTAAGTACAATGAAAAGTTTTGTTTGCAATCTGTACAGGGAAATCAAGGTAAGCAAGGACAAACAGATTGAAGGGTGAAAAACTCTTTGACAGAGCGAAGCACACAGGTTACACCACACGGGAGGTGTGCAAAGCAAGATCAACACTTACAGGATTAACGTTATTTGAAGTTAGACAGTCCATTCATCAGTCCAATAATGGCAAGAAAGGAGCTGGACTTGAACCTGTTGGTGCGTGTGTTCAAGCTTTTTCTGATTCTTCTGCTTGCTGGAAGAGGTTATAGTAGAGAATTATCAGGGTGGGAGGGGACTTTCATGATTGTTGCAGCCTTTCTGTGGCAACAAGAAGTGTAAATGTAGCCCATGGATGGAAGTTGGCTTGCGTGATATTCTGTGGGGTGCACATAGCCTTGTGTAGCTTCTTATGATCCTGGACAGTGCAGTTGCACCCAGATAAAAGGCTTTCTATGGTGCACATGTAAAAATTAGTCAGGGTCCTTATGGATATGCCAAATTTCCTAAGCCCCTTGAGAAAGAAAAGGCGTTGCTGTGTCTTCTTGACCGCTGCATCTACATGGGAATTCCAGGATAGGTTTTCGGTCGTCATCACTTCTGTGAACTTGAGCTCTCAACCCTCTAAACCTCAGCTCCATTGAGGTAGATGAGGGTGTGTTCTCTTCCTTTCTCATTTCCATTCTTTCTCCAGTCCCTTAAGCTGTGACATGACCAACTCCCGAGTTTTGAGAAGATTTGTAGCTCAGGTTGAGTTTCTGGATGTGAGTTTGCTCGCTGAACTGGAAGGTTAGTTTTCAGACGTTTCGTCACCATTCTAGGTAACATCAACAGTGAGCCTCCGATGAAGCGCTGGTGTTTTGTCCCGCTTTCTATTTATCTGTTTAGGTTTCCTTGGGTTGGTGATGTCATTTCCTGCGTTGGTGATGTCATTTCCTGTTCTTTTTCTCAGCGGATGGTAGATTGGCTCCAAATCAATGTGTTTGTTGATGGAGTTCCGGTTGGAATGCCATGCTTCTAGGAATTCTCGAGCATGTCTCTGTTTGGCTTGTCCTAGGATGGATGTGTTGTTCCAATCAAAGTGGTGTCCTTCCTCATCTGTATGTAAGGATACGAGTGATAGTGGGTCATGTCGTTTTGTGGCTAGTTGATGTTCATGTATCCTGGTGGCTAGCTTTCTGCCAGTTTGTCCAATGTAGTGTTTGTCACAGTTCTTGCAAAGTATTTTGTAGATGATGTTTGTTTTGCTTGTTGTCTGTATAGGGTCTTTTAAGTTCATTAGCTGCTGTTTTAGTGTGTTGGTGGGTTTGTGGGCCACCCTGATGCCAAGGGGTCCGAGTAGTCTGGCAGTCATTTCGGAAATGTCTTTGATGCAGGGGAGATTGGTTATGGCTTCTGGGCCCGTTTTGTCTGTTTGTTTGTGTTTGTTGCTGACGAATCGGCGGACTGTGTTCATAGGGTACCCATTCTTTTTGAATACGCTGTATAGGTGATTTTCCTCTGCTCTGCGTAGTTCCTCTGTGCTGCAGTGTGTGGTGGCTCGTTGGAATAATGTTCTAATGCAGCTTCGTTTGTGGGTGTTGGGATGGTTGCTCCTGTAGTTCAGTATTTGGTCTGTATGTGTTGTTTTCCTGTAGACGCTGGTTTGAAGTTCCCCATTGACTGTTCGCTCTACTGTGACATCTCGGAATGGCAGTTTGTTGTTGTTTTCTCCTCTTTTGTGAATGTTATGCCAGTAAAGGGTCTTATTGATGGTCTTGAAGGTTTCCTCTAATTTGTTTTGTTTAGTGATGACAAAGATGTCATCCACGCAGCGGACCCAAAGTTTGGGTTGGATGATTGGCAGAGCCGTTTGTTCGAGTCTCTGCATTAGTTTTTTGAGTAAGGCTGTGATTCGGTTTTCTAGTTGTGGGGTCGGGTCTATCGCCACCTGTTGGTAAGTGTCAGTATCTGCAAGCAGTGCGTTTGCTTTCTCAATGTAGTCTGTTCGGTTTAAAATGACTGTCAAGCGTCCTTGTCTGCAGGTAGGATAACAATGTTTTTATCTTTTTTGGGTCCTTTTAGGGCTTTCCTTTCTAGAGAACCGAATCGCAGCCTTACTCAAAAAACTTCAAAAATCTGGAGAATTAAACAAGAGAGACTTCCAAAAAATGAAACCAGATGGATCCAACACACCACACTTCTACGGACTACCAAAAATTCACAAACCAGGAGCCCCCCTCAGACCCATAGTCTCGCTACCTGGAACACCAACCTGCAGATTAGCCAAGGAACTACACCAAAGACTAAAACACCTAGTAGAAGACTCCCGCCACTCCATTCGCTCCACCCAAGAATTCCTGGACACCATCAAAGACACCAACATAGAAGCGGATGAAATAATGGTCTCCTTTGACGTAACAGCCCTGTTCACATCCATCAACATCAACCTGGCCAAAGAAACACTGACTACACTATTAGAACAACCAAAGACACATACACCAAACACCACCAACCTCATCAGCAAGGACAACATCATCAAGCTAGTGGCCCTATGCCTCACCACCCACTTCACTTTCAATAACAAAACCTACAGACAAACCAATGATACACCCATGGGATCTCCGATATCAGGGTTCTTAGCAGAGGCAGTAATGCAGAGACTCGAACAAACAGCTCTGCCAATCATCCAACCCAAACTTTGGGTCCACTACGTGGATGACACCTTTGTTATCACTAAACAAAATAAATTAGAGGAAACCTTCAAGACCATCAATAATACCCTTTACTGGCATAACATTCACAAGAGAGGAGGAAAACAACAACAAACTGCCATTCCTAGATATCACAGTAGAGCGAACAGTCAATGGGGAACTTCAAACCAGCGTCTACAGGAAAACAACACATACGGACCAAATACTGAACCACAGGAGCAACCATCCCAACACCCACGAAAGAAGCTGCATTAGAACATTATTCTAACGAGCTACAACACACTGCAGCACAGAGGAACTACGAGGAGCAGAAGAAAATCACCGATACAGCGTATTCAAAAAGAATGGGTACCCTCTGAACACAGTCCGCCGATTCCTCAGCAACAAATCCAAACAAACAGACAAAACGGACCCAGAAACCATAACCATTCTCCCCTGCATCAAAGACATTTCCGAAATGTCTGCCAGACTACTCGGGCCTCTTGGCATCAGGGTAGCCCAGAAACCCACCAACACACTAAAACAGCAGCTAATGAACTTAAAAGGCCCTATACAGACAACAAGCAAAACGAATGTCATCTACAAAATACCTTGCAAGAACTGTGATAAACACTACATTGGACAAACTGGCAGAAAGCTAGCCACCAGGATACATGAACATCAACTAGCCACAAAACGACATGACCCACTATCACTCGTATCCTTACATACAGATAAGGAAGGACATCACTTTGATTGGGACGACACATCCATCCTAGGACAAGCCAAACAGAGACACGCACGAGAATTCCTAGAAGCATGGCATTCCAACCGGAACTCCATCAACAAACACATTGATTTGGAGTCAATCTACCATCTTCTGAGAAAAAGAACAATAATTAGAGAAAAAGAATTAGTCGCCTGATGTGTGTTGGGGGCTCCTGTCCAAGTAAAGGGAAAAAGTATAAGGGCGGGGCAGGGAGAGATTTATGCATTGTTCAGATGACAAGTATTTGAAGTCTGAATGACTCTGATATTGTTTCCATGATATTCATGCATTGCATTTGATCCCTCTGTTTTCTTAAAATATCACAAAATGATTTTTACCAAAAAGGAAGAATGCTCATTTCACACAGCAATGTAAAGCAATTATGTTTACATGCATTTCCTTCTGCATTCAAAATAAACTGCTAATTTCAAAGTGTTTTCCTCCTTTCCAATTTAAAACTGCTTTTGTGGTCCAAGCTACTCACCATTCACTGATCGAAACGATAACTTGTGACTGGGTATTTTCTGAACACATTTTTGCATCAGCAGCTCTTCAAGGCTGGCTGGGGTGATTAATGTGTTGATTATTTTTCCTTCATTTTGTGATTTAACATGGTTTCATTCTGAACAGTGTCTTGCACTGATAGGAAACAGAACTTATGAATTTAATAAGCTGGGAAGAAGGTGCAAAATCTCACCTTAGAATCGAATGGCACAGGGTTAATAATATTTGCATTATCTCATTCGCTGCAGCATAATCCCCATTTTAATGCTACAAATGTCCACTTTCAATGCTCTTAATAGACCATTCTGAATGATGGTAAAATCAACTTGAGGAATCTAATATTCTTTGACAGTTAATCATAAAAGCAATTATGCTGACAAAACACACACTTCAATTTGGCCATCTAGAGTAATATTGATGAGGTTGGTTACAGAAATTGTTAATTGTTTGTTTGACTGAGATGTGTCATGTAAAATATAGCTCATGCTCAGAAATTCTGATTCAGGTTTCTTGCTAATCCATCATACAGCCTCCTTCATAACCAATAAATCCATGTAACCAGCCGTGGGAAACTTCCATTTCTGTTGACTCAGATACTTTTGGTCTTCCAGTGTTTACCTACTGCCCTGAAACTGAATTTATTGTTGAAGAGTACCAGACTTGGCAAATAAATTGGATTCAGATGTTTTTCTTTGTCATTTATGACAGCCAGGGAATATCTGTAGAATGTATAATTTGTTGGGGATATTAATATAGACAATGGTGAACAACAAAGGGTTATTTTTTGCGATGTTCTGCTTCAAAAATGAAGCCTTGCTGGACAGAAACATGGGCGAAAGGCAGATCCATTTGATTTTAGTGCTACTTGTGCAGAGGCCCTGAGCTCCATCATGAAAGGGGAGCCTTTCAAGAGAAGTGGCTATCCATTTCAAACTAATAGTGATTAAGAGCCAACAAGCTGGAAATTCAATATCAGTTACTTCTGATTCCAAAGAACTAAGAGATCAAATTTGCAAAACAAGAAATTCGAAAAGATTTTTAAATCCGTCTTTGAGATGTGAGTGCAATTGATAAGGCTGGTATTTATTGCTCATCTCAAAATGCCCTTGAGAAGATGATGGTTAGCTGACATCATGTACTAATACAATCTATGCAGCACAGGCTACACCCACAGTATGATTGCTTTAGGAGTATTAGAGAAGTGATGTCATGATACAAAAAGCTGTGGTGCTGGTGTGTGTATTCTGTCAATTAATGACAGTTAATTGAAATGCGTTATAATCATTCAATTGCAACTAACTATTATAGTATGGCATCAATCTTAGAGGATGGTAGTCAGCAGCATTTATGTATTACTTTAGTTGTAGGCTCTCACCTCATCTCAGGAATTTAGCTCTTTTATCCATGTTTGGATCAAGGTTTGAGGACATCAGGTGATAGATTTTTCTGGCTGAACCCAAGCTTACCATTGGTGAATAAGTTGTTACTGAGTAAACTCCACTCATAGTACAGTCAATAGCACTTTCAATCACGTCCAGGCGGGTTGAAAGTAGATTGATGGGTCAATAATGGACAGAATTAGATTTGTTCTTCCATATTGGGAAGGCATAATATTGCACTTGTACATTGTTAGGTAAGTTCCACTTTTGTACCCTTACTATAACAGTTTGTCTTGGGATATGGCTAATTATGGAGAACAAGTCAGTTGTCCTATAAAGGGATTTGCTGCAAGCATAACTTCAGCCATTTCTTGTAGGGTGAAGTAAATTGGCTGAAAAGTACAACCAATGTTGGGGACTCCAGGATGAGGTCTAGATAGATATTCTGGTCTGTGTATTTCTGGTAATGATGTGGAAAATGTTTTAGTCTTGTCTTTTGCATTGATGTACTTGTCTCCAGTATAATTGAAGATGTGGATGTTTGTGGTGCGTTGTCTTCTGATTAGTTATTTAATCGTTCACTCCATTCACAACCAGGTGAAACAAGCTTGCATTCTGTAGTTAATATCCCAAATGTTTCATGTCAATTTAAACTAAAAGTCATGTCTTTCTTTGGAAATTTACTTTGTACTGTGGAATAGGATAATCTTGCTTGCCTCCTGAATCATAGTGACTTCAAAAGCAGCAGTGGCATATAGGAAAGATCATGACTATATTGAATAGTTTTAATGAATCTTCCTTACAGATTCAAAATTTCAACATGTACTTATAAAGGTGAAATAATTTCACAAGTAAGGGAAAAAGCCACCATTAGCAGCCTCAAAATAACTTCATATTTTGAAGCTGAAAATTAATTATGGATATCCTACCAATATCTATTTTTCTATTTATGTCTTCAATGAAGGGTCTATTGTTTTAATCAGAAATTCAATTTCAATTGGTCCTATTGGTGTTTGAATCCATCATCCAGAATCTTATGTAGGTTTTAAAATCATGTTGTCTAATGTCACTGATTACTGTGCTTTTTTTCCCCAGAATAATTTCTTTGACTGGCAGGAATTTATGTTTCATTAATTGCATTCAATTAATAAAGCAATGGATAATGCAGGGTTATTTTATAGCTCATTTCCACCATTATTAAAATCGTCTTTTTGAGGAGGTTTTATTTTGATTTTCAGAGCTTTAATTGATAGAATGCTATCAGAAGGGGGAAATGCTTAATGTTCAGCCCATGTGTGAGTTCGTGTCCACATGGTTGGGTAATGTAGCTGCTTTGTAATCTTTCCAAAAGCAGCCCCTTTATTAGCTACCACTGGGTCTGCCGTCCAGTTCAGAATGACAGGAAAATCCTCCGTGCTAATAGGCCATGCAATCAGCGAGCTAATAGTTCTGAAGCTTCAGCAAAAGAGGTGGTTGCTGTTAAATCAAACAATAGATAAGTGATTAATAAAATACTCAGTCGGCCCACTGTCTAAGAACAAACCATTTTGTAGAAATCATGATGGCCACAGCATGGTTTCTGTAGTGGTCTCCATTCTGTTCTATACCATTCTTTTACTAGGGAAGACACAGGGGGAGCTCTCTGCGACTGACAAGATGCTAACAGCCTGGCACCCTTAACTGGGTCATTTTTTATTTTTTTATTTGGTTGTCGACCTTTGTTTGGCAAGGAGGCATTTCAGTACTCAGTCCATGACTGGGAAACATGCCCAGTGATATGTCTATGTCAGACTGTCATCCTGACACAATACCCTGACAGAGACAGTAGGAACTACAGACGCTGGAGAATCCGAGATAACAAGGTGTGGAGCCGGATCGACACAACAGGCTTAGCAGCATCTTAGGAGCAGGAAAGCTGACATTTTGGGCCTAGACCATTCACCAGAAAAATACCCTGACATGTTACTTATCTCCATGTTGCTGTGGTGCCAATAAAATTCTGGTCAATATATCCCCTTTAATATTGATGTGATATCTTCGTAAATGAATTTATTTTGTGTGGAGTAGTTATCAAAATGAAATGGATAATTAATAGCCCTCAGCTGACATATGGAGTGCTTGCAAAAGGTGACTAAATATTTCTACTAATTTTTATGATTTAGAGAGGACTCCTAGTAAGTGACTTTTCCCAGTGCCATCATTCCCACACTGAATGCAGATCTATTAAACCCAGGTAAAATTCTTAATGTTAATACACCATTTTGTATTTGAATCCTAAAGCTTTGTTGATTAAACGATTGTGTGATCAGGATGTATTTCATAATTTTTTATGCAAACTATTATAATGAATATTAAATCACATTGTTTTGACATCAGGATTCTGTCAATATCAATTCATATAATATTACTGTGAATATATCACAACTGCTTGTATTAAGCTTCACCAGCACAGATTATAACTCCATGTCTTGCGGAACATGCAAGTTAAGAAATGAAACATTTATTATTTCCCCCTGGTCATAACAATACATCTTTTGCAATTGTCGTCCTGGCATAGAATATTATAAATTTGTGCTTGTTTATTCACTTTACCTACAAGAAATAATGTGGCAATATCATCAGTCACTGGCCCTTACAAAAACAACATTCACTTTTTTGCAGGTGTTATGCATCACAAAATAGATGAAATGGAGGAAAAGTTATCATAATGTTGATCATTGTGGTTGATAGTGACATGAAAATATTTGAGGAGACTTAACTGCAGGCAAGTACTGAAATGTCAAGATTCTTCAACATCTAATACAAGCTTTGGCAAGTGTTTGCTCAGCCTGCATCATATCAGCATATCAGGAAATGTTTGAGATAAAGATGGACAGGCAAAAGATCTGAAGCATGAAGTTTTGCCACCAGTCTTTACATGAACCTGTTGGATCATTGTACCATTAGCACTCAAATAGTGGAACAGAGTAAAAATATATTCTTGTATTGGCAGGGAGTCTTATTTTATTCTTGAACTTTTCCCTTTTTCTCCAATTAAATGTGGTAAATTGTTTTTCCTCCTTCGTGACAATCATCTATGATCAAAACTGTAATTTTTGCTTGCTTTAATCGTCTGTTCTAAGCTGTAATTATTAGTCTTTATGTGGGTGGAAATTATGTGGTGCTTCAATAAGAAAAAGAACTGCCAGATTCAAACTAACACTGGAGAATTTGACCTTTCAAAGTCAATCAATCAACTGAGGCTTACAACAATATTTAAAAATTGATGTGATTACTTTTACATATCCCTAGATTTGTCAACCTGCCAGAAAATTACTGAACATCAATTTTACAACTGCATGCTGTCCTGTTTGAACAGAGGATCATGCCATGCATGTCATTATAGAGTAGGTGGAGGTTGGTGACAAATTTCTGAATGTCCCTAAATTTGAGAAAGATATGCTCCAGGGCTTAACAGCTGATTGAGTGAAAGGCTTTTGTGAAGCTGATAAAGACCATGTTCAGCATTTTGGTGTTGTTTGTTTCACTGTTCTTGAATTTGTCGTGTGGTGTACATCATGTCTGTGGTGCCACGATGATCATTTTTCCTGATGGAAAAAGTCTACACTACACCTCTGGAAGAAGTTCTATGGCCACTGGGATAAGCCAAATGAGGAGGATCCTTGAAATTATTTTGTTCTGGCAGACAGCAAGGAGATACCTCTGTTGTTCCCATAATTATACATGTCTGTCTTCTTGAATGTTGGCATCCTCACAGCATCTCTGAAATTATCTGACAGGCACTTCTTTTCCCAAATGAGCAATATGGATTTGTGTAGCTACATCAGAAGTAGATGTCTACCATTAGAATTTCTGGCGCATTTTGTCGTCTTGAGGCTTTATTGGTTTTCAGCTGTTGAATGTCATTTTCAACTATGGAGGTGATGATGAATTTCAACAATGAGCCAGCACCAAGGAGAAGAGTGAAAGCCAGGATCTCCTACTCTGTAACAAAAAACAAAAATTGCTTGAAAAGCTCAGCAGATCTGGCAGCTTTGATGGCAAGAGATCAGAGTTAATTTTCAGGTCCAGTGACCCTTCCTCTTAGAATTTAGAGTAGATTTAGAGTAGCTCTTTTTTGTTGGTTCAGAGTCAGGAAGTGCTGAAAAGATCATCAGCTTAGACAGCATCCACATCAAATGGGAAACAGAATTGAAGTGATCAGGCCAGTGATCTTGCATCAGAACTGGAGAAGTTATAACTGTCATGGATTTTGGACAAAAAAAATCGAAGTGGATCAAGAACAAAAGAAAAGGTTTGTGACACTGTGGAAAACAGGAGATTGAGTCACAGAAATCCTCCAGGTCTAATGGGAATGGAGGTTAATTACCTTTAGAATCAGCGAAGGAAGAACAATATGTGAATTGAAAAGGACAACCAAAACAAGGAAAGAATAAGGAAACAAAATGGGGGAGAGAGTTTGCAGTCTGATGGTGTTGAACTCAATGTTGAATCCAGAAGTCTGTAAAGTGTCTAATTGATGGATGAGATGCAGTTCCTGCAGCTGGAATAATAGTTTGTTTTGGGGATGCCCTCAAAGCATCTGTGAAGAGATTAAGTATTCCTGTCAACCGATGGAAATCCCTGCCTTGTGACCAACCAAAATAGAGCTGAATCATTCAGAAAGGCACCAAATGTATAATCAAGAGAACATAAAGGCCAAATCAAGGCTTGATGGAGACCACAAAATGACTTATCCAACTAACATTTCAAGTACCACCTTCTTGGCATGTGGCAGAGTTGGTAGATCATACATTAGACTAACCATTGAATTAAAATGTAAACAAGTGTAAGACAATAAAACCATAAGAAAAAGGAACAGGAGTAGGCCTCAAGCCTACTTCACGGTTCAACAGGATCGTGGCTGGTCCGGCATTCCTCATAACTATTTTCATCCTCATTCCTGGTGATGACATAACAAGAAGAATCTTGAAAGAACTCTGGTTTGAATTAAATTACCATACCTGGTAAATTGGCCAAATCATGTTACATGTCACTTTGGCATGTCCACCAGTACTCATGATTGATATTAATGCTTAACATCACAGTATTAATTGGAAAATACCAGAGTGGTGTATTCACAGTAAATGGTCACTTCAGATTTGCGAAGACAATCTGTGGTATTCATTGTGAATGGGAATTAGAACAAGTTGATACTGGATCCAAATTTACTCGGACACTAGAACTATAAATTACTGCATAATTAAAAGGAGAAATTGAACAGATGCGAGATTGATGGTATTTTCGCTTGGCTGTTAATGTTACCAAACCGCTGAAACCCATTTCTGATTCTAAAGGTAATTAATAATTTCACAAATCACTTGAATAAACAGGGTCAATGTCAGTGCTGTTGTCATAATTGCACAGATCACAAGGAAATTTATTAGCATAAAGGGCTTTGAGCTTAGAGTCAGGCAAATAGAGTGCACATATTTCAGGGAGCAAACCTCCACCAGACAAACACAACAAAGCAAGGCAAATCAGCTACATATCGCTGATCTTGCTTTGTCTTGGATGGTATCAAGCTTCTCAAATGCTACTGTAGCTGCATTCATCCAGGCTACTGAAGAGTATTCCATCACACATCAGACATGTGTCTTGTAACAAGTGGACAGGCTTTGAGGTATCAAGAGTTGACTTATTCCTGGTAGAATTCCCATGCTTTGACATGTTCTTGTTGCCACAGTACGTATGGTTAATCAAGTTTGGTTTCTGGCCAGTGATAATCCCCAGGATGTTGATAGTGAGATTATGAGCGTCCAAGTGTTTGGATTTTCCCTTGTTGGACTTGGCCATTGCATGGAACTTAGGCAAGAATGTTACTTGCCAATCATCAACACAGACCCCAATGCTATCAACTTTTGCTGCATTGGGCATGGGGTGCTTCAGTATCTGAGGAGCGATAAATATTGCTGAACATGGTGTAATAATCAGTGAAGATCTTCACTACTAAGATTATGATAGAGGCAAAGTCATTGGTGAATCAGCAGAAGTTGGTTGGTCTTCGATGGCGGTACGGTGGCACAGTGGTTAGCACTGCTGCCTCCCAGCATCAGGGATGCAGGTTTGATTCCACCTTCAGGCTAGTGTCTGTGCGCAGCTTGCACATTCTCCCCGTGTTTGCATGAGTTTTCTCTGGATGCTCTGGTTTCCTCCCACAGTCCAACAAAAAAATGTGCAGGCTAGGTGGATTGGCAATGTTAAATTGCCCATAATGTTCAGGGAAATGGAGGTTAGGGGTTATGGAGGATGGATCTGGGTGGTGTGTTCTGAGGGCTGGTGTCGGTGTCAGTGTGGACTTGTATGAACTCCTGCAGTGAGATCATTGACTTTTATCAACACAAACCATCTTCCTTTTCTCTAAGTATGACTTCAATCAGCAGAGAGTTTTTTTGTCCTTGATTCCCACTGGCTCCAGTTTTGCATGTTCTCCTCATTGCCACGTTGGTCAAATATCATCTGGATATCAAAGGCATTCCTGATGCAGTCCAAACTGAGTGAGCAGTTTCTTTTGAGCAAATGTTGTTCATAATGATGGCTGAGAGCAGATTAATAGGATGATAATTGGTCAGGTCAAATTTGTTCTGTTTTTTGGAACAGGATGTACCTGGTCAGCTTATGGTGCTTTTGAGTAGATCTCAGTATTTTGAAGTGTTTGGGAACAGCTTGGCTGGAAGTGTGGTTAGTTGTGGAGCACAGCTATTGCCAGATTGTTGACAGGAATCAGAACCTTTGCAGCATCTAATGTCTTCAACCATTTCTTGATATCACACAGGGTGAATTAAATTAGCTGAAAATCTGCATCTGTGGTATTGGTGACCAAAAGAAGAAGGTTTTCTCTTGGGGGAAAGTCTAGAACTAGTGGTCATGGTTTAAAATTAAGAGTTTGTCTATTTTAGGCAAAGATGATGAAACAAAGGTTTCTGCGGCTTTAGAATTTCCTTCCACCAAAGAGAATAGGTGAACATCTGTAATTTTCATCATCCACTGAGTTCAGAAAACTCTGCGTCCTTATATATATCTATTTTGAATTCCTGAGATAACTTGGTTTTCAATCTGTTTCAGCTCTCACTTCCTTAAATATTGGGAAGGGCAGTTTCTTTCTTAATTTCCTTTCTGCTCTCCCTTTTCAGTTAGGGTCTATTTAAATAATACCTTTAAAACCACAGAATCTATCACTGTAAGAATGCCACTGCCACTTAAGGCCCCCTCCAAATCATATAGCAAGCTGACTTGGAACTATGTCATTTTTCCTTTCACTGCTGAGTCATACAGTCATTTAGCATGGAAATAGATCTTTCATTCCAACTTATCCATGCTGACCAGGTTTCCCAAATTAAACTGGTCCTACTTGCTTGCTTTTGGATCATATCTGAGTAAATCTTTCCTATTCTTGTACCTGTCAAGATGTCTTTTTAAATATTGGAACTATACCTGCATCCACCACTTCCTCTGGTGGTTCATTCCATGTGCAAACCACCGTTTATGTGAAAACGTTGCCCCTCAGTTCCCTTTTAAATCTTTCCCCTCTCACCTTAAAATTATGCCTTCTAATTCTGAACTCTCCTGCCCTTGGGAAAAGACCTTTGCTATTCACCTTATCTATATGCCTCATGATTTTATAATCCTCTACAAGGTCGCCCCCCAAACTCCTATGCTCTAGGGAAAAATGCCTATGTGTCCAGCCTCTTCTTATAACTCAAACCCTCTGGTCTGGTAACATCCTGGATCAGAATCCTGGCATTCCCTTGTAAAACAGCTAAGCGTCTATTGATAGCATGTGGACTGTAGTGGTTCAAGGAGGCAGATCACCTTTATCCCCTGAAGGGCAATTTAGGGACAGGCGATAACTGCTGATTTCGCAAGCAATGGTCACATTGTATGAATCATAGAATCCCTGTAGCGCAGAAGAGGCCATTCAACACATTAAGTCTGTATCGACCCTCTGAAGGCCATCCCACCCAGATGTAAGCCCCCAGCCTATCCCCATAACCCTACGTTTTTTGTGGCTAATCCATCTAAGCTACAGATCGTTAGACACTATAGGACAACTCCCCAAACAGTACCTTTTTGGAAAGAGGAAGAAATAATAAATTTAAAAGCAGTTGTATTTTCTACCAAACTATGCGTGACTTGAATTATTCTGGATACCTCTGAAAACATTTAAATTTCCGTAAAAGCAAAACTATACCATAATTTTTTTCCTAAATTCTTTGATATTTTCATGGAAGTATCATTAGCAGCACCCTATAATGCCAAATCAATATTATCTACAACATTAAACTATAAATGATGATATTTACATGGTTCCAACAGAATAGCAGTTACAAAGGAATCTTTGATCATCTGTGCCTGTATTTACTCTCATATCCTTTAGTTTTATTTGACCAGATTATTAGTTAACTTTCATTTTTATTAGATCTCAGCTTAGCACCTTGCAGATGATCAGTAATGTGTCCTTCCATTATTGAGTATGTTGAGATAGAAAAGTATCATAATATCTCAACTGTAATAACAGTGACTGCATGTTTTTGCACTGTGAAATCTACCTTTCTGATATTAGGAGTGGTAATCACCAAAAGAATTGGCAAAAACCACCTTTGGGAGCTTTGATTCATGTTATCAAGGGATGGATGGAAGCACATTAGATTATTTGCTGCTAAGGGATCAAGTGACGCATCACTATATATGTTGAAAAATTAGCATATTACTCTTCTCATTCATCTTATCCACCCATTTAAGTTGAACATTAGCAAGTCTGATTATCAAACAAGATCCTCTTTCTGCAAATTGTCTAAATTATTGTAATTAACTTACCCTTCGGTATAAACACCGTAAGGAAGTCTGAAAGCACAGTCCTAGCCTCTGAGCCAGAACCACTAGGGTTGAGTCCCATTCTGGAGTAATTATCCAGTAGGATCTGGCAGAGATGTTTGAGGCCAAGTGAGAGTCTGGAATACATCATGGTTTTCTGTTTGGTGAAGGGGAACTGTGGGAGAACTTAGTGGGATGCATCAAGCTGGGAGTCAAGCAATTAGGTGGGTTGGAATTAATGGTGTGGGAGTTTGAATAAAACTGACAAAAAAAACTTGATTCTGTTTATTCAATATTTGAATTTCTCTCGTACATCAGCGGTGACAGAGGATATTTTAGCCGTTTCTAAGTCAAGGACTGCAAACTAAGCGTTATTCTAGCAAAAGGGTGATTTTATCAAAGCTTAAGAGTTACTGTTGAACCAAAACCCAACACATTTTGGTATGATTATCAACTGCTGTTTACTGACTGCATACTTTATAACTAGCAGAAAAAATGAACTAATCTTGTGGATCTGTATTACTTCAAAATATGGTCTTAGCACTTTTGCTACCATACAAAAGAATAATAAGAATTGAAGACTGATAATTTGAACACAGCTTAAGTTTTTGCGAAGTTATTAACTTGCAAGGATAAAATTGATCAAAATTTGATCTTCTAACTGCTTTTCAGTTTTCAACACAATGGAATTCATTGGATTGTAGACAAGGCTACAGTAACACTATCTGGAAATTGACCAAGCTGGGCTGGCAGTAAATTATTAGACTGTGCTAAAATATAGAGTTTAGACAAATATCCAGTTTTGATGGGAGTTAAGTGTACAGATCAGCATAGATTTCTAGGTTAAATGTCAGAAACACAAAGACAAATCCCTTCAAATGCATTTCTTTCCAGCAGTATATATGAAGCAACTGGGGATATATGGCAAAAAGTGGATGATACATGGTTAAGAGACTGCTGAGGTGATCTGGATAGAGGTTGTAACTGTACAAAAACAATGAAGGCAGAAATAGTTTTGACAGACTTGAGAAGCAAGAGAATTTGCTATTTATGGTAAAAGACTGCTTCCCAGAAATGAAGGAGGTATCGTCTATCCATGTCTCAGTTATGATTCAAATTACCATTTTGTGTGGAACTGTCCCAAGTGACATAACAGACTATTTGAAACTAAACATAAAATGGGAGTTTCAGAGGAAGAAGATGGAGATATGAATCATGGAGGCAGCAATGTACTGGTCACAAGACATTTCAGCCCAGCGATAAATGTGTTGGTGGCAAAGTTTTTCACTTATGTGGTGTTTAAAGTGGATGCATGTCTACAATGGGTGGAATAGACCAGCTAAAATGTTGCCTAATCTCTCTGAATGATAAGTATTTTAGAACCAAGAAAAGGAACTGTGGATGTTGGAGATCTGGGACAGGAAACAGAAATTGCTGGAGGAACTCAGCAGGTCTGGCACTATCTGTGCAGAGAAAGCCCAAGTTAACTTTTCGAGTCCAGTGACTTCATCAAAGGAGTGTAGGAAACTTGAGAGTTGTAGTTTCCGCTTTCTAGGTGGTAACACACTAAAATCTTTAAGATATGCGGTCAGTTTTTCAAATATAACCATCAGGACAAAAGCCTTGTTATTGTGAAGTCTTGGTGGCTGTCAACAAATTAAAAGGCAAACTTCCTAACACAGCCAAACAACACAAATAAGAACAAAGCTGGAAAGAATTTGAAGTGCATGCAAGGATGTCTTCTAGTGGGGTTAAAGTCAGGCTAGAGGCACAAGGTCTTGAAGAAAAACTGTAGAACCAGAATGTAACAGTGAATTCACTGATTACAGGAAAAGAAAACAATTTTGAAGGTTTTTTTGGTATTGTTTGTATCAAATACTTGGGAATGTAGGTCAATTGATATTAAGGCTGTATTTCTGTAGAAGGATTGGCTCCTCCTGGACACCACCCCCAGGCCTCCTACCCTCCCTCGACCTCTTCATCTCTAACTGCCGTCGAGACATTAACCGCCTCAACCTCTCCACCCCTCTCACCCACTCCAACCTCTCCCCCGCAGAACGGGCAGCCCTCCGCTCCAACCCCATCCCCACCATCAAACCCGCAGACAAGGGTGGCGCAGTGGTAGTATGGCGCACTGACCTCTACATTGCCGAGGCCAGACGCCAACTCTCCGACACCACCTCCTACCGCCCCCTCGATCATGACCCCACACCCGAGCACCAAACCATCATCTCCAACACCATTCATGATCTCATCACCTCAGGGGACCTCCCACCCACAGTCTCCAACCTCATTGTTCCCCAACCCCGCACGGCCCGTTTCTATCTCCTTCCCAAAATCCACAAACCTGCCTGCCCTGGTCGACCCATCGTCTCAGCCTGCTCCAGCCCCACCAAACTCATCTCCACCTATCTGGACTCCATTTTCTCCCCTTTGGTCCAGGAACTCCCTACCTACGTCCGTAACACCACCCACGCCCTCCACCTCCTCCAGGACTTCCAATTCCCTGGCCCCCAACACCTCGTCTTCACCATGGACGTCCAGTCCCTATACACCTGCATTCCGCATGCAGATGGCCTCAAGGCCCTCCGCTTCTTCCTGTCCCGCAGGCCCGACCAGTCCCCCTCCACCGACACCCTCATCCGCCTAGCCGAACTCGTCCTCACCCTCAACAACTTCTCTTTTGACTCCTCCCACTTCCTACAGACAAAGGGGGTGGCCATGGGCACCCACATGGGCCCCAGCTATGCCTGCCTCTTTGTAGGTTACGTGAAACAGTCCCTCTTCCGCACCTACACAGGCCCCAAACCCCACCTCTTCCTCCGGTACATTGATGACTGTATCGGCGCCGCCTTTTGCTCCCCAGAGGAGCTCAAACAGTTCATCCACTTCACCAACACCTTCCACCCCAACCTTCAGTTCACCTGGGCCATCTCCAGCACATCCCTCACCTTCCTGGACCTCTCAGTCTCCATCTCAGGCAACCAGCTTGTAACTGATGTCCATTTCAAGCCCACCGACTCCCACAGCTACCTAGAATACACCTCCTCCCACCCACCCTCCTGCAAAAATTCCATCCCCTATTCCCAATTCCTCCGCCTCCTCCGCATCTGCTCCCATGACAAGACATTCCACTCCCGCACATCCCAGATGTCCAAGTTCTTCAAGGACCGCAACTTTCTCCCCACAGTGATTGAGAACGCCCTTGACCGCGTCTCCCGTATTTCCCGCAACACATCCCTCACAGCCCGCCCCCGCCACAACCGCCCCAAGAGGATCCCCCTCGTTCTCACACACCACCCCACCAATCTCCGGATACAACGCATCATCCTCCGACACTTCCACCATCTACAATCCGACCCCACCATCCAAGACATTTTTCCATCCCCACCCCTGTCTGCTTTCCGGAGAGACCACTCTCTCTGTGACTCCCTTGTTCGCTCCACACTGCCCTCCAACCCTATCACACCTGGCACCTTCCCCTGCAACCGTAGGAAATGCTACACTTGCCCCCACACCTCCTCCCTCACCCCTATCACAGGCCCCAAGATGACATTCCACATTAAGCAGAGGTTCACCTGCACATCTGCCAATGTGGTATACTGCATCCACTGTACCCGGTGTGGATTCCTCTACATTGGGGAAACCAAGCGGAGGCTTGGAGACCGCTTTGCAGAACACCTCCGCTCAGTTCGCAACAAACAACTGCACCTCCCAGTCGCAAACCATTTCTACTCCCCCTCCCATTCTTTAGATGACATGTCCATCATGGGCCTCCTGCAGTGCCACAATGATGCCACCCGAAGGTTGCAGGAACAGCAACTCATATTCCGCCTGGGAACCCTCCAGCCTAATGGTATCAATGTGGACTTCACCAGTTTCAAAATCTCCCCTTCCCCCACCGCATCCCTAAACTAGCCCAGTTCATCCCCTCCCCCCACTGCACCACACAACCAGCCCATCCAGCCACTGCATCCCAAAACCAGTCCAACCTGTCTCTGCCTCCCTAACTTGTTCTTCCTCTCACCCATCCCTTCCTCCTACCCCAAGCCGCACCCCCATCTACCTACTAACCTCATCCCACCTCCTTGACCTGTCCGTCTTCCCTGGACTGACCTATCCCCTCCCTACCTCCCCACCTATACTCTCTCCACCTATCTTCTTTTCTCTCCATCTTCGGTCTGCCTCCCCCTCTCTCCCTATTTATTCCAGAACCCTCACCCCATCCCCCTCTCTGATGAAGGGTCTAGGCCCGAAACGTCAGCTTTTGTGCTCCTGAGATGCTGCTTGGCCTGCTGTGTTCATCCAGCCTCACATTTTATTATCTTGGCTCAGAGTGTAACTGTTTGTTTACTTTTGTAAAGAGGCTTCAGCCTCAGTGGGAACATCCTGCAAGTTAAGCAAGTGTGCACATGGCTTAAATGATGCCTCCAGATTTTGGTTTGCCTCAGTAACATCTGTCTTATTAAAACTGAGCTGTCATTAAAAACAGATCATGCCATGTTTTGGCACCATGTTGGGTGTTGGGGGAGAAACTTTCAGATTCTTAAATGAGGATATAGATGTATTTTCATGGCGTGGGAGCAATGAATTTTAAAACTTTGTCATTAATGAACTTAAGACAGAATTCAAAATTGTAAGTTAGGTTTGTGGAGCTTTGTGGAACATTGGAGATTGGCAACCAGGCAGAATGGTTTAACTTTCACTTGACATCAGTAATTTTACACAGAAAATGCTTGCCCATTGCAATTTGTCAAGACTAGGCCTTCTGCCAAAACACAGAGGCTTCCAAAACTGAAATGGAAGAAATAGAAAATCTGAGTGGAAATGTGAATTGACTAGGCATCCAAACAAGAACAGTTGCTGGTTTTGACGTCTCAGAGTCAAGTATGCTCGTGAAAACGCCAAGATGGGAGATGCTATTTGGGCAAATAAAGCATTAAAAAAAATTCAATGTGAAAGATTATGTCTTTAAATTTCCATCATTGTGAGATGCCAGAAGAATAGAAATTATTGAATTTAGTGATGTTTTTTCTGCAAATCTCTTGATGGATTCTCATGTGGAAGCTGGTTTATATTTTTTTCTTTTGGGAAAGCGAGGTAAATGTTACCTTTTAGCTTGGGGAATGATAAAGATCAGAAGAGTAATAAAAAGCACTTTAGCCACAGAAACTCTTGTTCTTATTGAAGTGATTAATACGGCATTTTTATCATGAAAATATTGGAAGAATTCCAAAAAGAGATTCAACAGCATTACGCATTAAGCACTACGTAGAAAATAAGTTACTCTGTGATAATATATATTCAAAAAATACCTGAGTGCGAAAAGACTGAGGATCAGTATTGCAGTTTTAAAACAAGCGTGGGAAATAGAAAAATCACTGAATTGAATCAATAACAAGTCTCAGCTTTGATTTCTTTATGAGAAAAGGATCAAGCTCAAAGAAACTGTTGGAAATACAGTGAAAATGAAGTTTAGAACTTCAGAGTCTACTAAAATAAAGAAGCTTGCAAAAAGGTTGCAATTTTATATCTTTTGAATGTTTTTCATAATTATTGTAGATATTAATATATTTTTGATAGAGAAAAGCAGAATATATTGTTATCTAGCAGGCTCTGGAAGGGATGTCTGAGGCTAAGTGGACATGGTGATCAGAGATAATAGGAACCGCAGATGCTGGAGAATCTGAGATAACAAAGTGTGGAGCTGGATGAACACAGCAGGCCAAGCAGTATTGGTCTAGGCCCGAAACGTCAGCTTTTGTGCTCCTGAGATGCTGCTTGGCCTGCTGTGTTCATCCAGCTCCACACTTTGTTATCATGGTAATGGTGATACGTTAATCTAAGGTAACCAGCTGAGAACTTGAGTGGGCCTGTTTATATGGCAAATAATAAATCAATAAGTTGGAGTTGGGGAAAAAAATCTCTAACCAGAAAAGGATATACTTTGCCTCATCTCCATTTTAACTTCTGGTGCTTATCATCTAGGATTTGATGACCGAGGAAAGTATGTGTACCTAATCCAGACAATCATCTTGAGGAAGGCACTAAGAATGGGAGAGATTCCTGTTCTTCAATATGATGGAAAGAATATTGGGAGCCCCTAGCATCGCTTAGCGCAGGACCACCGCGTAATGTGAAACAATGTTAATGAAGAGGCTTGAACTCTTTGGAGGGTGTGATGGTTGGCTGAACAGTCAGCATGGATCAAATACATATCAGCACATAGGGTAGAACCTCTGTTGTGGCTGAGTTAGATGTAGGGTCTGCCTCCTTGCCACAACTGTGGTGAATATTGCATCACTTTGGCTTAGCTTTGGGTAGAGAACTAAGGAAAAAGGATTAAAATTGCACTCAATGTGTAGTCAATGTGAAGTAACTGTAATTAATATTGTTAATAATGAACAATAAATATTCTGGAACATTACTATGTGCAGGATGACATAGTAGTTGATTCTCTTTTAATAAAAATCACATCTGAATTGCTATTATTGTTTTCTACTGGTCACTCAAATACTCATAACTCCACCAGGAGAACGATAACTTGCAGGACACTCACTGTGTTAGTGAGTGTGAATTGTCTGCACTGATAGGGAATTCTATGAATATACATAAAGGCTGAGGGCTATTCAAAAATATAAAGATTATATTCAACATGCCAAGCCCAATGGATACGAAATGGCCACCCAATCTTTGACATCTTCCACATGTCAGTAGGCTGTGGGAAGCATACTGACAAATTTATAGCTTCTAAAACATACTGATTGTCTTAAACCTCCCATTTAATAACAGTTTTACTCAGCAGATTTAATGTTGGGGTCTGGCTTATATAGGGCCATACTGTAAAGAAACAGACCCTTCATTCCAACCAGTCTATGCTGAACATAATGTCAAATTAAACTTGTCCCACCTGCCTGCTGCTAGCACGTATCTCTCTAAACCTTTCATATTCATGTACTTAGCAAAGTGTTTTTTAAGCACTGTAATTGTTCCCATGTCTATCATTTCCTTAGGAAGCACATTCCACATGTGAACCTCCCTCTGTGTAAAAAAAAATGCCCCTCATGTCTTCAATCTCTCCTCTCACCTTAAGAATATGATCCCGGTCTTGAAATCCCTCATCTGAGGGAGGAGACTACTGTCATTAACTCTATCCATGCCTTTCATTATTTTATAAACTTCTATCAGGTTGCCTCTCAATCTTCTATGCCCCAGTGAAAAAAGTCTCAGCCTAACCAGCCTTTCTTTATATCTCAAACCTTTCAAACCCAGCAACATCCTGGTAAATCTCTTCTGAACCCTTTCCATCTTAATAATATCCTTTCCATAAGTGAGAGACCAGAACATTCTCACTATTGTCCTGCACAACAGCAACATGACTTCCCAACTCCTATACTCAAAGGATTGAGCAATGAAGGCAAGCAAGGAAAATACCTTTTCAACCACTCAGTCTGTACTTGACACAAACTTCGAAGAATTCTGTACTTGCACCCTCAGGTTTCTCTGTACTACTATGAATGGAATTAATGGCCATCTACCCAAAGCAATTTCGAGGAAGGATGGAAGTCAGTGAAAATGTATCACAATTTGAGGTGAAAATCAAAGTAAACAACTTTTGTCACCAAAAATTTAAGTGAGAGAAATTATGGATCATGTAAGGCTGGATGTCAGACATGTAGCTTTCCTGTCTACAGGGAATATACAGACAGAGCAGTCGAAAGAGGTGTGGAGGCAAACCTTGGTATCATCAATATATATCAACAAATTATGTTGGTTTACCAGATGCAAAATGTTATATAATAGAAAAACTGCTTCCTCCAATAATTTATATTTGATACATTTATGCTCTGTCAATTTACGAATGGCAAACAACAAATGATGGAGCACCTTTTACAAATTGCTGTGCCGTTCTGTTCTTTTTATTATTCATCTTGTATAGACTTGTAAATTATGTTGACATTATAATGCATGAAAATATAAATTATTCTGATAAAAAGTCATGGAATATTAAGTGCTCAGAGCTTGAGCTTTAGGCTTTACCTTTTCTGCCTGTTATAGTGCTGGAGAGACTGCCATTGCAGGATGACTACTAACACTGAGAAAGAGGTCAGAAGAGACCAGCTTTGGCAGTAGCCAAAAATATAGAACAAAAAGAGAAGTTGCTGGAAAAGCTCAGTAGGTCTAGAAGCATCTGTGAAGAAAAAAATCAGAGTTAACGTTTTGGATCCGGTGACCCTTCTTCAAAAACATAGGATGCTTTTATTTACTGATCATCCTTTTATTTTTAATAATTCATTGTTTAAGGATGAGCCTCAAGATTTGCATGTCTAGAATTTTTAAGAATAATTGTTCCGAAGCTTGGAAAAAGAAAAATGAGATATTAAGGTTGTTAGCAAAAAACAGACCCCGAGATAAATACCTCACCAATGCCGAGCAAGAATCTCACCTCAAAACCTGTAACTTGCTTAAGTCAGTGTGTTGTCTTGATGCCGAATCAGACCTCGCTGGAATTCTGCGATTCTGTCTCACTAGAAGCCAGGTCATTCATGCCGTGTAAGATTTGGCCCACAGTATTTGTTTAGTTAGTACAGTTAAGTTCTAACATTGTAAGCAGCACATATCCTCACCCACTTTCAAACCCCAACCTCTTACACCACTAAGCCAGCATAGTCTCTGCGCTGCCTGCTCACACAGTCGGGACCAGCTGCTCGTCTTCCCTGGCCAGTACCTGCACTAACAGCTGCGCCATTCACTTTCACCTCACTCAATCCTTCCATTTCTCTCATTGCACGGGAAGATAGCCCATAACAGGGAGGGAGAGTCCGTACAGATAGAGGAAATGTTCAAACATTTAGCTCTTCACCTCTTTGGGAAGAGAATCCTGCCCCTAGCAGGAGAAGGCCAGGACAGCCCCTGTATGGATGCCAAAACATCTATGTCCCAAAAACTGAGTAAGTATCACTCTTCATTCCATTGCAGCTCTTACAGTAACTTCACTGACAGTCTCATTGATGGCATACCACTGACACCCTCACGGTCTGCTGGAGAGAAGTACGCACTGTCCAACTGTCACCTCAGCCACTGGTTGAAAATATAATGCAATGGGTGTTGGTAATCTTGACAGACACTACTGGCGCCCCTTCCTCACAAGAAAACAGGGCAGTGCCAGGAAGCACCCAGTCGGAGGAGTAACCAATACCTCAAGATATCTCTGCTCAGGATACTCTAGAAGTGGTTGAGCCCTCCACCCTCAATCCCCTTGTCTCCATCCTAACATTTTGAAGTTCTCCACCAGGATGCTCCACTTGCAACTGACAAGAAGGCTCTTGCCACATTGGGCCCATCCAGAAACAAGGAGCCCTGGGGTCACCCGACCAGTCATAGAATCATAGAATCCCTACAGTGTGGAAGAAGGCCATTCAGCTCAACAATTCCACACCAGCTCTCAGAAGATCATCCCACCCTGACTCAACTCCGCCCACCCCATCCCTGCAGTTCCGGCAGCTAACCCATCTAATCAACACATCCCTGAACAGGCAATTTAGCACAGCCAATCCACGTAACCTGCACATCTTTGGGAGGAAATCCACACAGACATGGGGAGAATGTGCAAACTCCACACAGACAGTCTCCTGAGGCTGGATTTGAACCTGGGTCCCTGGTGCTGTGAGACAGTGGTCCTAACCACTGTGCCACCCCTTCCAGAGCCAAAATGCTTCAATGCCAATCAGGTTCCCTTGCTCAGAGTCCTGTAACATGCTGCTCCTACAGACCAAAGTACGTTCACTTATGGCTGATCTCATAGAATCAAATAATGAAAACTGTTGAGAGTTCTAACAGAAAATGGAGATGTAAAGACGAAAGTGAGTTATATCTCCTAAAAGCAATTTTCCATTTCTGTACCTGGAACCCTATGTATCTCCATCTATTCATTTTAATGAATGGACAAATCAAGGGCTTGTGAATGGCAGAGGAAAATCCAATGTACGTCTCTGATGGACTAGTGGATAAGAAATTAATAGTCTGTATATGATTAATTAATAGCTTGATGTCTGATTCTGGCAACAAGCTATGTTTATGATTTTCAAAATCATCAATGCCATTGCCATGGATGGCATTTAATTTGATTGCAAAATTTTACTGCCTCAATTGGAGAATCGTTTAATATTTAAGAAGAATTCATGCTATACAATTTTCCCATGAATAGTGTGAAAGCAGCCAAGTAAATCATATATTGTTTTTGAACCTAGTATTATAATGTCATTGTTGAAGCCATCAAGGCTGTAAAAATCAGTGCTTACCCCATTAAAGGGTTTGAATAAACCAAGGACTATTGTGTTGAAATCGCACATGTACATCTTGAATTATATTTTCAAAAATTAGTGAAATCTCCATTTATCTCAAGTCCAGGGGATAGATTTTCAAAGTGGCCATGGGATTGAAGGTAACTCTTTTGCTTCTGAGTTAGAAGACTGTGGATTCAAATCATACTTTGGAAACCAAAACTAATATTTCGGAGCCGGAATGAGGTAATGCCGCACTTTGGATTGGTGTCTTTAATTAAGCTATTAAACCCGACATGTCTGTCCTTTCAGTTGGCTGTTAAAGTTCCCGAGTTAATGTTATTTGGAGGAACTGACAGCAACATTGGGATTTTCCCTGTTTAATTATGCATATCCTAATCCAGAAGTTGTCCAGAGAAGCAATAATGATGAATAAAAGTTGCTCGTGTAATAAAAGGGACTGTAATTACATTGGTATGAAATGGGCTGAGGGCCAGACCTACTTTTCACTGCCAAGGTGGGTGCACAGAGTTGGGAGCATATCCAATTCATCACACTAACTTAAAAGAATTGCCCCGAATTGCATTATCTTTGTTCTGGCCAGTGAGTCACATTAGATTCAAGTCTACCAACCTTGGATGTTGATCAATGGTGGCCACAAGTGCTGGGGTGAGCTGGTTGATAGACTGTTTTTAAATCTCTGGGAATTTGTACCAGTATGTTGTTGAATCTCTGATGCTTCAGCCTTCAACCCTTACACTCCCTCAAATCCCTATCCACCCACCATGCTCAAAAATATCAACCTATGCCAGCACGGGCTTCTGACCACTCTTAATCACCATTCATGCTCTCTCCATGCTAACATATGCATCTCCATCAATGGATCCTTTAAAGCTAACCAAAATTTCTCATTTATCCCATGACTCCTCAAAACTCCACTGCCAAATTAGTACTAAGTCATCTCAATGATGTAAGGTGACCTATTCATTTCCATGCTCCTTAAACTCTCTATTTCACCAGGAATTTAGTGCCATGTCATTCCATAAAATGAATACCATATCCGCCCTCAGTTTAATTTACATTTGCACACTCCATGGTAATTAGTAGTTGCAATGGGAAGACTACAGGTAACATGTTGAGATGTGTTCTAAACTTCTACTGAAGACTTCACAACATAAAACAAAAGAAACCTGTTCAATGCATTTAAAGCCCTTCAATTACGTAATTTACTACATAAGAAAAACAAGTATATATGTTCACACCCCAACCTCAAAAACACCCACTTGGTAATATCAATCAAACTGTGAATTTCAACACCTCCCATCTCTCCTGCTCCCATTGTGTTTTGACAAGTTGTGGAAGCAGTCAAGCCATTATAATGTTATAATGATTACACATAGGGTTATTTCAACAAGCATTATGTTTTTGACTCAGACACTTTTCAATATTTAATTGGCCATTCAAATAATGTAAGGGTATTTCATTTTATTTTCTGTATTTTTGATTGTGGGCTTAAGTGGATAAAGGGATAGTAGGAACTGCCGATGCTGGAAAATCTGAGATAACAAGGTATAGAACTGGATGAGCACAACAGGCCAAGCAGCATCAGAGGAGCAGGAAAGCTGATGTTTTGGGTCTGGACCCTCCTTAGACTCGAAACATCAGCTTCCCTGCTCCTCTGATGCTGCTTGGCCTGTTGTGCTCATCCAGCTCTACACCTCGTTATCTTAAGTGGAGAGAGGGCTGTTTTAAAATAAGGGGCTGTGGAAGTAATTGCTGCACTTTTGAAAACAATTTTCTAAAACTCATGTCGTGTATACACTGTTGCCTTGTTCAAGCAAGGGGAAACTGTTTGTTGATGGCTTGGCACCAGAAACCGTATGAAAAAGCAGATTTGGCTATCAGAAGTAGTTGATTTGGTTTGTATAATGGTGACCAATTGAGAATGCCAAAAGGTCATCAATCCTGTGGACGACTGATTCCTGGATATCTGACGAGGAGTCTGAACAACAATGAGAAAGCTTTCAGACTGTTAGTAGGGCTGGTGGTGTGCATCTGTCTTTGTAAAAATAGACATGACGCCTGTAGAAAGCCAGTTATTATTTGCCACCAGTTATGGAGTCACAGAGACATGCAGCATGGAAACAGACCCTTAGATCCACTTCATTCAGGCCCACCAGACACCCGATCTGGCCTAGACCCTTTTGCCAGCATTTGACTCATATATATCCATCAGAACTCTTACTGTTCATGTACCCATCCAGATGCCTTTTGAATAGTGAAATTGTACCAACCTTCACAATTGCCTCTGGCAGCTCATTCCAGACACACCTCACTCTGCATGAAAAAGTTAGCTCTCAGGTCCCTTTTAAATCTTGGACTCCCCCACCCTGTTGCTCATGATTTTATAACTCACCCTAAGGTCACCGTTCAGTCTCCAACATTTCAGAGAAAGAAGACCTAGGCTATTCATCCTCTCCCTATAGTTCAAACCCTCCAGTCCTAACAACATCCTTGTATATTTTTTCTGTACCCTCTCAGGTTTAACAACATAATTCCTATAGAATAGCAACCAGAATTGTATGCAATATTCCAAAAGTGACCTAAAAAATGTCATGCACAGCTACAAAATGTCATTGAAACTTCTATACTGCATTTTCTGACCTGTGAAGGCAAGCATGCAAAATGCCTTCTTCACCATCCTTTCTACCTGTGACTCCAATCTCAAGGAACTATGCACCTGCACTCCTAGGGCTCTGTTTGGCAATGTTCCCAAAGGCCCTACCATTTATTGTAAGTAGGTCTCCTACCTTCAAATCAATTTTGTGTCTAAATGACAACTCCCCCTGCACCTCATGTGATCTAACCTTACTAAACAGGCCACCTTGCAGAGCCTTCCTGAACATTTTATTGAAGTCCATTTTGACCATTGACATCAGAAAGAAAGGAGGAGAACATGACCGCATCTACATCAACAGAGTGGAGGTTTGACAGCGTCAAGTTCCTAAGAGTAAAGATAACAGACAACCCGGCCTGGACTTCCCACGTAGATGTGACGGTCAAGAAGGCACAACAATGCCTCTTCTTCCTCATGTGGCTTATGAAATTTGGTCATATCCATAAGGACCCACCATCAACTTTTACAGATGTACCATAGAAAACATACTATCCACGTGCAAAACAGTCTGGTACAGCAACTGCTCTGCCCAGGGCTGCAAGAAACTAAAGAAAGTCGTGCGCACAGCCCAGACTAGCACAGAAGCCAACCTCCCATCCATGGACTCCATTTACATTTCTCATTGCTGTGAAAAGGCTGCCAACATCATTAAAGGCCTCTCACCCTGCCATGCTTTCATATGACCTCTTTCATCAGGCAGAGGATATAAAAGCTTGAACACAAGCACCAACAGGTTCAAGATCAGCTTCTTTCCTGCTGTTCCTAAACTGATGAATAGACTCTGTAACTCAAAATAATGTTGAGCTTGTTAACGTTGATCGTGCTTCATGAACCTCGTATGCAGTGCAATCAGCCTGCCTCACTCTCTAGCTAATTGCTATGTGATCTGAGATAATGGGAACTGCAGATGCTGGAGATTCCAAGATAATAAAATGTGAGGCTGGATGAACACAGCAGGCCAAGCAGCATCTCAGGAGCACAAAAGCTGACGTTTCGGGCCTAGACCCTTCATCAGAGAGGGGGATGGGGGGAGGGAACTGGAATAAATAGGGAGAGAGGGGGAGGCGGACCAAAGATGGAGAGTGAAGAAGATAGGTGGAGAGGGTGTAGGTGGGGAGGTAGGGAGGGGATAGGTCAGTCCAGGGAAGACGGACAGGTCAAGGAGGTGGGATGAGGTTAGTAGGTAGCTGGGGGTGCGGCTTGGGGTGGGAGGAAGGGATGGGTGAGAGGAAGAACCGGTTAGGGACATGTCCATCATGGGCCTCCTGCACTGCCACAATGATGCCACCCGAAGGTTGCAGCAACAGCAACTCATATTCCGCCTGGGAACCCTGCAGCCATATGGTATCAATGTGGACTTCACCAGTTTCAAAATCTCCCCTTCCCCTACTGCATCCCTAAACCAGCCCAGCTCATCCCCTCCCCCCACTGCACCACACAACCAGCCCAGCTCTTCCCCCCCACCCACTGCATCCCAAAACCAGTCCAACCTGTCTCTGCCTCCCTAACCGGTTCTTCCTCTCACCCATCCCTTCCTCCCACCCCAAGCCGCACCCCCAGCTACCTACTAACCTCATCCCACCTCCTTGACCTGTCCGTCTTCCCTGGACTGACCTATCCCCTCCCTACCTCCCCACCTACACCCTCTCCACCTATCTTCTTCACTCTCCATCTTCGGTCCGCCTCCCCCTCTCTCCCTATTTATTCCAGTTCCCTCCCCCCATCCCCCTCTCTGATGAAGGGTCTAGGCCCGAAACGTCAGCTTTTGTGCTCCTGAGATGCTGCTTGGCCTGCTGTGTTCATCCAGCCTCACATTTTATTATATTGCTATGTGATCTGTATGTCTTTGCTTACTGTGATTTGGCTGTAGTGCTCGCAGACAAAGCTTTTCACTGTACTAAGGTACATATGACCACAATAAATCAAATCAAATTGCATTTGACTATAGACAATGCCTCCTGCTGTGTCTTTATCAATCTCCTTGTTACCTCTTCAAAAAATTTAATCAAGTTACTGTAAACAGTTACCTTTAAGCAGTAACTAACAGACTGATAAAAGAAGGGATTCATTTTGGCAGGAATACGGACAGACAATATAACATAAGTAGTCGATATGAAAGGGCATGCAGGAACAAAATAGCCAAGATGTACAAGTGCATAGGCCAGAGCATGTGGCAAGGCAGTTTGAGAAAGATTGTTAAATAAAACATAAACTATCATTGGCTTTATTAATAGGGTCTTGAAGTACAAGATCAAGGAAGTTATGGTAAACTTTGCCTCAGATGGAATATAAAGATATGAAGGCATTAGAGAGGGTGCAGAAAAGATTTATGTGAATGGTTTGAAATGTGCAGAACATTATAGAGAAAATCTAGAGAAGTTGCAATTATTTTCCCTGGAGAAGAGATGAGTACATATTTGATACAGGCATTCAAAATCATGAGGTAACTGGACACACAGAAATGACATTTCCACTGGTAGAAGAGTTGAAAATTAGAGAACATTGGGAAAAGTGTTCCATCATGGAAACAAACGCTGAGTCAAATCAGCTTTTTTTTTTACCTCTGTATGTGGAACACAGTATAATTAAGACCTTTAAAGACTCTCAACATTGACTCCAATGGTTCTCAACCAGATTTTTGTACAACCAACCCTTCACTGTGTAAATAATCAATTCCAGATACCAGTTCATTGCTTAAAGAAAAGATGTAGCAATTTATTTACAATACAATAATTGTCTGAGAGCAAAATTAAACAATAAAATTATCCACGTGGTCTCTGCTATAAACTCCAAAAACCATTGTTTTAAGCTACATTCACACAGAAGACAGACAAGTAAATTCAGTTAAGGGATAAATAAAGGAGAATCTCAAAACTGGCCAGATTACTGAAATGGTTTTCATGATGCGCTGATTCACAATGGTTGAATGATTGTCTCTTTGTTGATTTTGTAAAGATGTCGATCAGAGTTAGACGTACAGTTCATCAGGCAGTTATACTTGCAATTTAGTTTTCTATTCTCCAAAATTCTAAGAGCTATTGATAGCAGATTATGGAGGGAGATTTTAAATCTTCATGCTGCAGCATCAAGAGTCAGGCTTTCTTTCTCGGAACACACAATTCAAAACACAACGTAAACCCTGGTCATTCTTGCACAGACTGACTGTCTCCTCCCTGAAGTCTCAAGTACCACACAACATTTGTTATCTTCTTGTGCATAGGTCTTTTACAAACTTGTTGGAACCAAATCTGAGATACCAACTTCATCATTAGCCAACTTTTGCTATCTGTTTAAACATAAGGCTTGTCACCAGTGACGAAGCATCTGCAGAATCTTTTGATCAGGGACTGATTTGCAATTAACTTCCAGGCTTTGCCTTATGAGCAAAGAAAACACTTGTTTGGTCTGTTTTCCTTTTAACACAACTGTTACCCATAGTCTGAAAGTTGCTTTTAGCCTACAGTTCCCAGTGCACAGCTCCAAAACCAATATTGATAAAAGAATAAAACAAAAATAATGTAAAACCAGCAAGGACATTAATGAAAAGATAAGTAGTAAAAACAGCAAAGGACACATGAGGATAAACATTTGCACTCAATAAATTACTGGGATCTGTAATGTGCTAGTCAAGAGTTAAATGGAGACAATCAATTGGGATGTGGAATATTGCCTGAAGAGGTAGATTATGCTGGTTTACAGGGAAAAGGTAGGGAATGACATAAGTGAGAATTTCACATTTAGACTGGTGGTACACACACAATAGACTGAATGGTCTCCTGTGCTGTGCGTGATGTACTTTCTTTAGGCCCTATTATCCAATTAGCTCAGAATGCATGGCTCATTTTAGTGGAACAAACCTTTGTGCCTCATACAGGCAAAGTTTGCTTTGTTCAGATAGTGACACTGCAAGCACAGGCGTTCATGCTTACCAGATAAGCTCAGCTGTTTTAAAGCTTGTTGCATTTACTAAGAGAGGATACACGTTTAAGCTAC
Source organism: Stegostoma tigrinum (assembly GCF_030684315.1). Classification (NCBI taxonomy): domain Eukaryota; kingdom Metazoa; phylum Chordata; class Chondrichthyes; order Orectolobiformes; family Stegostomatidae; genus Stegostoma; species Stegostoma tigrinum. Next base: position 57,699,593 of record NC_081368.1, on the reverse strand, counting down.
TTTTCTCGCTAGGACTTGCACTGCTGAAATGGAACCTCATGTGCTGGCTGTACTTGCTGGGAATTTGTAGGTGCAGAATTCTCAATTTTCTGTCTGCTGATTTTAATCAATGTACAAACCATGGGTAGAATTTCATGCATTTGTGCAGTTGACTGCTGAAATTCCATATTGGCAGCACAAAATCTGATAATTGGCCCTTGTCAAAAAAATAAAACTATCTTATCATCTGAACATATCACAACTCAGATCAAGCTTCACAAATTGATTAAATCATATTTTCCTGTCACAGAGGCTCTTAAGGGGAGAAAACTATCTGTGAAGCAGACGTTGATTTCATTGTCATACTACCGACAATAACAATGGCCTTGAGCGTGTTCAATGCTGTAACATTATTCTTGCAATAAAATGACAATAGAATACTTCACCCTTTGTAGCCTTTCTCGCTCATTCAAACCAATGGCAATTAGTTCTGTATTCTGACAGGCTCCAACTTTATTTTCCATACACCTAGCCCTTTTATAACATTCTTCTCACCTATTCCTTCGTGATTCTCATTTTCTAAATATTTCAATGATCTCTTTGTACAAGAGCCTTAATTTTATAAGGCATTAGTATATGCAACATTTGAACACAGCTATCACTGCATATTCTGTCATTACCTCTGAGTTCCCTGATGGCATATACATGATATCTGACTGTGAAATCACCGCCATGAAGGTGAAGGCTTTATCACAATGCATGTAGGCCATTTATTTAATGATAGTGCCAGAAACTTTCCGACATCTTCATAATTTTTGCGAACATTTCCAAATTCTACTAGCACGCTGAGAGTTTCCAAAAAGGACGATTTTACTGCGAAGAATAGAAAATGACAAAGTTATGGAGAAAGAGCAGGGAAGTGAGACGAACTAGGAATTCTTTCAAGGAGGCTGCACAGCCATGATCAGTTAAATTACTGTTTACGGTTATACAGTTTTACAGCATTCAAATTTAAACAGGAGTCAGAGGTTTATAGTTATTAAAGGTACTGTTGTATTTTAGAGTTACAATAGAATTTCTAGTTTTGTTTTGTTGTTGCAATTGCCTACCCCTTGTATGCAGTCATGAAATTTTACCATTATTCAGAAACAGGAGACTCAGCCCTGATTAAGAAATTCCAGATAAGCCCCATTACATTCCATCTGCTTCATCTTAGCCTTTCAGCTTATCTTTCTCTTTCTTTGTCCCTCACAAAGTTATCTAGTTTCATTTTGAAAGCATCTAAGCTATTTGCCTCAACCATTGCTTCCAGTACCAAGTCCTAAATTCCAATTCCTCCCTGAGTTAAGAAATTGCTCCAAACATCTTGCCATTGTGTCCTGTAGCCATCTTCTTCTTCCTCCTTCACTGACTGAGTAAATTTCAGCTCTTAGCTGTTTAAGAAGGAAAGGTGATAAGGGTTGAGTTATGACAGGGAGGCAAGCAGGAAGTGTATACTTTTGCCATCTGCAATGAATGAGTCAAAGGAGATTGAGGAATAAGGGAAGAAGCTTTCTTTATTATTTGCTCATGAGATGAGGGCATCGCTGGCTGCTCCCTAATCACCCAGAGGACAGTTAACGGTCAACCACATTGCTGTGGGCCTGGAGTCACATATAGGCCAGACCATGTAAGGCTGGCTGTTTCCTTCCCTAAAGAACATGAGTGAACCAGATGGGTTTTTGCAACAATCAACAATGGATTTGGGGTCATCATTAGACTCGCAATTCCAGGTTTTCCCAACATTAAATTCAAATTCCACAATCTGTCTTGGTGGGATTCAAACCAAGGAGCCCAGTTTACGTGGGTCTCTCACATAACAGTCCAGTGATGATACAACTGGGCCATCATTTAATTCCCAAAAGTGATCATTTAAATCCCAAAAGTGTCCTTGATCTCAGTGCTGCTTATTCCCAAATTAACCAGCAGCGTCTCCTCCACAGGGGCTAAAGCATACTGTTGCAATTGCCTGTCTTCAGTATTTTGCTATTGTCTTCTCTTTGTAGCACATTCTCCTGCAAGAAAGGATTGATTCGGTTGTCAGAGTTGAGTTGCAGGCTTTAGTGTGAGACTTGCAAGAGTACTAAATATGTGAGGGTAGTGAGTGCAAGTGAAACAAAGCATATGAAAACTTAAAGGCAAAGTGCATTGTGGTTACATTTATTTTTAGAGAATCACCTGAAAATGGAATCTATGCTCTTTATGTGATTGTTAAAACACAAACTACCTATAGTCACAACACACATTTTAAGTACTACAGACTGCCTTTTCCTAGCACAAGGAGTTCACCACATAAGGTCTCTGTGCGGCCATTGATCAATGAGATGATAGGTGGTTGCATGTAACAAACATGTGAAGCTGCAAGCATCATGAATTAATGGTGCTGACTGCAGCAAAATGAATGAATGGAGGTTCATGGCGCACCATGATTTTATAATCTTTATTGGGAGTTAGCTGACATCTTCCCTTTAAATTTTAAGAAGATTACCAAATTTCAGAGGTATCAGATTGTGGAATGTTACCCAAAGGCATGGTGAATATTGTGGAATATACCAGATTAACAAGTTAGCGAGTGGTTATTTAATATAGGGACAAAAACTTTGCTTTGATTGAAGTGATGTCACTTTAACTTCAATTGACCCATTTTTGTAAATGCAACATTGTTGAGCTGTGAAAGAAAGATTTACAAATTCATGATATGTTTTGCAAGGCAGTGACTCCCTCAGATAATACTAGCAGGAGCCAAAGTAAAAACAAAGTCCTTTCATTTCAAACAATGTGTTTCTTTTTGGCACTTTTTAAAATTCTTTTGAAACAACCACTTTTGTTCTTCTCCTGAGAAGATAATATCTCTGCGTCAGTTAAAGTGAAATGTGCATGACTGAACTCATTCTGAATAAGAAAAAGTTGAATTCCTCAACCGTTTTCACTAAAATACGTTCACACATTCTAGAAATCTCACGATCTTCTGAAAATGATTTAAATCAATAACTAATTAACAGACGAGAGGAATGATTAAAAAAAAATGCTTGGGATCCTGGCTGAAAGAAACATTAACCTTTGGAATCTCTCCAGAAAAGCATGGCAAATTGTGCTGACACCATCCCTGTCCTGTTTTTGGTCTTTTCTTCCCTGGACAGTTTATAAATGAAGAAATTATAATTTTAGCAATCTGTCAGTTAAGGACATTGAAATAATCACATGCTTTCTGGTTCAAAAAGTTGTCGAGTTGATGTTAATAAAATAGAGTAATTCCATGCAATTAATTTTCTTTGGGTAATGCTTGTCCAGTCCAACTCCTTTCTTCAGCTGAAGGTAAAAGTAAGAAACTTTTCAGTTAATAGTAACTTGCTATTGCAAAGTAAGTCCTCTCACAGTGACAAAGGATGGGGCCATTGATCTTTGAATTATGTTGTTTGATTTTAGATATTTTCTAACCATCAAGTTCAGGGATGTTATTATATATCTCTGGAGCGGAGGGGACTTGATCCTGGGGCACTTGGTCCAGAGGTAGGGACATTACCATGGTGCCACCAAACACCACTATACTTGGAAGTTCTTAAAAAGCAATATTAAATGCTTTACAATGGCTGCAGTATCATCTCGCACACATTGATTGTCCAAGTTTCATAAAACCAGAGTGGATCAAACAAAAGGCAGTTGACCTGAAGTTAATGCTTTATCAGAATGCAATAAAACTAGTCAACCACCTTCTGCCCATCCCTACCACACCATAACTGCTAAGGTGATTTACACCATAAATGGGAATCTTCAAACATTGGAGGTGGAAACTCACCTGTAATTATTCAACATAAAAAAAAATCTGCAGACATGAAAAACACAAACAACTGTTATTTGTTGACAGAGGGAAAAAGATAGACTTTCGATTGCAGAACTGAAAATAGACTATGGAGGGCTGTCTTTCCATCTCATGGGAACAAAATCTCCTCATTATTGTACTCACTGGAAAGAAATATTAGAAAACTGAGAACTTAAAATATAACTGCATTACTGACTACTGTTGAAGTTCGAAGGTCCCAACTAACCAGTCATGGTTCCAGATTAAAATATTAAACTTCAAGGAAACTCACAGGACTCTGTTTATTCATGATTTTTCTTTTTTTACCAGAAAGTAAACTGTTTTACCTTTGCAAATGTGTATGCATGTGAGGACACAAGTGACTGAACAAAGTGATGTGCCAAATTTATTATTTTTCTTCAGGGTAGCAGGTAAAAAGAATTATTCTTTCGTAACTCAAGATTGGCTGCTTGCTGCTATAGTAAAAGAGAGTTACCCACATTTTAAGTGGAGAGCAATGTAGCCTCATGCCGAAGCTAAATTAAAGCCCTGTTGCAACTGACTGAAAATGTTGAACAGGGTAAACACTCTTCTCGCCTGGTCATCATAGTGTGAATAGGTTTCCAATAAGTGTAGCACTGAAACCTCTGGACCTCACAGCAGAGGTCCTTGTTATTAGGCTAGGAGAGCAGAGCAGTGCATAATTGGAACAATAAAGGCTTGTTTACAAAGATGAATCTGCAATTTTTTTCAAATCAATCATTGCTGTTCAGATTGAAGGCCTGTGGCCAGCAGTGTGCCACAAGGACCAAAGCTGGGTCCATTGTTTTTTGTCATTAATATGATTTGGATGTGAACATAGGAGACATTGTTAGTAAATTTGCCGATGACACCTAAATGGGTGGTATAGTGGACAGTGAAGAAGATTATTTCAGAGTACAATGGAACCTTGATCAGATGGGCTGATGGGCTGAGGAGTGGCTGATGGAGTTCAATTTAGATAAGTATTAGGTGTTTCATTTTGGTAAGGTAAAACTGGGCTGGACTTGTGCAGTGAATGGAAGGGCCCTAGGGAGTGTTGCCTAATAAGGAGATCTGGGGCTGCAGGTGCATTGTCCCTTGAAATTGGAGGTGCAAATTGTCAGGGTGGTGAATAAGGTGTTTGACACTCTTGGCTTCATTGGTCAGAACATTGAGTACAGGATTTGGAAGGTCATGTTACGGCTATACAGGACATTGGTGAGGCTACCTATGGAATACTGCACACAATTAAGGTCACCCTTATATAGGAAGGATGTTCTTAAACTTGAGAGGATGCAGAATAGATTTATCAGGATGTCACTGGGACTGAAGAATTTGAGTTATATGGAGAGGCTGAACAGGCTGCGGCATTTTTTCCTCAAATGTTGGAGGCTGAGCGGTGACATTACAAAGGTTCATAAAACCATAAGAGGCATGAGTAAGGTGAATAGTGAAGGTCTTTTCCAAGATTGGAGCAGCCCAAAACTGGAGAGCATAGGTTAAAGTGAGACGGGAAAGATTTAAAAAGGACCGGCGGGATAACTTTTTCATGCAGAGAGTGGTCTGGAATTAGCTGTCAGAGGAGGTGGTGAAGGCTGGTACAATTATGACATTTAAATGACATCTAGATGGGTACATGAATAGGAAGGGCTTTGGGAGATATGGTGGCAGATGGGGCTCGATCAAAGTGGAACATCTGGTCGGCACGGATGAGTGGGACTGAAGGGCCTGTTTCTGTGCTATGACTTTGTAACAAAATAGGATGGGTTTTCTGGGTTTATATTAGTACTTGTCTTTAAGTGGTGTGACTGGGACAGTGTCGTAAGTTGCATTAAATATACAAAAAGTCCAGCATTTGTTTTTTATTATCCTCATTTACCTTTCACTTTACTTTATGCATGTGGTGGGAGTTTCTTTTTAAGTTGTATTTGTTGAGTTCTAGATGACATCTGACTTGCCAGATATCATTTCCCTATTTTTGCAAACATTTTCTTTTTTAACTTTCCCAAGATAAATTGAGTGCTGTTTGTTTTTTTTCTCATTTCAAGCGCATCTTAAAACCTTCATTTCTGACTGAGCTTTTAGACTGCTGCCTTAGTACCATTCATATGGTTTGGTGTCAAATTTTGTTTGACGATTATTTACATGAAAGACAATGGGACATTTTAGAAACATAGAAATAGGGGTAGGCTATTCAGCCCCTCGAGCTTTTTCTGCCAATTAATGAGATCTCGGCTTATCTGTAGTTTAATTCCACATACCCGCCTTTGGCCCACACCCCTTTATACCTTTGCTTAACAAAAAATTCTATCTCAGATTTGAAAGCAATGACTGACCAAGCATCCACTGCTATTTGTAGAAGAGAATTTTAAACACCTACCACCCTTCATGCATCAAAATGCTTCCTAGTATCTCTCCTGAGTGGTCTGCCACAAAGATGTTTGTTATCTATTAAACTAGCTACGTACTCAGACTACCCAATGCCAGCTATGATGTACGAGACTTAACTCTGTGGAAAATAGCTGCAATTGAGAAGGTTTTACATACAAATAAACATTAAAGTAAGAAAATTTAGAGAAAAGCATGCATAGGTTTTCAGGAGTGACCTAATAGGCATTTTAGATGCCTTTTTATTAAAAGTTAATCCACAAGATATCAACATCTATTGCCCATCCCTGGTTGTCCATGATAAGATAATGGTGAGCCATCTCCTTATAGTTGCAGTTGAAGTACCATAGGGGGGGTTTTGCCATTTTAACTCAGTGACATTGAAGAGCAGGAATAACCTTCCAAACAGGATGATATGTTGTATATGGTACATACCCTGTACTTGTCCTAGAAGGCGTGAATATTTAAGTTGGTGGGCAAAGTGCTGATCGAATGAACTTCCTTATCCTGAATAATGTCAATTCTCTTGAGTTTTACTGAAGTCGCCTTGGTTTTATTGGAGCTGCACTCAACCAGGAAATTATAGACAATTCAATCACAATCCTGATGTATACCTTACCGATAGTGGAGAGGTGTTCAGATGTTCGAAGATGAGTTGCCTCCTCAGCAGGGGGATGGGAACCCAAATTGTAGTTTGAGTATAGAAAAGGTTGAGAGTAGGGAGGTCCGAAATCAAGTTTCAGGGATGCAAGATGGCACCAGAAACAAAGAAGTTAGTTTGAAGTGTGTCTGCTTCAGTGCCAGGAGCGTCCGGAATAAGGTGGGTGAACTGACAGCATGGGTTAGTGCCTGGGACTTCGATGTTGTGGCCATTTCGGAGACATGGATAGAGCAGGGACAGGAATGGTTGTTGCAGGTTCTGGGATTTAGATGTTTCAGTAAGAGCAGAGAAGATGGTAAAAGTGGGGGAGGTGTGGCATTGTTGGACAAGGACAGTATTACTGTTGCAGAAAGGATGTTTGGGGACTCGTCAACTGAGGTAGTATGGGCTGAGGTTAGAAACAGGAAAGGAGAGGTCACCCTGTTGGGAGTTTTCTATAGGCCTCTGAATAGTTCCAAATATGTCGAGGAAAGGATAGCAAAGCTGATTCTCGATAGGAGTGAGAGAGACAGGGTAGTTGTCATGGGGGACTTCAACTTTCCAAATATTGACTGGGAACACTATAGTTCGAGTTCTATAGATGGGTCAGTTTTTGTCCAAGGTGTGCAGGAGGGCTTCCTGACACAGTTTGTAGATAGGCCAACAAGGGGCGAAGCCACGTTAGATTTGGTACTGGGTAATGAGTCTGGCCAGGTGTTAGATTTGGAAGTAGGTGAGCACTTTGGTGATAGTGATCACAATTCTGTTATGTTTACCTTAGTGAAGGAAAGGGATAGGTGTATACCACTGGGCGAGAGTTATAGCTGGGGGAAAGGCAATTACGATGAGATTAGGTAAGATTTAGGGAGAATAGGATGGGGAAGGAAACTGCACGGGATGGGCAGATTAGAAATGTGGAGCCTATTCAAGGAAATGCTCCTGTGTGTCCTAGATAAGTATGTACCTGTCAGGCAGGGAGGAAGCTGCAGAGCGCGGGAAGTGGGATCTCTGGTCAAGAGGAAGAAGAAGGCTTATGTTAGGATGAGATGTGAAGGCTCAGTTAGGACGCTTGAGGGCTACGAGGTAGCCAGGAAAGACCTAAAGAGAGAGCTCAGAAGAGCCAGGAGGAGACATGAGAATGTGTTGGCGGATAGGATCAGGGTAAACCCTAAGGCTTTCTATAAGTATTTAAGGAATAAAAGAATGACGAGAGTAAGATTAGGGCCAATCAAGGATAGTAGTGGGAAGTTGACTGTGGAGTCAGAGGAGATGGGGAAGCACTAAATGAATATCTTTCAACAGTATTCACTCCAGAAAACGACAATGTTGTCGAGGAGAATACTGAGATACAGGCTACCAGGCTAGGTGGGATTGAGGTTCACAAGAAAGAGGTATTAGAAATCCGACAGAGTGTGAAGATAGATAAATCCCCTGGGCCAGATGGGATTTATCCGAGGATCCTCTGGGAAGCCAGAGCCGAGACTTTGGCATTGATCTTTAAGTCGTCATTGTCTACAGGAATAGTGCCAGACAACTGGAGGACAGCAAATGTGGTTCCCCTGTTCAAGAAGGGGAGTAGAGACAACCCTGGTAATTATAGACCAGTGAGCCTTACCTCAGTTGTTGGTAAAGTGTTGGAAAAGGTTATAAGAGATAGGATTTATAATCATCGAGAAAAGAACAAATTGATTAGTGATAGTCAGCACTGTTTTGTGAAGGGAAGGTCGTGCCTCACAAATCTTATTGAGTTCTTTGAGAAGGTGACCAAACAGGCAGGTGAGAGTAAACCGGTTGATGTGGTGTATATGGATTTCAGCAAGGCGTTCGATAAGGTTCCCCACAGTAGGCTATTGCACAAAATGCAGAGGAATGGAATTGTGGGAGATATAGCAGTTTGGATCAGAAATTGGCTTGCTGAAAGAAGACAGAGGGTGGTAGTTGATGGGAAATGTTCATCCTGGAGACCAGTTACTAGTGGTGTACCACAAGGGTTAGTGTTGGGTCCACTGCTGTTTGTCATTTTTATAAATGACCTGGATGAGGGCGTAGAAGGATGGGTTAGTAAATTTGCAGACAACTCTAAGGTCGGTGGAGTTGTGGATAGTGACGAAGGATGCTGTAAGTTGCAGAGAGACATAGATAAGCCGCAGAGCTGGGCTGGGAGGTGGCAAATGGAGTTTAATGCGGTCATGTGTGAGGTGATGCACTTTGGTCGGAGTAACCGGAAGGCAAAGTACTGGGCTGATGGTAAGATTCTTAGTAGTGTAGATGAGCAGAGCGATCTCGGTGTCCATGTGCACAGATCCTTGAAAGTTGTCACCCAGGGCTGTAAAGAAGGCATACAGTGTTTTAGCTTCTATTAATAGAGGGATTGAGTTCCGGAACCTCCGACACTGCTGCCATCTACAATCCGACCCCGCCACCGACATTTTTCCATCCCCACCCTTGTCTGCCTTCCGGAGAAACCACTCTCTCCGTGACTCCCTTGTTCGCTCCACACTGCCCTCCAACCCTACCACACCCGGCACCTTCCCCTGCAACCGCAGGAAGTGCTACACTTGCCCCCACACCTCCTCCCTCACCCCTATCACAGGCCCCAAGATGACTTTCCATATTAAGCAGAGGTTCACCTGCACATCTGCCAATGTGGTATACTGTGTCCATTGTACCCGGTGTGGCTTCCTCTACATTGGGAAAACAAAGCGGAGGCTTGGGGATTGCTTTGCAAAACACTTCCGCTCGGTTCGCAATAAACAACTGCACCTCCCAGTCGGGAACCATTTCAACTCTCCCTCCCATTCTTTAGATGACATGTCCATCATGGGCCTCCTGCAGCGCCACAATGATGCCACCCAAAGGTTGCAGGAACAGCAACTCATATTCCACTAGGGAACCCTGCAGCCCAATGGTATCAATGTGGACTTCACCAGTTTCAAAATCTCCCCTTCCCCCACCGCATCCCAAAACCAGCCCAGTTCGTCCCCTCCCCCCACTGCATCACAAAACCAGCCCAGCCTGTCTCTGCCTCCCTAACCTGTTCTTCCTCTCACCCATCCCTTCCTCCCACCCCAAGCCGCACCTCCATTTCCTACTTACTAACCCCATCCCACCTCCTTGACCTGTCCATCTTCCCTGGACTGACCTGCCCCCTCCCTACCTCCCCACCTATACTCTCCTCTCCACCTATCTTCTTTTCTCTCCATCTTCAGTCCGCCTCCCCCTCTCTCCCTATTTATTCCAGAACCCTCACCCCATCCCCCTCTCTGATGAAGGGTCTCGGCCCGAAATGTCACCTTTTGTGCTCCTGAGATGCTGCTTGGCCTGCTGTGTTCATCCAGCTTCACACTTTATTATCATGGATTCTCCAGCATCTGCAGTTCCCATTATCACTTGATTCCAGGAATGGCTTTTGCTGTGGTACAATCCACTCGTTTATTCTGATGCTTCTGGTCTCCCACAAAATCCAGCCCTGAAGTATTTTTAAATGTAATCTAATCTTTTAAAATGTATGGATTTTTGTGATAATTATAAGGAACCTTGTATCACATTAAACATGTTTTATATATGCAAGCTGTTGGAGTAGAATATTTGCAATTTGTCACCATGATATTCTACAATCCTTTTATTTTGTGTTATTGAAGACGCTGCAGAATTCTTTCACATCAAGCATGACTGTTATGAAGTAAAATTATACTTGCTTATCCGCTTCTTAGATGGACATTTTGGCTTGTGAAAACTACTTTGAACTAAATTATGCAATGGCTCAAATAATTTTTCATTTCTGTTCAGTTGTTCTTTTCAGTAGAGTTTTCTTTAGGTTCTGTATCCCAAAATAATTGCATTAATTTTTAGTGACGGTTTGCGTAAGTGTTCAGTTTCAACATACTCGCCAATTGTACCTCATTTTGCTGTAATCACCATATGAATTGCCAAAATGAGAATAATTAGCAAGGCTGCAAATTTATGGTTTTCTCGCTGGCAAATAGCTCTATAATTGACACTCATTGCAGATTGTACTGTGGATCTATAGAAAATTACTTCCTCAATGTAAGTGCAAAATATCTCTTTATTTTTCAAATAAACTCCTTCCTAGAAGATTTGAGATTTTTCTGGCATATTCAGTTAACAAATGTGAGAAGCATGATTATATTACTCTCATCATGTTTTCTAAAACTGTTTAACCTCCTAAACAGCACACCAGTGGTTATATTTGGAATATTGTTTACCATTTTGGTTACCCTGTCTTCAATAGAATATTAAAGAGATCAGTGAAAAACAGAGGGGAATCTGTGACTAAAGTCTCACTCATCTGAAGATAATTAATAACAGATCTCAATTGCTGAAATACATCAGGACCAAAGATGTAATTTCAGTGTACAGCCTTCACATTTGAATCAGGATGTTATGGGCTTCAGCCCCATTCAAGGAACTAACAATAGAAAGGAGTGGACGCTGAGGCAACAGAAGTAAAGTTGATGGGATTTTGTTAAGTGTGGGAGTGATGGCTATAAAGAAAACAAGATTAATATGTATAGATCAGCCGTAAACTAGCTGTATAGCAGAATAGGCTCAAAGAGCTGAAACACTCACTCGTTCCTACATTTCTATGTTCCCATAACTTAGGCAAAATATTTCAGCTCTATCACAAATCTGCACAATTGCCAATGAGGCAGTGTTTTGGATTACACATTGAAATGACTCCTCATTTATTGGTTCATGTAGACATGCAACAGCCTATGTCTCTATCCAAAGAAAACAAGAATGCCCTGGACAGCAATTAATTTTCAGTGTCACAGCACCAAGGAAATGAACATCCCATTCATCTTGTTTCTGTTAGTGCTTGTTCAGTACAAATCAGGTGCTATATTTGTCCACAGAACAATGACAATTGTACTTGAAAATTAAGTAATTAATTAGTTGTGAAATGCTTGGAATTTGCTGAGAATGTTAAAACTGTCATGTCTGTAATAATCCTTTTCTTAGGCATGATCATTAAATTGAGAGCACCAGAGATGAGAAATGTTTTGCTCCAGACGATAACAATAAATAAAAAACTCAGTTTCCAATCAAGACCAAGCAAATTCTACGATCACAGTCTTCATAAATGAATCCTAATTAGGTATGTTCAGTAACCAACTTAAAAATCTGGGCTGTTATTATACTTTGAAGCCATTTATTGACGATTTAGGCAAGAAACAAACTCTTGGGCATGGTGGTAGTGCCCTACCTCTGTTGCTGGGAGGCATGGATTCAAATCCTGCCTGCTCTGGAGGTTCATAAAAATGTTTTTGAATATGTTGGTTAGAAAATATCTATACACGTAAGCATGGAGGTCTCATGTCTTAGGCAGTAGTGTCCCTGTCTCTGAGCCAGAAGCTTTAGGCTCAAATCCCACCCCGACTACATTTTGGTCACAAAAGAAGGATTGATAATCAGTCTACTAGACCTGTCAGCATTTCCCCATAATTCCCATAAGGAGAAAAATGTCCGTTTAATTACAAAACAAATTTTCTGTGGAGATAGAACAGAAACAAGACTGCAAAATTCAGCTCTGTAATAGTGGACATTTCAATGCCATGGGACTGCAGTTCAAAAAGTGGTGTGAGTTCTTCCCCATCTGACATTCACTGTTGTCTCTGCCAATTGTCTTGTTAGGAAATACAACAGTGAGGGAATGCTAGCTAATTTGCTGGAAAAGCTCACCGGGTCTAGCAGCATATGTGCAAGAAAAACAGAGTTAATGTTTTGGGTCCGCTGACCCTTCCTCAGAACTGGTGGTGGCTGGAAAAATATCAGTTTATACGCAGAAGAAAGGGGAGGGGGATGAGGTAGGGAGTAAACAATAGGATAGAGCCCAAAGAGAGAAAAAAGACGGTTGGACAAACAAAGAGTTGATAACAATCAGGCTGGGAGGATGAATAGTTGTTAACGGAGGCTATTAGTGACTAGCAACAGGGAGTGGGTAATGGCAGGCTATGTGGTAACAAGGCCCGGAGTGTGAGGTAGGGGGCTGGGACATGGGAGAGATTAAATTGTTGAACTCAGTATTGAGTCCGGAGGGCTGCAGGGTCCCCAAGCAAAAACAAAGTGTTGTTCTGCCATCTTGCGCTGGACTTTTCTAGAACACCGCAGTAAGCCAGAGACAGACATGTTAGTCAGGGAACATGGTAGTGCATTAAAGTGACTGACAACGGGTAGTTCAGGGTCTTTTTTGTGAGGAGAAAGTAGATATCCTGCACAGCGATCATCAAGTCTACACTTCATTTCCCCAATGTAGAGGAGACTACATTGAGAGCAGCGATTACAGTAAACTAGATTCTGGGAAGTGCAGATGAAGTGTTGCTTCACCTGGGAGGTATGTTTTGGCTTTTGGATACTGGGGAAGGAGAAGGTAAATGGGAAGGAGGTGCACCTTCGCTGGTTACAGAAGTTATCATTTGGCTGTGGGGGTGGGTTTGGAGGCAAAGGAAGTGTGGACCACAATGTCCCAGAGGGAACAGTGCCTGCGGAAGATGGATAAGGCATGGGACAATGTGGCATCTTGCTGGAGGTGGTGGAAATGATGCCTGATGATCTTCTGGATGTGGATGCTGGTAAGATGGTAGGTAAGGACAAGGGGAACACTAGCGTTGTTGCGAGATGGAAGAGAAGGGGTGACAGCAGAAGCATGGGAGATGGATCAGACCTGGTTGAGGGTCCTGACGACAACAGAGCTGTAGAATCCTCGGTTGAGGAAGAAGTTGGACATTTTGGAGGCGCCCATGCATCTGCAGTTCTTTCAGTTTTTATTTAGTGAGGGAATGCTATTTGTTCACCAGAAGAATCAAAATGGGTAAGTAATGGTTTTGGTATCATTTACTGATTTGGCCTAACTATTTATTTTCAAATGACAGGCCCTTTAATGCTCTTTATTAAACATTGGTAACTAAAGATATCTTCAGCCCTGTTGTATAAAGGTGTTAATACCTGAAAAGGGTTAATACTGAGCAGTGCTTTAAGCATCATGACTATAATGATAACTGCTTGGATCTCAAAAAACTAAATCCTAACATCCAGACCCTCCTCATAATCTCTAACAATGTTAATCATATCTCTAACATGTAACAAGTTGTTAACATTCAATACAAAGACCTCTTCTAGAAGACCAGTAAGTGATTTTGATCAACTACGCCAGACCAAGCAGATCCTGTAGATTCATTCACTTTAAGATCATAACGGCAGAAAACTTGTTACATGGTGAGGTGCATCTCGATTTCACCGTACATACAACATGGTTAACAGTGGCGTAGATTTCACCTAGCTACTTTATAAATGTGGTGGGCAGCAGCATGAGATCTCAGACTCATGTTAAATCTCTTGCCCACTTAGCCAGCCAGCAGCAGGGAAGAGCTAGAGATTGCGGAGCGCCACAGAAGGAGACCTGTGGACAGATTCAACAAGTAAGACATCCAATCAATTGGAAAAGAATTTCAGCTGTGCTTAGAAATGAACTGCGGCAGGAGAGTCAGGAATTCAATCATGAAGAATAATTAGTTCCTGCAACGCCTATATGTACAGTATTGTATGGTGGTGGTGGTGTGTAGGAGCAATTATTTGTTACAGATTCAGCTGGAGAATAAGGGGCTAAAGGATATTCTATGACTAAAATTGAAATCACTGGCTACTAATATAAACTTCTTCTTTAAAAATGGTGCAGTAGTACCGTCGGGGAAGGTAAAAAGTGAAGCAAGCGCGTAGAGCTCAGAACATCTCCATAACAGATTGGCACCATGAGGCAAAGAAATTTGGGAATCAGAAAAGAAGGTTAAACAGAAATTTCAACTTCGAGATCATCACAAGGCCAGAGGTAAAATTTCACAGGGGCATGTTTAAAGCCTAATAGCCCTGGCCTACTGGAAGGAAAGAAGATTTGGCTATGATGATGTAACTTTGGGATTCATATGAGGCAGAATATTGTTGGAATTACTAGTGAGTCTTTTCAAATTTATTTTAAACAAAAAAAAGACTGACTTGATATAAAACCACTTATATGGTGAGAAATACGCATGTCTGGAAGTAACTCAGATTCATCTGTCACAAAGGAAGATAAATATTGGCAAATGAGATCTGCAAAACCATTCAGTTCCATAGGTACAAAACCAAAAATGAAATTCATGAGAAACCAAGCAGCGAGCAGGTGAGACCCCAGACACAAAGTGCCCTTGTCAGCTTTAAGGATCCTCTCAGGGACAGGCAGCCCCTGTATTAAAAGTAAACGTTTTTCTCTCACATAATAGGTCACTTGCAGAAAATGCACAATAGCGCATATTTTCAGAAAATCAAGAAATTAAGCAGCTTCCCATACAAAAAGGTCAATGTGGTACAACAGCCTACAGTAGAAAAGAAATGCAAAATATTCCTGAGTTAAAAAAGTGATACAGACTTAGCTTTTTGGTACGTTGATACTTATGTAAATGCTCATTTCACGAATTTCAAGTTAGATATCAGAAGGAGTGTCACTATCTTGTCAGATTGTTAGCGATTGCTGAAAAAAAGTTTTCTGTAACTGACAACATTGTAACTCCATGATCCCGCAGGCATAGCATTTCAGATCAGCGGCTATCGCAAGCTACCGTTCAAGGTAGGGAACACTAAATAGTAGAGAATCTCTGCACACTTTACCATCAGGAATTAATAGTCTTCAGTAGAATATGTGTCTTGCCCTCAACTTCATCAAAAGGTCAAAGATGCTAACCAGCACAAGCTAATAAGCTCCTTCAGAGGCAAATGCCCTGAATTACTAATAAGTTAATGAGCCTCAGTCCTGACTATTAGGTTTTTTTATGCGTTTTCCTTAAGGCACATTGATGTAGCGTGAATGCAGTTTAGTTGAAAAACTCAGATGGGTTTATTAGTTGTTCAGTTTACAACTTATAGATACAGATGCCTATATAATCAACCTTTTGCTAACATGATTACTACTGAACAGCACAGAGCAGTTGGCCATGTGGTTTATTTCACAGTCTCTGCCTCACTAGCATTTCAAGCTATCAAGCTCGTAGAATAATAACAAAGCATTCCCTTTTCACAAGACAAAATTCCATACATTAAACACTGAAGATATGTACGAATTAAGGAGTTGCGAGCTTTCTTATGCACTAACAAATTTCAGATTAAAATTCTAAAAGTTTGCAAAACACAGGCAATTTGAGAATTATTCTGGATCCTGTCTTTGTATAATTTCCCAGAGAGTGAGACTTCATACATCGCAGTTCTCAATGATTTATTGGAAACTTGTATGTTTTTAGACATCTTCATTGTTGTCCTGATAGTCCTCCATACTTGCATTAGTCAAGCTTATTTACATGTGTGTTTTATGCATATTTGGAATAGAGTATTGTTACCTGATTGGCTTCTGTTCTTCTTTTATGATACTCCATCTGTTATGAATTTATCGGATCTGGGTTCCCTTCAAATTTGTATCAGAGATAATAGGAACTGGAGATGCTGGAGAATCCGAGATAACACTGTGTGGAGCTGGATGAACACAGCAGACCAAGCAGCAATTTAGGAGCAGGAAAGCTGATGTTTTGGGCCTAGACCCTTGGTCAGAAACCTTTCTGATGAAGGGTCTAGGCCCAAAACGTCAGCTTTCCTGTTCCTAAGGTGCTGCTTGGCCTGCTGTGTTCATCCAGCTCCACACCTTGTTATCTCCTTTCACATTTGGCTGACTCTGCATATAACCCTTTCCCTATGCAGACGAAAGTATAAACATTTATTTCTACAATACTTGAAAGATGAATGTAAAAACCACCCATTCCCAGAAGGATGAAACAGAGACAGGTTCGTATGACTCTTAAGATAGTGTTTGAAAACTTTGAATGATTCTCTGATTTGCGTGAAGACACAGTGATGCTGGAAGCTTTTGGCTCTGAAATTGCACTCAAGCCTTGATTTGTAGTGAGGAAATATAATCTTAAAAGTAGTATGAATTAGCCCTTCTTCACTGCTTCAGAGGTAGGGTTTATTCTTTTGGGTGGGCAAGATCTGTCCCTTTGTGGCGTGAGTTTCAGACTGCTTGTTCATAACAAGCAGAATCTTTCCAGTCCCACAAGGAACCTTTGGAAAAATAAATGTTGGAGCAGCAAGACAGTATACTTCTGGCTCCAGACGTGAACCTGATGGATGTCTCCTCAAAGCCCAATTGGAACAGCCTAAAACATTCGGCCACAGATGTGACTGAAGTCACGACTGTGGAATCTTGTCCCTCCGTTGAATAGTCTTGCACCCATACTCAGAGCTCATTTTTAGAAACTGTTAACCACTTGATCGGGCACATCAAAATTTAGATGCTCTCATAGTGCCCATGTTGCAGTAGCAGCACCCATTTATGTCAGTGATGTTAGAGATAATGGGAACTGCAGATGCTGGAGAATCCAGGATAACAAAGTGTGAAGTTGGATGAACACAGCAGGCCAAGCAGCATCTCAGGAGCACAAAAGCTGACGTTTCAGGCCTAGACCCTTCATCAGAGAGGGGGATGGGGAGAGGGTTCTGAAAAAAATAGGGAGAGAGGGGGAGGCGGACCGAAGACAGATAGAGGAGAAGATAGGTGGAGAGGAGAGTATGGGTGGGGAGGTTGGGTGCGGATAGGTCAGTCCAGGGAGGACGGACAGGTCAAGGAGGCGGGATGAGGTTGGTAGGAGGGAAATGGAGGAGCGGCTTGAGGTAGGAGGAGGGGATAGGCGAGAGGAAGAACAGGTTAGGGAGGCGGGGGTGAACTGGGCTGGTTTTGTGATGCAGTCGGGGGAGGGGACGAACTGGGCTGGTTGTGTGATGCAGTGGGGGAAGGGGAGATTTTGAAGCTTGTGAAGTCCACATTGAAACCATTGGGCTGCAGGATTCCCAAGAGGAATATGAGTTGCTGTTCCTGTAACCTTCGGGTGGCATCATTGTGGCACTGCAGGAGGCCCATGATGGACATATCATCTGAGGAATGAGAGGGGGAGTTGAAATGGTTTGCGACTGGGAGGTGCAGTTGTTTATTGTGAACCGAGCGGAGGTGTTGTTGCTTTTCAGAGGCTGACTTCTCTCTAATTGTGCCCTTGCCCTCAGAAACATACCCATTGTCTGTAATTGGAAGCAGGCTCTGAATGCAGGATTCTCAATGACTGCCTGACAAAGACCACCCAGAAGGATGTCTTGATTGTTAGTGTGGAGTTGGGACACAGGAATCATTCTTCACTGTGATTTTTTAAAAATACACATGATTCGGCCCAGTATACCTGAAGAAATATGTCACGCATTTTGTCCTTACAATAAGGTATGGCACATTTGCTTTATGTCCTATTTTGAAGATTTAGTCATGCGAGACGGTTGTGTGTGTGTGTGTGTGTGTGTGTGTGTGTGTGTGTGCCTGATATAAACAGTTTATTGCATCTTGAAACTATTTACAGGTTCTAAAGAATGAACTTTTACGGCCGTTGCTACAGGTTTGATGGGAGAACATGGCTTAGGTCCATCTTCCACAGGATCCTATTTTAATCTCACCCAAATACTCCTAATATCACTACAGAGCATGGTATATCCTGCCATTAATGAAATATTGACTCTTGAAGATTTTTGCAGATCTGGTCAGAGCTAAGCTATTACGCTTTTGTGGTTCCTGAGTTATTCTTGATGATTAAAGTCTGTTTTTGTACTATCTCTCACAGTAAGATACACTTTCTAAAAAAAAAGTCCTTTCAAGTTGCCAGCAAGCTTGCGTAAACATACGCTAGAGACCTTTTCCTGCTAACTTTGACAATTTTTGACCATATTATATAATTATGCTAACCTTACATTAATGCCTGTTCAATGTAGCTTAGTGAATTGCACTTCAACTTATCATTCAGAAGACAGTGGGTTCACCATCCCATTCCAACACTTTGAAATCAAAATCCAGACTGGAAATATTGGGGGAATACAATACAGTCAGTGGTACCATCTTTCAAATGAGGTGTTAACATGAAACTGTGTCTGCTTACAATACAGTCAGTCGTACCATCTTTCAAATGAGGTGTTAACATGAAACTGTGTCTGCTTGTCTCAGATATGCGTAAGAAATAATGTCCTTGGGAAGGGTCACTGGACCTGAAATGTTAACTCAGATGTTTTTTCTTCATAAATGTTGCCAGACCTGCTGAGCTTTTCCAGCAACTTCTGTTTTTGTTCCTGACTTATAGCATCTGCAGTTCGTTCGGTTTTTATATGCAATAAATTCCCTGACGTCATTCTGAAGAAGAGTAGGGTGTTACCATTGGGACGCTGGTCAACATTTGTCATTCAATTGATGACAATAGGAGAGATTATGTGGGCGTTCTTACATTGCTGTTATATCAGTTACTTCAAAATTATTTGATTGATTATAAAATGCTTTGAAAATCCTTTAGTATTCTGGCTTCATGCTTGCACAATTCATTATCAATTCTATATGTTCTGTCAGAGAATACTGCAAGAGTTTAGGATGAAGCAATGGATGCTGTTAGATACAAGATTATTTAGCCCAAAGAGAATAATAAATGGCAAATTTCATTTATTGTCTATACCTTTTTCTCAATAAATATTCATTATGTGGTACCACTAATGTTACACCTTATTGAGAGTTCACTGACTGGAACTTTATTCCTTTAAATCAAATGTTCATGAGCATTTGAATATACAGATTTTTGTCAAATTCCTGCCACTGATTCAGGTGACAGTGTTTACAGCTTGTTCTGAAATGGACCATATATTCAAAAACTCTCTGAATTTTAAAAAAAAGTGGATGGTTTTATTTTACAGGAATATTATTGCTGAATGGCTACGTTAAAGCATTTTGCTCTGAAGAAAATAAGACTATTTCAGAATGGAGTACTGTGACTATCACTTTCAAAGTTATTGTGCTATTTGGATCTGATTAAGGGAACATCTGCAGGCTAGTTGGAAGGTAGCTGCAGCTTGATCAATTGATGAAAACATAAGTTAGAACATAGAACATTACAACACAGAACAGGCCCTTCAGCCCTTGACATTGCACCGACCTGTGAGCTAATCTAAGCCCATCCCCCAACACTATCCCATCATCATCTATATGCATATCCAAGGACTGTTTAAATGCCCCTAATGTGGCTGAGTTCACTACATTGGCAGGCAGGGCATTCCACGCCCTTACCACTCTCTGAGTAAAGAACCTGTCTCTGACATCTGTCTTAAATCTATCACCCCTCAATTTGTAGCTATGCCCCCTTGTACAAGCTGATGTCATCTTCCTCGGAAAAAGACTCTCGCGGTCCACCCCATCTAATCCTCTGATCATCTTGTATGTCTCTATTAAATCCCCTCTTAGCCTCCTTCTCTCCAATGAGAACAGACCTACGTCCCTCAGCCTTTCTTCATAAGCCCTTTGCACTCTGACAAACTTGAGTAAATGGCGTTGCTGTCCTGGTACTTGTATGCCATTTTATACAATATTTGTCATACTTATCATAATTTAAAAATGTACATCTAGAATTATTAAATGTTTTGGCTGCAAGTGGCTGATCATTGTAGGAACAGATATCTTTTACTTGCAATGTTCATTGTAGCTTTTGGGGAATAACTAATTGACTGAAATTAAGTTTTAATTATCAACCACATAACAATAGTAACAAGTTGAGTAGGCAGACCAGACTTTATTAAAAATGATCTTCAGGGAAAGGGATGAAGACTCTTCTGCAAAGTTTATTTTTGTCCCTGTGCATCAGATATCAACACTTTTTAAAGACATATATAGTTTTATTGCCAAAATTGCAACTTAATATCAAAAACTGATTATGATCTCATGTTTGCTATCCTCCTGATATGTCAGTATATTTTTAACAATTTTTGGCTAAATTTGAAGGTTTCCATCATTCGCAGCAGCATTTCCTTTTTCAGTTGAAATCTATCAATAATTGATTCATTTATCTCAAGTAAACAATAACTAAGAAACAAGTTTCAATTGTCTAAGGAAAGATAAAACCTGGAAAAGCTAAGTGCCTTTACTTTAGGCTGTCAACCCAACGGCTTCTAATTTCAAAACTTTTCAGATAATCAATCAATATATTGATCATGTGACTGGAAATGGCTACTGATAATAAATCTTATTATCTCGAGAACAAAAAGGAAACAATCAGTTTGAAACCCTTTAAAATAATGGATACTTCAATCACAATATGAGGAGTTTAACAACCAATCAACACAAGCAGCGGGAAAGGGATTAACTGTTTTTATGGGCAAAGAACTATCTTTGCAGAAACTAAGCCATAATCTCATCTGGAAATCCAGAGACACCCAAGTTACACTAATTTCTGAAGAACAATGAAATGTTCCAGACAGATATGCAAAATACGTAGATGGTTTGACAATGTGGTTCGCTTATTGGTATTCTGTTTATAATGTAGCGGCATATTTTGTTCTCTAGAACCAATCTTGGTTTATTTATATGTGTGACAGAGTGAGTGTTGTTGATTCATTTACATCGAGGGATCTTGAAGGAATAAATGTTATCTTTGTTTCTGATTTATACTGACCTGAAAGCCTGCTTAGTGTTTATTACTACAAATCACAACACACAAAATATTTAAAACACATCCTGTGATACATGTCTTACTGTATACAACCAAGAGGTGAGAATAAAAGGGACAAGTGATCTTACTATAACTTGCACCATCTATAAACTATGGCATACAGCCTAAACCTTGTAGATACTTAATAACATGTCTACTGCTTTGCTTAACTGTCCAACTATTTTTTTTCATTGTCTATTTACCAAACAAAATTCAATTGGCCAGCCTTCTACAAGTTGTATGCTTCAGTCTAATGGTCCTGTTTAGGTTCTTTGTGCTGCAAGATTTCATTGCTAACATGTTCATTCTTTCATGAATGCTGAAGCCATCTTTTACCTGATATGCCTTTCAAATTTGACTTCATTTGTCTATTTCTGTAAGGCACATTATACTTATAGCTTCAAACATAGCAATAAGACCATCCTAAGATCAGTGATGTCTTTTCAGTACAGTGCTAAGTTTCCATTGAAATGACCCACCTTTTAGTGTCTCAGAATGACTGCTGCTTTTGTTCACTCAATATTGATACATGACCTGTCAGACCATTGAACAAATCCATTGGCAGCATATTATCTGGAAACAATGTGTACGCTGCCAATAGTTCTCCAATGTGTATAGTTGTGCATATTCATAGATTATCACAGGAAGATTGATTGTGTCATTTTCTTCCTAGAAGCAAAGTTAATGAACCTTGGTTGTTGTGCGACAAACTGAATCTACATTATTGTCACACAGCACATCATTAACAATAGGCATAACATGTTTGTAAATCTCCCTTATTTAGTCCAAAGTTTCTGGCCCAGATATCAATAGCATACATCAACTTAAATAACATTCTACTTAGTATGTTACACCTGTATTAAACTACTAAACAATAGCAAGAACTCAACATTGGCACTATTCGTTCAGAAATCCTTTGTGAGGGTGGCCTGTGTCTGTCCATACAAACTGACCATACCCATTTACACCAAAGTGGCCCATGTTTTAAAGACACAAAATGACTGTTAAGGATTAAAGCAAAATGGGACAGCCTGCTCTATCATTTAAATGAAACATAATGGTACCTTTGAACCAGACTACTCCAAGGTCAGCAAAAGAGCCTTGCCAACAACCATCTGAGACAGTTTTACTAAGAGAATGCCTAAGAACAGACAAGTGATTAATTCCACCCTCATTAATGAAAGGATGATTGTCCCAGTTAATGAATAAGACCAGGTGTGAGTCTCAGCCCATGAACCACCCAGATCAATTCCCTAAGATGCTACAAAGACAACATCTAAAGTTATTTCATAATTTCTTTGAAGTTACTGACAATACTGAGAATTAGGTTCTTGCCAAAAATGCTTCAGATACTCATAGGTGCAATTTTCAACATAAAGGATAGATACACATATAACTAAATTATAATACAAGTATTAAGGAAACGATTTAAACCTAGAAGAGACAATTAATTAGTCTTAGGAAACACGTTGTCTTACGCTCTAAGCAAAATAGATTATTCACAGCCCATTAATTACAAAGTGCTAGCTGTAGAAGTAATTGTACAACTTTATATTTTATAATCAAAATTATAAAAGTAATTAATTTTACAGAAATTAGTTTAAACTCACTGTCTTTTGTATTTTTGCATATATAATTCGGACAATGAGAAATATCGGAGAAGTTATTGAATTTGATGAAAGCAGCATATTGAAACAATGAGTAATAGAAATCAAGGTGTTCTTAAAGATAAGCAATGTGAGACAGATCCAAAGGACAACAGCCATTAGCTTTGGAATGTGAATGAAAAGGATGAAAAGAAAGATCCCAAAGACGAGTGTTTATAACGTCTGGTAAATGCCATAAGATCATGCGAACCTGGGGCTGTTCATAAGAATGCCCATCATAGATTAAGGGAATAATTGCTTTCTCATGTAAAGGCCAGATCTGGGAAAGATTCTTTAGCCTTCTCCCTACATTAACTGGTTTCTGCTTGAATCTTGCCTGCCTCCTGAGTCCTTGTCTCTAGTCTGGAGGGGTACAATCCTACATCCTGTGAACCATGGTTTGTCTCTGATAGTCATTCCATCAACAGGTTTCCAGGCATGTCTTTGAAGCAGGAGCCACACTGTTCAATCAGCATTCAGTGGTAAGTTGTTTAAAATTTTTTAATGTATTTTTTTTTCCTTGCAATTACACTGTCATATAAGCTGCTAACAATCATTGGACCATTTATTTAGGTAATGTCAACATGGTGAGGCACGATTATTTTCTGTTTGGCACTATCTTCTGTCACGCAATTCACTTTTGCTGCTGATTAAGTCAAATATGGATGCCATTGCCTCCTTGGGTTAGGAGTCATCATGTTCTATTCTGTTATCAATTTCATTTGTGCTTCAAGGGTATTAATAATAAAGGATGTATCACTTGCTCTCATTGAATATCCACATCACTGAATCTAAAACCGGTCTGGTA
Organism: Stegostoma tigrinum; assembly: GCF_030684315.1. Classification (NCBI taxonomy): domain Eukaryota; kingdom Metazoa; phylum Chordata; class Chondrichthyes; order Orectolobiformes; family Stegostomatidae; genus Stegostoma; species Stegostoma tigrinum. The sequence goes on along the minus strand of NC_081368.1, from coordinate 57,675,688 downwards.
ATTTTCCTCTAATTTACAGTCTTATAGACTTCCTGCATAGGTCGCTCGATTAATCAATTCCCAGTGCCTCATCAAATTACTGACCATTCTGCCAAATTCAAAACATTATGTACAATGATTGATCCATTTCTCTGTTTGATATAGAACACAGAACATTACAGCACAGTACAGGCCCTTCGGCCCTCGATGTTGTGCCGACCTGTCATATCGATCTTAAGCCCATCTAACCTACACTATTCCATGTACGTCCATAAGCTCATCCAATGACGACTTAAATGTACCTAAAGTTGGCGAATCTACAACCGTTGCAGGCAAAGCATTCCATTCCCTTACTACTCTCTGAGTAAAGAAACTACCTCTGACATCTGTCCTATATTTTTCACCCCTCAATTTAAAGCTATGCCCCTTCGTGTTCGCCATCACCATCCTAGGAAAAAGGCTCTCCCTATCCACCCTATCTAACCCTCTGATTATTTTATATGTTTCAATGAAGTCACCTCTCAACCTTCTTCTCTCTACGAAAACAGCCTCAAGTCCCTCAGCCTTTCCTCGTAAGACCATCCCTCCATACCAGGCAACATCCTAGTAAATCTCCTCTGCACCCTTTCCAAAGCTTCCACATCCTTCTTATAATGCGGTGACCAGAACTGTATGCAATACTCCCAAGTGCGGCCGCACCAGAGTTTTGTACAGCTGCAGCATAACCTCCTGGTTCCGGAACTCGATCCCTCTATTAATAAAAGCTAAAACACTGTATGCCTTCTTAACAGCCCTGTCGACCTGGGTGACAACTTTCAAGGATCTGTGTATATGGACACCGAGATCTCTCTGCTCATCTACACTACTAAGAATCTTACCATCAGCCCAGAACTTTGCCTTCCGGTTACTCCTACCAAAGTACATCACCTCACACTTGTCTGCATTAAACTCCATTTGCCACCTCCCAGCCCAGCTCTGCAGCTTATCTATGTCTCTCTGCACACTACAGCATCCTTCGTCACTATCCGCAACTCCACCGACCTTAGTGTCGTCTGCAAATTTACTAACCCATCCTTCTACGCCTTCATCCAGGTCATTTATAAAAATGACAAACAGCAGTGGATCCAACACCGACCCTTGCGGTACACCACTAGTAACTGCTCTCCAGGATGAACATTTCCCATCAACCACCACTCTCTGTCTTCTTTCAGCAAGCCAATTTCCGATCCAAACTGCTATATCTCCCACAATTCCATTCCTCCGCATTTTGTACAATAGCCTACTGTGGGGAACCTTATCGAACACCTTGCTGAAATCCATATACACCACACCAACCGGTTTACTCTCATCTACCTGTTTGGGCACCTTCTCAAAGAACTCAATAAGGTTTGTGAGGCACGACCTTCCCTTCACAAAACAGTGCTGACTGTTGCAAAAGTGCATTTTTCATTCAATCTTAATCTTTAATTTCATCTTTTAGTTCGTCAATTACGTCAATAATTTATATCTTGCCAAGTTGCTTCTTAAAAATCGATCACACCCTATTTAACAAATAATACTGTGGCACGTTATTACATTTCAAGAAAGGTTGGCTAACAGGGAATTGTAGAAAATGGATAGGGAAAACACATTCATTGAGCTCTGCTTCTTCAGGCAAATTTTTTGTGTTCCCTTTGTAACATGAAGAGGTGAAATGTAACATTGATTACAGGTAAGTAGCCTTCAACCCTGACAGCCAATGCAACACATTGCAAACATAACTGTCTTAATAACACATACACATGAATTGTATAATTATTAAAATTCACAGCCTTGAAGAAGCTCATAATTTTAGACAGTTAGAGTTTCCCGTTGTTGTCAAATCTATCTTACTGTAGAAATATGTAAAATTCATGGCAAAAGAACTTAGAGACATGGAAAGTAAGAACAGGATTAAACTATTCAGCTCTGAAACCCTGCTCCACCATTCAACATGATCATGGTTGATCATCCTTCGTAGTACCTTTTTTCTGTCTCCTCCCTACACTCCTTAATTGCTTAAGCCCAAGGAACTATATCTAATTCCTTCTTGGAAACATTGAATGTTTAGACCTCAGTTGCATTCTGTCTTAGATAATTCCACAGGCTCACCACCGTCAGAGTGAGAAAAAAGAAACTTCTCGTCTTAGTCCAAAATGGCCCACCCATGTCCTTAAATTGTGATATCTGGTTCTGTACTCTCTTGTCATTGGAAGTTCCTTCCTGAAATTAACTTGTCTAGTCTTGATGAAAATGTATAGGCTTCTATGAGATTCCCTAATTCTTCTTGTCTCCAGTGAATGCAGGCCTAACTGAGATCACGGGAACTGCAGATGTTGGAAAATCCAAGATAACAAAGTGTGGAGCTGGATGAACACAGCAGGCCAAGCAGCATCTTAGGAGCACAAAAACTGAGGTTTCGGGCCTAGACTATTCATCAAAAAATAAAGCTTCAAGGCCAAAGAGGTTACAAGAGAGTTGCAGTGGGAGACAGGTCCCCTGAGGTTTTTCAGGAGGGAGAAGGGTAACTTCTTCAGGTTAGGCATGCCTAGAAGAGGTTAAAATTGTACCAGAGATAATGGGGACTGCAGATGCTGGAGAATCCGAGATAACAAAGTATGGGGCTGGATGAACACAGCAGGCCAAGTAGCATCTTAGGAGCTCAAAAACTGACGTTTCAGGCCTAGATGAAGGGTCAGATGCATCAGATTGAGGGTCTAGGCCCGAAACATCAGCTTTTGCGCTCCTAGGGTACTACTTGGCCTGCTGTGTTCATCCAGCTTTAAACTTTATTATCACAGTCCTAACTGATCTAGTTTCTCTTCAGTCCTGCCAGCCCAGGAAACAAAGTAAGCCGTTGTTGCACTCCCTCCATTGTGAGTACATTTATCTTCAAATAAGGAGGCCAAACCCTGCTCGCAATTCTCCAGCTTCTCTCACCAAGGCCGTGAACAATTGTAGCAAGACATTGCTCTTCCTGTACTCAAATTGTCTCGCTGTGAAGGCTAACATGCCGTTTGCCTTCCTCACTACCTGACGTAACAGCATGTTTATTCTCAGTGATAATGCAAACTGCAGATGCTAGATGAATCCAAGATAACAAAGTGTGGGGCTGAATGAACACAGCAGACCAAGCAGCATCTTAGCATGAAGGGTCTAGGCCTGAAACGTCAGCTTTTGTGCTCCTAAGATGCTGCTTGGTCTGCTGTGTTCATTCAGCCCCACACTTTGTTATCTGGCTTATTCTCAGTGACAGGTTTAACAGGAAACCCACCTTGTTGCACCTCCCCCTTCTCCGATATATTGCCATGCAGATAATAATCTGCCTTCCTGTTCTTACCACAGACTTGGATAATCTCACATTTACCCACATTATACTTCAGTTGCCGACTCATTCAACTTGTCCAAATCACATTGAAGCAAGTTTGCATCCTCTTGATAATGTACCCTCCCATCCAGCTTTCGATCATCTGCAAACTGGGAGATACTATGTTTAGTTCTTTGATCAAAATCATACATATATATTAGCGAGTTTTGAGAAGATTTGTAGCTCAGGTTGAGTTTCGGGATGTGAGTTTGCTCGCTGAGCTGGAAGGTTAGTTTTCAGACATTTCATCGCCATTCTAGGTAACATCATCAGTGAGCCTCCGACGAAGCGCCGGTGTTATGTCCCGCTTTCTATTTATCTGGTTAGGTTTCCTTGGGTTGGTTCCTAGAAGCTTCTATTCCTAGAAGCATGGCATTCCAACCGGAACTCCATCAACAAACACATTGATTTGGAGCCAATCTACCATCCTCTGAGAAAAAGAACAGGACATGACATCACCAACGCAGGAAATGACATCACCGACCCAAGGAAACCTAACCAGATAAATAGAAAGCGGGACATAACACCAGCGCTTCGTCGGAGGCTCACTGATGATGTTACCTAGAATGGTGACGAAACGTCTGAAAACTAACCTTCCAGCTCAGCGAGCAAACTCACATCCATACATATATATGTCTGGAGTCCAAGTACTGATCCCTATAGTACCAGACTGGTCAGATTTGGCAAACAGAAAAAGACCCATTAATTCCTAGTTATTGTTTCCTGTTTGTATCCATGTCAATACATCAATCCCAATGCTACGTGCTTTATTTTGACATGCCAGGATCTTATGTGGGGCCTTATTACAAACTTTCTGAAAGCCCAAATTAACCACATCTACTGCCGTCCCACCACCGCCCCCAACCTTATCAACTCTATCAGTTATATCCTTGGAAAATTCCAGTATATTTGTCGAGGATGATTTCTCTTTTGTTCATCTAAGCTGGCTCTGCCACTGTTTTCCAAATCATCTGCTATTAAAATTTTTATAATAATCGACTCTAGCTTTTTCCCACAACAGCTGACAGGTTAACTGAAGCAAGCAATGACAACTGCAATTAGAAGTGCTTAGCAATATGGAAAGTTTAGTCATTAGTGACTAACATGCAGGTCAAGGATGATTGCTGCTATTATTGAAGCTTTTGTGTTCACAACAGTAGTACAGTCTGAGAATACTGCATGATGCTGGAAAAAGAACAGCCCACTCTAAAGTTAGTGTTAAGTAACTACATTGAGGAAAAGAGAATTGAAATTGGATTTCCCTGAATCCATTCAAAATGGCCTTGGCAGGATTTTCAACCATTGTCCCAAAATGTTGTATTTCTAGGTCCTTTTTCTCTCTTGAATTTAAATCAAAACAGCATCCAAATATGAAGATCCCAATTAAATTGAAAGGAGATCCCTAAAGATCTTAGATCAATTTTGATGCTGAGCAAAAAGAACTGGGGTACTTCATGGGTAATGTTTCTTGTTTTCTCAGCAAGCTCTTTGAAGATGAGTGGTGGGGCTCGTAAAAAAAAATAGCTGGCTTCCCTATCAATGGTGTAGTCACTTGTTGACAGCTTGCTTGCCTTTTCTATATCTCAGTCCACTTCCAGAAACTCAGATTCATAATGAGTCAGATACCCAGTAGTTCAGTAACTATCAATTATGTCTACTAATATGACATCTCAGGCTTCCATGAACAAACTTTGTTATTTTTAGTCAACCTATTCAGACACAGTATGGCACATGTCAAGGCTGGTGGAATTTGAATCAAAACCTTTTGACCCAGAGCTAAGGAGGCTATGATTGTGCCACAAGTACACTCAGTCTCCGTATGGGTTATATTTGTATTTTGATCGCTATCACATGACAAAATATTATGACTTATTATGTTTCTCGTTGCTATGATTATATGTTGCTGACTGAATGACTGACAGTAGGATGGAGACCTATTTGTACTAGACCATTGCCAATAGATGTATTGACATCATTTCACTGTCTTCAATGTATAGAACCTTAATAAAATTTGTGCTATATAACAAAATTTTCCTTTATGCTTTTGAAGAATAAGAAATCTGCTGTGATAAGCATGTACAAAGAACGTTTCTGCATTGTCTTGATTCGTTGAAAGGCAAATTAGTGATCTTACAGCTTCATAAATGGCGCATCTTTGTGGGCCAGTTATGAGTGGGACTTTTTTGGCTGCAAAATTCAAAGCACACCAAGATGACAAAAAGAAACTAAAACGCCTTTGTAAGTTGCCTTTGTCTTTTGGGTAAGTATTTTTTGGGCATCTTTCATTTCGGTGGGCTTAGTTTTAACACGATTGAAAGAGTAGAATGATGTAAAGAAGTTGACTTAGTTTATGGTGATTTCACATTTTAGTTGTTGAACGGTAAATCTGGTTCCCTGCTTCTTTCATGAGCTGATAAAGTTTTGCAGGATGCTGATTTCACAAGAACTGCAATGTCATCTGCAATACAGGAACAATCTTTCAATTCGATATGGTGCCATTCATATATTGTTGGAATATTTTCTGGTTAATGGATAATCCAAATGGTAATCTGAATAAAAACAGTGTCTACAGAAGGTGTTTTAAATATTTCCAGTTCTTGTGAGACTGGGGAAAGACAAATGGATCAATATCTATTCTTGGCCTAAAATTTGCAAAATGCTTTGTCTCTAAAATCTTGGGATTTAATTCTTTCTGGGTTGGAATCTTGTTTGATATCTTTTAAGTGAAATGTTCAGTCTCCTTGGATCCAAATATACACGTAAATTGCCACTCTTATTCAAAAAAAAGCAGAAATGGAGGTTCTCCAATCAGTGCAATGCTTAAATTTGTTTCTTGCATTGCTTTGAAACACAGAAACCAACTCCAAATTGAGCTTAGCCTGAATGTAAATACTGACAAGGGCAGTTGATGGCGGGTTTTAGATGTATAATTACATCACCAATTATTACATTACCTGTACCATCAAACCGATGTGGAAGATGTTTGTCAAGGCATTGAGAGATTCGATATTATAGTCTGAAATCAATAGTGGTGCTGAAATCCATGTGGCATTTACCTCTTGAATTGTAATTTTTTTTCCCTTAATCCATTCAGGCGATGAGGGTGTCACTGCTAGGCAGCTGCTTACGCTACTGCCACTACTGCCAACATAATATAGTCACCTTCTAGTTGTTTGATGTATTTTGTACATTTCCTTATGTTAAACAATGCATTAGGAGCCTGCTTACTCTAGGTCCTATGGAGGGCCTTAAGTAGCCAATGAGTGGTGACCGAACAGTCCCATTCTAGCTCTGTTATAATTTTGTTTGTAGCAAGGGAAGGCTGAGGTAAGGTCAGTGGGATGGCAGCTTTCATACTTCCTTGAAGAGTATGTTTCCCCTCTGCCCATTCAGAGCATGCTTCACACACATCCAAGATCATACTCTCCCTTTATCTCTTCTTGTCCTCTAAATACTGGTGTCTTATTGCAGATAGAGTCTGAGCAAGCTTCCGTTGCAGTTAAGCTTGTATTGTGTGCAGGATTTACCATATATAGACATGGACTGTTTCGATTTATATCCATACAAAAGTATTATTTTAAAAATTGTCATGGGAAAGGATCTTTATTGGAGAAAGCATTGCCAATGCTGTGTAATCTGCTTGCTTGAAGTGAACAGTTGTGCAGTGGAACTGATAATTTAGGAAAAACTTAGTTTCATAATTTTTGCATATTATTCACCATATACAATTTGAGGCTGAATTCTTCACTAAAACACAGCTGCAGCATAAAAAGTACAGCAATTTACAATGTCATTTGGTTTCAAAATTAACTTTATTTATACAGTTTAGTGCTGTTTGTGATCCATTTTGAGAACTGAGTCAATAAATGAATATTTCTTCTTTCATCAAGAAAAAAAAGCCTCATTAGTTGAAAATGGTAAAATGTTGAGAAGGCAATACCACTTACTTGTCGAGGCAATGCTTCAAGCTCAGCAAAACCTCCACGAATGTTTTGAAGTTGCCAAATATTTCAGCAGATCCCCAGAATTTTAAACATGTATTAGATTTAGTGTTGACAGTCATCATTCTTTGTTGAAATCAAAGCTGACTACTGTGCTAGCTAACATAAAATAGAACAAGCAAACCTAGCTGTACAAGGTGATGATGGTTTAATGGTTTGATGATGACAACCAGGACTGAATCCTAGAAGGACCTGAATAACATAGTTTATGGTGAGATTTGCGATAGAGACAGATAAGAAGTTCCACAGGGCCATATCTTGATACTGGAAATAACTCATTGCATCTTTTGTACATCTGCTGGACGTCGAGGCATTTTTCTTGTTAAGCAGTGGTAAGTTGCCTAACAAGAGGATTATAGTCTGTAACACTGCTTGTTAACTGCACAACTCACCTCATTATTTCTTCACCTTTCTGCCTTTGTAAACAAACCAGACATTGAGAATTCTCAACATTTGGAAGTTAGAACTTGTAACTTTGGCTCACTGGCTGCAAACAGCCTCAGAGTTATGCATCATCAAACAGCATCTCAGGGCACTATCCATGGCTACCAACCTCTCACACCCAAGACCACAGATGTTAGTATCTAACATTTGCCAACACTCATGATCCTCATAGTATCTCCCTTGTCCAGTTGAAGACTGCTCAGGAAGCACAGACTCACACTGCAGGGTACCTGGCATCGAACATGTGTTGCAAGGACACTTTACATGCGTGGACAGGCACCCAACTTACAGACTGGGCCAGGCTGCATCTTAGGTCTGATCACTTCCTCTGGTAGGACTCACCCTCCTAACACCAATCTGCAGGCTTGCAGCATCTCTGCCTTATTTTGCTTTGCCTTGCCACATCATGCCTGTTAGTACATCGATGCTTCAGCAAAATCCTGAAGGCCAAGAGTACAGCTGTGTTGGTGTACTTTCTTTACACTGATGCACATAAGTTACTTGTCACCCTTGTCAGGAAGGATGTCTCACCGAGATGTCAATTTACCACCTCAGCTGCCTGTCCAGCGATGGAACTGCACGTTTATTCAACCATGGCCATGTCAGAAAGTGGATGGAGTTAATTCTCATTCCAGTAAAGGCTGCAGAGAGCACTGTTGATCAGGGATCTTAGTACCATTAGTCATAACCACTGTCAGTTGTCCACTTGGGCTGGGCATGTTCAGCGGATGCTTTGAACTATAGTCTGCGGAATGATAAATAAACAGTCCTGTGGGGCCACCAGAAACAGTGAGGGGAATCATGTATTGTCAGTCGAGGAGCTGCCAGCAGATTGATCAGGATCTGCTCAGCCATGTCTAGGAGCTGCTTGTCAAAGTCAGTCAGAGGCCTGAGGTCAATATTGAACTGGGGTCTTGTATGCTGATCATTAAGGTGGGTGCAAGGAAGCCTCTAGGTGCAGTGGAGGGGAGAGGGGTGGCAGGAGCAGAGAGGTTGGGAGTGACTGCCAAGAGGAGGTTGGGGAGTCAGGCAGGGGGTGGGGTTGAGGGGTGAAGCAGAGGTTTGAGTTGAATTGTGTCTAATGGTGGATGCTGAGTGTAGATTGTTGGTACAGCAAATGTTGGAAGGCAAAATGAGCTGTGGGAGGGGGATATTGGCAGTTTTTGACATCCACAAGCAGAGTGTAAAGAAGTAGGATGGGCATCATTAGGTAGTAATAGAACGTAGAACATATATAGAGCGCAAAACAGGCCCTTCGGCCCTCGATGTTGTGCCGACCTGCGAGCTAATCTCAGCCCATCCCCCTACGCTATCCCATCATCATCCATATGCTTATCTAAGGACTGTTTAAATGCCCCTAATGTGGCTGAGTTAACTACATTGGCAGGCAGGGTGTTCCATGCCCTTACCACTCTCTGAGTAAAGAACCTGCCTCTGACATCTGTCTTAAATCTATCACCCTTCAACTTGTAGTTATGCCCCCTTGGACAAGCTGACATCATGATCCTCGGAAAAAGGCTGTCACCGCCATGAGACTCTAATGCCAGAGCTCAGAAGGGAAGGATGGCAACTGGAGACAAAATTCAATGTGATGGGTTTCTACTTGGGGGTATAGATGTAAATGGACTGTTGGGGTAGTGCAAGGTCATATTGAGCCCAGTGCTGATGTTCTTTCTTGATTTTATTCATTCATTCAAGGGATGAGGGCGCCACTGGTGGGCCAACATTTATTGCACATCCCTAAATGCCCAGGGGGCTGTTAAGAGTTAACCATATTGCTGCAGGTGTGGTGTCACATATAGATCAGACCAAGTAAGGATGGCAGTTTCCTTCCCTAAAGGACATTAGTGAACCTGATGGGCTTTTCCTGCAACTGTCAATAATGGATTCATGTTCATCATTAGATTCTTAATTTCAGATATTTATTGAATTCAAATTCCACCATCTGCCGTGGTGGGATTTGAACCCGGGTCGCCGGATTAATGGACCAGTGATAATATCACTAGCCCATCGCTTCCCTGCAGAGGTTTACTGTGATCTTTGTTCCCTGCCTTCACTTGCCGTTCTCAACTAGGAAATAACAGGGACAATGTTCAAGGTGGGCAGAGCCAGTGTCAGGTAAGGGGCAAAAGCAAGGGATATGCATGGGCTTGACAATAGGACGTTTAAAGGGGTAAATACATAAAGCTGGTATTTGCAAACTCCAGCCTTTTCTCGTTTGCAATAATTTCTTCATTAATTTATGATGCAATGCAGAGGGAACATGCTTAGGCTCCAAATGCTGACCAAAAGCAATTTAATTGCCATACAATTAGTGCTTACAAATCTAATATTGTCATCTCAATAGATATAGAGGTTAGTAGAAATGAATTATAATGAAGAGAATGCCCGCCCAAGTATCCTTTCACGTCTATAATTTCCTAATGCTGAAGCAATGCATGGCAAATGATTTAAGAAATTATTGCAAATGAAATAAAACCAGAATTTGCAACACCTGCTTTGTGTATTTGCCCCTTTAAATGCCCTAGTGTCCAACAGATGCATATTCCATGTTTATGTTTCTTACCTGACGCTGACTGTCCTCATCCTGAACATTATCCCTGGACATAGGGTTCTATGGGCCGAGGGGAACATCACTTCATCGTATGTCATATGAGTATGATGATGGTCTCGACTGAAAACAGTGAGTGATTGAATGATTGATGCAGGTCTGGGATGGGAAGGCTGTTGGAACACAGCAGGCACTCCCTTTTGAAAGTCGTGTGTTAGTCACTCAGTTGATATAGCACCTTCACCAAGCTGATACACATGCCATAGCCAAGGCCACTGTAGAGCGCTCAAGCAGGCTCTACAGATGCAGTTCTACTGCTTCAACCAGTCTGGAGGGACCTCCAGTGTAGTCTGCACAGAGTGTGCTGCAACATCCTCATATACTGTGCTCTGCACAATTAGAGCAAGCAATGAGGTGATGTGTTGGATGCTGAACACTGGGAGAATGGGGGCAGTCTTTCGAGGAGGAGAATGAGAAAATTGGGACGGGGGAGGCTCTTGTTGTGCATGAAGAGCTCTGCTGTGTCAGACAGAACCTGATTGAGGCCCACCTCCAGAAGATATAAGTTGGTTGCAACATTCAACGCCATGCAACTTGGAACTGTCGTTGGCTGTCATGGCAACATTGTGGGTTTGGCATGCAGCCTTTAGTTGTTTTGTTTCCGGTGACTTTTGCTGGGTGACAATAAAACCTCATCTCTGGAATTGTCTGATTGCTTATGTGTATCTGATGTTCCCCTCCTGGGCAATGACTAGTGGCTGGTCTCAAGCCAGCACTGGTAACAGATTAGACATAGAGAGGGTATCGGTATGAGTTGTAGCTAATGACAGGCAAACTGTGGGGTGTGGTGGTCAAACAAAAGCTAGGGTGAGAGAATAGCATTGCGAGTGTAGGGAGATGCCAGCCATGCTGACTATATGCCAGGAGCAGTGTAAGTTGTCGCTGCTGTGCCAATATGTTGCTGGTGAGGGCCAATGCCAGATTGCCAACATTTGTCCAGGCACACGGTAACCTTTTAAAAATGGTATGGGCACTAGTGATGCCTGCAGTTCAGCCGATATTTTTCTGAGTGGTGAATTGTCCTGGGAAAGCTATGTGGTAAGATGGGGCTAGAGTTGCCTTAGGGGTGGGGAAGGCAGTTAATGAGTTGCATTTGGTAAGACACAGCAAGGCATCTCGTTGGGTTTCACGGCGAGATATCCTCCAAAAAATGAAAGCAAGCAACACTTAGCCACATGAAACCAAAGTCACATGACACCAGGTTATAGCCCAACACGTTTATTTGCTATCACAGGCTTTTGTAGCACTGCCCCTACATCAGGTGGCAAAGGGCAGCACTTTGAAAGCATTTGATTTCAAATAAACCTGTTGGACCATAATCTGGTGTCATGTGACTTTTGACCTTGTCAACCTCAGCCTAACACTGTCTTCTCGTGCCCCCCCTCTCCCACCCCGATCTTAGGCAAAAAAAGACACAAGATTTCAATCATCAGTGTTTTCATTATCATTTATAATAATGATCTAATCATTTAACTGATGAAGTGGCCAGTGAACCAAGAACAAATTTGTTTTTAAGCAGCAATTGTTTTTTTCCCAGGAAACTGAATAAGCAAGTTAAACAACATAGCTGTGCCTTCATTTGGCTGCCGTAAGTTCACTTTAATGTTGCAGGCCATATGGGATTTATCAAGTTCATCAGCAACAATAGTATTTCCAAATCATAATGTTTATAAAGATGTATAATGCAAGCATAGATTTCCAGATAAAAGAATTGCACAATCATGTTGTGAGGTGACACAGCTACACAGGCAAGGTAACAAAAGAGGCATTCCTCTTTTTTTTTGGCAGACCTACATAACATTTGTACCTTCATGGGAAATGGCTTGGTTCCATTTATTACAGAACATTCTTTGGGCTTTTGCCAGTGAGGTAATTAGAAAACTTCTTTCATATTTCTTTATTGAAAGCATAGAATAACTGACTTAACATTTCAAGGTACATCAATAAGAAAGGGAACTTTTTTTAACATGTTAAGCTATTCTGAGCATTTAGTGCAGTGTTGAGAGACAACTTGTACACAGAATTGTGTGTTGCATAAAGCTTTCATCTGTCAGATCAATTTGTAAATTATGGCATTTTCTCTTTGTGTTGATTGATGGATTTCATTGCGCAATTTGAAGAAAAGCAGAGAGTTCTTCACATGTCCTGACCAGCAATCGTGCCTCAACCTACATCACTCAAAAGAAAGAGAATTTTCATTTAACATATTTCTTTCAGCGGGACTTTACTGTGATTTGCTATATTTGCCTCCTTAATAGCGGTGAAGTAACATTTTATCTGTGAGATGTCTTGTATATTTCACAGTTATGAAATTTGCTTCAAACGCAAGAGCCCATTTGAAAAAATAATCCCATACACTTTTCTCACAAAGCAATATTCATAAATGATCTTCACAAACTTTTAACCCTTATTCCCTGTCCACAGGTGATTACCGCACACCTCTATCATTATCACCTTGAACCAACCACTGTGAAATTTCCTACCTAAAGTGCTTGCTCAGTGCTTTACCATTGTAACCTCCAAAAGACTGAAAAATAAATGCTGGAAACAAATCAATGTCTCACTACTTTGCCTGATTGTATTCCAACTCCTGTGTTCTTACGACTGGGACAAATTGTTGCAGCTTATTTTCAGATGTTACCATTCTGCATTGATGCTGGAGTGTATGTTGCCAAAAACATCTCACAGTCACTTTGCCCAAGCTTCTGGTGAATTAAGCACCTATTTTTCAAGCATGCATCCTTTACATTTTAAGTGGAAAGAGGACGACTGAAATACTTAATTTTACAATATTTCTTGGATCACAATTTGTGGCTCGTTGATTTGTAAAAGTTGGGTTTCAGAACTCAAAATCCAGCTCCACCTTTGAGATAGTGGAGGGTGCTTAGGTTATGGCAGGATGGTTGGTTCTGGCTGGTTTGTTTAAAAAGGAGAAGTTACTTAAGATAAATACTCAACTGACACTTCTCCTGCTGCAGTGGAAAATTTCTGCAAAATGTCAAACATTCCAGTGCCAGCTAATCACCTGGGTTCATTGCAGCATCTAGACTATCTAGTCTGCAGAATCAAATCCTAAATGAACTGTACCTCACTGCCACTGAGGAAATCTTTCTGATTGTTATCAACTCCAATAACTAAATCACAATTGGTATCTCCTATAAGTTATGTTAACTTTAAAATCACAGAAAAAAAAGTAAATGAGTGGAAATGTGCATTTTCCTTGTACTATGGTTTGAAAGTCTTAGTGCCTTTGGACTCTGTTCTGTGGTTACTGTCATGAAGGGAACCTGTTGTCTGTGGTGGAAAATCCTTTGGAGGAGACATTAAGTCTTCCACTCAATACCATGAAGAACAAAGATGTTGTAAAAGATTAATAAAATGTGAGGCTGGATGAACACAGCAGGCCAAGCAGCATCTCAGGAGCACAAAAGCTGACGTTTCGGGGCTTAGACCCTTCATCAGAGAGCGGGATGGGGAGAGGGAACTGGAATAAATAGGGAGAGAGGGGGAGGCGGACCGAAGATGGAGAGTAAAGAAGATAGGTGGAGAGAATGTAGGTGGGGAGGTAGGGAGGGGATAGGTCAGTCCAGGGAAGACGGACAGGTCAAGGAGGTGGGATGAGGTTAGTAGGTAGATGGGGGTGCGGCTTGGGGTGGGAGGAAGGGATGGGTGAGAGGAAGAACCGGTTAGGGTGGCAGAGACAGGTTGGACTGGTTTTGGGATGCAGTGGGTGGGGGGCAAGAGCTGGGCTGGCTGTGTGGTGCAGTGGGGGGAGGGGACGAACTGGGCTGGTTTAGGGATGCAGTAGGGGAAGGGGAGATTTTGAAACTGGTGAAGTCCACATTGATACCATATGGCTGCAGGGTTCCCAGGCGGAATATGAGTTGCTGTTGCTGCAACCTTCGGGTGGCATCATTGTGGCAGTGCAGGAGGCCCATGATGGACATGTCATCTAGAGAATGGGAGGGGGGAGTGGAAATGGTTTGCGACTGGGAGGTGCAGTTGTTTGTTGCGAACTGAGCGGAGGTGTTCTGCAAAGCGGTCCCCAAGCCTCCGCTTGGTTTCCCCAATGTAGAGGAAGCCGCACCGGGTACAGTGGATGCAGTATACCACATTGGCAGATGTGCAGGTGAACCTCTGCTTAATGTGGAATGTCATCTTGGGGCCTGGGATGGGGGTGAGGGAGGAGGTGTGGGGACAAGTGTAGCATTTCCTGCGGTTGCAGGGGAAGATCCGGGTGTGGTGGGGTTGGAGGGCAGTGGGGTGCAAACAAGGGAGTCACGGAGAGAGTGGTCTCTCCGGAAAGCAGACAGGGGAGGGGATGGAAAAATGTCTTGGGTGGTGGGGTCGGATTGTAAATGGCGGAAGTGTCGGAGGATGATGCGTTGTATCCGGAGGTTGGTAGGGTGGTGTGTGATTCCATCCCCTATTCCCAATTCCTCCGCCTCCGCCGCATCTGCTCCCACGATAAGACATTCCACTCCCGCACATCCCAGATGTCCAAGTTCTTTAAGGACCGCAACTTTCCCCCCACAGTGATCGAGAACGCCCTTGACCGCGTCTCCCGTATTCCCCGCAACACATCCCTCACACCCCGCCCCCGCCACAACCGCCCAAAGAGGATCCCCCTCGTTCTCACACACCACCCTACCAACCTCCGGATACAACGCATCATCCTCCGACACTTCCGCCATCTCCAATCCGACCCCACCACCCAAGACATTTTTCCATCCCCTCCCCTATCTGCTTTCCGGAGAGACCACTCTCTCCGTGACTCCCTTGTTCGCTCCACACTGCCCTCCAACCCCACCACACCTGGACCTTCCCCTGCAACCGCAGGAAATGCTACACTTGTCCCCACACCTCCTCCCTCACCCCCATCCCAGGCCCCAAGATGACATTCCACATTAAGCAGAGGTTCACCTGCACATCTGCCAATGTGGTATACTGCATCCACTGTACCCGGTGCGGCTTCCTCTACATTGGGGAAACCAAGCGGAGGCTTGGGGACCGCTTTGCAGAACACCTCCGCTCAGTTCGCAACAAACAACTGCACCTCCCAGTCGCAAACCATTTCCACTCCCCCTCCCATTCTCTAGATGACATGTCCATCATGGGCCTCCTGCACTGCCACAATGATGCCACCCGAAGGTTGCAGGAACAGCAACTCATATTCCGCCTGGGAACCCTGCAGCCATATGGTATCAATGTGGACTTCACCAGTTTCAAAATCTCCCCTTCCCCTACTGCATCCCTAAACCAGCCCAGTTCGTCCCCTCCCCCCACTGCACCACACAGCCAGCCCAGCTCTTGCCCCCCACCCACTGCATCCCAAAACCAGTCCAACCTGTCTCTGCCACCCTAACCGGTTCTTCCTCTCACCCATCCCTTCCTCCCACCCCAAGCCGCACCCCCATCTACCTCCTAACCTCATCCCACCTCCTTGACCTGTCCGTCTTCCCTGGACTGACCTATCCCCTCCCTACCTCCCCACCTACACTCTCTCCACCTATCTTCTTTACTCTCCATCTTCGATCCGCCTCCCCCTCTCTCCCTATTTATTCCAGTTCCCTCTCCCCATCCCGCTCTCTGATGAAGGGTCTAGGCCCGAAACGTCAGCTTTTGTGCTCCTGAGATGCTGCTTGGTCTGCTGTGTTCATCCAGCCTCACATTTTATTATCTTGGAATTCTCCAGCATCTGCAGTTCCCATTATCTCTGTTGTAAAAGATTATCTAGTTGTGAAGCATTTTCCAAATAATCTTCTTCAATAAATCATTTTAACTCAATATTGAACTTGAAATCTAGTAGGTCTTGAAACTAATTCCGAAAGTATGTGTATCGTAACTTTAACATTGTCTACACAGCACATGGTTAACAATGTTGTGACTCTGCCTGTTGGTTAGTCTGCTATAGGTCTACAAGCAGCACACAGAAATCAAATGATTGCTGCAATGTTTGCTTTATAACTCATAATGAGTTTAACTGTCTTAAATGAATCAGTATACAGATAAATTCCTTATTGGTGATTGCTTATTAGAACATTATCTTAAACCTGAAAGTTTCTGACTGTTCAGAGGCTTTATACAAGGAGAATGCTAAACTAACAATATTAGCTCTCTGCAAGGTTGTCATTCAGTCACAGGTAAGGAGAATGGATCTGAATGCCAATGATCCATGTGACAAGAAGTCTAAAAACAGTTGTATATTTCACGAGGAGTAGGGTCAGCTGCAAAATGTTTAACCAGTGATAATGATTTATAAATATTCTGCCATCTTATCATATTCTACCCTCTTTTAAGCCTAGTCTTGGGCAGGGATAGCTGATTAAAGTGTGCTGCACATTTCTGAATGAATAGCAGAGGATTACCTTTCCATTGGTCCATTGACCTAGCGTACTACCTATGCAATCCTCCCTGAACATTGCACAAGGAAATTATAAGAGATGAGAGTATTGATGTAAAGCAGAGAGACTTCAAATCAAAGATCTGAGGTGTCAAGTTTATCTGTAGTAGCCCTGGGGAAGAGAGAACATTTTTCATCTATGGAAGTCCTGGTCTTGGTTCTAAAAGCTGTTAAGGGCACTGCACCAAACAGGAAAAAGTTTTTCGGAGATTCTAATTAAGCCACTGTTTAATCTCTTAGGTGGGTTTGAAAATTCAATCACCTTACCTTTCATCCAATTGAAGATAAATAAGGATGTTTTGCCAGTTGACCTGATCACCATTTACCCATGAATATATGTTCATAAAAATGGGTTATCAAGGCCTTTTTCTCATTGCATTTTCTGACACCTTGCTGTACCAAATTTGACTGCCATGTTTCTATGTAATACGATATTGCCTGGACTTCTAAACAATTCCATTACCTCTGTTGTCTGTTGTCTAGAAATGATGAAAGATGCCTTATAAACACATATATTTTCATAGTTAAATCAATTGAGCTTTGTGGCTAGGTCTAGAACTGCTTCTTGCCCTGCTTGTAAAAATGAAAAATGGCAAAATTTATTTTAAAATATTGGAATGTACCTTTTTAAATTAAGTTTCAACATATAAACATAATTTTTAATGTGGAATGGGCATGTTTGCTTATTGGAGAATGTTTATTTCTAAAATCATAAATCAGAATTGAAGATGAACTGGTTGGCACTCACAAATGGAGTTGTGTTTTACAAGACATATTTCACATTAATTGCTTGGCAGATTCAGTGTTTGTGATCTTTATTTCAATCTACACAGAAACCACTAGGGAATGAGTTTGTCTTCAGTGCTTTAAAAGAAAATGATTTTATACAAGTTTATAAGGCTGTAGACTTTGGCCACTCAGGCAAATGAGGCTGAATTTTCCTCTGAGGAAAATGAAAAGCAATCAAAATTGTCAATGGGACCCAAACGCACCTATGTTTGAAAACTGATTAAAAGCAAGATTTTCAGTTTGGCTGGGTCTTTAATTGGTGTGAAAGTAAGTACAAATAAGGCCTGTGAGCAGTCTCTCAAAATTAATTGACCAATCAGAGGTCTTTCAAGTACAGAGGGGCACCTGGCTATAGACTTCAGCTGACCCCGAGGCGGATGTCCATTCAGGGCCATGGGATTCTGTTATGTGCAATATGTGATTAACAGGAAGATTCTTGATCCTCTCATCTTTAGAAGAATGTCCAAAGAGGTAGCAAGATACAGCGTGCAGGATTTGCTTCCTATTGTTTCCTTTGTACTTTCTTGTTGCCTCATAATTTGGACATGATGGCACAAAGCGTAATGCAGCTTGGCACTTAAGTGGTCATTATTTTAAACAATTGATAGCAAGCTTCACAAGTCTTGAATGTCAATGTTCTTGTGGTTCAAGGCAAGTCTGAGAATGTCTCAGAAATCTTACATATTTTTGGCAAAGTCTGAGTTGCCTTTGGTTTTTTAAAGGGTTTTTTGCAATGAGTCTAGTGCAATTTCTCAAGCTAAAAATGGTAATTACCTACCCAACCCCATGGTGTCTTCAAACGGTTTATAACTTTGTCAATGACCTTTGGTAGGGACCCTGTGATAAACATCCAATACTATTGGTAGAATTAAGAACAGATGAGGGCAAAGTTGTGAATTGAACTTTTCATGTTTCCGAAGGAACAACTTAAGCGAGATTTAAGCACAGCATGAGGTCATTAATGGAATGGCCTGGAGTGCTGCAGATGTCTCAAAATCTGTTCAAAAAAAATTTACAGATCATCACTTAGTTGCACATAAATCAAATATTACAAAATAAAACATCAGAAATTGGTAAGAAGACTATACAAACAAAAGTCCTGAGAGAAAAAAATGATGAAATGCTACTGATCTATTGGAAATTAATGTCATATTCCATTTGGACTAAACAAAAACTTCAAATATTTTGAACCATTGATTTCAGGACAACTCAATTCCAGCTGAGCCAAAGGACAATTTAATAGCTAGAGTTTTTTGGACCCCACGAGTTGACATTGAAGACAATGAAGTGTGGGTATAGCAGACATCCATAATCAAAACACCTCTGTTAGCTGATAATGATCTCCCCAAAGACAATCAGACAATACAATGCAATTTTTGTGAGTAACTCAATACCGAAATATTCTGGAAAGCTTCTGGCACAGTTATAAATGAAAGGAATACCTAGGTGATTGCTGGAATTTCACAAGCTTACCTTTCATATGACAGATCAACTGATTTTCAATTTTTTAAAAAGTAAGGAACTCTATGAATATTTTAATTAAGTCAACTGGTTCAGTGGTAGAAAATTTGACTGTGAAGCAGAGGTTGTGAATTCAAGAATCAATCCAGATCCTGAATATTTTAATCTTAGGCTGATACACCGGTACTTTGGGAATGCTGCATTTTCAAAGATACTGTGTTTCAGACAAGATGTTAAATTGATCCCATGAGTATGTTAAAGTTGACAGTACGGCGTCGCATATTGAACTGAGGTATTATTCTAGGTATCACCTTTGAATCCATGCTCTTCTAACTCAGAGGCAAGAATGCAACCACTAAGTCGCAGCAAACACCATAATGCACAGCTGAAGAAAATCTGAGAATTACTGCTCAGTGGAATTTTATGTTGCTAGAACCGAATAAATGTTAAAGAATGGTATGAACAGAAGCAAACCAAACTTAGTTGTTTTACACAGTCTTCGATCACTTTCTCAACACACACGTAAGTAAAGAAGTAGCAATCTATATGGTATCTTTTACCACTTCAGGATATTCCAAATTATTTGCCAATCAATTAAATACACTTGAAGTTGAGTCACTGTTTAAAGTAGGAAGAGGAGCAAAAAATTTGCACAGAACAAATATCTACAAACAGAAACATGATTATATTTGGATGTTCTGCTTTAGTGATGTTGCTTAAGGGTTATGTATGTTGGTAAGACATGAAATAACATGGTCATGATGAAATCATAAAATCCCTACGATGTGGAAGTAGGCCATCCACTGATCAAGTCCACACTAAATGCCTTCCCTCCCCTACCCCTCCCGAAGAACATCCCACTCAAACCCACTTCCCTACCCTATCCAAATAACCCTATATTTCCCTTGCCAATCCAACTAACCTGCACATCTTTGGATTTTGGGCACCTTTGGCTATGATATCTTTTCATAATGGTTTGGGAGATAGGACTTGTTTTCTCTTGAAAATAACTTGCTACGATATACCAAGTTCATCTCTGTATGACCAAAATAACTGACTTTCCTCAGGAGCATCGTCAATGCTGTCAGGTCATCCTTTGATAATAGTCTTTTGTGACTCTTACAGTCACTTGGGCAGCATGATGACACAATGGTTAGCATTGTCACCTTACAACAGCAGGGACCTGAGTTCAATTTCAGCCTTGGCTGACTATCTGCGTAGAGTTTGCACATTCTCTGTATGTCTGCATGGGTTTCCTCCCACTGTCCAAAGACATGCAGATTAGTTGGACTGGACATGCTAAATTATCTCTTCACCTACACTGTAGGAATTCAAAGCTCATCTTTTGTAGCTGCCAACTACAACTGTTTACACTGAATTTGATCAAAGTATATCAAACTTATCTCAAGAATGCCTTGAATTTAAGCTGATTTTACTGAGTTAGATGTGCTTCATTCTATTACAATTTGTGTGGTTTCAATCTCAGGAAATGCTGGCAAATAGAACTAGATCAGTTTAAGATATCCGGTCAGCATGGATAAGTTGGACCAAGGGGTCTGTTTCTGTGCTATATGACTCTACACAAAGTTCTGTGCATAGTAGTAGCCTTGACACTGCTTGCCCATTGATTTCTACCAGATAGATGATTTTGTGAAGCCATGATAAGTTTACATATTTGCAATCTGATTGAGCTGATGCACAGAATTACTGATCTATTGTACGCAGTGAGAAAGTGTGAGGCCCAGACATGTGCTGCCTAGATGGTGGCAGAGTTGGCTTCTAAGCTGGAGTCATCTGATCTGTCTGCTTCATTTCTTCTTTTTCCTCTTCTTTTTTTTACATTTTCTTCTCGCATTTTTTTCTCTCTATTTGACTCCATTTCACAGACAGCATTGGTGGCGGAGAGTTAAACCAGTGTGGACTTGATGGGTTTCTTGGCCTCAAGGAAGCACAGCTTGGGCTCTCGGCCTTGGGAATGCCTGAAGAAGACTCTCGGCCTCCTGGCAGAAGCCCAGCGTAGACTTCTCAACTCGGGATGAGGCCCAGTGTGGAATCTTGACTTTAGAAGGACTACAATGCTGAACTTTCACATGTATTCCTTTATTTTTCTAATTTAAAACTAAGATTTTGCACCTAAGTATCTTTGTACTGAAAAGGCACAAGAAATGGCGACTTTGTACACTTTTCATTGTATGTGTGACAATAAACCTAATTCTATTTCTAATTCTAATCTCTCAACAGTTGTGCCATAGAGTGTGAATTACTGAGCTACATGTCTTTCAGTGTATTTAGTGCAAATATGTTAGCACTAGCCCCTGTATTGATCTCAGCTTTTAATGTATGTTAGCCTGCCTTTTCAGGACACATGATGTTAATAGTCACAAAGGCTTTTAATGACCTTATACCAGCTACATGGTGTTTGAGTTAAAAAAAGTATGGAAAACTTGGTTTATTTTCTAAAATTTGTCTTTTACTGTGTTGACTGTGCATTTCATTGACATGTTTCTGTTTGTGTGTGTTGTCAATAGTTGCCTTCCTGCTGATTTGTGGCGTGGTCCTGCCTTGGGGGTCTTCATTGTCTGCAGTGTTTAGTTCTTGGGTCTGACTTGGCTTTCAAAACAGATTTCCTGCACATATGTATCTAATATCCTTTGGTGTCACATGCTTTACAGTAGTGAAGAAAAGCTGAACAGCTTTTGGATTCCAGTGACAAACACATCTTTACAAGTCTTCTTAGTTTGGGGCACTTCACTGACTGTATCAATAGTATCATCTGAGCCTAAAGCATGTAATGATTGTTGTCCCACCACTGTGGCTTTATACTTATTCCCACCTTCACGCAAGGTGTCAATCTCTGGCTCTTTGGTTTCCTCAGAAGATCATTACTGAAGCCTTTAATATGTGTAGAGACCATTATTAATTGTTAATTATTTAACACCAAATCTCTCATGAGAGGTCTCCTTCAGTGAAATGACATTCAAACACTTTGCTGTGACACCTTGTGACATACTCTTCAATAGACTCTAGCATGACATGTACTGGGAGACTGTTAATCCTGAAGTTAATTCTTACCTTCAGCTGGTTTATGAGGTCCTTTCCAATATTTCCCGGACTGTTCTGGTTTTCCATAGAATTAATTCTGTGAAGCCTCTCCTTCCTGATGGCAAGCAACATTTTCAAAGACCTTTTCTTCGGGTGATTTACTGCATGATCTGTAAAATAAAGCAGCATAGCTCTGTAATTTCAAAGTCACTATGGAAAGGGATATGTTTAATGCAGGAGCTAAGTGTCTAAATTGCGGGAAGGTTTCAATATCATTCGACAGTATCTGGCAAACATAGACTAGGAGCAAGTATTTGCAGTTAAGTCTACATTTGGACAATGGGAGTCTTTTAAAAGTAGTATAGTGATAATTCAGGGCCAGTATGTTCCTCTAAGAATGAAGGGCATGCGCAGCAAGTTGAGGGAACCCTGGACTTTTGGTGATATCAAAGATATTGCATTAAAAACAGGGTAGACCCTCTGAAATTATGGTGACTGTAACAGGTTGTTTATTAAAGAAGGGCAAAAAGGGGCCAGGAAATATCTTTGACAGATGGGATTGAGGAAAACCCCAAGGGTTTTTATAAAGATATTATGATTAAGTGAATGAACAGGAAAGGACTGGGGCCTATTAGAAACCAAAGTGGCAACCATTGAGCTCATGGGTGTGGCTGAGGTTTAAAAAGAATACTTTGCAATTGTTTTCACAGAGGAGAAAGACATTGGAGCTGGGGATTTCAGTTGAGCTGGTGAGTAAATTGAATATATTAAGATTAATAAGGAGGGCATATAAATGGTTTAACAAGCATTCAAATCCCTAGGGCCTTGTGAGATTTTCATTGAATTCCTATAGTGTAGCAACAAGGCCTTTGCTCAACAAGTCCACACTGACCCTCAGAGTATCCACCCAGACCCATTGCCCTATACCCCACCTAATCTACATATCCTAGAACAATATGGACAATTTCCCATGGCCAATCCACCTAGCCTGCACATCTTTGGACTATGGGAGGAAACTGGACCATCCAAAGGAGACCCATGCAGGCAGTCACCCGAGGGTGGAATCAACCTGGGCCCCTGGTGCAGTGAGGCAGTAATGTTGAGCACTGAGCCACCGTTCTGCCCCAGCCACTGAGCTGCTATAGGAGGCAAGGTTGAAGATTGCTGGGGCCCTGATAGAGACATTTAGTATCTTGCTGTGCACAGGTGAATTGCCAGATGGCTGGAATACAGCTAATGGGTTCCTTTGTTCAAGAAGTTGAGATGCCATAAACATCAAAATAATGACATGGCACAAGGATCAAACCCCAGACATCCAGAAACAGACACTGTAGGTTGAAATCATCACTAAATTCCAGAATTGATTAGTGAATAACTAAGAAGAGTTGTGAGGTTAATTTGTTTACTTCAGGGATGTTATTTTGGCTGTTATGTACAATAAAGTTTCAGTAATTGTTTCAGTATTTGATTGTCTGTGAGGTTTCTTAATACATAGCTGAATTAAAGGTAGCTTGTGGTAATTTACACACAACAAAGCGTAGCAGGGATAGACCAGGTAATTACAGGCCAGTTATTCTGATGTCAGTGGTAGGGGAATTATTGGAAAAAGTTCCGAAGGAAAAGATTAGTCAACACTTGGAAAGACAGGGATTGATCAGTGAAAGACACTATGCACTTGTTAGATGAAGATCCTGTGACTAATTGAGTTAAGTTTTTATTTCAAAAAAGTGACTAAATATATTGATAAGGGTAATTCAGTTGAAGTGGTTTACAAGGATTTCAGTAAGACTTTTGAAAAGGTCCCACAAGGAATATTGGTCCAAAAAGTAAGAGCCCATGGGATCCAAGGCAGGTTGGCAAACTGGATCCAAAATTGGTTTATAAAAATGTTTTTGCTATAGAAGTCTGTGACCGGTAGTGTACCACAGGAATCAGTGCTAGAAAACCCTTGCTGTTTGTAATGTATATTAACAACTGTAATCTGAACACAGAAGACTTAATTAATAAGTTTGCAGATGACACAAAAAAGAGGGTGTTGCTGATAGTGAGGGGGATAGCCTCAGGCTACAGTCTCATATTGATCAGCTGATGAGTTTCGTGGAGTAATGGCATATGGAATTTAACCCTGATAAGTGTGAGGTGATGCATTTTGGGAGGTCCAGTAAGGGGAGAATATATGCAATGAATGTTAGGCCTTTCGGGAGTACCGGGGAATAAAGGGATCTTGTGTACAAGTCTAAAGGTCCCTGAAGATGCTGGTAAAGTTAGACAGCGTGATGAAGTAGGTGCACCTGATGCTTGCCCTCATCAGCTTGGATATAGAATATTGGAGCAAAGAAGTTTTGTTACAATTTTATAAAACATTTGTTGGGTCTCAGATAGAATACTGTGTGCAGTTCTAGTTACCACACTATCAGGATGATATGATTGCACTGAACAGGACACAGAGGAGATTCACCAGATTGTTGCTAGGGATGAAAAATCTCAGTTATGAGGAGAAACTAGTCAGGTTTGTATTTCTTGGAATAGAGGAGACTGAGTGGGAAACTGATTGAAGTATACAAAATTAAGAAAGGCATAAACAGAGTAGATTGTGAGAATCTCTTTCCCTTGGCAGACATGTTTAAGACCAGAAGGCATATGATTAAGTTGAGAAAAAAATGGTTCAGAGGAGATTTGAAAAAAAAATAATTTTCACTCAGAGGTTGCTGGAGACAATGAATGTGTGGCCTGAGAGGGTTGTGGAGGCAGGTTTTTTTTAAGAAGCATCTGGATGAATACTTAAAGTGCCAGGTAATACTAAGCTATGAACCAAGTGCAGATAAATGGGATTAGTGTAGTTTGGTGATTATTGGTCGGCCTAGGTATAGGCAGAAGAGAAGTTTCTCTGCTGTATGACTCCAAGACATTGCTTACATAGTTGTATTTTGGAAAAGATTTCATTGACTATTTCTTGTTGATGTTTATCGGCTTAGAAGCTGAAGCAGAATTTTTTTTAATTTTTGACTTTATTTTTAGTTTGTATTGCTGTTCTCTTCTTTCATTTTCTCTTTTTTTCTTCTGCTTGAAGCATTGTTACTGCTTCTTTGCAGTCAAATAAGACTGCTCCTTCAGAAATAGTCTAATAGTAATACATTTCTTCCAACCAATGGTATTTTTTCCCTCATGTGAGCTTCCATTTGCTTTTGGTGCCATCATCATATAACATGAGGGTATAAATATCTCAGACACCGTCTTAACTGGGGCCCTTGAAGCATGATGCAAGAATGGAAGCATGCTACTGTTTGCCATCGAATAGCTTAATATTATCCCACCGAAGTGTCTGTAATTGCCATATTTAGTATATATATCCATATTTATAAATAAGTGATATACACACGATAAGCTGCGATAAGCATCTGTTGAATCTTTCAGTGCCATGTTACCAATGTCTACTTCACATGGTAGAAGAGCTAACAGAAGCATTGCCACATCAGATACATATATTCTGGCAGATGGAAAGCCCACATTATTGTGGCAGATCATGGTAAGCGGTAGTGAGTGCTTATAAAATAGTCTAAGTCCTTAGTAGCAGAAACTTGGAAACCTAATTGAACATCAGATAGATGATAGGAACAAAAACAAAGTTTCTGGAAATTCTCAGCAGGTCTGGCAGCATATGTGGAGGAGAAAACAGAGTTAACGTTTCGGGTCCGGAGACCCTTCCTCAGAACCCCTGAGGAAGGGTCACTGGACCTGAAATATGAACTGTTTTCTACCCCACAGCTGCTGCCAGATCTGCTGAGCTTTTCCAGAAACTTTGTTTTTGTTCCTATCATCTATCTGATGTTCAATTAGGTTTCCAAGTTTCTGCTACTAAGGACTTAGACTATTTTATAAGCACTCACTACCGCTTACCATGATCTGCCACAATAATGTGGGCTTTCCATCTGCCAGAATATATGTACCTGATGTGGCAATGCTTCTGTTAGCTCTTCTACCATGTGAAGTAGACATTGGTAACATGGCACTGAAAGATTCAACAGACGCTTATCGCAGCTTATCGTGTGTATATCACTTATTTATAAATATGAATATATATACTAAATATGGCAATTACAGACACTTCGGTGGGATAATATTAAGCTATTCGATGACAAACAGTAGCATGCTTCCATTCTCGCATCATGCTTCAAGGGCCCCAGTTAAGATGGTGTCTGAGATATTTATACCCTCATGTTATATGATGATGGCACCATGATCATGCCTCTTGATGTTCTACCAAATGCATAACACAGCAATGGAGCAATTTTATTTTGTACAGTTGTGATAATAGATGAGGTCTGAGTTTAATATCTAAATCAAAAATATTACAGATTACCGGTATGTCCATGCTCTAATTTAATGAGACTCTGGAAAATATCACGAGTGTTCATTGCTGAAATTTCATTCATAAATGTTAAAATAGGGAATTCCAAGAAAGCAAACTCTTACCATAACACATGCTATTTGTATATTGAATCCATTATATTTTAATGGGATATGGTAGTGATGTTAGCCTTAAAAATATTTGCCAGTTAAATGAATGACCAAACATTTAGGATCTCACACTTACGTTGCCAATCCAGCCATTAAATTGTATGTTTTTAATATGCTTATAATTTAAATACAATAACAAATCATTATGTAACAGTTATCTTTGCAAAGCATTAAGGATGCTTCTTTGTTAACTTATAGTTTTTCATTTTCTATAAGTGAGTCTTCCCTCTATGACTACTCCTGTCCCACAGCAACTCATAACCATTTAGTTTCAGGCACCGTTTCCCCAAAAATCAGGTAGCCCTCATGCTCTAAATTCAAGCCTTAACCCAGAAATTCCAAATAATATTTCACCCCAATGAAAGTTTGCTGCAGTACAACTGTTCAATAGTTTCTGAATCTGTACTTATTGAACCCCAAGTGGGGTCAAACAACGCTGAAAAATAACATGCTTAACTGCAACTTTCCACAAGAATTATCTGCCACCCCTTGACAGGAAAGGGTATAGCATTTATTTGTAAAATGTCCATCTCAGTATTTATACAACATTCAAAACCTAGCTTATCAGTTTAACTTTTCTATTTACGGTAAACAAATGGTCATGACCTTTTCACATTCAATTGGTAAATTTGTGATGATTGTGCCATATTTAAGGCCATTCTGACTCTGTGAACTTTGATTGGAATTCAATGAAATGGGACCGACCAAAACTTGAGAGTCCCAATCATATCTATCGTTTTGTTTTCATTGATTTGGGCTGAATTCAAGAAAGGTATCCAGTCCTATGGGAAAATTTCTGTAAGCACTTGTAAAAGAAAAAAAGCATTTTTTCCATCGGAATGTGTTCTCTGCTGTAGAATACAGTGCATATGCAATCGAACTGGAAGACCTGACATCCAAAATATTAAGTAGGAATGCAATACTTGATGGAAAAAAAGTATTTAAATGCCTCTAAGGGGGGCCTAGAAAATGTCAGAGAAAAGATGGGTGTGCTGACAGGATGATTGGAAGCAAGGTGAAGGGAATTTTGTGTGTATAATAAAAGAGCATAGAGTAGAAGGGCTGATTAGCCTATTTCTACACGGTAAACTCAATGTAATTCTTCTTTCTAGTCCAACCCAGGTCTTTTCCCACAATATTTTCTCTTGTATGTAGACAACATTATCAATGTTGCTTTCCTTTTTCACCTACAATTGGAAAAATTTATCAATGTTTCTTCCAACTTTCATTCTTCTCTCATTTTCACCTAGTCCATCTTTGATTCTTCCCTTCTTTGTCTTCTCGGTTTCCAGTTCTGGGGATAGGATGTCCACCAAAATCTGGTACAAACCCAACAGCTTAAACAGCTACTTTATCTATACTTCCAAACATCCTGCAACCTACAAGGACGTGATTCTCCCAGCTTCTCCATCTCCATTGTATGTGCTCCAAAGATGCCACCTTCAACAGAAATGTCTCTGACAGGTCTTCATTTTTCTTCAGCCGAGGACTACACCCCTCCATCATGGTTGACAGGGCCTTCAGCAATGTATGACCCATTTCTCTTACTTCTGCCCTTACTTCTTATCTCCATGAACAACAATAACGTTTCCCTTGTCATCACTTTCCATTCCACCAGTTTCTACATACAAAGGATTATGCTTTACCATTTTAGCAACATTCCACAAGGTACTATTTCCAAACACATTTTCCCTTTCCCTCCCTTGTCAGCATTCCACTCAATTGTTCCCTTTGCAACACTCTGATCCACTCCTTTGCTACTCCGAACATTTTCTCATGGCCCCAACATACCTTCCCATGGAAGTAGAAGGTGTAACAGTTGCTCTTTTCTCTCTTTCTTCCTCACTGTCCAAGCTTTCAAACATATCTTTCAGGAATAACAGCTCAAGGAAGTCTTCTGTGCTCATTGCTAATAATACTGTCTACTTGACAATGGGAAGGCCATTACACAGACTGGGTGACCATTTCGTTGAACGAGCTTGCTCTGTCCCTAACAATGACCCCAAGCCTCCAGTTGTTTGCCATTTCAATACACCATCCTGCTCTTAGGCTAAAATTTTTGTCCTGGGAATGTTGCAGTGCTTTCAGCAATACCCACTGCGAGCTGAAGGAACAGCTCCTCTTTTTCTGCTTAGAAATTTTAAAGCTTTCAAGACTGAACATTGAATTCAACAACTTTAGAAAACTGATTAGATTCCTTGTCACCCACCAAGCATCTGTTGTATCTTGTTTGCATGGGTTTGCCCTCAGCAAAGCTGATACATTTTCAACTATTCATACCTAATATTAACACTTTATTTTACATCTATGTCTTTCCTCTACTAATATTAGTACTTCCTTTTTCTTTTATTCTGGGCTCCCTTGCTATCTGTTCCATTCTTTTGTCCTTCCTCTTTGTCAACTGCCATAAAAGCCGTCAATTTCAACCTTGTTCAGTTTTGAAGAAGAGTCATACTGGACTCAAGATATTAACTTTGTTTCTGTCTCCTTGGATGCTGCCAGACCTGTTGTTTTTCTCCAGGACTTTCTGATTTTATTTGTCACTGCATGCAATGTGGGTAATCATTAAAAATTAAACATATGTTGATCAGAGGAATCCTGGATGTTTGTAGATTAACTTGCATACTTTTCAATATCTTAATCCTTTGATTGCTGGCAGCTTCAGAGAAGACCAGGGCTTTTAACTTTGGCATTTTCAAAATAAAACTTACGGATAAAAGTTTTTTTTTTAAGCTGAAGCGTGATCCAATTGAATGTCCAATAGTTTAAAATGAATTGCCTTCTAGCTCACCAACATCACAAAGCACAGTTTTTATCTTTCCCTGTTAATCCTCATTTCAAATAACCTAATAGAAAATGAACAACAAGCTTCGTTTCACTATCTGTTGAAGTCCACGCACAGCGTAGCACCCATAAACTTTCTAATCTAATGTAGCATCAATGAGGCCTCTCCCTCTTGGCCTTGGGCGCTTAACCTCAGCACAGACCCAGCGAGGCATCCCCCAGCCTGGCGTGGAAACCTTTTGGCCCTGTGTGGAAGTCTTTTGTCCCGGCGGGGCCTCAGCGTCGATCTCCAGTCTCGAGGTGATCCCAGAGTGGTTTCCCAGCTGCGTGAACCTCAAGGTGAAGCCTGGCATGGTCTGGACTCAAGGCACAGTGTGAACTGGATTCTAGATGCCAGCATGGACCGGGTTGGAAGTACTGTTGTTCTGAACTTTGAATTTCTCTATTTTCCCATTTATTCCTGCAATCTGCAATGTTGCACTTTCTATTTCCTTATTTTCTATTTTTTTCTTTCCTAAGAACTTGAAAAATCTGTTCCTAGGCGCCTAAGATGGCACTGTAAGTGGCGACCTGTAAACATTTCACTGTAGTCATCTGAGTACATGTGACAATAAACCTAATTCAATTCAATTCTATTCTATTTTCTTTTTTGAAGAAAACCTGTCAATTCCTCCACCAATTATTGAACAAATACAATTATGCCACAAGCTATTTAAATGTCAGGAATATAGTTTAATATGGTTGTCTTCATGCTGCCCACTTTTGGGTGACTGTCTGTGTGGAGTTTGCAGATTCTCCCCATGTCTGCGTGGGATTCCTCTGGGAGCTCCGGTTTCCTCCCACAGTCCAGAGATATGCAGGCTAGGTGGGTTAGCCATTTTAAATTACCCACTGGGTTCAGGGATGTGTAGATTAGGTGGGGTTAGAGGGTACTAGGGTCTGTGTGGGAGTTCTGAGGGTCAGTGTGGACTTGTTGGGCCAAACGGCCTGTTTCCACACTGTAGGAATTCTACACAAAAATATAAAAGAAATACTTAACTTCTTACCTTGATCTCTCATTGCCAATTCTCCAGTTAATAATTGCTGATTTTTGTCGGTTTAACTTTTTCTAATTAATGTGACTTACATAACATTTCATTAGTTTCTCCCTCTGAACTAACTCCACTTCCCATTTTATATCCCAGCAAACAAATTGCAGTTCAATGTAATTGAATGCTGAAGTTTAAAAAGTAATTTTGTTGCATCGTAAGATGGTCAAGCTAAATGAAGCATCTTAATTCATCAGGCTCGGAAACATTAGCAATTATAAACTCACTGTGGTGTAAGCAGCTTAATGCTATTAAATTGAGATCACCAGTTTGCAGTCCTCAGGAGGTGAATGTTTATTTTTTTTAACGAAAACTGGTTTAATTATTTGTACATTCTATCAATTTTAAGGGCCACTGTGCATTTTATACATGCAACACAATAGCATAAAGTGATTCTGTAAATTAATATTGTATTATCAGTCCTTCATTGTTAACCCTTGCTCTACTTAGACAGGAACCTACGCGTCCATGTTTTTTTCTTAAAAATTTATTCATTTATGATTTCTAGCCGTCACGCGAGGCTAGCATTTATTTCCATCCCTAATTGCTGGTGAGAAGAGCCACCCTCTTGAATCCCTGCTGTCTATGTGGTGGAGGCATTCCCGCAATGCAATCAATAGGGTGTTTGAGGGGTTTTGAGCCAGTGACGATGAGGGGGCAGCAATATATTTCAAGCCAGGATGTCATGTGATTTGGAAGTGGTCATGCTCCAATGATCCTGCTCCCCTAATCCTTCCAGATGGTAGATGTTACAAATTTGTAAGTTGTTGCACCTGGTGGTACGCAATGCATGTTTCTCAAAAGGTGGAAAGATTGCATGTTTAAAACTGTGGCTGGGTAGCTGATCAACTGTTCCAGGTTTTGCCCTAGGTTTCAATGACCTTCAAAGACATCCTTCAATTTCAGTGACCTGCTCTTGTAAGTGCAGTCTGCATATAGTTTTATTAACTTTCTGGTCAATGGTGGTTCCCAGGCTATTGAAAGTGGTTTGACTTTGGTGATGGTAATTGGACTGAAAATCAAGAAAAAGGAGTTGTGCTCTTTTATGAAGAAAATAGTCATTGCCTGGCACTTGTATGACACAAATGTTCAAACTCAAATATTTTCCAGGTCTTACTGTACGAATGTTTGTTCATCTGGGCAGTGCAGTGGCTCAGCAGTTAGCAGTGCTGCCTCACAGTACCATGGACCCAGGTTCAAACCACCCTTGGGCAACTGTTTACGTGGAGTTTGCACATTCTCCCCATGTCTGTGTGAGTTTCGCATGGGTGTTCTAGTTTCCTCCTGCAGTCTAAAGATATGCAGATCAGGTTGGTTGGCCATGTAAATTTCCCATAGTTTCCAGGGATGTGCAGGCTCGGTGGATTAGCCTTAGAAAATGCACAGTTACAAGGATGGTGTGGGTCTGCCTGGGACGGTCTATGTGGACTGAATGGCGTGCTTCCACACTGCAGGGATTCTATTATCTGAGGAATTGTGTGTTAATGAGCGTTCCTGCTTCTGATATTCTAATGGAGGAAAGGCCATCAATGTTGAAGCCAAAGACTAAATGTTGCTACACTGTCCTGAAAGTAAGTTGATTGGCTTCTGGCAACCAAAAACATTTCCTTTTGTGCTCGTCATGGTTTCTGTTCGTGGAAAGATTTCCTCTCCAATGGTCTAATCTTAATTAACTTCAATTTTCTTTGTCACACTTGGTCAAATACTGCCTTGATCAAGGACAATGATTCTCAGCCTAACCCAATTATTTTTCTTACTCAGTTTTGGAGCAAGATAGCAATTGAGTTAGTGGTTGAGTGCTCCTGGTAGAAATCAATTTAGCCTTTAGTGACTGGTTTACTGCTGAGTTGGTGCCACTTATTAACACTGTCCACAACACCTTTGATGGTTTTAGATGAGGTAATTTACTGGAATGCATTTCTCATGCTTCTTTGTGAGCTTTCTTCTGCCTTGTCAAATCGATCCAGTATTAAAGCTGTACTGAAACAGCTTGTTGGCAGATGCAGCTAGTTCTGGAGAAAAGTTCTCTAAACCATTGCTAGAAAATAGCCTTTACAGTATTCAGCTCCTTCAGCCATTTCTTGGTAACACCCGAAGTGAGCCGTGTAGTCAGAAGACTGGCATCTGTGAAGCTGGAGATTTCAAGAAGAGGCTGGGATGTATCATCCTCTCAGGAATTCTAGCTGAAGATGGTTTGAAGCAAATTCTTTTGCTTTGTCTTTGTCAACCACATGCTGGATTCCTTTATCATCAACAGTTGGGCATATTCATATAGACACTTCGTCCACTCATTTGTTTAATTGTCTACTACCATTCACAACACAATATACTAGATCAGCAAAAAATATGATTAGTTTGTGGCATTGTCTAGCTCCATCCACTGATGTACTTCTTTTACCATTTGGCTTACATCCCACCATATGTTGTAGTTTCACTGTTTTTGTTATGCTTTGTCCTGCTCTTCTTCATTGAGCCATGTTTGTTTCTTTAAGTTGGTGGTAATCATAGATTGAGAGAGATGCCAAATTGTAATTTTAAAGGCTTTGATTGCATTCAATTCCTCTGCTCTTCATAGACTACAGACCCTCATGAATACTTAGATTAGAACTTATTGTTCTGTTCTAAACTTATATAGCCCAGTGAAATGCCATACAAAATGTAAGAGGTGGCGTCCACAACTGTCAATATTCCTACTTACCAATATGGCCCTCAAAACAGATAGATATGTGAGGTTGAGATCAAGTAGCTTTCTCACTCACTTGTTCATCTAATTTCCTAACACAGGTCCAACAGTTATAAGAGAAAGATTTTCATTTATAGAACAATTTTAAAACTTCCAAACTCTCAAAGCACTTTACAGTCAAACAAGACCTTTTGATGTGTAGTCATTGTTTAATGAAGGAAACACCACAATCAATTTGCAACCTCTCAAAAAGAGCAACTAAATATTAACTGACTAATTTGTTGTGTTTTGTGCAGTTACTTGTGAGAAATATCCAGGTACTCGCCATTTAACTTTGTGCAGTTTAATGTTATTTTACTTGAATGCTGTTTTCCTTTTAGGCTTTCTTTTGAGTTAGGTTGCCATTTCCATTTCTAAGTTGCACATCACCTGCATTGTAATTATTTGACAAAGGGTTAAAGAGTCACAGAATCAGAGATTCATGGAGCATGGCAACAACTCATCCGTGAAGACCAGGTTTCCGAAAAGGAACTAATCCCAAATGCCTGCGCTTGGCCAATATCCCTGTAAAGGCTTCCTATCCATATACCTATCCAAATGTCTTTTGCATGTTATAATTGTACTAATTTCTACCACTTACTCTGGCAGCTCATTCCATATACTCACCACCCTCTGTATGAAAAAGTTGTCCTTCAGATCCTTTTTAAATCTTTCCCCTCTCACCTTAAATCCATACCCTGTGGCTTTGCACACTCCTAGCGTGTGAAAAGGACCTTGTCTATTCACCTTGTTTATGCCCCTCATGATTTTATAAACCTCTCTAAGGTCACCCATCCTACACCTGCACTTAGTCATATTCCTTCTGTACTCTGGGCACTGACCTTCATACATTGCAAGAGCCAATCACCACCACCAAAACAGGACCATTTATTTCTGTGCCAGCTATTTATGTGCCAGCAGATGATTTAACTGAGCCTGCACCTGTTTCGACATTTGCCCACCGACACACCAGGGAAAAATAGTCCCAGCCTTTCTAGCTTCTCCTAATACTCAAACCCACCAGAGTCTTGAGTCGGGATCAGCGCCATGAGAACGCAAGTGTGGTGTCTTTTTTCCTGGATAAACACTTGCAATAAAAATAGTTCAGCTTCTTGAATGTAAAACACAGTATTTTTCACAGTGGTGTGAAGTAATTTATTTTGTTTTACGTGCTGACCTCCACAATATTTGTAATTTATCTTTCGGTCTTGATTTCCTTTTTGTTGGCCTTTCTTTGGATTCTTGTTCCTTTCTTCCACCTCATTTTGCTTGAATTTTTGAGGACATATTTTTAAAATAGTGAACAGGCCTGAGCTGCTTAACAGCACAGTATATAGATTTGAATTGCTTCTCCACATTGCAGGCATATTCATCTGTCCTCCCATGTCTATGCCGCAGCTCTTGATTTACAAGTTCAGAGCTTTTCCATATGCTTTTCGCTTCTTCAACAGTCAATGCCTGAATTGACAGGGATGTAAGAGCTCTGTTAATGCTTTCACATATCAATTGGTTGGATCTCTTCAATTCAACCTCTTATGCTGAACACAAAGTAATCATAGGCTACGCTTGCTCAGGGCTCAAAGCATGCCTTCAAGTTGTTGACATTTCTGCAATCTGCTTTTTTCCTGATCTTTGAAAAAATTTAGGGTGGAATACAATTTGAAACAGTCTCTTCCCAATAATGATAAATGTGTAATACTCATAGCTGCTCTGTTTTGTTAATTAAATCTATTACAATTTTATCATTTTGCAATAATGAGTGGAAAGACCACTAGTTCCATTTGACAACGGCTGATCTTCCACACGATTCTTCAACATTCGATCTCAGCACTAGTCTGGCACCATGCTTCATAATCGCAGGATGACTGCCTGGTTAGTACTGTGTCTTTATTGGACTGGTGGTATGATGGATGCCTGCTGTGGCATATTGGAGAGGGCACATGATTATGGCATTTCTGGAAGGACATTTGTACAAATTGCATCCTTTTCCTGTAGATTAACCTTTTTAATATTGCCATACAGTGAGTTATTGAACTTTTCACACAACATTGACCTTTTCCATTTTCCCATTCCCCAGACCTATCCTTCCCCTTCTCTGTCATTTGGAAAAAGGAATGATATTGATGTAAATGTCTCATTTACATGGCCATTTTATTTATTACCAGCTTTAAGTATTTTTAATAAGATTTAATTTTTATGTCTATATTCGGGTTGCAAACGATGGCCTTCACTATCCTTGTGCACTGCTGTGTCACATGTAATATAACTTCCTGGGACAATGTGAGAGCCAGCCCACATTTTCTGAAGCACATTTTCCCTTTTATGACTTATTAAATTTCACTGCACGTTAAACAGTTTCTCAAAAAAAGTATTATACCTTGATAGAGAAACATAGATAATAAATGAGAAGTTTGAAGCCTGAGCCACGTCAATCATCCACACACCATACAGCACTGAGCAAAACTCTGGCTGTGACAAGAGATGGTGGATGGCAAATTCTCTGATGCCAGACCTCAAGTTTACATCCAAATTAATCTTCAGGCTCATGTCTACAATGTTTGAAACGATACATTAATCAACAAATTTCCAAGTGATTTTGTGCTAATTGAACTGAGAAATAGCAGTGCGAGCATACTTTTATCTCCTTTCATATTTGCCTGTCAGTTTGTGACTTTGGCCCATAAAATATTCATTTCACTATTTGGATCCTATGTGTCTATCTCATTTATTCTATGATAGATTTACTATGACCCTTTTGAAATTCATTAAAGGAGGCTGATCAGAATTACCTAAAAGCTCTCTCTGACAGCCTGGTGGCAGAAACAAATGTATGCTAAACTACTGAGAGGTTTCTCACCTTCTTTCTAGCTCCCTACATGTCTTCAAAATCATTTAAAAATGGAATAGAACTCAGATACTGTTCCACTAAATGTGGTACGCCCTTTTTAAGCAATAGTGCCTCCTCAGAATGGGACTGTGTACTTAGACATTCTGTGAGCTGGGGTCTGTCTCAGGCTTCCTTAGATGGCCTCTTAATAATATTATAAGAATATTAGTCCCTCGGTGTGTAAGTGTCTCCGGCACCTGGCTCTTGTTGCCCGGAATGGGTGCTGGTGGCCACATCATTGCAGGACCACTTGTAGGTGTTTTGAAACAACTAAACTTTCTCAGTTACTCTAGAGGACAACTCGTTGAGGTAGCACAATGTTAAGTATGGACCAGATCGGGTAAGAACACCAGCTTTCCTTTCCTTAGAGGTAAAAGTGAATCAGTTTGCATTTTTTTAAAATGATATTAGATTTTTGTTTATTTTGTTTGCACATACTTTAAACTGAATGCTAATTCTCACCTGTTGGGTTGGAACTTGAAGTAATGTTCGGATGGATTATTAATTCTGTAACATAACCACTACCTAACTGCATTAACATGCTAATGTTCTGTAAGTCACCTTTAAATGGTCATAAGCTGTAACATATAATGAATGAAACAAACACCATGAAACAATCTTGATCAAGTGGATTGAAGCACTTTGGAAAAATTAAATCTTGATAATTTAGTATAAATGCACATACAATAGATAATATCTTAAATTACTAAGAAACTACAGTTGGTATTAGGACGTTGGAAAGCAAGTTTGGAAGAATATATGTTCAAGTTCAAAGCATAGGCAGGAGCACTGAACGTGAACACTGCTCTGCCCCTCTACAACAACAAATGGAAAATATTGGGATAAAGTTACTTGGTGCAAGACTCTTCTCCGATCCAAAAGATTCTTTTCTTTATTCTAGATATCAACATCATATTAAGAACTCAGATACTGTTCCACTAAATGTGGTACACCCTTATTAAACTATGAAGCAATAGTATCTCCTCACAATGGCACCGTGTGCTTAGACATTCTGTGAGCTGGGGTCTGACTCAGGTGGCCAACCTACAACAGGCTTTTTCATACAACTTCAGATGGCTTGACTGAATCACTGTACCCACTGCAGCAACAATTTTTTTTTGTTAAAAGCTTTCTTTCTTATCCTTTTTGTTTTGCAATGGCAATGTGCCATAGAATGCAATGCATGGTATTGTTTAATTTATTTAGTTTTTAATGGCATCACTGTTCTGTTCAAAGATCCTGCCAGATGTACTTTCTCTGGGCCACGCCCCAAGGCTATTTTCAAATATACATTGGCAGTTATTTTGAGGCGTTAACTCTAATATCCTTTTTAATCTCCAATACTGGACCAGAGGAATATTTTTTCTGGTCTTAATGGGCACACAAGAGGCTCCATTTTTTGCCTCATGTTACCAGTACAGGTTTAAATTAATTTGCATGCTTGTGTGTAGACTTAATTTCCCAATCTGTTTTCTAGGTCTCATATCCATAGTATAGTTTTTCAGTCAAAATGTACAGAATCACAGTATTGTTGTAATGCAAAAAGAGTCCATTTGGCTCATTGTTTCTGCATTGGCTCTTTGAATATTTGTCCTTTCCTTTTTCTTGCAACCTTGCACATTGTTCTTATTTAAATGATCATCAAACACCCTCTTCAGTGTCTCAGTTGAACTTGTCTTCACCACATATCTAGGCAACACATTCCAAGCCTGGATCACTCACTACTTAAAACCATTTTTTCATAAACTCTCATTTACTTCTTTTGCAAAGCACTTTAAAACTGTACCTTCTGGTTCTTGAACATTTTTTTGAGTTGGCACATCCCTTTCTGTTCTGTCCAGACTTCTCGTGACTCTGAAACTTCTATCAAATCTCCCCTCTAGCTTCGGTTTTCCAAGGAAAGCAGTCACAGCTTCTCTAATCTTTCCTTATAACTGAATTTTCTCATCCCTGGAACCATCAAGTCAATACATCCTGCACTCTTTTCAATGTATTCATATCTTTCAGAAGATGTGACACCAAGAATTGTAGACAATATTCAAGCTGAGCAAAAACTATCATCCTATATCAATTTAGCATAACCTACCTGCTCTTGTACTCTATGCCCCGATTTAAGAATTTACCTTATTAACAGCTGTCTCTACCTGTTATGACACCTTCAATGACTTATCTGCATATACACCGAAGTCTCTGTGTTCCATATGCCCTTTTGAATGGATCCATTTATTCTATGAAGTTTCTCCGCGTTCTTTGCACCAAATAGTAATACTTCACACTTCTCTACATTGAAATCAATCTGCCATCTGTTCATCCATTCTACCAATTTGTCAATGCCTTCTGTTCTCCTCACAGTTAATAATTCTTACAAGATCTTTGACACCATTCTTCTTCGATGTTTCACTTAAAGATCACGAGACAAAATCTGCAAACAGGACTCTACCACCACCACTAACTTCCACTCATTAACATGAAGAACATTAAGGAACAGTTATATAATTCAAAGTGATTGAAACAAACAAGATTATGGGTTATAATGAATTACATTGTTCTGTATTGTGGGATCTACTTGCATCATGCTAGCAGGATATACACAAAGTACATTCTTGAATCTAACACCGAGAATGTCAATAGTGCCAAAATATTACATAGAATTATATAAAATACACACCACAAAGGCAGACCTATTGGCTGAGTTTGTCCATGCCAGTTGTTATGCTACTAATTCTCCCATCATTCAGTACCACTCGCTTTCCCTTTTCCCTCATTTAAAAGAACATTAACTGCTTTCAGGCTAGTTTCTGATTGATCTCAATGAGCTCTTGGTATGATTGTAGAATAGCTTGGCATTTTCCTGAGTTTTTTGAAGCAGTGGACGTTTGTAGACGGTGATATGTGCTACATGTTTCAATCCTTACTTCAAAGATCCAGTGCAAAACAACTGTTGCTCGTGATGAGCTTTGTGGTATACATCTCCCTTGACCAGGACATGA
Source organism: Stegostoma tigrinum (assembly GCF_030684315.1). Classification (NCBI taxonomy): domain Eukaryota; kingdom Metazoa; phylum Chordata; class Chondrichthyes; order Orectolobiformes; family Stegostomatidae; genus Stegostoma; species Stegostoma tigrinum. The sequence goes on along the minus strand of NC_081368.1, from coordinate 57,636,584 downwards.
CAGAGAAAATAAAGTAGAGGGAATACAGAGTAGAACAAGCTTCTGGAAGAGAAAGGTGGAGGAGACTGTATCTGTCAAGGGTATTCAAGACATAATTCTCCAACCTAAACAGAATTGATGAACAATGAATTAACTGCTGTTTCTCCATTTAAAAAAAAAGTCTTCGTTGAATTCTGCCCCTGCAGGCAAACTGGTAATAATATAGCAAGTGGCTATAACGGCAACCTCAGATGCAAACTTTTATGGCCTTGCCTTTCTCACAGCTGTAGCAAGCAATACGTGCAATGTTTTCCCTGTTCACCATTATCCTGTGGTGTAAGGATCACTAAAACTGTGGTTAATAAGGACACTGCATTTCATTCTCTCTTACTATGGAAACAGACAGAGCAAGCATGCAGGTCCATGAGAATTGCAGGCAAGGCGCTTTGGGGCTGGCACACATCAAATTAAATAAGTACTGCAACAGCAAGAGATTTTATCCCTGAATGTTTAGCTGGTATGAGTTCATATGCAATGTTACATACAAGTCAAGGTCTGGTAACCTGGCGGTTATATTCATTCTATGGAAGCCTGCTTTATCATTTGCATTTGAACCATCAGACGAAATCAGAAGTAACTGTGTGACAAAAAGTGATCCACTGTTACGGCCGACAGACCCGGGACAAACATCATTCCAGCTGAGCATTACTTTTGTAATAAAAGCAATGGTGCTGCACCAAATGTGATAAGTAGATTATAAAGCTAACGTCAATATAGTCCAAAGGGCTGCTTTCTTGTCAGAGAGTGATGACTGTGTTGTATGAAAGAAGAGAAGGTTAGCACTCTCCTTAATAAGGATGGAAGGGGCCCATGTGGCCTTACAACAGATAAATAGTTAAGGCATTGCCACCCTATGGCCATTGGTAGGGTGAATGCATATGGTCTTTTCCCCAGGGACAGGGAATTGAAAACTAGAGGGCATAAGGTGAGAGGCGATAGAGTTGAGAAGGGCTCAAGGGATAACTTCTTCATGCAGAAGGTGATGCATACATGGATTGGGCTACTGGAGAAAATGGTTGAGGCAGGTACAATAGCAACATTTTAAAAGGTACATGGATGAGAAAGTTTTAGAGTGATACGGACCAAATGCTGGCAATTGTAACTACCTGACTGAACACCATGGTGAGCATAGACCAGTTCAAGCCAAAGGGTCTATTTCATGTTGTATTACTCTATGACCGGTAGTGGTTTAACCTGAAGGTCACCACACTTCAGAGAAGGTGGGACCTTTGATGGGAACCTCAGCCAATGCAGGAATCAAACCTATACTGTATGTGTCATTCTGCATTGTACACCGGCTGCCCAGCTACCTGATCTAGCCCATCCAGTGGATCGTTGAACACCTGAATAATAATTGCACTGTCTGAACTGCCCCTGAGGAGCCCTGCAGACACTTGACACAGCATGGCTCATGAGCCATGGTAATTTTTCAGGTGCTACAACTCTTTATTAAAGCGAGAGCACATGCTTTTCTAGTAAAAAATACAGCAATTAACTGAGATGGAGGGACGAGGATGTAGTGGTAGGGTTAACACATACATAGGTGAATGCCAGGTTATGCTCTGATGCAACTGTCATCTCAATAGTTATGGGACTGGCAAAGTGTTGGTGAAGCCATTGCAGATATTTTGTCACTCAAGTAATATTTAATGTTCACTTTAACCCCTGCCAGAACTTCTTGAGTGAATGCACTCAGTCTGACTCACAGCCTCAATATCTAGCCAATCAGCACACTCCTTCCTTGATGCTTTATATAGATTGGTCAGTTTGTGCAAGGATGCCAAAGTGGCACATACGACAATTCCATAATACTTAATGGCTCACTCTCACCCTGTCAGGTAACCACCTCCTTTCCCTTTCTATTTATTCTTCTGAAACATGAGAGCCTTGGATATTCAACTCACAAACTTGCTCTCCCTGCAACCTATCTCAGCAATTGCCACCAGATAATGCCAATTTATCTCGATTTGTGTTCTAAACTCATTAATTTTATTCTGATTGCCACAAGCAGATCATACTCAAAGACTTTAAGATAGTTCGATTATCAACTTTTCCTACTTCTATATAGTTCTCTAGAATGGGAGGCAAATTTTTAAGGCTCCAGATCAGACGTTCTTCCCTACCATCCACTGTGTGTTGTTGTGTTCAATTTAGCCTGTTCACTCACAGCAGTATAGATTTCACCTTACTTCATAATGGTAACCATAACCAGACCGACAGAATCAGAGACAACAGGTAAGTGTGAATTGTGTGTGCAGTGATGGTAAACCATGAGGTTAGCCTGGCAACCTAAACCTAGACATGGGGAAAATGCCCAAATTGATGCTCAATGGTGGTATGGGTGGCTTGTAATGCACTTCAAGGTGTCCCAATGCACTAAACCACAGTTAGCACAAAAGCTGCAAAAGTACAAAAGGCCCATGACAGATGGCATGGTTAGCAACAGGAAAGAATAATTCCTCCCCAGTAAGAAATTTTATACAGAAATGGGGAAGAAACAACTACTCAGAAAACACATTAATCGCAAGCATGTGATGAAACAGGGCACAATCCAAGCTGTGCAGGAACTCTACTGGCAGAAAGCCAATGGGGGTTTGCATGAGTAAAGAGAGACCAGGCTAACACGACTATGGCAGCATAGGAAATGAAATTAAAGCAGTATGCGACAGTGCCAGAATTAGGGGATGTGGAGGTGCAGGCTGAACTCTTCCTGGGGAATGTACAAGGCTCACAGCAAATATTTCACTTTCTCTATGGTACAGGCCTACAGGACAGATTTTAGAATGAAGATATTAATGTGAATGGGCCAGACATTAGCTTTCAGTGAGCTACCAGAGCAGACTTATTGGTCTTTTTGGATGCAACACAATGGATGTTAAACCATAAATTCTGAGAACACCCTCCATTATGCTTGGAGACATGGAAAGTATAAGAACCAGAGATTTAGGCCATTGCCTGGCACACTTTGTGACAATGAGAAAGAAAAGGTTACAAAGTTTTAATTCCTAATCGTTGTGATTCTCTATTAAGAATGCTTGTTTGTCTTTGGACATTCATCAGGTAGCAGATATTGAAAAAAAAATGTTTTGCAAGAGAGTGAGGCAACTCTTCATTTCTATTGAATTAAGAAATGCAAAAGATGTGAAAAAAGATGCCAAAGAGGCTGACGGCTAAGTTACTGGAAGGCAGTCCAAATAGTGCTTTGCTATTTCTTCATATAGTCACAGGGAAAGAATTAAAAACACAACTCCTTTATCACAAGCATTTTATTACAAGGAACAAGAATATGCCCCTGAACTCTTCAAACCTGCTCTGCTGTTCAATAAGATCATGATTGATCTGATTTTAACTTTAAGCCTATATTCCTGCATATACCTCATAATCTTTCAGTCCCTTAACAATCAGGATTCCATCTAACTCTGCCTTAAAAATATTTTGAAATTCTGCATCCATTGCCTTTTGAGGAAAGGAATTCCAAAGACTCTCACTCCTTTTCAGCGATTATTTTTGTCATCTCTGTCTTAAATGGGAAACTTCTTATTTTTAAACTTTGACCTGTAGTTCTAGACACGCTTTCGAAGGAAACATGCTTTCAATATCTACCAATTCAAGTCCCTTTAGAACCTGACATGTTTCATTTAAAATGCCTCTGATGCTACTAAACTCAAGAGGATGCATGTCTAGTCTTTCCTCATAAAGCAATCTGTTCTTTCCAGGTATTCATCTAGTAAACCTTTATTGAATTGTTTCTAACACATTAATTTCCTTCTGTAAGTACAATGACCAGTGATGTACACAATACTCCGGAAGTGGTGTTATCATTGCCCTATGTAACTGAAGCATAATCTCCTTCACTTGCATTCAACTCTTCTCACAGTAAAACATAACATTTTATTCACGATAACATGGTGCGAAGCTGGATGAACACAGCAGGCCAAGCAGCATCAGAGGAGCAGGAAAGTTGATGTTTCAGGTCGAGACCCTTCTTCAGAAAATTTTTTTTTGCAATGCACTTCTAGGTGCCCCTGTGTCCTGAAACACAGATAGCATTACAGAAAAATCATTACAAAAAATGCTTGGTCATGTTATCTCAGATTCTCCAGCATCAGTAGTTCGTACTATCGCTATAAAATTTTATTAGTTTTCCTGATTACTTGCTGTACCTGCATACTAACTCTCTGCGATTCATGTGTGAGGGCACCCAGATTTCTCTGCATCTCAGAGCTCTGAAGCCTCCCACCGGTTAGAAATGTTTTCTTTTAATTCTTTCTACCAAAATGGACAATTTCATATTTTCTCATGTTATACTCCATTTGCCAGATCTTTGTCCACTTACTTAACCAATTTATATCTCTCCGTCACCTTCATGACTTACATTCCAATCTATATTTGAATCATCAGCAAATTTAGCTATCATGCCTTTGGAGCCTTCATCTAAACCATTCAATAAATTGTGAGGAGTTGAGTCTTTAATACTGACTCTGGGGCACTCCACTCAAGATATTCTGCCTGTTTGACAAAGATCCATTCCTACCCTTCATTTCCTGTTAGTAGTCAGTCGTCTGTCCATGCCAATATGTTACTCCCAACACATTTTCTAACAGTGTATTGAAATGTGCCGCTTTATCAAATGTCTTCTAGAAACCTAAGTGCAATACATCTTCTGGTCCCCTTTTTACCCACAGAAAAAGCTACTTCATGGAGGAACTCTCTTCATTTAGGTAAACATGATTTTCTTTTGACAGAACCATGTTATGTTGAACTTATCCAAGTGCCCGGTTTTAATGTCTTTAATAATAGCTGATAAGTTTTCCTCAATGATGTTAAGCTAACTGGATTGTAGTCGTCTGTTTTCTACCTCCCTTGTGAAGAAAGGAGTTACACTATGAAACTGTAAAAGGAAGGAACAGGAGTAGGCTGTTTGGCCTCTTGAACCTGCTACAGTCTTCAACAAGAACATGGCTGACCCAGCACTCCTCACATCAACTTTCCTACCCTTTCCTAGAACACATGGTTTCCCCTACTGATCAAGAATCTATCTATCCCAGCCTTAAACATACACAAGGTCTGCCCCCACAGCTCTCAATGGTGAGAAGTTCCAGAGATTCTCAACCCTCTGAGAGAAGAAATTCCTTCTTATCTCAGCCTCAAATTGGCACCCTTTATTCTGAGACTATGACCTCTAATCCTAGACTCTCCCATTAGGGGAAATGTACTCTCAACATATACCCTATCAAGCCCCTTAATAACTTTTTATGTTACAATGAGATCAACTCTCATTCTTCTAAATTCCAAAGAATAGAGTTCTAAACTATTTAACCTTTGTTTAAAAGGTAATTTGTCCTTCCAGCGTTCAATCAAGTGAAATTTGTCCGAACTTTCGCCAATGAACAAGGAACAATCCTTAAACAAGGAGATCAAAGCTGCTTATAGCGCTCGAGATGTGGTCTTACCAACACGGTGTGCAATTATAGTAAGACTTTCAGACTCTTAAACATCAATTCCCTTGAAATAAGGTCCAACATTCCATTAACTTTGCTGATTACCTGATACACATGTGTGCTAGCTTTCTGTGCTTCATACATGAGTAACACCAAATCTCTTTGTGTTGCAGCTTTCTGCATTAGCTATTTTCTATTCCAAAGGAACCTTTCTATATATAATGAACTTCGGAAAATGAACATCATTAACAAAATTAACAAGTACAATTTTACTAGCTTTTTCTTTTAAGACCATAGAATGAAATCCATCATGACCTTGTGACTTGTCAACTCAATGTCCAACAGTATATTCAGTTCCTTTTCCCTAGTAATTGTAATCTTCTTGTGTTCCCTTTCAATTCCTGATTTGCAGCTATTTCCAAAATGCTACTTGTATTATCTCTTATGAAGGCCAATACAAAATATTTGTTCAATTCATCTGCTATCTCTTTAACAGCCATTAATGATTATCAAGATTAATTTATTTACTTGGGTCTGTAATTTAGACATGCTTGCTCCTTGGATTCAACGCACACTATTCCTGAAAACACAATCACATCTTTCAAGGATATTCAGTCCTGCTGGAGAAAATAAAGAAGAAATAATGTTGTCTGGAGTCACATGTAGGCCAGACAAGGTAAGGACTGCACATTTCCCAGTGGCTCAGTCGTTAACACTGCTGCCTCACACTGCCAGGGACCCGGGTTTGATTCTAACCTCGGACGAACGTCTGTTTGGAGTTTGCATATTCTCTCCATAACTGTGTGGATTTCCTCTGGGTGATCCAGTTTCCTCCAACAGCCCAAAGATGAGCAGGTTAGGTGAATTGGCCACGTCAAATTGCCCATAGGGATGTGTAGACTAGGTGAGTTGTTAGGGGAATAGGTCTGAGTGGGATGCTCTGAGGCTCAGTGTGGACTTGTTGAGCTGAAGGACCTGTTTCCACACTATAGGGATTCTACGATTTCCTTCCCTAAAGGACATTAGTGAACCAGATGAGTTTTTCCAATTTTTGACAATGCATTCATGGTCAGCATTAGACTCTTAATGCCAAACTTCTTTTTAAATTGAATTCAAATTCCACCATCTACTGGGGTGGGATTTGAGCCCAGGTTCCCAGAACTTTAGCTAATTTTCTGGATTAATGCTCTTGTGATAGTACCACTAGGTCATTGCCTCCCCAACTTCTTCAACCACATCTCCTCATTTTAATACCCTTTAAAGGGGTCCTCCAGGGTTTTACCCTATTCAGTTCCCTCAATATTTTATATGTTTCAATTAGGGAACAGTTTATTCTTTTAATCTCCAATGGGTATCAAACTATCCTGGTCAATTTTTCTCCATAAGATCAGCTTTTCATTTTCGGAATCAGGTGATTGAGCCTTCTCTGGATTTTAGGTCAATGGGTCATCTCAAACCATAGTGCAGCCAATGAAATTGGGTCAACTCTCATTGGCCATATTTCTGGTGTTTTGTTAAATGACATTGGATCAACTGACATCTCCTTGACCACAGAGTGCAAATGTTATTGCATTTACCTTACAATGCATGGTTTCCTCTTAGTTCAATGTTTTTATTCATTATTTTGTGGTGACAATTATTGTGTGCAAAGGGCTTGATTCCATAAAAATGCTTTATTGCGTATGTTACACAAAAGCCAAACATTGGTTTCTGACTATTTGTTCCAGTGAAAATTGGCCACCTTTTTGATAGATGTGGCAAAAACTGTATAAGGGTATTACAGATAATATGACAATATTGGAGTTTTATTCCCTGTTTATCCTCGGCTTAATTTGACAGAATGCGTTAAAACAAATATTGAAAACATCCTCTTTTACTTAAGCCTGCAGCTACTTTCTTAAATCTTAGTTATTTCTCTTTTAAATGTTCTATCATTCAGACCACTTTCCTTATTCATTATTCACCAGGCACCATTCAGTCTGTTTCTGAACTGAATTATTTATCAACCATAGAACTGCTTTAATAAAACTTTATTATTTTCCGATATCATTCTCTTTCAATATTGTGGTTGAATTCATCTTTGGATGTTCTAAATACCAATAATGGCATTGATGTTGAGGAAATTATTGGGGGTAGCTTAACTCAGTTGCCTGATTTGTAACATGGAGTGAGACTAACAACACTGCTTTGATTCCAGTACTAGCTGAGGCTCAGCCTTTTAGCCCACATCTCTTACCTAAGTTGTGGTTACATTCAGTTGGAATTCACCACCAGTACTTACAGAGTAGACAATGGTGACTTGTACTTCACTGGAGTCTATTGTTAAGGGTAAGGAATTTTTTATATCGGCTCAACAGTGATACCTTCACCAGATTTATGGTGACAGTTCTGTGTGCATTTTTCTACTGCGTTTTTGGTGTGGTTGCAGCTTTGGGAGGGGAGCAACACTGAAGAGATTTCCAGTTAGGATCTCTAACCCAAGGCTATACACTTATTTTTTTTGAAAATAAACATTGACTTTATTGGCTCACATGTCAGATTTTCTAATTACTAATTGGATTGTCATACATTTTATTTTGTGGGGAAAAAATATTCTGAATATCACACATGGGTATCTGCTAGGGCAATGTAAATTTCCTCACCTCCCTCTCCCTTCAAACACAAAGCACAAGATTGGCCATCGTTCTAATCTTCAAAACAAAATGGCACCTTTTAATTCCATATGGTATTTTCAAAACAGTTTCCTAACATTATTGCTACTGAAGGACTTGTAGTGTAGTGCTACCTTCAAGCCAGGAGGCCTGGGCTCAATTCCCACTTGTTTTAGGCATGTGTAATAGTTTTGCTGAGCAGGTTGTTTAGAAAATATCTATAATACGACCAAGAACATATAATTTAATATTGTTGTATTAAGTTAAATGCAAATTATCGAAAAAGATGAAAACATTTGATAATGCTGGATCATGTAGATTGATGACCCTTCTTAGAAAGTCTCTAGAAAGTATATTATTCCTTTGGGCAGCTGTCTTTAAACAACTTAGTTTCAAAATCATTCAATTTTGGTATAATATCTGTCTCAAGGGACTTAATTCCTCTCCAAATTGCCTACTTATGAATAATTATCAAAGGGCTTAGCTCTAGTTTGATGTAAGCCAAGTTTATGTAGTTAAGTTGGCTGTAGATTTAATCATCACCCTGGGACAAGAATTAATTCTGTTAATCATATACTCTGCAATTTATTTCTATCTCCTTTAATATTTGTAACATTCTATCTGGTGTTACTCAATTTATTGAAAGAATGCAATAACATTAATGATTAGTATTTCTTATTTCCTGTGTCAACTGCAGCAACTGAATTACCAGATTAGTAATATGTAATTATCCAGCGTTTAGTAGCCAAATGCTACACATTCAGAACTTGATAAATTAATGGTTCGTTATCAGAATACTGAAAAGAAAAACAATTTTTCAGCAATATTTGTTAAAACTTGAGGGCTGAAGCAATAACTAGTGAAGTAACAGTTTCTGAGATAGTGGGAGCTGCAGATGTTGGAGAATCCAAGATAACAAAGTGTGAAACTGGATGAACACAGCAGGCCAAGCAGCATCTCAGGAGCATCACCCTATTCAGACCAGTAATTGCACATCTCTGGAGTAGTGTGACTTGAACCCGGGCCTCCTGATCCAAAAGTAGGGACACCACCATTGTGCCAGAAGCTGTCCCAGTGAAGTAATGGTTAAAATTGAAAGCTTAAAGCAGACATCTGTTCAAAATAGGTCCTTGATGTTACCTAAATGTAAAACAGCTTCCGAAATCAAGTACATTGGAGATAGCTTGGTGGGTCAGTGGCTCGCACTACTACCTCACAGCACCAGGCACCTGGGTCAGTTTCCATCCTTAGGTGATTGTCTGTGTGAGTTTCCTCCCATAGGCTGAAGATGTGCAGATTAGGTGGATTAGCCATGAAAAATGTGGGGATGGGTTAGGGCTGGATGGCTGTTTGTCAGGGGGTTGTTGTGGGCTTGATGGGCCAAATACTCAGAGAGACAGATAGCAACAGCACAGAGAGTAGAAAAACAATGGGTGAAGTTGGAGTAGGAGAGAAAGTAATGATGTCAAAATGAAGATCACTGACTATGTATGTAAATACATGAAAGAAGCAAATAAGATTGAGGAGTTACAAGGACAGATTGCCATTTGGAACTGCAATGTTGTGGCAATACAGAAGCCTTATCCTAGAGTTCTGTAGGGATTCTATGATTTGTTCCTTTGCTCTGCAAAATGGATACTGTTTTGAACTCTTTGCCACACTTTCTTTGGTCCAGCAGTGCAAAGCTCTCCTTAACCAATAAAACTAACTTTCTTTTCTCAATACCCAGTACCAAGGAAATTTATAACGCATAGAGCAACTATCCAAAAAATAAGGCCTCTCTATTGCCACAATATTGCAGTTCCACACAGTGATCTTCTCAAATTGGAAAGAAAAGGCAAACAAATCCAGAATTTCCCTTATAACAAAGGATACAGAAAGTAAAATAATGAAAATGTGCTTATGAATAGTACCTAGTAGAAAATACAATGGAGAACCAAAAGAAATATAATAGATTCAGAAGGGAGGTCAAGAAGCAGATTAGAGAAATGAAGCAGGATTATTAGAAAGGATTGATGGTCAACATAAACAGAATCCCAAAATTGCCTCTTGCACATCAATGGTAAAAGCTGATTAGTGACCAAGAAAGGAATTTACACATGGAGGCATGCAGATGTTAAATTAATAGTTTGCACCTTCTTATTCGTTAAAAAAAGGAGAGACTGCCCAAGCCATGCTGGCAGAGGAGAAAGCTCAGAGATAACACAGTGTGGAGCTGGAGGAGCACAGCAGGCCAGGCAGCATTAGAGGAGTAGGAAAGTTTAAGTTCCAGGCCAGGACCTTTCTTCAGAAATTTCTGTGTTCCTCCAGCTCCTCACTGTATTATCTCTGAGCCTAGCACTGGCAGTTCTTACTATCACAGAGGAGGAAGCTCGGTCACTTGAAAGGTTCGAAACAAAAAGGAGGAAATGCTGGATAAACTATTGATACTTAAAGTTGAAAAGTCACTGAGATTGGATGAGATGCATCCAAAGATATTGAATGAAGTGTGGAAATAGCCAGGGCATTGGCCATAGCCATTCAGTATTTCTTGAACTCAGGGGAGGTACCAGACAACTGGAGAATTGCACATATTATGCCTTTGTCAAAAATTAATGTAGGGATAATCCCAGCAATTACCTGCCGGTCATTTTAAATTCAGTGGAAAGGAAGCTTCCAGAAATAAGTTTTGGGATGGTATTAGTTGTTTCAGATGAGCCAGATTGGTTTTCTAAAGAGGATTTTTTTTTTAACTAAATTGCTGAAGACTTTTTTAAAGAGGTGACAAAAAGTGCTGCTGTTGTGGTGTACATAGACTTTCAAAAGTCATTTGATGTAGCTTGACTTGTGAAAATGGTTGTAGCTCATAGACTAAAATGGGCAGTAGCAATATGATACAAAATTGTCTGACAAACAGGTCATATGTCAGGAAACAGAATTATTGCCGATAGATATTTTTCAGACTAGAGGAAGGTTTAGAGCAAACTTCGGTATTGTGACCTTTGCTTTTTCTGGTATGTATTAATGATACAGATCTCAGTATAAACATACTATTTAAAAGTTTGTGAATGATTCAAAATTTGAAAGCATCTTAAACTGTGAGCAGGACCCTTTATTCATTTATAGAATGATGGCATCCCTGGCTAGGCAGAGTTTATTGCCCATCCCTAATTGCCCAGAGGGCAGTTATGACTCAAAATAAAAATAAAACCCGAAAGAACAGTGGATATCGTAAACCAGGGAACAAAACAGAAGTTGCTGGAAAAGCTCAGCAGGTCTGGCAACATCTGTGAAGGAAAAACCCACTGGCTACTTCTCTATATTAGACTTGCCTCCCTATAAAGGCCAGAAGTGGGGATGTTTGCCGATGATTGCACTATGTTCAGCACCAATCATGACTCTTCACATACTGAAGCAGTTCATGTTCAAAAATGATATCCAGGCTTGAGCTGACGAGTGATAAGTAACAGTCGTGCCACACACCATCACCAATAACCGACAATCCAACTACCAGCCAGTTTCCAGCTCTGAGGAAGGGTCACCAGACTCGAAATGTTAATTCTACTTTTTTTTTCCTTCACTGATGCTGCCAGACCTGCTGGGCAGTTATGAGTCAACGACGTTGCTGTGGGTCTGGAGTCACATGCAGGCCAGACCAGGTAAGGATGGCAGTTTCCTTTCCGAAAGGACAATATTGAATCTGATGAGTTTTTTTCCCCGAACAATTGACAGAGGATTCATTGTCATAATTAGAAAAATAACACCAGATATTTTATTGAATTCAAGCTCTGCCATCTGCGGTGGTAGGATTTGAATCCCAGGTCCCCAGGATATTTGGATCTCTGGATTAACAGCCACAGGATAACACAATGAGGCCATCACTCCCCAATAGTAGAATAAAAGTAGAACTTCAAAAGGACTCTGCAAAGTTGGAGTGGGCAGATAGATGACAGGTTTTTTTTTAAATTCACTTGTGGGACATGTGGGCCTCTGACTGCCCAATGTTTATTGCTCATCCCTAGTTGCCCTTGAGAAGGTGATGGTGATCTGCCTTCTTGAATCACTGTAGTCCACATGCGGTAGGTTGACCCACAATGCCATTAGGAAGGGAATTCCAGGATTTTGACCTAGCAAAAATGAAGGATTGGCAGTATATTTCCAAGTCAGGACGGCACATGGCTTGGAGGAGAACTTGTAGGTGGTGGTGTTCCAATGTAACTGCTGCCCGAGATGCCATGGGTTTGCGAGCTGCTGTGTAAGGATCTTTGATGAAGTTCTGAAGTGCATCTTACAGGTGGGACACACAACTGCCGCTGTTGGTGGAGAGAGTGGATGTTTGTAGATATGGCCAAATCAAGTGGGTTGCTTTGTCTTGGATGGTCTCAAGCTTCTTAGTGTTGTTGCAGCTGACCCCATCTGGGCAAGTCGACAGTATTTCGTCATTTGCATGAGTCTTATAAGTGATGGACAGGCGTTGGGAAGTCAAGGGGTGACTTGTTTACTAGGATTCCTTAATTCTAACCTTCTCTTGTAGCTACTGTGTTATGTAATGAGTCCAGTTAAGTGTCAGGTCCAAAGTAATTCCCACAATGTTACTTGTGAGTAATTCAGCGATGGATACCATTGAATGTCAAGGGATAGTGGTTAGATTGCCTGTTATTAGTGATGGTGATAGCCTGTGTGGTGCAAATGTTGCTCGTCACTTGTCAGCCCGAGCCTGGAAATCATTTTTGAACATGGGCTGCTTCAGTATCTGAGGAGTCATGAATAGTGCTGAACATGGTGCAATCATTGGTGAACATCCCCACTTCTGACCTTTATAGGGAGGGAAGCCTAATACAGAGAAGTGACCTCCAAGCCATGTATATCTGAATAGATCACTGAAGGTGGCAGAATACATGTGGACAGCTGTTAATAAAGTAGACAGCAATCTGGGCTTTATTAATGGGAACATAGAGCCCACTGGCAAGGCTATGCTGAATTCATAGAACTCAGTGAGAATACTGTGTGCAGTTCTGTGTGTCGCACAACAGGAAGGACGTGAATGTAACTGAGAGTGCAGAAGAGAGTTTTGGAAGTGTTCTTAGATATAAAAAGCTTCAGTTGTGAGGATAGTTTGAAGAGGCTGGAAATTTTGTCCTTGGAGAGCAGGCAGAGAGGAGATCTGATAGAAGTTTTCAAAGTTATGAAAGGACTGAATAGAGTAGGCAGGGAGCAATTGTTTCTACTTGTAAAATGCTCAAGAATGAGTGGGCATAGAGGAAAAGTGATTTGTAAACATAACAAACTTAATATGAGCATTTTGGTTGACCCACAACAAGTGGTTTGAATCTGGAATATGGTACTTGGAAATGTGGTGGAGGCAGGTTCGCAAGAAGCATTCAAGCGGGCATTGGATGATTATTTAAATAATACCAGTACGGAAGGTACCGGGAAAAAGGCTGATGAATGTTGCTAAGTCTCAATGCTCTTGGAGAGCCAGTGCAGACATATTTAGCTGAATGGCCTCCGTTCGTGCAGTAACAGTTCTGTCATTCTGTCGTTCTGTTGTTAACTGAATAAATACAGAAGATAATTCATACATGATCAAGTTCCATCGGCAGCAAATTAGTTTAATGGCTGCTGTTGTTAGAATGAGAACTCCTTACACTTTTCAGAATGTCTAATAAGATCTTTTAAGGACATTTGAAAAGGTAAACAAGACCTGGGTTTTAAATCATCGCTTTCAAAAAATGGAGAAATGCATTCACCAGTAAATGTTCAATGACAAAAAAAGTTAAACAATTGTTTATAAAAATTGTTCTATAAGTTAGGTTTAGGTGAGAGGGGAAATATTCAAAAAAGGACCCAAAAGGTGACTTTTTCATGTAGAGGGTGGCACATGTAGGGATAAATCTGCCATGGAATTTGTGGAGGTAGGTACACTTACAACATTTAAAAGGCATCTGGATGGGTATGCAACTGGAAATGGTTTAGAGGGATATGGGCCAAATGTTGGAAAATGGAAATAGACCAGATTAGGATGTCCAGTCGGCATAGACAAGTTAGATCGAAGAGCCTGTTTCTGTGCTGCATGACTCCATGACACTACAACTATGTGTATGTAAATTCAGCGCATGGTTCAGGGTTGCTTCTTTATGAAATCTTAGGTTGTGATCCCCTTTTGTCTTTTGATAGACAAAGATTTCATGCTTTTTTTGAAAAAGACTTCCTGATGTTCTCAACAACCAATATCATCAAGCAGACTAACTGGTTATTTATTTCCTTGCTATTTTTGGTACCTTGCGCCAGTTGTCTAACTATGCATGAGAACAGTGATTAGATTTGAAAAGTTTTTAATTAGCTGTAATTGGCTTAGGGGTCCTGACTGCACCAGGACCCCTTGACTGAAAATTATCTCCCTTGATTTGAGTGAGGACTGCTCACAACTCTGACAAGCTTCCTGGCTTTGTGTCTGCACTAAATGGCATGGCAAGACAGAAGTATCATGAGACTTGGTATCTCTGGCTGAGTCGGCAAAGCAAGGTGCTACAGGCATCCAGCTAGGCCCGAACTGAATAAGCAGCAAGAGAGCAAGTGAACAGCCCTGTGGCACATCCTGTACAAACCATGAAGTGGGTGCCTGTCCTTGGGTGCAAAATGTCCTTGCAGTAGCATTACAAAGGCAGTTGCTGGGGCACATTGAGGTGCAGCTTTTAAAGTGCAGAGGTGTAGTATAAGCGAATTGGAGATATGCCATATGGATGCAAAGAGGCTGGCCACTGTCTGATTCTTTGCTCTGTGTATGTAAAGACTATACAGTCACCCCATCGCCTCCCTGATAGATCTTGTCCTGAGAGGTTGTTGGGGATTGTTCACAATGAAGATTCAGAGGAGGATGAGATGAGCTAGAGTCAACAGGTACGTGTTCTGAATTTCCAGTCAAGAATTGTCAGCATTGTGTTTTCTTGTGACAGGTGGCAGGATAGGATGCTGCATATTAGTGTGGTGAGATGTGCAGTTAATGAAGCCATCAACAAACAATCATTCTATTAATCAGCATCGCATCACCACCTAACAAGTATCTTGTCTCAATACTTGGAACATAGTTGAAAAATACAACTCGTAGTTCACGACTTCAAGAAAAAGCCTTGCTGGACTTTTGACACAATTATCTTAGATTTCTCACTATAACCCATATTGTCCAGGCCCCTCTAAGTTTCTGCCTAATGGTGCCCAATGTAGAAATTTTCCAGCAACTTATATCAATGTTAAAATAAACTTATACATTATCAATTGTCACAAGTTGCTGGACAATTTACAGAATTTTGCCTTTCACCTAGCATGCAGTTACCATCCTTAAGCTTCAAGAAAGTTCTGCATTTGAAGATTAATTGTCAATTAAATACATTGTAGAACATCAGCGAATAAAATGTAAGAGCAGAGGACTGGAGGTACTTAGTTACAGTGACCTGCAATGCTGTGGAAATAAGCCCAGGGTTTTTTCAGGATAAATAATGTCAAAAGGCAGGATTAGATGGGACAGATGACTAAGGGGTATAGGAACACGGTGACTCAGATCAGTTACTTGCATGAAGGCTATATGTCAGCATGGATTGACAGGCTCAGCTGAACAATTGTTTCTGTGTTGCATGTTCTATGTATATTCAGAACAAAATGAATCCCATTACTTTATCTGCCAGAGTTGCCATTTTGGAGCTGATTCGAAGACGTGGGTTGTCCTATCATACAGTTCATATTGCATCATAGTATTGGAATAACACTGACGGAGGCCATTTGGCCCAGTATCCATACTGACTCTCTGTATTATTAATTTAGGGAGTGCTACTCCACACCCTTTCCCTGAAGTCCTGCAAAAATCTTTTCTCTTCATTTGCTTTTCATATTCTTTTAAAAGCCATGATTCAAACCTTTGACAGCATATTCTCAGGTGGGGATTCCAGATCCAAGCCACTCATTGCATTAAAAATAGTTCCCTCTGGTCTTTTTTCCAAACATTAATTTTTAAAATCACATATATATGTCTTCAAAAACATCAATTCTAATATTTAAAATATCACATTGTTAAAATAGTATATTAGAGCATAATTTCTTTGCTCATACTATAACATTTAGAAATTAAACCCCGTGAATCCCTGCGTCACCAATAATGAAAGTTCATCAGAAAATGACAGACTTTCTCAAAACATAGTCTAAAACATTCTTTCAATGTCCTCCTGGTTGGCATTTGTGTCAAAATTAATTTACGTGTTACTTAGTTCTATTGGATGCAAGACATACATCTTTGGTAAAATAAAGGCCTGAAATCAGCATTTGTATCTGATGGAAAGCTCAGCAGGTCTGGCAGCATCTGTGGAGAAAACTCTGGGTTAACATTTTGGGTCCGGTGACCTTTCTTCTGTCATGAGGAAAGGTCACCAGATCCGAAACGTTAACTGATTCTTCTTCACAGATGCTGCTAGAGCTGCTGAGCTTTACCAGTAACTTCTGTTTTTGTTCCTGATCCACAGCACCGACAGTTCGTTCAGCTTTCATTTATATTTGATGTTTGCTCGCACTCTTTATCAGATCTCTGATGTTTCAAAGGGAGGTGAATTTTTTTTTTTATAAAAGCTGTTTTAGAAACCAACAAGTATTTCTTTGCCAGTTAAATTACTTTATGTATCACAAGGCTCTTTACAGCTACTCCTCATAAAAAGGCAGTCACAACTTTTTAGCCTATTTTAAAAGTCAGTCATAAAATATTGATTCGTGTATGTAATCAAAGTCCATGATGTTTAGAAAATAGAATCTCTTTTGCATTTTGTTTCAGGAAGAAAGCAACAATAAACAATCTCACAGTGGGTCATTAAAGTTATCAACAAACAGATTCAGGCTTATCACTCAATTTAAGATAAATTCAAGTCAGATTCTAAAAGTGTAAGCGTAACACATGTTCAAGGAATCACAAGGTTATTTTTCTAATATCCTTTCTGAAAAGCTAAATTTTTAAAAATAATGGCTTGTTTCAAACAAAATTCTGTTTATTTTGTATGCTTCTGTTTAAGTAATTGATCATTTGATTGAGGAGATTCACTTGGGGGAGTTGTTCTCCAACTGTGAAGCAATTTTAAAAAGAGTGGGCACATGGTCATTTATGAGAAGCAGACTCAGCTATCATGTTCTTTAAAACTATGTTTAACTTTGACCTACAGAGCTAACCATGGTAATTGTACCAATCAATTCTGCTAAATTCAATATTTCATCTTAATTGTAATTGATTTGTAAATTTCATTTCCAAAATGAGTTTCTCCTGAACTATTTTGTTTGCTAATCACAAAAAGCATTATGACAAGAATATCCAAAAGTGCATCTTTTAAAAAAAAATGTGAAAATACGTTTCTCATGTCATGTAACATAGTTCTTAGCTGTGTCCAGGTATCCTGAAGCAATTTTGACCTGACTGCAAATGTATTTTGATTGGAACTGATTAAATTAATCAAAGATCTTACATATTGAGAAATCAGGATCAACAGGTAGAGCGTTTTGTTTCGTTTTCTGTATATCCTTAATTTTGTAGCACTTTTTAACAAAGCTTCCCAATTACAATTGTCTCACAATTACAATTGCTGTTTTCTTGATCTTCACAGTTTTTGAAAATCAGAAAACCATATCAAAGCCATAGTAGTCAGTTCTCTGGCACTGAGCCTGACACTGTGGCAAAGAAGGGAAGGGGGCAGAATAGAAAAGTACTCGTGGTAGGGGACTCGATAGTTAGGGGAATCGACAGGAGATTTTGTGGGCAAGATCGGGATTCCCGGAAGGTATGTTGCCTCCCTGGTGCCAGGGTCCGGGACGTCTCCGATCGGGTGTATAAAGTTCTGAAAGGGGAGGGTGAACAGCCAGAAATCGTGTTACATATTGGCACAAATGATATAGCCAGAAATAGGTTTGAGGATATAAAAAGTGATTTCAGGGAGTTAGGATGGAAGCTGCAGAGCAGGACGAACAGAGTAGTGTTCTCTGGTTTACTACCGGTGCCACGAGATAGCGAGGTGAGGAACAGGGAGCGGGCGCAGCTGAACACGTGGCTACGCAGCTGGTGTAGGAGGGAGGGTTTCAGATATGTTGATAATTGGGATGCCTTCTGGGGAAGGTGGGACCTGTACAAGAAGGACGGGTTGCATCTGAACTGGAAGGGGACCAATGTCCTGGGTGGAAGGTTTGCTCGAGTAGTTCGAGAGGGTTTAAACTAGTATGGCAGGGGGGTGGGAACCTGAGCTGTATACCAGAGGTGAGCGTTGATGCAGGTGAGGCAGTAGCAAGAGGTAGACCAGCTAGTGGGAAGGATTTTCCTGGGAAGGAACCAAGGGATCGGTTAAAGTGTGTTTGCTTTAATGCAAGGAGTATCAGGAATAAAAGTGATGAACTTAGAGCATGGATCAGTACCTGGTGCTATGATGTTGTGGCCATAACAGAGACATGGGTTTCTCATGGGCTGGAATGGTTGCTGGATATTCCAGGGTTTAGAACATTTAAAAAGAATAGGGAGGGGGGAAAAAGAGGAGGGGGTGTAGCACTACTAATCAGAGAGGGTATCACAGCTACAGAAGCTTCCATTGTCGAGGAAGATCTGCCTACTGAGTCAGTATGGGTGGAAATTAGGAGCAGCAAGGGAGTAGTCACCTCGTTAGGGGTTTACTACAGGCCCCCCAATAGCAGCAGGGAGATTGTAGAAAGCATAGGTCGACAGATTTTGGAAAAGTGTGGACGCAGTAGGGTTGTTGTAATGGGTGACTTTAACTTTCCTAATATTGATTGGAACCTCCTTCGAGCAGAAGATTTGAATGGAGCTGTTTTTGTAAGGTGTGTTCAGGAGGGTTTCCTAACGCAGTACGTTGACAGGCCGACGAGGGGAGAGGCCATTCTAGACTTGGTGCTCGGAAACGAGCCGGGGCAGGTATCAGATCTTGTGGTGGGAGAGCATTTTGGTGATAGTGACCATAACACTCTCTCATTCTACATAGCTATGGAGAAGGAGAGGATTAGGCAGAATGGGAGGATATTTAATTGGGGAAGAGGAAACTATGATGCGATTAGACACGAGTTAGGAAGCATGGACTGGGAGCAGTTGTTCCATGGTAAGGGAAGTATAGACATGTGGAGTTTGTTTAAGGAACAGTTGTTGGGAGTGATGAGTAAATATGTCCCTCTGAGACAGGCAAGACGGGGTAAGATAAAGGAACCTTGGATGACGAGAGCGGTGGAGCTTCTAGTGAAAAGGAAGAAGGTAGCTTACATAAGGTGGAGGAAGCTAGGGTCAAGTTCAGCTAGAGAGGATTACATGCAGGCAAGGAAGGAGCTCAAAAATGGTCTGAGGAGAGCCAGGAGGGGGCACGAGAAAGGCTTGGCAGAAGGAATCCGGGAAAACACAAAGGCATTTTACACTTACGTGAGGAATAAGAGAATGGTCAAAGAAAGAGTAGGGCCGATCAGGGATAGCATAGGGAACTTGTGTGTGGAGCCTGAGGAGGTAGGGGAAGCCCTAAATGAGTTTTTTGCTTCTGTCTTTACGAAAGAAACGACCTGTGTAGTGAATGAAACCTTTGAAGAGCAGGTGTGCATGCTGGAATGGATAGAGATAGAGGAAGCTGATGTACTGAAAATTTTGTCAAACATTAAGATTGACAAGTCGCCAGGCCCGGATCAGATTTGTCCTCGGCTGCTTTGGGAAGCGAGAAATGCAATTGCTTCGCCACTTGCGAAGATCTTTGCATCCTCGCTCTCCACTGGAGTCGTACCTGAGGACTGGAGAGAGGCAAATGTAATTCCTCTCTTCAAGAAAGGAAATAGGGAAATCCCCGGCAATTATAGACCGGTAAGTCTCACGTCTGTCGTCTGCAAGGTGTTAGAAAGGATTCTGAGGGATAAGATTTATGACCATCTGGAAGAGCATGGCTTGATCAAATACAGTCAACACGGCTTTGTGAGGGGTAGGTCATGCCTTACAAACCTTATCGAGTTTTTTGAGGATGTGACTAGTAAGGTTGATGAGGGTCAAGCTGTGGATGTGGTGTATATGGACTTCAGTAAGGCATTTGATAAGGTTCCCAATGGAAGGCTCATTCAGAAGGTCAGGAGGAATGGGATACAGGGGAACTTAGCTGCTTGGATACAGAATTGGCTGGCCAACAGAAGACAGCGAGTGGTAGTAGAAGGAAAATATTCTGCCTGGAAGTCAGTGGTGAGTGGGGTTCCACAGGGCTCTGTCCTTGGGCCTCTACTGTTTGTAATTTTTATTAATGACTTGGACGAGGGAATTGAAGGATGGGTCAGCAAGTTTGCAGACGACACAAAGGTCGGAGGTGTCGTTGACAGTGTAGAGGGCTGTTGTAGGCTGCAGCGGGACATTGACAGGATGCAGAGATGGGCTGAGAGGTGGCAGATGGAGTTCAACCTGGATAAATGCGAGGTGATGCATTTTGGAAGGTCGAATTTGAAAGCTGAGTACAGGATTAAGGATAGGATTCTTGGCAGCGTGGAGGAACAGAGGAATCTTGGTGTGCAGATACATAGATCCCTTAAAATGGCCACCCAAGTGGACAGGGTTGTTAAGAAAGCATATGGTGTTTTGGCTTTCATTAACAGGGGGATTGAGTTTAAGAGTCGTGAGATCTTGTTGCAGCTCTATAAAACTTTGGTTAGACCGCACTTGGAATACTGCGTCCAGTTCTGGGCGCCCTATTATAGGAAAGATGTGGATGCTTTGGAGAGGGTTCAGAGGAGGTTTACCAGGATGCTGCCTGGACTGGAGGGCTTATCTTATGAAGAGAGGTTGACTGAGCTCGGTCTCTTTTCATTGGAGAAAAGGAGGAGGAGAGGGGACCTAATTGAGGTATACAAGATAATGAGAGGCATAGATAGAGTCGATAGCCAGAGACTATTTCCCAGGGCAGAAATGGCTAGCACGAGGGGTCATAGTTTTAAGCTGGTTGGTGGAAAGTATAGAGGGGATGTCAGAGGCAGGTTCTTTACGCAGAGAGTTGTGAGAGCATGGAATGCGTTGCCAGCAGCAGTTGTGGAAGCAAGGTCATTGGGGTCATTTAAGAGACTGCTGGACATGCATATGGTCACAGAAATTTGAGGGTGCATCCATGAGGATCAATGGTCGGCACAACATTGTGGGCTGAAGGGCCTGTTCTGTGCTGTACTGTTCTATGTTCTATGTTCTATTATTTATTGCTGATCAGTAATGCTGAATCTGAGACTGTCATTGACATTGCACTAAACATGATGATTAGATGTCACTCAGTCATTAGATTCCATTCGAAGCAAGGCTGGCTGGCTTCTCATCAGCAATGACCTTCAATATTACAGAAATGCTAATACCAAGAAGAGTGTTGACATGTTTGACCAGAAACAAGTTGATAGAAAACATGGACCGGGCCTCTGTACTTAACAAAGAACACTATTTAGTAAAAATAATTTGACTCTAGCTACAAATAAACAGTTATATACCATCCGAATTTCACCCTACAAATTAAAATTCTATCCCCTTATAAACTCTGCCTCTCTGTCTCTCTCTCTCTCTCTATCTCTCTCTCACACATGCACCAAAATAAACCATGAAGGCAGTTAATTTGTTCTTATTCATGGGTTGCTGAGGTGAGTCCCATACAGGTTAGATTGTTGTGTTTCCATTGTCTTTCTCCAACTGCTTCCATTGGTTTGCAAGAGATACAAAGTGGTTGATTGCCTTAAGAAATGTCTCTGACATATTAGTTAAAAGTTAAAGCTTACAACAACTCCTGGAGGAAAGATGAACTGGTTTTCTTCAAGTTTAAAGTAGATTTTTGCCTGCAGAGAACAGAGAGACCATTTTGCATTGGTGGAGATCAATTTTTTTTTTCTGTAAACCTAACCTTGAATAAATATAATGATTCAGTCTTCACTACTTTCTGGGGAAGAGAATTCAGAGAATAGAGAGAGACAGAGAGAGAAAGAGAGAAACTTCACATCCTCAATTTAAAAGTGAGACATCCTATTGTTAAATGGCGCCTCTACTTTAGTTAATGTCATAGAATTGCACTCCCCTGAATTCACTCTACGAAGTTACAACACAATCTTATGTTTCAACGTGATCACCTCACATTCTTATAAATAAATTTAAGCCTTTTCTCTTCAATCTTTCTTCATCATTATCCTGTTGAGTGCAAGATGTAAAGATTTAACAAAAAGAATCTTTTCAGCAATACTCACTTATTTCGACTTTGTCAGTTTGTTGTAGGCTTTTAATCTCTTTATCAGCAAATTATCTTGCATTAAGCACTAAAACAATGTTCAGCAAGTATTTGTTCTGAAGAAGGGACACTGGACCTGAAACATTAACTGATTTCTCTCCACAGATGCAAGTAGACTTGTTGAGATTTTGCAGCAATTTCTGCTTTTAGTGCAAAAATTATTACTTCAAGCTATTAAAGCAACAAGAGGCAAAAGGCAGACACAGGCAAAATTCCATCCCTCTTTGAACTTTTAAAATTTACATTCATATTCTTACAAAATTCACAATTCTTACACTGTTCATTTATAACAAACTCCATTGATCACTATGCTATGTGACCACTCATTTCATCTATCACTATTGAGAGAATAACTGGGTACTGTGAATTTGGCCCAACTGCTTCAGTTTCAAAGGATCTCTGACATCAATTAAGACACTGGAAATGTCTGCAGGCTTTGGATAAATTTCAGGTATAAGACCAACACTAACTAACATTGATTTAAAGAAGTATGTATGTGTGTGTATGCATATAGATATAAAATCTTATCTTATACATTTAAATGATATTGCAGGCAAAACCTTTCTTACTGATCATAAATGCCAGTCATACATTTTCTGACTGCTGACAACTCTGTGAGAATAAATTACTACTGATTTCCTGAACAAACCTAATGAAGATTTATGTTCTACATTATGCTGTGCAATTCTATTTAAGAGGACCAATTGCACAAGCAGAACATTACATGGAAATTGTGTGCACCAGAAGTAATAAGTGGTTTCAACTAGTCATATGCTTGGCCATATATTCTGGGATCATAGAGAATAATTATATATAATTACAGTGATCATTGAGTGCCACATAATGTATATACGCCAGTTAGACTTCTGCATTACTGTTTAGTTCTCAGACAAAGGAAAAAAGAGACAGCCACACAAGATCTTAATTACAGTGTGCTATCTGTGCCTGCGTGTATGTTCCAGAAATGCAAGTACATTGCCTATATATATTACAGAACTTCTCACAGACAAACTAAGAACAGATAATTATATTAGTCTCCCAATGCTGTGATGCCACAAATACAGACTTCTTCAATAACCTCTTAATTGTCATTTTACGGGACAATCTTCATGTGATCATACAATTAGAAAAGCTGCAAGACTGTCTCTCACTAGGGAAACAAAAGATATCAACGGTTCAGAAACTAAATCAGGAGGCACATACATTTTGGAAACATTCAATGCATTAACTTTAAATTACCTCCTGAATGTGTTTCTGACACAGAACCAAGCATTCTTTTAAAATGTGTTGTCAACCAAAACTGGAAATGAAGCAGGGAGATGGACATAAGGGCCATCAATGTGATCTTTTAAACATTCTTAGAAATTGGTTGTCCTCCTTTAAAGGACAATGAACCTGCTTGAAATACAAATGCCTTTTAAACAGATTGTTGTCACACTGAATGGAAGTAAATAAGCTGGAAAAGAGAAAGGCCATAGATTATGGGACAGAAAACAAGTCATTTGACTTATTCCTGCCCAGTACCATTCGATATGACCTAGGCGAACAACTTGTTAACTTCCTTGGAATTTAATCATCAGACAAAAGCCAAATGTTTGACATTACACATCACAAGAGCTCCTTTGGGAGTAGGTGTGAAAGAGTTTCCATCAGCCATGAGAGTACAAGTAGGGTCAGCTCTGCCAGTCAGTGAGATCATGGCCAATCTGATCATCTTCAATTCCACTTTCCTGCTTTTTCCCCCATCACTCCTTGACTGACCAGAAGTCAATCTCTTTAGTCTTGGATGCATATGAAGACTCAGCCTTGACAGTCCTTTGCTATAAGGAATTCTATAGATTCATTGCCCTTAAGGAGATAAATCCCTCCCTGTTTCTGTTTTGAACATGTGACCACTTATTCTGAGATTAAATCCTTTGGTCCAATACTCTCCCACAAGTGGATACAACCTTTTTGCATCTACCTTGTCAAGCCCTGCAAAATATTATGTGTTTCAATAAGGCGACCTCTCGTTCTTCTGAATTCCAGCAAGTGCAGGCTGAACCTATACAGCCTCTCCTTTTAAGGCAGTTCCCCCCCCCCCCCCACACATGGTATCAGCCTATTGAACCCTCTCTGGTCTGCCTCCAATACCAGTATATCTTTCCTAGTTAAGGGGCCCAATACTGTCACGGTAATCCAGCTGCAGTGTGACTAGTGGCTTGTACAATTTCAGCAAAATTTCCCTATGCTTGTATTCCATCTCTACAAATTAAAGGTCAACTTTTCATTTGCCTTCTGTATTGCTGTGTGAACTTATATGCTAGCCTTTTGTGGCTCATGAACACGGATTCCCAAATCCCTCTGTTCAATGGCTTTGTGCAGCCTTTGTCTATTTAAATAATAATAAAAATAAAATTCTTACTGCATAACCACACATTTTCCCGCATTATACTGCATCTGCCAAATTTTTTCCCACTCACTTAACCTGCCCATATCCCCCTGCAGACTCTTTGTGACATCTTCCCTATTTGCTGTCCCGACTAATTTATATTCGCTTTCCTCATCCAACCCATTAATAAATGCTTTCAATAATTGGGGATCCAGCACTGAGCCCTGTGGCACACCATTACTGAGATTGCTCTCCTCAAGATTCTCCCTGTTATTCCAAATCACTGACATTAATTAGCCAATGCTCTTTTCATTTCAATATACTGTCTCCAACACCATGGGCTCTTGTTTTAATAAGCAGTCTAGTGTCTAGTACCTTCTGAAACACCATCTAAAAACCTTAATAAATTAGATTCGCTTTTAACTCCTCAAAGAATTACAGTAAATTTGCCAGGCACTAAATTTGAGTGCTGTCTCAACATGGTTGTAATATGCATTTCTAAAGATTCTGCTATTATGTCCTTTTTAATAATTTGCATACAGAAATGCACTACATGATGTCTTCTGCTTCAAGCAATGTGCTTCATGCTTATGTCAAACTGAAGTGAAAGAAAGTTGAACAGAGTTAGCTGTAGCATGATGTTGTATGAATGCATTTCTCCAAACATCCCCATTTTAATAAAAAAACCAAAACTAACAAAATCCTTATTGAGCATCAGCTTCATTTTCAGCAATTTCCGTTTATTCATTTCATACGTAATGTCAAAAACACAAATATAATAGGAACTGCTGATGCTGGAGAATGCGAGAAAACAAGGTGTGGGCCTGGACTGGGCCTGCTGTGTTCATCCAGCTCCATACCTTGTTATTTTGAAAACACAAAGTTCTTTTAATGGCAGGTGTGTGCATTGTCACTGGCTGCTCACCTGCCATTTGTTCATGCCATTGATACTGTGGATGAAGAGATGTATTCTGTGCTGTTTCTCTCACAGAGAGGATTCTTATGGTGGCACAAAAAAGAATCCTCAGACAGGCAGTTGGGAAATAGTGCTGAGTTTTCCCTGAGTGTGTTTTTTAAAGTGAGATATAGAATTATGAGTGGACAGGGTCAAGCTCGCACAGGCAGAAAAGCATTTTAGTTTTAATTTTAGCGAGTTTTGCTGGTTGCTGGGACTATAAGCTGGGATCTCTGCTAGAGTGAAGTCTTAGGTTTCCTTTAAAATTCAAAAATGAGTGATTATTCCTTTCTTCCAGACTGAAGAGAGACAGCACGTGAGAATAATAACTGTAACTGTTTTCTGCCAAATTGTCTTTGCCCTGGGTGTGTTTATGAGGATGCTGCCCATATCGGAATGGTTGATGATTAGTAGTTAAATAATACATTATCTTGTTAAGTATTTCCAGAGAGTAAAGTTATGCCAATTCTTCCTTTTGTTGTATTTTAACTGTGTTATAAGAATAAAGTGCATTTTGAAATAAGTTAGGTGGTGGACTAATCAAATTATATCTGGAACACTGTGCCTTTTACTTGCCTCTAAAACAAGAAGATTGAGTTGAGGCTGTCTCTATAATGTACCATGGAGGGAGGTGTGGTGTGGTCTGGCCCACAACTCTAGGGCAGTAGCCACTCACCAGCAAATGTCATTCTCATGATGAGAGTGTTGTTGCCTTGGTAACTGTTGCTCATGAGGAATAGTGGACATCTGAGACTGATGATCATTCTGCACTGTGTGCAGATGGTGAGATCATATCTTTCTGATATGCTGCCTGCAATGAAGGAACAACAAAGGTAATTGCACATATCATAGAATCCCTACAGTGTGGAAACAGGCCCTTCGGCCCAACTAGTCCACACTGACTCTCACAGCATCCCAGCCAGACCCACACTCCTATAACCCACCTAATCTACATATCCCTGAACACTACGGGCAATTTAGCATGGCCAATCCAACTAATCTGCGCATCTTTGGACTGTGGCAGGAAGCCGGAGCACCCGGAGGAAACCCACACAGACACGGGGAGAATGTGCAAACAGCCACCCAAGGGCGGAGTCGAACCTGGATCCTTGGTGCTGTGAGGTGGCAGTGCTAACCACTGAGCCACTGAGTGACCATGCTGCTCTTTATGACTACAAAAGTGATGTTACATCTGATTGTTACAAACACTTGATGCTTTCCTTCTGCAGTCACCGTTTTCAAAGTTGCAAAGTATTTCTTAACTTTAATCCTGATCATACAAACCTGTTACAAAGTATTGAGAGATTTATCAGAATCATTGTCTGACATCTCTGTAGCAACCATCCCTTAGACTTGCTTTATTTCTTTCAAGCTAAACACTTGTGTGTAAAGTGATTCAACTTCTTGCATTTAGAGTATTGCTTTATCCATGTTGGACACAATTTATTTGCTTATGTGCGATTGCCTCGACAATATTTATGTCCTGCCCTCTGTCCCTAATCTTTATGCTGGCTCTTCTGCAAATATTTCTTCCTTTCATCCAACATACTGTTCTCAACAAATTTGGAATGTTTCTTCCATTAGCACTCTGAAGCTGATAATTGACAACTTGCACATGTTGATCTTTCTTTGTGAATATGTGCCTCTCTCAACAGACATGCTCTCATTGGAGAATTTCTAATGCCTAGGATCATGTTATCTGTGTTTTATTTCAAAATCCCCATAACTTTCTCTTAAATTTGAAGGATACCTTCTCTACATATTTGCTGATATTTTGTGATATGTTACTTGACACCACCATTCAAGTATGATTTTTGCTGAATATTACACAAGGTCAGAGAGTATAAAGAAAGGGCTTTTTAAACCCAATGGCCATACTCCAACAGAAGGAAAGAAGTCCACAGTCAACTGGACCTAGCAAGAGACAGCAACAGTGTTGATTAAAATCCTACAGACAAGTGTTCAACCAGATGGACCACACACCATTCACTTGGTTAAATATCACTTCTTCTACTTAACTTTAAATAGCTTAGTAAATCTGTTGGGCTAGTTTGCAAGTCATCGAAAACCAACATGCCCCATAAATTTTCACAGGCGGGTATTTAACCCTGATTTAACCTGAAACATGCTGCAGGAGCTTTGGGCACACCTCTCATGCTGGTACAGCCCCTTGAGTTTTTGAATAATAAATAATTTCTTACCGTTGTCAGTTAAGTTTAATTGCAACTGTATATTTGACAAATTTATCTGAACACCTTCCTCTTTGCTTGATTAGAAGACAATTCCTTATCCGAATGCAATAGGTAATTATCATTTGTGATCATCTTGTTTACAACTTGCTTGTAATCCTGACAAACCCATTGGACGTGTCTGCTATTTGAATAACCACAATGGGTATGGCTCATTGTTTTCATCTTAACTGTCCCTGCTTTTACTAACAAAAATTACCCAGCTCTTTGCTTCCTGTTTTAAACTGTGTATAAGAGGCTGGTCTAGTCATGTCAAATGTCAGCTATTCATTGTCTTTTAACTTGATATTAACCTTATGCTGACTGATTTCATCATTTGTCAAGGAAACAAAGCAAGCAAATTAGAATTTTCAAGGGTGTAGGCATCATGGCAGCTCTCGGGTTACCTGGCACAAACATCTAAGAAGTGGCGATCACAGATCAATTACGCACTGATGGGTGGCCACCCACTTCCTTGGGCTACAGGCACCAGTCTAGCAGCTGGCATAATTCTGTGACTGTATCCTGGGACATCCTCAGTTTACAGCAAAGCTGCATTTCCTTCATCTGGAGGAAATAGATCAAAGATGAAAGATGGACAATAGCTCCTGTACTTCGCCCACATTCTGATCTTCACACAGGATCTTCAGTTTTGATCTCTCCATGTGGAGGCTGCTCACAATCTGCTGGAGGTTGTTGCTGATCCTGGCATTGCTGGTACATCTGTTCCTCCGTTGCAGTGCATCAACAGTAAACCCTGCTGTGACACTGCTTATGATGCTGCCAATGAGCCTGTGTGGGAAGATAAGAAACTGCACAAGTCCTTAACAATGTGAGCTCTCAGCATTCACAATAGTCACAAATGACAAATTAACACACTGCTCCACATGGTTGCTTACTCTCCTGTGAATGTCAACTGTTTGTACCCTTCAACATTTTTAGTACCTCCATTGAATCCCCACTTAATCGACTTCACCGCATCCAGTAAAAAGGGCCATAATTTTAAGGCATGTGAATTAGAAGGGTGGTAGGAATCTGGAAAGCAATGTTTGGAAGGATCTTTGAAGTAGGAAACCTCACAACTTTTTAAAAAGTACTTGGATGAGTTCTTGAAATGTTAGAAGTTTGAAGGCTATTGGCCAAATACTGGAAAGTGTGACCGGTGTACGTTCGGAATTGTTTTTCATAGGCATGGACTCAATGGGGTAATAGGCAACTGTTGTACTCTATAATTCTAAGATTCTTTCCTCTGCTCAAAAGAGAGCCCTAGCTTCTCTAATCTCTTCCAGTAATCTGAAGTGCCTGTTTTCTGGCTCCCTTCCAGTATTTTTCCTTTGCATCCTCTTGGAGGCCTTGAACAGTGACCTAATTAAAGATCGAAGAAGTCCCGATTAAATGTGATCGCTCAGCTGCTGCCTTGACCTTAGTTAGATTAAGTTCCTCTGTACATCTGTAAATTAATGTGTCAATTGGCACTCCAAACCTATACTTTATATAGGAATAACCTGTCCCCAGTTTGCAAGGTGAGGTGTAAACTCTCACTTTATTATATCAAACTGTGTTATGAATAACGTTTGAGATTTTGCCTGTAGTAGATTTTCTTTAAAATAGATTACAATAAACATTTATCGACCCTGGATAGATTTGACTTTCCTGATTATCAGTTATGAATTTACATTTATGCCCTCGACTCTTAGTTGCTTGGTTTACTCTTGGCTTGTTTTGTCAATTGCATTTAATTATTTAACAGCTCAATTACACCAATCTTAACCACTGTCTCTTTGCACTGAAAAGCCTTAGTTTTCCTTGGCTCTTGTATAATTCAAAAAAGTTTAGAATTCTTTACAATGAAAGGATAGCCTTTGATAGTATGATGGCTGCAACTGAAAGCAATGTTCTATACGTGGTTTGACTCAAGCATGGATAGAGCCCTTATTGACCTGGATTCTCAAGTTGGCAGTAAACGTCTGGTGTGCTTTAAGTATGAATTTAGGATTATTTGAAGTCTGATGCAGTGCACTGACTTTTACTGGGAACCTGGGAGGCATGTAAACAGGACAGGCAGAAGTGTGTTTCTTCAATCAGATGGAAGCATCCTTAATAAGACACATATAAACCATGTGAGGTTTACAAAGCAGGTGAGGCATGAAGTATTGTGATCAGAGATAATGGGAACTGCAGATGCTGGAGAATCCAAGATAACAAAGTGTGGGGCTGGAAGAACACAGAAGGCCAAGCAGCATCTTAGGAGCACAAAAGCTGACGTTTCGCACCTAGACCCTTCATCAGAAATCTTAGCTGCTTGGCCTGCTGTGTTCTTCCAGCCCCACACTTTGTTATCGAGGCATGAAGTATTGTGTTGGGTTAGAAACTTGACACTATCTGAACTGCTTCTAGTTTTAACAAGTGCATGTTATCCCTGTGGAGCTGTTGATGAACTAATTTAGTTAATAGAATTTTAATCCAGGATTCCAGCTTGAACAACTAGCTAGCAAATTCCTTGAGTTATATGGAACTTGCCAGGTTTAATAAGGTGAGAACACAACAGGATCCATTACTTAATGGACTGACAGCTCTTTAAACCTGAAACTGGACGGGTGTGACTGCTTAGGTGAAAGATATGTGTTAACAGCACATGTGCAAAGAGTCAGTTTTCACTGCTCCCCAGGTGATTGCTACCTACTTGGAAGTAGTTCTCCAACTTGGACTTTATTCATCTTGTTTTCAATTTGCCTGCTGTCAGCCTTCACAGCAGCATAGGTTCAGCTGCATCCCTACTTTTCATTTCCAGAGAGGACCAAAAGAAGTAACATCAGCAATATGTAAAGCACCAGGAGCAACACAAACAAGCTGCCTTCTTCTCAGCCACATGCGGATCTAATGGGATAACTATGGGCACAAAGATGTAGCCCAAAAAGAGGAGATACTCCTAAAGCTGGCCAGTCAGAATCGAGGAAATAGGTACAAAAGTAAAACTCCACCCAAAGCCTACCTTTCTTTCAACAAAGCCATCATTGATATTTTATCAAGTCACTTTACTCTCTCCGAACTACGAGACCAGAAATTGATCTGTCTCCTGCTTGAATGTGTTCTGACCTCTGGTTTGGGCAAAACCTTACAAACATCTGTGTGGTTAAACTTGTCCTCATCTTCATCCCAATTTATTTGAGACTATGCCCTGGTGTTTAGATTCATCAGAGAAAATATCATCCCAGTGCTGACCCTGGCAGTGTTCTACAGAATAAGATCACCACTCCTCCTCCTGAACTCCAGAGAACGTAGGGCCAATGTACTTAACCTCTCATTAATGGACAAGCCTCTGAGGCCAATTTAGAGAAACATACTGCTCCACCTGCAAAGCATGTATATGCTTTGTTTGGCATAGAGACTACAGCTACATAGAGCTTAATTCTTAGGTCAAAGATCGGCGCAATTTTAGCAACCACATCCCAATCATCTTGCAGTAAAGTCCAACATTCCATTGCCTTCTTGATTGCTGACTGTGGCACCAGCAGGGTGGGCAGCATTCAGCCTCTTGGGCCCATCTACTCCAGTAAGCAGCTTCCTCCCTTCTTTCCGTGCCCTTTTTGTTTTCTTTCCTTCTCTTTTTCACTTCCTTCTTCTCCTTCCTGTCGGTGGTGGAGGGGGAGCAGCTGGAGTTGGGGCTCTTGGCAAGGCTGGGAGCTAGGGAATCCCGGTAGTGGTCGGCCTGGAGTGAGGACTCCAGGCATTGGTGAGGTGACGGCAGCAGCTCCTCATTGTGGTAGACCCAGAGCTGGGATCTCCTGGTTTTCAGCGGTGTGGAGGTGGCAATGGAGACTGAGGCTCCTGGTTGCAGGACGTATGTAGGTCCAGCATGGGACCTGGCATCGAAGGCCCATGGGCCAGGTGGGCTTAGCAACGAAGAGATGATATCTGAAGCATGGCAACTCTGACACAGGTGGCAGCACCAGTGGTGTTGGCCAGCCAGCTTAGGGATTGGGACACATGGTGGGGTCAATGGAATGAAGATGGGCTTCCTTCCAGCTTCATCTTTTTATGCTTGAAGTATTTGAATGGAGCAGGATTGTGGTGACGGTTGAATGTTTTCACTGTATTTTACCATCTTGTTCATTGCAGAATATAAATGGCAATAAATCATCATTTATTTATCATTATTCATTCTAGCTTTCTATATTCCTCATCCAGGTACATACAAGTCCCTCTGATCATCAATGTTTATAAATTTCGCAACTTTTAAAAGATATTTTCATTTTTCTATCCCTACTACCAAAGCAAATAACCTCGCATGTTCCTAGTACCTTAGATAGCAACGTGTAGAGCTGGATGAATACAGCAGGCCAAGCAGCATCAGAGGAGCAGGAAAGCTGATGTTTCGGGCCTAGACCCTTCTTCACTGTTGCCACAGACTTGTCTGTATTACTTCAAAAATTTATTTCTGTCCTCCTTACAGCCTGCATTCACATATTTGGTTTTGTAAACAGAATTTCATGGATATGTTACTCTTTAAGGAATTGGCTAATGGACTGGTTATGAGTTCAGAACAGTACTTATAAAGTGGAAATTACATCATTCCTTATTAATCATAGAGATACTGCTGAATTGAATTGCACATCTTGAATTTAATAGAACTGTTCATCACAGTGAACTGGTTGAAATCATTACAGCATGATTGAAAATAGACAATAATCACTGAAAGAAGAAATCCTTGTATCTCCAGGAGCTGTTTACTGAGTTATGATGAACTTTGTCTTAATTTTGCTCTGTTTTATTGTCATTAAAAGTCATTATGAATGACTTTTATCATTAATATAGACACCCTGGTAGGGTGACTTATAAAACTTTTCACTGTATTTTTCATGTAAAAGTATGTGTGGCAATAAATTTCTGTTCTGTTCCATACTATTCTGTATGCATAAGTGGAAAACAAAAATACAATATTGCAAAAGCTAAAAATCTGAAATAAATATTCAAAAGAATTGAACAGGTCAGACAACATCAGTGGGTTTAAATTGATATGTAAGATAAATGACCTCTCATCTGGGCATCAAAAAAAATTCCAAAAACACTGTTATCAAACCATTCTACAAACTATCTACCAGACTACCTTTGCCAATCTGATTTGTCCTTTCTGTGTAAAGATTAAAACTTTCCATCAGCATGGCATTTCCTCAGATACAAGTTATAATGATTTCCTTCTTAATGTTGGTAGAAAGTCAGCTTTCTTCAGATAAGTCAGCTCCAATGCCTCATGAGACTCACGTTTGCATTATACCTGTATGGCATACTGGAGCAAGGTCTCCTTTGTTGTGAAGCTCATGGCTATTCATTACCAATGACCATCAGCAAGCCCTGTTCCCTTAACATTCTTGTTCGAGGAATAGGACTGATATATGTAAACTTCCAGTCAAGCAGCATCTTGATTTTAAATTTTTCATCCTTGTTTTCAAATTCATATATGGCGTTTATGCTTTCTACCTTTGTAACCTCCTCCAGCACACCAGCCCTCCCAAATATCTGCATTCATCTAATTCTGTCCACTTGTACCTCCCAAATTTGAATTGCTCCACCACTGGAGGCTATGTCTTTTGTTGCCCAAATTTCCCTGTACCTGCTTCCCTCACTGCCTTTTAATAAAAGCATTAAAATATCATTGATCAAGTTTTGGCCATCTGGTCTGGTGCCTCCTTATCTGCCTCGGTGTCACGATTTGTTTTAGGATATTCCTGTGAAGCACCACAGAATGTTTTATCATGTCAAAGGTGTTATATAAGTTGTTGATGTCAAGTTAGTTATAACTGGACGGCCAACTTGCATTCTTTATCTCTAACTGGATTTGGATGCTCTTCTCCTCTGCAAGGAGAGAAAGCACAACCATGGAAATATGACAGATGGTCGTATGGAGATGAAATTGTGAAATATTACTCTGGGGCATCTGTATGAGATATCGACAAAAGGAGGATGAGGTTTCAATGTTGGCTCTTTGGGTAGGAATGTGATTTCTACTGACCTGAGGAGTGTTCTATTGTTTAAGGTAACCTTTCTGAAGGAATTAATGTTTCTGTGAAATGGCTTCACATTGATATCAGGTACAGTCTGTGGGTGGAAGCAAAGTGTTTAACTCAATCTTTCAAAAGAAACAGGTATATCCATTCCAGCTCCTTGTAACGATACCTAACTAAATTTTGTATTTGTTGCTGTCATGCAATAAGCCTTCCTGTCATCTCAGAGCAGCTTCTTTTTTGTAGGCACTCTACAGTTTTGTATATTACCACTAATCATTCAATAGGCACAAGACAAAGCAAAGGCAAGGGAGGGTTGGTGGCAGTGAACTACCTCAAACAGTAGTTACATAGTACCACATGCTCGTAGAAGTGGCAAATTCCATGAGGGATGAAGAGTGGGCATCTGGGAAAATACCACATGTTGTACAAGATAATGCTGGGAATGTCAGAGGCTGGATGCTGTCACTGCCAAGTGTTATTTCACCCACCCCATGAGGTCAGCGAACACTATTTCCTGATGAAGAATCATTTGCTTGACCAGTTCCAGCACGTGTGCTTCACAGAACATAGAGAACATAGAACAATACAGCACAGAACAGGCCCTTCGGCCTTCGACGTTGCGCCGATCTGTGAACTAATCTAAGCCCCTCCCCCTACACTATCCCATCATCATCCATATGCTTATCCAAGGACTGTTTAATAGATCCAAGGACTGTTTAATAGAATCCAAGGACTGTTTAATAGACATTTAAGAGGTTGCTCTCTTCTTCCTCTCCTTTCATTTCAACCCCTTAGATTCAGCACCTGAAAGTTTATGCAAGAACCTGAGACCTGAGTGCCACGCTTCCCAGATCCTCTTTCCATTCCCGCAGTTGCTGAATCTTCAAGAATTTATATGGAATTCAACCATTCTGACCCCTCCTGAAGTCCCATTAACTGAAGTTCTCTCTTCTGATAAATGGAAATCATCATCATGTGCACACTCTGTTTTGGTCAGAAAACCTGGAAATGACATACTAATGCTGCTGATGAGTTAAATAGGTGTGGAAGGGCTTGCTTCAGAGGCACATAGGTTTCTGACCTGTACTTGCCCCCTGCTATGTTTGGATGTTGTTATGTTAACTTTCTTCTCAGTGTATAGTTCATGAAAATAGCTGAAACTATGTTGTGTAATACAAAACTGTGTACTGGATGTGAACCAAAAAAAGAGGAGATGAAGTACGGAATCAAGAAAGAGAAAAAAATAAGACTGTCCATTTGTCACTCCATCAAGGCTTCAAGAAGATGAAAAACATTGTAGTTGAAAGTGTTCGGATGAATTATATCAGCAATTTCTCAAGGCTCCTTAAGTCTACTTGAAGTGAGATTAGATTTTTGCAGATTCAATAATATCATAAGGTGGGCAGTCTTTTTCTCGACTGGAGGCAAAGCGGATTGAAAATTTCCCACTTGTCCTGTAGGTTAGCTGAGAACTAGCTGGAAACTTTTTGGTACTAGGATGAATTATTGTGGCAAGGAAGATGGAGCAGAGTGTTGGCGTGATGGTACGATCTTGCTTGGCTCCAGTAATGGGTCAAGAAGCACAGAACCAAACACCACAGAAGAGGCCCTTCAACCCATCGGGCCTGTGTAGACCTAACTACACTGATCCCACCTAACTGCATTCTTTCTATCCATGTTTGCTCTTTAAGGCAATAGAATTTTGCTGGATGTTGGCCTTCATTTGTCTATAGACCTATTTTCTTTCCATCAGGTCTTCTTATTGTGCTCAGCTCAGGATTGCCTTCTACTTGCAATGTAGTAACTGTTGGATGTTCTAAACATTCTCAGCAAACCAGCTTTGGTGAAAAACCCAAAATCTCCTCACAGGTGATGTTAATAATTATTTAAGGGAAGGCCAGGCACTATGGGACCTAATCATCATTGGTTGTTAATTGGACAACAAAGGCACATGAGAGAATGGGCTTTAGGCTCAACATTCAGAAAACAACTCACTTGTTCTTACTGTACTACACTTATGCCAAAAATTAAGATCCGTGATGAGCCACAGGACAACATAGATCATTACATTGGGATAGCAGAAACTGCCGCTGCTGGAGAATCCAAGGTAACAAGGTGTAGAGTTGGATGGACACAGCAGGCTGTGCAGCATCAGAGGAGCAGGAAAGCTGACATTTTGGGTCTGGACACTTATTCAGAAAAAGGTTTTCTGAAGAAGCATCCAGACTCGAAACATCAGCTTTCCTGCTCCTCTGATGCTGCTTGGCCTGTTGTGTCCATCCAACTCTACACCTTGTTATCTCAATACATTGGGAGCCTTCTCTCTGCAAGGTCAGAAAAAGCTGACGAAATTCAACATCTCCTCTAGGGTTCCACTGCACCCCTTGGCCATCTGAGGAACAGAGTGCTTGAAGGCAAAGATCTCAAATCCAGCACCAAGCACACTGTCTATTGGACAGTACTGTTACCACTCATTCATCAGCGAAATGGGCACAGTACGGCAGACATCTCAAACCACTAGAAAAACATCACCAATCATGCCTCTACAAGATTACGCAAATCCAGTTGTTCGGTAGCCCCTCCAATATCAGCGTCCTCTCTCAGCTCAATCTCCCGAGCATGATCACTGATTGCTGTCAACCTACTGAAATGTTGACACAAAATTTCCAAAACAAGGTCTCTACTCAGAGTTTGGTCATTACAGGCAGTTCTCAGACAGACACAAGAAATATTTGAAAGACAACTTCAAAGCCTCCCCCAAAAAAAGTAAGATTCCCATTAACTAATGCCCACTAACTAATGGAAAGTCCATCTAAGACTACCTTCACTGTGAATCAGGTGAAGCTATGATTTCTTAGGAAACCCTTACTCATCTTTATAACTGGAGATGCTGTGTCAGCATTAGGGCATAATGGTAATTGATTGCAAACTTCTTCAATAGCCTTCAAATTGGCCATCTTAACGTGTACCAACCACTTGCTCAATACTTGCTATATTTATGCCTGCTGTAATATTGTGACTTTTTCTTCATGTTGCGGAGGGCTTTGTGATTCCTATAAGGTTTTATTTATACCCACAGAAGCCAATGTGATGAAAAAGCTGCATGTTACAATTTCATCACATGATCATTGTTATCGTTAAATCATCATTAAATAGCCTTATCCATTTGCAGTGAAATTCAATTTCACTTACAAAAATACCAATTAAACACCAAAAGAACTGTGGGCGCTGTAAATCAGGAACAAAAACAAACTTGCTGGAAAAGCTCAGCAGGTCTGGTAGCATCTGTGAAGTCAAAAACAGAGTTAATGTTTAGGCTCCGGTGACCTTTCCTCAGAACTGCTGGTGCCTGGGAAAATACCAGTTTAGATGCAGAAAATAGGGAGGTGGGTGGGCTAAGGGGTAAATGATAGGATAGAGTCCAAAGAGAGAGCAAGACAGTTGGATAGACGAAGGAGTTGCGAGCAATCAAGCTGTGAGGGTGAATAGTCGTTAATGGGGACTGTTTGAGATTAACAAAAGAGCGTGTGTAGTGGCAGGCTATGTGGTAACAAGGCCTGGTGTGTGGGGTAGGGGCATATGACATGGAAGAGTTTAGACACGAAAGTTATTGAACTCAATACTGAGTCCGGAGTGCTGCAGGGTCCCCAAGCGGAAATTGAGGTGTTGTTCCTCCAACTTGCGTTGGGCTTCACTGGAACACTGCAACAAGCCAGGGACGGAGATGTTGGCCAGGGAGCAGGGTGGCATATTGAAGTGGCAGGCAACAGGTAGTTCTGGGTTCTTTTTGCAAGCAGAATGTAGATGCTCTGTGAAGCAGTCGCCAAGTCAATGCTTTGTTTCCCCATTATTGAGGAGGCCACATTATGAGCAGCAAATGCAGTAAACTAGATTTTGAGAAGTGCAGGTAAAGTATTGCTTCACCTGGAAGGTGTGTTTGGGCCCTTGGATTCTGGGGAGGGAGGAGGTAAAGGGGCAGATGTTGCATCTTCACCGGTTACAAGGGAAGGTGCTGTAGAGCTATGGGGAGGTGTTGGGGCTGAAGGAAGTGTGGACCAGGATGTCCCGGAGGGAACAATCCCTGTGGAAGGTGGACAAGGGAGGGGAGGGGAATATGTTTTTGGTGGTGGCATCTTGCTGGAGGTGATGGAAATGGCATCTAATGATCTTCTGGGTATGGATGCTGGTGGGATGGTAGGTGAGGATAAGGGGAGCCCTATCGCTGTTGTGGGAGGGAAGAGAAGTGGTGAGGGCAGATGTGCAAGAGATGGGATGGACCTGGTTGAGGGCCCGGTCGACAATGGAGCTGGGGAATGCTTGGTCGAAGAAGAAGGTGGACATTTCAGAGGTTCCCTTGTTGAAGTTGCCCTCATCTGAGCATACGTGACAGAGACACAGGAACTGAGGCAATGAGATAGAATCTTTACAGGAAGTGGGTGTGTTTTCTGCATATAAACTGATGTTTTCCCAGCCACCACCAGTTCTGAGGAAGGATCACCACCCCGAAACGTTAACTCTGATTTTTCCTTCACAGATGCTCCCAGGCTTGCTGAGTTTTTCCAGCAACTTTATTTTTGTTACAAAAAGCAAAAATGAGCAAACTGTCTGAAATCACAAAAACAAAGCCAGAAACAAAGACTGTTAATTATTTCAAATTAACTTTCACTTTTCATTCCCTGTAATAATACAGGTCACATTCCTTGGTTACTGATGTTATTAATGTCCTGGTTTGGAGGTGATGTGTTGTAAATGCTTGTCAATTAAGTTTGAGCCCATAGATTGATTTTGATTTGACATGTAAATTATTCATGTGCATCCTTGTTTCCCCTTGCTCAATTAATTCCCTTTCTTGAAACCTATTTTCCATTTTATCTTACATTTTCAGCTGGACAGCATTAAGTTTAGTGATGATAATTTAGCAACAATTTATATAACTGACTGTGCTCTAACATTTGATAGTGCAAATGTGCTAATACTTAAATTAATATTCAGTGGAAACACAGCCACATACTATTCGAGTATAAAACTGTCATTGAATAAGATTGATTTAATTCAGAGTTTAGTATTCCTTACATCATTGATTTAATGACAGTATTTATCACTGCGTCCTAACAATTTATTAACGCATCTCCATTTTGCAAGTAATTAGGTTGCAACAAGCAGAAAATCATCAATTCCTTGTCCTCCTTTGCAGTTCTGCTTTGAAAAATGAGTAACTTTGGACAGACAATCTACTGTTTTCAGATAGACATACCTCTTTCTGTCTCAAAACTAATGAAACATTTCAGATTTTTAATTGCTTTGTGACTGTGCACATCACTTGTATCAGCCAACTACTATACAATGGAAGCTCAAGCTGAACGCCATCACCAGTGCATTCATGCCTAAGCTGACATTGAACGATGAGCTGACTTGTGAGTTCTGCCTGTTTAGCAGAATTATTTCACCCCTGCACCACTGGCAGCGAAATGTTCCAATTACCACACAGTCGGGTCTGTAGGGTGAGAGAGTTGATGGGCTCACAGTGATTAATATCCTATTTTGATGAACTAAAGAGAGAAAGTACAAATTAATTTAACCCATCTTTGTTAATTATTAGAAATTCTGAAAAGCAGAATAAAATGGAAATCAGTGTTGCAGTATCAGATTCTAGAGATTGGGACTTTTCCTTCTTTGCTAATTTTAAATTCATTTGGAAGATTTTCCAGCAAACTTTACTTACCAATAATAATATAAAAGTATCCTGGTCAGTTTAAGAATGGGGGCCTCATTTATGCAGAACACATTCAAATCTTAATGATTTATGCTTGGCTGTTCCAAAACGTGATTTTTTTTAACAAAGTTTATAGTCAATGAAATGTCATAATTGTGACTTTCAGGTTATCTCAGGATCAGATCTGTAGCAGTAATGCGTTGTATGAATGCTTTGCGAGTTCAGCTTGCCCAGATCTAGATTTGCCAAAAACTATGTTTTGTATCTTCTCTCTCTATACTACCACTAATATGGAATCAACTAAGTCCTCCTATTTTAAACTGGATCTTTTTAGTTAATTTTAACCTCACCATCAGGAACAGACCACTTTACATGCTCCCCTTTCCAATCCGTAAGTAAATGTTTGTTAAAATGGGTTTTATTAATTTGGCTCTAAACTATTGGGTTCTATCTTCAATGATTGGTTTACCAATTAGATTGTCAAGAGTCTGATAATGCTTTATAACTGGGTTTGATTAATGGATTTACTCTGCTTTATATTTAAAACTTAAGACAGACTTTTGTTTCCCATTTGATGCCATAGAGCACAGGATGAACACAAGAAAATGATAACTTCCACTGATCAAAAACATTTTATTATAACTGTTGGTGGCAATGGTGCTAAAATATACTTTATGAGTTGATGAAAGCTCTTGAATTTCATTACTACGTCAACATCACCTTATAATTTCTATTTTGTGAGGACAGGCAATTTACAAACATTAGGGTATCTTTCAATGAACAATGCTGATAAAAGTCATTTGGTTCTTGTTTTGTGCAATTAATTGAACGATGTGCCTTGCAATAATGGTGACTTGTTCTGTTAGCCTGGTTTAATATATGATGTCATATTAATCATTATATGTTTGGAATAAAATTGGTTTGTGTTGCTTTTCAAGTCTGAGGATTATGATTCACAGCCTGCGCCTAATGGTTCCAATGAAGGTAAACAGAAGACACATTTTATGCTGTCACCTTCTTGATATGGTTATAGCATGGGAACATGCACTTGATATGCTATTGGCTGCATCTGCATCCATACGGAGCAGAGCAATCAGTGAATCATAGTCATATAGTCGCACGGCACAGAAGAGGCTTTTCAGTTCATTGAGCCTACACCAATCTATCTATATTAAACCACTTTCGAACACTTACCCAAAGCCTTGGATATTATGATATTTCAAGTGCTTATCCATTTTTTAAAATTATTTTTTAACATAAGCCCATACAAAGTCTTTGCTATGAACAGATATCCCGACAACTTCTTCTGCAGGTGCCTACTAAATAGACAATAACAAGAGAATACAGTACACCCTGACACACTGGCCACACTGCCCTACATCAAGAACATATCAGAACTGACAACGAAACTCCTTAGACCACTAGGGGTCATTGTAGCACACAAGCCCACAGCCACTCTATGACATTCCTACAACATGCAGAACCAACGTAGTTTACAAAATACCATACAACGGCTGCCACAAACATTACATCGGACAGACAGGAAGGAAACTAGATATCAAAATACACAAACACGAAGCGAATAACTTTCCTTAATATAACACTCGGACAATGAAGGCCATCTGTTTAGCTGGGACAAGGTAATCATAGTAGTCCAGGCTAAACATAAGCACACATGGCAATTCCTTGAGGCATGGTTCTCAACCCATAATGTAATCAACAAACATATAGAATTAGACCCCATATACAAGCCCATGCAGAGCAAAACTGAAAATGACATTACTCACCATAAAGGACCGCCAGTATATATTCTAAGTGGAGTAGAATGACATTGCTTCATCGGAGGCCTCGCTGATATTACCTAGCATAGTGATGAAGCATTTGAACAGAAACAATCCAGTTCAGTGCGAAGTCAACAACCTCACCCACAACCCAGGCTATAAATCTTTGCTAAAACCTTAGAAAACATTCATTTCAGAACTGTAAATACTGTGAGCTAAGAAGAGGGTCAAAGCTAGTCACATTGGGGATTAACAAGTCTGAAAGTTAAAATAATCCATGACAACATTTTGATGCTTGTGAATAAAGTTCGAAATCTTTACAGATAGAAGAGAAAACCTTGAAAATAATATTGTAAAGGGCCACATTGGTTAGTAGAGAAATGAAAACAAGCACTTAACCTTCAAATGGAGCATCATCATCATGTTGATTCATCTCCATGAGGCACAGCTACAGCAGGCAGAGTAAAGGCCAGAAAATCCATTCATGCTCAGAATACAGTCTCAGAAAAGCTGAGGTACAATTAAGTCAACAAAAATGCAATTTAAAAGACTTTGATCACAGAGACTAATGGAAGATGAGAGTTAGAATTTAAAGATAGTGAAAAGTGAAGGATCATACATAATTTCAACCATGATTTAATTCAAAAGTTTATAAAGGCTGCAACCCCGGAAATTAATTTGAAAAACTGCGCAAGGGGAGATGTATTGTGTTTTTTAGGCTGTAAAAGGCAAGAAAAGCGAGGTTATGCTGCAGCTCTACAAAACCCTGGTGAGACCACACTTGGAATATTGTGTCCAGTTCTGGTCACCCTATTATAGGAAAGATGTGGAGGCTTTGGAGAGTGTGCAAAGGAGGTTTACCAGGATGCTGCCTGGACTGGAGGGCTTGTCTTACGAGGAGAGGTTGACTGAGGTCGGACTTTTCTCTCTGGAGAGAAGGAGGAAGAGAGGTGACCTGATTGAGGTGTACAAGGTAATGAGAGGCATGGATACAGTCGATAACCAGAGACTTTTCCCCAGGGCAGGATTGACTGCCACGAGGGGTCATAGTTTCAAGGTGTTAGGAGGAAGGTATAGAGGAGACGTCAGAGGGAGGGTCTTCACCCAGACAGTTGTGAGCGCATGGAATACTTTGCCAGTGGTAGTCGTGGAAGTGGAGTCATTAGTGACATTTAAGCGACTGCTGGACATGCATATGGACAGCAGTGAATTGAGGGGAATGTAGGTTAGGTTATTTTATTTTTGGATTAGGATTATTCCACGGCACAACATCGTGGGCCGAAGGGCCTGTACTGTGCTGTACTTTTCTATGTTCTATGTTCTATAAAACGTCCATTTTGCCCTTGAATAAGCAGGAAACGTTGATCTTAGTAGCAGAGGCAGGAACAGTTTGAGAATGTGGGAAACTGCCATTCGGATTGGTTAAAAAAAAGAAAATTCACAGTAAGCAGTACAACAATGCAATATGCCATGGTACAGAATATAAACATTAATTGGAAGAATTATTATAGTTCAGTATAATTCAATAACACAGAATTGAAAATCTGCAGAAAGAGAAATTCCGACATTGTAACTTTGCTGTATATAGTTTGAAGTCGGCAAAATTAAAGTGTGAAGCACTTTTAAGGCAGAAAACTAATATTGCACTGAATTATTGAAAGATTATGAGCATTAAAACCATCCACATTTACATATATTGGAGCTATTAAATCTTTGTGGTAAACCGAATAATGCAACATTTAGATACTGCAGTTTTCAAGCAATAAGCAAAAGTCAGTGGCAAAGACACATGTTTCTGTGGCCACAAGACAGGCCCAGGACGATGTGCTGCCTCCCTGTTGCGAGGGTCAAAGGTGTCTCTGTGCATACACAGGCAAAAGAATAACTAAGGAGAGAATAGGACCTTTTAAAGGTCAATAATGTCATCTACATATGGAGCTATAAGAGAAGGGTGAGATCTTAAATGAATATATCTTGTCAGTATTAACTGTTGAGAAAGGTATGGATGCTGGGGAACTTGGAGAAATAGATAGTGAAGTCTTGAAGAGGGTCCACATTACAGAAGAGGAGGTGCTGGGAGCCCTGGATGCATTAAGGTAGATAAATCCTAGGGGCCTAAGAAAGTGTATACCAGGACTTTGTGAGAGGCTAGAGAGGAAAGTGTGAGGTCCCTAACAGAGATGTTTGTATTAATGACAGCCATGAATGAAGTGCCCAAAGATTTGAGGTTGGCTAATGTTATGCCACTATTTTAGAAAGATTGCTGAGAAATGCCTGGGAACTTCAGACCTAAGGTCTACATTAGTTTAGTTGTTAGAGGGGTTTCAGAGAGACAGGCTCTACAGGCATTTAGAGAGGCAGGGGCTTATTTGGGAAAGCCAGCATGGCTTTGCGTGTGGGAAATCGTGTCTCACAAATTTGATTGAGTTTTTTAAAGGAGTGACTAAAAAGGTAGATGAGGTCAGTGCAGTTGACTTTATCTAAATGGATTTTAGCAAGGCCTTCAACATAGCACTGCATGGTAGGCTGTTGACTAAGTTTAAATCTCATAGAATCCAGAGAGATTTAGC
This sequence comes from Stegostoma tigrinum, assembly GCF_030684315.1. Taxonomy (NCBI): domain Eukaryota; kingdom Metazoa; phylum Chordata; class Chondrichthyes; order Orectolobiformes; family Stegostomatidae; genus Stegostoma; species Stegostoma tigrinum. The sequence continues at coordinate 57,592,572 of NC_081368.1, read as the reverse complement.
CAATTGGACAAAAATTTGGCTTAATGGTAGAAGGTAGAGGGTGGAGGTAAGAGTTGTTTTTCAGACTGGACGTCTGTGACCAGCGGTTTGCCACAGGGATAGATGCTGGGTCTACTGTTAATTCATCATTTAGATAAATGATTTAGATGAGGACTTCAGAGGTATGGTTGGTAAATTTGTGGATGAGACCGAGATTGCTGGTATAGTGGTCAATGAAGAAGGTTACCTGGGAATACAGTGAGATCTTGATCAACTGGAACAGTGAGCTGAGGAATGGCAGATGACGTGTAATTTAGATGAATGCAACATGTTGCATTTCGGTAAGGCAAGCCAGGCCATGACTTACACAGTTAATGATAGGGCCTAGAGAGTGTTATAGAACAGAGAGACTGAGGGGCACAGTTCATACCTCCTTGGAAACACAGCCACGGATTAAAGAAGGCTTTCAGCATGCTTGCTTTCATTAGTCAGAGCATTGAAGATAGGAGTTGGGACATCTAGCTGTAGCTGTACAAGATGTTAGTGAGGCCACATTTGGAATACTGTATGCAGTTTTGGTTGCCCTACCATACTATAAGCTAGAAAGAATGTAGAAAAGATTTACTGGGATTCTACTAACACTGGAAGTCTTGGGGTATAAGGAGAATTTGGTTAGGCTGGGACTTTTTCCCTGGAGTGTAGAAGACTGAAGGGTGACGTGATAGAGGTAAATAAAATCATGCTAAGAAGTCAGGCGATACCAGGTAATCGTCCACTTCACCTGACAAAAGGGGAATGCTCCGAAAGCTTGCGATTTCAAATAAACCTTGCGGACCATAACCTGGTGTCATCTGACTTAACCTTGTTCACCTCAGTCCAACACTGGCACCTCCACATCATATCAAATCATGACAGGCATGGAAGAGGTAGCTAGCCAACAGCTTTATCCCATGGTAGGGGAGTCTAAAACTCGAGGGTGTAGGTTTAAGCTGAGAGGGGAGAGATACAAAAGGGTTCAGAGGGACAACTTTTTCACAAAGAGAGCTGTTGGTGTTTGGAATGGGTTGCCAGAGGTTGTGGTGGAAGCAAGGAAAATTTTGTCATTCGAGAAATATTTAGACAGGTGCTATGTGTGGGATAGGTATGGAGGGATATGGGGCAAAATGCATGCAAATGGGGCTAGTTTAAATTGTGAAAATCGGGCAGCATGGGCTAGTTGGGCCAAAGGGCCTGTTTCCATGCTTTAGGCCTCAATCACTCGATGGTTCCATATGCTGAAGGGGGAGGGTGAGCAGCCTGAGGTTGCAGTCTATATTGGTACTGAAGACATATGGAGAAAGAGAGATGAGGTCCTGCAAGGGGAGCTTAGGGTGTTAGCTCGGAAGTTGAAAAGCAGGAACTCTAAGGTTGTCATCTTAGGGCTACTTCTTGTGCCATGTGAATGTGAAGCTAAGCAAGGGAAAATAGTGCAGGTAAATGTGTGGCGAAGGGACTGGTGTAGAGGAAGGACTTTTAAGTACGCGAATCCTTGGGATGTCTTCTGGGGTAGGTAGACCTGCACAAAGAGGACAGGTTCCACCTAAAAGCAAGGGGCACCTGTATCCTGCGCAGGAGGCTTTTCTCATGCCACAGGAGGGTTTAAACTAGTGTGGCAGGGGGCAGGAATCAAAGCAGTAGTCAGCTAGTAAAATGACCGAGCAGGAGTCAGAGGCTGAGACTTTTAAGGCTGAGAAGTTACTGAACACTGCAGGACTGGGGTATATTTGTTTAAATGTGAGGAATATGACAGCTAAAGTAGATGAACTTACAGTTTGGATTAATACTTGTAACTATGATGTTGTAGCCATTACAGAGGCTTAGTTGTGAGAGGGACAAGGTTGGCAACTTGACATTCTGCGATTTAGATGTTTCAAACAAGATGGAGAGATACGTAAAAAAGGTGGGGGAGTTGTATTACTGATAAGGGAGAATATCACAGCTTTAGTGAGGGATTACACTTTGGATGGAAATCTAGCAAGGGCATATTGGTGGAGCTCTGGAATAGGTAGGATGCAATCACTTTGATGGGGTTGTACTACAGGCCCCCAGCAGCCAGAAGGTGAAGGAAGAACAGATGTGTGGGCAGATTATGGAAAGATGTAAAAACTGCAGAGTTCTGTGGTGAGTGATTTTAACTTCTCTGATATTGACTGGGACTCACTCAGCCCTGGGAGCTTAGATGGTGGACAGCTCTTTAGGTGTGTCCAGGAGGGTTTCATAAAGCAAATATAAATAGTCCACGACAGGAAGGGGCCATTCTAGGCCAGCTATTACAGAGTGAGCCCATCCATGTGATCGAATTTTCAGTGGGGGACAATTTTGGCCACAATGACTATAATTCTGTAAGTTTTAAGTTACATATCAATAAGGGTAAGAGTAGCCCTTGATTGAAAGTACTAATGTGGGAGAAGGCTAACAAACACAATATGAGGTAGGAACTGGGGAATGCAGATTGGGGTGACTGTTTGAGAGTAAATCCACATCTGACATGTAGGTGCCTTTCAAAGGCCAGTTATTTAGAGTTTGGTGCTAGCATGTTCTGACGAAAATGAAGAGGAAGGTAAGCTAGATCAGGGAATGTTGGATGACAAGAGGAATTGTCAGCTGGGTCAAAAAAGTTACGGAGGTTTAGGAAACTGAAAACAGACTGACCTTTTGAAGAATACAAAGTTAGCAGAAAACAAAAACTTAAATAAGGGGTAGGAGGGCGAAAAGAGAATGTGAAATTTCCCTGGAAAACAGGATTAAATAAGTTCCCAATGTATTTTATACATATCTATGGAGCAAGATGGTAGACTGAGAAAGGCTAGGTCTACTCAAGGACAAAAAGAAGGGCATGAATACTTTGCATTGGTTTTCACAAAAAAAAGGACATGGTGGATGATGAGTCTTGGGAGGGGTATTTCGATATTCCAGGGCATGTCAATAATAAAATGAAAAGGTGGTGTTTTGAAAAGCATTAAGTTGGACAAGTCCCCAGGACCTGATGAAACCTATCAAAGAATACTGAGGGAGGCAGGTGAGGAAATTGATAGGGCCTTGAATGAAATCTTTAGTCACAGAACAGGTCCTAGAGCACTGGAGAATGGCTAGTGTTGTTCCTTTGTTTAAGAAGAGTTGTGGTGGCAGGGTGTTTTTCAGATTAGAGATCTGTTCCACATGGATCAGTGCAAGGACCCCTGTTGTTTGTATATATAAATGATTTGGAGGAGAATGTGGGTGGCCTGATTAGTAGGTTTACAGACAACACTAAGATTGGGAGTGGAGGGTGGGGTGTGGGGTGTAGGGGGACCTGCAGATAGTGCATTGAACTGCCAGAGGATATAGCAGAATATAGGCAGCCTAGACACTTGGGATGTGTCATGGCAGATAGAGTTTAATCTGGACAGATGGAAGTTGATACATTTTGGAAGATCCAGTGCAGGAGGGAACTATACAGTAACTGACAGAGCTATTATTAGCTTAACATGCAGATGGATCTAAACACACAGGCACACTGTTCACTGAAAGTGACAACACAATTGAATAAATGGTCAAGAAGGCATGTGGCACGCTTGCCGTCATTGGCCAGGGCATAGAGTATAAAAATCGGCATGTCATGTTGCAACTGTTCAGAATTTAATTAGGCCGCCTTTGGAATATTGCGCTTAGTTCTGGTCGTCATACTGCCAGAGGATGTGGAGACTTTGGGAAGTGTACAGAAACAGTTTACCAGTATGCTGCCTGGTTTGGGGGGTATTAGCTATGAGGAGAGATTGGACAAACTCGATTTGTTTTCACTGCAATGTTAGAAGCTGAGGGGCAACCTAATAGAAGATTACAAAATTATGAGGCATGGATAGAATGGATAGTCAGAATCTTTTATTTCTAGGGTAGAAATGCCAGTTACTATGAAGCATATGTTTCAGGCAAAAGAGGATAACTTTAAAGGAGATGTGAAAGATAGGTTTTTTACAAAGAGTGTGGTGAGTGCCTGGAACCTGCTGCCAGATAAGGTGGTGGAGTCAGATGCAATAGCAATATTTAAGAGGCATCTTGACAGATAGATGATTAGGGAGGGAATAGAGGGACATGGACCGTGCAGAAGCAAAAGGTTTTCAGTATCAAAAGGCAAACCAAAGGCCCTGTTCTGTGGTGTACTGTTCTTCGTACTTATGCATAATTTCTATAAGAAGAAGTTGCAGGATAAATAATATTGCCATCAAGGTTTTTATCTGAGAATAGTCAAACAAATTGCACTTTGATCAGTGTTTGGGGTCAGGAGATCGTGACTGCAAGTGAGGCAAATGTCTGGGTCACAGGAACCTCAATATTTGCAATTATTCAAAAGGGTTAAGGTTCTTTTAGTTTGTCTGAATGAAACTAAAGGTTACAAGTATATGTGATAACTGACCCTGACATCATGGTATTTAAAGTAATTCAAGAGATGGGAATAAAAAGCAATGTAGTAATCATTGGGGTCAGGAAAATAAAGGGAGTGGCATTGTACTTTGCAAGAAAGAGCATGTGTACAGACAGCTGTGTTGCCTGCTTGGTGCCAAGGGTCAGGAGATCTGGTCAGGGCTTGAGGAAGCTTGCAGTGGGAGGAGAAAGACTGTGTCACTCTGATCCATTTAGGTACCAATAACAGGGACTGAACAAAAATTGATATTCTGAATAACCAGTATGAGAAGCAAGGTACCAAATTACTAAGCAAAACAAAGATCATATTGTCCATATTATTACATGAACCATATGCTGTTTGGCATTGGGCAAATCACAGTAAAAAGTTGAATGTGTGGCTGGAAAATTGATGAAGGAGAAGTGAGATTCCAGTTTATGGTGTCAGGGGAGGTGATGGCCTCGTGGTATTATTGCTAAACTGTTAATCCAGAGATCCAGATAATGTTCTGGGGAGCTGGGTTGGAATTCCACCACGGCAGATGGTGGAATTTGAATTCAATAAATATCTGGAATCAAGAATATAATGATGACTGTGAAGCCATTGTTGGTTGTCAGAAAAAAAAACATCTGGTTCACTATTGCCCTGCAGGGAAGGAAACTGCCATTCTTACCTGGTCTGGCCTACATGTGACTCTAGACCAACTGCCTTCTGGGTAATTAGGAATGGGCATTAAATGTTGTCTGGCCAGCAATGTCCTCATACCGCTAATGGATAAAGAAAGAAAAAAATGACTCCAGTACTGGGGAAAGCAGGAACTATACCAATGGGTGTGTCTCGACCTGGACTGTGCTGGGGTGATTGTCCTCGACAACTGTATAAATGGGGAAGTAGTGAGACTTTTAAATAAAAAGCTGGGAGAAAGAGTTTAAATTTGGGAAAATGTGTTAAACCAAAGTGTAAAATTAGTGCCAAGGAGAAAGGTATTCACACAAAAAAATGATAAATAGACTCTGACAGGAATGCAAACAGCATACTTCTTGTGTCTGTGAGGCATTTTTGTTCAACAAAACTGACCTTGATTCTTAGTATCTATCATTCTGTCTAGCCCCAATGGGGAGGCAAGGACCTAATGGGATTATTGCTGGATTGCTGACCCAGATAATGTTCCAGGGACCTGGGGTCAAATCCACCATAATAGATGGTGGAATTTGGATTCAATTTAAAAGAAAATCGGGCATTAAGAGTCTAATGATGACTGCAAATGCATTATCGATTGTTGGAGGTGACAAAAACTCATCTGGTTCACTAATCCCTTTTAGGGAATTAAACTTTCATCCTTACCTGGTCTGATACATGTGACACCAGGCCCACAGCAATGTGGCTGACTCTTAGCAGTCCTCTGGGCAATTAGGGATGGGGAATAAATGTAGCCTTGAATGAATAAAATGACTGCCTCCTGGAATTAGGTGTTCGGGTAAGACTGCTCTTCCTGGTGTGGCACAGTGTTGGCAACCAGATCTGCAGCTCAATAATTCTAAGCTGAAGTTTCTGCCTCTGCAAGGCTTTTCCACGGGCGTGTTTGCCTTGGATCACACCTGCATCTAGAACCTCCTGAATTCTTCACCCTTATCACTTCACCTGTCTTGCAATCTTTAATATGTTATTTCATTAGCAAATACTAATTAATTAATCGATAATTAATGCTGTCTACATCTCCTAAAATGTTTTCGCAGTGCCAGTAAACTTTGCAATGCTGATGAAACTGTGCGATATTTACAATACTGATAAAACATACAGTTTCTAACAATAGTAGTTACATATTTCCTGCTCTTTCTGTTGCAAAGAAAAATGGAAATCAAGGGTTAGAGGCTGGAAAAGCAGTTCAGCACAGTATAACAATCATGATTGGAAAAGATACTGGATGTATTCCTCAGGGAAATCAGTCATTGAACCAACAGCGCATTGATAGAAGTTGCTTATGTCAATGGACACCTCACTGGTTTTAAGCTTAATATCAATTTGAGTGTCACAGTCCTATCAGATCAAATACCATTAATTGAATAAATAGAACTTATAGCCTGCACACATGAAGCTACATTGTGTCAACAAAACAACAAACAACATTAAAGAACAAGTGACACTCTAACATAAAGGCTATTGCACAGTACAAAATGCGCACTTAATACATTTTCAGCAAATCTCACTCTTGAATAGGAATCCATGTTTTGCCTTTAACTGTACTTGATGTCAAGGAACAGGAACTGCACAGGAATAAATGCTCTTTTGAGATGGATACCCGAAATTTTTCAGCAGTGTAGGCAAACTCCAATATGAAATATAGCATCACATTAAGAAGAGATGCTGAATTACCATGCCTTTACATATCTGGGAAAATATCATATCAATTAATCAATTTGAGAAGCATCTTGAGGAAGTGATTAAAATGACTATCATTTCTGGTGTGACCAAGACAACTGAGTCCACTGCATCTAAACCCAAAAGGTCCCTCAAAAAATGTTTTCAACTAACACTACTCAACAAGGCAGATTGGCAAAACACATTGTCAAAAATATTTGCGTGAGTTGGCAAAAATTACTGAATCCTTGAGAAAACTAAAAAGAAACTGCAAGGAAAGATCTCAGGCATGCAGATAGGCCCGAATATCTGTAGAAAATGCAATCCATTTTTTTCTAGTTGCCATAGCTTCATTTGCTTCAGCTACCCGCATATGAGCAGTGATCTTCCAGAAGCAGTCAGATGGTGTCAGAAACTGCTATATTATAACTAAATGGTGACTCAATACACATATCCACATAGAGACTGTGTATTTGATGGCACTAATAATCCACTGATACTTGCTGACTCCAAATGCTAACATCTGATTTTTCTCGTTTTGCACATTGCAATAAAAAAGCCAATTGAAAAAGATTATTTTCTTAAAAAGAAAATTACTTTGCTTAACAATTTTCTTTTACATTTACCAATACATACCTTCATGCAGTTCTTTAATGCATTTGCCATGTTTTTATTGCTCTTTTTACAAATGAGTCATGGGTGTCAACAGACTCAGTTGGATAGAAAAGAAGGCTCTCTTGGCAATATGGGCATGTGGGCGATTATAAGACTATTTCCTTGGCATGAAATATTTTGACAGGGTGGAATATAAATAATTGGTCTCCCTACTAGAATTCAGAAGGATGGCACCATGGATGGTTCTGACTTTTCCTTAAGTGATGTGCTAATGAGACAAAATAAGTAAAGGGGAAGTGATGGCAGCAAAAGCACCATGCAATGTGACTATTAAAAATCTTACAGTGTCTGAGGGGCAATTAATTGGTTAAATTGAATTGTATACTATGACATGGTGGCCCACAACTTAAAACAGGCCTACTAAAATCTAACCGGAGCAAAAAGACCAAGAACGCATTGCAGTTCATCAATATCATGCCAAACGTTGGCCAAAATCAATGACTCAACAGTTTGGACTTGAAGATCTATTTGGATCATCAACAACATTTCACTGTTATAGATGTTCTCATGTTGGATGAAAGGCTGGTCATTCCAGAGACACTTGAGGTTTGTTAGCCATGCAGCCAGTGCTCAGATGTTGGAGCAGTGACCAAAGAATTAAAACCAGATTTGCAACGTCAAAGCTGACTGAGCAACTTGCATTATTCACAGGCCTGAGCAGAGACAGCTGCTTATCCCTATTGATCACAGATCTCAAGAACAAGTGGATACCAACTTGGTGGTATACTTAGTGGATACCAAGCTCTACACCTTGTTGTCTCAGATTCTCCAGCATCTGCAGTTCCTTCTATCTCTGGATATCAACTTCTCCATGTTTGATAGATGGTCTTTGCCAATTGCGTCAACAACTTTTCATAATGATTAGAGTACAGTTTAAGTAGGTATATAACAGCACAGATACAGTTGCCAGGGTGTTGCATGAAATATTCACTACCTATGGGGTCCTTGATGTGGTTGCGTCAGACAATGGAACATGGTTTGGTAATGAGCAGTTCAACGAATTTTCCGCCAGTTCTGGATTTGAACATGTAACTTCATGGCTGAGGTAAACACAGTTGAATGAGGAAGCTGAACATGGGATTCAGATTCCTTTCGAAGTAAAACATTAAATTTTATAAAGGCTTGTTAAATTATTGATCCACCCCACCCCACTGTGGATTATCATCATCAGAATTGTAAATAGGGAGAAAACTGAAGACTCATCTCCTGATCTTACCGAAAAGATTGACTGCACTTGAGTTCATGGAGCAATAAAAATGTCTGTAACTGGGAGCAGTCAGGGATAGCAAGCTATTCGCTACAATGGATGTCACAGCATACAACAGTTGCCACATCTTAACCAAAGGCAGTATAGATGAGGGACATGAGCAGAAATGGTACATTCACCCAAGAGTCAGTGGAATAGCATTTGTACAGAAGAACTTCAGAAACTTAATTTCATTGTAAAAATATCGTCAATTATTATTTGATTGAGATAACCCCAATGGAGGATGTCATGAGAGTCATGGTTCACAGAACACACAAGGTCAAGATCAGCATCAAGATGAACAGCCCACAACCCCAAAACTTACAAACTTTCAAGTCACATTAGAATACATTTTGGAAGAATTGCATAACCATCAGAATACTGGGGTTTGTAAGGCCAGAGGGTTGTGGGTGATTGAGTGGTTGTAAAGGTTAAAAAAAAATTCCAACCAGATGTCCAGTAAGGTTCTTCAATTCACTTGGATTCCAGTTGGGATGTCCCAACTATTAAACTCCCAGGTGATGTTGGATGATTTGGATTCCCTTCTTTACTCAACCACCTTTTCAGCTGCTTGCAACAAGGTTCATTTAAAAGGGATGGTGGATGCTTTTCTCCCAGACTCAAATTAACATATGTTTTATAATGAAGCCTATTATTGAATTTATTAATTACTAAATGTGAAAAGAATTAATAATGCAATACACAAAAAATACAGATTAAAAATAAGGGCTGAAATATACAGATTTCCCCTGGATTTGTTGCCAAAGGGCAGATAGTTGAAAGCTGTCGGTGTTGCAGTGAAGGTCACCAGTAGCATTGATATTGATAGTTCAACACATGGTTTCATAATTCTTATTTTGCACATTAGCTGAGATTCAGTCAACCTGAATCTAATAAATCTTGAATAAACATTCAGGGTGAGAAGGTCATTTTGTTATCCACTTTCCCTTTTAACCAATTTCCAGCACTTTGAGTAGGAGACAACTTTTACCTGCAACACTGGGGTATTTAGCTGATAGTTCTTCAACTGCGGCGTCCATAGAAAGACAACATGTGAACCCAGGCTGGAATGCATAGAAGTGTTCAATACCACTAGCGAACTTCTCTAGATTTGAAACTGATTCTTTAAATCCTATCCTTGTGTATTCTTTAAAAAAATACCCACCAAATGTGTTTCCAGTTTTGGGCATAATCTGCAAGTGGGTGGCATGATGGTGAGCAAGGGATTATCAGCCCCTCATTATTTTGATAACCACAAGAGATCACAGTCCAACTTGATGGTCACTTCTTCTGACACTTCTTTAAGTGATATATTCCATAAGTCTTGCTGTGGGACTATTATTTTTGGCTGCATCTGCTTTCTTTCAAAAGAGAAACATTTTGGAATTGCAAATTAAAAATGTCCACAGCATATTAGGGTTCTAAGCTATGGTAATGACAATATCTGAATGTATAAATTTTAAACAAAAGCTTTGGAGGGGGGAGGAGGGAGATGTTGTACAAGTTAGTGGTTCTGAATGAATTATTATTAAGCTACATTAATCTTTATCCAATTTGGTAATGTCTCACACTCTTTGGGTAGGGAAAAGGAATCTAGGATGAAGTTCTGACGGTGTCAAATGTGTCAACTCTGGAACAGAAATAGAATTTGCTGCAGCATCTGTGAGAGAAAACAGAATTTGTGTTTCAGCGTCAGTGACCTTCGTTCAGAATTTATTTTCATGTCATATCTGCATCCTTTTAAGTATAATTCCAAAGACTGGCTCACCAATGGAACTTGGACCAGTTGCTGTCATGGAACAAATTATATCTTCTTGGATATGACAAGTGCCTGCCTCTTGCCATTAAGATTTGAAGCGTGTTTGTTTTCTGCTATTGTTAATTAGATAGGAATGTAAAGTAGAATTGGTAGCTGCACTTTACTCCAATGTCAAGCACCAGTAGTTGGTACCTTGACAAAGGTAGGTGGAAGAAAACCTTTTCATTAGAAAGTAAGTGGGCGTCTGGAGGATAGCAGATATTGCGTGAAGTATTTTCCTACCTTCTGTTTGTGAGTCCAAATCTTTTTCAGAATAGATAGCTTATCAATCCAGCAGAAGTATGAACATTAGACTTGCATGTTAGTCCTGACTTCCCAGTGCAATCACCATTCTAGAACTTGAGCGTTTAATCTAACCAAACTCTTTTAGAGTATTTGAAGTCAGTGCCGCATTGTCAGTCAGTGCTGTATTTCTGGATGTGACATCAAACTAAGTCCATGTGTAGTGATTGGAAAAAGGTCAGCCAGGTGGAACACATTGAATATGAGTTCCCTGATTGGGGCTTTTAATCGGCTACCTGCTGACTGATATAAACAGGAGTTTATACATCCTGTTCACTCTGAGAGCAGGCTCAGAGGAAGCCCGACCAGTGTCAAGTACTGCACCCATCACTAAAAGGTAATTTGGTGTGTAAATATTGACCATGAATACACATTTAGAAGTTTTGCAGAAAGTTAGTCAGCAAGTAAAATGCAGTTTACTTCCTCCAAACATCCAGTTTCCCCATGGACCTACCATTATCCTGTTATTTTTGTAGGTACTCAGGCACCCACTGAAGGCACTGGGATACACTCATCTTACACATAGACATAGCACCAAGGCTCAGCAGCCATTGCAAGCTGCAATCTGTTCAGGATCTTACCAAGCCAAATTTGTTGGGAAGAGAAACCTGGGCTGTACATGATGCAGAAATAGAATTTATAGAATTCTTTAAGTAGTCTCCTTCCTGATCAGGAGAAGCAGACGTGCCCCTTTGGGTTTCTGTTGTAAACTTCCAATCACCTTTGTGTTGCAGTACCAGTCTACCCCAATGGGAATGTCCTGTAGCAAACAAGACTTTACCACTTGCATTTCATGAACACTGACCAGACCTCACAGTCTTGAGAGCCAGGGGCCATTATTCCCTGCTAGCTGAAATTCCACTTCCTGCTGATCTGGAATGTAGTGAATTTTGGGCAGGAATTCCAATATTAACATAGATTGGAGTCAAGGAATTAAAATCTTGTCTTCCACATCCTTTTAAGGGCCAGATAATTTCCTAACCAAATCAACACTCCACACACTCATTCCATCAATTTTTAACCGGTCTTGCATTTTGTTTGCAGTTTGCGATCTTCCTCTGAGCACCAAGGAGCTATCATATTTTCCTACATAATCCAAATGCATTACAGAGGGTGTAAATAATTGGAATTTCCTGAGGAAGGAAAAAAGTAATCTCATATCAATGTTGTATATAGGAATTTGTTTTCTCAATCTTGCATTGTTGCTATTGTAATTTCTGAGAAGTTCACTGTTGCTGTTTCTAAAGTCAGTACTCACTTTTTGCATTAAATATTTGGCACTAAATGGAAAACTGTCTGAATTGCAAAACAATTGAGAGTCAAAAAGTTGCAGTCTTGCATATACCCTGTAATATACCATTACTTCATATCATAGTAATTCAGGAGCATCCAGTGCACATTGTCTTCCCTATCATTACGGTAATTTTTTAAAGCATGTTGCTTAGGTTAAAAGTTCTTCAGCTATGAAGAAATATTAGATAGATTGGGGTTATTTTCTTTAGTGCAGAAAAGGTTGAGGGGGTATATCATTGAGTCGTACATAGTTCTAAGAAGCACAGACAGTGTTGATTCAGATGAGCATTTCCCCTTGGTAGACAGATCAATAACCAATGGGTACAGTTTTAGTGTAAAGTGCAGGATGTTTAGATGAGATTTGAGAAAACAATTCTCACCCAGACGTTTACGGATATCTGAAACTCACTGAGTAAAATGTGGTGGAGGCAAGAACTCTCAAGACATTTAAGAACTATTTTAATCAACACTTGAAATGGCAAGGCTATGGACCAAGTGATGGAAAGTGGGATGTCAATAGTTAGATGTTTGAGGAGCAGCATAGACTCAATGGCCGAAAGGCTTCTTTCTGTGCTGTAAAAAGCCTGTCACTCTCAGTTGATCACATTAGATGCTTCTTTAGACTATATACTCTGGAAGAAACTTATCTGGGCCAAGATTTGTTCTTCAAAGATCTGTTAGTGCTATTAGAGAATGCAGACCTGATTCATTGGAACCATAGAACCCCTACAGTGTGGAAACGGGCCTGTCAGCCCAACAAGTCCACACTGAACCTCTCAAACACATCCCTGAACACTACAGGCAATTAAGCATGGCCAATCCACTTAACCTGCACTTCTTTGGACTGTGGGAAGAAACCGACACAGACACAGAGAGAATGTGCAAACTCCACACAGACAGTCGCCTGAGGGTGGGATTGAACCTGGGTCTATGGTGTTGTGAGGTAGCAGTGCAAACCACTGAGTCACCGTGCTGCCCTAATTCTGCATTAAATCTGGCTAATAGCTCTACAACTGTACTTTCTGCCCTCATTAAAAGTCTATGTGTAATGTCACAGATTTTGTTTTATATTCATGTTGTGAGTTAGTGTCAGCATATTACAATAAGTGACTTTCTCACCAGATTGTGTGTGCTCTTTCTATGTATTTTTTTTCTATTTTTAGCACCTTGCCTTTCAAAACATAATAAATATTTAAATGAGGAAATAATTGTAATCTCAATGCAATTTAATTTGCATTTGGTGACAGAGGCAGACTGTTGCCAAAGCTGCTTTGGACCATTTCCTTTCCTCACATTCTCTAGTTTTACAAAAGCCTTCCTTTCTCAGATTTTCTTTTGTCTTCTCTCCTACCAATTGAACATTGTGGATGATTTCCAGGATTGACATGATGGGTAGAATAGTCCATTTTTGTGCCTCGTCATTCTATAATTCTTGATTTCAAACCAGCCAGCGGTTTTCTCAGATCATTTTGCACTGACAAATATAAGCTGACATATTGACTATTGTTAAGCTATCCGACTATGGAATAACACGTTCTATGTGCTGTTATTTGATACCCTCATGTGCATTTTCGAGGAGGTATCATTGGATAGTGATTGGGTGTGGAAACAAAGGGTACCTTTCTTTAGACCCCAGGGATGCAAAGGTTAGTGTTCACTGCCTTGCCACATTGTGCTTTGCAAGCCTGCCAAGCTAGATAAAAGCTGGGATTTTTCTGATCTCTGTGACTGAGAACCAGACACTTGGGAATATCCTTATATCAAAAGTTAGATGTACTACAATACAATATGAGGTTGTCAATCATCAGAGCTATAATCTGAAATGTAATTTAAGGATCATACTGTTAAACTGTCCCTTAAAATTTTGAAATGTCTTTACAATCCTCGATTGCTGTATGATCAAAACTAAAACTAAGCTCTTCCTTCCAAGCATAAAACTCCTATTTATTCTGCAAAAGTAAAAACCACTATTCTGATACATATCCTTCTCCCCAAAACAACTTGTTTGCTAAGCTCTATTTCCCAGCAATAACTCACTTCATCAGATAACATCAGACATCTTTCATATTTTAAGAATCTGTGTTATTGGCTCAGCGTGTTTGATGTATTTGACATTTTCAGCTCTTTGTTAATATTGATTGATGAAGATTCTGTATGTTATTTTTTGGAAATACACACTTCAGCCAGCTTTTAACGGTAAATCAGTGATCCCCAATGGCTAATCCTTTCAAATAATTACGTGAAACCACAAATATCTAAGGGCCAGATTTTCAACTCCTAGGAAAAGACAGCATGAGGATCTGCAAGTCCTGTCTCCATTTCCAATAGACCCCATTTTCATTGCTAAGAAATAGGGTGTGAATATCACAGGCATAAGTTACAGAGCAGCTAGACCATTTGAATTGAGTGCAGGTGAACAATTTTCACCCGAGAAGCAGCTTCAGCCTGTAGTCTGTGTCACAAAACCTTATGCTGAATTCATATGTGCTCTTGAAGGATGTGTAAGACTTTCAAGTTGACGTTATTTAAATCACCTGTCCTTTAAAATTTGAAACGAAAACCTCTTGTCTTTGCCTTGGGGGAATAAAGAAATAGTTCTAATGGGTTAAAATGTGTTTCTTGGGGTTGTAAGTTCACAGTTGGATGGACTGCTCATATAGTTTGTTAAAGGTTGTTGATATGTGATTACGAATATCAATATTTGTTTTGAAGACACAGTATTTGAGGAAATTTAAATATATTGAATTTTTATAAATGTTTTAATAATTCTTACAAATGAGAACACATTTCTTAAATGCAATGACAGCTATAAAGGAACCTAAAAAAAATTTATTTTATCTAAGCTTGACACTTAGCTTCCCATGGAAGATACCGGATGAGTTGGGCTGAAGGGTGTAACTGTGAAAGTTGGTTGGCCTGGGATTGTATCATCTGGCTTTGTTTTGAAATTGAGAATGTAAAGGGCCATAGGAATGTGTGGGCCTTGAGTAAACACTAGGTTGCTATAGGTGGCTCAGTGGTCAGCACTGCGGCCTCAGAGCGTCAGGGACCCGGGTTCGATTCCAGCCTCAGGTGACTGTCTGTGTGGAGTTTGCACATTCTCCCCATGTCTGCGTGGGTTTACTCCGGGTGCTCCGGTTTCCTCCCACAGTCCAAAGATGTGCAGGTTAGGTGGATTGGCCATTCTAAATTGCCCGTGGTGTTCAGGGGTGTGTGGGTTATAGGGGGATGGGTCTCTGTGGGATGCTTCTGGGGGCAGTGTGGACTTGTTGGGCCGAAGGGCCTGTTTCCACACTGTAGAGAATCTAATCAAAAGGTCCTACATGAAACCATGAGGATAGGTGGAGGTGTATGGGTTGTGATAGAGCATATGAGTGGCATTGAGGTAGATTGAGGGGCATAAGTTGGCACGGACGGTTTGAGGGATCATTAAGAGTGGATTGAATGCATAGTTTGGCAGGAATTAGAAAGAATGGATGTGTGGAGTGGGTAGGGGAGATTGAAGTGTGAGATAAAGATGGGCAAATATTTAATAGAAGAGCGAGGATTAAGCCTCAGAGAGCAGAGCTGGACCTTTTAACCACTCTTGGAGCTGAGCAATCCTTGTGGTTCTTTCTGATCTGCAATGGGAAATTTCTTGTTTAAAACTATCCAAATTGATGGTAAAAATCTGACAATAAGAGGTAAGATCAAGGTGTGGCACTGGGGAGAAGATGATAGCAAGATTGTTTCTGTCTATGGCAATGGCCTTGAAGCATGCCTAGAAGAATTTTGGTGAACAGGACATTGCTTCCTTATGTGTGGAATTGTTTGGGGGAATCCTGAAAGAAATTGCAAATAACTATCAACAGCATTCTGGATTATGAAACTACTGGGAATATACTGTCAGCACAAGAAGTTTAGTAAAATAAATGTCTTGGAACAATTTCCAGACCCTTGACGTTCCACAGATTTAAAAAGCCCCTTTGTTAACCTCAAAGTTTGGGTATTATGTGTTGATCATAAATCATGCCTTGACTTGTATCTCTACCCCAGTATATTTCAGTCCCAGCTGGTGACTGTGTTAACACTGGATTAAATCCAGAAAATTGGTGAATTATTGCTAAGTAAACAGTCTTTTATCAACTTTTCAACACATAAGCAGTATCAAGATCTTTGGTTTAACTCATCAATGCTGCTCAATCATATTATTCTTTCCTGAAATTTTGTATTCATTAGCAATGATACACACGATGTGCATCACACTGATGGTGAATTTTGAAAAGTCCAAGATAAAAGTATCTTATGCTGGGCTGTAAAATTTTTATGCTCAATGTTTGCTATGCCTTGAGGCATTCATTACAGCTTCTATCATTGTGCAATAGATCAAATACATGGTTTCTTGCCACTTGTTTTAAAAATGAGGATAAAGTATAATCTCCAATGTAAGCTCAAAGATACCTTGCACTAGTCCAAGTAAACGACAAATCTGTGATTGTGATCAGCACTTCAGTTGTAAAGGCAGCATTACTCACTCACTTTTACCATTAACAATTTAATTGTGGCTATAATGAATTCCTGAATAACGCTACATTTAAGATTATAGTGTGTAAAATTTAAGCAAGGTTTTGTTTCTACTTAAGTTGATTTTACAGTTCTTAGTGCTTTAACTTAATTGAATGTCATATTGGTGTTGACGCAAAACTAGGTCACGTTGTTAATGCTGCAGACCAATTAATCCATGAAGAGTGAATGCAGCCGCTTTAAAACAATCATTTAGTCAATGTTGTAAAAAATCATTCTTGACCAAATTAAGTAACGGAGCATATAGTAGGAAAAGCAAAGCCTAATGTTAAACTGAACGAGATTGTAAAAAAAAACTCGATAATAATTTGAGAGAACTAATCTTTTGTCTTTAAAATACTAATTTGTTTTTGTGTCACAGATCAGTGTAGCTAATGTATTTGATGTGACAATGGCATCAACCCTGTCATGCTAATTCCTGGCTTTGAGATTGATTGATAAATTGGTGAATCTTTATTAAGTGGTTAAAAATGCAACTGTCATAAAACTTCATTCACAAGTATTCAAAATTATATTTTTGCATGGCATCTTTAAAGGTTGAAGTTGCCTGGATGTAACATTTAATTATCCTGGGCTACTAATCAAATCAGTTTTGCTGTCCAAACTAATTGTTACATTCTGAAATACAACAAAAAGGTTAATTGTGTTCTTTCTATACATAATGAATAAAGTGCCATAATTTTTAATTGCCCAGATTCCTGCCTTGAAACCAAGGCTGCATTGTAGAGCTAGAAATAAAATGAAACAGCCCATAACTGCAAGCCTAAATTATTCACTCATTAGCTTCCACAGAAATATGGACATAAATGCTGGTCCATAACAAGATCAACGCTTATGGCAACATTCACAAAAATCTATACCCATGTTTAAAAAAGTCTTGATTGTTACATAAGTTGAACATGAACATCAAAAAGCTTCTGTAATTAAATGTAGACCTGGCAATTTACTAGACTGATTGGAGCTGAGCCCACAATTGTGATTGAATCACACGCTGTGCAGATTTAATTCTTTAACAGATCAGTTCCCTGTCCAATCATAGGTTGGTTGGTGGAATAGCAGTGGGAGGTGGTGGGAGTTGGCAGATGGTGGGTAGAAAGGAGAGGTTAGTCACTGGCACCAGCGGTAGGGCGCTGGTGGATATGGGGCAGCATTGAGGCCTTGGAGTTGTGGCAGTGGCGCATGCATGATGGCTGGGTATTTGGAGGAAGGAAATGAGATTAACGACTTCACAAGGTGGAAGGATTGTGAACGGGTAGGGGTGGGCTGCTTGAATCATAAAGACATTTTATGGAGGCTTCTGAATCTAGCGGTTAGACACGATGTTATTGGGTATCCAGTTACAGACATTTGGTAAACCCAAATTACATGAGTTAAATTTCAAAAGCTGAAGGACAATGACATTCATAAATTTATAGTTGCACTTAAAATTGAAACTGACCTCCTTGGATTACATTGGTCATCACCCAAATCCTGGCTTAGTTAAAGCTGGGAATGCATGGGTTAAAGTGAGTCTTAAACTCCTTATTGATCCAAACCTGCCATTGTAAATTTTAAAAATTAATCTATTGTTTCTCTTTCTCTCTGCTTTTCAATTTCAAACAGAGAAACACTATTGCAAACCAAAACAGAAATTACTGGAAAAGTTGAGCAGGTCTGACAGTATCTGTGAAGAGAAATCAGAGTAAAGATTTCAGGTTTGATGACCCCTCCTCTGTTCTGTGAAGATTTCTCTACAGAGATGCTGCTAGACATGCTGAGCTTTTCCAGCAGTTTCTGCTTTTGTTACTGATTCACAGCATCTGCAGTTCTTTCGGTTTTTATTTCATGAAACACAGTTGTGTTATTACTCAATGCCTGTGATGTGTAAATAACAATGTTCACCTTTTATTGTGGCTTGACGTTTGTAATTTATTTTTGTTTTAGTTAGCTAGACAAACAGAACTGAGGGCCATTGCTGAGGTCTGACCAACAAATTAACTGAATTCACCATTCTCAACACTGACTGAAGCTTTCCTGACCTAATTGGCTGGATCTCAAAACGTATGTCATACCTTTGCTAGACAATTCTTTTGGAATTCATTCAACTTTCTGTTGAATGTCTAAGTAAAATTGGAGACAGAGACAATAAAAGACAGAGGTAGGTAACACAAAAAAAAACTTTCAGGCAAGTATTGAGAGCGATTTCAACAATAACATCAACAATAGTGTGCATTTATGTGGTGTGTCTCATTACAGCAAAAGCACATTGAGTTAATTCTCAACCAAAACCAAAGACAGAATATGAAAGAAGACATTACACTAGATGCCTTATAAAAGATATAGGTTTGAATGAGAAAGAGCGTTAGACAGCTTTAGGGAGGGGTGACATTGCGCACCTTAGCCTTCTGCAGTTGTAGATGTCAAATAAAGGGTTAACTCCTGAACATGTACATAGGAAGCTGCCTTTGACGAATTCATGTCCACATGATGAAGAGAAGACTCTAGTGAAGAAGCACTGGTCTAGCTCTGGTGTAGAATATATTATATATAGTTAGCTTGGTTTAAATGAACAATTGTTTAAAGAAGATTCAAGAGTTGCCTTACCTTGCAATAAGATTCCACAAATATCATTTAGAAAGCAGCCTGATAACAACAGATGAGGATCCAGGTGAATGGCTCTAAAAAAGCTCGATGTCCCAGCCAGCAGCAGAGTTGGTGCAGCAGGTCAAATCTCACAGCAAGCTCCTGATGAACAAATGACCACACAGAACAGAATAAAGCTTAGAAAAGAAATGGCTCAGCAACTAGCTGAGTAGCATTATGGAAAGAAAGCCTGAAGCAAGGTGCCAACATGATTGCAAACTTGCCGTTTCAGCAACTATTTGAGAACTTTGAGAGACAATGAAAGACTGAAAAATGACACAATTAAAGGTATTCACATGCTATCAAAATGTCTCAAGGCCAGCAATAAAAACCTGTAAAGGTCTGGTCAGCATACTATTGTATGCAATGGGCAGCATTAGATTTAGGAGATGACAACCAAAGAAGACATAATCGCAGCTCATGATTCATGCTTCAGTGTTGGCACAACAAAATCGAAGGAACACAATTTAACAGGAGGAAACAAAAGTCCAAAGCAAGTATAACTCCCTCAGTAATGATCTTTACTATTTGGTACATAATTAGAGCTACTGAATACCAAAAGACAATTTGATTAGAGACAGAATTAGCATTGGGGCTTGAATCTCAGTTTCCTAGAGTTTAGGAACTATCTAATGTAGAATAAAGGAGTGCAATTGACTCGACAAACTGAGGCCCAGAAACAGAAATGAGTCTTTATTAGGAGACAGAGAAAAATACAGTTGAAAGAAACCCTGAGAGACTGCTCGGTATGTTGATTGCAAACACAAAAGTGCACCATAGCAACAACCAGGGAAATGCAGAGTGCCAGAACCATTTGTCATGTTCTTGATGTGACAAGAAGAATGTTCACAGATATGAAAAGCATCCCAGCTGAAGAGCAGAGAAAACAAGGTGTACAGCTGGATGAGCATAGCAGGCTAAGCAGCATCAGAAGAGCAGGAAAGCTGACATTTCGGGCCTGGACGCTTCTGCTGATTTTCTGAGCAAGGGTCTAGGCCCGAAATGTCAACCTTCCTGCTCCTCTGATGCTCCTTGGCCTGCTGTGTTCATCCATCTCTACACCTTGTTATCTCAGATTCTCCAGCATCAGCAGATCCCACTGTCTCTGATCCAGCTGAAGAGCAGATGCTTTGTCTATTGAAAATCAGTCATTTTAAATCAGTGTATCTCTCCAAGAAATTTTTATTATTAAAACAAAAAGAAAGTCTTCAAAGAAGAGCAGCATTCAAAATAATTCAAAGAACCAGGAAATGAAGAAATAATTTTCTTTGGAGAAATCCAGGAACAAAACATAAATTCTGTAGAGTCAATATAAACTTTAATGGATATGTTCAAATTTCAAACAGGGCACCAAAGTAGCAGTCCCAATCATCATTGGTGAGACAGAGCATAGGGCTGAAAAAAATGAGCAATACAGCACAGGACCAGGCCCTTCAGCCCTTTGAGCCTGCACCACCACCTTTTGCTGTTCGATACTAAAACTATCTTCACTTTAAGGAGCTGTATCCCTCTATTGCCTTCCTATTCATGTGTTCATCCAGATGCTTCTCGAATGCTGCTATTGTGTCTGCCTCCACCACCTCCTCTGGCAATGTGTTACAGGCACTTACCACCATTTGTGTGAAAAATGTACCTCACACATCTCTTTTAAACTTCCTTCCGCGCACCTTGAACCTGTGTCCCATAGCAATTAACCCCTCCACCCTTGGAAAATACCTCATACTTTCCACTCTACCCATGCCATTCACAATCTTGGAAAATACCTCATACTTTCCACTCTACCCATGCCATTCACAATCTTATAGACTTCTATTAGGCCGCCCCTCAACTTACTGCATTTCAATGAAAACAAACTCAGTCAAATCCAGAGATAACAGGAACTGCAGATGCTGGAGAATCCAAGAAAACACGTTGTGGAGCTGGATGAACACAGCAGGCCAAGCAGCACCTTAGGAGCAGGAAGGCTAATGTTTCAGGCCTAGACCCTTCATCAGAAATGGGGGAGGAGAAGGAGGCTCTGAAATAAATAGGGAGACAGGGGGAGGCAGATAACAGATGGATAGAGGAGAAGATAGGTGGAGAGGAGACAGACAAGTTAAAGAGGCGGGGATGGAGCCAGTCAAGTTGAGTGCAGGGGGGGATGTGGGGAGGGGATAGGTCAGTCCAGGGAGGACAGACAGGTCAAGGGGGTGGGATGAGGTTAGCAGGTAGGAAATGGAGATGTGGCTTGAGATGGGAGGAGGGGATAGGTGAGAGAAAGAACAGGTTGGGGATGCAGGAATGAGTTGGGCTGGTTTTGGGATGTGGTAGGGGGAGGGGAAGCCTCGAAGCTTGTGAAATCCACACTGATACCACTGGGCTGCAGGTTTCCCAAACGAAATATGAGTTGCCGTTCCTTCAACCTTCGGGTGGCATTGTTGTTGCACTGCAAGAGGCCCAGGATGGAAATGTCGTCTGAAGAATGGGAGGGGGAGTTGAAATAGTTCGTGACTGGGAGGTGCAACTGTTTTTTGCAGACTGAGTGTAGGCATTCTACAAAGCGGCCTACAAGCCACCGCTTGGTTTCCCCAATGTAAAACAGGCCACAATGGGTACAGTGGATGCAGTATACCACATTAGCCAATGTGCAGGTGAATATCTCCTCAGGGTTCTGCCATTCACCACATAATTGCCAGCAGCACTTGATCTTGCAAAATGCATCACCTCACATTTGTCCAGATTGAACTCGATCTGCCATTTCTCTGCCCACGCCTCCAATTGATCTATATCCTGCTGCATGCTCTGACAGTCCTCCTCACAATCCACAACTCCACCAATCTTTGTTTCATCCGCAAACTGACCAATTAGACCAGCTATGTTTTCTGTCAAATCATTTAGGTAGATCATGAGAGGTCTCAGCACTGATCCCTGTGGAATGGCACTTGTTATAGCCCCCCATTCTCTAAAGCATCCTTCCACCACGACACTCTGTCCCCTCCGACAAAGCCAGTCTTACCAAGTCACCCCAATACCATGTGACTTCACCTTTTGTACCAGTCTGCCATGAAGGACTTTGTCAAAGGCTTTACTGAAGTCCATCTAGATAACATGGCTCATTCATGTGCCATTACAAACTTTATCAATTGGACTACAAGGTGAAAGATGGATCAAACTGAAGATCAAAGATTGGCTAGCATCAAATCTTAAGTACGGTGCAGAGAAAATTTTTGAAACATTTTAAAATGCTATTTTTTTTTGGGCTGAAAGGCCTGTTTAGATTTGAAAGTCATTAACAATGTGAATGAAATTGAAGAAAGAGAATACAAGTGAATTCAAACTCAAATTCTCAAATCTCTTTTAAGGATTGAGTGTTATGTTTGGAGCAGACGTAAAACTGATTTATCCAACTAGGAGTTCTGAGAAAGGTCAGATTTGAAATAGAATCAATGTTTCAATAATGCCCAATGTTACCTGTTATTTGACCTATCCCACCATGTTATGGTATGGTACAAGGCCATAGATTGTGAAGTAATTCCAAAGGCATCAGTGGATGAAAGCATGGCAATACTTTAAAAGCATGCCATCTTTGAGAATTTGGACACCAACGGCAGAACCCTGGCTGTTACAATTAGAGGAAGAGTTGAAGGCGTAAACAATATTCATTCTCCCAGTTTGGGTAATCAAACACAAGTGTACCTTTCAGCCCATCAAGGCTGCTCTGCCAATAAAACAAATCCTAGCTGATCATCTACCTGCATGGCATTGTTTTCCTGAACTTTCCACACAGCTCTTGATTTTATTGGTTTCCAGAAATCTATTGATTTCTGTGCTGAGCATGCTTAATGGCTAAGCTTACATAGCCCTTTTTGCTAGGCCATTCCAAAGATTCATACTGTCTGATAGAAGAAATTACTCTTCATTTTAGCCTTAAATGACCTTTCCACTTCCCCCCATTCAAGGGAAACATCTACTCTACCATGCCCTGTATGGATTTTATAACCCTCATTGAGATCAGATATCATTCTTGACACTTCAAGGATTAAAGGCTCAGGTTCTTCAATCACTCCTCGCAAGACAATCCTGTCATCTCAGGAATCAGCCTGGTGACCCCCTGTTGCATTATTTCGTAGAAAACATCTTTCGCTCCTTCTTCAGATAAGGTAACCAACTGTATACAATTGCCCTGCTGTGGTTTCACCAAGGCATTATACATTTTGAACAAAGCATATTTGAACTTATACTGAAATCCCCTTGCAATGACAGTCAACACACAATTTACCTTTCTAATTACTTGCTATATCTGCATGCTGGCTTTTAATAGCTCCTGAATAAGATACCAGATACCTTTCCCAGCCTCTCACCATCTAAGAAATATGTCAAATTTGTTATTGTCTACAAAATAATAACCTCACACATTCAAATTATTTTCCATCCATCATGTTATTGCCCTTTCTAAAACTACTTGAATACTCCTCCCAACCTCTTCACCACCTACATTCATACTTTTTCTTTTATCAACAGTAAATGAGAGAATATAGCATGTGATTCCGACATCCAATTCATTTTTATAGATTTCGAACAATAGTGTATGAGCAGAGACAGTAGAAACTGCAGATGCTGGAGAATCTGAGATAACACGGTGTGAAGCTGGATGAACACAGCAGGCCAAGCAGCATCAGAGGAGCAGGAAAGCTGGCCTTTCGGGCCTAGACACTTCTTCAGAAATGGGGGAGGGGAAGGGGATTCTGAAATAAATACGGAGAGAGAAGGAGGCGGATAGAAGATGATAGAGGAGAAGATAGGTGAGGGCAGACAGACAGATCAAAGAGGAGGGGATGGATCCAGTGAAGATGAATGTAGGTAGGGAGTTAGGGAGGGGATAGGTCGGCCCTGGGAGGATGGACAGGTCAAGGAGGCGGGATGAGGTTAGTGGGTAGGAGATGAGGGTGCAGCTTGAGGTGGGAGGAATGGTTAGGGAGGTGGGGACTAGCTGGGCTGGTTTTGGGATATGGTAGGGGGAGGTGAGATTTTGAAGCTTGTGAAGTCCACATTGATACACTTGGGCTGCAAGGTTCCCAAGCGGAATATGAAATGCTGTTCCTGCATCTTTCGGGTGGCGTCATCGTGGCAATGTAGGCGGCCCAGGATAGACATGTCGTCCGAGGAGTGAAGGGGGCTATTTAAATGGTTTGTGAATGGGAGGTGTATTGTTTGTTGCGAACTGAGTGCAGGTGTTCTGCAAAGTGGTCCTCAGGCCTCCACTTGGTTTCCCCGATATAGAAGAGGCCACAATGGGAACAGCAGATACAGTATACCACATTAGCAGATGTGCAGGTGAACACTTGTTTGATGTGGAAGGTCTTCTTAGAGCCTGGGATAGGGATGAGTGGGGAGGCATGGGACAGATGTAGCACTTGCTTCATTTGCAGGGAAAAGTGCTTGGGGTGGTTCGGCTGGAGGGGACTGTAGACCGTACAAAGGACTCATGGAGAGAGTGGTCCCTCCAGAAAGCAGATAAGGGTGGGGAGGGAAAAATATCTTTGGTAGTGGGGTCAGATTGCAGATGGCGGAAATGTCGGACGATGATGCGTTGGATTTGGAACTTGGTGGGGTGGTACGTGAGGATGAGGGGGATTCTGTTTTGGCTATTGCTGTGGATGGGGGTGTGAGGGATAATTTGTGGTAGGCACAGTCGAGGACATTTTCAATCACTGCGGAGGGGAATTGCGGTCATTGAAAAAAGAGGACATCTGGGATGTTGGAGAGTGGGATTCCACATCTCAGGAGTTGATACAGCAGAGGCAAAGGAATTGGGAATAGGGGATGGCCTTTTTTCAGGAAAGTGGGTGAGAGGAGGAGTAGGCTCGGTAGTTGTGGGAGTCGTAGGCTTAAAATGGATATCGGTTTCCAGGTGAACGCCAGAGGTGGAGAAAGAGAGGCCCGGGAAGGAGAGAGACGTGTCAGAGATGGTCCAGCTAAACTTAACGTTGGGGTGGAAGGTGTTAGTGAAGTGGATGAACTGTTCGAGCTCCTCGTGGGAACACGAGGCGGCACCGAAACAGTCATCAATGTAACGGAGGAAGAGATGGGGGATATGGCCAGTGTAGGTACGGAAGAGGGATTGTTCCACGTAACCTACAAAGAGGCAGGCATAGCTTGGGCCCATGTGGGTACCCATGGCCACCCCCTTTGTCTGTAGGAAGTGGGAGGAATTAAAGGAGAAGTTGTTGAGGGTGAGGAGGAGTTTGGATAAGCAGATGAAGGTGTCAGTGGAGGGGGCGCTGGTTGGGCCTGTGGGACAGGAGGAAGTGGAGGTCCTTTAGGCCATCTGCATGTATAGGGACCGGACATCCAGAGTAAAAATGAGCTGTTAGAGACCGGGGAATTGGAAGTTCTGGAGGAGGTGGAGAGCGTGGGTGGTGTCTCAGACATAGCTGGGAATTCCTGGACCAAGGGGGAGAAAATGGAATCCAGATAGGCGGAGATAGGTTCGGTGGGGCAGGAGCAGGCAGAGGCAATGGGTCAACCAGGGCAGTCAGGTTTTTGGATTTTGGAAAGGCGATAGAAGCGGGAGGTGCGGGGTTAGGGAATGATGAGGCTAGAGGCTGTGGGTGGGAGGTCACCTGAGGTGATGAGGTCGTGGATGGTTTGGGAGATGATGGTTTGGTGCTTGGGGGTGGGGTCACGATCATGTATGAGCACACCTGTCAAGGTCACCTCATATGCCAGAGGCTGGGGATAAAAGTAAACAGGTGCAGGTGGATGGGCTGGATATGGTCCTGTGGAGATGTAGATTCTTTGGGATTGACAAAGGGGCTCCTGGGAAGAGGCTTTAGATGTTTTGGGAGCTGATTGTCAAATAGTGATGGAGGCTGGAAGCCATTGACTGAGGAGTCTTCACTGTTCCCTTCCATCATCCTGGAAATTGAAAGTATGTAACGTGAAAGGAAATGGCTGCAATTAAAATTGTGTGTGAGGGAGCTGCAGGTACCACCTCGTGAGGCTCTTTAAACATTTCACACAGAACCATGCAATACACAAGATAAAGAGTCCACAGTCCTTAGATTAGATTCCCTACAGTGTGGAAACAGTCTCTTTGGCCCAACAAATCCACACCACCCCTTGAAGCATCCCACCAAGCCCCATCCCCCTATAGCCCACGCACCCCTGAACATTACAGGCATTTAGCATGGCCGATCCACCTAGTGTGCACATCTTTGGACTGTGGGAGGAAACTGGAGCACCCGAAGGAAACCCACGCAGACATGGGGAGAATGTGCAAACTCCACACAGACAGTCACCCGAGGCTGGAATCAAACCCGGGTCCCTGGCACTGTGAGGCTGCAGTGCTAACCATTGTGCCATCGTGCCACTCCTTGTTGATCCTCAGGCATTGGCTCCCTGCATTTTGATTACCTCCTGTCCTGGCATTGTCGAAAAACTCTTTCAGATTAGCACACTTCCACACAGAGGCCTGAGAAAGAATAGCAATGCTCTTGGACGAAGAACAACAGTTTCAGTCGGGACATGTGTACCTTTTACCCTCTGTGTGCCATGCTTTGCTTGCTTTCACATGCTGCAACTACCTCTTAATTCAGGCATCAATACATGGCACATTCTGTGTGGATCTGCGTAGCTGTCATAATGAATTTCACCACACAGAGATTCAAACCAATTGACATTGTGCCAAAACAATGGAACGTATACACATGTGATAGCGTATAGGCAGGACACTTGTGCCACCAAAGAGCTCTTAATAGGTTTTCTTCCTTCTTGCCCTCCCACTGCAACTTCGAGTTGTCCCAGGTTCTGTAGCCCGGGATGAGATATCCTGATCTACATTGGAGTCAGTTGGCCCTGTATGATTTGGTGATGTGACACTGGGGATATGTTTGAGTCTGGATGCCGAAACATGCCAAGCTTCATCTTGCAAGCGGCAAAAGGATCCTCCTCAGCTTCAACTTCTAAAGGTCGGGAGGTGGGAGGTAGGTAGTCAGGTTGAAGGATGAGGGCTTGGCTATCTATGAAGTGTCCTGAATAGAAATTTCTGAGAATCATATAGATAGTTCCTCCTTCGCTGGGTGGTTCCTGGTACGACACTGTCTCAGTGTTTAGCACTGCTGATTCACAGTGCCATGGACCCGGGTTTGATTCCAACCTCAGACAACTGTGTCGAGTCTGCACATTCTCCCCATGTCCGTGTGGGTTTCCACTGGGTGCTCCGGTTTCCTCTTACAGCCCAAAGATGGGAAAGTTTGGCCATGCCAAAGATGGCCATGCTAAATTGCCCATAGTGTTCAGGGATGTGTAGATTGGTTGCGGTGAGGGGGTAGGGGAATGGGTCTGGGCAGGACGCTGTTTGGGGGGCCAGTGTGGATTCAAAGGGCTAAATGGTCTGCTTCCACAATGTGTGATTCTAGTCTCTGAATCCTTGTGAGGAAGGAGGATCTGGGGCAATGGCCTGTGGGTATGTGGGCCTCTCTAGGAGATCCTGAGGATTCTGGACTTGGCTCGTCTTAGCAGCAGTCAATCTATCCATGGAGGTAGACAGATAGTCACAGTGGGGCTGATGTGGAAATTACAGTGGAATGAAGGGTGGCTATTACCTATGATGGGACATGGATGCTCTGACATCCCCACAGGACTGCTCCCAGTTTTCTCCCACTGCAGCCAGGATTCTTTCCTTGTCAGGGCTGAGGAATCAGGCAGCTGTCTACTCATCCAGGACCTTTCTGCCCTATTGTGGACTGTTGTCTCCAGGAATGAGCACAAAGGAGGGGTTGAATGAACAGAACGTGGGTAGTCTAGCTGTTAGTGAGTTGCAGATGGGTCAAAGGTGGTAAGATGTCCTGAGAGTAAGTCGGCAGCACAGGGCCCATGCAAAGTCGTTTGCAGTGACATGGGAAGATTGGGACACGAATGAGGGAAGACACTGAAGGCAAAAGTGAGTTGCGAACCGTGACCTTGGTGGGTTATGGGTGTAGTAGCAAAGGTACCATCAGATCACAGAGATTGCACCAACCCAAGTGGTGACCTTGTTCCAGCCTACCAGGTTTTACCTCCTCCTGTGGTTCCCTGTGGTCCTTCTGTGCAGGGGGCACGCACCTTTGTACCACGCAATCCACTGCAAATTCCAGGTCTCTGTCGGAGAATCATGGTGCCATCTCCCTCGTTCCCAATATGTTCGTAAGCCGCCAACAAGCAGAGCAGCTTCAGAATGCCGGTGCTCATGTGAGTGCACAGCAGCCATTTGAATATGGCCTGGGCACCATGGATACTGGTCTTTCAGCAGCTATTTGCTGAATGGCAAGTTACAGAAATAGCCCATGGTAAGCTGAAGCTGGAGTCAGACACGAGGGACATTGTAGCAATTGGGTCATTGGTGAATGAGGCAAGCTTGGTAAGATAGAGTGAGAAATCCTCCAAGGGCTTGTGACAAGGAATCCTCTAGATACCTCAAAAAACAACTTGCATTGAGCCAAAAAACAAATCAGCGCCTGAGTTACAAATTTAAAGCAAGTATCAGACAAGTAAGGTTAAAAGGGATCGCACTTCTGTGAATTAGCAAAGAGTTGCATTTGGTTTTGACTGCATTAAAGAACACTATCAGGAGTATCTCCCCTTTCTTGCTTTTTTGATTTTGATCATGCAGACCTTATGTCTGCATTCCCCAATCTTGAAAATATTTTGAAAAAAAGTGCTGTGGATGTTTCAGGTTTAAATAAACAGAAATCATAATTGTACTGAAGTGATTTGTAGGCATGAGTTGTGCAGATAATGCAAACAGGATGCGATTACTGCTGAAGGAGTAATTTGTAAGTTCAAAAAGTTGCTTGTGCTACTTATGCTGAAAATTCAGAACAAATGTTGATCGAACCTCGTTTGACAAAATGATTCTGAAAAGAAAGATGTACAGTCCTACAACAAATCATCTTCAACCTCAAATTTTATGCTCATTTACCCTAAGAGTTTCATTTCGAGTATCATATTTTTTAATGCATTATGCTTTAAAGGCAGAAGGCAAGCCTATAAGTCTAGAGTGCTGGCATCTGAAACAAAATTGATGAGTCATTTTTATGATGTACAGCTCATTCAATCTTCTCAAATACATCTGTCCCTTTATTGTACCATTTTTCTTATTTTCCAAGCAAGCCAGCTCTCTCCTGTTACTTATGAACCTTTCCACATTATACTTTCTGCATTTTACCTTCATCAGTCACTTTTTGCTTCATGTAGAGATAGCGGTATGATATATATTGATTCTTGCATATTGGCTGAAGACACTTTTGAACTCATGTTGTATTGTGCGGATACAGTCTTGATGTAATTCAGTTAGGTAGCATTTTTGGCGCTGACTCAGGTGATTGTGAGTTCAAATCCTAGTTCAGGACTTAAATACTGATTTGAGTGTACAACACAATAGTTGACTGTGGGCTTCTTTGAAGTGAGCGTAAAATGTCTGCTTGCTGTGTGTGTTTGTGTGCCTCCCTTCGAAGTCATTTTACTACAGCAAACCTAAGAAGGACATTTATACTTGATTGTATTTCAATCCAAAAAAAATGTTACAAGCTTTATCACATGCACTTTTAGTTCCCCAAGTTATCAAATATACGGCATATATGGAGTTAGATTTTTCTGAGGAGTGGCACTCTCAAGCAGATTGTCACTTTGGGCCTTCATTTTAATGGGGAAAAAGAGCTCTGTATTTCTGAGACTAGATGCGGCTCACTTCTCCCTCAGAAATGCAGAGCCATACTTCCATTTCTGACAGCTTTTTCATAACATAGGCCTGCCAGAAGAAGGTAAACCATTCCCCCTGTTCAGAGCAGTCAGCTACTGTTTTCTGTCACTTCAAGGTCCTGACAGCAAATTTGACAGCTGCTGTCAAACAGTATGTATGTAAGGTACCTGTGATGTTAGGGTTTGGTGCTAGGAGGTTATGGGATATACTGTGTCAGACAAAATGACAGGTTGGTCAGGTACCCAAGGCGCTAGGTAAGTAGAGTGAAAGCTGGGTTTAGTACCAGATGGGGAAAGGTCAGATGCCAATGGTAGGATGCCAGAAGGATAAAAGATAGGGTGCTAGGTAAGTAGGTTGTATGGTGAGTAGGATGCCAGATAGCTAGCATGTGAACTGGGTAGGGGTAGGTAGCAGATGGGTAGGAATGTCAAGTGGTAAAGTGAGTACAGTGCCAGGGTTAAGGTGGCAAAGTAAATGATGTAGTGTCCAGGTAATTGGGAGAAACCAGGCCTGGCAGGGACAAGGAAGGTGGGAGTTACATCTAGGGGCTTCAGCTCTGGCAGAGGTGGGGTTTGAAAGGTCAGCTCCAAGGGTCCATGGTGGTCGGGCAGGTGTGAAGCAGGATGTGATGTGCCAGGTCTGCAGGCAAGGGATGGGTTTGTCAGATTTTGGTGCCCGATGTTGGATCCTGCTTGGGGCATATTGCATCATTGGGAGGCGATGTCAGGTCCTTGGGGGAGGGGCTGTAGGGTCCATCTGGGAGGAGGGTCTCACATCCTGGGGAGATGCTGAGTCCACCTCTAGGGAGTTTAAGAGACCTGGGAAGGTATCATTACAGTTTTGTGAGTAAGTCTGATATTTGCAAAATATTTCAAATTTCCGTTTTCTGTCTTTTCTGGTCTTCAATGAGATTTAGGGTGGAACATATTTTTGAAACAGTCTCTTCCCAATGGTGTGATATAAGTCCAGCAACCTGTACTTATTCTTGTTTGTTCAACAGATCTGTTGCTATTTAATACTTCTACCATTGTGCATGGAAGACCTTTTAGTTTGGCTTCATATTTCCTGCCATTTGAACAGGAGCTGAGAGGGAAAAAATAACTGCCGCAATTTTCTCATGATCAGTGTTTCATCTGTGGATTCATTCATTTTTTTTCCCTTCTTTGTTTAATAATAGCCCATAGCTCTGTGTGTGCTCTGTCTCCCTGATAGTAGTCGTTCTTTCCTACAGTTCTGCAACAGTCAGCAGAGTGTAACTACTGGCACCATGTTTCAAGTATACAACACAGCAGTGCGTTCAGTCTAAGAACTTCACTGAAGTGAACTTAAAATGTTTGCCTACAGTATGTGTACATTATGGTAAAGCTGACATGACTCCAGCAAACTTGGGAAGAAAAGTTTGCATGATTGCACATCAATCCAAACAAACTCTGGGTAAACTCTCCAGTGCTTTATGGAAGGAGTGCTGCCCTTTTGACTAGACATGTTCGGAATGAGATATTAAATTAATATTAATTATTAAATGTATAATACATATTCAATCCATCAGTCCTCTAATGTAGATGAAAAAGATTCTGTAGAAAGATTCTACAGAAGGGCAGTGATGTTAAAACACACGTGCAGGCAAATATTTAAGTACCAATTGCCTTCACAAAAGCAAGTTGTCAGATTGTTACCAGATTGTGCTTTGTAGAATTTTGTGTGTTCCAATTGGCTGTTGCATCTCCTACATTGCAATTTGGCCACATTTCAAAAATACTTCATTGGTTCTGTGGGAGGTTTGGTAATCATGAACAGTGCTATGTTAGTGCAAGTTTTTCTTTTTAAGGAGAAGATCTAAACAATTGCTTTGTGCTGCTCTCTTGCCTTTCATCTACCTTTATGACACAATCAAGGTCAAAGCTTGCAGGAGACCAGAGTGAAATTGATGGTTAAAAAGGACAGAAATCTGGCTCTGCACAAAAATGGGCATTTCCAAAGACATCTGGACTTTACATCTCTCCGGTTTTATGTACAGTCGCCAAAGATCAGAATGGAATACATCTGCTATTGACATTGATCCTGCAATAAGTACTAAGATTGCCTGGTTAGAAGCATCTTGATGGCTGAAGAGCTCAATTAATGTAGAATTACAATGTCTGACCTTTTGAAAGGTACAATACCACTGTAAAATGAATATGCAAATTTGTATTTCTGTTCCTGGCTTGAAACTACAGCTTTGATTTAAAATAACAGAAATTGTCATGTGCAGATGTTGCTGAAGAGGGCAGTGTTGAACCACTAATAGTGTCACAAATGAAACTTAAAATGTGCATCTTTTACATTATTCCTACCAATGTGTAATAAAGATGCAGTAGTGTACATTTCTCACTTATTAGGCAAATAGAAGTTTGATGTATTTTTGCGTTATATTGCCAAGATCATTAATATTACTTATTGAAAGGTGGAGTTTGTTAAAGAATTGAATTTAATGCTTTTATTAAATTGTTCCCATAAATGAGTGCAAAGGTGCCTTTGATGAATAGAGCTACACTTTATTCTACTAATTAGTACCTCAAAAGTTTATGCTACAAAAATATGGATGAAATACATCAACCGTGGATAGTTGATTCTGAGAATGTTCTGTTGCAATTTGGACGATACCCTAAAAGTTATCTTCACTAGCTTAGAAGAATTTTACAGCACAGGATTGTTCCCAAAATCCCTG
The DNA here is from genome assembly GCF_030684315.1 of Stegostoma tigrinum. Taxonomy (NCBI): domain Eukaryota; kingdom Metazoa; phylum Chordata; class Chondrichthyes; order Orectolobiformes; family Stegostomatidae; genus Stegostoma; species Stegostoma tigrinum. Next base: position 57,559,888 of record NC_081368.1, on the reverse strand, counting down.
CATGAAGACTATGGTCTGTTAATTCTTCTCAGTACATAACAATGCACCCAATTTTATGCTCATTTCTGTTGATGCCTAAAAATACCAATCCCATTAGATTATGCCCACATCTAAAATGATTGTAAGTATGTACAAACAATTTACAGAGGCAGAGCAGTGGGTCTTTAAAAATGTCCTACAATTCACATCCTCTGGGTCTAACCACACAAAGCAGAGAACCTTTCATCTTGTAATTATTCTCACCCCGGAGGTTTTCTTGATCGTGAATGTTAAAGAAAAAGCCAAATATTTATTGCTGAAACTGTATTTATACTTCATCTGGAATACTGCTGCAGATAATTGACTATCGAAAATCCAAGAAATGTGTTGAAAGCTATGTTCTCATTAAAAAAAGTAAGCAGCTGAGAATTCTTTCTCTTTACTCCAAAGTTTGAGCATCAAAATGATGGCTGACACTCTAGTGCATTAATGAGGTAGTGCTGAAGGCTCTGTCTTTTAGGCTCGATGTTCATGCCAAGGCCCAAAGGTCAAAGAACTCAGAACTATTTGTGAAAATAAAGAAGAACAGGGGGGTTATCCACAATGTAACCATCAACATTTATCCTTCAATCAACATCATTAAAATGGATTATTAGGTCTTTTTCATTTTGCAAATTGGCTGCTATGTTTCTAATGTAATAGCATGCCTGGTTTGCGATGCAGATTGATGGCAATAGCATGGCATCATAAAGTTACCATGGAGGACTGTCCTTCTCAGCCACTTCCCTCATGCAAAGCATGGACCCCTAAGGTTAAACTACGACCAGTCATCCTTCTGTAATGCGAGAGTAGCCCTATGCTCCTCTGGGACTACGGCGACTTTACCATTGTATTTCAAAAATACTTTGTTGGCAATAAAGTACTTCAGTATATTTAGTTGTCATGAAAAGTAAAACATAAATGCAAGTCTTTCTCTTTTTCATGTCAGGTTCTTTTTTCTGCCATCACAGGTATAGCCCAAAGAGCATACTGAGTCATGAACATATAAACAGAAATGGAAAATGCTGCAGTGATAATGGGAACTGCAGATGCTGGAGAATCCAAGATAATAAAGTGTGGAGCTGGATGAAGACAGCAGGCCCAGCAGCAACTCAGGAGCACAAAAGCTGACGTTTCGGGCCTAGACCCTTCATCAGAGAGGAGGATGGGGAGAGGGAAGTGGAATAAATAGGGAGAGAGGGGGAGGTGGACCGAAGATGGATTACAAGAGAGTTGCAGTGGGAGAGAGATTCCCTGAGGTTGGTCCGGAGGGAGGAAGGTAACTTCTTCAGGTTAGGCATCCCTGGAAGAGGCTTCGCAGTGGGGCTGAAGTTGTATCAGTGATAATGGGAACTCCAGATGCTGGAGAATCCAAGATAACAAAGTGTGGAGCTGGATGAACACAGCTCAGCTGGATTCCTCCACCTCCACCGCATCTGCTCCCAGGATGACGCATTCCACTCCCGCACATGCCAGATGTCCACGTTCTTCCAGGACCACAACTTTCCACCCGCAGTTGTCGAGAATGCCCTTGACCGCCTCTCCCGCATTTCCCGCAACACATCCTTCACATCCCACCCCCGCCACAACCGCCCCCAGAGGTACCCCTCATTCACACATACCACCCCACCAATCTCCGGATACAACGTATCATCCTCCGACACTTCCACCATCTACAATCCCACCCCACCACCCAAGCCACTTTTCCATCCCCACCCATGTCTGCCTTCCGGAGAGACCACTCTCTCCGCGACTCCCTTGTCCGCTTCACACTCCCCTCCAACCCCACCACACCCGGCACCTTCCCCTGCAACTGCTGGAAGTGCTACACTTGCCCCCACACCTCCTCCCTCACCGACATCCCAGGCCCCAAGATGACCTTCCATATCAAGCAGATGCTCACTTGCACATCTGCCAATGTGGTATATTGTATCCATTGCACCCGGTGTGGCTTCCTCTACATTGGGGAAACCAAGCGGAGGCGTGGGGGCCGCTTTGCAGAACATCTCCACTCAGTTCGCAACGAACAACTGCACCTCCCAGTCGTGAACCATTTCAACTCCCCCTCCCATTCCTCAGACGACACGTCCATCATGGGACTCCTGCAGTGCCACAATGATGCCATCCGAAGGTTGCAGGAACAGCAACTCATATTCCGCGTGGGAACCCTGCAGCCCAATGGTATCAATGTGGACTTCACCAGTTTCAAAATCTCCCCTTCCCCTACTGCATCGCAAAACCAGCCCAGTTCTTCCCCTCCCCCCGCTGCATCACAAAACCAGCTAAGCTCGTCTCCTCCCCCCACTGCATCCCAAAACCAGCCCAGCCTGTCTCTGCTTCCCTAACCTGTTCTTCCTCTCACCCATCCCTTCCTCCCACCTCAAGCTGCACCTCCATTTCCTACCTACCACCTCATCCTGCCTCCTTGACCTGTCCATCTTCCCTGGACTGACCTATCCCCTCCCTACCTCCCCACCTATACTCTCCTCTCTACCTATCTTGTTTTCTCTCCATCTTCGGTCCGCCTCCCCCTCTCTCCCTATTTATTCCAGTTCCCTCTTCCCATCCCCCTCTCAGATGAAGGGTCTAGGCCCGAAACGTCAGCTTTTGTGCTCCTAAGATGCTGCTTGGCCTGCTGTGTTCATCCAGCTCCACACTTTGTTATCATGGAAAATGCTGCAGGTCAGTCAGGATGGGTGAGAGAAAAGGCAGATGACTGTTTCCATTTATAGTGAAGAAATTGTCCTTAAGCTTTCTCTGGAAATTGCAGGAGATGAGAGCAAAATAAGTCAAAATGAGATTGGGTATTAAAATGACAGATGATTGAGAGTTTAGCACCATGCTTGAAAACTGAAGGGAGGAATTCAGGAAATCAATTATTCCTAAAGTTGCCTACCCAAGCATACAGGAGACAATATTGTGAGTAGTCCATATAATGTAGTAAAGTGAAAGAAGGATAAATGAATTATGGTTTCATTTTGAATGAAGGTTTGAGCCCTGGGTGATGTGAAAGAAGAGATAAATGAACGTGTGTTGCATCTCACATGTTTTCATGTGTCGATGTTATCAGAAGGAGTGGGGTGTTGTTGTGGTGGAAGAGTGGGTATGAATATCGTGAATGAATGACCCACCTATCTCTCTAGTGAGTGCTTCTATGATTTTTTAAGATTTCCTGCCTTGCCAATAATTTCACTTCCAGTTTCCTATCCTTAGTTTTGACAGAAGCTGCACTGTATGCTTGAACAGCCCATATTCTCCAGGAGAAGCAGATAATTCAAAATGAAACATTGTGTTAATACTTAGATAATAGCATCTATGACAGTAAAAAAACTACTCAGCAAAGGTTGATGTTAGGACGTCCTGAGGTCCTGAAAGGCATTGTATAAATGCAAGTCTTAGTTTTCATTATCATTTTTTGGTGAAATTGTTTCAAATTCAATGGTCAACCTTTCTTCATTAATTTCTGTGTTGCAGTCTCTTATTCAGCTGTCTTTGACAGTTCAAAATGATGAAAACAAACTAAGCAGGATCATATCTTTATAGTAGTTTTGACATTTAATTCTACTTTTAGCCGGAACACTAATGTCAGGAAATCTTTCAGGCAATGCTTTCCTACCTGCCTTTATGAGAAAAGCCATTATTTTGAGATTCTCATTAGTACACAGCGGATGAAATAGCTTAGCACTTTATTTATTTACAAAACATGATATTCACATATTAATTACAAAATATGGAAAATAAACCAGGAATACTGTATTATAAAAGCGTGCTTACAAGTCTGTGATAAGTTGCTGAGATGCATCAGTCCTTGCAATATTTCAGAAAATAGACATATAAAGACCCAAGAAGAGTAACTAATGCCACAGTGACCATATAAAGAAGGGAGGATAAAGATAATCTCAAAGTTCATTGTTAAACTTTCGGATGTGCTGAAAAGCTATGTGAAAGGATTTTATTGGTAAATGAATGCTGGATAGAAGCATAATAAGAATTTCAAAAATCTCTATCTCTTGACACACTTTATAGCATGCTTTATAGTATCCCAACTCTCTGTATTCTATTAGTTAGTGGATCCTCTATCCATGCTAATTTATAACCCCAAAAACCATGAGCTCTTATCTTAAGAAATATCCTTATGTGTGGCACCTTATTGAATGCTTTTTATATTACATATATATGACATCTACTTGTTTCCCCTTTAATTAACTTGCTTGTTATATCTTCAAATAATTTAAATAAATTTGTTAGGCATGATTTTCCATTCATAATTATGCATTTACATATGCTCTGTTATTAGAATCAAAAAATTCCTGCAGTTCAAAAAGAGATCATTCAACCCATTGAGTCAGCACTAATCCTCTGAGCAGTATCCCACCCTATTCTCATGGCTAACCTGCACACCTTTGGTCTATGAAAAGAAAACAGAGCACACAACAGAAACCTACATGAACACCAGGAGAACATATATATTCTGCACAGATTGTCTCCGAAGGCTGGAATTAAACCCATGTCCTTAACAGTATAAGGCAGCAGTACTAACCACTGAGCCATCATGCCACCCTATGGTCAGTTATGATAATGTTGAATTGCAGAGCAGGCATGAAGGGAGAATGGCTTACCCACGCTCCAAATTTCTAAGTTCCAAAGACAGCAATCATTTACAGTTGTATCTCAGTGAGGACAAAGCAGCAGTTTGAACCCTGAAGTTCTGAAAGAAATGAAGGTTGCCAGTACATGTCTACTTTTGGGATTAGGTATCTGAAGAGATGGATTCCTTGATTGGCAGAAGTAATTGGGAATGACCACTTAACTGTCGTGAGTTGTTGCACTTTTAATGAGATGAAAACGCATGCAGACAGTTTTGTAGACACTGCAGCCTGGAGGGTTATTAGCCTTGTTGGAGAACTTAAACACAACAGTTTATCCCATTGACAAGCATCTGAATCTTTGACTCTCGCCCAATTTAATTGACCTACCGGCATTCTCTTCACCTTCTCTGGGATAGGAATGTTTCACTAACATCTTTGCTGAAAGATTAGGTGTGTTAACCTAATTAAGCAGTGCTTGGGAAATAGGGTCTTTGTGTCTTGAGGCCATATCAGTGTAAAGTTTAAAGATAGTTTTTGATCAAAAATAAATTATTTAAGTTTGTTTGTGCATTTTGCAGATTTAACACTTGTGGGAACCATAATTAAATACAATAAGAAATGAAAAGTTAGTAGTAATTTGCTAATTAAAAAAAAGTGCAAAATTTCAAACAAAAATCAATGTTCTGCCTCTCATTACCTATTATAATTTGCTATATTTCAACCTAAATGTGCTGAAAACTATTCCTGCTTCTGCACAGTAGACTTAAGAAAGAAGCAAGATCACCATTTTGTTCTTCCCTTCTGTCTCAAATGAATTTAGCAATTGCTGCATTTTCATTACTATGTACAGTGAAACTGCTTTGAATGACAAAATATAGCAAAGTGATTTTGGAATGCAAAAGTTTTCACAAATATGCACCAGCAATGATCTACCAGATCCTGGTTAAGATTACAGTGGTAGCATTATTTTCCAAGTTAGAGCGATCAAAATTGTCACAACTGATGCACAGTTAATTAAGGGTTTTGTTAATTGCTTCTGGTTTTATAAATAAGACATTTGGCAGCTTGGCAATTTCCTGAAACCTGTTAAATGTGAATAACTTGTAATGAGTTCATGATAAGGGCACTTTGAGCATAATTTATACGAAATTATTATGCTGGCAGTCACAGCTGTATGCTACAGATGCATCAGTCAATTGTGTTGTCTCACAGAGACAGCATTTGCATAACCAAATTGTGCTTGCCTCTTTGAATTAGTTGATCTTGTGTCAATTGGCACGAGCCTTGAGTGGCCCCCTGTCCTTATTTGTTACTGTACTGTAGATCTCTATTCAAATGAGTCGAATTTTCATACATGTTGCAGCATTCAGAATTTTAAAATTTCATCTATAGTAGATCATTCATTTTTTGAGAATTCAATGTTATGTTTGCAATCATCCTCTGTCTCCTTGCTCCAGTTGCTAACTTGAGTTCCATCTGACCACATTGTCATATCAGTAACCCTGTCATCTATGGTTCTGCCTACTTCAACCATTCAAAATCTAAAACACGACTTGCATTTCAAATTGAAGTGATATTCCAATCTCCACCAGGTTCACTTCAGACATTTCGAGTGTTCTACACAAGTTCTGTTGCTGTTTCAATTAATTTCATTGCCAATACATTGCCACATGAAGTTTGTTTACAAAGACACAAAATAATCCTTTGAATATTTTAATAGAATTGTACAACTAAATAGAAGACCAATGCTAATGAATGCCGTGTGATTTAAATCAGATCATTCACATTCTTAAATGTTCTCAGTTGAATATCAGAGAAGAAAAGTAATATTCTGACAATGATTTCACCAGGATAACATATAGGACTGGGTGTAATTTGAAACTTATTTCAAGGAAGTGTCTTTATTGCAGTCGAATGTCCCAAGGGGTTTTCCAAGAGAATTTGACAGAAGTACAGGAAATATTGGGATAGGTGACCAAAAGAGTTATCAAAAACTAGGTGTTAAGAAGCATCTTAAAAGAGGAAAATGAGGTGAAGAAGCTGAGAGATTTAGAGAGGAATTTCACAACTTAGGGCCTTGATGGCTGTACATGTGACTGCCAATCATTAAAATCAGGAAAGGAAACAAAGCCAGAATTAGGGGAGCACAGAGATTCTGGAAGGTTGTAGGGCTGGAAGAATTGCAGATATGCCGGGGTGTGGGGACAATGCCTGGATTTAAAGTCAAGGCATTCTTTGACCAGAAGCTAAGTTAGATAGTAGGCATAGGTGTGATTAGTCACTGGGTTTTGACGCAAGTTACATCAGATCCAGTAAAACTTTTAATGACCATAAATTTTTGGAGAGTGCAAGAGGGGGATAATGGCCAGGTGTGTGCTATAACATTAAAACCTTGAAATGGAAAGGATACGGATCTGTTCCAACCAAAAATCTATCCTTCCTTTCTTAAAATTGTATTGAGCAACAGTCTATAACAAACATCATAGATTTATTGCACAAAGTTCTAAAATAATGCCTTGATTGACTGTTTAAAAATGACTTTTGAAGATTTCAAGATATAATCTTAGGTTGTTAAAGTAACTCAGATCAATAACACCTCATTGACTAAAGAACGTCTTTAGCAACAATGCTCACCTCTTATTTTGGCATATGGAAGATATATATATTTTCAGCAAATGGCCAAGGCTAGTAGGTCATTAGTTATTGTAGAAAAGGATCTATTCAGTGAGAAAAATAGAAATACGAAGCCCATTACACAATAGTTTGTGAAAAATGAACAAACTGCAGTTGCTGTAAATCAGGAGCAAAAACAGAAGTCACTGCAAAAGCTGAGCAGGTCTGGCAGCATCTGTGAAGAAAAATCAGAGTTAATGTTTTGGGTCTAGTGACCCTTCCTCAGATCTGTTATGTTAGTTCTGATTTTTCTACACAATAGTTTGTCTTGGATAATACATGTTACCAACAAAAACCCTCTTTAGTCCTGAAGGTGCAAAATTCATTCATTACTAAATGTAGCTGCCATATCTTGAATTCTTAAGGCCAAGATTGCTCAAGCTGCCTCTCTTCTGATGGTTAATATGTCATTTAGAAATGTTCAGTAGGTGTCGCTTACAGTGCTCATAGGTTTTGAATTTCTTAATAATAAATAGATAGAAGACTTGTTTTTAATCAGCTCTTGACACCAAGGCTCTCAAATGGGCAAATATATCTTTCTTTAAAGCTTTAGAAGCTGACTAGGGTATAGTTCCTGATAGTTTATAAACAATGCATTAAGTTTGTAAGTGGCTTGGCCCCTACTGCTATCATTGATAAAATATAGCTTCAGAATTTCTGGTTTAAGAGACAAACTGTAGTTGCTGGCAATCATCTGGCAGCTGAACATTTTGGAATGATGCCAGTCAAACTGTAAAGTATCAAGTAAATGTAGGGTCTGCATGAAATGTCATAATCATGTAATTTTTGAATGTTAACAGGAAAATATTCCTTGCTTTAAACGATGAACTTAAAAACCAGCTTGTGAATGCTGAGAAAATATTTAATTGGCAGTGAATCTTTCCATTAAATTGCCCACAATCTAATTTGATTCAATTATATAAGTGACAATGGGATTGATTCTAACCTGCCAAAATTGACTGTAACTAGGCCGTAAGGACTACGAAATGGGATTGTCAGATTTACTGCCTCATTATTCATAGATAATTGGCTGCTCTGAGTTTCAGAGAGGCCTATCACTGGATGGTGGAGACACTTGCCTGTTTTATGCCATGGCTGCTCCCTTTAGACAAATCAGTGCTTTCATTTGCATAGGATCATAATTGTCATTTCAATGTAGAACACTACATGCTCTCCCGTTCCTTTCACGGACAAGTGTGCTGAAGGTGTCTTTGTAGCAAACATGTTAAATGACTTCTGTAGGATTAGCAGGAGCTCAGGTGCTTCAAACCTTGCAGAAATAATTCAGGTGGCTGATCCCTTAGCATACTCCTCCCTCTATCTCAGCAAACACAATCACCCAGATCTCCCCGCCTTATCAGAAATTGCTGGCAGCCTAGTGACCTATTTGATGCCCAATGTTGGGCTATCATCATCATGTGAGCTGTTTTAGGAGAAACATCCGGTCCTCTCAGCTTTTTGACTATATTGCAATGAGACTGGGGAGGGGCAAAAAGCCTGGGAGTCTTCCTTTGGTAATTGGTTGCTCAGAAGTTAAGATCGACAACAAATGTTTGGAATAATCCATCATTTTGTTCTTCATAATCACTCACAACTCATTAGCCCAGATTTTCTACACTTCAGATGTGCTATGGGAGCCCTTGGAAGCCTTAATGTACAAACTATTGCCCGGAATATTAGAACCTCTGATGGATAATTTCCAGACGTCTGGAACCCTCCATGAAATCTTCAACTTTGAGTTAAAACTGGAGACTTCAGATGGTTCTTATTTGCTTACCTGATTGTTAATCCAGAAGAGTTAGAGGAATTGAAACATAGAAACAGTGAATATAAGAGCAGGAGTAGGCCAATTGCCCTCTCGAGCCTGTTCTGCCATTCACTGTGATCATATCTGATCATCCAGCTTAGAACCCTGTTCCTGTTTTCTCTCCATTTCACTATCCACATGACACCCATCTTGATTCTCTTTGAGCACCTGACTAATCCTTCCCCCCCACCCCCCGATAACATTCCACTACCTAATCTCCAGCCCTACCCCTAACTTGGCCTGCCTGTGAATCTAATTGTCAGGCAATCAATGCCTCATGGATATCATACAAACTCCAACTTCTGATCATATTTGGCATCCAACTATTCCTTCTGACAACCCACTTCCTATCTGCCATAGTGTCCCCCTCCATCATCAACTACCATGTCCCCTCAGGAACCCATTTGTCAACTGGCCACTCACATGTCCCCCTGCTATCCTACCCCTCTTCCACCCATCTGCCAAACTATCCTCTCATCCATTCAACTACAATCCTAACCATCCTAAATAACTTACATGTGCACTTTTAAAATTCAGAATACAGCAGCTACTGTTGTAAATAGAGGTCTTGTAAACTCATCCAGTGTTGTTTGCGAGGCTCTGTGTACAAGTTTGATCTATTTTCCAAAGGGATCTGAATTAGAAGTTGAACCCAGAAATTGAGTTTCAGCGCAGGATAAGTTGAAACGAGTTGGGTGTGAAGCCAGCTGTGAACCATTCCTCAGAAGATTCAGGATGCTGTCTCCCAAAAAACCAGCATGCTATGTCATCCAATCTTCCTGCTGCCTTAGAAATCTGATTAACAAAGTGACATTATTGAAGGATAGTCATTAAACTGACAAAATTGCCTTAACAAAGGATTTGGGAGGTAGTCTTCAGAGATAGAAGTGAGCAGCTTACAAGTGTTGAGTCATGCGGCATGGAAGCAGATCCTTTGGTCCAATCGATCCATACCGGCCATAATCCCAAACTAAACTAGTTCCACCTTCTTGCTCTCAGACCCAATCCTCCATACATTTCCTATTCATGTATCTATCCAAATGTCTTTAACACACTGTCATTGTAACCACATCCACCACTTCATTAGGAAGTTCATTTCACACATGAACTACCCTCTGTGTAGAAAATTTCCTCCCATATCATTTTTCAAATCTCTCTCCTCTCACCTTAAAAATGTGCCCCATACTCTTGAAATTCCCCATTCTAGGGAAAGAAAATGACCATTAACTCTATCTATACCTCTCATTATTTTATAAACTTCTGGCAGTTTACCTCTCAACCTTTAGTGCTCCAGTGAAAAAGCCCCATCTTATTTAGCCTTTTTTTTGTAACTCAAACCTTCCATTCCTGATAAACCTCTTCTGAAACACCTCCAGCTTGATAATATTCTTCTTATTACTGGACAACTGGAGCTGAGCACAATATTCCAGGAGAGGCCTCACCAAAGTCCTGTACAACCTCAACCTACACTCAGAAGACTGAGCAATGAAGGCAAGAATGTCAAATGGCATTGTAACTATCATGTGAAACAAACTTCAAAGAATTATGTACCTGCACTCCTGGATCCCGCTGTTCGAAAACACTACTCAGGGCTCTTAACATTGATTGTATAAGCCCTACCCTTATTTGTAGTACCAAAACACAATACCTCACATTTATCCAGAATGATCTCCATCTGCCTTTTTTTAGCCCTTTAGCCCATTTGATCAAGATCCCTCTGTAATCCTAGAAAACCTTCTTCACTGTCAACTATACCACCAATTTTGGTATCATCAGGGAGGTATTGTGAAGAGATTGCAAACTCAAGAGTAAGAGATGAAATATTGAAAACAGCATGTAAAGACTTTGACCATTTTGAAACCAGATTCTGTTTCAAAGTGAATATTAGAGTTCTACATGTGTCAGAAGTACTGATCAATAGTTCGCATTAAATACACCCTGATTTTTGATCACACTTTATAGTGGCCCCCTCATAAGTAATGTATGTTGCACTTGCCATCAATTCTTAATGAAAAAAATGTTTTGAGTTTTGGGTTTTCAACTACTTCAAGTCTTGACATGACATTGCTATTTAAGGTAAAAAAATGTATAAAATAAATATTTTCTGATCTTGCTACAAGGCCTTAGTTATTACCTCCAGTAATCTGAGCGCACACAATGAGATAAAAATCAATTGATGCATTTATTCAGGCAATTGGATATTCTGTGGTTTAAAAAGAAAATCCTCATCCATTTCAGTGTGGAAGACATGGTTAAAGCCTGTTAAAGTCACAATGTTGAAATGGGGGAAAGTTATTTTGTGCAGTGTGTGGTTAACAGCAACCAATATGATCTTACCATACTTTGACATTAGGAAAACAATGTTAATGCGAAAGCCACCTGCACCATGCACTTATCAGTGAAAAACTGTCAACACAAATTGAAATCTAAGTCATTGTATGAGTTTGGTTCGTTCAGATTTGAAAAGCTTTCACTGAAAACAAATAACAGCTGCATACCTCTGCCTTAAGCGATTTTGCTATTATTTTCCCAGTATTCCTATATGCTATGACATATTATCATGACCAAGCCAGAAATTTGAATGCTTCCCTACTTGCTGATCTTCTGTTGGCAGCAGCTGGAACATGTTGACAGGCGAGTGGATTGGATTTTATGTTTATCTTGTGTTATTTTGTATCTTTGGTCCACATGGATGAAGTTGTGTTGCCCTGTATATCTTGATTCACTGAGTTTCATATTGGCCTGCTGACTTGGGCAGCTACATGTGGAACAAAAACTTTGACATTTGTTTTTATTTAATGATCCAATGAATTTTAATTTTGTTAAGGGTGGCGAAGCAAAAGTATCATTTGACAAAATGTAACATTTTGTTTCAGTTCTGAAAAGCACTTTAACTGCAATTTCTCTATATTTTACAAAGTACCAGGGAACAATTTAAAACAATGGGCCGGTTGAGGCCAAGTCAGCCATAAAAATGCAAAAATGGCAGAAAGAAACATGAAGCCTCCTTGAATCATGTTTATTATAGCTTTGAATATTATTGAACAAAGATTCTTGTTGTCAAAACTTTTCCTCTTGCACTTAGCAGGACATTTTGCAAGAATGCAAACTTTAGGAGTAATCAACATTTGGACTGCATAAGATGAGAATAATGATTGGTTGGTAAGTGGACATTGATGGGAAGAGGTAGTGCAATGGAAATTTCTTTGATTGATAACTAACAGCCAGAGTTTGTTCAATTTTAAACTCTGAGGAAGGGTCACTGGACCTGAAACATTAACTCTGTTTTTCCCTTCACAGATGCTGCTCGACCTGCAGAGCTTTTTCAGCAATGTTTTTGTTCCTGATTTAGAGCATCTACAGTTCTTTGGTTTTTAAACTGTGCATGTTGGCTCTAATTAATTAGGGCATTGCCCTGAGAAATGAACCAGCTAATAGCTTCTAGCAGCACTCATGGTCAATATGACCATATTACAATTGTTTTGTGTTTTTTATAAATGATTCAAAAGCTTATGTATTTGTAAGAGAGGGGTAGGCAAGGCATGGGCCTAAAGGCAGGCAGTCAGTATCGCCATGAAGAGTTAGTGAGGTGAGAGCTCACAGGAAGTTTGAGAGACCTAGTGTGATTCAGTAGAGCTAATTGGTTTTAGTTGGTGAGTATCTCATAAATAGTTGCGATTGCTTCTATTCCTTAATTTTAACCTAATATAAAAAGGCAATGTTAGTAAACTATATTAAAAAGCAAATTTAGTAAATGAATAATGTAATTTGAATTCATTAAGATTGGTATTCAGATGTTCTGTGAAGTTTCTGGCATATGGAATCTCCTGGATACTATTGTGATCTGGGAAAAATCTGTTTGAAGTTTGAGCAATTTTGGCTCAAAATTTATGAGTAGAATGTTAGGCTACAGACGTTAAGGAGGGGGAATATTACTTGGACGTAATCGTACTATTTAGAACAGAATCTTGTTAGATATTCTGTCAGCCTGCTTGGATGACACCAGAAGCTAAAGGGTCAAGGTGCAAACTAACCCTAGCACTGTCGTATGGGAAACTACTCAAGTGGGAAATGCAACAAGGGATGTAATAATAATAGTAGATTGTACTGTGAGGGTGATCGACTATGTTCTCTGTAGCAAAATGCTAGCATTCAGAAAGCTGTGTATTTTTTTTAAACAGTGCCAGGGTTTGGGACATCTGCTGAGGCTGGAAAAAAACCTACAATGGCTTTGAGGCTTTGTATGTTTCTGCATTTTTAGTATTGGGCTGAAATGGGACTAAAAATGCTTTATTAAAAAAAAACAAGGATAGTTGAATGTTTGCTGGGCTTTCAAAAAGCAAATCACTTGGCATACATATAAATACTGTTTACACAGCTACTTGGTCAAGTTGTAATGGAAGCCTAGTTTACAAATAAGCTGGAAGCAAAAAGTGTGTATGAATGGAGGTTTGGCTAGCAAGAAGTTAGTGATTGATAAGTGAACACCAATTCACAGGCCAATGTCAAAGGCCTTCTGTCCGCCGCTCCCAGCTGAATAACTTGAGGGTGTAAGTATTTTGGGAGATGTTTAGATCTGCATTAAAAAAAATAGCATTTAAAGTTCGAGGCAGCTGATTTATTTCTCCTGACCATTTACTGTAAGATGTGCCTTGACAAGTGGGAACCAGACACCACGTGCCTTTTACAAACAGGTGAATGTACTTGGAGAAGGAAAATTAAGAAACAGTGTTTTGGCCAGCACAAGAATCATCTCAGCAAAATCTGTGGATGAGGGGCCACTGAGCTGTATTTTCTTTTGCCCATAACATCCATGTTTTTTTCTTCCTGTATTTCTCTAGATTTGTGTGTAGACGGCATATTTAAAAGGATGTTCAAGATTTAACAACTTGAAAGATACGTTGATTGTTTAAAATGTAGTTAGAATCTATCTCTTTGTAATACTCATCTTTGTAAAGTACAGAAACCTGGTCCATACTCACAGCCAATCTGACTTGAAAACTCAATTAAATCATCTTATTTTACACACTTTTATAGTCTTTTGTTTTTGTGAGAACTTTGGGAATAACAATACTTGATTTCCAGTGTATAATCCCAGAGACATAATAAGTAGTTATGGGCCATGTAGATACCAAAAACATAGGTAGAATCAGAAAAGAAATTTGGCAGAGAAAATCTGCAAAGTTGACATGAAATTAGAAAGCAGAATCTCCAAAGATTATAATCTCTTGAGCCGCATGAATATTGGCTCGGGGTAGACAAAAGTAGAGATGATACATGGCTAAAGTACTGGTGTAGGTTAAGTGGTTCCAGTTTGTGGGCCCATAAGGCCAATACTGGGGAAGATGGGTAGTATACTGTTAAGAGAGTCTACACCTACATCATGTTTAGGTAAGAGTTCTTGTAAACTGTGTAACTAGGGAAATAGACAGTGTTTTAAACTAGATAGAAGGGTATGACATTAAATGCGTAAGAACTGAGAAGAAAATAGGAATGAGAAATCAGAATGGCCAGAAAGGGCAGTGAGGAAAAGATATTTTGAGAATCCACCAACAATCCAGACTAGATCTTAAAAACAGGACTGATAGGTAACTGTCCATAACATTTATATCAAAGTAAACAAATTGATAGTGTACATTCAAGCAAACATGATCTGATCATCATTATAGTGACATGACTTCAGAGTGAAAAGGATTGGGTCCTCGATGTTGTGTGGCATATGACTATCAAATGAAATAAAGAAAGAGAAGCATTGCCTTATTAATTAAGAATGATGTTGAAGCAATCTGTAAACATGATTTTGTATCAGCAGGTCAAAATGTAGTAAAGGTTTGAGCATAGATGATGAATAGGATAGAAAGAAGTTGCTAGTGGGAGTCTCCCACAGGCCACCTAACAATAACCAGAATGTTAGGTAAAATATTTAAAGCAAAAACAGTAGTGGGTGCTTCTGTTAAAGTGATGGCAGTACTCATGGGTGACTTTAATCTATCTATATCCTGCAAAAATCAGATAAGCTTATCGAATGCTTGGATTCTGAAACCAACAAGTTTTGGAACCAATCAGAGCTATATTAACATTGGTAGTGTGTAATATGACAGAACGAATTAATGATTTGAGTAAAGATATCACAAGGTAGCAGTGCCAACAATATGACTCAATTTTAACATCAATTTGAAAGGGACACGATTGGGTCTCAAAGACTAGTATTATAAACTGAAATAAAGACCGCTCTATGGGCATGAAAGCTGAACCAGCTAAAGTAATTTGTTATACAAGGCTAGAAGCTAGGTTAACAGACCAAGTGAGAGACATTTGTGGAGATATTTCAGAGCACTCACTTTAGGTATATTGCCACCATGAGGAAAATTGGCAGAATTTAGCAGGCTGTGAGTGACTTGAGTTATAGGGAGATGAATGGTAGAGTCTTCTGAGATGTTTGACAAAGCCAATCTTGACATCAAGATCATCTCATTGCATCTTTTCTTCTCATGCAACATGGCAGCAAGAAATTCACAATTGACACATACAATTCCTTGTTAATAGCCCAACTCATCACAGGTTGCAATCTTACCATACAAACTAGCCATCAGTTATACTCAACATGGGTTTCAAAGCTTTCAGAAGGGAGGAGGTGGTTCTTATGTTGCTGCAGCAGAATAGTTCATTGAGCTTCTTCTTACATTGCCGTGTATTCCTCCAGATGGCTGAGAATGCTCAAGTCTGTATGTGAAACTCAGACCAGCCTGGCTTAATCTGCTGTCAAAGCCTCCATTTGGTGGTCTGGGGCAGAAAGAAGAAGTCCTGTTTCTGCACTGCTCCATCCAGCAGGGCATTCATGACATGAACGACAAGTGAAGTGCCAATATTTGCTAGTCCACCATGTCCAGGGCAAATTGATAGGGTAGTTCTGGACTGACTCTGCCTGGTTGAAAAGTGACATTAAAGATGGTGCTGGTGCCAAGCATTCTGTCAATTCCAGGATCTCCACTGAGTCATGAGTTACTCTGGGAATGGTGTTTTGTGAGATGGAGCGGAACTTGAATGTGACTGTCAGTGTGAGGGTTCAAATGCCAATCGTTGCAAACAATTGACAAGATTTTATGCTATGTTGGGTGTTGGGGAAATAGTAGCACTCTAGTGAGTTTTGACAAGATTTGTAGCTCAGGTTGAGGTTTTGGATGTTAGTTTGTTCGCAGAGCTGGAAGGTTAGTTTTCAGACGTTTCATCACCATTCTAGGTAACATCATCAGTAAGCCTCCGACGAAGCGCTGATGTTATGTCCCGCTTTCTATTTATCTGTTTAGGATAAATATACCTAACCAGATAAATAGAAAGCGGGACATAACACCAGCGCTTCGTCGGAGGCTCACTGATGATGTTACCTAGAATGGTGACGAAATGTCTGAAAACTAACCCTCCGGCTTAGCGAGCAAACTCACATCCATAGTAGCACTCTGTTAGACAGAGTTTAAGCATGGTGCAGCGCTTTGCATGGGTAGCCTGTGCAGTTTGATTCTTGCTGCTGTCGCAATGACAGTTGGGCAGGTGATGATATAAAGTTGCATTGTATTTATGAGTGTGAGTTTCCAATTACAATGAAGTGTCACCTATGCAACCTTGTGCACTCGAGTTTTTTTTATTATCTCTCACCTGTGTAGTGATAAGCTATTCGTAGCTTGTAGTAATTGACCTGGTGTATGGCTAGGCTTTAAATAAAACTCCCAGAAGCTCCAGTATTGGTGAGCATTTCAGCCACTGGAGGAAGACACCAAGGTGGCGTGGTGATAAATGCTTGAAAATTGAGCCTATGATTTGCACTCTGAACTGTTCACATGCTTAAAATGAATTTGTTTTTTGAGAGGATGTCATAGCTGAGGATAAGGGGGTGGAGACAATGGGGGACAGCAAGTCTGGTCTTCGGCGGGTGTCACTGGCTGAAGGGTGAGGAGTTGAATCAGATCTCAGGCGATGAGTTCTAGACGTGGAGAAAAGTTTGCTTCCAAGGGTGCTTTGATCAGTAAATAGTATGAATACCCATTTGAACTAATGTTTTGTTTTTAAATTATGCAGACCTAATTTCTTGAGCTTCAGGAAAGTAAACAATTAAAGGAGCTCAGGACTCATTGGGGCAAGGTGTTTACTGCATTCATTAAGGGCAGGTTATTCCACAACTCCATTCATCCCATCGATTTTTTTGACTACCCTTTGATCAAGTGACTGATCTCTGAAGGTCAATCTTCTATATTCCTCATTTCCTGCAATGTTTGATCTTCTATGATCTTTGATTTTTTTTAGTCCCTATGCTTGATTCCTGCAATGTTTGTTTTTAATAAAGCAGGGGTGAGATTACAGTCAACTTCTTTGCTTCCAAATGAAATGAGTGAGTTTATTTTTCTGTGATTGAGAATGAAATTATGCAATGTGGAGACATTTAATATGTTTATTCCTCTGAGGAACAGTGTGGTTTGTATAGAGAACAATGTGCTGCACGAGTAGTGGAAGGAAAAATGTGTATTATGATAACAGCCTTTCTAATACAGAAGTTGAAATGCATTTGAATATCAGAAGGCCAAAACTTGAAGTCTAAGTATCTAATTAGGGTGTTTACTTACATTTTTTTAATGTTTTAATGTTTCTCTATCTCCCATGATATGAAAGAAAGTATTGAAACAGTTTGGTGTAATTATTTTCTTGTCCAATTGTGATGGCAAATCCACACACTGACTCATTCATAAAAATTGACATGAACTCCACTGTGTCTCTCTGACTGTAAGTTTCTTATTTTACCAAAGAGATCTCAAAATACCGGACAGAGGAAGGTGACTAAAACGTGTAACCAATTCTGGCCCCCCATCCTTGTGGAAATGCTCGAAGCTACTGACAGTATATTTCACTGATGGCACCCAATTCCCTCTGTTTCTAAGCAGCACTGGTAGAAAGTTTGCTGGCTATCTCGCTGCCTAAAGCATGATGAAGCATGATAAGGAGAGAGCAAGATAGAAATCTTGGCAAAGTTCAGATGTTGTAAGCATTCTTAAATTACCTGCCAGAGTTCACTGCCCTCAGTTCCAGATTCATTCTTCTTTTGGTTCTCTTACAATGAAGTCAATTAGTTATCCTATTTTCTATTACAATCGACTGACTGAATTTAAAAAAAAGTATTACACAGTTACTGCGAGAAGCATCATCATTTTATTTAGTGGCCTCCTGACATTGAAATAATAAATGGCCAATAATGAATGGCCACCACCCCTCCCCAACCCCTGCATCAACTATCTAACATTAGATTTGCCGGGTATTGAAAAGCACTACCCCTGAATCCATTCCCCACAACCATCCCCCCGCCCCACCCCACCTCTTCATGATGGGACCAATAAACGAACATAAAAACCTTCTGGCGCAGTTTCACTTTTGTTTGTGTGGACTACGTTCACATTCGATAGCTACTGATGACACCAAATTTCACACAACTGGGATCCAAGAGTGTATAGTTCTTAAGTAGTCCAGTCTTGTTATCTTCTGTATGCAGTGTATATACTTAATGAAGCTTATTGATGCTCACTGAAATGGATATAGTCTTCTATCAACAAACCAAACATGATCATATCTGCATCATAGATTCAGGCAGGTGACAATCTGATGATATCACACAATGCCCAGAAGTTAAATAACCTAATCTCACGTTGCCAAGGTCCTGGCAGCATGCCACATACCTTGGCTTTGATACCATGCTTTGTATCTGAAGTGTGCAAATGTGACTTGCAAAGTTCCATGTGTGAAATTAATTTTGTTCCAAAATCTGTTTTAAGAAAATAATCGCATCAGCTCAAATCTTCAGTTTACTTTCTGTCTTTTTTTCAATAACTAAAGCCAAACTAACTGGACAAACATGGACAGCTCAGTGAATACTTCCACTCGCTCCTTGTGCGTGGTGAAGTAAAATAACTTCCCTATTAGTTGGTCATGCTCCATCATTTTTCTCTGTCATGTTATCTTTGCAAATGTCCTGCTGGACTGTTGGGATTAACCATCATCTGAGGCACTGAAGGGTGGTTTCTCAAGGAGTGAATGAAAGACTGAGAATCAGGATGCCAACAGCCTCATGTCGTTAGCAAAGAAAACAATTTATTGATGCCCATAATCCAATTTGGAGCTCAAACTGTGTTTCTAAGAGCACTTGTACTTCCCCACCAAAAAATTTCTCCTTTGTCTGGTCTCTTTGTGAGTCATTTTGTATGTATAAGGGAATTTTAGTGATGCAATGAAGTTAGTCCTTCCTGTTTCTTTCTTGCCATCGGCTAAAAACAGTTTGATTAGCAAGAAATTAACTAATGATTGCAATGAGGAAACCCGAATCAGGCAGTGATGTAAAATTGGGCAATTCAACAGTTTAATCAAATGGTCACATTTGTGATAACTCCAGGAAGAGTGGCCTTGATTTTGAGAGCCTTGCTTCAGCAAGTTGTGATAGCGGAAGGGCATACAAGAACTTACTTTTTTTTAAATCCACAAAGTGCACACAATATTGATTCTGCAATAATGCTCAATGAAAACATTTGACTGAGGATAATCAAGGACAATCAATTTTCACTTTTATTTTCTTAAAATTTTCCATTTTGATTTCTGAATACTGGAACAGAACAGAAGATAAATGCCATTATAGTGCTTGAGATTAAAATACTGAAAGGTAAAGTATCACGAAGGAAAAATTCAAAGTTTAAGTGAGTGTAAAAATAATTTATTGATGCATGTTGTCATAATTATCCTCTTGCTTTACTCAAAAGATGACAATGCAATGACCTGCACAAATGTTATGAACTTTAGGAGGAAATTATCCCAAAGCCAGAGCAGATCAAAACCAAATACATTATATAGGTGGACGCGTGTCTGCTGAAATGCAAATAATAATTTTGTGGGATCTCTTGCCCAGGAAAGGCAAGCAATATTCATCATTAAAGTTTAGAACATAGGCTACTGGCCTACCAGGCTAATTGACAGGTCATATGGGAGGAGGTCTATCCAAGAACAGCTCAAAGGGAACTAGTACAGAGGGAGCTAGCGGCAAACTCTTGGGAATGAATTCACTGGAATGATAGGCAGGGTGAGGAGATATAAGACTAAACAGAGCTAACATATCAACAGGGAGGTGATGCACTAAAAATGTTAATGAAATATTACCTTCAAAGCAAAATATTTTAAGATTCATTTGGAAAATTTGGCTCAACTGCATAACAAATTTGTTTGAGTTTTTCTGCTGCACAAGTAAAAGAACTTTTGCATTTCTAATTAAATTGAATAGGATATATAGAATAATGAAGGGCCGTTCAGCCGAACAGGTGCACTTGTATAATTAGAGTAATGCTACAACTAGGAATATTTTGGACCAGACTAATAATGACCTGAAACAATAGATTGGCTACTTTTCTATTCAAAAGACGAGATAACAAGGTGTAGATCTGGATAAACACAGCAGACCAAGCAGCATCATAGGAGCAGGAAGGCTGACGTTTCAGGCTTAGATTCTTCATCAGAAAACTTTCAGCTCTACACATTGTTATCTCGGATTCTCCAGCATCTGCAGTTCCTATTATCTTTGTCTATTCAGAAGCACCTTTTATGCAGTCATCTCCACCACGATGGCTCGTTGCATCCTCCACATTCCTGACTCACGAGGACGCAGCCCTTACTATTATAACTTCAGCACAATCTCTGGAAGACAAGGTGGAAGGTGGGAGGCGGTGACACATTGTTCCTTTTTGTGAGTATCCCATCAGATTCTAGATCTCTGTGAAGAAAGTCCTCAGATAGTTCCAAACTTTCCATCATTTTGATGTTTCTGTTCCAGACCTGTACAATGAGCTCTTTGTAGAAATCCCAAAATAAATGATGTCTCAAATCAAACATTTAAGCCAGCTGTAGCCAATAATGCATACTAAATAGAACCCATTGACCCTTCTGCATTTCTTTTGATCCTTAACTCGCAATGCCTTTGCCTACTATAATGCTCCTTTGGAGTGTTACTTCAGTGACAGCAGCATGGCTGGCGGAAAACAATTGACCTCCAATGTGGGAAAACCTCTGGCCTTGCAGATGACCTGGAGCAGCTCTGGGCTCTGATGGCCAGGCTTAGAAAGTACCACAATGACATGGATGGCACCTACTTGGATTGGCTGGTAGAAAGAGTTGCAATACTAGTGGAATAAGCATGTTGGAAAGATCAATTATGTATGCTGAGAGAAGGCAGTCTGCTGTAATTCAACATCTAGAAAGAACACCACTCTGAGGCTGATGTGGCTAGGAACTGAGGGAATTTCAAGTTAATTTTTAACTGGCATTATATAACTGTGTGAATTCCAGCTAAGGCCAAGGTCGCCTGTCTTCAAAGTTGCTCCATCATTCTGTGATCTTGATATTAGCGTGGACATGGCTGCTTAAGCACATACTCAAGGATGAATTATTTTCTCTCTATCCAAGGCTGTGCACCACAAAGCTGTTGTCGTTTCTTTAACAGAGCACTTTCCCGTCAAGTGTTGCATCATGACAAAGCACTAATATGGAATTGCAAAGAAAATTCAACTGTTTGAGCATTTGCAAAAATATACTACCTTTGTCAAAGCAGAAAGAAGAGAAGAACTTAATTTTTTCTGCAAAGTAGCGTGAAATAAATCCAGAGATGCACAAGTTGGAATTTGTAGACAAGTGATGTAGTCATTTCTATTAGTTGACAGTAACTCACAGGCAATGAAGACGCTAGTGCTGTTGGCAATTCAGGGCATCCTTCTCTTAGGACAATATTTTAACATACTTGGAAGCAGAATTGAGTTGACTATTATTGCCACTGGCAGTATTGGTCCAATGACACATACATGCCAACACCGGGTGTTCTTTCAGCAGATGGCACAAACCTGGCTTTAAGGGCTCCCCATTGACACAGAGCTTGTGAACAGGTCCACATGATCATTGACAGCCACATGTACCTTTGGCTTCAGTAGTGTTTAGTGGTCAGTGTTTAGTTAGCTCATTTAATGTCACACAAAGCATAAAATATTATTAATTCAGAGCTTGCAAAGATCACTATATTATCAAGATTAGCCAGGGCTTTGTGTTTTGTTCATGCACTCAGTGCTGCAATTGTTATCTCGTTGGAAACTGAAGAAGTCTCTTACTTCCTTGACAGAGTGATGCAGATGCATATATCTCCTTATAATTGTGTACGCGTGTGCGCGCGTGTATGTACGATTACTCATTTGCACCTTGGCCTGACCCTGCTGGTATCTTTTTATTAGTCCTCTTTTATTTCCTCTTATTCATAGATGGATTACAGGCAGATTTCCCCAGGAAAACTTATTGTACTACAATTGTCGTTGCAAACACAAAATGGTAGCATCATACCTTCCACAAATGTTTCTTTCACTTCCCAGAGTAAATGGGATTAATAGTTATGCTAATAGCTGGACTGCATTTTATTTTATTTCTGGTGGGATGTGGGCATAGCCAGTTGGGCTCACATTTCTTATCTATTGCTAGTTGCCCTGGAGATGATGGTGATAGTGAGCTGTCTTCTTGAACCATGACAGTGTATGTGCTGTCGGTAAACCCATATGCCTCATCAGTGATGCTAGTTAATATCCGATTACTTGGAGCTCAGAATTGCGTGGAGAAAATTCTAGTGAAGTCCTGCTGTACAATATTTCTGTACCAAGTAAATAACTAATAAATGTTCATCACTTTGTACCAGTTTGTTATCCAGTCCTCGTCTGTCAGAAGCATCCAGATATTTGTCATATTATATATATTCAGTGATGGTGTCCACTCTGTGTGAATCATTTACAATGGGCTCCAGCCAGTGCTGATAGAGAAGGGAAACTGAAAAGCATCCAAGTTGGCACACTGCACTGCAGAAAATTGCCAACCAATTCTCTGTTTCCAAATGATTGAACAGAACTACACAGAACAATAGAAAACTTTCTGAAGAAGTCATCATTCTCTCTGCAGATACAACAAGACTTGCTGAGTTTTTCCAGTACTTTGTTTTTATTTCAGATCTACAGTATTTTGCTTTTATTATAACAATTGAGAAAAAAAAATTCACTGTTCCTGAGACTTTAGGTCACATAGAGGGCCTTGACCTAACCACACAATGGATCAATTGACATTGCTGTTTCAACAGATACCAAACTATCTGTGGACATGCTCAGAAGCCTGACAATAATCAGGTTGGTGTACTGCCGTAAGCAAACAGCAGATGTGCTAACAATCTTCTGATTTAACCAAGGGATTAAAGAAAACTCCACCAAATAGGAAGATCTCATTCAGGCCTTTGCTTCTAATTTCATTGTAGTGATGCAATCTTAAAATAGACCAGATAAAGTTCAATTTTCTCAGCCAGGGTCAAGGGGAGGCTATTGATTCTTTGATAAATGACCTGTGTTGTCTTACTGATACTTACCAATGTGGAGCATTGAGAGATGAGCTAAGAGACCATATTATAGTTTCGGGGCGAGATGAAGATATATCAGGAATCTTGCAATCTAACTGTAAGTTGTCAAAATCAGTACTGTTCATTAGACAGGCTGAACTTCACAAACATTTTATTCAAGGTGAGAGGGAAGCTTCCTGGAACCGGACCTTCATTTTAGACGTGGTCCAATCCACCTATTGAAGGACAATCAATATAACAATAACATTTAAGAAGAAGGCACAGGCACTACCACTATTTCATTACAATGGGAAATCTATAACTCCACCAAGCCTGCCCAGCCCTTAACACTGAGTGTCATGCCTGTCACAAGAGGAGCCTGTTTAAGGTGATTTGCCAAAACAGCAGTACAAGATATGCATTTGTGGGTCACATATTTAAAGGCAGAACATTCTTTCCATAACTGTTCAAGAAATATATAAAACTAAAGAGCAAGATATATTCTTCGAGAATAAGTAGAGATGATTTCTGTTATACTAATATCATACTTATTGGCAAGAAAACTAATCTTAAATTGAATACAGGAAATGTGTTGCTACTTTCCTTCTTGTGTTGTTATATGGTCTTGTCAGTTGCTTGTGTTGTATTCTAGAGTCAGACTTAGCCATAACCAGCTTTACTGCACATGCCAATGTCTTAGGTATGTTGAGATGATGTGAAGAAAAGCTGGACCGTGTTTAGGCAGGAGTGACAAACTGTAACCAAGTAGCTCATTTTACTTGAGCAATTATAATTCAGCAATAATATCATTGGCTATCTGATCCATAATTAAGTGCTGGGCTACCATTTTTTGTCAAATGTCTTTGTTTTTATAAAAGTTGAGTGAAGCATTTATTTGTTTCAGAGGAAGTAGGAACTGCAGATGCTGGAGAATCTGAGATAACAAGGTGTAGAGCTGAATGATCACAGCAGGCCAAGCAGCAGCATAGGAGCAGGAGAGCTGATGTTTCAGGCCTAGAACCTTCTTCAGAAATGGGGGAGGGGAAGGGGGTTCTGAAATAAATAGGGAGAGAGGGGGAGGCGGATAGAAGATGGAGCTGAAAACTCCAGCATCTGCAGTTCCTACTATCTCTGAAATAAAACATCAGCTCTCCTGCCCCTATGATGCCGCTTGGCCTGCTGTGTTCATCTAGCTCTGCACCTTATTATCTCAGATTCTCCAGCATCTGCAGTTCCTACTATCTCTGAAATAAAACATCAGCTCTCCTGCCCCTATGATGCTGCTTGGCCTGCTGTGTTCATCTAGCTCTGCACCTTATTATCTCAGATTCTCCAGCATCTGCAGTTCCTACTATCTCTGAATCCCTGCCTCTTTGACTGGACTGTCTCCTCTCCACCTATCTTCTCCTCTATCCATCGTCTACCCGCCTCCCCCTCTCTCCCTATTTATTTCAGAACCCCCTTCCCCTCCCCCATTTGTGAAGAATGGTCTAGGCCCAAAACGTCAGGTTTCCTGCTCCTCTGATGCTGCTTGGCCTGCTGTGTTCATCCAGCTTCTACACCTTGTTATCTTGGGGTTTATTTGTTGTTGCTTTCAGTTAGTTGTTTTCCATTTTGTCCCTTTTTTTTACTTTTCCCATTTCCTTTCTGTTTTCCTTTATATTTCACAGTCATTGTTCCTTTACTGAGTTTTAATCACTTTTACACTGTTACCTTAATATGTAGTGGCTTGCACTAGCAGGTTGCTGTCACGCCAAATAAGTATCAATATCTTCAGAAGGACTTCCCTTTTACCTGCATTAGGGAGACAAAAGAGCAGAACTAACTGACCTCTCTACATATGCAAGCCCGGTTAGTTCAGACAACTTGTTTTTTGGCATTTTCATGAGGGGTACAGGTTCAGTCAGGAGCGGTTTGAGCATTTGACTGTTTTCTGCTAATTAGGAAAACACACTAATTGTTTCTTAAGAAAGGAACAGAAGCAGTGATTTTTGCTTGGCAGAATTTATATTTTAAGCAGAAAAAAAGTAGCTCCTTCAGACTCTTTAAGTTACAGATCTCACTTCTCAAAAATTGGTTTTGGTTACTTAAAATATTTTGAATTCCAGGGCTGTCACCTAGCTGATATTCACTGAGGCTTCCAAATGCCAATCCTGGAGAACTTGGATTCTTTCTATTTTTCTCACATAAATAGATTCTGTTCAGAGATAGTAGGAGCTGCTGATTCTGGGGAATCTGCGATAACAAGGTGTAAAGATGGATGAACACAACCGGCCAAGCAGCATCAGAGGAGGTGGAAAGCTGACATTTCGGGTCTGGGTCCTTCTCAAGAAAAAAAATGAAACATCAGCTTTCCTGCTCCTCTGATGCTGCTTGGCCTGCTGTGCTCATCCAGCTGTACATCTATAATAGATTTTGTTGCTTCCCCTCTGCCACCATGGTTTTGCCTTTCCCTTCAGCAGGGCATTTGTACCAGATATGGCAAAGTTTATGTTAGTTCCCATGACATAAGAATTAGGCATGGCACTGTGGTTTTGAAAGATTCAGCAGACATTTATTAAAGCTCCCAGGTATTTTATTGTCAAAACTAATAATAAGGTTTCAGTTTAAAAATGTAGCACCTTTTCATAAGAATTCCATGCTTTAAATAAGATTGTAAGATGATCGAACAGAAGTAGGTCAATCATCCCATTGGGATGTCCTGCTAATCAGTGAGATCATGGCAGATCAAAGCGTCCTCAAGTCCACTCTTCTATCTTATCCATATAATCTTTGATGCCTTTAGTTATTAAAAACCAGTCTATTTCAGCCTTAAATACATGGTCATCAGTTAAAATGGAGCCTGAGTCATTTTCTACCTTCAAGCCACAGTCTATGGTTGGGTGATGATTTCAAGAGCATTTTTTTTATAGGTATATTGAATATTATCTAAGTAAAAAAAAACACAACAGAGCTTCATTGGGAGGATAAAATGTTACTGCAAGACTAATGAGAGGCGAAAGCATGGCTGTAACAGGGGAGTCAGGGGAATGAGATTGCAAGTAGGGAGATGTTGCAAGGACAGCAGGAATGCTACAAAGAGGGGAGAGCAACTTTCAACCCATTAAGAAGAAGCACCAGCTAGGAACAAAGAAAAAGTGAAATAATTGAAGTAATTCAATCCTTTTAAATAAATGTGGAATCTCTAGCTTAAGACTGCTTAAATTTAAGACTGACTGGATGGGGGAAAAGTATTGTTCAGGCAATTTTTAATAAGTGCTGTTTTAACTGTTTAAAATCTAAGATTGAGATCTGAGATAGGTTAAATGAGGTATTAGCTGTCTGGTTAAAATGGTTTATCTTTGAGTGGATATGATGGAAACATATTAGTTGTGATCTCACCAGTTTGCTGGAAGTGTTTTTGGGATAATGTCTTCTGATTTGAGAAATGCCAGTTATTTTGAAACTATTTGTTCGATGGAATGGCCATATTAAGTTACCAATTGTATTCAGGGATGTATGGGTTGGATGTTTAGCCATGGGAAATGCAGGGTTATAGGGATAAGGTAGAGGATGGGTACGGGTGGGATGCTCTTTGGAGGAGCAGTGTGGATGCATTCGGCCAAATGGCCTGTTTCCACACAGTAGGGATTCTGTGGATTCCATGGACTCATACTTTTTGTCTTGAGTCAATTTAAATGCTGTGTCAGCTGGGAAGTTAATATTTTTCTTGTGCATTGTGGCTTTACATTTTAAAGCAGAATTTAGTGATTGCTTCTGCTAATTTTGCATTAGTTAATACAAATATGAAACATGTTGTTATACATTGGCTGCATCACCAAATGACTCAGTTGTGGGGATGAAAGAGAGCCTCCTAATTAGCAGAAAGTAATTCCCAAGAAAATCTCAAGAAGGCTGAAGAAAGATTATTCTGACTTCTTATCAGAGCATCAAGAAACTGCATTGATATTTTGATGACATCATTTGAACCACTTCTCCTTATTAAAGTTATATTCCAATCCAAACTCCCAGTCAGATTGAATATCACGCCCTAAGTATATAATGATCTGGCAGAATGAACTTTTCTGTTCCAGTATACCCACTTCATTGATCAGAAATTCTATTCTACTCTTTCAGTAGGGTTTAAACCCAGCACACACAAATTCTCTGGGGATCACAAATGCTATTAACCTGAAGCTCACAGGTGTGCATGCTCTAGCAGGAAACCATTGCCAAAAGAGGCACATCCTTAAAATCAATGGAACAGTGTTCTAATAACAGATCATGCTGTGCTTTGTGTTGCAATATCAGTAATTTAATATATATGAAAATTCAGGCTTTACTTTCCAGATTGTAAACAAACAATACTGAAAATATGGCACATGAAAACAGGAGTTTTTATTCAGTGTTATACATTGGCTTGAATTCCTAATCAATAAATTTGCTCTCGGTCATTTAGATATCTTTGACAGAACTTGACAGGGCCATAAGAGCAAAGTTGCTTTCCTGCATGACCTATTGAATTCTACCTTGTTTTAAATGAATGTATTATATTGGTTAGTGCCAAAAGACAATTTTTTTTTCATGTGGAACACACCAATAATTCTCTTCTGTGTTCACCAGCGAATTTGTTTTGTTTTTTTTTAGCTGTTAATGAAAAGGCTGAATAAATTGCTTTGTAACATCAGATATGTCAGTTAAAACCAGAGTGGTTATATTTAATTCTCAGGGTGGATATAGTGAGGGTGTTTATCAGTGAAAACGGGCTGAGAAAGGACCTCTGGCTATTTAGTGCAAGGCTCATTTTCTCACTGTTCTGGAGAAGGGGTCAACAATGGCCTGGAGCTCTGTTTGAGTGAACAACATACACAAGCATCATTTACATATTGACTTCTGTGACTGTGATGATAGTGACCTTTTGCTTGAGATTAATAGTGGCACGAAGTGAACAGCTTATGCATCTATTCTGTGAAGTATTTCCATTCTTGTGGGTAATTTGTGGGTGATTAGCACAATATTGCAGCAAGGAAAATGGAGGAGACAAAAAAAAACAGTAGATTACTGACAAAGTTCAGCAGCTCTGGCAGCAGCAGTGGAGAGAAACCAGAGTTAGCATTTTGGATTCAATGTCCCTTCCTCACAACTGATAGTAACTAGGAAAAAAGTTTTTGTGGTGTAAAAAAGGGTGGAGGGGAAGAGGTAAGGAGAAGATGATCTGATGTGGAGATGCCGGTGTTGGACAGCAGTGGACAAAGTCAGAAGTCACGTGACACGCAGGTTATAGTCCAACAGGTTTATTTGAAATCACAAGTTTTTGGAGCATAGTCCCTTCGTAAGGTGAAGTTGATTTCACCCGAAGAAGTAGCAGCACTCCAGAAGTTTGTGATTTCAAATAAACCTGTTGGACTATAACCTGGGTGTAATGTGACTTCCAACAGAGTAAATGGTAAGTGGAGATGGAGAGCCCAAAGAGAGAGAAGAAGAGTGGATAAGGATCAGCCTGGGAGTATGAATTTTGTTTTAATTGTTTAGGTTTTATTGTCATATGTATTCAAACACAGGAATGCAATGAAAACTGCATAAAGTCATCATTCCTGGTGCCACCTTCCATACAAAGGTACCTAGGTACAAAATCCTGGGGATAAAAATAGGAAAGTAAAGAAATAAGTTTAGAAAGTTCATCATCACCGTTGTTTTTAGCATAAAGCAGAAAAACGGGTAAATAGACGTTCAAAGTTAAACATTACAGCTCTTTCTTAAGCCATGTGCCTGCAGTCATTTCAAGCTGGGCTTTCCCTATGAGGGCTTGGTTTACCCCCAAATTCCCCACTGCACCTGGTGAAGTCCCACCTGGCATCACCAGTCAATTCACTGCCAACCAACATCTGCGTTCACGCTGGGCCCTATGCACGGCCATACTTTGTCACTGTCGCTGCCTCCACAACTGAACATTCTCTAGAAGGTAAGTCAAAATGCACTAAAAAATACTTTTTTCAAAAGCTAAGAAAAGCAGATGGAATGAATGAGACCCAGGTTCAAGAGCCAAGACGCTGCCTATTCTGCTGTCATTTTGGAAGATCTATCTTCTAATGCCGACATTTAGTGGCTACTAATGGGTTGTGTGTAACAGCAGACCATGTGACAACAGGCCTGGTGTGTGGAACTTGGGGGAATAGGGGAAGGTGCCTCAAGCCCTAACATTATTGAGCTCAATATTGAGTCCAGAATGCTGCAGAGTCTGAAGCAGAAAATGAGGTGCTTTTCCTCCAGCTTGCACTGAGCTGTGCAGGAGCACTGCAACAAGCTTGAGACAGCTGTTGGCCAGGTGACAAGATGGTATGTTGAAGTTGCAGGAAACTGGAAGCTCAGATGGAGAAGAGAGTTGATGTAGCATTTACGTTTGACTTCTGTTTTCATTATGATAGGATTTGTAGTGGTTCCATTAGTGACAATTATAGTTTGATTGTCATTGTGAAATTGATGAAGGATTTTTTTTAGTTTGGAAAATGTCAACTACTTTCTGTACCTTGGGAGTCTGCTCCTAACAAAGGCAAACATAGATGACAAAGTTCAGCATTATCATTGCCTCCAGTGTTTCGTCTTAGCCTCTGGCCAACTGAGGGGGAGAGATTTTGAAACTAATGTTATGAGTTTCCTGAGCAACAGTGATAATTCTACTCCTATATGCTTCAGAGACTGGAACAATTTATAGCAGGCACCTCATATGCTTTAGAAATAGCAGCAGTGGTATGTTTGCAAGGCTCTGTTGGTCCTTAAAGATCCCCACTTTCTCGGGGGAGACTCTCATTTGTGACCAGTTAAAATGGAGAAACTCATAGAACATAGAACAATACAGTGCAGAACAGGTCCTTTGGCCCTCGATGTTGCGCCGACCTGTGAACTAATCTAAGCCCCTTTCCCTACACTATCCCATCATTATTCATCTGGAAAAGAACCAAACACAGCAAGAATACTTTGCCGGGAACATGCAGAGGTAAAGTGATGCACTGGAGTTTGTACATTAACTTCAAAACATCCCAGGTAACTAATCCGTCAAACATCACCCTCTCAATATGGGGCACTACCTGCAGATCATGCATTGGAATTATCATCCATTTCAGGACTAATTGAAGCAAACTAGAGGCAAGTTATCCACACTGTCAAGGTCCAAGAAGAAGAACACTTCTGACCATTTAGCAAAGCTCATGTTGATGATTGATATTTTAGCCTTGCTGCATAATTCTGCCAAGTGCATTTAAGGGGACTTGGAGCCAGTGTGTTAATTCTATCATGTCCATGAGATTTAGCCTTTGAAGAGCATCTGTTCATTCCATCATAATATACATTAGTTCAGGACATTAGCTGTGAACCAGTGAGCAATATGTGGTTGGGCAAGATTCTTGATACATGTTAGGTAACTGTATGATTAACTCAAAATACTAGTCTCAGTTAATGCAACGTTTGCTCAGCCATATAGGGAATAGGCTCAAGGTCATCAGAACTGAAGTGGGAGAAGATTACTGAACCCATAGTCAAGTTTGATTCTTTATTTTCCTTATTGATTTCAAATTCCTCCTGTTGTTTTACTAAAAAAAAGGTGCAAGTAATCTAGAATAAAGCATGTTGTTAATTTCATTGAACACAGTCTTGTTATTTTCTTGAATATTATCTGAGCACTTATTTTCTAAGCCAACATAATTGGTTTTACAAATGGCAACAGGAAGCTTTTTTCTATTAAGAGATAGCATCTTGCTCAGACTTCCAACAAAGCCTACAGTATCTGTGCTCTAAGAAAATCATTAGCTTCCGGCAAGTTAAAGACAGAAAATAAAAGGCTGACACATCTTTGCAATAATGTTTAATACGAGTTCATCTGAGTTTTCAAAGGTCTCATTGTCCATCTGTTTTTGGAATATAAATGTCTGCCGAGCAGAGAGAAGCTGATAAAATCAACAGAATCCATTAAGATAACCATTAAGAGAGAACAACACAGAACATTTCTAATTATTGTACCTGTTTAGATCACAACAGTAAACACAATTGCTGCATGCATATTGATTATTATGATTCATGGTTTCAATGTACTTGTGAAACAGAACTCCAAATCCATTTGTTTATAATCTTATAACAATTTTACATGCAAAACAAGATTTAGTTGCTTTCATGCATCAGTCTATCCAATCCTGATATAATGTCAACTAAATGAGTTGCTCATTGTGATTTTTAGGTGGGTGAACGTCACCACCGGGGCAACTTATCATCGACAGTATAAAACATAGCGGATTGTTTTTAAATCAATAATGAAGGCAACATAACACTGGGATGGATGTTTTTATGATCCAATAACTGTTCACATGCTGGGAAGAATGAACCAAGGATTCTGAATTAAAATATGACATAATTTCCCTGAGAAACAGAATTCCCCAACATTTTGGTGAAAAGTTGCATCCAGTTTGCATGATTTGAACCAATTTGAAGCTTTTATTCGGGCTTTTCTTTCAACTTTTAGCAACAGTCCAAATTATACTTGATGCTAAATAGCAGAAAGATATGTATTATTCTCAACATTTTTCCATAATCATTTATTTCAGGTACTGGCATATAAATATCTAATTTATCAAATTCAATTTTGTAACTGCTGAGTTGAAATTATAGATGACATGTATAATAAATAGCTGAATTATTGCACTTTCTCTGAATTTTTCTCCTTGGACTTTTATATTTCATACGACCATGGATTTCCAGCCATCTATTTTGCTCAGGCAGTTTAGTTTTACAAGTTATCAACTTGTTTTTTGGTTTATGAAGGAACTATATTCCCGGATTGAAAATACTTTTAAAAACAAATGCTTCTGCCATTTTGTACAATTTTATCTTCGATGCTAATAACACAATAAGCAACATAGAAGGAAAGTATTGCAATACCGAATGTGTTGTGGCAAAATGATTAAACACGAGGCAAAATAAGAAAGGTAATATCCCAAATGTTAACTTTTCTCCAGATTCTGACTGGCTTGCTGTGTTCTTCCACCCTCCTGATTGTCTACCTTGGATTCCAGCAGTTTTTTATTGTCTCGATCAAAGTGTTTATCCTTGGCACTTAAAGCTTGGTACAAACTTACTACTTGTTTTGTGATTGCTCTGCGAAGGTCTTCAACTTTGCTTTCTACAAAATAATCACTAGGGGTAGCTCTATGCACATTTTTCTTTTCACTGTGTTTGGTTAGCAAGAAGTTAGTTAAAGCAAAGCCCTGCAACAATTTGTACCAAAATAACATGACATACTTGCTCTCAGTTTGAAATATTGTTTCATCACATTTCTTAATCTTGAAAGGCATAAAGTACAATAAAGAAGACACAAAGGCCATCCCTACCCTTTTTTTGTTCATCCAAGCTGAAGCAGCCTCAAAAAACAAAAGTTGTATACAATTTTTAAAATGTACAGAGAATGTTATATTGTAGTTAATATAATATAATACTTTTCAAAAAGTAAAATAACTATTGCGAAGCCTAAACAAAAGTATTTGACCAGTTATATCTAATAATTATTCCATGCCATGAATTCTGTGTAATTTGCAAATTCATCTTCATGAATGGAAATGCAAATCGATGTGATATTGTCTCTGAATCACAGTTGTTAAATATTTTTTAAATATAATGAATTGTATAGGCTTGTCTAAACTGAGTAAAAATGAATAATTTTAAATTGAATATTTCAGTGTGCAATCTGTATTTTATAGGATCCTGGATGCCACTTATAGCCTGCAATGTTCATGCTGTTTAAAGTTATTGTCATTACTTATGTATTGCTCAGAGCTATTTCTCAACTACTGTGAAGAGTAAGGCTTGAGGAGTAAGAGGTGGCCTGATGGGTAAATTTGAAATGGTGGAATAATTCAGTTTTTTTGCAAACATGGATGATTTCTCAATCAAAACATTTGAGGCTGGGGATAGGAGGTGTGGGGAAACAGGTAGTAGAAGTTCTGATCACTGCCATGGCTGCTGAAGAAACACTAGGATGTGCCTATCCAGTGTTTCTGCCAATGTTAGATTGAAAAATTTGAGTGCCCCAGTACCTTTTTAAATTACAAGAGCAGCAACACCAAATATATGTCAGTCAGTCATTAACAGTCGCTGGCATCCAGGAAAAGCTATCCTGTTATGCCTGCCTGAGCATTTTATTTGTGTTGGATGATGATTTATTTTATCTTTTTAAATAATTTTCTGTGCTATTTCTCTCTCCATTTAATCAAGTTGCTTAGATTCATGAAGTGCTAGGTGTAGAATGCCTTCCCTAAATTTCCCTGCCAATTTACCTCTCTACACTTTGAAGATATGTCTTAAAACTTATGTCTTTGACCAAGAGTTTGTTTGTTTGCTTTAATATCAGATTGTTGGCCCCAGTGGCGATTTAATGTTTGATAACACACCTTTGAAGTACTTTGAGATGCTTTAACACGTGAAGGTGTTCCATGTAAAAAAGTTGTTACATCTACCACTCAGCCCCAGTAATTGGTCAGGCTTTCATGTTTCAATAGTCCTCCAGTTTGATATCCTACCAAATCACTTAAACAGGTACAAAATCATAGCCCTGAGATTGTAGGCATGGGAAACCATCCCTCATGTGCTGCAGGTCTATCTTCTTTCCAAAGGGAATAAAAAATGTTTTTTGAGTTTTTACAGCATCGGAAAAGGTCCTTTGGTCCATCCTGTCCATGTTAGTTATCCAAGATTTATCAAGCCTTTTATGAAGGTTCAGCCTTAACTGGAGTATTGAGTTTAGCACTAGGCACTACATTTTAGAAAGGATATGAAAACATTAAAAAGTGTGCAGAAAGGATTTATTAGAATGATTTTAGGGTTGAGAAACTTCACCTACAAGGATAGATTAGGAACTGATTCACATAGAAGACAGCAGTTTGAGAGAAGATTTGATGGACGTGTTCAAAATCTGAACAGGCTGAGAATAGACAGGGAGAACATTTTTCCATTGGGTGACAGGCCAAGAAACAGAGGTCACAGACTTGAGGTGAATGACAGAAGAACCAAGGGTATGATGAAGATAATGTTTTATTCAATCAGTAGCTAGCAAGTGAAATGGACTGACTGGGAGTATGGTGAAAGAAAATTCAATTGAGGCTTTGAAAAGAGAATCTGCAGTTATACAGTGAAAGGGCAGGTAAGTGAAACAAGCTGAGCCGCTCTTGCAGAGAGCTTGAATGACCACAGTGGGATGAATGGCCTCCTGTGCAATTTTCTTTAAATCATAATTTTTTTGAAAATTAGAAAATTCAAAATGACCTGTCATAGTATCTTCACCAATAAAATATTTGGCGATTGCAATTTACTTAAGATGTATAACTGAAGGTTAGATATCATTCTTGTTTTGAAAAAAATACCTGAGGAATCTTTGAAAAATATTTTTATAGTTAACTGTAACTGTGGACATTGCCTGGTGTTTGAGTTATACAATTGTTTCTTTAAAACTGGGCCAAGCAATAATCTGAAAATAAGACATTATTGTAAGAAAGATCCAGCTCATTTTAAACAAAGCTCTGACATATTTATTGTCCTCCAAGAAATAGTAAACAGGTTTTTTTTTAATTAGTGAGAATTGTCTTAGTGTTTTACTTCTAATGGAATTGTTAATCTTATGTCAATGTCTGGATGTCAGGTAATCTGAAGGGTGGTATTGACCATATTTCTAAATGATGTCCTGGATAATATTGAGAGGAATTTGTGCTTGATTACAATAAATCAAGACAACTAAAAAAGGTTTTACTTTTTGCAGCTCTACTGAACTTGTAATGGCCATTGGCTACACAATTCTTGCAGTTATGAATGAGGTATAGCTATATCTGATGGCATCGACGGCTGGTCATTTCTTTCATTTCTGTAACAGATGGTGCAGTAAATGACTTTGATGAAATATGAAAAAGTTGAAATGATTTGGGTAAAAGCTCAGTAATGGGTGGCACAGAGATGAATTAATGCAAGGACAATGGCCCTGCTACACAGAACAATAACCAGAGAGGGAGATTAAAAAAAAAGGTTGCTGTGGGATAGCAGAATGTGAAAACCAAAAGCGAAGTGGTTTGTGTTTGGCGAGAATAGAGAATTTAGTTCAGAAATCCTGACCAGCATAGTTCATCTACAAATACCATCTGCCTTTCATTCACAATTGAAATAAGGCTGGGAAAGATTTGTTACATTGCACAAGAAGCTGAGCATTTCCACATTTCCTGCAATGCATGAAAGTTGATTTGGAATGCTAGATTGAGTTATATGGTTTATTTAAATATGTGAGGATATTTGCATTCACTATGTATTCCTTTCAGATTTTGTATTCCTCCTTAAGGGCCACTGGGCTTCCTGCAGGTCTCCATCCTGAGGCAGGTACAGTTATCTCAGCTTCAGACATCTCACCAGCTACGATCAGTGGTGCTGTGCAATTAGTCCTCACATCACGTTTATAAAATGGCAGTAGAAACAGCTCTCTATTTTCACATATCAAAGTAAAAACATTTTGCTTCTGTGTGTAATTAAAGATCTGCTAAGCTCAGAAGTTGGAAGCCTTGTACATGTGGCTGATGAAGCATTGAAACTTGTATTTCCCCCAGAGCCGTGCATATATTCTCTTGTTAAATTATTAAAAATATATTATATTTTCATATCCAGATGGTGTGGCAATACCCAAGCCCCAGTTAAAGTTTGCTTGGTGCAGTCTTTAGCCCTACACCAGTTTTGAACAAGTTTTCATAATATGGGATTACATAAGCGTGGATCATGGGGGTCATTGGATACCCACATTCCACCTCAACATATCCTGCAACTCGCTGAAGGAGCCATGCTATCTGAATGACCACCAGATGTCAGTATAAGGGGAGTGCCCCACTCCCTGCTACATTCCACCCGTCCGCACACACACACGCACGCACGCAAGCGCGTGCACACACACACACACACACACACACACACACACACACACACACACACACACACACACACACACACACACACACATATACAAACTCAGCAGATGACAACAGGGCTGTATTCATCCCAGATTACAAACCGACCTTGAGCCCAAAGACATAATTGACCATGCCCCTGAGGTTGTGTACATCTCCCTGAGTAATGTTATATGTTTCTCCTGATGGCTGGTGCTGGCACTTCAGGGCTGACCACTGAACAAATCTGGCACTGTACTGGAACAGATACCCTGACTGTGAGCCTCCTGATTGGGTGTGGACTGTAGTCCCTGGCCGTGAGTACTGGGATCCTCTGATCAACAGCAGGGGGCTATCCGACATGGCCATTTGGTTGACATCTTTTGTGTGTTGTTCACAAAGCTGTTCCCCCACCCTCACTCCACCAACCCAGGAAATAAAATTGATAAGCACGATGTTCAGTCTGTCCATGAACCAGATTTAAACACCCCCTTTCAAATGGCAGCCTTTTTTACTGAATGAAGTTCCAGCATGCTAAGAGGATGGCAAAGCTTGGCATAGATGGTGTGAGCATGCAGCTATTGCACAAAATGCGTGCTTGCTGAGAGTGCAAGTGAGTAACCCTGCAACACTTGACACATCTGTGAGCTGGGTACCTGTTGCTATCTGCAAAATGTCCTTTGTTGCAACCACCTTAATGCTTATTGCAGTTGCACACAATAATTCAAGTCAATACTTCAAGAGCACACTGCCAGTGCATCAGAGAAGTTCCATGATAGTCATGATGCATTCACGGATGCTGGATGCCAAAGTCCACTGATGAAGTGAGTGTATGCGACTGATGCTCCTGGATTTTGCCCTGAGCTGTTCGTGCGCTTTGTTCAGCATGGAGGTAATGTTGAGCAAATGGAGAGCTGAATCCACCAAGTGCTCACTCTACATTCCTTCATGGGTTTTCCCAACATCTTGCTGTTTCGGCGCGTTTGGTAAGAAAAAAGGTTGAATGAACATTAATGAAATGAATTGTGGCATCAGCGAGGCATCTAACCTTAGTCCATCGGCATCTTGCTGTTGGCTAGTGAGAATCTTGTTCTGCCACTTGTGAAGAGCATTTAGATGGAGAGATGAATTCAGTGTTGAGATGGGCCTCCACAAACCAGACATCTTGCCTGATTCTGTCACACATAAACCATCGCTCAAAACCCAGTCAGATTCCACATTTCCTCCAGAGTGGAGGACATTACTCTGTCTGGTAAATTCAATGTTTCTGTGCTTCTGGTATGGTGCTTTGAATGGTAAAAGAAAGGTTGCAGATATTTTCAAAAGAAGAAAGACTTGCGTAGCACCGTTCATGACCACTGAGCATCCCAAAGCACTTTGCCTATTTAATTACAGTTCAGTAGAAAGCAGTCATTGCTGAACTGTAGCAACAGAAAATTTGTATACTGCAAGTTGCCATAAACTGCAAAGATATAACAACCACAGAGCCTGTTTTTGTGATGTTGATTGAAGGACCACTATTAGCTAGGTCACCAGGGATATCTTGTTTGCTCTTCTTTGAAAGAATGCCGTAGGATCTTTTTACATCCGCCTTGAGTCACAGTTTAGTGCTTCACCCAAAAGGCAGCACCTCCAACAGTGCAGGACTTAATTTCTCACTGTAAGGTCAAGCAAGATTTTTGTTCTTAAGCCTTAGATTGGGATTTGAAGCCCTTCATATTCACGTTAAAGACAAACGCGCTGCCCACTGAGGCACAGCTGACATCGGTCACTTTATGATAGCAGGTCGTGCACTCCCATCAGTTTAAGGCTTCACACCAGACAGTGGTCAGCAAATTTTTACTCTTCTATTTTGTTCATTTTGTGAATATTATTTACCTGGGAAGTATAACCCTTATTTACTGTGTACGTTTCAAAAGTTTTGATGCTGGCAAATGAGACTTATATAAAAGGTTAGTGATTTCACTTTACATGTACAATATTCACACATTCATTGTTCTAATTGAGCTAGATGTTAAAAAAATTTGCTGCTCAAATTCTTCCACTTTAAGGGAATTTCCACTGTAATGAAATGCCTATGTTTAAACAATTGGATGTAACCAGTATGATAGACTCTGTGTAGAAATCTTGCTAAATCCAGCTAGAATAACTATGTGATAAAGCAATCATGTAAAACCAATCTTTA
Source organism: Stegostoma tigrinum (assembly GCF_030684315.1). Classification (NCBI taxonomy): domain Eukaryota; kingdom Metazoa; phylum Chordata; class Chondrichthyes; order Orectolobiformes; family Stegostomatidae; genus Stegostoma; species Stegostoma tigrinum. The sequence goes on along the minus strand of NC_081368.1, from coordinate 57,521,265 downwards.
TACGAATAAACAAACCACACTGCAATTTGAATAACTATAGATGGCTTTTGGGAAGTTACCAAAATATTAAAATAATGAAAATTAATTAAAGAGCCTTTTATCTTTAATATTTAATGGATTCTTTAGACTATATTTTGACACAAGCTGGCATTCTATTTGTAAAACTTACTAATTTCCTGTTAAAAATAAATTGATTTGATGAGGCAAGTTGAAGAGGATTGCAATAATTCACAGTTTTTGCAAATGAGAACGTGAAAGCTTTAAGGTAAATAGGTGTTAGTTCCTTACTTGTGCTAAGTTGAATTGATTAAACAGAGCTCTTTTCAGCAGTTTTTCATTGCAAGTGACTAACTTGCCGACTATTTTGTTTCGTTTGGCAGTTGAATTTCCAATGATGATTAAAAGATGAATTTCAAAATAAATCCCTCATTTGAACTTCTAGGAGGTGTGCTGACTGATCATAATTGTTCTTTTTAAGATGCACAATGTATTGAAGGCTCTTTAAGCAGAAGGGAGCATGTCAGGAAAAAAAAGCTATGGTATTTTATAACAGACTTGAGCTTCTGTTATTTGTTTCATTGTCTGTGGCTTATTTATCTGTCCTTTTGTGGCAGTGAAGTTTAATCTTCTCATACCATCTGGAAAGGTATTTCTTTCCCTCTGGATTTTGCCAGTAAATTTCATGGACTAGTCAATGATTTTCAGTCATTGCTTTTGATTTAAAATGATTTGAAACTAGTAATGTGCAAACAGGAATCTGAAGACTTGACAAAGTTTTTTTTAGTAAAACTGGTGACTTTACGGTCCCCGATAGAATTTTTGGTTTTGTAGATGGCCTAACACAATTTTACCAGTATTCTTAAAACAGCAATAAAAAATTCAGAGTAACAAAGAAAGTACAATCAATTATTTAACAGCTGGAATTATTTACTCCTTTGGTGATCATGCTTTGTTTATAAATTTAATGTATGATCTATTTGCTGTCATTACCCTATTTATATGTTTTCTCTAATATTCTCAGTTTCCCTTCTATTTTGCACGACACCCTTCGAAGCAACAAAAACAGATTTTGCTGGAAAATCTCAGCAGACCTGGCATCAGCTTTGATGAGAAAGCAGAGTTAATGTTTCGGGCCCAGTGGCCCTTCTTCAGAACCGGTGGTAGCTAGGAAAAGATTGATATTAATATAGAAGTTGGAGTGGAGAAGAGTGGGGAGTGTAAACAATGTCTGGGGATAGAACCCAAAGAGAGACAAACAGTTGAACAAGTGAAGGAGTGGTTAAAGGCCAATCTGAAAGCTGCTAATGAGGACTATTAGTAGCTGTCAGTAGCTTGTGTGTAATAGCAGCCCACGTGATGACAAGGCCTAGTGTGTGGAGTTTGAGGTCAGAACCTGGTGTCAATCCCTAAAACCCCTGAGCTTGAAATGAAATGTGGAATTCATTGCCATTGGAGTGCAGTGGAGGCTGGGACATTAAGTGTCTTCAAGGCAGAGATCGATAAATTCTTGATCTCACAAAGAATCGAGGGCTACAGGGAGAGCGCATGGAAGTGGAGTTGAAGTGCCCATCAGCCATGATTAAATGGCAGAGTGACCTTGATGGGCTGAATGGCTTTACTTCCACTCCTATGTCTTATAGTCTTATGGTCTTAAGTTCGCTGCAGAGTTCTCGAGTGGAAAATGAGATGTTGTTTTCTTTAGCTTGCACTGAACTTTGCTGGAGCACTGCAGCAAGCCTGAGACAGATGTTGGCCAGGGACACAGTGGTGTGTTGAAGTGCTGGAAGCTCAGGATCTTTTTGCAGACAGAGCGTAAATGTTCTGCAAAGTGGTCACTGAGCGTGCGGTTCATTTTCCCAAACTAGACAAGTCCGCATCGTGAGCAGTGAATACGGGAGACTAGATTTAGTGAATTGCAGGTAAGTCACTGCTTCACCTGGAAGGTATGTTTAGGTGAGGAGGAAGGAATTAAATGAGTAGGTGTCACACCTTCTGCAGTTGCAGGGAAAGGTGCAGTGAGGCTGTGTGGGGAGGTGTTGGGATTGAAGGAGGGCTGGGCCAGGATGTTCCAGAAAGAGTGGTTACTGGGAAAGGCTGACAAGAGAGGGGAAGGGAGTATGTGTCTGGTGGTGGCATCCTGTTGGAGGTAGTGGAAATGATGACTAATGCACATTATGGATGTTGACGGGATGGTAGGTGAGAACAACGGGGTCCTTATCGCTGTTGTGGGAGGGAAGAGCTGGGGTGAATTCAAAGCAACGTTTTTTTTAAAATGGAAGGATATATAATTATTTTCTGCTAGCTTCTTCTGACCTTTGCAGGTATTTTTAGATCTTCAAAGAACTAGCTTAATTTAATAATTTAAGCTTTCCAGCCATTAGACTTTGGCCTTTCAACCAGCTTCAAGGTTCCAATCAACCTTATGAACAAAAAATGCCCTGGACATTAGATGACATGTGCTTCTGACCTTATAAAATGGTATATCATCCTACTTACTGTTTAAAAAATGTCACAGGAGACCAGCTAAAAACATTAGGTTTATGCTGAGATTGAAAATAATGAATTGAGTTCACCTAAGTGTATGTGTATTTGGTGTAAACTCACCATTGGACTTGTCATGGGGAATGTTAATTCCTTACTATATATATATATATATATATATATATATACATACACACACATAGTTAGTGTTATCTTTTCCTGTATTGATCATCTCATTAAGGTTTCCCTTTTACATACATGCACACGTGGACAGTCTGCAACCTTTTAAATCATCAATGACATTTAAAATCCTTTGTGCAACCCTTTTTGAACAGCAGTGCTGGCTTCGTCATATACTTTAGCTGATCTGTAGTGTGGAAGAGACTGAACATTGAAAAATCACACAGAAATGGCAAAGGAAGTTATGGTATGAGAAATTAGTGGTCTGCAAGGGATTTATTTGATGTTACAGGTTTATTTTGATTATGCTGTAAATGGCAGAGATTCATTCACAACAGCATGCAAAGTAAAGGCCATTTTGAATCATTTATAGCTGGAAAGGGAAAAATGAACTTGACACCTATTTGTGACAGGAGCTTTAATAAAGTCAAGCTTTATGTTGAAAATGGTTTCATTTATTGAGTAGGCTGAAAGTATTGGTTGGGTTTTAGAAACTGAACAACAGTGTTTTTTGAGACTTAAAACAGCACTTTAAAAGATGGCTGAATATTTACATATGTGTACTCTCCGAACTCCAAAACCATCAGATTGGAGTCAGCCTGACCAGGAATAAATGAGTGCAAATGACCAATTTGCCTAAACCATTTGCAATTCACGCAATGTATGTATTCAACTCACACTCACTCGCATGCACATGTTCATTCTGTCTCTGTCTCTCTGGTTCTGCTCTATCGCCATCACTGCTTCTGTCAGGAGAACTTGCATGATAAGGAGCAAGTCTCATGTTCTCCCACAGGCTTTTCCCTCTGACCTGCTGCTAACTTCCTTACATCTGCCAGGCTGCTTGACATATCATTTCCTTTGCAGTTGCTTAGCAACTCTGAGTGATTTACCCCTCATAGCAACATTCTGACATCCAATTTCTAGATCCCACAATGAGTTTGAACAGTTCATCAACTTTACCAACACCTATCACCACAATCTCAAATTCACTTGACCATCTCTGATACCTCCCTCTCTTTCCTGGACCTCTCTGTCTCAATCTCTGGTAACTGCCTCAACACCGACATTTATTTCAAACCTCCTGAGTTCCATAGCTACATGGACTACACTTCCTCTCACCCACACTCCTGCAAGAATGTGATCATATACTCCCAATTCCTCCAACTCCACCTCCAATTGTGAGGGCCACAACTACCCCACCTCCAGTGATCAAAGATGTCCTCAACCGCATCTCTTGCGTTTCCCACACTTCTGCCCTCAAACCTCCTCCCCCTAACAAAAATAAAGACAGAATCCCTAAAGTCCCCACATACCACCCCATCAACCCCACATTCAGCGTATTATCCTCCACCAATTCCACCACCTACAATCAAACTCCACAATCAAAGAGATATTTTCGTCCCCATCTCTATCTACCCTGTAAGGACTGCTCACTCTGCGACTCCCTCTTCTGCTCCACATTCCCAAATAATGGACCACACACAGCACCTTTCCCTGCAACCTCAGGATGTGCTAAATCTGCCACGACACCTCCCCCCTCACTTCCATTCAAGGCCCAAAGCAAACTTTCTATATCCGACAGGGATTCATTGTACATCGCCAACCAGGCCTACTGTATCTGTTGCGCCTCGTATGGTCTCCTCTACATCAGTGAGACCAAGCGCATACTCGGCAAACATTTTGTGGAGCATCTGAGCTCTGCATGTGGCAAACAACAACACCTTCTGTTCACCAACCATTTTAAGTCTCCCTCCCACCCCCTGAGTGACACGTCCATCCTGGGCCTCCTCCAGTGCAACGATGACATCAGCCTACAAAATGGAGGAGCAACACCTCACAATGTACCTTGGGAGCTGACAGTCCAATGGCCGTAACATAGAATTCACCAATTTTACAATCTCCCCACTCTTGGCCTCATCCCACATCCAACCCTCCCTTTCATCCCTGTCTCCTTGACCTGGCAGAACCTGTCCATCTTCTCTCCCAACTATTCCTCTCAACCATCCTACTGACCAATCCCCACCATTCCCTACCTGCACTCACCTATCACCTTCCAACCTACCCTTCCTCCAGTTCGACCCCTCCTCTCTCTATTTATTTCCCAGCTCCCTTTCTTCTCCTCATTTCTGAAGAAAGGTCTTGACCTGAAACTTCATCTTCCCTGGTCCGCTGATGTTGTCTGGCCTGCTGTGCTCTTCCAGCTCCTCACTGTGTTATCTCAACATCCCATTCCTTGCACTTGCCCTCCCCACAGACTCCCCACTTCCCTGTAGCCATTCCCAGTGCTCAGGTCTCTGGCTGAAATGAAGTTATATGTAGCTCTTCAGCACATTGCTCTTCCAATCAGAGTCATAGCATTGTACAGCACAGAAACAGATCCTTCGGTCCAATATATCTTTGCCAACCAGATAGCCTAAATAAATCTAGTCTTGTTTGTCAGCATTTGGTCCATATCTCTCTGAAACCTTCCAATTCATTTAACCATCCAGATGCCTTTTAACTATTGTAATTGTACCAGCCTCCACCACTTCCTCTGTCAGCTCATTCCATACATGCACCACCCAGTGCATGAAAAAGTTGCCCCTTAGCTCCCTTTTAAATCTCTTAAACCCATGCCGTTAGTTTAAGGCTCCCCTACCCTGAGGAAAAGACTTTGGCTATTCACCCTATCCATGCCTCTAACTTTATTTTTAAGGGGTATGGATAGAGTGAATAACGACTTTCAGACTCCCACATTTGCTGCGGATGGAGTCATGTTAGGTTGGATGTGGAGGACACAGCAAACAATTTTTTGATGTGAAATATTCTGCCTGGGGTTTTCTGAATTTCAGGATCAAGGCATTTGGAAGAACTGCTCCCTGGATAATGTATGCAGCTATGGCCACAGTCTGTGTCAGCTCTGGCTGCTGTGCTAACGGGATCTGCACATTCATGGAGAAGAAGTCTGTCTTATTAATAAAGTCTGATGGTTGTTGATATGGCACTCTGAAGGCTACATGAGTATGATCAATGGCATCCTGTGCCATGGAAATGCTGCAATGGAAGCAAAGCTGACTTTCCTACTGTCCAACTGCTGGCATCCAATAGGCAATAAGTAAGTAAGTGGGCCTCAGAAACAGAGCACTGGTGGCCTCCTGTACGAGCTTAAGATCGGATATGAGATTCTGCAGAGGCCCTGGTAGTCCCTAAAGTTACCCATTGGCATTGAAATTGAAATGTCTTTGGAATGTGATTACTTGAACATTGTTGATACTTTTCAGCCTGTTTAGATGTGCTATGGCACATATCCATTGCCATCACATCCAGAGGTGGGATGGAAATCTGGACATTTCTGTGTGGTGGGAGGGACTTTGTGGGACTGTGCCACCAGAGCCTTTGGAATGCAATGAGCCAACTCGAGTATCATTGATATCCTGACATGATCACAAAACAGTTTTACGTGAATATTCATCTACTGGATGCTTGATTAATATGGTGATGTAACTCCACCCACCAATATGGATGTTGCTAACCATATAGACTGAAAGAACTACAGCGCCATGTTAGTGCACAGTAACACAACTTCCATTTCATTCATTTCACTTTGTTTCTTAATATCGCCGAATTGACTCTGCATCTCCTTGACATTTCTTCCGAGGTGTGCTGTCTTTCTCCCTCTCTCAAGTCAAGTGGAATCTACCTCCTGGGTTTTGAGACTGGCTAACTTGATGGGGAGTGGGTAGTTTATCCAGCCAGACAGGTACAGTGGGTGGGATCCTGCTGGGGAGTTATGGTCTTGCTTGCCAACTACAGAACCAAACAGACACCCTGTGCTGCCTCTTTACAGGAAGAGACATCAAACCATAAACCAATCAGGAAGCATGGAATGAGGGAGGATATTTGGTGGCAAGGGGAGAAAAGAGTGGTTCTCAGCAGGTTCCCCCATGTTGGTATCTCACCCTTCAATCAGGCAGTGAATTCCTTCATTTGAACATAGTCCTGCCCTACCCTCTACAGAGGCTGAAGACAAGTCCAGCTTTAGCTGCATTAATACCAGCTGACATGGGGCCTGTAAGTGACCATTAACTGGTCAAATAAGGGTTTGAACCGGCATTGGGGCAGTTGCTTGATTATAGGCCATCCCTCTCACTTGGAGCCTGGTAATAGCGTAATTTTGACCACTCTGATTCAATTTTGGCAGAGGAGTAGAATTAAATGCTCTTTCCTCCAAGTTTTGCCACCAATGAGAGTAGAAGATTTTCACCCAGTGTTACCTTGGCATTGGCAGCTGTCAATTTTTATCTTAGTGCTCCACTCGCCATCACAATCAGAGACATGGGAGATGGGAAGATCAGGAACACAAAGTAATGGTGATTAAAAGGAATTTAAGAATCTAAGGTTGAATTTATAAATAAAGTCAAATTGCACCACTGCACTTGACAAAAATTTTTTTCTTTTGTTTTAAAAATTGAAATACTAAAGCCGGCATCAGTAAAAGTAACAATGTTAAATTATTGTATATTTCCCATAGTTTCAGTAACACCCTTTTTATGGAAACAAATTTGTCATTCTTACCTGTTCTAGTCTATATGTTACTTTGTGGTGGAACTTGCAGTACCTCCATATAAGTATGTAAGGTAGAGAATATTGTGACTGTCTTGAAAAGTTTAGGAGAGTAGTTTAAAGTAGGTTAACACATTCTTTTGGATTTTCTGATGGAGAGATAACTGTTTCTGAAGCATAGATGGGAGTTGCACGCGGTGACCCTGCAGAGTCCCTACTTTAGTGGGCCCTGAAGGAATCACCCAGGAAATTGAAGATTCCATTGGCAATTCCCCTGCATCTAGAACTGGCCAAAGGCATCCATTCAGTTTAGAGACTTTGGCGGGTCACCTAAAGTTAGGCAAATAGTTACTTCGGGAAAGTTAGACTGGCAAATAGCAGTCTAGCCCCTGAGAAACTATGCAACTGATTCCCCACCTTACATCACATTTAGTTAAAACCAAGACCCTCAGCCAATGTAACTATCTGCCCAGGGCTTTTCCTCTTCCCTGCCACCAGTCTCAACAATCCCCCTCAATACCTTGAACTAGACGCGCCATGACCTACTGTCAAAAAGGAGGCTTCTCCCTTATGCCAGACGCTACCTCTTCTCCCATTGCTATCAGTCGTGACTTCCTTTTGCCTGCTAATTTGAATGCAATTCCCATCCCCTTCCCCTGCTCCAGGCCCAACAGAGCACTTTGAGCCCCTGAGATCTGTGTCCTTCCCACGCCAGACTGAAACCCCATTTCCCTTCTCTGGACCTAATTCATTCCCATCCCAGGGGTTTGGACTCCAGCAATACCCCCAGAACCCCACACCAAACTCAGAGCTCATACCACTCAACCTCACCAGACCCAGTGTCTCCAACCCACCCTGACCTATTCTATACACTCTGTATATAACTGGCCCATTTTGCCACACTGTGCCTCATCCATCTGGCACCCTATCTGCCTGCTCACTTGGCATTCTACCCAGCTGGCACTATAGCCTCCCAATGACATTCCATCGTTGCCCTTTGACAGATAGCCATTGTCAGAGAGGCTGTCTGTGATTCTGGATCTTTAAATGTCAGAGTACAGCAGTAGACTGCTATGCAAAGGGAACACAGTTTGCCTTCCCCTGTCTATTCTGTTATGAGAGACCTGTCAGAATGAAAGTACAGGTCTGCATTTCTGAAAAAAAAAGCCCTGACTGGAATCTCCTCTCAGAAGTGTGGAAATGAATTGTGGTGTAAGAGCAGAAGGAGAAGAATGATTGACACTCCTCAGAAATTTGTCTCACTGGATTATAGGGGAGCACAGCAGCTGTATTAGTTTTGGAGTGTGGAGTGAGTCACAGAGGTGGCATCTTCTGTGATAAATGCCTATGGTTCCTGCTACTAGAACAGTGTTGGCACTTACTAGATAGCTAGTAGCCTCTGCTGTTTGAACACTTTTGCCAATGGTCTGAATTTCATTTTGATATAAAGTGTGAGCCAGTAGCAGGCACAGACAACATGTTGGCAGTGTTAAAGGATCTAATTACTTGGCTGATTAGTGACACTAAAATAAGAAAAAGACTCGTGCTGTACAGGGTTTTTTCAGCTTCTGCTTATGTTTCTATTATGTCAGCATTTCAGGCAAATATCCTTATTCTGTCAAATTCATATAGGTCGCCCTGGCCAAATCTTCTGAAATGGTAATAACCAGAATGGAAAAGTATATGGAAATAATTGAAATCTTGAAGATTTCAAAATAATGGAATTATGTATATTTCCTTAGTGGACTGCTGTTTGTTGTATTCTTCTTAGGAAGAAAGATTGTTGGTATGTTATCAGACAAAAAATAGTCTTTGTAGTCTATCTGGATGGCTACTACTTGTTTTTGTCATTGCTGGAAGGCACCAGGTACTTACTTGTGTCAGTTTCCACCAGACTCATCCACAATTTATGGAAAATGCTCAGTCTGTTTTTTCTCGCTGCTGTATTGATTCTCATTCAGGAACTTTGATCAAAGATGCGATACTAGTGTACTTCCCAGTCTGATTTGTGCAGAATAATGCAGGATGTCTGTGGATTGCTTCAACCTTATTTGTAACTCTCACCAAATCGAGGCTCCACGTACAACTTGCATATAGATGTTTGAAATTCCTTTAGCACTTCTTAATTTCCAAATTCCTTTGAACAATCAAGGGATTGGGGGCTATGGTGAGTGTGAGGTTAAGTGGAGTTGAGCCCACGAGAAGATCAGCTGTGTTCTTATTGAATAGCGTAGCAGGCTACAGGGGCCACATGGCCCACTCCTGCTCCTATTTCTTATGTTCTCATATACTCCTGAATTGGACAAACAAATGTTTGGTAAACTAGAACTCTGATATTTTCATTGCAACAGCAAAGATTCTTCCTCAGAAATCCAAAAAACCCCGTTTGCCATGGATATGAGCAGATGTGGAACCCCTACTGAAGATTTATTTTTAAGACAAGTTTCCACACATGGGTATGTTTGACATTTTGGTAGCAAAACCTAAAGCTATCTGTTGGAAGATTCATTTTGTTGATGATGCACATGTTGCAGCATTCTATTTTGACATTGAGTGTCATTGCCCATTGCTCATTGCCATGTTTGTAATTTCAGATGATTATCTTGTAGTTTATTGATATGATTTTAATTTTTCTGATGCATTAGCTATCCAGTCATTAGAAAATAATCAAGCCGTGCTTTTATTCCCATCACACCAACTAGTGGAAATTAAATTTAATTAAATTCAGTTTGGAAGAAGGGCCACTCAACCTGAAACGTTAACTGTCGTTTCTCTCCACAAATGCTGCCAGACCTGCTGAGTTTTTCCAGAGATTTCTGTTTTTTGTTTCTGATTTACAGCATCCATAGTTCATTCAGTTTGAATTTAATTAATCTGGAATTTAAGCTGGACTCAATCATTGGTGATCGTGGAAATTTAATTTATTTGTCAGGAAAATCCATTGTAAATAACTAATACCCTTTTTAGAGGAGGAAATATGCGATCTTTACCTATAAGCAACACCAATCTGGTAAACTCTTAGCTGATTTCTGAAAGAACGTAGCAAATTAGTGCGTAAAAGAGCAACTGGAGACAGACAACAAATGCTTGACTTTTATGCCACTGTGTCCACATCCCATGAAAGGATTAAAAAGTATTGGGGAACACATTCTAGTGGTGAGTTTGACACCTGAGCCAAGGATTAATACTGGTCGCAAATACTCTTAGAGCTAACAGAGTTAATCCTTTACAAGATTCACTTGTTGCAATTATGAAAATGCTGTAAGTACTCATGTGGTGTAACTTAGCCATCTCAACTCTTTATATTATCACATCATGCCGACTACCTTTTTGATTGCTGTCTTTTCATTTGGTCTTGGATTAGAGCAGATGGTTTAATTATTGAGAAAAAAAATTGTCCCAATTTGCCTTCACCCAAATCTATCATCCTGCAGTCATCAATATAAATAGTTTGATAGTATAAATTCATATTTCATATTGTGGTTTGATTCCGTCATGCAGACTATGGAATGCACAAGTGTAAGACACATTTTTAAGAACAATTTTAAATTAAACATTTGATACTGAATTATCAACACAACTGAATATCATTTGATAAAGCATGATCATAGAATCATTTGGAATCTCACTCTGTTGCAAAGGGTGTGAATAGTGGTATTCCTGAATGCTGTAAAGGGAATTCTACTTCAGGATTGCTGCTGGACATTATACAGAAGTATCTGTGTCATAGTGACGTTGAATCACATTGAACCTATGCCCAGGTCTGTAGAACTCCAGATAAGATATTCTCTCTTGCTACTAATGTTATCCAAATGAATGTGGACCTCATGTCATTATGACTGTTGCCTGCCTGACATGCAGCAAAGTATGAAACCTGATCCAATTTTTATTGAAGAAATGTTGTTGAATTTTACAACCATATTTATCACATTTTATTGTTTTTCCCACCACATTGTATGTTTTATCTTTAAAGCTATTTACTCTCCTGCTGTATTTGCTTTGGCTTCACTCATCATACCATCAGACTTTCATAAGTTCTTTCACACATCTCTGATAAAAGATGATCTGTACTCATGCAGGAAAACATATAAACATCAATGCAGTGGAATGGGTAATTGTTCCTTCCTTAATATATATTGATATGTATTTTGTATGAGAATGCTCCTTACATACTCCCTAAACGCACAGGCTTTCTTCAGGAAAGCAACACGTCCAAGACAGATTAATTTATAATGGGAAAGAAAGACTAATGAAAAATTAGATATTTAAAGGATGTGTGTTTTCCATTTTATAAGCAAGACTCACTGAACTGTATATGACCGGTACTGACAGGCTCATCTGTGTTGCAAATTTTAACATCAGTGAGTAGCGAGCTAATCTCAGCTCTTGGGCAATAGACATCAATAAATGTGTAACCATCTTGCTTCAAAGGATGTTTTCTGTCTTACTGTTCAACGACTGAGGTATCTTGTTATTCAATGCTATAAAAAATGGCTCCCAAGAGCCCATATGTTTGCCACTATTAAAGCAGTTTGGCTTCATGAAGACATGCCTGTCATGTGCATTTGTTTCTGGTCTGTACTGTACCAGATACTTTTTTGGTGAGGACATTAGCAATTTTCCAAGGACCAATGCTGGAAAAATACAGAGTAGGTACTAAAGCAAAGTTGCTGGAAAAGCCAACAAAATGTGAGGCTGGATGAACACAGCAGGCCAAGCAGCATCTCAGGAGCACAAAAGCTATTTGCTGGAAAAGCCAGCAGGTCTGGCAGCATCTGTGAAGGAAAAAATAGAGTTAACATTTTGGGTCTGGTGGCCCTTCCTCAGAACAGGGAAGAGGTACTATTTCCTTGATTCCAGTGCTGCCACTTTAGGGTTCAATGAGGAGGCTTCAGGAACAGGCTGAGATGGCAATCCTAAAGGAAGATAATTGGAAATGAGTCATCTTTGTCTTTTGCACCAATGCATTGGGCTCTCTCATCATTGATAATGTCCCACAGAGGACCACTTGCAATAACCTTTGATACTGCCATTGGAGTATTCACTCTATTAATTACCAGGATCTGTTTGATTGGCCCTGGAATATTTTAAAAACAAACTTGCCCACTTTTGAGGGCACCCAAATATGGGTTTAGCTCTTCTTCTCCCTGCGGCCTCATCTCTGGCCATCTTTATCAGTAGTGCTGCCAACCTTGCCCTATTGAAGCTCATTGGAGAGGCAGACATCATCCTTCATTAGATGATTGTGATTGCATCTTTGTAATTGATCAGCAGTGACATTCCCTCTATGGTCCCATCATCCTTCTTCCTGGTGAGTCCTGCCTTTGTTCTGATGGTAGGACCAATATGTTCACTAGTAACATCCCAAACTTGCTAATGTCTATTTGAGTTCTCCACACAGAATGCACCTACTCTGTGCTTCTTCCACCTGGTGTTCAGAATAGTCTAGCACTGATTGCTCAGCCCAGATGGGGTGGTGTTAGATGTTAGTAGGTGGTAATCCACAAGGACCTTCTTGACTATTTTTGACCTGGTGCCATTCTGGAGTCAATATCAAGTACTCGTCTGTCACATCCCTTTGACTGCAAAGATCTGTGCCAGCACCTTGACTGAATCCTTCCCTTTGGGTGACAGGGTTGGTGGATGTAGCTAGTGCTCCCAGGATGGCAACATGACAAATTTCTAAGGTCAACTGCTAGGAGTGTGCATTTGTCACTTTTAGCATCTATATAGGTCAATGGCATCTCATTTTTATTTTTATTTGACTTTTCAATAGTGGTTTGGTTTGCCTGGCTTGCAAGGCCATTTGACTGCATTGCTGTGGGTCAGGAGTTACTTGTAGGCTACAGCAGATCAGGATGGCAGACTTCGTTCCATGAAGGATATTAGTGAAATAAATGGATTTTCAGAAAAATCCAGTAAATCCATGGTCACCATGACTAAGACAAATGTTTCTTTTCCAGAATTATTAGTTAATAGAATTTTAAATTCTCCAGCTGCCGTGGTGGGAATAGAACTTGTATCATTGGCCTTGACCATTTATATAAAGTAATTGAAATGAATCCAAGTCCTTCAGGCTTGGCTTCTGGTGTTGGTCATGGCTAGCTGCTCTCAGTGCCTCTGCACAGCTTGTCAGGAGGGACTCTTGGCATCAGAGAACCACTCTCCTCCTTTCCACCTGCTCCAGCACAACAGCCTGTTATCTTCAGAAAACTATAAAATATCATTTTTCCCTCTCTTCTGTGTTTTTTTTTTCATTGTTTACTCTTTTTCATGTTCAGGCTTCTTCCGCAAGTACTTCCAGAATTTCTCAGAGATGCAGACTGGCTTTAAGTCAGTGATAATGGGAACTGCAGATGCTGGAGAATCCAAGATAATAAAGTGGGAAGCTGGATGAACACAGCAGGCTAAACAGCATCTCAGGAGCACAAAAGCTGACGTTTCGGGCCTAGACCCTTCGTCAGAGAGTGGGATGGGGTGAGGATTCTGGGATAAATAGGGAGAGAGGGGGAGGCGGACCGAAGATGGACAGAAAAGAAGATAGGTGGAGAGGCGAATATAGGTGGGGAGGTAGGGAGGAGATAGGTCAGTCCAGGGAAGACGGACAGGTCAAGGAGGTGGGATGGGGTTAGTAGGTAGGAAATGGAGGTGCGGCTTGAGGTGGGAGGAAGGGATGGGTGAGAGGAAGAACAGGTTAGGGAGGCAGAGACAGGCTGGGCTGGTTTTGGGATGCAGTGGGGGGAGGGGAAGAGCTGGGCTGGTTGTGTGGTGCAGTGGGGGGAGGGGAGATTTTGAAGCTTGTGAAGTCCACATTGATACCACTGGGCAGCAGGGTTTCCAAGCGGAATATGAGTTGCTGTTCCTGCAACCTTCGGGTGGGTGGGGATGGAAAAATGTCTTGGTTAGTGGGGTCGGATGTAGATGGTGGAAGTGTCAGAGGATGATGTGTTGTATCCGGAGGTTGGTGGGGTGGTGCGTGAGAATGAGGGGGATCCTCTTTGGGCGGTTGTTGCTGGGGGCGGGGTGTGAGGGATGTGCTGTGGGAAAAGCGGGAGACGTGGTCAAGGGCGTTCTCGACCACTGTGAGAGGAAAGTTGCGGTCCTTGAAGAACTTGGGCATCTGGGATGTACGGGAGAGGAATGCCTCATCGTGGGAGCAGATGTGGCGGAGGTGGAGGAACTGGGAATAGGGGACGGAGTTTTTGCAGGAGGGTGGGTGGGAGGAGGTGTATTCTAGGTAGCTGTGGGAGTCGGTGGGCTTGAAATCGACATCAGTTACAAGCTGGTTGCCTGAGATGGAGACTGAGAGGTCCAGGAAGGTGAGGGATGTGCGGGAGCTGGCTCAGGTGAACTGAAGGTTGAGGTGGAAGGTGTTGGTGAAGTGGATGAACTGTTGGAGCTCCTCTGGGGAGCAAGAGGCGGCGCCGATACAGTCATCAATGTAACGGAGGAAGAGGTGGGGTTTTGGGCCTGTGTAGGTGCGGAAGAGGGACTGTTCCACGTAACCTACAAAGAGGCAGGTATAGCTGCGGCCCATGCCGGTGCCCATGGCCACCCCCTTTGTCTGTAGGAAGTGGGAGGAATCGAAAGAGAAGTTGTTGAGGGTGAGGACGAGTTTTGCTAGGCAGATGAGGGTGACCAGGCCTGCGGGACAGGAAGAAGCAGAGGGCCTTGAGGCCATCTGCATGTGGAATACAGGTGTATAGGGACTGGACGTCCATGGTGAAAGTGAGGTGTTGGGGGCCAGGGAATTGGAAGTTCTGGAGGAGGTGGAGGGCGTGGGTGGTGTCACTGACGTAGGTAGGGAGTTCCTGGACCAAAGGGGAGAAAATGGAGTCCAGATAGGTGGAGATGAGTTCGGTGTGGTAGGAACAGGCTGAGACAATGGGTCAACCAGGGCAGGCTGGTTTGTGGATTTTGGGAAGGAGATAGAAATGGGCCGTGCGGGGTTGGGGAATAATAAGGTTGGAGGCTGTGGGTGGGAGGTCCCCTGAGGTGATGAGGTCATGAATGGTGTTGGTGATGATGGTTTGGTGCTCGGGGGTGGGGTCATGATCAAGGGGGCAGTAGAAGGAGGTGTTGGAGAGTTGGCGCTTGGCCTCGGCGATGTAGACGTCAGTGTGCCATACTACCACTGCGCCACCTTTGTCTGCGGGTTTGATGGTGAGGTTGGGGTTGGAGCGGAGGAATGCCCGTTCTGCAGGGGAGAGGTTGGTGTGGGTGAGAGGGGTGGAGAGGTTGAAGCGGTTAATGTCTCGACGGCAGTTGGAGATGAAGAGATTGAGGGAGGGTAGGAGGCCTGTGGGTGGTGTCCAGGAGGAGGACTTGTGTTGGAGGCGGGTGAAGGGGTCAGTGGAGGGAGGGTTAGGTTCCCGGTTGAAGAAATAAGCGTGGAGGCGAAGGCGGCGGAAAAACTGCTCTATGCCCAAACGTGACTGGTATTCGTTGATGTGTGGTTGTAGGGGGACAAAGGTGAGCCCCTTACTAAGGACTGACCATTTGTCCTCAGTCAGTGGGACGTCTGGGGGGATGGTGAAGATTTGGCAGGCCTCGGTGTGGCTGTCTCCTCTGGGTTTGCTGGCTGTGGACATTGTCGGCGGAGCAATGAGGTTGTCGGCCGTGGGTCAGGTTCCGTTGGCGTCGGCTGTGGACGGGGTTCAATCGGCGTCGGCCATTGGCGGGGTTCCGTCAGCGGTGGGAGGCGCGGGGTGGGCGGCAGCAGCTGCGGTGAGGGTGGCGTGTGTGGTGTTGTAACTGGAAGCGGAGGTGGTGACTGCAGCAGCGGTCCCGGAAGTGGTGTGCCCGGCGGTGGCGGATGTGACGTCATCGGTGGGGTCTCCGGCCGTGTCCTCATGGTCAATGGTGGCGGATACATGGTGGCGGGGCGGGGGGCAGGGCCAGGCTCGGGATTTGGGAGGTGCAGGAATCCTCGTGTGGGTGGCAGGAGCCAGTGAGTTTGTTGTACTTAACGATTTTTGGAGTCCAGTAAAGCTGAGTCGAACTGGATGTTCAGTCTGTGGATCCTGCAGAGGATAAAACACAGCAGAGGTCCCTTGCAGGTCTGGGAGAGACAGGCTCTGAGCTGGGGCGGGTTGGATTGCAGTCCCTGGAGGTGCCGGTGCATGGCCGCGAGTGTCTATTTCAGGACTCACAGGGAGAAACGCTTCTGAAGGGTCTGGATGTTCTGGGTGTAGAGGTGGTCACGGTTGGGGCCAAATTGGAAAGGCTTGAATGTAGAATGTAGTCCAATGGGGATGATCCGGTTCCATAGGCAGGTGCTGAGGAAGGTGATGTGGCTGTGGTACCTGGTTTGCTTCAGGACATGGTCGAGTAGTTTCAAGGCTGAAGAGATTACAAGAGAGTTGCAGTGGGAGAGAGATTCCCTGAGGTTGGTCTGGAGGGAGGAGGGTAACTTCTTCAGGTTAGGCATCCCTGGAAGAGGCTTCGCAGGTTTTAAGTCACGCTAGTCTCACACAAACATGAGTGTCCTGATATGTGCAATCAATCAAAAGTGCATTTAGCAGTGACTCATGCAGAGTTGTGGAAATTATTCAGCAGTATAAAATTGGCAACGATGTTTGGAGGTGATCAAATTTTGCCCTTCATTTCCAAAATGCTTAGGAGTTTACATCATTAACAATTAAAGTAAATCATCTCGATGGATCATCTTTAAGTGAGACTGCCAAGATCTTTCTCATGGGATTAAGTGTCCTAAATTAAACCCTGATGACAGCGATGCTGAGTAACTGGCTTCGGTATCATTTCAGAGTGTGCTGCGTATTTTCTCTGAAACATTTAAGAATTATCGAGACCCTACATGAAAGTCCAAGAGTTTTTGAAATCTACAGCACAGAAAAAGACCTTCAATTCATTGCATCTGCGCATGTCAGAAACAACCATCTGGCTATTCTAATTCCATTTTCCAGCGCTCAGCCCGTGACCTTATATACCTTGACACCACAAGTGGACATCTAAATCCTTCTTATGAAGGTTCTGGCCTCTACCACCTTTCTAGGCAGTGAGTTACAAATTCACACTACCCTCTTGGTAAAAACTGCATTTTCTCACATTTCCTCTAAATCTTTTGTCTTTTAACCTCAATAACATTATCCTGGGGTTCCAGCCCAGTGACAATACTAAGCCACCAGCTTCCCTGAGGGGAGTTCACGTTAAATGAGGGCTGCAGCTTCCGACAAAAGGTTCAAGAATTTTTGTATGTGGAAACTCTGCAAAATATTCTGTACTATTTATTTGCTTTGGCTGTTTGCATCTTCTTTTCGACTGACAAACGAAAGTCAAGGCTGAGGCTCAGATTGCAGAGGATGAAAAGAATTGTTGAGAAAATGAAATAATTTGACACTGTGGGAGTGCAGCTTGGGTTTTCAAAGCATGGTTGTTGTTGAAGGGAGATGATTTCATGAAAGCAGTTAAGAGTTTTCACATTAATGGCCTTGGAAAAAGAATGAAACTGAAGATAACGGTTGATTCTAACTTTTCCCGGCTAAGTCTGAGTTGCATTGTGCTTTTGGGAGAGTTTTTCAACACGAGTTCTGTCACTGAATCTTACCAGACACAACTAATTGATTGCCCAGTGATGTCTCTACATTTGATTCTAGATCCATCTTAACTTGGGCCATTCTCAGAACAACCGACAACTCAATGAAAATCCTGGAATTCACCAATGCACCACGCCTTATTTAAAAACAGCTGTGAATCAGGTTCCTCACATTTCCCCTAAACGTGGAGGATGGGGAAATCTTTGCCCTGCTGTGTAAGCCACCTGGAGATGCTTTTAGTTGGGGTAGGGCAGAGGCAGGACTTCCTCTCCCAAGACAAGGAATGAAGACCACGATATCAGAGCATCCCAGCCTGATCAAGGGAGTCTCAGCCACCTGGAATAATGGCCAGCCCTGAAGGAAAATGACTCATGACTGTGACAACCCCTGCAAGGCACATGGGGAATAATTAATTAATCTCCCTGTAGAACTCATTTCCTGTTACTGAGGGGACTCAGTTTTAACAGCATTCCCAGCTAGAACTCATCGCCTTTACAAAGCAGACCAATCCCCTTCCTGCTCTCCTGACTTCTCCCTCGCTTTTGCATTGCCAGTAACAGGGTTCGCAATGCAAACATCTGATTGGCTCTGTTGGTGTTTTACTGGTGGTGGTTGATAGTTAAAAGCAAAGATAAGGTCAGTGATTTGATGGTGTACAAAGTTGTTCAGTTCTGTAATAACGCTTACAAATATAATTTAAAACATGGCCAAGTGTTCTCCTCCCCCTCTCGCTACCTCACCTTCACTTTTGGTGCTTTGCATTGCCTTTTGCCTGTAACTATTTAATTGGCTGCATGAGCAATTACTGGTGACGGTTGGTAGTTGAAAGAGGGGGGAAAGCAATCAAAGTCACAGTGATCTCAGGAGTGGGAATGTAACTCAGTTCTATATGATAGATCTTCTAGATTTAAGAAAAGAAATAGCTTAAAAACAAAAAGAACATCAAGATGATTTGGTGATGTGGGGGCAAAACTTTTCACTTGTGTGTAAAAGCACAGCTGTATTATAAAAGAAAATAAAGCCCACCCAGAGATGGGTCTACAAAACTGTCTGTCGTGGGTTGACACTTGCCTTTTTAATGCCACAAGTAACAGCTGTATTTTGGTATTGAACAATAAATAATTCTCCTTTCCAGTGGGGCTTCCTGAGTTATTACAATGACCTTTTCCATTCTGCCAATATAAGTGCTAGCATCTTCTTTCTGAAAACAATTGATTCGCACTCAATCTCTGCTACTATGCCCACTTCCCACCAAGAGTCATGTTCTCCCAGTTTAGTCCATGGATCCAACATCTTCCGTTACTCGCTGTCACCCACCCAAACCTCCAACACCACAAACCCTGCACTCTTTGAGCACTGCCTACACTCCGGCTTGACACACTTCTCCATTATCACCAAGAGTAGCCCAGTGATGCCGCCCACTTTCATTTCCCTAAATACTCGCCTCTCTCTCATTCTGGGAATAAAGCAGCACAGAATAGGGCAGATGGCGTCAAAATGTACACTGGCCTGGAAGCCTTTCAGCTCCTCACTCCTTATGTGAACAGCATCCTGACTCTGACAACCCTGCGTGTTTGTCTGACCATTTCCATGTTTGCGGACTGTGTCTGAAGCTGCCTTTAACTTACTGTGCTGGAGCTGGCTGTGCAAAGGCTTGACTGAGACCTGCTGAAAATACTGACAAGTTTCCTTCCTTTGCATGAGAGTTAACGGCAAGTCAAGACACAAATCATATGAGCCCAGGGCTGAAACACAAAACAAAAAGATGAGGCAATGCAAAACAGGAATGTTGTGATCATCTTGGAAAGTTCAAGGTGAGAGTCTGCCATGACAACAAGCAAAAGGTCTGGACACACAGCCTTGCCCAGTCCGAAAGCTGTGTAAAGTATTCTTGCTGTGGCATTACAATAACAGTTGCCAGTGTCACTGATGTGTGCCATTGAAGTGCAGAAACATCCTGTAAATAGATCAGAAATATGCCATATGGATGCTTAAAGGCTGGTATATACAGCAGAAGGCACCGTTCATGGATGCTGGGTATGCGTGGCCGATGGCGATGCAGTACAGCCTGAGATCTCAAAGCCCGGTTTCCAATGTAGCAATCCTTTCGTGAATTGAATTTACCAGGTACCCCTTCTGGTTTCTATATTGAGTTTGCTCAACATCAAGCTTGTTCGGTGCATTTGGTAAAGGAAAAAGGTGAATATTAATGAGAAGAGTTGGGTAAGCACCAAGGTGTCAATCAGGCAATAATTGACAACCCCCACCTCTGCCAAGTAAGAAACTTGCCTGATAATAAAATGTGAGGCTGGATGAACACAGCAGGCCAAGCAGCATCTCAGGAGCACAAAAGCTGACGTTTCGGGCCTGGACCCTTCATCAGAAAGGGGGATGGGGAGAGGGAACTGGAATAAATAGGGAGAGAGGGGGAGGTGGACCGAAGATGGAGAGTAAAGAAGATAGGTGGAGAGAGTATAGGTGGGGAGGTAGGGAGGGGATAGGTCAGTCCAGGGAAGACGGACAGGTCAAGGAGGTGGGATGAGGTTAGTAGGTAGATGGGGGTGCGGCTTGGGGTGGGAGGAAGGGATGGGTGAGAGGAAGAACCGGTTAGGGAGGCAGAGACAGGTTGGACTGGTTTTGGGATGCAGTGGGTGGGGGGGAAGAGCTGGGCTGGTTGTGTGGTGCAGTGGGGGGAGGGGACGAACTGGGCTGGTTTAGGGATGCAGTAGGGGAAGGGAAGATTTTGAAACTGGTGAAGTCCACATTGATACCATTAGGCTGCAGGGTTCCCAGGCGGAATATGAGTTGCTGTTCCTGCAACCTTCGGGCGGCATCATTGTGGCAGTGCAGGAGGCCCATGATGGACATGTCATCTAGAGAATGGGAGGGGGAGTGGAAAGGGTTTGCGACTGGGAGGTGCAGTTGTTCGTTGCGAACTGAGCAGAGGTGTTCTGCAAAGCGGTCTCCAAGCCTCTGCTTGGTTTCCCCAATGTAGAGGAAGCCATACCGGGTACAGTGGATGCAGTATACCACATTGGCAGATGTGCAGGTGAACCTCTGTTTAATGTGGAATGTCATCTTGGGGCCTGGGATAGGGGTGAGGGAGGAGGTGTGGTGGCAAGTGTAGCATTTCCTGCGGTTGCAGGGGAAGGTGCCGGGTGTGGTGGGGTTGGAGGGCAGTGTGGAGCGAACAAGGGAGTCACAGAGAGAGTGGTCTCTCCGGAAAGCAGACAGGGGTGGGGATGGAAAAATGTCTTGGGTGGTGGGGTCGGATAGTAAATGGCGAAAGTGTCGGAGGATGATGCGTTGTATCCGGAGGTTGGTAGGGTGGTGTGTGAGAATGAGGCGGATCCTCTTAGGGCGGTTGTGGCGGGGGCGGGGTGTGAGGGATGTGTTGCGGGAAACACGGGAGACGCGGTCAAGGGCGTTCTCGATCACTATGGGGGGAAAGTTGCAGTCCTTGAAGAACTTGGACAGCTGGGACGTGCGGGAGTGGAATGTCTTAACGTGGGAGCAGATGCGGCGGAGGCGGATGAATTGGGAATTGGGAATGGAATTTTTGCAGGAGGGTGGGTGGGAGGAGGTGTATTCCAGGTAGCTGTGGGAGTCGGTGGGCTTGAAATGGACATCAGTTACAAGCTGGTTGCCTGAGATGGAGACTGAGAGGTCCAGGAAGGTGAGGGATGTGCTGGAGATGGCCCAGGTGAACTGAAGGTTGGGGTGGAAGGTGTTGGTGAAGTGGATGAACTGGATCCCCCTCGTTCTCACACACCACCCTACCAATCTCCGGATACAACGCATCATCCTCCGACACTTTCGCCATTTACAATCCGACCCCACCACCCAAGACATTTTTCCATCCCCACCCCTGTCTGCTTTCCGGAGAGACCACTCTCTCCGTGACTCCCTTGTTCGCTCCACACTGCCCTCCAACCCCACCACACCTGGCACCTTCTCCTGCAACCGCAGGAAATGCTACACTTGCCGGCACACCTCCTCCCTCACCCCTATCCCAGGCCCCAATATGACATTCCACATTAAGCAGAGGTTCACCTGCACATCTGCCAATGTGGTATACTGCATCCACTGTACCCGGTGTGGCTTCCTCTACATTGGGGAAACCAAGCGGAGGCTTGGAGACCGCTTTGCAGAACACCTCCGCTCAGTTCGCAACAAACAACTGCACCTCCCAGTCGCAAACCATTTCCACTCCCCCTCCCATTCTCTAGATGACATGTCCATCATGGGCCTCCTGCAATGCCACAATGATGCCACCCGAAGGTTGCAGGAACAGCAACTCATATTCCGCCTGGGAACCCTGCAGCCTAATGGTATCAATGTGGACTTCACCAGTTTCAAAATCTCCCCTTCCCCTACTGCATCCCTAAACCAGCCCAGTTCGTCCCCTCCCCCCACTGCACCACACAACCAGCCCAGCTCTTCCCCCCCACCCACTGCATCCCAATACCAGTCCAACCTGTCTCTGCCTCCCTAACCGGTTCTTCCTCTCACCCATTCCTTCCTCCCACCCCAAGCCGCACCCCCATCTACCTACTAACCTCATCCCACCTCCTTGACCTGTCCGTCTTCCCTGGACTGACCTATCCCCTCCCTACCTCCCCACCTATACTCTCTCCACCTATCTTCTTTACTCTCCATCTTCGGTCCGCCTCCCCCTCTCTCCCTATTTATTCCAGTTCACTCTCCCCATCCCCCTCTCTGATGAAGGGTCCAGGCCCGAAACGTCAGCTTTTGTGCTCCTGAGACGCTGCTTGGCCTGCTGTGTTCATCCAGCCTCTCATTTTATTATCTTGGAATTCTCCAGCATCTGCAGTTCCCATTATCTCTGATATCTGAGAAACTTGCCTTGCTACTTGAAGGGGGAGAAAAAAGCCCTTAAATGCTGCAACTTGCTCCTGATGTCGAAGTGGGCTTTGCCACACTTCTAATCCAATTCTGCCTTATGTATCATTGTTGCTCAGACCCTTTTAAGATTCCACCCATTTTGTTTTAATTGCACTTTTCATAACTTCAACAAGTCCCGAATCACTCAGCCAATTAAGCACGTTACAAGCTAATCATTATGTTCCCACAATCTGCAATGAGTTAATCACCTTATAATCTGTCATAGTGATGAAGGTTGAGGAAGAAATTCTTGTCATAATGCTGAAGAGATTGCTGCTGCTCCTCTTCAGAACAGCGGCATGAAATTCTACACATGTAAAGCCAGCAGATTTTCAGTTTTAGTAGCGTCAAAATTAAGAATCGCCTACAGTCCAGCACTCCCTCAGTACTGTGCAGGAACTTCAGCTGGGTTATCCGCTTAAATTTCTGCAAGCTTATTTCACCATTTGAATCATTCATGACATCTCAGTCAATGTAAACAAGAAAGCTTGTTATTATTTTCCTGTGACAGCCCACAACTTTTTTACCCAATACTATTATGTGTTTTTTACAGACACTGGCTTTATTCCAGAATGGAATGAAGTTCTGATTTTTTTTCCTCACACAGCACTGCTACAATACAGAGGCAAGAAAGATACACTACATTTAGTTGACTTTAATTTGACTCTTATATTAGTTCCCGTGCGTTTTCATGGCAATCACTCTCTGCAAATAAATCCATGCAACACAATATTTTAATCAATACTAATAATGAACAGCAAATCATGGAAATCCTTTCAGAAAATGCTGAGGGAACAGTTAAGTAAATGATGCTATTAGTGTATGGTGCTTTTAATCACCAGTATGCATGCTAATTACACAAGGTCATGTAGGACTCCAAAAGGCAGAGCACATTAGAATTTATTTAATTTGAACTCAATGGGGCTAGATTTTTTTTTCCAAATTGAAAACAGAGGCAGATGATTTTAAAAGATCGTAATATTGTTTGGGGAAGAATTGATTGGTCATAATGTGCCAATACTAGCTGAGGCTTTCTTTCAAGAAAATGAATACATACCTCTTAAAATATTCAGCAAGGAGAAATATAGTACTTTTCCATATGCTGTGTGTTAATTGTGTAATGAATCATGTTAGCAAGCTGGAGTCTCTACTTGAATGCACTGTCTGGCTCCAATTCAGGTGAAGATCTATATTTACACTGGAATGGAGTGAATCTTTATCTTGAAGAATACAATGTACCATTCCACAGAATGTATGAAAGTGCATGATTCATGAATTTTGGTTGCATAAATTGTTGTTTACTTTAAAGCCTGAAGTTAATTTACTGAGGGCTACTTCTACATTCAAAAGTTTGAATACAGGGAAGGGTTTTGCTCACAATTGCTGTTAGCTGGCATTGAATCCAACCTTATTGAAAGAAAATGGAGCCAATACAGGATTTATAAGGAAAGCAAAGCGAAACACAGAGTACTGGGACACTTGCCATCTTATTTAGCTAACAACAAAGGCCATTCTGAGATTACAGATTGTGGTTCATGTGCTTTTCCTTTGTGTTTGAGACATGTGGCTGCAAATATGCAGTATTATTTACAATAAAATTAGGACTATTTTACAACGTTATTGAATAAGTAATTATTTTGCAGTTTATAATGGTTAACAAAGAAACTGGAGATGGGTGGGAGGGATGTGTATTTTTATGCACAACAAACAAGATGAAAAGCAAAAACAAAACAAGAAACAGAACAGAATTTAGACCAAAACATGCTCAACTCCCTGGTGAGCAGCTTCAGAAGGAGATTGGCCAAATTTGTTTATGGGCGTAAAAATGGACTGAACACGAACTGTTACTATCAAAAGTGTTGCTAAGAAGCATGTATGGGGCACAGCAAGAAAGTTTAGTGCTTCTGATATTTGAACTCTTTCCCCTTTTAGAAAATAACGTATGCTTTCATCCTTCCAACCAAAGTACATAATCTTTCATGTTTCCAAATTTTATTCCATCCTTCACTTCTTTGCCTCCTCTTCTTGCCTATCCAAGCCCTTCTACAACCTCTTTGCTTCCTCATCTTCCCTTCACCTATCTTTGTACCATCTGCAAACTTAGCAACAATGCCTTCAGCTCCTTTGTCCAGATCATTAATGCATGGTGTGAATTGTTGTGGTCCCAACACAGGTTTCTGTGAAACTCCACTAGTCACTGGCCACCATCCTTACTCTGTGCCTTCTGCCAGCCAATCAATCCTCTATCCATGATTTTTGCCCCTAAAATCATGGGCTCTTGTCTTATTTAGCAGCTTATTGTGTGGTACCTTTACCAAAAGCCTTTTAGAAATCCAAATAGACCATATCCACTAGCTCTCCCTTGTCTAACTTGCTCATTATCTTCTTAAAGAATTGTAACTGATTTATCAGGCTTCAGTTCCCCTTAATGAAGTTACACTGACTCTGCTCTATTTTGTGATATACTTTTTCAAGAACCCTGCAATCTCGCCCTTAATGTATTCTAGAATCTCACCAACAACCAAGGTTAGGCCAACCGGTCTATAGTTTCCTGTTTTCTGCCTCCCCTCCTTCATAATCAGGGATGTTATAGTTATTATTTTCCAGTCCTCCAGGACCATTCCAGACTCCAGTGATTCCTGCAAGATCACCACCTATGCCTCTGCAGTCTCCTCAGTAGCTCCTTCAGTATTCTAGATGTAGTCTATCTAGTCCAGATGATTTATCCATCTTCAAAACTTTCAGCTTCCACAGCACCTTCTCCTTAGTGATGGGCACTACATTCTCCTCTGGCCCCTGACTCTCTTGAGGCTCTGGTATGCTGCTGGTGCCTTCCACTGTGAAAACTGTTGTGAAATACCTACTCAGTTCCTCCGTCGTGTTCCCCATTACTACTTCCAATATCCACTACGGCGTCCAATATCCTCTCATTCCCTTTTCTTAACTTTTCGGATACCTGAATCCTTCTTCAATCTTCTTTTTGCATTGCTAGATAGCTTACTGTAATATTTCATCTTCTCCCCACTTATTGCTTTTTCTAAAGTCATCTTCTGCTATTTCTGAAGAAGGGTCTAGGCCTGAAATGTCAGCCTTCCTGCTCCTCTGATGCTGCTTGGCCTGCTGTGTTTATCCAGCTCTACACCTTGTTATCTCAGATTCTCCAACATGCAGTTCCTACTATCTCTGAAACTAATGTATGCAACATGGTTTCTCGCTGCTCACTAATGAGATTCTCATCTCGCTGTCCAGAAATCTTGCTGTGCAGAATCTAACATTTCCCTTTCAGCATCAAGCAGGTCATTTCAGTACATCTCAACACATTTTCCCAATTGACCTGTACATGTCATTCAGAGCTGGGAGGATTCCATCTAATGTGTTGATGTTATTATTGCAGACAATGACATCTAAGCTAATATTGTATTTTTTTGAAAAGACATGAAATTATTGGGATCATTTTGTACTGAGTTTCCATGCACAGTGAGTCAAAATAAATGGAGAGAGTATTATGTGATACATTCTTGTACATTCCAATATCAAGACAAATTGCTCAGAAGCATTGAGAGCCACCACAAATTGAAGGCTTAACTCAATTGAAGATTGATTGAGAGCCCTGTCATATCATAGCAATCAAATAACTGTCACATCCACAAAATATCATACCACAAGTAGTACTTACTGCAAGTTTCATATGCATGCCTAACAGAATACAAACGTAAAAAGCATCTTGTTAATCACTTACAGAATATTTCTTGACATTATTATGCTCACAAACATTGGCAGGAGCAGCTGAAATCCCAAGTTAGTGCAACTAAATTCTAATGGTTTGTGAAAGCCTCATCCGAATGTACCAGAATTTCCGGCCTTAATTACCACATAATCCCTGCCTGTATAAAAGAGTAAAATGGTTGTATGGTGCATATCCAGCACAGACTGAAATGGCAAGGTCAGTGTTTCTATTTGAAAAGCATCAGACAAAATAATGTTGTAGTACTTCCGAGGTGTTGTTCTGACTCACTGGCGTAACACACTTGATGTAAAGTCTCACAGTTCCTGGAATCATCACAAAAGTTAAAGGCTTGATAAATATCTCAATTGACCTTTCTTTCAGTCTGAGGTTGACAGAAAGCATGGACCATGCTTTTCTGTACTTAAGAAGAATGACTACTTATTACAGATAAATAGATTTTAGCTACAGATAAATAACACTCCATTGCTGATGCGTAATTCCACTAGTTAAAATTCTAAAGGCCACATAAACTGCTCAAATGCACAGAGACGCTGGCACAGACAGGAATGGGGGCTTTGCACAGAAGGAAAGTCTCTGAAGGCAGCTCAATTACCTCTTTTACAGCGTCCATTGAAATGATCATTTTGGCTTATCGGGATGTTTAACTCTTTGATTCCCTTTCTTCAGATTCTTTCACTGACTGGCAGAAGGTGCAGGATGGCTGATGCACACTTATTAAAAGTACAGCAACCTTTTAACAATCCTTACTTTTTAAAATAGTTATATTCCTGTTTCAGTCTACGACTAACTACACAGAAAATGTAAACATGCAATCTTTACAACCATTCCACAGCATCAACATGAATCCATTCCCTGTAGAGCTTCATTGGCAAAAGGCATGATGGTATATTCAATCCCTTCATTTTTATCTCACTCATATGTATAGTATTTCTAAAAAATCATCACAGAACTGTCATGCTAATGGCAGAACATAATTTTGCCATATCCATTCCTCCTGAGATATTTTATATAACCTCTTCAGAAGTATATTGTTTGATGGACTCAATGTTGGAAAGAATAGTTACTTTGTTTACATTTTTATTCATGGGGAAGCCAAAAGGCACAAATTGTAGTATAGAAGAAAAGGTGGGAAAATGGATGTAATATAGAAGGAAGTTTTTGAACAGTAGAACAGGTGTGAGACACAAAATAGCACATTCCTCGTCCTAGGCTTGATGTTCTAATGCTATGTCTGAGAGTTTTGGAAATGACTAATTGACACAAATCAAGAGGCCTTTAAAAATTTCAGTCTTTTTGCAAAAATGACTGCCTATAATAAATGGAAAATTTTCATTGGGGTTTTGGCTTTTGGAACAAAACAATTTTCCAAGTGTGAAATTGAAAAGAGATTTCAATAATGTATTTATGAGCCATTTTTAATCACCATAGAATATAATCAGAATTCACTTGACTACCTGTGATCAATGGCATGCTTTGGAATAAAATCTTTACTTTTATCTGTGGCACAAGATTTATCAATCTAACTCCCTCTTTATTTGTTTACACTTTTGAGTGCCAGGACTTGTTAATAACATTATACAGGAACATCCAACTCACTGACAAAATGAGAGGAGCACATTGCATGCATCAATACATAAGTGACTGTAGATGATTCCAGGAAAATTTAATTGCAGGCAAATTCAGCACCTTGAATAGAAGTTTTGACCTTGTGCCGTTTGCCATTCTGATGAAAGTCAAATATCATAGCTAGAATAAAATACTTGTAAGGCTGACAATCAGCAGGAAGAACATGTGACAAGACACCCTTGAGACAATATCATCCTGTAGACTATACAAGAACCATCAAATCAGTTGCAAAAAATCAATGCTGCAAACTCAGAGGCCCTTCAGCACAGTTAAATCCTGCCCAGAATCTACAGTGAAAGCAGAATTTCTAAATTTAAAAGAAAGATTTATTTCATTTGATACAGAAATTCTACACAGTGGAAATATTTCAGTGCCTTTAGGATCAAACAACCGTTGTCCATGAATAAGGTAAAGTTATCACTATTCACATTCAACAGTACCCTTAATAAAATGCCCTGAATCATAACCTTTAAAAAGGAACCTTTGCTAATCCACCACATTGAGCAACATGCATCAGTTTGGAGGCAAATAAAAAGCCTAACAGTTGGTCTGACCTTTCAGTCTACACATGAATAGCAACGTAGCCCTTAGATATTTTGATTCTTAACATATGGTGTTGCACTACATGACAGAAATAGAAGTTTCATGCTTAAGACTCAACTTCCAATCATTCAACAGTGCTGTTTAAATATGCGCACACAAATGGCAGATCCTCACATTTTTTTAAAAAAATCAAAACTCTTTGGCAATTGTGAATTCAAATCCTTATGTTCTCAATGAGAAACATGCCAGCTGATAGAGTTTACCCTTGGATAAGAAATTTAACTGCACGGTTCAAAGAGAACCCAAAAAATTGGGACAGAATTTTATTGAAAATGAACTAAGTATAAATTTTGGAGAGTTACGTGGTTGTTTCCCTTTATGACCACTAGTGAGCGATCTCCTCATGCAATTCTCTGCAGTTCACCTCAATGTCCCCATCTTTGATGATGGGAGAGCCAAACACAAAGATGCAAATGAAAAGGCTGAAGCAATCGCTGTAATCTTCAGCCAGAAGTGCCAAGAGAATGATTTGTCTTGGTATCCTCCAGAGGTACTCAGCATTACACATGCCAGTCTTCAGCCAATTCTATTATCTCCATATGATATGAAGGAATGGTTGGAAGCAATGGTTGCAAAGGCTATGGCGCTGACAACATTCTGGCAAGAGTACCGAAGTCTTGTGCTCCTGAAGTTGCTGCTCCCCTAGCCAAGCTGTTCCTGTACATTTACAAAACTGACATCTATCCAACAATACGGGAATTCGCTCAATTATTTCTTATACATAACAAGCAGGACAAATCCCACCCAGTCAATACTGCCCCATCAGCCTATTCTCAATCACTATTAAAGTGATGGAAAGTGTCATTAACAGTGTCATTGAGTAGTACCTGGTCAGCAATGACCTGCTCAGGTTTGCCCAGTTTGGGTTCTGCCAGGGCCGCTCAGCTCCTGACCTCATTAGAACCTTGGTTCAAATGTGAACAAAAGAGCTGACATGAAGCGAGAGGGGCAGCGTTTGACACCAGGCTGCATTCGAACAAGTGTAGCGTCAAGGAGCCCTAGCATACCTGGAATCAATGGGAATCAGGAGCAGATTCTTCACTGGTTGGATTCATACCTGGCACTTAGGAAGATAGCTGTTGTTGTTCGAAGACAGTCATCTCAGATCCAAGACAAGAGTTTGTCAAGGTATGCCTTAGGCCCAACCATCTTCAGCTGCTCTATCAATTATCTTCCCTCCATCATAGGGTCACAACTGGGGAAGCTCACCAATAATTGTGCAATATTAAATACCCATTTGTGACTAATAGAGTCATGGAGCTATACAGCACAGAAACTGATCCTTTGGTCCAACTCTTCTGCACTGACCAGATATCCCAACCTGATCTTGTCTCATTTGCCAGCATTTGGCACATATCCTTCTAATCCCTTCCTCTTCATACACCCATCCAGATGCATTTTTAAATGTCGCAATTAACCCATCTCTGCCACTTCCTCTGGCAACTTGTTCCATACATGCTTGACCCTCTGCGTGGAAAGATTTCCCCCAGATCCCTTATAAATATTTCCCCTCTCACTTTAAACCTATGCACTCTAGTTGAGGACTCCCCTAGCCTGGGAAAAATGACGTTGGCAATTAACCTTATCCATGCCCTCCTATAATTTTACAAACCTCGATAAGGTCACCCCTCAGTCTCCAATGCTCCAAGCATAATAGGCCCAATCTGTCCAGCCTTTCCCTACAATTCAAACACCTGAGTCATGGCAACATTCTTGTAAATCTTTTCTGTACCTCTCAAGTTTAATAATATCCTCCCTATGGAAGGGGGATCAGAATCAGGAGCTCTTCAGATACTGATGCAGCACATGTTCAAATGCAACAAAATCTGAACAACATCCAGGCTTGGGCTGACAAGTGGCAAGTAATATTTGTGCCACACAGATGCCAGGCAATGACCATCCCCAATAAGAGAGAAAAAAAACAATATCTCTTGGCATTCAATGATGCTACCACTATCAACATTATGGGGGTTACCGTTGACCAGAAATTCAACTGAACTCACAATGTAGTTACAAGTACTAGAAGAGAAAGTTAAAGGCAACTAATGCTGCCTCAGAATAACTCACATCCTGACTCTCCAGTGCCTGTTCACTATCTACAAGTCACAATCAGGAGTGAGTTGGAATGCTTCCCACTTGCTTAGATGATTTTAGTTCCAATGGGACTCAAAAATCTCAACACCATCCAGAACAACGCAGACTACCTGATTGGCGCCTCATGCACAAACATTCACTCCCTCCACCACCAACGCTCAGTAGCATCAGTGTGCACCATCTACAAGATGCACTGCAGAAATTCTCCACAGATCCTAAGACAGTACCTTCCAAACCCATGACCACTTCCACCTAGAAGGACAAGAGCAGCAGATACAGAGGAAAACCACCATCTCCAACTTCCCCTCCAGGCTACGCACTAACCTGGCTTGGAAGTGTATCAGTATTCCTTCAATGTTGCTGGTTCAAATCCGAGAATTTCATCCCTAAGGGCATTTTGGGTATGCCGTCAGCATGTGGACCACAGAGGTTCAAGAAGCCAGCTCACCATCACCGTCTCAAGGACAACTGGGGATGATTAATAAATACTGCCCAGTGAGCAAGCCATCAAGTCTTGAGACTATGGGTGCCATGCTCACACTATCTTGCACTGAAGTAGGCGTTGCTGCTGGGAAATTGTGGAATTTGTGTCACCAGTGCAACGTTTAAGGCCCAGGCAAGCACTGGCTCAATCGTTGCCAGCCACAAATTGCCTTTGACAGTACATGTAGTGGGAGGGAGGTGTAAAAGAAAGCTTCTGAGAGCATGAAGGTGGCGCAGGTGACATTTCATTGGAAACAATGGGATTCCTTTGGACAGGGCTCCAACATGCTGTGGTACTATGGAAGCTGAGCCTGCCTAGCTTCATTGAAAATAGAATCTCACAGCCATAAATGTATTGCTACTTTATATCATCACCTGTCAGAGCAGCTGTAGTTACAAAAATGAAGGTACACAGGTTGTGCTTCTTTAGTGCCACAACACATGAGAACCCTGTCCAAAGGAATGCCACTCTCTCCCTGATGCCCATAATATCTTTTTATTGTTCAATGTGGGAACGTAACATGCTGTAAAAGCCATCAAAGAATTAAAAAATGTTAATACAATCTGCATTTGCTTCTGGGAATAAACATGGACTTCTTGTCTTTCAAGAAACAACATATTTAGACTCAATGAATGATGGCGCCAACAACTTCACATACAGGTGAAATGCTGGAAGTCTAGAGGGTGGCTAATGTGGTGCCATTATTTAAGAAAAGTGGTAAGGAAAAGCCAGGAAACTATAGATCATCAGTGGTAGGCACATTATTGGAGGGGATTCTGAGGGATAGGATTTACAAGCATTTGGAAAGGCAAGGACTGGTTAGGGGCAGTCAACATGGCTTTGTGCATCGGAAATCATGTCTCACAAACTTGATTGAGTTTTTTTGAAAATGTAACAAAGAAAATTGATGAATGCAGAGTGTTTATGGGCTTCAGCAAGGTATTCAACAAGGTTCTGCGTGGTAGGCTAGTTAACAAGGTTAAGCATATAGAATCCAAGTGGAGCTAGCCAATTGTATACAAAATTGGTTCAAAGGTAGGAGACAGAATATAGTGGTACAGGGTTGTTTTTCGGACTGGAGGCCTGTGACCGGTGGTGTACCTCAAGGATCGATGCTAGGTCCATTGCTTTTTTGCCATTTATGTGAACGATTTGGATGTAAATATAGGAGGAATGGGTAGTAAGTTTTCAGATGACACCGCCAAAATTGTCAGCTCCTCAATAGTTCTGGTG
Source organism: Stegostoma tigrinum (assembly GCF_030684315.1). NCBI lineage: Eukaryota > Metazoa > Chordata > Chondrichthyes > Orectolobiformes > Stegostomatidae > Stegostoma > Stegostoma tigrinum. Next base: position 57,488,810 of record NC_081368.1, on the reverse strand, counting down.
GAGGAAGGAGCTGTAATTTATCTATGTCAGTGAGTGTTAGGGTACTGCAAAACACAGTCAGCAGCAATGATTGAAGAGGATAGTTGTGTCCCAGCAGCCATCAATCTAGCGCTTGAAACAAAACAGAAACATGGGAATTCACAAGGATATGAGCATAATGGCAGCTCCCAATATATTTCTTGCAGTACCATTGTTCACAGCTGACCTGCACGTTTAATGAAGGTAAATAAACTGAAGGTGTCAAGATGTTTTCTATTGATGAAGTCTGCCACATTATGACATGATGCTCTCAAAGCAAAAAGTGTCATGCCCAAAGGGCCCAGTACCTAGGGAAGCCAGCTATGTTAACAAAGCTAACTGTCCAGTCTACAGCACTAAATTTATCACAGGAAAGCAACGTGAAGCAGTGTGATCTGTCAAAAACTGTATCAGTAGCATTCTTGATATATTTGTGGATTGAGGACTGAGAGGACCCACACAATTCTCTAGTATATCCTCAGAAATCAGTTACCTAAGAAAAATGAGCCGTCTGTCATCTTGATAGTCACTGAAAATGGATGGTCACAAGCACTTAGATCACTAGCTCTGCTCTAGCAGATAGTACAATCCTGTAATGTTGGCCTCAGACATTCCTAGTCTGAAAATAACACAAGTGTCTCATTCATCTGGAAGCAATGGCATCAAGGGCAATAGAATCTGATTGTCCTGTACGTCCTTCCCATTCTGCTGGGGCCTTCTGCTGCAATTTTGTTATGTAGACATTGTTTGGCACTCCTGGTCCTTTACCCAATGCATCCCAAAACCAACCCAGTTCTTCCCCTCCACCCACTGCATCCCAAAACTAGCCCAGCCCGTCTCTCCTTCCCTAATCTGTTCTTCCTCTCACCCATCCCTTCCTCCCACCTCAAGCCGCACCTCCATTTCCTACCTACCACCTCATCCCGCCTCCTTGACCTGTCCATCTTCCCTGGATTGACCTATCCCCTCCCTACCTCCTCACCTATACTCTCCTCTCTACCTATCTTGTTTTCTCTCCGTCTTCGGTCCGCCTCCCCCTCTCTCCCTATTTATTACAATTCCCTCTCCCCATCCCCCTCTCTGATGAAGGGTCTAGGCCCGAAACGTCAGCTTTTGTGCTCCTGAGATGCTGCTTGGCCTGCTGTGTTCATCCAGCTCTACACTTTGTTATCTTAGCTGAGATGCTGGGAACTGATGACCAAGGCGGAGGCCAGGAGGAGCAAGTGGTGAGCTGGATCCATCAATAAACTACTCAGATTTTCAGGTCAGGAATTATCACTGACTAGTTTCTCTCAGTACGTGAGATTAGGATATGATAAGATGTAAATGCCTGTCCCCATTTAATAGTGAGGTTTTTGTGTCACCATTAAAACCTTGTATGAAAAATTAAACTTTCTTTTCTCAACATTGAGAATCCTATTTTCCTGATATTGGAAACATTTTCCCAACCGGCTCACCTCATCAGGGCTTTTCGCACATATTTGGAGCATTAAATTGAAACATTGATCCGGAATCGCCAAATAACTCGTTTGGGAAACCATTTCTATGAAGCTTAAGGAATAAATGCGGTGTCTTTGTTAGTACGTGGGGTCGTCTTGAGCAAGGAAATGTTAATAGAAAGCATGACAGTAACAGGAAGTAGTAGTTGAGACTATGATGAGCAAATGACCACATATATGAAAGATCAAGCGTGATGGGTAAATTGTCTCCTTTATCTGCATTTATTATTGTGGTCTTTGTGAGAATTAAACAGATATTCATTCTAGAATGACAATAAATGAATGAGTGTGAATTCTGTGTAAGAACTGATATTCACCATGGAATAATTACATTACATTCGGTAGAGTGCATCAGCTGTTTCAGTTATCTGTTCTGTTTGGATGAATGATGTTTGGATAACCAGATGCCCATTGTCTCTAACCATCTTATTGTATTTTTAAGTAAAAATTCGATAGCATTTGAAATTTATGAATATCATAACTGACCTACATGGTGAAATTAGAACTTTGCTAATGCATAAGATCAAAGAATTCTACACATCTTCTGTTGGGCAGATACTTATTGCAATTTACTGAAAAAATGTGAATACAATTTTTTGAGTTAGAGATATTCAATGTTAAGTCAAATGCCATTATGTTTCCACAGACTGTTTAAAAGATCCCAAAGCAAATACGAGATACAACTTAAATACAAAATATAGTGCCATGCTTTTCCAATTGTGCTAATTGGCTTTTCAGACAGGTCATCATTTAAAAATTCTATATTTCTGTTTCCGAAATTTTCCCACAATTGCACGTAACTCCCTCAGTTGGCTTCCTTGTGGACATTAGCAATGTTTTTATTCAAGTTATGCATCTGAGAAAATGATCTTTCAGTCTTTCTGATTTCTGAAGGTTTAGCCTAGTTCATGTTTCATGATTACCAACATGATTTGGAAAGGCCACTGCTACATTTACTTATACAGTTATGTTTTCACCCTGCACTTCCCCTTTGTACACTTGTTGACTGATCTGTCATGGCTAAGGATTTTTGCAAGGCCTTTGACAAGTCACAATATGGGAGGGAGTTTGGTTTCATAAATCATAACCATCCTGGCTTCAGTGGGTGGGCTGGATGGGGGAAATCAGGGGACTGTGATAGTGGGGATATGTGTAGGCCTGGGTAGGAAATAGGGGATATTGTCTTTTACGTAAAATAGTTTGGTAGGAGTGTGGAGATCCTCAAGCCTAATGGGTTGACAGAGGCACTGACACATAAGGGAGCACAAAACAGAAAGATTCTTAACTTTAATCAGAGCCTGGAACTCACTCAAGCCACTCCATTCCCACCAAATCACAACTGTGCAATAAAGATGATATATGATGGCCAGCACACTCACAATGGGGCAACTGGAGTGATGCCCATATTCCCTATTGCCCTCTCACCTTGCCATTGATGCAATGTAGTTGTGGCGATAACAATGGGGTGCAGATTACTGTGGATTGCTGGCAGACACTCTTTGTTCTGCAAACCAGTCCTTCCATGGCCATCTTGAATTGGTCCATGGAGGCAGCCAGATGCACATGTGCCACAACCAGCCTTGTACTGAAAACATTGGTCGAGTCCTCCAACCATCATCCCAGTTTATGAAGTATCTCTGATAAACCTTTCTGCTGTTCCTATGTCAGTAGCTGCATTTGCCTAGTTGTTAAAGACCAGCACTATAGGGTCAACTTCTGTTTGGAACTTAGCAGGTGCTTGGACTCCAGTTGTCAACTGAACAGCAGAAGCTTGGGGCATTTCATCCTTGACCAGGCGACGAAACGTCTCAAGAACAGAACAGCTGGCCACATGACCTGACTGAGTAGGAGTCACTAAAGTTTCAAGACCTGAGTAGAATGAAGTAATTGAGAGAGCCATTGACGGATGATGCTGCATGCAATTGTGAGAGTGGTAGATCATTAACTTTGATGGAAAGTATGTGTAATTGCAGAAGTAGAATGTGCCTGAGATTGCAGAGAGAAGATAGTGATCCTTGCTTAGCAAAGTGAAAAAGGTCATTAATCTTCCTGCAACATTGTTACATGTTCCTCTGAATTGTGGATTTGACACTCTCTCTGATTGCTACTTTCTTATCAGGCTGGCATGCTGTTGGCAATTCAACAGTCCTGAATGAAAAGGGTGTCCCTTCTCTCCATCACATTGTCCACCAGGTACCAGGTGCCAGTTGGCGAAGCAGGTTGGCAACTCACCGCTTTCAGCCATCTCCTTTTGAAATGAGATGTAGAAAAATATTTGGAATGGTCGTCCCTAGCTTGCAACATTTGAAGTGGTGTGTAGCTGGGGTTTCAATGTAGCGCCTGTAGCGTCTACACCTGAAGGTCCAGGCAGAAGCAAACATTTCCACACATGCATAATTCAATAAGAAGGACATCTCAATGGTTGGTTGTATAATTACTGAGATGAGCATGTAAGTAGGATGCCAGGCGGACAGTGTGCCAGGTAAGTAGTTTACAAGATGGAATCAAAGTCAGGGAATCAGGGTGCCAGGTGGGTAATGTGACTGCTAAGGTCAGGTAGGTCAGGAGGCAGATGATTGATGGAGTGCTTAGATAGGTCAGAGAAGGTTGCTTATTGGCTTAGGGGCCTTCAGAAACAGCAGGGGGTGGGAGAAGGATGTCAAGACCAGTAGGCAAGGGGGCTGTTGGTGCCAGCTGATGGTGGGTGAATGTCAGGATAAGCACAGTGGGTTTGGGGTCAATTGTGAAGAGAAGGGTGCTAAGACCATTAGGGAGTTTTGGGGCCGGGGTGGCAGTTTTGTCAAGCTGGACTGGGTATCAGACTGACGACTTAGAGTGCATTGGGTCATATAGGATGGGTTTGGTGTGATATTGCAATGTGTAGCCTTGTGGTGTTCAGCTCAGATTGGGATAGCTGTGAAATTGAGTTGGGCAAAATGCGTTGGCCTGGTAGATGGTTTCCTTGGCTTCAGGGAGGCAGGGGAAGGGATGTGACAATCAGGAGAGGTGCGCACAAGAAGATCAGCTACCCAAGCATTACACTGCATTTCATCTAACATTTGCTGGGTAACTGTTAAGTTAATGAAAGCAGAACCCTCTGAATTCTCCGATATTGAGGGTTGTTGACAGAGGGTTCCAGATGCAGGGAAATTGCCCATCAGAATCTTCAATTTCCCAGGCAACTCCATGCTGAGTCTGCTAGGCGGGTGATGCCACAATGTCCTGACTTACACATGCAGCCTGCACTGCTCCAACAACTACTTAGAAATTGGACAATCTACACCAGCACTTCAAGTCTAGAGATCTCTGTTCCTCCCATTTTAGATGATGCTTGACTTGCTGAATTTTCTCAGCACTTTACATTTTTACTGCAAACAAGGGTTAACACATTTAATAGTTTATGCAGATCCTGATGGAGGATGGTAGTGTAAATGCAAACATAATCTGGACTTGTTGCTAAATCTCAGCCTGTTGAGCCATGCATACGATCAATACCCTCATGTTAAACTAATTAATAAATTACAATAGCTGGTTGACAAGGAGTTAAAATGGAGTCTTCTATGAATTGATAAATGTTCTTACTGCGGTGTCAATACCAATGTTTTTACAAACTTTTCAGAAATCACAAATTCCAGTCCCCCAACATTCAATTTTTATCTCCTCCACATCCTCATGGGGAGGGGGGGCAATAAAATTCTTGCTTGGTTTAATTTTTGAAGTTATAGTTTCAGCACGTCCTTCACAGTCATAAGTCTATACAATAGCTTTCATCGCTTTCTTTTGGCGGCTCCACTGTGATTTTTTTAACCTCTTGATGTTCTTCACAATCTTTTCTTACCTTATATAAACTTCTGTGTTTCCCAGACTGCTAAAACTATCATTTGAAAAATTCAGGATGTTTTTATTCATTGGAAGTGGTTCAAGCTACTCAGTGAATCCTTCTGAGATGCCTGGAGCCTATAGAAAGGTGGGCAGTGGAACATAACAGGGTGGGATGCAAAACTTCAGTTTCCTGACAGCATAATGATCTTTCAGGTGGGTTGACGTTGATGCACAGTTGCCTCTTTTGCATTCATTAGCACATTATATATACTTATTAACACACAGCCCATATGTTCGCAGTTCTAAACTTGTTAGGCAAAAATGGAAAAGGAATAGTTCACAAACCTGAATATATGCAAGTCCTCACGCGAAGTTACCCCATTTTATGTTGTTTTAGTTTAATGCTGCAAGGTAATAGGGTTTGTAATCTTGTTGAATGTTATAAGGTTCATTTTAATGTCATCGTCCCACATGCTGCTGGATTACTGTGTTAATTGGGCGGCGGATCAAAAAGTTAGAAACGGGCAAGTGTTTGTTCTCCTGTGGAATTTTCCTGCCAATGAATATGTCAATCAAGGGATGAGATTGCATTGCAGCGTTTTACAACAGCACAGTGGAGGTGAAGCTCCCAATCTGGGGTGGATGCTCCCTGAGTATTTGGTATTTATGATGTGGAGCATGCAGGAAGCTGCCATGTCATTGGTGGACCAGTCACTTTGGGATAAAGATAGCTGTGGCTAGTCCTTTGTCACAAAAGAGAGGTGATTTACCATGACGAGCTTCACGAGTGAGTTGCTTTAAAATAAAACATGACTTGAAGTAACCTGATTCCAGAGACAAGAAATAAATGGGGAACAGTGCCAGCACTTTAGCAGCATTATGATCCATACTTTTCACAATCATGGGCCTTTTTAAAGAGTTGATGGTACTGTGGTGTGAAAAATACTTTTGAATTTGCATTAGAGATCAGGGTACAGTTATATTTTTAAACAAACAGTTTAACATTTCTTTTAGAGCCATTTCATTTAATAATTTTGGAATACGCCAATGTAAAAAAATTTCAACTGGCCAGCATAATATTTTCCGAATAATGAAGACTAGAAAGAATCTTGCTTCAAATTTTACATTGATGTGGGAACGTATCATTCACTTAAACTCATTTCACTTGAAGTCACAATTTTCAGAAGCACATTTAAGAGAGGACAAACTGTGCCTAGCACTTCCTCCATACCCCTCCACGCCCAAGCCATTTCTTAGTACAAATGTTAAAACTGGAAGCCTCCCTGGATATTCTGTGTCATACAGTATAAAGCCATTTATTTATAGAGTTCCAAATTATGAGGGCACCTTTAAATCCAAGAAAGACAGTGTAAAAGTGAATCTGCTAAGCATCTGTTACCTCGTGTTTCAGTGGACTATCAGTTATTCCTCATTAACTGCATTCAATGAAACACATATCGGACTCAAAATATTAACCCTGTTTCTGTCCCCAAAGATGCTGCCAGACCAACAGAGCTTCTCCAGTACTCTCTGTATTTGTTTTAGATTACCAGCAACCATAATGTTTTCTTTTTCTAAGGATCTTTTTTTCTGTGTTTCTGAAAATTGTGGACTTAAACAGGAAGTAACTGCTTTGAAACCAATGCTTTAAAGGATTGTCGCATAATTTGAGAAGCAGAAGCATCATGTAAACAACCATTTGCAAAAATTGCAGATAATTTGGAGCTCTAGGAGCTCTTTGTAGAGATGTGGTTAGGTGATACCAAGTTGATTGGTCTACAAACCAGTGACCAGTTTGTCAGTAACTAAGTCTTTTGCCTAACAGCCATATTTTGTTGATAGGTACCTGAATAGGTTGAGGCAGGAAACAAAATGTCGAGAAGAGTTTTGATCTCCACTAACTCGGGTGCTGTCTTTCTGTTTTTCTGTGGTCAAAACTCACTATAAGCCTCAAGAAAACCAATTAATCTTTCCTTCAATAGTGGATACAGTTGGAATGGGAAGCCAGTAAGAAATTTTTGGATTGATAAGAACCAACTTGACAAGAGTTTGTTGACAAGGCTGCCAATCTCTTTTTCCCAAGTTTCCCTTTTAGCCCTGTGTTTTTCTGTATGCGTGTATATGTGTGTAAGGGGAATTTATAAGGGTATGAGAGTTTTAATTAGTAGTGTTATATGCAGAAAGTTCATATCTGTTTACCTGTACAGGAGTGCAGTCAATTGTAAAAAAATTCTTGTTCAGTACAGACACCTGACCTGTGCTTTATATCAATCTACATCTGAAAAACAGATAAATTGAAGAAATTTTGAGTACTGATTTTAACATATTTATCTTTGGCGATGACTCTGGCAATATTGTGGCTTGATTTCCAGATTGCAATCCCAGCGAGTTGTGACGCACAACAAACATACAAATATTTACTCATGGATGAGGGATAAAGCACTGACTTGGACAGAAGACTGGTTGACAGACTGGGAACAAAGAGTGGGGATAAACAGGTCATTTTCTGAGTGGCAGCCAGTGTCTAGAGGGAATGCCACAGGGATCAGTGCTTGGATTCAGCTGTTGACTATATTATTAATCATTTTGATAAGGAAACTAAATATGATGTCTCCAAGTTTGCAGATGACATGAAGATTGGTGGGAAGGTGGCTTGTGAGAAGGATGCAGAGATACTTTGGTTGATTTGGACAAGTTACACAAGAGGAAAATGCATGGCAGATGAAGCATAATGTGCGCTTCAGTAGTTAAGATAGGAAAGCAGATTATCGTCTGAATGGCAACAGTTTGCAAAAGAGGGAGGTACAAAGAGACCTGAACACCCTTGCACTCCAGTCACCAAAAATAAGAATGCAAGTGCAGCCGGCAATTGAGACAGCAAATGGTATGTTCGCCCTCCTTGCAAGAGGTTTGACTACAGGAGCATCAATGTCTTGCTGCAATTATAAAGGACATTGATGAGGCTACACCTGGAGTATTCTGTGCAGTTTTGGTCTCCTTATCTGAGTAAAGATGTTCTCACTGCAGAGAGTGTTTAATAAAGATTTACCAGACTGATTCCTGGAATGGAAGGACTGATGTATGAAGAGAGACTGGATCAGTTAGGGCTAAATTTTTTGCTGCAGTTTAAAAGAATGAGGGGAAAATTATAGAAACCAAAGAATGAGAACAGGAACAGGCAGGGTAAACAGAGGCAGGATGGCCCAATGACTGTACATTCTAGAACCACAGGTGACAAGTTAAGGATACATGGTAGGTCAATTGGGATTAATGTCAGGAGAAATTTCTTCATCCAGTGATTAATGAGCCAGTGGAATTCTTTGCCACAGAAAGTGGTTTAGGCCAAAAATACTGAATGTTTTTAAGAAGAAGTTAGATATATTTCTTTGGGATAAAGGGATCAAAGGCTATGGGGAGAAAGTGTGAACAAGGTACTGAGTTGAATGATCAGCCATGATCACAGTGAACAGCCCAGTAGGTTGAAAGGGCCAAATAGCCTGCTCCCACTTCTATTTTCTATCTTTCTATGTAAGTTCTTAATACAAACTGGTATAGGACATCAAAGATAAATAAAACTTTCTTAAGAAAATGGCAGTTCACCTTTGTTGTCAAATCAGACATTTTTGTAATACTTTGTTATCAATGAAGTTTTTGTAGTTTGTAGGTTCATTGTTGTGAGACCTATCATGTTTGGACTAACTGAAAATTGAAAAATGTACCCTGCACATCTTAGATTCAGAATCAGGGTTCACTAACTGAAATTTCTTCATCAGATGTTTACATTCAATTACAGTCAAGTGAAGGGCCTTATACTTAGAGGAGTTCTCCCCAGTTGTGACAACTACTGAATGTCTGACTCAAACACGAAGAGAAAATTATGGTCAAACGTTACAGATGGCTCACACACTCAAAAGTACTGCATGGCTTACCTTAAGTTAGACTATTGGAAAAGGAGAAAAGGATGAGCTGTCAGAGCTCGGTTGAATTGAATTCTGATGATCTAACTACGATAGGTTTTGATAGCTGAGGCCCCATAGGAGTTTTGAATCATCTTATAATGTTGAAAATGGTGTCCTACAGCCTTACTTTGGAAGCCGGACACACATTTGAAGAAAAATAACCATGTACTAACCAGATAAATTGCCATTAATGGGCAGACTGGGACCGATCTATACAATCCCTCAAATCAAACACAGGGATTGTACAGCACAATGACCAGCACTGTTCAGGGTTTTCCAGACAGCGTGCCAACTTCATACTGACATTAGCCACAAGCATTAACATGAGGCCAAAAATCAAAACTCTGTACGCACAACTAAAGTTAGTCTGATTGTTAAACTTTAGATTGTGCCTTTCCAATGAGAGGTGTGTGGCGGCTGGTGTAGCTGCTGATGGAATGAAGAAATTGAATCTGACACAATTTTTGGATGATGCACTATAGGCCTTGGTCCAGGTGGTGAACATTAAGAGGGACATCCTGTGTCTACAGGGGGCGGAGGCCCTCCCAGTAATGCTCAAATAACCATGCAGGGGAATGGTCAATTTCAGCATCTAACCCCAAGGACTTGGATATGGTGCCACAAGACGGTCAATGACCCTGCATGAAATTGCATCTTCAAGTGCCATACCCTATCATTTGCATCATTGGCCTCAAGCACTGAAAAAATCATCATTCTCCGCTTCTTCTTCACTACCAACACTCTCAATCAAAGAGGACATATTCATTTGCTTTACCTTACTTTTGAGCTCTGACACACATCTGTACCATTTGCGCAGCCCCATGCACACTGCCAACTTTTCAACTATGGTAACTATATCAGTCAAACAAGTCACATGAAACAGATGACACTGACCATGATTGGAATTCCCATTGTTGAGGCCATGGCCAGCAACAGGGCTGAAATTGTGAGAAATTGATTCTTTTACTAACCCTTCATTTCACGCATGTTTCTCATCCCATACATTTCTCTTATTTGGAAGCTGCAAATTTTTGTGCAAACATGCCCCTTTTATTTTCCACCCTTCTTCATGCCATTACCATATTCTGTGCCTTTTTCCTTTCAGAAACCAAAGCAGTGCAACCTTGTCAGGAAGTGGAGGAGCAAGAAGAGCAGTGACAAAGACGCAGCACTGTCACTTGATTCCACACTTGCAAACATCAGCTCAGATACTGACATTTTCCACATATTAAAGTTAACCTCAGAGAGAGGGCAATGGGCATGTCTGTGGTGTGAACAGGGAAGTGAGGTTGAGGTATGGCACATGTAGAAATAATAGCACATGCCCCAGTTTACGGAAGAGTGAGGTTACAAGTGGGTTGTGCACTTGCAGACTCAGGTGAGCATTTCAGTGGTGCAACTTTCAAAAGAATGTTGAAGTGTATGCATATCAAATGCATTGCTGAATTGGAAAGCTTGCTCGAAAACCTGTGATGAATGTAACAGAGCGTAGAGAAGCCCAGCAATGTTTAGACTTAGAGTTGCATGAGTTCGTGATCCATAGCTATCCAAATACTTCAATGAAAGTTAGAATTCTTCCATACATGCTGCAATGACTGGACAGCACTGTTTTGGAACAATAGAGCAGATATAAACGCATGGAAGGCATGCAATAAGGAAATATACAAGACAATATGGATGAGATGTTTTTTATTAAAAATGGAATGATTAAATTACAATGAAATTTTGATTTTCATTTCCTATTTTGCAATAGCTTTTATTTTTGAATTGTGGCCAAGCAGATGTTGTGATCCTGATAAGTAACAGGGAATGCCTAGCATTAGACACTTGATAAATGAGGAATTGGGGTTGCTTTTACTCATTTGCATTCATGTGTATTCTTCACAGAAATCCTCCAGAGAAAGGTGCTGCCTTGATTTCCTCCTCCCTACCTCTTCATTCAATTGGTCTTATTTTTGTTCCACATACTCCTGCACCTCAGATACTCATGGAATAACTGGTTTTAAGAAGATGGCATTTTTGTGTTTGCCATCACGTGTAACACACACTAGTCTAGAAGGTGCTGTTCCCCACATTGCTGAGTACTGTTGATCTTCATATCACCATCAAAGGAGCTTAGCCTCAGTAACCTAGTAATGTTAACATTTCAAGTGATAGCATTGTTTTATTTTGAGCCGACTGCCTGTTCCTGTTTGGGTCATCAGCCAGGTTGTCAGTGGATAGGCCTTGTTGCCAATTCAACAACCTCTGCCTGCCCGTGATGGCTCAAATGCAATAGCACAGGATGAAGGCATCATTATTGTTATTCGGATATTGCCTACTGACATGTGTGATCCTCTGCCTGAGGCCACATACCGACAGTTTGCTGAGGGAGTAGAATATTTGCTGGTTCTGATGTAGGATAGTGTTGATATGCAACTGCCCCAATTTTAGGTGCATGCAGTCAACATCACCCAACACAACAGGAAGTATGCAAAGCTGGCGAAGTCCTACCTCCACCTGCTTACTTCTGGTAAAACAGAATTAAATACAATTCACTATTATTTTATAGACCGACCTGGAAGATCAGTGGTTAGCAAACTGAGACGCAGTACGTATCTCCAACTCCAACCAAGGGGGAGACAGATGTATAAATGGTCAAAGCCACAGTTACCTTCACAGCATTAGGCAGTATGCAAGCAGTCCTCACGTGCAAACAGGCTTATCCTTGAGTCTATTCACAACTCAACTTGCGCACAGTTGGAACACAATGCAGAAAAATATAAAATATCCGTTCCCAAGGACAGGAAATGTTCATATGTCAGATTTTTAAAGTTACGCTGTTGTATGGGATGGGATCTGTAAGTACGAGCATTTGTAAGTCAGATGTTCATATATCAGGGATGTTCTGTAGTCTCCATCCTAGCTCTAATTTTGCAGTTTTATTTGGGACTAGTAACAGATTTCAACGCAGAACACACATCTTGCAGAACATTTCTCGCTGATGTTTGGGCAGGAGAGTTGCTCCTGAACACCCTGTAGACCTTTTCACTCTCCTCCTCCCTCTTCCAGCAGGTTTTCAATTTCTTATGGACTTCGTTCATTTTTAAAATCACGCTGAATTCCACGAGGAGTGAATATTTTGTGCCCATCTCAGAGAGAGATTGGGTATAGTAAGAACTGTTGATGCTGGAGTCAGAGATAGCACAGTGTGGAGCTGGAGAAACACAGCAGGTCAGGCAGCATCAGAGGAGCAGGAAAGCTGATGTTTTGGGTCAGGATCCAATTTCTGAAGAAGGGTCCCAACCCGAAATGTCAGCTTTCCTGCTCCTCTGAGCGTGATTGGTTTGTGCAGAAGTTTTAAGCCATTCAGCACATATTACACCACTTCCTCTGGACTTTAGTAATGTGAAACAACTATAGAAAGCCTATAGCATGTGTAGAATCATATCACCAGCCGAAACAAACTGTTGCAATAACCCACAGAGGCCCCTTTCCCATCACCATGTCATCCTTTATTTCCATGTGTAGAGTCCTTGGCACTGATCCAGCTTTCTCAGAGTCAGCTGACAGATGAAACAGTTTGCTTGACACTCCTGTTCTTCTCTGTCAGCCAGAGCTCTGTGATTGGACCAGGGCAACTGCCAGGGAACTCATATTCTATTAGGTCCACCAGGCTGACCTCATCACAATCAGTACGGCAGTAATACATCAGTAAACAGTGGGGAATCCATGAAATAATGATCATGGGTCTGCTTCCTGTTGCTAAACAAACATGCAACCATGTGAGATTATAAGATGGCATTGAATGAGTCTTGAAAATAGTGTGTCTGAAGTGCATGCTGATTGACATGACAATCTATCATTTCTTTCAGCAGAAGTTCAAGCCTCCATGCTGAAACTTTCACCACTGGAACATTCGGTGTGATTACTGCACAATTATTTGTGCATAGCAAGGATGCAGTTTTAAAAGTCAAGGATTGTGGCTGGGAATTGGAGTTCCACAAGGGACTCTGTTGGGATCACTGCTGTTCACAATTTATACCAATGGAACCATAAATTCAATTTCTAAATGTGTCAATGACATCACATTGTGGGGTGAGTCAGTACTGAGGAGGACTGCAATAAATTACAGGGCATTAATAAACTTGAAGAATGGGCAAAAATGTTGGTAAATGAAATTCAGCACTTAAATTTGATGTGGTAGCTTTGGCAGGACAAATAATGAAACTAATTACTCGGAAGCTTGAAGCTGGAGCAAGACAGAGGAATAAGAGTAAACTTGGAGTGCAAATACGTCAAACACTAAAAAAAATTGTTGAACTTGATCAAAACAACTGCAAAACAATCATTAGGCTTTCTTTCAAGAATAGAATTGTTCTATAAACATGCATTAAACCATAGTTTGATGATGACATTCAGAGAATTGCATGATGGTTAGGGCTATCAAGTGTTAAAAAGAATGTAGACCCACTGGAGAGGGCAAAAAGAAGATTTTCAAAATGGTACCAAAAATATGTGAGGATACAAATTAGGTCAGAATTCACGGGACTCTTTCTTTCCCTTTCTCTTTTTCCTTTCTTGTCAAAATTAAGGCTGAAGAATGATCTAACAATTTAATAGGTGTGGAAGGTTTTATATAGTGGCTGCAGATGCAGTGTTAACTCTTGTAAGGAAAAGAAAAAATCTCATTAAAAGGCTATCAATATGGAATAGTCACCGATAAATCCAGGTGGGAATTCAAAAGTAACTCATTTTACTCAAGAAGCAGGTGGATATTTGGAACTAATTGTTATGGTTGAAACAAATAATTTTGTTATCAAGGACAAATTGAACAAGGCATGTCTGGGGTCTTGTGGCACAGTGGTAGCATCTCTATCTCTTAGCCAGAAGGCCCAGGTTCAAGTCCCTGTTGCCCCAGCAGTGTGTAATGACATCTCTGAACAGGTTTCTTAGGAAAATATCTCGAAAGGAAAAGGTGGAAGAGGCTTAGTGATAGATTTAAGTGAGGAAAGGTGGGAAGATGGTTGAGTGCAGCGTGAGCACCTGTGTTATCTTGTTGGGCTAATTTTATCCTGCATACAATCTGTCTTAATGTCTCTCACTAGTCTTCCTATATTCTCTTTACCCATTTCCTACTAATTTCTTGGTTTTCCTTTGTTAATTCCAAATTCATCCAATACTGAGGCTTACTATTCTTTTTGGAAATATTATTAACCTCCTCGTTTAACACTATATTTTCTTAAATTCTTCTTGTTCACTAAGATTTGATCATATTTTCTGTGTTGTCTTTTGGCCTCTTAACGGAATGTTGACTTGTCACAAATTATAAATTACTTCTTCAAATCATACCATGTTTGCCACTATATCTCTTAATGCAATTTCCCAATCTGCTTTAGCCAACTCAACCTTCAGAGCTACAAGCAACTGATTCTTACATTCTTTTTTAAATCTAAGTGTGAGTCCCATCATTTTTTTTTGGATTTTCATCCTGAAGCCTAGCATATTTCTTTACTTTATCTTTCTAAACCCATCTTTCCTTAGATGACTGTCATGTCCGCTTCCAGCCCCATTTTACCACATGCCATTTCAGGAACAACTCACCACTAATCAGACATCCACCTAAAGACCAATATGGTTTGTATCCATGTCATTGTTAAAAGACCAATGTGCACCCGAACAAGCAGTGGTCTTCCGAAAAAGCCCTACTCAATCAATGACATTTCCAGAAGATGTCGGAGTTGAAGAAGATGACACTGTGATTCTCTGACAGGGACCTGGAGTTGCTAGTCAAGGTGGTGGTGTTAAGAATAGGCATTTTCTTCCTAGAAGAACAGATGGGGAGACCACAGCAATAGATCCTGGTAGCCTCATCTGAGTTCACCACTCAGGTGAATGTCATCTCCATGCTATGGAGAAACAGCCAATTGTGCCTTAAGAAAGTCAATCATCTTCATCACCTTCTCTCATCTGCAATTAGTTCCAACTTCCCACACCATTGACCCTCCGTGCCATCTGTGCAGCCAGCTCAGTGATTGAGGACACCTCACCAACTTTCATCCACCTGTACTTATTCTAATAGGTGCGTCACCCTCTTTGACCACATTCAATTCTTCCCCTTCTCTGATTACAGGAGAACCCTTATGGGAGAAGGCGTGCCTGTCATCAGGCTTCCCACTCTGTGTTAGCAGAGAATCTTGGCCCTTGCAAGAGATGACTGGGACTGCTTCCATGGCGATGCTGAAACATCCATGCCATTGCAATTGAGCAAATACCATTCCTCATTCCATTGAAACTCTCATGTTTAACTCCTCCATCAGTGTCATCAATTACACACCACTTCTAACCATTGGCCACAACGCTGCCTCTCTCTGTTGTGTTGCAACATGCCCATCATCTCCACAGTAAGAAATGGCTGGCTCACTCAGAAGCCTCCTCCTCGAGGGGGAGAGTACAGAGGCTTCAGAGGAAACATCAGCAAGGCTACCTCCAGCAAGCTTCTACTAGCTCAGTTACTAACACCACAATGGGAATGATAGAATTAGAAATTGTTGGGCCACAATCTGGTGAATACTAATTGACAGTCAAAGAAGAAACAGCCCAGGCCACTGGCACTGGGAGAACTGATGGGCATGGTTCTATCTGCAGTAAGGGACTTTGTTCATGTGTACAATGAAGAACAGGAGTGGCAGACAACAGGTATGTATGACTCATTGTCCAGAAGCTGTAGCAGTGTGGAGATCAATTTGTGACTGTCAATTTGCCTCCAATGGACACACTGGTGGCTACCATGGACAGCCAGGTCCAGCAGCCTCTGGGTCAAACAGAGTGATGTGCCCATTTGCACTCCATCATTCTCAGACAATTGGTTCTAGCAACTGAAGGCATGATGATAAGGGACGGGGTATCTGTCACTCCAGGTCTCCCTTCATCATGGGAAGCACCCAAACAGAGAAGGAAGCAAACACAGCGCTCTCAGTAGTTTCCACTCAGGACATCCCAGAGGGGCTTTTGTCCCGTGTTGACCATACTAAGTGGAATAGCAAGGCAAGGCATGGATGGTGCAATCATGCAGGTAGGTGCTAAGTGCCCAATCATGAGGAGAGCAAGCAACCAGCCCTGAGCTGCAGCCTGATGTGTGCACTGGGTGCTTGTACAATCAGAAAGTTTCCTCGCAACCTTCTCAATGTTAGTTGCTGTTGCACTCTGCAGTAAAAGTCTATACGTCATGAGAGGCCTATAAGTGTGCCAGAGAGCTGTTTTGATGATTGTGAGGTGTCAAGGTCCATGGATGATGGATGCCAGCAGCGTGTACCCTTGGATTTTCTCTGATATGCTGTTTGATTGAAAGAACATGGAGATCAGAGAGCCAGGCACCTACTTCTTTGATTTTCATCTTGAGTTTTCTGGACACCTTGTACAATGTAGGATACCAAGGGATAATATGAAGGTCTGTTCTGGAGAGTGTGAAGGAGAGAGGAGTCAGGTCTGGAAGGAGGCGACACGGCAAGGGAAGAGTGGGTCCAGATTGTGTGATGGTGGTAGTAGCTAGACCAGGAGAAGGGAGATTCAGGGCCAGGAGCGGGGGAAGGGGTTTGGGTTCTGGGCAGTGAAGGGGCACAAAGTTGAACTAGATGGATTACCAGGTCAAGAGCTGAACAAGGAAGGTCAGGTCCAGTGGTGGGGGTAAGGAAGGGGTTCAGGTCAGGAGCTCGGGAAATGGGGGAGAAGGGCCAAATATCAAGTCCGCAGGGCGGGTTGGGGCATGGGGGGGATAGTTTTGGTGGTGGTGGTGGGGAAGTGTTCAGATGTAGGAGTGGCCCTGGGGGTGGGGGAGGTGCCAATGTTGAGATTATTCTCTTTGAATCTCTCAAATCTCTCATTTCTTTTATAATTTGATCTCAAACCTCTCAAGCTTTCCAAGAAAAGTATCACTTCTTGTTCTGTTTATATAATAGATTATTATGTGGACCACAGCAACATTTTGCTCCCCCTCAAATTCCAAGTCCATTTCTGAATGTGGAGTGATGTCTTTAGCCCCAGCACTAATCAGGTAACTCAACATTTTGAACATTCACGGCTCCAAAGACCACTCCCCTGAATGTACTGGCCCCTTTCATGCCTGCAGTCCTTTTCATTCTATTATTATCTTCCTTCCTTGACTGCGGAAGCCCTCATTTGCTGCCTGATTTAAATTGACACAATTGATCTTTTAAATCCAGTGGAGATGTAAAATATACAATATTGAATCAGGGACAAAATCATTCATCAATTCTGGATTTGGATCAAAATCCTGGAATTCCGTAACTCAAAACAATTTTGGTGTTCAACTGTGGAATATCTCACCTCCATCTTCTTAAAGGCAATTGGGAATGGGCAATAAAGGTGCTATTTTAGTAGTGTCCCGATCACATGAACGAAATAAACAAAACTTGCCTGTTGCTCCAACATACTATCTTTTCTCCCTCGGATAACCAGAGAAAGGATTTTGATACGAATGTAGTATAACTTTATTGTTTGTTACCAGTAAAGTAACTATAATAGAAGTTTTTAAAACAGATTATAAATGGCTGTCAGAGGGATTTTTTTAGCAAGGTGCAGCAGAACATAAAAGATCATTAGCTCCTCCTCACAGGAAAACAAAACCTCTTTGAAGCTTGTATGGAAAGTAGCACTCATGCTAGCAAGCATATTTTTTTCTATTCATTTGTGGGATGTGGGTGTCGCTGGCAGGCCAGCATTTATTGCCCATCCCTAGTTGAATATGACAAGGTGGTAGTGAGCTGCCTTCTTAAGCTGCTTCAGTCCTTCTGCTGCAGGTTGACCCATGATGCTATTGGGGAGGGAATTCCAGGATTTGACCCAGCGACAGTGAAGGTATGGTGATATATTTCCAAGTCAGGTTGGTGAGTTGCTTGGAGGAGAACTTGGAGGTGGTGGTGTTCCCATATATCTGTTGCCCATGTCCTTCTAAATGGAAGTGATTGTGGGTTTGGAAGGTGGTCTCTGAGGATCTTTGGTGAATTTCTGCAGTGCGTCTTATAGATAGTACACAACGCTGCTACTGAGCGTCGGTGGTGGAGGGAGAGACTGCTTGTGGATGTAGTGCCAATCAAGTGGGCTGCTTTGTCCTGGATGGTGTCAAGCTTCTTGAGTGTTGCTGGGGCTGCACTCATCCAGGCGAATGGGCAGTAATCCATTACACTCCTGACTTGTGCCTTGAGGATGGTGGACAGGCTCTGGGGAGTCAGGAGTTGAATTACTCGCCACAGTATTCCTAACTTCTGGCCTGCTTTTGTAGCCACAATGTTTATGTGGCGAGTCCAGTTGAATTTCTGGTCAATGGCAATCCCCAGGATGTCGACAGTGTGGGATTCAGTGATGGTAAAATCATTGAATGTCGAGAGGTGGTGGTTAGATTGTCTCTCATTGGTTGGCCATAGCCTGGCATTTGTGTGGTGCGAATGTCGCACAAGTATACACAAGAAAAAATAATGAATGATTAGTTGTTCTTAAATCCTATTTAACTATCATATACAATGTTCTTTATAAAACCTCCTGTCAAATTTTTCCACAGCTTTTACAATTAATTCAGATGTAAATGGCACTCTGATGCACAATGTCTTTTACTATCAATTGTAAGATGGACAGCTTTGATGTTTTGTGAATTTAATGATTGCTTTTATTGTTTTTAGAAAAACGTTAAATGCATAAATCTCAAAATTTGAGATGGCAGAATATCTATTAAAGTAGTATAGATTTTAAAATTAGAAACAACAAATAAAAAAAGGATAATTTGAGATTTTTAAGGGACTTGTGTAAAACTTCAGTAAAACTTTGTTAAAACATGATGCAATGATAAAAATTGAGCTGAGTGTAGATATCAAGCTACATACTCAAGTTACTAAAATAGTAAAAATGATGCATTTTTTGACATAAAATGTTTCTCAAATTCTTATGCATGAGATCAAGACACTTCTATAAAAAAACTCCATGTAATAAAAAAGACACATCTGCAATAGTGCTTGACAGCATAGAACTTGAACATGGCTGCCAGACAGACAGTTACTAAAGCCTTTTGTCCTGTACTCATAAGGACAAACACACTAGAATGCCAAATTTCAAATGACCACATCAATTTATACCATTTGAGGAAAGATGAATAATTGTTGTGGGCATTTGAAATTTGATATTCTTGCATTTCCCTTAATAAACCCTAGCCTAAGGTACTGTAGCACTTCAATTAGTTTGACAGCAATAGGGCTGTTGAAGAGATATGATTTATGAAAAGAGCAGAAACCATACATGGATTAGTGACCATGACCAGGAAAAATAATCAGCTAAAATTATTGTAATTTTCCATGAGGGACTTTCAAATTCAGTTCTGCAAAGAGATCTACAGATAGAAATTCATTGTGTTTTCAGTTAGAGGAATACTCCTAAACTCCCCAAGGCCTATCACTTATAGAACATAGAAAAGTACAGCACAGTACTGGCCCTTCGGCCCACGATGTTGTGCCGTGGAATAATTGTAATCCAAAAATAAAATTACCTAGCCTACATTCCCCTCAATTCACTGCTGTCCATGTGCATGTCCAGCAGTCGCTTAAATGTCACTGATGACTCCGCTTCCATGACTACCACTGGTAAACTATTCCATGCGCTCACAACTCTCTGGGTGAAAAACCTCCCTCTGACGTCTCCTCTATACCTTCCTCCTCACACCTTAAAACTATGGCCCTTCATGGCAGTCAATTCTGCCCTGGGGAAAAGCCTGTGGCTATCAACTCTATCCATGCCTCTCATTACCTTGTACACCTCGATCAGGTCACCTCTCTTCCTCCTTCTCTCCAGAGAGAAAAGTCCAAGCTCAGTCAACCTCTCCTCGTAAGACAAGCCCTCCAGTCCAGGCAGCATCCTGGTAAACCTCCTTTGCATCCTCTCCAAAGCCTCCACATCTTTCCTACAATAGGGCACCCAGAAGTGAACACAATATTCCAAGTGTGGTCTCACCAGGGTTTTGTAGAGCTGCAGCATAACCTTGCGGCTCTTAAACTCAATCCCCCTGTTAATGAAAGCCAAAACACCATATGCTTTCTTTACAACCTTATCTACCCGGGTGGCAACTTTGAGGGAGCTATGCACTTGAACACCAAGATCCCCTATTCCTCCACACTGCCCAGAATCCTGCCTTTAATCCTATATTCAGCATCTAAGTTTGACCTTCCAAAATGCATCACTTCACATTTATCCAGGTTGAACTCCATCTGCCATTTCTCAGCCCAGCTCTGCATACTGTCAATGTCTCGCTAAAGCCTGCAATAGCCCACGATACTATCAATGGCACCTCCAACCTTTGTGTCATCAGCAAACATACTAACCTCATCCAAGTCATTTATAAAATCTACAAAGAGCAGAGGCCCAAGAACAGACCCCTGTGGGACACCACTCGGCACTGACCTCCAGGCAGAATACTTACCATCTACAACCACTCTCTGCCTCCTGTCAGCCAACCAATTCTGAATCCAGACAGCCAAATCACCCTGTATCCCATACCTCCTGACTTTATGAATGAGCCTGCCATGGGGAACCTTATCAAATGCCTTGCTGAAGTCCATGTACACGACATCCACCGCTCGACCCTCGTGAACTTGTCTTGTGACTTCCTCAAAGAACTCAATAAGATTTGTAAGGCATGTCCTGCCCCTCACAAAGCCATGTTGACTCCCTTTAATCGCACTATGCTTTTCCAAATAGTCATAAATCCTATCCCTCAGAATTCTTTCCAAAACCTTACTGGCCACAGACGTAAGACTGACTGGTCTGTAATTTCCAGGGATTTCCCTATTCCCTTTCTTGAAAAGAGGAACAACATTTGCCTCCCTCTAATCTTCTGGCACGACTCCCGTGGAGAGTGAGGAAGCAAAGATCTTCGCCAGTGGCTTAGCAAACTCCTTTCTTGATTCCCGGGGCAACCTGGATAAATCTGGTCTGGCCCTGGGGACTTATCAATTATAATGTTTGCCAAAATTTCCAGCACATCAACTTCCTCAGTCTAGATCTGTTCAAGCCTCTTTTCCTGCTCCTCAAAGTTCACTTGTGTGATGTAATTTGATAAAATATTCTGGAAGGCTGCAGAAAATCAAATGAAGCATTGATAGCTACAGAAGTTTATATTCAAGAAAGACCCCTCTCAGTCTATGTCACTCATGTCAATCAGAAATTCTAAAAGTCCAGTTGAACCATAGTAGGTCTATTAATTTTTAACATAGTCCTATTTCTTGGCTTTGTTCAATTTCTAAACAATTATTGTAATTATTTTATGTTTAGTCCTCTGCTAGATAACAGGCCTTTGCACCTTTATGAAAAATGCCATTCCAAAACAATAAGGCACAAATGAAATAATGTGAAAAGTTGTCAGAATGGCTCTGTTATGATTGGCTGCCAATTAATGCAATTATAGCTAATCAGACTGCATAACAACAAAGCGTATAAGAGATTACAATAATGGTTAAAATCAATAAAAGCTTTTGGGAAAAGGAACCAAGAATTGTTTTCTGAACAACAGTTGCTTAAATAATTCACACATTATGGTCTGCAGCATGGTCCTTACTCTGCTTTAATTGTAAATATTTTAGTCAAGATGTTCAGATGTATTATTACACACCTCTAGAGCAAGTGGACCATGATCCTAGGCATTCTGACATAAAGGTAGGGGAACGACCATTGCATCACAAGAAGCCCTCCACCTTTCCCTGCATTCTCTGTAAGCTCTACGTATGATAGCTGATTATGAAAAACATTGTCTATTACTGGAAGTGACTAGTTTACCAGTGCATTTTGTGATTGAACATTGATGGACAATTGCAACATTTTAAAACTTGTAACAGCTCTCGAGTTCAGTTCTTCCAGGCCTCTCTCTTCAGCGTCTCATGAGCAAGTAACATCTAATGTCAGAATTGTATCATCATGGATATCATTATTAACATCTTCATCCTAGTTTTACCACATTCACCACTTTTTGTTTTAAATGCCTTCATAGGATGTAGACATCACCGGCCAGGCCATTAATTATGCCCAGCCCTCATTGCAAAGAGGGCAGGGCGCATTTCTGTAGGTCTGAAGTCACATGTAGCCCAGACTGGGTCAAGACAACAGTTTTACTCTCTGAAGAACAATAGCAAGGCATTTGCAAGGCAACTGCCTAAGCACTTTGCCAACAGCATAAATCTCATAAAGCCTCCACAAATTGTTGAAGACCAAGTTGAAGTTAATCAGCAACTGGAAGTAGTTAATGGTCCATTTAAATTTAGAGAGTACTTCCTGCTTTTAAATTCATGTTCAGCTTTGCGTGTTTAAAATGGACATTAGCGAAAATGTGCACGTTGAAGATAGAGATAATAGGAACTGCAGATGCTGGAGAATCTGAGACAGCAAGGTGTGGAGCTGGATAAACACAGCAGGCCAAGCAGCATCTTAGGAGCAGGAAGGCTGAAGTTTTGGGTCGAGGCACTTCATCAGAAATGGGGGAGGGGAAGAAGATTCTGAAATAAATAGGGAGAGAGGGGGAGGTGGATCGAAGATGGATAGAGGAGAAGATAGGTGGAGAGGAGACAGACAAGTTAAAGAGGCAGGGATGGAACCAGTAAAGGTGCGTGTAGGTGGGGAGGTAGGGAGGAGATATGTCAGTCCAGAGAGGACGGATAGGTCAAGGGGGAGGGATGAGGTTAGTAGGTCGGAAAAGGGGGTGCGGCTTGAGGTGGGAAGAGGGGATAGGTGAGAGGAAGAAAGGTTAGGGAGGTGGGGATGAGCTGGGTTGGTTTTGGGATGCAGTGGGGAGAGGGGAGATTTTGAAGATTGTGAAATCCGCATTGATACCATTGGGCTGCAGTGTTCCCAAGCGGAATATGAGATGCTGTTCCTGAAACCTTTGGGTGGCATAATTGTGGCACTGCAGGAGGCCCAGGATGGACATGTCGTTTGAGGAATGGGAGGGGCAGTTGAAATGGTTCGTGACTGGGAGGTGCAGTTATTTATTGCGAACCGGGCGTAGGTGTTCTGCAAAGTGGTCCAAAAGCCTCCGCTTGGTTTCCCCGATGTAGAGGAGACCACAACAGGTACAACATCGTGGGCCGAAGGGCCTGTACTGTGCTGTAATTTTCTATGTTCTAGGTACAAAGGATGCAGCATACCACATTGGCAGATGTTCAGGTGAACCTCTGCTTGATGTAGAAAGTCTTCTTGGGGCATGGGATGGGGGTGAGGGAGGAGGTGTAGGGGCAGTTGTAGCACTTCCTGCGGTTGCAGGGAAAAGTGCCGGGTGTGGTCGGGCTGGAATGGAGTGTGGAGCCGTCAAGGATGTCACGAAGAGAGTGGTCCCTCCGGAAAGCAGACAAGGGTGGGGAGGGAAAAATGTCTTTGGTGGTGGTGTCGGATTGCAGATGGCAGAAGTGTTGGCGGACATTGAAGATAGAGCTGTTTTTGCTACATTAACATGACACACTGTCTAACATTGCAATCTATCTTTCTGCATCCTTCTGGCAAACTCTCCTAATGCCTCTTTAAAATGGGGTTTCAATATACGCTGTACTGAGAGTGTACACATATGTTGCAAATGCATTTGCTTGAGCATGACACAGGCATGGCATCAAAGTTATGGTGCTAGTGGCTCCAATTTTACATCTATTAATTTTTTTTACCAACATTGTACTTTTTTTATTCAATTAGAGTAATTTTTAAAAAAAGTATTGGTTTGTGAGCACTATAAGCATTTGTTCTATGTAGCAATTTCAGACCTTTGCAGCGATTCAAAGATTTTTATCTCACACACTGCAGAAAACAAATGCAACATGGGGAGCAAATTGAGGTGCTTATCAATCTTAGATTTCTTTTAATCACCACTCAATTAAATTGTCAAAATTACAAAGTCATAGAGACGTACAGCATGCAAACAGACCCTTAATTCAACTTGTCCATGCCAACCAGATATCCAAAATTAATCTAATCCCATTTGCTAGCATTTTTCCTATATTGCTCTAAACCCTTCCCAGTCATGTATGCATCCTGATGCTTTTTAAATGTTGTAATCGTATCAGCCTCCACACCTTCCTTTGATGGCTCAATCCATACGCACATCATGCTCTGTGTGAAAAAGTTTCCCCTTTGCTCTCTTTTAAATCTTTCTCCTATCACCTTAAAACTATTGCCCTCAGGTTTTGGACTCTCCCACCCTAGAGAAAAGACCACGGATATTCACCCTATCCATACCCGTCATGATGTTCTCAACCTCTATAAGATCATCCTCAACCTTCAACATTACAGAGAAAATAATCCCAGCTATTCTTCTTCTTCCTGTAGCTCAAACCCTTCAACCTTGACGATGTCCTTGCAAATCATCATCTATTTTGTTTTATCTACCCTGTAAAACTGTGGATACATTCAAATTGAAATTTACCTGCCACTATTTTGCTTCTTTTTCAAACATTTTCAGGGCTATTTCAGGATTCTTTGATTATTTTGTCAATTTTGTTCTTACCTTCCTGTTAATTTAACAATGACTTTAAGTGGCAAGTTATACCGATGATCTTCAACTATCATACATGAGTCAGAGTCATCTAGTTATTTTAGATACTTTTATACTATAGAGTTACAACAGAATTTCTAATTTTGTTTTGTTGTTGCAATTGCCTACCCCTTGTATGCAATCATGAAATTTTACCATTGTTGAGAAACAGGAGACTCAGCCCTTATTAAGAAATTCCAGATGAGCCCCATTACATTCCATCTGCTTCATCTTAGCCTTTCAGCTTATCTTTCTCTTTCTTTGACCCTCACAAGGTTATCTAGTTTCATTTTGAAAGCACCTAAGCTATTTGCCTCAACCACTGCTTACAGTACCAAGTTCTACATTCCAATTCCTCCCTGAGTTAAGAAATTGCTCCAAATATCTTGTCATTATGGCCTGTAGTCTTCTTCTTCTTCCTTCACTGGCTGAGTAAATTTCAGCTCTTAGATGCTTGAGTAGGAAAGGTGATCAGGGTTGAGTTATGACAGGGAGACAAGCAGGAAGTATACACTTTTGTCCATCTGCAGTTAGTGAGTCAAAAGAGATTGAGGAATAAGGGAAGAAGCATTCTTTAGTATTCACTCATGAGATGAGGGCATCGCTGGCAACTCACTGTCTTGGTTATTTGGGCCTTGATCTGGTGCATAGTTTGGCTTTTGAAATCAGATTTTCTGCACATGGGTGTCAAATGTCCTTTGATGTCACTTACCTTAATCTCAAGAAACTCAGATAAATTTCTAGGTCAGTGGAACAAACTACATCTGTGACAGATCTTGCACATTTGTTCAATTTTGTTGACTGCAGCAATAGCACTGTTTGTAGCCAAAACTTCTAACTGGTGTTGACCTGCCACTTTGCTTCAAGCTGATTATTTATTCTCTGAAGATCGTCCTTTCCAACAGCAAGTAATATTTTAAGAGATTTCCTCTCAGAATTATTAATGACTTGAATAGTAAAGCTGAGTATGTTGCTTAAATAGCTGTGATTTGTTGAAGCTGTCATTCATTGTTCAATCATAATCAAATGTCTTCCATTTCATGTTGCAGGTCTGTGGCTTTCGATTTATTGACATAGAGTGCAAGGTTTTGATTGGATCTTTCTTTAGAAAAGGATAGCTGAGTGTGGGTCTGTATCTTTAAAAGATGAAAGACTATAGTAGCTGATTTCAATCACTGGAGGGTGTTGGCACTAAATTAGGAGTAACGAAAAAACACAAACTTTGGCTCCAAATGACAGAAACAAAACAGAGGAACCAACTCACCACTGCACATGGTTAAGCTTCTCTACATTAGAAAACTATATTTTAGTGCTTAAAAGGTCGTGTTTTCAAAGGAAAGAACAGTATCGTTTGACTGTAAATTTTAAGCCTTTTGAATTCTTTTTACCTGTGGATTTTGCTTTCAAATCAATAAAAAAAGTATTTAAATTGCTCAACTTTATATTTTTATGTTGGGAAATGGGCTGAAACTTCCTTTTAGTTTCTCATCACAGCAATATAGAGCTTATAACCTGGTGGATTGTGAATTTTTCATAGAAATAAGGTAAATTTAACTCTTGGCCAGTTAATTTGGAGAACTATACTCAAATAATTTTGCTTGGTTCTCTAAATGTGTAATGGCCTGGGCTAACTAATCTTCAATGGCAGTTCTTTTAGAACAATAACTGATGCTTACCACCACATTCTCACTGTGACTTGAAGTGATGAGACATGTCAAAAAATTTCATTCTCACTCTGTGACACTACACGTATGTTATGAGACATGGGGCAAAACGTAGTGAACAATTCAATTCTGGTCTCACGCTGAGAAATTCAGAAAAAATGATAAACTCAACATGTAATGCTGCCAGAGGACAGACCTTAGTAAGATGGTGGCTAAGAGGGCTATGCCATTAGGTCACCTGTCATGATATGATTGTGATATAGTGATGATATTCATCAGCTGGTACATTAAAGGCATATTAATAATCTACCAAAATACATAACATAACATGCATCATCCACAATACTGGCCAAAATGGAAGATGCATTCACCAAATGACTGATGCCAGGATAGCTGTTAGAGATACTGGAAGAGGCTTTGGCATAATAGCAGAATTAGAGCAAACCACATCGATTTATTTAAAGCAAGGTTATAGGGTGTATGTTTGAGATTGTTGTGCTGAAACCATGGTACTCTATTCCGCCTGTGTTTTGAATGTGTGGTCTATTCCTGTACATTAAGGGAAAAAAAATAACATCAGGTGAACTTTTTCCTGAAAATATCTGGAATGGCCTTCAAGATAAATCTTTGGAGTCCTCCAAGAAGCTGATTGATGCACCTGAAGATGTAAGGTGATGAGTTTCAATAGATGGGTAATCTTTGTGGAATGAGTGACTTTCTCATTTGTCCTAACCCTCTGTGAAACTAATCCAGGTTATCTTGTGGCAGACTTTAGTGACAATTTGTGATATGAACAAAACATATCTTCACTCTAAACTTTCCTTTTTTTTGTATCTGCAAGGCTCAGCGAGGCAGACGGTCCTCACTGTTTAGTCAAACAATGATTGGATTTAGCTGTCGTTATCTTCCTCCAAACAAAATGTATATTAACAGGGTCTTTCATGCTAGTTACATGGCTTTTGCTGTGTGTTTTTCTCCCTCTCCATTACCAGCTTGCTCACAGGCCTCTCTGTCTTCCTCTACATGGATTACGATCAGAGATCACTTCCTTTCACTATGAATTGCTTATGTTGCTTTTTGCAGGTGTTCTTTTTTTCTGCACCATCCTCTCTCTGAAGGTGTTTCTTCAACCTCAGTCATGTTCAAACTGTGGTTGCATTGGCCTTGCTTTCTGGAATTATATTCTTTACAGGCAGTTTGTTTGGGCTCAAGAGCTGAAACATTTTACACAGATGTATGCCTCGCTATTATTGCAACATAATTTCAGTTACTTTTTGTGTATCAACTCCCTCATCTGCACTTTTAACAGATAATTTTAATCAGGCATGAAACCAATTGTCATTTAGAAGACTAATTCATACAATGCTTAGTATGACACACATCAAGAAATTCAGACAGTTTACAAAAACACTGTAGCATCTTGTCTCCCAACAATATCCCGTATATTCTTTGACAATTGAGGTTAAAATTGTACAGTGATAATGGGAACTGCAGATGCTGGAGAATCCATGACAATAAAATGTGAGGCTGGATGAACACAGCAGGCCAAGCAGCATCTCAGGAGCACAAAACCTGACGTTTCGGGCCTAGACCCTTCATCAGAGATGGGGATGGGGTGAGGGTTCTGGAATAAATAGGGAGAGAGGGGGAGGCGGACCGAAGATGGAGAGAAAAGAAGATAGGTGGAGAGGAGAGTATAGGTGGGGAGGTGGGGAGGGGATAGGTCAGTCCAGGGAAGACGGACAGGTCAAGGAGGTGGGATGAGGTTAGTAGGTAGGAGATGGAGGTGCGGCTTGGGGTGGGAGGAAGGGATGGGTGAGAGGAAGAACAGGTAAGGGAAGCAGAGACAGGTTGGACTGGTTTGGGGATGCAGTGGGTGGAGGGGAAGAGCTGGGCTGGTTGTGTGGTGCAGTGGGGGGAGGGGATGAACTGGGCTGGTTTTGGGATGCGGTGGGGGAAGGGGAGATTTTGAAGCTTGTGAAGTCCACATTGATACCATTAGGCTACAGGGTTCCCAAGCGGAATATGAGTTGCTGTTCCTGCAACCTTCGGGTGGCATCATTGTGGCACTGCAGGAGGCCCATGATGGACATGTCATCTAAAGGATGGGAGGGGGAGTGGAAATGGTTTGCGACTGGGAGGTGCAGTTGTTTATGGCAAACCGAGCGGAGGTGTTCTGCAAAGTGGTCCCCAAGCCTCCGCTTGGTTTCCCCAATGTAGAGGAAGCCACACCGGGTACAATGGATGCAGTATACCACATTGGCAGATGTGCAGGTGAACCTCTGCTTCATATGGAAAGTCATCTTGGGGCCTGGGATGGGGGTGAGGGAGGAGGTATGGGGGCAAGTGTAGCATTTCCTGTGGTTGCAGGGGAAGGTGTCGGGTGTGGTGGGGTTGGAGGGCAGTGTGGAGCGAATAAGGGAGTCACGGAGTGAGTGGTCTCTCTGGAAAGCAGACAAGGGTGGGGATGGAAAAATGTCTTGGGTGGTGGGGTCGGATTGTAGATGACGGAAGTGTCGGAGGATGATGCGTTGTATCCGGAGGTTGGTGGGGTGGTGGACAATTGTTCATTTTGGACTACTTCCCTGCCATTAAAGACTGGTGCACTATCTTACTCCCTTGCACCATTTCATTCCTCCATTGCTGTTCATGCATCAACTTTTCACCACATTTTTATTTCTTATTTGCATGGGCAGTAACATTAAAATTGATACTGCTGTGCTGTTGAATCTATTCTTATATCCACCAATTCATCACATGCAGTTGACTCAAGTATGACCAATGCAAAGGCATGATTTTTAAAAGTGCTTAACTGAATGATTGGATGGTAAATATTGTGATTGTGTTAGCCCGATCCAGCTGAGATGCCTTTTGTTATAATTACTGCCGTCAATACTTTTTATTGATATTAGTCTAACCTACTGGTGGCAGCTGAGGAAGGGTGCCCATACAAAGCCCTCAGCAGAAGATTGGCTTAATCTTGATGAACAGAGCAGCTTTGTTACATAGTACGTAATAGCCAGCTACATCCTGTTTGTGCTCCATGAGAATTTCTTGCAGGACAACAGATTTAATTTACGTGCAAGGCCACATTGCTGTCAATGACAATAATTTAGCACTAAAACTGATCTTGCATTTTAAAACATTCCTCCAAACATAATGATGGGTAGAGCTTTTCCCATGATATCAGTTAACTCTTTTCTGCAGTATCAACTGCCTTCTACAGCAAAAAGGGTCACAAACCAATGGCCACTGATTTAAGATGATTGGCAAAAGATTAAATGGTGGCACAAGGAAAGTAATTTTTCTACCACAATCAGTTTAGCCTCTGAAAAGTGTGGCCTCATAGGCTGATAGAGGCAAATTCAACTCTGGCTTTCCAAAGATGAAAATAATAAAGATACTTTCCAGAAACTGAAAATAAAAATGGTTGAGTTACGGTGAATGGGTGGGAGAATGGAGCTAACTGAATTGATCTCACAGAAAGCCAGTTGTGACTATATTCTGATAAAAATGGCAGCATTTGTTTGATATTCAATGTGTATTCTCTGTGATTAGTTTGAAAACCTGAAGCATCAGTAAGGATATGAAAGATAAACACTATAGACGTAGAAACCAAAACTACTCCAATTTTTTCTGGATTGTGCAAAAAAATTGGAAATTGTTTGTTGTATGCAAAATAAATATGTGAGATAAACTTAAATGCACATATTCTGATTGGAGCCATACATCAGGCCTCCTATCCTCAAAGGGGCTAATAAAAACACTTCCTCAACAAGTAAGGATCTTAAAGGAAACTAAAAGGAAAATTTACTGGCCTTGGGTTTTGACAATACCTGAGAGAAATCTGCATCTGTTTAATGAAGTGTCACTGAAAGTTGCAGAGAAATCTCCTATTGTTAATCCTAAAACTAATATTGAAACAGAAGAAGGCTTTATTGCTGTTGAAGCTATCAATAAAGCAAATTCAGTTCAAAAGCAAACAGTAAGGTATTTTAAAGCAGATTAAGAGAAGGATTGATCAGTCGTTTGTGATTTCATGCTAAGATGTCCCCACCTGGTAACCTACAGGCTGTGATCAACACTGAAAATTTAAAAAATGTCATTCATTCAATGTTTGTCAATGGGTTGAAATTAATGGAACATTGAACTCACTTGTCATTAGCACACACTATAGTCCGTGAGAGATTGCAATTAAGTATCTTGATTGAAACTAGATAATAATGAAAGCCTATATTTTCAAACATTATTTCCGATTTTTAATACTTTGGAAGCTTCATGATGTTTCTTGCAGCCCTTCAGATCATGTCTAATGTATTCAGATCTTGCAGTACATCAGCTTAAAGAGTTATATACTGTTCAAAGAAACCACATACACATTAAATCAAATATGTGCTGGTTTGATTGCAGAGTAACTTTTGTTTGCAGAACCTGCTAAACTCTGGAGTCAGTGAAATAGATTGTAGGAGCCTTTACTCTTCACAATCATTATAAATTAAACTTTTGTGTTTGTCATTGATGGCTGATAGAGCTAGGGACAAATGAATTCTGTTAATTCCTGCAGGCTTAGGGGCTCAAATATTTCACAACTCACAGGAGTATCCTCTAAAAGCAAACCTCATTGAGATTTTGTTGTTCCAAGTGATGGTTAATATGCTAATCCATCCAATGCTGTGCACAATTTTTTTTTGGCAGTCAAGTTGGAATTTGATTGAAGTGGAATGGATGAAATAAAGCATCCCATCCTCCCCCTTTCTGCTATCAGGAACATAAAATAGATCATTCAGTTCATCATGCCTGCCGCACCGTTTTATCAGATTATGCCTGATCAAGCACCTCAAAATGACCTTCTGGCAGGATTAACGTATTCTTCGATGTCATGAATATCTAGAAATCTATTGATTTCTGTACTTAACCATTCTCAATGATTGAGATTCCACAGTCCTCTGAGGTGGATTCACTACAGTCCAAGTGAAGAAACTTATCTTGGTCTTATTCTGATATTGCCTATGGCTCTAGCCTCATTAGGCAGGGGAATCAATTTATCTATATCCTCGCAGTCGCTCCCAATAAGCATATTGCACATTTCAATGAAATTACCTCTTTTTTTTCAAAATTTTAGAGAATGCAGACATAATTTCTTCAGTCTCTCTTCAGAAGACAATGCCACCAAACCAGGTATTAGTCGACTATAGCTCTGTTGCACTCCCTCTGCCACAAGTAAATCATTTCTTAGCTAAGGAGACCAAAACTGAACACCCTGCTCCAGGTGTCGTCTTGAAAAAGGCTCTATATAATTAGAACAAAACATTTTTATTGCTGTACTCCTCTTATAATAATGACCACCATACATTTGCCTTCATATTTGCTTGTAAATTCTGCATACTAGTTTTCGGTGACTAATGAGCAAAGGCACCAAGGTTCTTTGAGACAACAACACTTCCCAAGCAGAGACAGTAGGAACAGCCAATGCTGGAGTCTGAGAGAACAAGGTGTAGAGCTGAATGAACGCAGCAGGCCTGGCAGAATCAGAGGAGCAGGAAAGCTCTCATTTAACAAATACTCTGGTTTTCAGTTGTTTTTTTTTCCTACCAACGTGGGTAACTTCATATTATTTATTCAACATTATATTCCATTTTCATGTTTGAACCATTCACTTACCCTTTCTAAAGCCTGTACAAGTCTATTTACATTTTTCTCACAACATAAAAACAAACTTTTTCTAAACATCAGTTAAACAAAAGATTTGATCATTGACTTCAGAAATAAAGGAGAAGGTGGTGTGCACAGCCCAGACCATCACAGAAGCCAAACCTTCCATCCATGGACTCTGTTTACATGGCTCGTTATTGCTGAAAGGTTGTCAACATCATCAAAGACCCATCGCAACCTGGTAATGACCTCCTACAACCTCTTCTGTCAGGCAGAAAATACAGAAGCCTGAACACATGCCCCAACAGGTTCAGGAACAGCTTCTTCCCAGCCATTATTAGATTGATGAATGATTATCTAGCCTCAAATAATGCTGATCTTGCTAATGTTGATCTTGCCTAGTGCACGTCCTGTGTAATGTAAACTGTATGCCTGTGTCTGAGTCGTTTTGATTTATACATCCTTGCTTGCTATGATCTGTCTGTGCTATTCATAAACAAAACTTTTCACTGTACTTCAGTACACACGTGACAATAAATCAGTCAATCAAACAGTCTCATCCAATCTTGAGGCATCAGCAAATTTGGAAATGTTACATGTCGCCCCATATCCAAATTATTTATAAAGATTGTGAATAGTTCTGGCTCCAGCAGTGATCTTTGCTGTGCCCCAATAGTAACAATGTATCATCCTGAGAATGACCTATTTATTCCTACTCTCTATTTTCTGCCTTTCAGTAAATTCTCAATTGTGTTGATATTATGGCTTTAAGAGGTGTATTTTGTTTTTTTTTTCAATGAAGAATGGTTGGGATAGAGATATTGAGCAATCAGCTCAAAGCCAATAATGTAAATGGCTTGTGAGGTCCAGGTTTTTCTTCTTAAAGTTGGAACAACAAAAGCAGCCAGAACAAGGTGGGGTCAAGCTCCCACATAAACAGAATTTTTAGTTTTAGCTTTCTGCAGAAGCTGTTGGGATCCTGAAGCTGGATGTTAAAACTCTTATACCTCTCTGTTACAGCTAAAAACTGAGCTTCTCCTTCTGCTGCTAGAATTACTTGTTGGACAATTTATTTTACTGAATTTGACTCTGCCAAGGGAGTGTTCATGGGATGTTACTATGTTGGAAAAGTTATTTAGTAATACTTTATATATATTATATATATATATATAATTAAGAATTTTGACAGAGTTACAGTTAAGCCTTTTCTTTTCTGTCTGTGTTTTAATGTAGTTTTTTTTCTGATAAAAGTTCTATGCCCGAAACGTCAGCTTTTGTGCTCCTAAGATGCTGTTTGGCCTGCTGTGTTCATCCAACTCCACACTTTGTTACCTCGGATTCTCCAGCATCTGTAGTTCCCATTATCTCAGATATCTCATTCCTTCATGGTTTCCTTTGTTCAGATTTAAGACACTAGTGTCAGATTGAACAATATTACTTTTAAATTTAGTGTTGAATTTTTATCATGTTATTTTCGTTATTTTACAAAAGACTTCTTTATGGAAAGCTTATTAGTTAACCCTTTCACATTTATTTTACCCTCTGTCTAAAATAGCCCGATCTTCAGCTGGTTCTTCAATGCCTGCTCGGGAAATGCATCTCATACACATAAGTCAGACTATGAATTGAACAGAGTGATATGGATCTCCGAGAAAAAGGTATTCAAACATTAGCGATAACATGGGCCCATCTGGAAAACCTCAGTTGGAATCAGAAAACTGGTAAATATGTGGCAAATTATAAATAAGGTTTTACAAGTAAATTTGAAACAAATAAAAATTGGTTACAAATAAATAAATGCTGGAGTTTGAGTCAACTCTGCTACCTCAAAACTCAAGGAGAACGGAAGTGGACTATTGATTTTGCAAGGTTAGTTAAGATAAATTAACTGCATCTCATGTAATTCTAATAAGAATGATAAAAGGATGCCTCACCTTCTTTCGCACTTCCCCCCCACCCCAGCCCATGGTAACAGAAAAATCATTAGGAACAATTGTGACAACAGTTCGCCGCTGAGTCATAGAGTGAAACAGCATGGAAACAGACCCTTCAGTCCAACTCATCTGCATGGACCAGACATCCCAATCTGAACTAGTCCCATTTGCCAGCATTTGGCCCATATCCATCTAAACTCTTCCTATCCAAATACTGATCCAGATGCCTTTTAAATATTGTAATTGTACCAGCCTCCATCACTTCCTCTGGCAGCTCATTCCATATACACACCACACTCTTTGTGAAAAAGTTACCTCTCAGATCCCTTTTCATTCTTTCCTCTCTCTCACCTTATCCCTATGCCCTCTAGTTTTGGACTCCTCTATTTTGGGAAGCAGACCTTGGCTATTCACACCATCCATGCCCCTCACAATTTTATAAAGCCCTATAAGTTTGCCACTCAACTTCTGGCGTTCCAAGGAAAAAAGAATCCCCAACCCATTCAGCTTCTCCCTTTAGCTCAAACCCTCCAGTCCCAGCAACATCCTTATAAATCCTTTCAGCACTATCTGAAGTTTTAACAACACCCTTCTAATAAAAGGGTGATCAAATTAAATGGTGGAAAGTGCTGGCTGAAATAGATGCCAAATTAGGGGAACAGCTACTCACTAACTGCAAAGTCTCACTGGGCAAATTTGCATGAGCTTATAATCAAGCATTGTTCCTTCACCACTGAAAGAACAGTTTGGGCCAATGCTATAGGAAGTTTTCTTACCAGTGATAGTCTATTAATTCCATGTTCCCTGATTATAAGAGAAAATAACATTTAATCAATTCCAAAAACTGTATAATAGGTAGACTTATACAAGGACCTCATGGCCAGTTGAACAGAAGAGACGAAGGGAGAGAAAAATGGATAATTTCAGCATTCAGACAACAGTGGATACACATTCAACTGTTATCTCTGAAAGGAGCCACAGATATATTTATGTAGGTGTACCAAATTTAGTGTTTTCCTAAAACCTCGGAATAGTTTTAAGAGCGAGACCAGACTTTGAACTGAAAAGTAAGGCTTAACAACCAGTCACAACCATGATTCCATCCTTATCAATGCCTGATAGCCTATTCTGTTATTCAGCATAGGTTGAGCTGCAGCAACCTTGACAGAGATAGTTAAAAATTCGTAATAATTCACTGAACACCAATGTGCATGCAGACTAAGGAAAGATGGAGAAAAGGCCCAGCTGTCTTCCTCAAAGCGCAGCTAATAGAACTAAATGGTTAAGCGACAGAACAAGTAGTTATCTGTCAAGGAAAGAAGTAACCAGGATTGTGTACAATAATGTCAGCTGGAATGTGTACTGTTCTTATAAGCTTTTGAATAAGCTTGTTTGAGAAAGTAAAAATGCTTCAAGCAGCAGGAAACTTCAAACTTCATTTGGGCAAATGGTTGGACTGAATGATAATTTGAAATTGTGATGTCTGTATTATACAGGCAATGCATAGATACTTTGACAGTGGATCAGATAACGGTTTGCAGAAGAACAGAACTGTATTTTTTGACTTAACTTCTACATGCACCTCCTTTCAATGGTTGAAGACGGTGGAGTGGAAATTATTCTGATGCATTCCTCAGCTAATGATTTACAAGTGCTAAACCCAACCAAACTAGCTAGTGTTTGGGCAATTATTAAGGCACTTAATCTGTACTTAGAATATGAGAGAATTAGCACCAGAACTGTCCAGGTGGTTTCATTTTGGATGTGGGTGTTCCTAAAATTATTTCTGAATTGTCATGTGGAACAATCTGCTATCCATTAGTTCTATCAGCCTAATGTCTTCACTATCTGTTGTCTGACAGGGCAAATGAACTGGTTTGAGTTAACAGATGTAATTCAGAGCCAGTTATAGTAACCCAAATTGATCTCAGGCACTTACTTTAGGCATTTAAGGCATGGACCTTTAAAGGGATAACTAGTCTTGGCTGTGAGGATTTCCTACATTACAATAGTGGCTGCACAAGAAAAGTAGTTGTACAACACTTTTAAATAGTTTGAGACCATGGAAGGTGTGATGTAAAGGAAAGTCATATTAAATTACCCCATAAAAATAGTAAATATTTTGAGTCGGACACTTCCTTAATGGACTCGAGGCATTATCTCTTCATTTTACTCTCCATTGATGCTGTGAGACCTGCTGAGCTTCTCTAGCACTTTGTTTTTGTTTGTTTAAGATCTCCAGCGTCCACAGTTCTTTGTTTTACTGTATTTATTTATCCACTATTCAAAGAGCACCTATGCAGTAAGTTGATACTGGATGGCATTTTGGTAAAGGAGTTAGTGTACAGACTGCTGAAAATACACAGAGTAAGTAGATTATGATGTTGGTTATGTGTGTAATGCTAACTTGACATCCATTTGGAGCTCATTGTTCCGACTAATGCCTACTGTTGATAATGCATGGATAAACTTGCATACATCAGAAGATCAAGGTCTAGGCCTGAAACATCAGCTTTTGTACTCCTAAGATGCTGCTTGACCTGTTGTGTTCATCCAGCTCCACACTTTGTTATCTCAGAAGATCAAAGTGATCATCTACTACTTTTAGATTTGTAGTTAATTGATTTCTCACAGTTAATGCTGGGCTTGTACAATGTGTTTGATGCTTTTGAGAGTTATTTAAAGTTGCTGAAGTGTGACATCTGCTAGTGGACTTAATATTGAATTGTAAAAACCAGTCACAGAAGTAGGCATAATAAAGTGTGAAGCTGAATGAACACAGCAGGCCAAGCAGCTTGGCCTGCTGTGTTCATCCAGCTTCACACTTTATTATCTTGGATTCTCCAACATCTGCAGTTCCCATTATCACAGAAGTAGGCATTCCCACTTGGAATACAGCATGGCTGGGAAACTGAGCAATGTAAGTGCAGAGCAAGTAAAGCTACTGAATGAGGATGGAGGAGGAGAGGGAGAAGGGCTAACAGCAGGAAGCCATATCTAGCCAAAGTGCTGAGGGAATAAGTCTTCGATCCAATCCTCAGTACAGAACAGTGTGTCAGAAGTTTGACTTCAATAGAATATTGTAACTGAAGCCAATCAGTTGTTGTAGCCACAACTGCAGCCTCAGTGCAGGGCAAGAACCACATGGTCACCATCTGTTAAGGTGATAGTAAAAATGAAGTCTAATGTATTGGGGGTCTCTCCAGGCTGAATAGGAAGAGAGAAAAACAGTTACAAAATTTTAGCCTTTTAACATCCACCATTGAGTAATGCAGATTCACCTACATTCTATTCAAAGCAAACTGATAATGTTGCAGATAACAAGGTGTAGACCTGGATGAACACAGCAGGCTAAACAGCATCAGAGGAGCAGGAAGGCTGACGTTTCAGACCTAGACCCATTTCTGAAGAAGGGTCTTGGCCTGAAACATCAGCCTTCCTGCTCCTCTGATGCTGCTTGGCCTGCTGTGTTCATCCAGCTCTACACCTTGTTATCTCAGATTCTCCAGCATCTGCAGTTCCAACTATCTCTGATAATGTTGCATTTTTTTTGCCAGAAACCAGCAGGAGAATGATCATGCTACTTTGTGAAGATTGTCAGTTTCTCTATGACACAGGGTGGCATTCATTGCATGCTGGATACCTTGTTCTCAGTGCGTCTTAACTCTGAAATATACCACAACCAAATGGCATTTCACGTTAAGCATTGAGATCCTCTCGATCATTTTCAGGGCTATTAAATTCTCATTGCTTTATGGCAGATCTCTTTACTGTGGGTAGGAGGTTGTAAGAAAGCTTCATGGAGGCAAAGGTGATTATCAAAAGGCAGAGAAGCTCTCAGCATCATGCTGATTAACCAGTAGTCCTGACTTAATAAAGACTTTTTTGTTGTTGTTGCGTGAGTATACATGTGTAGTTGCAGATTTCTAAAAAAATGTTTGACACG
The DNA here is from genome assembly GCF_030684315.1 of Stegostoma tigrinum. Taxonomy (NCBI): domain Eukaryota; kingdom Metazoa; phylum Chordata; class Chondrichthyes; order Orectolobiformes; family Stegostomatidae; genus Stegostoma; species Stegostoma tigrinum. Next base: position 57,450,775 of record NC_081368.1, on the reverse strand, counting down.
TCTTACCACCTGCTTGGATTTTGAAGTCATCACAAATTATGCCACACTACAGTTTCTTTAAATGATGATTTCAAGCTCCAACTTTATCATTGTTATCATTGAAACATGGTTCAGAGGCAGCATTACAGAATGTGACAGTTTATCACAGGAAACCAGAATGAATTTGATGTCAATAAATTATATACTTGGAAATTACTTTTCACTCCTACTTTCTCATCTACTTTAATAGTTTCTAATTACAAATTTGCATTTCTTCAATCATTACCCATGTTACACAGCCTGAGCCAATGTATCAAACATTAACAATAAACTCGATAGAAAACTGCACCTTCTTGAAAAGTGCAAATTGTATGTTTGAGCTTACATTAGTTATTACAAGCAGTTTTACAAAGGTGTGTATGTAGCTCTGAGTGCTTCTGCATTGTCAAATTCAGAGTTTTACTGCCTTTCTGACAATGATTTTATAACGTTTGAAAGGTAGAACTCATTTTTGTTATTATTTGGGGATGATGTGATAATGCACAATCCTGTGACTTACACCATTTTACTTAAAAAAAATCAGAAATTTAACGATGTCAGTTTTTGGGTGCAAAGATTGTGATACTCAGTTATCTCCACCCTAATAGACATGATTCAGATTGCTGAAAGCCTTTTTGCTACCTGCTCATCAGTATGGTTACCTATACAACAATGTACAAGTTCACAGTAGGATTAAGCTATTTAACTCCTTAAGCCTGGTGCACCATTCGATAAGATCATAGCTCTTCTGAGTGTAACCTCGACTCCGCATTCTCTCCCATCTAATAACTTTTCACTTCTTTGCTTACTAAGTATCTGCCTCAAAAATTGTTTAGAATACCCCGCTTCCACTGTCCTTTGTGGAAAGGAATTCCAAAGGTTCATGACGCTCTTAGGGGGTATGAAGGGGAGAATTCCTCTCATCTCTATCTTAAATGGGTGACCCTTTATTTTCGAATGGTGACCCCTAGTTTTACATTCCCCACAAGGCTGTAATGTTCTAGGGATGTGGGTTCAAATACCACCATGACAGATGGTAAAATTTGAATTCAATAAAAAGTTGGACTGAAATAATTACATTATCAATGATCATACCGCATTATTGATTGTCGTAAAAAAAAACCAAGTCATTAATGTCCTTTAGGGAATAAAAATTTCTCACCTTACTTGGTCAGGCCCACATGTAACTCCAGACTCCAGGGGAAAAAAATGATTGAAATCAGACAGACCACTTGGGATCGACTAAGGAAATGAAAACGATAACAGTGAACATAGGCCTGTTGACTTTGCACAATGTCCTTATTCACATTTTAATGTCAATACAGGAAGAGCGGTCTGTCAAATTGATCAAGCAAGAAACTAAAATAGTTATACTTATACCTTACATGTAATGTCCTGGACACCACCATCACTGTCTCTGGATGCCTTTGACATATTGCTACTTCACTCAGAGTATAAAGGCTCACAACATCTCTGTCTTGCCTTTTAACATACTGCCATTTCACCAAAATCTTTCCGTCCTGTGCCTTGCCTTCTTGCACATTGCAACCTCATTCAGAATTTTCAGCCTCACTGCATCTCTGCTTTGCCTTGAATCTTAGCATAGATAGAAAGCCAGGCAATTTGTCATGGTTGCCTGCACTGAACAGTCAATGTAATGAACATGTTGCTGAATGGCATTATGATATATAATGCTGCTCTCCAGCATGTACCAGCAGCTTAAATGGCCCACACTCTACATATTCTTCAATCAAATGACTATTCCTGAAAGTCTAAGGAGAGTCATCCTCAGTTCGATGGAAAGGAACTCCGGCCAGTAAAGGAGTGCCACCACACTAAGTCAAGGGTATTTTCCAACTTCAGTCTGGGGTCTTGGCTATGGCCAGTCAGGTGTTTGTCGAGATCAGGTTCCAGGAGTCCATATCCTTTCATCTGAAGATTAGCCCACAATCTGCCCTGCCTATCAAGCCCAACCAGCCAGGGGTCATAGGTAGGGCAGCTAGGAAGTTGTCGAGACATCAGTTTTCAGGCTGTGCCCAGTTGTGTGCACCAGGGTTGGTCCTGTAGGATCGGGCAGTTAATGTTAAGGATATTATCGACAGACGGCCCAAGCTATTTTGGGGAAAGTGAAAATCTCAAATGTGGTGAGTATATTTTGTGCTCATTATAAATGTGATCATTATATTTTGATTCTCAGAGGATAATGACAATAATCCAACTATTAGGATGGAAGCTGATGTAACATAGGAGAGCAAGGGGCACAATGGGAGGGAATGCTTTCAGTCAGCGTGGTCCAGGCTGCAGTAGGAGGACAGTAAATAACAACAGCAGTGGGCATAATGTGGCAAGGCCCTGGCTCTGGGGGAGATACCAAAATTCACAAGAAAGACTGCCTGGGTAGACACATTGTTTCTGCCTGCTCCTGCTCTAAAATCTTCCTACTATTTCTTCCTATTTTCTCCCCCTGACCAGTGCCTTTCCACTTGTATCCATGGGTCCTCTGATGGTTTATATCAGTTTCAGAATTTCCAGTTTGCAGTCTCCAGCAGCCTCCTGTTTACACAGATATGCAATCCCTTTCCACGCCCACCGCCCATCAGGATGGTCTCAGGGGTCTCCACGCCCTCCTGCTAAAAAAGGGCCTAAAAGGTCCCATTCACCACCACCCTCCTCCACCTGGCCGAGCTCGTCTACGCTCTGAGCAGCATCTCTTTTAACTCCTCTCACTCTCTTCAGGTCAAAGGTGTAGCTATGGGTACCCGCATGGGCTCCAGTTATGCCTGTGTCTCTGTGGGGTACTTTGTGAGGCCATTCCTGGTTTCACTCCTTTTCTAGCCCCCATCCACAACTCTTTCTTTGGAATGTCAATGGCATCATCAATGCTGCTTCCCTCTTTTTGTCCGGAATTGGAAAATTTTACCTATTTCACTTCCAATTTCAACTCCGCTCTCACATTCGCCTGGCCCATAACTGACTCCTCCCTTCCCTCCCTCAGCATCTCTGTTTCCATTTTTGGCAATTGGTTGGCCACCAAACCCAATACAAACCAACCGGTATGCACAGTTACCATGACTATACATCTTCACACCCTGCTTCCTGTAAAGACTCTATTCCATACTCCCAGCTCTCCTTTGCATCTGTTTCAGTGATACCAATTCGACAAGGGGACTTCCAAAATGCCCACTTTCTTCCTCAAAAAAGCGTTCCCCAGCACCATCCGGGTCTGACCTATCTCCTACACTTCGGCCCTCACTCTTTCTTCCGTCCTGCAACAGCTATAGAGTCAATCTTGTCCTCACATACCATCCCAGTAACATTCACATCCAGAGGAGTCTTAGCCACCCATTTTCACCACCTCCAGTGGAATGCCACCACTTGACAACCTCACACCCCTCCCCTCCCTTAACAGCCTTCTACAGGGACTACTCCCTCCGGGACACCCTGATCCACTCCCCCTTCACTCCCAAACCATCCGCCTCCTCCTCCCACACAGCCCAATGGCATCTTCCTCTGCAACTGCAGAAGGTGTAACACCAGTCCATTTACCTCCTACCTCCTCAGTATCCAAGGGCTCAAACATAGAACCATAGATCCCCTACAGTGTGGGAATAGGCCCTTCGGCCCAACAAGTCTCTTGGGGCATCCCATCCAGACCCATCCCCTTTTTACCCACCTAATCTACAGACCCCTGAACACTACGGGCAATTTAGCTTCGCCAATCCACCTAACCTGTGCGTCTTTGAACTGTGGGAGGAAACCGGAGCACCAGGAGGAAACCCATGCAAACAGGTGGAGAATGTGAAAACTCCACACAGTCGCCCAAGGGTGGAATTAAACCCACGTCCCTAGTGCTGTGAGACAACAGTGCTAACCACTGGGTCACCGTGAACATACCTTCCATGGTGAAGCAGCACTCTACTTGCATATCACACAATCTAGTCTACTGCATTAGCTGCTCACAATGTTATCTTCTCTACACTAGGGAAACAAAATGCAGACTGGGTGACCACTTTGCAGAATACCTATGTCTGCCCACAAAATTGACCCTGAGCTTTCAATTGCCTGCTGCTTTAGTATAACACCTTGTTCACTGGCCAACATCTCTATCTCAGGCTGGCTGCAATGGTCCAGCAAAGTACAAGCTTGAAGAACAGCACCTCACTTTCTGCTTGGGAACTCTTGCAGCTTTCTCAATTTAATATTGAGTTCAACAGTGTTAGAGCTTGAGACACCTTCTGCCATGTGCTTACCCCAACCCCTACACACTAAACCTTGTCATCACATGGGTTGCGATTATATGCAACCCATTGTCAGCTTCTAATCATCCCCATTAGCATCTCTTCATTCTCCCAGGTTGACCTTTAACCACTCCTTGGCTGTCCAGATGTTTTTCTCACTCTTTGGGCTCCATCTTCACCCATCCTTTTCTCCTTTTCCTTTCCGTACCCCTTCTTCTGCATGAATACCAACCTTTTCCAAGCTACAATCAGTTCTGAAGAAGAGTCACTGGACCCGAAATGCTAACTCTGATTTGTCTGCAGGGGTGTTGCCAGACCTGCTGAGCTTTTCCAGCAATTTCTGTTTTTGTTTCTGATTTCTCGCAACCGCAGTTCTTTAGTTTTCTTGCTGAGGCAGGCAATTGATATATACAGTTAAATAAGAGGGTTAGTAGGGAACATAGAAGCTTGAAAACTGATGGCGTTGACAGGGACAGCTACATAACAGGGTAGATGAAGGACTGGGGGTGGGATTCTTGACCGTCAGACAAAACTAGGAATTCAATCACGGGAGCACTAGCTGGCCAGCAGCCATCTCTGGCCAAATATCAGTGGTGCAATAAGCATTAATGTTGGCTGCCAACATATTCAGAGTGTGTGGAGTTTGTTTCTTCTTTATTGGTCTGACGGGGCAGGGTTACATGTTTGCACTCTGGATCGTAGTTGAGCATTGGCCTCTCCCATCGCTGCCTGAGTGTGTAGTCCCTTAGTAGCCACATCGGAAAAATAAACCATTGCCTCCAGGGAAGTGTGCACTCATGAATGAGCATGTTGTCAAACACAAAGTGCCATATGAGTGTCGCTTGAGTAGAGGCGAGGTCCTAAAGCAATGCATTCAGATTTTCTTTGAACTCGTTGAACTCCTCATTAAAACACCACGTGTTAGCTACATTTGTGATTGTATGCATTCAGAGAGGCCTAGAATCTGCAGCTTCCAATGAGAACAAATGCCTTGACAACATAACATCTAATCTCCCTGGGGTATATGATGAGGATGCTTTGCATTGACATGGTGGCCAGCTCATCAGGTCTTACTGCTAAACCAGCAACCAATCAGACGTATGATGATCAAAAATGTATTTATAATGATGTGTCATCCACATAACCTCAGTATCTTAGAGAGATTTCATATCCAGACACTCCCACTACACCTGGGTGTATTCACTGGCTCTGCAGCTAGGGTTGAAGGAAACCACCTCTATAGCGTTGCCTGTTCACAGAAACCCTAAAGTGTGAACACAAGCTATTAGGATCATCAAAGTGTACAATCACTCTCTGAAGGGCACCCTGCCTAGATCCAACCTCACTCTGTCCCTGTAACCCTGCATTCCCTTTAGCTAACCCATTTGCATATCCTTGGACACTATGCACAATTTAGTATGGCCAATCCACCTGCAATGGGACTGTGAGGGGAAACCCATGCAGATATGGGGACAACATCACCCCGGCAGTTATTTGTGGGTAGAATCAAGCCCAGGTCCCTGGTGCTGTGAGGTGGCAGTGCGAACCATTGAGCCACAGTGCTGTTCTCGTTGGCAAGATTTGGGTGGACAACCCAAAGGTTGTTTGTCTCTGAAGGGCCAGCCTCAGAAATGCTGAACATTTACTCCCTCCCCAGCAGGTGGGCAGTAGCGCAGTATTTTACCTTGAACAGTTCTGTGGTGCAGGACTCCTTGCTCTACTGTCTGTTCCCCAGGATGCACACCAAGCCAACGACTGACTGTGCCTTGAAGACTATCAACTCAGTGAAAAGTGTTCTTTGGTCTGCCCAAAACATTTGGCCTTCCAGAACAAGGAGTTGACGCCGACTGAGCCTTGCAGTCTGCCATATTCCAATGTCCAGGACTACCTGCTGAGGGGCACACTAAAGCTTGAGGTAGTTGCAGCCAAGATGCAATGGGGAAAGACCACTGTCTAAGGCCTTTCTGCTGAAGTTAAATGGGGGGCTCCACTCAGTTATTAGGCCCTCCCAGTGCTGCAAATCTATGTAAATAGTGTCTTGTATAGGTAAGAAATGCGTTTGGTTTGTTTGTTCTCCATATGTAAAGACTGGAAGCAGCTTGATTCTGTATAGTGACTATGTATGTAAAGATTTTTTGAATGAAGTATATCTTTGAAATTTATAGAAGAATCAAGATGCAACTATGAGATTAAACACAGAAATTCACCAAGGCTACTTATCAGCACCTTTCATGGGGCCTATGTTTAGTTCCTCCCCTGTTTGGGTGCCTGCTGGCTTCAAACTGCCTCCTTGAGAGGAAGTAGTATCAGAAGTGAGGGCCAGATCCCTTGGCCTCTCTGGGCTTGCTGTTGGTGCTGAGTACCAATGGATAATGTAATGGAATGCAGGTCCATGCACTTCCAGCAGCCATTGAGGGTCTGTCCGGGTCTCACTTTCCAGACAGATGCATGCCAGGCTACACTATTGGTATTATTGGTGGCCTCCTCCAGCCTCCTGAGTGTCTCTGACAAACCTGCCCTTCTGTGACTGCCTGCGGGTTTGCCTGAAATTTATTAAGAACATCCTCCATTGTTTCATCTTCAGTCAGAGCTTGGGTAGATGCCTGGTCTCTGGCCATCCTCTTGTGCCAGAGACCTAGGAAATTTTTTTCTCAAAGAAGCATTCTTGACGCCTCCAGTGTTGAGTGTTATCATGGAGGAGGTGTAGTTGTCTATCTTCGCTGATTGTGAACTCTGAGTCAAGAGATGACACACTGTGATGTTTGATGAGTTTACAATATTGTACTCTTGAGTATAATCCAGACATAGTACCACCACTTCATAAGTATCTGACCTGGTGCATTTTCTGAGGGGTCTCTGTCTCAGAGGTACATGAGGAATTCTGAAGAAGAGTGACTGGACCTGAAACGTTAACTCTTTTTTTTGTCCTTCACAGATGCTGCCAGACCTGATCGGCTTCTCCAGGAACTTTTGTTCCTGATTTACAACATCCATAGTTCTTTCAGTCTTTATGAAGAACTCAGAGCCTGGTGTCTTTGATTGGAGATGGTGTGACCTCCTCTAGTGGTTGCCAAAGAGTAGAGCAGCCATTAGTTGTGCCATGGGGGTGGAGGCTCGAGCTTCTTGAAAAATCATTCAAAGTTACGGCAATGGGAGAGCCGCACAGCACAAAGAGATTTAGTTGGTTGCCTGAACATGTTCTGTTCAGACATTTCAAATACACTTCCACATCTACTGCTGTCTGATTGAGGGAGAATGGTGCCAAGGAGCCTGGATGTATAAGTATAGAGGTGAGCAGAGAGACATTGCTTGAGAAAAGTTGTCATCAGCCTTGGCAAATGAACCTCCATGAATTCACTTGAAGGAAACACCAAGCCAAAAGGTTGAAAAATCCATTATTCCCTTCAGACTGATCTCAAAACTCTGAGGGCTAGGTCTCAGCGCCATCTTCTGCAACTGAATCCTCAGCTTCTTGACCCAGAGATCACAATCAGTGTGAATAGACAACTGCACCACCTCCACATCAGCACTGAACTGGAGCCCCCCCAAAGGATGTGTTCTCAGCCCCCAACTGTACTCCCTGCACACCCATAACTGTGTTGACAAATTCCAAATGAGCACCACCTACAAGTTTGCTGATGACATCACTGTGGCAGGATAGATATTGAACAACGATGAGGTAGAATACAGAAAGGAGAAAGATGGCTTGGTGAGATGGTGCAATGATAAAAAACCCCTTTCTCAATATCTGCAAAATGAAAGAATTGATCATTGACTTCAAAAAGAAAGGAGGTGAATGTGTCCCCAAGGAGCTGAGGTTAAGACGGTGGAAAGTGTCTAGTTCCTTAGAGTGACAATAACCGACAAGCTGTCCTGAACGTCCCTTATTGATGCAACAATTAAGAAGGCACAACAATGCTTCTTCTTCCTCAGGCAGTTCAGGAAATTCGGCATGCCCATAAGGACTCTCACCAACATTTACAGATGCACCACAGAAAGCGTACCGTCTGGGTGCATAACAGTCTGGTACGGCAACTGCTCTGCCCAGGACTGTAAGAAGCTACAGGAAGTGACGTGCATAACCCAGACTATCATGGAAGCGAACCTCCCATCCGCAGACACCATTTACAATTCCAGTTGCTGCTGAAAGGCTGCCAACATCATTTAAGACCCCTCCCACCCCAGTAATGCTCTCCTACAAACTCCTCCAACAGGCAGAAGATGCAGAAGCTTGAACACACACAGCAGCGGGCTCAAGAGCAACTTCTTCTCTGCTGTTATTAGACTGATGAGTGGACTCTCTGGTATCAAATAATGTTGATCTTGTTAATATTGCTCTTGCCTCAGGCACATCGTGTGCAGTGTCACCTGTATACTTCATTTTGCTCAAGTTTTTTCATCCCATGATCTGTGTGTCCTTACTTGCTATGATCTGCCTGTAATGCTCGCTAACAAACCTTTCCACTCTACTTGAGCACATGTGACAATAAATCAAATCAAATCAAACATGGAACTGTTGTTATAGGTGATTGTTTGAGCTGGGAACTGAGAAACGTTAATGAGGCAGAGTAGAAGGAATTTTATTCTGCATTATCTTGTTGCATCTGCTGTGTGATTCGAGATGCTGATATGGGATCCCTGAAGAAAGGGTTCCTGTCTCTCCGAGTAGCATTTCTGACTTCAATATGCCAAAAATCAAAACAGTAAAATTAATTCAAAGAACAGGAACACAACTGAGAAAAAATAGCTATTCCTTTGACAACTCCTACACATGAAATTGTGTGCTTCTGCAGAACTGATAAAAAAACTGCACTGTGCTTTTGCATCATGAGCCATTCCAGCAAGTATTGTGTAAGGCATATCAGTTATGCGAGTTGTCTTATCTTAAGCTAAGAATCGAACACATTTTGTCAGCTGTTGAATTGTTAAAGTGAATTTCCTCACGGCTGCATGGAACCTTCAGATATTGTTTGCACAGTTTTGAACATTCCCCACAGTTAAATGGATTTCTGTGATAGATTTTTTTCCCCCTGTAAATCTGTGATCAACAGCATGTTGTTTTAATTAGCAACTTAGCTTCACTGGCAATGTCACTGATGATTAGTAATTTCTTGTGGTTGGAAAGAAGACATTTGATCTGACAAAAAGTCTTCACTCCACAGAAGACATGGACAACCAGTTTCCCCTCATATCACATATTAACGGCTGTGACAGAACTGTTGCTCCTCATCTCCATGTTTTATCAACTTTAATGACAGTGATGAAGATTACAATAATGGGAGCAATCTTCTTTCCATTTTGAGCTAATAAATATTATAATTTGAAGTAATTATGACATTGGTTAATTAATTTTTGCTAAACAAGGCATTTTATCAAGAGATGAGATATGAAGTGAACAACTTGGCACTTAAACAATAGACCAGCTGTAGAGCATTCAGGACATGGCATCTCTCCTATCATCACAAGCTCAGATCACAAATATGCTATCAGGATCTGCCATGGAACTAAAGTGCCAGGAGCAGAGCTTCTGCTCAAGGTGATTGGAAAAACCCAATGCTAGTGGCGAGTTCAGTTGAAAGAAGAGGGGAAAAAAGTAAAGGAATTGGACATGGGAGACAATAACGGTAGGAAAATATAAGAGAAAAGAACAAGGAAGGGAATGGAATAAGTTAATCATCATTCCGGCTTGTTTCCACTCTGTGGGTCCTGCTAATTGTAGCCAAGTCTTTCTGTTTACTTTCAAACCATTTTCCAAAAGACAGAAGGAGGCCACATCATCAACTGAATGCTACAAAATGCAAAAAAATTGCATAATAAGGAGCTATCCCTCATAGAAGAGTACCATTACATATGACGATTCCAAAGATTTGTAATGAGGCTGATTCATGATCAATAGACTTTATGGTATCTAGGGCATTGCTTGCAGTGCCTGTTTTTTGAGAGGCTATTGACATTGCTGCGCCTGTTCCGTCATTTCAAATGTAGGATCTTCCACAAGCAGCGTTACACCAGCAGATTTCACATAATGCTGGATTTCTTCATTAGTGTAGGCCTTCTGTAAAAGCTACCATCCCATGTTGCATAGTCTCATAGTGTCAAATACTTTTGTGAGCAGAAGTAAAGTGAATTGGTATTTATGGCTGTCTGCATTTCTCCTGAAGGTGTTGGAGAGAAAAAAAATGTGTCTAAGCTTGTCTGCTCTGACACAACGTTGTGCCTGTAAGTATATATTTTTTGATCCTTCAATTGAATCTCATTGAAATGAGTTTGACAAAGGCCTTCCAGCAGATACTGGTAAGTGACTTGACCCCATAATTGTTGCAATTACCTTTGTTTCTGAATGATGCAATGCTGTTTTGTCATGTGTAACAAATATAACAGAGCTTCCTTTATAGCAGAACAGGAGGTGTTCAGGAGATATGGAAGCAAGTTTTTTTTTCTGTATTTCTGTAGTTTAGCTGCCGTTCCATTCTTTCCTGGAGTTTTCTTTGAATTTATGGAGTTGGTGGTTTATCAAACTCTAGCATTGAGGATTCTGCACCAAGCTTGTACCTGACAAATAACTGCAGAAGGTTATCAAGCTCAAGCACAGCAGCAATGCGAAAGTCTTCACCATGCATAAACACAGCCTGATCTGATGCTCCACTAGTTTATATGTGAACAATGTCATTGGTTAGCAAATCTAGGCATGGAGGGAAGTTTGGGAAATGTAGCTACTTCTGCACTTTCCTATTTTCGAACTTTAGGATGAAGGCCATTAGCTCTTTGGGATTTATCAGATTTTAGGCAGTTCAGTTTTTCCATTACTGTTTTCTATCTGCTAAAGTTAATTGTCATCAGTGTTTCAATTTTATGGCCCCTTGGCCACCCTCTATTGTACATAACTTGACTTCTCTGTGGGCAGACACAAAATAATTTCATCATCTCCATGATGATTTCTCCTGTCTGTAAAGAATCAATATTTATTCTGATTGCTCTCCTCCTTTTGACACAAATGTAAAAGCTCAAACAATCCAATTTTATATTCCTGACTACTTTACTCTCATGTTCTGTGTTTTCCCTTTTCATCAGTTATTTTGTGCAATTTTCCTGGTTTTTCATGCTAACTACTATTTTTGGACCCATTACAAATTTCTTCTCTTTATCTCGTAATGTGGTTGTCAATTTTTTTTGTGACACTGTACCTCCTGCTTAGGGCCAGACTGCTTCTGTTGACTGCCAATATCAGATCCTACTGTCGTTCAAATTCTTTTTTTTCCTGGAGGGCCTCCTGTTCCTCCATCTGCACCTCCCCACCCCCTCCCAACCACCACTTCTCTTCTCTTGTCCATTTCCGCCATAAGTGCCAGTACCAGAACAGTGAACTTGGGAGCATGTTCTCTCCTCTGTTGTGCCATTAGTCAGCTCCTTGTGTTCAGCCTCTCTTACAGATACTGATTCAGCGTCTGTTGTAGTTAAATATACGCTCTTTTTGAGCTTAGCAGCTACTCAAAAGCATAGATGTGACTGGGTTGCATGCAGTGATCTTGGAAATCAATTATCAGGCAACATAGTGTTGGCATTCTGCGTGAGTTAGAAGTAACAGGCATAGATTAATAGCACGTCAGGATCCCTAAACATGTATTCAGGCCTATCAAATCTAGTTCAAAAGGGTTTCTACTGAGTTTCCTTCAGTTTCTTTCTTTTCTTGCACCTAACATGTTCTCAAAACTTTTATTGAATAACTTTGTATTACCTGAAATTTCTACATCATTTCTGTTTAATTCTGATTTTGTAGCTATTATTCTCTTTCTTTTAAGAACAGGGAGAAATAGAAGCTCTTTATAAATATTTTTCATTTCTTATAATTGCAACAAAATTTACAGGACCATTGCTCCAACTCTGAACTTGCAGAGCTAGAGAAAGAATCACATGTCATCATTAACAGTTTACAGTCAACTTCATCATAAACCATGACTAAGATCCATACCAATAGATTTGAACTGACCATGCCATGAATGACTTCAAACTTCCAACCAAATTGTCTGGAATACATTATTTAATGCAGGTGGAAGCAGATTCAATAGTAACTTTCAGAAGGATAACAATATATCGCTGAAAAGTATTATGACTACTTGAGAAGGATAAATTGTCTCCCCACTTTTCAACCTCCTCTATTAGCTACAACTAAGACTTAACTAAGGCTTACTGTGGGGCTATTCATCTTTCCAATCAAATTACGGTTATATAGTTCACCAGAAACAGTAAGGAACCAATTATGCAGTTTTCTTAAGTAAAAAGAGAGCAGTTTTATAACATGGTCAAACCAAGGCAACAAGTATACCTACATGAAGATAAAAAGTATCCTGAGCAGTGGCAACCATTTCAGTTGTTGTCTGGGTTCTTGGTATTTGAACTTCTTTCTTGTTAACTAGCACCTTCACTACTTAAGAGGCTGAATCAGCGCTGTCTCCAACTGGTTCCAGCCAGACAAAAAAAAGTCTTCAGTGTTCTGCCAAATGTAGCTCTCTAAAATATAGCTAAATATGTGAATTCCAATGCCTGACTCTGTTGTTTCTAAGCTTTAAAATTATTTACCATGAGTTTAATCTGCAATACATGAATCTTAGAGTATAGCTGCAAATCAAAGTAGGGGACAAGAGTATCTTCATCTTGTCCTAGGTTTCAGTGCATTTTGATAAGAGAAATACAGAAGTACATAGAAGTACACGGATAAGGCAATGATGGAGAGCTGTGAGTGAGATTTTACAAAATAATTTCACAAATCATAAAGCCAGAATTGGTAACTACATTGTAACATTAAACAGACAATTACAAATAGGAAACACTGACATAATAAGTGAAAAGCACAACAACAAATCCCCACAACAGAAAGTAAATTCTTTGGAATGGAATTACATGCATTATGCAAGATGTTTAATGACAAAAGTTTACCCCTTTCTTGAATGCATTTTTTTGTTGTTTCTAATTCTAAAGTGTTTATTCTGAATCCTATTGCCTTCATGTGGTTTCAAAGTGTGAATCCACTTGGAGAGATGTGGTTTGATTCCATATAACAAGCAGCATTGATGGCAGGAAGACAGGGTGGATTTCGCAGGAAGTATGAATGTCACTAGCTATGAATCAGTTGTAACCTAAAACCCACAGTTTGCGAGTAATGATTGCATCAAATCAACCAAAACATTTATGAGACTGATAATTTTGATCTGCATAGTTTACCTCCCTGGAATAAATAAACATTGCATACATTTTTCGGGACAAGTAAAAAAAATGTTCTATTTTATAAACTGTAATCATCAGTAAGGTTTATCGCAAAATATTTATTCTTTGTGCAATTGCACCAATGCACAAATAAATTATTGATGAAACACTGATTTTTTTCCAAAGGCTAATTTCAAACTCATTCAAATACATCAAAAATATCTTGCTTTTTCGTCAAGAATTTCCGGGAACATTAATTTTCATGCTGATTAGGACAGACAATTTAAAAATGTGAGCTTATTTTTCATGCAGCTCACTCTGAAAAATAACACAATGCACAGCAGGATGGTACTTTGATGATCGCTTTAATAAGATCACCTTCTTTGGGGCTTAAACGCAGTGTGATGCCACTGTCAGGGACAAGAACTTGAAAAGCACGTAATCTGAATGCATGCCATTTCTATCTCAGCATTTCATTTCCATCAGGTGTCATATGCTCACAGACCTGTTTGGAGAGCACAGCAGCATATTCTGGGCTGCCGAAGAAATATTTAGTAGCTCCACATTAAGTTCACCCTGACAGTCAGTGTTGTGTCTGTCTGTTCTCCAGTTGCCTCTTCACAACATTCATTTCTTTGTTCTCCCTCTGACTTTCAGTGGATGGAAAATAATTATATTTTTATTACCTTATCTCCATTCAACCCAGACTCCAAGATCTCACACTGGTTTTGAAAACAACATGATCAAACAGCTTGCGGCACTCTTTAGGAGTTCAATTGTGATCTGAGTAAGTGCTAGGCTTTCGTTAACTTAATCTACTTCCGTAACATCAAGTAACCCCAAGAAGTTGAAATAACTGTTTCTGAAAACTGTTATGGGAGTTTTAAAGCCATTTTCTTCACATTATTCATAGACCGTGTGCTTTCAAAGTGTACATAATCCAAGTATCCTGTCCATTTTAAGATTTAGGTCATTTGCTTGTTGCCAAAGCATAAATCCTAGCTCCTGATGTAGAGACTTTCTCATGTCCTTTAAAAACAGAAAGAAGAGACTTTGCTTTTTCTTAAAACTTGAAACAAATGGAAAATAAACAAAACTCGAGCTTCAGCTATAGCATGAACTGCCGATGCTGGAGAATCTGAGCTAACAAGGTGTAGAGCTGGATGAACACAGCAGGCCAAGAAACATAATCCATAAGCCTTTAATCCATACTCCACCGTGCTATGACTAATCACAATTTAGCAATTTCAGGTTTAAAATGAACAATTAACCAATTGTTGTTTGCAAAAGACAGTTCCAACTTCCATTACTATTTGTGTGTGAAAGTGTTTCCAAGTTTCACTCCTGAAAAATCTGAATTGAGCTTTTAGATTCTGTCTGTACATGTAGACCATCCCTAAGTAGACATAGTTTATCTCTTTTATCCTATCTGTTCCCCACAATATCGCGAAATTCGAAATCTAATCATCCATTAACTTTCAAAAGTCCAGAATTGCAATGTTGCTTCATGCTTTTATCCTTGGAGTTCAGCTGTCATTTAGGCAAATCATTGGCATTTCCATGTCAAGATCAAAAGAACTGCTTTTGTGCAAAAGACAAAGGGTTTGTTAATGATGGAGAAAAGAAATACATCAAATGGGTATAAGTTAAGGTGTGAAAATGAGAGAATTGGTACTCTCTACTGAGTGTAAACTAAACATGGCAAGATTGTGTGTCAGAGTGGGTTGATGTAATACAGTTTTAAACTTTCTTTTAGCTGTGATTGACTCATTTTTCCTTTTGGGATTTTGTGCTTGGACATGCATAGAAAAATGAAAGCAAAAGCATTCTTCCAGGCCTTTTGTTCTTTCTTTGCAGATGGACACAGTTGGTGCAGTAGCTTCAAGATGTGTGTAGCGGTCCCTTTTCGTTATTGGTTCTGCTGGAATGACAACGTGACTCTTAAAAACTAACTGGAATCCTTTTTAACCAGAATACAGAGGCATTCTGGGAATCTTTATTCTGTAAATCCAGGTAGAGAGAGAGATAAAAAACAACTTTCACATTCTGGTTGCAGCTACTTTAGCCACAGCTGATGGCTAGAGCTATCATCACACAGTCTGCTGAGATAGCTGAACTCAAATGAATCTTTCAGCCTATTCTTAATCACAATTAAACAAAATCACTGCTGATGTTGACTGTACTGTTGGAAAAGGTAAGTTCAATTTTGTTGGATTTCTCTATTTTGTCTTTACAGTCTCTTGTGCATGTCTACAGAAGCTTAGAATCTTTGTAGCGTTGAAATTTCAACTGACGATCTTGGAATATCTTGAATTATTTATTAATATGTGGTGATCAATTTTTAAGGTACACATCAAGCTGTCTGCTTTCAACTGCAGTGAATCAACAAGTGCAGTTATGTGTCTTCTGGGAGGCATCCTGTAAGATTGTGTTCATTTTAAAAAGACAGATTTTGCTTATTAGCAAAATATATACGATTATTACAAGTTATGACAGCTATATTCAGCTCTATTTCCTTCTGACTGTGATGCCATCATGGTGACTTATGTTTTCTTGTATTTGTCTGGATGAAGTTGGAGACATTCACAGTTTTTATGTTCCAATGCCATTGAAGCAAATGCACGTTAAAATGAGGAAAGCTGTAGGTTTGATTGGAAGTTGGTCGAAAAGTTATACCCAGCCACATTAGAACTACAACAAAGTGCTGTGGATGTTGGAAATCTGAAGCAAAAATCTAAACTGTTGGAGATACTCAGCAGGTCTGCCAGTATCTGTGGAAAGAAAGCAGAGTTAACATTTTGAGTCCAGTGGTCCTCCTTCAGTAGCAGAATACAAAGGCTTTTTGGGCACCTTTATTCTGGAGATACAGTAGTAAAATTAGGCCATTGAGTTTGCTTCACCATTTGATACCTATGTATAGTTGTCTTGTTCTTAGAAATTAGGAAACGGCTTTTGAAGCAAATTAGGAAACCTTCTGGGAGGCTTTTTCAAGACTTCACTGATACTCTATTAACATCCGTTAAAAGGATTAGAGTTAATGTATGGAATTGTGTACCCTGGTTCCACTCATTCTGCTATTGTCACACATGGTCTGTCGGCAGAGACAAGGAGTTCTACTCCAGCTTTTAGAGTGACCAGGTATATCTGTATCAGTTTCCTAAGACCCTGTAATGATGGCTGACAAATTGTTGCATGTATCGCAGCCATGCAATAAATTTTCTTGTCTAAGAACATCCTCTCTTCTGTAGATACTGAACAGTCGTGCATCCTGTACCACTAAACAATAGCTAGTCCAAGCCAAAGCAAGGAAAAAGATGATTTGTGATAATAAGCTACATCAACAACCCTTACCCAGCGCCACAGATGCAAATACCACAAGGTGCCAGCAGTGGTCATCAGGGGGAGAAAAAAACCAAGGAAATCTATTGTGAATCAGATATTTGGTTATCAGAAGGTCTAGGCCCGAAACGTCAGCTTTTATGCTCCTAAGATGCAGCTTGTCCTGCTGTGTTCATCCAGCCCCACACTTTATTATTTAGTTAGCAGTAGTTGGCTTGGGGTCTGGTATGGCCATCAGGAGAAATGGATGAAGGATGTGAAATAAGAGACTGCATTATCAGTTGTGGTAAGGGAGGAGTCAGGGCAAGGTCAGCTCCTTCAAGACATCTCATTTCTTCTTGACATCCTTGGCCACTTTGGGAAGGTTTATGCTAAAACCACACCTTCAAGTAAGTGTATCTTATTTTGCATGATAACCACATAATACCAGATTTTCACCATTTAACCAAGCTGATGTTCTCTTGTCTCCCAAAGCGCCCACCGCTCTGCTTTCTAATCAGTGTGATTCCCTCAATTTGGGCACATTTTAAAAAAAAATAAATTTCAAGTTAGTTACTTCTCCCCGATTAAATGAAATTAAGCCATTTTTCTACATCTGATTAAATTACGATTTTGCTGATGCCGTTGAAAACAGCTCATTATCTCCTTTATGGGATTATTAGGCAGAGGACAGAATGCTTGAGTACATTTTCCCCAAACATCTGTTAATACAGATGCAGGAACAAAAGAATGAAAGAGTACAGTCATAGTTCAGATGGGAGTAGGGTGATGCAAATATACAAGTACAAAATGAAAATGAAGAAGTAGATAAAAATTTCTTTGGGATATGTATTCAAAATGAATTGTACTCCTTTCTTTAGTTTTGACAATTCTCAGTTCTCTTTGCTTGCTCCCCTGCAGTACTGATTCTTTGTTTGGGGGCATGTTTCTTTCATTGCCTGTTAACCATCTTGTACTTTGCTCAAACTGGTGACGCTTTAGGTTTGAGCCATGACAACATATGTTGAAATGCTATCAAATAAGTGAAGCCTGATCTTGTCTCCATCTGATCTACATTCCCAGCACTGATTTGCGAATAGTGCCTTGCAAGCACAATTCTTTGCTTGCTTTTCTCTCTGCAGCTAACCAAGGACAATGAAGGCATCTCTGAGATCACCTCTGGCTGACATCAGAACTTAGATCAGTGGTTAAAAATTGAATGTTAGTCTTTTGCATAACTGAGCTGTTCACTGAACCATTAGGAGAACTGTCCAATGTTTTTAAAAGTAATTTCTATTTAACAGATAGATATTATTTAATTGGCTGGCTGATTAAATGGAACTGTCTGTACTGGTTCAAAATGTCCTTGTTTAAATTGAATCAACAGTAATTAAAAAAAAGCCTTACATGACATTTTAGTCAAATGTTAAATGATTCCTACCAAGAACAAAAAAAAGTAGCAGATTTCTAACTGAACGTGTAAAAATTCCTGTCTGCACACTTGTTGGAACCATTCTATTTGTGAAGAGTCAGCCAGCTCTACAGAACATGCATCAAATGAGCTGATTCAATACAACTATTGCAGCTGAATGTAATGAAAAAGCCCTGGGGAACTTGTCAGCTTGCTCCACATCAATCAAGTGCTTCTCACTTTATTTGTGATGTGGTTTTAAACCATAAATGATTGTTTATTGTTTGAAACTAATCCAGTACTTACTCTGCCAAGGGGCCTCTTTATTGTGGATATTGAAAGCTCTGGCAGGAATTTTGCAGCGATATATGATGGATAGCATTCAAGTCTTACATGAGATGAGGGGGAGAATGAAATTTTATTTTGCTCTCATAATACTTCAGGCCACCGACCATTCTGTCACATATCACCTGGAATAAATTGGTGATTGTTTTGTCTGTAGGGGCTGCTCATTCTCTTTTCTTTCCCCCTACCAGAAATTTCCATGCAGGTCCATGTGTCTCTAACAAAATGACAGTTAACCTGATCCTCTACAGTCAACATATACAATGGGTGAGTCATATAAAGTGTGCTGAGAGGATTTTCACAGGTATCAGCCGTGGATAGTGCTGCAAATGATCAAGGCAGGAAGGAATAATGGTTGCATGAAAGTACAATTTAATGATTCATTTCCAAATTGAGTCAGTGTCTTTTTTGGGTCTAATTTCTCTCAGAAGAATTTTACAGAGGGCATGCATTGCTCCGTGCCCCCACCCTTATCATTTACCCCTTGCAACTATGTTGGTCAGCAGCTCACTGGCTTTCAAAAGGATCTCCCTGCTGTGGTACCATGCTGGAATAATACACTATCTTTAATGACCTGACCTCAGGATTTCTGGCAGGACATCCTGCCATTGAGAGCTGTTGGATGTAGCAGGGACTCTGATAGGGTGAAGTCCCAAGAAGAAGAAGAAGCTCTATGAATATCAGACCGAAAGTAAATATGGGATTTTTTTGATCAGCAAGATACATTTGATCAGGTATCTTACCAGCAGGTGAGGTTAGGAAGTGGCTGAGGTTGGATTCTGGAGATTAGGGAAGGAGACACAAGTGGGCACCACCTATGGCCAGAGTTTGGGGGGGGGGCAGTGCTTACCATCATAGAACATAGAACAATACAGCGCAGAACAGGCCCCTCGGCCCTCGATGTTGCGCCGGCCTGTGAGCTAATCTAAGCCCAGCCCGCTAAACTATCCCATCATCATCCATATCACTTCATTCCCAACTATTACCCCATATTTGGAAAATATTGGACAGACCACTATCTTTCTGCCTTTGTTAGCCCACCATACGATGGTGATGGAAACAGAAATAAGCCTTTCATTTGCTTTTAGCTGGGTAATTAACAGTGAAAATCAGTCAGACATCCCAATCTGGCCTAACTCCATTTGCCAGCATTTGTCCCACGTACCTCTAAACTCCTCCTATTCATATATCTATCCCCCTGCCTTTTAAATGTTGTAACTGTACCTGCCTCCAACACCTCCTCTGGTAGAAGGGTCCTGACCCGAAACATCAGCTGTCCTGCTCCTTTGATGCTGCCTGGCCCACCGTGTTCCTCACCGAGTTCCATGCTGTGTTATCTCAGAATCCAGCATCGGCAGTTCTTATTACCTCCTCTGGTAGATCATTCCATACATGCACCATACTCCCTGTGAAAACTTTGCCCCTCATATCCATTTAAATCTTTTCCCTCTCACCTTAAACCTATGCTGTCTAGTTTTGAACTCTGCAACCCTGGGGAAAAGACATTTGTTATTCACCTTATCTATGCTCTTCATGACTTTATAAACCTTTAAGTTTATCCCTAATCCTTCATTGCTCCAGGGAAAAAAAAACATCTCCTCCCTCCAACTCTACCCTTCAGTCCTGGCAGCATCATCTCAAGTTTAACATCCCATCTATAGAAGGATGGCCCTAATTTTCAGCAGTATTCTAAATGTTCATTCACCAATGTCCTGTACGGCCACAACATGACATGCCAACTCCTCTACTCAATGCACTGTCCAATAAAGGCAGGCACGCGAAGCATCTTCTCCTTCATTGTGTCAATCTGTGAGTCCACTTTCAAGGAACCATGCACCTGCACTTTAGGGTTCTTAGTTCATATTTGTATTCATGTATCTGAACTTGTTGATTCTTGACCCTTAGACCTTTAGGCGCATGGGGCAGGATGTCTAGAAAGATAGTGGGATTGGAGAGCGGGATTTTCTTCATTTTCTTTTCTCTGCCTCAGTGCTACCTCACTATTAAGGTGTTTGGACTCACAGCAAGATGCAGCGAGATGGATAAGTTTTTGCTACTTTGAGCGATTGGTTGCAAGTAGTTTCTTGTTGGTAATGCCAATGCTGCTATGCTTGAAGAAGGGCTTCAGAGCAACAAACACGTCATAAAATTCAACAGTAAATGAATTCAGACAGATGCATTTTCACCTGAAGGAGGAAAATCAAATATTAACTTTTCCTCAAATAAATGGGTTATCGTTTGAACGACCTTCCATGGCTAAGTGTTATGCACTCTGTTGTGTGAAAATTTTTCCCTGTAATTTCCTCTGAATTGTTTCGAATACGGTTCCCTCAATGAAACATGCCTGTTTGCAGCTGAATTGTGTTATTTTGCAGCGTTTAAATAGATTCCATTTTCTTGCTACAAATTGTCTTTTGTGTACGAAACAAAACCTCTACAAGACAGTATTGTAGTTTTGCTCCTGATAACAGATCTATTCCCACACTTCAGGCAGAAGGCGTGTTGTCTTTTGTATTTCACTCCACTTTCCCATTATTTTCTGAGTGAACAATGCTGAGTTAAAAACACCCATACCAGCAATTTCTACTAAACAACAAGATTCTTTTATTTCTTTTCACAGATAGCTGGTTAATTTTATAGAAAGATCATTTATGTCATCATCCAGCAGCAATGGCCATTTACTATTTTTATATTCATTCATGGGATATGGGTGACACTGGCTAGCCAGCATTTATTGCCTATCCCTGGGTACCCTCAACAAAGTGGAAATGCACTGCTGTATTCACAATGTTTCAGTAAATTTAAGGTAAATTTAAGAAAGGGAGGAAAGTTTGCATTAGAATCCAACGCTAAATCTGTTAATCTCCCCTTGACCTAAAATTAAACACCATGTTTAAATATCAAGATCTTTCTGGCGATCGTAGGGTACTCCTTAAGTGTTCTGAATTCCTTTCTGTTTAAAGTCTGTGTGCTCTACTTCACTAACTGTTGGACAGAACAGTCAATGTATTGTGAAAGAAATAGAGGCAAAGTCATTTCAACAACATTTGTCTTGCGTTGAGTTGGACTGAGAATGACATACAGGTACATGACTTCAAACCTAATGTCCCCAGGACCAAGACTGCACTGGATTTCAGATACAGCCTGATTTCAGGTTAGGCACTTTGAACAGTAGTTGGCTTTGACCATCCAGATTGAGTGCTGTTACAGGCCAAATAGAGCAGTGTGCAAGTTAGTGAAACCAGTAACTTGCCTGCAGTCGCGTCACGCCAGCGGAAGACTCCACTGAATTGTTCATGTAAGTTTTTTTTAAACAATGTTACTCAATTAAATTCAACACAAAAAATGTGGCAGTTTGCTGACAACTTCAGTTTTAAGGCAGTCTGATTTTGGAGAGATTATTTGTAAGACCATTTGTTGTATCCTAGAACAACAGTCATCAATAAATTGTAGTTTCATCATTTTTACATTCTTAGATAATCAGGGAAGCCTACAGCTTAGATAGTTTTTCAGTCCATCATGACATTTACACTGGATTTCTGAAACAACTATCAAATAGTCCTTGTTCCAACTTCTTTTTCTATCATTCTTCAAAGTTTTGCTATTTATAAACAATTTATATCAAATCTTCTTATGCACATTGCTATTGAAAGTGGTTCTAATGTCCTTTCAGGCAATGCATTCCAGATCATAACAAACTTACTGAGCACGATAATGCTTTTTGATCAGTCCTGTGGTCATATTGCCAATTACTTTACATCTCTGTCCTTACATCACTGCCTCTCTGTCAGACGAAAGAGTTTCTCTTCAACCACTAAAACTATACTTTAGAATTTGTTATTAGGCAACAAGTAAAATGTGAAAATAATTCTGGCTCATTATAGTGATTTTCTGTGACATGCAGCAATGTTATCAGATACAAAAGGCATTGGTAAGATTACATTAACAATATCAGGTAAAACACTTTTCTCTCAATACTCACTAGGATACCGCAGTAAGAAAACCCATTTAAAACCTATTTCTATGTTTTAATTAAGTGTCAAGTAACTTGCTAATGAGGCATTTTGAAAGAGGTCTTAGCTTACCATTCTTACTCAGGTCCCTAAATTATGCAAAATGACATTGGCTTCCTTTATGGAAATATCTTGCATTTACAACTGGCTTATAAGTGACCTCCATTTATTACCTGATAATTAACTCTAATGTTTTGTCATTTAGTTATTCTTTCACTTTTCTGTAATATTTGTATGAGTGACAGGCATCTTCACTTAAACTCCTGTCAACCACCCATAGCCCTTTCTTATCATAAGTATTATTGGGGTACAGGGCATTTGTTTCAGTTGAATGTAGTGGGAGAGCTGCAGTGACTCTTGTAGTAAAATGATGATAAAATTTGTTTCCTGAGGTCTTAAATTAGATCATTCAGTTAACAACAGAATAAAAAAAGCTGTACACCTCACACATGAATTAGCCTACATGAGAAGAAACTTTGAACATTTTTAATGAACATAAACATTCCATAGAAATAAAAATACCTAAGGCTGAGAAATTAGCTTCAATTTACTTTCTATGAGTGCCAATCAATAACATTGATAACGTGCCTCTCCTTGGCTCCCAAATTGTTTGATGCTTATTGCCCATGTCAGAGTTGAAAGAAAATGATAAATTACTTAATGATAGCAAGGTAGTGAAGGGCAGGTATCCTAAAATCCCAACAACAAGGAGTGCCTTCTGTGGAATTTGCAAAGTAGACTAAAGATCAATGTTTGGGAAGGGGTTTGGCCAATCAATGCAGTGAAGACAGAATGGCCAATTGGTGAGATGGAAGATAAAGATTTCATTAGGGTTGGGAAATGCAATTCTTCTCCTTGTTGATGAAAAGGAATGTTGGAAAATTAATTACTCGCTTTACCTAACTGCCCCTGCATCTCTTTCTTTGCCTAGCATTCTGACCCCTGGGAAACTCAGCCAAGAGCCAAATAACCAACTCAAAATCCCAATTGCTAAGAATATTTACAGAACACATGAAGTGTTCGGCCTTTCCGAGATATGAAAACATGCATTTCACTCAAGCTGCCCACCGGAATAGTGGTAGCAGGTTTGGGGTATATCACTCAATTTTTAATTTATATTCTTTCACTCCTACTCGTT
Organism: Stegostoma tigrinum; assembly: GCF_030684315.1. NCBI lineage: Eukaryota > Metazoa > Chordata > Chondrichthyes > Orectolobiformes > Stegostomatidae > Stegostoma > Stegostoma tigrinum. The sequence goes on along the minus strand of NC_081368.1, from coordinate 57,427,093 downwards.
GTTGGTGTTTAAGGGATGTTGATCGTGAGCCCTGTGTGATGGCAAGGTTTCCATTGAATGAAAGAAACGTATCAAGAAAGTTGACAACTTTTAAAAGCTCCGAGCTGACTGAGAAGTGCCAGACAAAGATGTACCAATATAAAAATAAAATCAAATTAAAACTATTGGAATGATTAGAGATAATAGGAACTGCAGATGCTGGAGAATCTGAGATAACAAGGTGTAGAGCTGGTTGAACACAGCAGGCCAAACAGCATCTTAAGAGCAGGAGAATGATTAAGCTGGAAGTGGAGTTTTTTAGCACACAAAAAAAAATTGCAGCTATTTATCAAGGTCAATCACATCCATGCAGAAGTGACATGCAGAGCTCTGTTTACTTTAAGCAATTTGCAACCTCAAAACAAAACATAGATTAACCTTTCATTATGTTTGTTCATTCATGCAGTGAGTGTCTTGACAACCTAAGAAGGCAAAAGGAGAAAATAAACTCAGCAGTAGGTGAAGCACAGATCAAAAAAATAAAATAATTTGATATTACTGAGTTGCGAGATTAGGAGACCCCATAGCTGAAAGCTCCACTAAACTGTCAGTGAAAACCAACAGAAATCATCGCTCCAGCACAGCAATAGGTTCCTCATTGTACAGTCGACATAAAATATTTACTCTTTAGATTTAATTACATGGTGTTCCTTTTGCTTAGCCCCATCTGCCTCTCTAGTATCATTTTTCATTTGTGCTATTGATGTTTTTGAAGGTGATCAGTTTGCATTAACTAAAAATAATGCTGCTTCAAAGGAAAGTGGGAACGAAGCAAATCAAAGAGATTTATAACAAAGTGCTTGTTTGCTTCTGTCTTTCAGTTGACAGATTAACAAAATATAGAAGTGAGTTTTATTGGAAAGCATCACAGTAAGTGATAGGCTGCAAATTTATTTACAGAATGTAGGCCAGTAAGGGGAAGCAGTTAAATAAATATCACAAGGTAATGCCATTTTCATTTCTACAGTTACTTGGTTATTGAATAGTTAGAAATATTGTTTATTTCATGATTTGTTAAATGATATTTTAGGTTATTTTCATTTCATCTAAATTTTCTTTTAAATTGGGATGATAATGTATTTCTTTAATTGGGACATTGATGATAGATGGTGCATTGATTCAGACTGATGACACAAAGAAGCATAGCAACATAGAAAATAGAAGCAAAAGAGTAAGCCACTTGGCCCCTTGAGCCTGCTTCATCATTCAATATGATCATGATTGATCATCCAAATCGGTACCTTGTAGCCCTTTCTCTCCATATCCTTTGACACCTTTGGCCCTCAGACAGATAGGCTGTTTGTCATGTTTTTCAGTAGGCATGTATCTAGTGGGGTGGTAACACCTCTGCGAATGGCTCACCAAGACACCAATTTAACACTGACAGCATATGTCAGCTGCCTGCAAGGCAAAAAAACACATGTACTTTCAAAGTAAATGGCAACTTCAGAAGGTTGTGGAGGCTTCTCTTCAGTCCAATCAAGTGGGGAACGTTGTTGGTCACGGAATCTTGGCACCATTAGTTACTGGCACAGTCCGCACACAATCCAGGGTAATCTTACTGTCAAAATCATGGCACATCAGCCCTGAGGCCAGCCAATGGCACATAGCTGGCATGGCTGGCACTCATTCACAGATATTATCCCATTTTCCCATGCTAGTCACAGCTTGAACATGATACCACATATAGCTATATCCCATCTGAGTACCATCTACATCAGTGCTACCCTGCCCACAGTGCCCACTGGACATCTGCACATTGTCATTGTCTAGCAGGAAAAACTAGTACAAAGACAAAAAAATGAACAGTTCCAAACATGAGTCTTTATTTACAGACAGAAAAAGGGAACACAAACAGAGCCAATAGAGGCTGCATTTCGCCATGAAAATGCAAACAAGGTTTCAGCATCATGACATTTGTGTGCATCGTGAACACAGTACTTATTACAAGTATGATGAGGAGCTGGAGGAACACAGCAGGCCAAGCAGCATCAGAAGAGCAGGAAGGTTGACGTTTTGGGCCAGGACCCATTTCCGAAAAAGGGTCCTGAACCGAAAAGTCAACTTTCCTGCTCCTCTACTGCTGCCTGGCCTGCTCTGTTCCTCCACCTTCACACTGTGTTTTCTCTGATTCCAGCATCTGTAGCCCTTACTATCTCTGAACTTTGTTACTCGTACTTGTGTTCAGAATCTTAACTGGACAGAGTGCCTAAATTAGAGTACAAAAACAAAAATAGATGATAGCAATATGAAGAAGATTCACCGCAGAATATGTGCAAAAATACAGCATTAACTTATAAAATTTAGGCAATCAAAATGCAGGCAGCTGAGAGTGAAAGTTGGTATCGTTACTATACAAACATGTCACACTGACAATAGAGTATAAGAAATATTTGGCCTGAATGCTGAAAGAACCATGCAATAATTTTAATGGTAAAGATAATTAATACTGGTCAACAACTCTTATTGCCGAGTAGTCTCCATTTCTTTCACGCTGACCTTGCTGTAAAACCTACTTGAGACCTTGTGTATCCTTTCATTTATATAGCAACTTTTTACCAGCTCTTCTATTGATCATCCTGAATTCCTGTCCAAAATGAGCAGAATGCTCTTGAAATATGCTAAGGTGTGTCCTGTGCTTGTTTTAAGAGACAAGGGCCATATCTTCCAAGAAGACATGAATAAAGATTCTGTGCCGGAGGCCAGATCCCCTTCCTCAAGGTGTTGGGTCACTTGATTAGTGACCTGTGCAGGGCTACCGGAGTCTTCTATCAGAAACTAAATTTATTTTTCCTATCTCCCGTAACCACCATTCCACACTTACCACATTCCCCCTCCCCTAACTGCTCCAGATCTTTGCGGATCCGCAAGGAGCAGCTTCTATCAGCTCCACAGAAATCCTCTGGCCTACTGCCAACAGGTCTGTGGACAATCATTTTGACATTCACATCAGCTGCAAGACCAATATTGTGTCCACCCCGTGGCTATCCCATCTGGAAAATATTTTCCATTGTGTTGCAGTCCTAACAATGAATATGATTAAGCAAAATACTGCTGATTGTATCTTAAAATTCAATGCAATGCATTTGGCGAGATTTAACATAGCAAACTGTGTTTTAGTTGGCACTTTGTGAACAGGCATTCTGAATTATCTACCTCAAATACCGCAAATTTTACTGTACAATTCTGTAGAATTATTGTAGTTTTTTTAAAATTTATGACACTCAAAAACTATGCTTGTTCAATTGAATGACCACGTGAAATATCAACAGTTGATTCAATTTCGAGTCAATTTCTCCTCAAAGACCATTATCTACTGTATCGTCCAAGTAGTCAATTGAGGGTGTGAGTGAGAAGGTTTTCTGTTGATGATTTTTATTTAAGGCAAAATTGCATTAATATGTAAGCGATTTGTGCTGTAAATAAAGTATAACAGTGATGTGTATACTCCCTACATTATGTTACTATTACTTCCTGTGTGTTTTTACATTGATTATGTGGACCTCTTGATCAAATGGAATATTTGATCAACCAGTACACTCCTGGTCCCATAGATGCTGGATAATTAAAAGTTTGCTGGAATTAGAAAAATATAGTTTTAATTTAAAGCGGGCCAGGACACGAAGAGCCAGAGTGAAGTGTGAGGTGACAGATATCATTAGGCCTGTCCTTTAACTTGCTCCCTCTCACTATCCTTTGTAAAATAGGTGGGAGAAGTGCACAGCTGGATATGGGAACTCTTAAAATCCGGTGAACTTATGATTTACAGAGAGTTTAAAAGCTGTTAAACCCACTGGGCCTTATTACATTACAATGTCACAAGTCCACATTACAATGTGAGTAATTAGTGTTGTGGAACCCTTTAATTGTCTCTTTCAAACTACCAGTTACAAACATAAAAGGAACAATAATCAGGCCCTACACTATAAATGTTATATCGTTTTCCTCAGAGAAACATTCAGGTTGAATCATTTTGCAATAAAATGAATATAAAATGGTAAAGCCACTTGTTGAGAGTGTTACTGCAGTCTTATGGAAATTTCAATTACAGCATGAACAGAGTGAGAGCAATAAACAGCAAAAAGGTTCGGTTTATTAAACAATGGATAACCAGAACTGCCAACTGAATACAAAACAATGCAAGAATGCACCCTGCAACAATATATTTAGATTGCAGGCATTTTGATCAGTTTAGATTCTCATTGAAGCTAATTGCTTTTCCCATATGTAATTCAACCATCAGACAAATAATTTTTCAACAATGGCTCCGTGTAGTCATCCGATTTTGCATGAACTGGTTTATAAAAGCTGTTTTCAACACTTGATTCATTCATTGCCTGTCTGTAATTGCCCAGAGGAAAGTTTAGTCAACTGCATTACTGTGAATCTGGAAACGATTGTGGGTGACACCAACATTCTCTAAAGGACATTGGTGAACCACGTGGGTTTTCCAACAATTCATAATGATCATCATTAAACTCTTAATCAGATTTTTATTGTGTTCAAATTCCACAGCTGCCATTGCAGGATTTGAATCCAGGTCCCCAGACCGTTACCTAGGTCTCTGGATTAGTAGTCTAATGATAAAACTACTAGGCCATTGCATCCCTTCAAGTATTAGACCAGTTAATTTCCAAATCTGCTTGTCTGTGCATTGATGATCATTTTGACTTATGGATATTGTTATAATATAACAGCACACACATTTGAGTACACACATCTTACACTACTGACAAGCATTACATGGCTCAACATGTTATGTAAGGGCGAGGCAGGAGGTTAGAGGGTGGGGTATGTTGCTGGTGGGGCTATCATGGCAACTCCAAATGAGAAGGAATTAACCTCCCTGAAGGCAAGCTGACTAGACTGTATGGGAAAGTTCACCTCTGTGCTTTCAATGCCCTGGGCAAGGGCACTGCCACCATGGATATGTCATGTCGTTCACAGGGAGCTGACCTACAAAGCTGTAAGGATGCAGCTTCTCATGGCATACATGATTGCTGGGAGGAGGCCAACTGGGCAACATTACAGGGTGACAGATGCTCCCAGGAATGATGGAGCAGGCTGACAGCAGAAAGCTCTTCGAGAAATAGAACTACATTTGATTCTGCTGTAGCACATGTTCTGGCCATAATTGGCCATAACGTGACTGACAGAAAGGGGAACACTACTTCTGAAATGAGAACGTGTGTTGGCTACTACATGATTCCATCGATAAGTGGAGGAGTATGCGTCAACATCACATGATCGTTTTGTGGACTTTGTCCTGAGCATGAGCAATGTTAGCGCCATGTGATCATTCCGTGGACTTTATTGTGAAGCGCCATCAAGCCACCTTGACATTTTTGCAAGGTAAAAGTGTTACATTTACTTTAATTCCATTATTAGATGTGAATTAAACATTTATTCAAACTGTGCTATCCTTTGTCTTAGGCGTTTGAGTGGCTTTTGAGTGATATTTTTTGATCGTCTGCCCCTAACTCCACTTTTTCCTGTAGATCCTGTTATTTCTATAGCGTGATTTTCTATAACACGATGTTGCATTGGAAATGCAACTATCACGTTACAGCAGAACCGACTGTATACATCTGACAAGGCTGCCTCCGCAGATCCACTTGAAAACAATATCAAGTTGATACAGATCAACCCTGTCAATATCTTGGTCATCCTGCTTTACCAGAATAAACAAAGAAGTACAGGCATCACCTGCTCTGACTGCAATGTCAAGAGTGACAGGAACAGCAACAGCAGGATTTGATACCAGTTTCAGACCAGCTTATAGAGGCAGAGCAGAGGGTTAAGGTAGATGGCAAGTGTTGACATGAAACCAAGTCGACAAGGTTCAATGTTTATGTCTGCTTATGACAAACTATGAGCATCATTGCCATCTCAGTATCTCCTGGAAATTCTCTCTGACATCTTCCTGCTTCTGAATAATCTCTTGTGTCCTTATGAATAAGGGGAGGGAATCACATCCTACATAGAAGGGAATGGCAGCTGTCAATTTCTATGTCAGACAATTGTTACAGAGAACTGTTGGGGAAATGTGTGTAATCTCACAGAGAACTCTCCTTATAATATCCAAGAGATCACTGATCCTCTGTTTGCTCAGGCAAACCTCTTTATTAATTTCCTGTAGAACTTCCCAAAGTGAGTCCATCAGCCAGGGTATTTGCAAGGCAAATATCATTACAAGATTTCTGTAGATCAATTCTACCCATGCAGCCACCACAGCACCCTCTCAGCAACCAGCGGTCTTCATGAAAAGGAAAGGGTTCCACTCTGTGAATTAGAAATAATGGGAACTGCAGATGCTGGAAAATCCGAGATAACAAAGTGTAAAGCTGGATGAACACAGCAGGCCAAGCAGCATCTTAGGAGCGCAAAAGCTGACGTTTCGGGCCTAGACCCTTCATCAGGAAAGGGGGAGGGGGGCGAGAGTTCTGAAATAAATAGGGAGAGGGGGGAGGCGGATCAAAGATGGATGGAGGAGAAGATAGGTAGAGAGGCCACAGAGAAGTTAAAGAGACAGGGATGGAACCAGTAGAGGTGAGTGTAGGTGGGGAGGTAGGGAGGGGTGGGTCAATCTGAGGAGGGTGGACTGGTCAAGGGGGCGGGATGATGTTAATAGGAAGGAAATGGAGGTGCGGCTTGAGGTGGGAGGAGGGGACAGGTGAGAGGAAGAACAGGTTAGGGAGACGGTGATGAGCTGGGCTGGTTTTGGGATGCAGTGGGGGGAGGGGAGATTTTGAAGCTTGTGAAATCCACATCGATACCATTGCGCTGTAGGGTTACTAAGTGGAATATGAGTTGCTGCTCCTGCAACTTTCAGGTGGCATCGTTGTCATCCCAGGAATGGGAGGGGCAGTTGAAATGATTCACGACTGGGAGGTGCAGTTGTTTATTGTGAACCGAGCGTAGGTGTTCTGCAAAGCAGCCCCCAAGCCTACACTTGGTTTCCCCAATGTAGAGGAAGCCACAACGGGTACAGTGGATACAGTATACCACATTGGAAAATGTGCATGTGAACATCTGCTTGATGTGGAAAGTCTTCATGGGGCCTGGGATGGGGGTGAGGGAGGAGGTGTGGGGGCAAGTGTAGCATTTCCTGCAGTTGCAGGGGAAAGTGCCAGCTGTGGTGGGGTTGGAGGGCAGTGTGGAGCAGACAAGGGAGCCCCGGAGTGGTCACTCCAGAAAGCAGACAAGGGTGGGGAGGGAAAAATGTCTTTGGTGGTGGGGTCGGATTGCAAATGGTGGAAGTGTCGGAGGATGATGCGTTGTATCTGGAGGTTGGTGGGGTGGTACGTGCGGAGGAGGGAGATTCTCTTCTGATGGTTTTGTGGGGACGGGGTGTGAGGGATGAGTTGCGAGAAATGTGGGAGACATGGTCGAGAACATTTTTGACCACTGCGGGGGGGGATGTTGCGGTCTTTGAAAAATGAGGACATCTGCGATGCATGGGAGTGAAATGCCTCATCCTGGGAGCAGATGCGGTGAAGGCAAAGGAATTGGGAATAGGGGATGGCATTTTTGCAGGAAGGTGGGTGGAAGGAGGTGTATTCTATGTAGCTGTGGGAGTCGGTGGGCTTGAAATAGACACTGGCTTCTAGGTGGTTGCCGGAGATGGAGACAGAGAGGCCCAGGAAGGTGAGGGATGTGTTAGAGATAGTCCAGGTGAACTTGAGGTTGTGGTGGAAGGTGTTGGTGAAGTGGATGAACTGATCAATCTCCTCAAGGGAGCACGTGGCGACACCGATACAGTCATCAATGTAATGGAGGAAGGGGTGGGGTTTAGGGCCAGTGTAGGTATGGAAGAGGGATTGTTCCACGTAACCTACAAAGAGGCAGGCTTAGCTTTGGCACATGCAGATACCCATGGCCACCTTCTTTGTCTGTAGAAAGTGGGAGGAATCGGGAATTGTCTGATTTATTTATGACCACAACAGACATATGCTGCATATCTGTGCATGTTATTTAGTGAGTGTTCACAATGCCTGGCATTCCGGAGCACTCATAGGTCCTACATTGTTCACTTCCCCTTGGCATATATAGGGATAGTGAGGTAGCAGTAAGACATGCTCCCTGTAATGCTGGATGATTACATTCATCACGAATCCACACACTGACATTGAGGAGAGATATGATATTATCCATTCTTCCAAAATGGAGGAGACAATTGGTTCCTGAAGATGAGATTCCTACATATGGACCAAACAGGCTCTGCATTGCAATATACCCCTGAGAGACTGTCTGACATCCTTTCATTTACTGTTGAACATTTGTATCATTGGAAGAGAAGACAGACCATTAGTTGCTAAAGATGCACAAATTCTTTAAAGTGGAATAATCAAGAATGGCTGCGCTTCTAAGATGAACAGACACAATTTTGCATCCTCACATCTGCCATTCGAATTTCTCCATTGGTACAGGACAGATCTTGATTGTTACCCATCAGCTCAAACCACACTTTCCCTGAATGTTATGCAAATGCAGAAATCAAGAAGGCCTCTGCCAGGTCCCTGTTTTTCCTAGATCATTCCAGCTTGCCCTACAATCAGAGCAAGAGAAGCGTTAAGTGTGTTGGGACCATGTGCAGGAGCACTTGATGGGCATGCATCATCCTGTCAAGTGAGTGGGAAGAGTAGTGCCAAAGGTGGACATGAGTCCTTCAGTGTACAACATGCCTGTGATGGTGCAGTGGGCAGGACTTGGCATGCCTCTCTGACCATAGAGTTAGCCTGAGTGAAAGCCATGAAAGGGGGAATTCAGCATTTTGACCCAGCACAGGAGAAAGAATGGTTGTATACTTCCAAGTCAGCATGGTGAGTGGCTTGGAGGCGAATTTACACATGGTCATGTTGTTATATATCTGCTGGCTTTGTCCTTCTCAGTTTAAGTGGCCATGCATTTGAAGGTGCTTCCTGAGCACCTTTGGTGAATTTCTGCTGCGTGTCTTGTAGGTAACACATGCTGGTGTAACTGAGCATCGGTACTGGAGAGAGTGGATGCTTGTGGATGTGGTGCTAATCAAGTGGCTGCTTTGTCCTGGATGCTGTCAAGCTTCTTGAGTGTTGTTGGAGCTACACTAATCCAGGAAAATGGGGAGTATTCCATCACACCCCAGTCTTGTACTTTGGAGGTGATGGACAGGCTTTGGTGGTGGTCAGGAGGTGAGTTACTGACTACTGTTTTCCAAAACTCTGACCTGATCTTGTGGACGCTATGTTCAAAAGTTCGGTCCAGTTGATTTTCCAGTTAACAGTAACTCCCAGGATGTTAGTTGGGGATTCAGTGACAGTAATACTATTGAATGTCTGAAGATTCTTGGAGATAGTTATCGTCTGGCATTTTGTATGGTGCGAATGTTACGTGCCACTTGTCAGCCCAAGCCTGGATATTGTCCAGATCTTATTGCACTTGAAGATGGACTGCTTCACAATCTGAGGAGTAGCTAATGGTGCTGAACTTGTGCAATTATCAGTGAATATCCCAGTTCTGACCTTATGATAGAGGGAAGGTAGTTGATGATGCGTGAACCTAGGACACTACCGAGAGGGCCTCCTGTAGTGATGTTTTGGAGCTGAGGTGGCTGACCTCCAACAATTACAACCATCTCCCTGTGTGCCAGGTATGACTTTAACCACTGGAGGGTTTGCCCCTGATACCCATTGATTCCAGTTTTGCTAGGGCTCTTTGATGCCATACACAGTCAAATGCAGCCTTGATGTTAAGTGCTGTTATTCTCACCTCTGGAATTCAGCTGTTTTGTCCATGTTTGAACCAAGGCTGTAATGAGATCTGAGCTGAGTGGCCCTGGCGGAACCCAAATTGGGTGTCGCTGAGCAGGTTATTGCAGAGCAGGTGCTTCTTGTTCGCACAAATGAACTTGCCTTCCATCACTTTACTGATAATCGAAAGTAGGCTGATGGGACGTTAATTGGCTGGGTTTGATTTTTCCTGCAAATTATGTGCAGAACATGCCTGGGAAAATTCCCATAGATGTCAGTTTTGCAATTGTATTGGAAAAGTTTGGCTAGGGAAGAAGCACGTTGTAGAGTTCAAGGTTTGATTCTACCTTTGGGTGACTTTCTTCATTCTGTGACATTCTCCCCGTGTCTGTTCCAAAGATGTTTGTTCTTATACTAGCTATGATCCTCTGAGTTTTGAGTACTATTTCTGGACTGTTTTCAGGGCCCACAACCTCTGAAGTATCCATTGTCTCCAAAGTTTCTTGATGCCATTTGGAGTGAACTAAATTGGCTGAAGGCTGGTATCTGTGATGTTGGGACAATTGAAGGAGGCTGAAATGGATCACCCACTCCACATTTCTGGCTAAAGATTGCTACAAACACTTTCGCCTTATCTTTTGCTTTGATGTGTTATCCTCTTCCATCATTGAGGATGGTAATATTTGTGGAGCCTCCTCCTCCACCTCCTCCTCCTTGTCCACTACCATTCAAGATGTGGCAAGACTGTAGAGCTTAGCTCTGATCTGTTGGCTGTGGGATCACTTAGCTGTGCCTATCACTTGCTACTTATGCTATTTGGCACTCAAGTAGTCGTGGTATGAGGTACAGTTTTAGGTATGCCTGATGCTGCTCCTGTTGTGCTTTTTTCCATGCCCTTCTACATTCTCTATTGAGCCGAGGTTGATCCCCTGGGTTAATAATAATGGTTAAATGGGGACTATGCCGAGCCATGAGGTTACAGATTGTGCTAGAGTACAGTTCTGCTGCTACTGATAATCCACAGCGCCTCATGTACACCTAGTCTTGAGATGTTAGATCAGTCTACCCATTTAGAATGGTGGCAGTGCCATGCAACAGGACGGAGAGTATTCTCAATGCGAAGGCGGGATTTTATCTCTCCAGAACTTTGAAGTGGTCACTCTTACCAGTACTGTCATTGGTAATTCCATCTGCAGCCAGCACATCAGTAAGGATGAGGTCAAGTATGTTTACCCCTCCAGTTGGTTCTTTTACCACCTGCCACAGACCCAGGCTACGAGCTGTGTCCTTTTAGACCCAACCAGTTTGATCAGTGGTGTTGCTAGTGCTGCACTCTTGCCACTCTCAGTGCTTCATCCAAGTGCTGTTCAATATGGATGAGTACTGATTCATCAGCTGAGAGAAGTTGGTACATAATAATCAGCAAGAGGTTTCTCTTCCCTTTGTCTGTTTAACCCAAAGCCATAAGTCTTCTTGGGGCCCAGAGTTAACGATGAGGACTCCCAGGGAAACTTCCTCCTGACTGTATACCACTGTGTTACCACTTCGCCCGGTATGTCCTGCTCATCAGAGAGGACATGCCCAGTGATGGTGATGGTGGTGTCCAGGATATTGTCTGCAAGGCATGGTTCCATGAGTATGACTATGTCAGGTTCTTGCTTGACTGACTTATGACATAGCTCTCACAATTTTTACACTAGCCTCCAAATGCTATTACAAAGAGGACTTTGTATGTCAACAGGGCTGTTTATGCCATTGTCTTTTTCAGTGCCTATGTCAATGCCTCGCTCCACCTGGTTTCATTTCATTGTTAAGACTTTGTAGCAATTGACACAACCGAGTGGCTTGCTGAGCAGTTGAGGGTCAACCACCTTGCTGTGAGTCCAGTGTCTCATGTAGGCCAGACCAAATGAGGATGGCGGATCTCCTTCCCTGAAGGACATTAATGAGCCAGGTGCATTTCCCAACAATCTGCAATGGTTTTACAGCGATCATTAGATCCCAGGCTTTTCTATTGATTTTAAATTCCATCATCTGTCATGGTGGGATTTAGATCTGGGTCTCCAGGCATTTGCTGAGTTCCCTGACTACTAGTCTAGCAAAAATATCACAAGACCATTGCCTCCTAATTGTTGCTTTTGTATCTGTTTCTGCACCTCCCCTGGCAGCAAGTTCAAGGTCCCTACTGCCCTCTGTGCAAAACAAAACTTGCCTTATACATCTCCTTTAAACCTTGCCCTCTCACCTTAAACTTCTGCCCTGAGTAGTTGACATTTCTACACTGGGAAAAAAAAACTCTGAATATGCACCCTATCCTTGCCTCGAATAATTTGATTTACTTCTCTCAGATCACTCTTCACCCTCACACTTCCTTGTGAAAACAACCCAAGACTGTCCAACCTCTTCTGATAGCTAATACATTCCAATCCAGGCAACATCCTGGTAAAGCTCCCTTGTAGCGCCTCCACATCTTTCCTATAGTGTGGGGACCAGAACTGCATGTAATAGTTGAATTATGGTGTAGCTAAAGTTTGATGTAATTGCAATATGGCTTGCCAATGTTTATACTAATTAAGGCAAGCAATCTATGCCCCTTCTTTACCAACTTATCCATTTGTGTTGCCACTTTCTTGCACCTCAGGTATTATCAATGCTCCTGCATATTTTACTACAAACTTTCCTCTTGCATTTGGCCTCCCAAAATACATCTGTGTTGATGTCTGTGAAAGGTTTGTGCCTCCTGCACAATCTGGGTCTGGGCCCATGCTGCCCCAGTCTAATGGGAATATTTCCTTTCACCTACAGAGAGGAATAGGATGGAAGCAAAGCAGAATATTCAGAAAGACACCAGAACAATGCTAAAGTATCTTATAACATTTGGCTCTTATCTCCAGGAAGAGGAGAAAGGGAGCACTGTATCACTGTCCATCTATGCCTGCCTGCTATGCCTGCTTCTTTGTAGGTTACTTGGAACAGTCCGTCTTCCGCACCTATACTGGCCCCAAACCTCACCTCTTCCTCCGTTACATTGATGACTGTATCGGCGCCGCCTCGTGCTCCCAAGAGGAGCTCGAACAGTTCATTCACTTCACCAACACCTTCCACCCCAACCTCAAGTTCACCTGGACCATCTCCAACACTTCCCTCACCTTCCTGGACCTCTCTGTCTCCCTCTCAGGCAACCACCTAGAAACTGATGTCCATTTCAAGCCCACCAACTCCCACACCTACCCAGAATACACCTCCTCCCACCCACCCTCCTGCAAAGATTCCATCCCCTATTACCAATTCCTTTGCCTCCGCCGCATCTGCTCCCAGGATGAGGCATTCCACTCCTGCACATCCCAGATGTCCTCATTCTTCAAGGACTGCAAACTATAGCCTGGCAGTGGTCGAGAATGCCCTCGACCATGTCTCCCACAGTTCCCGCAACACATCCCTCACACCCCACCCCCGCAATAACCGCCAAAAGAGAATCCCCCTTGTCTTCACATACCATGCCACCAACCTCCAGATACAACGCATCATCCTCCGAAACTTCCGCCATCTACAATCCAACCACACGACCAAAGACATTTTTCCATCCCAACCATTTTCTGCTTTCCAGAGAGACCACCCTCTCCGCGACCCCCTTATCCACTCCACACTTCCCTCCAATCCCACCACACCTGGCACTTTCCCCTGCAACTGCAGGAAATGTGACACTTGTCCCCACACCTCTGCCCTCACCCCATCCCAGGCCCCAAGATGACTTCACCTGCACATCTGCCAATGTGGTATACTGCATCCACTGTACCTGTTGTGGCCTCCTCTCCATCGGGGAAACCAAGCAGAGGCTTGGGGACTGCTTTGCAGAACACCTGCACTCGATTTGCTATAAACAACTGCACCTCCCAGACATGAACCATTTTAAATCCCCCTCTCATTCCATGACAAGCCCATCCTGGGCCTCCTGCAGTGCCATAATGATGCCACCCGAAGGTTGCAGGAACAGCAACTCATATTCCATTTGGGAACCCTGCAGCCCAATGGTATCAGTGTGGATTTCACAAGCTTCAAAATCTCCCCTCCCCCCACTGCATCACAAAACCAGCTCTGCTTACCCCGCCTCCCTAACATGTTCTTCCTCTCACCTATCCCCTCTTCCCACCTCAAGCCGCACCTCTATTTCCTACCTACTAACCTCATCCCGGCCCCTTGACCTGTCCATCCTCCCCAGACTGACCTATCCCCTCCCTACCTCCCCACCTATACTCTTTTCTCCACCTATCTTCTCCTCTATCCATCTTTGGTCTGCCTACCCCTCTCTCCCTATTTATTTCAGAACCCTCTCCCCATCCTCCTTTCTGATGAAGGGTCTAGGCCCGAAATGTCAGCTTTTGTGCTCCTAAGATGCTGCTTGACCTGCTGTGTTCAGCCAGCTCCACACTTTGTTATCACTGTCCATCTGGTGTCTTTGGATTGCAGTTGATGAAAGAGTGCTCAGGTAGCCTGAAATATGTCAGGCAAAACTTCTACACCAGAAGGTGCCAGTAGGAGTAAAATGGTTCCTCTCCATATATTTATTTTGAAAGTTATTCATGGGATGTGGGTGTAGCTATCTTGGCCAGAATCAACTACCCATTGTTAAATACTCTTGAGAGGATGGTGGAGGTGACCTGTCATCTTGAATCGTTGCTGCCCATGTGCTGTATGTTGAACCATCAGGGAGAGAGTCTCAGTACATTGACTCAGTGACACTGAAGAAACACCAATATATTTCAAAGATAACAAGGTGTAGAGCTGTATGAACACAGCAGGCTAAGCAGCATCAGAGGAGCAAGAAGGCTGATGTTTTGGGCCTAGACACTTCTTCAGAGTCTAGGCCCAAAGCGTCAGCCTTCTTGCTCCTCTGACACTGCTTGGCCTGCTGTGTTCATACAGCTCTACACCTTGCAATCTCAGATTCTCCAGCATCTGCTGTTCCTACTGTCTCTGAACATATTTCCAAGTCAAATGGTGCTATTTCCATTAATCTGCTGTCATCATTCTTCTAGATGGAAGTGATGGTGGGTTTGGCAGATGCTATCTGATGACCTTTGGTGAATTTCTGGAATGCATTTTGTATATAGCACATATTGCTGCTTCTGAGTGTCATTGGTGTTTGTGGATGTTCTGCCAACCAAGTGGGCTGCTTTCCCTCAGATGATGTCAAACTTTGTGAGCATTGTTGAAACTGCATTCATCCAGCTAAGTGGGGAATATTCCATAGCACTCCTAGCTTGTGCCTTTTAGATGGGTAGGCTTTGCAGAATGTAAGAGATGAGTTTCTTACTGCAGATTCTGTTAGAGCCACAATAGTTATACGGCTACAGCCAGTGCAACTCAGTTTCTGGTCAATGCTATCTGCCACAATATTGAGTAAATGATGATAACACCAATGAATATCAAGCGACAGTGGTTAGATTTTCTCTTTGAAGATGTCCATTGCTTGGCATTTGTGTAGCATGAAAATTAACAGCCACTTTTCAGCCCAAGCCTGGGTACTGTCCAGATCTTGTTGCATTTGGCCATGGGCTGTTTGGGTACCTGAAGAGTCAGTAATTGTGCTGAACATAGTTTGATTATTGGTGAACATCCCACTTTTGATTTTAAGATGGAGGAGGGATCATTGATGAAGCATTGTGGAAATGTTTGGGCCTCAGACACCACGCTGCGGAGCTCTTGCAGAGATGAATGGAAACAAAATGTCTGACCTCTAACAATCACAACAATCTTCCTGTGTATCAAGTATGATTCCAACCAGCAGAGAGCTTTCCCCCGATTCCCATTGACTGCAGTTTTTCTCCTCAGTGTCAGTCAAGCACAGCCTTGATGTCAAAGTCACTCATTGCCCTCCCACCTCTGGAATTTGTCTCTTTTGGCCATGTTTGAACTAAAGCTGTAATGAAGTTGGTACTAGCTGGACCTGAGAGAACCCAAACTGCATGTCAGTGAGCAGCTATGACTGAATGTCTATCTCTCCTTGGAACTTGCTTCATATAAAATTGGCTGAAAAGTGGTTGATCACTCCAGAACTGACCATGACGACTGTGCTGCTATCCAAAATGTCTGCTGCCATATTTAAATGCTTCCGGGGACCCTTTCACTCATTGCAATCCAGGAACTCCAAAATGGACGTTAGTGGTCCTATGCGCTGAGGTTTTAAATCTTGAACCCGACTTCAATAGTGCTTAATAACAAAGTGTGGAGCTGGATGAACACAGCAGGCCAAGCAGCATCTTAGGAGCACAAAAGCTGACATTTCGGGCCTAGACCCTTCATCAGAGAGGGGAATGGGGAGAGGGTTCTGAAATAAATAGGGAGAGAGGGGGAGGCGGACCAAAGATGGTTGGAGGAGAAGACAGGTGGAAAGGAGAGTATAGGTGGGGAGGTAGGGAGGGGACAGGTCAGTCCGGGGAGGACGGACAGGTCAGGGAGGCGGGATGAGGTTAGTAGGTGGGAAATGGAGGTGCGGCATGAGGTGGGCGGAGGGATAGGTGAGAGGAAGAAGAGGGTAGGGAGGCGGGGATGAGCTGGGCTGGTTTTGGGATGCAGTGGGGGAAGGGGAGATTTTGAAGCTTGTGAAGTCCACATTGATATCATTGGGCTGCAGGGTCCCCAAGCGGAATAAGAGTTGCTGTTCCTGCAAACTTTGGGTGGCATCATTGTGGCACTGCAGGAGGCCCAGGATGGACATGTCATCTAAGGAATGGGAGGGGGAGTTAAAATAGTTCGTGACTGGGAGGTGCGGTTGGTTATTGTGTACCAAGCGGAGGTGTTCTGCAAAGCAGTCCCAAAGCGTCCGCTTGGTTTCCCCAAAGTAGAGGAAGCCACAACGGGTACAGTGGATGCAGTATACCACATCGGCAGATGTGCTGGTGAACATCAAGATGTGCTTGATATGGAAAGTCATCTTGGGGCCTGGGATGCAGGTGAGGGAGGAGGTGTGGGAGCATGTGTAGCACTTCCTGCTGTCGCAGGGGAAGGTACCCGGTGTGGTGGGGTTGGAGGGCAGTGTGGAGCGCACAAGGGAGTCGCAGAGAGAGTGGTCTCTCTGGAAGGCAGACAAGGGTGGGGATGGAAAAACGTCTTTGGTGGTGGGATTGGAATGTTGATGGCGGAAGCATCGGAGGATGATGCTTTGTATCCGGAGGTTGGTGGGGTGGTACCTGAGGACGAGGGGGATTCTCTTAGGGCGGTTATTATGGGGGTGAGGTGTGAGGGACGTGTTGCGGGAAATGCGGGAGACATGGTCAAGGGCGTTTTCGACCACTGCGGGGGTGGGGGGATGTTGTGGTCTTTGAAGAACGCGGACATCTGGGATGTGCAGGAGTGGAATGCCTCATCCTGGGAGCAGATGGAGCAGAGGTGAAGGAATTGGGAGTAGGGGATGGAATTTTTGCAGGAGCGTGGGTGAAAGGAGGTGTATTCTAAGTAGCTGTGGGAGTCGGTGGGCTTGAAATGGATATCAGTTTCTAGGTGGTTGCCTGAGATGGAGACAGAGAGGTCCAGGGATGTGTTGGAGATGGTCCAGGTGAACTTGAGGTTGGGGTGGAAGGTGATGGTGAAGTGGATGAACTGTTCAAGCTCATCTTGGGAGGAAGGGTGGCGCCGATACAGTCATCAATGCAACGGAGGAAGAGGTGAGGTTTGGGGCCAGTGTGGGTGCGGAAGAGAGACTGTTCCACGTAACCTACAAAGGGACAGGCATAGCTTGGGCCCATGCGGGTACCCATGGCCACTCCCTTTTTCAGTACGAAGTGGGAGGAATCGAAAGAGAATTTGTTGAGGGTGAGGACGAGTTCGGCTAGGTGGATGAGGGTGTTGGTGGAGGGGGGGGGCTGGTCGGGACTGCAGGAAAGGAAGAAGCGGAGTGCCTTGAGGCCATCTGCATGAGGAATGACTCAATGGTGCTTAATTTGGGTTCTCTATTCCTTTGTGACAAGGCCATACAGGTATATCATCATTACTTAGAGCAGGTCACATTTCCCTTTTTATTACAGAATTTCACGTTGAATTGAAGAGACTGTTTAAATCAAACCAGAGTACTGAGAATTTTTTAAAGGAAGATCACTAATCACAATTGGCAAAAGCGTACAATTGAAATAAGGCAGAAAAAACACATTTTTATCGATATCTGCTGTCATTTTTCTCTTCACATCAAGATGAATGTTAATCATTTTTATGCCAGTCAATTCAGCAGAAAAAAAGGAATGCCTGTATAGATAATTGTAAACCCATTATATAGTGATTCCTTCAAACACCTGGACAACTACAGATTAAATTCTTGTGCATGTCAAATACAATGTCTGCATTAGATGCTCATTCATCGTTTCTGTTTTACTTATAAATTTTTAAGATGATTGCGTGCTATTAGCAGTGAATGGAAAAGAATCCAGGATGGTAGCAATGAAAAGATGGCACCAGTTGCTGCCCAGATGATTTAGAATCTAGAATTTAGTATGTTTCTTATATCACGTTTTGGAGTGTCCCAGGATCACAAACGTTCTTTGATAATTACCACTTTAAAGTTGATAAAAATGGGAGCTATCCATTTTTTTCAGTTTCGGTGTTAATCACAGCAGTGTGAAACATTAAACACTGAAAAGCTTCTCTGTTATATGTATTACACATGCAATGCTTTGTTTCTTCAATAGGTAAAACTGGGCTGTCTGACTGAATATGAAGCTTTGCTTTCTGTTCTGACCTGTTAACTATTGTGCCCACTATTAGTTGAGGACTCCTGAGATGCTGGAAGGGTGAGAAGGCGAAGGACCCAGAAGGAGTGCTCATAACCTGATAATGTGTACACTATACGGAAAAGAGATACTTTCTATCATTGAGGAGGTTAAGGTAAAGGCCTGCACAATGTAATCAAAAACGGATTACAGTATATCTTTGAATCACAGATACGACCAAAACACCATATTAACACTGTACCCAGAGATAATGGGAACTGCAGATGCTGGAGAATCCGAGATAACAAAATGTGGAGCTGGATGAACACAACAGGCCAAGTAGCATCTTAGGAGCACAAAAGCTGACGTTACAGTCATAGACACTTCATCAGAAAAGGGGGATGGAGAGATGGTTCTGAAATAAATAGGGAGAGAGGGGGAGGTGGACTGAAGATGGATAGAGGAGATGATAGGTGGAGAGGAGAGAATGGTTGGGGAGGTTGGGAGGGGATAGGTCAGCCCGGGGAGGACGGACGGGCCAAGGGGGCGGGATGAGGTTAGTAGGTAGGTAATTAAGGTGTGGCTTGAGGTGGGAAGAGGGGATGGGTGAGAGGAAGAGCAGGTTGGGGAGGCGGGGAAAAGCTGGGCTGGTTTTGGGATGCAGTGGGGGAAGGGGAGATTTTGAAGCTTGTGAAATCCACATTGATACCATTGGGCTGCAGGGTTCCCAAGCGGAATATGAGTTGCTGTTCCTGCAACGTATGAGTGGCGTCATTATGGCACTGCAGGAGGCCCAGGATGGGCATGTCGTCTAAGGAATGGGAGGCGGAGTTGAAATGGTTCGCAACTGGGGGGTGCAGTTGTTTAACACTGTACCGACTACTCTAGTAAAAGTGATGACAGCGTTCAATTTATTTTTGTTTCTGAGTTGTATCAGGTTGAGATTACCAATGACCTACTTTGTTATGTTGATGATTAAGTTAAATTCAACACTGAAATCTGGCAGCAAAAGGAAATGTTTGCAAAAATTTTACAGATGCCATTGCACATCAGCATGTAGGGTATCATCAGTTGTACCCATCTGGACAGTCAAGTGCCTGTGTAACAAGCCAACATTCATCAAGGTGACCACTTTGTGAAGGCCTAAATGGTGTGCAATTTCAGCCAAAATATTGTGCACATGAACACACAATTTAAGAACAGTACCCTTGGTAGTCTTGTAGGAGTTGTTGATTCTCATTTATGCTAAGGAGAGTATTTTGAAGAGTAACTGTCTTTGAAAGAACCGTCTGCATTACAAATAGCAGTGCCCTATGACATCTCAATGCAATCGATACTGAGCAAAGATTCCAAATGAATGGGCAAATATCCACTGAGCAAAGACTTATCATGTTGAAACACTAGTTTTTCTTTATGGATATTTTGAGGATTCTCAGCAACAAATCTTACAGAGAATTGGTCGTGTATCAATAGTGTTCCTCATGCTACATAGCCATGGAAATATTTATGTCTGTTGCTGGGAAAGAATGATCTAGAAATGGAAATACCATGGGTCAGATCTTTCAAGGTATGATTGCTAGCAGTTCGAAGTAAGATCAGAAATGCAAATTGTGTCCCCAGGGAAATTCCGATTCATCAACTTGCGGGAATTGCCCAGGAACTTTGAACTTCTGATGAGCAACTGCCCTGCTCTACCAGACCCCCTGAGTGTGAGGTAGACTTTGGAAAGTTTGAATTTATATATCTGGATACTCATCCAGGAAACATGAGACCAAGATGAATTTGTCTAACCGCTGAATGGAACTGCCTTCCGCCACCTCGCCACAATCCCTCTGCTTACCGTTGTCTCCCTCCCTGAACTACTACCTTAAACTGTCTGCATCCCCTAGCCCCATGACTCTGCCCCAGCTCAACCTGCTGTCCTCCATATGGCAACCAATTTTGCCACGACCCAACCCCTGATGACTCTTTGACACACACCCTTAGTCACCCACTCACCAAGCCTTCCATGTGCCACTTATAACTTGCCACCCTATCCATCAGCTTTTCACCCATGACTTCACTTTCCTATCACTTAGCTTCCTGTCAAAAGAATCACCTGCCACCGTACCCACACAACACTGAATTTTCTAAGACCCCTACCCATTTGCTGCTCACCAAGTTGCTAGCCTAGCCAGCCTCATTTCTGCTATTTTACACACTTGCCTACCTGCCATCTAACTCATCTACCAACCTAACGTACTGTTATCTGACTGACAACTTCATTCTCTTTCTCCATTTAGTGTTGGGGATGCCCATGACTGAGCAGCACAAAATGGCTGACACCTGCCCCAGCTGACTCTGCAGAACAGGGCGGACTGTAGTTAGAAGGCTTAGGAAAAAAACATTTGCTAAAGTATAATTTAATTTCCACTGGTAGAACAACAGCAGATCTTTGTAATCAAGAGTCTGATTTAAGATAGAATATGAAGCTGCAAAACAACAGACAAAAACACTTCACAATAATTAATGATAACAAATTCAGAAAAATAAGCGGTGTTCAGACCTGAAAGGTCAGCTTTCCTGCTCCTCTGATGCTATCTGTCCTGCTGTGTTCCTCTAGCTACACACTGTGTTATCTCTGACTCCAGCATCAGCAGTTCTTACTATCTCACAATAATTAGTCTTGTTTTGACTTTGTTTATAATATTAAGATAGGTTCTAGTTAAAGATTCTAGTTAAAGATAATCATTGAGATAAATCTTGAAGTAGCTATAGATCCACATGTATACAAAATCACTAAAATATTCAAAGAAAATATTTAAATAAAAATATAAGAAAAACCCAGCCTCAGAGAGTAATAACAGCCATCTTATCATTAAAGGGAGAAATCAGACATTGGAATGTGGATTGAATGAACCCAATATGAGACTCCCAAGGATAAAGATGGGGGTGCCTAGTAAGAACAGTAAGAAATAAATTGCCTGCAAATCATTAGCTAAATAATGCTAACACTAGGCATAAATATAAAACTTTACATATAACTAACTTTGTAGTAAAACTAATATTATGAATTTTTAGCACTTAATAAGAACTGACTTCTTTTGTATCTCCTATAGTTAGGACTGTGGGAAATATAAAATGACTAGCAGAATTCAAGCAGTTCTTAGAGACACGCAAGTTTGGGAAATGCCAAAAGGAGTATAACCATTAAGTTTGGAATGTGAATTAATGGGATGCATTGTAGGATCCCAAGACCGAATGATTACAATGTCTGCTAATTAACATAAGGTCATGGGGAATCTAGGGATGGCCACCATTGATTCGGTGTTTTACAGGACTGGATGGACATATTAAGGAGGAAAGAACAATGACAATGTTGCATGTAATTCTTGTAACACTAAATGTATGAAGATGTTGATACCCACTGGGAAAATTAGAGAGTCACTGATTTCTCTTCCAATTTGAGCCAAAGAATAAGGGGGTTACTGAGCCCTCATGTCAAAGCCTGATTCAGGATGATCACTGGCCTCTGACTGATGACACCAGAGTTTGCTTGAATAAATTACCAAGTGCCTGAACTCTGCTGACTGCTGAAAGTTATTACCATCAGGGACTTGCTCCTGCACTTAGAATGCTGACAATGCATTGGGGACAGAGGTACCGGAGAAGGGCAAGGCCATTCAGCCCTTCAAGCCTTGTCCACCATTCAATGAAATTAAGTTTGTCCTGTGGCCTACCTCCATATACCTTCCTTTGGTCCAAATCACAAAAAAATTATCTATCTCAGTTTTAAAGTTAAGAGCTGATCTAGCATCAACTGCCATTTGTGGAGGTGAGTTTCAAACACACACTGGCCTTTGTGTATAGAAGCGTTTCATATTCATTCACACATTTGCTCACCTATTCACTCATACACTCAATTGCAAACACTTTGCGAAGTAGTTTTAAAGCTCCAAAGCTTTTCAATGTGTTAGTGAGCTCTTCCCTGAATCTGATGGCCAGTGCACTGAAAAGGTAGAGAGGCAATCCCCCAGCTCCTGATTGGCACCACGAGAAAATAGGTTGATGGAACTTTGTAATGTGTTTTTAAAGCCGCCTACTCAGATTGGAAGATGTGGTCAGAAATATGAACTCTGTTAGGATGCAGAAAGGCAACAGCAGAGTGCCTATCAAATAATGATTTTCAGTCCTCAGATGATTCAGGTCTGTGTCTGGGCTCATTGGCCAACCATTGTCCCACTAAAACAAATGGCAGTATTAAAATTGTTCCATTTTCAATATTTTTCATATGCCTCTTTCTGAGTTTACCTGTTGCATATGTTGTGCATGTCTTCAGCAATGTAAATAAGATTCCATAATTTTACAATTCCAGCAAATTATTAGAACATTTCGTTAGGCACACTACTATTCTAGAAGTTCTGATTCAATTCTAGATTAAATAAATAGCTACTGACCTTTTTAATTTTGAATGTCAAGTTGCTGATATCTCTTCTACATTTACAGGGATGTAGCTTCGTGGTCTATGCCAATTAAGAGTGGATTGATACTCCACACTCGGCAAACATCCATGGACTTTGTTATTTTGTATAGTTATTTTCAGATTCTTGTCTGGGTATTTTTCTTTCATTTTAACCCCTATTTTCATCTGTCAGTTGGATTGCTTCCTTCTGCATTATTTATACAGGCTGAGCGGCTTTTCACATTGTACAGTAATATTTATGCAAGATCATATGTATTAACTGCTCAACTCTATATTTGTTTTCCTTTAAAGCAAGAGATTCATACAATAGGAATTCATTGAAGCTGTGCTTATAACAAACTAAGTGGATTGGAATTGCCATAAAAAGTAAATGGTACACATAGAAACAGAAAATAAATCTATTAAAAGAAATTAGAGAACAGTCACTGTTGAAAAGGTACCACAACCGATATTGGACTACAATCAATTCAAAGCAATGCATCTGATACTTAACTGAATCAAAACACAGGTTTTTTTTGTTCATCTGTGGGATATAGGCATTGCTGCCTCAGACAACATTTATTGCCCATCGTTAATCGCCCTTGGTAATGGTCAGCTGCCTTCATGAATTGCTGCACTCCATCTGGTTGAGGTACATCCACAATGCTTTTAGTGGGGGTGTTTCAGGATTTTGATCTAGCAACAACAAAGAAACGGTGATAACTTGCAACTTAGGATGTTGAGTGGTTTGCAGGGGAACTTGCAGCCTGTGATTTTCCCATATATCCACCCGCTTTGTTCTTCTAGGCGACTGTGTTTTTAGGTTTGGAATGTGCTATCTAAGGAGCCTTTGTTGCGGGGCATTTTATGATGCTTGGCACTCAAGTATTCCTGTTTCTTTAGCTGCACCAGTTTGAGGCCTGATTTTTAGGTGTGCCTAACTGCTGCTCCTGGCATGCAGTCTTCATCAAACCAAGGGTGATCTCTAGCTTGTTATTCGTGGGAAAATGGGGGATATGCTGGACCATGAGTTTGCAGTTTGTGTTTGAGTACAATTCTGCTGGTGGCCCAAGGAGCCTCATGATGCCCAGTGTTTATGACTAGACCTGTTTGAAGTCTGCCCTGCTTAGCACAGTAGTAGCGTCATGTAGCATAATGAAGGGTATCTACAGTGGGACTTTGAAGATGGGACTTCGGCTGCACAAGCACTGAATGGTTGTCAATCCTACCTATACTGTCTTGAATTGATGTATCTGAATTAGGCAGGTTGGCGAGGATGTGGTCAAATATGTTTTTGCCTCTTGTTGGTTGTCTGGTTACCTGCTACAGACCCAGTCTAGCAGCTATGTCCTTTAGGATTTTAATGGCTTGTTCAGTAAAAGCATAGCAGAGCTACACTTGGTGGTGGATGTTAAAACCTACCACCAGAATACATTCTGTGCCTTTTCCATTTTCTGTGCTCTTTCAAGCAGAGTTCAACGTGGAGGTGTAATTATTCATCAGCCCAGGGCAAGAGCAAGGGGAGTGGTGGGTATGGTGGGTTGTCATCAGCAGGCGGTCTCCTTGCTAATTTTGGCCCGGATACCATGAGGCTTCATGGGGTCCACAGATAATGTTGACGACTTCCAGGTAACTTTCAATGAACTGTAAGTCACTGAAAGCCACCTCTGCTTTTGCTGTCCTGATGGTGGGACAGGACTTATCTAGAGTTGACAATGGCATTGTTTGATATATGAGCTCTAATGCATTATTCCATAAGTGTGACAATGCCAAGCTGTTGCTTGACTGGCCTGTGAGGCAGCATTCCCAATTTTGGCATTGGCCCCAAACATTTGTCATTAGAACGTTTTGGGTTTGCTGTTGCCATTTCTGGTATCTAGGACAATACCAGTTTGTCCATCCAGTTTCACTCGTTTTTTGAGATTTTTTAGTGGTTGATACAACTGAGTGGCTTGCTAATGGAACATTGTGCTGGCAAACTTCCTCTCGGAAATTATATTGTCGTGCTGAAATGATAAATTCAGCAAAATGCAGTGTGTTAGGTTTTATTGGTAGAGGGATTGAGTTTCGGACCCATGATGTCATGTTGCAGCTGTACAAAATTCTGGTGCGGCTGAACTTGGAGTGTTGTATACAGTGCTAGTCACCGCATTATAGGAAGGATGTGGAAGCTTTGGAAAGGTACAGAGGAGATTTACAAAGATGTTGCCTGGTATGGAGGGAAGATCTTATGAGGTTGGGCTGAGGGACTTGCTGCTTTCATTAGAGAGAAGAAGGTTAAGAGATGACTTAATAGAGACATACAAGATGATCAGAGGATTAGATAGGGTGGACAGTGAGAGCCTTTTTTCTTGGGTGATGTTGGCTAGCATGAGGCCACATAGCTTTAAAATGAGGGGTGATAGATATAGGACAGGTGTCAGAGGTAGGTTCTTTACCCAGAGAGTAGTACAGGCGTGGACTGCTCTGCCTGCAACAGTAGTAGGCTCGCCAACTTTAAGGGCATTAAATGGTCATTGGATAAGCATATGGATGATAATGGAATAGTGTAGGTTAGATGGGCTTCAGATTGGTTCCACAGGTCAGCGCAACATCGAGGGCCGAAGGCCCTGTACTGTGCTGCAATGTTCTATGTTCTATGTACCTACCTTAATGTGTATTTATTATTTTAAATAGCTTTTCTCAGAAAAAAAAGTGTTAGAATTATATAGCATCACTAGCGTTGTTGATTAGTCTGCAAGAATGTGAGTCACTAAGGTCACCATAGGCTAATTAATTCCTAACATATAGCTGCCATAAAATTCTGCTGATTGGGGAAGTCCACACTGCCCCTTGAAGCATCCCATCCAGACCCATTCACCTGTAATCCACACACCCCTGAACATTATGGACAATTTTGCATGGCCAATCCACCTAGCCTGCACATCCTTGGGCTGTGGGAGGAAACCGGAGCACCCGGAGGAAATCCATGCAGACACGGGGAGAATGTGCAAACTCCACACAGACGGTCACCTGAGGCTGGAATTGAACCTGGGTCCCTGGAGCTGTTAGGCTGCAGTGCTAACCACTGAGCCATCGTGCCGCCCCAGCATAATGTTTAACCAATACAGCCAGCCAGTAACGTATACAAGATATAATGTATAAAGTATATGGTAAGTGCTAAAGTATAGTATTTGACTGCTCTGAAATAATGCCCATGACTCTAGATATCTGATTTCAGCTGTTATTTCCATTTTCTACTCCATATTCCCCACTACCACACTCTAAGATCTTTCTGTTGCTTGTCTATTGACTCATTCTTTTGCCTCTTCATTTCATGCATTGCCATTATATTTCTTCTGTAGTCAGGGACATCCAATTAAAGAACGCACTGTATCTCTATAATTTTGTGACTTATTTAATTTTACACCATTATGCTCCACTCACACCTACCAATTAAGCATATATATATAATGTAAATAATTACATGACAATCCAAGAAATTGGATAGGAAAATGCTCTATCATTCATTGCAATTTTGCCTGATCTTTTGTAACAACTCAATTTTCTCACCTATTCCCCATAGCCCTGATTCCTCGAGAAACCAAACAGCTTATCTGTTTCGATTATATTCTATGATGGAACATTCAGAACTCTCTGAGATCAAGGATTCTAAAGATTCACAAACTTTGGAACAAAGAAATTTCTGCTCATTTCAGATTTATCTTCAGTTCATGTCCCATGTTCTAGATTCCCCAACCAGCACAATGGATTAGCCAAAATGAAGTTCAGTGAAATTAAGTTGAGGGAAATAAAGACAAAACATATGAATCCTAAGGGTGATTATGTAATGATTAGAAAGGTCGTGGGTTTAAAGTATTTCAGCATTTTGCTGAAGGAATGTGTGTGCTTATTTACTCCAAGACTCGTAACTCAGCTATAATGAACTGAACTGCCACAGTAATCCTGGAAAAGATGAAGTTTTCTTTAAAACAGATAATTATCAGATGTGATAATGTAAACTATTTATCAATGGAATTTGTGATAATTGTGAAATTGTGCTTTGTAAATATCATATGTTAGATGATGTAACAGTGATGAATAACAAGCACAAGCTGAAGTCAGAGCTTAATGGAAACAAGTAATAAGCCTCTTTAGAAACAAGTCTTAATGAGTTAATTGATCAAACCAATGTACAAAACGTAACTTGTTTTTGATGTTTGCCGGTTATGAAACTAATCATTTGCTGGAGACTGGATAGTATCAAGAATTTAAATGCATAGCTTCTTTGTATATTAGAAGTATAAAACAAGCTTGCCTCTCAGTAAAATTTAGCGAAGCTCAGGGAGATTATTTGATCAACACTTGGAAGTTGAGACAGAATGAGTTGATTACCTGTTCTTCTGATCTTTGGACAAATCCACGTAAAAGCATTCGCGTGATTGCAAACCTTATGTAGGTAAGATTTTTGCTGTGTTTTTTTTGTGTTGTACTTTGCTTTAATACAAAACATTGGGCACATTCCATTGTTAGAATTGTTTGATTTTTTGATTTCCAGAGTAAACACAATAGATCAGTGGAAGTGGGATTAACAGCACACAGGCAAAAAAAAACATTTTGTGTCTACCCTGTCAAATGTCTTCAGAATGTTGTATGTTTCAACCATTATTTCTTATTTGTTTAAATTTCAGGGAGTGTAATCCAAATTCACTCAGCCTCTAGACTTAGGGGAGGCCTTTTATCCCAGGGACCAATCTAATAAAGCTTTGCTATACCATCTCCAAGGTAAGTTTGACATGCTTTAAATGTGGAGATCAAAATTCTTGCACAGTGCTCACCAAAACCCTGTTAAATTATGTTACCTCTTTATCCTAGTGTTCCAGTTTCCTTACGATAAAAGCTCAGCTGTAATTTGCCTTTCTAATTCCCAGTGTTACATTTTTTGTGTTCTCCATGTGGGTGCATGCAGGCTTCTCTGAATGTAAAAATTTACATATGTCATGCCTTTTAACAATATCTTGCTTCTCTATTCTTACTATTAAAATGAACAACCTCACACTTCCCCACATATTTGCCCTTCTGCTACCTTGTTCCTACTCACTTAACCTGTCTATATTCCTTTGCAGTTTCTTTGCAATCCCATCTATCATATATTCTCATTTAGCTTTATATCATCAGTAAACTCAGATTATTCAGTCTCAATTATTTACAAATTATTATTATAGATGGTAAACAGATAAGGCCCCAGCATTGATACTTCAAGCACTCCATGAGGAATAACCTGCCAATTTATAAATGGCCCATTCATCACAATCCTTTGCTTCAAGACTGTTCATCCTGCCAGTATATTATCCCAAAACAAGTGAGCATTTATCTTGTATATTTACCTTCTGTGTGGCATCCGCTAAAATATTATGTGGAAATATTAGTCTCCTATATCTTGTTCAAATCCCCACACAGAACTTGTTAAAGGTGCGAGGACAGGGTCTTGAGGGCTTTAGAAGTGACAATGTGAAGGCAAGGAAGGGGTCTAAAAGGTGTTGAAGTGGAATGATCAGTCCTCTCCAAGGAACCCTGGGCATCCATGAAGAAGGATCCCATTGCTCGCAGCTAAAGCTGATGCCCTTCCTCCATGGCCTGGGCCTTGTGGGTGAAATACCAGTGGGACAACATCAGGCCTGTAAGTGACCATTGACTAACTGTTTAATGCTGTAAAATTTCAGACTGGAATGGAATGGGTTGCTGGGTAATGGATGTTGTATAAGTCATTTCATCCCTCAAAATATTAACTGACATAATACAATCAGCTCCACCCAAGAGATTCTAAAGGATTTGTCCTGTAGGGAGCTAATGAATGTTGTACTAATTTCCAAAGTGTGTTTCAACGATTGTTATTCGAGTTAACAGTGTGTAGTTAAAACAGTAATATGAAATTGTTCTTAAATCGAGCCTGATGTCTCTTGAGATAATCATGCATCCTCGATGTAATGTAACTAGCTACTATGCAATACATAATAAACCTTTACTGTCTAATTAAGTCAGAGTGCATCTTCTGCCAAAAATGTTTGGTATTGGTAACCTTCCCTCCATGGTTTTGTTAGCTTGATAGAAGGATTGATAGTGGTGAATCTACATAAGATGTCCCAGCTGGTTCTGCAGAAAATAACTTTCACAATATGCTGGAAATGTTACACTGCATCCAACATTATGAGAGTGGGCAAGCCACCAACTGGAATTTATGTGCTCTGCCCACACCCCACCGACAAATCCATCATTGTGAGTGTAAAATTCAGCTTAATGTTTGATGAAAATAGAAGAAAGATGAAATAAGAGCAGATGCAGATCATTTGCCCTTTAAGCAAACTCTGTTTTTCTATCCTCAAAACAACTTCAACTTCTTAACCTGGGCCATAACACACAAATTTCTTCGTATCCAAAAATCTATCAATATCTCTCTTGAATGTAGTCAACACTTGAATGTTTATTGTCCTTATGTAATGGAACATTTTGAAGGCTCACAACTCAATCTACACGTTCTTTCACTCTTAGTTAGCCAAACCTCTTACTCTGAGATTTCCCTAGTGCGAGATGCCCTGACTAGGGGAATCTTCCTGCCAGCATTTAACTTGTTAAACATTTTAAGAATATTAAAAGATTCAATAAAATCACCTCAATCGAGCATCTCTGTTTCTGCCAAGGGAATACAGTGTCAGGCTCATTCCTGCAGACTGCTTCTCATTCCAAACTACCGACACAGATCATGCATAATTGAATTGCAAGGCATCTCTGAGATGAGAAGCAAACTGCTCTTAACAACAACACAGCAATACCAAGCAATATTAACAGATAATAGTATGAGGTAGACACAGTAATATAACCAAAATGTATAGGAGTATCACTATATGCACATATATATGCACGTATGTGAATGCAAACTCTTTATCTATCAGACAAAAAGGGAAAAAAAAAAGAAATGGTTTAAAGAAGAAAGTAAAATAACCTCTCCACAGCCACGCTGCTTGATTATTTGTTAATTTTTAAAGGATTGTACTTTTAAAGATTCCAAGGGCTTTCTGGCTTTCAAAATCATTGCTGCCAATTGTTCCCCTCCTGTTCAGAATTTAAATTGCATTCATACTTGCTTTCCACATTAATCAACCACATTTCAGTTACATAGTTCAACAATCAAAATTAAATTGTGCTTTACAAAATTTCAGAAGTGTTGTATTCAAAGGAGATAAATTAACCACATGTAACTGAATATACCTGATTAGGGATGTTTATGACATGGAGATACTTCAAGAACTTGCCTTCCATGTTAATTGGCTACATTTCAGTTCATTACTGCACAGTTCAATATACATGATTATGCTTTTGAAACTTTAATAATGCTTAAAAATATAAGCCTTCACAACCAAGTTATATTATTTTCACCTAATTATTGTCAAGTACACCAGCTTTGCAAAGCACTCTAAATCTCTTCAATCCGACATGCAAAAAACCCAGTTAATCTTGAAATATTGTCAGAACATATCCAGCTTGGTCAGTCAAAAGTTCCAACTCCCATGTAAGTTGAAGATGAAAAGGTCTAGGATATGTCCCCACTTCCAAAATCATGGCAGCCATCTCTCTCAATGTCACCATTGCCAAGGGGATCCAACACCAGACTTTTTTGTGCCAGCTCAGCCATCTCCAAATTATGGCAGAAAAAGTTTGACAATGGAGACCGCTGCAAATCAACAAATATTAACAGAGGAATTAACATCATCCTCACTGCAAGTCGGCCTGGGCTGTGTCCCTGTGACATAGCACTGCAGAAATTCCAGCAGGAATGTCTTGGCCTCATTCTGCAGGAAATATTGAATAAACACTAGTGTCCTTCTTGAAGACAGCATGAAAGATATTGAAGCAAAAATCCTGGAACTTCAACTTCAGTTCACTCAATTTGAAATGCCCCACATTCCAGAGGAGGGCAAAGAAAATACTATACATGTATCTTGAAGCTCTCCTTGAAATGTAACTGCATTACTGTGCATCCATACAGCTACCAACTAAAAATCTTGTCGAAATATGTACAACAGTGAAGTGCTAAAACAGGCCTATGTTTAGTTGAGGGTGGCCCCGGCTTTAGAAATTCAGAACCTTCCTGATAATCAGGTGAATACTATCAGGAGAGGGCTTATTAATTGGCCACTTAGTATTGGGAGGAGCCATTTAGCAGAAGGAACATTGTCTCATTGAAACCTGATTAATCACAACAAACGCCTCGAAAGGGCGTCTGGCAATGTGCTCCACTGCTGTGGAAAGTTTCAACAGTCACTACTGTTTGTACTCTGAGGACTGTGGAGTTACTGTGACTACCGTTTTAAAGGTCAGGCTGATAAAACAGCTTGAAATTCACAACAATGCCAGGAGGTGCATTTTGTCTTGGGTTTCCGATATGAAAAGAAGTTGAGACAGAGGTGTCAAGAGGTTTGCTCAAAGGCAATAAAAGTATGCAGCTTGAGAGCCTTGGTGTTTTATTTAATTTTAAGTTGGAACAGCAGAAGCAGCCTGAATGGGTGAGGTCAAGCTCCCCCAGATCAGGATTTTTAGATGTCAGCAGTTGCTAGAGCTTTCAAGGCAGATGTGGAGGCTTTTGTTCATCTCTCTGGTACAACTAAAAGCTGGGGTTCCTGCTGCTAGAATTGCATGTGAGACAATCTATTTTACTGAATTTATCTTTGCCATGGGCTTGTTTATTATAATGTTGTTAAATTGGAACAGTTAATTAGTAGTCGTTAGCACAGATATATAATATATATAATTTTGCTAAGCATGTTGATAGAGTTATAATTAAGCCAATTATTTTATTTTATATTTATTTTGTCTGGATTTTAACTGTAGTGTTTTTAAAAAGGTTTTTTTTTTGCTTAAAGTCAATAAGTTTGGCCAATCAAATTTTATCTAGAATGCAATACCTTACACTTAACTTGTAAAATAAGAAAGTTAGGGTCCAGGCTATCTAGCTATTGCATGGGAAATACAAGTTAAAGTTCTCAGCTTAAGTGTTTCAGTAAAACAATTGCATGTACTAAGGGGATTTTTGAGAATTTAGGAAAAGAAACAGCATTTCAAAACTAAGGAGTGAGTGCTTAATGTTCACTTTCTTGAGAAGATTGTAAGAGGATTACAGTCAACAACTGACAGGGAGAAGTTCACTATCAATGGTTCAAATCAGTGATAACCTGCCCATCAAGCTGTATCATGCTTTGTGTCAATAAACACTTAGCAATGAGGCAGAGTGGTGCCAGAAATGGAAAGAAACAGAAATAAATTCTATATCGGGATCCCATTACCCCATGAGATATCCTGCCTCGTGTACACAAAGATTTACGGGTTGATAATTCAGTCTGGCAGAAACTTGTGATCCTGAGTAGATGGCATCTTCAAGTTGATGAAATCAAGTGGAAAAATGGCATTTATTTGGCAGTTGGGGATTTCTGCCAGTTTTAACAAGCCTACATTTCCTTGAAAAGTATAAAGCCATGATAAATATTTAATTAAGGATATGTAGACATTTATTTAGTCAATTGTTCAGTCAGAATTCCATTAAACTTACTTCATGAAACATATTGTTGAAAGGATATTCTTTGGAGTACAATTCTGAGGAAATGTTGCATGAGCTGCCAGCTTGATGTTAATCTGACAGTACACATGCATAAACATAATTAGGAGAAAATTTCTCAGAAAGAGAACAAGGAAGCTATCCATGGGTAAGACCAAACTCTTGAAATTGATTAACTGAAGTTCAGCAAGCTAACTCGGCTCAGTAAGGATGAGGGTAATGCAGATGCAGATCCTTGCGCAGCCAGGACTCCAGTTGCAGAGTTCCTGATGATCTTAACTTCTTCATTGATCAGTGGAGGTAACCATTTTGGACATTTGATAAATTGATCTTTCAGATGTCGAAGGTGTTTGAACTGTCTGTGAATCTCCCATCTTTAGCCTTACCTAGTATTTTCACTGTGGGTGACTCTTCATTGTGTGAGTATGTTGAGGTTGTGCCTGTTTCAGGCCTCTAATTTCCAGCGTGACTACACCTGTAATTTGCCTGCATCTCATCATCCTAAGATTTGCCTGGATGTCTGTAGATCACATGTTACAACTAAATCAATACAAATGAATTTGATTTAAATGGAGGAAGGATATGTGCTGCTGCTCCATCAGCAGCTGCCTGGAGATGAACAGGATCAAGGATGTCTCAGTAGCTGGGCAGTGACTGTAGATGGTCTGTACTGGTTGTATCTTTGTGTCTAGCCTTTGTCACTGCCCATGATGTTTATTCTTCTAATGCTAAACTTAGTACAGAATGTACGATTATATTTTGTTTTGGAAGACTTTGAGGGATGTGAAAAATGACTTTATAAAATCAAGTTTCCACGATGAATTCATTTGACATGATATTCTAATGCTAATTTATAGCAGAGAAAAAAATTTCTTCAGTACGCATCAAAGAGCTGATCATAGAAAGGTGGGAAAGTCTGAAGAGAAAGAAAAAGAACAGAATATCAAAGTAATAAAAAAACTTTTTCCTCTCTTAAATGTGGTCTTTGGAATTTCATCATTGAATGGTTACTGTTTTATTATTGTCCACTTGTATATCATTAAAGCCCTAAGTTGCCCCATTTATCCATCATTCCCAATTCTCCTCCCCTTTCCCCCCCCCCCCAACAAACGAGATGGCATGAATTCTTGACACCTAAATCAGTGTGGGTACTTGACTACTGCAACCTGCCCAGTACTTGTTTTGATCTTAACCCAACTGCTTCTTAACACAGCATCCATGCATTCCCCACGGCCACCATCTTCCTTGGTTCTTCATCTATATAAGTCAGCATTGGCAAGCCACCAGCCTCACTATGTCATTATGCCTGCTCTCAGACCAATTCATGCACCACTTCAATCTTTCAACACTTTATGTTGGAGCTGAGGGACATGTATGACTTGTATGCTTCTGCCAAGTCACTTTACGCTTCACTATGCGTTGTGCATCTGCACAGTATACATCTTACAGCATACATCTTACAGTTAATATCTGGCATGGGTAGAGGAGTGGCTGACTGGCAGAGGGTAGATTGTAGGGATAAAGGCATTTTTGTTTCCGGATGGCAGACAGTGACTAATGGAGTCCAGCAGGAGTCACTGTTGGGACCACAACTATTCGCATTATATATTAACAAGCCAGGCAAAGGAATGGAGGGCATTGTTGTTAAGTTTGCAGGGATATGTCAGAGCAGGTCCAAACTGACAATCCCTGTTCGCCCACTGACCCAACCTCACCTCCCAAGACAACACAATCTGACCTGACTCCTATGGGCATCTTCACAACCCACGTCAACCTCCATAACCCACTCGCCCTTTTAGTTAAGGGCCAGTGTATATCACCCATGATGGGACCAACCATGAGCCTTTTGTTGGATCACTGACTCTGTGGCAGAAGTGTCACTCCCCTCTAATGCCACCCTTCTCCTCCAGACCTGCTAGCTGATCAGAGGCCAACAACTGCATATTTCAAGTAGCACCAGCAGGAAAGGTGGCACCCAAAGAATGCCCAACATCACCAGCCAACCAAAGATGAATGATGGCAGGATGAGGTTGTGAGAAGGGATTGTGGATTATTATGTAAGGAGTTGGCTGTCATGTAAACTGCCCCATCCTAATGCTTAGTCACTTAATCAGGCACTGGGTATCTTTACACAAGGGATCAACTGCCCCTTCGAACAATTATGATCAAATCAAAATAAACTTTGACAAGGTACCACACAGGAGGTTGCTGAATAAGATAATGGCCCATGGTGTTAGTGGCAAGGTACTATATGGGATAGAAGATTGACCGTCTGGCAGAAAACAGACAGTGGGGATAAAAGGGTCTTTTTCAGGGTGGCAGCCGGTGACAAGCGGTGTTCCGTGAGGGTCAGTGTTGGGACCTCAACTTTTACTTCAGACATTAATGATCTAGATGAAGGAACTGTGGGCATTCTGGCTAAGTTTACAGATGATACAAAGATAAGTGGAGGGACAGGTGGGGAGGCTGCAGAACAATTTGGACAGGTTAGGAGAGTGGGCAAAGAAGTGGCAGACGGAGTACATCGTGGGAAAATGTGAGGTTATGCACTTTGGTAAGAAGAATAAAAGCATGGACTATTTTTAAATGGGAGAAAATTCAGAAGTTGACAGGGCTGTTAAGAAGGCATACAGTGTTTTAGCTTTTACTTATAGAGGGATTGAGTTCCAGAACCAAGAGGTAATGCTGCAGCTGTACAAAACTCTGGTGCGGCCGCACTTGGAGTATTGCGTACAGTTCTGGTCACCGCATTATAAGAAGGATGTGGAAGCTTTGGAAAGGGTGCAGAGGAGATTTACTAGGATGTTGCCTGGTATGGAGGGAAGGTCTTACGAGGAAAGGCTGTGGGGCTTGAGGCTGTTTTCGTTAGAGAGAAGAAGGTTGAGAGGTGACATAATTGAGACATATAAAATAATCAGAGGGTTAGATAGGACGGATAGGGAGAGCCTTTTTCCTTGAATGGTGACGGCGAGCATGCGGGGGAATAGCTTTAAATTGAGGGGGGAAAGATATAGGACAGATGTCAGAGGTAGTTTCTTTATTCAGAGAGTAGTAAGGGAATGGAACACTTTGCCTGCAACAGTAGTAGATTTGCCAACTTTTAAGTCATCATTGGACAAGCATATGGATGTACATGGAATAGTGTAGGTTAGTTGGGCTTCAGATTGGTATGACAGGTTGGCACAACATCGAGGGCCGAAGGGCCTGTACTGTGCTGTAAAGTTCTATGTTCTATAAGTGTGAAGTGCAAAGAGACCTGGGGATTCTAGTCCAGGATTCTCTCAAGGTAAACTAAAGTAGGCAGGAAAGCAAATGCAATGTTGGCATTTATTTTGAGAGGACTTGAATATAAAAGCAGGGATGTACTACTGAGGCTTTATAAGGTTCTGGTCAGGCCACATTTTGAGTATTGTGTGCAGTTTTGGGGCCCGTATCTCAGGAAGGATATACTGGCCTGGAGCGGGTGCAGAGGAGGTTGATAAGAATGGTCCCAGGAATGAAAAGCTAAACATATGAGGAATGTTTGAGGACTTTACAACTATAATCATTGGAGTTTGGAAGAATGTGTGGGGATCTAATTGAATTTTACGCAATACGGAATACTGAATGACCTGGACAGAATGGATGTTGGGAAGATGCTTCCATTGGTAGGAGAGTCCCAGACCCAAGGGCACAGCCTTACAGTAATGGGAAGACCTTTTAGAACAGAGATAAGGAGAAACTTCTTCAGCCAGAGAGTGGTGAATCTATGGAATTCACTGCCACAGAAGACTGTGGAGGTCAGGTCATTGAGTACATTTAAGATTGAGATAGATAGATTCTTGATTAGCAAGGGGATCAAGGGTTACGGGGAGAAAGCAAGGGAATGGGGTTGAGGAAATTATCAGCCGTGATTGAATGGTGGAGCAGACTTGATGGGCTGAATAGCCTAATTTCTGCTCCTGTGTCTTACGGTCTTAACTTTGCTCTTCAGTCTGCCAACATGGTGAATCACCAATGGATGGGGTATTTGATCAGCAAATATGGGATGAGGCATTAATTGCCCACTTAATAACCTCAATTGGCAGTGGGGAAGGGATGACATTCATGTGTCTTCCCTGCCTGGATACAAGGTGAAGGAATCCCATAGGCCTTCCTCATGCCCAGTACCCCTGCCTCCAATCTCATCTCAGGGGTAAGTTTTACCCACTGTGTGCAGCACAAAGTTTCAGACAACATGGAAGATGATTGTGGCTATAGAGTTGTTACAGCTAAGAACCCTCCGTATTTTTTTTCATTTTGCGAGGAGATTGGCAGAAAGATTTGAAAAGTGGTGTCTGTTTATGTTAAAACAAGTACAGGTCATGTACAACGTAATGGAAGTGTTAAAATGATGAAAGGATGGGATACCATTTTTGTTACTTGATTGAACAAGAACAAAGGTTCAGAGGGACAAGTCTAAAGGTAATCAAGAACAGGAGAAATATTTTTGCAGAGATAAGAGGCTGCAGAAATTTGTTTCTAGGAATAATGCTTGAGACGAAAACTGTGTCAACAATCAAGACTAAATCGAATAGATCCAGGAAAGGACTGAAAAGGGTATGATCACAAAGTGAGCAAATATTTCAAACTATTTGCTTGTGTGTAATATGAAAACTAGCGCAGATTTTTTAGGCTGAATGTCTTCTTTGCTTATTATAACATTTACACATTTATGGTTTTATTTCTTTTTTAAAAAAGTTCTGTGTTGTTTCTGTCTTTATAGTCTGCACAGTCTTTGGTGCTAACACTTAAAATGTTTTCACTGTATCTGTGTGATTCTGTGTACAAGTGAGAAAGATTAGCACACAATAAAGCAATCTACTGAAATGAATGCAGAAAGATTTTGCATTTTCAAAGGTCAAGTACAGGTGGAATTTATACAGTAAATAGCAGAATCCTTAGGAGTATTGATATTCAGAGGGATCTGGGCGTGCAGGTCCACAGATCACTGAAAATGACAGTGCAGTTAGATAAAATAGTAAAAAAATGGCTTATGGCATGCTAGCCTTTATTTCAAGGAGCATTGGGTATAAGGATAGGAGAGCTGTGCTGCAGCTTTATAGAACTTCAGTTAGGCCACACTTTGAATTTGCATACAGTGCTAGACACTAATCTATCAGAAGAATGTGGATACTTTGGAGAGGGACCAGAAAAGGTTTACCGGGATATTGCCTGGTATGGGGAATTTTAACTACGAAGAAAGGTTGGATAGACCTGGTTTGTTTTCACTGAAATGCAGGACATTGTGGGGTGACCTGATAAAAGGTTATAAGCTTATAAATGGTATGGATTGTGTGGAAAATATTAGACTTTTTCCCAGGGTGGAGGGGTCAATTATTACAGGCTCAAGATGCCTCTGGGGTTAAGTTTTGAAAGAGACGTGTGAGGTAAGTTTTTCACACAAAGGGTGGTGAGTGCTTAGAACGCGCTGCCAGAGGAGGTGATAGAAGCAGTCAAAATAGCAACATTCAAGAAGCATCTGGACAAATATATGAATAGGAAGGGAACAGAAGGATATCGATCCTGTAAGTGAAGAGAGTTTTAGTATGGAATAGCAAAATGCGTTGGTGCAGACTCAGAGGGTTGAAGAGCCTGTTCCTGAGCTGTATTGTTAAGTCAGTCAGATCTGCCGTGGAAAATTGAAGTGCACTCTTCCCTGTGGCACCGGATGCTCTTCCAGGCCTGGAAATTAGATCACCATTCAAATGTCGTCTCAAAGATATGTCTTTGCACCATGTTTATACATTAAGAACAGGAAGCATGATGTTTGCACATTTGTTTGTAAATTGGATAGGAGTAAATGAGACAGAGAAAAAAAATCTGTCCTTTATGACTCTTCTTCAAAACTTTTATTCAAATGTTTTACCATTTCCTGGTTGTCTTCTCATTCCAGCTATTCTATCTCATTTGTTACACAAGCAGCAAACTAATATTAAGATGTTATAAACTGAAAGAGCATAAAAAGCTGCAATTTATGGTCCACCCCAGCTAGCAGTCAGTAATTTTAAAGTTAAATTGCGATACAATGATTTTATGTGTGAAGTTCTTTGTTACCTTGAGTTTACACCCTGATAAAATATGAGTGTGCATGATCAGCAACAAAAGAGCTGCAGGATTTATATGGACCTGTCTCCAGAAGGATCATTTTATCGAGGCATCAAGTTAGCTTAACATGACAAGTATCAGTATTGTGTTTTTCAAACTGTATTATTTTCACTGCAGTTTGGTCGAATGTGCACTGCCCTTCAATCTACCATTCAAATGGAAAATTGGTTCTGTAGTTTTGTCATTAAAAATTCCATTGGCTACAGTTATTGAAGAAAACAAACGGAAGAGATAAGAACAATATTCTGTGAAATTGTCACTGACATTCACTCCTCCTACCACTAATGATAGGACAAGGACCAACTACCAACGGTGAGCTAAGTTTAGCAATGCTTTGACTCCTCAGTCCTGCATAAGCACAAGTGTGAGACATCTTCACAGAAATCTATAATAATGTGGAATAATATACTTTGTTCATAAAATATCTTTCATTAAATCTGTTACATGCAAACCTAGCCACTAAAACAGTTTGGTTCTATACAGTAACATATGAAGAAAAAGGCATTGGAGTTTGACGCTACACAAACAACAAACCAGAGGTGTATCCTACTTGTGCAAGACTGTATTGACACATATTTGACACATTTGCAGGGTCTGATGAGTGAAGGGACCCCCATTTAGCTTTGGCAGAAAGACCTTAGGCAGTGGTCTTTCCTTGCTGCACCTTGGCAGCAGCTGCCCCATGCTTTAGTGTGTCCCTCAGCACATAGTCCGCAACCTTGGAATGTGCCAGTCTGCAACATTCAGTCAGGGTCAACTCCTTCTTCTGGAAGACCAACAAGTTTCAGGCAGACCAAAGAGTGTCTCTTACCGAATTGATGGTCCTCCAGACACAGTCAATGTTTGTCTTGGCGTGTGTCCCAGGGAACAGACCTCGGTGCACAGAGTCCTGCTTCGTGGAGCTAATCGGGCCGAACTTCAACAAAATCCACTGTAACTTTCTCTGGTCCTCCTTTGCAAAGGCATATACCAGAAGCAGGTGGATGATTCTCAAGCTCCCCAGCAGCTGCTTTGAGGGTAGAGTGCGGTGGTGCAGGTTGACCGGGCATACATGAAGAATCTCGTAGGTAATGCCTTTGTTACCACCAGCCAAGCAATGTCTTGGTGTTTGTTGGTAAGTTCTGGTGATGAGGCATTCTGCCAAATGACTTTGACAGTTGGCTCGAGGAACAACCCAACAGAATGCACACTGTCCTTTTCCTCGAGGGTTTTGATGACGCTATGTGTTGACTATTTCCTGATGGAATTGTGAAAGGTGTTTTTCTTTGCAAATTTCTCCACGAAGAACAGGTGATATAAACTGATTCAACAACTTGGAGCGTTCCATGGCAATGAGGTTAGACCCATCCTTCACAACACTTGGGGCAGGTAAATCCTCAGTATGTAGTGACACTTGGTGTTTGCATCCCCGAGGGTCCACACAAAGCTTGATGCAAAACAGAAGTGCCATCAGGATGATGGCAGCATTGGGTGTGTCCTTCCTTCCTCTTTATTCAGTGTTTTGTACACTGTGTCTCTGCAGACCAGATCTATCTTATGCAGATCATGCAGATGAAGCCGAAGATGACTTGGGTGACTGAAACAGTGCAGGATCTGGATTTGAGCCAGACCTGCGCCACAAACAATAACCAAAGTTACAATATTTTCGGGTAAGACATGCAGATAGTAGCAAATATAACACAAGTTCAAGATTATCAGACAGATTTTCATACATTTGCACTACAGCTTCTGAATGGCCTGTTTAATTGCAGAGACCGAAGATAATTCACAGATAAATGTATTGGGTTTAAGGAAGCAGAAGTTGATAGTTGGAGCTGAAAAAAAGAAGTGACCTGACTTTACTGGTGGCAGGACATCGTGACTTGTATTTGTGGTAGCGATGAATTTATGAATTTCTTAAAAGGCTGCCATCCCAATTAGAAACAGTAACAAACTCCTTCCCAACCTCTAAGCTTTTGCATTTATCAGGCAATCACCAGCTCCATAGCCTTTGCAGCAATATCAAAGCCCTGTGTTACAAAACCACTGTTTTTGTTATATAGATTGTCTTATTTAATCAAGGTAGTACTTATAATTTACGTCCCTTCTACTGACCGCACTGTTGGCTGGAAAGAAAACTGCAAGATGAAGGCCTGCTCCAGAATCATTCCACTATGTCACTCCAGCACAGAACTAATTGAAAGTTGTGTTGCTTGTTTTGAAAGAAAGACATCTTAACCCTGTTGAGCCCGCTGGTCAAAGTTTCCATCGTCATCCAACAGCAGCCAGAAGAGGACATTGAAACACAGGAGATAGGAGCAGGAGTAGGCCATTTGGCCCCTGAGCCTGCTGTGCCATTCGTTATGATCATGGCTGATCAGCGAACTTAATACCCTAATCTCATCCTCTCCTCAAATCCCCTGATCCCTATAGCCACCTACACTTATCTCCTGAAAACATATCATGCCCTGACCTTTCTGTGGTAATGAATTCACCAGGCTCACTGCTCTTTGGGTGAAGCAATTTCTCATCTCAATCCTCAGAGGTTTAAGGGTTATCCTTAAACGATGATACCTGGCTCTGGACTAACCCACCACCGGGAACATCCTCCCTGCACCTAACCAATCTCATCCTGTTGGAATTTTACAGGCTCTATAAGATGCAGTCTCATTCTTCTAAACTAGTCACTGATGTTCATGGCATCTTTATACTGTACTTAGGTCAATGCAGCGGTCATCACACTTCAAAATTAATTCATTGCATTCAAACACTGCAGAAAGCTTTAGCTCAGAAAAAGTTTTGATGTTGATTGATATAATGCATTTTCTCGCATTTTATTTCATACATTTGCCAAATTGGACCCACGGGCTACCATAGTGCTAGAAAGAAATCTCAAAGCGACCATGTGAACATCAGATTTCTTTTTCCCTATTTCTTTGTGCCCTTGCTTTTGAATTGTTGATATTCAGAAGCCATTAGAGGAAAATTTTCCAAAAGTTGTGCATAGGTACTCATATTTTTTAAAGGATGGATAAAAAAGCAACTGATTCCTTTAGAGAGGGGTCAATGTTGGGAGGGCATAATTTTATGGTGAAGGGCAATACATTCGGAGGAGAATTGAAGAAAAATGTTTTCACCCATCGGGGTGGTGTATATCTGGAATGCACTGCCTAGGATGGTAGTAGAGATTGGAAACCTCATAGTCTTTAAAAAGTAAATGGATGAGCACTCAAATGTCAGAAACATTCAAAGCTAAGGGCCAAGTGCTGGAAAGTAGGATTAGTTTAACTAGGTTGGAACAAATTGGATGGGCCAAAGGGCCCCTTCTGCACTGTATGACTCTAAACAAAGCTTGAAAGCTTTGATTGTAATGAGCTGAAAATGTTCATAGTATTTATAGACTCATAGAACACAGAAACAGACTTTTTAGTCCAACTTGTCTGAGCCAAACAGACATCCCAATCTGACCAAATCCCATTTTCCAGCATTTGGCCCAATTCCCTCTAAACCCTTCCTATTCATATACCCATCCACATGGATTTAAATGTTGCAATTGTACCTGCCCCCACAACTTCCTCTGGCAACTCGTTCCATACCCACACCACCCTCTGTATGAAAAAGTTACCACTAAAGCCCTTTTTAAATCTTTCCACTCTCACCTTAAACCAATGTTTTCTAGTTTTGGACCCTGCATCCGAGGAAAGAAGACCTTGGCTGTTACACTATCCAAGCTCCCTATGATTCAATAAACCTCTATAAGGCCACCCCTCACCCTCTGAAACTCCAGGGAAAAAAAAACCCTGTCCATTCAGCCCCTCTGTATAACTCCAACCTTCCAGTCCCAGCAACATCATTGTAAGTCCTTTTATTCTTTCCAGTCGAAGAATGACCAAAATTGCACAAGCATTCTAAAAGTCATCTCACTCATGTTCTTGTGCAGTCACAACATGACTTCCCAACTCCTATACTCAATGTTCTCACCAATGGAGGCAAGTATACCAAATGCTGCCTTCACCACCCTGTCTACCTGTGAGTCCACTTTCAAGGAACTATTCACATGCACCCCTAGATCTGTTTGTTCAGCAACACTCCCCAGGGCCTTACCAATAACTTTTGTATTAAAATAGTGAAAGGAAGAAATAAGCTAGTTTTGGTCATTGGCAAAATTCAACATTGAGTGGGATAGTTTAACTCAACTTGACCACTCAGAGACCAATATGGGACTGTTCCATTTCCACCATTGACCCGTTTTATACCAGTCCTGCTTTGCTGTCCCTTGTCTTGATTCTGGCATGAGGTCTCTGGATTTTCTCTAATAGCCACTGGTTAATAGTCACTTTCAGTTAGAAATGGATGAGGAGTTTGTTAACTGTGTCCGAACAAAGTTAAAACCTCCAATGATTATCCCCAAGCAGGATTGCCAACAGCTCTTACTAGCTTCCCCAACTGAAGTAGAGATCAGTACTTCAGTTTCTTTGCACCTTTTTCAATGAGAAAGTTTCCATTCTGTTCCATTCCTTTCTTCCCTCACTTTCTCTAATTGATGTACACGTAAATTTTCATTTAGTTACCTATTACTAACTTCACCAACGTCTGAATGCTTCCCAGAGCAACACTACATCAGTGTTGATGGGACTGCTATATAAAATGTAGCATGATTTAGTAAGGAAGGGATTGGATGAGAAAGTGAGGGATTATAGCTGGGAGGTGCGAAAGAACGGTGAAGGCAAATGACAGAAAAGGAGAGCACTGGAAGTTAAATTCCATGTAAAAAACACCAAAATAATATTGCAGGGAATATATAGAAGAGATATCTTATTAACAATTTCTCCATTAGAGCCTTTGACGTACTTTATTTTTCATTTTAACCAAGCAAGATTTATTTTGCTGCATCAATGTGCTTTTGTGGTGTGAACAAATCACTTCGCTGACAAGTTTATACACTGTCCTCAGGGTTCTGAGGCTCCAGTTTAAAAAAAAATCATCAGACTCCTGAGTCAGTCTGTTACAGTGACTGTTATGTCACACTGCAAGGAAACGAGGTTACTGGAAAGTTGCTTTTTGCCTTTAGATGCATCCCAGTCATATTGTCAGTGTTCACTTGAGTAACTGTATTTTAATAGCTGGCAAACTGACGAGTGATTCCATTAGCTTATTAAGAATTGTTTTCCTGAAACTGAAGTTGGCAGCACTCTCCGTTTCAAATCATGTTAAATTAATATGAACCCAGGCACCTTGAGGATGTCAGGAGTCTTCATATTTCCAAGTTTCTGTGAAACTGACATTTTTGTTGTATTCATTATTTCTTTACTCTCTGGATAATTCTGAGCATTTCCATTGATTCCT
Source organism: Stegostoma tigrinum (assembly GCF_030684315.1). Lineage (NCBI taxonomy): Eukaryota > Metazoa > Chordata > Chondrichthyes > Orectolobiformes > Stegostomatidae > Stegostoma > Stegostoma tigrinum. The sequence continues at coordinate 57,383,149 of NC_081368.1, read as the reverse complement.
CTGAATGGGTTACCCCTGCTTTCATATGCTATCCATTTGCTCCCTCACTTGGAAAGTCAGACAATTCATTGCCAGCTTACCTTCTCATTCATTGAAACATCGGGCAGAATTTTCCTGAGCCACTTAAGTCAGTGGCTGGGCTGAGGTAAAATCTGGAAGGAACGTGGCAGGTTTCTGATTCAGTACGTCCCTGTCACTGGGTGTTTTTGCAGAGTATAGGGTTGCTGTGATGCTGCAAGTTCTCAGTAGTTCATAGCCGTTTACCCCAAGTTAGGGCTGAGGTGGCAGGGTGAAGTTGAAGCTCCTCGGTGTCAGAACAACTCCATCTCATTAAGACACTATCAGCAACTTAGAAATAGTATCTTGGTGGCCAGTTGGGATGGATGCCATCTGTGCTTCCTCTTAGTACCTCAGCATAGACCCAGCTGGGATAAGTTGGCCACAGCTGTGGCTGCAGCCTGTCAACTGGAGTTCCCTTTCCATGGTTAAGGGTTGAGGTAACAGCTGTGGCAATGAGGATATTTTTTTCGATGCTAGAGATTGTTTCTTCATTTTGAGTCATGCTTGTGATCTTCTGCCTGCCTCAGCAAGGTCCACCTCTCCCAGTGGGTCTATTAACTTGAGTGTATTATAGGCTCTGTTGTGGCATCTCCTGTTTACCTGCCTGACATGCCAACTTTAGCTGGACTGTTCCCCACAACTATGTCTGTAACTTGGGAAATAATCGACAGGGAGCATCTTTTCAAAAAGAATTTTTGTTATTTCCTCATATCTCTGCGTCCATATGCGATGACAATCAGTTTGTTTTTAACTGCCTCTCTACCATTGAAGGGTATGAAGTTCATTGGTACCTCATCAGTTGCGATATTCCATGTTTTCTACTCAAGGATTTACAAGAAACCCACTGCTTTACATCCACAGCCATCTTTGGCTGTAAGCCCTCTTTAAAAAAAACACGTTGGAATTTATCGTTTAATAATACTTTGAGATAACCAGAGTTGTGATAGTTTTTCATGACGGCTATCATCAGTGATGTTATACTTCTATTGATCCCAGGTGGGCAATATACAGAAAAGACAAACATGGTCTTTCAGAATGGCAACTCTCAGCCTGGTCTCTCGGCAGCTCGTGGCAGGTCCCGATCTAGTCTTTCGGTAGCTGATGGAGGGTCCCAGCCAGTTTTTCAGCATCTCTCAGCCTGGTCTCTTGGCAGTACGTCGGGCCTGTCTCTCAGCAACTCATGGCGGGGTCTCAGCATGGAGTGTGAGTGGATCCTGCCTGGATATGTTCCCGAAGCACTAGGGGAGGTCGGAGAAGCAGCAGTTTCAGCGGTGACGACGGTATCAGCGGTGGTGGCATCAACAGCAGAGGTCACCTGGAGGCAGCAATAATTAGAGAGCTCATCAAAGACTGTCAAACTTTTAACTTATTCCTTTATTCTCCTAGTTTAAACTGCAAAAGACTTCAGTATTAACTATCACATTATTTATTTATTTATTTACTGTTCTGTGAAATAATGCTTAACTTTTTAACTGTCCTTTCCCTTACTACTTGGTAACTAAGCCTTTTGTACTTCGGGACCTTGGTACCTAAGATGGTGCCATGTGTGGCAATATTGCATACTTTTCACTGTATTCCTGCACTTCGGTACTTGAGTATACGTGGCAATAAAATATAAAATCTACATTTAAAATGGTTAGATGGTTTTGCAACATGTGATTTTATTGCCTTCAGGCACCCATCTCACCTTCTGTAGCAGTAGTAATAACTGTAACCTGCTTTCAGTGCCTGCATGATAACAAAGTGTGAAGCTGGATGAACACAGAAGGTCAAGCAGCATCTTAGGAGCACAAAAGCTGACGTTTTGGGCCTAGACCCTTCATCAGAAAAGGGTGATGGGGAGAGGGTTCTGAAATAAACAGGGAGAGAGGGAGAGGCGGACCAAAGATGGATAGAGGAGAAGATAGGTGGACAGGAGAGCATGGGTGGGAGGTAGGGAGGGGATAAGTCAATCCGGGGAGGACGGACAGGTCAAGGGGGCGGGATGAGGTTCGTAGGTAGGAAATGGAGGTGCGGCTTGAGGTGGGAGGAGTGGATAGGTGAGAGGAAACACAGGTTAGGGAGGCGGGGACAAGTTGGGCTGGTTTTGGGATGCAGTGGGGGAGGTGGAAATTTTGAAGCTGGTGAAATGTACATTGATACCATTGGGCTGCAGGGTTCCCAAGCGGGATATGAGTTGCTGATCCTGCAACCTACAGGTGGTATCATTATGGCACTGCAGGAGGCCCAGGATGTACATGTCATCTAAGGAATGGGAGGGGGAGTTGAAATGGTTCGCGACTAGGAGGTGCAGTTGTTTATTGCATACCATGCATGTATCTTTGCTTTGCGCACTAAACACAGAAGTCAGACAACGTGTAAGCCTAAATTCTGCTTAAAGTGTATAGTGTTAGTAAACTTTGAAACATTCATTTCAACAAGAAGCCAATCCCCGTGGGTCAACATGCACAGAACAGTTTGAGCACGTCATACTGGCAATGATGTTTTACATTTGGTGTCTAAATCAGCATCACTTAGCATCCCTTATTACCATTGAGAATTTGTTGGTGATCTGCCTTCTTTAATCGCATTTGGTGAGGACCATCTGTTAGGAAGGGAGCACCAGGATTTTGACACCACAATTGCGACGGAATTGTGATATAGTTCCAAGTCAATATCGTGCGTGACTTGAAGAGAAACTAGCAGGTAGTGACATTCCTATTTATCTGCTGCCCTTATCCTGAATTGTAGTTATCTTGGATTTGGAATATGCTATTAGAATGAACTTTTGTCTTGGTTCAGCTGGATACCAGAGATCAAGTCCACAGTGATACTTGTAGTTACATGCTATCATTTTAGTAAATGTCGTGGCTTTGAGATCACAAACTCTGGAGACAGTATGCATGAATGGAAACAATTACTGGGAATTAATTCTGAGCAGCTTTGCCAGTTTCAAACTAAAATGACTTTCTGCCCCTCTATTTTTCAATCTCGTTGATTTAAACAGAATAAAATAAATGTTTGTTTCTAGTTTTGTTCCGTATATTTCTTTAAAATTTTGCATGAGACATCTTGATAATAGGCAGTTCATCTCATTTTAGGAATTACACAAATTGCCTATTTTTATTTAGAATCAAGCCCTATTTTGTATAAAAACATTAACAATCTATGAAGAATTGAATTTTCCTTGCAAGCGTGTGGGGACCAATTACACCACTGTCTTGTGGGAGTTCTGATGAAGAAGCTGAACTGGAAAGGATTTTCTTTCTTTTTGTCATTTGCTAATGGGCCTGCTATCTGTTTCCAGCATTCGCTGTTTTGTTTTGAGCTTTACTTGGGGAAAAAAGAAGGCAATAACATTTATAAAGATGTGCCATGGACTCGAAGCTCCGATTTTAATGAGGTAGGATTGTTTTTTCCCTCTGTAACAAATGGCCATTTAACAAAATTACAACCTTGAAATTTATGCATTTCACAGCTAAGCTTTTGTCAGTCATTCATAACTGAAGTTGGGAGTAAGGGGGATAATGATCATTCTTGCAATTCACTAATTTTAAAATTTCACAACTACAATGGTAGCTGGTATGAATCCCTGCATGAACACTAAATTACATGGTTTTAAGCATATTGTTCCCTTCAAACAATAATTACTATATTTTGATATATGCATGATTTATTTATGGCAGTTCCATATTTATTGATTGATAACAGGGCTTTGAATTAGCTTTTGAAGAAACCCAATGCACAAGAATTGCTTCTGCTAGCTCTGAACATCACACTGGGAGTGCAGCTCTGATGTCAAACAGGTACCGCAGCTTAATAACTAGCAATCAATATCTGCTGGCAGCTTCTCACTCTGATACAACTAAATTGATGTTCCATTGTAGTAGTTGAACTGCTGATGAGCCTGAGGATTACTGATACATCCCATAAGTACACATTGGGTTTGAAAACTTCCTCAAAACTCCTTGGATAATTTGTCTGCATAATAAAGTGAAAACACAATTTGGGAGTCCTGAATTCCTCTAAATGTTAAAACAGGAAGTATTTGCTAGGCAGTGTATGGTTGTGCAGTGATTTTGTTATCGGACTGAGCATACAGAACTGGCACTGGCACTGATTGATCTTAGACATTTTGCCCCAGATGAATGTCAATACCCTTGACGTTATGATGCAGGTGGAGGCCATTCAACCCATCAAGTACACATCAAAAACAGAAACAGAAGTTGCTGGAAAAGTTCAGCAGGTATGGCAGCATCTGTGGAGAGAAATCAGCATCAACGTTTCAGGTTGAGTGACCCTTCCTCAGAACTTTTTAAGTCCACATCAAATGCTGGACCACTGTTGCATAATGTGTTGTGAACCTGCTCATTAACAGACATTAAGCAGATTGCTATTACCAGAAACTTTTATTTTGACAAAGACAGAGAATGCGGGAGAGACTCAGCAGGTCTGGTAGCATCTGCAGAGAAATAAACAAGAGTTAACATTATGAGTCTGATATGACTTTTCTTCAGAACTGAAAATCTCCTCTCTTCAGCTTCACACCAGAATGTCCCCAAGCTACATACAGCTTGATTCTAAGTCCTTCTCAAAATCCACAACCAGGACTACCCTGGCAGATCCATGAATTCAATATCTTCCTGCCCGACTGATCTTACTTCTTCCAATCAAGAGCCTGTTTTCTTCCCTTATTCAGCGTTTTCCCACTTAAATCTGTGAATCTCCTGAAGCTTCACATCAGTTTCACAACATCCAGCTTTCTGTTCCTATTTGCCTCCTTTCACCATGGATGTGCAATCTCCCCAGCACGTCCAAAACCCCATCAGGATGGTTTGAAGTCTGTCCTCCTATTCATTAAAAAGAGATCTAAGCAGCTTTCATCCACCATTACCCTCCTTCACCTGCTGAACTCGATTTCACTTTGAACAATTTTTATGGGATTATAAAGAAGAGTTTTACCAGACTCAAAGTGTGATCCTTATTTGTCTCTCCACAGGTGCTGCCAGGCCTGCTGAATTTCTCCAGCATCTTCTGTTTTTGTTTTAGATCTCCAGCATTGACAGTTCTTTGTTTTATTGTCGTGTTCTTTTAATTTATCTTGTTCGGAAACTGAAGAATTTAGAACTTCATCTGAAATGACAAATTTGTGTCTTCATCAACTGAAGTTTGAGTGTAATTGCTTATTTCCATAAGTCATAGGCAACATTCTGGGCAATTTTTCAGTTAACAGATTTTTGAAGTTGGTAGTCAGATTTTGCTAATTCTTTGTGTTGTTATAATTGCAGTGTATGTCCAGTAAGGGGAATTTTCCTGTCCCTGGATTGGAATGGGAAATGTTGAGAAAACAGGGGAAATGTGATGATGAAAAAAATAGTTGGAGTCTCAATGTCAAGAAGAAGTTTTCTGATTTTCCCAGAGATAATGGCAACTGCAGATGCTGGAGAATCCAAGATAACAAAGTGTGAAGCTGGATGAACACAGCAGGTCAAGCAGCATCTCAGGATGCTGAGATGCTGCTGGGCCTGCTGTGTTCATCCAGCTTCACACTTTGTTATGTTCTGATTTTCCCATTAGGTTTTATGTGGCAACTTCAGATTCCCATCATTGAGTGGCAAACATCTTATTTCCTTGCACTTGTATTTCATTGAACTCCAATTTGCCTCATTTCTCGGCTACTTACTGTCTCTTCTCCAAGTAATAAGATGTTGGAAATTCCTGACTTATAAATTTGAATGAGTCTGCAGCTCTCTGAGCCTTCACCCAACTCTGTCTTTATTGCATTGCCCATGCATCATCTGTGGACGCCATTATCCCTCCATTTCATCTGCACACTTTGCCATGGGAAACCACCAGCCTCACTATGTTATCATATCTGCTCACGGCCCAAGTATGTCACTGCTTCAGCCCATTATCATTTGACTTTCGAGCCCAGGCACACCTAAAGCTTGAAGGCTTCTTTCGGGTTCCTTTGTGCGCAGAAACATACATGTGCCTCATGCATTGAAACAGGATGCATCTTTTGGATCTAAGCTAGATCTCTTTGTGCCCACTGGCATTGTGTTTATTTGGAGTATGCCTGCCTCTGTGATCTGCATTACTTTTTAATGCAGAGGGAAAGACAGGCAATTTGGCAGGAGATACTGAATAGTCAAGGTGGTAAACATCCTTTTATATAGCACCATGCCATGTCAGTATTAGCAAACATCAGCAGTTTACGAGGTGAATGCACTACATGTGCTTCAAACAAATAGTTAACTCAGCCATATTAGGGGCATTTAAACAGTCCTTGGATAAGCATATGAATGATGATGGGATAGTATAGGGGGATGGGCTTAGATTAGTTCACAGGTCGGCGGAACATTGAGGGCTGAAGGGCCTGTTCTGCGCCGTATTGTTCTATGTTCTATGTTCTAAATGTCCATATGTTAATGGTAAATGGGAGCAATCATTAGTGGGTGTGAACGGGAACTAGGAACAGTCAGTAGACACCACTGGAGTCAGTGAAGGGGCTCACCAGGGGTTTGGCCAGGCTCAATCAAGGGCATGGTCCTACCAGAGTTCAGAGATCTATGTCTTTGCAGTCCAGGGACTGGGCCATGATCAGCCTTGTAGATCAAGTATAATCAGTCTGGAGATAACAGATTCATCATTTTGGCTGATGTGGAGACATCAGTCCAGGGAATAGACCCGTTTCTTTTCTGCAATGAAACAAAGGGAGTCCCTGTGTATAACAGAGGTGGATGGAGGATAGTTAATGGTAAGACAGGCGCAGAAGAATTGTTTACATGTCCTTAGTGACTAGATAGGAATTGAAATGTGTGGTGTGCAAATAAGTTAATTGACTTTATTCCTTTTTGCTGGACATTCAGGTGACTGTTCAAGTGACAAAAGAGCATAAAAGATTGGATATTTTCCAGTAGTGTTGCCCATGGTACAGAGGATACTTAACTATAGTTCATTGTCGCCAACAGCAATTTACTTTGTCATCTTGTGTATTCCTGGGCTTAGTTAAATTAGCTCAGTTGGCTTGATGGCTGGTTTGCAATGCAACATGATGCCAACAGTACAAGTTCAATTTGCACAACAGCAGTGGTAACTATGAAGGATTCTCCTTCTCAACCTCTTCCCTTCCTGAGCTGTGATAACTCTCAGGTTAAACCATCACCACTAGTCATCTCTGCCTCATAAGAGAGCGGTTCTGTACCTTTATGTTCCACAATATGTGCCAACAATAAAGCGACTTAGCATAGCTACACTTTAAGGTAAAATAAAATTTATATAATCTGTACAATCTATGTCTTAATAAGTTACACATTTTTTGTTCCTTTTGAAGAAGGCTATATTGGTGTGGTTTCTACATTTAATATTTGCCAACCTCTTATGAAGGCTTTGTACATTCAGATAGAACTTGCTTTTTCCATCATTCTTGGCCTCAGAATGTCTCACTTCACAACCTGTGGAATACTACTGAAGGGCATTTGTGTTTGTTTTTTGGGAAATACTCTGAGACTCTACTTTGAGCCTGCACGAATAGTGTACGAGGGAGCAGAATCCTCAAATATTGAAATGAACGACAAACTAATCTGTTAGGATCCTCTGCCACATTTGTTGGTGATTCCCTCATTTACATTTGTGTAATCTTAATCATCATCCAAGAACTTCCAATCTGCTTTATCAGATTATGATAACCAAAACCACCAAGTATAACTGTCCTCCAATACATATCAATCAGATTTTGTTGACTTCTGAATTAACTGACAGGTATATTAGCCTCTTCTTACTGATCAGAAAACTTGTCCTTATGTTTTATACCTCCTTAAATATGTTCTTTTTTAACCAATCATGCACAATCAATGATTGTTGCTGTAGCATTGAAATGACTATGAATGTGTCACTGAACAACTATCCTGCAATATTGAACAACATACTGTGGTCATTAAAATGGTAAAGGTGAAGTTCAAAATAAAACGAAGTGTACTGTAATGACTGGCATGCGGAAATTTAATCTAATTGACACAATTAACATCCCACTCCCACTGTAGTGCCTATATCAAAAGAAATGGGTTAAGTATTGACTGGACAAGCAGAGCAATTCCCTCATGGATAAATTACAATCTTAGCATCCATTTTGCATGTTTGTCTGTGTATGTAACACTTTTCATTCTCAGGTATTTAGTTCCTATAGTTCTCTAAGTGGGATAAAATATTAGTAGCAGACCTGTGAAAGTCAATGCATTTTGGATTTGAAACCAGTAGACAAAACTGTTCCTGCCATTTGTGGCACTGGTCATTGCACCAGTAAAATTGGACGTGGAGTCAGCACTCCATGTTGGATAATGACACTGGTCACAATATTGGTCATACTGGCCAAGGTATCTATGGGAATGTAGCATACTGAAGGAAAAGCATAATGTTGCTAGTTGCATGCAGTAGATGAACTTTCTGTGTGCTGTATGCAAATACTGCTATGGAGGATTCTCTGTGGCTACCCAAGTGTAATAAGCTAGATATGAAAGCCTGTACAGGTGTGTGTTTGTGCTGCTGGGGGTTTAAATGGCAACATCAATTATTTTAAAAACACTCATCATAAGTGCCTTTGAACCTTGATGGGTTTATTTACTAATCTTGAATGGTTTCTTCCTTGTGACACTATCTCAAATCCAACACCACTTTCCTTGATCAGAAATGGACCTAACTCCGAAATATGGTATACACTGATCCTGGTTCTGTCTTGAACCAGGCTTTCCCAATCCAGTTCCATGTTCAGCTCTGAGCAAGTAGAGAATGACATGTTTGACCACAGGCTGAGCATTTGCAGATGTGAAAGATGGAAATGTTTGGGAATATGATGCACAAATTGAACGCGAAGCCATGGAGAACCAAACAGCACTAGGAGAAGGTGCCAGGTGGCACCCCTGAAAAAGGAACAGGATGCATTGTTGCACGGGTAAGAGTCTAAACAGGAATTTTTCTGGACACACAGGCAGTGCCTGTTCAATAAGTAATGGCTACCTGCATCAAAATGGAGCTTAGAGCTATATGCTACATTGCATATTTGCCTAAATATGTGACTATAAGTTAGGCATTTTTGGGCAGCATGGTGGCTCAGTGGTTAGCACTGCAGCCTCACAGCGCCAGGGACCAGGGTTCAATTCCAGCCTCAGGTAACTGTCTGTGCGGAGTTTGCACATTCTCCCCATGTCTGTGTGGGTTTCCTCCAGGTGCTCCGGTTTCTTCCCACAGTCCAAAGATGTGCAGGGTAGGTGGATCGGCCATGTTAAATTGCCCATAGTGTTGAGGGGTGTGTGGGTTATAGGAGGATGGGATGCTCCAAGGGGCAGTGTGGACTTGTTGGGCCGAAGGGCTGTTTCCACACTGTAGAGAATCTAAAGAATCTAATTTCAGATTTCTGTCTCTCAGATCCAATTTCTCAAAACTGTATGCATCACCAATAAACACTTATAACTGAGGTAGAGGAACATTTGTCAAAATATAAACTCCTGAAGAATGACAAGCATGAGGGGATAATGGGTTAAGGTGAATGAGGGAAAGTTTAAAGGAGAATTGGGAGACAGGTATTTTACACTGCAATCAATGTCCTGAATACACAATGTCATCATTGCTTTATAACCATGAAATAATTAAACAATATGTACAAATATACATTAACATACACAGGTATGAACACACTGTAAATGATCATTAACATTCCCTGACGTGGAAGCTTGAGTTGTCATAGAACATAGAATAATACAGGACAGGTACAGGCCTTTGGCCTACCATGTCTGTGCCAACAATGCTACCTTCCTAAACTAATCCCATCTGTCTGCACAGAGTTTGTAAACCTCTTTTCCCTGCCTTTTTATGTGTGTCTGAATTCCTCTTAAATATTGCCATCATATCTGCTTCTACCATCTCCCCAGCAGTGCGTTCCAGGCACCCTCTGTTAAAAATTTGCCTCACACATCTCCTTTAAACTCCTTCCTAAACTCTGCCACTTCTTGTGTTGTCTTCAAACACCAGCCCATCAACATGTTCATCCAAATCATTCGTACATAAATTACAAACGAAAGAGGTCCCAGCTTTAGGTAATGCAATACACCATTGATCACAGATCTCCAATCAGAAAAAGAAAATCTCTCCACAATTACCCTCTGTCATTTAAGACCCAGCCAGTTTTGCATCCAACTTATCAACTCACCATGGATCCCATGTGCTTTAACCTTATAAAGTAGGCTACCATGAAGGACCTTGTCAAATTCTTTAGTAAAGTCCATGCAGGCAACATCTACTGTCCTACCCTCATCAATCATCTTCATACTTCCTTAAAAAAACTCAACCAAATCTGTGAGACAAGACCTCCCACCGCACAAAGTTATGCTGACTATTCCTCGAAGCCCACTCTTGAAAGTTGCTTGTGAATCCTCAGATCTTCATTCTGTAGTAAAATGAAAGAAACAGAACAATGAACATGCAACTTAGATCTGTTTTCATCTTCATGTGCATCATTCAAGGAACACCTGGACAAATACATAAATGGGAAGGCATTCGATGGATATGGATCCTGTAAGTGAAGGCTGTTTTAGGGGCAAAATGCATTGGTGCAGGCTTAGAAGGCTGAAGGCCCTGTTTCTGTGCTGCATTGTTATTTGTTCTTTATTTTTTGGTTTTATTGGTGCTGTCATAAAGCAGGAGAGATTCGCGGTTGGGGTGGGACAGGAGCTGTGAAGGCAAGGAATGAAGATGCTGAATCTGTGAGTATCTGTGGGGTATCAGGTACTGTATATAGGACAGTGGGAATTAAGGATCACTGGAACTGTGCAGATGTGGAGCTGTGAAAGTGGGGAGTTAGGTTTGGGATCCGCATGGGTGTGTGTGTATTGGAGGGGTGGGAGCTGTGATGGTGATGTGGAATTGATGGATGCAGGAGCTATGAGTGTGGGTATTACCGGAGACTGGCTGAGAGAGTGGGTCTTCGGTGTAGAGGGGATGGAGCCTTTGAGGGCGAGGAATAGAGAGACAGGAATTGTGGGAACAGAAGTGGTGGTGGACAGAGCGATTAAGGTGGAGAGTCAGGGTGGTCAGAAACTATTAAAAATAACAGACAACTGAGGCGATGAACATAATGCTCAAAAGGATTTCATGCACAAGCATTCACAATGACAGTGTGGAGTTTAGGGCAGTGTAATCTGAGGCTGCAATGAAAACTATGAAAACTACTGGTGCCAGTTTTCTGACCAGCAAAATGAACAGTGCTGGGGTAACCTCCAGTACAAACCATCATACATAAGTGTATTTCTACACATTTCGATCTGGTTTCATATGGATTTAGTACTGGTTATAAACGTTTTTCCCTCTGGGCTTGCTCTGTTGGGCTATAAGAATCATCTGCCCAAGAACACTGTTCTCCAATTCTCACACCCCAAGGGATTGCTTTTAGACCATCAAAGGAATTGAAACTCAGATTCTTCTTATTAAAATTTTGATTCCAATAATTATGTGGATAAAAGCAAAGAGATACTGATTCCAAACAACACAGAATGTAAATGTTTCTACTTAGGTAGAATCAGCATCGTAGCAATATCCTGTTTGTCCACAATTAGCAGTCTTCCCATCCATCATAATACCATCGTAACTGACAGTAAGTTGCTAAAACATAGAGATATAATTATTCTTTCCCTGTGTATCATTCAGTTAAATGCAATTACGTGACCAGCTGATGTACAAAAGTTGTTTTTAATTCCATTAAACTGGTTATTGAATTTATATATTGTGGGTTTATTGATATATTCCAGAGTTTGTGAAAGTACACAAAAATCATAAGTCAAAATTCAGAGAAACATTCCAGGTGTGATGTTACTAAAACTGTGTATAATTGTAATAAGATTTCCTTATTGCTGTACCACATGTCCCTCTAAATATAAGCATTTACAACTGTCTCATATTTTATAAAAAATCTGTTTTTCAATTATTGCAGAGTGAATAACATCACCTTCTCCACATTATACTCCATCTGTCATACAATCATCCTAATCAGCCTAATCTCCCTATGTTTACCTCCCAGCTTTCTTCCCCACTTAGGATTTCATTATCAGCAATTTTAGCTACAATATTCTATGTCTCTTTTTCCAGGTAATTAATATAGATTGTAAGTGGCTAAGGTCACAGCGGTCAATCATGTGACACTCCTCTAGCTGTGGCCTGAAAACTTGAAGATGCCTTGTTTATCCATGCTCTTGATTTTCTGTCTCATAACCAATTTTTACCCATGTTAATATATTACTCCAATTACTCTATGACTTCATGGCCCCTGTTATTGTCAATTAACCTTCATGTGGCACCATTTCAAATATCTTTGAGGCCAATTTGCCCTTCCAGTCTGCTCCACCATTCAATACGATCAGGACAAATTTGATTTTAACTTCAACTCCACATTTCTGGGTAATCAAGAATATATCTACTTTTGCCATAAAAGTATTAAAATATTCTGCGCTAATTGCCTTTTGAGGGAGGTAATTACAAAGATACATGGCTGAGAGAGGGGAAAAAAAAAGTTTCCACACCTCTGTTTTACATGGGCACCTCCTTATTTTTAATCTATTTCAGGATTCTCCCACTAGAAGAAATAAATATTCTTTCATGTCTGCCTCGTCAAATCCCCTCGAGGTTTTGCATGTTTCAATTAAGCCCCGTCTGAATCTTCTAACCTCCCAGAGGATAAGGGCCTAGTCCGTCTGGCCTTCCCATTCCTTCCTTGTCTAGACATTCTCAGTAATATATTTGATCACTTTTGCAATTACTGATGTTAGATTAACTAGCCTCCAGTTCCTTACTTTCTCTCTCTATCCCTTTTTGAATAGCAGTGCTAACTTTGCAAAATTGGCATCCAATTTCAAGAGCCTGCCATTGCCCTTTAATTGAACAGGGAATCTGTTTTCATGACAATTAAGAGGTGCCCCAGCAAGAATCCCAAAGAATGACTGTTGCCCTTGGAGGAGAACTTAGAAACCTCAAGCAGAATCAGTTCTTGTTTTTCACCCCATAGTGAAAATTCAGCCCCTGGAATGTCTCAGAAAAAATTTTGGAAATATTTTGTTTGACTTTTTAGGAATAGACTTCTCCATAGAAATGTAACCAGCAAATAATCCATTGTAGTTTTGCCTAATCGTTTTTAGTTGGTAAAATCATGTCATCCAGATGCTGATTAAACAGTGGGAAGTTACATCTTTTAACCATATCAATGAACTTCTTTCATTGCAATGTTTAAGAAAAATAAGTTTTCAAATGTTGTCGGCCGTATTTCAAGACAGATTTTACATTTGGTAACGTGCATATCAGTTTAATTAGATACTTGGGAGATAAACCCTTCCTAACTAGCATGATTATAGATTCAAATGAGATCCAGATTGCTGTTTTCAACAAAAAAGGAAATCTCTACACTCCTGAAGTTACTCGACAGATTTTGTTTATGTTCAAGACTAACATGATAAACTCTTTAACGAGGTCTCCTTTTCTTCTTTGGCAGGAAAACAAGGTCTAAGCAACATTATTTACATCTGTTTTCATTTATGAAATTTCAGAGAGTCTTTTTCAAGTTATTTGTTAAGTACTTTCCAATTTATAACTAATTTGTACTGTAATGTATTACTACTTTAAGCTTCAAAATGTTACATGTGTTACTATTCAATACTTTGCAAAGAAAAGTAGTTCATATTTGATTAAAATATACATTACCACTGTCAATTCTTCAATACATTTATGCACATTTATCACAATATAAGGCATTAAAAACAAAAAGAATGGTTCATATCTATGTTCCCAGCCAATGTTGATTTTGGACAAGTCAGACCTCAGAGTGAAACCTGGCTTAGTAGACACTAACTTTGTGTTTTTCTTTAAATATGAAGGCCAGTTATTGAATGCATTCATGAGAGCATAACAGTGCACTTTTAGTATAAACAATAGAATATTTATTAAATTTAAAAAGACATGGACTACATTACAAGAGACTAAAGGTTGAAATGATTCCATAACGCACATCAGATAAGCTTCCAAATTCACACTATTCCTTTTGGTCCTGCAATCTCCTTACAAACACCACTGAAAAGTTGTCACAATCTTTACACCTATCATGGTTGCCCAGTTGAGATAACTACATTTCCTTCTGGCAAGTTTCTCCATATTAACTACATAAAATCTTTCCTTCTGTAGGTATCCTTCCATGAGACATCAAAAACAAATTGCAAACTAAACTCATTGTACCATTAGTTCCCGAGCAAATGAATGATGTCCTTAATCTTAATTTTCAGCAAACTTTCTCTTGCACACTGACTCACTATTCAGTGTTACATCTCTTTATGTCCCTGGAACCCTGTTATTTAGTTACAACAGTTTGTTAAATCCTTTTTAAGCGCACTGTCTAGGAGGCCTTAATGTCTTCATTGCAAAAGGTACAAACCATAAAGAAAAATGCACACAAATAAACAAGCCTTCAGACTCCCTAGTACCAAGTGCACAAAACCAATTGTTGACAAAAATGAAGTCGAAACCTTCACTCCATTCTTAGCGCACAAAATTGAAACATAAGGCAAACTTAAAGGGAAATATTGTTCCAAATAAAAGACAATTAATACTCCTGACACTTGAAACTTAGCACTGAATATGTTTTTAGTGCCTTCTTTACACAGGGAGGATTATTCATTGGGCTGAATTCTCCCAGCTCCTGAATGGTGTCGTCAATGATGAGTTAGCTGGGAAAATATGGAGAGAGTGGAACAATCAGAATTCTGATGATGTTGCGAATGAAATGCCTGGCTTTGGACACACGGTTTGAACAGCAAGATGTAAAGCTTGTTAGTCAACAGCCACAGCTCATTTGAATCACACTATTACTCATTCAATCTTCTTTAAATGTAGTTTGCTCTTCTCTCATGTTTCCGGGAGAAAATATATGGCAACAAATCCTTACATGAAAGAAAGAGCAGGTACCTGGTGACTCCACCTCACCACTTACTCCTCCTGCCTCCATCTTGGCCACCAGATCTCAACATCATATAGCACTCCATATTTGCATTTAAGTCCATGGAGATAGGTATAACACATGCATCAACCTCTCCACTATTATGACCAAATCCTGGGGGAGGTTCCCCAATTCATTATAGTTCGAGATTGGATACCCTAAACTGTTAAGCCCCTTAATGGGGTACGATGAACTAGTTCCTTTTTCGATTTACTCCTCCCTCCTCCTACCCAGGTTGGTTGCAATAGAGTTAATCTAGAAATTGATCTCTTCCCTTGTGGATACTTCCTTGTGTTTTTCAAGGAGTCAATTTTACCAGATTTTCTAGAATTAAGAAAGAGTGAGTTTATTCAGTACTAAACACAAGAAAAAACAGTATTGCAACATGAATGCACACAGTCTGGAAATAAAAGGTGAACCTAGCTGCTAGCTATCTAGTTTCTAGCATTCAAAGTGAGAGACGTTCTTTAGCTGCAACACACAGATAACTGGGGCATAGATCTTTTACTGTAGCTTCTATAATGTTGATACTCAAACTCAGGCTAGTACTCATGAGAGTGTTATGTCCCAAAAGTACCCTTCAGTGGATTTGAAACTAATTTTTTTAACCCACCTTTGTGTGTGTTTCAAAGGAGCAAACTCAAAGTTTGTCTGAAGCTTGGGGTATAATCTGCAGGGGTGATTAGACCCTCATCATCTTTGTGATCAAAGGAGATCACAGATCAGTCTGTTTTAACTTTTAACTCCCCCTCCTCACCCCCCCCATCACCAAACATCAACCCCCCCCCCCCACCCCCCCGCCCGGCCAAACCTTTGCCCCTGTACGTGTGAAATTCTTTATGTCTTTATTTGTAGACAGCTACTTAATTTAAATGTACAGCCCCTTTTGGCTTTCCAAAAAATAAATTCAAAGCACACAATTTAAAATGTCCACAAGATTCCAGAGTTCTGACAGCATACCGTCATAGCACAGCTTACACTCACTTAGAATACCATTATCCACTTCAGTGCTGCACCTTGGAGGGCACTGACACGTGTTGTAATATTGCTGCTAAGCTGCCTGTGTACAAGGACAGGCAGCCATCTGCTACACTGGAGCAGCTTGCATCTCAGGGCTTTTCACTTACTTTCTTTGCATTCACTCATTTAGTGCCTACTTCAGTTCTCACAGTATTACCACCTTGCCTCGCCTTTTTGCAGTTTGCAATCTCTTTCAGAATTTACCGGCTCACCATAGTTCCATTCTTTGCTTGTGCTTAAGTGCAGATGCCAAGCCAAGCAGCCTGTCATATTTGCCAGCAATGATCAGTCAACAGGTGGGGGGTGAAGGGGGGCCGCAAATTACTGTACGGCAGTGTGCTGTATTAGTGTCACACCTAAAGTATGCACCAGCAGCTTACACAGCAAGCACACTGCATGTGCTGCAACCAAATGATCATGTCTCAAAGTCCAGGAGGGATTGTCCTCAGCGAAATACAGGAGGACTGCTATCACTCAGGTGCTCCCACCACAGTCCAGGGCAATGCCCTACCACAGTCCAAGACAACGTCTTACCTCATTCCATGGTATTGGACATGGTCTGTTGGCTGCTTTAGGTGGTCAGGTTCAGGGGTTTTGAATTACACCAGGCCGGGCAGTGGGTCACAGTCGGCCCTACAGATCCTGTGCAACCAGCCAGAAATTAGTGATGAATCAGTCAGGGAGCTGCACAGAGACCAATTTAGCTCTGGTTACTCATCATTCAAGCCCATCTTTCCAAATCAGTCAGTGGAGTGGTTACAATCAGTCTCAAGGGTCTGTTCGTTGAAAGTTAAGACAAGTTATCAGGGGCCAGTGTTATGGTTGCAAAGTCAATTTTCAGGATCAGAGGCAGGATGTTGGAATTTAGAAGGAGCAACAATTAGGACAAGTGTCAAATGAATGTAGGGAGACCATAGCACATTGCAGAAGGTGGGCTGCTGTGGAAAGGAAGGTTATCAAATGCCACCACCACCCTGACTTTGATAGGGGCTCTGTGCATTACTTCATTTAACACGGCTAAACTGTAAGTCCAACGTTCTGTGATTCATATCCTGTGTTGCCTTCCATCTTCATCTGCATTGGAAATGTGCAATGGGAATGGAAAATGAATGCCACTATTGCCAGTGGGTTGAGTACTTTTATTTTACATTCAGAGGATATGGTTTGTACCTCAAAGCAATGTGACACCATTCAAAGAGGCAATTATATTAATCAGATACTTACATAAGCAGGTTAAAAAAAACATTCATATTCATAGAATCCTGCATGTGATTCTGTCTGTTTCAATAACAATAATAGCATTGGTATTTCAATAACAAATTGATCACAGTCATCTCTATGAAGCTAATGTCATGCAACCTTAAAAGTGTCTTCTGTGAGCCAGAATTCACAGAGACAATTCAAGATCTCGTAGGCTACACAAGGACATGGAGCTGACTTCCTCTCACCTGTACTGCGAAAAATTGCTAGCATGTTACTTTTCTTGGCTGATGGAGGGTGAGAGTCAAGGTTTTATTTACCCTGCTACATACACAATCTCAGACTGTACTTGTAAGACATGACCTGAGCTGCACACCTCAGAATAAGGTCTACTATGTCAAAAGTCTATTATAGACAATCATCCTTGTCAGAATCCTTATATCCCACTGCATCATTGACTATGTTAAACCGTCAGCAGTATGTGATGCTCGTGCAGTCTACTCACATTACTAAGAACCTGTTCTTTTTCTCATGATCCTCACACAGGGTTCAATTAGAGCTTATCATCGCCGTGGCTGAGGTATACAGAGGCGCAGAGAAATTAAGGAAGAGCAAATGCTCCACCAAGGCCAGGGATAAAAGCAGCCTTTAATCACTGCACAACAGCTACCATGGGAAGAAATAATGTGTCAGGATGTTGACCAATGTATCAATGGTGTTAAAGATGCACTTTCTGACAGACTACACTTTTGCTCTCATTTCCCTGTAATGAGGCCAGTGCTGCACCCAGAAGGTATTTGCCAATATACCTGTCTTCATCCAGGCACAGGGCAGTGCCGACTGTACACAATTGCATTGAGAAGACCACATCATAACATGGCTGACGTAATGAACTGTAAAGGGTTTTATTCCAACAGTACACCAGGCATCTGTGATCACCTATTTCACATCTTATAAGTCTGAGCCAGGTAGTTTGGAATGTTCCATGATACCTACAACCTCGAGCCCTCTCATGTTCCTGCTTCACTTTAAGGACAAGATGCCTTACGAGAATCGTTACAGGGAGAAAAAGGCAATCCTCTGCAATGAAGGGTCTAGGCCCGAAACGTCAGCTTTTGTGCTCCTGAGATGCTGCTTGGCCTGCTGTGTTCATCCAGCCTCACATTTTGTTGTCTTGGATTCTCCAGCATCTGCAGTTCCCATTATCTCTGATCCTCTGCAATCATTGCTGATGATTTCATTATGCAACCCTGACAATGGCAGAACATAAAAACAGTGCTGTCCGTTCCTCCACTAAAACCATTCTGGTCATGATTCTCAGATTAGTCTGAGGGGGAGCTTGTGGTATGCTCTTGACAGTGTGCCACATAACCCAAAGACATCAAGCCCCAACCACTAGAGCAGTCAAAAGGGGGAAGTGACAGACACCGAAGAGCTGGAAAAGAAGCAGGAGTCTTCTGTGGAGGCAGACAAACATTGAACAAGAGGAACACCAACTTCAGCATGATAGAGGGTTTCACCATTAGGCACGACAAGCCAGATGGGACTTTATATCAACAGATAGCAGCTGGGCACTGTGATCATCCATTGACAGTAAACTTGCTGCTCAAGTGGTAAGTAATCCTTATTTGTTCGCAAAAGCAAATGCAGTTTTTACTTGTTATCTTTCCTTTTCCTTGTTATTCAATAAAGGTTCAAGTTTTCAACTGTTTGAAGACTTTCCAGAGTGCGAAATACCCACACTAAACAGTGAGATGATGCTACGCTACACTGTGCATGAGAGAAAGAGTAGCTCATAAAATTATAGGGCTAGAAACTATATGTGTGTCAAATATGTAGAGCCTTTAGATGGGAACTGTTCAGTGTCGTGCATAGTGTGCAGTCTGAAGCTGAGATTGATGATCCCTGTAATCTATTTTACTGTTTTATCTGATCACAGAATTTGTAAATTCTTCATTATCCTCCACCATTCCATTTATGGTAAGGTACAGTGCTATTGGGGGCAATGTCTGTAACCTCATTCTTGCAGGTGCTGCAGGTGACGGCCAATCAGACAGGTAAAGGTGTAAAATAGCGATACTTTTACAAATGTGAGTTTCTATTTCCGATGAAGTGATGCCTATGTCAACTATGTGCCTTCAGAAGCGCTACTTTTTTGTTTCCCTTTGACAAAATGTGCTGAGAAGGTTCTACTTGTGGCTTGGAGCAATTGATCTTGTGCTTAAATGGGTTTTAAGTATGAGACTGACAATGGAAATCTCTCATGGTCCCAGCAATTGCAAATACTTCTGTGCATGGAGATAAGATCTCCATGAAATTCACTAAATTGACCATCAGCTGATATTTGGTAAAGTATAAAACCTTCATTTTTGAACAATGGACCAATGTCATGATTCTACTCATTATCCTTACAAATGCCTTAATACTTTGATTGCTGAGTGGAGGCTTACTTCAATTTTTAAAATGAGTACTATTTCATTTGTATGAAAAGAGCTGCTAGCTAACATTTGATTGTGCAAGATTAATCATGTATTCTCCAATTTTTGCGCGATATTCTGTGCAACAAACCTGCTGCCATTCAGTAATCAATTACAGTTGCAACAATTATGTTGATAAACATATTTCCAAATGTTGAACTGGCAGGAGTTGAAACGTTATCAAAATGATTCTGTCTATGCCTGGGAAACATGGATTAAAAGAGCAGCCAGAGATAGTAAGAGCTGCCGATGCTAGAGTCAGTGATAACACAGTATGGAGCTGCAGGTATCATTGCGATAATTGTACAACACAATCAAAGAAATATGTCCCTCCCCACTCCTATCCACTTTTCATAAGGAGCACTGTCTCTACAACTCACTTGTCTGCTCCACAGTCCCCACTAGCCCCACCACACCTGTCACCTATCCCAGCAACTACAGGAAGTGCTACACCTGCCCCAAAAACTCCTCCCTCACCTCCGTCCAAGGCACCAAACAAGCCTTTCACATCAGACAGAGATTCGCCTGCATATCCATCAATGTGGCCTATTGCATCCAGTGCATTCGACGTGGCCTCCTCTACATCGGTGAGACCAAGCAGAGGTTTGGAGACCGCTCTGTAGAGCACTTGTGCTCTTTTTGCAACAAACAACAACATCTTCCAGTTGCCTCCCTCCCACTCCCTGGATGACATGTCCATCCTGGGCCTTCTCCAGTGTCACAATGACGCCATGCGGAACCTGGAGGAGCAGCAACCCATATCCCGCCTTGAGACCCTGTAGCCCAATGACCTAAATGTGGACTTTACCAGTTTCAAAATCTCCCACGCCCAGCTTCATCCCATGACCAACATTCCCTCTCATCCCGGCCTCCTTGACCTGACACAACATGTCCATTTTCTCTCCCACCTATCCGTTCCTCCCACCTCACTAACCAATTCCCACCACTGACTGCCTACATTCATCTATCACCTTCCCACCTTCCTTCCCCAGCCTGACCCTTCTGCTGTCTCATTATTTCTGAGGTCTCTTCCTCCTGCCCCATTTCTGAAGAAGGGCCCCCACTCAAAACGTCAACTTTCCTGCTCCTCCAATGCTGCCTGACCTGCTGTGTTCCTCCAGCTTCACACTGTGTTAAAAGAGCAGCCAGTCTCTCAAAGCTACAGGGCAAAATGATGACACACAGTTGGCTTCTTAATTTTCATGAAGCACTGAAAGTACAGATTGCACAGCTTCTAAGGCATACTGGCAGGAACCTTCACTGAATTACAGCGATAAGTACAAAAGACAATCAATATCCCAAATATAAGAACTGTGGCATGAGAGAAATAGTGAGGGAAAGTGAAGACTTGGCAATTTCAGCCAAATCCTATGATCAGATAAAGCAGTAAAACAGATTACAGAGATCATCAATCTTATCTTCAGGCTGCATGACACTAAGCTTCTCTGAATTGCTGCATCCATATACTTGACACACACCAAGTTTCTCACTTTGTTTTGGAATAGAAATAATATAGGCAGAACCACCACTCATTGTACTTACACTGGCCAACCAGTTCCAGTTGAACATGTGCAGTTGAATGCAGAAATCTGGAAGAGGCTGTTCAACTATTTTTTTTAGCAGTCTTACTATGTTGGTATCATAACAAGCAGTTGGGTTTTTAATCAGATGAAATGGAAGCATGTTGCGCTAGGAATAGATACCAAACTCAACAAGAAAAGCTGGAGCCTTACCATTTCAGAATACATAACATTTCAATGGCACAATCTCTTAATTATTGTTAAGCAGTCTCTGAAATTAGCTTTAGCAAGTGTGGAGTCATTTTCCTTTAGCTGAATTGAAAATAAGAGAGACAGAATAGGAACATTTTTTGGTTTTCATCTTTTATCCATTCCTTTTACTCCCATCACTTTTTAAAAAATTTGGAATGGAATTAAATACTTTGATTACGTTTTCTTGGTTGGACTCTGGGACACTATTCTAACTTATTCAAAACTCATCAATTTAAAGAGTTAAAATTAGGCCCTTCTTAATGTCCCAGTAAGAGTTTTCCAACTTGATTTGTGAGGAACTTATTGGTTACCAAGTTCACAAATGCAATCTGCAACCAAAATGGCTTTTTAAGTTCTGGTGCAAATGTGTACATGAAAGACTGGCATACTTCTTGCTGCTGATAAGAAAACCTGGGCCATAATTTTCACTTGTGCCAAATACATTAAAAAAATTCTTAATTAACTGTGAAAAAGTCAATTGGCTGCAGAATAACTATTTTTGACTGAAGAAGGAAGAAATAAAGAACTTGTATTTACATCACTGAATATCAAGACTTTTCAACTTGTTTTGTAGTCAATTAAAGGTATCAAGGTGCGGTGCTGGATGAACACAGCAGTTCAAGCAGCATCAGAGGAGCAGGAAACCTGACGTATCGGGTCAAGACCCTTCAGCTTTCCTGCTCGTCTGATGCTGCTTAACCTGCTGTGTTCATCCAGCTGTACACTTTGTTATCTTAGCTTCTCCCACATCGGCAATTCCTACTAGTTCCCACTATCTCTTACAGTCAATTAAGTACTGTTTGAAGAATAGTCGCTCTTGTAAAGTAAGGAAAACAGTTTGACATATTGAGTATTAAGAATTAATGCTGGAAATCTAAAATAGACAATGACAAAATTGCTGGAAATGATGAACAAACCCAGCAGTATGGATAGCATGGATAGAGGAACAGACACCACTGTTTCCATTCCCAGGTTGGGACCACAGTAACAGCATGTTTCTCAGTTCCACAAATCTGAGCGAGAGAAAACTGTCTCAGCAGATTTTCAATCTGGCTGTTGATGTTATTGATCCCTTTACTCATTCATAGGATGAGGGCATCGCTGACTGGGCAGCATTTATTGCCCAGAGGGCATTTCAGAGTTACCCACATTGTCATGGGTCTGGAGTCACATGTAAGCCAGTTCAGGTAAGGATGGCAGTTTCCTTCTCATAAGACCATTAGTGAATCAGATGATTTTTTTTCTGATAATCGACAATGGATTCATGGTCGTCATTAGGTTCTTAATTCCAGACATTTTATTGAATTCAAATTCCAACATCTGCCCTGGAGGGATTCAAGCCTGGCTCCCCAGAACATTATTTGGGTCTGCTTATTAACAATCCAATGATAACACCACTAGGTTATAGTCTTATTGATAAAGTGGGCAGTATCATGCCAGCATGTGATGCCTCATGAATGGCAGTCTTTGCTACTTTACCCATTCCCCCATTGTTCCCCATGGCCCCTTCGTTAACATGTGACAGTGCACTCACCCTGGCTCATTACAACCCCAGTGCCAACTTAGTATCAATTCATGCAATCCCATTCCCCCAATTTTTCATTCTCTGGTTTCCCGTCTCCATGCTATCTCACCTATTATCTTTCCTGGGATGATTTTGTGAGCTTTACTGATGGAAGAGCTTGTTATTTGTCTGTTCATTATATTGCCGTTTTTAAAAAATCATTGGTAAAAGATACTAATGCATGAAATTCCTTCAAATAATCTCTTATAAACATTAACTATTTTTCAGCATCAGGAGTTATTTGATAGCATTGACCATTCTTCTGACAGATTAACAGTCTGTTGAAAGCTTTTGTTAGTTCCATTGCAATTTTTAAGAAAGTTCACGAATACTTCAAACAATGCCAATAGTTACCTGAACCATCCCACTCAAGAGCAGCTGACACCCCTGCCTCCCCCAAAGTGTTCAATAATTTCAGATCATAAACTGTACCCCTCCATTTACTTCTGTTCTGTCTGCTATTCCAGTCATAATCTTGTTTTTCACGTTTTTACTTTCAGAAACAGCTTTTCATTATTTTGCCACTTGCACCCACCCTGAGCCATTTCTTTATAACTATTACCAATCCCTTTGCCTTTTGTATAATGAAATATTTTACCATGCAATCTCTGTTGCCTTTTCGTCCATCAGCCAGAACTTTTCTGCAGTTTTACCCTTTCTCTTTTCATTCACTCATTCATATTACCTGTCTATCTTCTTTCAGTTTTGAAGGCAGTTCCCTGATCTGAAACATTTTCTCTGTTTCTGTCTCTACCAAATTTGCTGAGTATTTCCAACAATTTCTGATTAATCTATTGTTCAATATACTGAATAGAACAATTTCATTATCAATTGTAGTCTTTAGGGGGGGAAAACATTGCAATTTCTTTCTTTAAAATCTGGTGTATCCTTTATTAAATTCTTATTCTCTAAATTCTTCCAATGTATCCCAGCAAGCTCAAACATTACTGTTTAGAGATTCACAGCAAATATACTGGTTGATAAGCTCACAAATTAGCCATCTAAACCAAAGTTTTGCTCCCCATTGATTAGATGAAAGGAGATTTTATTTCTGCCAAGTCTTCTTCCCAACAGAAATGTTTCAACCATGCTCTGAGCTTGTTAAATTTGAAAAAAATAGCCTGTGAAAATGCTGACTGTATTTAGCTTAGAATATGATCACCTTCACTTTAATTTCTCTCTGCAGAAATGTTCACATCCATGTTGATCTTCCATCTGGGGGAACGCTCGAGTAAGTTGAAAACTCATTGCTCAACAGATTGGCTATGTCAGTTTTTCCTCCATAATGGAATATTTCAGCTAGCAGCTTGACTGAAGGTTGATCATGCACTATTAACCATGTCAGAATGGCTGTCAGATGCCCTTATTTGATGCCCTTATTGGACACTTTATTTTTCCAATGCGTAAAAAACAATTGTGCATATATTGTTGCAACAAACAAGTCACCACATGGAAAATAAAAGTAAGGCAATGGCAACATGGCAAGTTAACTGTTCCTTCCATCATTGTTGTGAAAAAAATGTTTGGACTAATATGAAAACAAAATGCTCTGTACTTTGCTATGTTTGCAACAAAAACTTATTGGATCCATTAGAACTTCATCCATCCATAAGATATTGTATAGTTTATGAAACAGAAACTAGCGAAGTCATGAGAAAAATATATGGTTTTACGTTGAAGTATTGACACCTATCAATTACTTTATTTGCGCTTCAATATATCGCTTTCATAAAAAGTGTTATAAAGGAATGATTGCTTCTGTATTAGATCATATATTACATTACCGAAAATAGCTGTTGTATTAAATAGTAAGATGATTGTTGTCATTCACCACAAATGTTAAAACTGCATCATGACTTGAAAACACTCATAAGAGTTCAAGCAGGTGTCTTTCCTGCAGTGGGGCGCAGCAGCAGCGCTGACAAATTGCAGCACTATCAGCTGATATGTCCGATTACCCTTTCTTATGGATCTAAAAAGCCAACACAGCATGAGAGCTGAATTAATGCATGGGTAGGCCAGAAAGCTGGAATTTGATAACTGAGCCTGTCAAGAACACACAGAAGGTCAGTGTATATCTGGACACAAACTATTGCAAACAATTTATTGGCTGATTCAGCATCCATCAACAGAGTGCTGTCATTTATCATAGTTGCACAGACGTGACAAGTGTAAACTTGATTAATATGTTCTTACTGTTTTCAGAATTTTGCTCCATAAATCATTTTTAGGGTCAATATGTATCTTTTTATGAATGTCTAGCCAATTAGAAAATCCCTATATATATAGAAGAGCAATTTTTAGTCTAAAGCTGATTGGCTTCAATTCCAACGTGAACCACAATGATATAAAACATTTTGCTTTGCTCAACAGAGACATGACTATCTTTCTTTAAGATTGTAAGAGAAAGAAAGACTCTTTTAAATTTAGATGACACATCTGCCCACAAAAAATGGGAATCAGGTGAGCTCTCCATATAAGACACCATCATCTGATAACTGTAATATAGAATTCCACAGCACACCTAACTCTGTTCTGATCTAAAGTTTCATCTACTCTGAAAGTCTCCACCTAATTCTTGATGATCTGCACTTAAACTATTTGGAGAAAGGGAGCAGAAAATCTCCACATTATGTCCGGTGAACTCAAACTATAAACAAAAACAGAAGTTGCTGGAAGAACTCAACAGTTCTGACAGACACTACAGAGAGAAAGCAGAGTTAACATTTTAGTCCAATGACCTTTCTACGGAAAAGGAAAGCTCAGTTCTGAAGAAGGCTCACTGGGCCCAAAGCATTAGCTCTGCTTTCTATGCACAGATACTGCCAGACTTGTGCATTTTCCCAGCAATTTCTGATTTCCAGCATCTGCATTTTTTTTGTTTAGTGTACACTCAAACTCTATCTGTGTGAATTTCTCAAAAGGTTTGTTTGAAGAGTCTTCAGAATGATGTAGCGTTGTTCAAAATAACAGATGTTAAAAGATATGATCTACTGGTTTTAAAAATGCAAGTTCTAACCTCAGTACAAAAAAGGTCCATACTATTGAACTGGTTATGAAAAACATTGCTTCTTTTGTAAACTCACTGATAACACTCTGTAAACTTTTCAAACATGTCAAAAATCATTTAAATCATACAATAAATTGACACTGTAATAAATGGTATTTGTACACATAAAAAACTTCAGGAGGAATTAAAAATCATGATAAAATTTAACAGTGTGAACATTATATCAAGATTTGCCCAATTTTGTTAAAGAATAAATAATCAGTTGCTGTGCTTTTCAGATTTCTATCAATACAGGCCATCAAATTAAAGTCTCTTCTTTCTACAGGGATTGACATCCTTTGAAGTTTACAGATGTCAATAGTTGTTGCCACACACTCATCGATTGTTGTCCCTGCAGCTTTACTATTAACATTCATCCGATAAATTAATCCATAGTTTCCACAGAAGTCCTTCTATTAGACACAATCAGATCAAACTGTTTTAGTCTTGGCTTGTCTCTTGGACAGCTATTCATAGAATAGCTATTTCTTAGGCCATTGCGCCCCTGTTGTTCACTTTGTCTGACCTAACAAATTAACACAGTATTAAATGATTGGCTGTCAACTCTATTAGTGGATTGGCTTGACAGTTACTAGCATTTATTCTTCATTGTTCAACTGAAATATGTCAACATGAAGTAACTATTCCAATGAGATGAAACATTTTGAAGCACAGGTTAAGTTGGATCTGACAACTGCATCATCATGAAAGATCCCTATCTTGTTTCCAGGGATATGTTTCTCTGAGGCAATACTCAATCGTCAGAAAACACATACATGGCTGATTTCATCCTTTCTTGGTA
This sequence comes from Stegostoma tigrinum, assembly GCF_030684315.1. Classification (NCBI taxonomy): domain Eukaryota; kingdom Metazoa; phylum Chordata; class Chondrichthyes; order Orectolobiformes; family Stegostomatidae; genus Stegostoma; species Stegostoma tigrinum. The sequence goes on along the minus strand of NC_081368.1, from coordinate 57,356,204 downwards.
GTTTCAGTTGTTTATTGTTACAATACCTCCAACTTTCACTTCAAATCACGCATCACCTTTACTTGGAAGTATATGAAATTTCTTCAGCATTGTTGTGTCAAAGTCCTGCATTACACACTGGAATATATACAATGCACAGATTGCAGTGGTTTAAGAAGGCAGCTCATCGCTGTCTTCTCAAGGGTGATTAGAGATCAGTTGTAAATGCCTGCCTTGCTAGCATTGATAGCCTTTTGTGAGTGAATAGTGAATGTGTTAACTGTTTGACTACCAGTTGCTGTAATGCTGCAATTAATCACCGTAATCAGACTCTCTATTGTTTTCTGCTGACAATGTGGCTGCAACCACAGTGGGTGAAGTTTAATGATGATAACTGCCAGTTAATACTTTCTGTTGGTCTGCAAAAGAGACAGGGGTCTTTTTTGCAAGTGTTTGCAGAGATTTGCTGTGTACATGACAAAAATAGTATCATTGTCTACTGACTCAACTACATTTTTTACAAAACAAAAACTATGAATACTTATAAGCTGGGGTGAAAAGAAATCTTTCAGCACAGACATGAGATACGGGGACCTTTGTTTAATTCTCTTGGGCAAATGGTGTTTTGCTTAATAAGTAATTTTAATATCAAGATGTATCAAGACAAAGGAAACACACTTCCAAATCATGACTTGTTAACAACACAGTAAATAAGCCCTTAAGGCTGACAGTAATGAATAACCTAAGAAGTAGAAATATGGACTAGGAATATTCATCACTATCAGGACAGCTGAGAAACTACCCAGCCAGAGTTTAGAAGTCTGGACACCCTAATGCTTATTAAAAACAAGAAGCTAATTGTTTATTTTCTCTCCTGTTCATAAACCCTCTTTCCCCATTTATTCCCGCTTACATGGTTCCATGTGATAAAAAGAATATGTGAGAATTTAAAAATTTTTAGGGTAAGTATATGCAAAATGTAAAAAATGTCCAAATGTGTTCTTGGGGTAAAAGTGCAGCTGTATACACTTATGAAAGGTGAGGTAAGCACAACCAGTAAAGCAAGTTTCTACATTCCACTGGTGTTCAGTGTTTTCTCTGAGTAAAGCAGTCGAAACAGTTATGGCAAAGTTGAAAATGAACCATCGGAGAGAGTCCATCCAGGGCCAAAACTTGAATGCTAACACCTGTATCAAACGTATGAGCAAATAATTACAATTGTGTTCAATAGAGCTGAAAAATACTCATTCTGTTACATTCTAATCAAAATGTATCATGCTTTCCAGGAAGTTAAATTCTATTTGTTAACTAATTCTATTTTAACTTTTTTTTCTTTCAGTTGCTTATCACTCACTATTCAACATTAGAAGGCTATGAATTTCTATACACATTACTCGACCAATGTTACTTTATCAATCAGTCAAAAAGATGCATATTTATTAAGGACAAGGAGTGGGCATTAATTTCAGTGATTCAGCATTTACCTTGAAACTTAAAGGAGAACTGATAAAAGTCCTAATTTTGAGGAAAATCTTTCAGGTTGCTAAACTTTTCAGGTTTGTGTATTAACGGTGTTTTTGTTTAAAGATAACTTCTGCAAAGAGAAAAAAAAACAGCATGTGTAAATTCAGGAAAATTCTGTGTTCAACTAATGGGATGTAATAACCAAGGATAGCAAAGAAACCCCACAAAAAAATTGGACTGTGATCTTTATTGACTATGAATATATTGAGGGCCTGACAAACCCCCCTGCTCAACAGCAAGTTACCCCTGCAGATTATGGAAAGTTAGCCACAAGCCAGGAATTGATTGTAGATTCCAATGGCCTTAGGTATTTGCAATGTATGCCAGTAGGTGTATCAATATAAGCAGAGGAGTGAACAGCAGTGTTTAAAATTAATGGATCAAATATGGTGAAGTCCACATGGGCAGCTGGTACAAGGAGCAACCAGAAAATTCATATGATTTTACTATAGCTAAGCTGGCTCCCTGCGTAGAAGAAAACAATGGTTTGTAATTCCCATTGAAAGAATAATCTTCCTGAAGAACAACATTTTTCCAATTGTTGCCATTTCTGAAAGTTCTAAAAAGCATAATTCTGAAGATGCTGGAAGTCTGCAATTAAAACAGATGCAATATGACATTTTCATCAGTTATTATTTGGTTGTTATTTCTTTTGATTATCTGCATCTCTTTCAAGACTACAAACATGAATGTTGAAAGATAATTTGAGATGCATGATGGAAATTAGTTATAGAGACGAACAGTCAGCATATCTGTATTTTAGTTCTACACTAAAATCAAACAAATTAATTCTGTGTTTTCACCAGTATCCGAAATAATTGTTAGCACTGACGTGATTTTAAAAGGGGGTGATTAAAAACTTGACTGAAGAAATTTGTTTATAGAGAGGTTTAAGGGAGAAGAGGAACATGGAGAAACGAAGGATTTTAGGAGGAGAATTGGTGAATGTGTGCCCTTGGTAGTGACATGGACAATCAACAATAGTGGCATGAAGTGTAGATAGAGAGAGGTAGGTTTGTGATGAGGGTTAGTAGGACTCAAGCCAAAAGAGTTTTGGATTAACTGAAGTTTAAAGACAGGGAGCTAGACAGAAGAACAATTGAATAGTCATGTCTAGAAGTGGGTAAGGTGTTGTGAAGATAAAAAAATTGTATACCAATGCCTTTTCTTTCAATAAACATGATATGGCCTTGTATTATCTAAGGATTCTGGAAGACAGATTTGCATCACTGACTGGCTATGAAAAGATTTGCATGAACTTATCCTTATTTATTTCGGAACTATTGTAGAGTCAAGCTACTCAACGGTTACCAGTATGATACCTTTCATGGACAACAATTTACAGTGAAAAGGGTGACATTTACATAATGGCATTCATTTTGAAGGAATTTGGTGAATAATACAAAATGTAGTAATCTAACAACTTTGATCCGATCATTTGGTGTAATTATGACGTGTCAAATCTTTGGGAAATAAATGTTTCAAGGTTAAAATAAAAAAAACATTTTCTTTGTTCAAAATAAACTTTGGGGTTTTTGTTTAGAAAGTATTCAGTCAGTAGGGTTGTTACACTGAAAAACATTGAGATATCATGTGCTTTCATTTCAGATAGTTACTGAATACAGTGATCATTAAATTCAATAAGCATTATCCTCAATATGCAGTAGAATATTTTCAATTGGACATAATAAACACCTAATTATTGTTAAATATATCTTTTAAATATTGGTCGAACTATAAGTTAGTACAAGATCCCATGGAATCACAACTTCCAAGGCTAAACGTTATGAAAATAATATTTAAAATAATGCATACATTTTGAGGATTAATTTCCCAATTCAGAAATATTTAAGATTCTGCTATCTCTAACAGACATGTGTCATATAATCAAACACGTCTACCTCAGTAAGAAATGCTTCAGTGCACAGGAGATGTGTGCGCCAATGTAATTTTTAAAGCCTGGAATCAAATGATTCAAAACTGTTTTCCTACTGAACATCAATGTGTGTGGAAGGGAAATGCCGTGCTCATGCACTTTTTACTGTCATGCAGGAACTATGAACAAAGGAAAAAGAGATGCAGCCATTATGGACATAGGCCATTTAAAACAAAGTCCAGAAAACAACAGTTTTGCAAGCAGAAACTGAATTCTGGAACCGAGCAAAAACATTGCTGCCGTTTCAGTACTGCATAACCAAGCTTGCACTGTAATGGAAGGTCAGCTTATTAACATTTTGTTTTAGCAAAATCTACATGAGGCAATAGCAATGCACCAGGGTCACTCACAGATTCCTGTTTCAGCAGCTTTCAAAGGACTCATGGTTGCCCTTAACAGGCTCCTACGATTGCATTTAGCGAAAAATGAGAGAAAAGATGTTTATGAATGTTGCACTGCTCAAAGTAAAAGCCAGAGAGATTCCGTGAGTGGAGATCCTATAAAGAAAGATAGTTTTGTTTTGGGATGAAGAGGGATACCTCAGGGATCAAAGGGTTAACAGGGAATTGGATGGTGAAGAGGTTTGGGATGAGCTTCATGCACAGAAGTCCTCAGATGGCCAATGTCTCAAACAGCTTTATTTAAACGGCTCAAACAGCAATACTTAGTCTGGCTTGAAGTGCTGATTTCTGTTAATACTGGGAGACAGGTGGAAAGGGAGGTACTTTTCCTTTAAGCCAAACATATTTGCATTTTTAAGTCACATCAGCCTTAATTTAGGAGAAGGGAGCTCTGATTTCAAAATTCCACACTAAAGGTGAATTAATAAGGTACACTTCAGCATACATCAGTGTAGAAAATGATCAATAAAGCCAGTGGATTAAACACCCACGCCAACGATAGATGAGGTTCTTCAGAATATTCAGCAACTCATCTTGAAGAAGGGCAACCCAAAAAATCATACCTGCATCCTCTCTGATGAAGGGTCTAGGCCCGAAACGTCAGCTTTTGTGCTCCAAAGATGCTGCTTGGCCTGCTGTGTTCATCCGGCTTCACACTTTGTTACCTTGGATTCTCCCGCATCGGCAGTTCCCATTATCTCTCCTTTCAGTTGCATGTCGTTTTAACTACCTTGGACAAGGGAGTGATAGATGCTTTACTTAAACACCACCCACTTAAATATCAGCAGAATACTCAGCAAATCATCAGCCAAAACTAAGACCTGTGGTGATGAAGAAGTGATGACAGGGTCTGGTAGGATGCTCCTAGCAGTTTCCAGTCATAGCTGTGCACTCAGGTGGCCTCAAAATGGCAGATTGGCCATCGACAGATTGGCACAGATGTCAACTTTGTATCTCGTGCTGTCAATGCAGTTTATTTTAGGTGCAGCATTTCTCTCCCTAATCTGAGAAAGACAATGTAAAAGAATCTGCTCTTGAGGCAAACAGACAAACTGAAAGCATGGAGATAGTAGGAATGACGATGCTGGGGAATCTGAAATAACAAGGTATCAAGCTGGATGAACACAGCAGGCCAAGCAGCATCAGAAGAGCAGGAAAGCTGATGTTTCAGGCCAAGACCCTCCTTCAGAAGAAGGGTCTAGACCCGAAACGTCAGCTTTCCTGCTCCTCTGATGCTGCTTGTCCTGCTGTATTCATCCAGCTGTACACCTTATTAACTAAAAGCATGAATGCACTCCAGATCCAAACACTGTCATGAGTTGAATTACGTTGTTGAATGACGGAGAAGTCTCAGGGGCAGGCATGCCTTCCTCCGTTATATTGATGACTGTATCAGTGCTTGTGCTCCCATGAGGAGCTCGAACAGATCATCCACTTCACTAACACATTCCACCCCAACCTTAAGTTCACCTGGACCATCTCTGATACCTCTGTCTCCTTCCTGGACCTCTAAGTGTCCATCTCTGGCATCCACCTGGAAACTCATATCCATTTCAAGTCTACTGACTTCCACAGATACCCAGAGTACACGTCCTCTCACCCACCTTCCTGCAAAAAGGCCATCCCCTATTATCAATTCCTTTGCCTCCACCGCATCTGCTCCCGAGATGAGGCATTCCACTCCCGGACATCGCAGGTGTCCTCGTTTATCAAAGACCACAACTCCACTCCTCCCCCCACCCCCCACCCCACAGTGGTCGAAAACGCCCTCGAGTGTGTCTCTTAATTTTCCGCAACTCATCCCTCACACCCCCTTCCCGCAACAACAACCAAAACAGTATACACATTGTCCTCACATACCACCTCACCAACTTCCAGATCCAAGCATCATCCTCCGACACGTCCGCTATCTGCAATCTGACCCCACCACCAAGGACATTTTTCCCTCTCCACCCTTGTCTGCTTTTGGGAAGGACCACCCTCTCCATCACTACCTTGTCCAATCCACACTCCCCACTAGCCCTGCCACACCCGGCACTTTTCCCTGCAACTGCAGGAAGTGCTACACTTGCCCCCGCACCTCCTCCCTCATCCCCATCCCAGGCCCTAAGAAGGCCTTCCACATCAAACAAATGTTCACCTGCACATCTGCTAATGTGGTGTACAGTATCTGCTATTCTCATTGTGGCCTCCTCTACATCGAGGAAACCAAATGGAGGCTTGGGGACCGCTTTGCAGAACACCTCAGCTCAGTTTGCAATAAACAACTACACCTCCCAGCCGTGAGCCATTTCAACTCCCCCTCCCACTCTTTAGACGAAATGTCCATCCTGGGCTTCCTGCAGTGCCACAACGATGCTGCCCAAAGGCTGCAGGAACAGCAACTCATATTCCGCTTGGGAACCCTGCAGCCCAATGGTATCAATGTGGACTTCACAAGCTTCAAAATCTCCCCTCCCCCAACCGCATCCCAAAACCAGCCCAGCTCGTCCCTGCCTCCCTAACCATTCCTCCCACCTCAAGCTCCATCCCCATCTCCTGCCCACTAGCTTCATCCCGCCTCCTTGGCCTGTCTGTCCTCCCTGGATCGACCCATTCCTTCCCTAACTCCCTACTTACATTCACCTTTACTGGCTCCAATCCAGCATCTTTGACCTGCCTGTCTCCTCTCCACCTATCTTCTCCTTTATCCATCTTCTATCCACCTCCCCCTCTCTCCCTATTTATTTCAGAACACTCTTCCCCTCCCCCATTTCTGAAGATGGGTCTTGGGCCGAAACATCAGCTTTCCTGCTCCCCTGATGCTGTTTGGCCTGCTGTGTTCATCCTGTTCTAGGCCTTTTTTTAATCTCAGCGACAGGCACTTTTGTTGCTCCCTGAGAGGTGAAGATTGCTGATCTGACAATTGGTTTGAAGTATTGTACCTTTGGAGATAAAATCTAAAGCATTTGGCACAAATTCAAGCCACAAAAGAGAGTTGTTGTAACTATTATTAAAGATGTGGACAAGCAGCAAGAACTGGAACACAAAATAGTTGCAGAAATTTACTTAATTTTTCATTAGATGTTTATGTTGCTGGCTCGGTCGACATTTATTTGGTGATCCCTAATTGCACTGGGAATGTGATGATGATTACTGATATCTTGGAGTACAATACTGCCAATGAAGATTCTTGGAAAATGTTAAATGATGTTACTTACAGCATGGCTTTTGAGGTCCTAGGATTTAATAAATGGAAGTAATGAGTATAGTTTGACAAGAATGACCTAGACATAAACAAGCTCCTGAACATGGTGTACAAGTGACAAGGAATACCTGATACTCTTGCATAAAAATAAAACATGCTGCAGCCCAAAACAACAGCAATGAAGGCCAATGGTGGGAAAATATGGTTGATGAACTTCAAGATGTTGGTGATAAAAATGACCTGAAGGTTTTACATGATGATCTGCAATCAGTCCGTGGACAGAAAGCCAATGGTGCGACAACTATCCTCTGAACAGATGGTAACCAGCTCCTAAGAAACAGACATGAGATTCTCTCTCATCCAGCTTCACACCTTGTTATCTGAGATTCTCTCTTGTTGGGTAAGGCACTTCAGCAATTTATTAAACCAAGAACTAACTTGTACATTGATACCACTAAACCACAGTGGAAGAGTTCACTCTTGATCCTTCTCAAGCAGAACTCAGTGCCATATTACAGCTTTACATGGGAAAATGTAAATGTAAATGATGACACTCCACCTGAAGTATTTCAGCATGGAGGAACATACGTAATTAGGAAACTCACTAGCCTTTTCTACCTAATCTGCAGCCAGTGTGTTTCATCCCAAGCTATAAGATGCCTCCATAACTGACCTTCTCTTCAAGTAAAGATCCAAGGATTTTTACATTCCCTTATATGGATGCGAGACCTGGATAACTTACAAGCATCATACATACGGGTGGCAAGGTGGCTCAGTGGTTAGCACTGCAGCTTCATAGCACCAGGGACCCAGGTTCAATTCCAGCCTCAGGCAACTGTCTGTATGGAGTTTGCACATTCTCCCTGTGTCTGCATGGGTTTCCTCCCGGTTCTCCAGTTTCCTCCCACAAGCCCAAAGATGTGCAGGCTAGGTGGATCGGCCTTGCTAAATTGCCCATAGTGTTCAGGGGTTCGTGGGTTATGGGGGATGGGTCTGGGTGGGATGCTTCAAAGGGCAGTGTGGACTTGTTGGGCCAAAGGACCTGTTTCCACACTGTAGGGAATCTAATCTAAAGCATTTCATTTTTGCTGCCTGAGATCTATTAGTAACATTAGGTGAAAAGACATAATTATCAAGTGGGTTACACTCTTCTATCATATTTACAGACATTTTATAATCCTCACATAATTTTGCGCTGTCATTTGCACTGGTATTACTGATGTGATTGTGATTTTCTACATGTTAGCTCATGTAACGTATTCCACAGACAATTGGTATCTTAATGCTCTGATGAAGGGTCTAGGCCCGAAACGTCAGCTTTTGTGCTCCTGAGATGCTGCTTGGCCTGCTGTGTTCATCCAGCCTCACATTTTATTATCTTGGTATCTTAATGAGACAGGTATTGGGGAGCTATCAGGTTAGAGGCTGTGGACGAGATAGCTCCTGAAGTGATGAGGTTGTTGATGGCCTGGAAGATAATGGCTTGGTGATCACAGGTGGGGTCATGATCAAGAGGACGAAGGAGGAGGTGTCAAAGAGTTGGCATCTGGCCTCGGCAATGTAAAGGTCAGTACAACATACTAGTACCATGTCCCCTTTGTTGGTGGGTTTAATAGTGAAGTTGGAGTTGGAATGGAGGGAGCGGAGAACTGTGCGTTACAAGGAAGAGAGGTTGGAATCATGGAGGGGTGAAGACATCCATGCTACTAATGCACTCTGTACAAAAAGGAAGGAAGAAAAGTAAATGTTAACCTTAGGGCTGTAAGCTCAATATTTGTTATGTGAAAGATGTTAGAATCAATTTTAAAGGACATAATCGTGGAGTAGTATTAGGATCAATAATTTTAAATTGTGTACTTTGAAACACATAAGATAATTAAGCAGAGTTAGCATGGCTTCATGAAGAGCAAATTATTCCTGAAAAATCTATTGGAGATCTTTGAGGAGTTAACAGGCAGAATAGGTAAAGAGGAATTAGTAAATGCAATAAATTTAGATTTCTAAAAGGCACTCAGTAGGTCACGAGACTTAATAAAATGAGCCCATAGAGTTGCAAGCAGTACATTTGAATGGATAGATGATTGACTAACTAAAGAAGACAGAGATTTGGGATAAAGCGGGCAATTTGAAGATGGCAACCTATAATTCATGGAATCCCAAATAGTTTAAATTAATTCTGCAAATTTGCCCTTACTTTTATCTATCCACATACTAGAATAAGGATTCAGGGATCTGTGCTGGACCCAAATTTATTTACAACATATATTAATCAGTGGGATGACAGAAGTGAATGTGGTACAGCGAAGTTTGTGGACCACACAAAAGTAGGTGGCAAGGCAAATAGTGGCAATGGCAAAAATAGACACCAATGGAACATAGGTAGGTTGAGTGAACCGGTGAAAAATTGGCAGATGGAATACCATTTTGGAAATTGAGAGGTATGTACTTTAGCATGGAGAATGGAGAAATGCTACAGAGCGCTGCAGCACAAAAGGATTGGAGGATCCCTGTGCACGAATTGTAAAATGCCAGCACTCAAATTCACCAAGTATTAGAGAATGCAAATGGATTGTTGGCCTCTGTTTCAAAGGAAATGGTGTATAAAAATTGGGAGATGTCACTAAACTGTACAAGGCATGAATCAGGCCACAGCTGAAATATTGTGAACAAATTTGGCCCTCTTATCTAAGTAAAGATAGACTAGCATTAGAGGCAGTCCAAAGAAGGTTCACAAATTTGATTTCACGTGTGGGGGTTTTCTGGAAAGGAGAAACTCAATAGGTTGGGCTTGAATTCATTGGAATAAGGTAAGAAAAGATACACGAGTCAGGATGAGTGGTTGTCATAGATTTCCTTGAGTGAACATTGTGTCATTTTGGTGTTCAGGGATTGTCTCTGACTTGTGCGTGGCACAGTAGGTCAGACTGGCATGTGCATGATGGTTGCATAAACATTGCAATTTGCAGCATGTCTCAGATCACAAATGCAATAGAGGTGTTAAAGGAGCATTCATGGCCTGTTTCTGGAGCTGGCCTGGGAATGCTCAGTGTCTGTATCCTGTAAAGGGCAGTGATGGCTATTATGGGTGTGAGAGTGTTTGATTTGAAGCGAGGGGATACCAGTTGACCCATGGTAATCCGATGTGTGAACTGCTGCCTGTGCTTTCTTTAAAACTAAAAAGAGTTTCGGGAATGAATAATGCACTGCATTGGTGAAGCACAGTACTCAGAAGGTAGGATAGATAGAGAGCATGGACTTAGAATGGTGAACAAAATTATATTTTAGTTTTACAAAGGAATCTAGACAATGATCCAGCTCACATAGGAAAACAATGTTTCAAGTGATCATCAAACTACACAACCTTTATAGTTCAAGGATCTAGCAATATGGTAGAGGTGTCTCTGGGCAGATATTTGGCTTTCATACAGTTTACCACCCCTTTATTGGGCAGTGGACACTAAATCCCCTGTCCCTGACCTCCTCAATCTGCAAATGCATTGCTGCATCCAAAAGTGATTTGTAAACTGTGATCTGTGATTGCAATCATGGAAAGAAGGCTGGTCAAGTCACTCATAAACTGACTGTGCAATTTGAAAGCCTGAAAAGATCCAATTCACTTTTTTGCAAGCTCCAGAGGAAAATTTGGCCCATTCTTATTCTAGTATGTGGATAGATAAAAGTAAGGGCATGTTTGCAGAATTAATTTAAAGTATTCGTAATAGTACTCGAAAACCTTGACCTTCCAAAATACACTGATCACGTAAAGCTTCTTTCACAGTTGTAACAATGTGTGAAATGACAGAGTTGGATAATTGCAGATATGTCTCTCTCAAAGTTCCTTGTTTCTTCAATGGTGACCTTTGAACTTGCTTTTTGAATCTATTCAGCACATTCACTTCCATTTCATCAGCATGATAATATTGCCAACACGTATTTTGTAAGTGAAGAGAAAAATCAATACCTCTATGGGGAAGTAGCAGATCTTTGAGGCACTTTCTCTCAACAGCAAGAATTGAGCTATGAAGAGAAAGCTCAGTTATTTCCTAATTTTGTGAAGCTATATTATTCAGTGATAATGGGAACTGCAGATGCTGGAGAATCCGACATAACAAAGTGTGGAGCTGGATGAACACAGCAGGCCAAACAGCATCTTAGCAGCACAAAAGCTGATGTTTCGGGCCTAGACCCTTCATTAGAAAAAGCTTTCTCTGATGAAGGGTCTATGCCCGAAATGTCAGCTTTTATGCTCCTAAGATGCTGCTTGGCCTGCTGTGCCCATCCAGCTCCACACTTTGTTATCCTGTATTATTCAGTCTTTTATTTTCAGTCTGTTGACCTATTTTATATTCACTACTTTTTATCTGAATGATATGCAAGTTTAACTCTTTTCTTTTCGACGGATAGGAAAATTCTGGGGCACCCTTTATGTGCAACTAAGAAATTCTGTACTTGAAATTGTACCAGTTAGACCACAGTGCAAATCTCCATCATTACAATACACTTTTTTTTAATTACAAGATGTAATGAGTTCAATTTAATTGTGCAATTGGGCATGAATTGGAAAATGACTTTTTCAGTTTCTTTTATTTAAAAAAAAATCTTAATTTATTTAAAAATCTTAAGCTGCTGCAGTTTTATGCACATATCTGAAAATGGATTTGTTACCAGAATGAACACTTGTAGTCATCAATCTTTCCAGTCCTCGACATGCAAGTCACCAGATTCTGAAGCACTTTTAAAACAACTAACTATTTGTTGAATAATCTCACGAGTATAAACTGGTCAATCTAATTTTTAACAACCTCCGAAGTATGGATGCGAGAAATTGCTGACTTCCAAAGGAACCTCTGAAGTACTGTTTATAGGATGTAGCAACTTTCAGTGGTCATCGTCCTGATGAATTGAGATTGGTGAATAATTAGTGTAAATTTAATCTTTATGGACTTATTGCTGTCAATGAATTGTTATCATTTTTGTTAATTTAGTTTTTTTTAATTTAAGTGTTGGTACTTAGTGTCATTCTTTTAAAAATATTACTTGCTGCGAATTATTTGGTGGTGGTCTCAAGACACGGTTCATACAAGAAAAACAACAGGTATTTGATTAGACATACCTCTGACTCAGAGGATGAATGAAATCACAATTAGAATGGATTTTGATTTTCTGCCCCTCATTTGCTAAACAAATTAACTACTTACATATGAGATCAACGAGAATAGTATTTGTGTTATTAAAGCCACAACATCCAACATTGAATGTCACCATACAGTTGGTAAAAAGCAACAATTGGCACATGTCTTTGGCCAAAAGTAGGTGAAGGGGCAATGGTGTGAGAGGCTATCAAAGTTGAATAAAACAGTAAAGCCAGTGGAGCAAATAGAAACAAAAATTGAATGTGAATACAAGCTTGGCGTCTTAAAGTGGATGTAGGAGAAAGACTGGCAGAAGGTAGATTATTCAATCATACTGCTTTCTGCTGATTGTAAAATGAGAGGGTCTTGGGAACGAGTTGAGAGAAATTAATTAAATAGGTCTTAAATTGCTAAAATTCAGCTAGTTCTTGTGTGCAAATTTGCTTATAAAAAATGTTGTGTGTTTCAACAGTGAGCCAATTTTTGTTTTTTTACAAAGTTGTTTGTTTAAACCACAACATGCTACTTGTAAACACAAGCTGTACGTGGATCTCTAGCTAACAAGAAAAACCGCGTAAATTAAAAGTGGTGATAAATATTATGATTATGAATTTTAAAGGAACATTTATTTGGTAACTAAAAGAACAGATTGATTACCTTAAAGATAAGTCCCATAGACACGTTTTCAAAAAAAAATTTGGATGCATTTACTGAGAATTTGTCTTTCTTTGGAAAATAGATTGGGAATTTTACCAGTTATATTTCTTGCTGCTTTCCTTTAGTTATTCATTTCTGGCCAGATTTGAATTTAGATCCACAGCTCTGGTAAAATGGTGGTCAATGTGTTTGGCTTTCGAAAGTCCTGCATGACAAACCTTCTTCCTATTACTCCCCATCTCCCCTACCCAGTACAATCATTCTTGATGCTTTGCCATTTTGTTTCAGGAGTAGCACAGGTCACATTGGTTACGATCATTGCTCAACATGCAAAATTTCAGACATTTGTGACACATAAACATTAAATAGGTTTCTCAAACACTTTCTCCATTTTTCCACATTCTTCGTATATATTAGCTTGTTAATGGTATTCTATATGCCACCCTTTATCGACCTTCTTGTCTTTCTGCACTTCAAATATATTGTAATAAATATTCTATACAGCTTCGGAAGAAGGATCACTGGACCTGAAATGTTAACTCTGTTTTCTCTGCACAGATGCTGCCAGACCGGCTGAGTTTTTCCAGAAATTTTGATTTTGTTTCTGATTTCCAGCACCAGTAGATCATTCATTTCTTTTTTCTACACTGCTGTACTGTTAACTATTCAATGCAGTTTTTGTTTTAAATTGTGGATAGAAGAAGCATTATATAATCCCATGAAACCGCTGCATCTTCTTCTGGAATAATTTCCTCATCATAGTGCAAGTAACTCGTTATAAGAAGAAAGTGAATGAAAGAGAGCATTTTCACAACCACTCCAGTTCAGGGAACAGCCTTTTTTTGAAGCAAAAATAATCTGGACATTGGGAAAGTTGGATATTTAGATGGACATGACCATTGATACACTTTGTCTCCAATTGTGATCTTTCTGTATTCACAAAGGCAACCTATTTGCAGGCCTTTACTGATGTCAGCCTTGAGCTAATCAGCAAGTGTGGCCAAGAATAACTAGCAGCAACACACTTTCTTTTTCCTGCTCTTTTATGGAATGTGGGATCATGGTCTAGCCAGCACATGTTGTCTATCCCTAACTGGCTTTCAGAAGGTGTGGTGAGCTGCCTTCTTGAATCTTATCCTCAAAAAGATAATACCCACCAGTCCTTCTTCCACACATGAACTTCAAAACCCAAGTCTTCACACCCTCCATCCAATTACTAATCACTCCTCACCCAACATCCCTCACTTGCCTGAGGTCAGAGATCCAAGAAGCCTTCATCCTGACACTCGGGCATTGTCAGGGTTTTTTTCTCACCTGTCATCATTGGATCCTCATTAAAAACTATGCCTGCTGTCTGCATAGAGAACTCTGTAACCAGAGCAGTCAAGAACTCCGTTCTGCAAGTTCATGTACGAATGCTCTAAAGGTGTAACCCAGATGTTGCGAGACCAATATATTCAATTGAACTTCCTGCTGTTGTTTCAATGGACTTTCTTGGTTTGATTATGCATTTTCTCACTGTAATTCTTTAGGGGATATATTAACTACATTCATTGCTTGCATTTGTTTCCCTTCTGATCCAGTTTGGCTTGAAATGCTACAACCTCCTAAACTGACATGTAAAACATTCTGGCAAGGTCTGGGTGTGCTTAGCTAGCAGAACAGATCCATTTGGTTTAATTAATTGCGATGGAAGAATTGTCCTTAACTCAAAATGTAACTTGTCTGACCAAGGATTGTTTCAACTTTCGTTGCAATAAAATCAGCACATGCCAGGAAACTCTATCAGCCCTGACAATGCCCGAGTGCCAGGATGAAGGCTTCTTGGATCTCTGGCCTCAGGCAAGTGAGAGATGTTGGGTGAGGAGTGATTAGTAATTGGATGGACGGTGTGAAGACGTGGGTTTTGAAGTTCATGTGTGGAAGAAGGACAGGTGGGTACTATCTTTTTGCATAGGGCAACCTCTGAAGATAGTACTGTTTTTTCTTCAGACTGCCCACTTCCAATGACCTCTTCATGCCAGCTATATTATGCCATGGACCAGGCAATTTTGGCCTCAAGTGCGCTCTCAACAAGCTTGGTTGACCCTTTGATACTTATTTACACATGGTGGGTGACCTGCTGATTTTAACCATCCATCCACCTTTTATATTATGGGGGAGAGCTCAGCTGGTGAGCTGTCTCCTGCTTTATTTGCAGGGCCTCCCTATTGAAACAACAGCCAGTATGGGCACAAAATATTCAGTCCACTGTTTCTGCTGATGGAATGAAGACATATAATTCGAGAGTGTGCTTTGATTTGAAAGCAGGCAACAAGTATCATAGCCATAATTTGCCCCATGGCCTTAGATCAATTGGTACTTGAAATATTTTCTAAAAATTTGTTGTTTCATTAAACGTTTTCCTAAGAAACTTGCCTCAACACGACTCATAATTTTACATTCAACCTCCAGTATTGGAGCTCCAGCCAGGCAGATCGAAAGCGTCCAGATAATTACTTTCTAACAATAAATGAAAATTGTGTTTCATTGCAAGAAGAGCCTATACATCATCCCTTCCATAATTCAGACATAAAGGAACCTAACGATGTACACCCTGGATTTGCACCAATGAGATATGTCAACATTTTATGGGGGTTGGTCATTGCAGGGGAGAGTGATGGAGGCACGAGTGATTGCACAAAGTGTGCATTTATATTATTTGATTGTTTGGCACACAACTGCACGCTCTCAAGCATGAACGATGGCTGTAACTATTTTTTGTTGTGCTATTTAAGCAAAGTATGCTTTTAGAATATATGGTTTGCAACAATTTGAGTACAGTTTAGACCTTATTGAGAGTAAACTCTGCCTTGGTTCATTCTCCAGGGAGAGCCTGCGAATAGTTACAAAGGAAAATGCATTTATTCAGGAAATCCTCCGGAAGTCCATAGTTAACCCTTTATTTGAGCATTTAAACCATCACTGACCAGCTCATGATAATCACATTGATTCATGGTAATGTACTTTCTTTTATTTTGTACACTTTTTTGACATAATGCCATGACAATGGATCAGAAATCCAGTTACTTACAGATATACAAGCATGTGGATAAGATTTTTTAAAAACAGAGCCTGCAAGCCAATGCTGACTGATAATGCAACTTGTGAACATGCAAAGTACTGACTGCTGAAAGGTTCCCAGTATGAACCCCTGAAATGTCACACCTTGTAGGGTGTTAGGAAAGCTTCAAAGAATGAGGCTTCAAAAGGTAGACTTGTAAGGGAATCAAAATACCTCCTGTCAGCAGGATAAAAATCTGTTGTGTGTTATATTCCAGGCTGGGGGCATCAGTCAACATATTTACTCTTCTGCAAATATACAAAACAGGAGTTAAAAAAAAATTCAGCCAATCATGATTTGTCTGTGCTTCCGTGGCTTGGTGTCCTCAGCCACTGATTGGAGTCATATTGAGCACAAAGGAAGATGGATGTGGTTATTGAAGCTCTATCGTATCCATCTTAGAGCATCCCTGCAGGAGTTCCACAGGCTAGTATCCAATGCCAATATATTCAGCTGCTTGATGAATTATCTTACCTCCATCATGAGGTGGAGACTGCACAATCATAAACAAATATGTTTGGCATCTGTTACAACTCCTCACATACTGAAGCAGTCCATGTGCCCCTGCTGCAGAATCTGGGTAAAACCCAGGTTTCAGCTGGTAAGTGACAAGTAACATTCATGGCACACAAGTGCTAGGCAATGACTATCTCCAACATGACAGAATCCAGCACTGCATTTTGATTCCCCTATTATCAACATCTTGGAGATTACCATCGGTCAGAAACTGAATTTGACAAGCCATTAAAACACTGAGGCTCCAAGAACAACAAAATTAAAATAAAAATGCAAGTGGTTACCAACAAGTGGTTCAATGCTAACAATTGTTTATGTAACGTGCCAGTCATTTGTCGGAAGAACAACTTATCATTTCTATCATGTTAGCCCTCAATGCAGTATATACCAGGAAGCTGAACAAAATGAGTTAGCAACTTATGCAGATTTTCGTTATAAAAGCAGTTGGTCTGCAAAGCAGCGAGGGCAAAGGGAAAATAAAACAATTATGTTTGGTAGCATGATGTCAAAGATTCAGATGCTGTTTAAGAATATTTTTGTTATCATCTAGTGTCTTTTGGAAAAAGCGAGAAGGTATGTCAATTTTCTGAACAACAAGTCAATTGAGTTTTAGCAAAGCCCTAAGGTCTATGTTCAAACCAGACAAACATATATATACTATTGATGGTACTGAAACATTGCATTAGAAAGATTTTTTATGTCCTTCTTCAGTCCATTGGGGCACAGCATAGAAAATTCAATCCATTGTTGCTATGAACAGGGATTAATACAAGCATACTATTTTATTGTCTCACCTTACTGAACATCACAGAGTAATCAGAGGTAATATACGATAATAATGTCTAAGTAAAAATTCAAAACGCGCAGAAGTATCAAATCTATTGTGCCAAGAGTAATTCTGCAGTCTGCATCTCTTTTGGAGAGGCAATTCATTAAATTTGATGCATTTAACGATTGAAGGACGCATGGTGCAATGTTTTCAAAAGGTAAGAGGCAGAGATGATCCATATGCATGCATCAATATATTGAATAAATTCCCATTAATGCCGTGGTGATAATTAATCGTAGAGCTGGGTGAGTAGCTGGTTAGGAAAGGAATTGAAAATTATCATTACAAGTACAGAACTGATCAAATACTCCATATAATGTACATATGAGTGGTTCAAAATATCTGTTATGGCCTGCTCCCAGATCAGGTTTCCCAATTTATTACAGTTCCAAAAGGGATATGTCAATTTTTCAAGGTCCTGGGTGAGAAGCGAAGAGATGGATCCCCCTTGATTTTACACTGACCCACATGTTTGATCACAATAAAGTTAATTTAAGAAAGACTCCCTCCCTTGTTGTCCATTTATATCCATTGGCTCTAGTTTTGCTCGATCTCCTTGACGCATTTGACTCTGTCAAATTCTGCTTTGATATCAAGTGCAGTCACTTTCACACCACACCTGGAGTTCAGCTCTTTTAACTTTGTAATTAATAAGACTCCACTGAGGTCAGAAGCTCAGTGGTTTCGTTGGAATCCAAAATGAACATCAGTGAGCAGGCTATTCCTTTGTAAAGTCACTTAAGAGAACTAACAATCCCTTCCTTCACTTTGCTGTTAATAGAATGTAGTCTGTTATTGAAATAATTGGTCAGATGGATTTGTCATATCTCTTTTGATAGGACGTACATGGGTAGTTTTCTAAATTGTCAGGTAGATGCCAGTTCTGGAGTTCTACAGGAGTTGTTTAGTCTGGGGAGCACGAGTCTTCAGTGCTATTGCTGGAAATATATCAGGACCAATAACTTGGCAATATCTTTTTTTTTCAGCTGTTTCTTGATATCAAGTGGAGTAAACAAGCTTGGTTGAAGATTGACATTTGTAATGTTGGGATGCTGAGGAGGAGGCCAAGATGAATCATCCACTTGGTATTTCTAGTTCAAAACAGTTATAAATGCTTGTCCCTTGCACTGTTGTGTCAGACTGCCCCGCCACTGAGAATGAAAATACATGTAAGCCCTTCCAAACCCTATTAGTTGTTTCATTGAGAGTCCGTTAGCTCAGTTGGTTGGACAGCTGGCTTGCAATACAGGATGATGGCATAGCCCAGGTTCACTCCTGCACAAGCTGAGGTCACCAAGACAGTCCCACCTTCTCAACATGACCCTAACCTAAGGTTTGGTGGCCCTCAGGTTAACCTCCCACCAGTCATCCCTCTCTAATCAGAGTGTTGTCCTATGGTCCTCAGGGACTATTGTGGCTTGACCAATATTTATTTCCTTTCATGGTTGAATTGACCACCACCATTCACAACTGAGTGTGATAGAATTGCAGAGCTTAGATCTAATCCATGGGTTGTAGAATCACTTGGCTCTGTCTATTGCATGAGACAAAAATAGAAATTGCTGGAAAAGCTCAGTAGATCTGGCAGCAGCTATGGAGGGAAACCAGAGTTAACGTTTCAGGCTGAGAGACCCTTCCTCAGAGTTCCCTGTCTTTTGCAATCTGTTTCAGCTGCTTGGTGTGCTCCTCTTCACCTATCTTCTCCTTTATCCATCTTCTATCCACCTCTCCCTCTCTCCCTATTTATTTCAGAATCCCCTTCCCCTCTCCCATTTCTGAAGAAGGGTCTAGGCTCAAAATTGTATCAGTGATAATGGGAACTGCAGATGCTGGAGAATCCAAGATTATAAAATGTGAGGCTGGATGAGCACAGGCTCTCTGATGAAGGGTCTAGGCCCGAAACGTCAGCTTTTCTGCTCCTGAGATGCTGCTGGGCCTGCTGTGTTCATCCAGCCTCACATTTTATAATCTAGGCTCAAAATGTCAGCTTTCCTGTTCCTCTGATGCTGCTTGGCCTGCTGTGTTCATCCAGCTCCACTCCTGGTTGTTCCAGATTCTCTAGCATCTGCATTTCTTACTATTTCCGAATCTGTTCTTTTGATTTTTTAAAAACTTTTTTTCATAGGTTCTTTCATTGCTTCCATCCAGCATTGTTACTAGATGATATATATTTTGCCCATGATGTGGTTTAACCTTAATCACTGTAAATAGTAGTAAAATCATGTTATAAACACAATATTATCATTCACTCTGTTAGGGCAGTTTGTCTAAATAGTTGTATATGTAAACTTCAAATGCAACATTGGGAGATGCCCAAAATCTCATGGCTATTCAAAATATCTTCTCTTTAAGTCATTCTGTTCCACCCTTGACTTCGATGATTGGCAGACATTACAATATATTATATCGTTCTCGCATCAGGACTACATCCAGCCTCCTATCACAGTTAAGATTATGAGCAGTTCAGGTCTCAAGCCATTCTAACCTGCCAGCTCAAAGAGAACGGATATTTGTAAATATACAGCTTTTAGAATGAAGTTGGACCAAATGGAAAGTTATAGCATAACAACAGTGATTTAAGTGTGCATAGAAAATGTGACCATGTGACTGCTCCAAAATAGTTTTCTTATATTAAAAAATTTCTCATTAGAAATGGAAAGTGAAACTATTCTATTTTAAAGAACGAATTGAATTCGAACAATAAGGGAGGAGATGATTTTGAGAATTTTACAAAATCAATTTACTCCACACAAATATTCTCTTATCAACTGTTTACTAAACAGGAATTAGCCCTTAAATGCGCTTAAAAAGTCCATTTTTATGGCCTCAACAATACATGGATCTTTCTGAATGCTGCAATTACATGTATACTTATTGGATTGGCTCCCATTTTGGAAAATTCTCCATAATTTCTTTGCACGGACAGTAGATGGCAGTATTGCCATTCATAACAGCCATTAAGTGACCAAAAAAAATGAAACCAGCTGGAACCAGTAGATTAAAAGGAGAAAAAGTGAATGAAGAGAGTCTGAAAAAAGTCAAAGAAACTAAAGTGAAACCTGCAGTGTTAAAATGTCAATACAGTTAGGAACTTGCATAGAATGGTCTGATTTTGACAGTACAGATCTTTCAATCATGAGTAATCTCATCAAAAAGTACCCTTCAGAAAGCTCCAGTTATGTTGTTATGAATGAGACTATAAAATTCTCATTGTTGATTAAAGTTATGTACTCTAAAGCAAGTCCATTTTCTTTTGCACAAATACAGGCCTAGTATAATTTATCTACTCTTCCAGAACAAGGGAACATATTCTCGCTTCAATGGCAGAGATAGTCGGAACTGCTGATGCTGGAGAATCTGAGATAACAAGGTGTCGAGCTGGATAAACACAGCAGGCCAAGCAGCATCTGAGGAGCAGGAAAGCTGACATTTCGGGCCTAGACACTTCATCAGGAATGGGGGAGAGGAATCCCACTTCCTACAGACAAAGGGGGTGGCCATGGATACCCACATGGGCCTAAGCCATGCCTGCCATTTTGTAGGTTACATGGAACAGTCCGTCTTCTGTACCTACACTGGCCCCAAACCCCACCTCTTCCTCCATTACATTGATAACTGTATCGCCGCCGCCTCATGCTCCCACGAGGAGCTCAAACAGTTCATCCACTTCACTAACACCTTCCACCCCAACCTTAAGTTCACCTGGACTATCTTTAACACCTCCCTCACTTTCCTGGACCTCTCTGTCTCCAGCTCCGGCAACCACCTAGAAACCAATATCCGTTTCAAGCCCACCGACTCCCACAGCTACCTAGAATACCCCTCCTCCCACCCACCTTCCTGCAAAAATGCCATCCCTTATTCCCAATTCATTCACCTCCGCCCCATCTGTTACCAGGATGAGGCATTCCACTCCCACATGTCCCAGATGTCCTCGTTCTTCAAAGACCACAACCTCCCCCCGGCAGTGTTCGAGAACGCCCTCGACCGTGTCTCCCACATTTCCCGCACCTCATCCCTTACACCTGGGCCTCACAATAACCGCCAAAAGAGAATCCCCCTCATCCTCACATACCACCCCACCAACCTCCAATCCGACAATTCATCCTCTGACACTTCCGCCATCTGCAATCCAATCCCACCACCAAAGACATTTTTCCCTCCCCACCCTTGCCTGCTTTCTGGAGGGAACACTCTGTCCCTTGTCCACTCCACACTCCCCTCCAACCCCACCACACCCGGCACTTTTCCCTACAATTGCAGGAAGTGCTACATTTGCCCCCACACCTCCTCCCTCACCCCCCTCCCGGGCCCCAAGAAGACTTTCCACATCAAGCAGAAGTTCACCTGCACATCCACCAATGTGGTATACTGCATCCACTGTACCCGGTGTGGCCTCCTCTACACTCGGGAAACCAGGTGGAGGCTTGGGGAACACATTGCAGAACGCCTCCGCTCAGTTTGCAATAAACAACTGCACCTCCCAGTGGCGAACCATTTCAAATCGCCCTCCCATTCCTCAGACAACATGTCCATCATGGGCCTCCTGCAGTGCCACAACGATGCCACCCGAAGGTTGCAGGAACAGCAACTCATATTCCGCTTGGGAACCCTGCAGCCCAATGGTATCAATGTGGATTTCACCAGCTTCAAAATCTCCCTTCCCCCCACTGTATCCCAAAACCAGCCAAACCCGTCCCTGCCTCCCTAACCTGTTCTTCCTCTCACCTATCCCCTCCTCCCACCACAAGCCGCACCTCCATTTCCTACCTACTAACCTCATCCCACCCCCCCTGACTTGACCGTCCTCCCTAGACTGACCTACCTCTTCCCTAACTCCCCACCTACACTCATCTCTACAGGCTCCATCCCCACCCCTTTAACTTGTCTGTCTCCTGTCCACCTATCTTCTCCTCTATCCATCTTCAATCCGCCCCCCCCTCTCTCCCTATTTATTTCAGGACCCTCGTTCCCCCACCCCATTTCTGAAGAAGGGTATAGGCCCCAAACGCCAGCCTTTGTGTTCCTCAGATGCTGCGTGGCATGCTGTGTTTCATTCAGCTCCACACCTTGTTATCTTGCTTCAATGGCCTCTGGTAACACAGGTCAAACTTCAGCTCCAGTCTTAATGATGCGGCAAAATTGTGAATACAATGTGAATTGTCACCAATTATACAGCCAATCAAAAATGACAGTATGGTTCCTGTGTTGTTTCTTTTGATTTTTTTTACTAATTATGATTCAATGCAGGTTGCTGTGGGGTTGCCCCTTTGTGAAGACATGTAGTGCACACCTTCCTCTTTCGGATAATGTGTTGACTTTTTTTCAGTCAGAGAAAGATTGAGCTGGGTAGTGACCATATGTTAATCTCTGTCTCTGGGATGAGGTCGTCATTTATTGCTGGATCAGCTCGGTTTTCCTGTGTACAATTCCTGTTGATTTTGCTGCTGCCAGCTCCTGGATCCGTATGTTCGAGACAGCAATCGGCATTGGATCAATCTGAGAGATATCACCAGTCACATATATATTTCTTCCTTCTATTCCTTTGCTACTGACACATTCTGCACTTCTCTAGACAATTGGTAGGAATAGCCCACTGAGCAGCAAATTGTTGAAATTCTGGGTTCTCCCTGTCTAAATCTGATCTCTTGGGGTAGCATGGAAAGGCTGCTGTAGGTTGTAGAACTCAAAGTTTCTGAAATCTTAGTCAAAGTGCTTGGAATGCAAATTTTGCCGCGTCATAAGTAGCTCTACCTTCGAAGGCCTAAAATAGCCAAACTTGGCATGGTAGATATCCACAGGCTAAGAGTCTAGCAGCAATGCACGGATCATGCAATGAGCTGAAGATCATGAGCATTTGCACTGGAGAAGGGCCACAGTATGTGGTTAGTAACAGGAAGAAATCAATCTGCCATAGGAAGTAAATTACAGGAACTAACACACTTACAAGGATGAAGAATTAAAGAGCATTCAAAGTACGTCAAAGACAAGTGTGGAAAAGAACAGTGTGTAGTCCAAGCCACAAAGATATTCAACTGGTAGAAACCCAATCTAGCCAGTTTCAGGGCTATGAGCACAAAGAGATTGGGGTAAGCTTACAACAGCAGCACAGAAAATTAAAACAGATCACAGTCATGTGCGGAAATCCCAGCAGTAAGAGATGCAGAGGGGCAGGAATGAATTCTTTCTGGTTGATGTGACAAATTCATAATAGAAATTTGACTTTCTTTATCAAATAAACCTGCAGGATGAATTCTGGTTTATGGAGATCAAAGTAGATTGTAGTGAAACAAGATTAAGTTGAATTTGGAAACAGAGGAATGATTTTTTTTAGATGAGACAACCTGATTGAGGGCATGAAACCTCAATCCATCCTCCATTAAACTCTATGAAGTGGGACATATAAGAATTGGAGTAAAAGACCAGGCACTGGAAGAACTGGTACATAATTCTCATCATTGCAATTAATTATGAAGCAGAGCTACATGGTTTTAGACATACATTTTTCAGGTAGCAGATAGCGAGAAGGTGGGGCAGCCTCACTCTTCTTTCAAAGCAGAAAATGAAAATGCATAAAAAAGAGAAGCCAAAGAAAACAGTTACCAGAGCGCATTCAGGATGATGTCGGCTCTTTCAAAATGTGGTTTCAAAGAAGTAAATCATCACGCAAGTCATTCATTTACCCAATCCTGATACATTTGACTTGTCTTTATTATTACATGCAGAAGACACCATTTCTCCAAATTCAGTTTTCTCTTAGACAGAGAATGAGTCCTTTGTTTGAGAAAAGTGGTGAAGAAACAACATTGTCTACATACTGCGGAGAACCTAACCAGGAGATGATAGAGTGATAGAGTGGTACAACGTGGAAACAGACCTTTAGTCTAACTTGTCTATACCAACCAGATATTCTAAATTAATCTAGTCCCATTTGCCAATATTTGGCCAATATCCCTCTAAACCCTTCCTAATCATGTACCCATTCAAATGCCTTTTAAATGCTGTAATTGTACTGGTCTCCAGTACTTCCTCTAGCAGCTCATTCCATACATGCACCATCCTGCAACAACAGGAATTCAGCCTTAGTTAGATTTTTCTTTAATGCATTCATACGTTGCTGGTTAGCCTAGCATTTATGGCCCATCCCTAATTGCTCAGAGGGTAGCTATGAGTCAACCACACTGTTTATGGTCGAGAGTCACATGTGGGCTTGACCAGGTAAGGATAGCAGTTACCTTCCCTAAATGACATTTATGAACCAGATGTGTTATTCCAACAATCGGCAATGGATTCATGGTCACTGTTAGATGCTTAATTCCAGATATTTATTGAATTCAAATTCCACTATTTGTCATGGTGGGATTCATGCTCAGGTCCCTAGAACATTATCTGGGTCTCTGGATTAATAGGCCAGTGAAAATACCACTTGGCCATTGCCATCCTCAGAAATAAATGTTTCGCCCAAAGTAGACAGCAAAAAAGTAACCTTGGGCTAGTTAGGTCAGTAATTAAAGTAAATGAAGCTTCATTAATTTGTAGAGTAATAAAGTCACCACAGAGTTTGAACTATTAAGCTTTATGAAGTTGGAAAGACATCTCCACTCATTTTCGGAAGAGGTCTTAAAGCTTCAAAATAAATTCAAGATTATTGAAGCTTCGTTCACGATGGATGATGCCGCACCTGCAGAGGCAGAAACAATAACTCTTTGTGAACAGGTCTCAACATGAGTTTGACCTGTTTAGAGAAGACTTCAAATCTCAGCAAAGTTGCACTAAGAAGAATTGTAACAACTTTAGGTAGCTTAAAATTTGTCAAGAGATGAAGAAATGTTTAAGTTCAAAGTAGACCATTTTAAACTTCAACATGCAGACACTGTTGGTCTGTGTAATCATCATTGGTGGTCCCTCGCAGATGAGGATGACTCACATCCACTCTCAGAGTGAGTCCATAGGCAGCTGTACAGATCAATGCAGCTACCACAGAATCTGCCACATTGGGGAAAAGCATGATCATGGCACTGGGTGAGTACGGCATTGGTTTGGCAGCATGCTCCTTACATTCTTTGCATCTGGCTTCCACTTTTTCCCAACAACAAGCTTTGGATGGTCTTGGGCCAGTGATCTGTGGGAATGACGCACTTTGCCAGTGACTTCTTGAGGGAATGCCATTTGGAAACTGGAAGTAGGTCTAGATAGAGGACAGCTGAAGGATGCAAGAGAAAGCTATCAGCAATCTACAAAAGCTTGAAGAGTCTTTTTTTACAGCCGAGCTTACTGCTTTCAAAGTTTAAGGTGAACATAGGAATGAGCTTGAGCAGTTCAGAACTCAGCCAAAACTTATCCATCTCTTTGTGAGACCACTGAACCAAAAGTCCAGCTGTTAGGGCATCAAACAGTATAATCAAGCATTGCAAGCTGCAGATAAGAAACTTGCACAATATTTGTAAAAATATTAGTGCTCCGACAACATGCATATTTACCCATTTGATACGATGCTGATGCAATGCAGGTAAAAGCCTCTTTTCTACAGAAAATTAATGGTATAATGGGTAGCATATTGACATGACTAACAGATTGGATAGCTAACAAAAAGCAATGAATAAGCATGAGTCTGTCTTTTTGTTTGTAATAACTGGTGCTCCACAGGGATCAGTGTTGGGTGCTCAACCTTTTACATTTTATATGAATGACTTGCATGAAGATGAAAATGTGGTTGTTAAATTTGCTCTTGACAGAGAGAGATATGTAAGAAAATAAGTTGTGACTAGGATATAAGGAGGGTAAAGAGGGATATAGAAAGGTTAAGTAAATGGGCAAAGATCTGAAAACTGGTATATAATGTGGGGAAGTGCAAAATTATCCATTTTACCAGGAAGAATTAAAATCAACATATTATCCAAAAGCTGAGACATTGCAGAGCTTTGAGATGCAAAGGAGTCATGTGACCTAATGTATGAAATGCATAAGATTAGTCTGTATGTATAATAAGTATTTTGGTAAGTCATTGCATTTACTGTGAATGGTGAAAATCATTAAAAGTTTACCATTTACATTGATCTTATAGCTCAGGAACGGCTAATTTGATCCATGCTAGAGTTCTCGTTCTGCCTAAGCTCCTCCCAAAGCTTTCCATCCAACTTTATCAGTATAATCTAGTATTTGATTCTCTCTGATATACCTAGCTAGCTTCACCTTGAATGCATTTATACCATTTTTGTTCTATGGTCTTTATTGGTAGAAAGTTTCACATTTTAACCAGTCACCAGCTAAAGAAGTTCCTTCTGCATTTCTTGCTGATGTTATTCAAGTCTCTTCTCTATATATGGGCCCTAGTTTTGACACATCCACACGTCAAAACATTTTGTTTTCTTTGTCCACACTTTTTGTATATAATCTTAAAGCGCTACAGCCAGTTATCTGACAAATAATATTGCTCAGTTCTGGTATCATCTATAAAAATGTTTATTTTATTACAGAAACTCACGTATGCCTCTTCCTCCTATTAATAAGTGGAGTCAAAACTATGCAGCCTAAAATGACTTCTCCTTTTGAATTCTATCCCTGAAGTAATGTACCCCAATATTTTGCTAGTTTTCTATCTGCAGCAGTACTTTGCAGTCTTTGTTCAGTTTCATCATTGTCCTCTGTGCAAGGTAGAAGTATTCCTGTATCTTATCGTAAAGCTGAGAGATGAAAGTTAGCAGAGGCTGACAAAGCTGAGGAGGATATGAAATAAAGGTGAAAGGATGGCAGAGAAGCTGCAAAATCAAAGAGGATCTCGATGAAAGTAGCATCACCCCAGCAGTAAAATGCTAGTGAATCTACCTGGAATACTGAGGATGGGTTACCAAAGGCCTTTTTTTCACAAGAGCCAAGTTAAAGAATCATGTGTGAGAGAAGTTATGTTTAAACATTGTTCCTTTTTTCTATCTTCCTTTTGATTCAAGAGAGTAACTCAGCCAGCCTTGAAATTGGCAAATATTCCTTGGTTGCATACATTTTTCTAAAATCCATGAGCTATTCTGTGTATAGTTTAAAATTGGTCAAAATAATGATAATTTTCCAAATATCCAGCTATTGTCTGCACCATAATTCATTTTAGATTCAGATTTTATACTTAGCACTCATGAACTCCTCTCAAATTTTTACAGAATAATTAACAGTTGTACATCCTGGTTCATCCATTGGGGTTTAAATTGTGGTCAACACCTAGCTGCAGTTTGTGATACACAAACATTGTGATGGTTTCACAAACAGGTACTCCATGCCAACTTTATACATGTCTGATGTGGCACACCAGGAAAGAAGTATTACATCCTATAACTAATGTTTTAATTGCCACTCTCAGTACCTGATTTTATGAGATAGGTGCATCTCAGTACAATACTTGTAATGATCAATCAGCTTTACCTCCTGCCAGGTTATCCTTAGAGGGACTTTCAAATTGGAAAAGAGCCAGGGGTGGGACTACTACCTGTTATCTAAACTTGCAATTAGAATGGTTGTACTCAATGAACATAGTTTTTAAAATAAAGTTATAATTAATGACAAAGACAGTTCTAGTAATTGAACATTGTGGGCATTTTATGGATAAGTAGGACTACTATTCCACCACCCCTGTAATTGTCTCTAATTAGCAACGAAGGTGAGGAGAAGATGACTTTATTTCTAAGGCGAAGCTCACCCATTAGGACTCTATTGATAATTTAGTGGCAAATGTACTTGACATTCCAAAACATTTGGAGAATCATGTGAATATGACATGTATGTGAATATTCACGAAGAGTCATCCTGAATACGAGGAGTATACCAAGCACCTGAAGTTCATGAAAATAAATTAGGAAAAAAGTTCAATTTAAATTTCAACTGTTTCTTATTTTGGGAGCTGCTCAAATTTGAAGAGTCACATTTAACTCTTGTATCCTTTTCAAAATTGTACTGTTTTAAATAATATAATACTTGAGACAACTGAAAGAAATGTTCCCCCTCAGTGATCATATGGCACACCCAGAGTACTGTCATATGGCCTTGCAGTAAGGTGTTATTAGAACATCTGTGAGCATTTTAAGCCAACTCTCCTGGACATTGTTCGCTAAGATTGTTCTGGCCAATATTCATCCATTTGGACCTAGTGATTGGGCCTTCCATCTCGTGATGTCTTCTCCCTCCCCACATACCTGGTCAACACTTACTTCCCCAAGTGGGTCTGCGAGCTGGTCATTTCTTCTGTCCTTCTCAATGTCCCTGCCTTGTCCCAGTGCCGCTTGTCTGTTGTACAGCCAACACAACTAAAAGTAAACTGGCATCTGTACAAAGCCTCAAAGGCTCAGGGTCCAGAAATAGGATGTCCATGAGAAAATTCAGTACAATTGTCACCACCCTCGACACCCCACCCCGCCACACCGTCGCCCACAGAACTACTCAGCAAAGCTGAATGACACAGAGACCAAGATGCTCCCAGAAATCATAAACTTAAATGTTCTCCTGAAGAACGTGTATTTGCACCCTTCTGATAACCAACTCTAACTGTGTGCCATTTCTCCCTATACTTCAGTTGACCCTCTGCTCTCTAAATCTTAGATTTTTTCAAGAAAACAATCATTTGAGAGTCATGCAACATGGTAGACATTGTCCCTAGGATTCTCTAGTACTGCACTAAATGCCTGACTGAAGAATATGGCCAAGAGGAGAGACGCCCTTCCTTATTGGAATAATTCTGTGAACCACACCGCAACACATTCCACAACATGCACTGAGGATACTTCCCTGTCAGGCAGGGCAATGTGAAAAGCAGCAACTGGCCAGCCAGGAGTGGGTATTGCTGTGTGTTCACTCCTTGATTGTAGAAACGGTTGTTCCCATAATTGAATGGCACTGTAACTGAGGGCCCTGGTCAGTACTGATGAAAATAAATGAAGTTAATGGTATTTTTTTCACATTTCTCTCTTCCAACATCCAAATGTCCACACATCCTACAATCTCTGCTAATACCCAAGTTGTGGATTTTATATGTATATAGTACTCACTTGTCCTAGTTCTCTTCGCCTCAAGCACTTCGGCTTGTCTTCTTTCAAGTAACTGCCCACGCAGTTGTGGAACAAAAGGTTCATGATGAAGAAGAAACATCATTACTCGCTTTCTTCGACATTGCTGCCAGTTCAGAGAAGTCTGAGCATTTTACACCTTATTAGCACAGCGGCCACCTTTCTTCAGGTTTCATCAATTGCCTGGCCATTTAAATGGAAATTTTAAAGTCATAGTTTTTGCAGGGAATTTACGGTTATTCCAAGCAATATGTGGGGAAATTTATATCTCTAATGATACTAGCCATAGCCAAATTAAAATGGCTTAACCTTACGAAAGCAGGTTGAAATCAATTCATAAAGATAAGCGCTAATTTTCCTTCTATTGCTTTCCATTTCAAAAAGTGCATATTTTGATGAGGTGTACTGGTAAGTAATGGATTGCTGAGTTTCTATTTTTTTTAAGTTCTAAAGCAATGACAGGAGTAAAAGCTGGTATGGCAGAGATATAAGTAAAGCATTGCACTAAATTGATAACTTGACTAGTGAAGCTACTTTCAAAATGATAGACAACAACTGAGTAATAGTTCTAATCTTGAAACCTAATTAGTTAAATTAACATCAATAGTGATGTAGGTGATGTGCTGTGGCTGCAGTATGTGGCTGATAATGGAAACCTGGGAAATCCAAGATAGCCATATCAGCAGTCACTGTTTTTAGCTTAAGGAACTTTGGCTCAAAGCTGAAGAGAGAGATATTGTACAAGGTAATGACTCTGAAAGTTCACATGCAGGAAAGGTTGATGGGAAGGTCAAATGTAATTCCATCCAGGTGCAAAATAGGATAAAAGATTGGTGAGCATTTTTCCTGTGCATTACACTCATACTTGGGTTCATGCATTGGCATGGTGCAGAAAAAAAAGAAGCCTACCTATAATCTCAATTGTCCAGTTATTTTGCATCAAAACAAGCAAGTCCACATTGTTTGCCTGAATATAACATTTTTACCACCCCATTTCCCATGACAGTGGAAAACAAAGACCTAATGGCCCATATTTCTTGTTCCAGTGAGGTGGGTGTATTCAATAATTGTCAACATTACAGTGCCCCAAACCTTATAGTAACCTTCTTACTGGCCCTAGCAGTGATGCTTCAACATAACCAGCAAGGAAGACCAACAATGAAGCGGAACTGTTCAATGGACTCTTATCCTTTGAGATCAGTTGGCATATTCAGATCAATGTTTAAAAATCTCAAAGGTTTTCAGTGAGTCTGAGAGTGAGTGAGAAGGTGCATAAAATAGGTAGCTGAGTTGGGCTGTGGCAATAGCTATGTCAGGAGATGTGTATGCCAGTTATGGTGGTGAGTCGAAGTGCATTGTTTAATCTCTGGTGTAACTGAGTGCTATGCAGTGTATGCCTTGTACATCTAACCCAAACCTCCAACCCTGATCTGAGCATAAAAAGAAATTTCTGAAAGATTCCACGTAGCAAATCAGGTCTTTAGAAGTTTAGACTACCCAGACAATTATTTTATATGCGTTTCTATCATGTCTTTCAATGGGTCCTAATATTACATACCAACAGATGTCTCAGCTTTGTTGTTGTTGGCATTGTAAGATCTGGTACAAATGATGCCAGACAGTATAAAGAACAGCATGCTCAAAATTATTGGATGTCCTTTGCTTGGATGTCCTCTAAATCACTTTATTGCTCCAGCCTGCCGCTGTTATTGGTTTACAGTAATCCAAATTTTGTTTCAAACAACATTATAAGATTGAGGAAATACTGAAGAGAAACACTGTATGCTAAGAAGTTAAGAGCATTAGTAATACGAGTGAGTGTAGGCTCTTAGGGCCTTGACATGGTTCTACCAATAAATGCCATCCTCTTGGATCGGATCCTGTAACTTCCCTGCCTTCACTTCTTCATTTTTCTAAACCAGTCTATCTCATCCTCGACTGTATTCATGACCCAGCTCCACTAGCTCTTTGGGGTGGGAAATTCCAATGATTTATGACTTTCTGTGAGAAGAAATTCTCCTTCTTTTCCATGTTAATCTGAAAATTTGCCTCTAGTCCGAGATTCCCAACAAGAGAAACATTTTCACAGGACTTATCCTCTCAAGTCCAAGGGCTGAAGCTTCACCAGTCCTACATTTTGTGTCTTGGTATGATTCCTTCTTTTCTCTTGGTCACTTCCACTATCTCTGACCATAGACTAAGACTGAAATACTTAACCTACTGGGCTTTCAAACATCACAAAATAAAGTGTTTAAGTAACTTCTTCCTCTTAACTGTAATGCAAAGTCCAAACTCCAACTCATCAACTCTGAGCAGAATATTCTTTAGTTACAGGTACTGCAGATATGGCTGTTGCAGATCATGTGTACACTCGTCTTTACAGCTGCAATATATCACCGGATCAGTCACCTTTGTTGTGTTACTTCTATGGTGCAAGCCCAGTATAAAATGGCTTAAAATGCTGGAATTTGCTTATAGTACTGGGGTCTCATGGCATCCAAAAGAAGTAAACCATGATTTAAATCTACAGTTTGCCAGTTACAAATGTGAGAAAGTAAGTTTTTTTTATTAACATAGTCCAGCTGTAGTGCTATTTCACTTCTTAGATCTCAGCATCTGTGTTACAAAAGACTTTCACTGTACCATTCACTTGCCAATGCAAATATAAGCCTTGTTTAATATATGGAATTTAGTTCCATGCTATCCTTGACCCTGAGGAGGAGAAGAATATCATCACTTTAACTTAATCTATAGTCAGAATTTAAATATATATGCTTATTTGTTAAACATCTTTTCTATCAAGCAACTGCTTAGCCCAATGACACTCATTCCTTTGCATGTTAGAGAAGTCTACAGTCACATGAATTTTCTGTGTTAGTTGAGTCATGTGTCATGGCTAGTAAGCAGTATATCTTTCAGAGATACGCTCATGATTTTACTACTGCACTGTAGCATGTGACCTGAAGATATAAAGATCTCAGTCTCCATCTTGACTGGGGCCACTAAAAGCATGATACACTGATGGTAATGTGCTACTATTTGCAACCAAATGACTTTGCATGAGCCCAGACTCTAAAGTTCCTGTGATTGTAATACACGTGTAAACCAGGAGCTATCATAAATGTCTGTAAAATATTTCAACATTAAGTTACTTATACATAGTGCTTGTGTTACATAGCTACAAATATCCTGTTGAAGAAAAATTCTTCAACATGGTGTTAGATCAGAGTTAATATTTTTATTATTAACTCACTTATCTTTTTACTTTCCTTGATTGAAGCTTGTATTTTCCTAAGACTGACTTTAAATAAAAGTCCTAGTTTAAAGGAAATAGGAGGGGGAAAATATAGAAATGTTCAGCAACCAACCACTTACCAGTAAATCATTAAAAACAGTTCATGCATAACTTGGTGATAAATATCAGCTAAAGCTCAACAGTGAGTTGCATTGTGTCCTTCCAATCATATTAATCGCATTTTTTTTCTCAAAATTGTGTAACTGAAAAAGTTTGAATATTTCTTTATAGAAGAGAAGAAAATACCATCAAGATGTATGTTAAAGACAGAAAATGCCTGGAACTGAAGCAAACATTTCAAATGGTTGTGGAGGAAAAACTGAACTTGGTGTGCGGATTTTATTTGTTCCAAATTGACAATTATTATCACCAATTAATAGTGGTTTAAAACAAACAGCAAGTAATTTAATTAATGTATAGGTCAGGGAGTCCCTTTGTTATCAAAAAATCTGCACTGGAACTGATGCCTGTGCAAAAATAATACGTCAAATGAGCCTTTCGAATCTCTTTGGCAAAATTTGATCATGTCTAACCAATGTGCTCCATTTTAGATTAGATTCCCTACAGTGTGGAAACAGGCCCTTTGTCCCAACAAGCCCACACTGCCCCTTGAAGCATCCCAACCAGACCCATCCCCCTATAGCCCATACACCCCTGAACACTACAGGCAATTTAGCATGGCCTACCCACCTGGCCTGAACATTTTTGGACTGTGGGAGGAAACCGGAACACCTGGAGGAAACGCACGCAGACATGGGGAAGAATGTGCAAACTCCACACAGATGGTCACCTGAGGCCGAAATCGAACCCAGGTCCCTGGAACTGTGAGGCTGCAGTGGTAACCACTGAGCCACTCTGCTGCCCTACTGGGATGTGAAACTGTTGTCCACACTCGCTAGAGTAAAAAAAAATGTGTATAGGCTCAGAGATATTTACAGCACAAAAGAGGCCATTTGGCTGATCATGTCCACATGAGTCAACAAAAATCTAGCCACATTAATTGATTTTCAGCTCTTCACCCATAGCCATTGAGTCAATGACAACGTGAGTGAATGTCTAAATGCTGCTCAAATGTTGTAAGAGCTTCTGACTTAACCACCCACTTAAGCAGTGAGTTCCAGACCAGGTTAAAAAAAAACTCAACTCTTCTCTTACATTTTTGCCTCTTACTGTAAATCCATGGACCCGGCTATTGACCCCGGCACTAATGGAAAGAGGTGCTTTCCTAACCATCAAATTACAGTATATTTGTAATTTTAGTGTTTGATTGATTACTGATATAAGACAAAAGATATAAGATAAATGTTGTGAGCCTGTAAACAATCGTTGGCCATAATGGATCAAAACACATTGGCGCATCTCCACTATTTATCAGAAAAATAAAGAAACTTTCTGCCTGTTTTAATAGTGGAGAGAGTTTTTGTTTGTTTTATTCCTTTGTCAAGAAAGTTAACAGAAAAAAACATCCAGCAAACACATAACTGTTCAGATAGTAATGAGCCAGTGGTGATTACATAAATGTGAATATCCTATTAGTCTTGAATGTGGCCTGAACTATTGAAATGTAAGTTCCATAGATTTGTCAAAACGTTTAATATTTTAGAATAAATATATTTAAAGTATAATTTATTGAGGATGATATAGTCATTTGTACTTCTGTCATCTGGCTACAAATAGCTTTTCTTATAATTTTTTTTAGCTGCTTTCTTGTCCTTATTCTGAAGCACACAAAACAGAAATAGCAGTATAGATAACAAAATGTGGAGCTGGATGAACACAGCAGGCCAAGCAGCATCTCAGGAGCACAAAAGGTAGACCCTTCATCAGAAAGGGGGATGGGGAGAGGGTTCTGAAATAAATAGGGAGAGAGGGGGAGGTGGACTGAAGATGGATAGAGGAGAAGATAGGTGGAGGGGAGATTCTGGGTGGGGAGGTAGGGAGGGGATAGGGCAGTCTAGGGAGGACGGACAGGTCAAGGAGGTGGGATGAGGTCAGTAGGTGGGAAATGGAGGTGTGGCTTGAGGTGGAAGAGGGGATGGGTGAGAGGAAGAACAGGTGAGGGAGGCGGGGATGAGCTGGGTACCCGTCGCCGTTGACCAGGAGGACACGGTCGGTGAACCTACCGATGATGTCACATTCGCCACCGCCAGGCACTCCACTTCCGGGACCACGAACACGACCACTGCTGCAGTCACCGCCTCCCACCACTGACGGAACTCCGCCCACCTCTGACGCCGACCCAACTCCGCCCACTGCCAACGGAACTCTGCTCACCACCGAAGACAGCGGCACTCCATCACCGCCGACGGAACCCCGCCCACTGCTGACACCGACATCGCTCTGCCCACAGCTTCCGCAGCCAGCAACCCAGAGAAGACAGCCACACTCAGCCCTTCCGAATTTTCACCATCCCCCCCCCCCCCCCCCCCGACATCCCCCTGACTGAGGACAAACGGTCAGTCCTAAGCAAGGGGCTCACTTTTGTCCCCCTCCACCCACACATCAACAAATACCAGTCACGTTTGGACATAGAGCAGTTTTTCCGCCGCCTTCGCCTCCATGCTTACTTCTTCAACCGGGAGCCCAACCCTCCCTCCACTGACCCCTTCTCCCAACTCCAACACATGTCCTCCTCCTGGACATCACCCCCAGGCCTCCTACACTCCCTCGACCTCTTCATCACCAACTGCCGTTGAGACATTAACTGCCTCAACCACTCCACCCCTCTCACCCACTCCAACCTCTCCCCCGCAGAACGGGCAGCCCTCCGCTCCCTCCGCTCCAATCCCAACCTCACCATCAAACCCGCAGACAAGGGTGGCGCAGTGGTAGTATGGCACACTGACCTCGGCATCGCCGAGGCCAAACGCCAACTCTCCGACACCTCCTCCTACCGCCCCCTTGATCATGACCCCACCCCCGAGCACCAAACCACCATCTCCAATACCATCCATGACCTCATCACCTCAGGTGACCTCCCACCCACAGCCTCCAATCTTATTGTTCCCCAACCCCACACGGGCCCATTGCTATCTCCTTCCCAAAATCCACAAACCTGCCTGCCCTGGCTGACCCATTGTCTCAGCCTGCTCCTGCCCCACCAAACTCATCTCCACCTACCTGGACTCCATTCTCTCCCCCTTGGTCCAGGAACTAACCATCTCTGTCCGTGATACCACCCACGCCCTCCACCTCCTCCAGAACTTCCAATTCCCTGGTCCCAGCACCTCATTTTCACCAAGGATAACCAGTCCCTGTACACCGGTATTCCTCATGCAGATGGCCTCAAGGCCCTCCGCTTCTTCCTGTCCCGCAGGCCCGACCAATCCCCCTCCACCAACACCCTTATCCGCCTAGCCGAACTCGTCCTCACCCTCAACAACTTCTCTTTCGATTCCTCCCACTTCCTACAGACAAAGGGGGTGGCAATGGTTACGCGCACGGGCCCAAGCTATGCCTGCCTTTTTGTAGGTTATGTGGAACAGTCCCTCTTCCGCAGCTATACTGGCCCCAAACCCCACCTCTTCCTCCGTCACATTGATGACTGCATCAGCGTCACCTCTCGCTCCCAAGAGGAGCTTGAATCATTTATCCACTTCACCAACACCTTCCACCCCAACCTCAAGTTCACCTGGGCCATCTCTAGCACATCCCTCACCTTCCTGGACATCTCTGTCTCTATCTCAGGCAACCAGCTAGAAACTGATGTCCATTTCAAGCCCACCAACTCCCAGAGCTACCTAGAGTACACCTCCTCCCACCCACCCTCCTGCAAAAATTCCATTCCCTATTCCCAATTCCTTTGCCTCTGCCGCATCTGGTCCCAGAATGAGGTATTCAACTCCCGCACATCCCAGATCTCCACGTTCTTCAAGGACCGCAACTTACCCCGCAGTGGTCGAGAACACCCTCGGCCGCATCTCTCGCATTTCCCGCCCCCGCAATAACTGCCCAAACAGAATCACCCCAGTCCTCACCTACTACCCGACCAACCTTGGGATACAACGCATCATCCTCTGACACTTCCGCCATCGACAATCCGGCTCCACGGCCCAAGACATTTTTCCATTCACACTCCTGTCTGCCTTCCAGAGAGACTACTCTCTCCACGACTCCCTTGTCCCCTCCACACTCCCCTCCAACCCCACCACACCCGGCACCTTCCCCTGCAACTACAGGAAGTGCTACACTTGCCCCCACACCTCCTCCCTCACCCCCATCCCAGGCCACAAGATGACTTTCCATATCAAGCAGATGTTTAGCTGCACATCTGCCAATGTGGTATACTGTATCCACTGTACCCGGTGTGGCTTCCTCTACATTGGTGAAACCAAGCGGAGGCTTGGGGACCGCTTTGCAGAACACCTCAGCTCAGTTCGCAACAAACAGCTGCACCTCCCAGTCGCGAACCATTTTAACTCCCCCTCCCATTCCTTAGATGACATGTCCATCCTGAGCCTCCTGCAGTGCCACAATGATGCCACCTGAAGGTTGCAGGAACAGCAACTCATATTCCGCTTGGGAACCCTGCAGCCCAATGGTATCAATGTGGGCTTCACAAGCTTCAAAATCTCCACTTCCCCCACCGCATCCCAAAACCAGCCCAGCTTATCCCCTCCCCCCACTGCATCCCAAAACCAACCCAGCTCATCCCCGCCTTCCTAACCGGTTCTTCCTCTCACCTATTCCCTCCTCCCACCTCAAGCCGCACCTCCATTTCCCACCTACTAACCTCATCCCGCCTCCTTGACCTTTCTGTCCTCCCCGGACTGACCTATCCCCTCCCTACCTCCCCACCTATACTCTCCTCTCCATTTATCTTCTCCTGTATCCACCTTCAGTCCGCCTCCCCCTCTCTCCCTATTTATTCCAGAACCCTCTCCCCACACCCCTCTCTGATGAAGGGTCTAGGCCCGAAACGTCAGCTTTTGTGCTCCTGAGATGCTGCTTGGCCTGCTGTGTTCATCCAGCCTCACACTTTGTTATCTTGGATTCTCCAGCACCTGCAGTTCCCATTATCTCTGATCAGAAATAGCAGTATGATTACTTTAGAAGTTTGTTGAAAGTATCTTAAAACAGGAGGATGAGATTTGACAGTGCAGCCCAGTATTCCCAAGCATACATTTTCAGCCAAAAAAAATGAAGGTCAATAGTTGTAAAACTTTACTTGGGAGGAACAAAGCCCTGATTTTCTTTTTTCTACAGTTTCTCTGCAAGTTTGACCAATGTTCAAAAATCAGGTTAAAAGAGGAGGGTCATGTCATAAATGTTATAAAAATCACTCTGCCCTTTTGCTCACTGGTTGAATCACCAATATACTGATGATTGTTAAGTGGGAAAAATTCTCCCATGTTGTTTCTGAAAAAAAATTCCAGCTTACCATCAAAGAACATGTTTATTACTAATACATAACTGGGTAGGTTTTTACTTATATTTTTAAATAGCCTTTACTATAATGTAATTTCCAAAGGTGTTTCACAGGAGCATTAAAAACAAAATATCACAATGAGTCACAAATTACATACTAGGTCAAAGTTCCAAAAGCTTGGCCAAAGAGAGGTATAAGAACTCTCTTAAAAGAGGAAAGCAAGGTAGAGAGTTGGAGATGTGTAGAGAGAGAATAGAGCTTGGTAACGAGACAATTGAAGGCACAGTCAACCCAGTGGAGCAATTATCACTGAGAATGAGTCAAGAATTACAGGAGCACAGATATTTGGAGGATGTGGCACTGCAAGAGATTACATAGAAAGGGATGATGAGGCCACACAGGATTTGAAATCAAAGATACAAATTTTAATCTCAAGATATTGCAAGACTGGGAGTCAATGATGTCCAGTAAGCACAGGTACAGTGATTGGTACTCCTGCAAGTAATTATATGAGCAGTGGAGTTCTGGATAACCTGTAGTTTATTGTGAAAAAATTAATCAGATCTCACGATAACTCAAAACATTGTTAACCTATTCAAGGATAATGGAACCTGCAGATGCTGGAGAATCCAAGATAACAAAGTGTGAAGCTGGATGAACACAGCAGGCCCAGCAGCATCTCAGGAGCACAAAAGCTGACGTTTCGGGCCTAGACCCTTCATCAGCGAGGGGGATAGGGTGAGGGTTCTGGAATAAATAGGGAGAGAGGGGGAGGCGGACCGAAGATGGAGAGAAAAGAAGATAGGCGGACAGGAGAGTATAGTTGGCGAGGTAGGGAGGGGATAGGTCAGCCTGGGGAGGACGGACAGGTCAAGGAGTCATGATGAGGTTAGTAGGTGGGAAATGGAGGTGCGGCTAGAGGTGGGAGGAGGGGATAGGTGAGAGGAAGAACAGGTTAGGGAGGCAGGACAAGCTGGGCTGGTTTTGGGATGCAGTGGGGGAAAGAGAGATTTTGAAGCTTGTGACATCCACATTGACACCATTGGGCTGCAGGGTTTCCAAGCAGAATATGAGTTGCAGTTCCTGCAACCTTTGGGTAGCATCATTGTGGTGCTGCAGGAGGCCCATGATGGACATGTTGTCTAAGGAATGGGAGGGGGAGTGGAAATGGTTTGCGACTGGGAGGTGCAGTTGTTTGTTGCGAACCGAGCGGAGGTGTTCTGCAAAGCGGTCCCCAAGGCCTCTGCTTGGTTTCACCAATGTGGAGGGAGCCACACCGGGTACAGTGGATACAGTATACCACATTGGCAGATGTGTAGGTCAAATCTGCTTAAGATGGAAAGCCATCTTGGGGCCTGGGATAGGGGTGAGGGAGGAGGTGTGGGGGCAAGTGTAGCTCTTCCTGTGGTTGCAGGAGAAGGTGCCGGGTGTAGTGCGGTTGGAGGGGAGTGTGGAACGGACAAGGGAGTAATGGACAGAGTGGTGTCCCTGGAAGGCAGACAAGGGTGTGGATGGAAAAATGTCTTGGGTGGTGTGGTCGGATTGTAGATGGCAGAGGCATCGGAGGATGATGCGTTGTATCCGGAGGTTGGTGGGGTGGTGTGTGAGAATGACAGGGATCTTCTTAGGGCGGTTGTGGCGGGGGCAGGGTGTGAGGGATGTGTTGCAGGAAATGCAGGAGACGCGGTCAAGGGCGTTCTCGACCACTGCGGGGGGAATGTTGTGGTCCTTGAAGAACGTGGACATCTGGGCTGTGCGGGAGTGGAATGCCTCATCCTGGGAGCAGATGTGGCAGAGGTGGAGGAATTGGGACCGAGGATGGAATTTTTGCAGGAGGGTGGGTGGGAGGAGGTGTACTCTAGGTAGCTGTGGGAGTCGGTGGGCTTGAAATGGACATCAGTTTCTCGCTGGTTACCTGAGGTGGAGGCTGAGAGGTCCAGAAAGGTGAGGGATGTGTTGGAGATGGCCCAGGTGAACTTGAGCTTGGGGTGGAAGGTGTTGGTGAAGTGGGTGAACTGTTCGAGCTCCTCTGGGGAGCAAGAGGCGGCGCTGATACAGTCATCAATGTATTGTCCTCACCCTCAACAACTTCTCTTTCACTTCCTCCCACTTCCTACAGACAAAGGGGGTGGCCATGGCTACGCGCATGGGCCCAAGCTATGCCTGCCTCTTCGTAGGTTAGGTGGAACAGTCCCTCTTCCGCACCTCCACAGGTCCCAAACCACACCTCTTCCTCCGTTACATTGATGACTGTATTGGCACCGCCTCTTGCTCCCCAGAGGAGCTCGAACAGTTCACCCACTTGGAAGCTTGGGGACCGCTTTGCAGAACACTTCGCTCGGTTCGCAATAAACAACTGCACCTCCCAGTCACGAACCATTTGAACTCTCCCTCCCATTCCTTAAACGACATGTCCATCCTGGGCCTCCTGCAGCACCACAATGATGCCACCCAAAGTTTGCAGGAACAACAACTCATATTCCACTTGGAAACCCTGCAGCCCAATGGTATCAATGTGGACTTCACAAGCTTCAAATTCTCCCCTTCCCCCACCGCATCCCAAAACCAGCACTGTTTGTCCCCTCCCCCCACTGCATCCCAAAACCAGCCCAGCTTGTCCCTGCCTCCCTAACCTGTTCTTCCTCTCACCTATCCCCTCCTCCCACCTCAAGCCGCACCTCCATTTCCAACCTACTAACTCATCCCGCCTCCTTGACCTGTCCGTCTTTCCTGAACTGACCTATCCCCTCCCTACCTCCCCACCTATACTGTCCTCTCCACCTATCTTCTTTTCTCTCCATCTCGGTCTGCCTCCCCCTCTTTATTCCAGAACCCTCTCCCCATCCCCCTCTCTGATGAAGGGTCTAGGCCCAAAACATCAGCTTTTGAGCTTCTGAGATGCTGCTTGGTCTGCTGTGTTCATCCAGCTTCACACTTTGTTCCCTCAGATTCTCCAGCATCTGCAGTTCCCATTATCTTTGATAACCGATTCTCCAGCATCTGCAGTTCCCATTATCTCTGATAACCAAGTGTGGAGCTGGATGAACACAGCAGGCCAAGCAGCACCTTAGGAGCACAAAAGCTGACGTTTCAGGCCTAGAAGGGTCTTGGCCCGAAATGTCAGTTTTTGTGCTCCTCAGATGCCGCTTAGCCTACTGTCTTCATCCAGCTCCACACTTTGTTAACCTATTCAACCTCTTTTTGTATATGATCCAAATATTGCAATAAGGATCAAAGTTCTTTTTTTGCAGGAATTTAGCTTTATTTTCAGTAATCTGTCCCACAAGACGTTTTGCATGAGCGTAAATGGGCTAAACCATGATCATGTTAAGTACATAGTATACTTGAAACTTTATATTAGTGGGAAATGGAAGTGACTACTTTATGCTTTACCTGTATATTTTACAGTTCAGAAAATTGCCAGGTCTTTCTGTTCCTTGTATTTAGCAGCTCAGATTATTTCCTTTGATTCAGTGTCAGCAAGCAATTAAACTGCAAACTGTTCCAAGATGCTCAAATTGTGGTTAATACTACATATTTATCTTCAATAACTTCATAACTGAAGTACATACTAGAGCCCTCTAAACATCTCAAAACCATTGGTTTTACCAAATTCTACTCCCTATCAAGTTGAGGTCATGTGAGGTACTGTTGCCCATGTGTTAATTTGCAGCATGTCTCATTCAACTGCTATCCATACTTGCTGACCTACATTGGCTCCCAGTCGAGCAAAGATTTAAAATTAAATTTCTTGTCCTTGTTTTCATCTCTTACAGCCTTGTATCTCTGGACTGTCCTCCAGTCCCACAGCTATCTGCATGTATTTAATCTGGAAAGCTGTTCTGAAATAAATGTTTTGTTGTGTTAGAATCAGTTGAGGGATAAGGTATTGCACAATGATGTATGGTAAAGTCATGTATTAATATATTTTACTTCAGGACAGGCAATATTTACAATTTTGAACTCTTATCTGTCATTTAGTATGTCAGTGCAGAACAGGTCAAAATTTTGTCAACATGAGAGAAAATTATATCGACTACTCAATATTAGTAAATGATACTGAGCAAGTTGGCATTTGGAATATATCCTAGTTTGTTTGGTGAAATAAAGTGCACACATTTGTCAAATTGTAATCAATATGTGTCCATTGTATCAAGATTAACATGGATCTTGAAATATTTTAAAGCGTTCCGTCACTGCTGCTGACATTGATCGCTGTCCCATCAATCTTGTCAGTGACCATATCATGAGACAGTGCTGATAATATAAAGGACAGTCATTTAATCATTTTGATAACTCCAAACAGATGGGCTGTGATTTTCTAGTCCCCACCATGTTGATAACAATGTTAGGTGCATGAGCTTAATCAGCTAGGAAGTCAAACAACAATTTCTTGTTGTCGCGAGAAACCTCTGCAATCAAGTTCTCTCCCTTCAGGTACTGGGTTGAATATTTCACTACCAAGGTGGCAAGAAAGCTACCAGCATGCATTTGCATTTCATTTTTAAAACATTCTATTATTGGTATGTGGGCATCACTGACTGACCAGTATTTATTGCTCACCCCTAGTTGCCTTTGAGAAGATGGTGATGAGCTTCCTTCTTAAACTGCCTCAGTCTATTTGATGTTGGGTAGACTCACAATGCCCTTGATGAGGGAGTTCTAGAATATTGATCCAGCAATACCAAAGGAATAACTTTATATTTCCAACTCAGGATGGTGTGTGGCTTTGAGGGAAACTTGTGAGAAGTGGTGTTCCCATGAATCTTGACCTTTTAGATGGGAGCGTTTGTGGGTTTGGAAACTGCTGAACAGGTGAATTTCTTGGTGAATTTCTGTAGTATATCTGGAATATATACTATATGTCATCCTATAAATAAAATGTCAATCGATGCAGTGCCAATCAAATGGGTTGCTTTGTCTTAGATAGTACCAAGCTTCTTGACTGTGGTTGGAGCTGCACCAATCCTGGCAAGATGAGAATATTCAATAACACTTCTGACTTGTGCCTTGTAGACAGGCTTTGGGGATTCAGGAGGTGAGCCACGAGCTGCAGAATTCATACCTCTAATCTGCTCTTGTAGCTACAGTATGTATATGGCTGGTCTACATCAGCTCCTGGTCAATTGTAACCCCCAGGATTTTGATAGTTGGGGATTGAATGATATCACTAAATGACAAGGGGCAA
Organism: Stegostoma tigrinum; assembly: GCF_030684315.1. Taxonomy (NCBI): domain Eukaryota; kingdom Metazoa; phylum Chordata; class Chondrichthyes; order Orectolobiformes; family Stegostomatidae; genus Stegostoma; species Stegostoma tigrinum. The sequence continues at coordinate 57,313,045 of NC_081368.1, read as the reverse complement.
TGGTTAGATTATTTTTGGGGCTGGTCATCGCCCAGCATTTGTATGGCACACTTGACAGGAAAAGCCTGGATAAAGTTAAAGTCTTGTTACATTTGGACACAAGCTATTTCAATATCTGATGAGCAGTGTTTGGTGCTGAATATTGTGCTAACATTGGCAAAATCCCCCATTTCTGACCCTACAATGAGGGGAGGTTTATTGATGAAGCTGATGAAGGTGGTTGGGCCGAGGACCCTCTCTGAGGAACTCCTGTAGAGATGCCCTGGAGCCAAGATAAGTGATCCCAAGCATCTTCCACTATGCCAGGTCTGACTCCAATCAATCAAAAGTTTTCCCCTATTTCCCATTGACACTAGGTTTGCTAGAGTTCTTGATGCCGCACTTGTTCAAATGTAGTTTCGATGTAAAGGGCAGTCACTCATCTCTGAAATTCAGCATTTCCATCCACTTTTAGATCAAAGCTGTAATTATGTAAGATCTAAGTGTCCCTGCTTTTTGTGTCCAGGACATATCTGGGCAATTTTCCACACTATTGGGTATGTACCAGTGTTGTAGTTTACTGGAATAGCTTGGCTACGAATGCAGCAAGTTCTGGAACAAAGTCCTTAGTAACATTGTAGAATTGCGCCAGGGCCCAAAGCCTTTGGAGTATCCAGTGCCTCCAACTATTTTATAATATGACATAGAGCGAATTCAACTGGCTGAAGAGTGGCACCTGTGAGTCATGCTGGGGTCAACTGGAGGACACCAAGATGGATCATCCACTTGACACTCCTGGCTGAAAAATGTAGTAAATGCTTCAACCTTTTTTTTACACTGAGCTCTCTCATTATTGAAGGTTAAGATGTCTGTTGAACCTACACTTCTGCTGGCGATTTTTAAAAATTGTCCTTTATCAACACATCCAAATGCAACATCAAGAGTTATGCAACTGAAATCCTTAGAGACTTCCTTACAGCTCAGTCCTTAGAGGCACAACAGCCTGTACATGAAGGACAACATTGGTTGTAAGCATTGACGTGAAACCAACAGTGTTTAATGTAGCTATCTGCTAGATATGTGTGTAATCTCATAGACATGTTCTCATAAGTTTAAAGAGTAGACCACTCTTGCTCTCTCTGCTCAGGTTCACTTCTTTATTCATTTGCAATTAAATGTTGTGAGCCTGTCAGCCAGGGAAGACCCTTTCTGCAATTGCAGGATTTCAGCAGATGTGTCCAAGTAAGGGGCAGAGTGCTCTCTCCGCAAAGAACAGTTCTCCTGAACTGGAAAGGATGGCTACTGCATTAATTTTCAGATCGTTTGTGACTATAGCAGCCAGATAATGCAGGTCAATGTTCTTCAGGGTGTTTTTGTGATGCCTACATTCTGAAGCAATCCCAAGTTCCTGCATCTTTCAGCTTCCCCTGGCACATATGGGGATAGTGAGCAGTGGTAAAGGCTACCCCATCAAATCCTGGTAATGATACCTGTCAGAAATGTGAAGACTGTGGCTGAGGGCTGTCATAGAACAGACCATAGTACTTCACAATTTAGGATTCAGAAGCCTGGACCAGTCAGACATTCTAGTGTGGTACATCCTAAGACAGAATGCCTCGCATCATGGTGCTTGCTGTGTCCTCCACAATATGGTTCAAAGGAGGATTTCTTGGGATGGGAAAAGATGGAAAATGGGATGTCTCCTCTAACTCTTACACAGGCCCAAGAGATTCCTCACAAACACCAAGATGAGAGGGTTATGGTCAGACTAGTAAGACAGGCATGTGAAAACCTTGCATCTTGAGTGTCTGTCGCAAATTTGGGTAGAGTACTTGTGGATTGAAAGGCAGCGTGTTTAAATTTGATGTTCGTAAAATATTGATGTTTATAAAATGATAGGGGAGAAAGCAACGTGTTGTCCGGTTAAAAGATGATATGTTTTTACTAAGCTTGAAGATTAAAAAAGAATGTTTGTGGGCAGCTTGTGGGCTTGCAGGTGCACAGAGTACCCGAATTGCAACATTTGCACCAAAAGGCTGGATGCTTAGCAGGCCAGGTTTGTTTTGTTATAAAGACAACCAATTTTGATTGAGCCAATTAGTTTAAACCAGGCACTTAGATGCTAAAACACAATTAAATTTAAAATCTGTGGTTCTGACAACATAGGGCCAATCCTGTTGTAATAAATTGATCTGTCATCAAGGGTATAAAAGACAGTACACATTCAAAATTGGCAGAGAGCGAACTACCATCTGCTAAGAGATCAGCTCTCTCACCTCTTAGAGAAAGCATCATCTAAATAAAGGCAATGCAGCACTCTTGGTTAATGTTCCTAACAAAAGAATTTGATGGAGAAGGCAATCCTGACAGGAGAATTCACCAAGAAGATGTTCTTGTAAGAATAATTCATTGGAAAAGAGACAGAACATTCTGGAAGATGTAACCTATCTGCAATTTTGATTGACAAAGTTCTAATTTTTTTTGGTTCATATCAGTGGAATTTGTATTGATTGGAACAGTATACCATTAGAATATTTTTTTAAAATTCTGGAATAGTTAGTAGTTAGAGAGGAATTGTTCAATGTGTTAATAATTAAGTTAATTTGTTTACTGTTGGAGCTAAATAAATAAATTGTTCCTTGTTAATTATAGAGTGAGTGTCAGGATTTTATTTCACTTAACCATGCCTTTATAACAGATTGGGGGTGAGAGGCAAGTTATACCACTTTTCACAATTCTTTTTAAAGGTTATAGGGTGAGGTGAGCCTCTCTGGCTGTTTCAGTTTAGTTACTAAATGGTGTCGACTTCTAGTTTATGACAGATTGGGGGCTCAGGTCCAGATTCTGGCCAATTCATGTCCAGGATCTGGGTGGCTCGAGTCCAGGACCTAGATAGCTTGTTTCCATGATGTGGGCAGGATTTGAATGGGTTTGCATGGATATGAACAGCTTTGGATGGATCTGGGTAACTTTGAACAGATTTAGGGCATGAAAGGTCCTAGCAGATTTAAACAGATTTGGGATTAATATCCTAGATCTTTAAATAAAATGTAAATGAGAAATGGAAAATCTGTTTAATTTCTATTGCTTGATGCTGGTTAAAACAAAAGTGGGGAAATGGCTCTTAGCATTGCTAAAGAGGTTTTGGGGGTTGAGGATGCTTCCCAAATTTGCCAAGAATGTTTATAAGGATGGAAAAGGAAACAATTTTAGAATTAGCAGGCAGCCTAGAATTGGGTTTAACTAGTGATGAGAAGAAAGCTGAAATTGCAAAGGGGTTAGTCAAGAATTTAAGCATACCAGAGAAACAGTAAAGTGCAATGGAGTTAGAAGAACATTAAATTGGAAATTCGACAGTTGGAGTTAGAAGACCAAGAAAGAGAAAAAAAAACACAGGGCTTTACATACCAGCCAGTGATAAAATTTAGTGTTCAAAATTCTTTTGCAAAGAAACATTAAAACAGCTTAGAGAAATTGTATTATAGTCAAGAAAAGGGCTTCTATATCTTTTTCATTGAATTTTGGTAATGTTTGGACATAGTTGCATATATCCCTACCAGGCCTTTGGCTACAATGGGTTTGGAAATAGTTGAGACTCTAAAGCCACAAAGGAAGAAGAGAGAAGGCCGCAGTGGGAGGGGAAAAGTGGAAAGCATTCTATTATGGAGGGAAAACCAGAAGGAAAGGTTATTGGGGGAGAAAAAGAAATGAAAGAAAAGCCAGGACAGAAGAAAATATAAAGGGAGATAGAAGATAAAGAGAAAGAAAGAGAGTTTGCACTTCAGAAGTTGCAAATTAGACAGCATAGCTGGCTTGAATTGATAAAAATGAAGGTAGAAGATAGGATTAGTGAGGAGGAGACTGATGATGAGCAAGCCCATTGTAGCCAAAGGCCTGGTCGGGATATATGCAACTATGTCCAAACATTGCCAAAATTCAATGAAAAAGATATAGAAGCCCTTTTCATTTCCTTTGAGAAATTGACTAAATACATGAACTGGCTAGAAACTGTGTGGGTAAGGTTAATTCAGACCAAATTGCCAGGCAGGGCTAGTTTGAAGCACTGTCACAGCAGGTGGCAGGAGAATATATAGAGGTAAAACAGGCTATAATTGATTGCCTATGAAATGGTGCCAGGGCATCGGTTCAGAAATATAAGAAAGAAACTAGGTCAGACTTATATCGAGTTTGAAAGAATTAAACAGAGTAACTTTGATAGAGCATTAAAGATAGAAGTGACACATGGGGATCTTAGAGGTGTTATTTTGCTGGAGGAGTTTAAAAAGTCACTTCTAGAGATGATAAGAACTCTTGCGGAGGAACAGAAAGTTACAACAGCAAGAAGAGCTGCAGAGATGACGGATGAATGCTCATTAGAGCAGAATTCAAAATCTAGCTTCCAATCGCAATTTCATTCCATGAGGGATAGAAATTAAGAATGAGGGAGATCCTTTAACAAAAAAAAAGTGCTAGGAACAGTTTACCACATGTGGAAAAACAAACCCAAGAAGGTGGAAAAGAAGTGATAGACCTCAGGTATTTTCACCTGCAATCAAGGTGGGACACGCAAAGTCACAGTGCTGGTGGATTAAGATCGGCACTTGGAAAAAAGATGTGGTAAAAAAGCTAAACCAGCTTAGTCGAGGTAGTGAAGGAAATCTGAAGAGAAGTTGAGGAGTGTGCACAGCTTAGCCATGGGCTGGTTAGTAATATAGTGCCTGATTTTATCAAAGACTTCACATGTGTGGGTAAGATTTACCAGGTAGAACAAATGGAACGCGTAAAGAATTTAACATGTTTAGAGATATGGGAGCTGGTCACTCTCTAATAGTGAGAGACAAAAATATTTGCACTGAAATGTTGCCTGCAAGTGTGATAACCTGTGGAATAAATGGAGAGAGAATTAATGTTCTCCTGTGTAAATTAAAGCTAGAAAGTCCAATCAAGACTGGGGAAATGATTGTGGGAGTGACTGAAAAATTGGTTATTCCAGGAATACAGTTTGTTCTTGGAAATGATATAGCTGGATTGCAGGTGGAATTGATGCCCATTGTGGTGAGAAGCTGAAAGAAAACCAGGGAACTGAGGAGTTAATTGAAAAATACCCTGGAATTTTTCTGGACTGTGTGGTGACAAGATCCCATTGTCATAAAACAAGAAGGGAAAACAAAAGAGAAAGATGAAGGCACTGAGGTCCAGTCAGCTGACACTCTGTTTGATGAGATGGTAAAGAAAACAATCGAGGAAGGTAGAGGTGTTTCATTCTGAAAGATTAATGGGCCTCCAACTGAAAGGTGATATGATAAAGGAGTTATATCACAAAGCCTACTCGGAAAAGGTATCAGAATGTATTCCAGAATGTTATCCCCTTTAGGATAAAATCTTAAAATGGAATTGGAGACCTTAGCAGGTCAGTGCAGATGAGAAATGGACAGAAGTTTACCAGATTGCATTGCCAGTAGAATACAGACAGGAAGTATTGCGGGTAGCACACAAATAACTTGTAGGTGGTCATCGAGGAGTGAGGAAGACCCAGGATAAGATACAGAAACATATCTATTTGCCTAGATTATGTAAAGATGTGGTGTCAGATAGGAGGAAAGCCATAGTCAGTAGAAAGAAAAGCACCTTTGATGCCAATTTCCACTTTTAAAGAGCCTTTTATGTGAGTTATGATTGATTGTGTAGGTCCCCTCCCTAAATCCAAAAGTGGGAACCAGTATTTGCAAACCATAATGATGTGTCTGCCAGATCTCCGGAGGCAATTCCATCTTAGAATGTCAGGGTAGAAAAGGTTGTGGAAGAGTTGTTTGCTTTCTTTACACATTATGGCCTACCCAGGGAGATTCAGTTAGGCCAAGGTTCCAATTTTACTGCCAAACTATTTAAGGATGTCACGGATAGTATTAGGCATCAAACACTTTAAATCAAGTGCATATCATCCTGAATCCCGAGGACCGTTGGAAAGGTGGCCTCAGACCCTAAAGGCCATGTTGAGGGCTTATTGCCAGGATTATCCAAATGACTGGGATAAAAGTATCCCATTTATATCATTTGCTATTAGAGATGCTCCATATGAATTAACTCAGTTCAATCCATTTGAGATAATATTCGGACACAAAATAAGAGGGCATTAAAAATTAATTAAGGAAAAGTTGATAGGTCTGAAGCCAGAGATATCACAGTTGGATTATGTTTCTGAGGTGAGAGAAAGATCAAACAGAGCAGGTGAATTAGCTAGACAACATTTGAAGTTGGCATTTCACATAATGAAGCAAGAAGCAGATCAGAAACAGATCATGGGCTTCAGATCGGAATGACAGTTCAGCACAACATCGAGGGCCGAAGGGCCTGTACTGTGCTGTAATGTTCTATGTTCTAGAAACCTAAAATGTGTACGTTTGCCTGTAGAGATAAAGTAGTAGTGATATTACCAGTGGTAGGAAATCCCTTCAATGCAAAATTTGTGGTCCCCATCAAGCTGAGAAGGAGTTGAGTTAGGTGAATTATCTGGTAAAGAAGGCAGATTGGAAAAACAATTAATTGGGCATGTCATTTGAACATGCTGAAACAATACTATGATGGAGAAAGAGAACAATAGAAACAGGTAATAGTTACTGCCACTCAGAGTGAAGAATCAAATCCTAACCATTTGGATTTTGATGCGGCTCAGAATAGATTGAATAAGGAGGAAGCCCTTAAAGAATGGGATAGGGTAATGAGCTATTTGACCCAGGAACAGACAACTGAATTGAAAGACTCGTTACAGCACCATGAGAACTTATGTAGAAATAGAATGGGGCGGAAAAATATCATAGTACATGAGGTTGACGTAGAACAATTCTGATGGAACGGCCCTGTGAGTGTGAAATTGCAGTGATAAGAAGGCAGTGAATACCCATGCGGATTTAGGCACTTCCTGCACTGGGTTCCACTGTGTTGGTGACTACTAGAAGTGCTTGATTGTCCCAGGGCCCAGGCTGCCAACTTTTACATGCTGAGGGGAAAATTACAACCTTTATAGCCCAGACTGTTTGGAGTGGAGTGTGTAGTGGCACATCATTAATACACAGAGTCGTGGCCTAAACGATGTAGGCAGTGCCTTCAACCCACCTTCCAAGCATGATTTGCCATTTCAGTCACCACTTAACACACCTGCAAATGAACTGAGCTGAAGATTGAAAGTCGATTTCAGGAAACTTGTCACAGGGTATGAAAGAGGTAACACCATCTTTATTCAGAAATGGAAAATCCTGACCAGAATGTATTTTATGGAGCGAATTAACATATGCATGAATGAAGAATTTTTAGTTTAAATTGCAGTCATTAATAGCAAGACATTTCTAATTCAAAATGTTGTTATGACTAAAAATATTGGAATATATGTTATTAATTAGTGTTTTAGTAAAGTCTAGTGATCAAAAAAAGCAAGTTTTAATCACATAGTTGGTCAGAAATTGTAAACAGAAATGACATGTTGTTATATTTCAGCATATAGTTGTTGAACTGTACAAACTAAAGTCTGAAAAGTCTGGAGATAAAGGGGGAAAGCGGATTAGGAGAACAACCAATCACTATTTGGAAGCTAATGGTGAAAAAAAACATGCAAAATGTTTCACAGAAAAAAGTTAAGTGGTATTGAGGAGAAAATATGGAGGTATTAAAAGGGCAAAAGAATGTGCAAATAATAATATGACAAGATATGGGAGTGATCAATATGGAACAAGAAGTAAGAAAAATCCGCTAAAGGAAAAGAGTAAGAGATCTGCAAATGCAATGGATACAAAATTCAACAGAAAATGCAAGTGAAATTGGATTAGTCATTCACTATCAACAGAAAATAACAGAATCTCAGGCAATGCCCATATTGTGGAATATTTAAAGTTGAGATTTATTGGAGGAGTAAAGGATGCTAAAGAAAGATATGGAATTAGAATGTAATGGTGGGATTTGATTCACACTTTCCATCTTTCTTTCCCAGCTGTAATAAACCAGATTGAAAGGCTGTCAGGCAGATTGACTTGTGGTGCCTGACCTCAGCTTAAGCAGAGAAAAGAGAGAAAGGCCAGAGGCCTCAGCAAGATATATTTGAAAGGGCTAGTGGTGGACAATATCAGGAGAATATAGCGGGAAAATCAAAGTGTTCTCAGGAGGGTTTGTTAAAATATGTAACAATGCATTGTCAATATAAAATGCCCAAAGCTGAGAACCAAGACCTAAATGAGGTTTGGGAAAGTCAACATTTTGAGCCAGAACTGTTCTTCAGAACTGCAGAGAGGGAAGGGAGCTAGGAAATAAATAGAGTGAGTCGAAGAGGGGCTAGATAAAGGTAGGTGGGATGGTGACAGGTGGATGCAGCAAGGTGAGTAGTGGGGATAGGTCAGTGGGAAGGTTGGAGTGGATAGGTTGGAGGGAGAATGGCTAGGCTGTGTCTGGTCAATGGGATGAAATGGAGGATAGGTGGGGCTTGGGAAAGGTAATTGTTGACCAATTTTCCCGACACCATTAACCATATGGCTGCCTTGGCCTCTCCTGCTGTCGCTGTTGATCACCAAACACAGGCCTCCTGCATTGCCCCAGAACCCAACTCTATCCAGGATTTCCCTCTCAGTTTGCCTGGTGTGATTAATCGTGCTCTTGCCTCAGCTTCTCCCGCTGACGCCATCGGCCCAAACACCATCCCACCTACCGTTCCCCAGTGCCTCCTATCCTCCCTCTCATCTCTTTGGCCTGACAAACCTGTGCATCTTCTCTGCAACCTACCTGCCTCATTCTTCCCACTGACCAAACCCCACTATCCCCTACCTGCATCCACCTGTCACCATCCCACCTAGGTTCCTCCAGCCCCACACCTCCTCGCTGTATTTATGTCAGAGCGTCCTTCCCCCTCACCAGTTCTGAAGAAAGGCCCCGACCTGAAAAGTCAGCTTTCTTGCTCCACTGATGCTGCCTGGCATGCTGTGTTCCTCCAGATCCACACTGTGTTATCTCTGACTCCAACACCTGCAGTTCTTGTTGTCTCTAAATGAGGTCTGTGTAGAACCTGAGTTTTGCACTAATATTGCTGGGGTTTTAGAACCAAACATTTTTTTTAAATTTCAGCAGAACATTTTATTTTTGTATTAGCTTGTGTACCTGTGAACTAACTTCTAATGACATACACATTTAGTTCATGTTTTCACATCTGACTTTTAGTTCATCCAACCCTTTTCCAACACATTCTTCACTTCAGATGTATTTCAAAACAATTAGCCTTGGCACAAAAATCACTAGTAAAATAGCCGCTGGATCACGTGAATGTACGAAAGGTAGCCAATGATGTCATTCTGCCACAACCCAGCCTTCACCAGAATGCATTTGTGTATGTGTGGATACCACGGTGGACAGCCGGCTAAATTTGATCTGACAAGACTTCCTCTTATTTCACGAGAGGCTCCTGCGACTATTCACACAGACAGCTCATTTTGTACATCCAAGGTTTTTCTGGAGATCTGTTAAAGTGTATCATGACTTCACAGCTTAATCAAAAATTTTCCCTTTTGAAACACACGGCCAGCAGAAGCCCATTAATCTGATAGAAGGTTGATCACACAGTTGGACATCCATGAAGTGAAGCCAGCCCTTTTCCAGCCAGTATCAGTGGAAATATAAATTCAGGGAGATATTTTTCTGCAAAAGTCAACTTTCCAAGAACTTCTTTCAAAGTTCTATATTCCAAATGAAAATATTTTTAACGATTGCTGCAGCAGGAGTTGGAGTGCCCATTGATTTCAGTGAGCCAATGCTCAGTTGTTTGGTTTCACCCTGCATTGTGATTATATGGGCATTACCATCTTTGATTCAGGCAGCAGCTATTCCAGATATATCTACATCACCAATGACAGCTCACAATAAATGCAACCAATGTATTTCTATTCTCTGTAGCTTGAAGAAGAATATGTACTTGTTAACACGGTGGGTGGTCCAAAGGCCTTGGTCATTGCTTAAGGATTATGAGTTCACCTCCATCCTGGCAGCTGAGTGAATTTAAATTCAATGAATTTAAAAAAGTGTCGAGCAAAATGCTAGCATGGATGACCATGGGGTGGAATTTTCTCAGGCACTGAGTATTGGCAAGAAATTTGGGAAATTCACCTGAGATAACTAGTGAGGAACTTGTTAACTTTGAAGGCAAAAGGTCCCATTTTCCAACCAAATAAAAGACAGAAGTTTGTTACTTAGCAGTGAAAGACCTATTTACATTCATTAGCATACATAGATATCTTGCAATTGCCTCAGCTCATCCCATTTATGTACAGTCTCCCATTCTCCCAACTGGTGAATAGAAACTGGAGGAACTTGATCCCTCACATGAAAGTCAGAGATGTTACCTGATGACCCATGCCCGTGAGTTGCTCGTCTGGACTTACATCTTGGAGACCAGTCACTAACATCTCAGAGCACACTGCAGGGACCTGTCCATTGACTTTGGTATCTAATACCTGTGTGGATATGAACAGTATGCTATACGTAATTTTTTTTCGACATCATTCAATTTAATTTTGGGTTAATAACATATGGATTTTGCGTGTGCCCCAGGTTGATGCTTAATTTGTAACTGTTTCTACAGCCATGGTGATCTATTTTAAACAGTTTGCAAGAACAACTTTAGCAGCATCAATGGGTTTTTGTTCACCTAGGAGGTTTTATGATATAGAAAAATAAACTGTTGTGCTTCAAGATCTGTTAGAATTTTTTTAGGCTGAAGGATTCTTTGAAGCTTAGGGGTAACACATGTTTTCACAAAGTACAAAGGGAAATGGATAGTCCTCCTCTACACTGGACTTCCAGGTCTCTGTCTACGAATCTGGGCAACACTTCTCCCTGTCTGACGTGCCTGGAGAAAATGATGAGCTATTTGTTCATGATAGCTCCAGACTACGAGCACTTGAGTTTGTGTACAATTGCTTTGTAAACATGTCACCACCACCAGGAACCCAGGATTCCCTTGGCCTTGTGGATAGAAACCCTTCTTAAAATTGATACTTAACCAATTTCTGTTTGAATTCAGCCACTTGTAACAATTGGATTGCCACAAAAATCTATTTGATTCACAAGTGTCCTTTAGAAGAAGAAATGTGTTGCTCTTACCTGATGTATGTGACTCCTGACCACAGCAATAGTTTACTCCTGCCTGTCTTCTGCAATGGCCTGCATAATGCATTCAGTAATTTCAAAGAGCTACTGGAAAAGTTCAATAAAAAAAAATGTGAGACAGATCACTTCACATCAGGCTGAGTAAAAGCATACTTGCCCAATCAATCCTGTCAAGTTTCCTTTATTAGCAGCCATATACCAGTGTCGAAATTGGGAAAGCAGACCCACAGATAACTCATGTAGTCATGTTCACCAAACCATGCCTTACAAACAATGTCCCAAACTCTTTGATCACCATTCCATCACCATCACCATCCAACATTGAACCCTTTCACTAACAGCGCAGTCCATCAAAGGTCATGGCACAACAAGACACACAAGTGTGAACAGCTCTGGGAGTTCTCTAAATTTGATTCTGGACCGATGAACTCTCATGGTAACAGTTAAATATAAGCAAGGAGGCCTGTTGCTTACCATTTACCATCACCAGTTAATATCTCAGATCACTTGAATGTTGAACTTGGGGAATAAATTGAAGCTAGCAAAGGCCTGAAATATACTCTGGCAGAAAGAGATTTCAGTTTATGTTGATAGTAGCTTAGTGTCATCATTAGAGGCTAAGCCGCCCAAGACTGGAAGTACATATGTGTTAGCTTGGGCTTGGAGAAATTAGTGACAAAATCAGCATGGGGGATAAGGATGGTCAATACTTTTAGAGCCGAAGGCCCGTCTTCTTTTAGAGTTATCTCCAGCCTGTTTATCGTTACTCCAGATGGTTTCAGATTCAATCCCAAATGTTACTTTTTAAATATTGACTTGTTTGCTAATCTCCTTTAGTCTTAGTCCCCTTCCCCTTAACATCTCAACTATTAGAGTGCCTTCAAACATTGCCATTGAAAGGAAACTTCTAAATGTGGTCAGAGAATTAATGTGCAAGACTTTTAGGACTTCAAATGAGCACGTTTGCATGTTTTATCAGCAGTATTACAATTGTGCAATAAACTGCCATTCAGGTTCACAAATGGTAACATAATTCATTTGAAATTTATAATGAAAGTGAAAGATTTAAAATACGTTTTTTTCATTTTTATTAAGTAAAGAGCTTTGTGGCAAGCAAGAGATTTCAGTAGTTTCTACTTATCTTGCTGAAATACCATATCACTAACAATTCTGCGACTATTATTTCAAATGTACCACTGTATGATTCTTGTTCAAAATTTGATGCATGCAGCAGGAGATAATATAGTTTCAAACAGATGTACATTTGACATAGGTGGAATTTAAATTCTGGAAATAGTTGTCACTTCAGATAGTCAGCTACAAAGGGCAATTTTTCATCAGGTCAAGACTTTCAATGCATAAATATACATTTTAAAATTAATATTGAACAAAGGTCTTACTCAATACCATCAATTCACTGCCACTGAGTCTTAATAAAGATGTTTATAAGTGCCCTATCTGTCAGAATGGAGTTTATGACACAAATCTGACTGTAATTATGTGTACAGATGTGGATGTGGTACAGCTATGAATCTAACTTGACAACTTTCATATCAAAATGCATAATTTCCAATAGAACATTCTGTTCTTTAAGAAAACTGGTGACTGATAACTTGTGCAACTCATTGCAACTAATTTCTGGAGTGAAGTTTTATTTTATGTTGTGTGTTTGCAGGCAGTTGTTAAAAATAACAATATGTATCTGTTTTGGAAAGGAGAGTATTCAGAATATATGCAATTTAAAATTGTGTGGTAATATCACTGAATTAATAATCCAGTTACTCTGATATTCTGGGGCTTGGGCTTACAATTCATCATGGCAGGTAGTCAAATTTATATTTAACTAAATTGAAGAAAAAATTTGGCAATTGAAAAATAGTTTCTGGTGACCTTGACAACCACCACATTGTTAAAAAAAAACTCATCTGGTCAACTAGTACTTTTCAGGGAAGGAAATGTGTCATTCTTATCTGGCCCGGCCTTCTACACGCGACTCAGGATGTAAACTAATGTAATTGCAACATCATTGCCCTCTGAAATGGCATAGCAAGCCTGACAGTTCAAGGGCAATCAGGCACATAAACAAATAATGGCCCTGCCAGTGATGCCCGCATCTGATAAAATAATAAAGAAGGAAAATGGTTGGTTAGTTGCAAATTAAGTTTAATATAAATAAATAATGAAGAGCTCATTTTGATAAAAAGAATAGGTAGGCCACATTCCTTCGAAGATACAAGTCTAGGTGATGAAGAGGAACAAAAATCTCAGAGTTTGATACACCAAACAGTCAATACACCATCAAAAAATGCAAACTTAGCACTAGGCTTTATTTCCAGAGGAACAGAATTCCAAAATCAGCAAGTTACATTAAGTCTGCATTTAACTTTGGTTAGAGTGTATTCGGAATATTGTGTGCAGCCCCAATCACCGTAGTGTAAAAAAGATTACAGGAAAGCCAAACTGGGCGCAGAGTGGATTTTTAAGAATGACACCAGAAATGCCAGAGTGTACTAATTAGGAAAGTATTTAAAGCCTGAGTCTGTTTTCTCTGGAAGAAAAAGGGCTGAGATGTGACATAATACAAGTCTTTAAAACTCTGAAAAATGTTAACAGACTACATAAATAGAGAAAATGTTTCCTCTTCTGCAGAAAAGCATAACCATAAGCTATTGATATAAGATTAGTCAGCAAGAAATTGAATTGGGAATTCAGAAGAAATGCCTTTATCCATAGCTTTAGGAGAATGCAGGATTCATCATCACAGAGAGCAGCTAAAGTGAGCTGTATAGTTGAGTTTAAGAGAAAGCTCAACAAAGATATGATGGAAAAGGTAATAGAGGATTATGCTGATAGATTCAGATAAGGAAAGAAATCAAGATATGTGAGAGGAGAATAAACATCAGTATGGATTGGTTGGTCTGAATGGCCTGTTCTGTGGTGTCCTATGCAATCGTATATCAAATGAATGAATAAGATGCACAATCTAGCATAGCAATTGAGATGGGACTGACATGAATAAGTTGTGAGGCTCTGTTTCATTCCAGCAGCACTTTTAATGTCAACTTTCCATACAATTGTTATATTTCTTGAGTTTTTAAGGCTGAGAGGAATAATATCCTGGAGTTACCATTAAGCAGAACTTAACTGGATTTTCCAAATCAAAAATGAGGTAGCCAAGAAGAAGGGTCATTGAGCTCAAAATAATAACTCTGGCTTCTCCCTTGAGAATTTTCCAGACCTGCCGTGTTTCTCCAGCAATTTTTGTTTTTGGTTGTGCATTTGCAAGAGAAGGCCAGACGCTGGGAATTCTGTGAGGAGGAACTGAGCTCTTAACTTCCGAAAGGCCATCGGATGATTTTCCACTTTCCCGACACCAACAACAGTCCAGAGGTTGCCATCACACAATATAAAAGAATGTGTTTGATCGCAGCTCCATCCACCAGCTTAAACATTCCCTACTTCAGCAATGATACAGGGGCAGCAGCGTACTACATCATTAAATGCACTACAAAGAGCTTGCCAAGACAAGACAACAGGACTATCGAACCACGTAGAAGGTCCAGGTTGGCAAACGAAAGGGAACAACAGAAAGTAATTTCTGTTCTTTTGCTGTTGTTAGGTCAAAACCCTAGAAATCCTTTCCTAACAGCACTGTGACTGCACTTGCACATGGCAATCTACAATGGTTCACCACCATCTTTTCAAGGTGACTCAGAGTGTACAACAAATATTGGACTGATCAGTAATACCACATTCTGTAAAAGGAAAACAAATGCTCCAAGTTCTCTGAAATTGAAGAGAAATCTTCAAACCCCAAAGCAATTTTAAAGAATTAACCTTAACTGCAAGTTCTGTTGCTATTCCTTCACTGTCACTGGGTCAAAAAATTAGTGCTCCTTTTCTAAGAACAATGTGGGCATCCCTACACCCCAAGGACTGCAGCAGCTTAAGAAGCCAACTCATGACCACCTTCCCCAGGGCAATTAGAGATGGGCAGTAAATGCTGACCTGGACAGAGTGCCCACATCCCATGAATAGATTATTTAAAATTATGGCCAACTGAAGTTCGATCGGGTAGTCATTAAAATATATTACCTTTTCCTTTCATGGAGCTACTTCTCATAGAATTGATAACTGTGCAATTGTCTGGAATGTTTCAGTGAGGCAGTATATTTACACACCAGTGCTTATTACATAATACCCTAATTATAAGCAAGAAAAACTGTCAACGCGACAATTACTATCGTAAGTTAAGGAAGTTGTCACGTAATAAAATGTGAGGCTGGTTGAACACAGCAGGCCAAGCAGCATCTCAGGAGCACAAAACCTGACGTTTCGGGCCTAGACCCTTCATCAGAGAGGGGGATGGGGTGAGGGTTCTGGAATAAATAGGGAGAGAGGGGGAGGCAGACCGAAGATGGAGATAAAAGAAGATAGGTGGAGAGAGTATAGGTGGGGAGGTAGGGAGGGGATAGGTCAGTCCAGGGAAGACGGACAGGTCAAGGAGGTGGGATGAGGTTAGTAGGTAGATGGGGGTGCAGCTTGGGGTGGGAGGAAGGGATGGGTGAGAGGAAGAACAGGTTAGGGAGGCAGAGACAGGTTGGACTGGTTTGGGGATGCAGTGGGTGGAGGGGAAGAGCTGGGCTGGTTGTGTGGTGCAGTGGGGGGAGGGGATGGAGAGAATATCCATCAGGATATTGCCTCAGTGTGGAACAGTTTGGCTATGAAGAGAGGCTGGATAAGTTTGTGTTGTTTACTTTGGAGCAGAAAATGTTGAGACAGGGCCTGATGGAGGTGTATTAGGTTACGAGGGGCATAGGCAGGATGGACGAAAAGATGTCATTTCCCTTGTTTAATAACTGAAGGTGAAAGGACAGCAGGTTTAGCGAGGAGCTGAAGAAAGATTTTTTTCACCAAGTGGGTAATGAAAGTTTGCAATACATTGCCCGGGAGGCTAGGTGAAGTGTTAACATCTCAATTTTTAAACTTTTGTCTTTCATAAGTTGGACAATTTTTAAACATTTTTCTTTCATAAGTAGTACTTGGATGACCGCTTGAAGTGAAATTACATTCAGGACTATGGGCCAAGTGCTTAAAACATGGAACATAGAAAAGTACAGCACAGTACAGGCCCTTCGGTCCACGATGTTGTGCTGTGGAATAATCCTAATCCAAAATTAAAATAACCTAACCTACATTCACCTCAATTCACTGCTGTCCATGTGCATGTCCAGCAGTTGCTTAAATGTCACTAATGACTCCGCTTCCACGACTACCACTGGTAAACTATTCCATGCACTCACAACTCTCTGGGTGAAGAGCTGAAGAGCCTCCCTCTGACATCTCCTCTATACCTTCCTCCTAATACCTTAAAATTATGGCCCCTCGTGGCAGTCAATCCTGCCCTGGGGAAAAGCCTCTGGCTATTGACTCTATCCATGCCTTTCATTACCTTGTACACCTCGATCAGGTCACCTCTCTTCCTCCTTCTCTCCAGAGAGAAAAAGTGGGAAAAAGTGGGAACAGTGTAGATTTAGTATTGTTTTGGAGGTACAGGCTTGATGGGTTGAAGGGCCTCTTCTGCACTGTATGATTCTATGATTTCAAGAGCCACATCCTTACCACTGATCTGATTAGTTATGAGTAGAATCCAGGTTAACAACAAGCAAAATCTATCCCTTTGCTTTTTCCTATGCTTTTGAAAATTATCCCATGGGTTTCTGCTGCATGATATAGATCACTCATTGGGTGCTTTTAGGTACAAATGTGGCAGTCTGGGTGCAATGATTGCTTGAAAAATGTGCACATATTGCAGAATTTTAGAAGGCCCTGAACGACATCTGATGTGGTTAGAAACCTAGTTGACTGATATGAGAAGTCTACTGAGGCTTTTCTCGATATTGTGACCAACTTGTGTTTATAAGTAAGTTTGGGATGCTGAGATGGCATTCTCGCTAGGCACCAGCATGTTGCTTTGCATGTAAATTATTGCTTATTAATGACTGTATTAAGTGCAAATCTTTCCTTACTAATATGCTGCTTCTAATCCTATTAACTGCCCTGAGCAAATGATACATCAACAATTCTCAGTGTGGAGCATTCCTGGGTCTATTTCATGACCTTTTCCCAACAACCAATGCAGGGGTTCAAACGCAGTTGCCAAATTAAATACGAACTTTCCAGAGTAATTTACAGATCCCAAAAAATGATCTCGATCAGCACACATTCTCTGGTCTAGTAGCCCTCTTGGGTGCCTTGTGTAGTCCCTTGCCACTGATAACATCAGTCCGATACTTGATAGAGTCCTTAAAAAAGTCATGCGTCTCTCTTTTATTATTTGCAGGCTGTGGTCTTGCAACTTTTCTTGGGTCTCTTCTATATTTTTTGAATGATCCTCTTTGAAGGATCCAGCAACCATAATATTATCCACATAACTCCTCGCAATCCATTGAAAATTTAATCCATGACCCTCTGCAATACAGCCAGAACTGACCTGATGCCAAAAGGTTGTCACTTGTAGTGGAACAGTCTTTTGTGTGTCACTATTGTCAGCGGTGGCTGATCCTCATTTTTGACACTCATCTGTAAGTGGGCCTGCAACAGATCCATTTTTGAGAATTTTCTTTCCATCAACCATCCCACTGAACAGATCCTCAATGAGTGGAAGTGGGTATTGATCTACACTCAGGTTGGATTCACTGTGACCTTAAAGTCACCACAAATCCTCACTGTGCCAACTGTTTCTAAGACTAGGACATTTGGAGTGGCCCATTGACTGGTGGTTACTGGTTCTAATGCTTCCAGATTCACCAGCCATTCCAGTTCAGCCTCCACATTAAGTTGGATGGCCTGTGGTACTGGGCATGCCTTCAGATTTCTTGGATAAACTTCCCATTTCGACCAAATTTTAATATCTACTCTTTTCATTGTCAGCAGGGTTTCCATGAAGACATCCTTAAAATATCTCATGCTACTCATTTTTGAGACTGCCAGCCTATTAAATACGCCCCAATTTATCCTTAATTTCACTGACCAGAAGAGTACGAAAAGTGCAGGATCCCCATCTTTCACGACGTACAGAGGCAACTCGACTCATTGATCCGTTAATTATACTTTTACCCATAGTCCATCAGTGACACCACTTCTCCCTGAAGATCCATAGTGTACACTCGACAGGCTTCAGTAGCGGTGCCTTTCAATTTTCCCTATCTCTATCACTTTTCTGTCTTTACTGCTTTCCCCTCTAATTTGTGAAGAACCCAGAAACAATCAGTTTCACCCTGTACTGATAGGATGTTAAACCAAAACTCTGTTGTCTCTAGGCCTTATGCTTCTCCTGCAGGCCCAGCTGACTCCCAGTCTACCCCCTGGCTGGCAGCATGTACCTTATGCCTTATTGTCTCAATTTTCACACCTTCTCTTGCTTGAGTTGTCCCTTTCAGTTTCAGGCAATATGACCCACTCGCTTACACCTGCAGCACTGGTCTTCTCAAATCCAACATATTGATTCCTTGTTGCCACTTCAGAGGCATTTTAAGGTTGGTACCACACTTTGCTAAGTTACTGTTACTTTATGTACCAGGGCGCCATGACTCAACCGTGTTGCTTTGCTGGTGGTTAACTCCATCAAGGTACCAATTTTGAAAGCTGGCTTAAAATCCAGATGTCTCCATGTTAGTATCTTGTGTTAAATGGCTTTGTGTTGGAGTCCACAAGACAAATGGTCCTGCAAAGCATCTTGGAGGAACCCTCTGAATTTATACTGTTCATCTAGCCTCTTTAAGGCAGCCACAAATTTGGTGACAGGTTCTCCTTTGTTCTGTGCCTCTTTATAAAAATGGAAACATTCAATTATTTCCAGTGACTTTGGTGTAAAATAATTCCCAACACTTCAGAAATTTCTTGGTTTGCCTTCTCCATGGGTTTCTTTGATTGCAGTGGATTCCTTAGAATCATGAAGGTCTGGCTCCCAATGATACTCAAGAAAGCTAGAGCTGTTATGACTTCAGCCATTTCATTCACCCTTAAAAATGCATCAAAATGTTCGGCGCGCAGCATCCAACATTCGGTATCTTCGTCAAATGGTCTCATTGCTCCAATTTGACCCAATATTTTCTTTTCCCACTGGTGGGATTACCGAGTATAATAACTCTTCACCATCTGAGTCCCTAGTCGCTGCAGTGGCCGCAATCTCAATGACTGTGGTCACATTGTGCTCTTCCCTGGCATCACATGTAGCTTGAGTTCCCTTATTACTGCTCTCCACGATGACTTCTAGAATATTTTACGTGATTAATCCCCTGTTTAGCCATCGACCACAGCCGTTTGTGACAATTACCCTCTCTCCCAGTGTCACATCCACAATCCCGTACCGTTTTCCAATTCCAGGCAACATCTTTCCTCTTGACAGAAACGAGGGCACTTGCACACAATTTTTGGCTTAAATTCATTGAGTCCAGCAATGAGGAAAAGGGAGGGATTGAGTATGATGAATGCAGACAGAAAAGCAGTTAATGGTGAAGCAGTTCAAAGAGCAACAGTGAGGTGTCTCCAGTGAGGAGTAGGAAGTGCAGTGAACAGAAAGAGTTTGTAGATTGGGAGGATTATGTGCACAGCAGCAGTTGTGCAGACATGATATACGCAATAGCGTGACATAATACATGCAACACCATGAGCCTTGCTAAGAGATGTGTGCAATATCAGAGTTAGAGTGAGTGGTTGACCCCTGTGAATGTGAGGGAGCAGAAAGAAGTTGATGGCTCGTACCATATAAAGTGCAGAAAATCAGTGAACGTCTCCGTGTACTGCTGGAAATGGCATTATACCTGGGACATTTCACTGGCTGCATTGGCCATCTCAGTTCAGGATGGCATATGCTGGTGATGTGGCCTTTTTTGTTGGCAAACAGGGAAAAGTTGTATTCTCCTTTCCACCACTCCAGCACCAGCCCCTCACCAATATCAGTAAACCTACTGTTAGGGCAACACAAAATTAAAGGCAATTCCTGGCCTAGAGCACCTGAAGTGCTGTAGAGTGGAGTTTTAAATGTGGCACCAGGTATGTGAGCATTGCATAGTCCTGGCAGCAATACGCCCTTCCACCTTCCCTGATACACAATTCCATGAGATAGCTGCCGAAAAATCTGTGATGATGCTCTGGCATTAAGGGGTGCATTTTTGTCCTTTTTATAAACAGAGGTTGAGATAAAGGCCGAGTAGTCTGTTCGAAGCTAATAAAGTAAACAGCTTGTGAGGCTTTGAATTTTTTTTAAGTTAGAACAATAGAAGCAGTGTGAAGGAGTAGGGTCAAGCTCCCACAGAGCAGGATTTCAGTTTAACTTTCAGTAGCTGTTGGAGCTAGGAAGCTGTTATATAGCAAAATGCTCTCTCTCTCTCTCTCTCTCTCTCTCTCTCTGTCTCTCGGTTTTCTCTTGATATTCCTTCCTCCCTGATTAGAGAATTGCAGGTAACACAATGTATTTTATTGATTTTACCTTTGCCAAAGATGTGTGTATGAGATGTTACCATATTGGAACTGTTTAGCAGCTAAATAACTTACAAATCTGTTAAGTTTTCCAAGAGAGTTGTTACTCCATTTCTTAAATGTTTTGTTTATATTTTAATCGTAGTGTAGGAATGAAATGTGTTTTTCTTCAAGCCTGGTAGTTTGCCAATTGAATTGCATTGAAACCCATTGCCTGATATTTGCCTTTAAAAATTAAAGAAAAGGCTGGGGTGAGGGCTGTCTCCTTAATCTATTTTGACAGGGCTTCATCCGATCCATAACAGAAGCCAGTTGCATTATTATTAAAACAAAGAGTGTAAGATTGTCAGTGGCAGTTTGAATCATGAATCTCACTTGGAACAGAAAACACCATTCCATTTTTAAAAAACACTCTTTGTTTTGTTGGTGGATTTCAAGCAATGGCCATAAGTCAAACTTAAAACAAAAGCATTACATTTTTGTCATGGCAATCTGTTTCTTGTGCATATTTTAAATAAGGTAAGGAATCAAATTTCTAATTTAGAAGAAACTGCGAAAGTAAAAGTCAGGTATTGTGGAAAATAAGATTAGCAAGTGGGAATGACACATTCGTGTTATATTTTATAATGTGTTACAAATACTTGCGACAACTGCCTTTCTTTTCATTTGTTTGTTCTCAAATCAATAAAAAATTACAACTCATTACATCATATTGAAAAAGGATATTGTTGGAGTTAAGAGGAAGCATCTGAATAAAATGATCAATCATATATTTCCAAGTACAATATTTAATAATGTGAACTGCATAGGTATTGAGCATGGAAGATGATGTAACATTTCTATTTTCCTGCTGTTTTCTGTTCAATAAAGATACGGAACTGAAGTATCTCTGAACGCTGGATCTGCACATATATTCCACAACACCATTAAAAAACATTTATATCACCATTTCTGTGAGATCTCCTATCTAGTTTGCCTCCAGTATTTACTGTAATGCAGTCCCCTGATATGGAACAACAAATATAAGCAAAAGATTTACAAAAGCATGTTTCTGTCTGCACATTGAAACCATAAAACAAAAGTGGTGTGGATATGAAGAAAATTTAGGGATTGGAGCTCAATGGAAAACAATGTGCCACTGTACCTTAGCAGGAGACCTTCCTCCCATTGTATTTGGGATTCCTGCCGAAATCCTCAGTACATTTTAGCTTTTCAAACTGTAATTCATTTTTGAAGTAGTCGTAGGATGATTCCCTTGTTAGGGAAATTAATGAATTTCTCAGCACCAACACCATTGCTTAGTCAGTTGTGGAAATCTTGTCTACAAATAATGCAATGTTGTTAAGCATCAATAGATTTGTCTATTTTAATGTTGTCATCCTTCACTATTGATGGCAAAGTTAAATGGAACATTGCTGGGAATAATTCTTTCACCTTAATGAGGTACCAGCACACATGGACTTCTATTGCAATCTGTCCTTCAACATGTCAGTCATGTCAGCACTGAGCTGACACCCATGTATTTTGTGATAGAAGTAGAGAGAGAGAAGAGACCTGCTGGTCAGACCCCCACGTGTGCTGATCGAGCCCTAGTGCTTCTGTGTTGAACCACTTGCTGACTTGATGATCTCCTGCAGTGCAATTCCATCTCGGCTGATTGAAAAGAGTAGTTGGATCAGTCAGTTTCAGCCAGCATCAAAAAATGATAGAATGTCATACAGGAGAAATCATGTTGGAGAAAAGGATAAGGAAAATGATGAGGATTGAATCACAGCAGGCAACATCATGGGAGAATATATTTTGGAAGTGGTTTTGTCAAGATTATTCGATTGGAAATTTGATGCAGCAACATCAGTACAGGAGACGTACTCTCACTTAGGGTAGAATTTGGAGTCACATCTTTTGTACTTTTCCACTTTTTTGAGATTAATGTCATGCAGACTGCAACAACACATAGTTTCCCAGCAAGGAAATGCGTGGGTTTGAGTACATATTTTAATTCTATAAATTAAACAATCATAGGAAAAACAATCAACTATTGTTACCAAGCATTTTTTGTCTCTTTTTCTCTTTGTCTTGTATCTGTGTCTTTTAATAGCTTAAAAAGTGTGGGTAATAGTGTTAGACAGGCAACCTTAATTTATAGCATGAATTGAATTTAATTAAGTATCAAAAGTATATTAAATATCTAAGTACAAAATGTGAAATAATTCTTGACGATCCATGTTTTTCATCTCGTCGTGTAATCTATTAAATTTCAACACAGTTGCTATAGTCAAAGATATTAAATTTCATTCAAATTGAAATGACTGCATATCCTTGAAAAGCAAAAATAAGAGGTGGAATAATTCAGAATTCTATCTCTGGCCGAGCAAACAAGAGGACCATGCGATAAAGCTGTTTCAGAATATTTAACCATGGACATGCAACATTTTAAAATAGATATCTGTAACATGCTAGGCAAAATGCACAAGAATATGATTATCACAACTATGTCATTTGCAAAGACTTTAGAGTACTCCTGCATTAGAACATTACAGCCATTCAATAAATACATTTGTGATCTGCCTCTTTCTTTTGTCTCATGACCAACTACTTCTGTGACATTTTTACAAATTCCTCTGCCATTTAGCAGACAGCACAATGTTCCACGCCATTAAGAAAGTAAAACAGTGCATAATGCTTTCTGTTTCTTCCTTTAAGTATAAGTCATCAATTACTGTTTTTGTCAGCCCATGGTCGGATAATTATTTTCCCAAAGTGTGTAAACATATTGCAGGTCGCCTCACTAATCGAAAACAAGTAACACTTCTTTGAGAAAAAAAAAATCATAATGCTAACTTCAAGGAAGTACATGAAGCATGGAATTTTTAGTGATTTGTGTTTGTAAATAAAGAGAAAATTTGAAAATATTGAATACCACATCAGTCTGACACATAATCCAATGCATGAAATGTAAGTTGGCAGTCTGGCTAAGATTGCAATTGGCCATCAAAAGATCTTTAACAGATACAAAAATTAACTTAGAAAATAATCAAACATTGATTTTTTTTTCACTGAGGCATCAGTCAACAGTAATGTATAGATTGATTCCTGAAATAATGTGAGTTTGAAAAATTGGATTAAGTGAATCTGCTCAATGAAGCAATGTCACAATATTTGGTAATTCAGTGAACGATGTATTCAGCAAAGTAAGATGAAACATTTTGGAGTTTGACAGCGACAGTGAAATGTCTTGTATATTTCCAGTTATATGCTTTAAAGTGAAAGTTTATAGTTATACAATACACTTCACAACCTTAGAAATGAGTCAAAATACTATCCTTTTAAAGACATACTTTTGGATTTAATCACTTTGTGGTGTGGGAGGCAAAGCAACCACATTTCACAGAGCAACATCCCACTAACAATAATAATCTGGTTATCTATTTCAGTGATGTTGCTTCTGCAATTAATATTGTCTAGAACACTGAGGTGAAAACCATACACTCTTGAAATAGTGCTGATGAAGACTTTGATTTAACATAACCTTCTAAAAAGATACTATCTGCAACAGTATGGGACTCACTCTTGAAAAAAAATGCATGCACCAGATTATTCTAAGTATATTTACATATCTGCAAAGCATCTGCCACAAAGCGAAGATAATCTTTTGGTCCAAGAAAGCACAGTGGACACCAGAAAAGATACTGACCAGGCGTATAGTGGAGAAGGCTAGGATGAGACCAAGGTTGCCTGTAAATTTAAGTTAGAATTTGAAAGAGATATTCCTTTAATAAGGCTTATGAAAAAATTCACACTTACCACTCTGATGATAGCTTCATGAGGCCCCTTTCGATGATCACTGATTTCGTTTCAAGTGCCTAACAATATGAATTGTTTGGATTGTGTGGCATACGATGTACAGTCACAAATTAAATTAGTAAAGGCCTGCAGCAGTTGTTAGACCTTCAATTTTCATATGTAATGGAGGTAACATTTGTTTCAAAAGAATGCCTTGGATAACTGTACAGAGATATGTATCAAATTGATGCACAATAGCCTTCTAAATTTGACTTACGTATCCATTTTATGTCCATTTTGCCTAGAAATTAATCTTGCTGTGATCCAATTTACTGCCCAACATTTTATAGTGGTGCATATGCCTTTTTAATTTTGCTTTAAATTCTGCCCACCCTCCTTTATCAAAGCCATTAGGACGATGAATGTGGCTTTAAAAGACTGCTTAAATTCTAAGATAAAATTAGAATTCATCTTTTTGACATTCTATTCACACAAGAATCTTGCTCCAACAGTTAAGAGATGATAGCAATAAGTTTTAAATCAGATTACAATACTTACAAGGTGTCCTTATGAGGTCTCTAAACAGAAGAAAGATGGCAGAAGGTTTTAGAGAGAAAATATGAAAGGCCAGGTGAGAGGATGCTGAAGGCATCAAAATTGGAGCAGATAAAATCTGAGGCGCGTAAGAGGTCAGAATTGGAGGAGAGCAGAGATCACAGAAGGTTGCTAGGCTAGAGGACATTACAGAACTAGGAAAGACTGTGGTTTGAAAATAAAGAAAGTATTTAGTTTGAGATCTAACTAGAATTGGATCTGATGTCAGTGAATGAGTGCACAATGCGGCATTTGGTACAAAGTAGTATTTGGGAAACACATGTTGGATTGAGGTATTTTTAATGATTACTTAAGTTTTACAAAGTTAGGCAAGTGATGAATTAAATTATCTTCGACGTGTTTGCGAGGAAAATAGCCACATGTCCAGGTCAGGAGTATGGCAATGGTTTATGTTTTTTACTCCTGCTTTATGGTGCAGGCTGATGTAAATGTAGCTAATGTGATTATTTTTGAAGTGACATGCCTTTACTCAAAGGCAGCCTCATTTTACAACAACAACAGAAGGATCTCCAGACCCAAAACATCAACTTTGTTTTCTCCTTCACAGATGTTGCCAGACCTGCTGAGCTTTTCCAGCAACTTTGTTTTTGTTGCAGCTATATTTTAAATTGTTGGAGTCTTGTATTCAGTGCATTTAACATGTGTTTTTGTGTTTAAAACTTCAAGATTATGTTCTCCACTGAGTCTTGTAGTCGTGAAGTTGTTATCTGGTCTTTTTGCACGTAACAGTTGGAACATTTGGGGTGATAATTATTGGGAGGTGACACAACATACTTTAAACATGTTCATAAATGGCTCATACCTGTTAAGTAGCTTATGTAAATGTAAAACGTAAAACCTGTAAAAACATGTTTGTACCTAAAACACACCTTGTAACTAATCAGAACCGCTAAAAGCTTTTAGAACATCTCTCTCTCAAACTCAGTCTATAATTCTAATTGATGTTAAATTGAACCCAAAATCCAAGAGACAGAGAGGAAATTTAATTAAAAAGAATAGTGTGGGAAACTGATGAAAATTAAATACGCGAAAGGTACAGTGAGCACCACTCAATAACATTCATAGTTCCGTCTTAAAGTTTTAATGAAATTAGTTCTTTTCTCATTTGCTTGTGCAATGCTATATTGCAGATACATATGTCATAGTGTCATAGAGGTATACAGCACAGAACCAGGCCCTTCAGTCCATCTCGTCCATACCAACCAGATATCTTAAATTACACTTTGTCCCATTTGTTAACATTTGGCCCATGTTTCTGTGAAGTCTTAGGTCCCTTTTAAATCTTTCTTGCCCTCACCTTAATCCTATGTCCTCTAGTTTTGGACCACCCCACCCAGGGAAAATACCTTGTCTATTTACCTATCGATGCCTTTCAAGACTTTATAAACCCCTATAAGGTCACCCTCAGCCTCTGATGCTCCAGGAAAAATATTCAGCCTCTCCTTATATCTCAAACCCTCCAAACCGTGACAACATCCTTGCAAATCTTTTCTGATCCCTTGCAAGTTTCACAACATCTTTCCTAAAGCAGGGAGACCAGAACTGTATGAAGTATTTGAATAGTGGTCTAACCCCTACAGCTGTATGCTGCAACATGGCCTCACAGCTCCTATACGCAAGCGACTGACCAATAAAGGCAAGCATACCAAACACCTTCTTCACTATCCTACCTACCTACAACTTCACGTATGCTGTTATAAAGCAGCTAGCTCATTCAATATTTAGTAGTCATCCAGGTTTCTATTATATTCTAGGTTTCACTCCTTTCACACAGAAATGGTTCCTTTTGATCATTCCTCCTCCTCTGCCTTTGTCATATAAAGAATGGAACCATTGTAGGATTTAAAGCAATTTATCTGAACTTCATATCTGCATTAATATTATGAAGCAATTCACTACTTCATGTCAATAGAAATTTATAATATAAATGAAATTGTAACTGCATGTTGTTGCAGTTTTTAATACTCTTGCGCTTGAGACATTTGTTTACACAATAGATGGAGACCTCACATCACTCATACTTTTAAATTAACTGCAATTATTCGTTAAACTCACAATGAATATATATACTGCAGTTTAATTTTTTAAAAATCCATAAACATTGTTCCAGCCCTCAGTCCTTACATCTTCTACACACTACATACCCTCATTCATTCTAACCCATGTCATAATGTTTTCCATGCTGCTCTCCTCGTTGCTGCCATGCTGATGCCCCTCAAATCACCTGTGACACCACATGCCCCTTAACATACTGCTCATTTTCTCTCTTTTTTTTATCACAACCTATAGCTGTGTACCTATTGCCTTGGCCTTTACAGCTCCGAAAACTTTAAGTCAGCTCGTATCAAACCCGTCTTCATATCACTACTGTGATGTATTTGTTTTTCACCACTATTTCCTTATCCATCCATGCCAACTCATTTAGTGCTGATCATTGGTAAATCTCATCAGGGCAAGCTTACATGATATTGCTATTTTAAACAACACACTAGTTGATTCAAAAATAAATCAATGTTCAAATTCCTCCAACTAACTTCCTACGAAAACAAATTTTTTGTCTTCCAAGTTGTTTGATAGTGCTTTACTAATTATGTAACAGTTTTACTGATTCTTTAACGGCATTGACAATTATCTCAACAGCTTTGACAGTTCAAAGTCTGTTGTGGCGCAAATCTGGGCTCATCTCGAATGGATTCAGAGACTCTGAAGGGCAATAGAGAAGAATACTTCTGAGTATATGAAGCAGATAAACTACAGAAAAAGAGCAAGTTGTTTGTAACAGTCAACTTCCAAATGAAGAGATGCTAGAGCAGATGGGTTTTTTGGAGATTTAAGAACCGAGGAATTTCCAGGAGAGATCTTGTGGCTAATGCTTAGTTTAAGGATGAGAAGAAGACTGAGTGAAATGTGAATGAATTATCTTTTAAAAGGACTGGAATCCCAACAAAAGAAAAGAGAAAAGTGAAAAGAAAATTCAAGGAATGAGAGATGGAGGCAGGAAAAAGAAAGAGAAGCGAAGGGGAAGAAATTTTCAAGAAAATTCAAGGAAGAGAAGCATTTTCAATTGCCACAGAAAAGACTCACTCTTGGGTACAGCAAAGACCTGGATGCAGCTAAGAGCAGATATAGAATAATCTAAGGGACAACACAATGTTGACCTGGAGGAACACAGCAGGCCAGGCAGCATCAGAAGCACAGAAAAATTGACGTTTTGGGTCAGGACATTTCTGAACAAGGGTCCCAAATGAAAACATCAACTTTCCTGCTCCCCTGATGTTGCCTGGCCTGCTGCGCTCTTCCAGCTCCACACTGTGTTATCTCTGACTCCAGCATCTACAGTTCTTACTATCTTATAGTCTAAGGGGCTATATTTTTGCAGTGCAGAACAGAATCCTAAGTGCAAAACCTTATGGCAGCAATGATACAAATACTGATCAACTAAGGGTTGTGTCATTAAAGACAGATTTTCTGATTGTGGCAAAAATTGACTCATAAGCTTGAACAGTTAAGGACACTAAAAAACAAAGGTAGTCAATTCAGTCCTCCTCACAAAGTTCAAGCTCTAGAATATAGAACATAGAACAAAACAGTTCTGCCCTTCAGCCCTCAGTGTTGTGCTGATCTATTATCCTACTAAGATCAAACTACCATGCATTCCCTACATTTTACTATCCTCCATGTACCGATCCAAGGTTCTCTTAAAAGTCCCTAAGTACCTGACAACTGGTGCAATCTAGAAGATGAACAAAAGAATTGGAGTGGGTAGATAAATTATTCTTCCATAAAATAATTTTAAAGATAAACAGCAAAAATGATCTCTTGGCTCTGTGACTTTGAACGTAGACATCTCAGTACTTTAATGTCAATGCTTTCATGATAAAGAATGAGGTAACTTTAAAAACAAATATATTATCCTTGTAAGAATTAAAAGGCATTGCTGGGCACTTGTAGAGTTTTCCAACTGAAATGTAGGAAATGCAAAAAAGGGAGGTGAAATACGTGGACATAAAAATAGAAAATGTTGAAGCAGGTAAATTAAAACTAGAACAGCTAAGATTAGGACTGGAATCCAAACAGCAGAAAAGAGAAAAGAGAAGAGAAAATTCAAGGAATGAGAGATGGAGGCAAGAAAACGAAAGAGAGGTGAAGGGAAAGAAATTTTAGAAAGAATTCAAGGAAGAGAAGCATTTTCAATTGACACAGTTTGAGTTGAGAATAAAGAATCTCAATGAAAGCAACATCAGCGAGGGAATCATATCTAAATGAGACTAAAATGGATGAAGGATTGAAGTTTGTGAATTTAATTCATAAACTTGATGAAAAAGGAGGATGTGTTTGCTGACACTGAAAATAAATGATCATTTTACTAAACCAGCGTAGTATTTTACAGTGGTCATATAAAGTCTTAAAAATAGTATGTTTTAATTTCAGAAATTAGGTTTAAATTGTGCACATGTACAGTCAGCAGGCCTGTAACATTTACATGTCAGCAAATAGATCTACAGTAAAATTATTAAAACGTGAAATGATTTGAACAAATATAATAATACAATCACTGACAAATTTGTATCTAATTTAAAAGCCATAAGTTTTAAAGGTGATAATTACATCCTGATGTCTATAACAAGGAATTTGAGTTAAGTTCCTGTGCAATTTTGATATCTGCAAATTTAGCCAATGATGAACTGGTTCCACCTTCAGAAGCAATTTCTGACAGAATTCATGAAGTTTTTTTTCTGAAATCATTATTGCGACCTTTCTTGTTTGCTGCATGAATTTTCATCCAAAAATTGCTTATTAATGAATTATTTTGTCCTCAATGTGTGCACAGTTAATCTCAATCAATACTGTCCAAATTTTATTTCCATTCATTTATGTCCAATCAGTAAATAAAGACAAACTTACTTTCCTATCATATGGGCTTAACTTGATCAAAGTTTCAAAAGCAGCAAATCGGCTCACTTTCTATCGAACACTGTCTTGAGACATTTTATATAAAAAGCTGCAGTGCAGAAATTTGACTATCTGTAATAACCAAATTTTGCTAGACATTTTTGTGAACCAATTCAAAATATTTAGTGAACTCAATTTTCTTCACAATCAAAAAATGGATTATTTCTATATAAACCTGCAGCAGTGACACAGCAAATGATTTTTGTACCATGCTGTAGACATGATTAGACTCAACCGTTATCTCATAAGCCTAGCTAAGATTAAAGCATGATAATATTAATCAAACATTCCAAGAGGCTTCCTGTAATAAGGTACAAGCTTCAATCTATGTTGCAGTGAAGTGGTTTGCAAGATTAAATGTAATGAATTTAGCTTTCTAGCAGCATGTATCTAGTCTTGTGGTTTGCATTTTCAGATTTCACTGACTACTTTGAAACAGGTTGAAAGTGCTCTGGAATAATGACCAGGTTTCATTGTCAATAGCAAAACATCAATTGCCTCAAAGAAACCTTTTCAGCCCCATCTAACAATCGTTATCCTGGATTTCCATTTTCCATAAAGCAGCTTGAAAGCCAAGTGGAACTCAATGGGCTGGATGTTCCTACAAGAGACAGCAAGTGGGAAGCAGGACTGACCTCATGTTGCATTTCCATCTCCATTAACAATCTGCCTGGAAGCTGGATTTTCCCAGGAACCAGATCTTAATTAGTTGGGAGACAGAACTGTCAACCACATCAACACACCCATACTGGGAGTAGATGCAGGCTGATTTTGGGCGTCCTCAACAGTTCTGAAGAAGAGACATACTGGGCTTGAAACATTAATGGTGTTTTTCTCTCTCTGCACAGATGCTGTCAGACCTGCTGCGTTTCTCCAACATCTGTGTTTGTTTCAGATTTCCAGCCTGTGCATTATTTTGCTTCCATTCCTCAGAATTTCCAAATACATTGACCAAATCTTCCAATGACTTCAGTGAAAAATGTCAATCTCTATCGGAAAGGCTTTAAAGCACATTTAAATGCAAACACGTAAACAATTAACACTTATTTATTCACTAATGCACACCCAAATTCCTTATACAGCTCACACCCACACCACCACCATCCTCACTTCATCTAACCCCATTCCTTATCAGACTTTATAATGATATATTAACTTGATAATGTAAAAACTGAAACATATTCCTAAATCCAAATGCCCCAAATTAATCGATTTGAATCTTACTTGCAGACTCAGGCCTGATTTTAATTGCTCCACCATTAGTTTGAAGTGGGTTCACATCTCATTATGGCAGATAGCGGAATTTGAATTCAATAAAATCTGGAATTGGAAGTCTAATAATGACCAGAAAACCATTGCAAAAACACATTTAGTTAACCAGTGCCCTTTCAGGGAAGGAAACAGTGGCCCTTACTTGGTCTGGTCTGTATGTTACTCCCAACCTGCTACAACATAACTAGAATTGCCCTCTGTAATGGTCTTTTGAGATTGTGCTTACTCCAGCTCTCTTCATGTCTCTGAACTCTTAGTACTTTTGCCCAGTTCAATAGACTCATTCACCTCTTCGATGATGTTAGTTGGATGTACCTGTGTTTAAAAAGCATTGAGACATTTTACATGCAGCACTATACAAACTTATTATTTAGATATTTAGTCTATGATTATTAATCCATTTGAAAAGGAGCTCTTCAATCAAATAATTTTGCAGTGAGACAAACATATACATCTATCCGCTTTGCAAAACCAAAATCAACACAGCAATATCTCATAACCATTCTATCATTGCAAACATCTACAGCCCTACTCTAATCTAGTGCAGATTGGAGGTGTAGAATTAGACAATTAATGGAGAAAGGAGGCTCCATGAACATGCTCATAAATTGCAGAATCCAGTCTGAGGGCAAGACAATTGTTTAGAAAATGTTCCTAAGTACCAAATTGACGATCTTACTAAGCCCCCTCATGAGTTTCCAACTTCCAGGGGTTTGGTTCATTCCATGTGGTGGTAAGAAATAGCAGTACATGAGAAACAATAGTTTTCAACATTGATACCATTCCAAATTTATTGCTGAATCTTGTAAACCAGAATTGATCAAGATGTTCTCATAATACTTCAGATTAATGATTGAAACAAGGTAAGGAGTTGGTTCAACATCTTCTCAGAGCAACTAAAGATAGGAATAAATAGAGTTCTTTCCATCTCAGCTCCTTGTGAGGAAAAAGAAATATAATCTTTCTGGCAATAAATGGAATCAGATTTTGGAAGTTAAATGTGTTGATGTCAAGGGAAGGATTGTTCACTGGTTTATTCAGTTCAAGTGCTACTTTGTGGCTATTATATCTCAGTCCAATATATTAGACTGCAGTAGTGAATTTTGATGGCACACATTTATTTGTCATTAATTTCTGTGGGAGTTCACCTGGCTGAATTGATTGATGCAATTTTGGAAGATAATGTAACTAAATCCCAAAGAAACAGATGGCTGGATTTTGTCAAAAAAAAGGTTGCTTATATCAGTTCTGGCTGATTTCCTTCTGAACAACAGCAGATTTACAGTCAAGGAATGATCATTGAATACAGCTCACATCTACAGGAGTTGGGAGTCAATTAAGTCCTGTTTGACTTGTTGCACCAAACACTGCTCTGCTGTGCTCTGTCATGCTGAAGGGGACATTTCTCCCGTACAATGTCCTCATGTTTGTCCTCAGAGGCTGCTGAATCTCTGTCCACATCTCAGCATCCATTACCATCCCTCTTTAACTGTTGCGGATATGCTGAGTACAGCATGCTAGGATCATGCAGTACACTATGTGCACTGTACTGTAACCTCTTCCTTCACAACATACATACACATGGAACCACATAGCATATAAAATTGACTTGAACGTAAGAGTGGTGGTGGAGGGCTAGTTTTTGGATTGGACGCCTGTGGCTGGCGGTGTGACACAAGGATCAATGCTGGGTCAGCTCCTTTTTGTCAGTTACATAAATGATTTGAATGTGAATATATGAGGTATTGTTAGTAAGCTTACAGATGACAAAAATAGCTGGTGCCATGGACAGTGAAGAAGGGTACCTCAGAGTACAATGGGACCTTTGTCAGATGGGCCGAGGCTTGGCAGATGGAGTTTAATTTGGATCAATGTAAGGTGTTGCAGTTTGGGAAAGCAAAGCAGGGAAGGACTTGAAATAGTACATAGTAGGGCCTTGGGAGTGGACGTTGTTAAACTCTAGAAGGTGCAGAAAATATTTACAAAGGAATGTTGCCAGGAATGGCGGGTTTGACCTAAATAGAGATGTTGAATAGACTGAGGCTTTTTTCTCCCCTGCAGCATCGGAGACTGAGTAGTAACATTATAGAGGTTTATAAAATCAAGAGGAACAAGGATAGGGTGAATGGCCAAGGTCTTTTCCTGGCATGGGAGAATCCAAAAGTAGAGGGCATAGTTTTAAGGTGAGAGGGGAAAAATTTTTAAAAGACCCAAGGGACAACCATTTCGCCCAAACGGCAATGTATGTATGGAATAAGCTGCCAGAAGAAATGGTGGAGGTGGGTATAATTTCAACATTTAAAAGGCACCTGGATGGGTATATGAATAGGAAGGGTTTGTGGACACTTTTGGCTCAACATAAGAGGAAATCAGCTCCCTGCACTTGTAGCATCTTGTCAATACATAATTGATGCAGTTGCCCTTTGAAGGATCTCACAATG
Organism: Stegostoma tigrinum; assembly: GCF_030684315.1. NCBI lineage: Eukaryota > Metazoa > Chordata > Chondrichthyes > Orectolobiformes > Stegostomatidae > Stegostoma > Stegostoma tigrinum. The sequence continues at coordinate 57,279,383 of NC_081368.1, read as the reverse complement.
CTGCAAGTAGAATCCACGTGCTTAAACAGAAAATAGAACGCTAATGCGAGCCACTTTATGTGTGGCGGCAGCCATTTCTATCACATTTTTGTAATTCATGTAATGATGGAAAGCAACATAGGGTCAAACTTGGCAGAAGGATTGAGAGTCTGTAAGTCCTATAGCAAGTTTAAAAGCACAAAATGCAAGACAAGATGGCATCAAATGCTGTGGCCATTCAAGTTGGTGTAAAGCGAGCACTAATACAGTAAGTGAAGAACCTTGCTCTAATGCCTAAGATCGGCATGTGCAAGGCATCCTGGCAGCAGGAAGACAACGTAAAGTGTTGGTTGCTCCAAATTGCTCCCCCTAAATTGTGAACTATATTCCAAGTATGTTGGAAATATGCCATGATGATTTGGTTTGGCTGGTTCATGTCCAATGCTAACCTCTGTGATGGGGTATTGAGGCAGAATCTACCCTTTGAGCATGCCCAGAGGTGTTTGGGACTGACATCCAAGATGGATGGCTGGAGCAACAAGCAGCAAGCTGGAGACACTGGGTACCTGCTTTGACTTTCATTTTGGTAAATCTCGCGGCTTAGTGGTTCTTCTCAGTGCGGCAGAATTGGAAACTGCATCTGACTGTGGTGACATTAGATACTAATGAGATTCTAATAAGGGAATTGGCCCCTTAACACTCATTGGTAAAATTCTCATACTTGCTCTTCAAATCTTGGTTGGGCTTTATTTTTAAAACATTAAGAAACTCTTAAGAGGACCTAAAGGGCAACTTTTTCATGCAGAGGGTAGTGCGCGTATGGAATGAGCTGCCACAGAAAGTGGTGGGGACTGGTACAACTGCAACATTTAAAAGGTATCTGGATGGCTATGTGAAAAGGAAGGGCTTAGATGGATTGGTGAATATAGATGAATATAGTTCTGCATGGAGATGGCCTCAAGGCCCTCCGCTTCTTCCTGTCCCGCAGGCCCGACCAGGCCCCCTCCACCGACACTCTCATCCGCCTAGCTGAACTCGTCCTCACACTCAACAACTTCTCTTTTGACTCCTCCCACTTCCTACAGACTAAGGGGGTGGCCATGGGCACCCGCATGGGCCCCAGCTATGCCTGCCTCTTTGTAGGTTACGTGGAACAGTCCATCTTCCGCACCTACACAGGCCCCAAACCCCACCTCTTCCTCCGGTACATTGATGACTGTATCGGCGCCGCCTCTTGCTCCCCAGAGGAGCTCGAACAGTTCATCCACTTCACCAACACCTTCCACCCCAACCTTCAGTTCACCTGGGCCATCTCCAGCACATCCCTCACCTTCCTGGACCTCTCAGTCTCCATCTCAGGCAACCAGCTTGTAACTGATGTCCATTTCAAGCCCACCGACTCCCACAGCTACCTAGAATACACCTCCTCCCACCCACCCTCCTGCAAAATTTCCATCCCCTATTCCCAATTCCTCCGCCTCCGCCGCATCTGCTCCCACGATAAGACATTCCACTCCCGCACATCCCAGATGTCCAAGTTCTTTAAGGACCGCAACATTCCCCCCACGGTGATTGAGAACGCCCTTGACCGCGTCTCCCGCATTTCCCGCGACACATCCCTCACACCCCGCCCACGCCACAACCGCCCCAAGAGGATCCCCCTCGTTCTCACACACCACCCTACCAACCTCCGGATACAACGCATTATCCTCCGACACTTCCGCCATTTACAATCCGACCCCACCACCCAAGACATTTTTCCATCCCCTCCCCTGTCTGCTTTCCGGAGAGACCACTCTCTCCGTGACTCCCTTGTTGGCTCCACACTGCCCTCCAACCCCACCACACCCGGCACCTTCCCCTGCAACCGCAGGAAATGCTACACTTGTCCCCACACCTCCTCCCTCACCCCCATCCCAGGCCCCAAGATGACATTCCACATTAAGCAGAGGTTCACCTGCACATCTGCCAATGTGGTATACTGCATCCACTGTACCCGGTGCGGCTTCCTCTACATTGGGGAAACCAAGCGGAGGCTTGGGGACCGCTTTGCAGAACACCTCCGCTCAGTTCGCAACAAACAACTGCACCTCCCAGTCGCAAACCATTTCCACTCCCCCTCCCATTCTCTTGATGACATGTCCATCATGGGCCTCCTGCACTGCCACAATGATGCCACCCGAAGGTTGCAGGAACAGCAACTCATATTCCGCCTGGGAACCCTGCAGCCATATGGTATCAATGTGGACTTCACCAGTTTCAAAATCTCCCCTTCCCCCACTGCATCCCTAAACCAGCCCAGTTCATCCCCTCCCCCCACTGCACCACACAACCAGCCCAGCTCTTCCCCCCCACCCACTGCATCCCAAAACCAGTCCAACCTGTCTCTGCCTCCCTAACCGGTTCTTCCTCTCACCCATCCCTTCCTCCCACCCCAAGCCGCACCCCCAGCTACCTACTAACCTCATCCCACCTCCTTGACCTGTCCGTCTTCCCTGGACTGACCTATCCCCTCCCTACCTCCCCACCTACACCCTCTCCACCTATCTTCTTTACTCTCCATCTTCGGTCCGCCTCCCCCTCTCTCCCTATTTATTCCAGTTCCCTCCCCCCATCCCCCTCTCTGATGAAGGGTCTAGGCCCGAAACGTCAGCTTTTGTGCTCCTGAGATGCTGCTTGGCCTGCTGTGTTCATCCAGCCTCACATTTTATTGGCTTAGATGGATATGGGCCAAATACCAGAAAATGGAACTAAATTAATTGAGGATTTCTGGTCGGTATGAACGAATTGGACCAAAGGGTCTGTTTCCATGCTGTACGGCTTTATGGCTCTATGACTATATTTTCTTACAGGCTCATCATTGACCACATTGTTCAGGGGTTTGTAAAATTCAGCCAGAATTTCTGAGTGCCGTTCATTGAAGTTACATTGATGGAGCATGAAAAACCTTGTGATAATACAACCATGTGTGTGATTTTTGAGGTAAGCAAAGAAAATTAGATTTACTTTTTATTTGATTACAAAATGTATGCATGACTTCACTCCTGAAAAGAATTCAAGGCTAAAACAGGCATTTATATGGGCTTTGTTAAACTGTTTTAATATTGAAATTCAAGGAGATGAGCAAAGATTTGCTCTATTGCATTTTTGCATTTGATGAAGTTACTGATACATTTTGTTCTCATTCCTCCCCTCCCCTCCTCATAGTTCCTTAAAGGCTAAAGTTTTTGTAATAAAACCAATTAACTAATTCATTGTTTTTCAAATGTGAGAGTAAACTGCAAGAGTTTTTAATATGATTTATGAAGCTTTATGATTCTGAAACAGAAAACATCATTTTTAGAAAATAAATTCTGATCTCATCTTTCTTTCCATTCCTGAAGCCCTTTCTAGTGTGAACCAAACCTAGATCACTCTTGTTATTCCATCGATTTTCTCACCAAATCATTTTGAATACCCTTCTGTAGAAATAAAATTTAACACCTTACTTGCACACAAATCATACAGGGCATTTAGCCTGAGGGGGCTGATTAACACATCCTGGAGAATGCAGCTAGACTGCACTCAGCCCTATGCAACTGCTATATCTGCTTTATTGCGTTAAAATGGTTACATGAATGTATGATGGAAGGATGTGTAATGATAGTGATTACAGGCCTGTCTAATCACTTGACATTGCCGATGATTGTTCTATTTCTGATGACTAAGAGTTGCAATTTGATGTAAAAATCCACTGTGAACATTCTGAAAAGCACTTTCAAATTGACATTAACAGTCGTGTCAGTATCTGTCAGCACATTCATCACAAAATATAACATCATTACATGAAAATTGAGGTATCTCACTTGAGTCCTGATGGCCTGTCAGTACAAGTGACCTGTGTTATATGTGAGCGATGACCAGTTAATTGTCCAGCAATTGAATATTTCGGCCTAGCTGCGCATGCAGGGAGGTCGGCTCCTGCCATGTTGAATCCAAGGCAGGTGGAGTGTGCAATGGCTGTGCACTCACCTTAGTTCAGGGGGAAGGGTTTCTTGTTTCAGGTTCATTTTCATTGAAAATTGGAGAAAGGGAGCACAAAAAAATTTGAATTTCAGAGGAAGGATTGCAAATAGGTATTTCAAAGGAATAGGGTGAGAAATAATATTTCTGTCCACTTTGTGTCCCCAGAGCTTCAAAACAACCTTGTCAGCAAAGGCCCGAAACGTCAGCTTTTGTGCTCCTGAGATGCTGCTTGGCCTGCTGTGTTCATCCAGCTTCACACGTTGTTATCTTGCCAGCAAATAGGTGAGGAAAACTGTGTATATGGCACATTGATGAAGGCATTAACATATACATTGTAAATGGCTTTGAGAAATATGCACATAATGCAAGTTCAGTCTTTTAGCACACAACACTGAGGTGACAGTGGCAATGTTGTTTTGTTGCTCAGTACTTCAATGAGCCTGGTCCCAATATTGGATAGTTGAACATTGGTTCTGCCATGGGAAGAAATCCACATGAACACTATTTAAAGGAATTCTAAATTGCCAACACCAGGCATTTCCAAACTTTTACCCATTGGATTCCCATCGCAAAATTATTTGGGCCCCTCATTGAGAAGTATGAAGAGGCTTCTGGGAGGTTTTGTAGGTCAGCTGGGGTTGGCTTCCATGTAAGAATGAGTGTGGCATAAAGTGAGGGATAAATGGAGATTCAATTCCTTTTAAAAAGTGTGCAAAGCCTATTGAAGGAGCCACACCCTAAGACTATCACGTAAACAACACGCAGTTTGAAAAATGGTAATGTTCAAAGCTTCTTTCATTTGCTCGGTGTTACATGTCAACCATTACTGCTTCAGACCTCTGACCCCAAAATTTGACTTGTGACCCCACTTGACGTCATGACCCCCACTCTGAGAAACCCTGAGTCCAAGGTTAATTGCTAGCTTATTTGTTCTATCTTTTGCATCAGTTCTACAAGTGTGTAGTTGTTTGATATTCCAAAGGTCTGCAAAGGGAGGTGTGGAAGGTGTGAAAGGAGACTTGCTCTGACATCAAGGCTTCTCCACAAACCACACATGGGTGGAGGAGTAGACATTCCCCTTGGAATATAGTCAGATTTGGAAAATTAGCAAAACTCACAGAAAAAGAGTACAAGAGCTTGCTTTCAATGTGAGACCATATCTGCCTAGGGAGCAACTACTTTTAGTTGAAACTTTGTGAGTAACAATGGCCTGAATTTTACTGCAAAAGGCAGGACTCCAATTTCTATAAAAATGCACCATGGGACACTCCTCATTGGTTGATAGTGAATCTGCTGCCAAATTAGAGGTGGCATCTCCTGATTCTTCTGGGCCAGTCAGGTGGCTGCTATCTCTGCAGCCTCATCAGGAATGCTGGTCACTGCTGAGTCAGACAGGAGACATTGGTTTAAAGAAAATCTCATATTTCAGCAGGCTCGGGAGCAGAGAAGAATTCTTTCAGGAGTTTAGTTTGGGCTGAGGAAACTGTTTTTCTTCTCTTCATAACTCAACCTTTGGGGAATGTAGCCTTCACTTCCAAAGATCCCCAGCATGTAAACCTGAGGGATGGGGAGGAACTGGGTTCTACAAAGATATGAGGATGCAATCACCTTCGATGGTTTCAGACCTGTTGCTGGACCCACCCTCAGAATGGATGTCCCATACTTGTCCACTCTAGTGAAGCCCTGGTGCCTCGAGCTGGGCTGCAGCTTGTCCTTCAGAAGAGAGGTATATATGCCAATGGGCTTGGTGCCATGCTTCTAGGATGGCTTGTGAGCAGTGTATGCAAGTTGTGAGATAGAGGTGTGAGAACTGCAGCACTGACAGTTGTGAAGCATGCAATATTAGGCATTGTAGCAGAATTAGACCTATACTTGTATAAGTGAACATAAGAAGCCTTATTAAACATAATTACATGTCCTTTGCACACATGCTCAATAACTATTCTTAGTTTAAAAGCATAACTAACCCTTTACTCCATACAGATAAACCCTGATTGATTCAGATTGCTGCTGTGAAATGATGGAATTATGGTATATTGGGAGGATACTGTATTTGCAGATGCGTTTATTGACTTTGATCACACGCTCTATCTTTGAAATTTACCCAAGTTTTGGGGCTTGGAATATGACATTTGTGGTTATCTGCTTAGTTCCTTTCAAGAAGCGAATCCTAGTCTTCTCTGGTTAAAGGATATTTGCCTTATTTTTCACCTCCACTAAACTCTTCAATGCAGAATCTGAAAATATTTGAATCTCCACTCTCTGTCATTTTGCATCTATAGTGTTTCCAAGAACATATTTATTTCCTGTAAAACTGACTATACCTGCTCAAGATAATAAAGTGTGGGGCTGGATGCACACAGCAGGCCAAGCAGCATCTTAGGAGCACAAAAGGTGACGTTTCAGGCCTAGACCCTTCATCAGAAAAGGGGGATGGGGAGAGGACTCTGAAATAAATAGGGAGAGAGGGGGAGGTGGACTGAAGATAGAGAGAGGAGAAGATAGGTGCAGAGGAGAGTATGGGTGGGGAGGTAGGGAGGGGATAGATCAGTCCGGGGAGGACGGACAGGTCACGGGGGCGGGATGAGGTTAGTAGGTAGGAAATGGAGGTGCGTTTTGGGATGCAGTGGGGGGAGGGGAGATTTTGAAGCTGGTGAAATCCACATTGATACCATTGGGCTGCACCTGACTAGCTCATCCCCGCCTGCCTAACCTGTTCTTCCTCTCACCTATCCCCTCCTCCCACCTCAAGCCGCACATCCAATTCCTACCTACTAACCTCATCCCGCCACCTTGACCTGTCCATCCTCCCCGGACTGCCCTATCCCCTCCCTACCTCCCCACCCATACTCTCCTCTCCACCTATCTTCTCCCCTGTCTATCTTCAGTCTGCCTCCCCCTCTCTCCCTATTTATTTCAGAATACTCTCCCCATCCCCCTTTTCTGAGGAAGGGTCTAGGCCCGAAACGTCAGCTTTTGTGCTCCTGAGATGCTGCTGGGCCTGCTGTGTTCATCCAGCTCCACACTTTGTTATCTTGGATTCTCCAGCATCTGCAGTTCCCATTATCTCTGTACCTGCTCAAGCTGTGATGTACCTCATCTTTATGAGATGTAGGATAGCTTGAAGCAGCGCAGGCTATTTTTAAATAGTGCTTATTAATTTAAAGTATTGGACGCCTACTGATGTATGAAATCAGTCAACAGTGCAGTTTATGTTCACAACAATCACTGAAATAAAGTGGATTTGTGTTACCTGTTACGTTGAATACCACTAATTTTGCAATGATCCCCATTCCATTTTCAGAATCCCTAAGCCTATCTCCTTTGGGACCATGAATAAATTGTATTTTTAAAAGTTAAGCAAATAAAAATAAAAAAAGTAATAAAATTAAAAAAAATATATAAACCAACACCTCTGGGGCCAGGAGTGTACTCGTTGATCAAATATTCCAGATAATAATCAATGTAAAATCACACACTAGCTAATAGAAACATAATTCCACTGGTAGAAACATCACTGTTATACTTTATTTCGAGCATAAATAATTTAAATAAAATGTGACTTTGCTTTAAATAAAACATATTGGCAAAAAAGCCATCTCACTCACACTCTCAACTGACTACCATGGTAGATTATGATGGTATTTGAGGAGAAATTGGCTCAAAATTGAATCAACTTTGATGTTTCATTTGGCCATTCAATTGAACAACAAGTATATTTACATTGAGGTAAATTACATTAAAAACCTATAATAATTGGACACAATAATGCACTAAACTCTGCAATATTTGAGGGATACAATTTTTGCCAGTTTATCGAGAGCGCTGGCTCAGAAGGTGTCAGGTTTTTAAAAAATGTTTGAAAATGGCAACGGTTTGTTTCTGAATGCCAGTAAGTGAACAGCTGTTCACACTGTATAAAGAAAAACTTTATAATACATTATTCATATAAGGGAAATTGAAGTCTAAGAGGTAAATCATTTTTAGTTTTCAGTTCTGTGAAGAACAGATCCGTTTCTGATCATTTCAGATAATATAGTATTGTCTTTTTGTGTCATCTTGCGTGCATAAATAGGCTGCAATGATTAAACTTCATAAATATTTCATTTGAACTCTGAACTGCCCATCAAAAACAGTAGGTGTTGTGTTTAGGGTTGGAACTTCAGGAATCAAGGATCTGGCATAATTTTAGCTCAGGTGGAGACATTCTCTATCTTCATGAGAATTCCGGCACTGCCTTTCAAAAATCTCTGGAAAAAAAAGAACTTTTACATTCATATAAAATTGCTAATCATACATACTTTGTGCAAGTCCAGTTGAAGAAATCACAGGCCCAACTACGTCTCTTGGAGCTCAGACAGGCATTCAGAATGAAACAACTTTGTGAAACAAATATCTCACTTTGTGTTCAGGCTGCTTTTGTTGAAACAGATGTATGATAGCCTCATTATGAATGTTTGGTGCCGTTCCCTGTCTGACAAATATCTTAAAATTTTGAACGGGGGGGGGGTAGTTTTTACACTGCATGAAGGGGACTGCTTGATTTGTTTGATTATCAAGCAGTCTTATGTGCTTCTAGCAACTCAAACTTTTTTTTTTGAAAAGAGGTTTTTAAAGTATCTTCAATTAGACAAGATAAGGAAATGCTGAGTGAAATTAACTTTTCATCAATGGGGCTTCTCCAGCTTATACTTGAACAATTTATGTGATAGTATGTGTTTCCATTTTAAAACACCATTTGATCAGCTTATTAAAAATAAAACCTGAGCACTTTAATAACTTACAAATGTTATTATACAACACAATGGCCGTGTATCTGGTGCATATTGAAAGAGTCCCTCAAAGAGTCAACCGATGTCAAAATATTAAATCAATAACAATAATAATAATATCAATAATCAATATCAATCAGCAACACTGGTGTCCACCCATTTTCAAATGTGATTCCACATTATAGAAGGCAGAACAGCACTCTATCTCATGGATAAAGTATTCAAATTCATCTGACCTGTTCTGCAGTGCTAGTCAATTTAATAACTCCTTGTCGTTTAAACACAGAGTTCCACAATTAATCACTGCATTGAAGATGGATATAACTCATTGAATATAATTACTTTATGGAAATTGAATTGAGGAAGGCCTTTTAAACGTAGCCACATTAAGGTTGGTAACCCTACAACAAGTTTTCCCCAATGCGTAAAAATTACTTACTTGCCATTGTTTTCAAAGTATTCAGGAACCCACCCAACTCCATGAAAATAGTATTGGCTGGGAAAATTGAAGGTGAAACAGGCTTTCAAATGCCAAATTCAATCTTTCTTCAAGTGCATATCAACCTGTGATCGTCGCTGTTCCCAACCTCAAAACAGTAGATGGTGGCGTTACACAATGGTAGTGCCCCCATATCTGGGACAAGGCACTCAGGTTCATACCCTACCTGCTCCAGAGGTGTGAAATAATGTCATTGAACAGTCTGATTTTTAAAAAATCTAAAAATGTGATCTTATATGCTTTCAATTTCCAACTGTTGGGTTATTAGGTGTCAGGATATTTAAATTTATTTCAAGTCTGTTTGAAATGGGATAGTAGTTTTTTGGGATAGAAGTTACCATGGATATCCTGTTTTTACAGAGAGGAATGATCTTCATAGTGGAAAAGACAATAATGCAAGTGACCTCCATTGATAACGCAGGGATGGCAGCTGACACAATCTTTCCTAGCTCAGTCATGTTTTAGTATTTGAGTGGTTCACATGACTCTCAATTTAAAATGAGGAAAAATCCATCTGATGGCGAGGAATCAAGGTACTTTCAAACTTACAAGGAAAATGTAAGACAACCTAAATAAAAATTGTGTCTGTAGATATCTTTCTTGTGAGTTTGTTTTCTTCTAATGTATGGATCTCTGAGCAAAAAAGTCCCATTTCCTCATTTATTTTGTGGAAACAACAATCCAAGATCCAAGGGTAGATCAATTGTAATGTTCAACCAGGACCAAAAACAGAATTGAAAGAATGTTAACATATTGATATTTACTTTGTTGTCTTAATCTTGATGAATTATTTTAATGCTGCTGCGTACACATTTGTCTCAATTACTCTACAGGAAATGTACCAGCATCAATTTTTGTTTTGGAAAGTCCATAGTCAGCTTTAGGTAAGTCTTTACTTTTGTGCACAATTGAAAGATTCAAAGCAATGTTGACTGAATTTTACTGTTTACTGACTCCAAAATTGAAACTATTTTCCTCTCTCATGTCATCATACTGTCATTCAAAACCAATCTGCTCCTTCCTGGCATAGTTCATATTCAAAGATTGTAACACTATCATGAAAAACAAGACTTAGCTATATCAAGTTCACCTTTTCTATTTAAACAAATTCTGAAACATAATGAGAAACCAAAGTCTGACAAATTTACTCCAAATACTTTATCCAACCTTGACAGTTGAGGTGCAAATTGGGTGAAAAATCACTACAACCTCGCGTTTATAAGTAGCCCATGATTTTATGGTTTTGGTTTAGCATACCTTCCAGGATTTTGCCATGTTGGATAATTTTTTAAAAATGCATTGTGTTGGTGTTTAATACAGCTACAAGCTGGGTCAATTTTCAGCATTATCGAACTGGCCTCACAACTTATGGTAATTGCAGCCAGCTGTAACCTTATAAAACTAATTATTCAAAGGCTGATTTTCTTTTTTTCATTTCAGGAGCACTTCAAGGCACAGTTAATAATTAAAAGGACAGTTTTAACTTGTGGCTTATTCTACTCTTGCCTCTTAAGATGCATTCTAGTTTTCCAACCAACTCTTCAAATATGGATAGAATGAGAAATCCAATGAACACAATAATTGATCATCTAACCAGAAAAAGTAAGATCTTACATTATATAGGAAGCACAGTAATTTCCAAAATTGTACTTTGCACATGCAATATTCATAGGTGCAACTTCACTTGTAAAAGTGCAACTACCTTCTAAATCCAATTTTCATTGGTAGATATTCAAAGCATGTCTTGTGTACTCAAGGTATCAGCCTTTTGGTGAAAGACCATCATTTTAAACAGCTAAGTTTTGGATAGTTTTAAAATCACCCGACAGAAAAGTGAATTGTTCTTTCAGAGATGTCAAATATATTTTGGGATTTTTAAGAACACACATGATGTGATACAAAGAAAATGAACTTGTATTTATCAAGCTTATTCGAAATCTATATTGAAACTAACTTATGATTTCCAGAAATCCAACAACCTTTCTCTTCCCCTTCATCTTCAAATCTTTGAACACATTGCTAACTCCAAACGTATGCCTGTTTACCCAGAATTCTTTGCTTGAAACACTCTAACTGGTTTTCCTGTACTGTCACTCATACTCAAGAGGATCATTTGTAGCAAATATTCTTGCTGACCCTGCTTCATTACATCTGGTTACCCAAAAAGGATATATTCTTGACTCTTGAACTTATCCTAAGATTAAGCAACATATACACCATCCTCCTCCGATTTCCATTTCACATGTAAAAATGTATGGTCAGGTTCAATGCATACTAATGACATGAAGTTTTATGTCATCACCACTTCTCCCAGACCCTACACTTTGTCTGAATGTTACATACTTCTGAACCGACCAATATCCAAGACCAGATGAGCTGACATGCCCTTAAACTCAAGCCTGAACATTGTCTTTGAGTCATCTTCACTGACAACAGTTCCCTCTCTGTATTTCCGTTTTTATCAACTGTCTGAGGGTTTACTGGAATATTTTCAGCCTTGGTCTCATTCTTGATGAAATTCTGACATTATAGATGGAACCTTATAGAGCCCTGAATGATGGGGACAATAGCAGAAAATAAGCCAAAATCACATGAAAGTCCAGTGAGGTCTCTTTCAATATTCAGTAGAACTTGTCACATCTTTTAACTGCATTGTGTGAGATTCTTGCTGGGCTGTAACAAGGTACTTATTAGTAATGATTATAGCTTGCTAATTACCTTATTAATAGCAGACACTGCAAGTCACCACTTTCCCTTTTACCAGGGACTCCAGGGTCCTGGCTGTAAAGTGGGATGCTAATTTTTCTTTCCCTATCCTGGCCAGTTCAAATGTCAGGGATTGTGCAAGGCAGTTCCATACTAATGGTGTTTGTCTGGGTGCATGGCGTTTGAAGGATGGTTCCAGCACTAAGGATGTTGCTCGATTTGGAGCTTTGTAGGCAGCAGAGTTTTGGATATGGTGAGTAGAAGAATGGGGATAGAATTAGACAAAGGGGTACCAAAAGAGTGGGGAAGGCAGCTAACAATGTGAATTTGGTAAGATGAACTGAGAAAACATGCTAGGGCGGCAGAAAGAATCTCTTCATGAAACTCTCACAACAAAGGCACCTAGCCAAAAAACATTAAAGGTGCAACCCATTTATAGGTTGTTGAGAAGACTGCCTATACCCACCTTAATAACATCACTTGAAATAACCTGCGCTTTATGTTTTTCCTTTTGTGAAATCAATGTCATTAGAAATGAGACAATGCATGGATTAATTAACATGTAATCCCACTCATCCAACAATCTCCCTTGTATTTGATAATTTCCATCGGCTCTAGGCGAGCAATCCTTTCGTTTTAAGATTCTCATGCTTTTTTTTTCAAGTTCTTCCTTGGAATCAGTACTTCCTGTGTCTATTACCTCCCCATCTCTTGAGATAACTGCACTTCGTCAATCCTTGCCTCCCCAAGTTTAATCGCTCCAACATTGATGGCATTGTTATTAGTTGCCTTGGTTGAAAGCTCCAGAATATCCTCAGAGCACCTCTGTACCTCCCTTTACTCCTTTAGGAGACTTCTTAAAACTTAAATCATTAATTTCAAATTTGGCATGACACTGCACCTGTTAAGCAGCTTAGGACATCTTTTCGAATTAAAGGCAGTATATGAAACAAAATATTACTATTGAAACTCTACCTTGACCTGGAGGCTCCTAGACTGACAAACAGTGCTAGAAACTGAACTGCTCTTATTATTTCTCAACAGCTGATAAAATAACAACTAATCTTGTTTCATTGTTTCTAATTTTTTTTGATGAGTTCCAGCTAAGGGGACAGATTAATATCCCAGTACTAATGTAGATGTTGATGCTGCTTTTAAGTTAAAAAGTTTGTAGACAACAGTAATTGGCAAATAGTTTCAATGATGTACCCAATATTAAGTGCTGAGATGCCAAATTGTGTTTGGGATATTTCTATATGTGAAGCAATTTTATTCTGACAGTGCTTGAAGACTAATTTTCACTGGAAAGCAATTTCCACAGCAGCAAAGCATTCTTCTTCAAAGATTGATAATGCAACTAGAGAAAGCATATGAAAATTTCAATATTGAGTATGACGCTTCATGCGTACAATGTGCCTGTTCATTTTAAGTGCAGACAGGCAACTTGTGGAAATTGTTCAAATCTCACTTGATTGACAGTGTCTTTAAATTTAGCAGATAGTTATTTAATTCTTCTTTGTCCCTGGTCCGTTATTTGACATCAGTCATCAATCTGTCTTGTTCATTTCAGGATGTTTTTCTGGAAGATTTTGACTTATATATGTAGTCAGGCTAGGTAGCATCTATACAGTGTGAGAAAATGAGCTGTTTCAGAATGTCAATTGTTGTCTACTACAGGAATGGCATACTGCATTTTCTTTACACAGATTGCTAAGTTTATCAAATCCTTTGAGCATTGAATTGCATATTTCCAAAGAGAGAAAAAGAGTTCAGGTTTTTTCTGCTATGACATTCCTTCAGAATGAGTGAAGGTGTAAAAATGATAGTCCTATACTCTCCCCTTTGCCTGAGCTTCCTTTCAGTTTGACATGCTCTTCCCCACCTTTTGCCACAGTATTAAACTCATAATTTTTCCACCTCTCTCTTCAATTCTGAAGAATTCATATTTGACTTGAAAAGTTAACTCTGTTCCTCTCTCCTCTTATACTGCTGAGCTTATCCAGCACTTTCTGCTTTTCTCATAGATCTCCAGCATGTATCTATCTTGCTTTTGGTTTATATAGGATGTGTTATTGCCACTTATTCTCTTATTGTTTATTGTCTGTCTTACAATGAAAATGTAGTCTGAAGGTATGAACGATTGATTAGGTACATGGAGGATTTTGACCAAAAGTCAAAGTAAACTGAAACAGGCTGTGTGTTTGACGATGAGGATATAATTTGTTAACGGAAGCCAAAATAACACAAGAAAGTAACATTTTCTGAGTTCTTTGGCTTTGCAGGATCAATTTAGTGAGATTTTCTTGAAGCAGAAGTATTTGATTAAGTTCCTCTTCCTTTTACTCTTTTCCACTGAAGTCCTCAATAAACTGTATCTTTAAACTGCCTGGATCAATATAAGAAGAGGCATTTTGCTTTTCCACTGGTTTGCTGAAGTTAATTTGAGTTTCTATGTGAAATGATTGTGGTATAAGTGGTGGATATGGTTTAGCACTTGGTAAAATCATCCAGTGTGCTCAAAAACAAATCATTTGATGTTGTGTGGAAGAAATGATGATTATTAAATCTGGGTAGCAGGCTGTTTTTTAATTGTTCTGAACACTGACTTTTTCAGAAATGTGTTCTTTGAGGCACTTGAAATGAATATTTAAGCTGGTGTACAACTAAATCATACTTACATTTTACTTAATTTTTTACACAATATTTAAGTAATTTTCCAATATTATAGGGCATGGAATATTTTAAATATACATCCTAAATTTTACAAGCTTTTGTAAGTGAAAATAATAATCCATGGATCAACTGGCAAACCAAAATAATTAAATTGCTAGAGAAGATAAAGTAAACAACAATTTAAACTTTGATTATGAGTTTAATCTTAGCGTAATAACGGTTTGCAAATTCTGAATGCATTTTTAATTTGGATGCTTCACACTTATTTTTAACTAGAGTTATGACTGAACATTTATTTAGTGGTAGATTTACTACTGTGTATCTTTCTAGATGAAGTTTTTATTCAATATTTATTTCAGGGTGAATCGACTATCTTGATTATTCCATTCTCTATAATATTGCAACCATT
The DNA here is from genome assembly GCF_030684315.1 of Stegostoma tigrinum. Lineage (NCBI taxonomy): Eukaryota > Metazoa > Chordata > Chondrichthyes > Orectolobiformes > Stegostomatidae > Stegostoma > Stegostoma tigrinum. The sequence goes on along the minus strand of NC_081368.1, from coordinate 57,264,340 downwards.
ACAATAATCTAATCCAGGATTAATTCTTACCTGAAAGAATTTTGCAAAGGTTGGTATCCCGTTTCCAATCACCTTTTGTTTACAGGCTGCACAGTCTTTAATAGTACAGCCTGCTACAGAGTCAGGCACTGGAGTCCCTTTTGTGTCAGCCAGGGTTCCCTGATTGGAACAAATTAACAGCCCCAGTCAGGGAACTCATATTCTATGAGAACCACCCGGCTGGCCTCATTACAGTCTCTATATGGCCATAAAATATTATTAATCAATCATTATAAAAGTTTAGTTTTTTTTTAACTTCAGACCCTTAATATCTTTCCTCAAAATTTTAAATGTGGAGTTCAATGTACTGCAGCTGATTAACTCAGGATAGTTCTGCTTTCATTTACTTTGAGATGCATGTGTCAGTGAATACATCCAAAAGTAGGGACATTTTGTTTTAAGACCCAGTCTGTAGTTAATTATGCTAAGTGCATTCTGATGATGCTTTACCTCACAATTGGTTGATAATTAATTTTACCAATACATTCAATAAACCAACTTTATCAACAAAGATAATTGTTTAATTTCTTACAATTGATAAATTTCCTTGGACCCTTCATCCCCCCTGAATTTGTAAGGTAAAGGTGAAGTTTCTACAGCCCCAAAAGACCATAGGGGTGCTGTCTCATTCGAGAGAAATGAACTGGTGGTAGTATAACCTGAGGGTCATCACGCCTCACGAAAGGAGCAATGTTGAGAAGGACCTTTGTGATTCATTGCACAAGACATTGTTTCCTCTTCCCTTCTGTCCTTCACAGGTGAAGAAAAATGCATGGTATCTTCCCAGCCCCTGAATGATGTGCACGGTGGTGAGTTAGTTGGTTAAACATGTTGAGATCAGGAAAATGAGGTTATTGAAGCCCAAAAAACAAAGTCCAATTTTTCACCCAAAGTTTAATGGAAGATAAGAATCAGATTCGTGATAGTTGAGAGGCCCTTTTGCATGTATTTATATCTCATTATTACCTAATCTTATCTCACTTACATGTCAACGAGAGACGAAATCACAATGATTCCTGCCATTAAAAATCTGAGTGGATACCAAAAGTTTGCTGGTGTCTTCTCTGTGTATCCACCTTGACCATCATTCCCCAATATCTCAAGGTCTGCTCCATCAACATGTACTGTGTGCACCCTCTGACCATGGAGATTCCTATTCGAAAAGCACCCGCTTCACTACACCATCAGAGCACATTTGATGCACAGTCTTAATGTTTCAACACTTCCTTATCACAGTGTGGAGTTCACTAACATCTTACATTGAAATACTACTATGAGATCATTTAGCACTCAGGGACCAGCTCCAAATTTATACATCAGCACAGTGAGAAGGAGAGTTTAGTGGTTTTTGGCCATAGAATAAGCCATTGAAGGAAGATGTTGCATGTAATATTGACAGCAGCGGACAACAGACTTTGATGGGAGTTTGGTGAGTTCAATGTAAGGCCAGGATGTTGCAATGGAAGAGTAATGTATACTTAATTAGGTGAGCAACAGAGAGTAATCTGAAATTACATGCATAGAAATCTCTGAAATTGGCACTTAGGCAACTTTTGGCAAATTTCTGCACTAAATTTATTTCTTGCTGTTTTTGTGTTGTAGTTGGTTTTATTCCTGTGCAAACATATATAATGGAATGAATGAAGGGATATTCAGTTGTTCCCCAATGTTCATTATCTGCCAAGAAATTATGACAGGTAAAGGAAGGCTCACGGCACATGATGAATCTTTGTCATGCAAGGATATGTCCATTGACACTTAGGAAACATTTTTAGAACTGATGAAGAAGCAGAAAGCAAGGGCTTATGGAAGAAAAGTCCAAGAAAGTAAAGACCTGATCAACTGTTGATCCATTACTTGAATAATTCAAAACACATTCCTTTTCTGTTCGAATAATTGGAACAAACATTTAATTTAAACTCCTGATATTTTACAGTTGTCTCTGGCAGGTCTTTCAAGATTTTGAATGTCGATATAATTGCTTTGTTAAGGTTTCTTTCTGTGATATTTTCAATTAGTGACAGAGAATGAATTAATTGCATTACAATGACCTTTTGTTTGATTAGCTTTCATATCTACATTTCAAAGGAATAACCACTTTTGATAACAGAAGCAAGTCCAATGCTTCACACTGATGACATCTTCCATGATTGAAATAAATAAGTTTTGTGTAACTTTAAATAAAGGTCAATATGAGAGCTATAGGAAAAGAACACAAAGAAATTAAATCAATCACTTACATTTTTGAAAGCAGCAACATTGGAATGATGGGTCAAGTGGCTTTGTTCTGTTTTATATAATTCTCCGTGTGCGTATCAGGTATGAAAATTGAAACTGAAATTGCCAGTGTGTGCTGAGACTTTTAAGTTTGCATCTGCATAGCTTTGTGTATCTGACAAGATAGGATCCAACTGATGTATGTAATAGATTTAACTTCTTGGTGTCATAATTATCTTCCTGCCCCGCTACTTTCAAAGGTCTGCAAATATGCAGGCCCCTCTGATTTCTCGTACTTTCCGGGTCTTATCACTCGTCATGTAAACCCTCGCCTTGTTAGCCCTTTCAAGTTCATTACTTCATACTTTTCCTCTGTTGAATGCTATTTGCCACTATTCTCCTCATCTTACCAGTCTGTGGATATCGTCCTGCAATCTACATTTATCCTCCTGTTTATTACCCTGTGACTTTTGATAGATGTACAAACTTTGTAATGACATCTCCTACACTTAGGTCCAAATCATGAATGCACACCACAAACAGTAAGGGCTCTGGTGCCGTGCCATGCAGAACCACATTGGAGCAGAGTTCAGGTCACAGATATACCCCTCTATTATCCCTTTCTGCTTCCTACCTCTCAGCAAAATTTGGATCCGACATACCACTTTGCCTTGGATCCCATGAGCTGTTGTTTTAGATCATGGATCATAGAATACTTCCAGTGTGACTTTCTTAATTAATCTGCCATGTGGGACTTCATAGAAAGCCCTGCTAAAGCCCGTGTAGACCGCATGAAATCCATTCCCTTTACCAACCCAGCTGGTTGCATCCTCAAATGACTTGATGAAATTTATCAAACACAACCTTCCCTTAGCAAATCCATGCTGATCACTCCCACTTAATACATCTGTCCAAATGCAGGTGCATGTGTTCTTCAGAATTCTTTCTAATAAATTCTCCACCACCAAGGTTAGACTGAGTGACTGTAATTCCCTGGTCTATCCTCACATTTTTAATCATGGGACAAAGATAACAGCCTCTTGTCATCTCCAATCATCCAGGCACCTCACCTGTGGCCAGAGAGAACTTGAAAATTACAGCTATGCCTCTTGGCACCTTTTCACTTTCCACCTCCAACAGCCTGGGTTAGATCTTATCTGGATTTACAAATTTATCCACTTTTTAAGACTTCTAACCCCACTAGTACAGCCTCCTAATTTTAGTTAATTTTTTCTAATAATGAGCAAATCTCTACCCTGATAACCTGGGTCCACTCCTTCCATTGTGAAGACAGACATTTCATACTTGTTGAGGGCTGTGCCCATGCCTATGCTCCTTCATGGGTCTTTCCCAAATTATTCTTTTGCTCTTCAAATACATTTTTTTTAGAAAACTCAGGCTTTCTTTTTTCCTACTCAATGTTTCCTTTTAGCTTTCCTAATTGTACTTTCAAGATTCCCCTACATTTTTTTTATGATCCTGCACAAATTCTACCATATTGAGCTTTTGGTATTTGCCACATCTTTTTTTTCTTAATTCTGACCGTCAAGTCCCTTCTCTTTACAAGAACATGTTTGCCATGTACTCTTGCTATTTCCATATGGATTCTCTGACACAGTTTTATCCTCAAGTAGCTGCAAACAGTTTACTTGAGCTAAAGAGTCATAGAGATATACAACACAGAAACAGACCCTTTGATCCAACTTGTCCATGACACCATTTGCAAGCATTTGGCCCTTTACTCTCGAAAACATTCCTATACGTGTAGCCATCCGGGTGCCATTTAAATGTCGTAACTGCGCCTACCTCCACCACTTCCTCTGGGAGCTCATTTTATGCATTCACCATCCTCTGTGTGAAAAAGCAGCCTCTCGGGCCCCTTTTAAATCCTTTCCCTCTCACCTTAAAGTATACTCTCTAGCTTTGGACTCCCCTACCCTCGGGAACAAAGACTTTGGCTATTCACTCTATCCATGCCCTCATGATTTTATAAATCTCTATTAGGTTACCCCTCAGCCTCCGATAGCCCAAGCAAAACACCCCAGCTGATTCAGCCTGTCTCTACAACTCAAATCTCTAATTCTGGAAACATCCTTTTAAATATTTTCTGAACTCTTTCAAGTTTAACAACATCTTTCCTGTGGTAGGGAAATCAGAATTGAGTTCAGTATTCCAAAAGTGGCCTAACCAATTCCCTGTACAACTGCATCATGACATCCCAACTCCTCTACTTAATATGCTGACCAATGAAGGCAAGCATACCAAATGCCTTCTGCATCACCCTGTCTACCTGCCACTCTACTTTCAAGCAGCTTTGCACCAAGACCCTGAGAGCTTTCTGCTTGACAACACTCCCCAGAGCCCAACCATTTACTGTGTAAAACCTGCCTCTGTTTGCCTTACCAAAATGAAGCAATGCACATTTATCTAAATTAAACACCATCCACCACCCGTTAGCCTCATTGACCCATCTGATCAAGGTCCCATTGTAATCTGAGATAACTTACTTTACTGTCCACTACAGCACCAATTTTGGTGTCATCTGCAAACTTGCTAACCATGCCTCCTGTATTCACATCCAAATCATTTATATCGATGATAAAAAGCAGTGGGCCCAGCACTAATTCTTGGAGTGCCCCCCTGTCTTCTATGTTCAAGCTAATTTTGAATCCAATTGGCTAACTTCCCCTGAATTCCAAGTGATCTAACCTTACTTAAAAGTCTACCATGAAGAAACTCATCAAACGCCTCGCTGAAGTCCATTTAGAAAATATCTACCACCCTGCTTTCATCAATCTTCTTTGTCACATCTTCCAAAAATTCAATCAAGTTGATAAGGCACAAAAAACCATGTTGACTAACCCTAATCACCTCTTGCCTTTCTGCATGCATGTAAATTCTGTCGCTCAGAATCCCCTCCAGCAATTTACCGACCACTCACATCAGGCTCACCGGTTTCAAGTTCCCTGGCTTTTCCTTACAGTCTTTCTTAAAAAGCGGCACCACATTAGGCAACTTCCAATCTTCTGGCACCTCACCTGTGGCTGTCGATTTAACAAATATCTCAACAAGGACCCTGGTAATCTCTACCCTAGCATTCCACAAAGTTCTGGTATACACTTAATCAAGCCCTGGGGATTCATCTACCTTTATGCATTTTAAGACCTTCAGCACCTCCTCTTCTGAGGTAAGGGCACTTTAAGACATCACTATTTATTTCCACAATTGGCCTACCTTCCTTGTCCTTCTCCATAGTAAATATCGATGCATATTTTCTTTTTGTATTAGACCCATCTCTTGAGGTTCCACACGTAGATGGCCCGGTTGATCTTTAAGGGGCACTATTCCCTCCCTAGTTACTCTTTTGCCCTTAATGTATTTGTGGTATCCCTTTGGGTTCTCTTAATCATATTTGCCAAAGCTATCTCATATCCCCTTTATGCCCTACTGATTTCCCTTTAAGTAATATCTTATTTTGGCTACATTTGCCTTTCCCTAATTAGAGCTTTGATTGAAGCTGGTTGGTTCACTGAGCTGGTTCGTGTTGTTCTGCATATGTTTCATTATCCTGCTGGGTAACATCAGCAGTGCAAGCTCCGATGAAGCGCTGTTGTGTTTTCCCACCTGCTTTTTAAACTCTGGAGTCTGTTGAGCTGGATTACCTCGCTTCTGGAACAAAAATAAAGTTGCTGGAAAAGCTCAGCAGGTCTGGCAACATCTTTGAAGGAGAAAACAGAGTTAATGTTTCCGGTCCGGTGGCCCTCCCTGAGATCCCAAGGTAACTTACCGTCAGAAACAGGATGTTTTGCAATTGGAGAAACAGAAATGGCTAACCACTGAAAGATGAAACATAGCAACATTGAAAATAGGAGCAGGAATAGGCCATTCGGCCATTTGGGCCTGATCCACCATTCATTATGATAATGGCTGATCATTGAGCTCAGTAGCCAATTCCTTCTCCCCCACATTGTTTGATCCCTTTTGCCCCAAATACTGAATTCAACTCTTTCTTCAAATTATACAACGTTTTTGCGTTGACTGCTTTGACTCCTTACAGGAGGATGTTAATGTATTGGAAGCAGTTTAGAGAAAGTTTACTCATCTAATACCTGGAATAAGTGGATCACCTTTTCAGGAAAGACTAGGCAGGCTAGGTCCGTGTCCTTTAGCATTTGGGAGAGTCAGAGATGACTTAACTGGGGTTTAACCTGGCGGGTGCTGAAAGTGTGTTTCCTCTGGTGTGAGAATCCATAACTAGGGATCATAATTTAAAACAAGGGGTCACTATTTAAAACAGAGATGAAGAAGCATTTTTTTTTCCCTCTCAGACGGCTGTGTGTCTTTGGAGTTTCTTTCTTCAAAAGGCAGTGAATGCAAAATCTTTAAATAGTTTTAAAGCAGAAGCAGATAGATTCTTGACTACCAAGGGAATGGAAGACTATTGAGGATACACAGGAATGTAGAGTTGAGGTTAAAATCAAATCAGCCATGGTCTTATTGAATGGTGGAGCTGAGTCAAAGGGCTGAGTGGCCAATTGTTGTTCCTTGTTTGTATATTCAAAACCCTGGTTCATTTCCAACTATTAGTTTCAGAACAGATAAGTAGAACATGTGGAACAGAATGGAAAAAGATCGAAATGGAAGGCCTGTAATGAATCAGGAGATGGAAGATGGTTAGAAATGAAACGGTTAGTGAGCAGAGCCAATGGGAGTGGGAATAGTGAAAGTAAAGAAACGAATGATGCGACCACAAGAGGCGTGGATGACAGGATAATGAATATCTGTTGGCTGAAAGGAAAAAAACAAATCCAATACAAGTCTTAGATTGAAGAAGGTACAAAGAAAAGACCTAAGCTTGTTCTACCAATCTGTATTTCAGATTGTCAAATTGTGTTCTGAGTTACACTTGATTCCAATCACCTAGCATATCTTTACTCGCTAACAGACATTGGCTCCAATTCTAGCAATATGATGTGCTTTTGATTCAAGTCCTCCAATATTCTGTCCTGCACTATCCCCGTAACCTCTTAGAAATCTGCAATTTTTCAGTTCTAGCTCCAGTGTCTTCAGCTGCCGAGGTCCCAAGCTATAAAGCATACTCTGTAAACCCTCCCCTAAATTCAACAGTCTTTGAGACATTCTTTAAACATATGTTTCTGACCAAGTTTTAGGTCAGTTATTCCAACATTTCCTTAAGCACTCAATGTCAAATTGTACCTAGTAATGCTCCCTCAAAGCATTTTGACATGTTTAACTAAGTTAATCTAATAATATAAAAACAAGCTGTTACTGAATGATTTTTGCCACTGTAATAAAGGAAATTAAATAGGCTTTATCGTAGTCAGCTATTCACATTTAATGGCTCACCTGCTTCCTGCAGAGGAATTGATTAGCTGCTGAAAGAGAAAAAAATAAGGAACAACCAATTAGTGTCTAAACTTTTTAACTATGTATCAATCACCAAAAATGTAACACAATTGACTGTCTCTATTTTAGTTTGTTTAAGGAGACTTGAGTTGTCAAATGGGGAAACAGCTTGAAATGATGTGTTTTCAAAAAGCCATCCCTGTAAGTAAAGGTCATATCTATCTGTGGTCGTCTTACATGTTGCAAAACATGTAGTGATAAATTATACTTGAATCAAACGTTAGCTGCACAAATCAATTACCATCTCAAACATTTTTAATATAAAACCGTAAAGGTTGTGCACAGAGCTTTGGTATAAAAGCTTTGTGTCTAGTATGGATTTGTCATACAAATATTTTCTGTTACTTAGAAATCCTGATTGGTTCCAATTTCCTCATAACTAAACTAGAAAAACTGTTAGAAGCCATGTTTTGCTGAAGCCATTTGACTCGGTAACCATTATGATTCCTTTTTAAGCCTGTATTTTTGCTATTTACCTCCTCGCCCATATACAGTGATATCGATTTGTTCTTATCTGATGATGGGTCTAGGCCCGAAACGTCAGCTTTTGTGCTCCTAAGATGCTGCTTGGCCTGTTGTGTTCATCCAGCTCCACACTTTGTTATCTCAGATTCTCCAGCATCTGCAGTTCCCATTATCTCTGATCACAATTTGTTCTTATCTGTTTCCTTCATTCATTTTTGCAGGTCTTTCTCAATACATTATTTAATTCCTCCATGACATTTACTAACGGTCTATTGTTGCATACTACAATGATTCCTTTAGCTATGTTATGGTCAGGGAGGAGTTGCTTTGAGAGTCTTCCAAAAGTGACTCCAGACCCCATGAAGTCTCATGATATCAGATCAGACATTGTCAATGAAAACTACTGATTATTATGTACTGCTCCCCTCACACTCAGCTGATAATCAGTCTTCCTTTATAGTGCACGCTACTTGTAGAATGCATTGAGACTGACAAGGGAGCAAATGCTCTAGCTGTGGAGCATCATCATCCATCACCAAGAGTGGCACACTAACATCACTGTCAACTAAGCTTATCAACTCCCAAGAAATAGCTGCAAGACAGGCTCTGCAACAGACCATGTGGGAACAAGCAACATGGAGAAATCTACTTGATCTCAACTTCAACAATACATCTGACCATAATTATACGAGCAGAAGTGACCACCCCACAGTGCTTGTGGAGATGAAGTCCCACCCTCACATTGAGCATAAACTATGTTATATTGTGTGACACTACCCGTGTGTTAAATGGGACCAAACTTAGTTGGATCTAGTGACTTGTGCATTAACAAAGTACTGTGGGACACCGGGAAACAATTGTATTCAGCCACAATGTGTAGTCTCAAGACCTGGCATATTTCTCACTCAATTATTCCCATCAAGCCAGAAGGTCAACCCTGGTTCAATGAAGAATGCAGAAGGTCATGCTGGGAGCAACTAGGCATAGGTAAAAAAGATCTCCATGATCTTAGAAATCTGACAGAGCTACAACTCAGGATTACTTAGATGCTGAACAATAGAAGCAGCATGCAATTCATGGGGCTAAATGATCTCACAACCAACTGTTCGGATCTAAGGTCTACTATTCTACCACATTTAGTTATAAACATTGGTAGACAATTAAATAACGGACAGGTGAAGGAGGGTCCACAAACACCCTAATCTTCAAAAATGGAGAAGCCTTACATATTAGTGCAAAGGACAAGGTTAAAGGGTTTACATTTACCTTCAGCCAGAATGAGTGGATTATTTATTTCGATTCCCTCTAATGGTCCTCCAACATCACATACCAGCCTTTAACTAATTCAATTCACTTCATGTGATGCTAAGAAATGGGCAAATGGGTAGAACTGGACACTGAAAGGCAATGTGTCTGGACAATATTTCAGCAATAATGATTAAAACTTGTGTGCTAGAAGAAGTTCTAGCCACTCGCTAAGCTGTTAGAGTACAGCATCTACTGAACAATGTGTGAAATTGTCCAAATATGTCCTGTACGCAATAAAAGCAGGACAAACCCAAGCCAGCCATTTGCTTATCAGTCGGCATGGTGGCTCAGCGATTAGCACTGCAGCCTCACAGTGCCAGGGACCCAGGTTCAATTCCAGCCTCAGACGACTGTCTCTGTGGAGTTTGCACATTCTCCCCGTGTCTGCGTGGGTTTCCTTCGCATGCTCTGGTTTCCTCCCACAGTCCAAAGATGTGCACGCTAGGTGGATCGGCCATGCTAAATTGCCCATAGTGTGCAGGGGTGTGTAGGTTGTAGGGGAGTGGGTCTGGGAGGGATGCTTCAAGGGGTGGTGTGGACTTGTTGAGCTGAAGGGCCTGCTTCCACACTGTAGGGAATCTAATGTAAGCCTTATCAATCTCCTCTCCACCATTAGCAAAATTATAGATGGGGTCATCACCAATGTTCTATCAAGCGGTACTTACAATGTGCTCATTGACACCCAGTTTGGATTCTAGCAGAGTTGAGGGACTCCTGGCCTCACTATGGACATGGTCCAAACCTGGCTAAACAAACTGAATGCTGGAGGTGAGGTCAGGTGACCATTAACATCAAGGCAGCATTAAGTGAATATAGCATCAACGAACTCTAGAAAAACAGGAATGAATGGAAATATGGAAGCAAAAAGCTCTGCTGCTTAGTCATACCTAACACAAAGCAAGCTAGAGATAATAGGAACTGCCAATGCTGGAGAGTCTGTGATAACCAGGTTTAGAGCTGGATGAACACAGCAGGTCAAGCAGCATCAGTCTTGACCCGAAACATCAGCCTTCCTGCTCCTCTGATGCTGCTTGGCCTGCTGTGTTCATCCAGTTCTACACCTTGTTATCTCACAAAGCAAGATAGATCTGGTTATTTTATCTCAATTATCACAGCCACAGGACGTCAATTCAAGAATTTCTCAGTGTCATATCTTGGATGTAAACATCTTCAGCTGCTTCATGAACGACCTTTCCTCCATCATAAGGTCAGAAATGGAGATGTTTGCGAGTGGTTGAACAATGTTTAACTCCATTTGCAAAACTCAGACATAAAGCAATCCATGTCTGCACTGTAGAGATTCTATGATTTGATGTCCATATGAGGCAAGAACCAAATAACATCTAGACTTAGCTGTTATATGGTAAGTAATATTTGTACTTCACAAGTGCCATGCAATGACCATTGCCAACAAATGGTCATCTACTTATTACACTTTTATGATGGCATTCCGTCACTGAATCCCCTATTATCAACATCCTGAGAATTACGATTGACCTGCATGTGAACTGTATTAGCCATATAAGTACCCTAGCTACAAAGTCAGGTAAGAGACCAGGAACTCTACAGCGAACAATTCTCCTTCTGTTTCCCCAATGCCTTTCCATTTTCTACAAGGCACAAATCAAGAGTTTGATGGAATATTCCCCGCTTACTTGAATGAATGAGGCTCCAACAGCATTTAGAAGGTTGACACGCCCAGGATGAATCGGCTAGCTTGATTAATGTCCCAACCATCAGCTTGTCATTCATTCCCTTTACCATGACACACAGTGAACTGCAACAACTCACCAAGGTTCCTCAGATAGCACCACCCAAACTCATAACCTCTGCCAGCAAGAAGGCCAAGAGAAATGGATGCATGGGAGCACCACCTTCATGCTACCTACCATTGTACCTTGAGAGCATATTGCCACTTCTTTACTGCTGCTCAGGCAAAATCATACAACCCACCACCTAACAGCAATCTGTGTGTCACTACACCCCAAGGACTGCAATAATTTAAGAAAGAAATCTACCTCCACCTTGCCTAGGGCAATTGGAGAAGGGCATTAAGTGATAACCTAACCAGTGATACATATCACATGAACAATTAAATAAAATCCTCTCATTACATAAATTTATTACTCTCATTCACTATGGGGAAATACACTAGAAACCCGCAAGCATCCATTACAATTTCACAGCATGGAAACAGGTCATATATTGCAATGTTATTTATGATTCCCATTAACCTCCTCCTATCTTCATCTCAACCCTCTGATACATCCTTCTATTTCTTTTTCCATGTTTTTGATAAATGTATACTTTCTTAATAAAAGTGGTCAGGAGTTTTATACTCTCACCATTTTTCAGTTTGTTGTATATTTTAATTGCTGCAAGTATTATTATGAACTTGGTTAAAAGCCTTTCTTTTACTTAATTTCAGTATTCACTGGATAATTGTGACAAACCTATGTGCTATTCAACCCTGTCACTGCTGTAATAATAATTTATTTTGTAACACAGTGGGAGGAAAATTGGATAACACCAGTAATCAGGCATTGGAATCACAATGCATGATTAAACCGTAACTGTTTGTAAAGCTACAGACAGCAGACAAACAAGTTGTTGAGTGGCTGTGCACCTCAACTGGGAGACGAAGCTTACATGAGAGTAGTGCCTTTGATGAATGGTAAATGTGGGAATGTTTTGAAATACACTTTCAGCTCAATGTAAAATAGGGATAAACACCTCACTTCAGAGACATTCCAATATGGTCCAGTTGAGAGAAGCTCAAAAAGCACTCAATGGATGATTCATGAATGCAGAAGTAGTTTTTTTTAAAAAATGGTAATTACTTTAAAATATTTGGCAAATTTATAATGGTTTTGTTTTCAAAGTAAAGACCTTTTAATTATGTAGATCAATTAAAAGGGATATATTACATTTTTTGGAATGATGAGTATTTATCCTTTGGGGTTTGGGGCCACTCTGGAAGTAGTATTAACAGGAAGGAAACTGAAGATAATGAGTTTGTATTATCCATAGCAGATGGATGGTAAGTTTTTGGAATGTTGTACAGTTGAGAATCAATAGAATAATAATATCCAATAGATCAATTATTTGATGAGTAGATCTTGGACAGCCAATAGGAATAGGGACTTGCTCGCTGCCTACTCCTTTCTCTTCTTTCCCTTACCTTCCCTGGCCTGCTCACTATATACCTTGTCGCAAAAGAGTTATCCCCACGATGACCAGGTTTTGGAATGATAGGTCAGACTCCTATAAAATGGGACTGCTGCCTCTGTGAGAATGTTGATGCAGCAGATGTGTTGATTCAGCAACACACTGTGTTTTTCTCATTAGACTGTTTCTCATAGAGCCCTTGCTTTCATTGAATAGGAGCTGGCTGAATCCAGTTGTTATGAGGAGTTAAATCACTGGCAGGTTTCAACCCAACAGCCACCTTCTGTTTTGATACAGTAATTGAAAGACTCAAGAAGCAGCAAACTCCACGGAATACAAATGTCATGACTGCTGCCTGCATTCAAAAAAGAATTTGCACTTATATAGTGAATTTTTAAGACAAGGTTTACTGGCTGATACCAGGTATGGATGCACTGGCTTATGAGGAGAGGTTGAAATGTTGGGCCTGCACTTGTTGGAAAATAGACGAATGAGTAGCACCCTTATTGAAACATACAATTTCTTCCTGGTCAAGATGGTGATGGCGTAGGATATGCCAACCAGAGCTCTTCTACTCCTTCTGTTTCTTTCTTTTTTTCTCTCTTTTTCTCCCCCTTTGGTCTATAGGTGGGTCCCAACTTGGTCTTTCAGTGCTTGTGGGGGGTCCCCGCCTGGTCTCTCAGTGGGTTGTGGGGGGTCCCAGCCTGGTCTCCCAGAGGCTTGTAGCGGATCCCAGCTGGTCTCTTGGCATCTCAACGCCTGGTGTCTTGCTAGTACGTTGGCCGGTCACTCAGCGACTCATGGCAGTGTCTTGGTTCAGCATGTGAGTGGATCCCACCTAGGTATGTTCCCAAGGCACCGGGGAGATCAGAGAGGCAGCAAATTTAGCAGCAGCGACAGTATCAGTGGGGAGCATCAGGAACAGACAACTGAGGTCTCCCAGCGAGTAAAATAAGTGGAGGGCTCATCGAAGACTGTGGAACTTTTAACTACTTCCTTTTTTCTCCTAGTTTAAACAATAAATGACTTTAATGAAACTCTTTTCTATTTCTTTATTTTTCTTCTATTCTATGAAGTAATGCTTAACTTTTTAACTCTCATTTCTCTCATTACTTTGTAACTAAGCATTTTGTTTACCTAGGTACTTTGGTACCTATAATGGCACCATGAGTGATGACATATTGCAATTTTGATGTACTCCTGTACTTCTGTATTTTAATACACATGACAATCAAATCTAAATCTCAATCTATTCTTAGGAGACTTGACAGGCTAGATGCAGAAAGGTATTTTCCCCTTGTGGGAGCATTTATGACAAAGATCAGGAGGAATTTCTTCCCTCAGATGGTGTGAGATTCTTTGCTGCGGAAGTCTGTTGAGGGCGGTCCCTTTCATGGCTGAAGTAGATAGCTTTTCAATCAGTAAGAGAATCAAAGGGTATGAGAAAAGGCGGAGAGTGGAGCTTCGTTATTGGATCAGTCGTAATCTCACTGAATGGCAGAGCAGACTTGATGGCTGAATAGAGAAAGCAAGAACTGGGAAGAGAGTACAACCAGGGTGGGAGATATCTTTGATTATGTTAGCTGCTTTCCCAAGGCTGTGGAAGTATAGATGGAGTCAATGGAATCAATGCATGATTGACTGAATTGTGTTCGCAACTAATTACAGTTTTGGGCAGAGCAGTTAACATTCCAAGCTGTGATGCTTCTGGATAGGATGCTTCCTGTGGTGCCTCTATGAAAATTGATCAGAGTCATTTTGGACATGCTGAATTTCTTTAACCTTCTAAGGAAATAGAGGTATTGTCATCCTGGTAAAGTCACATGCGCTCTGCCTGTTCCCTTCTGTTCAAAAAGATGACAACAATTTCTCCTGTGCTGGTATAGAGTGCCTAGGATTTCTTTGATGGACCAGCAAATAATGAATTGGTAAATATTATGTATGGCATTTACTCAAGTCTAGAATGTTTCCATATATTTTTAAGGCCACAGACATTTCACGGCCATAGCTGGAGGTATAAGAGCTATTCTAAAACTCTTGGTGGTAAAAGCCAGCAGCTGAAAGTCCTTCTCTCCTTCCTCTATCCCTCTTCATGAACATTTTCCTCTTCTTTGTTATTTTTACTCTCCCATAGGGAAGTTTAACCATTACACTCTGGGTGCAGGTCATCTGACCAGATCCGTTGAAATCATAATCAAGCCTTCCATCATATGCAGCACCAAATTAATTTAGCGTCTCTAAACAACTCTTCAACTCACCAAACACTTCCACAAGCTCAGGGCTAGTAGAGATTAACTGGCAACTAGTTTGTAAGTTTGTGATGGTTACTTTAAAGAGTGTCTCAAGGAGGCTTTTCTGTAGCTTAACACATTTTCTTCTGTGTGACATTAAGAGAGCAGGTTAGATGAATGTTGAGGTGAACAATGAAGCACTGATTTCAAGTCAATATTGTATAACAGGTGCTATCACAAGCTGCCTTCACTGTATATTTCTGATTAAGTCTCTAAATGCCAAGATTCTCACATTCAGCATGTATAATACTCGGTGTGCTTACATTGTGTAAATGTCATTTCAGTAGCTAGACAGTACATATACCACAAAAAATTATATCATAGGAAAAGTATTACAAGTTATTACTAAAGACGTTAGAGCAGGGCACTTTATAATCCATTATAGTTAGTCAATGCCAAGGACAGAGCAAAAAGTGTGTGTGTGAATTTGTTCCATCTGCCTAATGTGCTTGTGGTAGATTCCAGGTATCATAGTCACAGAAGAAGAGTATGTTGATGAAGGGGTTTTGCATTTTGACTTTTGTGAACAATCTAATGCTGTGTTGTAGAAAATACACATCTTTTTTATTTTACATTATTTCGGATTGCCAACCAAAATAGGAAAGGGATTCTGCTAAAAATGAAGGATATGTGAGGAGTTGTTAAACTTAATGATAACAAGTAACTGGAACTCATTGTGAATTATGTTTACACTGTTGCTTTGTTGAAGCGGTAGAAGTTGCCCGAGAACAAAAGGCACTGTGGGCATGTGTTTAGAGCAGACATTTCCCAGGCAAAATAAACTTTATTTTGACTATGGATAATTGTGGAAACCAGGAGTTATCATCATGTCAACAATTCTCCAGCTCCTGGGCTAGGGGACGGTTTGAATGTGAATAATACAGAGACAGAAATTCTCTAGACTGTGAAGTCATCAATGCCCAAAAGATAGCTAGCAATTCTGTACTACCATTTGCTATAAGCTGTTGCTTCTAATGAGTGGCTGAGAAACTGAATGATTAGTGTGCCAAGCCACCCCTTTGTATTCAGCAAAGAGCTGAAAGGATGTGGATATAAAGATCGGAGATCACAAGCACATGGTCCAAAAAGGCCAATTAACTGACGCTTTGTTGACAGGTGTCAGATGGTCTGCTAGATGAGGTGGTTCACAAAGCAGTGCCACAAAACCATGCAGAGCCAGCCCAGAGATAGATAATGGTAGAGGTCAGCTTGGTCACTGGCACTAAAAGGAATGCTTAGCTGTGTCAACAGTTATGGAATGATCCTCTGTGCTCCACAAGAGTAAGTGCCACCCCGACACAGGAACCCCAGAGATTCCTGATAGCACATTCCACAAGCGCCCATCTGCTCCATGTTCAACTGTCTGTGATCCTGAAGCAGGCAAATTGAAAAGGGTGAGTTTGCATCAAGCCGGGATACACACAGCATGTTTGGGCACTCCAGACAAAAGCACCTTGGGTTTGACTTGAGAGGTCCAATGGAGCTAATTACAGAGCAGTTCCCTCCACCCCAGCTGCACATGTCACCTCCAGATAGTAGATGGAAAAAGGAAGAAAACAACATGCTGAGGACACAAAAGTGGCATGGATGACTCTGTATTGTTCATCTTAAATTGTCTGCTCCAATTTTTTTTCATGTAGCTGTGAAATGTAGTGAGGTCACACTCATTTAAGATAAAAATAGCTTCTTCAGGTATTCCAAGGACTAAAGAAGTTGTAATCAAAATTGTTCACCTCAGACAAGCAGTTGAATTCTTAAATCTGATTGCAGATAGCCTCAGAAGTTATCAAGATCCTTCACAGGTCATTTTGTTCACTGTAGCCAAAATATTGCACTACAGTGTAAATGATACTGAGGCCAACAGAAATGTGCAGGTATTATGCTAGGGTCTGCTGTGCATATATCCCCCATCTTTTTTCTGAATGGGAGCATGGAAACAGGGATGATTCAACACACCTTTGGAGGCAGAAGTTCATACTCTCTCGCAGCTTTTTAAAGTAAGTGCACTAACTTTCAATGCTGGGTGTACAATGGGAATTCCAGTGACCTGTTGAGAGGAGCTGTACAAGGTGTTGCCTTTTTTCAGGTTAAATGCTGTTCTACGAGACGCTCAAGCATTTAACAGCATTTCAGTCATTTACACAAACTCTGAAATGTTGACAATAATGCAATGATAGGAAAGTACAAAGGAAGTGCTACAGCTTTTCTCCCAGCCTGTGGCCTATTTTGAGGGACTGTACTGCACATCAAGGGATATCATTTGCCGACTGAAACCGAGGAACTCATTTAACCTCACGTCATCGGATATTACTGTCTTTTCTCACTGACTCCTGCTTTCTGTTGAATGGTAAGAAGAGAGTGCAGACACCTTAAGGTGAGATCAGCTGATGATGCCACACACTCAGTAATATTGATCAGTAAACAATTATTCATCAACAGAGTGCAACAATGGCCAAATCCACACTTTGGGCAGATCAGGGACTGCATGACATGGAACCAACAGAAAGTAACACAACTGACCAAGGCATAGACTAGGAGGGACATTCGAAAGAGAATATTAAATTAATGCATCATTGAGCACGAGAAGCCACGGGGAAACTAATTCAAACTCCTTGCTAGGATGAATGAGAACTGTATGGACTTACTTTCGCTGTGTAACTTTAGTTGGCTTTACAGCAAGCAGCTTCTGGTATGTCAACCTTCTTATCTCTACAATCCTTCAATTTTTCTGCTGCTGAATAAATGTTTACTGATCCATAGGATGATATGCATGGTATCGTTGAATTCTTTGACTTTCAAGTACATTTTCACAATTCTGACTATCAATGTAAAAGCAGCCAGAGCACGAACATCGCATGGTGCTTTGGTTAGGCAGTTTATAAGGCTTCAGTCAACAACTGATAGCTGGCAGTTGTGCAGTGATGTCTCTCATGAAAGATACAAGGTTGAGTGGAAACCTGAGCCACCCCCTTCCATTATATTGCCGTGAAATCCTTGTGCATTCTGCAACAAATCTTCAAACCTGTAAGAGCATGAAGATCTGCAGAGAGAAGCCACACAATGAAGAAGAGTGAACTTCCCATTGTACATCTCCTGGTCTCCAATTGCATGTGCACTCCCTGGAAACACTAATGCATAAAAGAAGCTCTGCATCCAGAGATGTTTGAAATTATCACTGCCTCACACTCTTGCACTGTGTGTGTGTGTGTGTGTGTAAGTGTAAAATGAAATGTGTATGTCAGACCAGAGCACACATTAATTTTAATTTCAGTGTCGTCCATATTTAAGTACAAGGCCTGGGTTGCAGTCATCAGCGTCCATGGTGCAATGTTACCTGTAGTCAAGGAATCAGTTACTTGTCAAAGATGAGCAATATTTGGCCATTATAACTTCTTCCATCATCAGGATGTCTGATGGCGCTGGTTATCTTGCAAATGGCTGTGACCTAACCAGTGTTGAAAATGAAAGAAGCATTTTAAGAGTGTGAGTGTGTCTATATATATATATATAAAATATATATATTTTAAATTGCCATGTAATTTTTACTGCTATGTTACCAGTGCTACCTCCGTGCACTCAGCAAGTTATTTTTTCTTTCTCACCCTCATGTCTTTACTTGCCCTTACTTCCACAGCCAAGGTTGTGATAACATGCTCAGGGATCACCCTTTGCTCTTGAGGATTTTACTAGTTTTTCCACTGGAGCATTTGAATGAAGAGGATCCAAGCTAATTTAGAGGGTCCTGGCCAGATGTAATCCCAGTGTCATTGACTTGGTCTTCTGCATCACATGCAAAGGGAGTGAAGTCAAAGTTGCTTGTTCCCGCTCACCTTACCATTGATGTTATCCACGACAGTCAATAGAGATGGAGTGCAGGTCCATGTGCGTATCCAGCAGAGACTGCGTGTGCTGAATCTGGCTCTACATTGGTGGTTATCAGCATCTCCATGGAAACTGTCAGGTGCACATACGGTGAAGCCAACATGGCTCTGATAATACTGGTGAATTGCTCCATGCACATGCTGAGAAAGGTCACTGAACTCAAAATGTCGATGCTGCTTTCTCTTTGTAGATGTTGTATTTCTCCAACAGTTTCTCTTTTTATTTGTCACTTTAACCTCATCATTGGAATTCAGATCATTTGCACATGTTAGGCCAAGGCTGTAATCCAGTTTGTATCATCTTGGTGAAACCTACATAGCTTCTTTGTAAAGAATTCCACTTGACAGCCCTATTAACAGCTCTTCTCATCGCTTTGCCGATGATGGAGAGTAAACTGGCGGTTCGGTAATTGGCAGGGGACAGGTCATATCTGAGCAATTTTTCACCTTGTCATGTAGATGCCACTATTACAGCGCCACAGGAACAGCTTTGCTGGATACACTGTTGCAACTGCTTCAATTCATATTCCATATTGATAAGAAAATTCTCCCAAAGCCCTTTACAAGGATTGCCATGCAACATTTGACGCTGAGCCACACATTATAGTCAAATTCAACAGTATAAAATTTCTCACTTGCTTTCAGACAAGCTATGCAACAATTTAAAAACAGTGCAACAGTGGAGAGATGTGATGGTGAGGTCAAGCTGTGCACTAGAAATGAACATGTAGAAGCCGCTAAAGAAGCAAAATACTGCAGATACTGCAGATCTGAACTAAGGGCTGAAAGCGCTGGAAAAGCTCAGCAGGCCTGGCAGCATCTGTCGCCAGTTCTGTAGAAGAGTCATATCAGACATTTCTACCTCCACAGATGTCAATAGAAACTTTTGAGTTTCTCCTGTACTTTCTGTTTTACTGTGGAAACTGAAGCTTTGTTTTCAGATGATATTGTTGAAGGGTAGCATGTACAGGAGGAATAGGAAACTTATAGATGTTTATGGGACAAAAGGAGCCCATTAGCCCACCGTATTTGTACTAGGTAATAAAGGTCTGACAACATCAATTCCAGTTTCCAGCTTTTGGCCCACAGCTATGCAGGCTATGGAATACGTGTTAATGTCCAAACACAACTTAGATATTACGAGTTCTAACTAAACTACCTTTCAGGCAGTAGGTCCCAGACACCTACCTCCCTTTGAATTGAAAAAAAAATCCTCAACTCTTCTCTAAACCTTCTACCTCTTATTTTAAATCCATATTTCCTAATTATTGATCCTTCTACGAATGGAAAAAGTGCCTCCCTATTCACCCAATCTATGGCATTTATAATACCATACATCTGTATGAGGAACCTGCATCTTGACGGAAATTAACACCAAACATTTTAATCTTTCCTCATAGCTCAGAATCTCCTTCCCAGGCTATTCCTGGTAATTCTCTTCTACACCTCTTCTAGTATAATTACATCCTGAAGACTGGAACTGTATGCAAAGCTCCAGTTGTGGGCCTAACTTGCATTTCATGCAGTTGCAGGATAAGGTCCTTGCTCTTGCATTCTAGTCCTTGGCTAATAAAGCCAAATACATGCCTTCTGAACCCTACTACCTTCCAGCATCTGTGGATAGGTATACTGAGGTCCCTCTGATCTTCAGTACTTTCCAGGATCCAAACATGCATACTGTATTCACTTGCCTTGTTTGTCTTCCTTCAGCGCATTACCTCATGCCTCTCTGAATTGAATTCCATTTGCTTCTCGTCTATCTACCTGAGCAATTTGTTGATATCCTCCTGTAGTTTACAGCTTCCCTCCTCCAAATTTACTAGCTGAACAATTTCCAGGTCACCTGTGAACTTCTTCATCAAGTCTCCTACATTTAAGTATAAATCATTAACAAACGCTACAAGCAGCAAGGCCACTGGCATCAAGAACCCCACTCAACAACCTGCAGTCACAGAAATATCCTTCTAATATCACCCATGCTCCCTATCTTTCAGCCAGTTTTGGACCCAAGGTGTCACTTTGCCTTAGATCTCATTGGCACCTATTTTCTTCACAAGGCTGCCATGAGGGGCCTTCTTGAAAGTCCTACCTGAAGTCCATGTGGACCACATCAAACGCATTACCCTCATCAACCCTCCCAGTTACATCATCAAAAAAAATGATTAAAGGAGGTGGTCAGTGCTTGTAAGAGGTAAAGAAGAATGAACAAAACTAGGGCAGATATTTTCTTCTAATCAACCTGTTCAGAGATGTTCTTAGACATCTCTAGAGTTGGTGGGACTTAAACTCAAGCCTCCTTGCTCAGAAGCAGGGACACTACCACCATGCCACAGGATCCCTAGAAACCCAGTGTATTTTTGATGTGTTGTGATAAGAGGGGAGCCAAAAAGCATAGTCTACTTATCTGTAAAATCATGGAAATTTCTTGGTCAACTTTATTAAAAGTTTCAGAGAGGATGCGAAGGATGCAGAGGAATGCAACATAGGAGCATTGATAAAAGGAGCAGGAGTAGGCCATTCAGCCCTTTGAACTTGCTCTGCCATTCAACATGACAATGGTTAATTATCTAAATCAGTACCTGATCCTGCTTTCTCCCCATATCCTTTGATCCTTTTAGCCCTAAGAAATATATCCAATCATTTCTTGCAAACAATCAATGTTTTAGACTCAACTGCTTTCTGCAGCAGAGAATTCCACAGGCTCACCACTCTCTTGGAGAAAACGTTTCGCTTCAGCTCATTGGCCTACTCTGTATCCTTGAACAGTGACCCCTTGTTCTGGACTCCAGTTTGGAGTTTTGTCACAGCCAACTCAATGGTATGGTATTTTTCATGAACTTCCCCATTATTGAGCTTGGGTATAATCATAGCAGATTTCTAGGACTCTAATTGGATTCATTAGCCGTAGGATATAAGAACATAAGAACTGGGAGCAGGAATACGCAATTCAGGCCCTCAAACCTGCTCCACCATTTGATACAATCATGGTTATTCTCATCTCAGCCTCAACTCCACTTTCCTGCCCATTTTCCACAACCCTTCAACTCATTACTAATTAAAATTCTATCTATCTCTTTATTAAAGTTACTCAATGTCCCAGTATCTACCACACTCTGAGGTAGTGAACGCATTAGATTCATATACTTTTGTAAGAAGGAATTTGTCCTCATCTCTTTTTTTCAATTTACTTCCTCATCCTAAAACTATGACTTTTGTTCTATATTGTCCCAAATGAGGAAACATCCTTTCCACTTCTACTTTGTCAATCTCATTTAGCATCTTCTCAATCTCCATTAGATCTCCTTTCATTCTTCCAGAGAGTATAAGCATAAACTCAATCTCTTTTCATAAGACAAGCCCTTCATCTCTGGAATCAATCTAGTGAACCTATAACAACAACATCTTTCCTGAACTAAGGGAGACAAAATTGGATGCAGTTCATCATGTGTGGTCTCACTAATGCCTTGTACAATTGCAGCAACACTTCCTTACTCTTATACTCTAATCCTTCAGCAATAAATGCCAAAACTCTTTTTGCCTTCCTCATTGGCTGTTGTGCCTGCATACTAGTAGGATCGCTTAGTTCTATCTATCGCATACCATTTTCTATTGTTTTGGAGGCATGCGGTCATGCATTGTAGCTTCATCAAGTTAACACCTCATTTTTAATTCTCTGCTTACCTGGCTGTCCCACACACCACATTGAATCTGAGTTGGCTGCTTGATTTTGCTGTTATGATCAAATCATGGTAAAATACAACCAATCATTCTCACAGCGCTGCATAACTGTTCAGTTTTGAGTTGTTCAATCCATTTTTAAACCTCTTTGATTTAAAACAATGTACAGTAGGAGATAAATTATATCCCGACGCAAAATGTCAACTTTCCTGCTCCTCTGATGCTGCCTGGTCTGCCGTGTTCCTCCAGCTCCACACTGAGTTTTTGTAAAACACGATTTTGATTCCTCCTTCAGTTTAAAGTGAAACCCCGTCATAGACCTGACAAAATTTAATCAAAGCAACGTGGAGCCTATTGGCTCTTTTATAAATGGCTTGTTCTGATTAATTGCTAATTGTTATTATGAGTCTTTTAAAGATGAGCTTACATGGGAACATGTAATGGCCCAGGCTCTGGATAAAGTGCTAGCTGAATTTGTTTTTATATAGTATAAAGAAGACCTTGCATTAGGGCTAAGAAAGGCCTACTTTGGCCGCCATAAAAATCTTCCATGGTCCAGAATGATACCAGGCTGTGTGTGCACACTTTTCTGACATGAGGTGCACCAATCAAATATTGGTAAACAAATCCATCTGTGTACACCTACATCTGTTTGGCACATATAAGATAGGCAGATCATGATATTTCTCACTGTACAACGCTAATGTGACATCTACACTTATATATTGGAGCTCGCCCATCCAAGGAACTACATCAGAAACTGAAATACTTCATAGACAACATTACCCACTCCATCCACGCCTCCCAAGAATTTGTCAACATCATCAAGGACACCAGAATAGAAGAGGATGAGATGATGATATCCTTCGACGTAACAGCACTACTTACACCCATAAACGTTGACCGAGCCAAAGAGACAATTGCCACACTGCTGGATGAATCAGGAAGACAGACCCCGCACAACACCAATAACGTCAACTAGGAGAGCACCCTGAAACTGCTGGATCTGTGCCTCACAGCCCACATCACCTTCAACGACAATATATGCAAACAATTTAAAGGAAAACCAATGTGATCCCCAATATCAGCACTGATTGCAGAAGCAGTAATGCAAAGATTTGAACAGACAATCCTCACTGCTATACAACCCAAACTCTGGGATCCCTAAATAGATGACACCTTCATGATTGTCAAATGCACAAGACAAGAAAAAACACGCCAACAAATAAGCAATATCCTCACTGGAATAAAATTCACAAAAGAAGAAGAGAACAATAGCCGTCTACCCTTCCTAAACATAATGGTAGAAAGTAAGAACAATGGGGAACTCCAGACTAACGTATACAGAAAAACCACATATACAGGCCAGATACTTAATTACACCAGCAACGACCCCCAACACCCATAAAGAGAGCTGTATCAAAACATTATTCAAATGAACCACAACATACTACAGCAAACTGGAATTGTGCAAAGCAGAACAAGAGCACTTCAATGTAGCTTTTAAAAAGAATGGATACCCAAAATGCAAATCCACCATTTAATCTATGACAGACCACAACAAGAAAACACAACACAGCCGGACACACAAGATCCCTACTGTGCATCAGAGGCATATCAGAGATGACCACAAGACTACTCAGACCCTTAGGTGTCAGTGTCACCCACAGACCAACAACCACCCTGCGACCGCCACTGACAAATGTCGTGTCCCATACTCACAACCAATAAAACTAATGTAATACACAACGTACCATGCAAGGCCTGTGTGAAACATTACATCGGCCACACTGGATGAAAACTGACAATAGTGATACACAAGCACCAACTAGCCACCGAGAGATATGATCAATTCTCGCTGGTCTCAATACACGCGGACAAAGAAGGACACAAATTTGCCTGCGACAACACATCCATAAGAGCATAAGGCAAACAGACACATGCCAGGGAATTCCTGGAGGCCTGGCATTCAAAACGGAACTCCATCAACAAACACATTGCACGGGACCCGACATACAAACCACTGAGAAACAAAACTGGAAGTAATACCAACCACCCAAGCAAACCGAGGTAGATAAATTACAAGTGGGACAGAACACCAACACTTCACCGGAGGTGCACTGATGATGTTACCCAGCAGGGTGACAAAACCTCTGCAATCAAGTACACTGGTTTGACAAGCAAGTCTACAACCTAATATGACAACTGTGCTGGAACAGTTAACTTTTTCTGACCAGCTCTCTTGTCTTAGTTGATAAGGGCTCGGTTTTTCAGAATAAGGCAATCCTGCTTGAAGCAGGTAGTTGATGGTGCACAGCTTCATTATTGTCTCACATGAGCAGATTTCTCAGTTTCCCCCATAACCGTCCTGGTTCAAGGGGTTCAGGGGCAACATAATCCTCTTGTGGTATTTCCATGCCTGACACAGCAGCTAAAGGGTGGTGGAAACACAAAACTACTCTTGCCACAAACAGCGTTTTGATTCCTTCCTTGGAGGAAGGAACATTTCCAGCATCCAATTTTGTTTTCCTTGGATCCTCCATCACACATTGTGGTTGCACAAAAAAAAATGCCTTGAGCTCCACTCCACTATTTCAGCAGTTTAAATGGATGCACAATACTGTTAACAAGCTATGTTGATTGATCCTGTAAGCACAATAGCATATGTTGCATTGCAATCCCCAAAGCCAACAGAATAACTGTTCAATAATAATACTTGAAACGCTTAAGTAATATTGAGTTAATCCTTTCGTTGTACTCAAATGGCATTTTCTACACTTAAATCGTCAGTGCCAAAAGGCTTTTAATTGAGTGGCTGTATTTGTGTAATGCACCTCTCCTTCTATAAAACAGCCATTGATGTTACAGTATGGGGATTGGCAAACACTGCTGTTACCATTGTAGATGATCATTTGAATTTTTATAACGTAGCTGTCAGTCAACCAAAGCATTTATCTCTTTGAACTCACCCAACAGATCAGTGCTTGAGGAATGAGTTTGATGTATAGCTCTAGACAAAAATAGTGTTCAGAGTCATTAATTTCTGCCCTGGATAATGCACCAGGGTGTTAATCTTCATCGGTTTTCGAAATATGTATGAAACCCCATCCATTGCACTTCAAGTTAACATTCTGCTAACTGCAGCAGAATTGATGGACAATGATTTGCTAACACATTGGTAAAATGACATACAGCTGAACAGTATTAATTTCAAACTCAAGAACTCAATTCAATGTCCTTCGTTGAATGCTGGACTGAAAATAAAATGTGACTAGCAAATTAAAGTAAAGGAACAAGTGTTTGATTTGTTTCTACGTAAGGGAATACCTTTAGACTTTTAGCATAGAAAGCTTTCTGGATTTCAGTGAAATGCTCAAAATTGTCCAACTTAATTTCATAACATTAGTGGAAATCCAGAGCTTGATACAATTGAAAAAAAAATGTTTTTCACTTGCAGCTGTGCCTATTTTTCAGTAAAATGTAGAGACACAAGCATCCAATATAGAGGCTAGGACAAGCACAGGACATATCCTCATAAGACATACCATATTGATAAAGGAAGTGGTGGATGATTAAAAGACATTTGGATAAATAAATGAACAGGAAAGATTTGGAGGGATATGGGCCAAGAGCGGGCAGGTGGGACTAGATTAGTTTGGGATTATATTCGGCATGGATGTGTTGGACCTGTTGCTGTGCTGTCTGACTTCACAGCAGTGAGAGACATGCAGCAACCCATGCCTGAGGCAAGAATATTCACAGGGCACATAGTCATTGGAACAGCGGAGATCAGAGTTGTGTGCCATGGTCATGTGGAACCCCAGAGACAGCACACTCTGTGTGAAATTCCCAAGAGATCAAGGATTCTGATGGGCCATTCCCTTGTTTCTGGAACCGTTTTAGAGGATTATGTTAAAGGTGGAGAATTTGGAGGGTTTGCTTCCTTACAGTCAGCAGTTATACAGAAAAAGTTAGACAATTAAAAACCCAGCCTAAGTCCTAGATAGCATTTAAGCTGACCCTCCGCTTCACCACATATTCCTCCAAATCTCATCGCCCCCAATCCCTTCCAACCAGTGGAGTTCTGACAGTTATACATCTACCCGACCAGACACCACTCACTCTGCTGAGCCCGGAAAAATTTAACCCTTCCCCAGCAATGGGGACATGGCACCTCCCCACCCTCTTGCCAGGCTGAAACCCTTCCTGGCACCTGGCACTCGTTCCCCTTCCCCCGACCACTGCTGGATCTGACACAAACCTTTCTCATCTGTTTCAGACAGCCGCTCTCCCACCCTTCCCACCCCTAGCTAAAACATGCTGCCAGCACTGGTGCCCCTCCCCTCATCCCACACCTGCCTCGAGTGGATCTAACAACCTTCTCCAGTTGCAAGTCCTGGCATCTCCCTCTCCTCTGACAGGATGACACCATCCACCCCACCTCCTTCCATGAGCCTGACATACTAAGATAACTAATGTCATCATTTACCAGGCCCCTATTGATCTGGCACCCATACTAATTTACAGCCTAGTACTCTTCAAGGCTGGTCAACTATTTGCCTGGCATTCTACCCACCTGGCTCATGACCCACCTGGCGCCCTGGTACCTCACCTCCTTGGCACCCTAGCTGCTTAGCCAACATTGACCCTACATCACACTTGTCTTATGTAGTTACCCTTTCACAACATTTGCTGAATAGTCTGGCTGTGCTGCTGAAATTGCAACCTCAGAAAACAGCACCGCTGCTGCATAAGGGGACATGGGTTTGTTTTTCCCGGGCTATGCTGCACTAGAGGAGCTTTTACATTTCAGGCATTTTTCATTTGTGGGATGTGGGCATCGCTGGCTGGCCAGCATTTATTACCCATCCCTAGTTGCCAGTGAGAAGGTGGTGGTGAGCTGCCTTCTTGAACTGCTGCAGTCCACAGGCTGTGGGTTGACCTACAATGCCATTAGGGAAGGAATTCCAGGATTTTGACCCATGATAGTGAAGGAACTGCGTTATATTTCCAAGCCAGGGTGGTAAGTGGCTTGGAGAGGAATTTTAAGTTGGAGGTATTCCCAAATGTCTGCTGCCCTTGTCCTTATAGATGGAAGTGCTCATGGGTTTGGAAGGTGCTGTCTGAGGATCTTTTGAGAACTTCCGCAGTGCATCTTGTAGATAGTACACACTGCTGCTACTGAGCGTTGGTGATGGAGGGAGTGAATGCTTGTGGATGTAGTGCCAGTCAAGCAGGCTGTTTTTTTTTCCTGGATGGTGTCAAGCTTCTTGAGTGGTGTTGGGGCTGCACTCATCCAGGCAAGTGAGGAGTATTCTATCACACTTCTGACTTGTACCTTGTAGATGTTGGACAGACTT
This sequence comes from Stegostoma tigrinum, assembly GCF_030684315.1. NCBI lineage: Eukaryota > Metazoa > Chordata > Chondrichthyes > Orectolobiformes > Stegostomatidae > Stegostoma > Stegostoma tigrinum. Next base: position 57,236,506 of record NC_081368.1, on the reverse strand, counting down.
TGAGGAGTCAGGAGGTGAGTTACTGGCCACAGTATTCCTAGCTTCTGGCCTGCTGTTATTACCACTGTGTTAATGTAGTGAGTCCAGGTGAGTTTCTGGTTGTATTTCCAGACATGGTCTGCATTTTTGACAGAGCCAGGATCAGAATTCTCAGCTGCAATGCCAGAAATCAGTATTAACAGAAAACAATAGGAGTGCTGTGGTAATCCAACTGTGTTTGCTATTGCATAGACTATCCAGGCCTGTAATGTCTATTTGAGGACAGCCTTGCAAAATCAGTTTGCACTGCTGGTGCTGGGCTAGCTGCGTTCAGGAAGACACAGGCTACATGCAACCAACAAACAGTTGTTAATGGAACTCCTGTGGCTGCTACCAAAATGATAGATTCTTAATTTAAAACAAAATCTGCTTGAACGCAGACCTGACAAGTAAAGGTGTATGCATCACTGTCAAGCAGATTATTGTTTCTGCTTACTCCCATCTCAAGCATTTCCAACTTCTCCCACCAAATCCCTTTCCGAATCACTTTCTGTCTCCTTCCTAAAACCCAACAATTTACTATTATTGATGACATCATGGTGCTAAAAATCAAATTCCCACAAGAGATGCCCAACAATATTGAGAAGGCATCTGCACCTTAACAGCCTAATATAAGTATCAGATTCATACCTCTGTGCAGTTTGCTTTGGCATATAAAAATTTAAACCCAATTTCTTCATTAGGTTTACAATGATGAATATTCCCTGGCTCTGGAACATTTCCCAGGTAATGCTGAGTTTCTCAGTGTATTTTGGCCAAAGGCATTCCTATCAGCATGAAAGATTGGCAAGTTTCATGTGCAAATTATGTCCAGAGCAAATAACAATCTTTTCATCATCTCGCTCTGGAATCTGAATTTTTGTTCAAGTTTGGCTACCTGTATTCGATCTCTATTGGAACTGGCCCTTTCTTCCTTGAGCCCCAGATGCCAAGGCAATTTTTGAAGTATCACATTTGCCCTTATCTCCTGATTTTATATTAATCTCCAAATATTCTGCTACAGCATGCAGTTTATCTTTTTTTTTCCAATTGTTTCAAATCGCTGAGATTGAAATCCTCTCTTTCAATAAAGGCTTGACCTTCAAAGGTACTTATGACAATTTCCTCAAAAAATATAGACAAAGCAAATGTAAAACTTTGTTTTCACACTAGAAAGTTCAAGCAAACAAATTTCTGTGTTTGAGTTCATATTCTGAACTTGACCCCCAAATTTTGTTGCGATTCCCATGGGGAAACTGTGGACTATCATAACAGAACTTATTGAATGACCTAACAAGCCCCTCACACCAAATGAAGAAATTGCCATCATGATTCCACTTCTTGCAGGCTTCGCTTCGATATATTTTGACATCAGTGTGAATCGCACGTGAATTAACAGGCTCATGAAACATAAGATAAAAAGTTCAATCTCACTGTAAACATTTGACGCAACAAAGATACAGCTTATGCAAACACAAGCATGTGCGTCAAACTCCACACAAACATGATGTTAGGTTGTTACACAGTTCTGCATTGTGCTGTTCTTTAACAATGCAGAATGTGTATAGTTATAGACCCCTGATTGATACAAGGCTTCCCCTCTGAGCTGAGTTTGTGATATTATCTTTAGTAAATCACATTTCTATGAAACCTTTCTCTATTGGGTCACAACATTCCTGATGATCAAGGTTCCAAAGTTCCTTTTCAACTGAACTACTAATAAAATTGAAGTTTCAGAATTTGATTACTTATGGAAAAACGTCTAATTTTTTAGAATCTCAAAGTTATTCATTCATTTTTTTCAGAGTTTCGAGCTTTCTGAGCCAGCTCACACAGAGTCCTTTACTGACAAAATGAAAGGCTGTTGCTTTCCAAAGAATGATTTCTTTCTCCTTTAGGATTTCACCATGTATGTCTGTCTAACTGTGTCCCAAGTGCTTTCAATTTGCACGTGGGTAATTAGCTCCCAGATCTATACTGACAGTTCTCTTGTGTATGAACAGCTGCACTTTGCATCTTAGCACATGGTATTCCTAATCTTAACTTCCTTCTTTTAACATGTCCTCAGGATCAAGGGTCACCATGTCACACAGACCAGTAATTCTCAATGTCCAAGAAGGTAACATTTCATCTCTCTGCTGTTGGTGCAAATGCTGCGTAGTCCTTTTCAAACATTTTGAGAGAGAAATGACCATTACAACAGATTTTAAAAAAAACGCATTTTATTGTGACTGTCTCAGGGCTGTGAACATATCAGTGAAATTTCTGATAATTAGCACAAACCTGCCACATTTAAATATCTATTATTTCAGGGCTTTGCAATATATTTATGTCATTGATAAATATAACTGTTATTTTGAAGTAAACATCAAGTTAAAAAAAGCAGTTCCCTTGACTCCGTTTTGTGCTTAACTCTACTGAGATGCTGAAATCTTGATGCCATTCTCAAGAATATACATTGTTAGGTTAGATTAATCTTATGTTTATTGTCACATGTATATAAAAATACAGTGTTAGGGGTCTTTTCGTATTTTATGCACAAAGTGTGGCCACACTCTGGCGCCATCTTGAAATGCTCAATATAATGTAAGATTTTACTGCAAATGAGTTCATTTTTCTCTCTTCTTTTTGTTCCTCCTTCACTGTTCCTGCTCCTCCAGTCACTGCCTGACCTCGGCTGGGGGTCTCTGTAATGGGCTCCGATGTCTCACTTACAGGCCTCTGCCACTACCACAGTCGCAACTGCCTTGACTGAGCTAAAGCCATGGCCCTGGGGATAGGTGGGTTCGATCCCTCCTCCTCGAGGCACTGCTGCCGGTCATCCGTCGTTGGCGTCCAACCTTTTGCCAAAGTTTCCGCTTTTTCAGGCGCCCAGGCCTAGCTGCAGACCTGGAGCTTTGTCTCAGCCTGCTGGTCACGGCTAGGAATGTCATCCCGGGACACTGGTCCTCGCTGGCTGGGAGAGCCCCAAGCTGGGGTGGAGCCATGTCTAGCTCATCCTGGCATTGCTGTCACTGCTGCCAGAGTCCTCCTCCTTCACCAGTCACTCTCTGGGCTTTGGAGAGAAGAAAGGGCAAAAGGCAAAATGAGCAAAAAACAAAATAATAAAAGGAAAAAAAAATTAGAAAGAAAGCAGACAGGAGCAGACAAGCCCTGGGTTCAGCCCTGCTACTCCGCTGCTACCGAATATACACAATTTAATAAGAATGTGAAATTTTTCAAACATACCAGATGCTTGAACCTTGGAAAGTTAAACTGGAGCTCTGGCAATATATGTTCTAGTTGTTGGAATGCAATGCTTTCTTGACCATTCTACTTTTGACAATTGCAAGGATGACGATAAAGCACCTAGAGGAGTAAAATCAGTGACAACATTCATCTCACAAGTTGTGAGCACAGTCAGTTTTGAATTTTCACAGTTTTTTTTCCACAATGTGTACACATTCACGTCTGGTGCCTTTAACTACTCAGCTGTTGTAGTTTCACAAGTAACTTAATTCAGGCACATATGTTCACAGCTTTTGAAATGTGCTGAGTAATTAAAACATCTCGAAAACTCCTACAGTTTTGACTACAAAATATGATTTTTTTACACAGTGATTTAATTGCAATGTGGCTAATTGCTAATTTGTTCCAGAAAAAAAGAAATCACATCAGCATGAGCTCTTAATTTTTCCACTTCTTCATTCTTGGCTGTCTTTGGAGACATTGGCAATTAAAAAGGGAAAATAGAAAATTCTTCAATCCCCACGTAGCTCTTGCAGTTAGGCTAATATGCTCTCTGTACCCTCCAACCCAGGGTAGGGGAGTCAAGACCTAGAGGGCGTGATATTTAAGGTGAGGGGGGTAAGTTTTAAAAGGGACCTAAAGGGCAACTTTTTCACACAGAGGGTGGTGCGTGTATGGAATGTGCTGCCAGAGGAAGTGGTGAAGGCGGGTACAGCTCAAACATTTAAAATACATCTGGATGTGTAATGAATAGGAAAGGTTTCGAGGGATATAAGTCAAATGTTGGCAAAAGGAACTAGATTAATTTAGGGTATTTGGTCAGCATGATTTGGATCAAAGGATGGCTTTCAGTGCTGTACATGTCTCTGACTCTATGATTTACATTGACTCCAGGTCTATCAACGTTGCTATTTTAAAATTTTCTCTCTTGCATTCAGATTTCTCCAGTTTCTAAAACTTACATAACACCTGCAACCTTCTCCAACCCCTGGAGTTCACTGAGATCACTGAGCTACTCCAATTCTCAAATCTTGTGCATAGCCATTTTAAATTGTTCCCCAAAAAAGCTGCCATGCCTTCAGCTGCCTAAGCCTGAAGTTCTGGAATTCTCTCTATAAGCATTGCCATCTCTCGATTCCACTCTATTTTCATCACAGTGACTTTTTAAAAGCTACCGATTGAACAAGTATTCAGTCACCTTTCCCAATAACTCTGTGGAGTACCCTGGAGTATTTGTCAGAGGTGCTATATAAATGTAAGTTGTTGTTATTTTTAGAAAATCATGTGCAACATGCACCTCAGGTACTTCTATGTACTCAGTTGGGTCAAGCTTCCTGCCATGATTGCAGGCTCATTTGTATGACAAAGTTAGGGGACTGTGATTCAACTTTCTGTACTGTTCTTGCAAAAACCTGCACAACACAATGCACTGAATGACTATTTTTCTGAGCTGTGAACATTCTCTCATCTTTCTTTGCAGTAAATAATAGAAAAAGGCAGTTGAGTCTGCCACATTTTGTGGCAACAGAAATGCATTGGAAAAGAATGAGTTTATGCTGTCACTACACCAAGCATCTGCAACAATTCAGCTTCTGCATCGACAAATTCAGAATGACAACTGCAAGTTGCTGTTTGCTCTGAAGAGGGAAAAGTTGTCATTTTGAAATGTGATGGTTTGCATTATGGCAAAACCCTGTGAGCGAAGCAAAACAAAGCAGCCACCATTGCTGAAATGAGCCATTTTATTTACTGTACTGTCCAACTGTAGAAGTTGGAACACCAACCTCACTGAGTATTGGTATTATCTGATTTGCCCAGAAGGTTACTTTGCTGCTGATGGATAGTGAACAGGATAACTCTGATTAAAATAGTCAACTCAGTGCCGAGGTGTAATAACTAAAACAGTGGTGTCAATTGATACAGAATATAGCTTTGGGAGAACGTGTCAGTCTCAAACCTTTTTTCCCTGTAAAAAAATGTTTATAAGGCAGCATTGAAATCCTAATTAGCTACACAGCTCAGGGGGCTGTACTGCTTTAGATTCAGTGTTGGCTGCTGCTGAGTTCTAACAGTGAGTGAAAAATCGTGCTAATGGCAGAACTGTTGGAATTTTCAACATGTTGAGTTTTGAGCATACTTTCTTGATTAAATAAGTAGATAAAATCTTCGTCAAATTTAAAATATATGATTGACTGCTCTATCAGTTAATGATTTTCATCCCTTTTGGTCTTAAATGATATTTCAGTTTTGATCGTGAAATGCATGGATGAATTAATGGAAGTGCCAGATACAAGTGAATATGAGAATAGGCTAATAGGAAACGATGATATGGAGTAAGGAGATTCATGTCGAGCAGAAATTCTTTGGGCTAAATGACCTGTTTTATCACTGTAAAACTCATTAATTCTTTTTTTAAAAAGTAGCAGCTGGCAACCTTGGAGCAACAGCTGAAGAAACACAGTACCAACCAGTCTTCTTTGTTTGCATTAGAGCACAATTTTATGCAATGATGCTCTTGAAATATACTTTGGTGATGTGTTGTTCAACTTTTCATCCTCTTTCTACTGTTTTTGTTTTCATTCTATCTTATGAGGCTTTCAAAATTAATTTTGAATCGGTGAAACACTAATTGTTGTTTATTAGTTTATTAATAAATTCAATATTGTTACATAATAAACTTTGAAGGCCCTCACCCACTGCAAGTTGATACTTTTAAAAGAATTGGCAGTATCGAGCTGGGAGGCGGGGAGAGGAGTTTCCTTGAGTGAATAGGTCTTTGAGTGTAACTTTGTAACTACAGTTAGTGAGGGCCAAGGTTCAATACACACAGTCAATGCGTTGGGATTGTTAGTGATGTCCACATTTTCAGAATTAATTTTTAAATAACTGCTTGTGTAAGACAAAATATCCTTCAAACAAAAGAATAGACTGGAGGCAAAGTATAGAGGGAGGGAAGGAGATCAACAAGACAGAGAAATAATACAGGGCAAATTTATAAGGGAAATCAAAGCAAAATTTAAAAGGCTTACAGTGCACTAAGAGGACCTTAGAAGTCCCCATCTACTGAACCTTTGAAGAGGAAACAAATTTTGTTCATTGCTGATAGTTTAATAGAATTGGGAAACTGGCTAAAATTAGAGAAAATAAGTCATGTTATTGCATATCTGTTAAATTAAAAGACTGTTTTATAAAAGGCCTACAGAAAAGTAGGGTGAAATGTTCCACTCCTTTCAGCAGCATTAGCAATGACGAGAAATATGGGAATACACTGTGAAAATGAAAAACATCAGCGTTGCAATGCTGAGAAATTATTTTCCAAATTTTCCATTTAAGACTGAGCTGTCGCGTTCAAAGTTTTGCTCATGAGAGGCAACTACTTTATTTCTATGCATTTGAATTACATTAGTAGCACAATTCACCTTGTCCTCTCTCCTTTCCAAAGAAACTAGGTGAAGCTGATTTCTAGTTTAAAAGTCCAATCATTTTGCAGCTTACCATTTGCTTCGGTAGGGGCCTGACATTCTGACTGCATCACAATGTCCCTGCAGACCATCCTCTTCAACCCTTCATCCACACCTCATTCACCATTGGCAAGCCACCAGCTTCACCATGTCTTCATACCTGCACTTGGTACAACTATGTAAAGGGCCTAGGTGAGGCCGCTAGTGGAATATTGTGTGCAATTTTGCTCTGCTTTTCTGCGGAATGATGCTCCTGCTCTCGAGGGAGTACAGTGAAGGTTTACTGGCCGACATTGTCAGGGATACTCAGCTGACATTCTGCAAAATTTCCTTGACTGATTTGATGGATTCTTTTTTGACAGGTTTTAGTTTAAGATTGTTTGCTTACAATAAACAAAATTCAGTACCTCCTTTTGTGTCAGATTGCTAGTTTCCATGAACAAGACAGCCATTAATCAAGTCAATTAAAATGACACTAGATAAATATTCAAACTATGACACATATTTTAAGATGTAATGCAGAAAATGATAAAAGTGTTGGCTAATCAAATCAATCTGACAGAACAAATCAGCAAATAATGGACAAACCAAGCAGTAGATGGAGAGGGTTCAAAGAAGTCATCTTTTATCAGGTGTCCCTGTCACGTCTGGTGTAAATAATTGCTGTGGCCACCTGCTACATCCTTTGCATTTGCTGATTCAATGAAGTTAAGAGTTATTCCTCAATTTGCCGTGGCTTTGGGAGAAATTCATCTGGAGATTTCACAATGCGAGCATGTAAATGTAAGGGACACTCTTAACAGTTAAAAACCTTTCCCCATCCAATCTTGGGTTTCAGTTTCTGCATGACCCCATGTATTTGTCAAAAGTGCACAATCTATGGTAGCAGGGAAGGACAATGGCCAGAATGTTGTTGTTGTTGTTTTGGCTTGGGCAATGGCAGTAAAGTTGGGAAATACAGTGAGAATGATAACCTCAGAAGTGTGGAATTGAGAAAAGTTTTAGCCGGTTTCCCCTTAAGCTTTAATGGATAAATTTGAATCTAATTTCTCAGGTAACTAGTTTCATAAAGATGAACTGCATAGAAACAGACCCTTCAGACCAACTCATTCATGCCGGCACATAAATTGCCAAACTTGTCTTATTTCTACACCGCATTCTACTCTCCACTTCTTCCCCATGAAAGTAAACAGCATCAAAACTGAATATGTAACTCAGGGTAGGTGCCTGGTGGCTACAACCTGCTGAATGATTAGACTGAGCATCATTCAAATGCTCCTTCACAATAAAGTCCCTACAAGCTCCATAGCCACAATTCTCATTGCCCCTTCGTCCACACAAGTTGGCATCGGCTAATTGCCAACCTCACTACATCATCATGGCTGCTCTTGACACCTCATCAGCCTTTCAAAATTTCCCTATTGAGCTCTGAGATCTCTATGATTTGTATGCTTTTGCCAGGTCACTTTGCAGGCCTTGAAAGGACAATCCCAACTGACCATGGCTCAGCCGTCTGATGTCTCCATAGCATCCTGACTCATATTCCAGTAATCCCTGCACTTGACCTGCAGGACTGACCATGGCCCATTCCTTGGGATGCAAAGAAACAGAGTCTTGGGCCTTGTTAGGAACATTGTCTATCTGGTTGTGTCGACTCCCTGGGCTGGAACCAGATAAGCAATTGACTGACTGTGGCTTTACTCCCTTATTGACCATTTTCCTCTTACTGGCCAGAATCCAACTTGCAGAGCAGAGTCCCTCTTGCCCCCACTCAGGGCTCGTCCTGAGTGACATTCTAGTGTCATTTTAATTGACTTGATTAATGGCTGTCTTGTTCATGGAAACTAGCAATCTGACACAAAAGGAGGTACTGAATTTTGTTTATTGTAAGCAAACAATCTTAAACCAAAACCTGTCAAAAAAGAATCCACCAAATCATTCAAGGAAATTTTGCAGAATGTCAGCTGAGTATTCCCGACAAAAATCAAATTTGAAGAAACAAATAGACTTTTTAAAAAAAATATGCTGCTGGTGTTCTCAGTATTTTGAGACTTTTCGTGTGTTTACTTCTCCTCAGTAATTCTTCCAGCACTTTTCAGGCCTTAGGTACAAAGCAGGCTGTGGTGTTATCCAAGTGTATGCAAACTTTTTTTTACTCTTTCATGGGATGTGGCTGACAAGGCTGTCATTTGTTGCACATTCCTAAATCCTGTGGATTTAAGCGGCTTTCTAGATCATTTCAGAGATCAGTGTTAAGAATCAACCAGATTGCTGTGGATCTGAAGTCACATGTAGGCCAGACAAGGCAAGGATGGCAGATAGCCTGCCCTATAAACCATGAATTAAAGAATGATCATTTATAATAATTGATGGTGGTGCCTTGTTCACAAATATTAACAGTTCTTTTTTAATTCCAAACTTTATGAATTGAATTTAAATTCCAGCAGTTGCCGTGCTCTGATTTGAGCCAATATTCCCCAACCATGAGCCGAGACCACTTGATTACTTATCCAGTGATGTTACCAATATATCACTATCCACTGCACATTAGTTGGTGTACACAAACAAGACACTGAAACAGACACTAGAATGTCACACTTTGCAAACCGGCCAACTGCTTATGGTGAGGAAGAAACAGACAATATCTTGTGAACTGAAACAAATTCCAGGTAGAACCGCTGATTACTTTGCAAAAGGAGAATTGGATGCTTTACCTCCCTATCATTTACGCAAAGATGCATACCATTTGTCCATTTAACCACCACAGAAAATTATGTTCAGTACCCTTTACTCATGTATTATTGTTAGTGATTTTCAATCAGCTTCTTATGTCTGGAAATTCAACCCTTCACGTAGTGAGCTGTTTTAAGAGACTTCAAAATTAATATTTTCTTTTGTTTTCCTTTCTAGTTCTTTTTTCTGCTCTTCTCAATCTAACCTTCCTTTTCCTCTCCATATTAAATCTCTATATTTGAATGGATAGTGAATGCAGCAGTTATATTTTAATCTCAGTTGACAGGAAGTTACACCAAGGTCCTAAGGATGGCATGATGGTTCATTGGTTAGTGCTGTTGCCTCACAGTCCTAGGGTCCTGGGTTCAATTCCAGCCTCAATTGACTCTGCGTGGAGTTTACACATTCTCTCTTATCTGTGTGGGTTCCCGCTGGGTGTTCTGGTTTTCTCCTACAATCCAGGTTCTGCAGGGTGGGTGGATTGGTCGTGCTAATTTGCCCATAGCATCCAGGGATGTGTAGGTTAGGTGGATTATCTATGGAAAATCAGGGTTACAGGGAAGGGGAGGAGGGGTGAGTCAGGTGGGATGCTCTTCTGATGATTGGTGTTGACTTCTTGGCCTGAATAGCCTGCTTCCACACAGCAGGGATTCTATAATGGTACCTATTCCCCTGCCGCACTTGTTTACAGTGCGTACTTTAGCAATTTTGGGGGCAAAGGAAGTCTTTAACACTTAAACACGCACAAACACATCCAATTAACAGGATTGTCATGAAATGCCAGGCTGCAAAGAAATCTGGCCCTGTTGCCTAAATCTGCAGTCGTCACTCAATCCACAGTTTCATAATTTGGGCTGTCACAATCACTGGGGCAGCAAATCCTTGACGAAACCAGCAGCTCTTGATTTATGGCCCAATAATCACTTTGTATCATGATCTACTCAACTCAGGTCTGTAATGCAGAATCATAGTAATTGATTCAGCACATTGTTCACCAGTAGATCACATGTGTGTCACCCCTAACAGTGCAGTAGGTTGCCAGGTTGCAGCAAAGCCCATAAAAGCATCAGCACTTTGAATTGGTGTTCGGCAATCTTACGTTTCTGATCAAACAAAGAAAAAAAAAGAGCGTTTTCAGCCAGTTGTAGGAATTTATCCCTTAATAAGCAATATCAAAGACTTGTAAATATTTATATTTCCACCTTATAGCTCAGGTTTGCAATTATCCTCAAGTTCTATAACTAATTCCCAAGATACACAGCATCATGTTGTCATTTTTTTAATATATAATTTGACCTGTTTGCTTCAAGTTTGAAGCAGTTAGCAGCAAGAATAGTACTTTCTATAATTTCATATCTCACTATATCTTTGGAGGCACATCAGGCAAACCTTGGAGGTGTTTGAACTGGCTGGTGCCAGGATCAGGCTGATTTTCCCCCAAATGCACCAGCTCATGTTGATGATCGTCTACCAGAGCCACCCATTCTGCCCTCTGGTGACACCAACCCAGCCTCGGGACATTTGTTTCCAGTTGGTGCCAGCATATTTGGGGTTGCCACCCTCGGTGGATTTGAGCCCACTCAGGCTCACCTAAGTTGTAGGGCTGGAGAAGTTTACAGATACAGGGAAAATTCTCAGCTCCTTAATTGAACAGCTTCTCCCAAACCTTGGTTATCACTAATGAGTGGATAGTAGTGAAAAAAAAAACTGGGAAATATAAGGAGAAGGCATAAAGAATTGTGACATGCCATCACTGCCCATCACCCATGCATTGTGTTGCCTATGCCTGGAACTGAATTGCGCATGTTCTAAACTCAGAAACGTGAGGGTTTTTGTAACTTTCTGTTTGTTGACAGTCAGGTCCCTTGAACTGGACAGACCAAAGAGTGACCTCACAGAACAAGTGTGAGTCTCATCCAGCACATCACACAGATGTCATAATAGGTTTGTAAACTGGCTTTGTCTAAGGCACGAGACTGTACAAGAGATGCAAGGAAGACTGCACTGACTATCTCTCTAGCTGACCTGTCTCGGAATGCAGATGTGATCAGAGAGAAGGTCGAAGCAGCTTCATTTTACAAAGAGAACACAACACAATGCAAAGTCCATCAGTGAAGTGATCAGACAAAAGCTCGTGAAGTTAGAAAGATTAGTCTCAAATTGTTCCTCTTGCACTTACTGAGAGTTTGGGGGTATTGGGAATGAATGTTCTAGATGTTTATTCTGAGGATGTTTGGAACTTATTTAGCCTGGGAAAATGTCCATAATTGATTCTTAACTTGGCTCATCAAGCCTAATCTCAAACGTGACTACTGTCCTCTGACCTAGTCAAGGGTGAGTGAGTGAATGGGCAAGGCTTTGGGACAGAGAATGTTCCAGACATAGGGAGGTGTTTAAGGGCTGGAGAAGGTTACAGAGATGGGGAGGGGTGGAAGGGCTGGAGGAGTTAACAGAAATAGGGGGTGGTGTGGATAGAGGAAACCATAGAGATAGAGAGGGTTAAGGGAGGATTTTTGCACATGTTGGCAATTTTTTTGATGCTTAAGCTGATTAGACACTACCAGTATGTCGGGACTGCAGGAAGTTTGAAGTATGTTGGAATGTCGGGGCAAGGAAGATTCAGAAATAGGGAGGGGAGGAGGGGCAAGATGTGGCAACAATGATTGGGAGTGATGCAGGGGCTGGAGGAGTTAAAGTGAGATTATAGATACGTAAAGTGGAATGAACAATTACTTAAAAGTGACACTAAAACGGTATCAATTTGCAAGCTTATTCAGTGCAAAGTTTCATTCAAGATTTTTAGTCTTGTCCTCAGCTCAAAATGAGCTTGCAATTTCATGTCATAGAATCCTGACTGAGGAAAGAAGCCATTCAGCCAATCATGTCTGCACTGACCTGGCAAAGAGTATCCCACCCTGACCCTGCCCTACCCCCTAACCCTGCCGTTACCATAGCTACCTCAACTAGCCTGCATATCCCGAGATGCACATTGCTGGACTGTGGAAGGAGACCAGAGCACCCAGCAGAAACCCATGCAGATATGGGTAGAACATGCAAACTTCACACATTCACCCAAGGCTCGATTTGAACCTGGTGCTTTGAGGCAGCAGTGCTAACCACAGGGCCACAGTGCTACCCCAGTATCAGTTTGTTTTCAATTATTCTTTCCACTGTAAAAATAAGATTCATTCAAGATTTTTAATTTCTTGGATATTTTACCCTGTTTCTAAAGGCAACATTTGAAACCTCCACCAGCAGTGCCGCACTTATTGGTTCCTCAAGTTAGTATTTAAAGTGTAGTCACCCTCAGCACTCCTGATTTGAATCTTTTTTCAACTCTGGGGCCCTACAACACAAACATCTCATTTCTCAACTTAGCTCCTGCAGAAGTTCAACTCACAGTTCAGAGTTCTTTCTGTGGTGAGAATTTCAAATTATTAGAGGAAACAGAGAGAATTGCTTGAATGAACTGTTTGACCAGGATCATTGTGAATACACTTCACCTCCTGCTTGAAACTGAATCTAGCCATGTGTGAAATTAACCTCTTGTTGAAAATTTCTCATCAAATTTTTCTTCCAGGCAAACTGGTCACTTGTTTATGATTTATGGAAGCCAGGTGCTTCACCTAGTTCTAGAAAGGACCATCACGACATGAAGGGAAGTTTTTCTTCAAAAGCATAGTCATTACAGAAGTTTAACATTACTGAGAATAAGTTTCATGATGTGTAGTTACATTCCAATGCTTCTTATCTGTACTTACTCCTCCTGTTGGAGATACACATGATGTCAGGAACAACAGGGCAGTTTTTACCAAGCTATCCACATCCTATCAAGAATCAACACATCCTGAATAAAATCAACTTAATATCAGCAGATTTTCCATGAAGGAGACAATAGAATTTGAAATTCTCCTCTCTCCATCTCACTGTTTCCCACTGATTTCTCATTGCCAACTCCATGCCTTTTAATTTGATACCTTGATTCAATGGTCAATATTAGATATGCCAAAGATGCTCCTTGGCACATGCCCTGTGGTGTGAAACTAACTCCCTTCCTTATGGCTAATTTTTCTTCCTTCCCCATTGAGCTGATTATTGCAATCAGCTCCTCCTTGATTTACTATGATACCTGTTCGATTGTTCATTTTGATATTTGCTCCCATAACCTGCCACTGACCTTAGCCCCCAGACTAGACCTTCACAGTCAGCACTCATGTCACTGCACAGCCTTAAGCACAAACTCTGCTCCAACTCCAAACTTAGAATGATATTGCCCAGGACTAATTACACTGGCACTGGCTAGGACCCAATCCATACAGTCAGACCTGAGCAATATCAGCTAGGGCATCAACTCAGGACTGAAGAGAAAGGTCTCAAGGTGGAAACACTACTGTCGTGATGGGGTCGAGTGGTTAAGAAGGCCATCCCACTCCACATCATTGGTGAAATCCCTATAACACCTGAGACCACCCATAATTGGAGGAGGAATCTTCCTCTGACATCAGCGAGCTGAGAGATGTTTGAGCTGACTGGTACTGAAATCTGGCTGGTTTCCCCAAGCACACTAGCTAGAGTTGGTGGTCCTTCACCAGAGACATCCATTGTGCCCTCTGGTGACACCTACCCCGTCTCAGGACATTTGTCTCCAGTGGTGCCAGCACATTTAGTGTCACCACCCTCGAGAGATTCACGTGCACTCAGGTTCACCGATGTTGAGGGTGATTTCCACTTTAGTGTCTGCCTACTCACCAATCTGGAATCGCCTCCAATAATTCTTATCCAGTTCTTCAGGGATATCATGTTTCTGGGGGCTGTCAAACCCAGGGAGGATTAGTGTTCCATGTTTCCCCCAGGTAGCAGGAGGTCATGTCTCGAGAATCATCTCTGTCAGCCCTTGTGCTCGCAAACCCGAAGCTGAAGTAGTCACCCACATTTCTGTTCCCAGAGTCTCTTTTTCCTCAACCTTCCCTGCATGTTTAGCCCAAGGAAGCTTTCTGGAGGGTCTGTGCCTTTGGAAGCCCAGATGGGAGCCTGGACCAGTAATGACCTGTTGTTTCGGATTCGTAAGTATTTAACACAAGGGTAACCTCAAGTCTGAAACGTTGGGTTCCAGATGTCCCTTTTCCTTTGAGTCCACGCTTGAGGTCTTACAGGGGCCATGAGTATCGACCACGACTGGATTCCTCTCTATAATTTACAGGTAAGTTTGGTAATTGGCCAATTGACAGTACCCATGATTCCTGTGCCCACTGTATTTCACAGTTTGCAGTCAGCTCTCATTCCACCAGCTGGGATCCCTATGGGTCCTCCCAGTGTAGGAACAAGTTTTATCATTGAGTTGACCTTGTCATGCCAGCTCACTTGGCCAAAAAGCTTGGGGTTTCTTCAAATAATGCACATAGTCCTTGGTGCTGTGGTGCTTTCATGATTAAGTAGAAGGGATGCTGTATCAGAAGCTTCAGGCTTTCACAAATTGACAGTTACGGTGTAGGCACCGTCCCCTTTCTGACCTTGTCCATAACGCCTAGCCCACACATAAACCCAACAATGTATGCACTGTTACCGATCCCTCCCCATCACCAATTGCTCCACGCTACCAATCACTCCCTGTCACCAATCACTCCCTACCACCCAACCATGCTCCTCTAGCAGCCTGTCTCTGGCTCTATCCAGAATTCAATCTCCTTCATATAAGCAGCCCAACATTTCAAGTTAAATTGTGGAATGAAGGGAGCTCACTGTACTTCATCTTTAAAAATGTGCTCCACCTCCCCAATCATTTATACTGCCTTACTTAGAGCTGGATGACCCAGCCTTTTCCTGCACTTTCCCAACTGGAAACAGATGACTTTGGGTGCTTGTGGCATTGGACAGAAGAGGTAGAGAAAGTTCCCTTTCTATAATTAACAGTTTCAAACTCTACATTTCTCACAATGTGGTTTGGTTTGATTCGCAGCGGGACTATCTATTAGTGGCCCTGCTGGCAGCAAAAATGGCCTAAACGCATTGGGATAAGAGTGAGGGACAGAAGGATTAACAGTTGCTGAGATTTCTTCTCTTAAGTTTTCTGGATGACTATCCATCTGCCAAGAATGGTTCCACAGCTCTGTCTCTCCTTTTTTACAGCATCTGGTAGTAGTCTTGGGAGACAGGATTTCTTTGGAGTTTTTGGGCAGATGCTTTTGGATATTGGTGGAGTAAGCAGGGGAGGTCCCATTCAGGAAGAAAGGGCTTTCTAGGCAAATGAACATAGTTGTGCTGACATGTCTAGTTTTGGAGTGAGAATGGTATGATGGGACATTGCCCACTTTCAGAGTCTGTTGCAGGGTTTGACAGTGTATTTACAGACTGACAATACAATGAATCAGCAAATTGACAAACAGGATGGGGACGTCTCCTAAGTCTCTCTGTCAAGGCGACATGCTGCTTCCCATTGATGCATAAAGGATGATGGGAATGGCATTGCCATGCTCTGGAGTTCATATTTACGAGTGAATGATCCACACTGAGGTCATCCTGAATCTCTTCAAGTCATGGATGTGCGGGTTACCAGATCAATCAACTTGGTCTTATCACTGAACCCTCGCCAATTTGCTGGAAGAACTCTGAGAGTTCAGGCTGAGGCTTCACTATCTCTTCCTTTCTTTCTGGATCCTGTTGTTCCGGATTGCCTGATCTTCAGGATAGCACAGAATGTCATAGCAGATGGTGGTTCTGGTTAACCTTTCCCTGACCTCAAACCATGCTTCTCCTACATTTCAGTGTTGAATATTGCCATGCTGAATTCAGGAGCCCACAGAGAAGGCCAAATGAATTGAGGATTGAAGACGACCGTACTTTTCCATGATGGAATTTTCCGTTTTCATTTCTACAAGCTCCACACACGGTTGGACACAGTCCAGCTGGGGCTGAGGGTGAGAAGAGTGAACCCTGCAAGGGAACACTGTTCCAAAAACGAATTGATACAAGTGAGAGCTATTCACGGGCACCAGCACTAGTATCAAATAGGATGTTGAGGCAGATTTGGATCCTGCTCGCTCCTAATTGATGACTTGGCTGCTCAGATGCAATGCCCATCAGATTAGGATTGAGCACTATCGTGGTACTCATGGGCAATATTCCCTTTTATCATGCCTGTCCTTGGTCATTTTAGCACCTTTTTACAGACAGGCTGCCTCCATCCTCTTGCCCTCAGTCTGACTTGTTTTGTCACCAACTGTGCGTGGAGAAAGCTTGACTTATGAATAACACCTTTGCAAGGAGATCCTTAACAAACTGGTCCCTTGTAAAGTCCTCTACATTCCTCAGAAATGTGGACTTTTCCATCCCCCACCCCCCGCCGACCTGAGTGTATCTTAGGTTGTGGGGAATACTTGTATCCTCATTCCTGGTTGACTTAGGGTGTCAACGAACTGAATTTAGACAATACTACAACTGGTAATTGCTTGGAAACCAGGGAAGGTGGGGAATCACATGTGAGTGTACCCTCCAGAGATAGGGCATGAAATAAATGTCTTAAAAGGGGGGGTCACACCCTAACAGACGATCCCCACAGAAAGCAGGCTGGTGCATTCCTGTCCACCTCTCACTCCTAATCCTGCCTTCTCATCCCCATGCTATTTGACCTTCCAAATATTTCAGAGCTGATGAAACAGTCCTATTATTTTGGATCTAAGTTCCCACCAATCGAATGAGAGCACCCACCAAACTGAAAGAATAAGACCTCGGCTCCCTGTAAGTTCAAGGGTGTCACTGGTAGCAGTTCAGGGAAAGGATTGGGAAGAACTTTCATTCAAGCTAGAACAACACAAGTGGGAGCAATAGCCCATTATCGAGGGTCAAACAAGTCTCAGGAGGATGTTAAGCTTTCTGCTGTTAGTTTGGAACTAGTCTGCTGTAGTAGGGAGATAATGGGAACTGCAGATGCTGGAGAATCCAAGATAACAAAGTGTGAAGCTGGATGAACACAGCAGGCCAAGCAGCACCTCAGGAGCACAAAAGCTGACGTTTTGGGCCTAGGCCCTTCATCAGAGAGGGGGATGGGGAGAGGGAACTGGAATAACAAGGGAGAGGGGGGAGGCAGACCAAAGATGGAAAGAAAAGAAGATAGGTGGAGAGGAGAGTATAGGTGGGGAGGTAGAGAGGGGATAGGTCAGTCCGGGGAAGACAGACAGGTCAAGGAGGTGGAATCAGGTTAGTAGGTAGGAAATGGAGGTGCAGCTTGGGGTGGGAGGAAGGGATGGGTGAGAGGAAGAACAGGTTAGGGAGGCAGAGACAGGCTGGGCTGGTACACCAGCCTGTCTAGAAACGTGTTCAGGTAGTTTCAGCAAACTAGAATTGGCAAACCAATTGTCCTCGCAATTGACTGCAAGTACAGAGCTGATCAGCAGACAGTGGGAAATCAGATTCCGAGGCACGTTGAAGTGAATTCAGCAGAACACAAGTGGAACAGCATTTGTCTTGGAAACAGACTTTTAACACAGAGCTTGTACTGCACACAGACTGAGATCAGGCTCCCTGACTGCATGCTCAGATGGTGTCAGCTGAGCAGAAGTAAAGCAATTGTCTCAGGAATCATTTATCTGATCAGGGCCAGAGTGATCTCCTGGACACTTGTACGATCACCGAAAGGGTTTCGCAAGGAATTTCCCAGATTCTTTATTCCCACGTTGGCCGAGGGTTTTTAACTCACTGGAGATCACATGATCTGAGATGGGGTTGAAGATCAGTCGCTATGTTTTGATGAACAAGACAATGCAGTCACAGCAAAATAGAAAATGTTCATCCATCCATCAGATTATCTTTCAGATCTCAACATTACAATGAAATCTGAAAATAAAAGAGGACTGGATTTGGACAAAATTTCTGTTTGTTGTTCTGATTTCTTTGTAGATCATAAAAAGCAAAGAACAAGTTTTGGAATTTGCCGTTGAGGTGAATGTGGTAAGCTGCCTGTTTCATCAGTCATTTCAGGGGACAATTCGGAGTCAATACATTGCTGTAGATCTGAAGTCACTCATACGCCTTTGGGTCAGCTACAGACTAAGAAAACCCTCTGAGTCACTGAACAGGGAGGTCCCAGAGTTAATCACTTTTCTGAATGTAGAAATTTAAAGATTTATCAGGTCCGTCCAGCTTGCTCTGTGTCCAGTAGATTGTATAGCCTGATATGAAATCAAAGAACAGTACAGCATAAGAACAGCTGCTTTGGCCCACCAAGAATGCACCAATACATTTGTAAACTGAAGACTTTTGTCCCTATAGGGTCAGTACTCCACTATTTCTTGCCCATTCCTATATCTATCAAGACGTCTCTTGAATGTTGCTATTGTATCCACCTCTGCCACCTCCTCTGGTGCAGCACTCCAGGCTTTTTTTGTGAGCAACTTGCCTCCCACATCTTTAACTTACCCCGTTTTACCTGAAACTTGTGTCCTCTAGTAACTGACATTCCTCCTCTGGGAGAGACTCCCACTGTCCATTCAATACATCAGAATTCTTCACTGTTAAATAAACATAGAATCTTTACAGAGATAGTAGGAACTGCAGGTACCGGCGAATCTGAGACAACAAGGTGTAGAGCTGGATGAACACAGCAGGCCAAGCAACATCATAGGAGCGAGAAAGCTGATGTTTCAGGACTGAAGAAGAGTATAGGTCCGAAACGTTAGCTTTCCTGCTCCTCTGATGCTGCTTGGCCTGCTGTGTTCATCCAGCTCTCCACCTTGTTATCATAGAATCCTTACAGTCTGGACGCTGGTCATTCAGCCCATCAAGTCCATGTCGATTCTCCAGAGCAAGCCACCCAGACCCACACCTCTTGTCTTTTTCCTGTAACCCTGCATTTCCCATAGCTAACCCACCTAGCCTATCCTCCACTCTTTGGGGACAATGGGCAACTTAGCACAGCCAATCCAGCTAACCTGCACATTCTGTGGAAGGAAACCAGAGGAAACCCACCCAGGCAGGGGAGAAAGTGTAAGTTCCATGCAGTAGCCCAAGGTTAGAATTGAACGCAGGTCCCTGCCGTTGTGGGGCAGCAGTGCTAACTACTGAGTTACCGTGCTGCCCAGAACAGAAAAGGTACATCTTTGCGGGCCACCAATAATTCAAAAGCTAAAATAAAATGATCATTTTCATCTTCAATTGTAACTAAATTAGATTTCACTAAACTAAGCAATATCTTCTCATGCCTCCCTGATGAAGTATAACATTAATGTGTTTCCAGCAGTTCAGGATGATGTTAATGCTTGTGTCTCTCAGTGATGCTTTTACTCTTTGTTGGTGCAAATACATAACATTCATCATCTTAATCCTGTTTACATTGTACCCATTCTCTCCTTTTCTTATTGTTTAGAATTCCAGTTAATAATGGCATCTATTTGATTGAAACACTTCTTTTGTTTTCTAGCTTTTTAACAGGTCAACCTATTGTTCCATATTGGGAGAATGTAGCTTCAAACTATGAAAATGTAGAACTGTGGTAATGTTTCATGGCTCTGCAAAGTGCTACATTGTTTGGGTGTTGCAATTTTAATGAAACAACATTATCTGCTTGCAAAATTTAAGGCTGGGAGCATTCTTCCTTTTTTTATGTTATACATACTACTATGATATGAGTCTGAGATATGAGGAAACAATATCTAAAGCGGGTACGTTCCACAAGAGAGAATGCTAAAAACAAAGCATTGAGATGCACCAGCGGCTTTGAATGATAAGTGTTGGCTGCAGAAAGATAGAGAGGAAATGCAACAATCCACAAAAGTCTTCCAGAGAGAAAAAAAAGAATAAACACCAGAAGACTAGGTTTATAAGATTTGAAAATAACAAAGAAAAACTTCTGGCCTTCATTAAAAGTATGAAGAAAATCCAGCTTTCTGGCTGAGGTAAAGGAACAGAAGACATTTTCAGATAGAGAGAAAAATAACCATCCAATGACTTCAGTAAAATCAACCTTTTTATTTGGAGGTCACTCAATCTCTCCACTGCAATCTCTCCCATCCCAACATTTCTCCATAATCAGATCACCAACGTAGAGAATGCTGGCTTAATCCTGTGGAATTGTTAGGTGAGAGCTGCATAGGAGGTTAATTAGAATCTGAAATAAAAACAATGTGCCTCAGAAAAGGCAAATTAAAAAAAAGTAATGGCATGCAGTTGTAGCACCACTTGGCTCTGTGTATGCTGCTTCCACTACTATAACATACTTGCAGTCATGTATTGTTGGCATGTTGGCACCATGTTTTTAATCATGCCTTGTAGTGTTGCTGATACACTTTCCCTTACACATCTTTGAATAAGGCTTGAATCACCAATGTAAAGTTGGAGTGAATGATATGGTATGTGTGAGATTAAAAATTGTTGCTGACAGTCCTAACCATATTAACCTTTAGGGGAGATTGCTTCGTAAAATTGACTTGCGTTTCCCACATTACAACAGTGACTGCACTTAAAAGGAATAGACTGTAAAATACTTTGGAACGTCTGCTAGTCTTGACAGCTACTATATACATGCTTTTTCTGTCTTTGAAATGCATTGTCAAACTAGAACATACTAGTATCTGAATGGATGATAATGTACAGCATAATTGAGCAGGAGATATAATTTGCAGCTCCTTCAAGAATAAATGCAAGATAAATGATAGACATAATCTTATCAGGCTCAATTGTTACTATGAAACTTTCGTCAGCAGTATGTGCAGACTGAAATCTTGAACTCATATGTGATCTTAATTAGGATTTAAGTCGTCGATGAAGCTTCATTGCATTATCTCACGTGTCCATTCTATGCCCTTTGACAATGACAACCCTTCTTTCCTTATTCATGTTCATCTTTTTTTTTAAAGAGTTGTTGTGCAACAGTTGACTGCATAATGATGCAGAGGAATCGAGTTGTGCCAGTACTTTTTGGAACATTGGTTTGATTTGATTGTGTAATCTAGCAGAGAACAAAACAGTGATGCATAAGGAGAAGTGATTAAATGAATAGATAGTTAGGATGAATTTCAGTAGGTTTTACACATACTTACCCTAGTAAGTATTGGTAGTTCTTCACACTTCTGAAAGAGGATCAACAGCTTCACTTGGCATAACTGAAACCTTTAAAAGCATTCCACAGGCATGAAGAAGATTGCTTTAAAACATGCCTTTAAATTCTCAGATATAGATGACTAAACATTATTACCGCCTTCATTGAAGGGCATACTTTCTCCCTTGTTTGTCAGTCTCTCTGTGTTTTTTTTTAATCCACTATATCTCAAAGTATGTATTTTTTTTAAAGTTGTGCTTTGAGAGATAGAGCAAATTGATTTCTGGACATTGTGTGTTATTTTATTCAGAATGCTGTTGATTGTACCAGCTATTGTGAAATTTGTCACTGCTCTCAAAACAAGCAGAGTTTTTGCAGCAGGTTGTTGAATATGAATTAACCTAACAATTCCTCCTGAGATTGAAACACTTAATAACCAGGTTTTTTTCTCAGTTTTCAAACCATACAGCACCAAGGAAGAGATTAAAAATTGTAATATTGTATTATCACAGTGTGGTGGCATTATGAACTGTATTAAGAGGCCTCTCCACTTATTTTAGCAGTGCTTAAATAAATTTTATTTTAACCATTCTGAAGTGTTGACTCTTCAGAAAGTGCAATAATTAAATATAGATAAAGACCGAAATGTTTTGTGGGCTCATTTTCAAACTTAATAATTCTCAGTTGTTCCCTGAGTAGCTAACGTTGTAAGCAATGATTTTTCTCCACTTTTTTTTGGTTAAAAACTACAGCAGCTAATTTTACATGCTATGACCAGTAATCACACAGCTGTGCGTAAATGAAGATTAGTTATTTTTGGATATGTAAGTCAAAATTAAAACAGAATTTTAATCAATTTATCTGGCCCATTTACATATGCATTAACACTGATTCTCTAACGACCACAGTATTGAATACATTAATCAAAACTACTGTTTGAGTGGAATATATAGAACTAACTCTGGGTCATGCGGAATCATAAAATATTCACATGTTTACCAGGAAAATGTCTATGAATTCAGCTGAAGAATTTCTTACGTTCTAAAGACTGGAACATGTTTGGTGTATTTCCAATGGATTTTTCAAAACGTCTCCTTCATAATCTTTGTTGATTCACTCTCTGTGATTGCACACAAAACAATGCAGTTTATTTAAAGTGAGAAATATCAACAATAATTCTACTTCAGTTAATTGTGGATTACTGTTGTATTTGCTTGCATTGAGCTATTTCATCTCAGAAATGGCTTTCCCCACTTCACGCAAATGGTAAGTAAATATGGTATCCATTTGAAGTCAATATTTTCCAATTAATCTTTTGGTAAGCGACTTTATGAGTAAGATAAAGATGAGTAGCTAACAGAATTATACAATACATACCTAAACATTAGCATTAATATGTTCACTGTTAAAGAACATCATGGACTACTTTTTTTTGTTTTCAGTTTACGAGACCATGTGACATGCTTTGATGTCACAGTCAACTCTACTAAAGATTAGTCAACTCGTCAGGGATTTTGGTCTCTTGGCATCAGGTACAGTCTGGAGTAGGTCCCTTTGCCTGTCGGCCATGGAAGGTGGTGAATGGTGAGATAGCCAGTTTAGAAAGCCCACTTCCATTTATTAGGAGAATCATAATTGAACAGACTTTGGAAAAACAAATGGCCTGGCCATTTGTTCATTAAGAATACGTGATTTAGCTACAGGGATGGCAAATGGACACAGTCCGAAAAGGGTCTGATCATACAACTTGAAGCAGCATTCTAATCTTCTTTGATTGAGATTTTTATCAACTTGTAATAAATTGAACTTTCTTTAAAGAGATTTTCAATGTCTGGGTGCTTACAAGGACACGATTGAGGGACACAAAGTGGATTTCTTTGGGCATTGTCATATGAATGGTTGTGGTTGATTTACAATTTATGCGACTGTAAGTATAAGAGTTTAGTCATTCATAAGAGATTGGCAAAACCTACCTGCTTTTTATGTCAGTTTAAGGAGCATTTCAAAAACTTGTCAGATTTTCCAGTCCTTCATTGTTGCTGTATTTATTGGCTACTTGAGAAGTGGGTGTGGAGAGAATAGGAATAGCTGGGCGGGAGTGGGTGGGGAGGGGGTAAGGCGGTGGTGGTGGTGTAGCGTACATAAAAACAACCTGGATGGGTCATTGAGGAATTGATAGTGCAGGGGAGGTATAAGTGGTGCACTGGCAAGGCAGTTTACATTTATTGTGAAAGATTCCCAGCACCTCAGCTATCTTTCCAAAAGATCCATTAACTGAATAATGCCACAAGCTTCTAAATCACAAAATAGTCTGGGGTCAGGGGGTTGTGGAGGGATGTTGAAATAGGGTGACACTATTGAAACACATTTATAGGAACATTTTTCCCATGTAGGGGAAGAAGAAGTAAGTCAGGATTGGAACAGAAAGTTTGAAATTCTACCCCAAAGGCCTCATGTTACCTATTCCTGACTCATTTCTGATCAGATCAGAGAATCATAGAATTAAAAGTACACAAGGGTCCTTTGGTCCATCAAGTCTGTACTGCTAAACCTACACTAAACATATTCTGGTTCCACATTCCAGCACTAGGTGGATAACCTTGAACATTGTAACATTTCAAGCACCCACTCAAGTATTTTTAATGGCTGTGAAGTTATCCACCTTAACTACCCTACCAGGCAGTAGAAGGGGTAAGTCCATCCCACTTATGTTTGGACATTACTTACATAAAAGCTCCAAAGTACCTTAAATACCTCATATGCAGAGAAACAATGCAGGTTACACATGATGTGTTAGCTTTCACTCAGTGAGTTTCAAAGAAGATTGATGAAGGCAAAGGAGTGGATGTTATCCACATTGACTTCAATAAAGCATACTACAATGTTCCACGTGGTAAACTGGTTAACAAAGTTAAATCACAAGGAATCCAGTGAGAGCTAGCCATTTGGATACAAAATTGACTTGAAGGTAGGAGACAACAGGTGGTGGTGCAGGGTTCTTTTTCAGACTGTAGGCCTGTGGCTAGCAGTGTTCCACTTGGATTGGTACTGGATGCATTGCTTTTTGTCATTTATGTTAATGACTTGGATATGAATACAGAAGGAATAATTAGTAAGTTTGCAAATGACAACAAAATTGGTGGTGCAGTGAACAGTGAAGAAAGTTAACTCAGAGTACAATGGAACTTTGACCAGATGGGCTGATGTGCTGAGGAGTGGCAGATGGAATGTAATTTAGATAAATGTGAGGTGTTGCAATTTGGAAAGACAAACCAGGGCAGGATGTATACACTTAATGGTAGAGTCCTGGGGAGTGACGCTGAACAAAGAGACCTTGCAGTGCAAGTTCATAGTTCTTGAAAGTGGAGCCATAGGTAGACAGAATAGTGAAGAAGGCATTTGGTATGTCTGCTTTTATTGGTCAGCAAATTGAGTATAGGAGCTGGGATTTTGTGGCTGTGCAAGACATTGATTAGGCCACTTTTGGAATATTGCATTCATTTCCAATCTCCCTGCTTCAGGAAAGATGTTGCTAAACCTGAGGGAGTTCAGAAATGATTTACAAGGATGTTGCAGGGTTGGAGGTTTGAGCTATAAGGTGAGGTTGAATAGGTTTTGGCTATTCTCCCTCCGGTATTAGAGGCTGAGGGGTGGCGTTATAGAGGTTTATAAAATCATGATGGCAGGGACAGGGTGAATAGCCAAGCTCTTTTCCCTGGGGTGTGGGAGTCCAAAACCAGAGGTCTTAGGTTTAAGGTGAAGGGGAAAAATTTAGGAGACTTAAGGGGCCTCCTTTCTCAGGCAGAGTGTTGTGTGTAATGAATTGAGCTGCCAAAGAAAGTGATGGAGTCTGGTACAATTAATACAGTTAAAAGGCATTTCGATGGGTACATGAATAGGAAAAGTTCAGAGAGATATGGGTCAAATGTTGGCAAATGGAACTAAATCAATTCAGGATATCTGGTTGGCAAGGAGGAGTTGGACTGTTGAGCCTGTTTCCATGCTGTTATGCTCTATGATTGCATGATAACATTATTTTCTTTGTATCAGAAGATGTGTCCTAATGTCTCATCTACAGATCGAACCTCAAAATCTAGCCTAACTCTGCGGTGCAATCGAGAAATGTCAGTGCTGTTGAAATGTCAGTGCTGTCATCTTATGAATGAGATGTTAAGCCTCCATCTGCACTCTCAGCTGGACTTAAAAGATTGCATGATTAAAAGATCAATTTCAAAAAGTAGAGCAGGGAAGTTTTCCATCACAACCTGGCCAATTTGTACATCTCAACCAAAGCCACTAACAGAGGGTAATTTGTTCATTATCACAATGCTGTTTGAAGGACCATGCGGAGAAAAATTACTTCAATCAAACACATGGAAGTGAATGAAACAATATTTCTTTATAATGTCCGTTTATTGTGTGACCGCAAAAGGTTTGATCAAATTTCAAACATATGTCATTGAAAATTCATTCACTGTTGCACTTTATTCTAACTTATAATGGCCCTGGCAGATGACAAAACTGAAAACCTCAAACTTGAGAAAAAAGAAAGCGACTGCACTTTTAAAACAAAACTAACACAGCTTAATTATAAAGCTGCATATTTGTTTTAAGGGGTTTTTTTTGTGGGATCATATCCTAAATTCAAAATGGTTAGGAACAAACCAGGCGAGATTAGAATAAGTATTGCTGCTAATGGTTCCATTTTAAGCTTGTTGAAAATAAGATTCTTTATCCTAAAATAAGGTTCAACATGTACACTCACAATGTTGTTGAAAAGTGCAATTAGAGTGGTCTCAATGTAACTCTTTGGACTGCTCCTTTATTTATATGTCCAATGTTAGGATTTATCGCTACAACAATGATAATTATTTTTGTAAAATGTATCTTTCTTCAGCAGCAAATTATGATGCTTCATCAACAATATTTTAGCCTTGTAGTTAAGGATTCAAGGATGTGGAGGCTCATGGAGTCTGCATGATCCTATTTATTTTCAGATGTTTCAAGTTGCTCATTTTGTTTCACTCATTTACAGATGAGGAAATTAACTGAAACATAACTCAAACATGAAAACTCATATATAGGAATGTACTCAGATCTTCTCATCTATGTTGACTTTCGTGGGAATTGCCTAAGATGTTTGAACTTCCCAAAAGCAGCTACCCTGCTTTGTTAAACACTCCAAAAATGTCTCTAATTCTGACCCAGAGTTGATGACTTTGTACAGTTCTAGTTTACCTGTGTGACTATGCAGGAAATGTTAGACTGATTGGCAGTTATGTAACTCCTGGATAACTGTACAACTGAGAAATGTCGGTGCTGTTGAAATGTCAGTGCTGTCATCAGTCACACCTGCACACCATCAACAGCCCTTCCATGACCCTCCCAACTATACCCTCCCAACTTGACCAGACTACCTCTCACCTCATTTATTCACTAACATTCTTATGGCTGTCTAAACCTAACTCACATCAATGCTGTCAAAAGAGGATATATCTTGCATGATAATTCTCTTTTCTCAACATAGATTCCTTTGCTGAAGGGTTCTTTGGGCTACTGCATTGGATGTCTGGCCTTTGTAAACATTTCCAGATAAATATGCAGGCTAGAAATTTTGAGTCATAAATCTATTTGTTGATTGAACAACAAGAGAGGAAGGCCAAAGCCACCTTACAGCCTACAGCCTAAACCATGACCTTAGTCTTGTGATTGAGATCCTTGTCCTCTCATACTTTTGTCCTCAGTCAACTGAAGTCTGAGTTGACACATTGCAGATGATAATGCTTTTCACCACTTATTTCTGGTTTCATCAAGAGGTTGTACATTCTGAGTTCTTGCCAATGACCTTAATCTACAAGTATTCAAGGAGGTGTGGGATATGGTTGGAAGATGACCTCAGCTGTCTAAGTGTTTGAAGAAAGGCTAGTTTTCTCATATGTTTCAGAGAAGTAGTCAACAATGGCCTGGGGTTCAGTAGTAATGGTTTTTGCTTGAGTATAAGATTTAAATTTATAATTTAAATTTAAATTTAAACTTGGTTTGCCTTTTTGTACACCAAAACAATAACATTTTACAACACAATGAATGAGGAGAAATTTAATTTAATCAATTTTTATATTTTCTGCAGTGGTGGCAAATTCATAATGAGGTAATGTGTTGCTGCCTTTAATTACACAGTAAACTGAAAATAGTGCTGCCCCAGATCAAACACTTTGAGGGGAATCAACACATTCCTTTACAACCTTTTCTTATATGTTCCTCGAGACGTGCTAGTATTCAAAGTTCTCATCGCACGAATATTTACAGTAATATTGAATCGACAGAACTTCACATGTTAAGGAGTATCATCTGCATTTATGTTTCCTAAAGGCAGAAAGCGGTCTTACTTTGACAGAAGCTTTCATTTTCAACACCATCTTCTCGATAAACAAAGAGCCTCGTAATCCATTCGACGAGACAGCGTTAAAATCAGGTCCAAAGATTTGTTGATTTTGAACCAATGATTCTTCAATCAACTTCAGACATTTCTACAGTTCTGATTACATTTTAATTCCCATTCCATTCAGGAGTATTCAAAGGTCTTTTTTTTTTGTTCATCAATTACTTCATGCTATTTTTGACAACAGTACTTTTGCCACTTTTACAAGTCAAGACAAATGACTGCACTTCTATAACTTTGATCGTTAAGGAAGAGAAACAGCCTGTCTGAGAAAATCTAAATCAATATCTAATGAATCAATTTATGATATTTCTGCTGTCTCTGTTCAGGTCTTAACCTCTAAAAGGAGTGAACAAAGAATAATTTAACATTGAGCACAACAAATCCATTCTGTACTTTACCTCACAAGCCAGCACCAATCCCATTGATTTAGTACAAAACTAAATCAAATGGCAGAGTCCATTAGGTCAACAAAGAGTCATCCTTCTCTTTATATTACTGTTAGCTAACTAGGCCAACAGAAAACAGGAAAGAAATCACAAAGAGATAATACAGAAATGAATCAGCAGGGATTATCCAAATGATAAATGAACAATCATAGCAAAAGCTTTCAGACTAGCTATTGTTCTAAGCCAAGTAGCTAATGGATTGTGTTTTAGGCAGGGGTTTGATCATTTTGAATAAGTGCACGCTTGTCTGATTCACGACTTGTTGAATAACATTGTTAGATCTTTTTCTGCCATAAAGAAAGCGTAAAAGAAAATTATTTGTTATGAGTTTGGCTTTTAGATGTTTGATAATTCAGATAGCTAGTTCTCCAAACATGCATCAATATTTGAATAAGATTTTAACCTTGTCAGAGCATGTGAGGTCAGTTATTTTATTCTATATTCATTCACAAGAAGAGGAAATTGCTGGCCAGGCCAAAATTTATTTAATTGGCTTTCAGAATGTGGTGGTGAGCTGCTTTCTTGGCCAGGTTGAAGTCTTTTGTGGGTACGTACACATGCAATACTCTTAGAAAGAGTGTTCCAGGATTTTGATGTAATGAAAGTGAAGGAATGGTGCTACATTTCCTAGTCAGGATGATGTGTGGCTTAGGAAGAACTTGTAGGTGATGGTATTTCAATGTATTTGCTACTCTTATCTTTCAAGGTGATAGAAATCATGGAGTTGTTGAGTGAGCCTTTTATATATGGTACGTATTGCTGCCGCTGTGGATCAATAGTGGAGTGTGAATATTGGCATGAGTGGATGGCATGCTAATCAAATCGGCTGCTTTGGTATCAAACTTCTGGAGTGTTGTTAGAGGTACACTCATCCATGCAAGTGAAGAGCATTCCTCACACACCTGACATATAGTTTATAGATGGTGGGTAGGCCTCACGGATTGGAAAGGTGAGTTAACTATTGTGGAACTACTAACATCTGGCATGGTTTTGTGGACACAGTAATTATAGCAAGTCAAGTTCACTTTCTGATCAATAGTAATACCAGCATGTTGATAGCTGGGGATTCAGCAATGATAATGCCATTACTTTTGGAGGGTAATTGGTTAGGTCTTCTCTTGATGGAGATGGTCATCACCTGGCATGTATGTATTGTTAATGTTACTTGACATTCATCAGCCAAAGCCTGGATATAGCTAGCTTGTTATATATGAACACGGATTACTTTAATATCTGAGGAATTGTGATTGGTACTAAATATTGTGCAATCCTTGGTGACATTGCAATGTAGGAAATGTTATTGATGAAGGAACTGAAAAATAGTTGAACGGAGGACATTATCCTGAGCCAGTCCAACAGTAGTATGAGTAGTTTATGAATATCATAATGAATTGTTTAACTGCATTTCCTGGAGAATTAAAAAAAAAGACTTGAAAGTATCTCATGATAGTTAAAATATTGAGAACAGAATGGTTAACGTGTGGGACAATACAAAAAGTACATCCCCTTATAATGAGGCAAGAGACCATATGATGGACAACGATCAAGGATAACCACACGGTTTCAGCAGTGAAAGACTTTTAAAAGAACTGTATGTAGTGTATAGAATTGCACATAATTCAAAATAAACAATAAACTAGTTGTTCTTTAAATATATACATAAATATCGATAATTGCTCCAAAGCTCAAACTTGCAACAATAATTGAATGTGAAATAAAGAATGTAGCAACCGTCAAGGAGATCTAAATATTAAAAGGACTCCTGCCTACTTTGGAGTTAATTGACACCTATTTTCATTTCATTGTGAGACAAAACTGTACCTGGAAATGTAGCATTGACACTTTACTTTTCCAACATGCTTTAGCTATATTTTTTAGTTTAAGAAATTGTGATGTAGTGAACTCAGATCGAGCTGTGAAAACCTGAATGCTTAACTGTGCAACAATAATTCAACTTCAAGCTCATTGCTTTTCTGAGGAATCAGTTTACTCAGACCAGTGACAGGCTAATGTCAGGCTAAAAAAAAAATCATTAAACATTCATTATTTCATAAAGCCACAGATTAAAAAAAAACACAAAACAACAGCACTCAGTTTAGGAAGGGTTTACCCTCATCTATGTTGAGTAAGAATTTTCAAAAGTAAAGTGTTAATTCCAGGATATTACAGCAGAGGAGGAGGTAATTTTGTTTATGTGTCTTTGAAAGTATTGTCAAAAAGAGTCACTCCCCTACTCTAAACAAACAGTTGTGAAGATTTAAGTATTTATCGAACTCTTGAAAGTTATGAATCAGCCTATCAGACTGTACCCTCCAGATCACGGGGAGGAAGCGGGAGAATGGGGTTGAGGAACTTATCAGCCACGATTGAGTAACGGAGCAAACTCGGGCTGAATGGGCTGAATGGCCTAATTTCTGCTCCTATGCCTTATGGTCTTTCAGTCTTGCCACACTTCTAGTGAAAGAAAGTGTCCACTGTGCATTCTTTGCTCATGATCTTAAATCTCTTTCAACTCTCTTACCAGCAGAAACAGTTTCCCCTTAAGGATTACAGGAAAATTCTATATATCACTGTGAACTGTTCTCTTGAAAGATCTGCTGAACCCCACCTTCCCCACTGGCTCCAAAAAGAATGATAATAACATTTGATCAGTTCATATCCCTACTTGTGACTTTGTAAAGGAAGCTAGGTCAGCAATGAAGAAACTAAAGACAGTTGGATGCAGATCACAACTATGAGGACCCCTGCA
The DNA here is from genome assembly GCF_030684315.1 of Stegostoma tigrinum. Classification (NCBI taxonomy): domain Eukaryota; kingdom Metazoa; phylum Chordata; class Chondrichthyes; order Orectolobiformes; family Stegostomatidae; genus Stegostoma; species Stegostoma tigrinum. Next base: position 57,205,401 of record NC_081368.1, on the reverse strand, counting down.
ACAATGTCCAAGCACAAACATCCTAGTTCTCCAACATTCACAATCAACTTTCCTTGTGCCAGGTGTGACTCCATCCGAAAGAGGGCTTTCCCCTTATTCTCATTCACTCCGGGCTTTCTAGGTCTCTCTGTTGTTATACTTAACCACATGCTGTCTTGATGTCAAGGACAGAGATAGTAGGAACTGCCAATGCTGGAGAATCTGAGATAACAATGTGTAGAGCTGGATGAACACAACAAACCAGGCAGCATCAGAGGACCAGCAAGGCTGACATTTTGGGTCAAGATCCAAAACGTCCACTTTCCTGCTCGTCAGATGCTGCTTTGCTTGACGTCAAGGACAGCCACTTTTACCACTTTTGCTGTTTTGTCCATGGTTGATTCAAAGCTGTAACGTGGTAAGTAGCTGAAAGGCCATGATAGAGCCTAAACTGAGTGTAGGTGAGCAGGCAATGGCGGAATATTGTCAAGGTCTCCTCTAACTGAAGCAGGCAAAAACAAAGAGTGCTGGAGAAACTCAGCAGATCTGACAGCATCTGTGAAGAAAAAGCAATTACTGTTTTAAGGCCCATCTTCAGAACGGTCATGTTTGAATCACAGCTGTAATGAAGCCAGGAGCAGCATGGCCCTCAAAATGGACACCAATGAGCATATTATTGCTGAGCAGGTACTGCTTGATAATGCTGTTCATAGATCATAGAACCCTTAAAGTTTGGAAACAGGCCCCTCAGCCTAACAGGTCCACGTTGACCCTCAGACATTCTACTGAGACCCAACCCCTAAAACCCACCTATTCTACAGAGCTCTCAGCACTATGGGCAATTTAACACGGCCAATCCAACTAGCTTGCACATCTTTGGATTATGTGAGGAAACCAGAGCATCTGGACAAAATCCACGCAGACGCAGGGAAAATGTGCAAACTCCCCACAGACAATCGCCTAAGGGTGGAATAGAACCCAGGGCCCTGGTGTTGTGAGGCAGCAGTGCTAACCACTGAGACACCGTGCCACCATTGATGACAGCTTCCATCACTTAACTGATGATTGAGAGTAGGTTGATGGGCTGTTAATTGCCTGAATTGTATTTGTCCTGCTTTTTGTGTGTAGATATCCATGGGCAACTTTTGCACATTGTCAGATAGATGCCAATGTAGCAGTTGTACTGGAACAGCTTGGCTAGGCGTTAAAAAGTTCTGGAACACAAGTCTTCAGTACTATTGCTGGAATATTGTCAAGGTCCATATCCTTTGCACTATCCAATGCCTCAAGCTGTTTCTTGGTATCACATGGGATGAAACAAATTGGCATCTATGATGGTGGGGACCACTGAAGGAGGCTGAAATATGCCTTTCTGGCTGAAGATTGTGCAAAAGACTCACTTTTATCTTTTATGCTGTTGTGCTGGGCTCTCCCATCACTGAGGAAGGGGATTTTTTGGACCCTCTTCCACCAGTGAATTGCAACTTACAAAAATTGGCTCATCATCGAACTGAATAACCTGTCCCTGCCTTCTGCCTCCCATATCTTTTGATCTCTTTAGCTCCAAATGCTATATCCAACTCATTTTATTGAAATTGTAAACACACACACACACACTCACACACACACACACACACACACAAATTCCTTCCATAGCATAAGAATCCTTGAAGGAGGCCAAAACTGCACACAATATTCCAGTGTGGTCTCACTGACATCATATGTAACTGCAGCAAGACATCCCCGCTGTTGTATTCTAATCCTCTTGCTATGAATATCAACATACCATTTGCAGTCTTTACTGTTTACTGGGCCATCTACAAACCAGCCCACCATCAGTAAGGCACAAGTCATGAGTGTGATGGGATACTCCTCACTCCCCACTCGCCTGGATTGGTGCAACTCCAACAAACACTCAACAAGCTTGACAGAATCCAAGACAAGCAGTCAGTTTGATTAATATCACATCCACATGCACCAACACCTCTACCACCAAATCTCAGTAGTAGCAGTGCATATGACAAGATGCACAGCAGAAATTCACCAATGATGCTTTGACAGTTCCTTCTGAACACACAACCACTTCTATCTACAAATTCAAAGGCAACAGATACATGAGGACACTCTGAATTGCAAGTTCCCCTCCAAGCCATTCACCATCGTGACTTCAAAACACATCTCTGTTCCTTCTCTGTCGCTGTGTCAAATTCCTGGAATTTCCTTCCTAACTGCATTGTGCATCAACCCACAGCAAACGGACTGCACTGATCCAAGAAGGCAGCTCACCACCAACTTCTCAAGGGCAGCCAGGGATGGGTAATAAATACTGACCAGCCAGTGATACCCACGACTCATGAGCACATGAGAAAAATAAATGTACACTCACCTTCAGCAACTGGTGTACCGGAACAACCAGGTCTCATTGCACATTTCCCACCCCATATTTATTGCAAACCAGAATAAAAATCTGCCTTCCTACTTTTGCTGCCAAAATGAAGATAGGATGATGGTTCAATCAGGGCATTGATAAACCAAATTGTAAAACAATTACAATCATAAGCAAAGTTGCGCTGAGCAAATTTTTGGAGTACTGCGACGGGTCCTTGAGTTCAGATGCACTTCATCTTAAAATCATAAGAGGGAAGATCAGGCAATTGATGTATTTTTTCTTCTAAATTCTTTTGATTTGTGGAAGGTTCAACTGAATTGAAAAACAGAGAACAGAACTCTTTTATTCAAGAAGACCAGTAAGCAAAGTCAGAAATTACATGCTAAATATTTTCCTTCTGTCATAGGGAAAATTTTATAAGATGGGTAACGAAATATTCCTAGCTTAAACATAGTATTAAAGATGTTATCAAACAATCGTTAGAAAAATGCAAAGCCAACAAAGACAGTCAACATTGTCTTGTGAGTCAAAAATTATACTTAACCAGTTTGTTGAAGTTTTTCCAGAATGTATCGTACTGTGAACACAATGTACTTAGATTTTCATAAGTCCTTCAAAAAGCTTCCACATCAAAGGTTATTGTGGAAAATAAAAGCTAATTATGCAGCAGGTAACACATCAGCATGGTTAGAAGATTAACAGGAAGAAGAGAGTAGGCATAAATCAATGCTTTTGTAGTTTAGCAAAATGTTATGAATGGTATGCCATAAGGGTAAGTGCCCGGGGCTCAATATTATTATAATTTATATGAATGATTTGAATGAATGGATTAATTTGCTGATGACGCAAAAATAATTGGAAAGGTTAATCCAAAAAGTAAATAAAGACAACATAAGGAGGTTGCTCGGGGGTATAGATAGGTTCAATGAGTGTGCAAAGCCTGACACATTGAGTATATTGTAGTGAAAATGTGAAGCTACCAAAAAGGAACACTATATCATTGTCAATGTTCAGACATTGCAGAGCTTGGAGATGCACTGGGACCTGGGTGTCATGAATTCATTTGAATTGCAAAGGTCAGTAAGCAGGTACAACAGGCAATTAGGAAAACTAATTCAATGTTACTGTTTATTGGCAGGAATTGTATATAAAAGTAAGGAGGCTGCACTTCAGTATTTTGTGAGGTTGTATCTAGAATACTGCGTAAAGTGTTGGTTTCATTTTGTGGAAATATTTTTGAAGCATTCAGAGAATGTTTATTAGACTAATACCTAGAATACGCTCATTTGAGGAAATGTTGGACAGGTCATGTTTCTACCTGCTGGAGTTTAGAAGTATAAAATACAACTTGATTGAAACATTTAATATCATGAAGGGACTTGACAGGGTGGATGCAGAATTTTTTTTTCTTTTTGCAGGGAATATCTAGAATTAAAAGTCAAAGTTTAAAAATAATGTGTCACCTAATTACGCAGATTAGAATTTTTTTACTCATGCTGGGTAAATCGAAGCCATTGCGATTCTCTTCTTTAATGAAGTGGGAACAATGTCTTAAAATATTGTTAAGACCTAGGATAGACAAATGCTTGATAAGGAAGGAGCTGAAGGTTTACCAGAGTAGGCAAATTGGTCGTATCATTATTGAGTGGTGGAGTCAACATAAGAGGACGAGGGATCTGCTCATACTTCGAATTTATAAGTCTGTATTTTCATATACTGCAGCTAAATGGAAAGTCCATTACTCCTAGAACCAGAAGCCTAGCATCATGTTAGTTGCTAGTTTCTCTATTCCAAATATTGTTCAGTTAAAGGTAAACTGATTGCTAAGAAAGAGGTAAATATCCTCATTATTATATTTAAATTGCTCATTCATCCACCCGAATGTGTTGACTGTGTGCACACTCTTCGGCCTCCATGGCAGTTACGAATTGTGATTCACATTTAAGATTTTTACCTCCCACCTGATACAAAGGTTTTTTTTTAATCTGATGTCCAAATTTATCCCGTGGCAGCACTCTGTTGAGAACACTCCATCTGGAGTGCGAACAGGCACTGTATGTGCTACAGCAAAATATTTACCCCATGATCAGCAGTTAAGTGTAGTTCTGTAAAGTGGACCTGCAATTGTTTAATAAAGATAAGTTGATGTGAAAATCACACTTACATTTCCACCAGCTTTCCAGTTACGCTGTTAATATAACACATCTGTGTACTTTCCCAATGATTAACTGTTACATTCGTCAATAAAAGTGGAACTGAAAATGTATTCAATCTCTCAATCAAACGTTTACCCAACATGGTCTTAATAAAACTTCTGGTTTACTCATTGCTAATTGTCAATGTATAAATAAATACATAATTATTTAACAGTGGCAACCTTAGTTAAATATCTCATCCAGTTCAATGAAGATGACTTGAATTACAGATATCGTTACCTGCTGTAAGTGTCGGTCTCACCTAATTATCATATTCTATTAACACACTCGTTAAGAAATTAATTAACTACAAAGAATTGTTACCACTTACGGATAATCACTTACAGGTAATTAATTAATCATAGCTTCCATAACTGTAAGCATTTGTCAAAAAGAATAAATTACCTATTTGACATTACAGCCTATTAATTTGCCAGTAAGCAACACCTGCATTATTTAATCTGTATAAGGGAATGTTTCAGTACTTTATTACGTACGTTGCATTAGGAGTAAATGCATGGACTCTGTATGTTGCAGGTTCTATGCACTACCTAAGGGAGTTTGTGAAAAAATGTGCTATGTGGTTGAATGCAGTAAATATAATATGATTATTTTAAATGCAGCAACATCTACATTCTTGCATGCACTGCAGTTTGAATACAGTCTACAGTAACAACAGAAGTAAATTCTTAACAGTTCAAGATTTCGCCACTAGAAATGATTGCATGTGTAGTCTGTATCTTATTTTGCCTCATACTTTCAAAAGAACTCAACTGAACATTTTTTAATATGGAGTGTTGGAATTATTCAATGCATGCAACATTTCTGCACTACTACCATTGTGAAAAAAGCTTCCTTTTCGAGAAAATCTGATTTAAATATGATTGCTGCTGTTTGTGAATTAATTGAAAGTTTTGAGCTCTAACACCCACATTGAAAATCAATAAGTAAACCAATTAAAGGATACAATGAAGTAAACGAAGCCTAGTAGTGATTGTGAATGTTTTTGTTTCCCCAGAAGTACTCTTTCAATTATTTTCCACTTTGAAGGAGGGCACTTGGCCACAAATCTGTCATAAATCATCTTGTTACTTTTGGATGTATTATGATTTCTGAAATTATTCAAATCCATTGGCAATGACTGTGCTAGTGACAATGGTAGAATTTACAAATAATGATTGTGTTCTACAAATTTCTAAGCATCACCATTATATGACGTTCATAAAGGCAATAGAAGGTGGTTCTATTGCTGCCCTCAGTGACCATCTGGTATTGTGTTCAGGATAAACTGAAATTTCCTATTTAATACATAATAGTAAATTTGAAGCCTTTAGTTTTGAGGTAAATTTGGTGTGATTACCAAATGTTTTATTTGGGGATGAATGACAAGTGTGCAAGGGATAATTGCATCAGGATATGTAAATACAACTCTATCATTAGATGTATGCTGGTTTAGTTTCCATTTTTAGTCGAACTTCTCAGGTCTACATGTGCTTGAAAATGTCTTGCATAATCTTATTAATTGCTGTTAATCTGTCCTGCTGGGCAGCACTGCAGCACCTCCATTGATAGAATGATGCTATTATGGCAATAAGTTTATGCAAACATAAGAACAAGAATAGGCTAGTTGGCCCTTCATTATTAAAAAGAAGTACATCCATATATTATTTATATTTGCCATAATTTCTGTTGTCTGCTGATACCTGTGGCTTCTCTATGAATATTTATTGACATACTTTTACTTGTCATCTTTCAAAATTCATTGTTAAACAATTTATGCAATTAAATTTGATTTCTTTTAGTTATAGAATCTTGTATTAAATCAAGATGTAGAAAAGTGGTCAATTTCTCACTTCCACTTGCTTTATAATTGAATGTTTAAACTCTATGTGTATTGTGAATACAAACCAAAGTGGGTATTGTAAAGTTAAATGAAGAGTGGTCTCACTTGAACTTCTTTCGCACCCGAAAATTGTGGTGCAAGTTTTAAAGATTTAGAACAAAATTACAGTTATCCTTTCAAAGGTTTTAATTTTGGAAAAAGCTCTGCACGCACCTTGCTATACACAGGCCAAGCTTGGCTTTCGACAGGGCAATTAAAATACCAGTCACGCAGGATATAAGTTTAAACTCAAACTGTGAGAACAGATCTCTGATATGGCATCAATGCAATGTTAATACAAAGTAGCTTTGATTTTTATAAAGGTCAAATTCCTGATCTTAACTGTTTTAACAGAATTAGGCATCGAGCAGAAACTTGGTCCTTAGTCAGCATGATCAATAACTTCAATTTTATTGAGTTGGAATGTGACGATATTAAAGATTTCTCGATAATGCACTTTTTTTATTATCCATTTTGTCATTCCATTTTCCTTCGTTAGATCCAGCATCCAATGTGCAAGTGACCTTCCCTCAGGCATGAGCCCAAGTAGGGAATATTCAAAAGAATTCCTGAAGTGACCATGCCATCACCCGTCTGCTGTACATATTGGAAGTGTTCACTAGACAGCAGTCAAGAGTAAAAATCCAAGGTAAATTTATAAAACTGAATGGTGAGGTCAATTGAAGCATCTTATTTGAATTAAGGCATATCTGTGCACATTAAGACTTGACGAGGTTCCTTCTCATCTACATAGTTTGTTAGTAATATAAAACAAAGAACTGCAGATGTAGGAGATCTGGAACGCAAACAGAAATTGTTGGCAGAGCTCAATCGGCCTGGCAGCATGAGTGGAAAAAAAAGCAGAGTTAACGTTTCAAGTTTGGTGACTCTTCTTCATAGCAATTTGTCTTTACCAATTAATGATTAGAATGATGGTTATACACTGTGATGTTCTACCTTGTGGTTGAGGATCTTTCATATGGTTTCAGGCTATGATTTTCTTTCTGAGCCCCAGGTAGGCAGCAAAGTAATGTTGCTATTGATCTGATATCAGCAAGTTAATTGGCCATTTCCTCAGTGACCATGCCACAATGATACACTCAAGGGGGTTGGTTGGATCATTCTGCTGGACAGCTGGTTTATGATGCAGTGACATCAGCAGTGCACATTCAGTATCCATACCTAGCTGTAGTCTCCACAAAGGTAACACCTGCCCAACCTCGTCCCTCACATGAAACATGATGACCCTCCAGTTAAACTCACTACCAGTTGTCTACCTCTCATGACAGTGCAGCCTTATGGTTCTCTAGGACTGCGGTGACTTCACTTTTTAGAGGCCACTAAAAGTTTAACACTTTTTTAAAAATTTGCACACTACTCATTTTATTTTTGTTGGATTGCATGAATGAATTGTTATCTGAATGGAGTTAAAAAACTGACTATTCTGTAAGTGCAGAAGATTTGAAAGTCATCATACTCTATATTTGAGTACATCTGCAGCAATCTACATCAGTCATATGCCTGGATGTCCTTGATTTTTTTTATAACACTGCGATGTCTATGGAGGCATTGTTAACTCTGCATTGTTGCGAAAGACAGCTGCATAGCTACTCAAGAACAGTACTGTCTCCATTAGGTGCAAGTGGAGAGAAGTAAAAATGATGGGTAGAATCTTTTCCAGCTCCGAATGACATGGACAACAAATCAGCTGGGAAAAATGACAATATTGGAAACTTAAATTTATGTTGTTGAGAAATAACAGTCAAATTTTCCACAAGGCCTTAACAATGAGAAGAGAATTTATTAGTGAGTGGCAATGGGCCAATTTACATGCAATAATACCGCATAGACACATAAAGTCTTTTCATTTATATACAGTTTGCTATTTTCCCGAACAATGAAGGGAAATTAGCAATTGACATTCCTGCAATGAAAATTTGGGAAGTGCCTGGTAGCCCTAGCTTGCTGCTTATTCATCCAGGCCTTCATCTTCGATTCATTCCTCAAAATCTCAGGGCATACTCAATATTTAGTAACTGTCTGCATTATTTGTTCAAAAAAGTTATTATTGGATACCTATTGCCTTTACATCATCACAGCACATCTGTGTCTCGTAGAGTCGTAGAAAGCACGGCTTTTGTCTCTCAGAATCTGTGCCAGTCAAAAACAACCTCCTGGCTATTCTAATCCCATTTCCCAGCACTTGGCCCTATAGCCTTTATGCTTTGACATTGCAAATGTACATCTAAATACTGAAATGCTACGACGGTTCTATTTATGCAGTTACAATACTTGCATACAAACAAATACACTTCTGATATAGTTCGCTGCTCAATGGTGTGCTTAGGGGCTCACTGACCACTTTATTTGCAATGTTGCTGCAATGCTACTTGTTGCACAGGGACTGGTACTCATCTCATTCATCAGAACACAATATAGTCTATGGCTCTTAAATTGCTTTCTCAACACCCCCTTACTTTGCACCAATTTGGATTGTCTCTGCGTCTGTGCTTCATCTTGCCTTTTAGCTGAGAGATAACCAGGCAGCTTGTCATTATTTGCAACAATGAACAGTTGAGGGGACTATGGTTGTCCTTTATCAGTCAGGAAAGGAGCTGTAATAGAGTTAGGTTAACACAGAACAAAGAGTGTTAACAGGGTCGGCGGGGGGAGAGGGGGGAATGATGGGGAATACCAATGAGGGAAGATACTACTTGCAACAGGGGTGGGCGATCATGAGCCTTGGTAAGAGTAACATACAATGCCAGAGTTAGAGTGAATATGATGTAGCAGAAGATGGTGGCGCTTGTCTTCACAGAGCACAGAAGATCATTAACCATTTGTGATACTCTTGTGCATTCCTTCAGACCACTAACACTGTACTGACTCATGTCGCTACTTCAGGTGAGGCTGAAGATGTTCAATATAGTGTATGGCTGGGGTTTAAATATTGCACCTGCAAGATGAACACTTTCAGTGGCAAGCAATTCACTGCTTTTGAGTTGAAGAGCCTTGGTATATACTTTGATTAGCAGCAGAGAATTATGTGAATAAATCTGCAAGAGCTAACCGAGAGAAGTGTGCCATGACATGCCTCAAAACTGATTTTGGTTAAAATTCGGCAGACCATTTTCGAGCCTTTCTCTTTAAACATAATATAAAAGAGAAAGAATTACTAGTTATGATGTACTGCAAGTATTGTGCTCTCCTTGCGTTTTTTTCCCCCCAGAAGCACAGCCACCAAATGCTCATACACTTGAGTTAACTTTCATTATTCTTGGTGAAGAGAAAAAACATTTCATTACATTTCCCAGTTGGCACTTTGTATGTATGTAAAAAGGCCATTGAAAAGGAAGTGGCAGTATCAGTGACCATAAAAATAGAGGTTACATGCTAGAGCTTTGTGCCTCATTGGAAAAAAATAAGCCAGAATGACATTTTGCCAACCAGAACAAGTGCCTGAAGCATGTGTAAATTGTGGGCCAGTTCAAGCAGCAGTTCATTTGTCCTCAATAAAGCAATTCTTGTGTCCATTATTTTAATCACAAGTAGCCCTGACTCAACCTCTATTTTGAAAGGAAAAACTTTTTTTTAAGGGTCTGATGTGCTTTTTTCTTAAAACGTGTTCTAAATGCAAAATTTTTGGACTGTGGATAATTATGGCCTCTGCTCAGATGAACATGCGTAAGAGACGCACCCTTGAATGAGGTTTCCAGTCAAAGTAAGACTGTGCAATACACTTTAAAATTTGAAGAAAATACAACCTGGCCAAAAAACAGAATCAGATTTCAAGAAATATATTGAACTGGTACAAATTTAACACCTGAATTATTATGGTACCGATAATTACAGCCAACTACCATGGGACAGTAAAGGCCATAGTAAAAGGAAGCAATGTACAATGGCAGATGTAATTCAAGTTTACCCAGTGGTATCAATTAAATCTGACTTATTGGCAGAGTACAGGGAAGACAAAATGTTTAACTTAATAGCAAATTAATGCCTGGGTGGAAAACATGTAAAAGCATGACCATTGTGTTTTATTTCCAACTTGATAAATTAGGATGAATTTGACAGTCCTCAGCATATTTGAAGTTGGGGACTCAATGGACTGCAATAGGTGTTTCTCGAGGCACCCTCCCCCCAACCCCAACCCCCAATCTGGCTCCTGCATTATTGGCAGCTCATCAGGCTATTGAGTCTTGGGTCTATTGAGACCATTAAATGATCTTTTAAACTGATGCATTCATTTCACACAGATCTGTGGAAGGCAGAGTCTCTCTGCCATTCATTATGATCATGGCTGATCTGATAATCCGCAACTTCACACTCCTGCCTTTTCCCCCCCTTATCTCTTGGTCCCCTTTCTGGTTAGAAATCTATCTCTCACCTTTGAATATGCTTAATAATCCAAGTACAACCTCCTCTCGTGGTAAAGAATTCCCGATTCTCAATCTCCTGATATGAAATTCCACCATCATGGATGTTGTAACTCCTTATTCTGAGATGATGCTCCTTTGTCCTAGACTCTAACACAAGAGAAAACAGGCTTTTCACACTTACTATATGTTGATCTGTGCCCATCAGAAACACCGTCCAAAGTTTACACCTCACCTGCCTGACCTTGTTGAAATCTGACATGCAGTATCGCTCAAGATCCCTGACCTGCCTGAAGTTTGGGGTCCATTTTTTTTCCATCATTTGCTGCCCCTGCATGGCAACTTTCAGTTATACAGTCAGGCAGCTTTGAAACAGACCCGTCAGCCCAACTCATCCATGCTGACCAACCATGCAAATCTGACCTAGTCCTACTTGCCAGCATTTGGCCCATATCCCTCTAAACCCTCTTCCTATTCATATACCCATCCAGGTGCCTTTCAAATGTTGCACTTGTACCCACCTGCATCACCTCCTATGGCAGCTCATTCCAGACATGCACCACCCTCTATCTGAAAAAGCTACCCCTCAGATCCTTTTTAAGCCCTTTCCTTCTAACCTCAAACCTACAACGTGCCTAGTTTTGTACTCACCCACACGAGGGAAAAAAACCCCTTGACTATTCAACCTATTCTCTGCCTCTCATGATTCTATAAATCTCTATAAGGTCACCCTTTAGTTTCTGACTCTCTGGGGAAAATAGCCCCAGCATAATCAGCCTCTCCAAATAGCACAGACCCAAGCCTGGCAACATCCTTGTAAATCTTTTCTGAACCCTTTCAAGCATCTTTCCTATGATAGTGAGACCAGATTTGAACACAGTATTCCAAAAGTGGCCTAACTAGTATCCTATACAGCCACAACATGACCTCTCAACTCCTACACTGCATGCACTGATCAAAAAAGGCAAGCATACTTTCCTCACTATCCTCTCGAACTGCGACTCCACTTTTTAGAAATTATGGATGTGCACTTCAAAGTCTCTTTGGCCAGCAACACTCCCCGGGGCTTTACCATTAAATATATAAGTCCTGCCCTGATTAGCCCTATCAAAAAGCAGCACCTTACATTTATCTAGATTAAACTCATTTATATGATGCCATAAGGCAGTGGGACTCAGCACCGACTCTGGTCAGTGCACCAACTCTGGTACCACTGGTCACAGGCCTCCAGTCTGTAAAGCAACCATCCACCACCACCCACTGTCTCCTATCTTCAAGCCAGTTATGCATCCATATGGCCAGATCTCCCTGGATTCCATATGATCTTACCTTGCTAATCAGTCTACCATGTGAAATCTTTTCAAATGCCGCAGTGAAGTTCATCTAGACCACACCCACATCTCTGCCTTCATCAATCCTCTTCGTCACTCCTTCAGAAAAACTAAATCAGGTTAGTGAGACATGATTTCCCACACACAAAGCATTGTTGAATATCCTTAATCACTCCTTGCCTTTCAAAGTTGCCTTTGAGAAGGTGTTGGTGAACTGCTTTTGGTGTCCACATGGTGTGGGTTACCCACAATGCTAATAGGAAAGGAATTTCAGAAATTTGACCCAGACGACAGTGAAGGAAAGGCAATATACTTCCATAAGACCATAAGACCTAGGAGTGGAAGTAAGGCCATTCGGCTCATCAAGTCCACCCGCCATTTAAACCATGGCTGATGGGCATTTCAACACCACTTCCCTGCACTCTCCCCATAGCCCTTGATTCCTTTTGAGATCAAGAATTTGTCGATCTCTGCCTTGAAGGCATCCAACGTCCTGGCCTCCACTGCACTGTGCGGCAATGAATTCCACAAGCGCACCACTCTCTGGCTGAAGAAATGTCGTGTCATTTCAGTTTTAAATTTACCCCCTCTAATTTTAAGGCTGTGCCCACGGGTCCTAGTCTCCCCGCCTAACGGAAACAACTTCCTAGCGTCCACCCCTTCTAAACCATACATTCCAATAGAGGATGGTAAGTGGCTTGGAGTGGAACCTGCCAGTCATGTTCCCATGCGCCTGCTGCCCTTGTGCTTCTCTGTGGAAGTGATAGTGAGTTTGGAAGATGCTGTCTAATGGTCTTTTGTGATTTTCTGCAGTGCATTTTATCAATATTACGAATCGCTGCAAGTGAGCATCAGTGGTCAAGGGAGTGGTTATTTATAGATGTGGCACTTATCAAGTAGGCTGCTTTGTCCTGGATAGTATCATTTTTCCTGAGTGTCGATGGAACTCCATTGAGTTTGTTCCAGTTAAGGTGGATAACCTCTCATGCTTCCAAGTTATATTCGACCTGCCATTTTTTACCACATAATCTTTCCAAATCCTTCTGAAATGTCTTTGCATGTAATTATAGAGTCCATTATTATCTATCTTTGTGCCATCCACAAATATGAAAACATTTGTCCCCATATCCAAAGCATTGACAATATTTTGAAATAGTTGGGGCCCAAGTTTTGACCCTTGTGGTACTTCAGTAGTCACAAGCTGCCATTGTTTAAATGCCCTGTTTTTTGCACACAGTGGTCAGCCAGTGTGCAATCCATGCCTATACATTATCTACTATTAAATATGCTCCAGCTTTTCGAACCAAAACCTTCAGAAAATCCAACTGTTGTACATCCACCGCTTTATCTTTATCAATCCTGTTTATTGCATCCTCAAAATCCAACAGATTTTCTGAAATAGAATTTTCCTTTCTCAATTATGCTAATCTTGCCCAATCAGATTATAATTATCAAAGTATCCATGACCCATTGTCTATGTTAAAACAAAAAGTCTTAAATAGATTCAATGACACAATTTGCACTACTTTCTGGGAAATGAGTTCCAAGAGCACCAACATCATTTTTATCTTAAGGAGAGAACCCTTTAGATCTGTAATGAAGTGGAATTTCTTCAGCCAGAGGATGGTGAATCTTTGGAACTCATTGCTGCAGAAGGCAATGGGGCCAAGTCATTGAGACAGACATAGGTTCTTGATTAATAAGGGGGTCAAGGGCTACAGGGAGAAGGCAGGATAGTGGTGTGGAGAAACTTATCAGCCACGACTGAGCAGCAGAGCAGACACAATGGCTTAATTAACCTAATTCTGCTTCTGTGCCTTATGGTCTTAAAAGAGAACTCTCATTGTCGAACTGCTCTAAATGTACTTTACCCCACAGGAACAAACCTTCTCCGAGTAACCACCTAATTAGGTCCCTCATTTAAGAGACTAGTTTCCTAAACTGCTGCAATGTCTCTGATACTCCACAGTCATAAATCTTGGATTAAATTCAGAAATGGTGTCAAAAGAACTTCAATCACTAGATAGTGAATTAAATTTCTTGTCCTTACATTGCAAATTCAAACCCATAACAATGCAAATAACTACTCTTTGAAATGGCATAACAAGCTACTTAAATATATGAAACCGTATAACTGAATATCAGAAGAAAAATAATTAGACAACGAGACTATGAATCAAGCACCAAATAAATTGTACAAAAACACTCTTCTAAGCCCTAACTAATATGTGGGACATGTGTTAAAATTTGAGTAGGTTGCCCCATAGACAAGGCAAATAACAACAACAATAGATCATATTCATATTATAGTTAAATATATTAATATATTAGTTATGTTACATAGAGTAAAACATGCCAAGGTGCTTAATGGGAGTGTTATCAAAAAAGTATTTGATAACTGAGCACCTATGCAGATTTTTGAGCTGAAAATAAATTTTGATCAAATGGATTTAAAATTGGATTTTTAAGGAAGGAAGAGAAATATAAATATTTTAGGGAAACTTCAGAATGTCGAACTTGCCATATCTTCAGCGATGATCAGCTCCAGAGGTCCAAATTGGAGGGGTGCAGGTATCTTGGAGTGTTGTCGAATTTGAGGACGTTTGGAATTAAGGATTTTCATCAGTGAGCACTGGGACAATAGGCAAATGGTTTTCATGAAAGTGAGGAGTGTGGATGGTGTCAATTTTACCAAGGGGGTATGATGAGAGGCCAGCAGGAGTGTATTAGTTTGGTCAAATTTGAATGTAACATGATGACACTTTCAAACATAGATGTGTTGAGACAAGAGCAAAATTAACCAGTGGCATGGTGGATATCTTGTTGATGTAACTGATAGTTGGCTGGAATACAATGGCAAATTTGTGAACTGCCAGGTTCAGTCTTAGACAGTTGCCAGGTAGAGTGATGGAATATGTGGCTATGAAACAGCCTGACATAAACATATGATCTGACCATGACTTTGACTAATATCTTGCAAAGTTCCAAACTCCTTCATCACTGTACATAGATATTTTGTTTCCCACAGGTAGAACAGATCGAATAGGAGACAGTACAGTCCTGTGCAGTTGAGAGCCCAAAGCATTAAATCTGACTGTGTGAAGTGTCATGTATCAGATCAAAGGTCAACAAGGAAATGTCCTATTGATTTTGTCTTAATATCTAAATTCTCAACAAATGCATCCATATTGATCCATTTTGATCACAGTGCAGTAAGGGAATGATCTAAACATGAGAGATGTCCATGACAAAACACAACTGTGGTAACACGACTGGCCAAGTTGGCTGAATACTGAAAGACACATCTACCAGACTGTGTCTCCGGAAGTTGGTGAGAGAACCAAGATGAAGGAAAAGACTATTTGACTTTCTCATGAGCAAGTCATCTGACACAGGTACACCTGCGTGTGTCACTATTTGATAGAAGTAACAAACAAAACTCATGTGGAGGCAGTCTCACCTTTACTTCAGGGACACTATCCAACCATGTTATGTGATGCTAAAAATTGAACTAAATGAAATGGACGTATGGATAAATTAAAAGTGAAAGAATGAATTAAGAATATTTGTTCACCCCAAGATTACAGTAGGTCTTGAACTCACTTCCTGATTGTATGGTAAAAATAGACAACTTGACCATTTAAAAAAACACTTAGATATTCACTTAAGATACTGTGACTTACAGGCCTAGAGCTGGAATGGGGTGGAGTTAGGGGGAGTAGACAGTTTAGACTGGTTAGTCTTCTTTCAGTCTGAACAGATATGAAAATTGTGTGAATGCACTGGAAATCACCTCTACTACTCCATGAGCAATGCCAAAAATGTAACTATACTTTTAATCACTAAAAATGGTTCATCTCCTGTTTCTCTTTATTGCTATTAAGTAGAACAAAAGATACGTTCACCAGGTTATTCAATAAACTCAAATAACATTCATTGCAAATAAATGTATTCTTCAAGCAAATGTTAAACTGGTTATCAAATAAGCTACTGTGTGAATTAAACTATAGCCCTCTTAATCACAAATGCACACACATTTATATACAGACAGGATCAAGGCATACACAACTCTGCACAGCTATGAAGGGAAATAAATTAAGCAAAAAGTAAAGATAAAAAACAAACCTCGAGATCAAAGGGGTGAATTCAGACATCAAAAAATGGGTTGACTTCTCACTATTCCTCTGAATTTCTTTCAGTGAGATTTGATTACTGATTGCCACACAGCAACGCAAAATTTTCAGATTAGATTGCAAATTCAGCTGTGAAACAGTTATAAGTCCGAAATTTGAAATATTGCCATCTTTTCTCAAATTACTTCATCTTTAATAAAGGAAAAAGAGGGAAAACAATCCACCCAAAGATTGTGTGATGTCATCAGATTAGTTGGAGCTGTGGCAACATCAACATTAACATTTTCACTTATACAACTGCATTGAACAATCAAACTAGAAATTGTCTAGTTACATCTTTCCTAGAAAAAAATGGAGTGTAAATTCAATCTGGCCAAGTGCTGTCTCAGGACTCTACTCACAGTAGCATGGTACAACATGTCACTAACAACACGATCAAATAACACTTGCTCAACAAAAACCTCTTTACTGATGCTGAGTTTGCATTCCAGGAAAACCCCTCAGCTGGAGATGGATAGTTTTACCCTTCCCGAACATGTTTTGTGCTTTGGAAAGCTTCAAACGCGAGGTTCACAAATAATTATTCAGCCTTAATAGATACATCACCCAAGCAAATTTTGACCATGTTTACTCACACCTTTCTTCCTTTCTTTTGAGATGAGGCCTTCACATGAGGCAGTAGGTACTAACTGGGCTGAATTGGGTAGACTGGGGATGTTGTTGTAATAGACATGTCCTTCCATCCATGGGGGACACAGTCCTTAACATCTTTGGACCTGTTACATCTAAAGCTATAGCAAACAATCATTCAGGGACTGAAAGTATTGACATGTTCATGCAAAGTGTCCCCCACACTTCACTTCTTCACCCACAATCACTTCTGAATTACAAGCTGCAGAGAGTGTAAGCTAACAAAAAAAAAATTGCTGGCTTCTCATCCCATCCTTCCCCACACTGTCACCTTAACCTTGATTCTTTGCCCTTTCAGATACAAGAACACTCAATTTGACCAATGATGGTAGAAGAGAAGGAGGAGAGAAAACAAAGACTCCTGGGGAGGAAACAGTTTCTCTTGATCATGTATTTACAGCCAGCATCTCAATCTCAACTTCTAGCGCCATGGATTCATCAGAGATTAGCTTCCAAGTCAGCCCAGGCATCACTATCTATGAATGGAATGCAGCGAGGTAACAGGATAAAGAGCAGAGTAGCTGTCAGTCCAATAGAGGGTTGTTTGCATGTTAGCTGGATGCACAGCAATTGGATGTGGGTTTTTATAGGATGTTGTAGAAGCAAAAATAAAAGAAAGAAATGTGGATGCTAGAGATCTGGAACAAACAAAAGCAGAAATTGTTGAAGGAACTCAGCAGCAAGCATGGAGACAAACAAAGTAAATGTTTTGACTCCACTGACCCTTCTTCAGAATCGAGTTGAGTTGAGAGCTTGTTGAATTTCTTCAGTGATTTGGTCTTGTTTGCTACAGGAAAAGGCTCATGGACATGCCAATAGGAATATTTGGCATTTTTGTCACCTGTTGTCACCATCAATGAGCCTGAAAGTGCCCAGCATTAAGTTAATGAAGTACTTTGAAAAGATTTGGGAGTTGAAACTTCATAACTTGTACTTGCACTGGCAACCAACTAATATATGCTGACTGAAATCTCTACTTTGATTTTACTACAAGAAGAATTCCACATAACAATTGAAAGGGATGCCCGAATGAAGTCCTTCAATGTCAGTCTCCTGCATTGTAGTCAGATCGCTACCATCCTAGCTGCTGCTACCCATGTAAAAAGGGGCTTGAAAAGTCTTTCAGCCCAGAAATCTTCTCCAACACATTGTCCAGTTATAATGTATTGAAGTGGCAGCAGACCCATACAATTGTCTCTCAGGATGGCAATGATTTCGCTCCCACTCCTGCTATTCCACCAAAGCCTTCGATGCTGTCTCCCAGCCAGCTAGTTAGCTCAGATTGCTGCTACTTCTGCTGAAGTGCTGTGGTCTAAAGCCAGACCTTCCAAGGTCACAGCTGGCAAAGGGCACCCTGTAAGGCAATCTTCTTTGAAATGGCTCTATTTTTCAGTATTGTGGCAAATAAAATATTGTGAGGTTAGTTCTGGAGGGAAGGCAAGTATGGAACTGCTGACGAATGGCAAATCGGACGTGTTCCCTGACACTGGATAAGCAGAACATAGATAGCTTGGCAAGAAATAGAATGTTATTGATTGCCTTTTCATCCTCATCAGCTATCCACCATATGACCATGCAGCAGACCATGGCGAATCATGATGTGTACTCTGGCAAAAATTACTAGCTCTTTCAGAGATATCCAGTCAACAAAAGCATTGCCTGAATATTCCAATTGTCTGTTTCTATTATCATTTATGTAATAATAGGATTTTCCTTTTATCTACCCTACTCCTGTGTCTATAAGTTGCTCACTGGTATCATATGCCAGCTAGTCAGGTTTGGTTGCCTTTGGTTCTATCCTGCAAGTTCTCCATTTCAAACAGGAATTTCCCACCTCTTAAGTGGTTAAGTTGTTTTCTGATATCCCCCTTGTGTTTTTTGAATGGTTTTTCAATTGTTCCTTTCCTTAAAGCACCCAAACACGCCCACACACACACACCGAAAACTGCAACAAGTATCTTGATTAGATGTGTAACAGTGTGCATCTGCTTGTTCGAAAAGTAAATGAAGTGAACTTTGTCAAAACCAATAGTGTGAAACAGACCCAAAGCAAATTGGCCAATTTCTCACAGTGCCAGCTTGCTACTGGCTCCAGAAATACTCAAGGATTTTGAATTCCAAACAAAGTAAAAGCAATGCTGAAATCAGAAAAAGGACTCAAACATTCAGATATCTTCTGTGAACTTCAATAGAAAGGCAATTTACTTGAAATGTTATAATTTCTGAAGCAGGGTCCCGACCCGAAACGTCGGCATTCCTGTTCCTCTGATGCTGCCTGGCCTTCTGTGTTGCTCCAGCCCCCCACTGTGTTATCTATGACCCCAGCATCAGCAGTTCTTACTATCTCTTAATTGAAGAGTTAACTCTGTTAAGAGTTAGATATTACTAAATCGACTGAATATTTCCAGCAATTTTTTGCTTTCATTTGTTTCATGCTAACTGAGTGATGATTGGCTTGGCCTCATGTATAAGCCTCCTAGAGTTACCTAAGTAGCTTATATTTCAGCCCTATAGGTGAAATCCAGCCACTTAAGTGAATTACGACCAACCCTCAACCTACTTTACAGTAGGATAAGACAGCAGGTTGAGAAGAAAGGTTACGGATTTTGGGGGAAGAAAATCAGCGATGGGTAGGGATCCATTTACTGTATGACAACTGCAGAACACCTATGCTTGGTTCGCAATAAACAGTTGCACCTCCCAGTCGCGAACCATTTCAACTCCCCCTCCCACTCCTCAGACGACATGTTCAGCCTGGGCCTCCTGCAGTGCCACAACGATGCCACCCGAAGGTAGCAGGAACAGCAACTCATATTCCGCTTGGGAAGCCTGCAGCCCAATGGTATCAATGTGGATTTCACAAACTTCAAAATCTCCCGTCCCCCTACTGCATCCCAAAACCAGCCCAGCTCGTCCCCGCCTCCCTAACCTGTTCTTCCTCTCACCTATCCCCTCCTCCCACCTCAAGCCACACCCCCATTTCCTATCTACTAACCTCATTCCACCCTCTTGACCTGTCCATTCTCCCTGGACTGACCTATCCTCTCCTTACCTCCCCACCTAGACTCACCATTACTGGCTATATCCCTGCCTCTTTAACTTGTCTGTCTCCTCTCCACCTATCTTCTCCTCTATCCGACTTTGATCCGCCTCCCCCTCTCTCCCTATTTATTTCAGGACCCTCTTCGTCTCCCCCATTTCTGATTAAGTGTTTTGGCCGGAAACGTCAGCTTTCATGCTCCGAAGATGCTGCTGGGCCTGCTGTGATCATCCAGCTCCATGTCTTGTTATCACGGATTCTCCAGCAGCTGCAGTTCCTATTATCACTGATCCATTTACTGTAAGTCAGCAACAATGCTGTCAGGGAGGCAGTTACAGTATTTTGATCCAGTTATGATATATGTTTCCAAGTCAGGATGGTGAGTGGCATCGTGGTGTTTTGGTATGTCTGTATTTCCTTTTCTTCTGGGTGGCTATGGATTTGGAAGATTTATCTAAAGCAGTAGTTCAAAACTTTTTCAGTATCAAGGCATGCTTCAGTGAGACAAACAATTCCATGGTACACCCGCTGTATTTATACCACATGCACGGTATCAGAAATCTGTTCATGCTTGGTTGTAGAAGCATTTGCATATGTAATTGATGGAGACCCCTAGTGTCGACGGATACTACTTTCAATAATAGACACTGGAGCTCTGGAGGAGAACAGGAGCATGGATGCAGCCTTGGTACTAAGGTAGAATGGCACCGTTTCCCAAGCATTTTGTGACACACTTCTCATCTTGTCATAGCAGCACACTATTTAAAAACCATTAGTCTGAGGAACCTCAGTGAATTGCTTCAGGATATCTTGCAGGTGTGCTACTGAGCGGTGTTGTTGGAGGCAACGAATGCTTGTAGATGCCACAACCATTTTATTTGTGCCAGGTATGACTCCAACTAGTGAAGAATGTTCTTCCTAATTACTATTGACTCCAGTTCTGCTTGGTTTCCTTGACGCCACACTCAGACAGATGTGGTCTTGTTGAGGATGATACCTCTATGCAATGCTGTCAGCCATGCGGACCTCACAGAATATGAGTCCCCTGTCTGGGGCTGTTAATCTGGTCCAAGCAGTAGGCTGCTTCCGCAGTGTTGTTGGAGATTCACTCATCAATAAATGGGGAATATTCCATACTCCTGACTTATGCCTCGTAGATGGTGGACTCATTTTGGGATTCAAATTACTAGCTGCAATGTTCTTACCTTCAGAATTACCACAGTCCTTGTGGCTAGTTTATTTCAGTTTCTGATCAATAGTAATCTCTGGGACAGGAGATTTAGTGACGGTAATATCATTGAACATCAAAAGGTGATGGTTAGATTGTCTCTTGTATTAGATTGCCTTGCATTTATGTGGTGTAAATGTTACTTGCCACTTGTCAGCCCAAAGATGGGCGTTGTCCAGGACGTGCTGCATTTGAACATGGACTGCTTCAGTATCTGAGGAGTTGCAAATGGTGCTGAACCTTGAGCAATCATCAGCAAATATTCCCACTTCTGACTTTATGATGGAGGAAAGGTCATTGATGAAGCAGCTGGAGATTTTTCAACAAGGAATACTACCCTGAGAAACTCCTACAGAGACATCTTGGAGCTGAGACAATGGACCTCCAATAGCCACAACCATTTTATTTGTGCAGGTATGACTCCAACTGGTGAAGAATGTTCTTCCTAATTACTATTGACTCCAGTTCTGCTTGGTTTCCTTGACGCACACTCAGACAGATGTGGTCTTGTTGAGGATGATACCTCTATGCAATGCTGTCAGCCATGTGGACCTCACAGAATGTGAGTCCCCTGACTGGGGCTGTTAATCTGGTCCAATCCGGGAGCCCTGGTTGGTAGATATAAACAGGATTGTCAGAGCTTCTGTTTATTGAGAGCTAGCTTTGAAGGAGCTGGATCAGTGTCAAGGACCGTCCACATGTAAATGAATGGTGACTTGATGATGGCATACTAGCCTCTGCGGAGTAATTTCACTCTGGAACTTGGCTTCCTAGTCCATGTTTGTGCCAAGACTGTAATGAGGTCAGGAGCTGATTGGCACTCCATTTGCATTCTGCCAGAACAAGTGAACAGGTTATCATCAAGCAAGTGATGCCAGATAGCATTGATGACACCTTCCAACACAAAACTGATGATTATGAATAAAATGACAATTATGAATAAAGGGACAGTAATTTGCCACAATGCATTTTCCTGCTTTTTTTTTGGAATAGGACAAATCTGGACATTTTGCCACATAGTAGAAGCCAATGTTTTAGTTTGGGTACCTAGTACCTATGATCATTGAGGATATTAATATTAGCTAGGCTGTTTTGTTTGATTCATGGTTATGTTATCTACTGTCTCCAGGAAAACAACTTTGTTTTGCCTAAGTTAATTACTAACATCTTAGTTGGCCTTTTTAAATTTTATAATGGTAAAAACTGAGCCCCACTGTTGTTTTGTATTTATGGCCAGCTGATGTTGTTTAAACAGTATCTGAAGGATTGCAGCCCATTTTTACAAAAGTCTTCCTGCTTCCAATGCGGCAGTAATTTCAGTGAGCATTCTCTCTCTCCTACTCTACTGTCTGTCTGTGCTAAGCATGCCATGTTCAATCATCAAAAAGATTTAGGGCAATTTTGTGCTGCAAGCAGATTCATTCTCTGCACTTTAACACAGCAGTCAGCCTGTATCTCAAGCTGAGATCTTGCAAGCTGGCCCTCTAATAAGGTTCACTGATGACCTTAGGAAGTGTGTTTATGCCAGTTATAAAAGTTGCTGCCAAATTGCCTTTTAAATAGAATCCTTTCAACATCTCAGAAACATCCTCTTTGATTCATTAACGCAGAGGCCACCTATCAAGTGAAATGTGACGTGTCTATAGTCAGGCTAGCAGGAATCTTCAGCACAATTTACTTTGGCCACTCTTGATTTACAAATAATGGCAGATGGAATCCAAAGCATTGAAAACTGTGTCCAATCTATAATAGTTTCTGAAGAGAAATTGCAGCCTTTTCTAAAGCTGCGTTCTTGAGCCAACAACTCTAAAGTCATTTTGACTTTGTTGAGAACGATTAATGATTAGATGGTTACGAATAACATATAGAATCAAAGAAAGATAAAGTGCAGGAAGAGGCCATTCAGCCCAATATAACTATGTCAGCCACCTCTTTGATAGAGCTACTCATTAGTTTCACTCCCCTAATCTTCCCTCATTACCCTACAAATGCTCCCATACGATTGGAAATGCAATTGTCTTTTGAAAGTTATTTTTAAAATCTGCTTCTGCCATCCTATCTGACTCGTCATTATAGATCTTAGCAATTCTGTGTAGTTCTTTCCTCCTTAATGTCTCCAGTCATCTACTCATTATCTTACATCTGTTCCCTTTCTTGCTCAAGTTGTTTTCAGCTGGGAACTCCTTCCTCAATATGCTTCATGGTTTGATACTCTATATTTAAAGATCCTCTAGCAGTCTCTGCTGCAAGAATAATGATTTAAATTTCTTGTTGGGAGAAATTGAAAGTGTATACCTTTTTCTTAGGAATACAGTTATATGTCAGTGTACTTTTTTGATTTTAAATATGAAATTATACTTGTTCCTGTGGTCCCATATGAATCAATAGGCAGCAATCTGCCATTAATTATCACAGTCTTTTGCTCCAGCTCTGGAAGTGTCCTGTTAAAGGTCTTCCTTAAACATAGTTGATTCTGTCTTCTTTGACCAATCCCATTTGGTGGTGTTCATTCTACAGTTAATCTGGCAGGGAATGTGTCCGGTAGGTGAAATACATATGCCAGCAGTCTTAGTCACCCCTCCAACACACAGATGCATCTGTCATCATCTGCAATAATCCTTCATTGGTGTTATTTCACCATATGATGCACAGGATCTGATGTGTGTCATACTGGCGTACAAGGTCCAAATTAAATGACACTTTGTAATTCTCACCTATAACTCATTGGCATGGTTGGTACTACAATGGACATGTAGAGTCACAGCTGCTTGGCCATGTCCATGGTGGTAGATGCTCAGGCTGTCAGAAGCCACTGGAAGACAAATTCTGCTTTTCTAGGTTTGGTGCAAAAGTTTATCTCTTCATTACCCTCACTTGGAGATATTGGTTCCTATGTAGAAGTGGATAATGTCCTTAATGTTCTGTTGCCCAGTGTTGGTGAGAGGGGGTTGTTAGACCAATCCTGGTGCTACTGCTGTCAGCACTGGTGGTCAAATGTCGAGAACATGTATGATTGTTTAGCAAGGTGATATCATCTGCAGAATTTAGGTTGGGAAACAACAAATTTTCCATGGAATGTCAAAAATCTGCAGCTTTCATCACTTCCTTCATTGTGAGATGGACGGGCAAAAGGAATGGAAAGGCTATGCAGCCTTATTATATCCTGTGGTGAGCTTGAACAAGTATGTGGTTCCTGCCCTGGTCTTGATGCAGCAGTGGGAGTCACAGTAAAGCCTTTGAGGATGCTAACATACCACAGTGGTATGTTGTACAGTCTTGTGATGTACCAGAGTGACTGCTTGTGAGTGCAATTTAAAGCCTTTTTGAAATTAGTGAAGTTATTGAAACATATAAAATAAAATAAAATAAAATAAATCAGAGGGTTAGATAGGGTGGATAGGGGGAGCCTTTTTCCTAGGATGGTGAACAGCGAGCACGAGGGGGCATAGCTTTAAATTGAGGGGTGAAAGATATAGGACAGATGTCAGAGGTAGTTTCTTTATTCAGAGTAGTAAGGGAATGGAACGCTTCGCCTGCATCGGTAATAGATTCGCCAACTTTAGGTACATTTAAGTCGCCATTGCACAAGCATATGGACGTACATGGAATAGTGTAGGTTAGATGGGCTTGAGATCGGTATGACAGGTCGACACAACATCGAGGGCCGAAGGGCCTGTACTGTGCTGTAATGTTCTATGTTCTATAAGTTGGTAACAGTTGGTTTCTACCATCTGGGCTTTGCTGTCCGTGGGTGCACAGATCTTGCTCTTTGGCCGACTGACTCAGAAATCTGCCATGCCAGCATGTTTTAAGATATGATACTTAAAACAATATGACAGAACAAGATCCCAGCAATAGTCAGAGCAGCTCAACACCTCCCCATTGGGACCTCCCTGCCTGCAGCTTTCCTCTAAAGTCTTTGGGAACGCCTTGACATTAATGGCCTATTTCCTTTATGTTGCAACCTCAGCAGTGGCCATCACTAGAGATTGGATCAGCAGCCATGGGGAAGTAACGTGCCAAATTAAACTAACAGGCTGCTGCCAGTGCAGGTTCCTGCTGCCCACTGCTATGGTCCTTTTTTCTTGCCACCAGGATTAGACCCTATGCTGAAAAGTTCAGTCCTATGTTTGCATATTTCCAGTTTACAGAATCATTAATTCAATGCCCCTTAATCTTCAAAATATCACAATATCAGGGAAAGCTTATTTGCTCTCCAGCCTTATTTACAACAATTTTCAAGAAACATGGAGGTAGAGGGAATTGGGATGTAGGATATATGCAACTATATTTAACCAGCTCATTATGGAAGCAAATGGCAAAGCTGACAAAAGACAGCAAAATACATTGGTTGGGGAACGGAACGTCTTTCTGTCGCCATGGAATATTACCAACATTGGGAGTGGACCATCAACCCAGTTAAATGTTCAATTAGGGGTCACTTCTGTGCCTACTGCTGCTTGCACCATCACTGCCTTAGTGCATCCACCATGTAAATCCTGGCAACCTTCCAGTGGGTTTCCAGTGAGTGCGACCTCCTATAATGGCTTTTGCTGCTCAGTGGAGCCCCTTAGCAATGATGGCTATTCCTGTAGTCTCTCACTGGTGGCTGCAACCACCCAGCAAGACCCACCTTGCTTACCGAGGCCTGCCTGCCCAACCCCAACATGATTCTGCAAACAATTTACCTTGTCTTCGAGGACACCTCATCATGGCTGTGAGATCACATTCAAAGAACCAGACAGCCAGGATCAGTGGGTCACGAAAATGGTCTCTTTATTGTACATTCACAGCAGCACGATTTAAGGTGAAAAAGAATCCCCAAATCATAGCTCAAAAGCAGCCATTTTATACAGAATTCAAGCGTACATTAACATTCTAACACTTGAGTGTTATGCAGTAGATATTGTATAAAAACTGTTTTGCAGAAAATCAGAGGTAGTTTAAACGTGCTAAATGTTAACGGTTATTGTTGAGTGTTAATGGTTATTTCAATGGGATTAGAGTGTCTGTCTAGTTTGTATTTGATAATTCAATAGGTGCTAGTCTTGTTATTTTCAAGGTTGGAATTTTAAAGTTACAAAAAGGGATCTTGTGCTTTTTAAATAAAAGTCTGAGTTCCCAACAGTTTTGATTGTCTATGGTTTTTTTATTTATTATCGCTTGTTTAGTTAGTTTCATGGTTGTGCCCATTTGTGGGTTCTATTTGCTATCATTCATTCATTCAATCATTTGGTTTCATGGTCACACGTGTTGTAGTAGTGCTGTCAGCTTCATGCATTCATTTATTCATTCAAGATCACGTGGGTCTGGACATAGTGCTGTTAGTTTTATTAGTAGATTAAAGGTTGCTTACATACACTGCATAGTGTTTGTTAAGTTTTATTAGTGGGGTAAAGTTTTATATACATGTTGAATAAAAACTTGGGACAAGTACCTAGTGACATAATATACAGGAAAAGTCTGCAGGCAAGTAGCATTTCACTTTAAAGGAAGAGGGGTAATCCAATTATTACTTTTGACTGATACTTGGACTTAATCTAGCTTGACGAAGAAGGCTTGGTAGTAGCATGGATGGATTCTAATATGAAAAAGCACTATTTTTGATGTGGAGGGTGCAAAAAGGTTTCATCCTGTAGACTCTTTCCAGTTTTGTTATCCGTCACACCTGACTACAACGTTGAATATAATTATTATTAAATGGGGTTGTTTACATAGCGCGTTACGGATTAATGCACTTTCAAGTGGGGTGCAACCGCAAATTGAAGTGGCTGCAACCTGATACGGTAGTGAGCCCCTGAATTAGTTTGAATGGGGGCTGGCTAGAACATGGAAATCTGCAATTAGTATTATAATCACAAATTAATGGGTTAATAGATTAATGGACATGATTTATGGAGTTTTATTAAAAGTTGTTAATAGACATGATTTCTGATACATCATGGTCATGCCCTTTCCTTCTTCCTGCAGCCTCACTAATAGGCGCCTCTCTGGGTGTTGCTCCCTGTTTCTTTTCTAATTGGCCACTGCCTCTAAAATACCCACCAGGCTCCAACTTCCAGCCTGCCCAGGATCAGATCCTACTTTCAGTGTCAATGATGAGGCAGTTTCTCTATTGAGAAAATCCAGTTGCAGCCTGTTTCATAGAAATCTCTTCATTTTCAAAACTAAAAGCAGCCAAATGCTAAATGTGAAACAACATGTCATGTCTGTTTGGCAACAGTACATACATTCTCCCTGGATTGACCTATCCTCTCCCGATCTCCCCACCTACACTCGCCTTTACTGACTCCATCCCCTCCTCTTTGACCTGTCTCCTCTCCACTTATCTTCTCCTCTATCCATCTTCTATCCGCCTCCCTCGCTCTCCTTATTGGTTTCAGAATCACCTTCCCCTGCCCCATTTCTAAAGAAGGGTCTGGACCTGAAATGTCAGCTCTCCTGCTCCTCTGACGGTGCTTGGCCTGCTGTGCTCATCCAGCTCCAAACCTTGTTATCTCAGATTCTCCAGCATCAGCAGTTCCTGCTGTCTCCATACATAATAGTTGTCTATTGTACCATCAACAGGGCTACTTGAATAGAATGGGGCGGTGGCTCAGTGGTTAGATTAGATTAGATTAGGTTTCCTACAGTGTGGAAACAGGCCCTTCGGCCCAACAAGTCCACGCTGCCCCTTGAAGCATCCCACCCAGACCCATCCCCCTATAGCCCATACACCCCTGAACACTACGAGCAATTTAGCATGGTCGATCCACCTAGCCTGTACATCTTTGGACTGTGGGAGGAAACTGGAACACCCGGAGGAAACCCTTGCAGACGCGGGGAGAATGTGCAAACCCCACACAGACAGTCGCCCAAGGCTGGAATCAAACCTGAGTCCCTGACGCTGTGAGGCTGCAGTGCTAACCACTGAGCCACCGTGCCGCCCCCAAAGCGTTGCAACCTCATAGTGCCAGCGACATGGGTTCGATTCCAGCCTTGGGTAACTGTCTGTGTGGAGTTTGTACATTCACCCTGTGTCTGCATGAGTTTGCTCCAGTTTCTCCCACCATCCAAAGATGTGCAGGCTAGGTGGATCGGCCATACAAAATTGCCTGCAGTGTTCAGGGGTGTGTGGGAGCATCTGGGTGGGATGCTCCAAGAACTGGTGTGGACTTGTTGGGTCAAAGGGCTTGTTTCCACATTGTAGGAAATCTAATTTGAATGATTCTCCTAATCTAACTGCTGCAACTTAATAAACCAGTTTTCTATTAGCTTTGAAGACACTTTGTTATTTTCAGCAACCTTATTTAACAGCACCCAATTTAACCACTGAATTTCCAGGCTTTAGAAGGTGATATTGTTTAAGCTATTTCAATATAATCTCATTCGTACTGATATTTAATACTACAGTTCAAATAATTAACTGTAGGTGTGTGCAATGGAGCAGGATGATGACTTAATGCTGGATTTTATCCTGTTAATATTCTCCGAACTGATGAATAAAATATTTCATGGAAATACTCAATTATAACTCTTAGTCAAATAGTTAAGCTATATCTTGTTTTGTCCCAGGACCTTTTTTTCTTTCTCCAATGAATCGCCATAAAAGAGAAAGACGTAACAACCCATTATCGTGGTATCTTTTTCAAACTTTGTACAAATGTAAGTGAGTGAATTATGGAATCCACTGATAATAGTTTCTTGTGTTTTCAAAGCAATCTCAAAGAATTGTAAAAAATGTCTAGAAAGGAAAACAAAGGCTCAGATAATACTCAACAAAATATCTAGACACGTGAACTATCTTGTTAAAATTAAGCAGTGTTTGTTGGAACAAAGCAAAAAAAAGTGCTCTGGCAATAAAACAACTATTGAAATCTATTCTAATCCTTCTGTTCATAATGTGATTGTATGGAAATGGCAGTCTATAAGTTATTATTAAATTTGGTGAGTCGATTTGTGAGGATATGTAATGATTAAAAGGGCACTGTACCCTATTGACAGAATCCACAGGGAAAGGAGTAGATTTGGTCATTTGGAATGAAATCATGAAATACTGAGAGAATATAAAAAAGCAGTATGCAAGCAATGGGGCATTAAGTGGTAGTCGTAAAAGAACTCAGAAAAAACATTTTAGATTAGTGGAGCCCTGTACAGGTCACCTTGTACAATTTGTGAATTGGTTGATTGCACAAATGCAGAGAATTAGGCAAAATTATGGAAAAGGCATAAAGGGTTTTAATTTCTGTTTGAATTGGAATAAGCAAGTTCACTCATGTCAAGAATTTTTTTTAAAGTGCTTTCAAGATAGTTTTCGACTCCTAGCAGCCAATAACAGGGCAGGCTAAATTAGATTGAATAATGAGATAAATTATCGCCATCTAACAACATGTTTATATTTCATCTAATAGAAATTTATGATATTGTATGTATGCTTAAGGAGGAGAAATGTGAAATGGCGGCTAAAATTTAGGTTCAGGTAAGGCTAAATTCAATGAGACATGACCAAGACAATCCACAATGAGCTGGAAAAATCTAGTATTTGGGTAAAGTGACAGAACAACATTCAGAAAGTTATTTAATGTGACACCAAAAACACTTAAATTGCTAAAGGGCAATAACTGTACATGCCAGACAAAAAGCCATGGACAGTAAAGAGGTGAGAGAGACATAATAGAGAAAATCATTTTAAAAATAGCTTTGATTTTGGTAACTGGGGAAGATACAGAAATACTAAAATGTAACAAAACACTTTTTTTTCAGGCAAGGGAAGTTTGGTTTAGGTACACGTGAGGTGGCAAATTAATTCAAAAAAATGCAATGGGTCAAGATCCCAACATCATTGTACTCACTTCTTGTCTTCACCTCGGCAGCCTGAAGGTGAAATGTGAAATCATATTGATCTGTTTGGAAATTAAGATAGTTGACAAATGGCTCAAGCAAATTCTGTTTAAACTTTCAATTCAGGTCTCTCCAAGATTTCTGCTCATGTCAAAATGGGCTCAAATAACGAAATTACAGGAAGACATTGCACTAACTGGGCTTTTGTTATTTTTATTGTGGATCGTTAAGGAGTGAGTTTTTTGAAGTTTCAGGGAATTAAATGGAACAGATAGGGAGACAAAGAGAGAGGCTCTCGATGGTGAGGTATTTGGGAGAATAAGCACTGTTTTAAAAAGAGCAAAAAGAATAATTGATACACCATGAGAAGAGAGATTATGGTTGTCATGGACATACGGTAGAAATTGTTAATTGCTTTCATTATGAGACTAAATTCTAACCGGGTAGGTTGGCTCTGATTGGTTAGAACATTGCCATGGGAATACAGCCAGAATTAGTTGTGTCAATAGCTCTTTCCTGAGTGATAAGGCATAATATGTCAATTTATTCATTTTACCTGCAAAGATCAGACCCTGTATGTGAATAAACTTAACTCTTAGCATTTGTAAATGAATCAGGTCGTAAGCCTGACCAATATTAGATTGGTTTCCAGTGTAATTCTTCGCACAGTCAGGATTATTTAATAGTCCAGTAATGGAATCACATCTAATGTTGGACACTAAGTTCCAAGTTTTGTGAGAATGGGCTGGTTGAACACTCAGCAGACTGCCTGCTATGGACAGTCAAGTGAATGTGTTGCCTGAAACTGTCTGACATTCATTGAAATGTATGCCCTACATACCTGGCATCCCAACAATACAATGTAAGTGGTTAAAAAAAAGGTTGATGGCAGCAACCTGTTAGCAAAGATTACCACTCAAGGTTACTGCAAAGCAGCAGCATGAAATGGCTAGCTTCATCTGTTGATAAAAGTCTTTGAAGTTTTGGTACACTTGCCTTCATTGATCAGTGCATTGAGTGCAGAAGTTGGGCATCATGTTTCAGCTGTACAGGACTTTGGTTAGGCCACTCTTGGAATGCTGCTTTCAATTCTGGTCTCCCTGCGACAGGAAAGGTTTTGTTAAACTTGGAATGGTTCAGAAAAGATTTATAAGGATGTTCCCAGGAATGGAGGGTTTGAGATGATGAGAGAGGCTGAATAGCCTAGATCTTTGTTCCCTGGAGCTTCAGAGCCTGTGGAATGAGGCTTATACAATCGTAAGGGACACATAGAGTAAACAGACAAGGTCTTTTTCCCTGGTTAGGGGAATCCAAACTAGAGGGAATAGGTTTAAGGTGACAGGAGAATAGTTTCAAAGGGACCAAAAACAAAGTTGCTGGAAAAGCTCAGCAAGGCTGGCAGCATCTGTGGAGGAGAAAACAGAGTTAATGTTTCGGGTCCGGTGACACTTCCTCAGAACTGGGACCGGAGGAATAACGCTTTCAAGCAGAGGATGGTGCATGTATGGAATGAGCTGCCAGAGGAAGTGGTGGACGCTGGTACAATTACATTTTAAAGGCATCTGGATGGATATATGAATAGGAAGCATTGAGAGGGAAATGGGCCAAATGCGAGAAATCAGGATTATATAAGTTAGGGTATCTGATCAGTGTGGAAGAGTCAAAGGGTCTGTTTCCATGCTGCAAAGCTCTAAGACTTTAAGCCTCCCCCTTTCAAGATAATCTGAGGTAGATTAGGCATCTCTTTTGTGCTGAAATGGAAGTCTTAAGCCCTTGCATGAGTTTGTGTATTGTACTGAAATTTATCAAGATATTTGTTGGATCTGTGAAGGAGGATAACCTGCTAACAAGCTGTATGTTGTAGGATTTTTCTCATAGCTGACTGCATCCACACATGTATGGCTGCCCAAGACATGCAAAAGTGGTATCACATTGCATCCTATTTACCTATGCTTTGCATGCATTGCTCAGATGGTTGAGCAAGCTGCTGCAAAGTTATAAGCAAAGTTTATGCTTTCACTGACATATCTATTCATTTTTGTGAAGACTTGTTTTGTGTAGTTGCAACCTACACATTGTCTCTTTTTTTAACTGAAGAAAGAGCTATGCAGAATGTCAAACCTAGTTGCACCCTAATGGCAATGCTGTGTGTCATCAGAGATCACTTGCTTTCTTTGAATTTAATCAGCTAACAAGTTAACAGCTTCTGATGAACCTTTATACCAGTTGAAGTCAAACCAATCAATACCCTCTTCACGTGGCATTCTCTTTCTAAGTTTGTTTTTTCTTGCATTTCAGTCCTGGCGAGTGTGTTTTGAATAACTTTGACTTCATGCTGTTCGAAGCAACATTAAAATACTTCAAATTGACTTTCTCAAAAGATGACTTCACTCTTTACCAAACTGGGCTCTATTTTCTGTTTCAAAGGTGGGCTGCAGATGCTGGAGAATCTGAGATAACAAGGTGTAGAGCTGGATGAACACAGCAGGCCAAGCAACATCAGAGGAGCAGGAAGGCTGTGCTTCAGGCCTAGACCCTTCTTCAGAAATGCCTTTCCATTTCTGCTCCTCTGATGCTGCTTGGCCTGCTGTGTTCATCCAGCTCTACACCTTGTTATCTCTATTTTCTATTACTTCATTTACTGACATTTTCCTGTTTACATTTGTATATGTATAATTACAGCAATATGCTATGACTCCGGTAGAATTACTGGAGAACACCATTCTTGGTCACATCCCATCAAATTTAACATATTTCTTTGAATAATTTGAAGAAATTTTCGAAGCTGAACAAAATGCAAGTGTATTGGGAATTAGCAAAGTAATAAATTTTGGATTGTTCTAGTAAATGTTGGCCTGAAGTTCAATAGATCCATTTTGTGACATAATTTTCAGTCGTTCTGTCACAATCTCCCTGATAACAGCTCAAGGATGTCATCCAATTCTGAAACGCATCGCTTTAAATAAGTCTTTTTCCCAGATTGGCCAATCTTCCTATGGAACTTCTCAGTACAAGAGAAAAATCAACTTAACAGTAAAAGCAATTATAAATATATTGTGGTTTGTTCAAAACAGCAAAGGAGACATTGAAATGGATAAAATTTCTCAAAATGTTATATGTTGCCATGAACAGATAAAGATGAACTCAACTAAGTGAATGTATCCTTTCAGTTGACGTTGTATGATGCATAGTGAATAACATACTCCAGACTGTGAAATCAATTTGACCAATATAATTTGTCTCTGAACATTATATTTTATTCTCCATTTAATTGATGAAAATTATAAGTATCAGTGTGATTTTTTATTCTTAAGCCAGCCTTTTGTTCCCAAATAGTGCTAAATATTAGAAACCTTATTCTTCATCTTTACACATTCTGCAGGTCAGTGACCAGTACACCTCTTCCTTTCTCATATCTTAGGGTGCACACCCCATTTAGTCATGACTTCCACTGGGTGTCTCTAAATCAATTAACATCAACTTCTGCAGAGAATAATGACTCCAACTACTTTCCCTGTAGCTACTAAATAATTAACCAACACTATGTAATTTTCTCGTCATAATCTGTTTTATAACTTACATCTTTTTCTGTGTTAGTTCTGCTAAGGATTCTTCTATTACTGTTGTTCTATTACTGTCTAATAATGTTCAGGCTGCATCCATATTATTGTAATGTAATTGCTTTGAACAATCTTCTCATTTCAGTATACAAGGTCTAATTTTCATATTCTGCATAGACTATAACAATGAAACATTCTATTTCCTATCACTAATTTGATGAATAGTTATGTAAAATATTCTCTCGACTGTTAAACTCCTCTTCTGCATGAATAAACTATTTAACCAACTATTTCAGCCATCAATCAAGTGACCAAGTAAATACTTTTGACTGTCTCCTTAATTTATTGTGCTTACTTGAAGATCACGGCTTAGAAAGTGTTATTTCTTAGTGATTACCTTGACCACTTAACACCCCCACACTTTGATTAAAAATAGCCAACAATAACTGATCCAGTAAACATTATCACTATATGATCCATGGAACCTTGCCTTGGCCATTCAGTACCCAACAAAGAGTGTAGCATGCTTCCCAGTTAAAGTTAGCCTTCAAATGTGGATGTGCTGTAAGAAGTAAAATGGAGAAAATGAATGTGGATGTGGGAACTTGGCTCAAAGTGCTTCCAACTCTCATTCATTGACCCCTTTATCTCATCCTCAGTCTTCGCTGAACAGGCTGTTGCGTGTCCTGAAAGTCAAATCTGCCATAATATGCAGGTGGGACAGCTGTGGGAGGGGTCCTCGTTGTCCCAAGGCCCCTCTTATAACTTTGATTAAGAGCATCCAAACAGTCACAGCAGAGCAATGTTCAGTCTGGCCTTAGCTCTGCTGGAACAACAGGGGTGGTATTATTTGGCTCTGGGAGAAAAAGAAAACAAATGACAAATACGCAGTTCCACAAAGATATGCACATGCACTTTTATAACACAACATTTCATTTTTAAGCTTCTGTTTTGAAATCGGAAAACTGTCATACAACTTAGTTTTGCCAGTGGCCTGGGCAGCGGCTTTCTTACCTTTGATGAATGCTAAGACATGGCCTGAAGTTGAATAATGCCTGTGACAGGGATCCTTTCGTGATTGCAGGACTGTTGTGTGGAAGGGAAGATCAGGTTATAAACGGGCCTAAAATGTGACTGCTGGATGAATACACTCAGGCAGCCTGGAAACATTGTGTCACTGAGGGCAGCCTGAGTATCCTGGACAACAAGGTACACTGGTTGGAGGTGTGTCCAATTATGGGTGTTTGTTAGGGTGGGGAAAACCAATCGTCCAGAGTTTATTTTAAAACAGTTCATATATATGAGAGCCGAAGCTTTACTGTAATAGTTAAGGAGCAAACTTGCCTCCTGAGCACACTTATTGCCTGTCTCATAATCTGCCTCAAGAAAAACTGACATGGCCAGTTGCAGGTGGAATTGGGTTGTGATCCTGCTTTTGAACACTTAAGCCTTCCACTCAAGTCAAGCCTGCCTGTTTTTGGGTGGGTGGGGGAAAAAATCCTGCCCAATGAAGCTGTAGGGGAAGAAGCTTTAAAATAGTTGTAGTCAGTTATGACTTCCCAGAGGAATGTCGGGAACAGTAGGAAGTTGACAAGATCAAAATATTTAATGTAACCTTCTATTTGGAAAACTGTAACAACATATGTTCAAATACACCGTGGGACTACAAATGTTCTGTACTGAACGTACTGTTCAATTTAAGTGCACATTTATTTTGATTTATATCATTGTCAATACTTAGGTCAAAATTAGAATTTTTCATGATCAACAATGGTGACAGTAACTGATGTCTAAAACATATGAAGACTTTCCTTTAAGTGCAGAAGTGAATCAATAACAGTGCACAAAATGCAGACTAATACATGCATACGTAATTCCTCTTACATGTTTTTCTGTAGCTTTTTCAACATTCAGCTCAACAAAACTGTCTCGTTTGTGTGGATAAAGCTGATATCTCAGTCCTAGAAATTAAGTTGAAATATTTCTTCTTTTCTTTCTTCCATCCTTCTGTTATTTTCTTTCCTTTCTGATTTATTTTTTTTTCTTTCAACATTGCACTGACAATGTGAACTTTGAGTAAAGATGTAAAAAGGGTTCCGCTGAAAGCTGGTCAAAGTGACTTTCAGGACTGAATTCAGGAACTACTTCTTCACATGCTACAGTTTTATAAGAGTGGGGTACAGCACCTTGCATTATGAACCAAATACTAATCTGGCGAAAAGAAGATCTGATGGTGGATTCTTTTCAACCTACAGTGTCAGGGCTGTATCTCACCTGATGCAGCATTTGACCCAGTTCTGAGGAAGCGTCACTGGACCTGAAACGTTAACTGTGATTATTTTTTTCTTCACAGGTGTTCCTAGACCTGCTGAGCTTTCCCAGCAACTTTGTTTTGGTTCCTAGCATTTGACGCATGCTCGGCTGCGAAGAATTGTAAATAGAGGTGGTGAGGATGGACTATCAGTCAAACCTGTCAGTTTCTTGTCAGAGTGACAAAGGTAATTGAGGGTTAGGCAGTGGACATTATCTTTGTAGACTTTATTAAACCATTTAACAAACTGCCTCATTGTGTTCTGGTTCAGAAGATCAAGTCGCACGGGTCAGTCAGCTGATTACAAAATTGGCTTAATCATAGCAGACAGACGGTAGTTATAAGGGATGTTTTCTGAATGGAGGTCTGTGACCAGTGGTGTTCAGCAAGGATCAGTGCTGAATCCTCTGTTTTTAATACACATAAATGATTTTGATGAAAATATGGATGGGCTGATGGGTAGGTTTGCTGACAACATGTAAATTGGGTGGCACTGTGGATAGTCAGGAAGGATGTCAAAGGATGCAGCAGGATAGAGGTCACTTGGAAAGTTGGGCAGGGAAATGGCAGGTGGAGTTTAACCTGTTGCAATGGATAGTGCTGTTGCATCAAAGTGTCAGGAACCTGGTTCAATTTTAGCCTTAGATGACTGTCTGTGTGGAATTTGCATGTTCTCCCTGTGTCTGCATGGGTTTCCTCCCACAGTCCAAAGATGTGCAGGTTAGTTGGGTTGGACATGCTAAATTGCCCATAGTGTCTAGGGTGGGAAACGTAGGGATAGGGTAGAGAGTGAGTCTGGGTAGGGTGCTCTTTGGAAGGTCGGTATAGACTCAATGGGTCAATTGGCCTGTTTCGGTACTGTAGAGATTCGAAGTAAGGTGAAACATTTTGGGAGGTCAAATGCAAGCAGAAAGTATTCAGTAAAGATCTGGACCCTATGGAACATTGATATAGAGAGAGATCATGGAGTACACACCCATAGCTCCCTGAAAGTGGCGACACAATTGGGTAAAGTGGTAAAGAAAGTGCATAGCATGCGTGCCTTCATCAGTCAGGACACTGAGTATAAAAGTTAGCAAGCCATGTTGTAGCTATTTACAATGTTAATTCGTCTACCCTTGGAGCATTGTGTGCAGTTCTGGTTGTCACACTACAGAAAGGATATGGAGGGTTTGGAGAGGGTGCAAAAGAGGTTGATGAGGATGTTACCTGAGCGTCAGGGGCTGAGGGGTGACCTGATGGAAATATATAAAACAATGAGAAGTATGAAAAGGGTGGATTGTTGGAGTCTTTTTCTCAGGGTGGAAAAGTCAAATACTAAAGGGCACTGGTTTAAGGTGAGAGGGGTAAAGTTCAAAGGAGTTGTGTACGGCAAGTTTTCTTTCACAAAGGGTGGTATGTGTCTGTAATGCACTACTAGCGAAGGTGATAGAAGCAGCTACAATAGCAACGTGTAAGAGGTGTTTAGACGGACAAGTGAAAAGGCAGGAAAGAAAGGGATATGGACCATGTACCGGCAATTGGGATTAGTGTGATGTCAGTGCAGACATGGTGGGCTGAGGGCCTTCTCCTATGCTTTACTCTTCTGTGTTCCCTTCAAGAGTTCCCTTCAATTTGTCCCTTTAAGTACTGTGATTCCCACATAAAGAATAGGAACATGGAGGAGAACTGCTTATGCTGAAGCCTAACCCAAGGATTAATCTTTGCCTCAGAAGCATAGAAGAAGCAGAGACAGAGTCAGAGTTAATCAGCTAAGGAGGAAAAAGAAACAATAGAAATGGGTTAAACATAAACCTTAATTCCCAATGATACAACAGATCCAAGGCCACTCCAACTCGCGTGTAACATTGCTCTACAGATATTATGTTTTCATCTGAAATATTGGTAAAATATTCTGTATGGTATAAATTGCTTTTGTTCCCCAACAGTAACTCATGTTTATTTCAGGAATAACAGGTATCTTCCCGAGCTTAGAGATTTCAAGGTATGAATTATTCTTCTTGACAGTGTACTGCAAACTGGCAACAAGATGAAAATGATTTTTTTTTTCGGTATTGTTTCTGCTTGCATTTGACCTCCCACTTGTGTCAAAATTTTGCAAAAAAATCTGACAGCTCCAGCAAAGTGCAACTAACCCCCAAGTAAACTGAAGCTATTCCGGAGTTCTCATACCCAGTGTTTGTACAAGACTCAGCATGATCAGCAAAATAAGTTGGTCTGTTCCCTGATGCTTTAAAAAAAGCACAATGGAAAAATACAGTTAAACAATACAAGTCATGTGTGCAGGGAAAGATTTTCTGTTTTCAACAAGAGTGAGATATTTTCTTTAAGATTTAAATTACTTGCTTGTTGATGTAAGTTGCAGTCGTCTTATCTCTTGCAATGATGTGATTTCTCCCATTATTAACTATGGGCCTATTTGTGCATCTTACTTCTTGTTATAGTGATTTAAGTACACACCATCATTCACAACTGGTTGTGATAGGACTTTAGAGTTTTGATCCAATCTGTTGACTATGAGACTGCTTAGATCTTGCCAATTAGCTACTGCTTCAATGGTTTGACATACAAGAATTCCTGTGTTATGACTTCACCAGGTTGACACCTGGTTCTGAAGAAGGGTCATATCAGACTTGAAACATTACATCTGATTCTCCAGAGGCTTGCTGACTTTATCCAGTACTTTTTGTTTTGACGATACGTCATTCATTGCTCTGCGTGTGCTGCTCCTGGTCTGCTGATCTCTGTTCTTCTTTGAACCAGGGTTGGCCTCCCAAATGAAGGTACTGTTGTCATAGTCCCAGAATGCGATAGGGCTGGGTCCTCATTG
The DNA here is from genome assembly GCF_030684315.1 of Stegostoma tigrinum. Lineage (NCBI taxonomy): Eukaryota > Metazoa > Chordata > Chondrichthyes > Orectolobiformes > Stegostomatidae > Stegostoma > Stegostoma tigrinum. The sequence goes on along the minus strand of NC_081368.1, from coordinate 57,166,634 downwards.
GAATTTAATTTAAGATTCATCTAAGGCAAGGGAGCGAGCTTTAGAATACAAACCTTCAACTTGCAAGAATTATGGTAATGTCAGAGGTTTTATTTTAATTTGTTTATGGTACGTGGGCAATACTAGTTACACCAGCATTTTATTGGGGATGTTTTTGGCCTCAAAGGCCACCGTTCATGGTTGAATACGATTCTGTTGGTACAGATGTCTCACGAACGCCCAGTGTTTTGCTGCTGTCTCAACATAAAATCTTATAGTCCTTTCAGCCCTTTGAGCTTTCTCCACCATTTGATACATTCATGTCGGATATTCCAACCCAGCATCCTGTTCCGCGTTCACCTCATATGCTTTGGATCCCTTTAGATCTAAGAAATGTATTTATCTCCTTCTTGAAAATCTTCAATGTTTTGACCTCAACCCACTCTTTGGTAAAGAAATTTATCCTCACATCAGTCCTGAATGGCCTGCTCATCTCCTTAGCCTGTGAAACCCAGTTGTGGTTTTCTCAGTCCTGAGAATATCCATCTTGCTTTTACCCTCCCCAGTCCTGTTAGAGTTTTACAGGTTTCAATGAGATTCCTCCTCGCACCCCTGCCGCCCCATACATATAAACTCCGGTGAGTATCCTCCTAACCAATCTTAATGTCATATGTCATCTGTCCTGAATTGATCTATTTTAGCTTGGCGTTAGTGACACAGCATAATGGGGTTTATGCTCAGTCAGTTTGTCTTCAAAAAGACTGTGTATTGGTTACCATCAAGTACAGATTCATCTGTGACCGATGTATGATAATATTTCACAATAGTCTTTATTTTGCTGTTCTTCTCATCACACAGAGGGTGATGGGTGCCTGGCACTTGCTGCCAGGGGAGGTAGTGGAAGCAGATACGATAGTGACTTTTAACGGACGTCTTGACAAATACACAAATAGGACGGGAATAGAGGGAGACGGTATCCGGAAGGATAGGGGGTTTTAGTTGAGACAGGCAGCATGTCAGTGCAGGCTTGGAGGGCCAAAGGAACATTTCTTGTGCTGTAATTTTCTTTGTTCTTTGTTCTAACCTACCGCATGTCCATTTTGGCAAATCTGTCCTTCAGCACTCAGCCAACTCAGCCATTAGTGGTGCCACTCAGCTGTTCTTGGTAATGGCCAATGAAGTTCACAGCTGGAGTCTATTCTTGTCTTTGTGGCCCTCTGTACTTCTTCCCAGTGGTGTTCCACATGGAGGAGTACCGATTCGTCAGTGTCACAGTACCATTAGTATTCGACAGTACCAATGGTAATCAGTGACTTTTCTTTCATATCTTATGATAGCTTTCCTACTTTATTTTTCATTCATACGTAGTAGTGTTGCTGGCTGAGCCAGCATTTATTCCCAACCATACTTGCCCTTGAGAACATGACGTGAGCTGCCTTCTTGAACCGCTGCAGTCCGTATGCTGTAGGTAGATCCACAATGCCCTCAAGGAGAGATTTCCAGGATTTTGACCCAGTGACACTGAAGGAATGGCGATAGATTCCTAAGTCAAGAAGGTGAGTGACTTAGAAGGGAATTTTCAGATGGGGATGTTCTCATGTATCTGCTGCCCTTGCCCTTCTAGATGGTAATGGTTGTAGATTTGGAAGGTATTGTCTAAAGAGCCTTAAGTGAATTTCATTAAGTGATGTACAATGCTGCAATTGAGCATTGGAGATGAAGGTACTGAATACCTATAGGTGTGATGCTAATCACTTGGGCTGATTTGCCCTGAACAGTGTCAAACATTCTGAAGGGTTTGATGCCACACTTATCCAGGGAAGGGGAGAATATTCTATCATACTCCTGACTTGTAGATGGTGGAATGGCTTTGGGGAGACGGGAGGTGAGTTATTGGCCACTAGTTCCTAGCATCTGACCTGCTCTTGTAGCCACAGTATTTATTTGGCAGGTCCATTTCAGTTTCTAGTTGATAATAACACTTAGAATTTTAATAGTAACATCCAGAATGTTAGTAATGATGGAGTTTGTGATAATAGTGCAATTGACTGTCAATTGATGATGTTTAGATTTGTCTTGATGGAGATGGTCACTGCTAGGCACTTATCATGTACAAGTTACTGACCACCTATCAGCAGAAAACTGGATATTGTTCAAATCCTGCTGCATTTGAATGTGGTCTGAAATAGAATGGAATATTTCAAAACCTAATTTAAATTACACTGTGTTCCAAACGATAAATGCAGAAAATAATGCAAAATACTCAGGTGCTCAGAAGCAGTGTTTATATTTTGAGTTGATGAGATTTTGTCAGAACGGATTAAAGTTTTGCTTTTCAACCTTGGTTCTTAAGTAAATACTTCAAATTGAAATAAATTATCTGAACCTCTCTGAAAGCTTAACACAGGGCAAAGGAATAAAAACCAAGAAAATCTTAAGTGTCCACCCTTCTCCCTTTTCGTAGTAGATTTGATCTCTGATCATTGGGTTAAGGGTGAAGGATTGTTCAGCATTCTTGCTTCTGGTTATTCTCCATCATCTGTTTCCTCTGGTTGAATTTTCTCTGATGAGGGTCATCAATATGAAAGTGTCATTGCAGGAAAAATGAGAAATATTATTTTATGGAGAGTTGTCGGAGCATGGAATGCTTTGCTTTTGGTAATATTTGAAACACATGAAACAAAAAAATCCGTATAGACAAAGTGGATAAGCATTTAAAACAAAAGAGGTAGAACGGCTAGAGAAGTGAGCTCTTGGAAGGCAGAATAAGGGAACACATAATAAGATAAAGAACAAGATTATGACAGCCAGCACATTTTTCTTCATAAAACTGCAATGAAAATTGAATAAATTTTACTCAGGATCACACAGTGAAAAACAAAGGATGAAATCTTATAGGGGTCTGAGTGACATGGGCTATGATGAAATCTGTGGATGAATCAGATAAGAAATCCAACATGGTTTACCTTGACATCGGAAGCATCTTGCTCCAATCTTTATGCTTTTGCCAAGCAGTGCAGTGAATTTCTCAATGGGCAATGGCAAGTTGATAATTAAATGGGACTATAATTGTTAAGTGCCTTGTTAATGGTTCAACTTACCACATTAAAATTCAGCTTTGTATCTTGTCAAATGTGCCAAACAAGTTGGGCTTCAAGAAAGCTAACAATGACTCCGATCGACTTTCTTGCTGTAAATGATGAACCAGCAGTTTGGCATGGCCCATTGGTACCTGGCACATGCACCTGTCATCCACAAACATTGGCATGTGGCATTTACCAACCTCGCTTAACCTTCTTGGCACCTCTCTGAAATGCTTATAGGATGCTCACAAAGTGTAGACTTGCATTACAGGGTTCACTGGCAATGGTGTTGAAATGGGACTGATTGTGCAGGTAGACATGTACCTAATTCACAGATTGGGCTACACTGCTTCTCAGGGATGCTCACTTGTTCTCTCAGCGCTTTCTCACTTCACAACTAATTGCATGCTCCCAGTATCTGTGCTTTGCCTTGCCATCCTAACTAATGTGGTCACACAATCAGGTATCTTGACTTGATGGTCAGCATTCTGCAATCAAGGGGATGGACATCTTGTTAAACAACACTGTGTTATGCCAATATCACATGTGCACAATGTACCAGCAGCTTACATGGTGAAATCACTATATGAGCAGTTGTATCTCCTATTCTTCCAGGAGTAGTCCTCACTGAAGCCCATGGAGGTCTTGACATTGAGGTTTTGACAATGTAGGTCAGGAGTAGTCTCTCAAACCAGTCCCTGGGATTTGTGACATTAATCACCTGGTCAAGGTGATCTTGATCAGAAGGTCAATATCTCTGCAGTCTATTGAGCAGATCACTGTCAGTCTTGTGTCTCAATAATGGCCAGTATGGGAATAGAGCTAACACGGTGCAGGGGAAGATACAGGCATCAGTCTGGGGCTTGGACACATCGTCTGGGGCTATCCAGCTCAGACGCTCAGAGGTGAGTGGCAGTTTGTCAAATCAGGACAAGGTGAAAGGGGATTGGAGTAGTGGGGGGATTAAAGTAGGTTGCTGCCATAGGAATAATTGTGTAAGAACATCTTCAGCACATGGACTACAAGAAGGCTAAAAGAGAACTTAGGAATTTCTGCTTACTGGCTGCTTGGAATGTATTACAAATGCTAGCCTTGTCAGTGATGCACATATCACAGGAATAAATATATACAAAAATGAGGGAAGTAATTCCTTCAACATGTTTTGTGCAGAAATTGACAACCTACTTTACTGGAGATGTGAAATGTTCATAACTCGCTCATGAAGAAATGCTGTGCTTCGAGCAAAGCCATCTCATATTGCAGGGAGGAGCATTAAATTGCTCACTCTCAATCTGTGCAATCGCCCTTTCTGCAATTCAAAAAAATAGCGACAGAGAAATAAAAATATACATGCACTCAAAAATGGACTTCTGAAATGCTGATTATTTCAGGATATAAACTGGCAATAGAATAACTGGACTGTCATTTTGATGAACAGAATACTTGGTAAAAGGAGGGTATTTTAAATGAGATAACAAGGCGTAGATCTGGATGCATACAGCAGGCCAAGCAGCATCAGAGGAGCAGGAAAGCTGACGTTTCGGGTCTAGACCCTAATTCAGATTTCTGAAGAAGGGTCTAGATCCAAATGTTGGCTTCCCTTGTCCCCTGATGCTGCTTGGCCTGCTGCATTCATCCAGCTCTACACATTGTTATCTCAGATTCTCCAGCATCGGCAGTTCCTACTATCTAAGTATGTTAAATGAGTTGTTTTTTTTATGCTTAAGTTAGTCATCCTATTCACTGGGAACAACTAGAAATTGAAAGCAAGTGCGAAGATCAAACAGGTCTTTATCTGGGGCCAACTGCTTTTCTTGGCCTCTTTTTGAGCTTTTATCTCAACTTTTTTTTTCAGTGATGTAAAGGAGGCAGTGCTCCAGTACAGTATCATAGTATTGTTGATAGCAATTACTTCTGTGGACAGAAGGGCATTTAAGGATAAGGAGCACATGTGAGAAATGTTTCTCAAACAAAGTTTTCAATTAGATCCATTTTCAATGCCAAGAATTAAATGTTTTATACAATGGACAGAATCTACTTTTTGGAGGCTAAGTGGAGATTCAGCTCAAAAGTAAGGTATTTCCAGTTGAGATTGTATAATGTTGCCTTGCGCAATATGTTCTTCTTTGCACGTATGTATGAGTAAAACACCAAACTTTATGGTCAGGCAGGTTGGAAATTATGATGTTTGCTTGGATCTTGTAGGGTACAACTTGCATATTAAAAATAAAGTCACTTACAAATTAACAGCAGGAGTAGGTATTACTGCCCCTCAAGCCTTCTCTGCCATTTAATTTAGTTTCCCCGTTGGTCTGCTCCTATTTCAAATTCCACATGCCCATATACCCAAACAACCTTAGATCCATGACTGTTTCTCTGAAAGAGTATCCAACCCACCCTCTGACAATCCCTTCTCCCACCTCCAACAAGCTCTATCTTCCTGGTCACCCTCTCCTGGCCTCCTACCCTCCCTTGAGATCTTCTTCTCCAACTGCAGCTGCAACTTCAATTGCCGGGATCTCTCCACCCCTCTCACTTACTCCAAACTCTCTCCTTCAGAACGTGCAGCCCTCTGTTTCCTTCACTCCAACCCCAACCTCACCTTTAAAATAGCCAACAAAGGAGGGCCATGGTGGTAGTATGGCCAACTGACCTCTACATCACTGGAGCCAGATGCCAATTCTCGGAAACCTCCACCTAACGATCCTTGATCGCAACCCCACCTCTGATTGCTAAGCCATCATTTCACAAACCATCCACAATCTCATCACCTCAAGAGATCTCCCATCCATAGCCTCCAACCTGATAGATCCCCAACCCTACAAGGCCTGCAATGATCTCCTACCTAAGGTCTATAAACCTGCCTGGCCTGGTCGACCCATTGTCTCTGCCTGCCCTTGCCCCACCAAGCTTATCTCCTCCTACCTCAACTCCATTCTTTCTCCTTGTGTGCAGGAACTCCCCACGTATGTTGGGACACAACCTATGCCCTCCACCTTTTCCAAAACTTCTAATTTCCCGACCCCAAACACCTCACCTTCACCATGGACATTCAGTCCTTGTACACCTGCATCCCCCACAAGGATGGCCTAAAAATCTTCTGCTTCTTCCTCTCCCATAAGCCCACCCAGTCCTCCGTCCACGGACACTCTCATTCACTTGGCAGAACTGATCCTCACCCTCCACAACTTCTCCTTTTATTCCTCCCACTTGCGACAAACCAAAGGGGTGACAATGGGCATCCACATGGGCCCGAACTTTGCCTGCCTTTTTGTAGGAGTCATGAAATGGTCCCTCTTTTGCAACTACACTGGCACCGTCCGTCACCTCTTTCTCCATTTTATTAATGATTGTATTGGTGCTGTCCCATGCTCCTGCGAGGATCTCAAACAGTTCATCAACTTTGTCAACACCTTCCACCATGCTCTCAAATTCACCATTTCTGACACCTCCCTCCCCTTCCCAGACCTTGCCAACTCGCCTCTGATATCCATTTCAAACCTACTGACTCCCACAATTACCTTGACTACACCTCCTCTCACCCATCCTCTTGTAAAAAGTCTATCCCATACTTAGAATCCCTCCACCCCCACCATATCTGCTCCCAGGATGGAGTGTTCTACTCCAGAACTTCCCAGAGATCTTTACACTTCAGGGACTGGTGTTTCCCCTCCTCTGTTATTAAGGATGCCCTTGACTGCATCTCCCCCACTCCCGCACTTCTTGTCCTCAGCCAGGAGGGAAGGGATGGTCTTGTTCCAAGGAATGGCAACAGAACACAAACCCAACTGTCAAAGAAGACTTGGACTGAGGTTGCTGCAAAGGTCAGAGCCCACAATCATTTCAAAAGAAGCTGGCCCCAATGCCAGAGAGGACAAACAATCTGGTTGGCACTGCCAGGAGAAATGCCACCGTCTACTCCATGGTTCATAGTATTGCCAATGTGAGTTAGTATTGTAAATTTGTCACCTTGGAAGACAGTCACATGCAAGATTGAGTGCCAGGTATTTCCATCAGTTGTCTTATGTCAACTGGACCTACAGGAGAGGCCAATTTGCAAAACAGGTGCCCCAGCTAAATTCATAGAAAGCTAAAATTACATCTTTTGGCAGATCAGTGAATGCAGAGGTTTCAGGTAAACTATGACAGTAGTCTCAACAGTGTGGGTATGTATGAAGACGTAACTGCTATGTCCACAAACCATAATGTCCCAATCTTTATAAAAATACTAGATTATTCATTATACATGCTGCTTTTAATGCATATATAAGCCAACAATTCCAGGGAATGAAGAAATGTGATGTAAGTTGTATCTCATCTCTAGAACTTGCTGATAAATTTATGCTACACTACTGGGTTTCGCATACAGTAACCAAAGGATACATTGAAACAAGTTGTGCGTCATCATTAAAAGAGTAAGACAAATATGGAGCACACTGGTGAAACTCAGCAGGGATTGGCTGCATCTGTGTAGAGAAACCGAATTAATGTTTTGAATCTGCTATGCTTGTTTATTAGAACTGGTTTAGAACAGAACTCTGCTCTAAAGAAGAGTCATACAGGACTCAAAATGTTAACTCTGTTTCTTTCTCCACATATATCCTGCTGAGATGCTCCAATATTTTCTGCGCTTGTTTCAGATTTCCAGCGTACACAGCATTTAGTCTTCGGTAAGATTGTAACCACCTTGTTTTAACCTTACAAGCAAGAATTTCATTGTTAATTCAATGACAGTCAATCTCAGTCATTCAAAAAGTAATCAATTTAAACTTAATCTTAGTTAGCAGCATGTTGTTATCATAGTCAGAGGTTTTAAAAATGTCTTTTACTGTATTTCATAAACCATTTTTTATTCCTCTTTTTCCTTGTCTTTCTGTAGTGATTTGACTCTTTATACATAGTGTGATAGAGACATGATGTACATGGCCAAAATATTAAAATTCCTATGAGCAACTGACAAGGATTATTTTTCAGCTGTGCCTTTTTTTATTTACTATTCTTCACCAAGTATTAAGTTTCTGCAGGAACAATGTTATTTCCTCTTAGCAATGTACACATGGGATATGGATCTTGTTCACTGGTTCAACTTCATCATCCACCCCTAACCACCCTTCAGAAGGTATTGTTGCTGAGCTGCCTTCTTGAACTGCTGCTATACGTAGACCTACAATGCCTTTTTGGGTGGAAATTGCAGGAATTTATCCCAATGACAGTGATGCAGACATCATATATTTCCGAGCCAGGGTGCTGATTGACTTAGAGGGGAGCTTGCAGGTGTTGGTTTTCCTATGTATTGGCTTTTCTTGTCCTTCTAGGTGGTGGCGGTCATAGGTTTGAAAGGCACAAAATAAGGAACTCTGGTGAATATCTGCAGTGTGTCTTAGTTGATACACACTGCTGCTATTGAGCGCCCATGATGGAGGGAGTGGATGTTTGTGGATGAGATGCCTATCAAATGGGCTGCTTTGACCTGGATGAGCAAGCATCTTGAGAGTTATTGGAGCTGGACTCATCCGAGCAACTGGGGAGTATTCAACCACACTTCTGCACATTGTTGATAATGGGGGAATTGACTGATTATCATGCCATTGATTGACAAAAGCAGTGGTTAATTTGTCACTTATTTAAGATGACTCATGCCTGGCGTTTGTTCCTCACAAATATTACTTGCCACTTGTCAAACCAAGCCTGGTTGTTGACCAGATCTTGTTGCATTTGTACATGGACCACTTCAGTTTCTGAGGAGTTGCAAATAATGCTGGAACACTGCAGAAAGCATCAGTGAACATCTCCACTTCAGACCTTATGGTGGAGCAAATGTCATTGATGAAGCTGCTGAAGATGGTTGCTGATTCCCTGGATGTGAGATGTCTGACCTCCAACAGTCTTCCTCTGTACAAAAAATGACTCCAGTCATTGGCTTTCTGCTAAGAACTTTCAGAAGAACTCAGATTTTAAACCTATGCCCCAAGTGATGGAATTTCACAAAGCAATATTACAATGGAAAGGTGATGAATAAATAATGGTAGAAATTCAATACATAGGTTTCCAATATTTCTGGTGTTAGGTGCCAAGATTCTCTTTAAAATATTCCATACTAAACACTTGCAAATAGTAATTTGCATATAACAGGTCTGAGGGTGGAAATATTGAACAATTTAATCACCGAAATTGAATTTTTGAGATCGGTTTTCTGCAGTACACACAGTCCACCCAAATCATTGTATTCTCAAACAAATCCAATACAAAAAAGTTAAATATTTATTATTAGTTCTCAAAGATGATGGTTATTTCAAGCAAATTGATGTTTGATTGCTGTAACAACTTATAGGTTTCCACATCATTTCACGGTGCAAAACATCCACTTATCAGCTTCAGTCATTCAAAATCAACCAACCGGTTTGAACCTAAACTGATTTTGAGCGATCTATCAATGCATGAGTAAGAAAATAACAATTTAATTATTTTTAAGTAAAGATTGCAAAAGAAAAAAAAACTAATGGGAAAAAAAGATGTCTCTGTTTTCCCTCTTGCAAGTTATTTTACAAAGTAATTGGTGCATTTTAAGTATAATCAGATGACATTGTTTTCTTGCAGAAATCATTTGTTCAGGAATAAAGGGGCTAAATTATAATTTTGTTCTGAAATAATTATTGCAATTTAATCCATGAAAAAGAATAGTCTGAACACAATGATTCTATCAACTGAATCAATGCACTTAAAATGTCAGCACAATATGGTTGCTTCTAAACACAAACCAACAAGTGTATTACTGCTATGAAAGAGATATCCATAAGCATTCTAAAGTGTCAGATCAGAAAACAATGGTCTAGATATTCCAGAAAAGTTCAAAAATCCCATTTCCAACCCTGATTATATGCAAATTTATCCACTTTATCTTTGCAACATTCTGTGCTCTGGAAATTCCCGTATAGGGGCCTCATATAATGCACAATTCCAGTCTGCACTGAAATCTCTGGCCATTGAAATAACTGGGCAACTAAATGAGAATTGTTGCACTTGAACAGAAAGTTCCTTGCACAAACATTCGCCCTGAGTTGATGAACACTTTGATAATTCCAAAACTGCAGCCATTTGTTGGTGGTGGAATGATGGCCCCCTCTCTTTATTGCAGCGGGGCCTACCTGAATGATCAACAATGGATCCTCCAGAGACAAGTAAATGGGGCAGGATGGTTTCCCAGGGACTCAGCTTCTGACTAGAGTAGAGGAGGAAAGTGTCACCAGTAATTTTAAAGGATGGCCCACACTGATAATCCATGCAAAATCCCTCCGTCTCATTTGACAACTACCAGTGGAGGCAGGATAAAGCCCTTAAGTGGCCCATACATGACCACTTAAGGATCTGTTAGCCTCTGGTGAGAAGGCTGTCTACAGGTCTTCCCATCCTCAAACTTAATTAGTGATAATGGGAACAGCAGATGCTGGAGAATCCAAGAGAACAAAATGTGAGGCTGGATGAACACAGCAGGCCCAGCAGCATCTCAGGAGCACAAAAGCTGACGTTTCGGGACTAGACCCTTCATCAGAGAGGGGGATGGGGTGAGGGTTCTGGAATAAATAGGGAGAGAGGGGGAGGCGGACCAAAGATAGAGAGAAAAGAAGATAGGTGGAGAGGAGAGTATAGGTGGGGAGGTAGGGAGGGGATAGGTCAGTCCAGGGAAGACGGACAGGTCAAGGAGGTGGGATGAGGTTAGTAGGTGGGAGATGGAGGTGCGGCTTGGGGTGGGAGGAAGGGATGGCTGAGAGGAAGAACAGGTTAGGGAGGCAGAGACAGGTTGGACTGGTTTTGGGATGCAGTGGGTGGAGGGGAAGAGCTGGGCTGGTTGTGTGGTGCAGTGGGGGGAGGGGACGAACTGGGCTGGTTTTGGGATGCGGTGGGGGAAGGGGAGATTTTGAAACTGGTGAAGTCCACATTGATGCCATTGGGCTGCAGGGTTCCCAAGCGGAATATGAGTTGCTGTTCCTGCAACCTTCGGGTGGCATCGTTGTGGCACTGCAGGAGGCCCATTTTGGACATGTCATCTAGAGAATGGGAGGGGTAGTGGAAATGGTTTGTGACTGGGAGGTGCAGTTGTTTATTGCGAACCGAGCGGCGGTGTTCTACAAAGCGGTCTCCAAGCCTCCGCTTGGTTTCCGCAATGTAGAGGAAGCCACACCGGGTACAGTGGATGCAGTATACCACATTGGCAGATGTGCAGGTGAACCTCTGCTTAATGTGGTAGGGATGGAGGGCAGTGTGGAGCGAACAAGGGAGTCACGGAGAGAGTGGTCTCTCCGGAAAGCAGACAGGGGTGGGGATGGAAAAATGTCTTGGGTGGTGGGGTCAGATTGTAGATGGCAAAAGTGTCGGAGGATGATGCGTTGTATCCGGAGGTTGGTGGGGTGGTGTGTGAAAACGAGGGGGATCCTCTCTGGGCAGTTGTGGCGGGGGCGGGGTGTGAGGGGTGTGTTGTGGGAAATGCGGGAGACGTGGTCAAGGGCGTTCTCGACGACTGTGGGGGGAAAGTTGCGGTCCTTGAAGAACTTGGACATCTGGGATGTGCGGGAGTGGAATGCCTCATCGTGGGAGCTGATGCGATGGAGGCTGAGGAATTGGGGATAGGGGATGGAATTTTTGCAGGAGGGTGGGTGGGAGGACGTGTATTCTAGGTAGCTGTGGGAGTCGGTGGGCTTGAAATGGACATCAGTTTCAAGCTGGTTGCCTGAGATGGAGACTGAGAGGTCCAGGAAGGTGAGGGATGTGCTGGAGATTGCCCAGGTGAACTGAAGGTTGGGGTGGAAGGTGTAGTTGACGTGGATGAACTGTTCGAGCTCCTCTGGGGAGCAAGAGGCGGCGCCGATACAGCAATCAATGTAACGGAGGAAGAGGTGGGGTTTGGGACCTGAGCAGGTGCGGAAGAGGGACTGTTCCACATAACCTACAAAGAGGCAGGCATAGCTGGGGCCCATGTGGGTGCCCATGGCCACCCCCTTAGTCTGTAGGAAGTGGGAGGAATCGAAAGAGAAGTTGTTGAGGGTGAGGACGAGCTCGGCTAGGCGGATGAGGGTGTCGGTGGAGGGGGACTGGTCGGGCCTGCTGGACATGAAGAAGCGGAGAAGCTTGAGGCCATCTGCATGCAGAATACAGGTGTATAGGGACTGGACGTCCATGGTGAAAATGAGGTGTCAGGGGCCAGGGAATTGGAAGTCCTGGAGGAGGTGGAGGGCGTGGGTGGTGTCACGGATGTAGGTAGGGAGTTCCTAGACCAAAGGGGAGAAGATGGAGTCCAGATAGGTGGAGATGAGTTCGGTGGGGCAGGAGCAGGCTGACACAATGGGTCGATCAGGGCAGGCAGGTTTGTGGATTTTGGTAAGGAGATAGAAACGGGCCGTGCGGGGTTGGGGAGCAATGAGGCTGGAGGCTCTGGGTGGGAGGTCCCCTGAGGTGATGAGGTCATGAATGGTGTTGGAGATGATGGCTTGGTGCTCGGGTGTGGGGTCATGATCGAGGGGGCGGTAGGACGTGGTGTCGGAGAGTTGGCGTCGCTTGGGGACCGCTTTGTAGAACACCTCCGCTCGGTTTGCAATAAACAACTGCACCTCCCAGTCACAAACCATTTCCACTCCCCCTCCCATTCTCTAGATGACATGTCCATCATGGGACTCCTGCAGTGCCACAACGATGCCACCCGAAGGTTGCAGGAACAGCAACTCATATTCCGCTTGGGAACCCTGCAGCCCAATGGTATCAATGTGGACTTCACCAGTTTCAAAATCTCCCCTTCCCCCACCGCATCCCAAAACCAGCCCAGTTCGTCCCCTCCCCCCACTGCACCACACAACCAGCCCAGCTCTTCCCCTCCACCCACTGCATCCCAAAACCAGCCCAGCCTGTCTCTGCCTCCCTAACCTGTGCTTCCTCTCAGCCATCCCTTCCTCCCACCCCAAGCCGCACCTCCATCTCCCACCTACTAACCTCATCCCACCTCCTTGACCTGTCCGTCTTCCCTGGACTGACCTGTCCCCTCCCTACCTCCCCACCTATACTCTCCTCTCCACCTATCTTCTTTTCTCTCTATCTTTGGTCCGCCTCCCCCTCTCTCCCTATTTATTCCAGAACCCTCACCCCATCCCCCTCTCTGATGAAGGGTCTAGTCCCGAAACGTCAGCATTTGTGCTCCTGAGATGCTACTGGGCCTGCTGTGTTCATCCAGCCTCAAGTTTTGTTATCTCAAACTTAATTAGTAGTGTATTGGGTTGGTATTAAGGTGGATCTCCACTCCCATAATTTCCTCATTGAACAACCCAGCCTCCTGCAATTAAAATTGAGGGAGAGTCATTCAATTTAATTTAGTGTTTCTTTTTAAACAAAGCCATTATGCTTTGAAGGTAAGATGCTTCTGCAAATTTAGTATTTGAATTTACGAAGCTCACAATATTTTGAAATTGCCACTTTTCAGATAACTAGATTAGAGGATCTTCAAGCTTCTGTTATTTACCTACAAATAGGATGAGCAGCAGAGTGAAATACTATCAATTTTATTTCCAATAACTCAGCCTTTCCTTTATCATTGCCCACTCAACAGGAGGGAAAGAAATATCATCAAGTCCAAGTCATTAAAATCTTGCAGTTACATAATTGAACAATTATAAGCCGCGACAATGGGATTTGAAGTAAACGCTGGGGAGAAAATAATGTCGAATACCAATAGGTCAAGTCTTACTCAACATGGAAAAATCACATCAGATCTACTTTGTTTTTTGTTCATTTTAGATTTACCTCTGCATCATTCAAGCAAGCGTGTCTCTTTGAATATTGTGGGCAGTAGATTTTCCTGTCGGGTGAATGTGTCCTACCTGTGGTTGCTTGGGTCACAGAACATTAGATCAAGATTGATGGATTCCACAATGTGTTCAAGATATTGCAGATGTGTGGTTTTCAATCCACCTGTCAACAAGTGAATTTCGTTCATCAAGCTGTTTTCAGGAATAGAAAAATGTGTTATAAGATGCCATGTGTAAGTAATGGTGTGCAGGAGGTGAAAGATAGACCTGGAGCTTAAGCTGTAGACAATTTATGAATATTTTTTATTTCAAAAGGCACACATTACAAACATGCAAATGTGCAAATGCAAGTTGCAATCCATTTCTATCGACAGGAGCGTACATGAATTTTCAGTTCATGGCTCCCAACACAAGCAACAGACAATTAACACTTCTGTTTTATTTATCTATTTTTCTGTCCTTCAGCACTACTATTGTAATACATCTCGCTCCTGATTTGTGCCTTTCAGACTCAGTTAAGTTATAAGCAGTTTGTTGAGAAGCAAAAACTAGATAAATTGTGATTTACATTACTTGTAGATGTGAAATAGCAAAGTTGCCATAGATATAGAGAGCTACTCACACATTATAGAGATGACTGGTGGTTGGGTAAACCTGAGAGTCACCAGATCTTAGGCATGGGGTGGGGCTGAGAGAGTGGGATCTTCATGGTAACCTCCATTGGTATGGGATGTGAGCCTGATCTGTTGGCTTCGCTCTGCATCGCAAAGCAGCTCTCCAGCCAAGTGAACTGACCACCTCCCAACCTGTAGTTGTAATACAGAGTTTGCTTGCAGAACACTTCAAATAAGTTATGCATTTCCAATTCACTATGTCTGCAGACTTTTATTGTGACTGGCCCTAATTAAAACTGGGAGTGTAAAGGAGGCAGTAACAGAGATTGTACACTGGTTGAATATTCCCCGCATTTTTAAGTCAAATGAACTCCAAGAATGAATAAGATTTTTATACTTATCAAAATTTTTTTTGTTGGTTTTCATTTTATTTTTCAAAATCATAGAGCCATTGGATTGAGGTATGAATTGCTAGATTTCCTATTGCCTCCACCTGGTTTTAAAGGTTGTGGTTAATGGACAGGCTTGGGGTTTTGAGGTCACCTCAATGCTGATAGCCATTGAAGCCAGAAATGGTCTAGCACTTTGGGGCAGAGGTGTGTGATGTTGCACCAAGACTGGGGATTTGTTTGGTACCTAACTGTCAGAGCAAAGGGGACAAAGAGATTGGAACCTCCTTCGAGCAGAAGATTTGAATGGAGCTGTTTTTGTAAGGTGTGTTCAGGAGGGTTTCCTAACGCAGTACGTTGACAGGCCGACGAGGGGAGAGGCCATTCTAGACTTGGTGCTCGGAAACGAGCCGGGGCAGGTATCAGATCTTGTGGTGGGGGAGCATTTTGGTGATAGTGACCATAACTGCCTCACATTTTACATAGCTATGGAGAAGGAGAGGATTAGGCAGAATGGGAGGATACTTAATTGGGGAAGAGGAAACTATGATGCGATTAGACATGAGTTAGGAAGCATGGACTGGGAGCAGTTGTTCCATGGTAAGGGAACTATAGACATGTGGAGATGGTTTAAGGAACAGTTGTTGGGAGTGATGAGTAAATATGTCCCTCTGAGACAGGCAAGAAGGGGTAAGATTAAGGAACCTTGGATGACGAGAGCGGTGGAGCTTCTAGTGAAAAGGAAGAAGGTAGCTTACATAAGGTGGAGGAAGCTAGGGTCAAGTTCAGCTAGAGAGGATTACATGCAGGCAAGGAAGGAGCTCAAAAATGGTCTGAGGAGAGCCAGGAGGGGGCACGAGAAAGGCTTGGCAGAAGGTATCCGGGAAAACACAAAGGCATTTTACACTTACGTGAGGAATAAGAGAATGGTCAAAGAAAGAGTAGGGCCGATCAGGGATAGCATAGGGAACTTGTGTGTGGAGCCTGAGGAGGTAGGGGAAGCCCTAAATGAGTTTTTTGCTTCTGTCTTTACGAAAGAAACCAACTTTGTAGTGAATGAAACCTTTGAAGAGCAGGTGTGCATGCTGGAATGGATAGAGATTGAGGAAGCTGATGTGCTGAAAATTTTGTCAAACATTAAGATTGACAAGTCGCCAGGCCCGGATCAGATTTGTCCTCGGCTGCTTTGGGAAGCGAGAAATGCAATTGCTTCGCCACTTGCGAAGATCTTTGCATCCTCGCTCTCCACTGGAGTCGTACCTGAGGACTGGAGAGAGGCAAATGTAATTCCTCTCTTCAAGAAAGGAAATAGGGAAATCCCCGGCAATTATAGACCGGTAAGTCTCACGTCTGTTGTCTGCAAGGTGTTAGAAAGGATTCTGAGGGATAAGATTTATGACCATCTGGAAGAGCATGGCTTGATCAAATACAGTCAACACGGCTTTGTGAGGGGTAGGTCATGCCTTACAAACCTTATCGAGTTTTTTGAGGATGTGACTAGAAAGGTTGATGAGGGTCGAGCTGTGGATGTGGTGTATATGGACTTCAGTAAGGCATTTGATAAGGTTCCCCATGGAAGGCTCATTCAGAAGGTCAGGAGGAATGGGATACAGGGGAACTTAGCTGCTTGGATACAGAATTGGCTGGCCAACAGAAGACAGCGAGTGGTAGTAGAAGGAAAATATTCTGCCTGGAAGTCAGTGGTGAGTGGGGTTCCACAGGGCTCTGTCCTTGGGCCTCTACTGTTTGTAATTTTTATTAATGACTTGGACGAGGGAATTGAAGGATGGGTCAGCAAGTTTGCAGACGACACAAAGGTCGGAGGTGTCGTTGACAGTGTAGAGGGCTGTTGTAGGCTGCAGTGGGACATTGACAGGATGCAGAGATGGGCTGAGAGGTGGCAGATGGAGTTCAACCTGGATAAATGCGAGGTGATGCATTTTGGAAGGTCGAATTTGAAAGCTGAGTACAGGATTAAGGATAGGATTCTTGGCAGCGTGGAGGAACAGAGGGATCTTGGTGTGCAGATACATAGATCCCTTAAAATGGCCACCCAAGTGGACAGGGTTGTTAAGAAAGCATATGGTGTTTTGGCTTTCATTAACAGGGGGATTGAGTTTAAGAGTCGTGAGATCTTGTTGCAGCTCTATAAAACTTTGGTTAGACCGCACTTGGAATACTGTGTCCAGTTCTGGGCGCCCTATTATAGGAAAGATGTGGATGCTTTGGAGAGGGTTCAGAGGAGGTTTACCAGGATGCTGCCTGGACTGGAGGGCTTATCTTATGAAGAGAGGTTGACTGAGCTTGGTCTCTTTTCATTGGAGAAAAGGAGGAGGAGAGGTGACCTAATTGAGGTATACAAGATAATGAGAGGCATGGATAGAGTTGATAGCCAGAGACTATTTCCCAGGGCAGAAATGGCTAGCACGAGGGGTCATAGTTTTAAGCTGGTTGGTGGAAAGTATAGAGGGGATGTCAGAGGCAGGTTCTTTACGCAGAGAGTTGTGAGAGCATGGAATGCGTTGCCAGCAGCAGTTGTGGAAGCAAGGTCATTGGGGTCATTTAAGAGACTGCTGGACATGCATATGGTCACAGAAATTTGAGGGTGCATACATGAGGATCAATGGTCGGCACAACATTGTGGGCTGAAGGGCCTGTTCTGTGCTGTACTGTTCTATGTTCTATGTTCTATGTTCTATGTTCTATGTTCTAAAGAGATGATGAGGAGGTCAGCTAGTGTTTGAGGGACCAATAAGAGAGGGCAATGATGGGTTAAAATGTCAGGATGGGCCCAGGGGCGCATCAAGGAGGTACAGTTCTGCCTACCGCAGACGCACACAGGAATGTTTGCCTGGCTAGCTGCTTCAAACATGCCTCTCTTGTTTGTTAAATCCCAACAGCAAGTTGTGGCTCCTAAATGGAAACTACTTGCTCATTTAAGCATTTGAATTGCCCCAAAGATGGGCAAACTATCAAATGCCATCCCTAACATTAATATATTGCAGTGTTGTGTGGAAAGCGGGGGAGCGCAGAAATGAGTGGATAAATAATAAAGAAGCAACCATTGGATTTAATTAGACCTCGCCTTCAAGTGCACTGGCAGATGGTATAAAACAGAGAAACAGAGATAGGCCATTTGACCCATCAAGTCATGCTAGAGTTCTACGAAGCAAATTAGTCGATCTTTTTCCCCTCATCCCATCTCCATGTACCTGCAAGTTTAATTTCCTCTAGTGTCAAACTTCTTTTCAAAATCTTTGAGCTATCTCAGCTTCCAAAATGCCATAACAAGCAAGATCCTGGATATTGTCGCTGAATGAAAAAGTAGTTCCACATATCAAGAAGTTGGCTGACCATGACCTGCCCATTTTGAGAAAATAAAAAAATACTGGCCTAGCCAATGTTACCCATATCCTGTGAAAGATTTTTTTTTAAATTACATGTCTTGCTTGTATGACTTGCCTAAAACCTTAATCTATATTTGCCAGCTATGTAAGTATCAGCTAACAACTGCTTTTCTCTGTCTACCTCATCCAAACCTGCCGTAACTTGTAGATCTCTGTCAGAACTCCCACAATCTTGTTTGCTCCAAGGAGAGTCACCCTGGCTTCTCCTTTTACTCTAAACCCAACTTGTGTCAAAATGCACTCATTCTTGGAACCACATGGTAAATCTCTTCTTCATCACATTCACATGTTTTTTGAAAGTGTGGCGACATTGTAAGAAGACATGGTGCAAATATCCTAAATTAATACTCAATAGATTTGTTTAAGGAGTCCAAGATCATGTATTATTCCCTGACTACTTTCCATATACCTTGCCACCTTTAGAGGCTCTACATAAGAATCCTCAGGACCCTTTGTTCCTCCTTAAATTTTGGTCAAGATAACTTGCATCATCCCATTGATGCTTGAAAATCAAACATTAACTTTTGTATCACTGGGACAGCAGTGGCAATTATTTTAAAAAAGCTAAATCCTGGGTGAAAACATCCCATCACTCATAAAATTTCCAAGGGTGCTGTGGGGGAGAGGTACGTTGCTTCATTACATGTTACGTAAAGTATGCTGATGGGCTTAGAATTCAATAAAAACTCAAATGATTGATGTGGCTCTGGGAAGGCAAGGCGTTCAGAATGCAGCAGGCAATCCCTTTATTGATATGATTGAATGGATACTCAGCTGGTATAGCACATTCACTGAGTTGGTGCAAATGCCGTGAGCAAGGCCATAATGGAACAGCTGATAAGGCTGCTGAAGATATTGATGATCTGCTGCTTGGACTCTTGTATTTCGGGGGCTGGTGGGATGAGCTCCAGTATTATCCATATGGAGTATGTTGCATTATCCTGATATGCTGTGCTCTGCACAGTTGGAGCAAGCAATGGCAGATGATTGATGGTTGCCGAGGTGCCGGGAAATGGGAGCAGCCTTTGAAGAGGAGGACACTGGGGAGGAGGGAATTCTCTCTGTTGTGACAGAGCTCAACTGCTTCAGATGCTACAGACAGGGCCTGATTGATAAGTAAGTGAGACACAGCAGACAATCGTGGACTGCAGAATAGTCATTGGTCATGATGCCAGCATTTGATTTTCCATAATGGGGGTGAACAGCAGCTCCCACTCATTTTGTTTGTGGTCAGTTTTACTGTCTGTAAATAAAACGTCATTTAGAATGGTATAAGTGCTTTTCTGTACTTGATGTTTCCCTATTGGACAATGACAAACTGTTGTCCTCCAGTGAGCATTACAACAAAGGAGATGAGACTTAGAGGGTGTTAGAGGCGGAATGCAACTAAGGACAGAAAACGTTTAAATAGTGACCAGCTACGGAGAATAGGATTGTATGTGTGAACAAGTGTCAGCTATGTGCTGTGAGCAGTGTGACTTTGAGGCTGCTGTGCCATTACGTCATCAGTGAGGGGAAAACGCTGGATTGCAAATGCTTGACTGGGTGTTCAGCGACTTTTTAAAGATGGCATGGGTGCCAGGGATGCTGGCCTTTTGGCAGATATTGATTGAGTTGCTCTAGTTGTTCAGTGTGGTAAGATGGGCTAGATTTGAGTGAGAGGAACAGCATCGGTATAAGTTGGGAAGTTAATGTGATGTGTTTGGTAAGATATGACAATAATTCTTTTCAAGGTTCCATGACAAAAATCCCTCCAAGAAAAAAAAACTCAATACAACTCATACTTATTCAGCTGCTCTGTGATTTTTCTATTTCCTATCATACATTCTCTTATCTCTGCTAGTAACGATTTCATATCTGTCTTTGCTAATCTTTTTGTTTTTTTTTTCTTTTACTTACCACGGAAGCTTTCATAATTCATGTTATGTTTCTTGCTGCTTTACATTCACATTCTCTTTTCCTGTTCTTCAATAAATCCTTGGTCTTCCATTGATGAATTCTAACATTCTCCAAATCCTCAAGTTTAGATGTTTTGAATGACTTTATCCTCCCTTGATCTATTAATATTTTAAAACTCCCTTATTAACCATGTATTTCTTCTCCTGTTGGTTATTTTCTCCTGTAAGGATAGCAGTTTTTTCTGCCCATTTATTGTTTAGATACCAGTGGACAATTGCGCAGTCAACTTTTATGTTGTCACCTTCTACTTGAAATCAACCAACTTCATATTGGAGCCAGTGCACATGTTCCAACCTCAAAATCTTCAGAAGAGTTGGAAATTGGCAACCTCCCAGAGAACAATTCAATCATAACCAAGGGTCTGTTCAAACCCTGATCCAGGAACAAAACAGCCAAGAGGTAACAGTAGAAGACTTCTTTGGGCTTCCAGGTCTCATGATGGAACCCAAACTAAAGAAAGAATCAAGTGCAATCACGTATACCAGCACAAGAGAATTCTCCAACATTGCTAGTATTCGGGAAGTTACAGACTTCACAGAGTGGTTGATTTTTTTTTTAAGTTTTAGAATGGAAGAGCCAATGCTGGTGAAAGAAAATGCTGATTAAGCAGCAATATTTCAGTAGCACAACTGAGTGTGCAAAATTTTAATTTACCAGTCAAACAACCACGGTGGGTCACTAACGAAGACCAGCCTGATCAAAAACCATTGAGATATATGTTGCATGTGACTCCTCAAAAACCAGACCAGGCACAATCGGGAAGTACCTGACTGGTGTAAACATCCAAGATACTGAAGGAAAGAGGCTACCTGTTCCAACTGGTAAACAATTGCCAGAAATCCTGGATTTCAAAGGGAAAAAAAAACTTGTTTCAACAGAGCAACTATCTTCCGAGAAGGAAATTCAGGACATTGAGGATCCACCAGATGAAGTAATCATAAAATAACAATGTCTATAAAGATTATGTCCTTTGCAAAGTATATCTGAACACAACAGATCCTGCAATAGGGAAATGATCCACAGTTCAGAAGCAGGGTAAACAGGCCTCAAGCAAAAGACCTGCAAACTTTGGGGAGAGGTTGAGAATGAGAAAACTTCATGGGAATCTCAGATGGTGAAGGAAAGACAGCCCTTAATCAGTATCACATATTGGTAAAGGTGGCAGATATCACAAGGTTATCAGGAGTGGTCACCTGGGTGAATACATTCACAGACCATGGCTGGAATACTATTAGTACTGCAAGTTTTGTTACTTAGTTTTTGCAGCTCTCCCATTGATGTTCCTCTACCTCCCATTGATCCTCATCTACCCATGGAATTTTGCACAGGATATTGGGAGACAGCATAAAGAGCTGCTACTGTGGATTCACAGTTAAGGATTTATTTTAAACATTCTTTCCAATAATAACATATGGCATTTACATCCTTTCGATGAGAAATATCATCTTACAAGCTAAGATGATTCTGTCTATTTGACGTTCATCTGTAAATGACATTGGAGTCTTCCAAAAAGTTTCACATGGCACAATGGTCAGAATATTGTTGAATTTGCTCAGGGTCTCCCAACGCACCCCACAGATTTGGTCTTATATTCCATTTCTATCTTCAGGCATCAGCCTTGAGCTGTTGAATGTTGAGGATGTTGGAATATCTTTCAACTTCAGGTGAAAACATGAATTCCCCTTTTAGAATTGACTTCTTTAATTTATTGATTTTAATTGTTGCCTCCAAACCTCAGCTATCAGGTCTGGCCATCTCCTGCTACCTCTCCCTTTGTTTAAATTTAAAAATCAGAATGCCTTCACTTGCTGCTAAAAATTTCTTTACCAAGTTCTGAGTTTTGTACTCTGTAGAAATGGTATTCCGTAGAACCGGACTCCATGTTTGAGCAAATGTCTGCTGCGATTGTACAAAAACTAATTTAAAAGATCTGGGTCCTGCAACAATCCCTGATGATGCTAATTGCTAATTTTAACTAATTGTATAAAACTCTATTGCACTGGATTTTTACAAGTACCGTAGTCTGCTGTTTGTCTCGTAAGTACTGTAGGTCAGATTAAAGAATTGTACCACCAACAAAACCATAAACTAGTTAGTAAAAAAAAAATGCAGCTCAGAGTGCAGCAAAAGAAGTGATTGATGGTATGAACATATCAAAAGGTTAATTTTTCAGAAGTTTAATTTCGCAAACACAACAGCTTTGCCCAGATTCCGTCTGTGAGAAAGGGATTGAATAGATGATCTTCAGTGCTTCCCAGGGAGCTTTTCCTCTAGCTTTAATGAAGCATTAAAGATTAAGTTTATTCTTCTAATCCTAATGTTTAATGAAAATACAGATTGGATGTATCTGATGGATTTGGTTTTGTTTATGGAGAAAAAGGCAATGATCTTTTTCTAGATTACGAGCTCACTTCTGTAATAAATCACAATTTGACTTAATTATGGCAGCCTTAGTGTACAAAAGGAAAGTCAATCTTGATTGCTTCTGGTCACCTTGGATTTATCAAGAGTACCCCCTGGTTTAAATGCATTAATATTTTATTCATATGTGTTCTGGTTCAGCTGGACCACTAAACATATTTTGTATTGACCATTTATGTATTTCATCGCGATTGTTTAAGGTTACCGAGAAATTCTGAACTATGAAGTCAAGTCAAGCTTTATATAGCAGAAGGTCAACATACTTCACTAAGCAGGTCTGGATGTAAGACTAGAAAAGCCAATGTCTTCTTTGTCTCCTCTAATTAAGATCTTAAAAGACTTGTAGGAGCTGTGAGAGGAAAATAGAAATTAAACGTCACGTAACTGATCGGCTTTGGACTGAGACAGGTGGGTTGGGACTGTGGGAGTAGTTCTGCCAGACTTATTAAGAACCAGTGAGGTGAGGACTTGCAAGGATGGGGGTGGAAGAGAGGGAGAGGAAGAGGTTGGGGGAGGGTGAGCTTTTTGGGAGTGGGGAGCGTGGTTGATAGGTTGTTGCTAACACTGTTAAAGAGAGCTGCTGGTAAGAGTGCCAACGTGTAAAGATATGCCCACGTGTGGGTTAAAAAAAATTACAAGAAAAATAGCACCCTGACATAAATCACCAAGGATGAGAGAAGGAAACACTAAATCTTGCAGAAGACTTCCAGGTCCCACTGGCTTTGTAGGCCTCCAAAATGGATTTCCAGTTGGGATGGTGCATTTATTTCCAGCTTTTATGCTTTTTATTTCCGTCTGGGAATCCACAAAGTGGGACACAGGCTACAAATCTGGGACAACCCAAAAAACATCCGCAAAGGAAGTTAAACACTGAGGCGCTGTAAGCGCTGTGTTAAAACTGGTATTCTTTCTACATTCCAAGAACAGTTTATGATTTGGCCCACTCAGCTCACCACCACCTTCTCCAGGGGAGTTAGTTTTTTTTAGATCTTGTGTGAGACCTGATAATTGACAGGCACAAACCTGCTTGGAAAAGATGCCTCATTTTCAGCAGCTCCGCTGCTCCAGGGAAGGAATAGACAGAAAGATTTCAAGATTTGGATGCAGAAATGTGAGAATTGGACTATTATTTAACTAGAAAAGTATTAGAATAACATTTTGAACTATCTAGATTTCTTCAAACCATACATCAAGTTCTGCCTTAATGGTACTGTACTTTTGAAATTAATGATTTTTTTTTCTGTATTTTCTTGCTTTCGCAAGTTGCCACCCAGGTTGATAGTGCTGTTAAGAAGGCTTACGGTGTGTTAGGTTTTATTGGTAGAGGGATTGAGTTCCGGAGCCATGATGTCATGCTGCAACCGTACAAAACGCTAGTGCGGCCTCACTTGGAATATTGCGTGCAGTTCTGGTCGCCCCATTACAGGAAGGATGTGGAAGCATTGGAAAAGCTGCAGAGGAGATTTACCAGGATGTTGCCTCGTCTGGAGTGAAGGCCTTATGAAGAAAGGCTGAGGGACTTGGGTCTGTTCTCATTGGAGAGAAGAAGGCTAAGAGGGGATTTAATAGAGACATACAACATGATCAAAGGATTAGATAGGGTGGATAGTGAGAGTCTTTTTTCCGAGGATGATGACTTCAGCTTGTACAAGGGGGTATAGCTACAAATTGAAGGGTGATAGATTTAAGACAGATGTCAGAGGCAGGTTCTTTACGCAGACAGTGGTAAGGTCGTGGAACGCCCTGCCTGCCAATGTAGTTAACTCAGCCACATTAGGGGCATTTAAACAGTCCTTGGATAAGCATATGGATAATGATGGGATGGTGTAGGGGGAGAGGCTTAGTTCACAGGTCAGCGCAACATCGAGGGCCGAAGGCCCTGTTCTATGCTGTATTGTTCTATGTTCTATGTTCTTTGTTATAGCGAAAGATCTGATTTCGACTGTGATGGTGTTCCAGAGCCATGGTCAATTTTAAAAGTGAACCTTGACAGTTTGCCTTAGCAAGCTAATTATCAGTAGCAGCAGCAGCAGCATCACAAGTGAATGGTACATTCTTGTAAATTACCAGGTCAGCTTCTATTGCTCTCAAGAAGGTGGTCATGAGCAGACTTATGGAACTGTTGCAGACCAGGGGATGCATGTGCTCTTGCAGTGCTATTAGGAATGGTGTCCCAGCATTTTGACCCAGTGACATTGAAAGATTTTGTTCCCAGTCAGGATGGTATCTGACTTGGAGCAGAAATTGCTAGAGTGGTGTTCAGAAGTTCCAGTAGATAATCAAAGGTTTGGACATGTTGTCAAAGGAGAGTTGTTGCAGGGCACCTCATAGATGATGTACATTGTTGTCACTGCATGTTAGTTGCGGATGGACTGAATGTTGTAGATGGTGGATGAGGAGCCAAACAAACATATTGCCTTTTGCTGGATGCTGCTGAAATTCTTGCATGATCTCAGAGCAGCACTCATCCAAGTCAGTGGAGGGCATTCCTTTGCCTCCTAAGCTGTGCCTCGTAAATGATAAACAGGGTTCGGGACTCATAAGGTGAGTTACTCACTGAATTCCAAGCTTTTGACCTGCTCTTGCCTCCAGAGTATTTTTATGGTTGGTCACTTTAGTTTCTGGTCTACAGTAAGGCCAGGATGTTGACTGTCGGATTCTCAGCTATAGTAATGTCATTGAATTTCAAGGGGAGGTGGTTAGATTCCCTATTTTTGGAGATTATCACTGCCCTGCATTTGTGTGACACGAAAGTGACTTGTCACTTATCAGCCCAAACCTACATATTTGTTGTCCAGATCTTGCTACACTTGCTCATGGGATACTCTGGCATCTGGAGAGTTAAGATTGGTGCTGAACATTGTGTAGTCATCAACAAACATCTCATCTTCTGACCAGATGATGGAGGAAAGATCGTTGATGGAGAAATTGCATCTAGGACATTACCCTGAGGATCTCCTACAGTAGTGATCTGGGACTGAATGATTGATTTCCAATAACCAACTTCCTTTATGTTGGTAAGATCCCAACAAATGGAAAGTCTTCCCATGTTTTCTGATTGGTACCAATTTTATAAGACTTCTTTGTTGTCGCTCTAGTCAAATACTGGCTCGTTATCAAGAGCAGTCAGTCACTCGCCATGTCTGGAATTCACTCTTTTCTCCATGTTTGGACTTGGTTTTTTAGGCAGTCCAGTACTGAGTGGCCCTGGTGGATGTCAAACCAAATATCAGCAAGTAGGCTATTGCTGAGTGAGTGCTGCCTTACAGAACTAAGAATGACCCTTCCATCACCTTAGTGATAATCGAAAATTGACATTAGGAGTGGTAAACTGCCAGGTTGGACTTGTCCTTTTTATGGGCAGGGCATACCTGGGCAATTTATCATATTGCCGAAATGATGCCTTTGCAGCATTTGAGATGAGCAGCTTGGCTAACAAAATGGCTGGTTCTGACACAGATGTCTTCAGCGCTATTGTTAGAATATTGTCAGTGCCTGCAGCCATTGCAGTGTTGTCAACTGCTTCTTGGTTTCACATGGAGCGAAAATAATTGGCTGAAGCCTGGCATATGCAGTGCCAGGGACCTCAGGAGGCTGGGCTGAATCTTCCACTCCGCACTTTCAATCAGCTGAAGACTGCTTGGAATCAGGCAGCTGGTCTGTGTTCAAGTACTCAATGGAAAACCCAGGCGAGTACCCCATCACCGTCACTAGCTTCATTATCAAATATGTGAAGGACTTTGTACCATATAAGTCAATCCAGGTGTTCCTCTGCTGTAAACCGTGGATGAAGCAGGAAATCGACACCGTACTGAAGACTTAACATGCAACATTTAAGTCAGATGACACAGGCCAATACAACAAATCCAGATATGACCTTCACAAAGCCATCAGAGATGCCAAGAGGCAGAACCATGCCAAGTTAGAGGCCTAAACCTACCAAACAGACTCCCACCGCCTATGGCAAGGCCTAAACAACATTACAGAATTGAAAATGAAGCACGGCAAGATAGCGGACAAAGACACATCCCTCATTGACCCACTCAATGTTTTCTATGCTCAGTTTGAGCAGAATGCCAGTGGCACAGTGATGCCTGCTCCGACAAGCCAAAACATACCTGTTCCCTCAACTGCTGGAGATGTCGGATCAGCCTTCCTGGGATTCAACCCAAGGGAAGCAACAGGTCTGGATGATGTGTCTGGCGGAGAACCCAGATGTTGTGCGGACCAACTGGCGGAGATATTCATTGACATCTTCAACCTTTCCCTCCTACAAGCCGAAATCCCCACCTGCTTCAAGAAGACTCATCATCCCTATATCTCAGAAAGAACATGCAACATGCCTTAATGACTACCACCCAGTGGCTCTGACCTCAATTATCATGAAGTGCTTTGAGAGGCTGATCATGTCCCAGATCAATTCCAGTCTCCCAGCCTGCCTCGATCCTCTACAATTTGCCTAGGGACATAACAGGTCCACAGTGGATGCCATATCCCTAGCCCTGCATTCAATCTAGGAACATATGGATGACAGAGACACCTACGTCAGACCCCTCCTTAGTGACTACAGCTCTGCCTACAACATGATTATTGCCTCCAGACTGATCTCAAAACTCCATGACTTTGGTCTTGGCTCTGCACTCTACAGCTGGACCCCTAGCTTTCTGACCCAGAGGCCGCAATCAGTGATCTATCCGCACTGCTCATAAGCAAAGCTTTTCACTGCACTTCAGTACACGTGACAATAAATCAGCCAGTCAAGATGGTTCTAAATTTTCAGTCTTGTCTTTTGTATTGATGAGCTGGGCTTCCCCGTCATTAATTGGGATATTTATGATGCCTCCACCTCGTGTCAGTTATTTAATTGTCCACCACCATTTACAACTCTGTGCCAGGAGTGCAGAGCTTAGATCTGATCCATTACCCATGGGAATTCTTAGCTCTTTCTATCTTAAGCTATCTGTGACAGCTAGATTAGTGAGGATGAGAGGACGGATAGATTGAAAAGCCTGAAGCGTCTTGATGCAGGCATTTAGCCTTATCAAGGGTTTGGATATCATAAATAAACACTGTTTCTAATGACAGAGGAATCAATAATCAGATGACCAGAAATAAATTGAATGGAAAAAAAGAAGCAAAATTGATGTAAGGGAAAACCTGGACACAAACAAAGGCTAGGGTTTGGAATGAACTCACTCTATGATATGGAAATGGATACAGATTAAAATTAGTATTCAGAATTGAAGAAAAACATGGAGTATGTAGGGAAAGGGACAAGAGGTTGGGTGAACTAGATTTCTCTTTGATAGAACTAGCACAGAATCAGTGACCTGCCTCTTTGTGATATTCTATTCTATTAGATCCAAAAAAAATCACAAAAGTGCTTAACAGAAGCTGTCCAAAACTTAAAAGGAGTGGGGTGGGGGGGTGAGGGTGAGATAAAGGGCCTAGGAACCAGAAAAGCACCAAGAACTGTATTTTTCTCCCTCATTCTGTCGATAGCCCACTGACATTGCCACTATATTTTAAGTTTTAATTGTGCTTATATAATAACCTGGAATTTAAACTTCTCCAGAATATTTCCCAATCTTGTTGATGACAAATATATTTCCCGACTGTTATCAACCCACAGTGGCCATGATATAGAGTTACAGGATCATACAGCACACAAGAGGCCCTTTGTCCCATTAAATCTGAACAGATTCATCTCTAATGCCCAATGTTTGGCCTTTTGCTCAGGAATTCATTACCTGCACTTCTCCAAGCTCATTGAAAATATGTCGTAAAATCCATCACTTTTCCAAACGGTCAGTCAACCGTTCTAATTTCATCTTTGTTTTGATATTTAAATTATTTGTTTGGTAATGATCCATAATGGCATCTTGGAATGGCTTCTTACCAAAAAGTATTGTATAAGTGCAATTTGTTAGTATGCAGATATTCAAGGGTATATTTACAGTGAGTATTTATTTATAGTGAATAATCTTATCAAACTATGGCAGTATTCAAGCTTTCAGTTATAACTTTGCAACCAATTCCTCATATTGCCTGTCCTGGTTTTCTCTGACATTTAAACAAGAACAGGCCTGATATGTCTTCAGGCCTGGAACAAATTCTAAAATAATTGGATGAAACTGACTGGTTACTGGCAAATTCTGCAGGGCTGTGAAATGCTCAGGGAGAATCACTGCAGAGAAATCCTGTTCAGTGCTGGAACAGCAGAATACCATATCATTTTCCTGGCTTCCTAATCAGTCTCGGCTCCTCTCTAAAATGTCACAACAGCGAGTTCTTCTCATTTCTGGTGACTTTGCCCCACTTTTGCACCTGATTTTAAGGTTACATCATCTTGTTCTCTATAGTCCCAGCATCAAAAATAGCATCTCTCTCTCCTTGCCCTATCAAAATCTTCTATTTTTTAAAAAAAACAAAATCAATTTAATCAATCTAAATTTTCTCTGTTCCAGAAAATTTCAATCTGGATAAGTCCTCAAATCGTAAATTTGGAGACTTGATAAGATTAGGTTCTCTTCTCATTCCAGCACTAACATATCATTTTTATCCCTAACTTTTTTGATATTTCTTTTGTGAAACTACTACATTCATCATAACATCATTCTTTTGCTTCATCAACTAAAGTAGAACATTCTTACCTGTTGTGTTATCAGCATAACCATTGCATTTCAAAACCAAAAGAACTGTGGATGCTGTAAATCAGGAACAAAAGCAAAGTTGCTGGAAAAGCTCAGCAGGTCTGGCAGCATCTGTGAAGGAGAAAACAGAGTTAATGTTTCGGGTCCGGCCACCCTTGCTCAGAACTGTTCTGAGGTAGGGTAACCGAACCCAAAACTTTAACTCTGTTTTCTCCTCCACAGACTGACAATGGAGGACCAAGCAAAATCCTACAGGACACCGTGAGTTATCACCTTCCAATTTGAGCACGTATCTATTACTCCACCTTCCTGTTTGGCAGCCAAGCCAATAAATTGATTTTCATTCCATCGGCTTTAATCTTAAGCAATAGCCTCTTTCGTGAAACAATATTCAACATCTTCTGGAAATGCACATTAACTACACACATAAACATTCCCTGAAGTGTACAACCGGAGTTACTATATCAAAGATAGTGGCTTTCTGGTTAGCATGGCCGCCTCACAGCTTCACGGACTTGGGTTCAATTCCAGCCTTGGGTGACTGTCTGTGCAGAGTGTGTATGTTCTCAGGTGCTCCGCTGTCATCCCACATTCCAATGATGTGGGGATTAGGTGGATTGGCCAAGGTAATTGTTCCATAGTGTCCATGGTTGTACAGGCTAGGCAGGGTAGCCATAGTAAATGTGAGGTTAGGTGGATAGGCGGGGAGGTGGGTCTTGGTGGGCTACTCTTTGGAAGGTCAGTGCAGTTTCGATAGGCTGAATGGCCTTCATCTACACAGTAGCAATTCTATGAATAGATTAGATTCCCTACAGTGTGGAAACAGACCCTTCGGCCCAACAAGCCCACACCGCCACTTGGAGCATCCCACCCAGACCCATCCCCATCCCCATCTAACCCACACACCCCTGAACAATATGGGCAATTTAGCATGGCCAATCCACCTAGCTTACAGATCTTTGGACTGTGGGAGAAAACCAGAGCGCCCGGAGGAAACCCACGCAGACATGGGGAGAATGGGCAAACTCCGCACAGACAGTTACCTGAGGCTGGAATCGAACCCGGGTCTCTGGCACTGTGAGGCTGCAGTGCTAACTACTGAGCCACCATGTTGCCCTACAGGCTAAATGTTACTTAAACAACTGGGTGCATTTTCAGTCAGGAGGGAAACGTAATGTAAGTCTCATAGCTCTCCACCATCATGCTACCCACTCCCAAGCTTCCCCAAAAATGGGCAGCCCAGGCAGGATTTGAAAATAAATAATGGTCAATTGATTATGATAAATGTTCAGTTGTCCACATTATTATGCTGCCCATGCCATGAATTTTTTTATAGGCAACAAGGAATGAGTATGATTGTTTTTAATCAGTGTTTAAAAGTAAAGTTTAAAGAAAGGGTTTCATCACTTTGGAAGGTGCTCCTTCCCCAACAGAGGAACTTGCAAAAAGCTAGCAACCTTTTCCTCCCTACCCACTCATTGTACAAACCTCAGCCCAACTCACTTGGGTCCCATCCCATGCCTCTCTAATACATTGCAAACTCCCCATCCCCTCGCTTAGCTTGCTCTGGAATCACTGGGGCCTTTTACCATGACCTGCCTACAGTCCTAGCAGAGGCCACAATGAAGCTCTGGGTACTGCCAGGATTGAAGCTGTTAGCCAATTAGAATGGTTAATAACTCCTGGCAGCATTAATCCTCTCAGTGAAAGGCATAAGTCCTACTAGGAGCTTTTTATAATTGCCCATGGCAAAAAGAAAAGACCAGCTGTCTGCTGCCTATAAGTTTGTGCCCCACATTATTAAATATGTAAACAGTATAAAAATTTACATTGATTGTCTGCAATCAGCTTGAATTTCTCTAAATATTGGGTGACTTCATTCTTAATTATAGATTCTAATAACTTCCTCACAACAGATGTTAGCAAATTTTCTCTTTCACTCTCACCTTTCTTAAATAATACAATTAATTAGCAAATTTCTGATCTAAAGGGGCAAGCAATTTCCTCACCTACTTCCTTCAAAACCTGGATGGAAAACAATCAGATTCTGGTCATTTGTCACAATTTAATGTCTTTATTTTCTAAAACTTCATTTTAGTCAGTTTCAACTTGAGTGGATTCCTGCCATTGAATCACTAATTCTCTTGACTGAATTATCTTTTTCTTCTACTTTGAAGTCTCACTCTAATTACTTATTTAACACATCTGCAATTTACCAAGTATCATTTGCAACATGATCTTACTTGGTTTTAAAGGCCCCCAGTACCATTGAATATTCTTTTACTTCTTAAATCATTGTTTAAAAAAATTGTGTTGATATCCATTTCTTGCAAGTTTCTTTTTGTATTTTTGTGGTTCTTACAATCGTTTTTGCCTTCCATTGTTGTTGTGTCTCTCCCAGGCTGCAAGATCTATGTCATTTTTTGCTTCCTTTTACACACTTTTTCAAAGGATCATACAGTAGAGAAGAGACCAATCAGCCTATCAAATCTGCACTGGCAACCGAAAACTGGTCCAATCTACATTAGCCCCACGTTTCCAACATTTTGTCCAGATGACATTCCAAGTGCTCATTCAATTACATATTCCCTAAAAATAAAGCTAGTCAGGTTCCTGCCTCAAATACCCTCCTAGGCAGCACATTCCAGAAATGCACCACTATGTTCTGGGTGTTTCTTTTTCCTTCATA
The DNA here is from genome assembly GCF_030684315.1 of Stegostoma tigrinum. NCBI lineage: Eukaryota > Metazoa > Chordata > Chondrichthyes > Orectolobiformes > Stegostomatidae > Stegostoma > Stegostoma tigrinum. The sequence continues at coordinate 57,134,653 of NC_081368.1, read as the reverse complement.
TCCCTCTAAATCTCCTGCCTTTCGCTTTAAGATTATATCCCCTGGTTACTGACCCTTCAAATAAGTGAACTGCTGTTTTCTATTCACCCTGTCTATGCCCATTAATCAGGTCCCCTTTTTGTCTTCTCTGGTCTAGAAAAAACAACCTTAGAGTATCCAGCCTCTCTTCATAGCAAAACTGCTCCATTTCAGTCTATAGCTGGTGAATCTCCTCTGCCCCTGCTCCAGAGTCACCATGTGTTTCTTGTAGAGTGGTAGCTAGAACTGTAAACAGTACTCCCAGCTGTAGCTTTGCCAAAGTCCTGTACACCTACAACATAACATCGCTGCTCTTAGATATTTTTAAAATCAACCCATTCAGAAATGTGATTACATACCTCTGGATTAGGTGAGACTTGGACCTGAGCCTCTAGGCTCAGAGGTAGGGTCGCTATCATTGTGCCACAAAAGCCATTAACATCACTGCTCTTATAATCTAAGTCAAACTGAAAGGCAAGTGTCCTCTATGCTTCTTTATCTACCTTATTGACCTGGCCTGCTGTCTTCATTGATCCCTTTGTTCCTGAGCATTCTAGTGCCCATTCAGTGAGTGCTCCTTTGTCTTGTTAGTTCTTCTAAAGTGCCTTTTCTTTATTTTGTTCAAATCAAGAGTTCAGATTAAAGTTTTGTTAAGCAGGCCAATTTTAAGAGAGCTGTTAAAAGAGGTAAGAGAATCAGACTGCTGAGTATCTTTGGGAGATAATTCACAGCGGATCTCATAAGCAGTAGAAAGCACCAGGTTAAGTGGTAGAATGAGGAGAGGATTGCACAAAAGACTTTTTGTTAATGAAATGAAGGAATTGGATGGGTTATGCCATGCGTGAGGGTTACAGGGGGGGGGGGGGGGGAAGCACTAAAACCAAGAAGAGATTTAAGCACAAGTAGACAAATTAAGAGTTTGATGCTTTTAAAGATTAGGAGCCAATTTGACTACTATCCCAAATGAGAAAAACAATTGTAAAGAAGGGTCTCTGGATCAAAACGTTAATCTGTTTTCCTCCTGCAGATACTACCAGACTTGCTGAGTTTTCCAGCAATTTGTGTTTTTTTTGGATTGCACAGCTTCTTTTTATGGAAAGGAGTGCTATAGACAAATACATAATAAAATATAGGCAGCAGATTGGATGCGATTAAAAATTGAAAACAGTATAATGAGAAACAATCAACTTTAGAACAATGGAGGGAACTTAAATACTGAAATCATTAACTGAACTTGAACTCTCTGTTAGCAATAACTTTATGTGGAAACTGACAAGCAACTTTCTCATGCCCTGAGAATTGTTTTTGTGCCTTCCCTTAATGGATTAAGTTAAATTGTGTTATGAAATGAGTTTCCAGATTAAATGTTTGCAGTGAGTGAACTTGTTTCACTTGAGGATTTAGTGTACAATTTAGCTGTGAAGTCAGCTGAGCTAAATTTCTTATGTTCAAGGCACTCTGGCCGAGGTGGGTGGTTCACCAGAGCTTCGACATTAAAACTTGTTTGCGCTGTGCACCACTGCTGAAAACTCCTTGAATTTAAAAATTCTACCTAAATGAACTATTTCACAAATGGAGGGACTGACTGTTTTCACATTTTATTGTTCAACTGATGTGATGGGAGTGTCATCTGAAGGATTAAGAGCCAGGTGGAGTTTACTCCCTTAGGAAAAGGCATGCCATATTAAGAACATTTCAGTCAATTAAATGGCCATATGATGAGCCTTCTCTGGGGACAAGGATGACGAGTATGGAAATGCCCACTCACCCAAATGCTGTTGAGTGTCATTGCAAGCAGCGTCACTGGGGAAGTGGCAGCAGCTGCTGGAAAAGCAGATGTGGAGAGGTTTAGGATCACAATGGGCCTGGAGCAAATTCAGAAGAAACCTCTTTACCAAACAAGTGCTGAGAATGTGAGACTGAGTACCTTAGGGAGTGATTGAAGTGAGTAGTAAAGTTGTACTTAACAGACTGCTATGTAAGCATTTGAAACTGGCAGGGACAGCAACAAAAGTTGATAATAGAAGTCTACAATGAAGTATAAATGTCAGCAAAGACTAGATGGGCTGAATGGTTTACTTTAATGCTGTACATCCTCTACAATCCAATGATTTTGATAATTGATCTTGTTTTTGGCAAAACTCTGCTGTCACTTGAGATATAACAAATATTTTTACTCACTAAATGATGCCTGCATACTTCTCCTTTACCTCCATGTTGATATCTTTCTTTTGTCAGTTCTTCAGTTTAGTCAATGCTGTTGACTTCACAAGGAGAATACGCTGTTTAAAACTCCCAACTGACTCCTGCTGATAGATGTCGTGAATTCAAGGTGATGTCTGCAATGTCTTCTTTCATTACAAGCCACAGAGCTGCTCTTCCCACCAGGTCTTCAATCTGGTTAAATGGGTCAATTCTCCAGTGATCCAATGGCTGAATCATTTTTAATGTTTTCATTTGATGGAATTTGCAAATAAAACCAGATTTCATTTTCCCCTGGTGGTAGTGAGCAATGCAAATGGTGTTTGCTTCTATTGTTTGCTTCATTATCCCTTCATTTAAATATTAATGTGGTGTCATGTTTTGTGGATGGATACTACAGTGGAATAGAATTTTTCCTTTTTACTTCAGAGATTTAGATAAAATACAGCACAGACTGAAAAAATTAAAGTTTCCTTTCATCCACAATTGTTAGAGGTGCCATGTTGATATCGATAGTGTGTTTCTACCTGGAAATTGGTGTTGTCAAAGCAAATGGATTATAATGTTCGGAGGTGCCAAGTTATTTGTTTTGGTCATAAGAGCAGAAAAGCAGAATGTGTTTTTATAAGGCTTGAAACTTCTAGAGGTTGATGATCAGAGAAACTTGGCTGTCCATACATAATGAATCCAAGATGTTAACACATTTATACAATAAGCAATCAGAAAGGCAAATTACATCCTGACCTTTATTGCAAGGGGAATGGACATTCAAAAAATATAACAATTTTGCAACAATTGTAAACTGCTTTGATGAGGCTGTAACTTGAGTGTGTGCAGTTTTCATCTACACAATTACGAAAGGATATTCTTTCATCAGTGACAGTGCAGTGAAGATTAACTGGGTTGGTCCTTATATTGAGAAGATAGTCATTCCATGAGACATTGAATAGATTTGGTCCTGCATTCTCTGGAGTTTGGAAAATTGAGAGGTAGTCTCAGTGAAACGTGGGAGATTTGGGGGAGCATGACAAAGGGCAGATACTGGTTGGGGAATCCAGTACTCTGGCACTTTTGGGTGTTTCCTCCTACATCCACACCATCAACCCCACCATCCATCCATTTTCAGCCTCACTGGATCTTCGTCCCCTCCCATGTTCTGGGACTTAGACACTTACCTGGCCTCTCTTGGGACTCCTGGTACTTAGACTCCTCAGACTGCCTGCAGTATCAGTCCTACCCATTGCAGCTTTTGATGCTTCTGAAAAAGAGAGCTGTCAGCTAATCCTATTGACCAGCAACTCTCTGAGATGGGCCCTTTGTCAGAATAATGGGAGGAGTTTGCATCTACAATCAAATAATGCTTACTGAAGTGTTTGATACCAATTCATTGGTTGTGTGGAAGGAAAAACTAGCCACCCTAAAAATCCTCATTGTGAAATGGACTAGTGATTTTATTGAAGGATGGAGCAATCTTATTAGGCCCACTGGTCTGCTTCTGTTCCAGCTCATATCTCTTGACATCTTGCATGCTATAAAGGAGTTTGTACTGAATCAAGTTCAGACCATTTATCGTGTTTAGTGGTACTCCAGGTCTGCATTTCATGAAAGGTTTAGAACATCAGGGTTATGTTATCAGATGCCATATAGTAAGTAGTCATTGAAAGGGGCCAGCTGCACATTGTGTGCTACATACTGTTTTGAGAAATATGTTTTTATACTATCCTGGCAGACCTGCCATAGTCATCTGACCTCTCCTTCTGCTCTATGCATTTCACTTTCTTTTTGTGGCAGCTGTTAAATCTTACAGGATCAAAAATGTTGTCAGATGTGTCCAGCTGAGATTGAGTGAAATTTCAGAGGTCTATGAATCTGCCATTATGAGAAGAAGCAAAGGAGAAGTACGACTGTGGTTTGCCAATCTAACATGCTGGGTGAGTCTGAATGGCTCTCAATTTTCTGTTTCCTGTTGCTGTAGAAATGAAAGGAGAAATGAAACAGAATTTGATTTTCTTTTGTATTCTGAGGAAAATAAATTTGAAAAAAATACATAATTTTGCAAATACTGAACAGTGTTGCTTTTCTTCTGTCATCAGTGATAAGTAGAGTATAAGAACTTTATTGCACCTTAAATCTCATTGAAGAGTTGAAAAAAGTCAAAGTATTTTGCAACCTTTGAAGCCATTCTTTGAATGTCATATTAATGTTTTTTGATAAATAGTTCATGTTCAAACTCAGTGTTGAAAGTTTGAGGGAGACTATTGATCAGTATGTGATGACATTGACATACACAGCTAAATCCTATGAGCTTAGATAACTGAAAAACTATTCTGTAAAAGATAGAATTGTCTTAGGCATAAGAGAGTCTGTCTTGAATGCAAATCTGCTGAGAGAGGAGAAACATACTCTCAAGAAAGCTGTCAATATTGGGTGAAGCTCTAATGTTGTCAATTATCTACTAAAGCGTATCAATGGAAGGACAGATAACACTTTGTGTTCTACTGAGAGGCATTCTGGGCTAAAAGAGAACAACAGATTGAGAAAAGGGGAAATATTTGCACAAGGTTCAGCAGAAAGATTAAGGCCAGAGGACAGGACATAAGTATTCAGAGGACAATGCACAAAGAAAAAGAATTGCCCAGCTAGAGCTGTAATACCAAGAGGCTGAACTACTTTGCACAAAAGTGTTTAGTTAGAAGGAAATTAAGCCTATACAAATGGCTACTAGATGAATTGTTGTGCACCATACAGTATCTTGGCAATGTAAGGTCTAAACGTGATTAATCCTTTATGATGGTTAGAATGATGACTGCAGGAGAGCATAAAATGGACATGAAGTATCAGATATATACATGTGCTTGCTGCAGTGCCATGAGTTTTGCAAAACCATTAAGCAGCTGAAGGTGGTGACCCAAGCATGAGGCCTGCAAAGCAAAGGTCAAGGCTTTGTAATGGAATAATACCCATTCAAAGAGGACAAATTATTCTGAGCAACCAATATTATAGAAAGAAGGAAGATCTGGAATTTTAGATAGTAGAATTTCAGCAAAATATCATCTGAAACAAATCTAAAGTTTGGACTGTTAGTCCTACACGTGTGAGACGTGATCTGCAACATTTTGCATCCAACAAAATTGTTGATTGTTGAATAAGTCCTATAAGATTACAAACTTGCTCTTACAGGTCTTGAATGTTTTCCAAGTATCTAGAGTTGATAAAAGTGTGAGTCAAACTCAGTGTGAGGAGAGATCCAGCTGCCCTCAAATGTAACCTGAAAGACAAGATAGAGGAATCAATGATCCTACCTTCCCAGAAGGTACTAAACTAGAAAGAAAGAAAAGAAATTTCAGCAGTTGATAGCTAATGATAAGCAAATGACAATAGAAAAAGCAGTTATCACACAAATGCAGAAGAAAATATATGAAAAAAGGGATTAAGAAGAGAAAGAAGGTGGCTAAAATCATATACATAATTAATGTGCTGTCTCCAAAAAAAATTATCATGACAAGGTGAAACCTGTAGCAGATGTACAGCAATCAACAGTTTTGAAAACAATGCAGTGTTTTGTATGATTCATGAGCTCTCTAGAAAATGTTTTTCCCCTGCTAAAAATGTGCAGCAGTATTGGGGCAGATAAAGAAATAGCTTTCACTCAAATAAAACAAAATAATGACAGATCAACATGATCTGCAAACTCATGAGCCCAGCAGAAACATTGAATTTGAAAGACAAACATCTTGATCTCATCGAGTACTCATCACAGGAATGGCACTTCTCAAGGAAGGAACATTACCCAAGGAATGAGCAGATGTCAGACCAACTGACAGCCACAACTCTCTCATAGAGGGGTATATCATTAAAAGAACTCAGCGTGTTAGAAATAGTGGATAAAATGCATTGTGGGAACTGATGAAAGTTAAATATACTAGATATAATGTGATTTTGTTCATTAAAAACGAGGAAAAATGATCAAAGCATGTAACAGCAAATGATGGTGTATGCTTTTTTTTATGAAACAGGAGCTGATTGGAGAAATGCATTTGTCCATATAGTACAGGCTGGCTTGCTTGCCTTATGATGCCCATCTCCACTATAAGTGCTTTTACTTTTGTTTGTGACAGCTAATGAAACACACTACAAGAAATACATTCTTTTACAGAATGAGATGGAGCCAGGTAAAATGTAGGGTAGTGACAAGGAAGAAAGTGTCAACAGAAGAATAAGAGTAGCAAAGAAAGAGCATAGATGCCTGCCTTTTGTGCTTTTCAATTTAAAGTTTACCTCTCATTTGAACAGCTTAGGAAGAGACTAGCTGGAGATTTTCCCAAGGATTCCAGTCCTAATATTAAGTGGATAGATAAATCAGGAAGAAAATTGGTTGCTTCTTTGTGTTGACAAGTACCCTTTGAATTTGTTTATGGCAGAAAGTAAAAAAGTGTGTACATATACTGGAACTGTCAAAATGCACAATAGCTATCAACCTCTGAAATAACAGTCTTATTGTAAAATAATTTATCTTAAACTGCAAATTTCCAATGCTGAAATAGGGCAGCATGGCTTATTTCATTCTCAACAATGCATTACCACAGTGGTATATCTGTAATTTCAGTTTAAATAAAAGCCACAAATAGTTTTGGATATTTACTGTGGGAATATGAAGTTTAATGCTTTTTGCACGAGAATGAAATGTTTAATTTTGCAAGGTTTATTGAGGTGAAGGAACTTAAATCTCATAAATGTATTTTTTATGAAGGTAAGGATTTTATTCAAGAAAGGGAAGTCTGCACGCATGTTAAAACTTGATTCAACAAATCTTGTATATTCGCACATCTGGCCATAGTGGTCATGTAATGAATTGCTATGATATGAGAACAAGCAGAGCGGGTGGATGGTGGGCATGGGCTGCCAAATGTTGGAACTGAAAGTATATCAGGGCTACAAAAGGTAGAATGTTCAGGGCACTGGTTAGTGTAGGTGCTATAAAGGCCAGGGTAGTGTGTATTGGTGTACATGGTAGTTTAGGGACCAAAGGGGCTGGTTTGGTGGGTAGAGGGGTATAGGTTTGTACAGGGGCAAGGTATGGATAGAATGGCATAGAGGTCTAAGGGCCATGTGAAAGAGTAGATAGGGAGAATGAGGAGCTATAGGAGATAGGTAGAAGGTTATAGTGTAGCATAGAATATGAGGCTTGCCTGGGAAGATGGGGCTTAGGAAGGGTGTGACAGGGGAGGTGATGTGAGGAGTGATGGCTGGAGTAGTAAATTTGGTTTCATTAGCTTTTCTCCCAATGTTTTACACAGTGCCAGTGCATGGGGACAGCACCCTCCTCTCTTGTTCAGTGCTCACCTGGCCTGCCTCACAAGGAATCCTGTACCCAGGAATGAAAATCTGACCTGCCAGGGCAGCTTTACTACCGTCAGATTTCTGAAATTGTGAAAAGTTCCTCTCTGTATTCCTAATCGAGGAACAAAAATCCTATTGTCCGAATAAAAAGTAAAATCACCATTTTTCTCCTCTGTCATTTCATAGAATCCCTACAATGTGGAAACAGGCCCTTCGGCCCAACAAGCCCACACCAACACTTGGAGCATACCCTTTTAACCCACCTAAGCTACACATCCCTGGACACTACGGGCAATTTAGCATCGCCAATCTGCCTAACTTGTACATCTTTGGACTGTGGGAGGAAACCCACGCAGACATGGGGAGAATGTGTAAGCTCCACACAGACAGACGCCCAAGGATGGAATTGAACCTGGGTCCTGGCACCGTGAGGCAGCAGTGCTAACCACTGAGCCACCGCATTGCCCTAGAGACAGACAATTGGTGAGGGCTTAACCTAAGGGTGACCATGCCTCAGGTGAGGGCCGATGTTGAGAAGGTGTGACATTCATCTAAATCTTAGTCAGTCTGTGAATTGAACCCATGCTGCTGGCCTCTCTCTGCATTACCAGCTACCCATCTAACCAACTGAGCTAACTGACTCCATTGTTAGAGTATGTCCCTTTTGAAGGAATTGTCCTTTATCTGAGAATTCAAGCATTTTTGCTCCTGTCAGCAGGGGAAAAGTTTTGTTCCTTTTGGTTATGAATATACTTTAAATTTAAAAGTAAATATTTAATTGAAATAATTAGTGATTTTATTTTACTATTTTGGAAAATGACCACTTTAAACATACGTGAATTTACAGGAATGATTACAATGATTTGATTTTTTTAATGCATTGCTTACATATTAAACAGATTGTTGGAGATAGCACCACAATATTTTCAATAGACTTTCAAGTACATTTGTGTATTTCCTTCACAGACGTTTATGTATATTTAAATGAAAGCAACTGAGATTCTACTCGTTTGGAGTTAGCATTCTGATTACACTGGACCCATGTCACAATCTGAAACAATACTGCATTGCAGATCACAGCTTCCTGACAGTGAGTGGGAGCTTTCTGAGGTTACAGCTAGGAATTTTATTATTGTGGGCTCTTAGATCTCATCTCACAAGCAGCAAAGCATTTTCATGACTGGTAAAGCTTTCATTTCTGAAGTCCTTTGTTGTGTTGAAATTTTAATTTGTGCCTTCATTTAATTCTGATGTACAACAAGCATAACCAGAGAAAATATGGAATAGTCTTTATCAGATCACATGAAATATGTGCATCCTGAAGAATGAAATTCAATAATGAAACTTGCCTCATATTAAATCATGGAATCTTACGCTTAAAATGAGGACAAGATTGTTATTCTGTGCTGGCAGAACTGAAGTTTTGGCCATTCCACGAGACCTACACTTAGTTCCACAGGAGGCCAGCAACGTGATTTGAAAACAGCCAGATTAGATATACATTGTATCACGTACAATGTTGCAACTCCACCATAATAATGCTTGTCATATTAGGGAAGAGAGAAACAGTCAGGCTTTTAGGAGGAGGCTGAATAGGCTGGAATTTTTTTTCCCTGGAGCTATGGTGGTGGCGAGGTGGGGAGTGGGGAGGGTGGGTGTGCCTTATAAAGATTTATAAAATCGTGAGGGGCATGGATAGTGTGAATAGTTCAAGGTCTTTTTCCAAAGGGTAGGGGAATCCAAAACTAGAAGATGTAGATTTAAGGTGAGAGGGGAAAGATTTAAAGGGACCTGAGGGGCAACTTTTTCATGTAGATAGCAGTGTGTGTATGGAATAAGGTGCCACAGGAAATGGCAGAAGTGGATACAATTACATTTAAAGGGCATCTGGATAGGTACTTGCAGAGGAAGACTTTTGAGGGATATGGGCCAAATGAGACTAGCTCAGTTTAGGATATCTGGTCATCACAGATGAGTTGGAATGAAGGGTCTGTCTCCATACTGTATAACTCTAAGACTCCATTTAATTGCTTTGGGATTTACACAAGAGTGAATGGTGGTATGACTCACATGAGGTTACAGCCCTCAATATGTCAGACGCCTGACCCTATTAAGGACTATGACCCATGAAACTTGTCAAGAAAACTCCTAAAATTGAGAAGGTGGCTATATTTCAGTGTTTATGGAGGTGATAGAAGTTTCACCCATCAGCAGGATAGTTAACCTCTGAGCAGCAGAAACAACAACATTTTTGTTTAAAAAATTGCATGTTAAAAGGGGGAGCTTTGTGAAGCTTCTGAATATGTGGCATAAGAAATGGTTTCTTTTAAATTATCTTATGATCACCAAGGTGATTCAAGCTAGCCAACCATTCACCTCTAGTGGACAAAATAGCTGAATATGATTGTCCATTCGTGTGACCATCATACGTACATTCCAATGAATTTGAATTAAGAAAGGAAATTCTGAATAATTGCCCTTTTTCCACTCTAGGGCACTACATAATAGACTTAGCAGGGGCGACAGTTCAGTAGCAGTCTATTTAATTTATGCTGTTGCAGTTTGCTTCACCACTTAAGGTTTGGTTTCAACCCGATCAATTTGTTTTTAGAATATAAGATATCATGTATTTATACAGTACAGGATTATACATTGTAGCAAAAGCAATAGGAAAACGCTGCTACATGCTTATAATTTGGTTTCACTATGCTGTTAACCGAAACTCCCTTTTACGTTCCCTCACCAGAGAGCTAACTTCAAACTTAGAGGTTGACAGTTCTGAGAAACAAGGACACAGAAGTAAACTAAAATCATAGACGAGTTCCACTGATATCTATCACACTAAAGTAATGAGGGATATAATTCACTCGGTAGGATAACACCGGAAAATTAATTTAAAATCAGCTGAGACTTATGTAAAAACTGTGCAGGACAATGAAGCCAAATTGTCTGTAAATCATCAACAAGCGGTTAAAAACCCTTTGAGTATAACTTTCCAAAACAAATCGAAAGTGCTATGAATGTAACTTTAATAAGCATTAATTCATCAAAGTTAGCAAATTAATTCATGATTAATTTTCATAGCTTATAATTCCAGTGAGAGGAAATCAACAGACTTACTTTCTCTTGTGAACAGCATATTGCATCACTGCATTTGGTATTTTCATTAGGGTGCATCATTATTTCAAAGATTATGATGGCTTAAAATTTACTACAATTAGATGGCTGGCTGTGAACTGAGACTATCCTTTTGTGGAATATTTGAAAAGTTACTCAATGCATTTTTTTTTCTAGCAAGTCTTTATTTTTAATATTAGTACAAAGTTACATTTAACACTGTTTACTAATTGCAGGTGCAGTGTGTTGATGCTACATTTTAAAAGAGCGAATCTTTTAAGGAGAAAAACTGAGATCTTAAATACCATTGTTGTACACATTTACAAGATGATGCAATTTAAATGAAACCGTATGTAGTTATCAAAAAAAACATGGATGCTAAGTTATTTCATTGAACAAGGAATTACATTGTCCAAGGTTCTGAAGTTTGGTTTGAATGCAACATTATTTTGTTAAGTATCATCATGTTCAGCTACAATATATTTAAATTGTTGTTATGTTGTGTTATGTCTCGCAGTCAGGAAACTTGTAGGAGATAAACTCATAACATTATGTGACATGAGGTTACAAAGATCTCATTTTCCATCATACCTTGAATCAGTTGAAGCATGATACTATATTGGGAGCATGTGCATCTATTGTAAGTTAATCACTTACCATTAGACCAGACATTACTGTGACTGAGGAATGGAATGTTTGTATACAATAGATAATTGTAATAAATGTGTTTGATTCTTCAAAGCCAAAGTGTCCATTTTCTTTTTTTTAAAAGCAGGAGATAAAATGCATTCCAATGAGGTAAAACATCCTATTAGAGGCACTGCTTCAGCTTTACAATGTAAAATCTGCCAATGTGGTATACTGTATCCATTGTACCCCATGTGGCTTCCTCTACATTGGTGAAACCAAGCGGAGGATTGGGGACCGCTTTGTAGAACACCTCCGCTCGGTTCACAATAAACAACTGCACCTCCCAGTCACGAACCATTTTAACTTCCCCTCCCATTCCTGAGACGACATGTCCATTATGGGCCTCCTGCAGTGCCACAATGATGCCACCCGAAGGTTGCAGGAACAGCAACTCATATTCCGCTTGGGAACCCTGCAGCCCAATGGTATCAATGGGGGCTTCACAAGCTTCAAAATCTCCCCTTCCTCTACTGCATCTCAAAACCAGCCCAACTCATCCCCTCCTCCCACTGCATCCCAAAACCAGCCCAGCCTGTCTCCGCCTCCCTAACCTGTTCTTCCTCTCACCCATCCCTTCCTCCCACCTCAAGCCACACCTCTATTTCCTACCTACTACCTCATCCCGCCTCCTTGACCTGTCCATCTTCCCTGGACTGACCTATCTCCTCCCTACCTCCCCACCTATACTCTCCTCTCCACCTATCTTCTTTTCTCTCCATCTTCGGTCCACCTCCCCCTCTCTCCCTATTTATTCCAGTTCCCTCCCCCCATCCCCCTCTCTGATGAAGGTTCTAGGCCTCAAACATCAGCTTTTGTGCTCCTGAGATGCTGCTTGGCCTGCTGTGTTCACCCAGCTTCACACTTTGTTGTCTTGTGCTCTTTATATATTTGTGGGAGGCTTTGTTTTTCAATGCCATATTCATCAATTACAATAGGATCTTGTCAATTACTGCTTTGAAAAACAACCTTCAAATCTTCAAAGATAATGGGAACTGCAGATGCTGGAGATTCCAAGATAATAAAACGTGAGGCTGGATGAACACAGCAGGCCAAGCAGCATCTCAGGAGCACAAAAGCTGACGTTTCGGGCCTAGACCCTTCATCAGAGAGGGGGATGGGGGGAGGGAACTGGAATAAATAGGGAGAGAGGGGGAGGCGGACCGAAGATGGAGAGTAAAGAAGATAGGTGGAGAGAGTGTAGGTGGGGAGGTAGGGAGGGGATAGGTCAGTCCAGGGAAGACGGACAGGTCAAGGAGGTGGGATGAGGTTAGTAGGTAGCGGGGGGTGCGGCTTGGGGTGGGAGGAAGGGATGGGTGAGAGGAAGAACCGGTTAGGGAGGCAGAGACAGGTTGGACTGGTTTTGGGATGCAGTGGGTGGGGGGGAAGAGCTGGGCTGGTTGTGTGGTGCAGTGGGGGGAGGGGACGAACTGGGCTGGTTGAGGGATGCAGTAGGGGAAGGGGAGATTTTGAAACTGGTGAAGTCCACATTGATACCATATGGCTGCAGGGTTCCCAGGCGGAATATGAGTTGCTGTTCCTGCAACCTTCGGGTGGCATCATTGTGGCAGTGCAGGAGGCCCATGATGGACATGTCATCAAGAGAATGGGAGGGGGAGTGGAAATGGTTTGCGACTGGGAGGTGCAGTTGTTTTTTGCGAACTGAGCGGAACTGCAAAAAACAACTGCACCTCCCAGTCACAAACCATTTCCACTCCCCCTCCCATTCTCTTGATGACATGTCCATCATGGGCCTCCTGCACTGCCACAATGATGCCACCCGAAGGTTGCAGGAACAGCAACTCATATTCCGCCTGGGAACCCTGCAGCCATATGGTATCAATGTGGACTTCACCAGTTTCAAAATCTCCCCTTCCCCTACTGCATCCCTCAACCAGCCCAGTTCGTCCCCTCCCCCCACTGCACCACACAACCAGCCCAGCTCTTCCCCCCCACCCACTGCATCCCAAAACCAGTCCAACCTGTCTCTGCCTCCCCAACCGGTTCTTCCTCTCACCCATCCCTTCCTCCCACCCCAAGCCGCACCCCCCGCTACCTACTAACCTCATCCCACCTCCTTGACCTGTCCGTCTTCCCTGGACTGACCTATCCCCTCCCTACCTCCCCACCTACACTCTCTCCACCTATCTTCTTTACTCTCCATCTTCGGTCCGCCTCCCCCTCTCTCCCTATTTATTCCAGTTCCCTCCCCCCATCCCCCTCTCTGATGAAGGGTCTAGGCCCGAAACGTCAGCATTTGTGCTCCTGAGATGCTGCTTGGCCTGCTGTGTTCATCCAGCCTCACATTTTATTATCTTCAAATCTTCAATCCTGCTGGAACCTTTTTACAACAATACAGAAAGTATTAAAATTTATCATTCTTTTTTCTTGAGGAAAATGAATTATTCATCACCAACATTCCATCCAATGCCTAGATGATTGAAGAGATTTCAATAAAAAGTCAGATTTACATTGAAACATCTCACTTACTGTCTCATTAATTAAACTGTTTGTGTAATAGTGCATTGCAGTACCAGACAACTGATCAGGGGCATGTTCAGTGCTCCTCCCTCTGCCTGAATATATTCAGATGTTAGCTTTGACAGATAAGCTGTGAGAAAGTTGACATCCAACACTGAGACCACTGGGTCTGGAAACTTGTTACTTACATTGGACCTCTGCAATTGTTTTACTGTAAATCACCATGCATTCTGAAATGGTGGCTCAGATTGTGATGTTTGTGTTGAAGTAATATTTAAACAAAATAATTTTTAACAACTGAAAACAGAAATACACTTATTAAAAAGACAACAAAAGCTATTGGCATTGGACATTGTATTGTAACTGTGCAATCAGGATAATTGGTGGCAATTAATAATTTCTGACCACTTTAAATTTATACTTAAACCATTGACTTGGCCTGTGAAATGGTGCAAACTAAACATACGCACAACACATGTCTATTGCAAATCTGATTTTTCAATACAGGAATATATCAACTGGCAACTTTGTTGTGCACCTGGCTTCAGCACTGCTAGCATTCAGTTCACCAGTTACACTTCGATATAAAATTATGGAAAATGAAACAGAAATTGCTGGAGGAACAAAGCAGGTCTGGCAACGTCTGTGGAGAGAAAGCAGTCATGATTGTTTTGTTTGGGTCCACTGACCGTTCATTTGACTTTAAAAATTTTAAAAAAACCTAAATTGTGGTTATGTAAGTTATGGTCAATGTAAATTTCAAAACTCCTCGTTTTTTTTAGAGGAACTAATATATAATTCTTATTTGTAGTTGTACAGAGGCAATGAAGACATTCCCACAGTATAATTATATTACACCAACTAACTATTGTTTGTTTATGTGCTGCAACTAATACTTAATGATGTATTTGTTTTGCTAGGGAACATTTAGTGCAGTGCAGATAAAGATGGCTGCCTTCTGCTCTATCTAGAAGTGTCTTGCAGTAAATAAGCTATAGTTTCTTATATCTGCAACTATTTAAGGATACAGTGTATGGATTATGATTGCAAAGATATGGTATACGTTATTACAGAGATTATTAGAGAAAAATTGGTCTTAGTTCAAGAACCTTCATTACTTTCTCTTCCCGTCCTCATGATATCATTACAATGGGTGGTGCTTGTGACATTCAATCATTATTATCCCTTTGAAGCCCTTATTCAACATCTCCCCCAAATCCTTTTTATCTCACTGCATTATTGTTAAACATTTTTTTCTTTTAATTATATGTACTACTATCTCATGTAATCTGGGGGGAGGAGATGGCCTAGCGGCATTACCGCTGCATGGTTAATCTCAAAGACCCAGAAAACAATCTGGGGATCCATGTTCAAATCCTGCCATGGCAGATGGTGAAATTTGAATTCAATAAAGTATCTGGAATTAAGAATCTAATGATGGCCATGAACCCATTGTCAATTGTCAGGAAAAAAACCCATCTGGCTCACTAATGTCCTTTATGGAAGGAAACTGCCACCTTTACCTCTTCTAGCCTACATGTGACTCCAGATCCACAGCAATGTGGCTGACTCTTTACTGCCCTCTCTGCAATGAGAGATGTGCAATAAATGCTGCCTGGTCAACAACACCCTCATCCCATGAATAAATAAAAAAAAAGGTACAGGGGTTAGTGTTGGAGGGCAGTTACCTTGGACCACCTTCCTGATGGTCTTCTGTCCTCCCTGAACTGGAGGACTCACAGTCTCTTAGGTTTCTTTCCAGAAGACATCATCCTTACTGGAGTAGGCATCTTTTCTTTCCTTTGCCATTTCCTGAATCTGACTTCTTCTGAATGGTAGCATCTATGGAATTTTGTGTACGTCATTTTTAATATGTGTGCATAAATGTTTCTTCACAGACTACCTGTAGATCTGAAGTAAGGAGAGCTATTACACTGACTTGTTAATTAGTTTGGACTTTGTGTCTTTCATCCTCAGCAATTGAACTACTGGTGAAACTAAATTGCTCATTTCTTTAATGGCAATTCATTTCCCCTTCACACCTGATGATATCATCATTGTGGGCATTACTTACAACATACAATCACTATTAACTCTTTCAGAGTCCATATACAACATTAGTTGCCCAGCAAAGGCTTTTTTACATCACAGCTGACCTGTCAAGGGAACTTGAAGTCATGAATTCCATGTCTGCATAGGCCACTGACAATGTTCTGAATACCATTACGTATAGATGCTAGTTATTTATTGTTAAGCACTTGTAAAGATCGTATGGAATGAACTACTGAAAAACAAACTCCCTGCTGTTAGTGAAAGCTGTTCATCATGCTGAAACTCACTCAGTGATTGTAGAAACTGCTGATACTGAAGTCTGAGATAATAAGCTGTAGAGCTGAATGAGCACGCCAGGCCAGGCAGCATCTGAGGAGCAGGAAAGCTGAAGTTTTGGGTCTGGACCCTTCCTCAGCCTGTCCTGCTGTGTCCATCCAGCTCTACACCTTGTTACATCATGCTGAAAGTTTATTTTGCTCCTTTTTGACAGATTGAGAGATGCTATTCACGGCACTCTGCAATAGGTGGGCAACATTTTCTTGTTGAATACTATTTACTGCTTGATAGAATTTAGAATCTCCTTGACCTGCCGTAAGAAAGATTGAGAGCTCAGAACAGGCAACTTAATATATTATCAGAGGGGAAATAACACCAGGACATCACACCAGAGATATCAATCTTGGGGATTATGAACAAAAATGGCTGGATATTATGTTCCGCTGCCATTAGACTTCAAGGCGTAGGGGTACACATAATTTCCGTGGCCTTACCAATACCTACCTCCTGCTTCTTTGCAGTCTGAAATTTCACAGGCAGTGGGGCCATCCATGTTTTGTCCTAAGGTTGTCCTGAGGTGGCCAATCAAATGGCCATATAAGGGCCACATGATACTCTCCATGATTATTGACAATCTATGTGCAGTGGTAGGGAAGCTCACACCTTGTGGAAAATTTGCCACTTTAACTACATGGACTGACATCATGAAAGGGACATATACTCACCTAAATGTCTTTTAAAAGTGACCGTGCCCGCATCCACCACTTCCTCAGGAAATTTGTTCCACATCTGTGTAAAAAAAAGTTGTCCCTCATGTCTTTTTTTAATTATTTCTCCTTTCACCCTAAAAATATGCCCTGTGACCCCCAACCTCGGGAAAACATGCCTGTCATTCACCTTTTCTATGCCTCTCATGATTTTATAAACTTCTATAAAGACACCCCTCAGCTTCCTATGCTCTCGTGAAGAAAGTCCCAGCTGATCCAGCCTCTGTTTATGACTCAAACCCTCCATTCCCAGCAACATTCTGGTAAATATTTTCTGAATCATCTTCAACTGAATAATATCCTTCCTATAGAAGGGTCTTTAGTCTCTGGCACTTCTGATTCCTTCCCATGTCTCTACAATCTGAAGAGTTTTTTTTAAAGAACTTTGGGTTGCCAGGGTTCTGCCATGTCATAAAAGCTGGAGGTTGTTAATTTGAAACTGATTTGTCATCTCTCGGTACATTTTATTTTGCCACTAAAGATTGCTTTGTAGAAGCGTAGTGACATTAACAGGCCAGGTCCTACAAAAATCTCTTTCTACTTTTCCTTTCCAAGAAAATACTATTCGGTGGTTGACCCTCTGCCCCTAAACACAGCAAAGTATAACTTCAAATGTGTATGGCATTGGATAGATCACGTCCATAGCTAGCTGAATGATTTTAGTTCTTAAATTTGCATAGATTTATTATCAATAAACCACCTCTGGCAAGCATTCTGCACAGAAATTAGCATACTTTCTATCAAGTAGCAACCTAAATTTCCTTCCCATTCAAAAGGAATACACAATACATATTAATTAGGAAGCATTTTTAATGTATTCCAGGGGAATCTAGGTAAACATTCAATGTAAAAATATTAGGATGGAGAGGTTTTTGTCAGGTACTAATAATCAAGTTTGAAGTAAAACTTGCATTACAATGAATCATGTCCAAAAATGTTTCATTTTGATATATCATAGATTTAGATTTCACAGAAGGCAAAATATTTTTTTTTCCTCTAACTAAAACTAAAATATTCACCACCAGCGGTCAGTATCAATGACAAACTGGGAAATGAAGGAAGATTAGGTGTCTGTCAGTGATGAACTTTTTAATTATTTATATAGTTGTAGGCATATGAACACTTATTATTTCTACCATTGTTGAATAACAGTGAATTATAAATGTCACCTTTAAAATAAAATCTTACCAGGGCCAAATGGTACGAAAAGTACAGCTCCTTATCAATCCTTGCTTGATGTTCTAGTGTCAGCCAAGGAAGAGGATTCATGATCCATAAGGGGATTATTACTGGGAATTCTTAACTCATAGGTTAGTGGAGTAAAAGATGTGGTATCGAGAAATAAATTCTCTGATCTCCTCAGATGTAGTGCACAGAATATTCCAAATCAGCTGATGACTGCCTTATGTGAAAGATTGCATCAAAACTTCTGGTTTGTTTTCTAACATGTTTCTAACACAAAATAAGCACTGGTGAAGAAAGAATGCAGCCACTTATATATGTATTTCTTTGATTTTTTTTCTTTTTATTAAAACCCTTGTCTATTTAAAGACAAGACAGATAACAATACAATGGAGAAATGGAAAGATGTTTATGCTGATGGGGTTAAATGAAAAATCACAGACACTCATGTGGCAAATGAACGAGCATAGTCCATTTGGCAGAATGGTCTGATTCTGTGTAATATTCTGTATATAGATCGATGTAATGTATTTGATTCCATTAGCAAATTTGAACATTAGTACTGTATTTTTGAAAGCTTATTTTAATTGATTTTATTAGGAATATGATATTTTGTTTCTTTAAATGTATAGAACTGTCTCCTCCTGCGCAAGATTCCTCTGTCAGTGTTCGTGGAGTGGAGGGCAGCTGGGCACATGTTGCCTGTGGATGTAGCCTAGGCTTTTCCTTGAAGAGAGAGTTCTGCATGTTAGAAATGGCTGGCATCTGAAGAAGTGAAGGGGAAACTTTATTTGAAGAGTTGCTTTGAAGCATGACTGTGGCAGGAAATGAGTATGACCGTTGGCTTTTGCTGAGAGGTACCATGCAGAAGAATGCTGGTTAAGTCACAGTGCAGGTCTTGGCACCTAAAAGTGATAGTTTATCACCATTCCCATCCTCCTGGGTTACTGGGTTTTCTTGGTTTTCAGAATCCAAGTTGGAGGATCTACACTTCTGATTCTGACTCCCTCAACATTTCCATAGATGCATACCTGGAAGGAGAGTTTGTACTTTTCCTCCTTTTTTGGGAAAGCCCAGCTCACTGCTGTCACTCAAATCCTGCACTTGAGGTTGCAGGTAAGAACGAGAGGCCCAAGTCTCATTTCCATTCCTAATACTAATACAACTTCAAAACGTGTCCTGTTGAGCTGTAGTAATCCAAGCTGATTGCTCTGCATTTGGAAATCCTTCCTGACTGGCCAGGGAACCTGGATACAAGATGCTAATGCCATGGACCACATCTTCCAGAAAGTGCCAGCCAGGTTCTTGAGCTGCAACATTTTCCTTCAGGTCAATGTGAGAAAAATTCAGAAAATTCCACTCGATGATGTGAGCAGTGACTGAATGTGGATCATTATCAGAGAGCAAAATCTAGCATCCTTTTTGTAGATTGGATTTCGAAGAGCTTTTCAAATGTCAGAATAGGATATCAGTAAAGAATTATTCAAATTATAAAGTATCATTCCCAATATATAGAAAAAAATTGCTTGCTATACTCAGGCTGTCCTCAGTCCCATTTTGGAATTTGCTCCAGATGTCCATTGCTGTGTGGTTCAGAGGTAACATGATGGTTCCTTTTTATAAACAATTTAAAGAGTTTTGAAATCATCATGTTGCATTTAAAAACAAAATTCTGTACAGTTTGCGAAGATAGCTATTTCACGAAGGAGTGTTTTTTTTACAGTTGCTTCATCCTGTTTGAGGCACATGGAGATACTGAGAGAAATTTCAGTGATATTTTCAATAGTGACATGGATTCACATAATTTACATTTAAATAGTGTGTGTCAAAGAAGAGGTTGTAGATTTTTATTATTTGTTGAATAAAGTATGCCACTGCACATAACAACTATTCTATAGCACGGGTTATAAGACTAGAAACAATAATTTTAATACATTTTGTGAAATAGTCACTGTCATAATAATTTGCATTTAAATTGGTGCACGCAAACGTATTTTCACTGAACATATGCCGTCGCTAACCCTGTTATTAAAGCAGATTTTTTTTATCACATTGATGACATGGTATTTTACTTGATGTGGTATTATACTCGTGTACTGCTAACATAAACGGAGATAGTGAATTAACATTAGCATTCACAAGAACACTGTTTCCTTGTGGAAGTGCACAGGTCTGTAAGGAAGAATTAAATGCTAAATTGATGGTCAGGTCTTCACAATACTATCTTTCATTTTATTCTCCCATTTATCTCAATCAATATGCCACTCAATTTGGAGAAAAATGTAATTATTCTAACACAATTAGACATAAACCTGACCTGTACACTGAGTATGAGACATATTGCTTAGATAAAGCAATGTAATAAGAAGGGAAAATTAAGGTGACATTCATGTTAAAATTAGTGAAGGAATGAAATTTGCAGAATTATGTTGCTCCAAGCCATTTCACACTGCAGTAGGTGGTTATTCACAGTACATGATTTCTTGATTGCTTTTGGTAATCAGTAACAATTTATCAAATAACACAAAAAGGCTCTGCATACAATGCATCTCAGTTGCCTGAACAACTAAGGTGTGAAAAACGTGTATTAACATTATGCCCAATGAATCCTGCACATGTCATTATGATCCAGAAATATTTTTATCGATGAGAGACAATGCATACACTGGGATGTAATCAGTACGGTTCTAGGGAACGAGCAGGTGGTTGGGCTAAGGCGTCTGTAGAATTAGGAGGGAAGGTAAGAGGGTGGAGAGCCTGTGACTCCATGCAATTTAGTTAAGAAATACAATTGTCTTGCTCTGAAGAACACCTTGACAGTGAATTAGTGACCAAGAATAGATTAGGGTAGGCAATGGCCCAGTGGTATTTTCGATAGACTATTAATCTAGAAAGTCAGCTAATGTTCTGGGGAAATAATGAAGTGTGGAGCTGGATGAACACAATAGGCCAAGCAGCACCTTAGGAGCACAAAAGCTGACGTTTCGGGCCTAGACCCTTCATCAGAAAAGGGGGCCCCCAGGTTCAAATCCCACCACAGCAGGTGATGGAATTTGAATTCAATAATTAAAAGAAAGGTCTGGAATTAAATATCTAGTGATCACCATGAAATCATTGCTGATTGTTGGAAAAACCCATCTTGTTCACTCACCCACTTCAGGGAGGAATCCTGCCGCCCCTCACCTGGTCTGGCCTACATGTGACTCCAGACCCACAGCAATGTGGTTGCCTCTCAATTGCCCCTGAAATGTCTGAGCAAGCCACTAAGTTGTATAAATGGCTACTGTGTCGCAAAGAAATGAAACTGGACGGATCTCCTGGCATCAGCCTAGGCACTGGAAAAGACAACAGCAAAAACAGCCCTGTCAACCCTGCAAAGGCCTGGGAGTTAGCACCAAGATTTGGAGAGCTGCCCCACAGATTAGTTGAGCAACAGACTGACATAGTCATTCTCACAAAAACCACCATCACCATCCCTGGATATGTCCTGTCCCACTGGCAAGACAGACCCAGCAGAGATGGCGGCACAGTAGTATACAGTCGGAAGGGCGTCGCTCTAGAAGTCCTCAACATTGACTCCAGGCCTCATAAAGCCTCATGGCTTTAGGTTAAATGTGGGCAAAGAGGCCTCCTGCTGATTAGCACACACCGTCCTCTGTGATGAATCGGTACTCCTCAATGTTGAACATTTTGACGTAGCACTGCAGGAATGGCAAGGGCACAAAATGTACTCTGGGCGGGGGATTTCAATGTCCACCACCAAGAGTGGCTTGGCAGCAGTACTACTGATTGAGCTGGTTGGGTCCTAAAGGATATAGCCGCTAGGCTAGGTCTGTAACATGTGGTGAGGGAGCCAACAAGAGGGAAAATCATGCATGACCTCATCCTTATTAATCTGCCAGCTGCAGTTGTATCTGTCCATGACAGTATCGGTAAGAGTGATCATTGCACAGTCCTTGTGGAGATAAAGTCCCACCTCCACATTAAGAATAACTCCATCGTGTTGTGCGGCACTGTCACTGTGCTAAAGGGGATAGGCTTCGCACAGATCTAGCAACTCAAGAATGGGCCTCCATGAGGTGCTGTGGGCCATCAACAGCAGCAGAATTGTACTCCAGCACAACCTGTAACCTCATGGCCCAGCATATCCCCCACTCAGCCACTACCATCAAGCCAAGGGATCAATCCTAGTTCAATGGAGAATGCAGGAGGGCATGCCAGGGGCAGCACCAGGCATACCTGAAGATGAGGCATCAACCTGGAGAAGCCACCAAACAGGACTACTTGCATGTCAAACAGTGAAAGCGGCAAGCGATAGTCAGAGCTAAGTGATCCCGTAATTAATGGATCAAATCTAAGCTCTGCAATTGTACCACGTCTAGTCATGAATGGTGGTGGACAATTAAGCAACTGACTGGAGGAGGAGAAGGATCCACAAATATCCCTATCCTTAATGATGGAAGAGCCCTGCGCATCAGTGCAAAAGATACAGCTAGAACATTTTCAGTAATCTTCAGCTGGAAGTGCCGAGTGGATGCTCCATCTCGGCCTCCTCCAGAGGTCCACAACAGTACAGATACCAGTCTGCAGCCAGTTCAATTCACTCCACATGATATCAAGAAACAGAGACGCTGGATACTGGAAAGGCTATGGGGCCCTGACAGCATTCGACAATAGTACTGAAGACTTCTGCTCCAGAACGTGTTGCTCCCCTCGCTAAACTGTTCCAGTACAGTGAAAACACTGGTGTCTACTCGGCAATGTGGAAAATTGCCCAAGTATTTCCTGTACACAAAAAGCAGGACAAATCCAACCAGGCCAATTACTACCCCATCAGTCTCTTTCCAATCATCAGTAAAGTGATGGAAGGTGCCATCAACAGTACTATCAAGCAGCTTGTGTTCAACAATAACCTGCTCAGTGACACCCAGTTTGGGCACCACCAGGGCCACTCAGCTCCTGATCTTATTACAGCCTGGGTTCAAACATGGGCAAAAGAGCTGAATTCCAGAGGTGTGGTGAAGTGAGTGTGACAGCCCTTGATATCAAGGCTGCATTTGACCGAGTGTGGCATCAAGGAGTCCGAGCAAAACTGGAATAAATGGGTTTCAGAGGGCAAACTCTCTGGTGGTTGGAGTCATACCTGACACAAAGGAAGATGGTTGTAGTTGTTAAAAATCAATTATTTCAGCTTCAGGACATCTCTGCAGAGGTTCCTCCGAGTAGTGTCCTAGGTGGAACCATCTTCAGCTGCTTCATTACTGACTTTCCCTCCAGCATAAGGTCAGAATTGGGGATGTTCACCAATGATTGCACCATATTCAGCACCATTCATGACTCCTCAGATACTGAAGCTGTCCATGTTCGAATGAAACAAGATCTGGACAATATCCAGTCTTGGCCAGACAAGTGGCAAGTGGCATTTGCACACACAAATGCCAGGCTATGACCATCACCAATAAGAGACAATCTAATCACTGTCCCTTGACAATCAATGGTGTTACCATCACTGAATCCTCCACTATCAATATCCAGGGGATTATCATTGACCAGAAACTCATCTGGGCTCACTGTAGACACAGTGGATAAAAGAGCATGCCGGAAGCTATGAATACTACAGTGAGTAACTCACCTCCTGACTCCCAAAACCTGTTCACCATCTACAAGGCACAAGTTAGGAATGTGACAGGATGCACCCCATTTTCCTGGATGAGTGCAGCTCCGACAACACTCAAGAAGCTCGACACTATCCAGGGCAAAGCAGTCTGCTAAATTGGCACAACATCCACAAGTGTCCAGTCTCTCCACCACCGATGCTCAGTAGCAACAGTGTGTACTATCAACAAGATGCACCACGGAAATTCACCGAAGATCCTCAGACAGCAACTTCCAAACCCACAACCACTTCCATCTTGAAGGGTAAGGGCTGAAGACATATAGGAACACCACCACTTCCAAGCTCCCTTCCAAGCCACTCACCATCCTGACTTGGGAATGTATCACCGTTCCTTCACTGGCGCTAGGCCACAATTCTGGAATTCCCTCTCGAATAGCATTGTGGGTAAACCCACAGCAGAAGGGCTGCAGCAGTTTAAAAAGGCAGCTCCGGAGTAACTAGGGATGGGCAAGCAATGCTGGCCAACCAGCGATGCCCACATCCCGCAAATGAATAGGAATAAAAAAACCCAAGAAATGGCCTCAAAAATGCAGGGGCCTTATACCCTATTTGGTGGTCATCCATTAAAAGACTCTTTCCAACTTGACACACTAACCACCCATTTTCTGGTGATCAGGCATAATTCCTCTAAAAGATCCTTAAAAAGTAACACATCTTCTACCCCCAAACCAATCACAAGGGACCAACCTGTTAAGTTCCTACAAAATATTGAGAACTCTAAACCTATTCTTTGAAGACAAAGTTAATGGCATCCAAATGAAATAGGCAGTGCCAGCCATAAGACATCAGAATTAGCTACACAATTGGATTATCACAAAAAAAGTAATTAGTTGGCCTCTTCTAAGATGATAAAAGTATGTTAATATTTCAGTGTTTCTGAAGAAAGTTTCTAGTCCATATCACTGTTTTCAGATATTGAGAAACAGATGTGTTATAGGGAAGGGCCAGTGTTTGCAAAACATCAACAAGGATGAATATGTCTTAAAGGAGAGAGAGCCTGAACGTTAATAATAAGATAGTCAAAAGTTGGAACAACACAGGATGGTATCGCAAAAAAAAATACCCCACCACACAACAGTTCAGAGAAGACAATCGTGAAACTCAATACCCAGGCAGGAAACCTTTATGAGGGTAAATGAAATCGCATCATTTTACTCAGGCCGTAGGAACAAATCTGCAGCCTAACAATTGAGTTTATCGAAGAGGAAGGTCATGTTTTAAAGGGAGTGAATATTGAAGGGTAGATTGGAAAATAAAGGTGGCACTAATTTGTCGCTGGGTCGGCAGGTAAGAACACACCCTTGGCAATAGAAAGTGATATCAGAGAAAGTGAGTGGAATGTGGGATAGGAGGCAAATTTAGATTATAAATTTATTATATTAGTTCAAGATTTCCAAAGTGAATGGCAAAGAACTGGGCAGAAGAAATGGGATAATTGGATTCATAATTGTCATGGAGGCATTAGGCAATTTAATCATACAGTTGACAGTGTTTCCCCCTTTCTTGAAAAGAATTGATTGCAACACCTTTAAAAGATGATATACTTTTCCACAGGACAGTGTGTTATCTACCTTAAGTATAACTGGCTCAGAAATTTCCAGCTTTTGTACATGCCGGTCAACTGTTCACCTTGAAGCCAATTTGCAGTGTTCAATATTAACTTTGTATCTGGAAAAGACAGAGTACAGAATGGAATCCTTCAGGAAATTATTAGTGGAATAAAAGAGGCTTCATTAACATCTTTAGAAACTCTGTGTTATGGATAACACAAATTGGATGATCAGAGAAGGAGTGAAAATGGTTTTGAAAATCATAGATCATTTTATTTCATGTTGCTATTAAGAAAAATGCTTCAGCACATTTTCCAACACATTATGATTTCTGTGTTTCTGGATGCATGTTAATAAAGTGTAAAAACGTATTACTTGGTAGCAATAGGTCATATCTCATGAATCTGAGTTGAATTCCGAAAGTAAGCTATTAGTGTAGAAAATGAGCTACAAATATCATATAATTCTTGTGTATTTTCAGGAGCTGCTTAATAAAGTTCCAAATCTGAGGCTTTAAAGTCCATGAAGAAATGAAAATTAATGAACCTCTAAACTGCAAGATTGGTTTGACAGTAGAGGCCTGAAAATAAAAGGACATAAATTCCCTGGAAATTAATTGACTAGTGAAAGATTCTGCTCCAGGCATCCTGTTGCTTAAATCACAAAATGTTTGTATAAAGCTTCAACAGCGATGAAACTTTTATAAGGGATGACATAACATTATACTTTTCATCTTTGAGTTGTCTACATGGGCATTATGATCATGTGCAGCTTCAGAACCATGAAAAAAGTCTGCCTAATTTTTCAGTATGGATTGTGTTTGGCATGCTTAATTACCGAGATCATGTACAGAATCTAAAAGAAACTTCTTGATCAGAGTTGAGGTTTGAAAAGATTTAACTCCTGAAAAGAAAGTGGGAGAACCAACCATACAATTTCAGTAGGTCTAAACTGCTTTGAGTAGGCAAGTAAATTTTTGGAGAATCTGAATCTAGCTCATATCTGGGTATGATCTTTTTTGTAATTTTCGCTGGATTTTCTGCCAAGAGAATACTGAAGAAAAGCAAGGCCTAGGAAGAAGGAAGCTGATTGCCTTTGATTATAATCAGGTTCTTGCCAAGTCTGATCAAATCAAGGAATTATTTATAGCAAATCATTTTTGAACAGCCATTGCATGACAAGATGCATTTTTAAAAGTAATTCACAGGGCAACATTTGTAGACTTTTTAAGGAAATTGCAGTCTGGATAAAACTATACCAACTAGAATTTTGTAGATGATAAATCTGTGAATAAGATTTTAATTTGCATGCCATGAAATGTAGCTTAGTTACCAGGACAGCCTATTTATATTTAGTTGAATTAAATCTTTGAATAGAAGAACTATCGTAGCATCAAGTATATGATGTTACTCCATGAGTGGTAAATTTTCATCCCACCTTGAGAGGCTGAAGAAGGTGAATGCTCATAAAATGTGCGCTGTGGCCACTGTCTCTAAGTTCACATAAGGCAAATATTGATGGAGGTATTGAGTGGCCCTCCTGCTAATTCAGAGCTGCTTAAATGCCTCATCCTGTCCACTCCACTTCATGACCTGTGGCAGGGTGAGACCCACATCAAACTGGCAGTTATAAATGGGCAAGCTGATGTCAAGTGTTCTTCACAGAAATCATGGAATCCCTAAAGTGTGGAAACACGCTCTTTGGCCCAACAAGTCCACACTGGCCATCAGAGCGTCCCCCTCAGACTCATCCTCCTAGCCTACACATCCTTGATCATTACAGCCAATTTAGCATGGCCAATCTACCTGTCCTGCGGAAGGAAACCGGAGCACCTGGAGAAAACCCACACAGACACAGAGAAAATGTTCAAACTCGACTCAGACAGTCACCCGAGGGTGGAATAGAACCCCGATCTCTGGTGCTGTGAGGCACTGTGCCACCCCAAGTGTTGAGTTGAGTGAGGTTTGCAGTGCCCAATCCATCATGGCTGGAGCAAATTTTCTCATGTAACCTTACACTGTTTGTCTCATTAATTATGCAACAGACTGTTGGGCACCCTCGGGGAAATCAGGCAGTGGAGACTGCTGGGACATTTTGTTGTTCATGTTGCTGGCACTATACCACGCAACTGCACATCACTTCTGACATTGGAGAACTTTTCTCAGTTCTGCTCATACCTTTCCCACTATTGCTCATGCTGTAACAGGGAGAGGAAAATCAACTGAAGAAGGGCCTAGGCCTGAAACGTCAGTTTTCCTGCTCCTCTGATGCTGCTTGGCCTGCTGTGTTCATCCAGCTCTACACCTTGTTATCTCAGATTCTCCAGCATCAGCAGTTTCTACTATCTCTGAGGAAAATCAACTGTCAGATTTTACACATGCTGAAATCAAGCATAACAGCCCATAGCTTTTTAAGTCCCTTTTATTTTTTCCTGATTGTTAGAGCTCTTTTGATCCTTTTACATTTTTCAACATTTTATTTCTGTTCTTATAAAGCATTGAAGACACCACCTAAACAAAAATTAGTGCAAGTTATCTTCCAGAGATGCAGCAGCTGATGATACCTGCTCCTTCATCACTATGAGGAGTTCATCCATTTCAACGATTCTTTTGATGACAGAGGTCAGCTTCCTTGTCTGCTACCAGCAATGTTAAACCCAGGAGGGATATTCACTCTGTCCATTGCCATGACCATATCAGTCCTCAGAGTGATTCATGAATAATGGATTTGTATTGCTTGTGTGTTGGCCCCTTTCAT
The DNA here is from genome assembly GCF_030684315.1 of Stegostoma tigrinum. Lineage (NCBI taxonomy): Eukaryota > Metazoa > Chordata > Chondrichthyes > Orectolobiformes > Stegostomatidae > Stegostoma > Stegostoma tigrinum. Next base: position 57,106,547 of record NC_081368.1, on the reverse strand, counting down.
TTTTGGAGTATTTCAAATTAAAAATAACCAGTAGCAGAGTTTTGTGCTCTAAACAAGAGGTAGGGTTGGTTTGTTATCAAATACTGAAAAAAAGTTACAAGAATAGTGACTGAGAATACATGCACAAAGATTAAAAATAAGTAAGGATAACGCATAAAAAGTGAAAATAGTTTCAATTTCTAAGATTGTTAGTTACATGAAGGTCCTCTTTCTGAAGTGAAAGAATGGAAAATGTGATGTCAGAATTCAGCAAACACTGTACTTCTGTAGTCAAATAGTTGGTTGTTATTTCCAATACTAGACTAATGAAACAAGCCCTGGGAACAAGTGAATGCTGTTTTGATTAACTGTAAGTCATTGCATGCTGCAGTTTTCAGTAGCTTGATTTAGGACTGCAGGTCTGAATCCTTCCATTGTGTCCATTTTGATAAACAGTGATTATGTCAAGATGTGATTCTCATCAGCACAAAGAAATTTAAGCGATTAAGAATGCAAACCTGAGTATATGAATCAAGAAAGATGACATGCGAGAGCTACACATTGTCACTTTATGGAAGTACAAAGTGCCATTTTGACTCTTAAGTGTCCAGCAACAGACCGCCACAGGATCTCGCTGTCCCTGAGAAATGCCTGGCAGCTCTTCCTTGACATCACTGCTGATGGTGAGTATTGGGAGCTGCTGGTAATGTGGTCACTTAAGGCCCAGAATCAGCATGGGACCCAGGCCAGCTGCAGTGAGTAATTTCAGGATGTGGATCACAGTGAGTAGGACATTAGCTGCAGTGTGTAGAAGGAAGGGAATGGGGAGGTCTCCATAAGACCCTCTCTTTCCCAATATTCAATCAATCACTGGGTTGAATAACAGCGGCAGTAGTACAAGACTCAAGTTGACACTGGAGGTCATTAAACATTTTAAAGGAAATGGTAGATTGATTACACTGCTTAACAAATTTTAAATGTTGTTGGGTGTAAATAGGAATGTTGAATTCAAAACAAGTTGATTAACTATAATGTTATTGAATGATCAATCAGATTTGAGGGTCCTAATGGTTTATTTCTCTTCTTATTTCATATGCTTATATTAAATTCTGCCCATTAAGTGTATTATTTTCATGGATGCTGATTTTAAAAAGCCAGAACAAATTACAGTAATGCAGTAATTTGTATGTATTAGGTATGTTTTAGTTAACTGTTTTCATAGCAGTAACCAAACTCACCAACACAGCAGAGGTAATAGGAACTGCAGATGCTGGAGAATCCGAGGTAACAACATGTGAAGCTGAATGAACACAGCAGGCCAAGCAGCATCTTAGGAGCAGGAAAGCTGACATTTCGGGCCTAGACCCTTAATCAGAAATTGAGGGTGTAGGCCTGAAATGTCAGCTTTCCTGCTCCAAAGATGCTGCTTGGCCTGCTGTGTTCATCCAGCTCTACACCTTGTTATCTCACCAACACTGCACCTGTGTTTCAGGTAGTATACCACAGCAGATTTGCTCTTTCACTTTTAAGCAATTTGTGTTAATAAATGTCATCATCAGAATCAGAAGCACTGGAAAGGACAAAACATGAAAGTTCTTTGAGCAGATTAAAAACCAATCTGGTTTGCTAATATCCTCCAACAAATGTGGTCTGGCATCCTTATTCAATCTGACTGATGTGGCTTGCAAATTGTGTACATATGCCAGAAATTTCCTCGAGGTTTCTCCTGATCTGCTACCAAAACCATCGGTGGAGGTTTACCAGAAATCCTACCTATAGAAGAAATTTCTGTCAAACATAGACCAACACAGTGTAAAATATCTCAAACAAATTCCCAATGTGTTTCATTGGCTCTTGTTGTATTTCTAAATAACCAAATAGCCAATTCATTATAACACAGTTGTGAGATTATGCCGTCCTCTTCAAGGGCTGTTTGGGATAGACAACAGAAATAGGCTTTGTGAGCATTGTTGCACTGAACTTGTTGAAAAAGAATCCCTTTTTTTATAATTGTGAATATTATTTTGTTCTATGAAGTTCTAGAAAGGACAACCAGAAACAAACAATAATGCATTTGAAAAGTTAAGAAACTGTGTGCTCCCATTTACTCATTAGTTTGTGCTAGATATGGGAAGCATTCCAGTTTGCGAAGGACAACACAAATGGGGCTTGAATAGCTGTGGGAATTAATCATTATTCCTCTGTAGTCTCAGTGCTAAGCTATCAGCCCTGCTACAAAATGTCTTTTCCTTTCATAGCATGATCGTTGATCCTGGAAATCCCATGGTTGCATGAAGATAAAATTTATTCTCTGGCTCTGTTAAAATTGGCTGATAGAGAGCAAATCCAAATCCTTCCAGTTAGTGTCTGTCATTTACAGATTTGTATAGTAAAGAAATCAAAGCAGGTAAGCCATTTAAACGTATAGATAATTGGTGAAGGAAAGCCTAGTATCCAGATAATCTATTTCTATTTGTATATGTTACTCTTGTAACATATACAAATAGAAATAGATTATCTGGATACTAGGGAGAAATACAGCTATTATACAATCATAAAACTTTAGGGGGAAAATAAAGCAGTTGTTTCCAATTATTCTGAAGAAATGCCATACTGCAGTGTTAACTCAGTCTCTTACTCCAAAATGTTCTATTAGTTGCCTTCTTACCTTTTAACTTTATCAGTGCTTTAGGGGCTCACATGGTCTAGCCTAGATTGTGAAGGCTTTTACAGTATGTCTCAGAGTCATTATACCAATAAACCTTTAAGAGACTTTTCTTCATTAATTTTAAACTAATAGCTCCTGACACTTCTGCGCTTAATGAATGTAATGTTTGTACTGGTTGCAATAAATGTCTGTAGCTATCTATACCTAATTTAATTATGGGAGATGGCATAATCATTGCTTCATTAAGTAAAGTACCTTACGGGGGGCAAAGATTCAGTACAGCTGCAGTGGTGGCTGTCATCTTTTAAATTATCGATGTGGTAGATATTTGGAAAACTAATTGAAGACCAATCAGATATCGACCTTGGACAAAACAAATCCAGACAAAGGGAAAGTTTCTGACCCTTAAGTGGTACGAATGTTTGATATTACTGTCCCAATCTGTATAAAGGGCATTGACAACAGATTATCATTTAAAACTTTAATATAACATTTTGGAAGTTTGAAAATCTGTCCTGATTTGACGGTTGTATCCACATATCGAGAGGTACACATTGTGCTCCATTGCTTTTGGTTGACAACTTGCTGGTCTCTACCATTTAACATCTTTGCCCAATCATCATTGTCAGAGTGGTTTTCTCTCTGCTATTTTCTGTTTCTCAGCCTTTAATAAGCCATTCTCAGATGACATATTGAAAGCTATCAGCCTCTTTTGCAGGTGAAATGACTCCAGAGGTCAATATCCCATCACAAAGCCACCCTTTACTTACATATGAACACTCTTTAATTATAGTACTGCCTCATATGGAGCATGTGAGTTTCATTATGTCTGACAATCGCCCTTTTAATATATCAGCCAGAGCTCGCTAATTGGACCACGTTAACTGCCCCATTCAGGGAACTTGTATTCTGAGGTCTGGCTAGCTGACCTTATTACAATCACTACAGCAGTGGCCTGGACTGTTTCTGTCTCTTGTCTCTAGAAGTTAGCTACCATCCTTACTTGGACACTAAATTCAGAGACGGCCTGCCAATTGGTCACCCATTACATTAAGCCAATGCGAGTCAGAAACCAGAGATGGTGAACCTCCTGAATATTTTCAAAACAGGGAAAGTTCAGTCAAATGTGTCCAATGCTGGAACATAAAAACACCCCGAAAAATGAAAACTTCAATCAACAAAAATCTTTACACAAAGTTGATCCAAGCAAACCTTTCAATCTGTAGTAGTTCAGTCAGCCTGTAGAACAGTCACATTTACCTATTACCAGTGAACTGACCTAAATTGTCAGGACACATTCCAGCACCAGTCAATCCAATTTTTATTAACCTCTCCAATTTGCACAACGGTGTTTTATGCTAGTCCTTTTGATAGTGTGTCTTGTGTTTCTCAAATTGTTTCTAAGTGGAGAAGGAATTAAGGTAGAACTTTGTATCTGTCTCTAAACACGATAACGGTACATTAAGTATTTATGCTGGATCAGAACATGATGGTTCAACTCCAGATACCTTCAGCATTGTTGCAGCTCAATGGTACACAGTTGTATGCATATAACATATTCATAACAATTTTGGCATGCCTATCATTGGCTTTTCTGAAACAAGATCACCAATACAAACTCAAAGCTGGAACTAATTTCTTGGAACTTCCAATTAATCATTCCCCGCCATTGGTATCACCCATCAAACATGTACACATCATTTCTTTGCCTTCGTTCAGTTTTTATCCATTCTAGACCTTTTCTTTACAATGGTCATTTGTTATTGAAAATGACCGTGGTTGCATTTGAGATAGATGTATTTTCTTGGCTTCTTGTATACAGTTGATTTTATTTTGCTGTCTATAAGGTTTTCACTGTAGAATATAATCAGATATTCATTAAATAAATTGACGTCTGAGATTTCATTTGAAATTTACTGATATATCAAAAAATAGCTACAAAACACTTCCAAAGATTTTGTTTAACCATGAATCAATAACAGAAACAAAGATACTTCTCAGCCAATTCATTTTAATTCCCACGTGTCTTTAATTTAAAGCATTTTTCAAGGAAAATGTTTTGAGTTTAAGAGCTTTATACTTCTGAGAAGTGAAATTAATTCTGTGAACAGAAAGGGGTAATTAATCCCAATCCACCAAACATTTGCTGGCTTGATTACACTGAGCAACAATGAATTGACTAATGGTGCAACTTAGCACTTCAACAAACAAAAGCAATATTCAAGCAGAATGAGTACAACAGAAATATTTATAACTACAAATATCTTATAAAATATTAACAACAAATTGAAGTGAATGCGTTTAGTGTCACTCAAAGTCAAAACAGAATCTATTGTCGTATTTTCAAGCATGAAAGGAAATTTAAGTATTGTTAAAATTAAATGCTGTAGCATTAGCAAGAAATATTTAATAGATTAACTGTGATTGCTAATGGAACATCTATAATGTTTGATCATTAACATCAGTACTGCGAAATTGATGTTTAAAGAAGTTTTTGAAGTACAGCATTAAAACTTTTTTCCTTTCTGGTTCAGTAATTTTTACTTAAAATTCTGCTTAAAGAAATTACCTTAAATCTTAAAGTTTTTATTTAATTAAATTGTAATCTGGCAGATTTTGCAATAACCATTAAAGGATGAACTACGATTGAAAGGAATTAATCTAATAATGAAAAAATTAATAAAGGCATATGGGAACATGGGTGGGTCATTTAGTGCATTCAAAATAATCTTGGCTGAACAAACATTTCAATTTGCCCCATCCCTATAACTCTGTCTGTCACATTATGATCAGCAATCTATCAATCTCTTCCTTAAAAATACCCAAAGGCTGAGCTAATACCCTCTGTGATAGAAAATACAAAGATTAACAATTCCCAGACCTAAGAAACATCTGCCTTATTTTAAAATTATGATTCCTAGATCTAGACTCCTCAAACTGGCAAAATATCTCTCCAGCACTACTCATCTATGCTGGTAAGTATGTTGAACTCTCATTATTTGAAATTCTAGAGAATACTGGCTCAGCTTGCTCAATGTCTCTTGCTAGGGCAGCCCTATCATCCAGGGGACACATCTGGTGTTGAATTTCCCCTGGCAATACCTTTTCTGGGATAAGTGAACCAAACTGCAAACAGTGTCGTCTAACCAACCTCAAACACAATTAAAACAAGACTTCACTACTCCTTTGTGAAAATTCTCTTGCAACAAAAATAATAAAAGCTATGATTCAACTATCCTTCCTAATAATTTGGTGCACCTGCATGTTAGCTTTCTGTGATTTGTTGGCAAGGACACCCTAGGTGCCTTTGTGTAGTTACATTTTCCACTGTCTTACCATTTAAGAAATGCTCTGCACAGCTATTCCTCTGACCAAAACAAATAATCTCACATTTTCCACTTAATACTCCATCTGCCACATTCTTAACCATTCATTAGAAATGTAGATCACAAAGTAATATAAGAAATATGAAGTACATGATTTGTCTCAAATATTTGTGAAACAAATTAACACACTGAGTTTCAGTGATCCAAGATGGTTATCTTTTTGTTTACATTTTAATTGGCTTGATTTTAAAGTAAGATGTTGGATCTATTTGCTGCTAACTGATTCTGCAGTCTCTCCAAAATGGCTCCAGGTTGATGTGTTGGAAATGGAAGTTGTGGGTTTTCAATTGTTGTTTCTCCCTAGCAGAAACCAAAATTAAGATAATTGAGATTGTTAATTAATCTCATAGGTCTTATCCATCAGAGGAACTTGGGAGACTTATGTCCTTGTACAATTTTATGTTACAACACTACTTTTGATATTTTCATTCATAAAGATGATTGTTTCCAAGTTTACAATAATGACTTAAACTTTATAAATAAAGCCATCTCCAGAAGATATGACAATCTACTGATCATAGAACCATAACAAGAAGGTTTGGGAGTTTGCTTATGACAGGAAATACATCATTTATTGGATGACATCAGAAAAGCATGGTAATCTACTGCACATAAAATTATTTTCACACCAACAGATTTTGGTGATGCTTCATATTAGGAACAAAACAAATGGTACTTGTCATTGGTAATATATTTTTAGTTCACGTAGTAAATGTACTCTGCCCATTGTAAAACTGCCAGCATTAAAGGAAATTGAAAGAGTTAAAAAAGAAATGCAGCAATGAATGACGAATTTAGTGTACCGACTTAATGTCCTTCACACAAGGAAAAATAATTCTCATGTGTAGCTATCTTTATAGTTGTGGCTTTCGGCTACACATTAATTAATGTTATACTTCTGCAAACAACAGTGACTGGATGGAAAGGTGTCCTGACAATATAATAAATGCAAGTCCCTATTTTATCTTTGAGCCATTTGATTCATCCTTACAACTTTCACTCTGAGCAACATCAAAGCAAACTAAATTCTACAGATCATTGGAGCACAAATAAAGTTCTTTCAACCATTTTATAGCTAAAATGATAAATGAGGATGTTGATTCCCCTTGAGGGAACTGAGTTCAAAGATTTGAAAGGTTTTTGGGAGCAATATTTGTTTTTCTCTGAACCAATATTGCTCTCGGCATATAAAATGTTTACAAACCCACAACTATGGAATATTCCAAGCACAAAAGGATGGTTTAATCTCCCTTACGGTTAATATGTAGGCCAATTCTGATGGATGCAATGTATAATATTAAAAACATGCTGAGTAATTTTCCGAGAGAAAAAAAGATACATGGGACAGAATTTAATACAAGGGAATCAGGTGGATGTGTTTGATTCTAGGTGGGAGGATAGGTCCTTGAAGAAATGTTACTGGTTTAGAAATCTAACTTGGCCACATCCACTTTTGTGCTAGAGAGCGCACTGGGGCAAGGAGAAAATCACATGGAGGTAGTGGATTAATATTTAAATACACAGTTAGTAAGCCTTTAACTTGAATTTTTGATTGAACTGCCAAGAAATCATTTTCATAAGTTTTATGGAACTCATCAGAATCAGCAAAGAAAGGGAACAGAATAATTAATTAATAATAAATTTCTTGATTCACTTAATATTCATTCACATAAAGGATTGATATTATACAAGAAATGGCTTAGGTGTTTATAGCAAAAAAGCCTTCCACTTCTGCTTTCCATTATTCTGATGTGACGCAAACCCTGTAATTTCAAGAGCTGGTAGAAAGTTGCTTGTTTCCTATCTCTTAGAACTACATTGTTCATGGTGGATGTCCCCTATTCTCTAGAGTCAGCCAGCACACTGCTAAATATTGCACTAATGGCTTATGTATAAGTGCAGACTCAGTCACTGGGGCACACTGCAGCATGTCAGCATCTAGGGTTGGGCAAAAAATGTTGGTCCATACAGTGAAGACCATTTCTCCTGCAAGAGTTAAAATAAAAGTGGCACCCTGTCTCCAAGTGGCCTGCAGATTGCTGCTTTACAGTGAGATGTTGAAACACCAAGGCTAAGCATTCCTCCCTCCTGGTTGAAGTGTCAGACGACGTGTACAGACCTTATGTGAGGGCAAACCTACACTTGATTGTCTGCCACATCTGGTGATGAGGATCATGAGGATTGCCAATCTTTTCATGGATGAGGACATCAGCAAAAAGATCTGGGACATCATGGCAGAAGCAGACTTTACCAATTTCTCTCCAAAAGGGTGGCCTACGTCTGGAAATGCCAATACGACTTACTGTTCAGGTTGACCACTGAAGCACAGTATCTGCTTCCTTCTGAGCAAAGCTTGAAATGTGTCAAGTCTTCAAGAAGGAAATTCCACTGTTGACACTGCCTTTAACAACTGGAGCTGCTCACGAATGATAAGCACCTCACCACATTACAACTATCTCTTTTGGGCTCTGCCCCGGAAATTGTGCACATGTCATGTGATTGGACTTCCTCAGAGATCTTTTATTTCCTTCCACACCTGCTCATCCATCACTCTTTTTCAGGACCTGGGGGAGATGGAAGACATGAATTAGAGCTGACATGTGGGAACATTTCAAAGTTCATTTTGTGCAGATTGTGACTTTTTAATTAGTGGTGATTACAATTCAACAAAAGTGACATTTGTGCCAGGTGACAGTGTGGATCAGAGACTCCCCTTCTATATATCACTTATGTCCATGAACCTCTGTCACTCTGCCAATATCCAAAGCCTTCTCTTCTGCAATAGTTAGAATGGCTTTGGCAGCAGAGTCACCCTTGAATCTCTGCTTCTCCCTGGATATGTCTTATCACTTGCAACAAGAGAAGACATTCAGCCATGATAATAAAATGTGAGGCTGGATGAACACAGCAGGCCAAGCAGCATCTCAGGAGCACAAAAGCTGACGTTTCGGGCCTAGACCCTTCATCAGAGAGGGGGATGGGGGGAGGGAACTGGAATAAATAGGGAGAGAGGGGGAGGCGGACCGAAGATGGAGAGCAAAGAAGATAGGTGGAGAGGGTGTAGGTGGGGAGGTAGGGAGGGGATAGGTCAGTCCAGGGAAGACGGACAGGTCAAGGAGGTGGGATGAGGTTAGTAGGTAGCTGGGGGTGCGGCTGGGGGTGGGAGGAAGGGATGGGTGAGAGGAAGAACCGGTTAGGGAGGCAGAGACAGGTTGGACTGGTTTTGGGATGCAGTGGGTGGGGGGGAAGAGCTGGGCTGGTTGTGTGGTGCAGTGGGGGGAGGGGATGAACTGGGCTGGTTTAGGGATGCAGTGGGGGAAGGGGAGATTTTGAAACTGGTGAAGTCCACATTGATACCATATGGCTGCAGGGTTCCCAGGCGGAATATGAGTTGCTGTTCCTGCAACCTTCGGGTGGCATCATTGTGGCAGTGCAGGAGGCCCATGATGGACATGTCATCAAGAGAATGGGAGGGGGAGTGGAAATGGTTTGCGACTGGGAGGTGCAGTTGTTTGTTGCGAACTGAGCGGAGGTGTTCTGCAAAGCGGTCCCCAAGCCTCCGCTTGGTTTCCCCAATGTAGAGAAAGCCGCACCGGGTACAGTGGATGCAGTATACCACATTGGCAGATGTGCAGGTGAACCTCTGCTTAATGTGGAATGTCATCTTGGGGCCTGGGATGGGGGTGAGGGAGGAGGTGTGGGGACAAGTGTAGCATTTCCTGCGGTTGCAGGGGAAGGTGCCGGGTGTGGTGGGGTTGGAGGGCAGTGTGGAGCGAACAAGGGAGTCACGGAGAGAGTGGTCTCTCCGGAAAGCAGACAGGGGTGGGGATGGAAAAATGTCTTGGGTGGTGGGGTCGGATTGTAAATGGCGGAAGTGTCGGAGGATAATGCGTTGTATCCGGAGGTTGGTAGGGTGGTGTGTGAGAACGAGGGGGATCCTCTTGGGGCGGTTGTGGCGGGGGCGGGGTGTGAGGGATGTGTCACGGGAAATGCGGGAGACGCGGTCAAGGGCGTTCTCAATCACCGTGGGGGGGAAGTTGCGGTCCTTAAAGAACTTGGACATCTGGGATGTGCGGGAGTGGAATGTCTTATCGTGGGAGCAGATGCGGCGGAGGCGGAGGAATTGGGAATAGGGGATGGAGTTTTTGCAGGAGGGTGGGTGGGAGGAGGTGTATTCTAGGTAGCTGTGGGAGTCGGTGGGCTTGAAATGGACATCAGTTACAAGCTGGTTGCCTGAGATGGAGACTGAGAGGTCCAGGAAGGTGAGGGATGTGCTGGAGATGGCCCAGGTGAACTGAAGGTTGGGGTGGAAGGTGTTGGTGAAGTGGATGAACTGTTCGAGCTCCTCTGGGGAGCAAGAGGCGGCGCCGATACAGTCATCAATGTACCGGAGGAAGAGGTGGGGTTTGGGGCCTGTGTAGGTGCGGAAGATGGACTGTTGCATTCAGCCATGAGTTTGACCAGTAGGCTTTATGGAGAAAATGAAACTTGAACACTGTTGAGGGACCCTGTGAGGGATGTGCATGAGATGTCACATTGTTGAGAATGCATATCTACGTCTCCTATTGTTGGAGGATATAATTTGAAGCAGAGGAATGACAGGAGATCCATGGCATCTAATGCAGTAGGATGCTAGGGAGGTCAGAGTGAGAGGACTTGCAGTTGAAAGTGGGATGCTATTTTCCTTTTCTACCTTCATAAAGTCATCAAACCTTTTTACAGGCCACAGTCCATATTCTCAGGACCACATTGTGGCTGATGACTGCTTCAGAGTCATCCAGTCATATCTGTTTACTAACTCAGTCCCTCCGATTTGGGGAAATAACACGTTTCTTCAGGGCCTCAAAGCCTCCAGTCAGTAAAAAGAGGCAACAGAATATTGAAAAACAAACAATCTCTCATACAGCATATAGTTCAGGTCTGCAATGTGCTGCCTGAAGTGTGATAGTGGCAAGCTCAACCATGGCATTTTGAGAGGGCATCAGTTGATTATTTAGGTAGAAACAATGAACAGGGCTTGGGGAAAAATGCAGGAAAGTAGCACAAAATCAAAGTGTTCATTCACTGTGCCAATGCAGTCATGATGGGCTGAATATCCTCATTTTGCACTGCAGTAGAAAATAGAACACAAAACAGGCCAGCACAGGAACAGACCCTTCAGACCACAATATTGTGTCGAACATGACACCAAATTACTCTCAGCCCTTCTGCCTGCCCTTTGTCCATGTCCCTCCATTCCTTGCCTATTCATGTGTTTATCTACAAGTCCCATAAACGCCCCTACTGTATTTGCCTCCACAACCACTCTGGCAGCATGCTTCAGACTCTGACCACTCTGTGAGTGGGGAAAGAAACTTGCTCCTCACATCTCGATTGAACCTCCTCCCCCACCCCACCCAACCTTAAATGCATGCCCCCTAGTTTCAGATGTAAAGTATTTCTGAAAATGCGGTCCTCCTGACTCCTGCTCACAGTCCTTTTAAACCTCAATACTTTTTGTGACAGAACGCATTGTTAAGTTCAGGCCGTGTGGATGGTCAGGAAAGTGCCATGCCCTTACATGAGTGAAACAGCTATTGGAAAGGAACAGGCTGCAATGCTTGAGTTCCTTACTTGCTGTCCGTGCTTCCAATGCGAACCGTCTTGTTCCAGTAAAATGTTTCCTCAATACTCAGGTTCTCTGAATCATTATTTCGTACTAAATTGTAGCTCTGTTACTCCACAGCATTGAAAGATGAAAAGTCAACTGTTACAGAACAGTCACTACTTGGAATACATTTGTGAATATCATAATAGAACAGAGAATATGTTTGCTCACGAACACCACAAGATAAAGGCAATGAAGAAGGTGAATTCTGTCCACAAATGGTGCATTTCATGTTGGTGTAGTTAACAATTTACAAAATTGGCCCTGATTTTGTATAATTTATGATGGCAAGTTCAGGATTTAGCAGAAGCACAGATTAACATGAAAATCCTCAAATTGCGATCGATCGGCCACTGCTCCTTCACAAACTATACTGTAAACCCTCTGCCACCAAAAATCCTACACCTCACTCCCTCCAATCCTTAAACGTCTCAGGGTTTACAGTCGGCAAAATTAAATGATGTGGTGAGAAGTTCCCTTTTTGGATGATAGTAAGCTCATCTTGTCCAATTCTAGGTAACATGGCTCTCATCAATAATTGTAGCTGGACAACTATATCGCCCCTGAAAAATACTGCCTTATTTTTTCATAGAAATTGCTATAGAATCTCTACAGTGTGGAAACAGGGCCTTTGGCCCAACAAGTCCACACTGACCCATCCTCCTGTAACTCACCAAATCTCCACATCCCTGAACACTACAGGCAATTTAGCATGGCCAATCCACCTGGCCTGCACATCTTTGGACTGTTGCAGTAAACCCATAGGAAACCCACAGAGACATGGGGAAAATGTGCAAACTCCACACAGACAGTCCCCTGAGAATGGAGTATGAACCTGGGTCCCTGGCACTGTGAGGCATCAGTGCTTACCACTTTACCACTGTACCACCCCATTGAGATGCTGTTGAACATATCATTTATGGTTATTTATTAGATTTTCTGAACTGCATTGCTAAACTTTTTAAAACATGTGTTTCATATTTTACCCTGTATCGCAAGTTTGGGTATCTTCCAAACTTTTAATTTTACAGAGTTAATTTCTTTTAATACTTTTCATTTCTGTTTCACGGCCTGTGAGTGCACTTTAAAGTAATCGACTGGATATACAACTGGATGCCAGCACTGCCCCATCATGCTGAGAATCCTCAGTCATACAATCCAGATTATCATGAATCAACCTTTTTTTTAGAAAAAGCTTTTCAACTCCTCTGGTTCTTTTGTTAATGGTATAAAATTTGTTACCTGATTACTGAGCCTCTTGCCAATGGTAACAATTTATCCTTATTTGGTCGAGTAAAAGTCCTCAAGGTTTAATACTTTGTTAATTAATATTAATCAATCTCCAACCTAATGGACTTTGCAATTAGTTTTCTTGTGTATATTACGACGCCTGTTCCCAGAATGTTAAAATTTCCATACTCCTTCCTTCATCACCATTGTTGATTATTCGAATATATATCCTGCTATCTGTCTCAAAAACGGTAAAGATCCACTGTGGGAAGACTTTTCTCCATGCTCTGGATTGTACAGGTATCTCGTCTCCCAGCCTGTCACACTGAGTTTACCTTTCTGCTTCTTAATTCATCTTGCACAGAAAATATTGAGGGATCACAGTAAGCAATAAATTAATAATTCTTTCTCTCCTGGCAATAACAAAGTGTTCGACCATATCTTGAAAACAGTAATAGTTGAATAGAGCTGGTCAGCTTCATAGTGCAAATCTCAGTTATACATGCTGCCTTGGCAGGAAGCCAGTTCACAAACTATAGGATCAGTGAGCAAAGTCTTTTATTGTTAATTACAGAAAGATGAAGCAGTATCCATCTTAATTTACAACACTTCCATAAATTGGTGAAATTACTGAGTCACTCCAGAGAATACGAGTAAAATGTGACTTGTGTTACAGGTGAAGCATTTTACTTGTAATTTGTATTGTGAGAAAATGTAACAGATAATAATTTGAAAGGGGCCCCAGACCTTTAGATCAATAAATTGAATGATTTCCGTGTCTTTCTATTTGCCAACCACAGTGAAGTGATTCAGTATGGTGTTCATTCCCTTATTTGTATCTTACCGTTGAAATTCTTAAAGATTCTTAAGCCAAATAAGAATATAAACAAATAACTGTGGAAGAATAAGCTATATTTGTAAAGTAGAATGTATCACCTGAAGGAAAAGGTTGAAGACAGTTAAGGCAAACTATTTCTCTCTGTCCACCAATTATGTAGAGCGAAAGGAGGCAAACAGATAAGCAGAGATTCTTAACAGTGGATCCCAGCCAATATTTTGTTCAAACATATAGATTTATCATTTCAGTTTAATGCAATTTCTGCTTTTATTACTTTAATGGTTCTAATATTTCACCATTCAAGTACTGCTTTATATTTGACTTCCTTGTATTTACAATGAACTAAAAGCTTATAAAAACAATTTGTAACGGCTACATATACCACATGAAGTGGGATATGAGCCTATGTTATCTTTTCTCAAATATTTAGATAGAGTGGAAGTATAAAATCTAAACTATATCTTGAGTTGCAAAATAATATAGATGAGTAGAAGAAGGATTTCTAAAGGGAGGGAGACTCTTGCAAATATGTAAGCAATGAGGGAATGCCAAGGTATGGAGAGAAAATGGCTCAGTTGTTGGCAAAGCTGCCTCACAGTGCAAGGCTGCTGGTTCACTTCCAGCCTCGGGTGACTGTGTGGTGCTAGCACATTCTTCCCGTGTCAACGTGAGTTCCTTCCAGGTGCACTGTTTCCTCCCACAATCCAAAGATGTGCAGGTTCGGTGGATTGGCCAGAACAACATGCAGGGTTACGACGATGGGGGGAGATTGTGGGTTGAATGTTCTTCGGAAGGTCGGTGCAGACTCGATGGGCTGAATGGCTTCTTGGTGCACTGTCAGGATCCTAAGTAATGGGGAGCAGCTTAGGCTGGGACAGGGAGAGGGAAAAGGAAGAAGCAGGACCCTTAGAGTCATGATGACTGAGAGATTATTGAAGCTGGACATGGTAATCGTAGTCATGATGGGAGATGAGTGGGTTAAAATGTGTTGTTTCAGTGTACTTTATTTTTCATGCCCTGAGACAAAGCAGTGGTAACATTGAAACATTTGACTTGGCTCAGCTCCTCATGATGAAACACTGAAGCAAAAAGATAAAGAGCTTTGGGCTTGAGGTTCTGGATAGTTTTGCGGGTTCAACATCTTGGACGAGTCTGCCACTAAACTACGTTGTAATGACCTCGCAACTGCCTTGCCTGGCCAGAATCTTGGTAATTCTGAGCAGGCCAAAATAATGTATATCAAATCTATATTCCTGTATTTTAGTTCGCATCACATCATTTATTATCGTATGTTGGAAGGTGATAACTACCAGATTTATTAAACTGTAATTGGAGTGTTAAACAGAAGCAATGACACACTGTAGATTTTATGGTAGATGCAAGCTTAATTATTTCTTGTCAAGTTGATTAAAAATAACAAATAGTCACATCTGCTCCGCCAAACTGCAATGTAAATGTTAAATTTGCACAGTAAGCCTTTTTATTCCCATGGCCCACAAAGTGTGTATGGCCTGTCTACCTCTCTTTGAAATCTTCTCACAAATCTATTCAATCTAAAATGACGAGTACTTTTCAAAAGCATGGCTTTGACAAAACAAATTAACATATGTCCCCCGAACTCAGAAAGAACTGCAAATTGAGAAGATTAGATTAGATTAGATTCCCTACAGTGTGGAAACAGGCCCTTCGGCCCAACAAGTCCATGCCGCCCCTTGAAGCATTCCACCCAGACCCATCCCCCTATAACCCAGGCATCCCTGAACACTATGGGCAATTTAGCATGGCCGATCCACGTAGCCTGTACATCTTTGGACTGTGGGAGGAAACCTGAGCACTTGGAGGAAACCCGCACAGACACACGGAAAATGTGCAAACTCCACACAGACGGTTGCTCGAGGCTGGAATCGAACCCGGGTCCCTGGTGCTGTGAGGCTGCAGTGCTAACCATCTCCTGTAGTAACTGACTAAGACAATAACACTGCATCAAATAAGTTTGTCTATTTCTGCTTAAGAACCTAGTTTTGAACTCCAAGCGTATCACAAGACAGAAAACACACCACCAAAAAAAAAATTTTGATTCAACTATTGCAGACTATTCATCTACAAATTGGTCTGAATTTATTTCCTAGTTCTTTACTCTTTTTTCTCTTGTTGCTAACAGAGATGTAGAAGGTGTGAAAGATAAAGAAAGATATGCGATACAGGTATGGAAGCAGATACCACAGTCAAGATAACTTCAGATTTGGCGCACTTTTGGACTTGTACAACTTCTTAGTTTCCTTCAGCAATGATACTGCCAAAATTTTGCCATCTGCACAAGGGCAAACATGGCACGTGTACTCACAGGATGAACCTGAGGTTCTGGCTTCTTCCATTTATCCTCTCCCTATCCCAGCAGCCTATGCTGCTTTCCATTACTTAGAATCCTGAAAGCGCCATTCAATGGGACCGGATTTTTGGATGGATTTTCACAGCCAGATAGCAAAAGGCCAGTGGGAAATGTTTTTTTTCTTGTTCCTGATGGCTGCCACAGAACCACTTAATGCCCTGTGAAGCATCACTTGACTGAGGATGAGCTAATTCCAACACCGGCTTGGGAAGAGTTCCTGCCTCAGAGAGCTGACAGCCAGTAGGGGAATGGTGACCAATGCTTGGACTGCATCCAGTCCCAGCGAGGAGCAGTCAGAATCCCAGATGGAAGTGGAACACTGGTGAGATCGCAGAGGGACGCACTGTGAACTGAGATGGGTGTTCGGGGTGCAAAGCTATAAGAGCTATGAGAATGCACCAGACACTAAAAAGGGTTCTCAGTTGTGAAAGGAAGCCCATAGTGGAGTTCTTTTCATATTAGAGGCTTGAGCATGCTATCCATCCAGTCATCCCTTTATTTCCTGATGGCCTTGCACTGGACTGAAAATTGTCGCAGGGCAGGAATCGGTGTTTTGCTAATCATTCATTAGCTTAAGGGTCTCTCTCGACTGAGGGTTGGAGGGTCGTGTTAAGCTTCATCAACCCTCTTAAAACTCAGAGGCAGAAATTCAGAGCAAATTTAAGACTACAATCTTTTCCTAATTATAGTTTCTTATTTTGCTGCACTGACTGATTATTTCCTCCTGTGTGCATTTCAGATGGAAATTGTTTTTGATTCTAACCTACTACTTATAAATTAATGTTTGAGCTCCAAAGTTGAAGTGTAAACACAAAAAATGGTTGTTTAATTAAAATGTTCCTATTCCAAATACAAAGTTAATGTTGAGTAATGCAGTTGCGGATGAGTGTATTTTATCCTATTGATGCATTAAACAAAATAATACCATTGAAAAGACGCTGTAGCAGATTTTGCTGCATTTAGTCCACATAGATGATGTTTTTTACATTTGCAATGAAGTTATCTTTAATCAAATACCTTTGATGTACATGCTACTCAATTACAATGCTTACTTTGCATTGTCTTAACACTTTGCGAACAAAGTAAGCCTTGCAGTTTGTAAAATTGCCTTCAGTACAAAATAATTTAGGAAACTATAATGTTCCATGCATGTAAAGATTATCCCAAAACATTGCCTACAACATTTGCTTCAGTAATAATTTCCAACACAACTCTATCCAAAATTGGACTTTGAAATGGTTTTGCTTTTTTTGTAGCTGTTGTTCCATTTAGTTGAAAGTGAGGAATTCACTTTCAAATCTATATTCAACAGTTATCATTGCAATCAGAAGAAAACTAGCTCTGTACCATTCAAACTGCTGTAATTGTCTGCTTATTTGCCTGTCTTTATCTCTCCCAATCCCTTTACCCCTCCTTACTGTGCACAACATCTTAGTCATATATACCAGAATGCAAATGGGGCAATATAATTCAATACACGAAATAACTTTGATTACGTTATAACTTTCAATGAAGAATAAGCATGCCTATATTGTGGCTTTGTCGATCTGACTCTATACACTGACTTATCTTGCAAGCTCACCCCTTTTTATCATAGCATCACAAAATTGTAACGGTGTAGAGAGAGGCCATTCAGTCCATTATTCCAGCACTAGCTCTTCAAATGAGCATCTGGAGTCAACCTCCTTTTCTCTACCCTTGTACACTATTTATATCCAAAAAATTAACCAAGACTGTCTGAAATACTTCATGGTTTTTATAGCCTTTCTCACATGCCCACCTATCCATCCACCACTGACATGTACTGCATCCTTTTTTGATGTTTATTGCTGATAATCATCCTCATCAAATGTGCTATTTCCATGTGGTCCACACATGCCATTACAGATCCCAATCTGGTCTTTCCCATCTTTGCAAGCATCCTGGTAACATGTAAATTGATGCCATGTCATGGAATCACCATCTTCCTCATCTTCCTCTTCACCGCACCCCCCCCCCCCCACCCCCGACCTTGAATTTATCTGTAGATATTATGTGCTCATTACTTCATTCTTCCTAGGGATTTAGTCTTTGTTGCTATGCAATATTGCAGCACATTGTTGTTAGTCTGGAGGCAATGGCTGGGGAGTACAGAATTCCTTCTCAGGACCTGATCAGACATCCGAACCATGACTTGAGCAATGATACCCATCTTCTTAAGGATTCTTCATGATAATTGCACAATAACTGAGTGTTCAATTGCATTTGAAGGGTGCACTTTAACAGGAAAGTCAGTTGTGCTGTTATATATGGGAACAGACTAAAAATGAGGTGCTTGAGTTTGGAGATGTTTCCAATATAATGGTATACCACCAGGATTGGTCCAGTTTCCACTGTGTCATGTAATTTATTTAAATAATTTGGATGTGAATATGGGAGGTATGGTTGGTAAGTTTGCAGATGAAATCAAAATTGGTAGTGTAGTGGACAGTGAAGAAGATTATCTTAGAGTACAAAAGGCCAATGGACCAAGGAATGGCAACAATGGAGTTAAATTAAAATAAATGTGTTACATTTTGGTAAAGTGAAACGGGGCAGGACTTATACAATTAACGATAGAGCCCTGGAAAGCATTACCAAACAAAGAGACCTAGTGTGCAGGTGCATAGTTCCTTGGAAGTGGAGTCGCAGGTAGACAGGATGGTGAAGAAGGCAATTGACACATGCCTTCATTGGTTAGAACATTGAGTGTAGGAGTTGGGACATCATGTTGCAGCTGTAAAGGGCATTGGTAAGGCCCCCTTTGGAATACTGCATACCATTCTGTCCCATCCACTATAGGAAGGATGCAGTTAAACTTGAGAGGGTACAGAAAAGATTTACAAGGATGTTGCTGGGACTGAAGGGTTTGAGTTACAGGGAAAGGCTGTATAAGCTGGGACATTTTTCTCCAGAATATCAAAGGCTGAGGGCCAACCTTGTAGCAGTTTATAAAATAATGACGGACATGAATCAAGTGAATAGCCAAAATCTTTTTCCCAGCATGGGAGAGTCCAAAACAAGACAGCATATGTTTAAGTGGAGACGAGAAAGATTTCAAAGGGACCTAAGGGGCAACAGTTTCATGCAGAGGGTGGTGAGTGTATGGAAGGAGCTTCCAAAGGAAGTGGTGGAGGCTGGTACAATTACAACATTTAAAAGGCATCGAGATGGATATGTGAATGGGAAGGGTTTAGAGATATGGGCCAAATGCTGGCAAATGGGGCTAGATGTATTTAGGGTATCTGGTTGACATGGACGACTTGGACTGAAAGGTCTGTTTCCGTGCTGTACACCTCCATGGCTGTACTTTTCTATAAGTCACCAAGATCAGGAATTATCAGGATCCATGTGATCTTTGAAAATGCCTCAGGCTAAAGTCAAAGTTTCAATGTGTCATTTCATTGACCTTTCCACTATCCTTCACACTCAAGTGCACAAGCATTATTCAATATGAGGACATGATAACAGAACTGCCACATTTTGTGTTGACAGAGATCTTTCGATGTATTTCAATATGAAGACGGCCTTTTATCAGAATCTGACTACCTGTATCAGAGCCTGAGGTGTAAATCCATCTCACACCATCATGAATTGCCAAAGTGTGAAGCAGGTATTCAATAACGATGGCCCTGCAATTCAGCATCTTCATGTCCACTTTATTGGTTTGACCATTCTACTGTCTCTTCATGTCTCAAAATCCACCTTCTGTGCTCTAAGTTACAGATTATGACACATTCAGATCTATAAGAAGACCATAAGAAATATAAGGAGTAGGCCATTGGTACCTTGAACTTGCCCTTTCTTTCAATAGGATCATCACTGATCTCCGCGATGCCTTCCCACATTACTGATATTTCTGAATTCCCTTTAACTTTGAGTTTGTCTTTCCCTTCCCAATACATCACTTCAGCATTTTCCTTTTCCATGTGTCTCTAGCAGTCTTGAGTTTCGTTATTTATCTGCGTGTATTAACCCATCTTAAGTTTAGTCTTTCTGGAACTTGAAAATCCACAAATTTCCTTTTTTCTTTCCGCTCATTGTCAACCATGAAGTTCATAGCTGCATCTTCCTTGCTTCTATCGTTGTTTTAAATGTCTATTACCAGTACACAGCAAGGAATCTGACACAAAAGCTCATCCAGCTTGGGCTGTAAGGTCAAAATGCTGGATTGCTTTTATCTCAATTTATTTTAACACTTTTACTCAAGAAAGAGAAAACACATGGAAGGAGGAATTGGGTAGGCATAATGCAGTCAGAGACATAAAATAATTTTGCTGGGAACAGATAAAGAAATACTTCTGACATCACATAGACTGTAGCTACTCAGATGTCTGCAGTTTCAAATTTTCAAAAGTGAAGGGTATGTTTTAACACCTACACAGCCCCAAATATGTTTTGAGTCTGTGGCTGAAATCAAGACATAACAACAATTTGAGACACTTTTACTGGATCCCATATTTGTTGGAAGAAAAGTACAGAATAATATGATAGCTTATCCAATTGTAAGAATGTAACAGAACAGTTCTCATATAACTTAACTCCAGAAACAAAAGCCTCAAATTATAGGAATCTCAACATGATTTAGTAAAAATAACATTTTAAATTAGAACTTAATATATTGAGGAAAGCCTAGTGTGAGAATTAGATGTAGTAAGAATTTGCCATCTTTATCAACTCTATTTAATTCCTCCATGGGAAATACAATAGAAATGTAATGTGTTATGATTAATCTTTATGACCAAGAATATCTCTATTAAGTGCTGATTTTGGCCCAAATTTGCTCAAATTTATTGTGCTTCCTTTGAAGGTTTTTTTTATTCAAGTAGTTGCTCAAATTTATTTGCATATCAACATACAGTAAATTTTCTATGGACAAGCGCAGATGGGCTGCATTTTAAAACTTTATTCTAAATGTTACTGTGTTATAAAATGTTATTTGATATATTTAAGAGTGGAAATTCAGCACAGTTTTGTTAACACAGCTGAAAATTGATTCATACCGAGAGACACACATTTTACTCAGTCTTGAACACCATCTGTGAGTAACCTGATTATAAAAAACTGAAATTGACTGAAAGAATTAAAAAAGAGCATTTACTAGATGGTAGTCACTTTCTTAGTAGCTTAAAAGTAAATAAATGCTTGAAATCTGTTTAAAGGTGTACAGGCACATAAAAATCAAAGCTAAATAAGAGCCTCCTCAAAGTCCTGAAATGAGGCAACATGGGATCAATCACAACGAGAATTCATTTAATTTGCAATTGTGACTAGCTGCCTTTGGGGTTGTCTTCCAGCTCGTTTTATTTTTACCTGATGCAAAACATCACAGAAACTTAATTTCTGTTGAATATAATTGGCACTTGAAATTCCTTGATTTTTTTGATGGTATCTGGCCAGCTTCAGGAAAATTGTACTGAAAAAGTTGTGGAGTTCAGCAGAAACTCTTACTCATTGTTGTTGACCAATTAGGAAAATGTAAGACAAGGATGCATATTGATACCTATTATATCGAAGTTAACCTCAGATACAGAAAGAAAAATACAAATCAAAACCATTTCAATCAAACCAACGTCATTTTAAAAACTTACAATTATTATTCATTAGTCACATGCATGGTATAAGAATGTAACTCACCTAGAATTACCAGCTCACAATATAATTCATTTTGCATCTTTATCACCATATAATATTGTAAACACCATAAAAACTAATAATGACTAGCATAGTAAGGGATCCCATCTTTGAAGTTAATACACGAAGATTTATCTACAAATGTAATATTTATTACAGATTAAATGTGAGCACAAAACCAGAAGCCTCTAAAGAGAATAAGATCTATTTTATGAAATCTTCATTATTTAGACAATATTGAGATTTATAATCCACTGTATCAGGACTGGATGATATCTATATTTTAATTATATCCTCATTGAACTAGACACTGTTATTTATCATAAGGCTAGAATTACGAACTCTGAATTTAATTATTTCCAATGTGGGATTTGTTCTTACTGATATCTAATGAGCAAAGCAATCATAAATGTGGCTTGAGTTGGCTATTAAGTTAACCATTTGAGACAAATATGTATGTCAATTACAAGGCAACAGGCCTATTTAACTGACTACAGACAATTTATCAACAGTTAGCATTTGTCAAAGAAGGGATATCTAATGTTGTACATGCCAATTTTGTTCAGATAATTTCTGAGTGCAACATGAATTGTTCACTATATTAAGGAATACACAAATCTTGAAAAAAAACTGAGTATTTTTTCATTGTTGTATTAGGAATAGCTGTTAGATTCATAGCAGTATAATTTATGTTTGCAAATGTACATGGTCTATAAAAATCCAAATTATTCCATGCAACATCATGTGATACGTAAATCATCTGTAAAGTCTTCCCGACACTATTTGACAGCAAATGCTGACTTACAATGTGTATACTTTCTAGTGATGATTTTACTAACGTTAGGTTAATTTCAGACATGCTAACACCACACATCTTCCTGCAAATACTTTCTAGTATTGGGTTTTCAGGAAGATTTTAAATATCTCCATTAATATTTAGATATTACCCCAGGCTGTTTGATGACATGATGAGCAGGACTCCAAAATCCATCTTTTATTTCAAAGGTTGGAGGATTGATGAGTAATCAGCAGGACTGATTTTGCAGTAAACACCAATCCCTCCCCTGACTCTGAGAGACACAGACAAAGCACACTCCTGTGTGTGTGACCCTGAAAAAGCACTCAAGTAGATAATAGCCTAGCTAGAAAAATCTCACATTGTTCAAATAAGTGGGAATGGTCACCTTCAAAAGTTTTACTTTCATTTTTTCCCTCATTTCCTCATACAGAGATGAGATTACAAAATGCCATACATTGGTCTCGGTGAGATATATGCTCTCATGAAATTATCAAAAATTGTAAATCAGTCTGAACATAGTTTCTGATAACAAAACTCTGCATCCTGTTATCACATTATTTTG
Source organism: Stegostoma tigrinum (assembly GCF_030684315.1). NCBI lineage: Eukaryota > Metazoa > Chordata > Chondrichthyes > Orectolobiformes > Stegostomatidae > Stegostoma > Stegostoma tigrinum. Next base: position 57,083,397 of record NC_081368.1, on the reverse strand, counting down.
ACCTTTTCCATTGTTGATTCATTTATTTAATTAAAGGAAAATTGGCATAAATTTGCTTTGAAATAAGCTGTTTATTAAAACTTTTGAGACAAATGTACTTACTAATTTTGAGGCAACAGACTACTCATCTGGATACACATAACAACTGTTTACAGTTTTAAAGCGAGTTAATTTACATTTTTTTATTGGTCCTGCCCTTAATTCTGTCATTACAGCATCTGTCCACCAGGTGGTAATATTAAGCAAATCTCAAAGGCTTTTGTTCAGAAATCAATAATTTGCAGTCTTGAAGAAGTCATACCAATAAAATATCAGACTCAAAATGGTTACACTTTTTCTCTCTCCTCAAATGTTGCCAGACCTGCTGAGTTTCTCTGGCATTCTCTGTTTTTAATTCAGAAAGCATTTAAATCGCTTCGATTTTCTTCCTTGATAACTTCAAGTAAACTTTAAGTTTCACCCTTTCAGTTCCTTTTAGTTTTGAATTATATTTAAGTCACTTTGTGTGGATCCCTTCTTCTAAAAGTTTACAAGAAGGCAATGTGTCTCATGGAAAAATAAATTGGAATTTTGCAAGTCTGCTCTGTTAAAGGAAAAGATGGAATAACAAGTCCTGTACATGGTAGAATTAAAATAAGCCAGGTGTAGGATCTAGTTCAAAATGTAATTCATAAAATTGACATAAATGTACTTGCTCACATCAACAAAACAGCTAACTTTAAACTGTATTTGATGCTTTAGAATCTTATTGTTCCCTCTCAGTTTTAAATCTAATGGGGGAAAAGTCATAGAATCACTACAGTGTGGAAGCAGGCCAATCGGCCTATTGAGTCCGCACTGAACCTCTGAAGTACATCCTACCCAGTCTCACCCCTCACTCTATCGCCCTGCATTTCCCGTGGTTGATGCACCTAACCTGTACATCTTTGGACTGTGGAAGGAAACTGGAGCACCCGGAGGAAATCTATGTAGATACAGGGAGAATTTGCAAACTCGACATGGACGGGAGTCAAATTACTGAGCGAGCGTGCCACTGATGAAGTACATATGTTGAATTTATTTTATGTTATTCCTTCTCGTATTCACAATTTTCAGATAACAATTAGTTGAATGCTGGCATTCAATTCAGTTGCTGATCAATTGGAATTATATTTGATCGTTAAAGTGGACATGAACTCAATAGTGAGAAAAGATACTCATTCCAGTGAATCTGCAAGGGTAGAGCTTAGGAAACCCAAGGGATAGAAAATGATAATTGGGGTTATGTGCCTGAAACTGCAGTGCTACTGCTGTGGAAGATGTTAAATATGAAATTAGAGATGCAAGCCATAAAGGTACAGCTGTAATTATGGGCAGCTTTAATCTGCACATAGATTGGACCAATCATATCAGTAACAATGCCATAAAGAAGGAGGTTTTGGAGTGTGGTTGTACATTTTTTTTTCTGGATCAACATATCGGTGAAACAACTCGAGGACAATTTGTCACAAATTGACTATTGTGTAATGAGAAAATTTGGCAATCTAGCTGTGTCAGACCTCTTGGGGAAGAGTGACCATAATATGATACAATCCTTAATTAGAGCTGTAGAGTGGTGTAGTCGATTCTGTGACTAAGTTCCTCAATTAAAATAGAGGAAACTATGATGCTATAGATCTGAGTGGGCTATGATAAATTGGTAAGTGTTACTTAAAGGGTTAACAGTGGATACGTAATGGTGGAAATTTAAAGACAGAACCAAAGCAATTATTTATTACTGTCTGGCATAAAAAAAATTTAAAAAGGCAAAAGTGACCTGACTATGGGAAGGGAACAAGGGAAATTAGGGATAGTATTAGATCTAAGTGGGCATACAAAAGAGCAGCAGGCTGTTGACTGGGAGCAGTTAAGAAATTAGCAAAGGAGACCGAAGGGATTGATTAAAAGGGGTAAAACAGAGTGCATGAATAAGCTTGCAGGGAATGTTCAAATGAATTATCACAGCTTCTATAAGTATGTGAAGAGAAAAAAAAAGATTAGCGAAGACAAATGTAAATCCTTTATAATCAGAAACAGAGGAATTGAAAATGGGGAACAAAGTGATGACAGGCCAGTTAAGGGCATTTTTTGGTTCTATCTTCACAAAGGAGGATGCAAAGAATATCCCCAAAATGACAGGGAACACATGCCTAGTGAGAGACAGCCACTAAAGGGAATAAGTATTTGTAGGGAAATGGTTTTTGGAAATTGAATGAAATTAAAGGCTGATAAATCTCCAAAACCTAATAATCTACATCCCAGAATACTTAAATAAATGGCCCAAGAAATAGTTGATGCTTTGGTGGAAAACTCTCAAAATTATATAGATTCTGAAACAGTTCCTACAGATTGAAGGGAAGCTAATGTAACCCCACTATTAAAAAAAAGGAAGTAGAGAGAAAACAGGGGATTATAGACCAGAGACAAAAATAGAAATTGCTGAAAAAACTTTGCAGGTCTGGCAGCATTGGCACAGAGAAATCAGAGTTAACATTTTGGGTCAAGTGACCCTTCCTCAGTTTTTGGTTTTTACGATGGATTATAGACCAGTTAGCCTGACACTGGAAATAAGTAAATCCTAGAGACTATTATAGAAGATTTAATAGCTGAGCACTTGGAAAATAGTGACAGGATTTGATCGGATCAGCATGGATTTATGAAAGGAAGATCATGCTTCACAAACCTATTGGAATTTTTTGATGATGTAACTAGTAGAATTTTGCAGACAACACCAAGCTGAGTGCGAAGGTGAACTGTGAGGAGAATGCAGAGGTGTTTTGATGTGATTTGAACTAATTGAAGTGAATGGAAAAAGGCATGACAGATGAAATATAATGTGGATAAATGTGAGGTTATACACTTTGGAAGTAAAACTGGAGGACAGATTATTACCTGAATCACGATCGATTGGACGCAGGGGAGCATGCAGGTTCAGCAAGAGTTGAAGAAGGCAAATGAGGTTTGATTTGATCTGTTATGATATTTATTAAATGGTACGCTGTAATCACAGTGCAAGGATTCAAGTAATAGAGCAAGGGTAACCTGTTACAATTGTACAGGGCCTTGGTTAGAATATACCTGGAGCACGGTATTACAAATCAAACTTACCTCAGAGAATCACGGCTTTGTTTCCAGGAGCAGATTCAGAGGGAAGACCACACGGACTATGGTTAGTGTCAATCAAACTTATCCCAGGCTGACAGAAAAGAAGTGACATCTCAGCAGAGTTTTGAGCTGATTGACTGGTAGGAAATCTGTCCTAGACTTTTTAAAAAAAATCTGCAAAACTAATTAATAAATAATTAACGAACCAGGGATTAGCTCACGGATAAATTAATGAACTTAGTTGAGATGGCTGAGCAGGCGGATGTGTTGTAGCTGTATGATGTGGGAGCTAGCTGATCTCATTGTGAACTGCAGTGACCACGTCTGCAGCAGGTGTTGGTTGCTCGAGAACTTTTGGCTCAAATGTTATGAGCTGGAGTCCAAGCTTCAGACAATGCGGCACAACTGAGAGGGGGAGAGTTACCCAGACGGTCTGTTTCAGGACCCAGTCACAACTGGTAGATTAAATACCACAAATTCAGTCAGTGGCCAGGGACGGCAGGGTATGACTACAAATGAGGCAGGATTCCTAGGATGTCAGGGTTGATGTACGAGGAGAGATAGGATTGCTTAGCGCTATATTCATTGCACTTTTCAGAAGAATGAAGGACATCTCATAGAATCCCATAAATTTCTAACAGGACAAGACAGAATAAACATGAGAAGGATGATACTGATGACAGAAGAGTAGTGAGCCAGGGGCCACAGCCTAAGAATATAGGGTAGATTATTTAGGTCAGAGATGAGGGGAAATCTTTTTACCCAGAGAGTAGTCAGCCCGTGGAATTCTCTGCTACAGAAAACAGCTGAGGCCAGAAATGTTGATATTTTCAAGAAATAGTTGGATATAGTTCATAGGATGAAAGGGATCAAAGGATATGGTGCAAAGGTGGAAACAGGGCACTGAATAGCATAATCAGCCATGATTATATTGAATGGCAGATAAGGTTTCACAGAGTTGAATGGCCTTCTCCTGTTCCTATTTTCTATGTTTCAATGTTTCTAAACCAAAGCACTATTTAATATATTCCAGAATACCATTAAAAATAGCATTTATGAGGTCACTGGAAAGCAGTAGTGTCTAATGCCATGTACAGTCAAAATACCAGGTAACATGCTACACAGACCATTATAAGCAACAAAAGGGGAGACTTTTAAAACACATAGAAAAATGTTATAGTGTTATATATGAATGAAAAGACATACACATATTTTATACAGCATTAGTTGTGATGGAGCCATTATTCTTATGATTATGTTAATGATCATCTAACAATAGACATGATATTAAAAGATTATCATTTGTTCTTCTGATAATCTCTGACATAAAGCCATTGCCTGTTAAGCACTAAATAACTTGGCCAAAATATTTGTTTGAATTCTTGGTTAATTATTTAAATGAAACACACATTGGAGAAAATAGACTGTTCACGTAAATATATATATTCAAAAGAGAACAAGCATCCTGTCTTTTGTCGTGTTCAAAGATGTGTTTCACCTGTGTTTGATAATGTTTGTCTGTTCTTTGATCCTTGTACACTTGCATGAATGCTTAAATCTGTGGAAGGCATGAGAGAGTTAAGTATTGGTACGAGAATGGGAATGTTTGGGGAAAGTTTTGGGGCTCGCTGCAAAGCCCATGAGTATTAAACTTCTGCAAACTCTGACACATTTTCGATTTGGAACTTAAGCTTTAGAACTAGAGTTGTCTCTGCATTGCTCTGAGAGAAATAAAATGAACAAATGCGCAATTGTATTCTTTATAGACACCTGAATTCCACCCCACAGAGAAATGTTGCAATATTTAATCCATTTCCTTCCATGATTTGTCAGGCTCTGGCTGAGTTCTAACGAAGGATGTATAAACCTCCTGTGGATTTCAGGGTTGCATTCTCGTGGCATACCTTTCAAAAAAAAACACAAAGTCATTTGAAATAACAAGATATTTTAGTCAAGGTTTGCAAACTTTAGCCCACCATGCATTGTTTAACAGTACAGTTGTGGTTTAAATAACTCTGCAAATGCTCCATTGATTGATTATAAAAAGACAAGATGGTGGCAGGGTAAGTCACTCCATTTGGAGCTCCATTCTGCTCACCAGTTCCCTTTCCTTTCCCTTTCATCCTCTCTGCTCCTCTCTCCTCTTTGCAGTACTTCCATCCACCACTGAGCTCCCCCCGCCCCGGCCCCACCATTTTAACTACCTACCTAAGGAGTCAGGTCATGGCCAGGGACTATATGGTAGGAGCAGAACGCACTGGCTGTGTCCTGAAGCGACGTTAGATCGACCATCGACAGTGATGGCGGATCTAGAGCGGGCTGATTCAGCAGTGAGAGCAGGCTGGTGAGGCAGTGGTGGCAAATGGTGAAGAGTCCAGGCCAGTGAGGTTGTGGCAGTCGGCGGTGACTATGGGCCCTTTGTGTGGCGGCAGCATCAGCAGCCTCCTGGATGTCCTCGTGATTGTAGTGGAGCTTGCACCATTGTGAGGATGGGACTTGGGACGATGAGACCTGGACTTCTCTTTTCCTTGTTTACATTTTAGCTTTGTTGAGTCTTTTAATTCTGATTTTCGTAACAGGGTGGGCGCCAGTGAATGGAAACTTTGTGCACTTATCACAATACTTACAATACTTAGTACATGTGATAAATAAATAAAGATGTCTGGCTGGCTCGTCTGGGATTCCAACTTGACCAGCAGCCTGAGTATCTCAGGGTATGCACCAAAGGCAGCAACCACTTGATCTCCTATCAATGGAAGTTGACTTTATGTGCGTATCAACCTCATCATGTCTCTGACTCATCAACAATACAGTTCACCATTTCCAGACTGCACTTTGGTGCACCCCAGCACCTTGTGTTGCAATGCTGCAGTCAGGCAATTTTGCGTAGTGGGACAGATACCTATCTCATGCATCAGAACAGGAAGCATCTCAGTGTTCTTAGCTTGCTCACTGTCCACCTACTCACTCTGTGTTCAATTGGAGACTTACAGCATTCTCTCTTCAATTTACCTTTTTGGACATGGCTTTATCATTCTGGTATCACTGTTGTTTTGCCTGAGTGTTGATACTAAGCCAGGTAGCGTGCCACGTTGGCCAGCAATGATCAGTAAAGGAGCAGATATGTTGGTGTGTGGCAACAAGCTATACGAGCAACATAACAGATCTACACATTTATTGTTGACACCACCATAGGGAAATGGATTCCTAACACTGACGAGTCAAAATACAGAAAGGAGATAGAGGGCTTGGCGAAGTGGTGCAATGAAAGCAATCTGTCTTTCAACGTCGGCAAAACTAAAGAACTGATCATCGACTTCAGAAAGAAATGAGAATATTCCCCCATCTATATCAACAGAGCTGAGGTTGAAAGAGTGAAGAACATCAAGTCCCTCGGAGTGACGATAAACGACAATCTGTCCTGGACTTCCCACAGATATGCAACTGTCAAGAAGGCACAACACAGCCTCTTTTTCCTCAGGTGGCACTGGAAATTTGGCATTTCCATAAGGACCCTCACCAACTTCTACAGATGCACCATTGAAAGCATACTGTCCTGGTGCACAACTGCCTGGTATGGCAATTGCTCTGCCCAGGACCATAAGAAACTACAGATGGTTGTATGCACAGCCCAGACCAACACAGAAGCCAACCATCCATGGACTCCATTTACACAACTCACAGCTGTGGAAAGGCCGCCAATATCATCAAAGACCCAAAACACCCTGGTAATGATCTCCTACAACCTCTTCTGTCAGGCGGAAGATACAGAAGCCTGAACACACACCCCAGCCAATTCAAGAACAGCTTCTTTCCCGCCATTATCAGACTGTTGAATGGACTCTGGCCTCAAATAATGTAGTGTGCAATGTAACCTGTATGCCTCTCAGTCTTTTTGATCTGTACATCCTTTGCTTGCTGTGATCTGCCTGTACCGCTCGTAAACAAAGTTTTTCAAGGTATTTCATTACACGTGATAATAAAAGCAATCAATCAATATCACACCTGCAGTCTATGGAAACGGTTTATGTAGCAACACACTGTATGTGCTTCAATCAAATGGATATGCCTGAAAGTCTAAAGGGAGTAATCAATAATCAAGTCAGGGGGGTGCAGTTGTCACAGTCCTCATGTGTTGCTACAGTCAGTCATGGGCATAATCTGATCTAATTGCAGGGGTTTAGGTATGGTCAACCAGCTGTTTGGGGCGAACAGTGACAGGGGTTATATTTCATCACAGTCTCAGAAATGGGCCATGCTCAGTTCTGCAGGTCCAGTGCACGTAACTTAGGGATTGGTTGTAAGTCAAGTCAGAGAACTGCACAGAGATCAGCCAGAGGTCTGAACACTTATCAGTCGGAACTGTTCTTTCAAGTCAGCTGGAGGGTTTGGATCATTGTCCGTACTGGGGATTTGTTTGCAGAATGTCAAGGGCTTCATTTGTGGCCACTACTGTAGTGAGCAATGATACTGGGTCTTGCTTCCCATTGGTGAGGTCAGTGCTGCAGCCGAGGCTATTGGCTTTACCAGCATGGCAGGTACCAAATTCAGCCCAACCTCAGGGGTGAAGCTTTGTGAGTACAAGTCCTGTGTAAGCTTATCAAGCTCCGCTTTAAATAAGTGACTGATCCCAATCTAGGGACAGTGCAAATTTCATAACATGGATGTTTTCTTTACCTCTGAAGTAAACCCTATTACATAAATAATGTGTAGTCAGTTTACCCCAATGCATTTCAATATGGAGATACTGTCTGTACCAAACCTCCAGTCAAAGTTCCAACCGCGATCTGCAGATAAAAGAAAATATAAAGGGTGGGGTATTTGTAACTGCAGACAGTGATTTTCTAGAGTTATCAACGAAAAATGTTTGATCTTCCCCTCGAGTTAGAGCAGGATATTGGCACGCCTTTGCAGAAATTCCACACCCATATACATTCAGCGAAAATAATGCGCATAGCACATACACCCCTTATGCAGTTATGCAACATTCTGTCTACATATCAGCACAAGTCTAGCAAACTAATGGGGCAAATCACCTTATTGATCCAACAATTTATATATAACTCCAGGGAAGATTAGCTTTCCTCTTCCTAGTGACAGAGTTCATTTAGGGTTACTGGTAATACAATGTATCCAATTTATGCTTAAACTATAGTTGTATACATATCAATGAATATAAATAAAGCAAGAAAAAATAATTTTAAATAGAAGGAACTGGGATTTTTAACATATTGAACAATAACTTGTTACACAATTTGAGCTTCACCAGATTTCAATCTATTACTGTCTGAGGCTGAAATGATAGACATGTGCTTGCTTCCTGCTCCAGAAAATCCTTTCGTTTAGATTGCAGAACGTATTCCAGAACTAGTTTTACATTTGCAGCTGCTGGTCTCTCCGCTGCATGCAATGCCCTGCATAGGATGCTTCACTGATGTACCAGGCCTAGCCAATCAGAAGAAAACAACAGAACACATGATTTTTTAGTGGGGTGCAGGTAGCTGTCCCTCCAAGCTCCCTGCAGCCTGTACACATAGAGGCACTGCATCATTGTTAGATAATTATGTGCTACAACTAGTCTGCTCTTTTTCAAAAAGAATGTACTTTAGAGCCTGCACAAGAATGTTGTTGCAACGTAATTTATTGCATAGTGAGCAGCAGGGCAGACAGAGATTTCCAGTATTAATCTGCGCTGCAGGTATTAATGGTGGGCACAAGGAGTGATGCCATGCTTGCATGGGTGCCCAGGAAGTCCACACTGATTTGATACAGATTGCCAGGAAGTTCAATCCTCCTAATCAGATAGCCTTTCATCCTTGTCAATGTAGTACACACCCATCACTCACCTCGCTGCACTCCATAGCGCTATGAACTGGCAACTAAAATTCAAATATTCTGCCTAACCCTCACACTGCCTCTGATTTATGTGCACAAATTCCACATACCCTCTTCTATTGCCAAATGCAGATCTACACACTCAGTGACTTTCTACCCTCTTTGACAAGTCAGTAGCCAAGAGGAGGGAGCAGAGCAGAGCCAGCATTGAATCTGCATCTCCTGATTCCTAGGGAGCAGAAAGGGGCTTTCATGACTAGGTCTACTGGAGAAGACTGACAGTCATGCAGAATCAATGCCTGATCGTCTAGGAAGCATGCAGAAAACCTCTGCTCAATATCAATCTACACAGAAGAGCCCAACATCAACTTGGCACAGAGATGAGTGTAGAGCTTGGATGTCATCCATTGCAACTTATAACAGAATTGTATTAGTGTGTCTTTGGAACCCTCCATGATGCACTGTTCAATGACTGATATCACAGCATCCAGTGCAACACAAACAACATTAGTTAAAGTTCTGAATACCATAGTAGAAATCCATCAATCCAATCTCCAATGGATTTCCAGGATTCTTAATGTGTTTCTTAGGAGGAATAAGAGTCACTCCAAGCTTGTCACTCATGTTTCAGAAGAAAATACCCCTACTATCATCTTTATCTCTCTGTAAGTGTTGTTGCTGCGAACTCTCAGTAAGACAGCTGTGACTGATGCTAACCAGGCTGGCATGTCATAGCGTCATAGAGATGTACTGCACAGAAACAGGTCCAACTCATCCATGCCAACCAGATAACCTAAATAAATCTAGTGCCATTTGCCAGTATTTCACCCATAACTCTCCAAACCTTTCCTGTTCATGTGCCCATCCAGTTGCGTTTTAACTGTTGTAATTGTACCAGCCTCCACCACTTCCTCTGGCAGCTCATTTCATACATGCACCACCCTCTTCATGAAAAAGTTGCCCCTTGGGTCCCTTTTAAATCTTTCCCTCCTACCTTAAGCCTATTTAGACTTCCTCACCTTGGGGAAAAGACCTTGGCTATTCATCCTATCCATACTCTTCATGATTTTATAAATCTCTATAAGGTCACCTCTCAGCCTTCGACACGGCAGGGAAAACAGCCCCTATTTAGCCTATCCCTATAGCTCAAAATCTCCAACCCTGGCTATATCCTTGTAAATCTTCTCCGAACCCTTTCAAGTTTTGCAACATACTTCCTACCATGGGAAAACCAGAATTGGATGCAATACTCCAAAAGTGCCTAACTAATGTCCTGTACAGCTGCAAAGTCACCTCGCAACTCCTTTGTGTGATCTTAAGAAGCTGGGTCTTCTAGACTCACAGTGCCTTGAGGTTATCTTCTGAGATCATCTGACATTTCCTCAACTGATGTTCAGAAGCTTTCCATCTCTGTCTGCTACAGACACTGGGAAATCTCATGGACGCGTCAGGAGAGGGAAAAGGTTGTGTAGGATCAAAACCACACAAACACATTATGGCGATGAGTTCTGTTTTGAATGCATTATGCCATGATTGAATGTGTACATTTCATTTTGAATAAGTAGCTTTTAATTGCAGAGTTTAGCACTTTTCCATATTATTCATAAGTTGTGTAGTGTGCAGCATACTGCCACAAAACTTGTTAGCCACACTGCCAAATACCACATGGCTCTACCAGACATGTCAATGCCATGGAAGAGTAGTTTGACAACGGTGCAGCATCTTAGGAGCACAGGTCTAGGCCCAAAACGTCAGCTTTTGTGCTTCTAAGATGCGGCTTGGCCTGCTGTGTTCATCCAACTCCACACTTTGTTATCTCGGATTCTCCAGCATCTGCAGTTCCCATTATCTCTGATGCAAATGGGATGCATTTACTGACCATCAGACACTGTATTATGCTTTGGTCTGTATGTGTACCTGTGAAGTTAGCCATCACTTCACTCTAAAGATTTAGGTCTGCGGAAATTTCAGATCCAAGCTTATTTGGATTTTCAGCGCTGTTTGAGACTGACCACGGGTTTTCTGTCAAAAGCACTAGGCCTTCCTTTTGGTGTATCTTTCAGCTTTCTTCAGTAATATTCCCAATCTAAATTTTCATCTGAGGTGCTGAGAGCAGGATTCACCTTCTAGTGAGCTGGTTACGTGTGCTACCCATAGTGAATAGAAGATTTCTGTGCCTAGCATCTCAGCAAAAGCTTATCCTGTCTTTAAGCTTTCCCCTAAAGTATGGACAGTTTCAATATTTGAACAGGTGACTCAGAATGTGAGACAGAATGATATTTTTTTGTGGTTTGATAAAGCAATGGCTGTGTATTATTTGAAAGAACAGTGTAGAAATGAAAGGAAAGGCAGTTTGCACTCCATTGAGGGAGAAATAAAAGTAAGGCCTGCATTCCATGATCATCACCACCTGTACCTTAGTGGTGTTTGAGAACTCTCCGAGCTAATATTTGGCCTATTTTCCAGTGTTTGAGATATATGCCTACAACATGGATTAGAACAGCTTGCATATAGTGAAGAATGGATTAAAGTATGTTTTACACTCCTTCAGCGATGCTTGGCTATCTTGAATTGAAGAACAAGAATTAAATAGGTCAAGTAGCAAGTGAGCAGTACATGCAAGTGAGCAGTACATGCAAGCTTTTCATACTGATATGGTGGTGATAAATATATAGATGTCAAATTTTAACTCCTGTTTTGTAAATGTTGTGCATGACACCTTTCACCAGCTCAAATGGTTTTTAAAAAGGAAGACAAGTGGACCTAAAATAGCTGTAGTGTTCAGCCGTCCACAGTGTATGGCTAGCTTAGAGAGAACTGTCTAGAATAAACAACGGTGGAACTCAGTAAATAAGGAAACAAAGCAAACTCAAAGGAATTCAAATGTGCAAGTGCAAGGTGCAATACAGTGAAAGGAAATATAGCACACTTCCTGAGTTCATAACGTTCCATTGCAATGGTAAGGCTGTCAGTGCTTCCTGACTTTAACTGAAGTAGCCTTAACACAAAGATCTTAAGTCAATGTAGAGTTGTAACTGAGCCAATTAAATGCTAACCTGATGAGTTGGTAGATAATAGAACAGGTAATGCAGCTGCAGGAAAACTTTGTCTGGGACTGTTTCCACATAAGGACGGGAAGTGCTTGCACTGCAACTGCTGACTTCATTCACTAGTACATGAATATAGCTCACTGTAATGATGTTCACTGCTTCTGGAGCTTAGTGCATTGGAATTACCGAGAGATTGTGTGGTATGGTACAGAAATCCTGGGAAACCGCTACAATTAATAAGCTGTGATTTGCCCTTGAGGCTCTGCTACCTTTTAAGACAAAACTGCCTCAAAACATTAAGATTGTTTTCAGAAATTGTCTGTGAAAGGCTGCAAAATTCTAGGGCTGAAGGAAAGACACTGCTTAACAGGGAAAGAAGACACAAAGAAGATCCAAAAGACCACTCTATGCAAAAGGAGAACTAACCCAGGGAATGGTTGCTATGTCCCAGAAATGTCCCCATCATCAGCGACTATGAAATATGCCTCATTATAGAGGGAGCATCAATCAAGATGAATCTTGCATCAAGTATTTGCAATAGCACCTGACCTGCTAGAAATCTTCCTTGGACATTTCCTTGCGACTATTTTATCAAGTGCTGGGGACACCCAGGTTTTTATGCTCAGTGCTATAAGTCCCTTGAATCTGAAGCGGAATACACCTTGAATAATGTGTTTAAATCTGATCATCCAAACATAAAATAAATTTACCAGTCCTGATTACATTGCAGAAAAGAACCATCAGACCAATTCCTTGTGTAGGGGTGAGCTAAAGATAGTTGTGTAGTGGTGCAGGGACTTCTGCTTGTGGCATGAATATGCATTGGGATTCTCATGTACCTTTGGCTGAAAAAAATGGCAACTGCAGACTTTTGCTGATCCTATTAGAACCGAGGATGATGAGAAACCATGCAGAAATTCATTCTGTTGTGTTTATCAGCTTTGAAAAACAAGAGGGAATGTTTCAGGAGCATATCAGTTTGTGGGCATAAAATAAGATTTAAGTCTAGAGCAATAATTTATGTTGAAGCACAACTGCACAAGGCAACATTGACACAAACTGGTGAAAGACAAATCCACAATGAATGTCAGTTAGAACGTTTTCATGCAAAGACTAATTAATACAAATTAGAAACCAAAAAAAAACTAATGGGCTCTTTAAGATGCCGTTCGATGTTGTGATGAGAAATCTGGGTATATAGGATGCACGAAATGGATTCACTCAAATGAATCTACCTTTGCAATTTTTTTAACTGCTGATTACATTCCTACTGGCCAACAGTGGGGCTTTTGAGAGATTATTAGATATTTCCTTCTCCTCTGTGCACTCCGATATAATCTATCATGTGAAATGACATACAGAGTGAGTAGAAATGAAAAAAAAAGAGATAGGATTCTTGCCGTCAGGGGTGGGCAATAGTGATTAAACTTCTTTCTCTAAGCGGATTGTTGGTCCTTCAAATTTTCCAATAGCTTGTTATTTCACAATTCTTCATTAAAACACAGTTCATAATCCAGCGAAAGTTGAACTTTGTAATCACTGATTACAACAAACAAACTATTGGGTAAGTATATTCAGCAATTAACTAGAAAAACTATACCATATTGTGCCATTTGGCATAAAAATGATGATCTTAGAAGGGAAGGGTAAGGTTGAACGTTGAAAATGATGCAGATTCCTTTAATCAGGCAGCTGTAAAGCAGAGGGAGAAATAAAACAGTGCTAATAATGGATCAAAAAGATGGGGACAAATTTTTATGAGATATGAATCTCGCCTATTAATTAGATCTCACATTAGCAGAATGCTCAGTTGAAGAAGGTTAAGGATATTTAATTTTTTTCATGAAATGCTGAGCTCAAGGTCACTCCATGTGTCAATCGTTTTTAATAAAGAACAATCTGAGAAATTTTAAGACAAGAGCCCTTTGAAACTCAGAGCTCCAGTACTCAATCTCTCCAATTGTAGTGCAATTTGTTTTAGCACTGCTGATTTATTTGCCACTATTGCTCTGCCTGATACAATATAGAAGCATTTATCACTCTTTAGTACAAGTTCTTCCTAAAATTCAAGTGCAGTGGGTAACTTAATGTGTCACAAAAATGCCATTCATTAATCACTTGATACTATAATTAGTATCTTGCTCACCTGCAGAAACATGGCACTTAACAGGTTTTTTTGAGAGATTTAAGATAAAGCAACCTTCCTTTAATTGAAGCAAACCATGATCAGTTTGGTATGTTGTGACAGTATATTTATTATTCTATTATGTTTTAGACACAGAAGAAGGAACATTCGTATATGTTGTGTCAGGAAGTATCACAGAATCAGGGAATGGTTGCAGTGTGGAATTTATTAATGCGTTCCAGTCCCCTGCCCTTTCATAGTCTAGCATTTTTCTACTTTTCAGGTTTTTTAAAATTCAAATATAGGATGAGACATCGTTAGCTAGGCCAGAGGGTAATTACGAGTCAATCAGATTGCTGTAGTCACATGTAGCCAGATCAGGTAAGGATGACATTTTCCTTCCATGAAGGACATTAGTGAACCAGATGAGTTTTTTTCTGACAATTGGAAATGGATTCATGGTCATCATTAGACTCTTAATTCTTAATGCTTTCTTTATCCTATACTCAACTCAATAAAATCTAAAGCTCAATCCAATTCTCAGAGCCACGATTGCATCTACTCCATGACTTCTGCAGGCAGAACATTCAAGCACACTAACATTTACCATTTTTAACAAAAATAAACCTTTCCTCATGTTGCCTTCTGGCAATCTCCACCGTTACTGACTTCTGGAATACATTTTGCCGATTTGAGGGTCTAGGCCTGAAACGACAGCCTTCCTGCTCCTCTGATGCTGCTTGGTCTATTGTGTTCATCCAGCTCTACACCTTGTTATCTGAGATTGTTTTACTTCTAGTCATACACAGGATATAGATGTCAATGGAAAGGCCTGTATTTGTTACCCTTCACTAATTGTCCTTGAACTGCCATTTTGGAGGGCAGCTGTGAGTTAATCATATTGGCGTGCATTTGCAAACATATGCAGGTCATCAAGGTAAGGATGTCAGATCTTCTTCAGATTGGTAAATCAGGCGGGTTTTCATACAGTTGATGATTGTTGTCACCATTACTGAGATTGTCTTTCCATTCAACATTTTACCACAAGAGGATTTGAACCCATGTTGTAACATAAGAAATCGGAACAGGATTAGGCCATTTGACCCGTCAAGCCTGCTCAGCCATTCAATAAGATCATTGCTGATATTTTTCATGGACTCAGCACTACTTATCTGTCCACTGCCATGACCCTTAATTCCTTTACTGTTAAAAACTCTATCTATCTTTGCCTTAAAAACATTCAACAAAGTAGCCTCAAATCCTTTACTGGGTGGGGAACTCCACACATTCACAATGTTTTGTGAAAAGAAGTTCCTCCTCAGCACAGTTCTAAATCCTAAATCTTATCTCCCTTATTTTGAGGCTATGCCCTCTTGTTCTGTTACACCCACCAGTGGAAACATCGTCCCTGCTTCTATTTCATCTATTCCCTTCGTAATTTTATGTGATCCGAGAAGATCCCCATCATTCTTCTAAATTTCAATGAGTATACACCCAGTCTATTTGATATCTCCTCAGAAAGCAACATTCTCAATTCCAGAATCAATCTAGTGAACCTCCTCTGCACTCCCTCCAGTGCTAGTACACCCTTTCTCAAGTAAGGAGTCCAAAACTGGAGACCAGACTCCATGTCACCAGGACATCAGTTAAATCGTCATGATCTGGTGACATTACCATTACGTCACCATCTCTATTTAACTCAATTTAATTGATAGTTTAACACTCACCAGACCTAGTCAGTTAAAGTGCATATAAAGTACTACACCAACATTTTAAATAAAAGCCACCATTTCAAATGTTTCAAAAAATAATTAAATAATTCAGTTTTTCAATCTTGCTCATTTATCTTTGATGGAGCTCGGGACTTTCATCTTTCCTTGTCTTCCTTTTCCTCATCAGGCTTTACTTTCATTTTTAGAGCATTGACTGACTGGGGATTACCACACGATAATGAAAATTCATGGTTATTATTCCAACTTAGAAGGCAGTAAAAGAGTCTTTTATCTGCACCAAAAAATGATGAATTAGGAAGTCTGAGAATTGAGGTAATTATTATACATTGGATTTAAATCACAGCACTTGTATACACAGGAGAAAACACTGTAATATCCTATAATTTTTAATAGATCCCAAGACTCCTATTCCACTTCTGTGCCCAGGCTCCATCATCAAAAACTCATATGGTATTTACTCTTTTCAAGATATAGGATCAATTAAGCAGTCAACCATGCCCATGTGCACACCAAAGCTCATTGACCATCTAATATATATTTCTCATGATATGTAGTGTTCCTATGCTTTTCAGATTCACCTGGGAAAGAACCACCTATTTCTGCCTCCAATGTTTTTGTTTCATTGACAGTACTGCTGGCATGTTTCTGTGCATCAAATTACCCCCAAAGCAACTTTAAGAACACTCCAGGATACTTACAGGCATTTTCAACAGTTTCTGAAGATTGCATTAATGCAGCTACAGATCTGAGAGTCACGTTGCCTCTTAAAAGGAAAGTGCACAAAAATGATGGTTGTAAAGTGAGCACTAAAGGATCCAGATTACAGCGTTAGAAACATGGATGTTTTGGGCGTAGTGGTGTCGGTGAACACCTAGTGGAAGGGGGGAATGGGATGCTGATTGTGTTAGTGGGGGACTGTCAAGGTAGCACACTCAGAGGAAGGTGGGGGTAGATAACATTAGAGTTTGGACCAGAGGACTTAGAAGCAGTGCTGTGAAGGATCTCATGATTTCATACAAGTGGTCAACATCGGACATTCGAACAGAAGTAGGCCATTCAGCCCATCAAGCCTGATTGCCATTCAATGAGATTGTAGCTGATCATGTAACTCAGTGCCATTTTCCAAACTATCTCCAAATCCATGGATGACATTAGTGTGCAGAAATCGAAAGATCCCTGTCTTGAACATCCTCAATAACTAAGATTTCACAATCCTATGTACCAGACGATTCTTGGGGAGGGGAGATCGGATAGAAACATATAAGATTATGAAGGGAATAGATAAGGTGGAGGCAGGGAGGTTGTTTCCACTAGCAGGCAAAACTAGGATTAGAGGGCATCACCTCAAAATAAAGGGAAGCAGATGTAGGACTGAGGTCAGGAGGAACTTCTTCACCCAAAGGGTTGTGAATCTGTGGAATTCCCTGCCCAGTGAAGTGGTTAAAACTACCTCCCTGAATGTTTTTAAGGCACGGCTAGATACATTTTTGAGCAGTAAAGGAATTAAGGGTAATGGTGATTGGAAGGCCAACGTTTCGGGCCTAGACCCTTCTTCAGAAAATTTTCTGAAGAAAGGTCTAGGCCAAAAACGTTAGCCTTCCTGCTCCTCTGATGCTGCTTGGCCTGCTGTGTTCATCCAGCTCCACACCTTGTTATCTCAGATTCTCCAACATCTGCAGTTCCCACTATCTCTAATTCATCAACTGCCAAGTACCCAGGTTATTTCCAATATTTGCAATCAGGAAGAAGATTTAATCTTCCAGCTTGAGTTGCCTGAGTATACTGCAGAACATACGCACAGTCACTACATTTGGGAAATCTGATTGCCTCTCTCAAACATTCACACCCTCAAACTATTCAGTTATTGGAAAACAATCATATCATTGCTGCAAGGGAGGAGGCCTTTGTCATCAAATAACTGGTTACTACTTATTACTAGCCAATTTCCATTTTTCACTGACCCCTGGCTCCAGCATATCTGTAAATGGACTTCCACTATCACATGAAAAGCAACTGTTGTAAACAGCATTTACAATGAGTTTCATGTTAATTGCATTTAAACGTGCCTTTTCACCTCACTTTTTTCCTTTTAGTCACTCCTTCAGCTGAGTCTATTTGACAAAGGTTTTGGTCATTAGACCTAACATCTCTTGCGTGACTTACCACCATAATCTGTTTTAAATTTTTCTTTGAAGCAGCTGGGATTGTTTTATTATGTTAAAGATGCTACTAAAATGTATGCTGTTGCATTGAATAAAACGTTCTCAAAGAGAAAAGAAATTTTGAGTAGACATATCAATTAAAAACCATAAAACGAGCAAATTATTCTTGGGTTGAAAAGAATCCTTCCTGAAGTCATGAAGTCTGAGTGCTATTTTGGTAATGAAGTAGTTTAAAGTCATTCACTGTTATAAGACAAAAAATGCAACAATCAATTTGCCCAAAACAAAGATCTACAAATGCAATGTGACTATGACTAAATTATCTGCCACCTTGGTGCTGAATTCAGGGTAAAGTTTAGTTAGAATTGCCTTGGTCTTCTTCAAAATAGTGCTGTGGTAACTCTTACATGTACCATAGAGGGCAGATGGAGTCCAAAAGATGGCCCTCTCAATAATGCAGCATTCCCTCGCTACTGAACCAAAATAGTCTGGATTTTTGTGTTCAATCCTCTGAAGTGGGACTTGAATGCGTAACCTTCTGACTCACAACAGGGAGATCTATGGCTGAACCAACATTGAAAATGTGTCACTCTTTGATGTTGTTGGTGAAAGGAAGTACAGAACTGCTCTTATTTATAAATATAAGATTGTGAGTATGCATACTAAATTCAGTCTGCCTGAGGCTACGTATGGTTCTTCTGCCCTCTGGCACATCTGTTGGTGACAAATGAGAATATCTGCACAGTTGCTCTGTTTCTATGACTTGTTAAGTCAACTAGTTCATGTAAATTTACAACCGTATCAACTTTGTGGTGGGTTCACCAGCCAGGTAGCCCGGATATAGTCCCCACCCCAAGCAGTTGCTCAGTCCTCCATCTTAACGGTAAAGTTTCAAATGGCTGAATTACCAAACAATGTTGTACAATGGCTAAACCAAACATTTGAGTTTGTTTTAGTGACCTACCATCATAAACATTACCTTTACAAAACATTAAACTTAAATTTGAATGTTACTGACTGGTGTTGCACAGCCCAGGCATGCAATTAGTTAAATGAATAGAATGAAAGTGCCAAATAACGACAATTAGTTCATTCCCTAGATCATCAATAATAGCACAATAAGCATTTATAACTAGTGCTTTTATCTGCACCAGAATTCCAACTTAACTTTTGGCTTTAATGAAGATGAATTAATCATTCAATATTAAATTATTGGTCATGATTAAGCAACTGCAGTCTTCATTAATCATTTGTATTACCCAAGCGTGTTCTGTCAGAAAACTGATCAAAACACATCAATTGCTGCCAAAGTTAGGTACCTCAGTTCCAAGGCTAGCTCTCTGGTGGCATTCTGACTTGCCTTTGTAATTCACCGGATTAAATATTGCCATGCAGGAATTTACTGTATTCTTTTTAATATATAAAAAAAACAGAGACCCATTGCTTTCATGGACTGGTGCAAGTAAATAAATAGAGTTCTTTCGTACCATGATTCCTTTCTAAGCACATCTTCATTGGCATGTATTAACTTCCATTTCTAACATCTGTCAACTTCAAGCATTGCCTTGAATTAATTTAATTAGCAGATAACTGAACCTAAAATTTTGTTGCTCGTTTGTCTTTGGGAGTTCATTGATGTGTGAGCCAACTCACGCAGTTTGTAAGTAGGATCCCCTAAATAACTGCATATCAATCAGAAATATTTTGAAAATAGTATTAGCAGTCACCATATAATAGTTCAATGCCAAATGCTTCAGAAGTCCAAAAGAAAGGGTATACATTGAACAGTCATGATTTTATAAGACAACAATCTACTAACTCATCAAAGGAAACTAAGATTAAATAAAATATATCTGGAGATCAACTTGCATTTATTGTTTGATAAGAAAATTAAACACTAACATAAGGTAAGTTAAGGCCACATAGAGATTTATAGGATGGCTCTCTCAGTCAAGAGAGCAATGACGACTAGTGATTGAACCTAAGGATCAGCATGCCTTGGGTGAAGGAGAAACATTCACGGTAATCTCAAGTGGTATGGGAATTGAATGCCTGCTGTTAATATTAGTTGTATCACAAATCAGCCATCCAACCACCTGAGCTAGCTGACCCCTGAACTTAACAAAAGTCAAGTGGGAAAAAAATTGCTAACATCAGTTACTTTGATCACACCTTGATGCATGAAAAGTATACCCAGATGCTAGTGTACTCGTAATGACCTTCAGTCACTATAGTATAATTCCCAACAGAAAAATTCAATTGTACAAAGCATTCAAAATTCCAATTCTAAAGAGTTGAATTAGCTGAATTGCCTCAATTCATGGAGAGCAAAGGTGATGAAATCAGGTTCACTGTGGTTGAAAGGTTAAAAACTTGCCATCCCCAGCTCAGAAACAGTCCTTTCAGCTCAATATAGGCTATATCGGTATTGATTTTTCACATGAACTTTTCTCACCCTTTGTCTTCAAGTACCATCAACATATTCCTCTATTCATTTTTCCTCAAGATGCTTACATTGCTTCTTCATAAATACATCACTGAAACGTAGTTAAACAAAGAAAAGGAAATAAAAAGCTTGAGTACAAATTCAGTGTGACTGATTCACTCAAGAAGGAGCAGGGAGCTAAGATTAATTGTGGGAAGAAAAGGGGCAATGTGATAATGACCTGTCACAACAACAAGAATGAAAACAGAAGTTGCTGAACAAGCTCAGCAGGTCTGGCAGCATCTGTGAAGAAAGAAATCAGAGTTAACATTTTGAGCCCAGCAACTCTTTCTCAGAATGGCCTGTAAATAATAATGTGTACCTGTCTTAAAGGGTCTCCTCTATTTAAAAGTACGCTAATAGATTTCAGGAATGTTGCACTATTTTTTTTTCTGACGGCCACACGAAGAAGAACAATGAAAGTGAGGTGTGAGAAGGCTGTCCTTGGGTTCTCTGCCCTGGAATTGATGCTGGAATGAGTGAGGACTTGAAGAGCTTTTGTCATTTCTCATTAACTATGAAGCAGCCAACTGCAGGTTTATAGCCCAAGAAGATGGAGTCAGTGTCACGGGGCGTTAGAGACCTCATAAAGGCAGAAATGTGACTCGTGCAATAATTTCATGTGCCATTCTCTGACATTCCCAGCATTCTCCGGTACAGCACTCCATAGAATAGCATATCTTGCAGTTGCATTCATTTGATTCTCCCAAGGAACCTTGCATCGTCAGCTGAACAATCAACGCGCACCCTTTTCTTCATGCCACTTAAAGTCGTTTTCCATAACTTTTATCAATCCCTCTTCTCCACCAAATGTAGTTCTCATGTTTATTATACTCTGTCTTCCCTTCAGAGTCCACAAGTCAAGGGAGAGATAGGATACTATTGGTGGCCCTGCAACCACTGCCACCAAATCCTGGCAAAGGAAAGTAACCCGGATATCATCAGAGTAGCAAAGTTGAAGGGGGCAGACAATGGTGGGGGGTGGGGGGGAGGCGGGGTGCAGTGCGGGACATGGGGCTACAAGGAAATGGGGTTTGCTCATTCATGATGAATTGTTGTCACCATGAACTGAAACATTTAGATCTGCACAATTCTGATTTGAACTCTTCTCACTCAGCAGTCCTTCGAGCATGATGAAATAGAATGGAGCAGGAGGCAACAGTTGAATCCTCAAACGAGAGTGGGCGCCATTGAGGGAGTAATGTCTCACAACTAATGTGCACACCACACCATCACGAAAATACACCACAGTGGGAACTCCAATGTATGTTGTCACATTGTGGTACAAATCACAAATAACAGGAACAGACAATCAAGACAGAAAAGCTGTTGGCCTTCCCCATTAGAAAGTTAAGATTGCTCTAAGCACGATTGAACTCCAAGGAAATGCTGGAGCTAAGTGACCAGCTTTAAAGAGTTACTCACTGCAGCAGTGGAGGATCTAACAATATTTCCAGGTCACTCTTGAGAGAGGGGGTGGAAACCTCACTTCCTCTGGCTCTGTCTGTACAATAGACAATGGAGCCAACCCCAAGCTCTTTGTGAGGAGGGAAAACATGATTTCTGATCACAGAGGGATGGAGCTGAGCACAAATCCACCTGAAGAGAAACCTCTTGCAATTTGAAGCTGCTCCTCCTGCAGCTCGCTGAATATTTCCAGGTCCTGAGCTCAGAGTGGATATGTAGAAATGGTCCAGAGAGCAGGAGAGTCAGAGAGTAGGAGGGTTAGTAAATGCATGAGAGCATGACATAGGGAGCAGGAGAGGTCATGAGGTATGGAATTGGTGAGAGCATGAATCAGGAAGTGATTACGAGCTAAAGGGCTGGTGAGTGGAAGGCTCTACAACGACAGTGTTGTTAAGTCTACAGATTACACAAAGAAAGCGGAAGGGCAGGTAATGTCGAGGAAGTGAGAAGGCTGAAGAAGGACTTGGACAGGGTCTGAGAATGGCTGAAAAAGTGCAGTTGCAATACCATTTGGAGAAGTGTGAGATTATGCACTTTGGTCAGAAGAATAGAAGCCGTGACTATTTTCCAAATGGGGAAAGGTTTCAGAAATCTGAGGCACATAGGGCCTTTGGAGTTCTAGTTTCAGATTCTCTTGGTTCTGTTGCCAGTTGGGAGGAAAATGCAATGTTAGCATTCATTTCAAGAGGGTCAGAATATCAGACCAGAAATGTCCTACTGAGGCTGGATGAGGTTCTGGTCAAACCTCAGTTGAGAAATCTAAGGAAAGATGTTCTGGCATTGGAGGGAGTTTCAAGGAGTTTAGCAGTCATTGTCATGGCATTGAAGATCTTGTCACATGAGGAGTAGGAGAAGATGCTCGGTCTGTATTTGATGGAGTTTAGAAGAATGATGAGAGATCTGATTGAAACATACAGAATCCTGTATCCATAGGGTGCATATGGAGAAGGTGTTTCCACAAGTAGGTGAGTCTATGACCCAAAGGCATAGCCTCAGAGGGAAGGCAACCCTTTTGAACTGAGATGAGGAGGAATTTCTTCAGCCACAGTGTGATTAATACATGGAACTCATTGCCACAGAGGCTGTGGAGGCCAAGTCATTGAACTTATTTAAAACAGAGATTAGCTCTTGATAGGTAAGGGGGATCAAGTTTCATAGGTAGCAGACATGAGAATGGTGGAGCAAACTTGTAGAATTGAATGACTTAATTCTTCTCCTGTGTCTTATGGACTTATGATCCATCATATTGCAGAAGTCAACCCGACTCAATAACAATTCAGTGATAACAAGGTGTGGAGCTGGATGAACACAGCAGGACAAGCGGCATCAGAGGAGCAGGAAGGCTGATGTTTTGGGCCTAGATTCTTCTTCAGAAGTGGGAGGGTCTAGGTCTGAAAAGTCAGCCTTCCTGTTCCTCTGATGCAGCTTGGCCTGCTGTGTTCATCCAGCTCTACACCTTGTTATTTCAGATTCTCCAGCATCTGCAGTTCCTACTATCTCCTCAACAACAAATCAGTTCCTGGTTTTCACAATCTTGAGTTAGAATGAGCCAGAATCAACCAAATTTCAACCTTAATTATCAACCAACTGTTACTGGGAAGTAACAGATATTTAGACGTTAAATACAGATGGAATTATCAGAGCATTATCTGAATGCTTAGCATCAATGTTCTTTCATTTAAAAAAATCAAATCTAGAAAATTGCCAGTTCCAGAGGAATAATTCCCTGACTTTGGACACAGCTTTTATGAAAGGTTTGATTGATTTCAAAAACAAACTTTTTCATCATGATACAAATGAAAGTTCTACTCACCCAAGCACTCAAAATAACGTTTATCTGCAATCACGGAAAAAGGCAGCATTTTGTTCCAAGTGAAGCCAAGTCTCCCATGATCTGTGCTTTATAAACTTTCTTTCCATCTCAGCACATTTTAGACTGAAAAATAGCTCCACTGATAGAAAGCATCACAATTTTGGATGTTTTTAGTTTTGCCTCAGTTACAATAGAGATGATCACAAATACGAAACAGTCAAACATATTACTTCACACGATGTGGACATCGTGTGCAATATTAAACTATATCTAACTATATGATAATATCACCCAACTCTAGAATCATCTTGTCATCTTCATCTGTGCTTTGTTTATGCACCCATGTGTGAATCTCAATCTTTTCAAAAGAGAACGGAAAAAGTTTGCTGGGACGTGAATTTAAAAATGCAAGGAGATTTTACTTACCATTCCACTTCATTCTGCTTTATCAAGTTAAACTCTGCATTCAGATATTTCACAAAATGTCGACTTAATTTAACATTTTCAGTTACAAATACAGGGAAAAATTGAATGCAAATTGCCTTACAAAATGCAGCAATACCCTTGAACAACTTTTAAGAACCTATATTTTTATCAAATGAATTGAAAAATAAAGACTTTTATTTTCAGCTTTCCTTCTTTTATGCCATCTCAATAGTTGGAAACCAGACAAGACATTTGTTTTTGTTATATTTGCCATCATGAATGTTATGAAATAAAAATACCCGTGTCTTATTGAGGGAAGAAACTATTTCAAATCACAAATTGCACTCCAAAATGTAAATTTTGCACATCCCCAAATGTGCACCCTGGTGTATCTTCCATTATTTCAGGCTCATGCCGCATAGAATCCATTTCCCACTGTAATTAGTTATAATTTCACGCCACATCTACTCAGAAGTGAGATGATTCTCCATGGTATCATCACCAAAAAGCATCACCATTGGTCTTCAACAATCTACTGAAGACATCATAGCTTTTAATGTTTGATGAAGAAAAGGCACAAAGGCATTCGGTTCTGAGCAAATCATTTTTCATTGTTCGGTTTGTGTGATGATAAATAACTGTGTTGATCGAAGCAACTGTTGAGGTTCAGAGATAGTAGGAACTGCCAATGCTGGAGAATCTGAGATAATACGGTGTGAAGCTGGATGAACACAACAGGTCAAGCAGCATCAGAGGAGCAGGAAAGTTTGACTTTTCAGGTTGGGATCCTTCTTTTGAAATGTCAAACTTTCCTGGTCCTCTGATGCTGCTTGACCTGCTGTGTTCATCCAGCTTCACACCATGTTATCTAGGTGCAGCCTCAGTTTTTGTTAGGTTTATATCTGGAGTTTGAGAAGGGGTGCATGGTTGCATGGACTCTGCTCAGGTTCATGGGTGGGATGAGAAGGTTTAGCACATTACTGCTGCAAGTCATCAGGCATTTGCTGCCAGGCTTCCAGAAGAAATTTGATTTATACATTTTTAATTGTCCTGGTTGTGAGAGTAAAATATCCCTTTGTTAGAAGACTTTAAAAGCCTATTCTATATACTGGAGTAATGTTTTATGTCAATAAAGCACTAGCATTTTACAGTATTTATCATTCTTGTGGTGTTAATGATAGGAAAATCACTTGTGGTTCTACTTCACTTGCAGTAAATATATCATTACAAAAGAGGGTGGACGCATACACTATCTGCAATCCTTTCTGGTAAAGAAAAGTTTTGTTGTGAATGACTAGGAAAATGTTTCCTCACCTGATCTCTACCTCAACTCACCTCACACCCTTTCCTCTCCTGATCCCTGAAGTCACAAGAGAAAACAAGCTGATTTTAAAGGTTCAGGGCTCTCTGAGTAGACATGAACTGAGTTCCCCTTCTGGAGATTCCAGTGAGGATGCAGTTGACAGTGTAACTCAGGCTAACTGAGCATTATGCAATGTGACCAATAATAAGACTGGATACCAACAGCACATGCCACATCAGGCAACCGCCACTTAAATTATAATTCACTTAGTCCTGAAGATTGGGCAAATTGTGCTTAACGATAAAATCTGTAAGCACCATTGATGCTAAGAGGAAGTGCACCATCTACATGAGGTTGAAATAAGCAATTTAACCTTAACTGCAGTCTAATGTCTGAAGTGAACTCCAGATACTGTCCTTGCAATCACATTCCATTGAATCTTCTATTCCACGGAAGCACAGCCATCACAGTGGGCCAGATCTCTCAAAGCAGACTTTGAATAATTAGTTGAGACCTGACACTCTCTGTGTCCTCTTGGACAGACACTGCATTTCAGAAAATGTAAATTAAATGGCATAGAGACCCTCCAAAGATATTGCAGTCTGTCTGACTCACGTGAACAGCTTGTGTTCTTTGCAAATACAACATTTTTTGCCTGCTGCACCCAGTACCATTTGCTTTGCAAAGTGTTCTTTCCAAAAAGTCTAATATATAGATATTTGTCCAATCAGCAACATCTTAAATTAATATTTCAGTTAATAGAGCTTCATAACACTTGGAACAGCTAAATCAAAGACAGGATAGATTTTGTGAGTCCTGTACCATTGACATTTGGCAGTGTTTGTTTCCAACTGTTGCAATCTTTCCTTGCTTTTTAACCCCTACTCTCAAAACTTAACATATTTGAAAGTTCTGAAGGACATATAACATCTCATATCTGCTTCTCAATGTTAGGAAACCATTTAACAACTATGATAATCCCCAGAGCAGCCTTCTCTCTTTACGGGCTTGGAAGACAGATGAGGAGAGCCTGGAATATTAAATCGATTTGGAGATAATTAATGACTTAAGGTAAGTTGATCTTGAAGGCATTCAGAAAGATGATATCAGTAACTATGAATGTAACAAGTGCTTTGTATTTTTGCTGGCTTGAATGATTGTAAGTAACAATGCAGGCTTCCTGTGGAATCACCCAAACCATAGCAATATCATGATGCTGAAAGATATAACATTTAGTTGAATCAAGAATTTAATTACCCACTGGAGCCCTGCCTCCTTAGACCTTTTGAGCATCCACAAAACAGAACACATGGTGAATACCGATTGTCCAGACCACTGGAATGCTGAAACAAAGATTCCAATATATCAGGTACAAAAAACAAAACTTTCTGTGAAAGCTCAACAGGTCTGGCAGCTTCTGTGTGGAGAAATTCGAGTTAATATTTCAATTCCAGTAACCCAGGGTCACTGGACCTGAAATATTAACTCTGATTTCCTTCTGCAGATGCTGCCAGACCTGCTGAGCATTTCCAGAATTTTCTGTTTTTATTTCTGATTTCCAGCATCCATAATTCTTTCAGTTTTTATTTCAATATATCACTTTTTCAAGGAGAGTCCTGCAAGGAAATACAGCCAAGTAGATAAGGCAATTCATTTGTAAAATCTTTGATGGGGATACTAATAATGGCAGTAAATGAAATGAACAATTGACAAGTTTGGTCATGAGAATCATAAGTCACTAGCAAACAAAAAAAATCAATGTTGCATGAATTATTTGACAACAGTGCAATCAAAGGTCCTGGGTCACGTACACAGCTTTAGGATATATCACATCTCTGCACATCTGACTTTAAAAATGTTTGTCTTTACTTCTGATTTATCGTCCTGTGGTGTGGGTTGGATTTTGAATTAGGATGGATGAACTGGGAAGAACTTGAAACACTTCCAGCTCCTTACGAGGATTATGCAAATGTGCACCTTGGAGCTCACAGTTCACAGTTTAAAATTAAAGATTTCAAATAAAACATCCATCCTGCTAACCAATGCCCCTCACTCCCATTCAATATACATGCTAAATGCATGTTACCCTATGTTTCTCTACCCATATCTTTGAACTCATACCCACCGTGTTATCATACTCCAACAATCACACTCACAGCTCTTTAGAGTCCCTCTGCCAACTCATAACTCTTATCCAGTATTCTTGGACCTTCCTTCCTTCTTGCCAAATCAGGTACTTCCAACCATGGGCAAACCCGCAGAGGTTTGCTGATCATGTTGATTAGTGATATCACGTTTAAAAAAGAACATCTGTCATTGATAACACAGAAAGAGTCAATACATTGAAATGCATCCAACTAATCCGTAATGAAGAAAAATAAATTCACTTAAGTAGTCAATGAATTATGTAAATAAATATTTCACATTAAGTCCTTAATCCTACATTTTACCAATAAGCAATTGAAGCTTTACACCAATAGGGACCACGTTGTCAAAATGATAGTATGGGAAATCTGTCAGGCAGCACAAGTCGTATAATAGTTTTAATGAGAACAGACAATCGGAAATAGCTTTTAATGCTTTCTTTTATATCAGCACCTTTATCTCTTTGGACAGTTCCTTGACTATTTTTCAACCCCCAATTTGGTTATGAGTTTTAGATACGCAAGCACAGCTCTTCACAAATGCAAGGTTTATTTTACGTCCACCAAGTTACTTGATTCTTCCAAAAACTGTCTGACCTCCACCATAGAGGTAATAGGAACTGCAGATGCTAGAGAATCCAAGATAACAAAGTGTAGAGCTGGATGCTCACAGCAGGCCAAGCAGCATCTTAGGAGAACAAAAGATAACCTTTTGGGCCTAAACCCTTCATCAGAATTTCCGATGAAGGGTCTAGGCCCAAAACGTCAGCTTTTGTGCTCCAAGATGCTACTTGGCCTTCTGTGTTCATCTAGCTCTACACTTTGTCTTCTCATCTCCACCATAGGTGCCACCGGACCAGACCCAAAGAATTATCTTACCTCTCCAAAGGAAGAAAAATATACAATATTCCTCCATCCCTCACCCATCATACTTCATACGCACACCTCATGCTTACCTTTGCAACTCAATATCCTCCACCCATTCCTCCATGGTCCTCTATGCCAGCATAATGCATACTTCCACTTTGCACCCTTTCTTCCTTCACCTGTTATAATAATTCATTGAGTATCCACAAAAACCAATACATATAGCAGAAACAATGTTATTATATCACTGAAAGTTCTATATTGCAGTCTACACTCTCTTGAATGAAGCATTCTCATTCCTAACAAATGGATTTCAACACTTGTTTGCTATTCACAACATTATCACTGCTGAAATGCTTTGAGAGTTCTGGATTGGTCTTTACAAGTTGAACAGTTCCAAGCTGTTAATGTGTCTTTTTTGACATAACTCTGTCCAGGACAAAGTCCCAAAGGACAACAGAACACCTTCACTGCCACCCCCAACAAAAGTTTCCTATAGCAACTCTTACAAATATATTTCAGAGCCTCATCTTTAACGTATCTTGAGACCATATTGACAGAGATGCCTCAGTCTTTTGCAGGGGTCCACTGGCTAGCCAAAAGAAATGAAACTGTGTGTGTGTGTGTGTGTGTGTGTGTGTGTGTGTGTGAACTCATGACTGTCCCTAATTCTACTCCCTTTTACATGAGAGCCGTTAGGTCCAGGGCAAGATTTGGGATTCTCGATGCCTTCCAGCATTTTCACCACAATAGAGATGCTCTCCATCATTGTGATAAGCAGGGACCATTTGTTTACTTCAATCAATCATCCTTTTCATATGGATGCCATTTTGAATTGATGACTGAGCTTGTGACTGTGATTCCATTGTTGTCCTTTGATGATGTTAAATGAACTGTGGGATGTAGAAAGTTAAAATGAACTTCAGCCTCCCTAGTTGAGGCTGATGCTGCTCCAGCTGATAATCCCTGCCAATGCTTGACTGCAGTGGGCAAAACTGGGCACAAGGCCAACATTGAGATGAGGTTTACCAGATATTTATTCGTATATTAAATGGATCTGATTGGAAACTGAAGGTCAATTCCTCATGAATGCACTGGCGATCATCAAGCTAATATTGAAATATGCGTTTTTCAAGTTTCCTAGGGGGCTGGATGTCAGTCCCTAAAATTGTCCTTCAACTGATGTATTGAAGTTCAATTCATGTTTTTATCCAGATTTATTCTGGGGGAGAAAATCAAGCAATATTAAATATAATTTTCAGTCTAAAATGGCTTTACAGACTGATTTTATACTCTATGACTAAATTAATCCATTACATTTACACACAGGAAATATTGATTAGTTGCTTTATAATTACCTCTTTCCAGTCAGGTGTTTGGTAAATAGTCTGACATAAATGTTTCCTTATCTATTCAACATATTTGGCCTTATTAATGTTTAGAAAACAGGCAGAGATATATACAACTGTGGAGCATCAAGAAAGTTAATAATCAAGACTTGAACAAAGAATTCACTGTGCCATTGCTTATATATTTGTCTCTTTTGAAATTGATTACAAACAAAGATTTTGGTTGCCTTTGTGCTATTTCGGATTATTGCTATTTTATCACAGTTGTGTTGCCAGTGCTTTAATTTGATCCTTTATCTGATTTTTTTTATGCAGCATTTACACCCTGCTGCTCTGAGTAATTGGACTTTCTTTCTTCTTTAGTTTCTTTCTAACAACAGACAGCTCCTTCTCCCTGCTCCCCAACACTCACCACCCCCATCAGCAATTATTATTTTTGCAATGTGCTGCAAAACATGTATGTTTTTCTTAAAAGTAATCTTCCTTTCTCTTTAGTTCACTCTCTTCAAAGTGACAAATGTCTCCTGAGGTCTAGTTTCACTGTTGTTGTCCTCTACATTGCTCTTGCATGTTGAGAAATTCACAACAGATGCATTATTTCAGAAAAGCAACCAGTGGGTTAGCAATTTGTATTTGACTGCAATGGAATTGAATATCAGTTTGTGTTATCACTTTGTGTTCAATTCACCAATCTGCCTGTTTAAGGTGAACCCTAAGCAAAATGTTCAGTCTTGCATTAGTACTGGCAGACTGATCTGTCAACAGCGTTGTCTGCACAAACACAGCTGAAGCCTCCTAAACATAATTCAAGGAATAGAAGGATAATCAGGACATTTGGTCCCTTTAGCCCATGGTTGATTTTACTGTGGTTTTATATTTCCCTTCTTGTGCCCCATTACCTTTGATTCCCATTTCAAATGAAACTCTGTCTAACCCTGCTTTCAACAAATTCAATGGCACAACCTCCATTGTTCTCTGGGGGGAATCAACCCTGCGAGAGACAAAAGTTCTTCTCAACTTCATCTTAAATGTCACCATATTCTGAAAATACAGAGAGATGGACAAATCGGATTCTTGACCTTGAGAAAGAGAAGTCTGATTTTGTAACTAATGTTTAAATGGTTGAATGAAACTCTCATGAGTGAATGGTGAGGGGCTTCTTTGCATGCATTACGATTTTATTCTGACCTAATCTTGCCTCATTTTTATGCACATGTCCAGGTAACGGATAGAAATTAAATGGTGCAAAGTCTGAAACTGTACCTTCTGGCCCCAGTTTGACAATATCATCTTCGGGCCTTCACCTCAACCAGCATTCCCCAATGCCTCAGGGTACACCCCATGAGCAGTGACCACTTACATTGTTCTTCCACGGAGATGACAATCTAGAGAGCACCAGCCTTACCACATCATCATGGCACATTTCAGACTCATTTAAAGTACAGCTCATCACTTCAGTCCTGCATTTGGAGCATACTACCACCTTACATTCCTATATGATCTGTCCGCTCTGACAAGTACCTGTCTCATGCACAGAGCAGGCTGCATCTCAAAGCTCTTAGTTTGCCCACTTCACACTTACTTGGATTCTTACAGCATTTCTACCTTGTCTTGCTTTGTCTTTTAGCACATTTTTGCTTCATTCAGAACTTACAAGCTCACAATACTTGTGTGTTGCCTTATCTTTTAGCACAGACAAGGGGTCAGGCAGCTTGCCATGTTTGCCAGGACTGGAAAGGATATAGCAATATCATGTCTGCAAACACACTGCACAATCAAATGGCCATACTTGAAGTCTAATGTCTAAAGGAAGCGATCCGTTGTTCAGTCTGGGGATCTGCCTCGTGCAGCCAAGGGCAGATTCCAGCCTCAGTCTAAGGATTTGAACATTGTCAGTTGGCCACTAAAGTAACCAGGTTCCAGGAATCCATCTCATGGCGGTCCAGGCAGTGGGCCAGGGTCACTCCACAGAGCCTATGCACCAAAATTCAAAGAGAACTCTCAGGGGTCAATGCTATGATGAAATTGTTGGGATGTCAAATGTAGAGATTGGAGGCAGCATGCAAGGTTGCACAGTGGACAATTACTGTGAAGGGGGCAACTGAACATGAAAGGGTAGATATTAATAGAATATGAGGAACATGGTGTACTGTGTGTGAGAGGGTATTCTATGGCCATCACCACTCTGGCTTCAATGGGGGGGAACAGTGCATCACAACATCTGGCATAACAAAGCTAACAATGATAATGGGTTGAGGGTAAAGTAAGAAGAGGAAGAATTAAATTAAAGAGTGGGTGAGAACGAGGGGAGGCTAATATTTGATCGAAACGACAGAGAGTGCATGGCAGAAAGGAATATGAAGGTTTGGGGAGGGGCCATTCACCAATATGGCTGAACCTGCATTTCATTCTCTGGAACCAATTTTGTTGCCTCCTAATCTCATCTGAATTACAAACGTGCAATGAAATGAAAAATGGTGGCCAGCACAGCCAATGTGGGTGGAATATGTGGGTTTTATTGCACTTGTGTGCAATGAGGAGCCCTTAAAGTGCAAAGTACATTCGCAGGAACTCTTACGTTACAGGCTAAGATATTTTCTAATCAACCTGCTCAGAGATGCTGTTATTCACCTTTGGAGCAGGTAGGGATTTGAACCTGGCTCAGAGGTAGGGACATTACCTTTGCACAACAGGGCCCCTCGTGTTACAAGTTAATGACATTTGTACTCATAAAACTCTGCATGTGTACCTCATGCAGTGACCTACTAGGTTGATTACAATTCCTGAGCACCAACAATCTTGATTATGATGTTGATCATTACAAATGAATCTTAGTTATTTCTACGAGGCAGAAGTTATCACAGGAAATTCATACAAGTGACACCTGGAATTAACAATGCACAAGCACATTACAAGGTCTCATAGGCTATGCAAAGACCTGGAACTGCTCTCTCTTATGCAACACTGTCTTTCTTGGGTCATACACAGAATGCAGATGAGGAGAGAAGGAGTTATTGATTCTTACAACTGCCTACTGTACATGTCCAGCATGTTGTTTTTTTTCTTTATTCATTTATTGGATAAGGATGTCATTTTTTAGGCAGCATTTATTGCCAAGAGGACAGTTGAAAGTCAACCATATTGCAGTGGGTTTGGAGTCACATGTAGGCCAGACAAGGTAAGGATGGTAGTTTCCTTCCCTAATGGACATTTCTGAGCCAGATGGTTTTTTTTTTCAACAATATCTTCACCTGTAATGTAAGAGTTCCTGTGAATCAACAATCAGCAATTGATTCATGGTTATTACTAGATTGTTAATTCCAGAATTTTTTTAATTGAATCTAAAGTCCACCATCTGCTGTGGCAGGGTTGAATCCAGAACACTATCTGGGTCTCTGGATTAACAGTGATAATAGCACTAGGTCATTGCCTCCCCTAAATATGCAGCCTATTAACACAGACTATGCTAATGGTCCATGTAGAGATGACCCTGAGATCTCCTTGTTGAGATCCTCCATGTCCTGGTTTATCAAGGATGATGGTAAACTGTCATTTACTGCCACTCACTAAGGAGCTACTTTGTTTCTGAAATTTTCCACAGGAGAATCTTGGAGTCATCATCAACGGGTTCAGGCATAACATCTGTCACTGCCTCTGTGAGCACTATGCAAAAAATGGCCACAGAAATTCATAAGAAAGACGTGCGTTTGCAAGCTCAGGACCAGCAGCAAATTCCAACAGCTCCCAAACAGGCTCCAAATGTAGATGTCTCAGTGAAAAAATCCTCAGGATGTTAAGAACCTGCAGGATGCCCACAATCTTTCATCTTTGATGCCTTACCCAGATCAGCAAAGCAGGCTCTGCCACTACATGAGAATGCTCTGGGACATTGAGACAGAATTGTGTCAACTGCTGGAAGATTTCAGCTGTAAGGCACTACTGATTGCAGGCACATTGTGTTGAGAGTACTGTATCATAACTTAACTAACCACATTAAAGGAAAGGGTTCTGTCTGGTCAAGATCAAATTCATCTGTGATCATCACAGCATCATCTTTGCCATCTTTGCTTGGTTCCCTGGAAGCATCCAACATCCTATGTCATTGTTAACCTTTAGGTTCCTGCTTCATTGGAAGAGGAGGAAAGGACTACCCTCTCCTAGCATGTCTGAATGCTTCCATCACAACCCCTTGACTGAAGCTGAGGGTAGATCGAACACAGCCCATTATTCCACCAGAGCTTTTGAGATCCAGGTGATAGGCCTTCTCAAGATAAAGTTCCCATGCTTAGACAGGTGTAGGAGTTCAATGTGGAATGCTACAGTCAGACTGCACTGCATAATCTTTACTTGCTCTAGCCCAGTCAAATGGAGCATTCAAAAAGGGAAATGATGGACAATGAGGATTGGTGACGTTGATCAGAGAGGAACATCAGATTCACCTTGATGGAGCACATCAGTATTTGGCACTACAACCCAAATGGGACTTATTTAACAAAGTGTAGAACTGGATGAGCACAGCAGGCCAGAATTTTTAAAGAGGTGTCTTATTATACACCTTATTATATCACATTCTCCAGCATCTGCAGTTCCTACTATCTCAGGACTTATTTAACATTTGCTTCCAATGGACGTCATCATTCATTGACTGTCAATGCTTGATGCTGGAAAAATCAAGCAGATTTCATTCCAAATCCATTTGGGAAATTCAGATGAACCACATCTGCTGGTTCCCCTTCACTGCTGTGGCACTTTCAACTTTCTTCAGATTGTAGCCTCCTAGCCGTTGAGCCAGTAAGCTATTACTTCAGCTTCAGAATTGGAGGGCACACTCTTTAGTCATGTGTGAATACTACTGTTTGATAAATATTCACATGAAATCCTATCAAAAGCCTTCAAGTTTGATAACAATGATACAATCTGAGGAAGAGCAGGGAGTTCCCTCTGTCATGATAAACATTATTCTATCAAGCAGTACCATCAACAGCAAAGTGGTTGATCATTTATCTTATTTGTTGTCTATGCAGTGTACAGATGAGCTGCCATGTTTGTTTATACAGAAACAGGTCAAGATTCACTTCAGATAGTGGCACACAGCGATTGCTATTGGTTTATATTATTTACATTTCCATTTTCAGTTACTTGAGGTGAAGCAATCAGTCACAGTACAATTGAATGAATGAAGTAAGCAGGATTCATAAACATTGGAAGGCACATTGCTTACTGTTGTCTTTTATGTCTCAGAGGTATGCAGCTAAGACATAGCAGTTTCTATCTCTGATAAGGAAATTTATTGATAAGATTTTGAAAATGTCTGCAGTGTACATTTCTAACTCTCAGCTTCTCTTTCTTAACCACTACGTCTAGCTTGGACTATCAACAAACATAGCCAAACAACTGAATAATTTAACAGTACAGCCTTTGTCCTTGCAAAAATAAAAAGAAAGCATATTTTAAGACAACAATTCTAAACAACAAACATATGGTCATTGAGTTTGTTGTGTCCATTTTCTTTAAGTAGATGAACAGTCTTTGGGATAAGTAACATGTTAAGTATATTGCTGAAATGTGCAAATTTGCATTTGTGGTTCCTTGTGATCACCTCAATGAAATAACTGTTTGAGCATCACAGCTACTCATTAGAAAATAAAATATTAAATGACTGGCAAGCCCTAATTTGCTCACTATCAAGCATTTCCTGTTCATTTTGTGTTGACATCCATCGAGTAAGCATTTATACCTAGCAACCACTTGATGTGCATTGGTCTTGATACAGAGGTAAAAGTTTATGGTTGTGATTTGGTTATTTGATTTGAAGCCAATCTACATCAGCAAATTTTGGTTCCTTTCTGCATATTTGATAGTTGAAGTACACTTTTGCTTGACAGTTTCTTCTCCTTTTGCACTGACATTCTCATTTGATAGTAGCGACAGTTTAAGCATAGTGAGTAGCAGATGAAAGTTGCAACTGAAATTTGGCTGACTTTCAGAGATAATGGGAACTGCAGATGCTGGAGAATTCCAAGATAATAAAATGTGAGGCTGGATGAACACAGCAGGCCAAGCAGCATCTCAGGAGCACAAAATCTAACGTTTCGGGCCTGGACCCTTTGGCTTCTTTCCAGGAAGAGATTGTTGGGTTGATCAAGACATGTGAAATAGGATGTGAACTGGTTGTTCAAACTTCGGGTTTCCTCGCTCCCACATTGTGCCCTTAATTACAACTTTGTTGAGTCATTTTGCATTATCATTTGATTGTAATTTGCGTCACAATGTCAAATGATGTGAATTCTGCGGCATGCTAGAAACTCTGTGAACTGACCGGAAACAAACTGTGTTCCTTTGACTGTAGTGATAGACTTAAACAATTCACACTTTGTGAAGAACTTGTCTAGATTGTCAATGACCAATATGGTGGTTGCAGTGATTTCCTTCCATTTTCTCTGTAGAACATGAACATTAAGAAAAAAAAAGTAGATTGTTAGGGTCACCTGCTCTTCTCTAAAAATATCCACTTGGAATTATTACCACCATTCTGTTGGTCATGTGGTTCGGGGGAAAGATGGAGAGCACAGTTTAACAGATTTTTGTTCAGTATACATGCCAGGCAGTTTCCGATGAAGTCTTCTGTGTGGCAATCTTTTGATGGCCACCAGGCTTCTACACATGATCATTATTACATCTTTATAAAACCTGAATGTTCATGATGGCCAAAATACAATGCAAGTTTCTGTGGTACTTTTGTGACTATTCCTTGAGTTCTAATTGCAATAATCAAACATTTGTTGCCTGCCCTGATATCTTTCTTTTGAAAAATGTGCTGATGTCATGCACTACATAAAATGACAATGCAGAGGTCTGCACGGAAATATTCTCTATTGGTAATTAATTGTTGCTAACAAGCTGTTCAAAAAAACCAACATCAAAATTGTCAACATGCATTTCCTGCTGGTAGAAAATTCCAGTGAGTGTCATCAATAGTGTTTAGATTAGATTCCCTTCAGTGTGGAAACAGGCCCTTCAGCCCAACAAGTCCATGCCGCCCCTTGAAGCATCCCACCCAGACCCATCCCCCTATAACCCACACACCCCTGAACACTATGGGCAATTTAGCATGGCCAATCCACCTAGCCTGCACATCTTTGGACTGTGGGAGGAAACCGGAGCACCCGGAAGAAACTCACGCAGACACGGGGAGAATATGCAAATTCCACACAGACAGTCGCCCGAGGCGGGAATCGAACCCGGGTCCCTGGCGCTGTGAGGCTGCAGTGCTAACCACTGAGCCACCGTGTTTGTTGTCATTGTTATACTTTTTGTTTTTTTTTTGCTTTCACAGTCCACTTCTAATGATTCTAAGGCTATGTTTAAGTGGTGAATAAAGCTCCAGATGTCTCCAGATTAATTCAAAGACTGTCCCTCAAGCAGATGCTAAACTGGATGGTCTAAGTTTCAACACATATCATGAGACAGTCTGGAGTAATAATCTTAGGTTGGCAACTTTCTGATCCTTAGAAATCTTTTCTAATTCAGAAAACCTGTCAGTTAAAGTAACATTGGTGCAAGGTGTTAATTTATTATTTAATCTATTTTAAGCACAATCAATATTTTTATAATTCTATGTAAAACACTAGTTTGTCTTGTAGGATGCATTAAAGAACAATTTTAGATCTGATGTTAATCTCTCCACCTTAGAAACTTCCAAATAATTATGCTTTTAGTTTCAGATGTTTGATTGCGTTGTTAAGCTCTGACAGCCTTCCCCAGTAATCACAGTACACAGCACTAAATCCCAGAGAATGCTATTCCTGTAACTTCATTGGTGTGGGCTAGACATGTGTGCTGCATACAGTACATTCTCAGTTTTCACATGGCATTGCCGTAGATTGTCCTGCATCAGAGGATAGCCTGTCTTTCAGCCAGCCAATGTATTGCAACCCGAAAATGGGGAGACAAGGCTCCAAGCTACCAATGAAACGCAGCATTCTTCCAACAGGCACTGGTGTAGCATAGCCCACAGAAACATCCTGACAGTTAAAAGCACTCGACAGTGTTAGTTAAAGGCATTGCCATTCAGCCTTCAGACGAGATGCTCGTGACTATCTTTTTTTTCTGCTAAAGAGATGTTGGAAGTTGGAGATTTTTTTTCATAACTTTGTTAAGGCGGAAGGAAGTGGTTGCTAGATCTTTGAAGAATGTGGCTTGGATATGCAAGGCCTTTGAGTTCACTGCATGCTCCTGTTCATGGAAGCTGAAGTTTGAGTTCCTGATGGTCACAGGATCACAGCAAAAGAGCAGCAGCTGCAAAAAAAATCGTATTCATAATTTGTATTCATAATTTAATAATGAAACTAAAATGCAGCTCAAAACAACCATTCTGTATGATCTAAAAAAGAGCATATACTACTCAACTATAAAAACTTGCGCATTTCCTTTGTGTCTGTCTAGCTGCCTGGATGTTTGTGATAGAAGACTGCACACTTTTAGTGGAGATCCCCACAGATGACTTCAAGTAGCTTGGACCCTGAAGGCCCATCTATGGATTGTACTACCTTGGCAGCAAGACTGGCTGGCTGACAGGTAACAGCAAGGTCACAGACAGAGTGACAGTGTTGGCGAAACGGCTAATGTCAGGCAAATCATAAAAATAATAGATGCTTTGGTTCAGCAGAGGACAAGGTCAAAGTCAGAAGGAGAAGACTCAGCTCTGGCCTTCAATGGAGCTGAGCACAAGATACTGACTCTGACTGGATGTCAGGAGCTTCCACAAATGTCTCCAATATGGCCTTGCACTGCAGACATGGGACAGCTCTGATGTACTAACTTGCATAGTTACCAAGGAAATATTAGACAGATTGAAAGTGTCTAACTTCTCATTCATACTGACCTGACCAACCTAAACTCAATCCCACCCACAAATAATAAGCCACAACTTCAAACAATACCCATCCAAACTGATCCGTATGCCTACTGACTCTCTGGAACAACCACAGTCTCCAAATCAAGTATCCTCCCAACGATCTCCAATTATCTCTAAATAGCAGAGCTACCTTCCTGCTCTGATCTAAGTACGAACCTGTTTTCTCAATTATTCCCCCAAACAACTTGGATACTGTCTCCATTCCCCAAACAATAAACTGCCCACCAACCTGACTAAATTTCTGAAGAAGGATCTAGGCCTGAAACGTCAGCTTTCCTGCTCCTCTGATGCTGCTTGGCCTGCTGTGTTTATCCAGCTCTACACCTTGTTAAATCACCTAATCACCTGAATATCTTGATAACCTGTTACACTCCTCTCTGACATCAGTGCCTCTTTACCTGATCTGACTATCCTCATGATCATCTATTCCCTATGAGGAGAAACTGGATATTAGGTTTTACTCTTGGAATTGAAACATAGTTATATCATGTTCAAGTTGTATTGAGGTTTAGTTAGACTGCATTTGGGGTGCAATTGCAGTTCCGAAGCAATATTATTTTTTTAAAAATCTGTAGATTTGAAAGAGGGGAGCCTAAAAGATTCTGAAGGATTTTATCAGAACACACAAGGCTATACCAACCTCAGAAATATGAATAGACTAGGATTTTTTTTTATTTTTGAAAGGAAACATTACAGATAACCTCATAGAAGTACTTAAAATATGACAGATTTTGATAGAGTAGACATTATTTATGCTGCACATCCTATGTAATTTTATGATTTACTAGATGTACCCTTGATGTAGGAAAGCTTAGAGTCACAGAATCAGACAGCATAGAAACAGGCCCTTTGGCCCACCATGTTAATGCCGACAAATAAACTTCAAACTGCACTAATATTATACACCCAGATCTAGGCCATAGCCTACTATGCTCTGGCATTTTAAGTTCTCATCCAGACGGTTCTTAAAAGCTGCAAGACTTCCTGCCTCCACCACAATCTCAGGCAACACATTCCACCTATCTGCCACCCTCTGGGTGAATGTTATTTTTCAGATCTGCTATAAGCCATTCATTCTTTGCATTAATCTTATGTCCTCTGATCTTAGACGTGAATGCCATGGGGAAAAGATTCTCATGATCTATCCGGTCTATATCTCGTACTTTTGTGTACCCCAATCAGATCCTCACACCCCAAGGAAAACAAGCCTAGTCTACCAGTCTCTCCTCATAACTGACAGTTTTCGTCACACGCAATATCCTGAGTGCAGATCCTCTGCACCCTGTCAGTGCAACCATGTCCTTCTTATAGTGTGGTTACAAGAATTGTACACAGTTTTGTATCAGTGGCCTGACCAAGGTTTTATAAAGTTGTAACAAGGCTTCCTTGTTCCTATATTCTATGAGTCAGCTAATCAAGGCCAACATCCTGATGCCTTCCACACCACCCCGTCTACCTGAATCTATTGACTTGTACACCAAGGACCTTTGTTTCTCAGTACTCCCTAGGGACAAACCACTCATTGTGTATGCCAGTCCTTTATTTGACCCTACAAAATACATCACCTCATACTTATCGGGATTAAATTCTATCTGCCATTACTCTGCCCAACTTGCCAGCTGATCTGTCTGTAGTCTGAGACCTTCCTCCTTGCTATAAACAATGGCACCAATTTTTATGTCATCTGCAAACTTACTAATTACTGGTTCTATTTCACAGCTAAGCTCACTGATGATCATGCTTATTGAAAATTGGCAGAGAACCTGCCTGAAACTTAACTTCCACAAATTAATATATCCTTTTAATGTGTACACACAAATTTGGTTCTTGTTGGAGTTGATTGAACAGTAGCAAGAGCATTTAAGAATCAGTGCTGGTTCTTCTGCTCATTAACAGAAGATGCAGGATCATTGGAATGCCCTTGAAGTTAGTTGCCAATGCCATTTAAATAACAATCCTGAAGAGACATCCAGGAGGGAAGAGTGAATAACAAAATGAAAACCTTCCTTGACGAAAAAGAAGAGATTAATTGATCTCTTGAGAGAGCTTGTTACATTTATATAAAATTATTCAGCATTTTTACTCAAGCAATTTGAATGGATTAGACAAATATCTTCGAGCATCAGATCAAGTTTTCCTTCGTGTCCATACAATGTGCATGTGTCATATTTGTGTTTATTGTTATTTAACACATTGAGTTGATGAAATGATTCGTCTTCTGAATATTGGTAAAATCATTTGAAACTGAAGTAGCAATCACACCTAAGAGAACATTTACATGACCTTACTGGAAATATTTAACAGTTAAAAATAATGATGGAACAATATTTTTATTTCACGACTTCACAAAATACATTGTTCTACAACATTCCCATTATTAACAACATACATATTGGAGCCAAAAGATGCAATCTAATTTTGTAAAAATTTACACCAATGTAAGAATAGATATTTTGCTTTTATATAGTATTTCTTCTCAATTTTGTAGATTCACAAAGTATTTTGCAGCAACTAGTTCATTTATATAGATCATAGAATCCCTGCAGTGTGGAAACAGACCCTTCAACCCAACAAGCCCACACCGACCCTCAGAGCGTCCCACCCAGACCCATGCCCCGTAACCCACCTAATCTACACATTCCTGAAAACTACCAGCAATTTAGCATGGTCAATCCACCCAACATGCACATCTTTGGACCGTGGGAGGAAACTGGAGCACCTGGTGGAAACTTTTTTTTTTGAGTGCGAGCAGCAGCGGAGGTAAGACCAACCCGGAAGACTGCAGCTAAGGTAAGGCAGTTTTTTAAAATTACTTACCGGTAGCCGGCAGCGGTGTTTTCTTTTTCACAGAAGGAGCGGGAGCAGCGGAGGAAGTGACGAGGACCAGAGGGGCAGCCGGGAAGGAAAGCAGTGACCATATATATCAGCAAGGCGGCTAAACCCGAGACTCTACAACTGGAGTGTCTCCCACCCGCCCTCCTCCTCTAACCTGGTTAATAAGGTAAGGTTCATTCTGAACTTTCTCTATTGAATATAAGTTTGTTATTAATTTTATAGCAACTTGAACTAAGCTTTCTACTTTAGTACTGAGTGGGTGTTCAGATAAGTGGGGTATGGATGCTAGGGCAGTTGCTTGCTCTTCCTGCAGAATGTCGTATGTGGGAGACATGGCACACATCTCCGCTGGCTACATCTGCGGGAAGTGCACCCAACTACAGCTCCTTGAAAACCGTGTTAGGGAAATGGAGCTGGAACTGGATGAACTACGGATCATTCGGGAGGCAGAGGGTGTAATTGAGAGGAGTTACCGGGAGTTGGTCACTCCTAAGGCTCAAGACAAGGATAGATGGGTTACAGTTAGAGGGAGGAAAGGGGACAGACAGACAGTGCAGAGATCCCCTGTGGGCATTCCCCTCAGCAATAAGTATACCGTTTTCGATACTGCTGGGGGGGATGACCTACCAGAGGAAAGCCATAGCAGTCAGTTCTCTGGCACTGAGCCTGACACTGTGGCAAAGAAGGGAAGGGGGCAGAATAGAAAAGTTAGGGGAATCAACAGGAGATTTTGTGGTCAGGATCAGGATTCCCAGAAGGTATGTTGCCTCCCTGGTGCCAGGGTCCGGGACGTCTCCGATCGGGTGTATAAGGTTCTAAAAGGGGAGGGTGAACAGCCAGAAATCGTGTTACATATTGGCACTAATGATATAGCCAGAAAAAGGATTGAGGATATAAAAAGTGATCTCAGGGAGTTAGGATGGAAGCTGCAAAGCAGGACGAACAG
Source organism: Stegostoma tigrinum (assembly GCF_030684315.1). Taxonomy (NCBI): domain Eukaryota; kingdom Metazoa; phylum Chordata; class Chondrichthyes; order Orectolobiformes; family Stegostomatidae; genus Stegostoma; species Stegostoma tigrinum. The sequence goes on along the minus strand of NC_081368.1, from coordinate 57,040,817 downwards.
AGTAGTGTTCTCTAGTTTACTACCGGTGCCACGAGATAGCGAGGCGCGGAACAGGGAGCAGGCACAGCTTAACACGTGGCTGCGCAGCTGGTGTAGGAGGGAGGGCTTCAGATATGTAGATAATTGGGATGCCTTCTGGGGAAGGTGGGACCTGGACAAGAAGGACGGGTTGCATCTGAACTGGAAGGGGACCAATGTCCTGGGTGGAAGGTTTGCTCGAGTAGTTCGAGAGGATTTAAACTAGTATGGCAGGGGGGTGGGAACCTGAGCTGTATACCAGAGGTGAGAGTTGATGCAGGTGAGGCAATAGCAAGAGGTAGACCAGCTAGTGGGAAGGATTTTCCTGGGAAGGAACCAAGGGATCGGTTAAAGTGTGTTTGCTTTAACGCAAGGAGTATCAGGAATAAAAGTGATGAACTTAGAGCATGGATCAGTACCTGGTGCTATGATGTTATGGCCATGACAGAGACATGGGTTTCTCAGGGGCAGGAATGGTTGCTGGATGTTTCAGGGTTTACAGCATTTAAAAAGAATAGGGAGGGGGGAAAAAGAGGAGGGGGTGTAGCACTACTTATCAGGGAGGGTATCACAGCTGCAGAAGCTTCCATTGTCGAGGAAGATCTGCCTACTGAGTCAGTATGGGTGGAAATTAGGAACAGCAAGGGAGTAGTCACCTCGTTAGGGGTTTACTACAGGCCCCCCAATAGCAGCAGGGAGATTGAAGAAAGCATAGGTCGGCAGATTTTGGAAAAGTGTGGACATAGTAGGGTTGTTGTAATGGGTGACTTTAACTTTCCCAATAGTGATTGGAACCTCCTTTGAGCAGAAGATTTAAATGGAGCTGTTTTTGTAAGGTGTGTTCAGGAGGGTTTCCTAACTCAGTACGTCGACAGGCCGAAGAGGGGAGAGGCCATTCTAGACTTGGTGCTTGGAAACAAGCTGGGGCAGGTATCAGACCTTGTGGTCAGAGAGCATTTTGGTGATAGTGACCATAACTGCCTCACATTCTACATAGCTATGGAGAAGGAGAGGATTAGGCAAAATGGGAGGATATTTAATTGGGGAAGAGGAAACTATGATGCAATTTGGCATGAGTTAGGAAGCATGGACTGGGAGCAATTGTTCCATGGTAAAGGCACTATAGACATGCGGAGACTGTTTAAGGAACAGTTGTTGCGAGTGATGAATAAATATGTCCCTCTGAGACAGGCAAGAAGGGGTAAGATAAAGGAACCTTGGATGACGAGAGCGGTGGAGCTTCTTGTGAAAAGGAAGAAGGTAGCTTACATAAGGCGGAGGAAGCTAGGGTCAAGCTCAGCTCTAGAGGATTACAGGCAGGCGAGGAAGGAGCTCAAAAATGGTCTGAGGAGAGCCAGGAGTGGGTACGAGAAAGGCTTGGCAGAACGGATTAGGGAGAACACAAAGGCATTTTACACTTATGTGAGGAATAAGAGAATGGTCAAAGAAAGAATAGGGCCAATCAGGGATAGCATAGGGAACTTGTGTGTGCAACCTGAGGAGGTAGGGAAAGCCCTAAATGAGTTTTTTGCTTCTGTCTTTACGAAAGAAATAAACTTTGTAGTGAATGAAACCTTTGAAGAGCAGGTGTGCATGCTGGAATGGATAGAGATAGAGGAAGTTGATGTGCTGAAAATTTTGTCAAACATTAAGATTGGCAAGTCGCCAGGCCCGGACCAGATTATTCCTCGGCTGCTTTGGGAAACGAGAAATACAATTGCTTCGCCACTTGCGAAGATCTTTGCATTCTCGCTCTCCACTGGAGTCGTACCTGAGGACTGGAGAGAGGCAAATGTAATTCCACTCTTCAAGAAAGGAAATAGGGAAATCCCCGGCAATTACAGACCAGTAAGTCTCACGTCTGTCGTCTGCAAGATGTTAGAAAGGATTCTGAGGGATAGGATTTATGACCGTCTGGAAGAGCATGGCTTGATTAAATGTAGTCAACACGGCTTTGAGAGGAGCAGGTCATGCCTCACAAACCTTATCGAGTTTTTTGAGGATGTGACTAGAAAAGTTGATGAGGGTCGAGCTGTGGATGTGGTGTATATGGACTTCAGCAAGGCATTTGATAAGGTTCCCCATGGTAGGCTCATTCAGAAGGTCAGGAGGAATGGGATACAGGGGAACTTAGCTGTCTGGATACAGAATTGGCTGGCCAACAGAAGACAGCGAGTGGTAGTAGAAGGAAAATATTCTGCCTGGAAGTCAGTGGTGAGTGGTGTTCCACAGGGCTCTGTCCTTGGGCCTCTACTGTTTGTAATTTTTATTAATGACTTGGATGAGGGGATTGAACGATGGGTCAGCAAGTTTGCAGACGACATGAAGGCTGGAGGTGTCGTTGACAGTATAGAGGGCTGTTGTAGGCTGCAGCAGGACATTGACAGGATGCAGAGATGGGCTGAGAGGTGGCAGATGGAGTTCAACCTGGATAAATGCGAGGTGATGCATTTTGGAAGGTCGAATTTGAAAGCTGAGTACAGGATTAAGGATAGGATTCTTGGCAGTGTGGAGGAACAGAGGGATCTTGGTGTGCAGATACATAGATCCCTTAAAATGGCCACCCAAGTGGACAGGGTTGTTAAGAAAGTATATGGTGTTTTGGCTTTCATTAGCAGGGGGATTGAGTTTAAGAGTTGTGAGATCTTGTTGCAGCTCTATAAAACTTTGGTTAGACCTCACTTGAAATACTGTGTCCAGTTCTGGTCGCCCTATTATAGGAAAGATATGGATGCTTTGGAGAGGGTTCACAGGAGGTTTACCAGGATGCTGCCTGGACTGGAGGGCTTATCTTATGAAGAGAGGTTAACTGAGCTCGGACTTTGTTCATTGGAGAAAAGGAGGAGGAGAGGTGATCTAATTGAGGTATACAAGATAATGAGAGGCATAGATAGAGTTGATAGCCAGAGACTATTTCCCAGGGCAGAAAAGGCTAACACGAGGGGTCATAGTTTTAAGCTGGTTGGAGGAAAGTATAGAGGGGATGTCAGAGGGGCGTTCTTTACACAGAGAGTTGTGAGAGCATGGAATGCGTTACCAGTAGCAGTTGTGGAAGCAAGGTCACTGGGGACATTTAAGAGACTGCTGGACATGCATATGGTCACAGAAATTTGAGGGTGCATACATGAAGAACAATAGTCGGCACAACATCGTGGGCTGAAGGGCCTGTTCTGTGCTGTACTGTTCTATGTTCTATGTTCTATGTTCTAATGTACAAACTATACACAGGCAGTTGCCTGTGGAATTGAACCTGGGTCCCTGGCACTGTGAGGCAGCAGTGTTAACCACTGAACCACCACGCCGCCCTGTATAGTTATTTTTGCACTGTAGGAAATGTGGCAATCGATTTGCATGTAACAAATTCCTCGTGAAATATTTCATCAGATGTTCAGGTTTTATATCTTGGTTATGTAAAATATAGGTTGTATGTATAGTTGCTGCAGTGAGAAATATATCAATGGGTAAATATTGGGCCAAACAATGGGAAATCTTACCTATTCTCCTTCAAAGAGTGACAAAGGATATTTCACACATCCTATTTAGGAAACTTATGTCTCATTTAAAAGATGACATCTTCAACAGTCCCTCAGTATGTTATACAGATGAGATACTCAAAGAAGTGCTTGGATTGGGAGTCAGGGGTGCGGGAGAGAGAACTATTTTGTTACACCTAAATGTTACCAAATATTCTCTGTCATAAATTATAAATACATAATAATTTATGTTAATTGAGGAAAATGAGTGCTAATATACTGTTTTGTTCTGAGCAGCATTCCTTGCACATTATGTTGACAATGCATAATATTGTAAAGCTTTCCATGCTGATGTTCATTTGATATACAAATACATTATGTTACATTGTCAGTCAAGGCATACCTACTTATTATTAGACAATCTTTTCTGCAGACTTGTCATTTCAAGCATCAGCAGTCATCAAAATGCAATGAAATTAAGCTCTGTAGAGTTCCGTCTTCACTAATTTTCAATGCACTTTAGTTTTATGCTTCATTAACTTGATCCACCCTAACTATATTTCTTCCACTGGCTTTATAGCTTTAGATTATTTTAATTCTTAATAAAAGGTTCTATTTAAATTAAAATTTATTCCAAATTCTCTTTTTTACTGTGAACCTACTTACTGCTCCAAATTGAACACCATTTTGTTCTTCACTAATAAATGATATCTATGCGGATGTTCTTGTTTTGAACTTATAAAGACTAAGGCAACTGCATGATGCTGCCATTGAACAATTTGCCTTTGGTACTTTATGTGTTAATGTAAAATTTAGCTGGGTTTCACTCAGCTCACTCAGCTTCTGACCTTTTTATGGCCTTGGTCGAAATATAAACAAAAAAAGCTGAACTCTTGATATCAAGGCTGCATTTGGCCATCTGTTGCATCAAGAAGCCCTCACTAAATTAGAGACAAAGGGATAATAGGAACTGCAGATGCTGGAGAACTCTGGATAACAAGCTGTGGAGCTGGATGAACACAGCAGGCCAAGTAGCATCTTAGGAGCAGGAAGGCTGATGTTTCCGGCCTAGGCCCTTCATCAGAAATGGGGGAGGGGTTTCGTGCCTCGACCCTTCATCAGAAATGGGGAGTAGAAGAGGGTCCTGAAATAAATAGGGAGAGAAGGGGATCAAAGATGGATAGAGGAAAAGATAGGTGGAGAGGAGACAGACAAGTTAAAGAGGTGGGGATGGAGCCAGTAAAGGTGAGTGTAGGTGGGGAAGGTAGGGAGGAGATATGTCAGTCCAGGGAGGATGGACAGGTCAAGTGGCAGGATGAGGTTAGTAGGAAGGAAATGGGGGTGCAGCTTGAGGTGGGAGGAGGGGATAAGTGAGAGGGAGAACAGGCTGGGGAGGCGGGCACGAGCTGGGCTGTTTTGGGATACGGTAGGGGGAGGGGAGATTTTGAAGCTTGTGAAATCTGCATTGATACCATTGGGCTGCAGGGTTCCCAAGAGGAATATGAGTTGCTGTTCCTGCAACCTTCAGGCGGCATCATTGTGGCACTGCAGGAGGGTCAAGATGGACATGTTATCAGGGGAGTGGAAGGGGGAATTGAAATGGTTTGCGACTGAGAGGTGCAGTTGCTTTTTGCGAAACGAGTGTAGGTGTTCTGCAAAGCAGTCCCCAAGCCTCCGCTTGGTTTCCCCGATGTAGAGGAAGCCACAACGGGTACAGCGGATGCAGTATACCACATTGGCAGATGTGCAGGTGAACCTCTGCTTGATGTGGAAAGTCTTCATCCTTCCACCATCTGCAATCTCATCCCACCGCCAAAGACATTTTTCCATCCCCACCCTTGTCTGCTTTCTGGAGGGACCACACTCTCCGTGACTCCCTTTGCTGCTCCACACTCCCCTCCAACCCCACAACACCCGGCACTTTCCCCTGCAACCGTAGGAAGTGTTACAATTGCTCCCACACCTCCTCCCTTACCCCCATCCCAGGCCCCAAGAAGACTTTCCATATCAAGCAGAGGTTCACCTGCACATCCGCCAATGTGGTTACTGTATCCATTGTACCTGTTGTGGCTTCCTTTACATTTGGAAAACCAAGGAGAGACTTGGAGGCCACTTTGTAGAACACTTACGTTCGGTTCGCAATAAACAACTGCACCACCCAGTCACGAACCATTTCAACTTCCCCTTCTATTCCTCTGATGACATGTCCATCCTCACCCTCCTGCAGCGCCACAACAATGCCACCCGAAGGTTTCAGGAACAGCAACTCATCTTCCGCTTGGGAACCCTGCAGCCCAATGGTATCAATGTGGATTTCACAAGTTTCAAAATCTCCCCTCTCCCCACTGCATCCCAAAACCAGCCCAGCTCGTGCCCGCCTCCCTAACCTGTTCTTCCTCTCACTTATCCCCTTCTCCCACCTCAAGCCGCTCCCTTATTTCCTATCTACTAACCTCATCCGGGCCCCTTGACCTTGTCCATCCTCCCTGGACTGACCTATCTCCTCTCCACCTCCCCACCTACACTCACCTTTACTGGGTCCATCCCCACCTCTTTAACTTGTCTGTCTGCTCTCCACCTATCTTCTCCTCTATCCATCTTCGATCCACCTCCCCGTCTCTCCCTATTTATTTCAGGACCCTCTTCCACTCCCCCATTTCCGATGAAGGGTCTCGGCCCCAACAGTCAGCTTTCCTGCTCCTAAGATGCTGCTTGGTCTGCTGTGTTCATCCATCTCCACAGCTTGTTATCTTAGAGACAGAGGGAATCAGGGGAATATCTTCTACTGGTTTGAGTCAAATGAAATGATTGTGCTTGTTGGAGGTCAGCTATTTCAGTCATAGAACACCACTGCAGGAGTTCTCAAGATGTTGTTCTCAGATGAAGATTTTCATCTGTTCAATCAACGACCTTCTGTTCATGATAAGGATAAAGGTTAGGGATGTTCACAAATGATTACACAATGTTTAGCACTGATTGTTTCTCCTCATATACTGAAGCAGCCTGTGTTCAAATGCAACACTACGTGGACAACATTGAGTAAGTATCATTTGTATCATGCAATTGCTAAGTGTGATTATCAAGAGAGATTTCAATAATAATGCCTTACTGTTCAAAGGTATTTTCATTTCTGAATCACCTACAATTTGCTGGGATATATCATTGACCTGAAACTGATCTTACCCAATCATATAAATACTGTGGCTGCAAAACACATCAGAGGCTGGGAATGTTGCAGTGAATAACTCACCTCCTTTCTCTCCACCATCTGTAAGGCACAAGTCAGGAGTTTGACTGAATACTCTCCACTGTCTGGATGATCGTAGCTCCATTAACTCTGAACAGGTTTGACACCATCCTGGAAAAAAAGCAGCCTGATTGTTTGTGCTCCATCCATCACGTTCAATATTCAATCACCACAGAATTGTCACAGTAGCAGTTGGATGTACCACCTGCAAGATGCACCAACTCAATGAGGCTTCGTAGACTGTAGCTTCCAAACTCAAAACTCATAATAGTTAGAAGGACAAGATCAGCAAATACATGGAAGCACCACCAGGTCCACATTGCCTCCAAGCCACGCACCATTCTGACTTGGAATTACATTGACAACAAAGGGCCAGAACTCAGTCAAAAGAGAAAGCAAGAGCTGCAGATGCTGGAGTTGGAGATAACCAAGTGTGGAGCTGGAGGAACACAGCCGGCCAGGCAGCATCAGAGGCACAGGACAGTCAATGTTTCTGGTCGCGAACGTTCCGGTTGACTTTCCTGCTCTTCTGATGCTGCCTGGCCTGCTATGTTCCTCCAGCTCCTCACTTTGTTATCTCTACCACTCAGTCAAAATTTTGGAACTCCTTTGCTAATCATTTCACTATCCCTCCATCTATTTCAGTAGCCCTGAAAGGCAACCTTTTACCAATCCTCTCAAGTGCAATTAAGTATGGACAATGAATGCTGACCCAGCCAACATCTCATGAACAAACTTTTAAAATGCTTGCTCAGGGTCCTGCTGGTTGTCTTAATCCACTGTTTTTTTTGCACCTTGTCTGTACTTGATTCAAAGATCCAGATGGCTGTGCCTGACTAGCTTCTACCCCGCCTCCATAATCTGTTCCTCCTCTCACCTATCACCCCCTCCCACCTCAAGCCGCACCTCCATTTCCGACCTACTAACCTCATCCCACCTCCTTGACCTGTCTGCCTTCCCTGGACTGAACTATCCCCTCCCCACCTCCCCATCTAAACTCTCCTCTCCACCTATCTTCTCCTCTATCCATCTTCGGTCCACCTCCCCCTCTCTCACAATTTATTTCAGAATCCACTCCCCATCCCCCTTTTCTGATGAAGGGTCTAGGCCTGAAACGTTAGCTTTTGTGCTCCTAAGATGCTGCTTGGCCTGCTGTGTTCATCCAGCTCCACACTTTGTTATCTCTAGCCTCTAATTTAGTTTCACCCAAATCAGGGAAGTTGAAACTTTTATTGTCAATCTGATAGTGAGCTTTAGGAATTGAACCAGATGTTTCAAATCAGGCTTGATTTTCGTTTCCATTATTTGTTTGAAAATCTAAGTTTGGAAAATTGTAAGTGAGGGTGCTAATTTGCTGTAGTCCACCTTTACTCATCAATAAGGTTTTAAATTAGTCCAAATTCTTCAAGGAATTTCCCCAATCACATTCAAAATGCTCTCTTCCACGGCTTCAGAAAACTTAGGTGCGTATATTTGACCTCCTTTAACTATTGGGTTTCAGAGCTAAAATTCAGATATAATTCTAAAATAAAGCAAAGGACAGTGGATGCTGGAGATGCAAAACAAACAAAATCAGAAATAGCTGGAGAAATACATTCTCTGTTTTTGTTTGTTTCAAGTGTGATTCTACGTGTCGCCCAGCTCTTTGCTTCCAAATGCTCGACTTTTGACTTTATCTTTAGCAGCTTTGGGACTCCTGGAATTGGACAAAGCATTTTTGTCACATAAGGTTGGAGAAGCAGTCAGAATTGTAATTTTCTTTCTAACTTTGTCCTGGAAACAAAATAAGCCTTTTTTTCTTTCAGGAAAGTGTGATAAAAGTCTGGCAGGATCATTGTGGGAGCCAAAAATTCTATTCCCTGCTTTCATTGACATTCTCAGGGAAGTTCGTGCCAGAAGCCAAGAATTTTTTAGAGAAAAATAGGAAGAGATTTCCATCTAATAGGAATTATCCATTAGTTTCTGTTAAAGAAAGCATTAAAAATATTTTATTCTTTAACTGCAGCAAATCCTGCTTTGTTTTGATTTTGAACTATGGCATTTTTTCTCCATTACCTTTTACTCAGCCCTCTAACCAGCATACATTTACAAAGTGCTACTGACTTGTGTCTCAGTATGCTTATTTTGCAATTATTTATAAAGGTCAATAAAAGATAAGCAATATCAGGGCATGGTAACAGCTCTGTGTGTCTTTTTTACAACCTATACTTTGCGACATAACAATGAATTGCTGCAGAACTGAAACTGCTATTACGATCTGCATACTAATTGGTGTATGAAACATTCTGTAGATGAAATTAAGAGCTAAAAGACATGCTGACATTTAAGCCACTGACATGTATAACGTCAACAAGTATGATAACCTGTGGTAACAAGGTGTAGAGCTGGATGAACTCAGCAGGCCAAGCAGCATCAGAGGAGCAGGAAGGCTGACGTTTTGGGCTTAGACCCTTCTTCAGAAATGAAGAAGACCTATTTCTGAAGAAGGGTCTAGGCCTGAAACGTCAGCCTTCCTGCTCCGCTGATACTGCTTGGCCTGCTGTGTTCACCCAGCTCTACACCTTGTTATCTCAGATTCTCCAGCATCTGCAGTTCCTACTAAGTGTGATAGCCTGCTCTGATAGTGGATTATGAGCAGCAGTTATGTTGGAATTACTTACATTCTGTGGAGGAAAACTGCACACCCTTGATTACACTCTCATCTGTCTAGTTGCAGAGCACATGCAGCCAAATGTTTTGTTTCCAGTGCGCAGTTTTGTTAGTCCTCTACTTGTTAGATCATCATGTAACGTTACATTCTCCTCTTTTTGTGAAGAGGGTTTCCATGTGTCTCAAAACGGTTAGACAATTGGTTGCCAGACAAGGTTATTTCCACTTGCATTTGCAACATAAATTGAGCTCGGGATGGTAATCTCTCCTCCTTGAGCATTACATGGAAATGCAACCGTGCAACACAAAGGGTTTTTTTGTACTCGTTATTTGTTTACGGCATGAGGAAGTCATTGGCTGTATCAGCATCTAATTGCTCAGAAGGCAAGCATGGGTAAACCACATTGCAGTGATCGTGGAGTCACACGTAGGCCATACCAGAAAGGAGAGCAGATCTCCTTCCCAAAAGGACATTATTGAATCAAATGCTTCTTTTGTTTTAACAGCAATCAGAACTAATTACATGGTCGGTATTAGGCGAGCACTTCATTCCAGATTTTCATCGAATTTGAACTTCATGATCTGCCATGGTAACATTCGAACTGATGATCCCAGAACATTGGCCTGGTGTTCTGAATGAGTAGTCCAGTGATGTTACCACAACACCACCACCTTCCCCCCATCATTATTGATTAGACACCATATACTATTTACTCTGCTAAATCAGTTGAACATGAATTGTGCGGTCACAAAATGATATGCATTACTCGCCAATTTAATACAAATTTCTCAAAATGCCTTTCCAATATACTGCAGCTCATCACCAGATATTATCCTTTCCTGATATCAAAAAGACTGAAAATACTGCTTGTTACGTTAGTGATAATCACATTCATTATATTTCTAATTCATCAAATTCTGGAAAATTTAGAGAAGTAATCCCTACAAAGAGGTAATCTTCTCTCTGCAATGTGCAGAAATCTGTTGAGACTTTTGTCCAAGAAGTGGATGGAGCATTATATGATGTAAAGACTCCCTCTGTTGCCAGGATGTTTGCCATGCCTCACACATATTAACCGGTTGTTGAACATCCTGATTGATTCATGACCAGTGCACAGATTCATATGACCGCCATATTGTATATTCAATACACAGCTGTTTCCAGTGTAATGCAGAGATGATATCTCAGCATCATTCATTTGGAATTAGGACTTGTTTCCCCAGTAAAGGACCAGAAGACTTAGTCTCAGATTAAAGGGCAATCCATTGAAGATGGAGATGAGGGGAAATTTCTTCTCTCAGAAGGTAGGGAATCAATGGCATGATGCATTCATAGTGCATTCACACTACGGTGTGATTCTGTCAATGCATAGAGCTAGTGATCCATTATTGCTGGCGCATGGTTTCTCATAGACTGGATCATTCAGCACCACTATCTGAGGTATATGTCTTTCAGGATACCTCGTGATAATATGTTGATGCTCACCTTCATGTCAATGTCAGCAGTTAGTTAATGTTGTCTGGCCCTACTTGACAATATTGATAGTTGTGAAAGCTTCAATTGCCTTTTACTATAACAAGAGGTTAACAATAATGAAAGTTTAGTCATATTCCTAAATTTGCCTTTCACTTGGGTTGACTGAACTTTTGTTGTTTTTGTATTTGTGCAACCTCTTAACATTTTCCTTGCTGCTTGTACTGTGGTATCACCTGTATTTCATTCTGGAGTCTGGTTTGGACTGTAAACCAGAACTTCTGCTCATGTATGCCCAATGATGATACATATTTCACAGATTTCAAAGAAAGCTGGACAGCTTTTAGGTAGATGCAGCAAGTCACATCTGTTATAGATTTTATAGCTTTGGTTACTATACTGATCCTTGTTATAGAATTGGCTGCACCGAAAGCACATAATTGCTGCTTATCTACAATAATGGCTTCATGCTTATGTTCATCCTCATGTAAGGCATGTTTAGCACTTTTGTTTGCCCAAAGGGTCCTGCTTGAAAGCTTTTATTTGTGCAGCGATAATCATTAATTCAGTGGTCACACTTACGCCCTTAGCTGTCAATAGACACTTGAGGTTGCTATACGTCTAATATCAGTTGAAGACTGTTAATCCTGAAGTTAATTTTTATCTTGAGCCTGTCATGAAGCACTTACCAGCTCTTTCCTGTATTTGACAATGGAAACATCAAATGTGTTCACCCTGCAAAGGTCATTATAGTGAATGACAAACAATATCTTTGGAGCTCACTTCTTAGGATCATCTGTAAAACAGCACCAGGTAAGTTGTTGATTTGGTTTGATTTTATTGTCAACCATCAAGTACAAAAGTACAGGAGTATATAGAACATAGAACATAGAACAGTACAGCACAGAACAGGCCCTTCAGCCCACAATGTTGTGCCAACCATTGATCCTCATGTATGCACCCTCAAATTTCTGTGACCATATGCATGTCCAGCAGTCTCTTAAATGACCCCAAATGACCTTGCTTCCACAACTGCTGCTGGCAATGCATTCCATGCTCTCACAACTCTCTCTGTAAAGAACCCGCCTCTGACATCCCCTCTATACTTTCCACCAACCAGCTTAAAACTATGACCCCTCGTGCTAGCCATTGCTGCCCTGGGAAATAGTCTCTGGCTATCAACTCTATCTATGCCTCTCATTATCTTGTATACCTCAATTAGGTCCCTTCTCCTCCTTTTCTCCAATGAAAAGAGACCGAGCTCAGTCAACCTCTCTTCATAAGATAAGCCCTCCAGTCCAGGCAGCATCCTGGTAAACCTCCTCTGAACCCTCTCCAAAGCATCCACATCTTTCCTATAATACGGCGACCAGAACTGGACGCAGTATTCCAAGTGCAGTCTAACCAAAGTTTTATAGAGCTGCAACAAGATCTCACGACTCTTAAACTCAATCCCCCTGTTAATGAAAGCCAAAAAACCATATGCTTTCTTAACAACCCTGTCCACATGGGTGGCCATTTTAAGGGATCTATGTATCTGCACACCAAGATCCCTCTGTTCCTCCACGCTGCCAAGAATCCTATCCTTAATCCTGTACTCAGATTTCAAATTCGACCTTCCAAAATACATCACCTCGCATTTATCCAAGTTGAACTCCATCTGCCACCTCTCAGCCCATCTCTGCATCCTGTCAATGTCCCGCTGCAGCCTACAACAGCCCTCTATACTGTCAACGACACCTCCGACCTTTGTGTCATCTGCAAACTTGCTGACCCATCCTTCAATCCCCTCATCCAAGTCATTAATAAAAATTACAAACAGTAGAGGTCCTTGTCTTGACTGTCTTTGTGCATCTGTTTGCGAAGGGAGGCACTTAAGGGATAGGAGTTTAAATTTTAGGAAACCTGGTGAGCATTTTCTCTAAACATGAGTTTGTCAGTTAGACAAATTCCTAATTTAGACACTGAACAACTTTTCACATTTGAGATAACTCAGGAATAGTGACCCTTGATTTCCAGCACACTGCCCATTCAGTGGCAACTTTCATTACACTGTCCCCCACTACCACCGTAGAACATTACAGCACAGTACAGGCCCTTCGGCCCTCGATGTTGTGCCATGATCCTTCTTACTTCCCCCTCTCAAATGGGCTCCTGTACCATACAGCTATAATCAGTTCATGTATCCTGAAGCCTTTACTCTCATACAAACAAGCTGAAATGACACCAAATTAAAGCGAAGTCAGCAGGCTGTAAAATCTTCATTGTTAAAGTAAAAGGGAAGTAAAAGGGTAGTAAAAGGCTAGCGTGCTGCTGCTGTTTCAAACGCAAATACAAGGAATGAGCCATATATGCAGCTCTCAAGCTTGTCCCATTATTAAACAAGCATTAGCCAATTTGACTGCAGCCTCAATTCCACGATGCTGACCAACCTCATAACCCTAGACAACCACTAGCTGAGAAATGTGTCTGAGAACTGAATCCATTCAACGATTCAGCCTCTGCAACTCTTTAGAGAAGAGAATTCAAGAGATAATGACTCTCTGACAGAAGTAATTCCTCATCACTGCTGTAAATGGCTGACCCCTGATTGAATCTACATTCCCTGGTTCTTTTCTCATTCTTTCTTGGAATAGAGGGGTTGTTGGCAAGATCAACATGTATTGCCTTTCCCGAAATGCACTGGAGATTCTTGTTCTAAACTCCCCCAGGAGGGAGGTTTATGAGCATTTACTCTTATACTACATACAGTATTTCAGTTTTGGAGTAACTAAGACTTTTTCGGTTGTGACATATTTTGAATTCTTCCCTCACATTTGCTCTCTCTGATTTTTATTAAGTGGCTTCTGCTGTGCACACCAGAGAGAAAATATTTGTTCAAAAAGTCTCTGCTCTTTCTCTTTTGCCTTTATTAACTTACCAGCTTCATCTTCCACAGGGCCATGGTTTACTTCAACTATTCTGTTCCTTGTTATATACCCATTGATGTTAGAATTGTTTGGTTCTAGATTTATTGCTCGCTTACTCAAGTAATATACTCTTATTTTAGTTGTGTTTTGCTTTCTAATTTTTCTCAACATAGCTGTTGAATTTTACATTGAATTATTTATTTTTCCACATTGATAGCAATCTTAGTAAATAATAAAAATGATGTGTTGGTAAAACTTAACAGATCAGGCAGTATCTGTAGAGATGCAGACAGTTTACATTTTGAGTCCAATATTTTCCTTATTATTTTATATTTCTAGCATTTGCAGTATTTTGCCTTTATTTGATATCATCCTTAATTTCCTTGGCTGCATGGACGGATCATTCTTCTCAGTCCTTGCTTCACAATATAATATATATACCAAATCTCACTAAAAGCATATCCTTAAACATCTGCCATTGCATTACCACTTGAATCTATTTTCCCTGTCCACTTCAGCAAGTTTTGACTTACAACTTTATAATTGCATTGAATCAAGTTTAAGGCACTAGTTTCAAATAGTTTCACTGTCAAACTAAATGTGAAATTCCATCACTCGATCACTCTTTTCCAGGGTGTCCTCTATTACAATATAAGATGATTAACCCTGCCCTATTACACATAGCCAAGTATAAAAAAGCCTATTCCTTGAGTGCGTTTATCCAAGAAATTGTCCCAATATACTTCATATATTCATTCTGAAGGTTATATTTACCAATTTTATTTGTCTGATCCACAAGTTCAATCACCCATTATTTTTGCTATACGCACCCATTATTTCTGAATTGATACCATGTCCTACACTTCAGCTGCAATTAGAAGGCTCAATCCTGTAGGGTGCAGTTCTACCAAGGAACTGCAAAACACTAAAAACCAGGACTAGCATTTTTTGGTTCCAGAGCAAAGGAGAGTTGAAAACTCAAACACAGAAGTGGGCCATAGCATTGCAACATCTAACTCTGCCACAACAGCACAGGCAGCAGCTACCAGCAACACTAAATGGTCAATACATGTTGGGCAGCTTTTGATACTCTGACCTCATTCATCATTCTGCTTGAGGCATCACCTTAGGTACAAGTACCCAGGTACAGAATCTTCACAACAAGTTTGAAAGAACAAAGTTAAAAGTTACACATTGCAGACCTTCATAATTTTAAGTAGAAAATAAAGAAATAAAGCTGAATAAAGAAATGAAACTGTTTTGTACAATTGTAAATTGGTAAGTTCGTCACAGGAAGCCCAATTAAAAATTAAGTGTCTGTCCTTGCTTTTTTTGAAAGAAGTTGAGTGAAGTGCAGAGTTTTATTATTTATTTTTACTGATTTTGTTTCCCATCTGTTACCATTTTTGTTTTCCATGTTGCTGCTCCTTTAAGAATTAGGCCTTATAGTTCAAGCATTCTGGGCATGTAATTGTAGAAACTGATGCTATGAATTATCCACATTCTCTGATATCCAAAGCTGATGTTTGTTTCATCTTCAATTAGTTTTGCAAATATCTACCACCAAATACTGGAATCTTCTCTATTGATGCTATTGCTGCTGACCATGATATGGCTTAGCTCCTAATGAGTTATTTTTGACCTGATGCAGCATTACCTAAGATTGTGGTATTGAAAAATTTAATGGCTGTTTTTTGCAGCAATTTTTTATTTATGTACAGGCATTACATTCACAAAGGCATATGTTTCTGGGCTAGCATATATATGAGCACGCTTCTAACTGTGTGTCATACTTCGAGTGATACCTGGGTAGAATGGAGTAAAAGACCTTTACATCCTCAGATCACATTATGTTACAGTGATTGTAAGTTTCTCTTTAATGGAAAATTGACTGTGAGACATAACAGCCAACTCAAACATAGAATTTATAAGTGATTTCAAGAAAAATAGACCTTTGCCTGATGAAGATTGTTGTTAATCTTTGAACTCTGTGAACCTGGAATAATTTTTAATTCCTACATCAAATTTCACGTCAACTGGCTGTTTCTGGAAGAGAATATAATCTTCCAATGAGAATATCAAGATATGTTGTAAACCTGTACTAATTTCAATGATTGACAGCAAAAAATGCCATTCACAGAGACTGTTATGACATGCTGTTTGTAAAATAATATTCCAGTTCCATTTTATTTTAGATTCATTAAAAAAAAGAATGTCCAGTCTGAAGTGTTTTCTTCATAATTCATCTAATTTTACAGCTTGATGATGATTACAAGGCTGCATACAATCTTTACATTATGTTCCTTTTAGTGATATATATGCTTGTTTATCAATCACTTCAGCCTTTTGATTAGCTAGAACACTCAGTAGCTCATTCCTTAAATCTGCAAGTACACAGTGGGTCTGGTTTGTTCCTTGTGGGAATCTAATCTTGAAAGAAAAATGAAGCAGAAAACCAGAAGCTGGCTAATAACTGAATGCAGCCCACGTAGATACAGTACCTATACTTTCCTTCATTGAATTCTGTCAACAAAATATTCATTTCACCAGTATTCCATCGAAAAGTGGACAGAACTACAAGATAAGACCTGTGAACTCAGAGCTGATGTTATTACAATGTGTAATAAACATATTGATTTAAAAATTGGCATGTCCAGTACTTGTTGTTGCAAAGGAGATGTATTTTCTTTTTGTTTTAAAAATATAACAATCTTAGTGATTTAGTTGTAAGTTGGGTGGAGGAAATCATCTTAGCAAGAGTGGAAAGTATTTTTTTAAAATTTGGAATGCTACATTTTTGATCTCTTTTTATCACAATCACTCCAGCTCACCCTGATAAATAAGACAAAGCAACAAAATATTAAACTATAATTCAAATATAAAATGTACTATAGTGCCATAAAGCTACATTTTCAGAATATAGCTATTCCATACCATCTATTAAATATGAGATAGAGACATAGCAGCTTCTGTCCTTTAATACAAATATTTAATAACTTAGGATTATCAAATCATCATTGCAGTGCTCTAAAACTTGATGGAAAAAATGAATTCCAATCCATCATGCATAATACATAATACCCAAATAGAATTAAGTTTTTTAAGTCACTTCACATTAAGAGCAATGCAAGACTTTCATACCATATCAGTTTAGAATTTTTAGGCAGAGAATATTCCCAAATATAATGGCTTTATTCCACAGAAAAAAATATTGTCAATTTGTCGAAATATGCCTATGCTGTTTTATCAAATCTGTTATACAGGTAAAACCTTTCTAATCCATCAACTTCTGCTCTGAGGTCTCGCATATTCTGCCAGAATAAACTCCACATTAGTTCAGATTTTCTGAACTTCAGTGTGCTGCTGGTTTTCCGTATAATTCTTGCAGGTAAATAAATCAACTGTATTCTACAAAATAGTCTTTTTCTCTTCCTTTCATCTTACATTGCACAGCCCCATGTAAATGTGTTTAAATATTCCTGCGCTTAACCTGCAAAGTGACTTTTCAATGTCCAGCAAATTCTGCAGTCCAGCAAAGTACCATTTTTGAGGCTATTGATTTAAAGAGGTGCAAACCGTATTGTTACTTTATTTGTAAAGAGCGTGGAGCCAATTTTTATATCGTTATATATCCTAGGATGTAACATTCAATGTTACACTGCAGTCAATTGCTGAGCAATGATGGGTGAGATCTTATATAGGCTTGAATGAAATAGGCTACAATGAGAAATCTGAGAGAATCCAATGAGAAGATGGACTAAACCTTTTCTTGTTATTAACATTTTCAAACAGTCTCCAGGCATTCTTGCTCAGGAATTTTCAACATTTTGGATGATCGAGGGAAACAAAATTTTCAGTTCTCACAGTTTATTTCAGGGTCACAAATTTTGTAGTTGCCTAATTTTGTCCTGCACTGTCAGTGTAATTAGAGTAAATGGCTTAAAGTCTTCTCAGTTTTAAAAATCACATTGGGTCATTTCTTTGTCTGAATTTTTATAAATTCAGTTTAGGGAATCACAATTCTGAGAACTAAGTTTGTAATTACACAAATGCTTCCACTTCCCTTTTCAGTCTATAAGTTTTTTTTTGTTTGTAACTTAAAAGTCCAAAACTGTCTTTAATACTCCAATATAGCCTTTCCAGTTATTTTTTTCAGGGTTGTAGCTAAACGCCCTTGAGGCACTAAGTCTTGCTGACAACAATTTCCCATTGATTCAACACATTCAATAGATGGTCAATAATCCATTTAAGACTAGAGGTTCCAACTTGAAATTAGTGAAGAGTAATTTTAAAATCAATACCTAGTATCTGGGAGTGATAAAGTTTACAATAATTTGCCAGCTAATAGAGGTGAGAACATTAGGTCGTTTGAAATGCTATTAGGTACAAAATGATTATTCTTGTGTGACTGCACAGATGCAGCTAGCAATTCTTCACAATGTTCACTGATCTGTACAAGCAAAAATGTACTTAAAAATACAATACAGGAGTAGGCCATCCAGCTCATACAGTGTTTTTGCATCATATGAGCCTCATGCCACTCATCTTCATATAACCCTATCATTTTCTCTTCTATTCCTCTCTCATTCAGGTAGTTACTTCTTTGTCTTCCCTTGAAGGCAGAGAACTGAACATATTTGAAACTTTGGAATCAATTTTACAACTGCCAGTAACCATTTTTTAAGTGAAATGGAGGAACTCAATGTTATGCGTTGGATATTTAACTAAAATATCCTGTAGCAGTCAATTGATAATCTTAGAGTGTCTGGGTAACCATTGACAGATTACATGAAGACAATACTTGAATATGTTGTAATATGAATATGCTGTAACTCTATAAGAAATTATAGGGTATAAATTCATTTACGTTCCCTCACAAGCTATCTGAAAAGAAATCATCATGGCTACAGAAAAAAAAACAAATTAATTATGACCCTCAGACACACAGAAAACCTACACCTAATTCAAAGTTCCAAACCAAAAATAAAAAAAATACTGTAACTGTATAATTCAGACTATTTACATCACGGGTAAGAGTCTGAAAAAGCACACTAAAATCAATACACCATGTGTGAAACTAAGGTTTGAATCAATGTTTGTTTATAAATAATAAAAGAAAGTTTGTTGACCTGCTCATCGAGCATTCTTTTTTTGGTTCAGATGTTTTGTCACCATGCTGGGTGACACCATCTATGGAGCCTCCGATGAAGCGATGTTATTCTACTCCGCTTGGAATTTATACTGTCCAGTCTGTTATGGTGGGAACTGTCATTTCTGAATTTAATCTGGATGGGTTTATATATGGGGTCCAATTCTATATGTTTGTTGATTAAAGTATGGGTCAAGAGCCATGACTCTAGGAATTCCTGTGCACATCTATGTTTGGCTTGGGCTACTATGGTTAATTTGTCCCAATTAAACTGATGGCCTTCTTTGTCTGAATGTACAGATATTAAGGAGAGTTCATCGTGCCATTTTGCTGCTAGCTGATGTTCTTATATTCTGATGTCCAGTTTACTTCCTGTCAGTCCGAGGTATTGTTTGTGACAGTTGGTGCGTGGTATAGTGAAAATCGCGTTCGTCCTGCATGTTGTGGGAATGAGGTCTCTAACTCTTGTAAGTGTTTATCAGAGAGTGGCTGTGGTCTTAGGAGTCTTGTTGACAGTTCCTATATGTTCCTGATGTCGGGCAGTGTGGCCAGTGTGTTAGGCCGTACTGAGTCCTCCTGTTGTTGTCTGTTTTATGGCATCTGTGGATGAAGTTGTGGGGATATCCATTTAAAGCTTGTATAAGTGTTCTTCCTCTTCCCGACGTATTTCTGGGGTGTTGCAGTGTGTCATAGCCCATTAAAACACCAACTTCATCCACAACCCAAGCTACAGACCTTTGTCAAAAACTTTAAGCAATAAAAGCCTCTTAAGTGGGAATTTAAAAATATATATCAAGAAATAATACTTGAATCACTCAGGAATGCAATTGTACTATCAGCATTTTTAAAATGGTGACTGGATTCTGGCAATCAATTGAAACTCTCTTCAGTTAAGGAATAATCACATCAGTGCCTCA
Organism: Stegostoma tigrinum; assembly: GCF_030684315.1. Taxonomy (NCBI): domain Eukaryota; kingdom Metazoa; phylum Chordata; class Chondrichthyes; order Orectolobiformes; family Stegostomatidae; genus Stegostoma; species Stegostoma tigrinum. The sequence goes on along the minus strand of NC_081368.1, from coordinate 57,020,981 downwards.
AAATATTCTTAAACTAACTCCATGCAACATTTATGACAGGAGTAAAATGGAAATCCAATTTATCATTTATAAATGTCAGTGTCTTGATTTATTTAACAATTGCGATCTATTTTACACTGTGTGTTCCCAAAACTAACTCTCCAAATATTGTAATTACAGGAACACACACAAATTCCAGGAAGCTGTTGTTTGTAATTTAATGTCAGAAAGTGTTTGATTGACATTCTGCATTCTCCTGGTCTAAAAGAGGTCAAACCTTATTTATTTTAATGTTCTCGTTTTGTTCTGTTTATAGCTGCTGATTTTGGATACTTTTATTTAAATAGTGAAAATAGTGTCAGAAAAAAGTTGGCAAGAGGATATTCAAGAGCTGACACCAAGGACACTTTTTTTATACTAGTGACAATTTCTACCGTAATGAATTCAACTTCTTCACAGCAGAATTAACGCTGAAAAAAGGTGTTTCTGAAGGGATCAGAGACAACAGAATATTCCAGATGACAGTCTGTGCAAACTTGGAGAGATTAAGATCTAATGTTTTGCTTCTTCTAAATTGGGTTTATGTTGATGGGACTTGTCCTCATTTAAACAGCATTCCAGTAGAATTTGAGTCACTTCAGGAGTAGTTAATAGATTATGGGGGAATTGTTGGTTTGTTGGTGCTTTTGTTAATTTGTTCATCTTTGGGTTAAATAAATAAATTGTTTCTTGTTACTTATAAAACGTACCTCTGACATCTCCCCTTTATCTACCTCCACTCACTTTAAAACTATGCCCCTTCATAATAGCTTCCTCTAACCTAGGAAAAAGTCTCTGGCTGTCCACTCTATCTACACCTCTGATCATTTTGTACACGCCTATCAAGTCACCTCTCATCCTTTGTCGTTCTAAAGAGAAAAGCCCTAGCTCTCATAACCTTTCTTCATGAGACCTTCCCTCCATTCCAGGCAATATCTTCGTAAAGGAGATCAGGGATTTTCTTTCTTCTGACCACTATTTTAATAGACAATGAGGGGAACGACAAGCTTTTCTAGGTGTTTCAGGGGTAATTATTAGAGGGGGGCCCGTACTCCTGTCTTAACAGATTGGGGATTGTGTTTAGTTAAATTGTCAGAGGAGTTTGGGCATTCCCCGTTGTAACAAAAATTGGGGGCTCAAGTCATGGATCTGGATGGTTTGAGTTCAGGATTTGGACGGTTTGTGTGTGGGTTCTGTGTGGATTTGGACAGATTTACATATGCTTGGGGATCAGTGTCCTAGATCTTTAAAGAAAATTTAAGTGCGAAAAATCTGTTTAATTTTAGTTACCTGTGGTAGGTTAAATTAAAAGTGAGGGAATTGGCTCTTAACATTGCTAAATGTGTTCTGGGATTTGAAGGTGCTTCCCAAATTTTCCAAGAAAGTTTAGAAAGACAGAGGAAGGATATACTTTTAGAACTAGCAAACGGGTTGGAATTGGATTTATAGAACATGGCAAACAGAGCAGAGAATAGTACAGCACAGTACAGGCCCTTCGGCCCACGATGTTATGCCAAACTTGTACCCTAATCCTAAGGTCTATCCAATCTCCACCCCTACCTTATGCCATCATCCATATGCCTATCTATTAGCCACTTAAATGCCCCTAAGGAGGCTGACTCTACCATCCTTTCCGGCAATGCATTCCATGCCCCTACCAGTCTCTGAGTAAAGAACGTACCTCTGACATCTCCCCTTTATCTACCTCCATTCACTTTAAAACTATGCCCCTTCATAATGGTATCAGAGATAATGGGAACTGCAGATGCTGGAGAATTCCAAGATAATAATATGTGAGGCTGGATGAACACAGCAGGTGTGCATCTCAGGAGCACAAAAGCTGACGTTTCGGGCCTAGACCCTTCATCAGAGAGGGGGATGGGGAGAGGGAACTGGAATAAATAGGGAGAAAGCGGGAGGCGGACCGAAGATGGAGAGGAAAGAAGATAGGTGGAGAGAGTATACGTGGGGAGGTAGGGAGGGGATAGGTCAGTCCAGGGAAGACGGACAGGTCAAGGAGGTGGAATGAGGTTAGTAGGTAGATGGGGGTGCGGCTTGGGGTGGGAGGAAGGGATGGGTGAGAGGAAGAACCGGTTAGGGAGGCAGAGACAGGGTGGACTGGTTTTGGGATGCAGTGGGTGGGGGGGAAGAGCTGGGCTGGTTGTGTGGTGCAGTGGGGGGAGGGGGCGAACTGGGCTGGTTTAGGGATGCAGTGGGGGAAGGGGAGATTTTGAAACTGGTGAAGTCCACATTGATACCATTGGGCTGCAGGGTTCCCAGGCGGAATATGAGTTGCTGTTCCTGCAACCTTCGGGTGGCATCATTGTGGCAGTGCAGGAGGCCCATGATGGACATGTCATCTAGAGAATGGGAGGGGGAGTGGAAATGGTTTGCGACTGGGAGGTGCAGTTGTTTGTTGCGAACTGAGCGGAGGTGTTCTGCAAAGCGGTCCCCAAGCCTCCGCTTGGTTTCCCCAATGTAGAGGAAGCCGCACCGGGTACAGTGGATGCAGTATACCACATTGGCAGTTGTGCAGGTGAACCTCTGCTTAATGTGGAATGTCATCTTGGGGCCTGGGATGGGGGTGAGGGAGGAGGTGTGGGGGCAAGTGTAGCATTTCCTGCGGTTGCAGGGGAAGGTGCCGGGTATGGTGGGGTTGGAGGGCAGTGTGGAGCGAACAAGGGAGTCACGGAGAGAGTGGTCTCTCCAGAAAGCAGACAGGGGTGGGGATGGAAAAATGTCTTGAGTGGTGGGGTTGGATAGTAGATGGCGGAAGTGTCGGAGGATGATACGATGTATCCGGAGGTTGGTGGGGTGGTGTGTGAGAACGAGGGTGTTCCTCTTAGGGCGGTTGTGGCGGGGGCGGGGTGTGAGGGATGTGTTGCGGAAAATGCGGGAGACATGGTCAAGGGCGTTCTCGATCACTGTGGGGGGAAAGTTGCGGTCCTTAAAGAACTTGGACATCTGGGGTGTGCGGGAGTGGAATGTCTTATCGTGGGAGCAGATGCGGCGGAGGCGGAGGAATTGGGGATAGGGGATGGAATTTTTGCAGGAGGGTAGGTGGGAGGAGGTGTATTCTAGGTAGCTGTGGGAGTCGGTGGGCTTGAAATGGACATCAGTTACAAGCTGGTTGCCTGAGATGGAGACTAAGAGGTCCAAGAAGGTGAGGGATGTGCTGGAGATGGCCCAGGTGAACTGAAGGTTGGGGTGGAAGGTGTTGGTGAAGTGGATGAACTGTTCGAGCTCCTCTGGGGAGCAAGAGGTGGCGCCGATACAGTCATCAATGTACCGGAGGAAGAGGTGGGGTTTGGGGCCTGTGTAGGTGCGGAAGAGGGACTGTTCCACGTAACCTACAAAGAGGCAGGCATAGCTGGGGCCCATGCGGGTGCCCATGGCCACCCCCTTAGTCTGTAGGAAGTGGGAGGAGTCAAAAGAGAAGTTGTTGAGGGTGAGGACGAGTTCAGCTAGGCGGATGAGAGTGTCGGTGGAGGGGGACTGGTCGGGCCTGCGAGATAGGACGAAGCGGAGGGCCTTGAGGCCATCTGCATGCGGAATGCAGGTGTATAGGGACTGGACGTCCATGGTGAATATGAGGTGTTGGGTGCCAGGGAATTGGAAGTCCTGGAGGAGGTGGAGGGCGTGGGTGGTGTCACGGACGTAGGTGGGGAGTTCCTGGACCAAAGGGGAGAAAATGGAGTCCAGATAGGTGGAGATGAGTTCGGTGGGGCAGGAGCAGGCTGAGACGATGGGTCGACCAGGGCAGGCAGGTTTGTGGATTTTGGTAAGGAGATAGAAACGGGCCGTGCGGGGTTGGGGAACAATGAGGTTGGAGGCTGTGGGTGGGAGGTCCCCTGAGGTGATGAGGTCGTGAATGGTGTTGGAGATGATGGTTTGGTGCTCGGGTGTGGGGTCACGATCGACGGGGCGGTAGGAGGTGGTGTCGGAGAGTTGGCGTCTGGCCTCGGCAATTAAGAGGTCAGTGCGCCATACTACCACTGTGCCATCCTTGTCTGCGGGTTTGATGGTGAGGTTGGGGTTGGAGCGGAGGGAGCGGAGGGCTGCCCGTTCTGCGGGGGAGAGGTTGGAGTGGGTGAGAGGGGTGGAGAGGTTGAGGCAGTTAATGTCTCGATGGCAGTTGGAGATGAAGAGGTCGAGGGAGGGTAGGAGGCCTGGGTGTGGTGTCCAGGAGGAGGACTTGTGTTGGAAGCGGGTGAAGGGGTCAGTGGAAGGAGGGTTAGGTTCCCGGTTGAAGAAGTAGGCATGGAGGCGAAGACGGCGGAAAAACTGCTCTCTGTCCAACCGTGACTGGTATTCGTTGATGTGTGGTTGTAGGGGAACAAAGGTGAGCCCCTTACTAAGGACTGACCATTCGTCCTCAGTCAGTGGGAGGTCTGGGGGGATGGTGAACATGCAGCAGGGCTCAGTGTGGCTGTCTCCTCTGGGGTTGCTGGCTGTGGAGGTTGTGGGCGGAGCGATGAGGTCGTCGGCCGTGGGCGGGGTTCCGTCGGCTGTGGGCGGGGCTCCGTCGGCCGTGGGTGGGGTTCCGTCGGCTGTGGGCGGGGTTCCGTCGGCCGTGGGCGGAGTTCCGTTGGCGTCGGCCGTGGGCGGGGTTCCGTCGGCGGTTGGAGTATCGGGGTGGGCGGCGGCAACTGCGGTGAGGGTGGTGTCCGTACGCAGGTGCTGAGGAAGGTGATGTGGCTGTGGTACCTGGTTTGCTTCAGGACATGGTCGAGCAGTTTCAAGGCCGAAGAGATTACAAGAGAGTTGCAATGGGTGGCGCAGAGGTAGTATGGCGCACTGACCTCTACATCGCCAAGGCCAGACGCCAACTCTCCGACACCACCTCCTACCGCCCCGTCGATCGTGACCCCACACCCGAGCACCAAACCATCATCTCCAACACCATTCACGACCTCATCACCTCAGGGGACCTCCCACCCACAGCCTCCAACCTCATTGTTCCCCAACCCCGCACGGCCCGTTTCTATCTCCTTACCAAAATCCACAAACCTGCCTGCCCTGGTCGACCCATCGTCTCAGCCTGCTCCTGCCCCACCGAACTCATCTCCACCTATCTGGACTCCATTTTCTCCCCTTTGGTCCAGGAACTCCCCACCTGCATCCGTGACACCACCCACTCCCTCCACCTCCTCCAGGACTTCCAATTCCCTGGCCCCCAACACCTCATATTCACCATGGACGTCCAGTCCCTATACACCTGCATTCCGCATGCAGATGGCCTCAAGGCCCTCCGCTTCGTCCTATCCCGCAGGCCCGACCAGTCCCCCTCCACCGACACTCTCATCCGCCTAGCTGAACTCGTCCTCACCCTCAACAACTTCTCTTTTGACTCCTCCCACTTCCTACAGACTAAGGGGGTGGCCATGGGCACCCGCATGGGCCCCAGCTATGCCTGCCTCTTTGTAGGTTACGTGGAACAGTCCCTCTTCCGCACCTACACAGGCCCCAAACCCCACCTCTTCCTCCGGTACATTGATGACTGTATCGGCGCCACCTCTTGCTCCCCAGAGGAGCTCGAACAGTTCATCCACTTCACCAACACCTTCCACCCCAACCTTCAGTTCACCTGGGCCATCTCCAGCACATCCCTCACCTTCTTGGACCTCTTAGTCTCCATCTCAGGCAACCAGCTTGTAACTGATGTCCATTTCAAGCCCACCAACTCCCACAGCTACCTAGAATACACCTCCTCCCACCCACCCTCCTGCAAAAATTCCATCCACTATTCCCAATTCCTCCGCCTCCGCCGCATCTGCTCTCACGATAAGACATTCCACTCCCGCACACCCCAGATGTCCAAGTTCTTTAAGGACCGCAACTTGCCCCCCACAGTGATCGAGAACGCCCTTGACCATGTCTCCCGCATTTCCCGCAACACATCCCTCACACCCCGCCCCCGCCACAACCGCCCTAAGAGGATCCCCCTCGTTCTCACACATCACCTTACCAACATCCGGATACAACGCATCATCCTCCGACACTTCCGCCATTTACAATCCGACCCCACCACCCAAGACATTATTCCATCCCCACCCCTGTCTGCTTTCCGGAGAGACCACTCTCTCCGTGACTCCTTTGTTCGCTCCACACTGCCCTCCAACCCCACCACACCCGGCACCTTCCCCTACAACCGCAGGAAATGCTACACTTGCCCCCACACCTCCTCCCTCACCCCTATCCCAGGCCCCAAGATGACATTCCACATTAAGCAGAGGTTCACCTGCACGTCTGCCAATGTGGTATACTGCATCCACTGTACCCGGTGCGACCTACTCTACATTGGGGAAACCAAGCGGAGGCTTGTAGACCGCTTTGCAGAACACCTCCGCTCAGTTCGCAACAAACAACTGCACCTCCCAGTCGCAAACCATTTCCACTCCCCCTCCCATTCTCTTGATGACATGTCCATCATGGGCCTCCTGCACTGCCACAATGATGCCACCCGAAGGTTGCAGGAACAGCAACTCATATTCCGCCTGGGAACCCTGCAGCCTAATGGTATCAATGTGGACTTCACCAGTTTCAAAATCTCCCCTTCTCCTCCAGCATCCCTAAACCAGCCCAGTTCGTCCCCTCCCCCCACTGCACCACACAACCAGCCCAGCTCTTCCCCCCCACCCACTGCATCCCAAAACCAGTCCAACTGTCTCTGCCTCCCTAACCGGTTCTTCCTCTCACCCATCCCTTCCTCCCACCCCAAGCCGCACCCCCATCTACCTACTAACCTCATCCCACCTCCTTGACCTGTCCGTCTTCCCTGGACTGACCTATCCCCTCCCTACCTCCCCACCTATACTCTCTCCACCTATCTTCTTTACTCTCCATCTTCGGTCCGCCTCCCCCTCTCTCCCTATTTATTCCAGTTCCCACTCCCCATCCCCCTCTCTGATGAAGGGTCTAGGCCCGAAACGTCAGCTTTTGTGCTCCTGAGATGCTGCTTGGCCTGCTGTGTTCGTCCAGCCTCACATTTTATTATCCCCCTTCATAATAGCTTCCTCCACCCTAGGAAAAAGTCTCTGGCTGTCCATTCCATCTATATCTCTGATGATTTTGTACACGCCTATCAAGCCACCGCTCATCCTTTGTTGTTCTAAAGAAAAAAGCCCTAGCTCTCTCAACCTTTCCTCATGAGATCTTCCCTCCATTCCCGGCAACATCTTCGTAAATATCCTCTGCACCTCTTCCGACACTTCCACACCTTTCCTGCAATGGGATGACCAGAACTGGACACAATACTCCAGATGTGGCTGAACCAGGCTTTTGTCTAGCTGGAACATAGCTTCAAGGCTCTTGAACTCCATCCCTCTATGAATAAAAGCTAACACACCATACGCCTTCTTAACAACCCTATCCACCTGTGTGGCAGCTTGTAGGGAACTGTGGACACGAACCCCAAGATCCTTCTGCTCCTCCACACTGCCAAGAGTCTTCCTGTTAACTCTGTATTCCGTTTTCAAGTTTGTCCTTCAAAAATGAATCACCTCACACTTTTCAGGGTTAAACTCCATCTGCCATTTCTCAGTCCAGCTCTGCATCTGATCAATGTCCCTTCATAACCTAGAACAGGCCTCCACACTATCCACAACTTGATCCACCTTCATCTCATCCTCAAACTTACTAATCCACTTTTCCACTCCTACATCCAAATCATTCACAAAAATCACAAGTAGGAGAGCATCCAGAACAGATCCTCATGGTACACCATTCGTAGCTGAGAGCCACGTTGAATATTTTCTGTCTACTATCATCTTTTGTCAGCCAATTCTGAATACATTCTGCTACATTTCCCCCTATCCCATGCCTCCTTACCTTCTGCATGAGCCTACCATGCGGAACCTTATCAAACACCTTCCTTAAATCCATGTTTACCACATCCACTGTTCTACCTTCATCCACGTGTTTGGTTACCTCTTCAAGGAATTCAATTAGGTTTGTGAGGCATGATCTACCCCTCAAAATTCCACGCTGACTATCACAAATCAAACTGTGCTTTTCCAAGCGATCAGCCATCTTGTCTCTCAGAGTCCTTTCTCATAATTTGCCTACCATTGATGTAAGACTAACTGGCCTATAATTTCGGGGATTATCCCTATTCCCTTTTTTGAACACGGGAATAACATTTGCCTCTCTCCTATCTTTTGGCACTATACCCGTGGTTAGTGAGTGTGAAAAGATCATTGGCAAAGGCCCTGCGATCTCTTACTTCGCTTCCCATAGATTCCTTGGATAAATGCCATCAGGGCTGGGAGACTTATCTATCTTCAAGTTCCTCAAAATTCCTAATAATTCTTCCTTACTAACATCTATTTTCTTGAGCCTACCAGCTTGTTTCAAACTGTCCTCCTCTACAGCTAGGTCCCTCTCAGTTGTGAACACTGAAGAAATGTATTCATTAAGGACTTCTCCTATCTCTTTAGGCTCCGTGCACAAATTCCCTTTACAATCCTTGATCGGCCTTACCCCTTCTCTGGTCATTCTCTTGTTCTTCACGTACCTGTGAAAAGCTTTGGAGTTTTCCTTTATCCTATTTGCCAAGATTTTCTCATGCCCCCTGATAGCTCTACTAAGCCCTTTCTTCAGCTCCTTCCTGGATAACTTGTATCCCTCTAGAGCCTTTTCAGTTCCTTGTTTCCTTAATCTTATATAAGTATTCTTCATCCTCTTAACCAGTCATTCGACTGCTCTTGAGAACTAAGACTCCCTCACTTGACCACATCTTCCCTGCCTGCTAGCGACAAACGTATCAAGCACATGCAGCATGCATTTCTTAAACAATCTCCACATTTCAATAGTGCACGTTCCCATTTTATGTTACCCAGTTCTTGCCTCACAGAATTATAATTACGCTTCCCCCAATTATAAAACGTACCCCGTTGTATGGACCTAACCTTTTCTATGACTGTTGTAAAAGTAGCAGAGAGGAGTGAGAAAGAATCACGCTAGGATACAGAAGTATTTCTATTGGCTTGAATTGCCTACGGATGTGTTTGAATTTTGCTGTACCTGTCATACTTGCTAAATAGTAGAAAAGCCACAAGAAGTAATAAAATTATTGCCTTTGGTTAGGGAATTACAGAAAAAGCCATTACCCCTAAGAGTGAGGAATCAGAATCTGAATCATTTGATTTTGATGTGCCTCAAGGTAAGTTAAATAATGAGGAAGTTCTTAGAGATTTGTTCGGATAGTGAGCTCTCTCTTTCAGGAGCAAAGGGCTGAATGGAAAGGCTCGTTGCAGAAATATGAGGAAATATGTAGGAATATAATGGGGATGACTAGTGCTATAATGAATGAAGTTTAAGTAGGGAATGCTGTTCCAATAAAACAACATCTGCACAGGCTTAATCCTTTTTAAGCCACACAGGCATAGAAGGAAGCAGAAGCTATGCAGTAAGAAGACATCATCGAGCCAAGTCAAAGTGAAAGGAGTTTGCCAATCATGTTGGTTCCAAAGACTGATAGCACTCAATGGTTCTGTGTGGATAATTAGAAAGTCAATGACAAAACTAAATCGGACTCATAACAAATTCCAAGGCTGGAGAACTGTGTGGTAAAAATTGGACAAGCCACTTATATCGCCAAGGTGCACTTATTCTGTGGTTACTGGCATTTACCTTTGTCAGATAGAGCGTAGGAAGTTTCTGCATTTGGAACCACAAATGGGCTGCATGAATTTAAAGTATTGCCCTTTGGAATGAAGAACACACCAGTTACATTTTAAAGGCTTATGAACAGAGTAGTGGCAGGATGGGATAATTGTGCCATGTATATAAATGACGTAATGATCTTTAGCACTTTGTGGAATGAACATATGATGTTTTCTGGCAAAGCTAATTGTAGACTTAGTAAAGATTGAATTTGAAAGGCAGAAATGAAGCTTTCGGGACATAACATCAGACATGGAAGGACAACCCCAAGGAGCATAAAGACAAAGGCCTCGGAGAAATTTCCAAGGACATCCTGAAAGAAAGAGATGCTTCAATCTTTTGGATTGAGCGGATTCCACTCAAGGTTTGTGCCAAACTTTCGTAGCCTGGTGGCACTGCTGACAGAGTTGCTCAAGAAGAACATGAAATTTAGGTGGAGAGAACAACGCTAGGAGTCATTTGAGAATGTAAGAGCCATGTTAACGACTGCATCTGTTTGAACCACACCAGTTTTCTTAAAACTCTTTAAAGTCAATATCAACGCCAGTGATATATGGGTTAGACCTGCGTTGATGCAGGAGGATGATGGTGAAATTGAAAGGCCAATTGTGTATTTTTCAAAGGAGCTGAATATTCATCAGAGAAAATACTCTACTGTTGATCAAGATTAACTGAGTTTGGTATTGGCCTTACAACATTTTAATGTTTATGTTACGAACCATATTTTGGACATGGTTGTGCACACAGACCACAACCCACCCATCTTTTTGGAAAAATGTAAGGACAAAAATATGAAATTCCGTTTCTGGAGTCTTATGTTATAAGCTTTTAACTTACAAATTGTACGTTGCTAGACGGAAAAATTGTGTTGCAGATACGCTATCACGGGTTTAAGGAAAATTCATAGATAAGATTGAACCAGTACAGTCCAATTTTATATATACTTAGAACTGGTATAAAAGGTATAATTTTAGAGTTCTGAACTATGTATTTTGTGGTAATAGTGTTAAGATTTAGAAAAATAAAAGAAGCCATTTTTACATAATGGTTCATTTTTTTTCTTAAGGAGGTAGGTGTTACAAAGTTGGGTGGATGATTCGTAGAATGGAAGGCAGGAAGTTAAGGCTTTTTTGGTAAAAAAAATTGTGGGGAAAAGAATGCCTTGGTCCCTTTAAGAGCTTGAGTTTTTGGGCTTGGAAGTTTATAAATAAGGTACACAGAGACTTCCCAATGGGAAGATTTTGTATAGAACAGCCAAACAGCACATTTTCCAAGACAACAAGTTTGAAATTCAGCCAATTAAATTAGGCAAGGCACCTAGATACAGAAAACCAATTGAATTTAAATTTGTTGGTGTTGATAACCTGAATCTAATCATATTATAAGAATTTGATTGTATCATTACGGGTATATAAGACAAGGGTATTTGAAAAATTGGGGAGAGCCAAATGCCATCTGAAAGAGAGCATCAACTGCCACCTGCCAGTGTTAGCACCATTCAGCTCCCAGAGAAAGCCCATCTAATCAATTAAAGGTGCCACAGCATTTTAGCTCAAAATCCTCATTGAAGATATATGTAAAGCTTTTATCATTGTCATGGAAGGCATTCACACTGATAGAGTAGAATTAAAGCCCATTACAACAGTTGATTCCTGAGTTTTTCAGCAGAAGAAATCAATGAATGAAAAACTAATTATAATGATCAACTAATTGTAATAATCAACCTCCAATACTCAAATGAGTACAACCCCTTGACGAGGAGGTGAAAAAAATGTAATTTTCTCTTTCATGTCCATCTGTGGGTCAATCCAAGGCTGGGACAAAGTTGATAGAGATGAGGGGATGAGGATTTCCTTCCCACTCCTAAAGTAGGCTTTTCACCTTTTCTTTCTGAAGATAGTGATATCAGTTCCACAGTTACCACAGTGCGCGGCAGCTCTTTTGCAGACAAGAATATCCCTGTAACTCCATGAGAATGTAGAAGAGCATCATCATGAACAAGAAAATGGACTTCTGGATCAGGCTGTGCAAAAATTTATGGCATAACGTAGAGTGGGTTTGTAGGCTGGGCTGAAAAATTAGACAAAGACAGGTCACTGCAACTGTCTTGTCCTCTCCACCTATCTTCTTTTCTCTCCATCTTCGGTCCGCCTCCCCCTCTCTCCCTATTTATTCCAGAACCCTCACCCCATCCCCCTCTCTGATGAAGGGTCTAGGCCCGAAACGTCAGCTTTTGTGCTCCTGAGATGCTGCTGGGCCTGCTGTGTTCTTCCAGCTTCTCAGTTTATTATCTTGGATTCTCTATCATCTGCAGTTCCCATTATCACTCATTCTGAATGCTGCTGATTTGCCTTAATCTCAGCTAAGTTTTTGATAAGACTAAATGTTGACGATTTAGGTTCTGCAAATGCTTTCCCATTTATTTCTAATCCTTTTTTTTTGCCAGATGATCATTATAATTTTGCAAGAAAGCCCCTTCACTAACAATGACTTGCTTTTCTATGACATTCCAAATGGTTACTTTGAGATGTCGAGGGACACCAACAGCAACGATTTAATTTCCACACCTGCTGAAGTTACCAAAGAAGGGTACTCATTCTTAACCTCTCCCCTCACTCGAGACATGTTTATCCTCAGGTTAAACTACCACCAGTTGTTTCTTTCTCTCTCTAATGACAGCTTATGAAAGGAGGCCAGTTAGGTCAATTGGCTGGGCAGCTGTTTGGCAGTGCAGAGTGACGGCAACAGCATGGGTTCAATACATGCATTGGCTGAGGTTGCCACAAAGGGCATTCCTCTCAGTCTCTTCCCCCTGCTTGAGGGATAAAGGCTCTCAGATTAAACCACCACCGGTCATTTCTCTCTAATTAGAGAACAGCCCTATATTGCAATAGAACTATGACAAACACATCTTCTTCCACAGCCACACTTTCACGTTCACTTTCTCAAAAGCTTATATTTCAAAGATCATAATATCACTCAATGCAGCAGAAAACTTTCCTCAGATAATAATGCCCATTGGTCTTTTAGCTCTAAATATTTCTAAATGCTATTTAAAAGAGAAACTTTCTTCTTTCTTGTGTCAACTGTAAAGAAAACATTTGCAGACATGTACATCGGGTCCAGTTCAATGTGCTTTTGACAGAGTTCCAGTTGGAAAACTAGGCCTCCACGAATTCCCTGGCATGTCTCTGTTTGGCTTGTTTTATTATGGATGTGTTGTCCTAAACAAATTTGCCTCCATCTGTGTCAATGTGTATTGAGATGAGTGAGAATTGATCATGTCTCTTGGTGGCTATTGGTGTTTGCGTATTCTTATTATTAGTTTTCTTCCAGTTTGGCCTATGTATGCTTTCTCACAGTCCTTGCACAGTATTTTGTAAATTAGATTCATTTTATTGGTTGTGGATATGGGTTCCTTTATTTTTGTCAGCATCTGTTGCAAGGTAGTTGTTGGTTTGTGGGCTAACCTGAAGGCTGGGGGTCTGAGTAGTCTAGTGTTCATCTCTGACATGCCCTTGGTGTACGGTAGGGTGACCAGTGTGTCTGACCGTGTTGTGTCTTCTTGCTGTGGTCTGTGGATTGTGCTTTCTGAGTATCCATTCCTTTTAAAAATAAGTGCTCCTGCTCTGCTTTGTTACCTAGCAGGGTGATAAAACATTTGTAATCCAACACACCGGCTCGGTGAGCAAGTCTGCAACCTCATCTGCAACCCAAGCCACAAATATTCTCAAAAACTGTAAAAAACAATGTTTTTTCTTTGCACGGGGGCTTACAGAAATCATCTGCAATCTTTTATTTTTTCATCTTCAAGGCTTTTTACTGTTTCTCGGTGCTAATAGTTGTGTTTTTAGTTAGCGAGCTGTTTATTAATAATTTTTTAACATATTTGAGTTCCTTGATCTGTTAATTTTAGGCTGCTCCAAGATGCTGCATAGCTGTATAACTTATAGTGTTCATTAACTGATAAATCACTCGAGTATTTGCGTGACTTACTGATAGGACAGAGTTGGATATTCCATTTATCATTTATGCAGGTGCATGATTTCTCAATATTCAACATTGACGTGGTCTAATTTTGACTTAACTGTTGTCTTCTCCTATTTTTTTTTTTCAATAATTAGTTCCAGTTGTTGAAGTATTTCTTAGACATTTTCAAAAGTTTAACACTTTTCTCTGAATTTTCAAGTTCACGTTGATGTGCTTTTGTGCACTATCATAAAGATATGTCACATACAGTAAAATTTTGCTGACAAGCATGAGATAGTATTCACCCTAGCTAAAGCTTCATGAATGTCCCTTGAAACTTGGGGGGAATCCTGTGGCATGCATGATTGAAGATCCCTTATTAACATACACAGTCAGACACTTTTCAGATGTTTTAGTCGCTATGCTGCAGCTATAAGCCCTGTCAATGTTAGGGCATCTATCATTCATGCTTCCTCAATGTACATGGCCTGTAAAATCAGCAGGTCTTCATCTTCATCTGAATTTCCTGCAAATTTGTCAAGGCTGTGTTTATCGCTAATATAGGAAGTGCGCCTTCTGCTACAGCTCTGGCCTTCATCATAGGAAGGGCTTTTGTCATCTAATTACGGCTGCTGCTGTTGTTGCTGTTGTATATTGACGGTATATTCAGCAAAATAAGTAGATAAATTTGACTCTCCATCGCCTCCTAATGCAAAAGAATGATTGTCCTCAAAAGAGATTATTGAGGTTATGACTCAGAATTAGTTTGCAGTAAACACCTAAGAGGCTTCCTCATGATATCACAATCTCATCAATAACAAGTATCTGCTGGGATCTGGGTGTCAGACTCGATCTTAACTCAGGCCACTTGATGAATGGCTTACTAGTGAAAAAGTACTGTTGATTGTAACCAAATGGCTTAATATTTGTTCAACTGAATGTAATCTTATTATTCATTTTGGACTAATTGACTAAATGTTTTCTGTTCAATGTTTAGATGCTGATACTTTTGTGTTTGCAAATGAGAAAAAAAAACTGAGGGAAAAAGTAGGATTTCCCAAAAGAAAAGTTTATAGCACACACATGTGTACAGGAGAAAAGAATGGAATTTTAATGTGGGAGCATTTTGCTGCAAGTTGTACACATTTCTAATTTTAAAGAATGCTTACAATTGGGATCACTAGATAATTGTTACTTACAATAACAAATATAATTGTCACATTCTCAAATTGTCCATTTGGCATGGTATTATGTGTAAGGTACAATTTTCTACATTTTTGTTCTTATTCATTCAAATTTTTAAATGCAACTATGATAAAAACATTATGACTGAGTTTTGTATGATGTGTTGTTCACTAAACATCGATTAGTTTATTTTATTAACATTTTCATAATACCTCATTTTTTTAGACAATTTGAATTAATTTTTCCTCACGTTATCTTGTTGCTGCAGCAAAATACATCATCAATATGCAATTCAGGATATCAATTTTGGGCATTTTCGGCAGCGTTATTCTTTTATCTCTTGCTGTCATTATTTGTAACTGTGCATGCATATTTTCATGAACACCTAGCAAGCATTTGCCTGAACAAGATGCAGGTTTATGACATAACTGCACATTATTATTGTAACTGCAAATGTCAGCATTCTATAATGTCAACCTGCAAAGGTTGTTATGTTAATTTGTGCTTTTCCTTCCACATACCTACTTTAACCTGATAAAAGACTCTTGTAAAGATTTCCTTCACTAGACATACAATTAATTTTAATAATACTGCATTTTAAATTAATCAGAGAAAAATAATTGACATATCTGATCAATAAGCTATGGGCTTATTTCTTATTAGTAAGCCCAGCTGGTGACAACAGTTTGTTGAAACAAAATTGGGCTAAATTCTCATCACAAAGGCAGGAAATGGGAGTGAACTTTGTTTGCAGGCCATCCTTCTGTTAGGAAACTAATTAAAGTCATGATATTCATGGGGATGAGTTTTTAGTTCATACTGCGATTAGTTCCCTGTCCAATAAGAGTTAGGGAGAGCAGTAACAGAGCTGGCTCAGATGAAGTGGAGTTCGATTTAAATATTCGATGATGGCCATCACTAAGGCTGCTAATTGTGCTGAAGCAGAAATCGGTTCACTATTGTAAAACACAGAAGGAAATGAGGTGTCACAGAGAAGACATCCTTGCTATCACTGAACTTTGCATTATTGAGAATTTTTAAAAAAACGCTCATGTGATATGAGTGCCTTTAGTAAGGCCAGTATTTGTTGATCATCCTTTGTTGCCTCTTGAGACATTGGTGGTCAGCTGTTTTCTTCAACTGCTGAAGTCTGTTTGGTGTGGGTACACCCACAATGTTGTCTGGAAAGGAGTTTTGGGATTTTCCCCAATGACGGCGAATGTAATGTAGTTCTAATGAAGTTGATCTGACCTAAGAGGTTATAAGGGAGAAGAGGGAAGACTTCTTCCCGGGCAATCATTTCTCCCCTTCCAGATCCATCTGAAAGATTTGACATTGAATGAACCATACAATCCTCCTCCAACGCTTCTCCGCTGCAGACCAGCTGAGTGAGACTTCACCAGACTGATTCTATTCAGCTGTCTGAAATAGTCAAACTTTTGTCATCATTTTATTCTCTTCAATTACCCCACAGCCAGCTCTGATGCCAACCAAGGATCATTAACATTTCTGATTTCTCATTTACATGCAGTCATTGGGTATCATCATCCAAAGGCACAGTAGTAACTTGAAAATACGTGCTGACAACACCCTGCTATACTTTACCACAGCTACCAACACCCAGTAATCCCCTCCTGAAACATTGGAGCTTCTCCAAACCTCTTTCACCCTTTACGATGTTCTTAAAACAACTGTTTGTCCAACCTTTTGAGCTCCAACTTTGATATCTCCACTTTTGTTTGAATTGTTTAATAACACCCGAATAGAGTGCCTTGAGATGTTTATTACTTTAAAGGCACTACGTAAATTCAAGTTATTACTGAATCAATGTCAAGTAAGAAAGTTAGAAGATAAGGGATAGAATAGGTAGATATAATCTAGGTCTTATTTTGAAGTCATAAATTACCTTCTTCTACTTTAAGAGGAAGTTTGACAGTGAAATTATTTGTGTTCACAGAGGCAACGAACTGGAATTGGTTGGATAAGTGTTTCTTAAAGAAGAGCTGAAAGACAAAAAAAAGCAGAGCCAATACTTTTCACAAACTGAGAATAATTGTTGTGTGACAAGCTTGCATGGCAATTACAATTATAAATATAGACATGGGTGATCTGTGCTGACTGAGAGTTATCCTCTTAATAATTTTCTCACTGTATTTTGCTGTGCCTCTTCACTCATCCTTCCCTATTCTGTGTTCCATGGAGGCTCCCAGCTGTGGCAATACTAACAGATATAAATGGTATTCAGTAGCATTTCAATCTGATTTAAATAATAAATCTCAGCCCTTATCGGGACTTAAGAGTAGCCAAAATTTAATTGTATTTATTTAATTGAGTTCTTAAGCTGTGTTAGCAGGTGTTAAATAGATAATTTAATTTCAGTTAATTTGTTTTATTCTGAATAAAACAAGATGTAAAACAATCTGATCAATGTTAAATATTTTGTATTACTAAAGGTTTATGCATTTGCAATTTTAATAATTAGGTCATTGGCACAATATGAGTTCTGAAGCTTGGTGGATGAACTGCATTGTCTTCAAACCACAGCACAGATATAACATTGAAGGAGGGCCATGATAATTCATCATTAAAACTAACGTAGACATATTTGTAGATTGATAGATGTTCTCCATAAACTGCACCAATATTATTAATAAAACAGAATAACATTCAGAAAGGAAAATGAAACTTGAAGAAGCTGGAAATCTGAAACAAAAATAATGCTGGAAATGCTCCGTGAACTTGCTTCCACAAAAATAGTATGCAGTTTATATTTTCGGGTGCACATTCTTGACATTTTCTACTGAAGTGTAAATTTAAAATAATTTACTGTTCTTTTCATCCCTCATAATTGCACACAGGGAAAAGTATGCATTTGAAACAAAGAGTGATTACAAAATGAAGTGCTACTCTTTATATCTTGGAAGAAGCTTATTTTCAGTAGGATTAGCAATGATAATACTGTGCTGGACCAACGAATCCAGACAAAGAACAAATATGATGAACTATGTATGCAGCCTTCCCTGCACCTTCAACAGTATGATCAAGCCCAATAAAAGAGCAGCAACATTAAGTCTTTAATGTGAATATGTCAATTTCTCTCAATCTCTTCACTAATACCATGAAGGGGTTCTGAACATTCAAGATTTGCATAAATAAATTACAATACTTGGAATTCTTTTAGAAAAATATGAAACCATCATCACCTCTGCATATTTTCTTTCTTCTATGATATGGAACAATAATATTTTGACACTGCTGATTCATTGTAACAGGGTCTTAAGATTCTATTGACAAATGACTCAAATTCACCAGATTTACAACATAAGATGAACAAAGCTGTATAGAGTCAGCAAGAAAAGTCTTGAAGTAATGAGGTTGATTACTGAAATAGGGGCCATAATCTTACAGGCATCTAGGACAAGTTACTTCCGACTTTACATGCTTAGTCATTGCCATTCTTATCTGACAGTGCAAGCTTATTGTGTTGGACTGAAGGAAAGTGGACATCTAGGACCTAACAATAGGGTCTGCAGCTACGTATGCCTTTAACCAGGAAATTTGAATGGAAATGAATGAATTCAACATCAAATTGGATAGAGAGTGAGAAATAAAGATTGGATCAAGCAATTACAGAAATAAATAAAAATATAAATGGAAAAATAAAATACAAATGTTTAAGATTCAAAATGACACGATGTAGCCTTTTGTGGGAAATTTAGTTCATATGTCTTCTGTACAAAACAGGATGATGATGCAAATGATGTCATTGAGTTGAAGTATGAAACATTAGCTGGAGTAAATGTAATCACAGAAGAAAGGTTAGGTTGTTTAGCATCTTTGAAAATAGAAAGTCTCTTCATCTGAATGAAGTGTATGACAGGCTGATAATAGAAGTAAAGAGGAAAATAGTAAAAGCACGAACAATCATTGTTGAATCCTCTCCCGTGACAGGTTTTGATGCTGGATGACAGAAGGATGAAGGGATACCACCAAAGTTCAACCAAAATTAACCTTACCGTAAAAGGACGAAGTTGATGGCCTGAATAATTCTGAAGATCAGAGCGTTGTTGAAACAGTAAAGACTTGAATTTCAAATTGAGTGGAATCTCAGGCACAGCATACTCAATGGGAATTTCCCAGGTACTGTCAAAGGCACGTCACCCACTTATCTTCCAAACTAACCACCTGACATGTGACCCACCTAGCATCCTGCCAATTTGGGACACTTTACACCTGCCACCCAGGCACTCTACCTACCTGGCACCCTACCCAGATGGTACTGTAATCCCTTAATTAACTGATACTTTGACCCAAAGCCTATCTTTCAGACTTATCCTTTTACTGTAGCTGTCAAAATGTCAGGTTGTGCTGTGAGGCATTTAAATCACAGAAATTGGCACACTAATAGCTGCAAAAGGGGAGTGGTTTGACTTTGGGGAAACTGTGAATTTCATCCACACTTTGCATTCTCTGAAGGAGCATGGCTGGAATTCAAGACTAAAAGTGTGAATTTCAGTATTACTACAAAAAGAAATTACTAGAGTGGCAATCAGACTCTGAATATTTGGACTATTACATCTGAGGGACAATATGGTGTGGAGTTTAGAATTTTTTTTAATCACACAGATTGGTCACATGGATTTCTTCAGAGAAGGTCAGGTGTGACTGATTAATTTAATTTATTGAAGAGGTCATAGTTTCGAAGAGAGTAATATTTTGATACAGTAGAGAGTTTAGCAAGGAAAGAGGGGTTGACTTCAGAAGCCCTCATCGTTAATTCCCAATACCATGCAGCCTCATGACAGCAGGTCAAATGTTGGCAAAAAACTAAAATAATTTCACAGATGCAGGAATCCTGTCATCAAGTCACCCTTTATTTTTCCATGGACAGTCCTTGAACTGATCCAGCACCCTCAGAACTAGCTCTCAGAATGAACAGGATGTCTGATACTCCTGTTCTTATCTGTCACCCATGGCTTCCTGATTGCACCAGAGTAACAGCCCCAATCAGGAAACTCGTATTCTATTATGTCCACCTGGCTGACACCATCACAATCAGTACAAAAAATTCTCCCTGAATATTCCTCAATCATTCTCCTTCAGGTGATCAATGCTGTTATCCATTGACTTTCCCATGTTGAACACCAGTTGGAAGAAGAACTGGATTGCGAAACCATAAATGTTCAACCCCAAGAGAGGCTCAGTAGAACCACTGATGATCAAATTAGCTGAGCTTTAAAGGACATGGGTGGCAAATATTTAACGTCCAATCAACCTAAATAAAAATTGTATCAGTGATAATGGGAACTGCAGATGCTGGAGAATCCAAGATTATGAAATATGGGCCTAGACTCTCTAGGCCTGAAACGTCAGCTTTTGTGCTCCTGAGATGCTGCTGGGCCTGCTGTGTTCATCCAGCCTCACATTTCATTAACCTAAATAAAAAGATGGTTTTCTGCGAATGATCACACAGTTGTTTGTGAGGCTTACTGCTGTAACTTGGCAACTTCACATCATTAATTGCAGCTGTGAACACAGCTCCAAAGCACTTTATTCGCTGTAACATAGATTGAGACATCCACAGTCTACATGTCATTCATTGTTCCTCTTCCTCACATTCTTTTTTGCTCTTTCTCTCCATAAGTTTTTCAGGCATGAATACATCAGGAATCGCAGTTGAGGAAGCACTAAATACAATTGTCTGAATAAACCTTACGTTTGTGGTGAAGGAGTTGATACAGAATGATGCCAAAGTCTTGTTACTCCCAAGCAGTACATTACGCAATGAAGTCGACAGTTCCAAGCTAACTCGATTGAGTGTTTATTTCTGGAAATTGCTTGATGAATGAATGGAGAATTGAACTGTGTCAGATAGTCTTACTTTCTTGATGTTAGCCTTTAATACAAGACTGCAAAAGAAGTTTTTCATGACACAAGCAAGATTGCTTATTGCACTTGTTTGAAAGTAATTGAGGAGCAAGTGGCAATACTATTGAGAGGCAAAGAACTGCATATTTGCAACTTATGTAAAAACACCTCAATATTTACTGATGCGTTATGATAAATAATGCTATGAACATGCATATATCAACTTTGCTTGAATTTGAATCAATGCATCTTTGCTTTCAATACAATGTAAATAAATATTTAGTCTACGGTGGCTCAAAAGTTAAGTCAAACAGTAGTAAATTTTAAAGATAAAATAGACCAAGCAGGCAAAAAGTAACTTTAATTGTCTTGAGTAAAATGCTTAGAATGTGGTTCATTTGGAGAGAATTACTATTTACCATGATTGCAGATTATGGATTAAGAACAAACGAGACACAGGGAGCATACATTAGTCTTGGGGGATGGCTAATTTAAAGTAAATTTGGGAGTCAGAGACTGCTGTCTTTCACGAGTTATTTGCACAATGCTGCATTTTATTTCTTGACTTTTTTTTAGGTCTGATTTGTGTTTTGGAATTACCATTAGTGCTTGTATTCATCTATCAAATCTGAAAATATGCAATTTGTCAAATGACCTTTCATGTGATAAACTGTCCAATTGTATTCACAGGCTGCTCAGTTTAACATATTATGTATTCAGGCAGCTTATGGTCCGAGTTCTGAATCCTTATTTCCACAAAAAAATCTGGTGCTTCTTTAAAAAGACTATATACTAATCAAGTTCTTTACAATTAAGAAATTACTAAAGAAATTTCTAAAAACTACATATAATAGTCAGCAAAAGTGTGTAATTTTGCGGGATCTTGCATGTCCTTGAATAATTTTACAGTCATTTAAGCATTAAAGTGCTTTTGTTTGGACAATTTTTCAAAATCGAGGATGCTTTTCTTCTACACTGTTGTTATATATCTCAAGAGACTAAATAGTCCAATAAAGGCAACAAATGTATCTGTTTGTGACAGTATTGTAGGAGTGACCACTGCAAGTTTTTTTTGTGGTGATAAAATCCCATTTCCACACAAAGGACACCCTCCATTGTGGTGTGTGGCACTATCAATGTGCTGAAAGGGATCCAATTCAAGCGATACCTAACTACTCAAGACCAGCGATCCATGAGATATAATGGGCCATTGGCAGCATCAGAATTGTACTTACATGCAATCTGTAACCTCATGGCCTGGCATAAAGTATAGCATTACCATTATCTGGGGAATTAATCCCGGTTCAATGAAGAGTGCAAAGCAGCATGACCAGGAGCAGTATCAGATATACCTAAAAATGAGGAGCCAACCTGGTGAAGTGACAGCACAGGACTATTTCTGTTATAAACAGCATACGTAGATACTGTAGGCAAGGCTAAGTGATCCCATTTAGTATGGATCAAATCTACATTCTGCAAGATACAGTCATTAATGATGGTAGAAAGTTAAGCAACTCACTGGAGGAAGTAGCTCCAGAAATCTCCATCTTTGACGATGGCAAAAATCTAACACATCCATTCAAACGATAGGGCAGAAGCAATCATCAGCCAGAAGTATCAAGTGCATGATCTATCCCAGCCTCCTCTGTATGTGTCCAGCATCACAGATGCCAGTCTTCAGCCAATCTGATTCCCGCAACATGATGTCAAAGAATGGCTTGAGCTATTGGGTATGTCAGCAATTGAATTGAAAATTTGTGGTCTAGAACATGCGGCACTCAAGTCAAACTGTTGTGGTACAGCAACAACAATTGCAATGGCCCAACAATGCAGAAAATTGCTTGTTATGTCCTAAATTACTACCCCATCAGTCTATGTCCTGGGGGCTGTCACTGACCATAAACTGAACAAAATTGGCCATATAAACGCAGTAAAGCAAGATTGTGTCAGAAGACAATAACTCACATTATGGCCTCCCAATATGTCTAGCTTCTACAATGCACCGGTGAGGATTATGTTAGAGAAGAGCATTGTTGCGATGATGTGGCTTTGCTTGACCCCAATTTGTTCATGTATTGAATCTGCTGTGGATCTGTTATTGAGGTTCACAGTAAGGACCGCACAGTAGCTCAGTTGTTAGCGCTACTGCCCCACAGTCCTAGCGAACCAGATTCAATTCCAGCCTAGGGTGATTGTGTGGAGCTTACAACTTCTCTCCATTTCTGAATGGGTTTCTGCTGGGCGCTCCAGTTTCCTTCCACAGTCCAAAGATCTACAGACCACAGTAAATGTGAGGTTGTGTGGATAGGGTGGAGGGATGGGTCTGGGTGGGTTGGTCTTTGAAAAGTTGGTGCAAACTTGATGGACCAAATGTCCTCTATCTGCATTGTAAGGGTTTTATGATTCTACGGTTTGAACACCATTACGCCGGTGCAAGAAGATGGTGAACTTCCACAGGCATCAAATTTGAGGAGTCTTCTTACTCCATCTATGTTGACAGAGTTGAAGACTCGATGAAGTCAATGTAATTAGAGGTTACTGCTGCCCTGACTTTTCGGGCTTCTCTCATTGTGAAGATTTTGTCCACATTTCCTCTTGATAGTCAGAGGCTGTGCTCTGGCTCTAGTAGAAGTTCTTCAGCATCTGGGAAGAGGTGCTTGAAGGTGATTTTTGTGATCATCTTTCCTCTGGCAGATACCAGGATACCCCTCTATTGTCTTCACAGTCACTGTCATCTCCCTCCTTAAAATATGTTTGCTGCTGGAGCGTTGTAGTCATTCTCTGGCATGTTCTGCTGTTTCCAGATGAAGGAGATCAGATTATGTTTACAAGCCTAGAGAGTGTCTCTGCCATATTTTAACATTTCAGCAGAGATATGATTTATGCCGCAGCCTTGTTGGTCCTCAATTATCAGAAAGACCTTTCTCAGTCTCTTTTCAGGATGAAATTGTGTTGGGATGGTTATGGCTAGAATGCTATAGGATGAGGTTGAAGGCACCCACATCAAGAACTGAGTCTTAGTTGAGGAAATCCTAAAATGACTTCTCACAAATAGCACTTACTGGCTGTCCTTCATGAGAGCTACTTCATTCTTAGCTCTCAGTAGATAAGTCTTTGGGTACTTGGGCCACAGATGGGCTTGATTGCACTGAAGAATTCATGCATTTCATAGCTGTTGACTTGTTCCTAAATTTTCTGTGCTCTTTCTGCCTACCATCTGCTCAGAGATTAACATAAACAATGTTGCCAAACAACTAGGAAAAGCATAATCACCTCTTTCAGGTGATCCAGGTCTTTAATTGCCTCTGCAAATACCATATCCAAACAACTCCACTTCATGCTTCACACCTGCATCACTCCTCTAGAAATCTCTAATCATCATGACTCCTTTCTCATATTCATAGTCTCACCTTGACATTATATATTTGATAGTGCTGCAAGTCTTGCATTCAGATCATCAGGATTCCAGACATATTAATTATTCAGTTAGGATGAACACATTAACCAAGCATATTTATATCCACTTGAACCCTTCCACACTTTTGCGCAGAGCAATGCCCCATGAGAAGTGGCAGTAACATTGCATTGGCTACATACAGGCATCACTTAACCCATTAATCTCTTTTTTCATAGAGCTGATGGTGGAGCAGATATTGCAGACATCACCCTTTATATATTTAATTTCACCCAAAGTTGTTTTACTGTTCAGCCATAAATAATAGCATGTGCTTTAAATTTGCCAAAATTTTGAGAGCAAATTCTCCTGCCCAATGTTGTTAACTTTGTTAAATGCCACACTAGCAACTAGGCATTTTAATTAATTTAACTGGTAGACAGACCATTTACGACTTGCAATCAGTGATTTAATCCTTGATTCATTATTTACATTGGCATAAGGAAAATATAATCATATAAAATGCTGGCAACAGAGATTTGAACCTGAGATTGCTATAAATTGTCTGATTTCTCTCCACCTGACCTGCTGAGCTTTTCTAGTAATTTCAGTGCCTGTTTCTGATTTACTGCATCCACAGTTCCCTTCATTTTTATTAACTTGCTACAATTTTTACTTTCTCAAATCATTCTAATTTCTTAATCACTTCTTCACAACTTTATATAATATATTCTGGTGTACTTATCATATTGTGTCTGAGATTCAATCATTCATGGAGCAGAATCAGGACAAATGTATCAAATATACATTTTAAGTTCTTTTGACTTGTGAATTGTTAAATAAAATGCTTCCTTTTTATCAAATGCTATCCTCAGCAAATTGTAGAACAAGTGTCTATCTCCAGTTAGTTTATTGTTCTGGAGCAGTGGGTGTTTCATAAATAATAGATCAACCAGACTAATTATCTATCACTTGATTTAATCATTGCTCCTGTGAAATAAGGAGCAGTTGCAACACGCCCATTTGTACTAATGTTGATTTATTACTGTGATCACGAACGATATTTGCAGCCTTTTTCTATTTCTGTTCTTATATTTAACACTGTTTTCCCAGACTCAGCTGTAACATAACTTGGATCAGATTTTGACAGCCACTGTGTCTCTAAGTGGCACACCACTCTGTGTAGTGAAAAGAACATATTTAGCCCTTAATCCTATTTGAACAAAAAAAAATTCTGATTAAATAATCAACCTCTGTCACTTCAACATCATAATTGGAATAAGTGATCAGTTACCTGACACAATTCAAGTTTTTGGGATTTTTAGCAGAAACTATGGGCTGAATTTTGGGTTTCACCAGGAGTGGAAATGGAAGCAGATGGGTGATGAAAATAGAAGCCCTGACCATGATGCTGATTTCACCTTGATGTTGCTGCAGACTGCATTTCTCAGGTTATATGCCATGAGCATATTGGATTTCCAAATGACTCCAATTCAGGTGGCTAAAAAGTTAATTCCAAAGTGAGCCTAGCTGAGGTCGTGGTACAACCAAAGGGTCTTCACATTAGGTTGGGGAAGATCATTGAGGCAGAAATACAGTATGACACAAAGGGATAAAAATAGGCAAAAGGACAAAAAGAAAACATTGATGACTCCTTCCATCAGTAATGTGATAGCAAAGATCATTATTTGCTATCAAGAAGCACTTGCTTAGCAATAACATAATCTCTGATGCTCTTTTTGCGTTCCACCAAGGCTACTTAAATCATGATGTCTTTGTTCAATCATGAACAAAACAATTGCACACCTGAGGGGAGATGAGAATAACTGCACTTGAAATCAAAGATATATTTAATTGAGTGTGGCATCAAGAAGCCTTGATAAACTAGAGTCAAAGGAAATCAAAGAGTACTCTACTGCTTAGGAAGGTGGTTATGGCTATTGGAGGTCATTTACTTAAGAGCCAGGATACCTAAGGAGCAGGAGCAAGTATTTTCAACTGTATAATCAGTGATCTTTCCTCAATTAAAATGTGAGAAGTGTGGATGGTAACTGGCGATTGCACAATGTTACGCACCATTTCAGTCTCAGCTGCTGAAGCAGTCCATCTACAAAGACAAAAAGACTTTGGGCAATTTTGAGATTCAGGCTGGCAAGTGGCAAATGCATTTCATGTCATGTAATAGCCATCACTGATAAGAGAGAATCTAACAATCAGCCCTTGCCATTCAATGACATTACCATCACTCAATCCCCCACTGTCAACTTCCTCAGTGGTGAGGGAGGGGGTGGTGGTTAGTGCCATTGATCAGAAACTGAATTGGATTTGCCACATACATACTATGACTCCAAGAGCAGATCAGAGGTACGAATTCCTTGAGACAAGCAACTCACAACCTGACTTCCGAAAGCCTGTCCACCATCTATAAAGCACAAGTCAGGATTGTGAAAGATTAGTCCCTAGATGCTGGGTGAGTATAATTCCAACAACATTCAATGATTTACACAATACAAATGAAATCAGCCAACTTGATTGATACCACACACACAAACATCCACTCCTACCACCGATGCACAGTTGCAGCAAAATATATTGTAGATGTTCACCAAAACTTCTCAGGCAGTAATTTTCAAACTCATGACAACTACCATTTGGATGGGGAAGGGCAATAGATACATGGCAACACCACCACCTGTAAATTCCTGACTTGGAAACTTATCACCATTGATTCAGTGTCATGGGTCAAAACTCTGGAATTTCCTCTCTAACTGCACTCTATCTACATGGCAAGGTTTGCAGTAGTCTAGGAAGGTATCTCACTATCACCTTCTGAAGGGCAGTTAGGAGTCAGCCATAAATGCTTGCTCAGCCAATGCAATCTACATCCCATAATCGAATAACAACAAAAGGAACAATTATACTGGCTCTGCTGGAGTACTATTTTGAAATATACAAAGTAAACTGAACAGAATGGAACAAGGGACAGCAAGGTTTCAAAAGACCACAAATTCAGTGCAGCCTGGATCATCAAAGTTGGAACTACCTGGAGATGTTGGAGAATTAGCAAGAGAAGTGACTTGCCAACAGCTGGTCACTGCTCATGGAAGACTTCATACGGGTCTATAGACATCACAATCAGTGTGGGCATAATCGTTTTTACATCTGTGTCCTTCCATGTCTCAGCCCAGGTCCTACTTAGCCATTCACAAATGGCTATTACATCTCACATGTCACTATTCTTAATAGAACTGCCAAGTACATTCAATTGCAAATTGATGTTGACTCCCAGGCGCAAAAGCTCAGAGTTTTGCCCTCTGAGTGAATTTCTCCACGGTCAGGACATCGTCAGTTGCATCCATGTGACCATCAGGGTAGCCAATTAGAAGCATACACAGGAAGAACTTTCACTGTTTCTTTTTCAGGTTGGCATGTTGGCTCAATAGTTAGCCCTGCTGCCTCTCAATGCTAGGGTTATAGGTTCAATCGCAGCCTTAGATGAATACCTGTGTAGAGTCTACACATTCTCCCCATGTCTGTTTGGTTTTTCTCCAGTGGTCCAAAGATGTGCAGGTTAGGTGAATTGGTCATGCTAATTTCCCCATAGTGTCCAGGGATGTGCATGTTAGGTGGAATAGCCTTGGGAAATGCAGGGTTGCAGGGGCAGGGTAGGAGGCTGTGTAGAATGTTCTTCAGGGGCTCAGTGTGGATTTGATGGGCTGAATGGCCTGCTTCTACACTGTAGCAATTCTATGATTCAGCTGGAGTTTTCCACATGTGCGCCATCATTTTCATGGCAGCTGCCATGTCTCCTTCATCCTTCAGCTACAGCTCATTGGTGCACCTCCTAAACTCAATGGCTCAATTTTTAATGAGATGTATGTTAACCTGAGTGGACCTGTTAGACAAGGCTATAGCTGAGCGATACAATTTATGCACAAAATGTATACTTTGGTCATTGAGCTGAAAAGAGTTTATTTCTCTTAGATGGCCCCAATTCTGTGGAATCCTCTTCACCACAAAGTGGTGAAAGCTGAGTTGGGTAGATTTTCGATAAACAAAAGTTTTAATGTTTCTGCAATGCTGACTATAAAGTGGAGTTGAGACCACAATCAGAATCCTAATGGCAGGTTGGGGCAAAGCTTGGATGCTCCATGCATCGCTATGCAAGATTTATCCTAATCCAATTTGAGATCCTGATGCCTGTCAGTGTGATGAGGTCTCCTTGAAGCAGGCTTGAAAAGTTGCCAGTGTGTTCCGGAAATGCTCTGCAAGCAAATGGGTGTGGGGCCACAATGACTGTACAGATGTCTGTAGATGAGGGGTGCATGAACTTTGTACAGATCATATGCTGGTGCTGTTTGGTTCCGTACAGCGTGGAGGCCATTCAGAGCAAGTGGCAAGTTTTCTTTTTCTGCCAGAATCACTCGTTGCTTTCCTTTTCAAGCTTTCTCAAAGTTTGGCTTGTTCGGCACGTTTAGTAAAATATGAAGCTGAATACAAAATTGTCCCGTCAGACTTCTTGCCCAATTCTGCCACGCATCTTGCGACATCAGACCCTCAAAAGGTTCCACACATAGTTTGGAAGCTTCACAGTGTTGTGTTGCAAAATCTTCGACAGTGTGAGTGATCTTGCCAAATTTTGGTTCTGCCTAATGTTGCAAGGGCCAGTGATCAATTTATTGGTTTCTTTGGTAGTGAGCATTGTTAAAGAAATTACTCTTTCATCACATACTTATTCTTGAAAATATGGAGCGACTACAGACATTTCTGCACAATTACTCAATTCTGAAGAGTAATATTTTGACAGTTTTTCTTTTTACCAGACTTCCTTTAACTCATCAAAATGAGAAGTCTGATTTTGTGAATACAATTTATTTTCCAGAAGCAAATCTGTTTGAAGTGAATTCGCTCAACACAGATCAAGGCATTCTTATTTTCCAAGGTATACAATGAATGCTGATTCTGATTATTAAACATGTCTACAGCAGGGATCTTTGCAAAATCTGCCAGAAGAGTCTACCAAATTTGTGCTTTAACAATTTGAATCCTCATGGAGTTCTATGCCCAACATGTTTAACCAAACCCTTCAGTCAAATACTCTCTTCAGTATTTAATTAATAAAATGCTGCTGGGAATCTCGTGAATGAAATACACTTCATTTTAGATTGTTAGATGTTCACGAGCATTCATTGCAAAATGGAACTACATAATTATTGTGTTTTTAGTAAGAAGTAATTACAGTTGCACAAGAATCACTTAAACTCATGTAGGACACCATGTATGGCCTTTTATGTCTCTGAGGCAGGAATTATCCTTTCATTAGTCACTACTGTCTCTACTTTTCACAGAAAAAGTTTTGATTCAAATAAATAAAAATTCTGCTTTGATCTCTCAGGAATTACTAAGAAGATAAAAACAGAATGTTTATAATTCTGACAAAACCTTCCTGTGCAAAGCAATTCCACCTGATAGTGACAGCCTATAATGTACAGCTCTACTCAGAATTGGCTGCTTTTATAGAAAGCGTAGTTTGCCTTGTGTTTTTTTTTCCCCTCGGTAAGCCTATATTACTCGGTAAAACAAAGGTATCATTTTCTGAGGATAAGGGTTGTAATGGAGACTTTTCTCATCAGAAGAATGTCAACTTATTTTTCAAAGAAGATTTTTGGATTGTACACTTTGGTGATGCTAAAACTGAGTGAGATGCAGTTGTTCTTTTTGATAAGAAAGATGAGGCGCATTTCCTCTACATCTAGCATTGCATTATCAGTGTACGTCTGACAAGCATATCACAATTTTGTGTAAGTTCAGGTGCACCTTTAAAGATGCTGTGCAATAACTGAAGATTCCACATTGGATTTGCAACCCTAAACCAATTAAGTAGAATCAAAGGGCTGCCAGTCAATTGAGTAAAATTTCGTAAACTTTGGCTCAATCCTGCAAAAGATATCAAATTTGAGTCATTTTTTTAGATCTCTTATTTGTGGTTTAAGACTGGAAAGGTGCATTAGCAAACGTTTATTCTGAAAGGTCTTTTTTTTAAAGTGTTCAAAGTTGTTTGAATAGTCTGAAATGCAACAAAATAGTGAAAATGTTAAGGCTTGTGCAACACTTTTAGAAAATAATGTCACTTTTGGCCTTAAGACAACTTCAACATTATAGAGGTTTCTTCATGCATGAGGCAGCACGGTGTTAATTTATAATGCATTCTTTTTATGTTCCAAACATAGGTTGGCAAAAAAATTGATGACCAAGTTTCAGAGATGTGATAAAGTTCTGTAATAAATATGCTATTGAACTGTTGAGATGAACTTTCAGTGTAAAATTGTGTCTCACTTTAAATTGGTCATTTTAGTATCCTCTTGAGTATAACTCCCATGATGTTTCTTCAGTGCTGTTGAAAGTTCAATGAGTGACATCATATCACTTCTCTTAACAGCATGACAGATGTACACACACACACACACACACACACACACACACACACACACACACACACACACAGGGATCATTAATTGCATGTGTGGAAGATCAATTATCCACCCCAGTGTTCAGAAAAAGGTACCATGAAAAAATTCTTTATTCATTCATGGGATTAGGGCATTGCTGGCCTGGCAGCACTTATTGCCCATCCCTAAATACCGAGAGGGAAGATAAAAATCGACCACATTGCCATGGGTCTGGATTCACATGTAGGCCAGAGCAGGTAAGGATGCCAGTTTCCTTCCCCTAAAGGGCATTACTGAACCAAATAGTTTTCTTTTTCTGCCAATCATTTCATGGTCATCATTAGACTCTTGATTCCAGATTTTTTTTAAAAAGTTGAATTCAGACTCCACCATCTGCCATGGCAGGATTTGAACTCCAGTCTCCAGAACATTATCTGTGTCCCTCCATTAACAATTCAGTGATAATAGCATTAGGCCATCACCTCCCTATTATGGGGAAGAGTTGTGTCTGAGGAATTATGTGTGAGGTAATTGTGCTTTACAAAGGATGCAATTGAACGCCTCTGTGAAATGTTGGATGAAGATCTAATGTCAAACTCAAGATGCCTCATGGTCTGATCAGAACCGATGAAAGTCAAAACAGCATTGAATTTCTTTGCTTGTTGCCCATTTTGATGTGGGACTGGGGCATGTGGAATATTTCACAGTTTGCTGTAAAGTCCTGCATTAGCCAAGCGACTGAGACAATCCTCAGTAAGGATTTGGAATTTACTGGTTTTGACCATGTTCCCTGTAAAAGTGAAGGAGAAGGCTTTTGGTTGCTACAGGATTGCTGGTTTCCCCAAATTAATAGTGGTTGTTGAAGGGAACACACATTCTATTGAAGGCACCAAGACAGGATGCAATTCCATTTATCAACAGGAAAGATCTCCATTCTTTGAATGCATGATCACCTGCAGGTTGTCTTCCAAGCCACTCAACATCCTGACTTGGAAATACATCACTGCTCCTTCACAGTCGCTGGGTGAAAATCTTGGAATTCCTTTCCTAAGGGCATTGTGGGTTAATTCACAGCATATGGGCTGCAGCAGTTCAAGAGGGCAGCTTGCCACCACCCTCTTAAAAGCAACTAGGGTTATGCAATAAATGCTGACCATCCAACCTCGGCCACATCCCACAATTGAAACAGCACAAAATGTTGTGGTTGCGTGTGATGCAGGTTTGAGGATTCTAAGTAAGAATGTGCATAATCAGGCAACATTCCTACGATCTCTGTACATGATTTATTCACTATAGTATCCAACCATTGATGTTTTCGAATCAACCTGTTCAAAAGTGTTATTATGCATCTGTTGGACAAGTGGGACATGAAGCAAGGTATCCTGGCTCAGAGGTAGGGACATTACCAGTGAGCCACAAGAGCCGCAGTGTCATTTCTGTGAGTTTAATGAGAAGGTAAATATATTCTAATGATTAAATACATACACTGCTATATATTCATAATTGAATTTTATTTTCACATTAACAGCTAAAGGGAAAGGTTGTACAAATGATTCAAAGTGACATTTAACTTAATTAGCTCTTTGTGTATATTCTTTAAATAATTGTGAGTCTGCAGAAAATGTCAAATCAAGAGATGTCTTTACACAAGAAATAGGTGATATATCACCTGCATTGTCAGCACACAATCAGTTCACGCGTGCTGATAGTAACACCAGGAGACCCATGGTGTGGGCCTTCAGAATCGTATTGAGACACTATTAACTTCTGAACTTTAAATACTGTTCATGGATTGAACGCGTCAACAAAGATAAGCTGTTACCCACGAAAGAAGCAGCAGTACCTCTATCTGGAATAAACTATTTACGGCTAAGGATAAACTTTTACAGTAAGTGAAAAAAATTAGCCATGCTTGGAAAAGGAAGGAGCTGAAGTGACATAAGCAAAACTGTCTTTTCATATGCTTAATGAATGGCTGTCTCATGTCAGAAGGACAAATGATGCCCTGCAGAAAAATTTAAGGAGTTAATCACAGGAAAGCAGGATCTTCAAACAACAGTTAAGGCCAACTGTAACAAGCAACAAAGAAACTGTTTACATTAAGAAGGCACGCTGCAGGCTTGCAACATTTTGAATGAAATAATTCAAAAACCATCAATGATATCACATTGTGGATCTGCAGGAAGAAAATCTGTACAACGCCAGAACCCTTCATGATTAGAACTTTGAAGAACAACACTGTGCAAGGATCGAACCCCGGAGACTTCCAGAAACAGAAACATTGTTGGTTGGAATTGTAGCTATATTTCACCATTAATCAAGTAGTAGCCAAGTTGAGTTTTGAGGCTTATCTTCTTACTTCAGGGTTCTTATTTTGGTTGTCACATGCAATAAAGTGTAAATCATTGTTGCAGTACTTGATTATCTTAATAAGCTGTTTTAATAACTAGCTGAGTTAAAGGTAACTTGTGGTGATTTACCAACAACAGTCATTCAGCAAATGTAAGCATCGCATTTAGTTAGCATACAAAAAGCTAGAGACTAGCTTCATTCCTCCAGTCTGTGAATGAATTGCAAATGAATCTGATGCAGTCCATCCACAACTTGACAGGACTATTTGAACAGAGTTACAGGCAGATTCTGCAGATTTAAAAAAAAGTAAAATATTACAGAGGCTCTGCAGCATTTCTGTTTTGCCTCTGTGTTCTTCCTCTTCATCCATAAGAATAAATGGCTTTCAAATTTGAATGATTCAAAGTCCATCAGATCCTTCTCCATAGCAATGGGGCACAGTCAGAAGAAATCTTCAAACAGGAATTCAAAATATAATTGTAAATTATGATTAACCCACTTACATATTGTTCATTCAAAATGCACAATGTATTCTAAGAGATTTTTTTTAACAAAGGAGTTAAAATAGGTTTCAACATCTAAATGTCATCACTTTTTTATTTAAACATTTTTGTAAAGCTCTTTCTGGGATCTCATTCTGAGATACTTTTTGCACTTGCATGGATAGCTATCTGTTCAAACTGATCTGCATCCACTTTTGCTAATTAATCAGCTTACTTTGCATCCATGTATAGAGACTTGAACAGATCTTAGCACCTTTAGGTGACAAATGATTTGACTTCTTCAAAATAACAGGCTGTCTTTGATAGCAAACTGAGTTCACAAATGTGATTTATAGCTGGTAGTAACAACTGACATAACATAAAATGCTATCTAGTGACACATCTTAGAAAATGTGACCAGATGAGCTTTATGCTCTTAAAGCTACAATGTATGATATCAAAACATAAACATGCAAATAGTGTGAGCTCTTTATGCACACATTACAAGGCGGAACTGAACTCTATGCTACAACACTATCCAGTTCCAACCACTCCTTTAAACAGTATTTAATGCAATTTGTTATCCTTTCCCTAACTCGAGCATCTTTAATGAACTCTAATATTCTCAAGTTGTACAATATCAAAGATTTTCCAAATGTATATGATTATTATATCCACAGCATTTCCCCCAATCAACTGCGTTTCTTACATCTTCAAATAATTCAAACAGATTTTGTCAAGCGTGGTCATCCCTTTTGAAATCCATGCTGACTGCATGGAACATTTTTCTGTTCAGATGCAGGATAGTTCATCTTCAATGGAAGATCAAAATTTTACCACCCTCTGGTGCACTACGATTAGTTCTGTTTCCCTCTTTGAAAAATAATCACTATCATTAGCCATTTTCTGGTTCCTAGCCACACAATAATTTTCCAGTGCTGTTAAAGTTGTTTTCAATACAAGTAAATGTCTGGAAAAGACAGGATAGGAGGAAACACAATCCATTCATTGCTCCACTTCCTTAGGCAGAGTCATAATCAGTTCTGACAGAATGGGAGATCTAATGATCCAAATAAAACAACCAGTGAAGTTGTGCAATGGGTGTAACGTTGTAATTCTCAGTAACTAAAAGAGATGATGAGTTACAACTTAATAATGTGGTGACCGAGGTTGGTAAGGTTGTAAGATTAGGAGTTTGGGCTGAATGGCTAGTTTCCCTGCAGTATTTTCTTGCTATTCTATACAGCTCCAGCAAATTTATACCAGATGTTTTAATCATCTTCCTTAGCATATTGTGTTAAGATGTGCGTTGGCTTTGCTTGCACAGATTTAGATTAAATAATTCTACAATAATTGATTTGTCATGGCAGATTTGTAGCAAGCAGGTGAAGCCAAATTATGAATTGTGTAGTTCTTATCATGTAATTTGTTGATAAAATTGTCAAATTGTTTCCTAGGGTTAATTTATAGTACAGGAGACAATTGAATGTTTTAGCAAAATCTATAATGGATAAAGTATAAAACAAAAATCAAATTATCTACACAGTTTATTCCAGATTCTAAATTTTTATTGCACCAGAGTTCAAGAATGTTTTTATACTAATCATAACAAATGTACCAAATATATATATGGTCTCCATTAGCAGCTATTCATTCTCCCAGGCTAACCTGTGCCCATTTATTTGTCTGCCCAACTGTTTTTCTCTCTCTGTCTCTCTGGATTTCATCTTCATCTATCATTTACATCTCCCCCAAACATCATCCTTTCCTCAGCACATATACCCCCCTTTTCCTAGCTACAATCAGTTCTGAAGAAGGGTCATTGGACCCAAAATGTTAACTCTGATTTCTCTCCACAGATGCTGTAAGATCTCTTGTCCTTTTCAGCAATTTGTTTCTGTTTCTGATTTTCAGTATCTGAAGTACTTTGTTTGTTTTTGTTTACTGAAAATAAATGCTATCACTTACGTGCTTGAATTAAAGCTGAGGTAATCTGATGCAAATTTAAAATTAGTGCAAAAGATTCCAGAAAAGGAATTGGTACTGACCATGAATTCTGCTTGACATTCCTGTGTCTTTTGTGCTTCTTTGGCTGATTTCCAGTGAATTTCAGAAGATAAATCAATGCAACTCTGGAATTCCCTCCGAATGGCATTGTGGGTCAACCCAGTGCAGGTGGACTGCAGCAGTTCAAGAAGGGCAGCTCAATGCCACCCTCTCAAGGGCGCACAAGGACAGGCAACAAATACTGTCCAGCCAGCGATACATACATCTTATAAAATGAATAAATACATTTTAAAAAAAACTTTGTTCTGATATATTTGCACACTTGCATAGCTTTGTATAATGAATGGTAAAATCAGGAAAGTTGTCTCCATGGACTTTTTGCCATTAGAAAAGGAAATTCAAATATAAATTGTTTTCCAAATACTATAACTGAAAGTCATGGTTTTATATTACTGCACTGTTCTTGTAGATTGTCTTATTCATGAATTATGCCAAAATATTTGGAAGATATTTCAAGAAACCCAGGCTATCTAACTGGAGACTTGTGACTTTGCATTTTATTAGTTTTTAATGCCAATTTTAGGTAAAATCAAACAATAATAATTTGTGTTTACATAGTGTATTCCATTTTGTAAAACATCCCAAGTTGGTTCATTAGAGGTTTAATGGACAAAATTTATCTCTAAGACATAGAAAAAAGATGTTGGGTCAAAGTAGTAGATTCTAAGAGGCATGTTAAGGGAGCAAAGAGACGTGGAGATGCAAAGTTGTTTAGAAAGGGAATTACTAATCTTAGGGTCTATCAGCTCAGACCTTTTGCTGCCAGTGGCAGAGTTATGATAATCAGGGATATACAAGTGGTTAGATTTGGAGGAGTGCTGAGAACTAAGAGGGTGAATGAGTTTTTCCATGTTTTGTGGCCAGAATAATGGTTTCCTATATTCTGTTGCCAAAATTGAGATTTACAACCTTTTCATGAGCAAAAATGAACAATTCCTGTCCTACTCCCTAACATTACAAAGTAAATCTTGCTGCCTGACTCCTGAAAGATGAATCCCATTTGGTCAACACCTTTCTCTTAGCAATTTAGAATGGCCATTACCTAACAATTTTAATAAAAATTCTGATTCACTTTAATGGCTTCTCTGAATGAATTCCAGTTTTTGCAACCTAATGATTTCTTCCTGCTTTAGCCTGGACTTCAACTTTGGGTATCTTGCTCCTGTTACAGACTCGGTAGCCTCCCTGTTTATTTCTTCTTTCATAGTCTCTTGACTTAGGATTCAAATTGATCCTTTACCACTTTCCTTCTCACTTCATGTGAGCAATCTCAATTTAACTTACTTCTATACTCTTGATTTCCTTTACAATCCTAATGCTTCATTGTGTCTGCAAATTGCAGTGACAAAGCTCACTCTCAGCTGGAGGTATTTATTTATTTACCTCTGGCCTTTTTAGCCTATAACTGTGCCATTCATAAAAGCTTTTCATTTGCCCCTCTGGGGTTTCAGCTACACTCACAGACTTCAATGCCTGATTGCTCATTGGTTGAACTCAGATTTGGAAATGCCCCCACAGTTCATCGATACTTGTTGCAATGTATAGCTGTCCAGCATGACATGTGTGCTTGGTGTGTGCGATTTCTAGCTGTGGGTTGCTTCTGTTTCTCCCTTACCAGTCTAAGGTGCTTTCTCCCTTAACTGTATATTTTGCTTGGTTACATCTTGTCTCTAGTTTACCTATGACAAGCTGTTTGATTGTACAGCTTCTGCTGCTGACTGTCTGTTTGAGCTGCTCCTAAAGCTGCAACCAGGAATCTCCTCCAGCTCCGCTGATATTCATTCTGTGGAGCTAAACCAAATTCCCCTCCACATCACTCCACATACCATTTTGTATAAGCATGTAATACCGCCATCTGCCAATAGGTAACTTGCTACCACCATCCTCACTTTTTGACTGGGTCTACATTGTTGACTTAATCCACATTGTCAAAGAAAGAAGAGTAGGAAGTCTACAAAGAGCTTGTACTAAATGAGACGTAGTTTATTGCCTGACAGTAACCAGATATACTTTTTGGCTAGCAATATAAATAATGTTACTAATGTTTGGGAGACCTAGGATAACAAACCTGTCCCAAACAAGATCCTAAAATGTTTGGATATTCCACAGCTAAGCCCACACAACAACATCAAATCGGGTGGAGCTGAATCCAGTCTTCAGCATTAACCCTTTCAGAGCCATTCCCCTATATCATTACAAGCATATCAAACTCAGGTCAAATCCAGCACGTCACTGTCAGGAAAAGTCATTTGGCTCACTAATATCCTTTCGTGAAGGAAGCTGTCATTTGGACAATATGTGACTCAAAACCCACAGGAATGTATTTGACTCTTAACTGTTTGCTAGGCAATTAGGTATAAATGCTGGCCCAGCCAGTGACACTTTCATCCCATGAATGAGTAAAAGCAAGTAACTTCTTCAGAAATAACCAAGTGTGGAGCTGGATGAACACAGCAGGCCAAGCAGCATCTCAGGAGCACAAAAGCTGACGTTTCGGGCCTAGACTCTTCATCAGAGAAGGGTCTGGGCCCGAAACGTCAGCTTTTGTGCTCCTGAGATGCTGCTTGGCCTGCTGTGTTTATCCAGCTCCACACTTTGTTGTCTTGGATTCTCCAGCATCTGCAGTTCCCATTATCACTGACTTTTTCAGGAATGTTTGATTCAGATTTCCAGTATCTGCAGTAATTTATTTTTTACACTATGCAGTAATGTTGGATGTAGGCAGGTGCGTGTTGTGCTGTGCTGTTCTACTCATCAAGTAGCCTCTTCACATTCTCTTCACATTCCACTAAGACCAACAAAGGTTGGTCTTTTGGTTAATCCACACTTGTGAAACTGTCCCAATCAGAAATTTGCTTGTGTTTCTTATTAGTTTTAAGCAGCATAAGAAACATTTAACTGGGTTCGTTCATTATGTCCTAATATTCCAACTTTTAATTGAAAAAAAAACACAAATTTTAAAAAAAAGAGTCAAATCTTATTGGTAAAATTATAATATGTTCATGATGCACTAATAATACTTTGATTGGCTAGAGACATTGAAAGTTGCACTGAGTTGTGAATCCTTTTGGTTTACCAACAATTCATTCTTACCTACATTCTTCAGCATACTATTATTTTGCGCTGAAGGGCACAGGAAAAAGCTTAAATAATGATGCATATAGCAAAGTGCTCATCTCCAGCACAATCTGGCCTAAACAGGGAAGAAGTTTTGATATTTAGGACTCGGGAAAAGCCCTGGGAGCCAGTAGGTGAAGCTAAAAGTTAGGGTTGGGGTTCACAAAACACTTGGGAGGTGTTTGGAAAGTTGCATGCATAGAAGGAATACCCATTGAGAGTTCAGGGCTTTAATTTGGAATGTTGCTAGTTTATAAAGTATGTATATGTAGTTTGATTCACATGTCTAACTTTTTTTTAATGTTTGAAAATTCAGTTGATTTGCTCAAAACTCTGAAATCTTGTGGATTTTTTCCATGTAATAAGTATGCAAGATTTCAAAATTTGCCTTATTTTACGCAAAGATTTTTCTGTTCTCTTTTCAAGCCTTGACGAAAATCTAGTCGCCTTATCGGTGATCACAGCAATATGGACCCATGCGATGTTTTCTGGAGTGATAAACACAATTAACTGGCAAGCCCTGTGCCTCAAGGCAACAAAGTAAAATTTTAAATTATATCCTTTTGCCTGCAAATATTCTCTTTGTATTCTGGAAGGTAAAAAGACAGCAAGAAAAATTGGAAAATATCAATTATGGGTCGAAACATGTGACAAATGCATTTGTTATGTTGAAAACATCCACAAATTAGGCTAGTTATCAATAATATGCAGTTCATTAATCATCAAAACTTTGCAGTCATATTTCTAAAGTAAGAAGGAAGAATAATTTTAATTGTTGTACCCTGAAAACCTCTTTCATATAATTGAATGCAAATTTGCCATCCATTCAAAAGTAGAAAATACATATGACTCCATGAATTACAAATTAGAGAATATCTATGCCAAACTACTTTTCAAATCACAAAATGCGAAAAAAAACTGCCTTCTTTATTGAAGATGTGTTTCAGTCACATGCGACACTTAAAACCTGGTGGAAATAGCACACACTTAAGGTAAAATGCACAAGTGTAATTAATTATTAACAAAGACTGCTGGACAAACAATTCAGTTAGGTCAGTAGCTGGGGTTGGAATCATCGTGCACACACACATATACTTCGCCTAGTTGAGGGAGTACATTCAACATGAAAACCTAATGCTAACTAGTTGTCTCACTGATTGCGGTGTGCAGCTCAGCATGGAATATGCTAACGGGCAATCTGTTCAACAAGAGGCTCAGAGTTGCATAACTAGCATTTCGTAAAGAGGAACAGAGCAGCAGACCAGAGAAAAATAATTCTCAGCTTCTCTGATGTAGCACTGGAGAAAGGCTCTTGCTGCAGTGGCAGACAAAGTTCAGTAAATTGACAAGAGTAAGCTCAAATGCATATATATTTGCCATTTCGTCCTTACTGTGCAACTGATCTCATTTACTGCTCGTTTCATCATTCTTCCTTCACCATTTTCAAACAGTCTTTCAATCAGGATTCTCGCAGGGTGTTGAGATAATTCACCTCCCACGTAAATGTTGCAAGCTTCTTACCAACCTCTTGCTGTTTCCAAATACTTTTTAATCAGCAATGCCAGGCACATCACCAACATCTTGTAACAAGACTCATTGGCACTTTTCCTTCTCTCTTACAGGGCAAAGCTCACACATACATGGAAGCAGCAGTAGGGAATTAGCTAGCCTACATCACCTGAGCTCCTTAGAAGAGACAGTGTTGCTCATGGTTGGGCTGGCAGTCACTGAGATTGTGCTGCTGTAGCTTTTCTTTCCACATTCTACTACCTTTCCTGAATCCAACTCTTTGTTTTGCATCTATTTTCAGATTTCAAGAATGAAACCTATGCAGTCAGTAAACCTTTTACAATCCCAGATGATGTTATTACTAGCCAAATCAGTTGTCAGACTGAAACCTGGATTGTTAAGTAACATTTTGTTTGTTTTGGTTTTAACGGGCCAGTGTCTCACTGAAATGTAAGCGCAAAGTCTTGCAGATGTTGTTTCGAAACATTGAAACAAAAGTTGTTTTAGATATAGAAATAGTAGAAACTGCTGATGCTGGAGAATCTGAAACAACATGGTGTGAAGCTGGATGAATACAGCAGGCCAAGCAGCATCAGAGGAGCAGGAAAGTTGATGTTTCAGGCCTAGGATCCCTTGTTCAGATAAAAAAAGACCCGAGATGTCAACTTTCCTGCTTCTCTGATGCTGCTTGGTCTGCTGTGTTCATCCAGCTTCACACCATGTTATCTTTGTTTCAGATATAGTTAGTTTTGTTGGTAGAGATCGAATAATCAATAATTGTTTGCTTGGAACACAAATTTAAAGATGTTTTCAATGTGCTATAGAAATATAACCCTTTTAATCCCCAAACACCCTTTTACAAATTCCAAGTAACATACCTTGCACAGTAGCCAAAAGCAGCAGTATTTATGCCAGATTTTAAAAAAAAACCTTAACACATCTGTAGGCGGAAAATGGTTGTGATTGATAGCTTCTTCCTGGATGTATTGTATACCTAAATTTAAAAGTACTCACCTTCGAGTGATCACTTCAGATGTTTATCATAACGCTTCTGGTTTGGGACTATCACAAACTCAAAGATATCTGTTTTCACTTTATTCTTCCATTCTCAAGAGCACTGCTGTATACAACCATCTCTTTTGAAAGACTTCACAGAACTGCCCAAAACAAAATTACACTAAAACCCAAGACTGTCCTTCTAATTTATGGGTGTTTCCTTAAGTTTAGAAAAAAACAAAATCATAAGATAACATAAGGTAAACAAAATCCTATTAGAGTTGCCAAAGTAGCTCTCACTGACTCCCGTACATCAC
Source organism: Stegostoma tigrinum (assembly GCF_030684315.1). Taxonomy (NCBI): domain Eukaryota; kingdom Metazoa; phylum Chordata; class Chondrichthyes; order Orectolobiformes; family Stegostomatidae; genus Stegostoma; species Stegostoma tigrinum. The sequence continues at coordinate 56,979,592 of NC_081368.1, read as the reverse complement.
CACAGTTACAGAAATACTTGCAAGTTAATTAGTATTGTCAGAGACTCAGAAAATCCATACCTAAAATAAATTAAGAATGTTCTAATCATAGATTTTATATCACAACCCTCAGATAAAAGACATGCATGAGAACACAATTCTGTAAGTAGCACTTCCACTTATTTGACCTGTTGTGACCAACAGCTCAGATACTGCTACTATACATACTTCAGAAGGAAGAAAAGAGAGAATGTGCATTTTTTAAAATTCATTCATGGATGAGGGTGTCACTGGCCAGGCAGCATTTATTATCCATCCCTAATTGCCCAGAGGGCAGTTGAAAGTTAACCACATTGCTGTGGGCCTGGAGTCACAAAGGGGCCAGACCAGGTCAGGATGGCAGTTTCCTTCCCTAAGGGACATTAGTGAGCTAGATGGGTTTTTCCTGATAATTGGCAACGGCTTCACGGTCGTAATTAGATTCCTAATTCCAGATATTTATTGAATTCAAATTCCACCATCTGCTGTGGTGGGATTTGAACCTGGGTCCCCAGAACGTTATCTGGGTCTCTGGATTAACAGTCCAGTGATAATACCACAAGAACATTACCTCCTCCTGTTGAGTCAGCAAATCAGTGGGAAAGTATAGGGTGAATGGCAGCTTACTGGTTGGCAAAATCACACAGTTTCTGCTGCCAACACTTTCTGAGGTCTCCATTGTGGTGGTTTACAAGAGATTGGTACATAAGAGTACAGGGATGCTTGGTGCATTGGTAGGATCTAATTTACCACTGTACGTTGCACGGAAGTTGGAGTCCATCCTTTCTATCATGGACATGGCTTCCAATTTGTTGGCAGCATTGGTGAAGCCAGCCATTGGAATGCTTATCTGGTGGCTAAGGTTTCAATTCTCATTGAAGTTCAAACAAAGCCTTTCAAATTTCCCTGATGTTATACAGGAAGATCAAAAGGAAGTCAGTAAATCTGCACTTGTTGCAATGAAAGCACAGCTTGGTGCTATGCATGCTCAGACTGACATCAACATTACTGTAAATAACGGCATGGAGATTCTCACACCAGCCAAACAATTTGTGCTCCAAAGACTGACGAGCATTGCTGCGATAGCACTTCACGGACAGTAATGTTGGTTCCGTGGTGAACCGGCAACAGGTCTTTCTCAAGAAGATGATCTGTGTTCCCATTATTGCCATTGCATCAGTGCCCTTGTTGTCGTCTGCGAGTGACTACCACAGCTGGTACTGCTCATGTCAAGTTGGTATAAAATCATAAAATCTCTGCAGTGTAGAAAGAGTCCAACTGGCCCATTGAGTCTGCACTGGCCCTCCTTTGCACAGTCTGAACTCAAGTGGTAAAGGGCCAGAGTTGATTTTTGGGACCTTGCAATTTGCACTTGATTGTCTCTTAGTGAAAATCAGCAGCCTTCAATTAGCCAGGCTATAGCCAATGGAGAGGGTGAGCCAGCAAAGGCATCTCAACAAAATCTGGACCAGGATGATGGCACGAAATTTATAGCTACTTACAGGGCTTTCTAAAACAAAACACTACTGGTGCTTCAGTTAAAATTGATCTTGAAGAGTTGGCTAAGGGAAATTGGAACTTCCTTGACCTGCTCGGAGACTTGGGATTAAACCATCAAAAGGGATATTGCTGGGATCACCCACTAGGTTAAACACAAATATTAGTTGAGGAAATATGACTGTTTGTTGACTCATTATACTCGGCTGGCCCCTGATCCTGCAAACCATTGAATAGAAAATGCATGCATTAGATTACGCGAGCTATTTGTTAGATTGTATCAGTTAGCTCACAACCAGAAGAATCCTTGTAAACTTGATGAGTCATGTGGTCACAGTTAAAAGAGTTAAGGCTAAGCCCTTCATGGAAATTTAAGGTCAGTGAAACTGTTACAGAGAGATCATGTTTAGACTCAACCTTAACCTTTGCAATCTACACAAGTATTTCCAGAAAGCCACAGGCAGACCTTTATCTCAGTACAGCAGAGATTGTGCACAAGCATATCAAAGAATTCCAAAATGTCACTGAGCTTTCAAATTCTTTGCCATCTCTTCAATCTACATTTGACTTTGATTTTTTTTTCTGTAATGCAGACAAAGTATGAAGGCTGTGACAAAATTTTCAGCTTATGTTACCAGTCCATGCTGTGATATGTAATTTTGGTCATAATATCATCTTTTACATAATCTGTTTTTAGTTGTTGAATTCCCATTTCTGACTTCCACAATACCTCTTTAACAATGAATTAGCAAAATGTCAAAGGCCTTTCCCATGAACAGCTTTCCAATTTCACACTGATTTAGAGGTCAGTTTAAAATTATGATTTGAGTTTAAAATTGCATTAGGTCAATTTAACCCTGAATTATTATGTTGGAAAAGAAATAATCTTAAAACGAAAATCATAAGGTCATAACACCCAGACGTTCTTGCCTTCTAACTCTGGTTCTGATGTGTTTCTCTCAGCCACTAGACATTATAAAATTTTTCACAATTTCACGCATTCACGCAAAGGTTACATTTCCAAATGAATAGCTCCATTTCTCTGCTCAAAACTGTAGCTGAAAAGGTGAAAATTTGCATTTTATTATAGACTGTTGAAATCTTTGAGATCAGTAAGACAACTCACTTCTTGGTATGGGTTTGATCTTCAGCATTAGTCAATCTAACATTCATTTTCAAAATAAATAATCTGATTCTAACAAATATTCCAATGTACTTTGGTTTCATTTGGGATAAGTAACTCATTAAACACAATTTCAATAATCATGAGATATTTTAATTCTGAACAACTTGGGATGCTTATTGTTGCCATTGTTTTGTTCATAGTGATGCTATTGCAAGTGGATACTTGTTAATTTGTGAATATTTTCCATTCACTAATAGGTAGACAAACAGGAGGCTGGAAGAACACAGTAGGCCAGGCACCAATGAATGGAGAAGTCAACGTTTCAGTGTCCTGAAGAAGAGTAATATCCAAAATGTTGACTGCTCTTTTCCTCCAGATGGTGTCTGGCCTGTTGTGTTTTTCCAGCCTCTGTTTGTCCACCGTGGATTCCTGCACCTGCAGTTTTATTGTCTCTAACTTCCATTCATCAATAGCCTCTCTATCAACTAGATTTAATATTTTTATAAATGCAGCCACATAGTTGCACATAAAAAGAACAAAGCATTTTCCAAGCAATGGAATGAGATTTTTCTTTATTGTCATTCTTGATACAATTTTACCATGAGCCAGGAACCAGCTTATACTAAAATATTTGCACAATTAAGTAGTGTATTAACATATCAGTTTTGCAGCAATAATCAAGATATCGTTGATATTTATGTAAAACATATTCTAAAATAATTGTTCAATAAGCATGTAATTCAGAAATTTGGGATAGTGCCTGGATATGCTAGAATACAGCTTTGACACTGATGTAGATGTCAACAAAGTTTTTGAAACATTTTCTTTGTAGAGATAATATCACGATGGATAATCACATCACAAAGATAATCCACGGTTGTGCTTCTTCAAAAAATGTTAAGCTTTCTCCTTTCCCATTGATCTCAAAATATAGCAATCAATGACCAGGCCAGCATTTGTTGCCCATCTCTATACAATTGAGAAACTTGCAGAGTTATTTCAAAAGAGTGAACAACATTGCAGTGGTATGACAGGTCTAAAATAATATAACAGTTCATCCATTTCACCAACACATTCCACCCCAACCTTAAGTTCACCTGGACCATCTCCAACACATCCCTCACCTTCCTGGAGCTTTCTGTCTCCATCTCAGGCAACCTGATGTCCATTCCAAGCCCACCAACTCCCACAGCTACAAGGAATATACATCCTCCCATCCACCTTCCTGCAAAAATTCCATCCCCTATTGCCAATTCCTTCACCTCCACCGCATCTGTTCCCAGGATGAGGCATTCCACTCCCAAACATCTCAGATGTCCTCATTCTTCAACGACCGCAACATCCCCCCCGCAGTGATTGAGAACGCTCTTGACCATGTCTCCCGCATTTCCCGCACCTCATCCCTCACACCCCGCCCCCGCAATAACCACCAAAAGAGAATCCACCTAGTCCTCACATACCACCCCACCAACCTTCAGATACAACGCATCATCCTCCGACACTTCCGCCATCTACAATCTGACTGCACCGCTAAAGACATTTTTCCAACCCCACCCTTGTCTGCCTTCCAGAGAGACCTCTCTCTCCGCGACTCCCTTGTCTGCTCCACACTCCTCTCCAACCCCACCACACCCAGCACTTTCCCCTGCAACCGCAGGAAGTGCTACTTCTGTCCCCACACCTCTTCCCTCATCCCCATCCTAGGCCGCAACATGACTTTTCACATCAAGCAGATGTTCACCTGCACATTTGTCAATGTGGTATACTGCATCTCTGTACCCGTTGTGGATTCCTCTACATTGGGGAAACCAAGTGGAGGCTTGGGGACCGCTGTGCAGAACACCTCCGCTCGGTTCATAATAAACAACTGCACTTCCCCGTCGCGAAACATTTCAACTCCCGCTCCCATCCTTTAAATTACATGTCCATCCTGGGCCTCCTGCAGTGCCACAATGATGCCACCTGAAGGTTGCAGGAGCAACAACTCATATTGAGCTTGGGAACTCTGCAGCCCAATGGTATCAATGTCGATTTAACCAGCTTCAAAATCTCCCCTTCTCCACTGCATCCCAATACCAGCCCAACTTGTCCCCGCCTGCCTAGTCTGTTTTTCGTCTCACCTATCCCCTCCTCCCACCTCAAGCCACACCTCCATTTCCTACCTACCAACTTCATCCCGCCCCCTTGACCTGTCCGTCCTCCCAGGACTGAACTATCCCCTCCCTGCCTCCCCACCCATACTCTCCTGTCCACCTACCTTCTCTTCTATCCACCTTCGGTCCGCCTCCCCCTCTCTCCTGTTTATTTCAGAACCCTCTCCCCATTCCCCTTTTCTGATGAAAGGTCTAGGCCCAAAACATCAGCTTTTGTGCTCCTAAGATGCTGCTTGGCCTGCTGTGTTCATCTAGCTCCACACTTTGTTATCTAAAATAATGCATAAGTCTGACCAAGTAATGATGGCATATTCCCTTCTCTAAAAGGTATCAGTAAATCAGATGGGTTTTTATGTCATTCTAAACTTTTGGGGCAATGTTACAACAATTCACTTTGCCTTCCTCAGAACTATTTAATTAATTGAGCTTAACTTTCTCATCTGACATAATGGAATTTGAATTCATATCTAGTTCATTTGTCCTGTAACATAATCACTATGCCACTTTTCCTTTACTCTTACCAGAAGCTACCAAGGTTCTTGGACTTAACAAAATTAAACTGAGTGACCACTTCATCTACATTGTATTAACATAATACCTCCTTCCTGACGAATAGTGCTAACAGCAGAACTTGCAGATGAGGCCTAATGTCAGTGGCAAAGATAACATAATGACTGTCCATGCTTCACTAGGAGATGGAGCGACCCTCTGAAATATCTATTGATGGTCATGTCAAATTTCATGTTCACCAGCAACTTTATACAAAATGAGACTGCAGTGTTGATGAAATGGAATAATTATAACAATATATTTACAAGACAAAATGTACAGCTCAGTAAATACATTGTATTAGGTTATTGTGTGTTTTATTTGCTTGATTTTTTATACTGGACAGTGGGCATGTCAATTACTGAGTTTCTCTAAAAAGTACATAAATATTCAGAAAGCGTTTTGAAAAACAAGATATTACATAATAATGGTGACATATCACAAAATCCCTACACTGTGGAAACAGGCCCTTCAGCCCAACAACTCCACTGTGACCCTCAGATCATCCCACGCAGGCCCATCCCCCTAACCTACACATCTCTGAAAATTATGGGCAATTTAGCATGGCCAATCCACCTAACCTGCACATCTATGGACTGTGAGAGGAAACTCACACAGACACAGGGAGAATGTGCAAACTCCACACAGACAGTCATCTGATGGTGGGATTGAACCCAGGTCCCTGACATTGTAAGGTAGTACTGCTAACCACTGAGCCACCATGCTGAAGGACTTTCCCATTTTAGGTGGTTTGTAGAGCAAAATGCATTGTGGCCAGTCTCCAAATCTTGCAATGGCTTTTCTTCTGCTTGTCAATTCATTCATTATGTTCCTCGACTCTTAAGACAGGATGTAGAAAGTTAAAATGGGAAATACAACAAAATGAAATTCACAGATATGAAGTTTGTAATAAATGCCAAAGAGCACTGTCATGGCCTAAAGTATTTCATGCCTTTAGCAAGGGACTTCAATGAGGTAAAATCTGAAAAAACCAGTGGACCTTTTAAATCAGAAACAGAAACCGAATTTACTGGCAAAGCTCAGCGGGCCTGGCAGCATTTTTGGGGAGAAATCAGAGTTAACATTTCATGCCCGGTGACCCTTCTTCAGAACTGATCATAAGACCCAAATTTAAACTCTGATTTCTCTCCACCAGATGCTGTCAGACCTGCTGAGCTTTTCTGACAATTCCAGTTTATGTTTCTGATTTCAATGAGGGACTGACTTTAGATAAGGTAATCTTTCCATAGTCTTAGCGGGCCAAAGGGCTGCTCTCTCATTTGAGATTGATAATTTGTGGTGAGTTCGACCTGACATTCCCAACGCATCTGATGACAGGTGAGGCTATGAAGAAGAAACCTCGCCAGTGTGGGAATTGAACATATACTGTTGATATCATTCTGCAGCATTAACCTGCCACCCAGCTAACTAAACTCTCCAGTCTATAGAAGTAAAGTGTGGGACCAAGAAAAATCAAATCATTTCACATTTCATAAGTTTAGCAAACAGATTTGGCCTTTTGAATAATGTGCAGTATTTAAAGAAAATAATTAGCAAAGAAATTAATTGTGCATAAGTTATGGAACAGTAGATTAGGACTTGGCTTGGATCACTGGCAGAATTTCTCACTCATAATGGGAAGGAACTTGCTAATGAATCTAAAAAAGATGCATTTACAAATATGAACAAAATAGATATGATTACAACAGCAGAAAGCCCTTTTAGCAATGGGTTTTGTGAATGGTTCACAAAAGTTTGGCAGATCAGCCAAATTGTAAATTATCAGCAATTCTAGCATGGGCTTTCCATGCAGAAAAACATGCTGCAGATGGCTAGAGAATATAGTCCAAATCAATTAGTTGTTGGCTGAAATGCTAAAGTTCCATTAGTAATAAGCTTGGGCAGCCACTACAATTAACTCTACCTTTTTTTTGGAACTTTTGAATACACGGCATGCAGGTAGAAAGGCTTTCATTAAAGCCAGAGTCCAAAAGAATTCAACAAGCCTTAAGGTACACTCTAAGGCCATTGGAAACATTTTAATTGGGTTATAATAAAAAGGGCTTTAAAAAGTGGAGAGACCTGGGAAAGGTATACACGGAAAATTAATAGTTTCACAGCAAGAGATCGAAAATGTTGAGGGTATATTCTTCAAGGTTATGCGGTATGGATTGCAACTTTTCACATTAGTAAGTAGTGAAGAAAGTGAAGAGGAATAGGATACCTCTCAAGTCATGTGTTGCACAGCTATAAGGATTAAACTGCCATGGTCAACACTCTGCCTGTCGATGGGCAGATGAGTTCTGATCATCAAAATGAGGCCATTGCCCCAAAGGACCACTGCTAAAAGTGGTAGCTGAGGTCAAGTGTTTGCCAGTGGGGACCAGTCAGTGGAAAAATGCAACTGTCACAAGTAGAGCAACAAAAGTCAATGGAAAATGTAAAAGCTGGATGAAGAACAGGAAGTTAGGCTGATGGATTGAGAACATGAAATACGAAAACTGTGAGACATGAAAATGCACTAAAAACTCAGACAGAGGGTCTGGAAGCAACCCCACGCACAGAAAGTGATTGCAAACTGTTGAAAGGAATCCTATTAATGGGATTGAGAGGCCAAACGCTTGCATTCTTTAAAAAAGAGAAAAGTTAAGATAGAGGCCTTCCGCAACAAGGTCAAGAAATTTAATACAGACTAGCAATGCCACCAGGAAAAAGAACCCTATGTGTTCAGAAAGTCTTACTGGCTACAAATAAATTAGCAGAGCGTTTGGCAGCCAGCTCGTAGTGATGCAGCGTGCAAAGTGTATCCTGCACTCAGCTCACAGCGACACAGTCTGGGAAGCGTATCCTGCACTCAGCTCACAGCGACACAGTCTGGGAAGTGTATCCTGCACTCAGCTCACAGTGACACAGTCTGGGAAGCGTATCCTGCACTCAGCTCACAGTGACACAGTCTGGGAAGTGTATCCTGCACTCAGCTCACAGTGACACAGTCTGGGAAGTGTATCCTGCACTCAGCTCACAGTGACACAGTCTGGGAAGCGTATCCTGCACTCAGCTCACAGTGACACAGTCTGGGAAGCGTATCCTGCACTCAGCTCACAGTGACACAGTCTGGGAAGCGTATCCTGCACTCAGCTCACAGTGACACAGTCTGGGAAGCGTATCCTGCACTCAGCTCACAGTGACACAGTCTGGGAAGCGTATCCTGCACTCAGCTCACAGTGACACAGTCTGGGAAGCGTATCCTGCACTCAGCTCACAGTGACACAGTCTGGGAAGTGCATCCTACACTCAGCTCACAGCGACACAGTCTGGGAAGTGCATCCTGCACTCAGCTCACAGCGACACAGTCTGGGAAGTGTATCCTGCACTCAGCTCACAGTGACACAGTCTGGGAAGTGTATCCTGCACTCAGCTCACAGCGACACAGTCTGGGAAGTGCATCCTGCACTCAGCTCACAGCGACACAGTCTGGGAAGTGTATCCTGCACTCAGCTCACAGCGACACAGTCTGGGAAGTGTATCCTGCACTCAGCTCACAGCGACACAGTCTGGGAAGTGTATCCTGCACTCAGCTCACAGCGACACAGTCTGGGAAGCGTATCCTGCACTCAGCTCACAGCGACACAGTCTGGGAAGTGTATCCTGCACTCAGCTCACAGCGACACAGTCTGGGAAGTGTATCCTGCACTCAGCTCACAGTGGCACAGTCTGGGAAGTGTATCCTGCACTCAGCTCACAGTGGCACAGTCTGGGAGGTGTATCCTGCACTCAGCTCACAGTGACACATTCTGGGAAGTATATCCTGTAGTCCGTAGGATCATCAGGCCATAAATTATCAGACCAGATTATGGCCATTCGATCCTTTCTGTCTTTGCCACCATTCCATTTTGGTTGATAGCTTTCTCAGATCCAATATCCTGCCTTCTCCCAACAACCCTTGATCCCCTTATCAATCAGTGCTTATCTATCTCTGTCTTAAACATAAACAATGGCTTAGCCTCCACAACCACCTGTGGCCATGAGTTCTACAGATTAACCATCCTCTAGCTGAAGAAATTCTGCCATATCTCAGTTCTGAAGACTTATCCTTCTCTCTGAGGCTGTCTCCTTGGATCCTTGTCCCTTCTACTGGTTGAAACGTCTTCTCCATGTCTACTGTCTCGAAGACTGCCAGTATTCTCTATGCATCAATCAGATCACCCTTAATGCTTCTAAACTCCATTGATACAGACCCAGACCCTTAACCACTCCATGTGATAAGCCTTTTACCCTGGAGATCATTCTTGTATGCCTCCTCTGGACCCTGTCCAATGTCAGCACATCCTTCCTTAGATCTAGGGTGCAAAACTTCTCAGAATATTCCAATTGTAACCTGAGCAGAGCCTTATAAAGCCTAAACAGTACATCTCTGCACTTGCATTTTAGCTCTCTTGTACTGATGTTAACATTGCATTTGCTGCCAACTGAATCTGCACGTTAGCCTTAAAAGAATCTGGAATTAAAACCCCAAATTCCCTTTGTGCTTCAGATTCCTGAAGCAGAAAATGGTCTACTCCCCTATCCCTCCTAGCAATGTGCATAACTTTACATTTTTCCACATTGTCTTCTATCTATCACCTCTTTGCCTCCTCTCCGAGCCTGTTCAAGTTCTTCTGCAGAAGTCCCTGTTCCTTCCATGTGTTTTTGTATCATCTGCAAAAGTAGCAACAATGCTCTCAGTTCTTTCATTCAGGTTGTTAATGTATCGCATGAATAGTGTGGTCCCAACATGGACCCCTACAGATCTCCACTAATCACTGGCTGCCATCCTGAAAAAGACCCCTTTATCCCCACTCTCTGTCTCTGCCAGTTAGCAAACCATCTATCCATGCCAATACCTTGTCCTTAACACCATGAGCTATTTTCTTATTTAGCAGCCTCCTGTGCAGCACTTCATCAAACGCCTTCTGGAGATCCAAATAGACCATGTCCAGAAGTTCTCCTTTGTCAAGATTACCTCCTCATAGAATTCTAACATATTTGTCAGTCATTACCTCCCATTATTGAAGTTATCCTGACTCAGCCCTATTTTATCACACACTTCTGTATCTCATGCTTAATACTCGACTCTAAAATCTTACCAACAACAGAGACAGGCTAACTGACTTATAGTTTCCTGTCTTCTGTCTCCCTTCCTTTTTAAACAGGGGTGTTACATTCACCATTTTCCAGTCCTTTGGGACCATCCCTGGCTGCATTGATCCCTGAAAGTTCACTACCAATGCCTCTACAATCTCTTCAGCTGTCTCCTTCAGTAGTCTGGGGTGTAGTCCACCTGGTTAAGGTGATTTATCCAGCTTCAGAACTTTCAGCTCCCCCAGCACCTTTTCCTTATTGATGGTCACTACACTCATCTCTGACCCAACTCTCAAAGTTTCTGGTATGCTGCTGTTGCCTTGCACCATGAGAACTAAAGCAAAGTGTTTATTCAGTGTCTCCACCATATTTGTTCCCCATTACTATTTCTCCAGCCTCATTCAAATGCTAGAATGTCTGAAGGATTTACTTCTGGCCTTATACTCCTACAAATAATTTCCGAAGAAGGGTCACTGAGCCTTTGGTTTCTGCCGACAGATGCTGCCAGGCCTGCTGAGCTTCTTCAGTAATTTCAGTAATATTTTCTAGAAGTAAGATTGAACATGTATTTATGATTATGTAAAAATAAATTTGATGGTGTGCTTTTCCCCTTGGGAACTCAGTCCTATCAATTCCATGAAGTTCCTTCTCTCTCAACCGCTCCTGTCACCGGAGGTGTGTTGACCTTAGGTCAAATCACCACCAGTCGACTGTATTGAGAGAGGAGCCAAATTGCCTTCTTCGACTGTTTGATATTGCATTATCTTACTAGTATCTATTATAATACATATTCATAGGAACTCTCCATTGTGAAATTAGCCCAACTTCATCGGATTTTGTTGTAAGTTAACATGAATGCATGTAATATTTAACTTTTTATGCTCTCAGGCTTAAATGATTAATCTTTTTTCACCTTCTAGATCGTAATGATAAAATATAAAATGAGAGCAACTGTTCAACCCCCAAAAGGAAAATAGTGTAAAATGCTTTGGGAAATGTAGAGAAGATAAATCATAGCAAACTGCAACACTATTGAAAGCAGCTGTCTGTTAATTATCATCATCGCATAAGGTTGTGAAAAATGAAAAATGGAAGACTTGTAAAGAAATCTACTCAAATGAATCATATGACATAAGGAAGCTCTCTACTTTTCTCATTCTCACTGGTAAATGTATTACTGATCATTGTACATAGCATAAACAATGTTAAAGGAATTTCCCTGTTAATCAATGTCTTCGGCAACGTATAACAGAAGGAGGTTGATTAAACTAATCTTGCTCAATGGCTCTGAGAGAAGCAGGTAGGTTTAACTGTGACCACAGGTTGTTTAAAAAATGGGTTGCTGGCTTCAACTTTTTGAAATTATCAGGTAATTTTGTACCAACAATGGCTTGAGAGGTACTCCATCAGGCTGCAAATCTTCTGAGTGCAAGATTCTGAAGACATGTTGTAATTACTGCTAAATCTGCCTGGTCATTTGCAATAATAAATAAAGCACAAAAAAAATGGCAGCCAATGTAACGGAATGTATCATGGTATTTCCTCATAGTGAACGAAAACAGATCTTTCTCCAAGTGTTGATTCTGGCTTAGAAATTCTTGGAGGCATAAGAGTGTGGTCATTCTCAACTAAGTGTTCAGGAGTGCTCTTCTGTGTAATATCTAATTGTGCCTAAATATAGTCCAGGGGTGTTACAAAAGGATTTCCGAACAGAATGGTGACAGAATGTATAATCTTCTTGTTCTATACTCTGTCTAACAATTTTCTGTAGAAACACAAAAGCTGAAATAGCCTTTTATGACTTTCACACCCACTAGTTGTCCATTTTTTTTCATAAGGTTGTCTGCGATAACTTAAAGATAGGTGAATGTGCAGAGAAGCAGATATACTACCACCCATTTTGATCAAATTAACTGCAGAAGCTTCTTTAGAAAGAGGAAAAATAATAAAGCAAAAATAAAAGTTTAAATTTGTTGACTGACTTACCCTTTTTTGGTTAGCATCTGATCTTGGGTAGTTCCGAGCATTAGGTGTTATATTGCTACATTAATCCATATCACTGAATATTGGACCACATTCTATCTCACATGGAGAACTCTAAAAAGTAAGCTCGAAGGCAAGTCAAATAGCTTTGTGTAAAAGTGAAATTAGTTTGAAGTTCTGGGAATTACAAGATGCAACTTGGTGGCATCTCATAGTAAGGCACATTGAGATGATCACAAGGACCTTCATGACGTGCCAAAAGAGGAGAACCCGAATCTTGCCTCATGCCCCTCCAACCTACAAGCCTCATGGTTGACTTGAAATTATCTGCTTAGTTATTGATTACAGAATGTAAAGTACAGCAATGCTAAGCAAGATAGAACCTTCAAATGACCAGCAAGAAGTAAGATGACAACTCAATGATGCTCAATTGGAAAGAAACAAACATTTCAACCCACAAGCCAAATTCTTGTCTGAATTGCTGTGAGGCCAAACCGTGTGTATCGATGCTCCAATGTTTAAAACCTGGAACTCAGCATAATTTGTTGATGAAGCTGAGACTCCTTGCTCATATATAATCAAGAATGAAATTGGAAGCAGGTGAGAAGGAACAGAATCCACATCAGAACTTGCATGGCAAATATGGTCAAGATGAACACCAATGGCATAATTGATAAGTGATACAACCTCAGCAACATCAAATGCATTTCCTACAACACCAGGAGAAATATTCGCAATTTTAGAAGGACAGAGGGCGAACTCATCAAGGAGAACAATGTTGCAAATTCATGAAATGGAAGGATAATGCCTTACCACATGAGTGACACCATTAATAATATTTTTGAAGAAAGGATAAGCTATAAGATTTGTAATTTGTTTAGAAGTACAAGTTAGACTGTAAAAGTTGATTTTTTTTAGACCTAGAAGTTAAAGATTAGAAAAGATATACTTGTATAAATAGACTTTGCGTTCTTTTAAAGAAGAATGTATTTTTGTGTTACTGCAATATAATTTAAGAACCATATTTTTCATGCATGTGTATACATCAATAATCAGATTGGTACATCACTCATTGCTGTGCTCCATACAATAGAAACATAATATTCTACCTCATAAGGAGAGACCAGGAAAGGTACATTTGATTTCGGTTCCCATAACTTTGTCCAAATATGAGAATACTTCAGACTCTGGGAACCACAGGGCACAACAATTCTCATAGATTACACTCCTAGAGCCTGAGAATAGTTAGTTGTCTATGTCCTTACCTTTCTCTTATAGCAGGAAGTAGAAGAGCTATTTAGCATAGAATAGAATAGCCTTTATTGTCACATGCACTTGAATGAATACAGTGAAAAGTTTATAATGTCGCCTCTTGGCACTGTCTTAGGTACAGAGTGCCTAGGTACAGATGCTCTAAGTGTTGTTGCATAATTGAAATATATGTAAAAAAGGACTTAAAGTACTCAAGTTACAGTCCTTTTTCACTGAGTGCATGTCCGCCAGGCTTCGGAACACATTGCTACGCTGCCTCCACACCTTCTCCTAGGTGTGCGCTGCTCCCACTCTAGCTCCAGCCAAGGCTCAGCTCCCAGATCACTCGACTGTCACTCCAGTTGCAACTGGCTTCCAGGACTCGGCACACACACGCTCTGCTCTGCAACTCGGGCCGCAACTCGCCTCCCGTGCTGGGCTGGTCTCGGACTCCGTTCTCCATTCTCTCCAGGTAGGGTACTTTAAAACTTTAAAAGTTGTTGGGTTGAGGGGGAGGCTATTGTTGCAAGAAAAACTGCAATAAGAGGGAAAAAAGCTAAAGGAAAAGGAACTAGTGAGCTGAGGAGCTCTAGTCTTTCCTCATTTAATAACTCATTTAATATTTAATAACTTTTTTTAGGGGAGGTCAGGGAGCAGATATGCATTTTAAGAAATTACCTGTTACTATTTTCAAAATAGAGACCAGTTAGTTCAATAAGACTGGTTGAATCAATTGACTTTCAATATCTATGTGTCAAGTTGATTGAGCCAGGAAATGACAGTAACTTGTATTTGGAACCACAGAATCGCTGCAGTGTGGAAGGTGGCCATTCATTCCATGCAGACCACACCCACACAGACAGGGTGAGAATGTGCCAAGTCCAAAAGGACACCTGAAGCTTGAATTGAACCCAGGTTCCTGGCGCTGTGAGGCAGCAGTGCTAACTACAGAGTACAGAGCAATGCAAATAAAATTGCCAAAGGTGATCTGTTTGGATTTGCAATTATTTGGCAATATTTGCTTCAGATTCTTCAGTTTCTGCACGTTTGCTTTGTTTTAAAATACCGTTCGCAGCTCGTTCACAAATTATTTCTGAAGAAAGAATCTGAGTCAAATTCTGAAACCTGAGTAACATGCTGACAAGATAAAAACATGATTAAAATGGTAACTACATCCTTTTATTTGATTCATGTTTGCCTTTATACATTCAGTTCCTGTATCTCTTACAGAACTGCTTCACTAAGAATTGGATTTGTAATATGCTTGCCTCCTGGTGAATTCCACAGAGAATAGTGGTGTTAGTCATGATTTGCAAGCTCACTTTTGCCCGCTACGTTTTTTGTTATAGCTCTAAAAGCTCTCTAACAGGTAACAACCAGAAAGCTGAACACACTGTGTTATCTAATAAACTCTGTGTGAAACATAATGCTTATAATTTCTGCTTCATTCTTGTATTGATAATCCTGACTCCATGTCCCCTGAACACTAACTTCCAATCAGTGGAGACAATTTTCCACTATTTGTCCTTTTTCAGGAAGTTGATGACTAGTGAAGTTCTGCAGGGATCCATGTTGGAACCACAACTATTCATGTTATGAATTAATGATCTAGACAAAGGAACTAAGCACAATTTTGCTCAGTTTGCAGGTGACACAAAGACAGACAGGGGGACAGGTGGTGTTGAGGAAGTGGGGAAGTTGCAAAAGGACTAAGGCAGGCTAAGAGAGTGGACAATGAAGAGAGCGTCGGAACATAGTCTTGTAAAGTCTGAGGTTGTGCACTTTAATAGGAAGAATGGAGACTTAGGTCATTTTCTAAATCAGGAAGGGGTTCTAAAATTTGAAGCTCAAAGGGATTTGGGAACCCTAGTTCTTTTAAGGTTAACAAGCAGATTCACTTGACATTTAGGAATGCAAACGAAACGTTAGCATGAATTTTGAAAGGGCTGGAATACAAGAGCAGGGACATACTGCTGAGATTGTATAAGACTCCGGCCAGACCATATCTGGAATACTGTGAGCAGTTTTGGGCCCAATAATCAAGGATGAATATGCTGTCCTTGGAGAGGTCCAGAAAGATGCATAAAAATGATGCCCCGAATGAAGGACTTGTCATAAAAGGAGTCATTGGGGGCTCTTGGCCTGTACTCACTGGAGTTTAGAAGGGCGAGGGGTGACTTTATTAAAACTTACAGAATAATGAGATGCCTGGGTTGAGTGGATGTGGAGAAGATGATTCACTAGCAAGGGAGACCAGAACCCAAGGACACAGCCTCAAAGTGATGGCATGACCATTTAGAACTGAGATGAGCAGGAATTTCTTCAGTCAGAGGGTGAAACTCAATGTCACAGAAGGCTTTGGAGCCCAAGTCATTGTATGCACTTAAGATAGGGATTGATAGGTTCTGGATTAGTAATGAATCATCATAGAACCTCTGCAATGTGGAAACAGGCCCTTCAGCCCAGCAAGTCTGCACTGACCCACAGAACATCCCACCCAGACCCATCTCCCTACACATCCTTGAACACAGTGGAAAAAATCAGCATGGCCAATCCACCTAGCCTGCACATCTTTGGATCGTGGAAGGAAACCAAAATACCTGGAAGAAACAGGGAGAATGTGCAAACTCCACACAGACTGTTGCTCAAGGGTGGAATCAGACCTGGGTCCCTGGCACTGTGAGATAGCAGTGCTAATCATTGTGCTGCCATGCCACTGTGAGATCATGGGTTGCTGGGTGAAGGCCGGAGATTAGGGCTTAGAAAAATATTGGTCATGATCAAATGTTGGAGCAGACTTAATGGACTGAATGGCATAATTCTGCCCCATTATGTCTTATGGTCTTGTGGGAACCAATATTGGATCCCCCCTATAATCTTGAAGGTGATAAATGTAAGATATTTTTTCCAAAAAATTGAGATGGGGATAGGCTAGAAAATTAAATGCTATTTAGTTGTGCTTCAAGTGACTAGAATCTGTAATTCAGGATGAAATTACAGTGTATTTGTAGAAAGATGAACTAATCATGGCCTCGAAGCATTAGTTTCTAAAGGACAGGCCATGTTTGAAGAACCTTATAGCTCCTTTTAAGAACTGAATGACAAAATCAATAAAGCAAATGCATTGTATTCAGTTTACATGATTTTTTTGCAAAGCATTTGATAAAATTGACAAAAGAATCATAAAGAGTGAGGTAGACAATGTTCATGTGAGTATGAGTGAAAAAAAGAAAGGGTCAAATGAAGGTTCACAGATTAGAAAGATGGGGTGAATGTGAGATTTTTATCAATTCATATTTATCTGGAAACTGTATTTCTAAGCCTAATGTTTAACAGAATATATCAACGTTTAATTGCGACATTAAATTAGAGGGTATGGCAGTTTGAAATGAGGGCTTTGTAACACTGTAGGTTGAGTAACGTGGGCAGGTGAGTGCTAAATAGGTTTCAGTGAAGCAAACGTAAAATATTAATTTTGGGAATATAGTGCCATCCTGTCAGTTACTTCTTTGCTTCAAGGTGAAGGATAATGGTTGCTGCCAGGAAAGCTGAGATTCGGGAGTACCTTTGTTGTCGCACTTTCACATTAATTATGTTGAGTCAGTTGCAGTTCTTGAACCTCTCGGTGTTGCTATGTGAGGGTCTGTGGAGTGTGTGTTGTCAATGGCTACTTGAATGGCTGGACATCCCTGTGGTTAGGAAAAGCCACATGTCTGATCATCCTTCTTCTTGCTGTTTAGAAAGAAAACCATTTGGGTAAATTATGGATATTATTGGTCTACTTATCCTGGCTCAGACATCAGCATTACTGGAAATAATGGAACACATTCATTACACACACATACATTTGATGTAAACCTACACTTCTACTGTGAATCATTTGGCACTAACAATAAATAAATACATTGACAATCAACCTAAGTGGTCAACATCACATTGATTGCAATTCTCTAGTGACTGAAGATGTTACTTCTTCCCAATGATTACAACATTTTTCTACAGTTTATGTTATACTTTAATTATAAGGAAGAACAAGATATAATTCCGAAATAGATTATAGCCCGATTCGTATAGAGTCTGGTGACGCAGTCATTGTGGCCCTCCCTCTGATTCAGGGGGTTTGAGTTCAAGCCCCACTTATCCTGGAAATGTACCAAAACATTGCTGAACCGGATAAAATCTAAAACCTAATTATTACTGTATTTTCCAAAATTAAACCATCACATGTTATGCCCTTTGCTTGAAAGGCCTTACCTCTATAGGGGCAATTTTCTGTCATTTAGAGGTATTTGGGGGCAGTTCCATAATCTCTCATAATGTTCAGTTGGACTTGGCTGCTCTAACATTCTTCTCAATAAATCTGCGTCTTCATCTGAAGTGGGCAAATCTTGATAATTTTCAGGGTTTGCTGATGCATTTCCTAGATACGTTTCATTTCTGATCACAATGGCTCCAACCAGTTGACTGTTAAAGAAAACAATTAAAACGGAACACCATAGTCCAGGAAGTTTTGATATTAAAAATGGCTGCAAAGAAGGAGTTTTCAGTGAAGACATCATAAACCATCATATAAAATGCACAGGTCACACTGTAAAATTAACTCTTTATCGGATCTCAAACTTTTTTTGTCTTTCCTCCCATTTAAGGCTCTGTTACCTCCTAAACACAGCGATGGTTAGTGTAATGAGATATGCTCGCCGTCTCACTGGATCCCACATGATCTTTCCCCTCCGCTGACAATATTTGTGCTTTTCTTTCTTTGTGTACATGAACTTTAAAAGAGGTAAAGTAACATTTACATGAATTAGAAATTCTGTTGTTTTGTTCAAGGTAATGTGAAGAGTGTCACAAAAAAGTGTATCTTAATTTCCATTGACAGAATACTTTGTAGCTTCCTTTTATTTTGTGAAGCAGTCAATCAGATGATTAAATATTCACATTTGCCACAGCTCTGGGAGCAATGCAGTTTGTTTTCCAGCACACTACCCAAGTGAGTCATGATAAAGTTGGGTGCTCTTGGCTGGGAATTTGGGACAAAGACATTATTAGGTTGGGTGATGAGTTGGAGTAAGGGATAAAGGATAACCATAAGCTTTTATACTTATAAAAAAGAAAAGATGGCACTGAAAGCTACTAAAGCTTTCCTGCAGGTGAATGAGATGTCCCTAATATACTAATGTGGGATCATAAAAGCCAGATTGATTGAACTGGCGCAGAAATTAGAACTGGAAATGCCTGTCAGAACTAAGGAGACAGAGATAATTAAAACACTTGGTAGATATGCAAGAAGAACCAGGTGCTCCAACTAGTGCAATATCAGTTAAGATTGAAGTACAGTTAAAAAAGCTTGAATTTGAAAAGGAAATGCAGCTACTTGAGATGATAAAAGGAAGTAGAGCTTAAAAAAACTTGAAGTTCAGAGAGAAGAGAAAGACAAAAAGAAGAGGGTTTGTGAAACTAGAATTAGAATTGTTCAGGCAAAAATAAGAGAGAGTGACAGAATACCATCTTAAAATTTTAACAAAAGGAGATAATAAAAAAAATCAAAGATAACAAGATGTAGAGCTGGATGAACACAGCAGGCCAAGAGGCATCAGAGGAGCAGGTACGCTAATATTTCAGGCCTAGACCCTTCTTCAGAAAAAAACTTTGGCCTGCTGTGTTCATCCAGCTCTACACCGTGTTATCTTAGATTCTCCAGCATCTGCAGTTCCTACTATTGCATCAATAAAAAAATCAAATACTGACATAGGATCTAACGGGGAAATTCCTCATCATAATCTGAAGTCCAGTAAGGAAATGTTTAAAGTTGTACATGACCTTCCAAGATTTGAGAAAATAGATCTGGAAACATTCTTCATTTAATTTGAGTAAATAGCAAGATAAATGAATTAGCCAAAGGAAAAAAACGGAGATTTCAGAGTATATTGACAGGGAGAACATTTGTTTCACTATCGGAAGCAGTTTCTAAGAATTATGACATCACAAAACCAACTATTCTGAGGCATATGAATCAGTTCCTAAAACATGCAGGAAAAAAAATCAAAATTTACATAAATTGCGTGGTCAAATGTACATTGAATTTGAAAGGGTTAAACAAAATAATATTTGAGTGGATGTGAGCTTTGGGAGTAACTGCTATATATGAGGCTCTCAGAGAGGTCATTGGAGATTTAAAGGGACATGAGGGCCAACCTTTCCACACTGAGTGGAATTAAACTGCCAGGGGAATTGTACACACCTGGTAGAGGTGGGTACAATTACAACATTTAAAAGAAATTCAGACAGGTATGTGGATAGGAATGGTCCAGAGGGATATGAGCCAAACACAGGCAAATGGGGCTAGTTTAGTTTGGGATGAGTTTGTCTGAAGAGTCTGTTTTCATGTTGTATGCCTGTTTGAGACTGACTCAATTGTATTAGAAAAAACTGACCATTTAGTTAACTGTAGCTTTAATTACAATCACAAAGTGTTTGAGTAAGAGTGAAAGAGAGGTAAATAAATGAGAGCCTAGGTTTCTTTCCCAATGCTTTAGCTACATCAGAAGCTACACAAACTCTTCTGCTGAAGAAAGACATAGTTCTGTTCTTACAAAATGGAATGAAAGTCAAAGTGCAAGTAAGTAGGATAAATGGGCAGTTCCAATGTATAGATTAAAAATAGAATTTGAACCATTGTGTAGAAGAGTAGTAGCAGGAATTGTTAATAAATTGCCTGTGGGAGGAATTAATTAATTTACTCCAGGGGAATGATTTTTCTGGAGTAAAGGTTATAGATTCATCCATAGGCATAGATACTCTGAATGAGATTAAAGAGAGACAAGCCTTCCAGGAACAAGAGATAGTAGGAGCTGCTGATGCTGGACAACCTGAGATAAGGCAGTGTGAAGCTGGATGAACACAGCAGACCAAGCAGCATCAGAGGAGCAGGAACGATGGACGTTTTGGGTCGGGACCCTTCTTCAGAAAATTCCGGGAACAAGTTCCATGTATTTTTCCATCATGAATGGTGACAAGAGCAATAATTAAACAAAGCCTGTCTTCAGAAATCAAAGTAATATCACAAGCAGGTTAATTGAAACTCTGCTTAAGAAAGAGGATAATTCAAAAGAAATCTTTGGCGTGTCTTCATTAATTGAGGCTCACGAAGCAGATTCAGGGTTAAATAAATGTTAACACAGTCAACTCACACTGAAGCTGAAGCTGAAGAAGTTTCAGAATGTTGTTACACCAAAAATGGAATTCTGATGAGCAAGTGGAGACTCCCTCACAAATCTGCCATGAAGAAATGGACTTTTGTGTGTCAGTGCTACTCAGGAATCATGGGGAGATCTTATGGATAGCAGAGTAGATTCCTGTGATAGTACACATAGAAATATGTAGAATACAACCATTGATTAACAGGTATTTTACATGGCCAAGACTTCATAATGATCTAATGCAGTTCTGTAAAGTATGCCATACATATCAGGCATTAGGCAAATTTCAATATTTAACAAACTCTTTAATATCTCTGCCAGTTTTTGAGGAGCCATTCAGTCAGTTGCCATTAGATTATGTGGGACCATTACAAAATACAAAAGCAGGCCACTGGCATATCTTCATAGTTATGGATTAGATAACTCAATTTCCAAAACTATTCCTTTCAGGGTGATTATAGCTCCGTCCAAGGAGGATTGTAAAAGACAGTTTAGGAAAGGAAATTTTGGCTGATGTGCAGGAGGCATTAATCAATTCAGATTAAAAAAAACAAAACTCTAACTGTGATACAGACATTTTGTTTTGAAGCAAAGGATAAAAGTACAGAATTTGAAGCTTTACACAAGAAGTATGGAATGTATAATCCTGGCCTTAAAAAAGGGCAACAAATGTCTGTTCAATTAGGAGATTATGAAATAATTTTTCAGTCTTAAAGTAAAATTAGCTATAGCGTCAAAGGAAACAATAATTTTGCCCAAAGCAGGGGAGCAAATAAATGCAAGCAAAACCTGTGCAATTAAATGAATATAATACATTTGAATACCCTTTAACAATCTTCACATTACTATCAGGTCTTGATCTCTTATGTTGTGCTCTGGAAATAGGAACAATGCATTTTGATAGAGTCTCTAAAGATTTGCAGGCAGCCTTTGTGCAACTAAAAGAATGCAAATTGTTCTAGAGTGCCACCTACTCATTCTCTTTTTGAATCAAAGGTAAATCTGTCAAACTGTCGTCAGGAAGTATCAGTATTTCCAAGAGTATTTGATATGGGCTTTAAAGCAGTGAGGTTCCCTGGTGACTCTAATGAGATGGATCAGGATCTACATTCAAATCGAGAATGAAGGAAATGCATTGAACTTGAAGTGCAAGAAATCAACATTCGATTAGTCATCAAAAGTAGAACTGGAACCTGAAGGAACTGAGATTTAAATTCCTCAATACATTGTTGCACTGATATGCAGTTCAGTCAGCAAAATGATTTGATAGATTTGGAAGAAATAAAAAGTTTAAATGCTGTTGCAGGATATAACATAGCTCAGAGTGACAGTTAGAAAGTATACCTCCGAAAGAGATTTTGAATCTGATGCGATGGCTCAAAGCATATAGTACTGTTGTTTAGCATAAATACTCATCAGCTGCTTGAAACAATCAAGTTTCTCTTTCAATCTGAAGAAGTAGATATTAGTGTGACAAAACAAGTGAACTGCAATTAAAAGAGTTGAAAATACCCTGAGGGCAAATGAGTGAGAAAAATGTTTCTAATTCATAACTTCAGAATGAATTTATTAAAGAAAGAAAGCTAGAGTATTTCTTTGGGTTAGAATTGCAGGAACAATCCATTGACTTTCAAACTAGAGCACTGACCTTGCAGCCAAGTTAATACAATGTAATTTGAGGCACTGACAGAGAGAAATTCATCGTGGCACCAAATCAAATTGACTTCACTGTTTCAGGTGAAGATTTGCACACAGATATTGAGGGTTGAATTTTATAGGGGCTTAAGCAACCTGTGGCACAGTAGGATATGTGGTAGAATTATTTGGAGTGTTTGGTGAGGCCTCTGTTGATAACGGGAGTAATTTATTGCATCTCTTGTGCCTTTTCTCAGAGGAAAGGTAGATTTCTTCCTTGTCAGATAGAGTGAATTGTAGCTTGTTAAATGCTTTATTAGCATTTCAGCTTGCCTCATCAATATTCAATTTCTTATTTTACCAACATGCTGAATGGGTTATACATTGATAATTCTTCATATGGAAGTCATGCAGGGACTGAGTAACTTCTGCTCACCATAGGCTGTGAGGAGTTTGCATGTTGTTCAAAATTAAACAACATCTCAGGGTACAATCCATGGCTATCAACTGCATTCATTCCTCATCCAGAGACACTGGCAGCTGACATATGCTGACCCCTTGTGACCATCATTGGATCTCTCCAACACACTGAGGAAGGGAAGATATCTATTGCATGCTACACCTTCAACAAGCATTGAAAGGTTGTAGCAAGGACACTTTGTGCACAGAGCCAAGTATCCAGCTGATGGACTGGATCAGGCTGAATGCTGGGACTGTTTGCTTGTTATCTTAGCACTCACTCACTTAATGCCTACCTGAATGCTCATATTTTCCTTGCCTAATCATGCCATGACTGTTACTGAAATGGTTCTTCAGCTGGAGCGTAAAGGCTTTCAGAGCTGCTCGATTGATATCTTCGTTTGGACAGAGATGCAGAACCTGCGCACCACCAGAGCTGTGTTAGTGTGTGTGCATGTGTGTGTGTTGTGGGGAGGAGGAGAGAACAGTCTTCATGAATGGCACACCAAAATGTCAATCTAACACCTACAACATGTAGCTATGTAGCTGGTTCCTGCATAGTAAGTGCATGCTTATTCAACAAAACGACTATGTTGGAAACTGGATGACAGCTAGTATTCAGTCCAGTGGAAGAAGCGCCACTGTCTGTCAGGGGGGTCTCAATACCCTCCGACATTGGCACAGGCTGCACATAGCCTGGGGACCTGGCCATGGTCAATCATCTACTTGGATCACTCATGGTCAGAGGACCTGTCCGAATATAATCCAGAGAGTGGGCAGCCATCAATCTGAAAGGTCAGCCATCAGGAAGATTGTGTATTGAGAGTCATGGAGCTATGTTCTCAGTGGACAGGGGTTAGGTTAGCCACGTCTAGGGGCTACGTGTCAAAACCAGTCAGAGATCTGGGAGCAATAAAGCCCTAGCATTCTACCCATTGATCATTATGGAATGTGCAATGGCGGCACGTGGGTTAGATTTGGGGGTGGGGGAGACGTGATCACTGCTCAAAAATGTTGAGGAGTCATCCATCTGGGATGAAACAAAGATGTTCCCAGGGGGGCAAACAAGGATAGTGATGGGGGTGAATATCAAGGTGAATGGGGGGTAGGCAAAACAACATTGGAGGGCATGATAGGCTACAGGTGAGGGAGGGTTTTTTGTATTGGCGGTGACCATGACTGTAATCTTTACAGAGGATTGTGAGGACCAGGGTGGGCATCATTGAGGTGCCATGTCAGGGCTCAAGAGGTAATGATTCAGTGCTTTGTATATAATAGATTCTTGACAGGGTCTAAGGGCAACAGGAGTGGCTGGCTGATCTTCCTTCGTGCCTGTGAAGGTGACAGCGGCATTGAACTTCTACTCAACTAGTCCTTTCCAGGGCGTGACAGGAGACCTGAATGAGATCCCTCAGCCTGACACCCACCAAAACTTCAGCAAGCTGACTGATGCGCTTTGTGCAAGATCACGCCAGCTCATTTAATCTCCTACTGTTAAGGTTTGTGCTGCAGCCTGGGCATAGGACTAGAAATGTTGCTGGCTCCTCACAGGCACAGGGTGCCATTGTCTGTGAACACTTGGCACTGTGACAGCTGTACAACAATACTGTGGAATTCAACTATAAGAACTGGTTCCATTCTATTAATGACAGTGTGTGCCCAGTACCTTGGCAACAACCACAACTCCTACATCCTGCAGCACTCTTTAGTATGCTTGTTATGTATGAGAGTCCAGATGGGGTACAAAGCTGGTTATTGGGTCAAGGATAGCCCACTGTGACTGTGGCTTGTATTCACCATGCACTAGTCTCTGCCTGATGCAGAATGCAGATATAAAACTGTCCATGCTTTGACCGTGGTCATGATGCTCAAGGCATGGTTCAGTTGCTTCAGCCTATCTTAGGGGATCTCTCCAGTATCGTCCACTCAGAGTGTGCCACATCATGCAATGCTCTGCGCAACTGGAGCTGACAATAACGTGATTCGCTGGACACTAAGAAACTGGGAGTATGTGAGCAGTATTCAGAGGAGGAGGACTTTGGAGTCGATGAACCTGTCATTGTGCATAACAGAGCTCAGCTGTCTCAGGCACTACAAGCCAGACAGAACCACATTAGTGCCCAGTTCCAGGAATGAGAGCTGGGAGCAGCAGAAAATCATGGAATGTCAATTAATGATTGATCACGATGCCAGTATTTGGCTTGCAGTGAGGGGTCAACCTGAGGCTTCTGTTCAATTTGATTGTATTGGCATTTGCAGCTCGTATTTAGCCTTGCCCATTTCTTGCCTGTATATGGCATATCCTCCTCTTGCACAAAGACAAGCTGCAGATGTCCGGTGGGCAGTGGGGATGCAGCCCTGCTAACCTTGAGGGTGTCCAGACAGGGTTTAGCTATGAACAGGTAAATTGTGTGGCTTGGTGCTTAAATAGTGATGAGGGCTTGAGATTGGGGTTGATATGCAATGGAGTGTCAGGCATCTGGGTTTACGGCTGCAGTGCCATTGTATCGCCACCACTTTTCTTGGCTCATGGCAGTCATTTAAAGATAGCGTGGGCACAAGGAATGCCTGTCTTTTAGTTGATATGAGTTGTAAGTTGTTCAAGGAAAGTGCTTGATGAGATGGGTATGGAATCAGTCATGAGGGATGCCTTAGAGACAGGATAGCTGGATAATGAGGCAAATTTGGTAAGGTACAGCAAAGAAGCTCACCAGGCCTCACAGTGTAAACCTCGAAAAGAAAACTCATCAACCTGCACTTTGCCAAAAATATGCAAGGTTCAGTTCTGAGTATTTCTTTTTATCCTACATTAAGGTTATTTTTAAGATGATAAAAAAAATGTTTAACAGTCTGGGCCTGCAGGGAGCGGGTGGACTCTGAACAATAGGCTAGACAAGCAAACAAGAACGCAGAGTGGTTGGGTTCTGACCAAAAACGGATATTATATAAACTGTGTTACAGAAAACTGGATGTAAGCGCTTGTGTTATTGATGGATCATGTGAACACTGTAATACATCATACCTTGATGCTACAAAATAAACTGTAACCATTGTTCTGGGAGTCATAGGAGAAAGATTTATCTGATGGCTCCCCTACGTATGCTTACATACAGAAGACCAGTAAAAGCTGCCTTGAGCATCCAGATTGAATCAATCCTCCCACCACACCACATGGTGCTTTTATTGCAGCTTCTGGTCTATTTGCTTATCATGCTGAAGTTTCAAAGACACTGTATTTATAAATCCCTGTAACTGCTGCTGCCTTATATAGCGAGGTTACAGAATCACCTCTCCTCCATGTGATGTTCCACTAATGCTTCTTTCCAAATCATATAACTTGATACAACACTCCAAGATACATTTCAACAACAGTGCATGAGACAACCAAAGAAAATCTGCACTGCTGTTCACCATGTTGCATGAACATTCAAAGAAATTCTGCTCATCATGTGGTAAGTTTGCTACCATGATCATCTTGAAGCATAGGAATCTATAATGTCTGCTGGCCCTAGTGAAGTAGAGTCATAGAATCAAACAGCTTGGAAACAGAAACTTCAGTCCAACTAGTCCACACCAACCATGTTCCCACACTAAATTAGTCCCCCTTGCCTGCATTTGGCCTATATCCTTCTAAATCTTTCCTATTAATGGGCTTATCCAAATGTCTTTTTCTCCGTAAAAAAAAATGCCCCTCATGTCCTTTTCAAAACTTTCTCCTCTTATCTTAAAAATACGCCCCCTAGTTTGGAGCTCACCCACCCTAGGGCAAAGACCCTTGCTTTTAACATTCTCTATGCTCCTCATGATTTTCAAACCTCTACAAGATCACCTCTCAACCCCCGACACTCCAGTGAAAAGGGTCCCAGGTGGAGGGAAACATTTATTGGCCTAACTAGAAGGGGCTGTTGGAGAAAAGGTTGATAAATGCACAATTGCAGCTAGTTGCATGTTATATTATGTCCTCAATCGACTATTCCCCTCCATTGTGGTTGATAGGGCACTGAGGCATGTCTGACTCATTTTCTGTACTTATGTCCTCATCGCTTCTCCTCCCTCCCACAACACCAATAGGTCCTGCTGCTCCTCACTTTCCAGCCCACCTGCATTCACACCCAAAGGATCATAAGCTGTCATTTCTGCCACTTTGCACAGGACGCCACTACAAGACACATATACCCATCTCCTCCTCTTCCCTGTCAGTATTCCACAGGGACCGTTCCCTTGGTCTACTCCTCCTCCCCACCTAACATTTCCTCACAGCCCAAGGCCCGTTGTCATGCAACTGTATACCCTCTCCCTCCTTACTATCCAAGTCCTCAAGCATACCTTCCAGGTAAAGCAGTGATTTTCCTGCACATCACTCAATGTTATCTACTGTACTTGGGGCACATACTGTGGTCCCATCTATATTGGAGAGATGACATATAGACTAGGTGACTGCATTGTGGAACACCTATGTTCTGACTGTCAAAATGACCCTGAGCTTCCTGCTGTTGGCCATTTCAACAAATCACCACATTCCCTGACCAACATGCTCTGGGCTTGCTGCTGTGCTCTGGGGAGACAGAATGTAAGAAAATCATCTCATTTTCTACTTGAGAACTCTGCAGCCTTCAGGACTCAAAATTGTGTTCAATAATTTTAGGAACTGAGCACCTTCTTCCTGGTTCCTTACACAACCTTTCACCCTTGGCCCTGTCATCACGTGGACAACTTTCAACAAAACCAACCCTTTTATGGTCCCTTTTAGCAGCTTTTCTTTCTCCCTGGCTCGCCATTTTACTTTCCTTTGTCTGCTAAACTGCCATTCTCTCTCTGGATCCATCTCCCTTCACTCGCATTCCTGATCTTCAGTATAAATACCTCTACATCCCAGCTACAAACAGTTCTAAAGAAGGGTCACTGGACTTGAAACATCGATTCTGCTTTCTCTCCACAGGTCCTCCCAGACCTGCTGAGGTTCTCTAGAAGTTTCTGTTTTAGTTTCAGATCTCCAGCATTCACAATTCATTATTTTTTGTTGCAGGTTACGTTAGTTACTGTTATCGAGACTATGAGGAAGACCTGAATATTAAATCTAACTCCTTTGAAATCCTCTGAGATAGTAGGAACTGCTGATGCTGGAGTCAGAGATAACACAGTGTAGAGCTGGAAGAACATAGCAGGCCAGGCAGCATTTGAGGAGCGAAAAAGTAGATGTTTCGGGTTGGGATCCTTCTTCAGAAATGGGGAATGGGGAAGGGATCTCTGAAATAAATAATAGAGGACAGGTGGGGTGGGGAAGTGAAATGGGATGATGGTAGGTGAGTGTAGGTAGGTGGGGATTGGTCAGTGAGGTAGGGCGAGCAGATTGGTGGGAGAGAAGAAGGACAAGTCAAGGAGGCGGGGATGAGAGGAAGGGTTGGCCATGGGATGAGGCTGGAGGTGGGGAGATTTTGAAGCTAGTAAAGTCCGCATTGATACCATTGGGTTATAGGCTCCCAAGGCAGAATATGAGGTGCTGCCCCTCCAGTTTCCGGGTGGCATTGTTGTGACACTGGAGGAGGCCCAGGATGGAATTTCATCCAGGAAGTGAAAGGGGGATTTGAATTGGTTCGCAACTGGAAGGTGCTGTTGTTTGTTGTGAACCAAGCGCAGGTGCTCTACAAAGCGGTCTCCAAGCTTCCGCTTGGCCTCACTGATGTAGGGGAGGCCACAGCAGGAGCAGATGATGCAACAGGCCACATTAGTGGATCTGCAGGTGAACGTCTGTCAGATGTGGAAGGTTTTTTTGGGTCCTTGAATGGAGGTGAAGGTGTAGGGGCTAGTGGGGAGTATGGAGCGGATGAGGGCAAAACGGAGAGAGGGATTCCCTACAGAAGGCAGATAGGGGTAGGAGAGAACGATATCTTTGGTTGTGGGGTCAGATTGCAGGTGGCAGAGGATGGTATGTTGAATCCAGAGGTTATTGGGGTGATACACGAGGACGAGGGGGATTCTGTCTTTGTTTTTGTTGTGAGGAGGTGTTGTGAGGGGCAGAGGTGCGGGAAACGCAAGAGGTGCAGTCGAGAGCATTTTTGACCACTGAAGAGGGGATGTTGCAGCCCATGAATTCCTTTGCCTCTGCTGCATCTGCTCCCAAGATGAGGTGTTACACTCCCGAACATCCCAGATGTCCTCTTATTTCAAGGACCGCAACCTCCCCCCTTCATTGGTCAAAAGTGTTCTCGACCGCATCTCCTGCTTGCATTTCACTGACCAATCTCCACCACTCACCTATCACCATCCCACCCACCACCCCCAGCTCCACCCCTCCTCTATCTATTTGTTTCAGACCTCCCTTTCCAATCCCCCATTTCTGAAGAAGGATTCCGACCTGAAATGTCAGTTTTCCTGCTCCTCTGATGCCACCTGGCCTGCTGTGTTTCTCCAGCTCCGCACTGTGCTATTCCATTGAAATCCAAAACTCTTCTACCCACCAGTGCGCATAACATCATTACAGTCAATGGTACTTCAGGTACTCCTCAGTATTAAGCCTTCCAGTACTTTATGCTTTTATACAGCAGAGAGTACTTGCACAAACCTTGCGATGGCTGAAGTAAGTCAACAGTGCTTCACCTACAAGTCAGAAAAACCCTGTGGTTTCAATCTAAATAGCACCAGGTCAGGATTCCTGGTGAGCACCCAGTTACCTGTGAGTGATTAGTGTAGATATTCTTCAGACTTGCATGCTCCGATTTTCAAAACTTGCATCAAATCAGTGGGAATGCTTGTTTGATGTTATAATCTATTCCACAGTTTCAGGACATCTCATGGCAAGTCCATGCTAGTGCCTTTCACAGCAGGTTCTAAACCAAGTTGCTGGAACTCATCACAATTTGCAACACGAAAATAACAGTATTTTAGACTATCGTGCCTGTGATTAGATGGTTAAGCTTCTTTGAAATCTCATTTTCAACTGCAACCAAATTCTACCCCTTGACTGTCTGTAATGTCAAAGTTTATCCTTGGTCTTTAATGATTGTCACTTTTGTGCCTTAACTGCAAGGTTAACTGTAAATGACTTGTACATGTTTCACATAGCTGTACTGCAAGCTAAATAAAAAAGGCAGTTAATCAGAGGATGTGACAATAGGTTTTACCCTCTGATAATATGCCTGAGTACAAAAAAGTGTGATTATTTTGAAAGTGTTTCATTTACTATTATTTTCCCTGCCACAAATGCTTTTCAACCTGCTGTTTGGACATCTGTTTCAAATTATTCTAATTATTTGTTGGGATGTTTTCCCTCCTGGTAGAATTATACAGCTGTACTGCTGTATGGATTTTTTGCACCAATATAACCAATATTTGTTTGTCCCCAGCTTTCTGCAACAGAATGAAAACTAAGTGAGTTGGATAACAGTTAGGAGTGGCCAGGCAGTTATAATGGCTTAACTTACATAAATCTCATTTAGGCACACAAAGTTAACAGAGAGGCCTTGTCATTTTTTTTAAAAATGCTGCAATATTTTTGACATGCAGACTTACACTCACTGAAACGTTAACTTAGATGCCTAGTTTATATAACAATGAAGGTTTACTTGTTCTGTATCATTTCGGAGGATTGGAAAAAGTCAGCTAATTTTGTAAAGTGAAGTTGGTATTAAAGTCAGCAGCTGTGAGAGATGAGAAAAATGAAAATATTAAAGAGGATAAAATGAAAAAAATCGTCATTAGCAGCAACAACATATGGCACTCGCCTCCATCAGAATTCATATTTTTTTCATATTTCAATGTGTTACATTCCGGATTTACCTTGCGGGCATGCAAGTTTATAACAATTTGTATTTTAGTTTCAGTTTAATAAACTAAACTCTTTGTGAAACTTACCATCATATGATGGATTGTATTGGCACTCCACGATATGTATTCAGTAAATTATTACCTGATCTACTTCGTAGTTATTACTGTACTAGCAGTCGAATGAATATATGTTGTCTTCATCGGATTCCCTGGGGTAATGACTGCATTCATTTTCCAGCAAACCGTGAGAATTTGGACATACATTCCCTCATTACATTTTTGCTTGAACTGTTCACATCCAACAATTTATCCATAGTTCTGCTGTACAAGCTTGTCCCTAAAACTGTGAAACTATAGCCCTTGAATAACTTTGCAGAAATGGAAGTAAATTCCAGGAATGAAAAAATCATGCTACGTGGAGTTACATCTTAGCTAGAACAGATCTTATTTCAAGTTGAACTACTACATTCTCTTCCAGTTGGTGAGCATTAAACATTTTCTTAATTCAGAATTGAGCAGCTAATATGAAATCATTTTAAAAATTACAACATCAAACTCAACTATTTAGTGCGCCAAGTCCATGCTAATGGTAATTTCTCCCCGGAACTATCTATTCAGGTCATTTCTCCCTGTCATCCCTTTACAATCTCTTGTACTTATTTTGAATGCTCAATGGCTATCATGGATCAGGTATAAACTCCGTATCCATACTGCATGAGTGTTCCTTCAACAAAAGCTGTTGGGTCTCCCACAACAAACGAAAGCTTTAACTTAAATTAATTAGTTAAACCAAAACCTATAAATGGTCAGATTGAGCTAACAATTGTATTTGATGATCAAACCTGAGTAGTGAATACCTTTGGTTTAATATTTGACCAATACAAATCGTCAAGACTCCTGCATAATTTTTTTGTAACATGGGGCACCAGGATGTTATCAGTGTTTTGAGGATCAATGACATTGATTCAAATGTTTATTAGGAGATCTGATGGACTGAAGTGGCTAAATATGTCAATTTCCATTTTAATTTCAAGGCTTTAAGGATTTTCTGAAATTATTTTGCATTTTCTCTGGATGTTATTGCACGACTCTATATTTTTCTATCCAATTGTAAATAGTTGCCCTGTTAACAATACAATCCAAGCACACATAATGTATGCAGATCTGCACTGAATCGATTAGCCTTGCTGGCAATGATTTATGAAGAATGTAACTGTTTTTAATGGCACAGGAAATAAAATCCTGTCTTTTGACAAGTTGAATTTAATACGGATTGTCTTCTTCTATTAGTTTACCATCAGATATTGTGTTGTTGAATATGTAACATATCAAGTAGATTAAATAGTAGATTTCTGTTTCGTCTTATGATTTTGAAATCCAAAGAAGCTCTTGACAGTAATGAGCTTCTACCATTTTAGTTGAGAACGTCGTAAAAAGATATGTGCATTTATGTAGATCGGCCGAACATGAGAGGACTCAGACCATGTGCAGAATAAAGTGAATTTATATTTCTGGAGATTAAGAATTTTCAGTCAATGAATGAGGCATTCCAATTCCATGGGATGAATGTCACAGATCATGTGTGGGCATACAATCACACATTTGTGTCTGTGGATTAGGGAATTATATCACCGACAGGGTATCTGTAGTCCACCAAATTCACCCTCATTGTGATTTTACAGGCAGCAAGGGGGGCATGAGTTGGTACACTCATTCCAAATTGACCCTCTTAGGTGAGCAATTAATGCCCAATTAAGGACATCATCCTTCCAACACTTTGAGACAAATGGCTGGCCTGGCAGTATTTGTGGAGAGAAAGCAGAGTTAAGTTTTTGGGTCCAGCGATCCTTCTTCAGAACTGATAGTAGTGGGAAAAGTGGCCCATACACTAAAGACGAGGGTTTGGGGGTGGAGTGAGTGGGGTGGGAGTAAGCATAATTGTGGATGTTGAGCCCAGAGAGAGAGAGAGAGAATGAAAGACAGCTAGAGAAACAAAAGGATGTATAATGGTAAGACAGGGAGAAGGAAAATAAGTAGGTGAGAAAGCGTAAACTGCGCTGAAAGCCACCCTTGTGATGAGAGGGTCAGAGGTGTTGGGGTGGGTAAAGGAACATAGAGAAAGGTGATTAAATTCTAAATTTGTCGAACACAGTATTGAAGGCAGCAGGATTGCTAAGCAGAAAATGAGTTATTCTTCTCCCAGTTGTGCAGAACTTTGCTGGATCACTGCAGAAAACCTGAGACAGGAAAAAGTGGCCAGAGAACACGGTGGGGTGTTGAAGTGACAAACGGCTGGAAACTCTGAGTCATTTTTGCAAACAGAACATGAGTGTTCTGAAAAGCAGTCACCCAGTCGGTGCTTTAAATCCCCACATCTTGAGCAGCGAATACAATAAACTAGATTGACTGAAGTGCAAGTAAACCACCCTTTGACCTGCAAGATGTGTCTGGAACCTTGGATTGTGGGGAAAGGCGAGGTAAACGGGAAGGTGTTACACCACAGGGATGTCAGAGGGCATTGTGAATGGAGGAGGAGTGGAGCAGCAAAATTAACACATTTTTTCCAATTCCACATGAAGGAAGAGATCTCAGGCTTGCTGCGGTGCTCCAACAAGGCTCAGCACAAGCTGGAAAAACAACACATCATTTTCGGCTCGGTGACACTGTGGCCTTCAGGACTCAATGTCAAGTTCAATCATTTTAGACCCTGAATATTCCTTCCTCTGTGTTCTTTATCCACTTCCACACCCCAGGTCCTGTCATGATGTGGGCTTCTTTCAGTTAGACAACCAATTTTCACCTACTAATGGTTCCCATTATGAGCTTTTCTTTCTCCGGGGCTTAACAGTCTCCATTCCTTTGTCTACCCAGCTGTATTTTCTCTCTCTCTCTGGGCTCAGCCTCCACGTAACTGAGAAACAGTTGGTACAGTTACCACCGATAGTAGTAAAAGGCTCAGGCCCAAGCCTGTTGGGCAGAATTGGTTGAGAAAAAATCACCTAGAATTGCTCAACATTTTCTCAATAAGGAAATGGCTGCCTCAGTGAAGTCTGAGTGAAAAACCCAGGAGTGTTTTAGGAAGTGATGGTGCCAGTGTTGGACTGAAGTAGACAAGGTTGGAAGTCACACAACACCAGGTTTATCATCCAACATTTGTATTTGGAATTATAGAATTTATAGGAAGAGAGATCAAAAGATAATACAAATAATGTGGCCACAGGTCATTCCTTCGCTTGCCATTTAGCTGTTCTCACTTTAATCATGCCATCTGGCACTTCTGATCACCTGCAGAAACTTGTTCTTCAGCCTGTTCACACTCCACTCTACCATTTGTGCTATCTTTTGACCTCTTTGCCTATAAATTCTGTGCCTGTGCATTTCCCTTCACTTCACCCAACAAAGGAGCAAAGCTCTGAAAGCTTGGGATTTCAAATAAACCTGTTGGACTATAACCTGGTGTAGTTTGACTTCTGACTCATTTCAGGAAGAGCTTGAGACTATCAAAGGGGGTAAAGGCACTTCACATGTTGACTAGGAAGCAATTCCCAGGTTTTGCAAGGCCTGCCAGTGCCATTTGCCTTACGAGTAGAAGTAGAGGCAGTAATCAGGAGGCTGGAGAGCGAAGGAATCATTAAACCAGTGCATTTTGCAGAAGGTGCAGCACTGATCGTAACGATTTGTGAAGCTTAATGGCTCGGGTCGTCTTTGTGAGGATTTGAAGCAAATGGTAAACTGTTTCTCGCAACTGTAAAAATGTCTGACCCTTTGCAAAGATGACTTGTATGCAAAGTTGGCGGGGATCTGTCCTTTATGAATTGGACATGAGCAAAGCCTATATGTAATTGCGACTGGGTGAGGAGTTCCAGAAGTATGCTACAAGTAATATCCATAAGGATTTGTACCAATATACTAGGTTGCCATTTGGAGTTTCATAAGCCTGCACCCTTTTCTAGCTCTCCATTGAGAACACTTTACAAGGGCTACCCCAAGTTGCTGTTTATCTGGATGACGTTCTAGAAGACCAATAACGGACAGTTAGCGAACTTGGATGTGATGCTTAAACATTACTCCCAGGTCGGCTTATGCCTTAAAAGGGAAAAATGTGTGTTTCAGGCATCCCGGGTAACCTACTTGGGTAACAGAGACAACAAGACCAGGTCACATCCATTGGAAGATAAAGTGAGGGCGATCAAAGGAGCCCTGGCTCCCACATCTGCACCAGAGCTTAGATCTATCCTTATAGAACATTCTTATAGACCATTCATACATAACCTGGCTTCCACCTTCGTAACCATATACCTGCTATTGATAAAGGATCAGTCTTGAAAATGGTCATGTAACCAAGAAGTAGCCTTTAGGGAAGTGAAAATGCAGCTATTGTCATCTAAGGGGTTGGCCCATGAATCAAAGCAAGAGGTGGTGCTGGCATGCATTGTCCCCCCATGCAGTTTTGGGGTAGTGTTGGCTCACTAGTGGTCCAACAGGGAGGAAAGCCTGATAGCATATGTTTCCTGGACTCAAATATGCCCAGATAGAGAAGGATGGTTTGGTGGTTATCTTTGGTGTGAGGGTGCTCCACCAGTAACTTTACTGATGGGAATTTGTCATAGTGACAGATCACAAACCCTTGCTGGGGCTACTGAAGGAAGACAAGGTAGTGTCACCCATAGCTTCTGGTAGAATTCAGCATTGGGCCTTTACTTTCAATGCATACAAATCAGAATATTGTCTACAGATAGTAGGAACTGCAGCTGCTGGAGAATCTGAGATAAGAATGCGTAGAGCTGGATGAACACAGCAGACCAAGCAGCTTTAGAGAAGCAGGAAGGCTGACGTTTCAGGCCTAGACCCTTCTTTCTGGCCTGCTGTATTCATTCAGCTCTACACCAGAATATTGTCGAGGAAGCCAAATGTCTAATGCAGATGTGTTGAGTTGCCTTTCCACCAGTGGTGCCTTTCCACCAGTGGTGCCTCCCCGGAAGAGTCTGTTTTAGTTTTAAACTTCCTGGATGGACACCCTTCCAGTCACCACTGACAATATACGGCTGTGGACACAAAATAGATCCTGTTCTAGCAAAACTAGAACAGCTGTTACTGAGGGAAACATTATTGAAATCCAGATTAAAACCTTTCTGGACCCAGCAAGACCACCTCACTATAGAAAACGGCACATTGCTATGGGGAGCAAAAGTGGTTGTCCTGATTAAAGGTCACTGCCAGAAACTGGCTGAACTCCATCAGGGTCATCCAGGGGTTTCCAAAACGAAGATACTCACAGGAAGCTATGTCTGGTGGCCCAGGGGGTGGATACTGGCATAGCTGCATTGGTAGGGCAGTGCCCAGAGCACCAACAAGGACAAAAATTGCCATCAGCAACACCCCCACATTTGTGGGAATGACCGGGTACACCTGGACTCAGTTACATGTCGACTGTGCTGGTTTTTTCATGGGTTCAATGTTCCTGATCATTGTGTATGCCCATCCAAAGTGGTTGGACACGCACAAGTTTCATTTGGCAAACTCAGGATGACAACTGAGAAGCCGTGAGCATTGTTCACAGTGCACGGACTCATGGGCGTATAGGCTACGGACAATGGGACGTTGTATACCAGGACAGAGTTTGAGTATTTCCTAAAATCAAGTGGCATCCTACACTTAAGGACAGCTCCAAACCATCCATTGTCTGATCTAGCAGACAGGCTGACCAAGCATTGAAAGCAGGCTTAAGGAAGCAGCTGATAGTATCAATTGATACCAAACTGACCTTGTTCCTGTTCGATTGCAGGACAATCCCAGACGCAACGACATGGATAGCTCTAGCAGATTTGCTGATCGGAAGAAGACTCCATAGTAGATATTCCCAGACCTAGGGGGGCAAGGTGAAATGGCAGCAGGAATGTCAATGATGTCCACATGCCTTCCCTAAGCGAGAGACACAATTTAGTTGAGGGGTTTGGAGCTGGAACCGTGGGAATGGGTACGAGGTGAGGTTTTCATGATGGCACGTACGAAGTTCAGGGTGGGTGATACAGTCCTGAACAAACATGTGAATCACCTGAAAGCTGTTACCTCATAAATGGGGCAGGGGCAAAACACGCCTGGCCCCTCAGAACAGCCAGGAGGCCTGTCAGAAACCACAGGTACTCCCCCTCCGTCCAGCACTGAGGAAATCTCAGAGTCTAAGCTGGATGCAGTCTTAATAACCTTACCTCTGGAAGAAGAAAAAGAAAGTTCCCTGAGGCTCTCTGGACATAATGGACAGGCTACAGTGCGGTACACATCGCTTGTGTAAGAGTCCGAATCAGAGAAATCAGTCTTGGGGCAAAAACATCACAGTAAAACTACAAGAAAAAGACGAGGCCTACATACCTGCACTTGATGGGAAGGGATGTAGTGATTAGGTTGACATAGTTGACTACAAGATTCTTTATAAGGTTGATAACCTGGGTTACCAGGAGATCCTTGGATGGCCAATACAACCAGGGGATTAGAATCACCTCAGTTGAGTGGACTAACTCCAAGCTGACTTGTGACTGTTCTGAAGTAATTAAAGGGTGACTTGGTGATGGGAGACCGGCCTCTGCAGTTAATTCATTTTCTGACCAACATGCCCTGTGGTAATGTGTCAATCACCGATCTATCTTCACCCGCTGCTTAACCACCTCAACAAAAAAATTCAATCAAACTTGCCACACACAACCTGCCCTGACAAAACCAAGTTGGCTGTATAGTATTAACTTATTTTTCTCTGAGTGGAAATTGATCTTATCCCATATTATGAACTCCATCAGTTTTCCCACTATTCATATCAAGCTGACCGGTCTGGAGTTCCCTGGGTCATCATTTGCCCAGTTCTTAAACAATGGCGTCACATGTGCAATCTCCCAGTCCTTGGGACTAATCTTGAGCTAGGAGAAAGGTGCTTAACACAGTCACATGTCATCAAAGCAAGTGATCTTCTGATAGGAAGATACCTGTCTGACATTCAATCACTCTCTGTTTGTAATGGAGTCAGCTTAGTGCTTCATTTAGTCAGTCAGAACAAAGAACAAAGAAAATGACAGGACAGGAATAGGCCCTTCGCCCTCCTAGCCTACTCCGACGTGCTCCCATCACAACTAAAACTGCCCACCCTTCCAGGGACTATATCCCTCCATTTCCATCCTATTCATATATTTGTCAAGACACCATTAAAAAGTCACTATTGAATCTGCTTCTACTACCTTCGCTAGCAGCAAGTTCCAGGCACCCCCCCACCCTCTATCTAAAAAACTTTCCTCATACTTCACCTTTAAACCTTGCCCCTCACACCTTAAACCTATGCCCTCTAGTAACTGACTATTCCACTTTGGGAAATAAAACTTCTGACTGTCCAGTCTGACCATGCCCTTTATAATCTTGTAGACCACCATTAGGTCACCCCTCAACCTCTGTCATTCCAGTGAGAAAACTTCAAGTTTCTCCAACTCTCCTCATAGCTAATGCCCTCCATGCCAGGCTAAATCCCGGTAAATCTTTTCTGTTCTCTGAACACCATATTCCGAATGTGGCTTAATTAAGGTTCGATAAAGTTGCAACATTCGCTGCCAATTTTTAAACTCAAATCCCTGGCCGATGAAAGCAAGCATGCCATATGCCTTGTTGACTACCTTCTCCACCTGCATTGCCACTTTCAGTGATCTTTGAACCTGTACACCCAGATCCCTCTACGTATCAGTACTCTTAATGGTTCTGCCATTTACTGTTTATTTTCCATCTGGATTAGATCTTCCAAGATGCATTACCTCACATTTTTCCAAATTAAATTCCATCTGCCATCTCTCTGCCCAAGTGACAAACTGACCTTTATCCTGCTGTATCCTTTGGTAGTCCTCATCACTATCTGCAATTCCACCAACCTTAGTGTCATCAGTAAATCTACTAATCAGCCCAGTTACATTTTCTTCCAAATCATTTATATTTTCATTACAAATAGCAAAAGTCCCAACACTGATCCCTGAGGAATGCCACTTGTCACAGCCCTCCATTCAGAAATGCACCCTTCCACTGCTACTCTCTATCTTCTCTGACTAAGCCAGTTTTTTAAAATCCATATTGCAAGCTCAACTCAGACCCCGTGCAACTTTACGTTCTGTATCATTCTGGCATGAGATACCTTGTCAAATACCTTACGAAAGTCCATGTAGATAATATCCACTGCCCTACCCTCATCAATCATAGAGCCATAGAATCCCTATAGTGTGGAAGCAGGCCATTCACCCCAACAAGTCTTGACCGCCTCTCCGAAGAGCATCCCACACAGACCCATTCCCCTATCCCTGCATTTCCCACATCTAACTCAAACATTCCTGGGCAATTTAGTATAGCCAATCCACCTATCCTGCACATCTTTGGACTATTTGAGAAAACCAGAGCACCCAGAGGAAACCCACGCAGACATGGGGAGAATGTGAAAACTCCACACAGTTGCCTGAGGCTGGAATTGAACCCAGGTCCGTGGTGCTGTGAGGCATCAGGACTAATCACTGAGCCATGGTACCACCCCTAATACCTCATTTTGGTCATGTTGAGATCAAAAGAGAGGACGTATTGGGAATCTTGAAAAACATTAATGTAGACAAGTCCTCAGGCCTGCTGGGATATACCCCAGAATACTGAGAGAGGCAAGGGAGGAAATTACCGGGGCTTTATACTCACTGGCTACAAGGAGGTCCCAGAGGATGGAGAATAGCCATTTTTGTTCCTTTGTTTAAGAAGGGTGGCAAGGATAATCCAGCTAATTACAGGTGGTGAGCCTTACATCAGCAATAGGGAAATAATTGGAGAGGATTCTTCAAGACAGGATTTACGCCCACTTGGAAATCAGTTGGCATATTAGCGAGAGACAACATGGTTTTGTAAAGGGGAGGTCATGTCTCACTAACTTGGTTGAGTTTTTTGAGGAAGTGATGAAGATGATGTGCCGGTCCTGAGTTCACAGCAACTTACACATGAAAGCCTTCCACATGCCATATGTTGATTTGCCCTCAAACATCTGCCTCCAGTCTACATTCTTCAGTTCCTGTCTAATATTGTTGTAATAAGCCTTCCCTCAATTTAGCACCTTTAACTGATAATTACACTTACCTTGATAATTATGACAACTGTTCCTGAGCTGCTCACCTACTGAGACATCCACCACCCCCTCCAGGCTCATTCCCCAATACTAGGTCTATCACGGCCCCTTTCCAATCTACATACTGTTTCAAGAAGACCTCCTGGGTGCTCCTCACAAACTCTGTCACATCTGACCCCAAGCACTAAGTGAGTCCCCATCAGTATTGAGGCAGTTAAAATCACCCACAACATCAATCCTACTCCTTTTACAGCTTGCCAAAATTTGCCTACGTATCTGTTCTTCTATGTCCTGCTGGCTGTTGGGAGACCTATAATAAATCCCAAATATTGTGATTGCACCCTTCCTGTTCCTGAGCCCTACCCATATTGCCTTGCTGTATGAGCCATCCGAGGTTTCCTCTCGCAGTACAGCTGTGATATCCTCCTTAACAAGTAGTGCAACCCGCCACCCTTTTAAATCCCCCTCTATCCCACCTGAAACATCTGTATCCAGGAAAATTAAACTGCCAATCCTGTCCCTCCCTTAACCGAGTCTCTGTGATAGCAACAACACCATAGTTCCACTTTTGCCACTTGACCACAAACCCTTTGCAAACCATCTTCTGGAAGCAGGAGGCAATGGCCCAGTGGTATTATTGCTGGACTGTTAATCCAGAGATCCAGATAGTGGTCTGGGGAACTGGGTTTGAATCCTGCCATAGCAGATGGTGGAATTTGAATTCAATAAATGTCTGGAATTAAGAATTATATTGACAACTGTGAATCCATTGTCAATTGTTGGGCATAAACCCATCTGGTTCACTAACGTCCTTTAGGGAAGGAAACTGCCATCTTTACTTGGTCTGGCCTATATGTGACTACAGACCCACAGCAATGTGGTTAACTGTTAACTGCCCTCTGAGCAATTAGGGATAGCCAGCAATACCCTCATCTGATGAATGAATTAAAAAAAAGTAACTGCACTGATTCAGATCGTCCCCCCATCAGCTAATCAGTGTCATCACTCTGCTGCTCTCTTCTGGGCACTCGCCTTCACTTGAACACGGAGGGTGCCTTGATGAAGTCACCTTCTGGAAGCAGTAACTGCATTGATGCAGATCGTCCCTAAATCAGCCAATTGTCATCACCACTCTGCTGCCCTCTTCCGCATCAAGCTACGGATTGATAATGTATAATAAACATCAATAAGCACAGAACACAAATCTATTTGTAAGTGTGTCATATTGCATACATGTAAATAGTTAGCATTGTTAGTAAACTGTATATGTAAGAACCCAACTATACACAATATATATGATGCAGACCAACATTTAGGTAGCCACAACAGTACAATGTTGCCAGCAAACATTAGTTGTGACAGCTAAATAGTGGCAGTAAGTGAATTTTAAAGCTGCAAAGGTGATGGCAGCATGGCTGTTGTAACAATTCTTTTTCCTAACAGTCATCCATCCTGTTTACTTTCAGAGCCCAAGTTATAATAGCAACCAAAACTGAAGTGCTACAATCAAAACTGAATTTCTCCAAACCTCCATAGAAGCACAGTGAGGATACTACCTCTCTCTGTCTTTAAGATATGATTTTAAAAATGTTCTGAAGGAGATTCTTAGTGTAAAAAAAGAATGTCAGTGTGAAGTACAGAAATCAAAAAAAAATATTTTCTACTACAAGTACCTTATCTGTGTTCTGATGTCAATTAGACTTGTCGTCTTCTTTTCCTAAAACAGGACAAAAAGTTTTAAATGTGCACATGATGCCATAACTGTCTTTCATTACGACCAAAGCCACTATTAGGTTTAAGCTTGCAACTTCTGAAAGAACAACAGATAACTATAAAATAGACAAACAAATAAAAATGCAGATAACCTGTTGCACTGCGATACAGACTCCTGCGTAAGCATTTTAGAGAACATGAAACCACAAAAAAGAAAGATAGAAAGGAAACAGCTAACATCAAATAGAAACCCATTGATATTCTTTAAAAATGCAGT
This sequence comes from Stegostoma tigrinum, assembly GCF_030684315.1. NCBI lineage: Eukaryota > Metazoa > Chordata > Chondrichthyes > Orectolobiformes > Stegostomatidae > Stegostoma > Stegostoma tigrinum. The sequence continues at coordinate 56,937,732 of NC_081368.1, read as the reverse complement.
TTTTTTTCAAGAAAGAAGCATTCTTTATTTTAAGGATCAGAAGATAGCTGACAAAGATTGGCAGATAATTAAACTTTTTCATCCGTTGGGTCCTAAAGGATTCTCATTGAGTAAATTCTCTGGTATTTCTAACAATGACCAGAAGGAGCACAATAAACGCTTTTTCCAGTTTATTAGAAAATTAACTCAAAGTTTGAATCAATTCCATGATGCTCGGGCTTGGGCCAAGCCATACCACCAAGCAGCCAAGAAAAACAATTGACCACTTTGTAGAGAAATGTCGACACAAGATGTGGAATGAGATTTTATTAAAGTAAAATTTTCTGAATTACTTACAGTACTAGTGATTATCTCTACACCTATCAGGTCATTGACAAAAAAAGCATTTTTTAAAGAATATAAGGTAAATTAGTCATTGTCCTACTGGACCACAGGCCCGCTCTCTCATTTGAAAGACAAGACAGGTAGTGATTTAACCTGAACGTCGCCATGCCTAAAACAAGGGGAGAGGTTGAGAAGGAGAATTCTTTGTGGTGACTTCAGTTGGTGTGGGAATTGTGCCCTAGCTGTTGGCATCACTCTACATTGTAAACCAGCTATGTAGCCAAAAGAGTTAAACAATCCCCAGACTCAAAGAATGTGCCAATGGCGTCCTACTAGAGGATAAAGGTAAATTTGAAACAATCACAGAAGGTTAGTAGCACTTTGAAGTGCTTGATTTTGGAACAGCTTTTATATTGTCAAAGTTTAGCAGAACCTGTAAATCTTGTATGAGATGTGGCCTTGTCTCACACACCAAAGCAGAATTTCACAAAATATGCAAGGTTTTTCCACAGAAGACATTGGGATAAATTGTGTGGGAATCCACTTGCCCAGTATAATGCAAAGAACAACACAATGTTTCAAAGCATCATGTGATGAAACACCCAATCAAGGAACAATATCAAAAACCTTCCAAAGCTTTGTTTACAGTTTTGTTCAAAAGTAAGTTTCAAGATTTTGTGCAACAGCAATTTCAAAGAGCTGGTGAGCAGCCCTGAGGTTCAGCCTGGTCCAATCCTGAACTGGGTGCCTGTACCTGTAAGCAAAGTATCTTCTCTGCAGCCTTTCAATGCTTCCGGAACATATTGCCAATGTATTGGAGAGGTGCCGGGATATTTGAGAGGTGTTGCTGGATCCCAAATATTAATATCGTTGGAGAAAGGACTGGGCTGTGCTCTGGTCATAGCAAACATTTTGGTCATTCAGAATAGCAGTGAATGGAAGCCCCATGTACCTACTGTGGTTTGCATGTTGTATTTTCCAGCCATCTAGTTTGTTTGGTGAGTATTAATGAAATGAATTGTGGCATCAGCAAGCAATTGACTCTGTAAACTGCTCTCCAATTTTCCTTGCAAAGTTATTGGACTCAGCGTGAGCCCAGAAGTCACTGGCATGCACAGGACTTGGAGGCCAGTGCAGCCAGAAAGAAAATTAGACAGAACCTTGACTAAGGCGTTTAATAAGCAATAATCTTTCCTTTACTAGCAACTCACTAGTGCCTGGTTAGAATCTTCCCATGCTGCTTGTGAGAACCGTTAAAGATGGGGTGAGATGCCTCCAATGTTGAGGTATGCCTTGCCAGACTTCTCATGCAATCTGCATACATCTCATCATAGTCACATTGCTCAGCCCCCTACAAGATTCAACCTCATATATCTATGTCTATATATATATATCCTTGTATCAGAAGATGTGTGCCCATCAAAGAAGTACATTATAAAATGACTCAGTTTCCACACCATGTAGTCCTGTACATTTAAGACACTTTCAAAATGTCACGACATGAACCATTTCAGAATAAAGGTACCCACTTTGCCTTCAGTGATTCTCTGTGTTGTGGAATCAGTATAGCATCTTCAGTCAGTTAGCTCCACGAATGTAATGGACAGTAATATCAATAAGCGCAGAACCCAGAGCCCAGTGTGTCAATCTGTGATAGTTTAGCTGTACAAATTGCCAGTGGTTGTTAATAAACTTCAGGACACCTGTCTCATTAAGAACATAACTCGCTGTGGGTGCTCACGAAGCGGACTAATACATCAAAAATCACATCAGCTTCCACTGCTAAACTGCTGCTGCTGTGTTAAACTGCTGGCCTTTGAATGCCTGACAGCTTTATAAAGGGGGACATCCACCTGAACAGTGACAGAATCCTTGCCTTATACGGATTAAAATGCCATTGGCTGAAAAATTAATGTCAACTTATTACTGAAGTGGGCTCATCCTCAAAATGTATGCTTCAGTGAAGGGAGCCTATAACTTCACAGAAAAAAAAACACAGCATTAAGCCTTTATCAGAAATAAAAACTCTGCAGTCACCAATTTACTGCAAAAATGTACATATTTTTACCATGCTTCGTTGCTTCACAAGGGTCTTCAGTTCATTCCTATGATATCAGCGGTACGTATTGCAATTATTTTACCAAGGATTAAAATAAAAGAATACCAGGAATTAAATAACATGAAAAACCCCTGCAGCTGAAGGCATTTTTAAAATCAGCAGAGTGAACAGGGACAGGCTGTCTTGCTGGTTAACTATTGTTGCGTTGTTATGGAAGCCATAAGTGACAGATGCTGTTAGCTACTATAGTATAGTACTGAAAAAAATGTTTCAGTCATGGCGCTGGAGGTTATCTTGTTCCTTGTTGCACACATGCTACTTCTATATAATTGGATTGAGCCAAGTGCTTACTGGGAGCATTCTTACTTCTGAATCCAAAGGTCACGTTTCAAACTCAGTTCCAGGTGAAGGGATAACTGAATTGTCATCTCATAAGATATTCACGTCTTGTAGGTGATGCCTTCCCTATCCCAGATCCACTAATTATATGGGTTATGGGAGATCACCCTACCTTTAGGACCAATCAAGTTATCAGTTCATATGAAGACAATTGTGACTTTGGAACTAGCATTTGTATTGTGAACTCTTCGCCCATTAGTCAGACTGCAAAGGAAGAGTGAGAAGATATATAATCAACAACCCTTCTGCAGTCCCCTTTTCAGGTAACATGCATTTCTTCTTAACTCTGGCTATCATCTACCCCTCAAACAAATCATGCTTAAGCACTCCATGCTTAATCTCAAACAAGTTATCTTGTTTGAGTCTGAACACAGCTGAGCTGTTGACCACCTTTGCATTCCAACACCAAGAGCAACCATTTCTACCTCTGTGATATTTCCTGTCTCCATCACCACTTCATCTCATTTGCTGCTGAAACGATCATCTATGCTACTGTCCCCTTTAGACACACCCATGCCACAGACTCCTGATGGGCCTCCTGGCTTCCATCTTCCAGTTACACAAGCTTTGATCCAAACCGCTGCTGCCTATATTTTCAGTAGCACTACTTAAAGTAAAGTTTTAATTGACTGAACACTTGCACAAAGTTCTAAGGCCCATTAGCCCCATATTCACTGACCTACATTGGCTTCTGGTGTTCCCCAGCATTAATATTGTCCAAATGATTTTCAAATCTCTCTACAGCCCATTGTGATTGGTGAACTTCTCCAGTTCAGACCTCTTGTGGTCAACATTGACTTTAATCAGTTTACAACTGATGCCTGTGCCTTTAGTTGCTAAGGACCCTACATTTTTAAATTGTCTCTGTAACTTCTCTTTCTTTTTCTCTCTACCTCCACCTCATCCTTAGAAACTAGTAATGTGGAAAAGTTTTTGCCACTTGTATTAATACCTATTCATCTGATTCAATATCAAACGTTAGGGTGTTTTACTATTTCAAAACCATGAAATAAATGCATGTTGTTGTAACATAATATAGGTGTATCCATGTTCACCAGCGGGAGGTGAATGATTTATTTTGGTGTCACTGTGGTATTGCAATGTAACAAAAATTATATTCTTGTTTGTTGGTCACAATCTTCAAAATGGTTATTGGAAGCTAATTCTGTAAACTGCCAACATCCCAGAATCATTTTTATACTTTAATATGTTTTGAAAGAACATTTCATACATTTGAAAGTGATCAACTTGTAATTCCATTCAGTAACAATTATCCTAATTGCTTGGGACTGATTGCAGAAGTGTAGGCAACTCGAATGTAGGAAATACCTTCTTGAAGCAAATGAACATTTGACAACTAATGCAGAGTCATAAATTGTATTTCACTCAGCAGTAGTGAAGCTTAATGCACACGGATCAACCTTGAGTGCATAAGAACAATTAAGTACTTATAAGATTCAAATGAAAAATGACAAGAAGGAGAACCCCTGCACAGAGTTTTAATGCACAAAGGTGAAATATTGCTTTCAATGTGATCACGCCGATACACTCTTTAATGTACTTGGTGAGTTTTTGGATCTGCGAATGTTGTTGCTATGAGAGTCTTCTAAAGTGTAACTACTTTCTCCTGTCAGTTAGACAAAACACTGATGGTGAAAGTCAAAATATTTACAAACTTCCTTAGGCAACAGAAAGATAATAGGTATGATCTTTGACATGTTCAAAAGGAAAAAAAAACTATTTCTCATTTGACGCTTCAATCTAATTGCTACATGAACACCACTTTACAACAGCAAGGCTTGAATTAGTTCAGAACTGAACAACTAGCTATTCAGACTGTGCTGAGCTTAAACTAAAATATAGATTCTTGACTGGTTTTGAAGATTAAAAACGACACAATTATACATGCAATTAAAAAGAAAATTGCAGCAGAACCATGCAATTTTGCTAAGCTTTAGACTGAATTTAACAATCAAACAATTGGGATTTAAACAGCTTCAATAGAACATTTGAGTAGTTTTCATGTTTTATGTTCCCTCCATTGTTTTCGATTCAAATTTAATTTGAAACCAGCAGCAGTTTCAATTCTTTACAAATAAAAATCTAATTTTTATTCACATCATATTATTTTAAAATGCCATTAAAGTGCACTCTCTAGGCAACCAGAGGCGAAGCCAGGCACCATATAATTGTTTAGAAATCCTGAGTTGATACAGCAATTATTAGAGCTCTACTTGGAAAATGTTGGAAATTTACAGCAGGTCAATTAACGGGTAAATAGGAATGACCAGTTAAACATTTTGACTATGCGCCCTTCAGAGGCCAAGAGATAAACTGAAATTTGAGTAAGTGGATACAGGTGGAGAAAAATTGAAAGGAGCTGGCAGAGAACCAACAGATACATTAATCACTTTTGTAGTGTTAATGAAATAGATAACCTGCAAAAGAGGAAAGTTCACCGATACGTTGATGCAGACTACAGAATAAACAAATAATAGAGGGGATGACTGGACATGGGGGCATAACTTTAAAATTAGCTAATAGTGTATAGTGAGTGAATATGTTATTTGCCACACTTATTATCTGACTCCAGGTTCGATACTGGCAACCTATCAACATCATCCAGTCAAAATGAGGCCCTAGATGATGTATACACAATAAAAGTACGATAAATAAGGAAACAATACACTCACAGCGAGTTTTGAGAAGATTTGTAGCTCAGGTTGAGGTTCTGGATGTGAGATTGCTCGCTGAGCTGGAAGGTTCGTTTTCAGACGTTTCGTCACCATTCTAGGTAACATCATCAATGAGCCTCCGACGAAGCGCTGGTGTTATGACCCGCTTTCTATTTATCTGTTTTGGTTTCCTTGGGTTGGTGACGTCATTTCCTGCGTTGGTGATGTCATTTCCTGTTCTTTTTCTCAGGGGATGGTAGATTGATTTGGAGCCAATGTGTTTGTTGATGGAGTTCCGGTTGGAATGCCATGCTTCTAGGAATTCTCGTGCGTGTCTCTTTTTGGCTTGTCCTAGGATGGATGTGTTGTCCCAATCAAAGTGGTGTCCTTCCTCATCTGTATGTAAGGATACGAGTGATAGTGGGTCACGTCGTTTTGTGGCTAGTTGATGTTCATGTATCCTGGTGGCTAGCTTTCTGCCAGTTTGTCCAATGTTTGTCACAGTTCTTGCAAGGTATTTTTTAGATGATGTTTGTTTTGCTTGTTGTCTGTATAGGGTCTTTTAAGTTCATTAGCTGCTGTTTTAGTGTGTTGGTGGGTTTGTGTCATACCCTGATGCCAAGGGGTCCGAGTAGTCTGGCAGTCATTTCGGAAATGTCTTTGATGTAGGGGAGAGTGGTTATGGTTTCTAAGCCCGTTTTGTCTGTTTGTTTGGATTTGTTGCTGAGGAATCGGTGGACTGTGTTCATTGGGTACCCGTTCTTTTTGAATACGCTGTATCAGTGATTTCGTTCTGCTCTGCGTAGTTCCTCTGTGCTGCAGTGTGTGGTGGCTCGTTGGAATAATGTTCTAATGCAGCTTCGTTTGTGGGTGTTGGAATGGTTGCTCCTGTAGTTCAGTATTTGGTCCGTATGTGTTGTTTTCCTGTAGACGCTGGTTTGAAGTTCCCCATTGGCTGTTCGCTCTACTGTGATATCTAGGAATGGCAGTTTGTTGTTGTTTTCTCCTCTTTTGTGAATGTTATGCCAGTGAGGGTATTATTGATGGTCTTGAAGGTTTCCTCTAATTTGTTTTGTTTAGTGATGACAAAGGTGTCATCCACGTAGCGGACCCAAAGTTTGGGTTGGATGATTGGCAGAGCTGTTTGTTCGAGTCTCTGCATTGCTGCCTCTGCTAAGAACCCTGATATCGGATGATGACAACAAATAAAACAAAAGTCATCTTCAAAATACCTTGCAAGAACTGTGACAAACATTGGACAAACAGGCAGAAAGCTAGCCACCAGAATACATGAACATCAACTAGCCACAAAACGACATGACCCACTATCACTCGTATCCTTACATACAGATGAGGAAGGACACCACTTTGATTGGGACAACACATCCATCCTAGGACAAGCCAAACAGAGACATGCACGAGAATTCCTAGAAGCATGGCATTCCAACCGGAACTCCATCAACAAACACATTGATTTGGAGCCAATCTACCATCCCCTGAGAAAAAGAACAGGAAATGACATCACCAATGCAGGAAATGACATCACCAACCCAAGGAAACCTAAACAGATAAATAGAAAGCGGGACGTAACACCAGCGCTTCGTCGGAGGCTCACTGATGATGTTACCTAGAATGGTGACGAAACGTCTGAAAACGAACTTTCCAGCTCAGCGAACAATCTCACATCCAATACATTCACAATAAGCAAATTATAAAATTGAGATAGCATCAGAAATAAAAATGCCAGTAACATTGATTTATATGTTTCAGCACAACATAATGTCCCAAAATGCTTCACATGGGCATTATAGAAACATTGAGTTATACAGCATGGAAAGAGGCACTTTGGTCCAACTCAATTGTGCCCACCAGACATCCCAATCTGATGAAGTCGCATTTGTCAGCATTTGGCCAACATTTGTCTATGACCTCCCTTTTCATATACCTATCCAGATGCCTTTTAAGTATTGTAATTGTACACCCCTCCACCACTTCCTCTAGCACTTCATTCCACACACACACACTCTTGGGTGAAAGAGTTATTCCTCAGGCCCTTTTGAAATCTTTCCCTTCTCACCTCAAACCTATGTTCTCTCGTTTTGATCTTCCCTACACCAAGACAAAGAATTTGGGCATTCACTCTAACTATGCCCCTCATGACTTTATAAACCTCTTTATGGTCACACCTCAGTCTCTGGGGGTCCAAGGAAAAAGACGCCAGCCTGTTCTGCCTCTCCCTCAAACTCAAATCCTCCAGTCCCAGCAACATCCTTGTAAGTCTTTTCTCTACCCTCTCAAGTTCAAAAACATCCTCCCTTTAGTAGACCGACCAGAATTGCATGCAGTATCCTAAAAGTCACCTCAACAATGTCCTTTTACAGCTGCAACATGACATCTCAAATCCTACACTCAGTGCACTGACCAATGAAGGCAAGGGTGCTAAAAACCTTTCTCACCACCCTGTCTACCTGCGACTTCACTTTCAAACAAATATGCACATGCACCCCTAGATCTCTTTGTTCGGAAACACTCCTTCTGGCCCTATCATTAACTGTGTAAATGGCTGGGTTTGTCTTATAAAAATGCAACACCTAACATTTATCTGAATTAAATTCCATCTGCCACCTCAACCCATCTGTCAAGATCCTGTTGCACTCTGAGATAGTTTTCCTCACTGTTCTCCACGCCACCTATTTTGGTGTTATCTGCAAATATACTCGCTATACCTGCTATATTTTCACCCAAATCATTTATATAAGTGACAAAAAGCAGTGGACCCAGCACTGGTCCTTTTGGTACACCATTTCCAAGCAAAATCTAACACTGAACCATATAAGGAACTATTAGATTGTATTGGAGAGATGTGGGCAAGGTGAGAACCCTGTGCCAAACAGTCAGCATCACTGCGAGGAGTGGGTGAGGTGAGAGCCCTGTGGCAGGTAGTCAGCATCTCCAAGAAGTGTTGGTGAGGTGAGTTTGCTATTATGGGTATGTAACAACACTGAGGTTTGGGGAAAGGCGAAGAAAGAGAAATTGATGGTGGATCTGTGTGGAATGAGGGCATTAAAGAAAAGCACGATTGTTCTCTTAAACAGCTCTTGGTGGGTCACTGTAATAAACAACAAAATCAAACAGTCAATGGAAACTGAAAGAGCTACAACAGAAATTAATCAAAATTAAATTTAAACATTGCTAACCTTTGACACTGCATCCCAAACAAGATTTTTTTCCTAGTCTAACCTTAAGCAGGAGCATCGGCAAAATAAAAGCAAGGATTCATACTCCATTTAGTTATGTCTCAGGAATTCAGCGCATGATTTTCACATCCTGCACAATGTGGGGAATCCTACCCGGTCCTCCAGGTGTGGACGAGATGCAGAAACTTTAGGTCTGGACTTTGGAGCTTGAGCAGCAGCTGGTGGCACAATAGTGCATTCACAAGACTGAGAGGTTTGTGTAATTGTCTTTCAGGGCACGGCGAGACTACAGTTTAAGGATGCACAGGCAGACAATCAATGGGTGACCAGCAGACTGAAGAATGGGAGCAGGCAGCAAGGCAATCCCCTGAACGCAAACTGTATTTGACCTTGGAAAATGGGGAGGGCAATGGTTCCTCAGTGAAGACGAGGCTGAGCGAAGCAGTTGCACTGAGTTGTTCAGCTGTACAGAGGAAAAAAGATGTATGGAAGGGCAAAGTGGTAGAGGAACCATCAGTGTGAACAACTGACAGGCACTTTTGTGGCCACAGAAGTGACTTCTTGATAGGTTGCCTCCCAAGCGCAAGGCATGGAATGATTGTGCAGGAAGATGATGAATAGCCATAAGATGTGGCCCATATTGGGATGAGTGACATGGAAAGATTTTAGGAAGTTATTTTGGAAATTAAGTGCTCCTAAGATGTCGCTTGGCCTGCTGTGTTCATCCAACCCCACACTTTGTTATTTTAAAGTTAGTAACCTCCAAATTACTCTTGGTGCCAAGCAGTCATGAATAGAAGGATAGATCTGAGGCTGCAGAGATGGCTAAAGATTCCTGGCGCATTGGGCTGAGTTTGGGGGAAGTGGGACCTTCTCAAGTTAGAAGAATTATGTGAACAGGAACGGGACTAAACAGGGAAGGGGAATTTATGCAGATAGCTGTGATTCCAGAAAAAAGAAAGAACATTTGCATTCCAGAATGAATTTGAAATAGCAGGTTTTGTTGAAGATGAGGGAAGGTATGTAGTCTGGCAGATCCTTCAGCATATGTCTGTTCTTACAGACAGCCAGCACAGATTAGGTGGACTGAATGCTCCTCATCTGTGCCCTATGATTCTATTCTATGATTCTGTAGCTAAATGACTTTTCAAATAGTTTCTAGCAAATAGCAGCAAAGTATTCACTTAATTTCCTGAATATTGCACGTGTGATACAATTTCAAACTTTCAAAATTAAATTTAAACAACACTACCCATGGTGATAATGCATCTCAAATAAGATTGTTTGAGTCTATACTTCAGTGGGAGTAATGGTAATAAAAGCAAGGGCCCATACTCTATGTAGCGAAAGAAGTTATGCAACACCTGAAAATTGATGCAATACTCGTAAATAAAATTAAATCTTGTTTCTCTGAGGGTGCGGAGTGTTTCTTTTATTGTTAAGCAATCCACTTTCCACCGTTTCACATAAAAAAGTGTCCTTCACAAATTTAAATTTTTATGTATCCTGAAGATTTAACCACAGGAATTTACGAGTTTAATACTTACACAATAAGGGTTTGTTGAGCGGAAAGTCAGAGCCTGTTTTTATTTTACAGTATGCAGTGTCCAATCAGTTATGGCATAGCCTTAATGCAATTTTGTATTCCACCTACACTACGCTACCCTCATAAAAACTGACCGTCTATTTCGTATATTGGTACAAATCATTATTTGTGCTGAACACATCATGGAAAATTTCAGAGATAGTAGGAACTACAGATGCTGGAGAATCTGAGATAATAAGGTGTAGAGCTGGACGATCCCAGCAGGCCAAGCAACATCAGAGGAGCAGGAAGGCTGACGTTTCCCACTATTTGTTGGGACTTACTTTTTTAATATTCTGCAATATCCTTGTATAAAAATTCAGTATCTCTGTAAAACATCATGTAGCTCTCTATGATACATGAATTTACATGCTCACTTTAAATAGCAGTATTCATAGGAATATTGCTCTGTCCGGTGAGATTTGTGGCAGTTTAAGCTTATGTAACTCATTTGGGTCAGTTCTATCGTCCTCAAATTCTAAAAGAGTTTCCCATTTCACTCATTCGCACCAATATCATATTATTCATTCCCAATTCCAGATATTGATTTAAGCTTGTAATTGTCAGCTGTTATGATTAAATACTGATTACAAATATTGAGGAGTATGTACACTTACAAGTTTCAGGACTTGCCATCTCGTGTAATGAAGAGAGGAGAGTGCCTTCCCTTAACATAAAGTCAGAATTTGACTGAATGTGGAATCAAGGGGATCTTAGGAAAGTTGAAGTTAATGGGAAATAAGGAAAAAGTACTCTTTACTTGTTATACCTAGCACAAAGCAAGGTGGTTATGATTGTTGGAGACCAATCTTGTTTTTGGAATTCCATAGGGTATTACCCTAGCCCAATCATGTTCAGTTCTCATGTCTTAATTATAAAGTCAGAATTTGAAACGGGTGGTGATAATTGCAGAGTGCCATCTTCAATTCTTCTAATTCTGAAGCAGTCAATGCCTGCACACAACAAAACCAAGACAACATTGAGGCTTGAACTGATTGGTAGAAAATAATATTTGTGCAACATAATTACCAGACAACGATCATCCCCCAATAAAAGACATTCTTACCTTCCTCTCTTGATGTCCAATTGCATTGTAACTGCTGAGTCCCTCACAATCAACTTCCTGGGGTTGGAGAGGTACTGGAGTGGTGAGGAACTTGGATGGATACCCTTGTCTAGAAACTTAACTGTGTAAGTTACTATATAAGTACTGTGGCTACAGAGCTTGGAAATTTTGCAACAGGTGATTCTGCACAATAGCTGCCCACCATCTGGAAGGCATTTCAGAAGCATGAGAGAAAAGTTCTCTGACTCTGAATGAGTGCAGCTCCAAAAACACTCAAGAAGCTTGAGAGTATCCAAAGCAAAGCACCCCACTTGCTTAGCACCACATCCACCAAATTAAATGGTCACTCCCTCCAATAATAGTGCACATTTACTGTAGTGTGTACCACCTACAAGATGCAATGCAGCAAAATGCCAAGTCTCCTTTGTCAACAGTTTCCAAACTAATAGCTTCTACCACTTAGAAGAAACAAGTTGCATAACTTTGCTAGCAATGCCCACATACCATGAGTGAATTCAAATGTATTTTTGTAAAATGATAATAAAATATTAAATTATGCCATTTTTAAAAATGATATAGATTTTAGAAAAATATATGCTGTGTTACATAGAGATAACTTAGCCACTTTAAAAAGAAATATGGAAAGAACATTCTTCTGCCTGGTTGATCTGATGAAACAGTTCTGTTTTGAGCACAGTTAGGATTTCATTAGAAAGGTTGACCAGAGGAAATTTCACACTGTTCACATAATTGACTGGGGGAGCTCATTCCCACAGGTCTTGCTTGTGCTTAATATATCATTAACTGCGCACTGCTCCCTTGACTCCAAATATGTGGTCTGACGTTGTGTTGTTAGATGGCTAGGGATCAGTTAAGTGGTAACATGGTGTCCTAAGTTTGACATTGTTATTTACTTGTTTTCGTCACTGATTTGTATATTGCTAATTGCCTGGCAATGTTATGTTTCTGAAAATTAGGGATGCCAGCTAAGTTAAGATTCTTTGTAACTGATTACCTTCCAGTTGGCATCACAAAAAAATCTCTTTATCAACTGAATGCTTTGCTGCTTTCCTATCATATATAATGTACCATCTGCAGCATTATTTCTGGAAAAGTATAATGTTCTGTATTATGATGCAAAATTTGGCTTTCCCATTGAAAGCAATGAGAACACACCATGGGTGGTAAAGTGTGTTCTGCCTAATGAAGTAATCCACTGATGAGTTCTGATTTCCAAGGGGAGGACCAACACTGATGAAGTGGAAATTACTTTTAATGAAGAAAGTCACTATTTTATTTTATTCATATTACTCAAGCTAAAAACAGCAGGCTTTGCATTTGTAATGTGCAATACCCTGACCTCCATACCACCCCAACCTACAATGGACCATGGAAGGTGTTATATAAGAACAGTTTTTAGATATGCATTGATCTCCATTTTTGAATAATGTTGCAAAACCAGTAACCAAGTGGACTTTTACAGCTCATATTGGAAAGACTGAGGTATTGCCTTTTGGTAAAGTAAATCAGGGCAGGATTTATATACTTAATGGTGGGGTCCCAGGGAGTGTTGTTGAACAAAAAGACCTTGGGGTGTAAGTGCATAGTTCCTTGAAGGTTGAATGACGGGTAGACAGGATAGTGAAGAAGGTATTTGGTACACTTGCCTTTATTAATCATTGCATTGAAGCTGGGATGTTTTATTGTGACTTCACAGGACATTGATTAGGCCACTTTTGGAACATTGCATTCAATTCTGGTTTCCCTGCTGAAAGAAATATGTAGTTAAAGTTGATAGGTAGCAGAAAAGATTTATAAGGATGTTGTTGTGTTTGGAGGGTTTGAGCTATAGAAAGCACCTGAAAGGGCTGGGGCAACTTCTGGACTGTCAGAAGCTGAGGAGTGACCTTTTAGAGGTTTATAAAATCATGAAGGGAAAGGATGGGGTGAACATCCAATGTCTTTTACCCAGGGCAGGGGAGTCCAAAACAAGAGGGCAAAGGTTCAAGGTGAGAGGGGAAAGATATAAATGAGACCTCGGGGCAACATTCCATGCAGAGGGTGGTGTGGATATGGAATAAGTTGTCACAAGAAGTGGTGGAGGCTGGTGCAATTACAACATTTAAAAAGCATTTAGATGGGCACATGAAGAGGAAGAATTTAGAAGGATATGGGCCATACGCTGGCAAATGGGACTAGATTTATTTAGGATACCTGGTTGGCATGGTCGAGATAGATCGAAAGGCCTGTTTCCATGCTGTTCATCTGATATGCCGACTATATATGATATGAGAGTTAAAACTCTAACTGGAAACCAAGGCATTTCACTGACTGATAGTAAACTAATAACTTAAAGGATATATTTTTCACCATGAAGTGCACTTATCTTTAAGTAATATAAAGTTAAATACACTTTTTCCACAACTAGCTAATATTAGATCTTTACACACTAGCTACTAAAACAAAATGCTTTCTTGGACAAAGCTGCTCCTTCAACCAACACTAATTATATATTAAGTGGTCATCTATATCATTTGTGGCGACGGGTTAGCTCAGCTGGCTGGACAGCTAGTCTGGTGTTGAGTGATACTAGTAGCTTGAGTTTAATTCTACAGCGGATGAGGTTACCAAGAAAGACTCTTGTTCTCAAACTCTCCCCACACCTGAGACATGGCAACTCTCAAGTTAAATCACCACTAGTCATTTCCCTCTAATGAGAGAGCAACACAGTTGTCTGGTAAGTCTGTGATGACTTTGCCTTAAATAAAATTTATAAACACACATGCATTGACTGTCATATTTATCCATTCAAGAACAATGACTCCACTTCAAAAGAACTTCATCCTGAGAATGCAGCAAATCACTAAATATTATTCTTGCTTCTCTTCAAATGTGCAATAGTTAGTTCAAAGAGTCAGTTGAACTGTGGATTAATTACAGTCTTGGATAATTGCAGCTTGCTTTTTGCTTCTGTGTATATGCAGATAATATAATTTTCTTGGGATGGACTCCAAGCATTTTCACCAGAAATGAACCAATATAAAATTAATTGTGGTATCCAACGTAATGACACCATTGACTTCAATCTGCAAAGGTACTATGTGGTCCCCAACTATTGTGTAACAGCATACAGCAGGCTATCCGCCTCTAAATTTTGCCTATAGATGTATTTCCATTCTATTTCCATGTTCACTAGTTCTAATGCCACAGGCTTAACTCTGTTCCTTATCTCAACTTGCATTTTTTTTCTTATTTTTTTTCCAATGAAGACAACTTTAGCTTTCTCCATAAATTAGAAACTGGAGACTGTCATTCCTGCAGTAATTAGAAATTGGAGACTGTTATTTGCACAGATTTTTGAATAGCGTTCAATGTATCAATACCTTTTGGAAGGTAAAACGATCAACAATTACTGATTCTCCTCTGAATATGGCTTTGCTAGTTTACTGCACAAGACTGGAATAACATACTTAGAATCAGTAAAATGTTTGGACACATCACTTAATAATTAGCTTTAATAAAAACTTAGCATTGACAAGATACTTTCAGAGGATATTTAATAGACTCAGCATAATCCTTCCCCACCTTTCCTAATGGAGTGGTAAAATGAGAGCCCTTCATCATGTACTTATTTCTTGTTGATTGCTAATCTGCATATCTTAAGTGTACACTTATACTTAGATTAAAGCCCTGTTGGCTGTCAATTGTGTTTATATTCTTCTTGTTAAATTGCTTGGTATCACCAGCCAGTTATCAGATTTACCCACTGCCATTTCGCTTTCAACAAGTGGTCAGCCGCCCCTTAAACATGATCTTTAACAACAATGTTCCCAAGTTCGATTACGAACTGATAGTTATTTCTGAACAGATAGAGCTATCTCACTCAGGAGAAGAAATGGCGATCTAGAAACAAACAAGTGGTAAAATCCTGGAATGCCACTCCCACTCATCTTCCATGATATTTGTGGAAAAATAAAACAAAACAGGAAAATAATGAACTGTCTGTTTGATGTTGTAACTTGTCATTATTCAGAGGTCTCTGTTCTATTATTCTTTCATCCAATATGGGAGTGACTGTCAAGACAAGAGACAATACAGTGTGGAGCTGGAAGAACACAGCAGACCAAGTAGCATCAGGGGAGCAGAAAAGTTGACATTTTGGGTCAGGAACCTTCTACAGGGAAAAAAAACACGTCAACTTGCCTGCTCCTCTGATGCTGCCTAGCCTGCTGTGTTCCTCTATCTCCACACTGTATTGTATCTGACTCCAGCATCTGCAGTTCTTACTATCTCTGGCAAGGCCAGCATTTGTTGCTCTTCCCTAATTGCCCTTAGTTTGTTTGAACATTTCAGAAGACAGTTAAAAGTTAACCACATCACTGTGGATTTGGAGTCATATTCAGGCTGGACCAGGTAAGGATAACAGCTTCGCTTCCCTAAAGGACACAAGTGATTCTTCCTCATAAGTTGATCTAGTTAGGTACAGCAGAGCTTTCAAACTTGTGGTCTAAATACTTCTTGAGGGGGATGTTCAACACACATTTTAGAAATGCTGTTTTCTCATTTCCTTGCACTCTATCCTGTCTGCTAAATATATAATTAATATCTCCCGGTCTCAGTAACTTAACTGTTGAATTCCTCTCCCATTTCCTTCTTCACAATTTGGAAATGATCTTTCTACTTAAACTGTTCTTAGAAGTTATTTTTTTTCTAAACAAGTAAAATGCCTGATTCAGACCCTAGTGGTTTTTTCTAGACTTCTTTATTGTCTAGACCAACTCTATTTCAAGCATGCAGAACTTATGAACTAATATTATTACTCTGTCTCTTTCTTATCATTTTTCTTCCTCCTTATGGAACATAGAACATAGAACAATACAGCGCAGAACAGGCCCTTTGGCCCTCAGTGTTGCACTGAACTGTGAACTAATCTAAACCCATCCCCCTACATTATCCTATCGTCATCCATATGCTTATCCAAGGACTGTTTAAATGCCCCGAATGTGGCTGAGTGAACTATATTGGCAGGCAGGGCGTTCCACACCCTCACCACTCTCTGAGTAAAAAAGCTGCCTCTGACATCTGTCTTAAATCTATCACCCCTCAATTTGCAACTATGGCCCCTCGTACAAGCCGATGGCATCATCCTAGCAAAAAACTCTCACTGTCCACCCTATTTAATCCAATCCAATTATTATTTTGACCAAAAATTTCATCAGCCTGCGCTCGTTGCAAGGATGTTCAAATTAAAACGCCAACCTCCTGCACTAGAATACTGTCAGAGCTGCATCTAAGGCTTATAAGCCTTTGAGCATTGCCGAGGGGATAAGGTGACTGCAATCTTTCATTTCACCATTGATATCTATTCTGTTGTGTTTCATGCCTTACAGATTTACAGAGATGATGCACAAATTTCTGTGTTGAAACAGGAGCTTTACATGCAGTGTTTCTAAAATATCCCCACTTCCACACTACTTGCTTCAGTTTAGTTTAAGGTTCTCAGGAACCTTACTCAGGGTTAACTAACAACACACACACACACACACACACACACACACACACAGACACACACACACACACACACACACACACACACAGAGACACACAACAACTGAACAACTTACAACTACTTGGTCTATTTGATTTTATTCCGCCCTCTCAGTAAGTTGATATCTACCTGAATATTACACTCATTTATTGCAATAACTATTACATTCCATTAACACCAATATATAGATAAAGTTACACGTTGTTGACTTTATCCAGAGTGTGGCTAAAACGTCAAAGTACTAGTGAATTAATTCATTGCATTATAATAATTTAGATGCATTTAAGAAGAAGCTGGATAATCACACGAGGGGAAAAAGAATAGAAGGTTATACAAATTGAGTTAAATAATGTACAATGGCAGGTGGCCTGTGAGGAACATAAACACTGCCAGAAAGCAATTGGGCCAATTAGCTCATTTCTGTGTTCTAAATTCTTATATAATGTAGTTAAATCTGAAGGGGCTGTTGTGGTAGTGTGGCAGTATCCCTCTTTCTGAGTCAAAAGGTCTGGGTTCAAGTCCCACCAGAAGTGTGCGATAATATCTTGAACAGATTGATCGGAAATATCTGGAAGCTTCCCAAAAAGCATGCAGTAAAATCTGGGATTAGAAGGGCTGAAGCATGCGATAACCTTATTGGCTATGATCAATGTGGGTTTTAACAGTAGTACAGAGGCGATGATACTGGACTGGTAATCCAGAGACAGTAGTTTAAAATTTGACTGTGACACTTGGGTAATTTAAATTCAGATAAATACGAAATCTGGAACAAAAACAATACTAAATGCTCAATGGCTTCCCTAATGGCCCTTTGGGAAGAAAATCTAGTGTTCTTAACCTGTCTGGCCCATATATGGACAGCTGGAACTGTTGAACAGATTTCAGATGGAGAGAAGAGGCCTTTGGTGGGAAGAGAACTGTTGGAGATAGGTGCAGATAGACAAAGGATTTGTCAGATCAGTGTAACTCACAGGCTTCATTCATATATATACTGCCAATAGCTTCTTTCCTTTATGCTTAATTCCTCTCATGTCTATAATGACCTGATACCAGGAGAATAATGAGACCTTATTTCATAGTCTGTGGGACAATGGTATGTTCCAGCCCCATGTTACACTTGGTTGCCAGGATATTGAAGTGTAAGCATCATCATGAGCGGTCGCCATTCACTCCAATTAAGGAAAGTATCATTTCCCTGTTTGCAGTGAGTAGTCAGTGCAGAGGGCCCATAGGGCTGTATAGTGGGTGAGAGCAAGTGGGTGGAAATGCTGCTCACAATAGTGAGGCTGGTGGGCTGTGCGTCTTGATGGGACATAGGCGCAGTAGCACAGTTAGGGTGTGTGTGAGCTAACAGAGTGAAGAGCACATAACCTTGCAGAATGGAGAACGTCATTAACATTTCTTGTGCACTGATGGATATTAAGTAAAGAAAATAATATGGTAATGTGTGGTCAACTCAGATTTCAAAGAGCAAGATCACACCTGACATACAGCGTAGAATTACTCCATAGCCTGATCGTTCAGAAAGATGTATCGTGGTCCCTTTAGAATAATCTTTGACAAAGTACTACATGGAATGATTACCAGAGAAGTTTAAAGGTTTAGAAAGCTAAAAACAGAGAAAATTTAAGATAGATTTTCAGAGTGGTTGGACGAACTAGTGTTCAGCGGTCACCTCTGTTCACCTAGATGTAGGCTTTAAAAGTTAAAGCTGGTGCTTTATTGGTAAGAATATGAGTTAATGCTGTGGCTGACCTAAAGCAGAGGAACAATGATGAGTTGGTTGAAATTACTGAATAGTAGGAGCTGGAATCATCTCTCAGTAAAAGGAAATCACACATTTGCGTTAAAGAAAAATCGAACTGCAGTTATTGTCTGAATAGATAGAAGCTCAGAACTCTGGAAGAGTAGGGGGTCTTGAGTTGAGGAATCAAATAACATTAGACACTGCATTTCCAATTGGAAAAGCTGAAAAAAACACTTCCTGGGTTTTCTCTGGAGCTACGGGATCTTGATGATATGATGAGGCTATTTAAAACATTAATTAGATGTCAAAGCATTGCATGTCATCTGAAGATTAATGAGATAAAAGAATGCAGATTCCCTAGGATTTTGCAAAGTACAAAAATACAAATATGATGGAAGTGTAGAACAAATGGATCTCTGTTGTTGTAACAGCATTGATAGAGTTTAGCCTTATGAAGGGATAAGACAGGTGACAAAGAAGCAAACTTTTTGTTATTAAGGGGTCAAAAACATTCTACCATAGATACATCATTAAATATAAAAGATTTAGAATGGAAAGCACAAGAAACATCTTCTCAATTAAAATTATAATATTTTGCAATTTACCTTCAGAGACAATGGCTGGGGTAGAAAAAAGGCGAGTAATATTGTTTAGATATCGCTGGTGGAAGGAATACTGGTACAGGATGTGTGAACAGGGTCCAGGAGGTGATGGCAAATTGGGGCTTCCACTGAAGTAGTAATCCACTCACCCAAGCTAATGCTTTGGGAACCCATATTTGAATCCCACCACAGCCAATTGTTAAATTTGAATTCACTTAATAAAAAATAGAATAAAAGTGACAGTGAAAACATTTTTGTAAAACAAACCACCTGGTTCATTGATAATAAAATGTGAGGCTGGATGAACACAGCAGGCCAAGCAGCATCTCAGGAGCACAAAAGCTGACGTTTCGGGCCTAGACCCTTCATCAGAGAGGGGGATGGGGGGAGGGAACTGGAATAAATAGGGAGAGAGGGGGAGGCGGACCGAAGATGGAGAGTAAAGAAGATAGGTGGAGAGGGTGTAGGTGGGGAGGTAGGGAGGGGATAGGTCAGTCCAGGGAAGACGGACAGGTCAAGGAGGTGGGATGAGGTTAGTAGGTAGCTGGGGGTGCGGCTTGGGGTGGGAGGAAGGGATGGGTGAGAGGAAGAACCGGTTAGGGAGGCAGAGACAGGTTGGACTGGTTTTGGGATGCAGTGGGTGGGGGGGAAGAGCTGGGCTGGTTGTGTGGTGCAGTGGGGGGAGGGGATGAACTGGGCTGGTTTAGGGATGCAGTGGGGGAAGGGGAGATTTTGAAACTGGTGAAGTCCACATTGATACCATATGGCTGCAGGGTTCCCAGGCGGAATATGAGTTGCTGTTCCTGCAACCTTCGGGTGGCATCATTGTGGCAGTGCAGGAGGCCCATGATGGACATGTCATCAAGAGAATGGGAGGGGGAGTGGAAATGGTTTGCGACTGGGAGGTGCAGTTGTTTGTTGCGAACTGAGCGGAGGTGTTCTGCAAAGCGGTCCCCAAGCCTCCGCTTGGTTTCCCCAATGTAGAGGAAGCCGCACCGGGTACAGTGGATGCAGTATACCACATTGGCAGATGTGCAGGTGAACCTCTGCTTAATGTGGAATGTCATCTTGGGGCCTGGGATGGGGGTGAGGGAGGAGGTGTGGGGACAAGTGTAGCATTTCCTGCGGTTGCAGGGGAAGGTGCCGGGTGTGGTGGGGTTGGAGGGCAGTGTGGAGCGAACAAGGGAGTCATGGAGAGAGTGGTCCTGGTTCATTAATGTTCTTCAAGAAAGGAAAATCTGCTTTCCTCACCTGCTCTAGCCTGCATGTATGTTTGGACCCAAAGCCATGCTTAAAGCTTCCAAAGAAAGGGTGGGGCAAGGTTAAGGAGAGTGGAGATATCTGGTAAGTGCTTTGCATCAACATTTGTGAAAGAGGAGGAACTTGGTGACGAGGCGAGTGCTATGACATGGTTGAGAACAAACTTAGCAATGCATTGTTATGCTGAAAAGGATCGTTGTTAGGCAAGCAAAAGCATGAAAATACTAAATTGCCTCTTCGCCACCATACGAAATGGCTCAATCAGATCAAGGGCAATTAGAGATTGGCAACAAATGCTCGCCTGGCTAGTGATGCCCAGATCTTATGAAAGAATGAACAAAACGAAAGTCAGGCAAATAATGACTGGAACAGAAGAATTGGAAGCAGGAGTAGGAAATTCAGCTCTTCCGCACAAGAGGCTACTAAATAAGAGCCTATGATGCTTGGGGCAAAATACTGGCAAGGATAGAGCTTTGGCTGATTGGCAGAAGGCAGAAAGTGGGGCTAAAGGGGTCCTTTACAGGCAGCCAGAGCCTCGTGGAGTTCTAAAAGGGCCCATGTTGGAACCACAACTATTTACGTTATACAGTAACAATCTGGACATAAGAACGAAAGGCATTGTTGCCAAGTTTTCAGGCACATAGATAGGTGGTAGTGTTGAAGAAGTGGCAAGGCTTTAGAAGGACTTGGACAGGCTGGGAGAGTGGGCACAGAAGTGGCAGATGGAATACACTGTAGGAAAGTGTGAGGTTATGCATTTTGGTAGGAACAACATAAGCCTAAGCTATTTTCGAAGTAGGGAAAGACTTCAGAAATCTGAAGCAGAGGGAGATTTGGGAGTCCTAGTTTAACATTCTTTTAAGGTAAACATACAGCTTCAGTTAGCAGTTAGGGTTAGGAAGATAATTGCAATGTTAGCATTCACTTCAAGAGAGCTAGAATACAAGAGCAGAGATGTACTGCTGAGGCTGTACGTAGCTCTGGTCAGACTACATTTGTAATGTTGTGAACAGTTATGGGCTCCAAATCTAAGGAAGGATGTCCGAGCCAATGGGGGGATCTAGATGTGTTGAATGATCCCAAGCATGACTTGTCATATTTGGAGTAATTGAGGATGCTTGGTCTGTACTCACTGGAATTTCGAAGGATGAAGGGATTTCCAATTGAAACTTATAGAATACTGAGAGACCTGGATAGAGCAGAAAGGAGATGATGTTTCCACCAGTTGATGAAACTAGGGCTCGGGGGCACAGTCTCAGAGTGTAGGGTGAGCCTTTAGAACTGAAATGAGGGCTAATTTCTTCAGCCAGTTCTGTAGAACTCATTGTCACAGGGGTCTGTGGAGGCCAACTCATTGAGTTTATTTAAGGTAGAGATGATTGGTAAGAGGCTCAAGGGACAGAGGGAGAAAACAAGAGAATGGTGTTGAAGAACACGTCAGCCATGATCAAATGGTGGAGCAGGCTCAGTGGTTGAGTGACCCAATTCTGCTCCTATGTTTTATGGTCTTATATGTTCTCATGGAGATTAAGCACTGACGTGGATCGGTTGAGCCAATAACACTTCTATATTGTAAGTTTTCTTGGGGAATATTTTAATTTTTAGTGATAGTGTAAAAGAATTAATATTAGTTCATTTGCCCCAAAGAAATTGAGAACCAGTGGAATTTTGAGATGATTGGCTACTCTGATATAACCAGCTTTACACTCTCTGCAAGTACTCAAGCATTGTGTGCAACGATGCTAAAGGGTCTATCATGATATGACAGATCCATGTGCGACTGAAATTTTTTTTCATGATGAATGTAAAATATTGTGTGTTCAAATGCTAGCTCAAAGTGCTCCTTGAAATCAAACTTACGTTACAAGATCCTAAATGTGCACCATGTATGTGAGATTAGGTATATATCTGTGAAGAGAGGTCAGACCTAACAGCTGGATGGTTCTTGCTCTGAGCAAGAAGATTGGGAGTTTATTTTTTTCTACTCATGCCGCACTCCTGTGTACAAAAGAGAATTTAAGGGTAAATTCTGACTACTCCTTTTGGGTTTATCCTTTTTTGTTATGCACCACCGTGGTATGCAATCTGAGAAGGACAGTCAAAATGCCAGTTTCTTGTGCCCTTATGCTGACTTCTGCAGCAGAACACCTCCGCTCCACCGCACCCCCCAAAATCCGTCACAACTCCCAGAACCAGGGCAAATTTGGCAAGGGCCCTGTGACACATCCAGCTTGAGAAAATATTTAAAATCAACTTGGCAGGAAAACATCAAGCATTGCTTCTTTAGACCCGGTCCTGATGCTTGCAAAATATACTGTCACATCCTTAAAGATTATTTTTTGCCTTTCTTTAAACTTACACCAGTAGGGGGAGACAGAATCCACACAATTCAGCTTAGCAGTTTTATGTTTCCCACTGCAGTAACGCATTTCCGTGTCATGGTAGAGGGGGTGGGCTGGAGATTCTGCATCAGGTTAAACCGCGATAAATCAGATTCAGGTATTTTTCTAAAGAAGTTAGCTTATTTACAATAAATTAGGAATTTTAAATTTTTGGGGTATCGAGGCAGCAACCTCAAAGAATCAAAAGATCAATAATCAATTTTCTCTATGAGTGTTTCTGTGTGAAAATCTTTCAGATGGTTTTTAGAAGCTAGTTGCAGATACACTTGTATCTTTTTATTCTTTGGCTTTCAAAACTGGAAAAGAAGAATCAGATTCAAGTTGATGCCTAATTTGCCCTGCTTAACAAATGCTCCATTTCATTAAGCTTGACTGAGTTTCCCTGCGGATACCCTGATAATGTCATAATAATGGAATGTCATATTAGATTCAACTGCTTGTAATCTTTTTCACTGAATGAACAGCTATTCAGACAAACTGCCTGACAAGTTTATAAATAATATTTAAGGTGTGATCCAGTAATCATAATGGATTAAATGTTCTGCTTGCCAAGTCATGGACATATTGAGATGATTGTTAGCTCAACAATGGGGTAAAAGGCTCACTTAAGAGCATTTCTTCAAATAAAAGTTAAAATATACCAGCATTTACAAAGAGCGATTTTACAAAATTATATTAATTCATTCCCTTTATTCAAGTATTTGCGCAAAAAGCTGAGCACATATTGTCTAAATGAAAATAAACATTTATGCTGTAATTATGTTTTAAAAGCACAAACTTTTCTACAATTAAGTATGAATTCACCATGACCAAGTAAATTCAGGAGATTTGTATATGATGCACCTTGAGGTGAGTCATGCATCAGTGCATCTGTATATTACTGTTCTGGTGGTAAAATGCAGTCTCTGTCATTCTGATTGAATTTTTTAAAATTTGAATAAGAATACATTTCAAAATAACAGCAAGAAAATTATGCTTATGAGAAGTAGTTCCAGGTAAATTAGGAAGCATTATAGAACATAGAGCACTACAGTGCAGTACAGGCCCTTCTGCCCTCAATGTTGTGCCGACCTGTGAAACCATTCTGAAGCCCATCTAACCGACACTATTCTGTTATCATCCATATATTACCCAATGATCATTTAAGTCTACATTCTTTGAGCATCTCTATCTTTAGCTGGGCTCTCTCAGGCCCAAAACCTATCTGCAGTAAGATTAAGAAGTTAATTTTATTCTGAACCACATTGTCAATTGCTCATTACGTTCATGTACCGTACTACATAAACCATGCAAGGAATTACAATTCTTTGCATCTGTGCACATTTATTCAGGAAAGTGCAGATTACGTTACAATGAATGGGCTTATGGAAAGGGGAAGCAACAAGGAGGGGCAATAGAACAAATTTATGACAGGAAGGACTTACGTGTCGAGTAATTAGTAAACATAAAAATCCTAGAGAACAGCTGCAAGTAATGAAACAGAGAAATTAAAATGGAAGAGTAAATTCTGAGAAAAAAAAGAGCAAGGCTCTAATGACATCTAATTATTGAAAATCTTTTTTAAAAATTGGGGAAATGGAAAAATATAAAGAATAGAGGGAGTGAACTGGACCAAACAGAAATATATAATTATGTATTTGAATGCAAGTCATTGCTTCCTGAAAGATGAAAGCAGACTTACGTTGAGTATTGTGAACTTGTGTATGAGAATCACCATCCAACTGCAGCATGGTAGTTCAGTGGTGAGCACTGCTGCTTCGCAGCACCAGGGACTTGGGTTTGATTCCACCCTCAGGTGACTGTGTGGACTCCCACAGTCTGAAGATATGCAGGCTGGATGTATTAGCCATGGGAAATGCAGGGTTACAGGGACGGGGTGTGTCAAGCTGCGATGTTCTTCGGAAAGTTGGTGTGGGCCCAATGGGCTGAATGGCCTGCTTCCACACTGAAGTGATTCTACAAATTCTTTTCCCCTTTTAACCACATTTTGGCTTATCAATTACTTAACTCACTGATAGTGATAGCCGTGTTATGTTTTAAAAACCATATGAAATTCATCCGTTTCATTGACGTCAAGTTAGTTAATTAAAATGATGTGTGCAGTGGGATTAATGAACTTAGATCATATTGTTGTCCTATTACTAACTCAGTTATATTTTCTGATTATAGCTTATCAGTCTCCCATGGATTTGAACTGAAATCTGCTGGAAATATATTGCTTGAATGTAGCAAAATGATTAGGACCTCAACAGCAATAGTGACAAAAATTGATAACTGAATAAGGGAAACCTATGTGTTCTAAGATTTCAATCATGACATTTCATTCTGTGGCCTCTCCTTTTCTTTTGTACGCATTTGTGGATTCTCATATGAAGCACTAAATAATTTAATTAAATCTGCAACACTGCAGACTTACTGCTGCTGTGCTGATCAGTGCTTCTACAACTTTTCCCATTTCGGTAACAGCAGTTGGCATTAAGCCAAATCTGATAATGTACATCACACCCTTGAGGTTTCATACCCAAGACAAAGCTTCCACTCTCATTTTTTAACCAAACTAATTTATTAAATAATACTTACATTATTGAGGCAGTTTGTTGCATCATACCTGGAGGCTGAAAAGCAGAAGGCCCACTTTAAAGATCAGAAGACTATTACATTGGTAAATAATATAAACAATAGTGGCATGATTACTGGTAGCTCTAAGATTTATAGATGGTGCAGTTTATCTAGTGTGACAGTCTGTGCTCTGGAATGCACATCTCCTAGAGCCAAATTACAGTAAAACAGAGTTACTGTTCCAAGCAAAGATTCTCCGCAACCTAGCGGCTTCAGCACTCAGTACAAAGTATATTTTTAAAGAGATAGAAGCGAAAGTCTGAACAATAAATTAGAGGACAACTGAAATATATTGAGATGAAAACAAAAGATTGTGAAGTAAACAAGGGCAAAACAGGAATGAGAGATGACATATGGGATGGCAAAGAATCTTTGCCACTTGTTTTAAGATAAAAGCAACAGACGTGTTACAGTCACTGACCAAAAGTGAGCACACATAAGATTCAATATTGCTTTCTGCACGAGATTAGTCTGTCATTCAGGAAGAAAACTGCAACGAGCAGCTTCCCGAAAGGGAGCGAGCATACCTGCAGTATGCTGACAGATCGAATTGAAGCAGCTGGATTGTCAGGTAAGGTTTATGCCTGTGGTTTGCTAACCTTTTCGAACACCACAAAGCAACAAAGCACAAAATAACGTGCATGTGGACGCTGTGATCAATAGGCTTGATTCCAAGCTCAGGGGTCATTAATAGAGTTCCTGGATTTTTTTTTATTTTGTTGAAACTGCTGAATATTGTATGGGCTGCAAATTTAAATTTACAGCCTTCCAACTGGGGAGCCTTACAAAGGCCCAATTACCTTTTCAGGATCGATTATAAACCAATCCAAAGTTCAGCAAATATTCTCTGACATTGTCCCATTTGAAATTGTGTAAGGGTAAATAAAATTACTTCTAACTTGCATCTCTCCAGCAAATAAAGCTTTTACTGGACTTTACACTTGCATTACGCTTCCCTGAATTGGCCACATGGGTTTTATGTCTTGTAATTTATCTTAAGGAATAATACCAGCCCCTTCAGCATCTATAGTCCTATAGGGACTGAAAAACCAATCATTTTAGACCTCAATAATTCTGCAACTTTACAGCCCTCAATCATGGTATTTTATGAGTGACTATTTATTTCTATCATCAAAGTGTTACTTGTTTTGTAAACTCAAAATTAAATTCAAAACGATTACTCATAACACCTTAATTTAACTTCTGATCTCTGTCACTTTGGGCACTATTTCCCAATCATTGCTAAATTGTAAGTATGACTTCCTGCTGTCAAAAAAAGGGTTTTATATTTGAGCATCTTCCAGCCAATTCGTAAAATTGCAGCAACTTGAGATCATGTTTCAATAGTATATTTGGCTTCTCTTACACCTCACTGGGACAGTATACTGGAAAATAAGCTGTCCTCATTCTGGAGCTGTCATAAAAGTTAAAAATTTTATAGAAGTATGCATAATTCCCCAATTTATCTGCTTTTTAGACCTAAGTTGACAGAAAACATGAACTAGTTTCTGTAACTAACACAAATTAGTATTTAGTATAAATCAATATACTCCAGCCACAATTAAACTATTATGAGCCATTTGCACGTACCTCTATTACTTAAAACTCTAATCCCTGAATAAACTCCCCCTACCCCACAATACACGCACAGACACACAAGAAAAGAAAAACAAATGGGTGTATGGATAGAGGGAAACCTAGAAAATCAGTTCAACGGTCTCTGTACACAAAATATCTGAGGCACTTCTCCTGCTGATCAAAATGTTGCTTCTCATTTTTCTTTCTTAGGGTGCTTTCATTGGCTTGTGAGAGGCTCAGGATCACTGATTCACACTTAAAAGAAAGGTCTATGACTAAGTAATGTAAAGTCACAGCTCATAGCAACTGTAGAAGTAAAATTAAACTGTTTTTATTCAGACATAAAATGGCTTTTTACTGCAGAGAACAGTGAGTTCCTGAGTAGTGGAAGTCTGATAGCTTCCTGATATCTAATTAACAGCCTCAAGCTGTTCAGTTACCTGAAACCAATCACATAATTTACAGGCAGAAGTTCTTTGTCATTGATAACTGGTGACTCATCTATGGACTAATTAGCTACGTGTTGCCAGTTGACTCTCCATTTGTAAACATTCCTTGGTTCCAGCTCGCCTCCAAACTATATTTCAAACAGTGCTTGAACAAGCAGCTATGTAAACATTGCTTACACTGAGTGTCTGGATAGTTCCTTTCCTATTCATTAAGTTTTCATTTCTGCATGAAATGAGAGTATGGCCAGAGGAATTTAAATTGCCCTGTGACTACTTTTTTTGTTTCTTAATTATCATGGTAATTTGGAACCTATAGAGTTAACTAAATTTTGAGTGACTCCTATTATAAAGGAGTCTATCTTTCTAAAAAGGATTCATTCAAAATGACTTCCATGACAGCATGATGCTGAACTATATGAGAAATCAAATTTGCTGTAGCCAAGAGGGAGCCTGATGAAAGGAA
This sequence comes from Stegostoma tigrinum, assembly GCF_030684315.1. Lineage (NCBI taxonomy): Eukaryota > Metazoa > Chordata > Chondrichthyes > Orectolobiformes > Stegostomatidae > Stegostoma > Stegostoma tigrinum. The sequence continues at coordinate 56,909,759 of NC_081368.1, read as the reverse complement.
CATCACTGTCTAGGAGACAGCATTAAAAGGCTGGAATTAAGGTTTCTGCCGTTATGGATCAGGAAGTTCCATCTTAGAGGGTTCTTAGCACTTCTGAAAGGCCTCTGAGGTCTGCCCATGGTGGATACTGAGTGAGATTACATGGATGATGTAAGGGCAAATGATATTGGATTGTGGGGGGGGGGGGTGAGTTGGCGTTAAATTGACATAGACGCTCTGAAGGGTTATGGGGATGAGTGTGCGGAATGCGTTAGCATGAAAGATATGAAAGGTCATTGCGCGGCTGAGATGGAAGGTTGGCATAAGTTGGCATGCATGGTCCTGGAGAGTGGATGGAAGCAGGATGAGGTATGATGGGTGAGGGCAATAGCTCCTACTATAACTAAATCACCAAGAGCCGAGGCAAGTGTGCAAACGGCCAAAAAAAGGCACTCAGGTGCCCCTATAGCTGCCTGATCAGATGCCATCTATAATTTACACTCATTACTTGTACTTTTGTGTCTTTCAAAATACACAACCAACACAATGGGTGACTTTCTGAATGATTCCCATCTTTTCACAGGAGTTGTGTTCTGTTCTCAAAGTATCTTGTGAGTTGTAGTGGAGCGCGATGGAGAAGTAGGGCAATTAGAAATCCCACTTTCATTCTTGAACACAGCGTACCCACTCCCAATATTATTGACAGATCCCATAAACCTTGCCTCTTTACCTATTTCTTTCCCTGTACCAAACTTTGCTTCATGTCGCCATTTAGAATATCGTGATCCTCCGTGGCCACTCACCCAGTATGCACACTGTTCACTTATAGAGTCAAACAGCATGGAATAAGACCCTTTGCTTCAACCAGTCCACGCTGACAATGTTCCCAAACTAAATTAGCCCCACCTGCCCATTTGGCCCATACCTCTCCAAACCTTTCCTTTCATGTGCTTGTTTAAATATCTTTTAAATGTTTTAACTGTACATGCATTCACTTCTTCCTCTGGCAGTTTATTCTGCACACAAACCACACTCTGTGTAAAATATGTTGCCCCTTGTGTCCTTTTAAATTTTTTTTTCTCACACATTAAAAATATGCTCCCTAGTCTTGAACTCCTCCCACCCTAGGGGAAAGACCCTTGTCAATCACCTTATCTATACCCCTCATATTTCATAAACCTTGACCCTCAATCTCCTACATTTCCACAGTGAAAAAGCTCCAGTCTTTCCAGTCTATTTTTCTATTTCAAATCCTCCATTCCTGGCAATATCCTAGTAAATCTTACCTGAACTCTCTCCTGTAACAGGGTGGCCAGAACTGCATGTAGTATTTCAGAAGATGCCTCAGCAGAGTCCTGTGCAACATGATGTCCCAACTCCTATGCTCAAAGATCTGAGCAATGAAGGCAAGTGTGCCACCCTGTCTAACACAAATTTCAAAGAATTATGTTCCTGAATCCATTGGTGTCTATGCTGTGCAACACTATCCAGGGCTCTACCTTTAATTAAAGAAGTCCATATCAACAGGAAAACCATGAAACATCAAACAATCTAAGAAATTCAAGATTTCTATCAATAGGCAAAAAGAGGAAAAATGTTGTAACCTATTCAATTCCTGTTAGATTTGTAAATAAACAGGAAATCACATCAAAGACTTAATCTGTAATACAGGCTTATAAAAGTTTCAATAATTCTTGAATCAATAAGACACCCTGCTGAATTGAGCCTTCTGAAACCCAGCCAAGCGTGCATATCAAAACCACTTCTATAACAAAAAATACTAGCTCCATCTACAAAACAGAAATCTCTTTCCATTTCCAAACAGAGCACTTGTCAATCAACTGGGCTTGGGAAGATCTTCAGAAACAGCCATTTTATATATCGACCTAATCGGCAAATCCTATTAGGTCAAAACATAAGGCCATGACTTCAAGATAACAAACTGTGAGGCTGGATGAACACAGCAGGCCAAGCAGCATCTCAGGAGCACAAAAGCTGACGTTTCGGGCCTAGACCCTTGAAGGGCCTCACAGTTTGTTATCTTGGAATTCTCCAGCATCTGCAGTTCCCATTATCTCTGAGGCCATGACTTCAGATGACCTTTGTTGTTTAAATTCTAAAATATATTATAGCACTTTCTCATGACTTACTGAAATGCATATGAATACTTGTCAATTATGGGGCCGATTTAACTCTGAAGGACAGATCACTACATCACTGCATTACTGCAATTAAAAAAGTTTTACAATACAGATCTTAGTGTGATATTTGAAGAAAAATTTTATATTTACCTTTCAGAAAGTTCCAACCCCTCAGCAGGCTTTTACCTTCTGCAGGAACTCTCAAAATTAACAGTCTTCCAAAACCTCTTGTCGCCAAAACACAATGTAATTTTTGGCCATCATTTAAATTGGGGAACCCTACCTGGCTGGGGGTGAGCTTTACACACTAGACATCCTGACCCAGAAAGGCCTAAGGAAGGTGGAGTAATAGGCCATGATTGCAGAGAAAAAGTTGAATTTCAAACAAAAGAGTGGCCATTCCCAAAAATGAAATGCATCTGTGTGCCCGGATGGAATTTCAGTCCCTGCATTCAGTAGCAATTACAAAAATGTTGACATGATTAAGGAATGCTACAGACAATAGGGAAGAATGGTGCACCTGCAGAGCGATGGAAGGTAAGGAATCTGAAGGGGGATACAAAGTCACTTGGAGTAAAAACCCGCAAATGGATCTTTGTGTATTAATAATGTGACATCCCGCAAACACACTATTATTTTGTTCAGGAAAATTATGCCTCTCATTTTTCGGCATTAGTTCTTTAAGGGCTACTTATGACCATAAAGTTTGTTTTCTTTTGAAGGAGTCTGCAGTAAGATCAGGGCAATTCATGCAAGCCTTATTTCAAGCAGTGCTGGAGAAAACTGGGTCACTTTTGGATGGGATTTATTTTTTGTAGTCTACAGGAATTCAATATATCCCGGTTCTGATGCCAGGAAGGAGACTGCAAGATTAAAGTTATAGCTGCAGGCGCTATCTGAGTTGCTGTCATCCAGTTATTCTTGTTGAGAGCAGTTCTGGCTAATCGTTTAAAATGTGACAACTAGCACTATTCTGCTCCAGTGGAACTAATGCAAGCCCTGTCATTCACTCAGTCAAGCTGTTGGCCCATAAGGAGAGCACTTCTTCAAGTAACATTGCTTCAAGTGGCACGACACAGACTACATCAATTCCTTGGGGCATGCAAGGGTCAGAGATGTTACCTACATGATCCATGTGGGCTTTTCAATTATATCAATAGAGAATCTGCACAAGCAGGGACAGCAGAAGAGTTGGTTCATGGGAAACAATGTAGACTGCAACAATATTTTCCTTCTGGCTTTCAAATTATTTGGCAAAATGGGCTCTTTTGGGGCAGTCTCTTTCTGTTTCCCCTATTCTGTTTCTGCTGCAGAAAAATTAAAATGATGTATTAACATGACAAACATCTTTACCAACAAGAAAATAGCTCTACTATAATTATGTAAGTAAAAGCTAACTCAACAGTGAAATTTTGATTTACAGCACCTAAAAACCAGGCCATATCAGTCCAGCTGTTGGTTATACATTGCTCTCAAATTAGGTTTCTGTGGACTTCAGTGTAAACAAAATTGTGCAGAGGTATAATGAACAACAATTAATGAAACAACATGAAATAAAGCCCCATTGATTCTGAGAAGATTACTTTCCACTTATATGGCCCTGAATTTCTTTTAACTTTTGTCTTGGATTCACAGTGTCTTCATTGGAAGTATGAAATATTAACAGAGACTGTGCTGTACTTGCAATTAATGCAAGCATTGTGGCACAAGTAGATGCTGAATATAGATATTCAGGATCTGTTCACCATATCCCACCCTAATCTTCCAAATATGCCTCACTAGGGACCTTTCCATATCCTGATCTCTTTACCAGTTTCAATTCCCACCCACCAGACATAACTTTCCATTGACTTTAGATTGCAAAGATCTGTGCAGATACAATTTCTCATTCCTCAAAATCTGGTTCAAATTCAAGAATGAAGCAAAGGAGTGCTGATGCTGGAAATCTGAAGTGGAAAAGAGAAATAGCTGGAGAAATTCAGCAGGTCTGGCAGCATCCATGTAGTCAAAAGCAAAGTCAATGTTTCAAGTCCAGTGACCCTTCTTCAGAACTGGTCTGAAGAGGGTGCAATTTTTTTCATGAACTGTTCAGTGGAAAACTGCACCCCACTGAGGCTAAACTTTGACTATGGCCTTCGGGCTGCAACCAGAATCAAGAAAATTCTTCACTCAATTAAAAAAAGGCTCACATTTTACTGTGAGAGATGGTAAGAACTGTTGATGCTAGAGTCAGAGATAACACAGTGTGGACCTGGAGGAACACAGCAGGCCAGGAAGCATCAGAGGAGCAGGAAATTTGATGTTTCGGGTCAGGGCACTTCAAAAATGGGGAGGGGAAAGGGAGCTCAGAAATAAATAGAGAGATGAGGTGTGGGGCTTGGGAATGCAGTTGGGATGGTGATAGGTCAGTGCAGGTAGGGAGTAGTGGGAATTGGTCAGTGAAGTGGGAGGAGAAGATAGGTGGGAGAGAAAACAGACAGATTGTGTCAGGGCAAGGAGGTGGGGATGAGAGGGAGGGTTGGTTATGGGATGAGGCTGGGAAATTGGTTAAGTTCACATTTGGGTCATTGGGCTGTGGGGTCCCAAGGTAGAATATGAGGTGCTGCTCTTCCAGTTTCCAGGTGGCATCATTGTGACACTGGAGGAGACCCACGATTGTCCAGTATCACATTGACTCCACCCAGAAACTGGAGAAACAGCACCTCATATTCAGCCTCGAGAGCCTACAGCCCAAATGCCTAAATGTGGATGTTGTCAGTTTCAAAATCTCCCCACCCCTAGCCTCATCCCATGTCCAACCCTCCCTCTCACCCCTGCCTCCTTGACCTGACACAACCTGTCCGTCTTCTCTCCCACCTATCCACTCACTGACAAATTCCCACTCCTGCCTAACTGCACTCACCTATCGCCATCCCACCTACTTTCCATAGCCCCACCCTTCTTCTCTCTATTTATATCTGATCTCCCTTCCCCTCCCACATTTCTGAAGAAGGGCCCTGACCCAAAGAGCTTTCCTGCTCTTCTGATGCTGCCTGGCCTGTTGTGTTCTTACAGCTCCATACTGTGCTATCTTCAGTTTTACCGTGTTGTCTGTAGAGCTGTAGAGAGGAGCAAGCTCTGATAGTGTGATTTGCTCCAATGTGGACATGACGGTCATATAATTAACCAAGCCCTGAAAATCTTTTGGGTTTTCTTTGGTGGTGTTGGGGGAGAGAGGGATGGAGTGTGATGTCTAAAGCACAGTAGCTTTTCAAATTCTTCAATCCGTAATTGAGAAATCTAATAGTTTGAAGACACCATTGCTGTTGCGAGAAATGAAGTGACAAGCATTGAGCACATATAAAATGATTTTGCTGAAATAATAAAATGTAAACATTCAAATTGCAACTTCGAATTCTTTTTGAAGAACTGTGTAGGTGTACTTGTGCTGCAAATATATGATATCAGCAGATTATTAGCTATTTATGTATCAAATGTGCTTAATAATTTAAATCAAGGCTTGAAATTGGAATGCGTTATCCCTTATCAAAGATGAGAGAGAAATGCTGAACCAGCATAATTTAGTTCCAGTAAAGAAAAGTAATTAACAGAAAGTGTGATCTGCTCTCATTCGATTGGAACAGATTATCTAGATATCAAAGGTGGAAGAGCTATAGTTAGAAGGATGAAAGTACAACACTTAAAATCATAAAGGTCATTACTAATTGTCATTCAGCAGTTCTAAAGAATTCTACGACAGGACAAGAGTGAACTTTTATAACATTGCAGTTGAATAGTTTGCCAGTTACTGAGAATTGTACTTGAAAGATTGAAAGCAGTAAATTTGGAGACCATTTTTTGCCCAAAAGGAATATAGGAATTGGAGAAGGCCATTCATTCCTTAAAGTCAACTTTTGCAAGCCAGCTAGGCTATGCCTGATCTATATTTCCACTCCATATGCCTGCCTTTTCCCTAAATCCCTTAGTACCAATATCTAATAATAACATATTAATATCTATCTGTAAAATGTCAATGAACTCAGTGCCCAAGTTCAATGACCATCTGTAGAGTCAAAGAGTAACACAGCATGGAAACAGAACCTTTGGCCCAAAGTGGTCAATGCCAACATGGTGCCCACTCAGATAGTTCCAATTGCCAGCATTTGATCCATACCCCTCTAAATCCTTCCCATCCATGTACCTATCCAAATATTTTTTAATGTTGCTAGTCTATCAACCTCAACCACTTTCTCTGGCAGCCCATTCCATATACGCATGCTCTGCATGAAGAAGTTGCCTCTCAAGTCCTTCTTAAATATTTCCCCTCTGACCTTAATCCTATGCCATCTAGTTTTCAATTCACCTTCCCTGGGAAAAGATTATGTGCATTCATCCTATCTATGCCCCTCATGATGTTTTTGTCCTCAATAAGGCCAGCCATTCTTTTATGTTCCAAGGAATAGAGTCTTATCCTGGCTAACCTCTCCCTACAACTTAGTCATATTAGTCCTGGCAACATCCTTGTAAATCTTCCTTCCAGTTTAACTAAGTCTTTCCTGTAACAGAGTGACCAAATACTCCATGTACGGTCTCAGCAACAACCTATACAACTGTAACATAGCGTTCCAACTCCTATGTTCAATGCCTCGACTGATGAAGGCCCGCAATGCTAAAATGCCTTCCTCACCACCCTGATTAATTGTGATTCTACTTTCAACAAACTATGTTCTTGGACCTCTAAATGTCTCTGTTAACAACACTCCTCAGGACCTTACTATTTACTGTATTGGTCCCAGTTTAGTTAGACTTTCCAAAGTGAAATACCTCACACTTATGTGTATTGAATTGCTTTTGCCAATCCTCAGCCACTTCCCCATCTGAACAAGATCCCGATGTAATTTTTGACAACCCTTCTCACTATCAATGATAGATCCTAATTTTGCATCATCTGTAAACTTACTAATCAGGCCTTGTACATTCACATCCTGATCATTTATGTAGGTAACAAATAACAAAGGTCCTAGTATTGATCCCTGTGGCACACCACTAGTCACAAGCCTCAAGCCCGAGAAACAAACTTCAACCATCACCCTCTGCTTCCTACCCTCAAGTCAATTTTGAATCCATTTAACTAGCTCTCTCTGGCTCCCATGCACCCTAATCTATATGACTAGCTTGCTGTGTGAGAATGTACCAAAGGCCGAATGAAAGCCCATGTAGACAACATCCACTGCCCTTCCCTCATCTATTCTCTTAGTTACCTCTTTGAAAAACACTAAAAGATTTGTCAGACATGACTTCCAGTGCACAAATCCACGCTGACGATTCCGAATGAGACCTTATTATCCAAATGCTGGTTGATCCTGTCCGTCAGTATCGTCTCCAATAACTTGCCCATCACTGATGTCTGACTCAATGGCCTGTAGTTCCCTAGCTTTTCTTTGCTATCTTTCTTAAGCAATGGAACAACATTAGCCACCATCCAGTCTTCCAGAACTTAACCAGCAGCTAAAGATAAAGCAAAAATCTCTGCAAAGGTCTCTGCAAATTAATCCTTAGCCTCCCACAACACCCAAGAATGGATTTGATCATGCTCATGGGATTTATTCACATTAATGTGATCTCAGGCTGCAAACACATCCTCCCTGGTAATATGCATGTCATCCAAGACATCCTCACTTGTTTCCTTTATTTCCTTAGCTTCCATGATTCTCTCCTTAATCAACATTGAGGAGAAATTTTTATTAAAAATATCCCCCATCTCCTGTAGTTTTGCACATAGATGGCTATGCTGATCTTTAAGGGACTTATTTTCTCCCTAGCCAGCCTTTTATTCTTAATATAGCTATAGAACCTCTTTAACCTTATCTGCCAGATCAGCCTCATTGCCACATTTTGCTCTGCTGATTTCCCTCTTAAGTGTGCTCCTACACTTTTTATAGTCATCTAGGGATTCACTTGAGCCCAATAGCTTAAATCCAATGTATGTTTTTTTTTCCTAACTAGAACCTCAATATCCCTCATCAGCCTAAATCGGGCAGCTTTTCCCGTCACCCTAACAAGGACATACTGTCCCTGGACTCTTGATATCACACTTTTAAAAACCTCCCGTTTACCAGTCATTCCTTTGCTTTTGAACAGATTTGCCCAATCAACCTCTGCCGGATCCTGCTTAATGCCCCTAAAATTAGCCCTGCTCCAGTTTAGCACCTTAACCTGTGGCCCTGTCCTTTTTTTTCCATAACTATGTTAAAACCAGGGGAATTATGGCCTGGGTCCCATAGTGTTCTCTGACTAACACTTCAGTCACTTGCCCAACCTCATTTCCTAAGAGGAGGTCCAGTGTTCCACCCTCCCAAGCAGAGCCCTCTACATATTGAATTAGGAGACTTTCTTGGACACGTTTGACAAATTCCGCCCTGTTCAGGACTTTTACACTTTGGGTGGCCCAGTCCATACAGGGGAAGTTAAAATGTCCAACCAATACGCTCTATTGTTGCAGGTATCTGTAATTTCTCTGCATATCTGCTCCTCTCGTACCCGCTGGCTATTTGAGGATCTATAATGCAGTCCCAACAGAGTGACAATCCCCTTCTTGTATCTCAGTTCTAACCATATGGCCTCATTTAATGGCCCCTTACGAATACCCTCTCTGAGCGCTGTTGTTAAGTCCCCCCTTATCAAAAGGGCAACGCTCCCTCCACTAACTTATTTATTCTTCTGTCAAGCCTGTAGTTTTTGTATCCTGGAATATTGAACTGCCAGTCTTGCCCTTTTCTCAGCCATGTTTCCGTTATGGCTATAATATCCTAGTCCCCAGAGGCAATCCAAGCTCATCTGCCTTACCAGTCAGGCCTTGTGCATTGAAATAAATGCGCTTTCAACGGGAAGTCTTTTCCCTCCCTTTACTGTGCCCCTTGCTTTCCTGGATAGTCAACTTGCTGTTGATGGCTAATGTATTTACCCCTAACTTCTCGATGACCCCTCTGTTATTCAGAGTCCCATCCCCCTGCCAAACTAGTTTAAACCCTCCCAGGTAGCACTAACAAACCTCCTCGTGAGGATATTGGATTCCCTCCAGTTCATGCGCAGCCCATTCCTCTTCTACAGGTCACCTCTACAGTAAAATAGATCTCAATAATCAAAGAACTGAAAACCCTGTCCCCTACACCAGCTCCTCAGTCATGAACTCATCTGGCCTATCTTGCCTTTTCTATCTTTGCTGGCATGTGGCACTGGGAGTAATCTGCAGATCTCTACCATTGACATCTTGCTTTTTAATTTCTTACCTAACTCCCTCTCCTCATTTTACAGGGTCCCATCCCTATGTCTACCTCTGTCATTTATAGTGATGTGCATAATGACCTCTGGCTGTTCCCTCTTCCCCCATCAGAATATTCCGCAACCGATCAGAGACATGCTGGACCAATGTGATGAAGTGTACTCCCTAATTTTATCACTTCTCAACTAGCTTCTAATTTAAGAACCTTTCATTCTGTATGCCTCCACCGGAGGAAATAGTTTGCACTTGGCCAAGCAATTCCCTTTGCCATCTTAAATGCAGCAATTAGGTCACTGCTCAATCTTCTAAACTCAATGGAGTGAAAAGTATGCTTATGCAATCTATTGTCACAATGCAGCTGTTTAAGACCTGTATCATTCTGGTAAACCAGTACTGCATATTATCCAGGGGTCAACTCTTCTGCTTATGTGCCTAAGCTTAAATGCAGTTTTTCAGCAGGGGTCTGATGAATGCTTTGTATAATTGCAGCGTAAATTCTTCCCTTTGCAATCCTGACCATTTGAAATAAGGGACACTTCCTTTATTTGTACCGTTTTTAATGCTTTTTGATCACTTTTATTGTGCCTGGCTTCCAGCTTTTATTGATCCGTTTCCCCCACTACAACAGTGACATTTCAAAAGTAAGTAATTGGTTTTAAAACACTTTAGATGCATGTAAGACAAAGAGATCTCCAAGTAAATGCAAATTTTGCTTTTTTTGGTCAACCTTTTTTTATGTACATGGATATCATCAGTTCTAAAAGGGATATGCATTTCTCAGATCCATCATGCCACATCTCACACTTGCCTGTAGCTCCTTTGTCTGCTATTGTTTTCATGCTCGCTTGTTCTAGTTAAAATTTGAATCTATACAAATCACCATGCTTCCTAATTTAATAGTAGCTTCAAAGTGGATATAAAAGTCACCAGCCCTTCATCCAAGTCTTTATACAAGTGTTGTATTTATGTGTTAGCATCATTTTCATTTCCCTGACCACAGCAAAATTAGTTTGATTCAAAATCACAAACTATTCTCCCTCGTGACTGATACTTTGATGCTTTAGCCCTTCTCGGCCGTTTCAACCATTATACCATTTTTGCACTGTCCATTGTTTGCAAATGACTTTTCCTCTGTTGCTCAGCTTAATATGACTGCTTCGTCTTAAGCTACTGCAGCCCAGCATCATCGGTGGCAGTTTTTGTGCATGAATGTATTTTGCATGTACATCTGAGAATGTATTGTCTGCTACCTCCGTGGAAGCAATAAACCTGAAAATACATGAAAGGGTCAGCTTTTCAGCATGTTGCACTTCCACTGTACACAAAAGGCGTACAGACTTCTTTCTCAATTACCAGTGTAAACGATCAAATCTTTTCGAAAACGCATCACTTCATAGCAAATAGTTCAAAAAAACAATGAAATGGAGTTGTAAACAAGAAGTAACAATGAAAAATTGCTTGACACTGTTCACATAGGAATGCGTTCTGAAGTGCTTTGATCCTGGAAGACAAAAATAAAATAGATGTGATGCATCACAAACAGGATTAGAATTGTGATGCTGCAAAACATGATGATTGATGACAGCACATTACCAATGCATCTCATTTATTGATGCAAACATAAAAAAAGTACAGATCCAGAAGAAGCTGTTTAACATTATCTTTGAGTATGCACATTTCAATCAGTTTGCCTAATGTCATGGCAAAGCAGTCAGAATAGACCGTAACCCAGTGATTTCTCTATTTGTGAAATATATGTTTTTTCCATGTTCAAAAAAGGATGTTCATGCCACAAAAATCCAACTAAGTAGCTTCGTATATACCAATCAAATTTACATCCACCAGTAACTCCCCACCAAAGGCAAATTTTTAAAAAAGTGGTGGGAATATTCAGATTTGCATTGGAATATCTGTTACAGGTTATTGTTAGACCAGTAGGTGAATCTAGTCAGGACTGACACAAAATACTGCTGGGAACCTAAACAGCAGAAAAGTATTAATAACCCTGAATAGATCCAGATTCAGTTTCAAAAATTCAAGAGCACTAGAAGTTTAAAAATGTGCTAACAATAAAAGATGGAATATGGAAATATGGGTTCAGATTGAAATTTCCAAAGGCTTACGTATGAAATATTATGCCGGAATCAAAAAACGCTGCTACTGAATTCTGGCAGACCTTAGATTTTTTTCTCGGGTTCCTGTTTGTTGGTGCCTCTTGTATCTTGCTTGCTTCAGTATCTAATTGTATAAGAGCACAACCTATGTCCATAGCAATCAATTCACCTTGATCGGTTAATTTGCAGCCAGAATATCGGCAAGTTTAATACGTATGTTGCTATTAACGTGCAAACCATGTGACTATTTTTATTGGAGAAGATATATCCTGTGAATTGATAAGCATGCCAGGTTTCAAATCATTTTCTACTGCTCACTGTTAGCCTTACCTCAAAGCAGAACTTCAGCATCAAGCTCCACATAAGTCTGAAAAAATGTCTGCATTCCCACAGCATCAAATCAGGGCCCAAATTTAGCAGTTGTACCCTTCTTTTAAGATTTCAATGCCCATGATCCTAATAAAACTGGAGGGATGAGGAGTGATGAAGAAAATTCCAAAGTGTGCTACGAAATGCTTATGAAGTCTGTCATTGGATGGATAATGGGTCCCAAACTAGGAATTTGTTGGTAGCTTTGTGGCAAGTGAATATTGGCTGATGACACTGTCAAATGTGTCTTCCATCACTTTGGTGATAATATGAGTCAGATTAATATGGAAATTATCGTCTTAATTTGATTGTATTCTGGGGACTGGGCATCCTCATGCAATTTTCCAATTTGCTTTGATGGCTACTACTGTTGAAGCTATGTGGTAACAAGTGGCCTAGAGGTACAGTTAGTCTTCAACTTTCCAGTCAGGACCAATGCATTTGCTGTGCTCAGCAATCTCTTGATATTATGTGGTTGGATATGAATTTGCTGAAGCCTAACATCTCTGATCGTAAGAACCTCAGGAATAGGCTGATTCATTATCCACTTTCTGATTGAAGACTGTTGCAAAAGCATCAGCCATGAATTTGTTCATACATATCTGGCTCCATTAGCATTGAAGATGCGCAGTTCATTGAGCAATCTCTCCTGTTTGTTGTCTGTGTTCATCACAATTCACTCCTGGATGTGACAGGACTATAGAAACCTTCTGATTGTTTTGTTGTTTCGCTCTGTCTGTAACATTTTGATTTTATTATTTGACATGCATGTGGGTGATGCAAATTGACAAAGTTGGCATCTCACCTTCAGTTAAACCTAATGCAATTGCTGGCATGTTCTCTAAAACTGTCAAGCTACGGCTAGTTGTCTACTTTTCAGTCTAGTGGTAAAGCAGACAAACAGACTGGTTCAGCACTCATCCAGTAGTAATTTGCCAATGTGTTTCTTTGCTTTGCCTCAGTACATAGTGAAGGTAGGCAGGTAGGAGGTGGAAAAGCCTCATCCTGGATTTTAAATAACCTTCACTTATAAGCATGCTATGTCGATTACTAATTCTTATCATTGTGTAAACAAATATAACATTGATACCTCTTCCTGGATCAGTGACTGAATTATGGAATACAGACTCAAACAGAAATAGAATATGATCTCTCATAGTAGCTGTGGGAGACATTTCAACCTATAAGAACCCATGTGAATTCAGGGGAATGTAATTAAAATGTAAATGTTTTCCAAAGCCTCTTGGTGAAGAAATAGTTTAAAAAAAAGGTCAAAATGAGCTTTGACATAACATTGAGTAAAATAAAAACAGATTTGTTAAAGAAAGTTTAATTAGGAGAAATCTAATTTACTTTCTTTTACAAACATAAGATACAAGGAAAACTCTTGGAATAAGATCTAATATCAAAATTAATCCTTCATCAATTATCCTGTGGCCAGAATTTATTTGGATCAAGTTACCAATTTTTTCAAAACTTGCAGCAATTTTCTTTACCACCTTAATGGAAGCGTTGCCTATATAAGCAAAGCAGATTCATTTCTCTGTAGCATAGGATTGAAAATTCATCTATAGATGTTCAGAGTAAGTTCAAGCCATGTCATCAGGATAATGTATCTGGAAAGAATGATAAAAGTTCAGAAACTTGAATAAAGGCAAAATAGTGTCGATGCTGGAAATCTGAATCAAGCACGGAGAATGCTGGAGAAACTCAACAGGCCTGGCAGCATCTGCAGAGGGAGAAACAGAGTTAATGTCTTGAGTATGATATGATTACTCTTCAAAACAGAGAAGCTAAAAGGCACCAACCCAGATCTTCCAATCAGGGTCACAACAATTAAACTGATAAACGTGAAACCAAAAAATCATCAATATTAATCCTCGTCGAATTCAACTTGATCGTTTTTGTAACTATTCAAGAGCATCTAAAAACACCAGGAATACCTAACTATATTGAAGAATAGAATATTATAGAATCTCCACTGTGTGGAAGCAGGACATTTGGCCCCATATAGCCTACACCAACCCTCTAAAAAGATCCTACCCAGACCCGTTCCCCCCACCCTTTTACTTATAACTCGGCATCTCCCATGGCAAACCCACCTAGCCTGAACAACCCTGGGCACAAATCAAATACAATTTAGCACTAACCCTGTATATCTTTGGACTGTGGGAAGAAACTAGACCACCCCGAGGAAACCCCCAGAAACACAGGGAGAATGAGTAACTCCACACAGACAGTCAATGCCATGTGGAGCTGGAGGAACACAGCAGGTGAGGCAGCATCAGAGGAGCAGAAAAGCCAATGTTTTGGATTTATGCCTTTCATCAGGACTGGGGAGGGTGAACGTAGCTTGGAAATAAATCGAGGGAGGGGGATGGGTCCAAACTCCCTTCTCCTTCCCCAGCCCTGATGAATGGTGTAAACCTGAAACATCAACTTTCCTGATCTTCTGATGTTGCCTGATGCGCTGTGTTCCTCCAGCTCCACACTTTATTGACTCTGACTCCGGCATCTTCAGTTCTTGCTGTCTCCAAGTGACTAGACAGTCACCCGCAGTTGGGGCCACAATCATGTCCCTGGCACTGTGAGGCAGCAGTGCTAACCACTGAGCCACTGTGTCACCCAAATATCTATCAACACTTAAAATGAAGTTTTACTTTTAAGCCCCTAAGTAAATAAGATACATTCTCCTGGTGACAGAAGATATTGTTTGATACTTAATATCTGATGGTTCTTAATATTTCCAAAATTTCAGTGAGAAAGTACTTTTTTGCAGTCGTGAGTGTTTGCTTTCTATGGGTTTCTCCCACGTTCATGCAATGCGTTATCATTTAATGTTATTCATTAATTATTCAGTGAATATTCCTTTCTGAAGTTGAGACTAGATGGTGCCTGAGCTGCTGAATATTGCAGCATCTTTTATGTTTAACTATGAATTCTGGCAGATGCGCCTGGACCATTATCCTTGTAGTGTGTTACTGTGTAATATTGGTAGCTCTAATTAATTCAGACATATTCAGTGCATATGAGGCATCTGATGGAGATGCCTGGCGCCCAATCTTGTGTGTGACAGCCCTTTTCAGTACAGTGCTTACTCACACTAATTGGAAAATGAAGTACTGAATAAAAAGTACCATATGCTTTACTGGTACACAATAGATCGGACATTCATATATCAAGCTTGATCCAGCCTGTTACTGTCAGTTGGGATGGCGTCCTGTTGTCCTAATATGGGTTAGTTCTAAGTATGAGTTCATGTTCAGCATCAGTCGAGCTTTTTTTCACTCAGGCCCCTCCCATTTCTCCTGCAAATGGTCAGCGAGTGACTCCATCCTGACCCAATTGAAGAAAGCAATGATTTGATTCCCTTGCACTCAATCATCCTTTTGTAAGCTTCACATTTCCTTCCCATCACAATATGCCTTCTTCTTTCCTCTGCCGTCCCCTCCACATTAATTTCTCCACATAAATTGCTCAATTTCATTTGATTTTCCCGAGCTTCCTGCTGAGTCCAGACTCATCCAGCTCCCCTTGTCCTTCAAGTTTGCTCCCCTCTCATAACCTCAGCTTTAAACATCCCTTTATTCTATGCAACTGCTCCTACCTCCTGACCTTTATCATCTTCCCTGCTCTTATTGTGCTGCTCCCTGTTCCCTTTGCCCCTATCAATCTGAATCTCCCCTTTGCCTTCCAGTTGTCAATGTCCATTTCCGAGATCCTTCCAGCATCCCTAACAATCTGGCCCTTTGAAGTTAGCTACCTGTCATTACTGTCAGCCTTTGGTTTCATGACCCTTTTGTTTTGAGACGCACATACCTTCATCTGTCAGATTTTCTGGTGTCAGCCCATGTAGGTGCATTTCTTGGTCAGGTTACCTGGACTGGACACCCATTATCAAGTAATATTTCAAGCAAAGACAACCTTAGTTATGAAGTACCCAAACTACTGAATAAGTATATTCATCAGGACTTCCAGGAAGAAGTCTAACCTGCCAGGTGCATACTTCATATTTCTGATATTCAGGATTTTGAAGACTTTTTTGTTTGCTTTTTCCTAAGAAGGTTGCACAATTCAGCAGTCTGGGATATCAATGAGCATATACAGCATATGGATAAAGCCACGAGAGGTTCTTAACCATCCCTGTCAAGAATCCTTGTCATCCAAATGTCCCTGAGAAGTTAACATTAACTTGATGTCAGCAGTCTAAATTTCAGACTCCCATTCTGTTCACTTCCCTGTGTTACCATTCCAAATGCAGATGTGGAAAATTCTGCTTTTGGTCCCTCAGCCATCATACTTTTAACACACATATAAATACCTTTGCATTGCTGAAACTGCAAGATTAATTGACCTTCTCAAACTCACAAATTCTCAATGTACCTTCCTTGCAGATGCATCTGTCCATGAGTAACCACCATACATTACTTTTGGAGGTAAAGTCCCGCATTCACATGGGAAAACCCTCTGTCGTGTTGTGTGTCATGACCACCATGCTAAATGAGACAGATTTTGAATGGATTTAGCAACTCAAGACTGGGTATCAATGAGGCATTGTGGGCCATCAACTGCAGCAGAATTGTATTCTAGCACGATCTGCAACCTCATGGCTCAGTATATCCTAATTTCAACCATTACCGTCAAGCCAGGGTATCAACACTGGTTCAATGGAGACTGTAGGGTTGCATGTCAGGAACAGCACCAACCATACATAAAAATGGGGTGTGAACCTGGTGAACCGACTGAACATGACAACTTCACTTTATTCTTCACCACTAATTCTCCAATGATGCATTTTAGCTAATTGAAAATTAGCTTGGCAGCTAAATGGGAAAACATTTTCTATTCACTCTCTTGTAAGGCCTGGCACTTCTGTCTAACACATTCACGAATCTTTAATATTAGATTCTTACACTAACTACCAAATTTTTATTTAATGCATTACTTGTAACATCCCTGACAGCAATTGTCCATTAATAAATTCTCACGCTTGGTGAATATAAAGGCACCCTTGATGCACCCTACTTTTCTACCTTACTTTGCAGGCAGCCTTGTAACATTTATTAGAAATATATTCCCCAGATTGGCATAACTAATGATTTTCAACCCCAAAATTATGACCCTAAACCAGCAGGAAGAATGCCTCTCGCTTTGAATTGTGCTTCTCAGCAGATGTCCTTAGAATATTCTAAGCCCCATAATTTCTCATAATTAGTTGGATTTTCAGCCTTGTCATCCTTTCTGTCTGCTAACCTGTATTGTATATCTCATTGGAGGTCCCGGAACATTTAGTGCCCTTGGCTCATCAGACTTCTTTACTGCTACACCAGACTTTCTGGAACCCCACTGAGCAAATGTGTCCCGGCTATAACTTCAGTTCACTTCCATAGGACTAATGTGTTCATTCTTAAAGCTATGCCAGAGTACTTGGTTCTTAAAGAAATGTCAACTTTAAGACTTTCATAACAATGTATGCCAAATTCATGATTCATCCTGATGGTACATCCAATCACTCAGCCTATGTCCAATACAATTTGATAATTCAAGCCTTATTTGTACAAATGTACAATGAGATGAACTAACAATGAATATATACATCAGACATTCATGCAACAATCAGTATCTGACAAGAAATTAATTATACAAGTGATAGTATAACCTGGCTAATATTGCAATCTGGCATACCATGCACAGTAATGAATTTTACAAAACTTTGCTGCACATTACATAATCTTCCAGCCATTTCTATTGGATTAAACCTTAATAAGAAAATTCATTTTTTTGTTTACATTTAAATTACTATATCAAAATAGTCTGACAGCAATTGTCTCTGATTTTGTTTTCCAGCATATTACCATAGTACATGATCGGTAATCTCACAAACTGAACTAAATATTCAGCTAGGCTTCTGCTGATCAACTAGCTGAGTTAATGGTAATATTGATGTGTGAGAACCACTGAACTACAAATCTCAGAAGCATGACATATAGTGACTGGGCTCTGCTCCTGCTATTTTCAGCGCATTTTACACCACAGATTGGTACAGTGTGCATGAAAGAGATAGGAAGCTCCATTAATCATCCAGGTATGTGTTATTCTGATAGCATGATAACAAAAAAAAACATTCATGCCAGAAGCAAGCTGTGGGGAAAAGGGAACCAGACAGGAAAATGCAGACGTCAAGCAATTGAGCAATGGAGCCACTTGGTGAATAAAAAAGAGCATGAGAGAAAGGCACTTACAACAAGATCGAAAATTAGTTATTCTTTAAAAATAGCAAAGCAAAATGATTAATGGGTTGATAATGGTTTGATTTTGTTCTCGATTAATTGATAGCTTTTTTATTTTGTAAGATCTTCTTGCATTTCAAAAACAGAATAGTATTGAAAAAAGTCAAAACTTGAAATATTCTTTGATTCTACTTTAAAGGCCATGTTTCATCATGGTCCCAAGACATTGCAAAATTAATTTAAAGAGTGAGTGTCCTCCAAACTGAAGTGTCAGATTTACCACTGTTTGGGATTACTGTTGTGTTTGAGTTAGATAGTTCTGGGTTCAAATACATTTTCAACTATGGCGAAGACTTCAAGAAAGTGCTGTATTGTCTGAGGTGCTTTCTTTCAGATGCGTCATTAAACCACAGAACTGATTGTTCTCTTAAGTGAATTTAAAAGGTTCAATAGCACCATTTCAAACAAAAGCAGGCAAGTTATCTTCAGAGTGCTGACCACTTTAACTCTCTTTGGACATTGTAAAAACAAGTTAGAGAGTTATTATTGCATTGCAACTTGTAGAACAAGTTAGGGCCTGATAATGAACATGAAAATTGTGAGGAGAGATTGTTCCTGTGCTCATTGCTTCTAGTGCAGACAGCACATGTGCAGCCTGTTAAATTCAATGCTTGGTGCATGGCACCAGCTTGTAGTAAGATGATGGATGGCCATGCCTCTGATCGGGTAGAGCAAGGTGTGCAACATTGTGAGGGACAAGCGTAAGCTAAAGGTGTTTGTATTGCTTAAAGCCACCCTGTATCTGTTAAAACAACCTGCATTCTTGCTGAGGTCGGACATGAGTCAACCTATAACTAATTTTGATTGTAAAATACAGAAAAGTGGCATTACATGGCAGAGAGTGCTACTCCAAGATTTTCCTGAGCTCCTAGATGCTTTATGCAAAGAGGAGAGATTGTGTCCCAAGGAGACGCTCAAGTGATTATAAGACTTGTTGCGATGGTGGTCAATATTAATATTCTAATCAAGGAATTGGTAGCACTGTAAAAAGTTTAATACTTGGCACAGGTAATCAAACTCAGTGATATGTCTTCAAATGCTACATTTCAACAACAACTTGCCTTACACATTGCTCTCAGTACATAACCCGCATGTACTCACACCACTCATACATCAAGAACTCATTCCTAACATGCCATGCTTCACCTCACCATCATGCACATATCCACATCTTGCTGCACACCACCAGCTGTTAGTCTATGATAACACCATTCAAGCACACTGTAATTATGACACCCTCCCCTTTACATGGTGAAATAATTTGGCACATAACTGGGAGGCAGTCGAACTGACAGGAAGCAGGCAAATCTATTGTCCTGGCTTCAGTGGAGGGGATTATTTTCACCAATGCTAACACAGCCATCAGTAAGATTATGGCCACTTGTAGGGCTAAAACCACTAAGGAAGATGAACCCTTTATTCTGAATTCTGATTTTCACAACTCACTTTCCAAATCCCACATTCCCTGCTGTTTTACAATCAACATGGGGGAAAGAAAAGACAATCCCTGGTCATACTAACATTGGGAGTACTTTGCTTTTCTTTCACTTTGAAAGTAATTAATTGACTGTGAAGTGCTTTGGGGCATCATTAGATGTGAAAGGTCCTATTACTTAGTTTTCTTTTTCTAACAGAGTATTAAGATTGCTGGAACACTACTTCGGGGAATGACAGTGGCTGTATGGAGCACGCAGTTGATGTACTTTTCAGGATGACTATTTATTTATGCTTATAACCTTGCTATTCTGAAAATGGCCTTTCTTGCTATTGGCCTGTCTGCCAACCAGCTTAGCCTGCTGTATTCCATGTTGTATTCCAAAAGTGATGTTGTTCAAAGTCAGGTCTTCTACTCCTGTGACACCATCTGCAGCTCCCCAAAAAGATAGACAACGGCCTTCCACCATATATATATATTGTAAGGACTGAGAGAGTGCAGCTTAGAAGAAGAAGGGCAGGGCAAGGGCATACAGAATATAGAGATTGGGGAATTCACAAAGTTAATTTGTTGCGTTTTAAAATTGAAAATGGTCTGGAATGGCCCCGAATGTTCGTTTGTGGTGGCTTTTCATTTGCATCATGATCAAACAGAGTTCATGATAGTCTGAAGGTGGGTGTACCACTGTAAATGAATAGGTAATGGAGGCGGCCTTTGTTAATATCACAGTCAAATAAATCAATTGCAGGTAGCTCAGCTGGAAAGAACTGTATTGTTTATCTAGTCTTCCTCATCACCCTTTCCGACCACTCCTTCCTCCTCTCTGCCCACTCCTTCCCCACAGTCTTTCTCCTCGTCTGGCTGGAAATAGCTGTTGGCAAGGGCTGTGCCCTTATGATGTTGAACAGCATGCAACAGAGAACCAACAATCTCGATACGTGCTCTGCCAAATAATGCAGGGCTCCTTCACTGTGATCCAGGAAGCAAACACATTGTTTAAATGCTTCATAGGCCGTCTCTAACAGATTTCCTGCAACAGCACAGCTCGCATTATCTGCCTGGTGTCCGAATGTACATGGGTGTTGCAGCAGAGATATGAGCTATAGTACCAAGGGATAGTACTTATATCCCACTTGCCACAAACGCGTGTGAGTTAATCTATCCCTCCACAATTTTGTATGCAGTTTTAAGGATAGCTGAAATTTGTTGATGAGAGTACTAGCGCTTCTTTGTCTATAAATTGTTCCTTGGGGTAATACCCTTGGCCTAACCATCTTCAGCTGCTCTAACAATGACCTTCCCTCGAATTTAAAATCAATAGTGGAAATACTTGCAGATGACTCCACAATGTTCAGGACCATCAGTGGCTTATCAGACTTCACTGAAGCACTTCATGCCCAAATGAAGCAAAATCCAGACAATATCCAGGTTTGACCTAACAAATGGCAATTCACATTCATGCTACACAAATACCAAGTAACAACAATCACAACAAGAGAAAATTTAATCATTGTCCTTTAACACGAATCACCACCCCTGTATTCCCACTATTAACATTCTGGGGTTAAAACTGATCATAAACTGAGCTGGTCCAGCCATGTATGTATGCGAAAGCTACAACAGAAGATCAGAGACTCAGAATCTTACTTCCTGTCTCCTCCAAAGCCTGTCCATCATCTGCAAGGCACAAGTCAGGAGTGTGATGGAATGTGCCCTAGTTGCCTAGATTCATGCAGCTCCAACAACATTCATGAAGCTTCATATTATCCAGGATAAAACAGACCGCTGGACTGGCACCACATCTACAAATCCATGCTCTCCATCATTGACACACAATAGCAGTCACGTGTACCATCTACTAGATAAACTGCAGAAATTATCCAAATCCATGATCACTACCACCGAGGAGGGCAAAGGCTGCAGATACCACCACCTGCATGTTTTTCTTCAAGCCACTCACCATCCAGACCTGAAAAGATATCAGTGATAATGGGAACTGCAGATGCTGGAGAATCCAAGATAATAAAGTGTGAACCTGGATGAACACAGTGTTCATCCAGATTCACGCTGAAAAGTTATCACCTGCCTGTCAGTGTCCTTGTAATCTATCCCTAACAGTATTCTAGGGTTACTCACAGGAAATGGACTGCAGTCATTCAAGAAGGCAGCTGGCCGTCATCTTCTCTAGGAAGACTGGGGGTGTGCAATAAATATGGGACCACCCAGCAATGCCCACATCCCATGAATGAATTTGAAAAAAAAAGCTCCAGATCTCTGGGCGAACAGAATCTGTGACTCGGAATCTGAAGCTGCATTTCTCTTTCATCTCTTTGAAGCTAACAGGAAAATCTGACTGGATCTGACAAGATCAAAGCTTTCTCCAAGGGTAAATTATCACTTTCCATGAGGGGATATTCTTTAGTAAATTGACACTTTTTTCAAAAAAGAAATTGTTCACAAATTTATTTGCTGGTTTGCTTGTGAAATTATACATGTCAAAGCCAGCTGCAATGCTTCCATGAACTGTTTCATTGACTTAAAATTTGCCTGGCATCCCTGATTAAATGTACATTATTTGACTATCACACTTTTATTTGACTTGAAATAACTTTCACCTTGCTACCATATTAAGTGCAGAAATGTTCTCTGTGAGCTGCTCGGATATTCAGCTCTGAGGAAGTAGATGAGTATAAACTTCTTATTGGCTCTGCTGTCACTGTTTCTTCACACACAAGTATGCCTAGAACCCTCATAGCTCAGAAATTCTGACCCGATTAAAAGATACCTACATAGCTTTCAATGACTTCTGCACTGGATGTTCCCGAATAGGGACCTCTTGTTACAAGCCTGCCCAGAACCATCAAGTTCTGTTTTAAACATTTGTGGATGTGGGCATAGCTGGTTGGCCAGCATTAATTGTCCATCCTTCGTTGCCCTTGAGAAGGTGGTGATGAGCTGCCTTCTTGAAACACTGCAGTGCAGTTGCTATGAGTTGACTCACAATGCCATTAAGGAGGGAATGCCACGATTTTGACCCAGTGAAAGTGAAGGAACAGCAACATATTTCCAAGTCAGGATGGTGAGTGGCTTGGAGGAGAACTTGAAGATGGTGGTATTCCATATATCTGCTTTCCTTGTCCTTTTAGATGGAAGTGGTCATGAGTTTGGAAGGTGCTGTCTGAGGATCTTTGGTGAAATTCTGTACCTGCTGCTACTGAACGTCAGTGGTGCAGGGAGTGGATACTTGTAAACATAGCGCCATTCAAGCTTTATCCTGGATAGTGTCAAGCTTCTTGAGTGTGGTTGGGACTGCACTCATCCAGGCAAAGGGGGAGTATTCCATTATACTTTTGACTTGTAGATGGTGGACTGATTTTAAGTAGTCAAGAGGTGAATTACTTGCCACAATATTCTTAGCTCCTGACCTTCTCTTGTAAACATGGTATTTATGTGGTGAGCCCAGTTGTGTTTCTGGTTAATGATAACCCCCAGGATGTTGATTGTGGGGAATTCCATGGTGGTAACATCATTGATGCCAAGGGACAGTGGTTAGATTGCCTCTGATTGTAATGGTCATAGCCTGGCATTTGTGTGGTATGAGTGTTGCTTGCCAGTTGTCAGACCAAGCCTGGATATTGCCCAGACAATGTTGCATTTGAACATGAACTGCTTCATTGTCTGAGGAGTCACGAATGGTGCAGAACATTGTGAAATTGTCAGTGAACATCTCCACTTCTGACCTTATGATGGTCATTGATGATGCAACTGACAGTAGTTGAGCGTAGAACACTCCCTTGAGGAACTCCTGCAGACCATCATTTTATATGTCAGGTATGACTTCAAGCACTGGAGATTTTGCCCCTGATACCCATTGTTTCCAGTTTTGCTAAGGTTTCTTGATGCCACACTCTGTCAAATGCAGTTTTGATATCAAGGGCTGGCAGTCTCACCTCACCTCTGGAATTGGGCTCTTTTGTCCATGTTTGAACCAAGGCTGTAATGAGATCAGGAGCTGAGTGGTCCCAATGGAACCCAAACTGAGTGTCACAGAGCAGATTATTGCTGATCAGTTGCTGCTTGATAGCACTGTCAATGACCCCTTCCATCACTTCACTGATGATCGAGAGTAAACTGACGGAGCAGTAATTGACCGTGTTAGATTTGTCCTGCTTTATGTATATAGGACATAGCTGGGTAGTTTTCCACATTGTCGGGTAGATGCCAGTGTTGTAACCATACTGGAACCGCTTGGCTAGGGGGAGCAGCAAGTTCTGAAGCACAAGTCTTCAGTACTATTGCCAAAATGTTGTCGGGGCCCATTGCCTTTGCAGTATCCAGCATCTCCAACTGTTCCTTGATATGACATGGAGTGAACCAAATTGCCTGAAGACTGGTATCTGTAATACTGCTGGAGGAGTCCAAGATGGATCATCTATTTGGAACTTCTGGCTAAAGATTGCTGCAAGTGCTTCAGTGTTATCTTTTGCACTGATATGCTAACCTCTTTCATCATTGAGGATGGGGATATTTGTAGAGCATCATCCTCCATTAATTGTGCACCATCATTCATGACTGGATGTGGCAGGACTGCAGAGCTTAGATCTGATCCATTGGTTGTGGGATCGCTTAGCTCTGACTATCACTTGTGGCATATACTGTTTGGCGTGCAAGTAGTCCTGTTTGGTGGCTTCATCAGGTTGACACCTTATCTTCAGAGTATGCTTGGCCCTGCCCCTGGATGCCGTCCTGCACTTTTCATTGAACAAGGGGTTGAACCCCGGCTTGATGGTAATTGTTGAATGGGGGATATGCTGGGCCATGAGGTTACAATTCTGCTGCTGTGGATGGCCCACAGCACCTCATGAATGCCTAGCCTTGAACTGCTAGATCTATTTCAAATTTGTCCCATTTTGCACAGTGATAGCGCCACATGACATAATGGATATTATTCTCAATGTGAAGGCAGGACTTCGTCTCCACAAGGAATGTGTAGTGGCCACTGTTACCGAGACTGTCAAGGAGAGATATATCTGCAGCTGGCAGATCGGTAAGGATGAGGTCAAGTATGTTTTTCCATCCTGCTGGTTCCTTTAGTACCCGACCAGCTCAATCAGTAGTGCTGTTGCTGAGCCACTCTAGGTGGTGGACATTGAAATCACCCACCACATTTCATGGCCTTGCCATCCTCAGTGCTTCCTCTAAGTGTTGTTCAACATGGAGGGGTCATCAGCTGAGGAAGGGCGGTATGTGGTAATCAGCAGGATGTTTCCTTGCTTATGTTTAACCGGAAGCCACGATACTTCATGGGGTCTGGAGTCAATGTTGAGGACTCCCAGGACAGTTCCCTCTCAATTGTACGCCACTATGTTGCCACCTCTGCTACAGGACATACCCAGAGAAGGTGCCCGGGATATTTTCTGTAAGTTATGATTCTGTGTGTATGAATATATCAAGCTGCTACTTGACTAGTCCGTGAGATAGCTTCCCAATTTTGACACTAGCCCCCAGATGTTAGTAAGGAGGACTCTACAGGGTCGACAGGCAGTTTCTACCATTGTTTTTTTCAGTGCTTAGATCGGTGCCAGATGATCCGTCTGGTTTCATTTCTTTGAGACTTTGTTGCAATTGGTACAATAGAATGGCTTGCTAGGCCATTTCAGAGGGCAACTGAAAGTCAACTACATTGCTGTGGATCGGAGTCACATGTAGGCCAGGCCTGGTGAGTGTGGCAGATTTCCTTCCCTGAAGCACATTAATGAGCCAGATGGGTTTTTCTGACAATTGACAACAATTTCATGGTCATCAGTCACTTCTTAATTCCAGATTTATGCCCAAAACATATCCACAGACATGAGCACAAGAAGAAGATACTTTAGCTGTTACTGTAAGTCAGAACTTACTATATTAACTATTATCATGGAGAGCAGTACTTAGAATGAATATGTAATAAATAACATTCCATTGAAATCTGAGCTGAAGTTTGTCCCTCACTTTGCCTTCTACTTGAACAATCTCTCCCAAACTCAAAGGCATCAAACCACATGACAAAAAGAATGTGGGTGTTGGGTTTGATAGGATCAAGTTCAGTTGAGTTTGAGGGGTGTTGGTAGTATTGATTAGTGGGGGCGCAAGGGTATGTCGCACTTTCAATGGTGAGTGATATGTTAAATTTAATGGTTAACCAGGGTTTAGGGAAGATTTTTGATCTTGCAACATTTCCTGGCTAACAACATAAGCTTAAGCAAGTCTGAACACTATTACTGGAACTCTGTTGAAACAGAGGGATTCAGGTGTAGGGGAATTGCCCATCAGAAGTTTCAATCTTCTGGGCAATTTCTTGCTGCCAACCACAATGAGGTTTATCCATGGTGAAAATGTGCAACTGAAGCTCAAGTTGCTGCAACAACTATATGTTTATTTTCTTGATCAGTAACCATACCCACAAGCCTGACTGACACAGAACAATTGAAAATTTATATCAGCAATAAAGAGGAAAAGCAGAGGAAATGCTGACTGTAATGATTTAGAAGAATATTAACATATTACAAAACGAGGATGTCCTGGTTGTGTCAATGGCAGAATCTGCTTCAAATTAAGAAGCAAAAGAGATGTTATTACATTGCTCGGTGTATTCTATATCTGAACAACTAGTGGGAGCTATATGGAGGAAGAAATTTTCAGGGAAATTACACAGTGGTGCAAAAATCTTTGGATAACAGAGGTCTTTAATTTTACTAATATAAACTTAAATCACAGTAGTGCAAAGCATAGAAAAGAGGAGTGAGTTATTTGTAAAACTGTGTGCTCAAAAGAATTTCCTTGTGTGTTTCTGGACCAACAATGCGATAGTAATTGTTTGATTGTGCTCAGGGGAATGTGATGTTTTAACTGGAATTCTGGGTGATCCTATTGGAAAAAATAAAATATAAAATTCTTGAGGGATATAACAGGGTAGACATTGGAAAGATTCTTCCCCTAGTTGGGGATATAAAACCAGTGATCAGAATAAAAGGTCACTGATTCATGATTGGGTGAAAGCATTTCTTCATCACTAGTGAAAGAGTTTTGAATTATTAGAACACAAATAATGGGCAGAATGGCCTCCACTACACCATAAAAATTCTGTGATTCTGTGTCACGCCCATGAAAGTATTTGGATGTATTTCATAATTAATATTTTTGCATCAAATGTATATTTGTCTTTGATATCTGACAGCATTTATTGCTCATTCCTATTTGGCCTTGGAGGTGGGTTGCCTTCTTGAACCACTGGAGCCATTATGCTGCAGGTAGACCCACAATTCCATTAAGGATGATGTTCCAAGATGTTGACCCAGCAACCTAGAAGAAAAAGTGATATATTTCTAAGTCAAGATGATGAGTATCTTGGAAGGAAATTTTCAAGTGGTAGGGTTCCCGTGCACCTGCTGCCATTGCACCTCAAAATGGAGATGGCTTTGGGTTTGGAATGTGCTATCTAAGGATTCTTGGTGAATCTGGGCTGTACATGCTTTGGCTACTGAGTATTCAATAGTGGAAGAAATGGATGTTTGTGGATATGGTACCATCAAGCAAACTGCTTTGTCCTACAGGGTGCCAAATGTCTTGAGTGTTGTTGAAACTGGACTAATTCTGGTAAGTAAGGAATATTCGATCAAAGTTTTGACATGTGCTTTGTGGACAGGCGGGTAGGCTTGGGGCCGGTGGGAGGTAGTGCAGTCGAGAGGTAAATTACTCGCTGCAGGATTCCTAGCCTCTGATCTGCTCCTTGTAGCCACTTAATTTTTATGAATAGTACAGTTAACTTTCCACTCAGTGTTCATACCCAGGACCTTGATATTGTGTTGATTCAGTGAAGTTAATGTTATTAAATGTCAAAGGGCAGTAGTCAGATGGTATGTTATTGGAGATGATCATTACTATTTGCATGGTACAAATGTCACTTGTCATTTCATGTCCCAACCCTGGATATTGTCCAGATTTTGCTGGTCATGAATGTAGACTGCTTTATTGTGTTGGAGGTAGCATGATCGGCATTGATCATGGTCTAATCACCAGCAAACATCTCCACTTCTGACCTCATGATTGAGAGAAAGTCATTGATGAAGCATTTGAGGATGTTTGGGCCTCAGACGCTTCTGGCATGGGAGAAAGGAATTAACGGGCATCTTTAAAATCTCTTGACATTTTCATATAACGTTGTTTACTGACTACTATACTTCAAAATAATATTTATTCAAATGATTCTGTTTAATTTAAAATAAATTTTCAGTTATTCACAAATGGATTATGCAGAGTTAGTGGCATTTATAGTGTTATTGAAAATGTATATTTTTTATTGTGGCAAATCTATTTTCAGCGTCTTTACCAATTCATTGAAAGTTGACTCACACAAGTTCTTCTTCCATTTAAGAGCTCTGTGTTACCATTCCTATTGCATTATGATTAACTAATGGAGCAATACATTTTCAGAACGAATTTTTTTAACATGTTGTGTGCATGCAAATAAATGACAATGGATTTTCTATGCACTTTGTCATGAGATGATGCCCTTTAAGAATTCCACTTACTGCATGGGATAAAAAATGAGCCATTTATTGGTAAGAATTAGTGCCATGAATCAGGCTCATCTGTTAGGTTCTGAAACATAGTCAGGATTTCAAGAAATGTGGATACAGATATAATATATTAAAAAGGTTTGATCTATAATAAGTGAGATGTTAAATCAACACATAAAGAACTCAACATTTGGCAGATGATGGTCTATAGACGTCTAATGTTTGGCCTTTAGAGAATTTATTTGCTTTCAGCTTTTATTCCTACATTCCCTGGTTGGATTTACTTTTAATATCCATAAGTCAAGGAAGTCCCAACAGGAGGATATAGAAAGTTATTCTTTACTGGAGAAAGACACTCTACAAAATAGTGTGATAATAGTAATATATCAGAAATTGTTACCATTGTAAATAACTCAGATTTGTGGACTGGCTTAAGATTGAACTGAAACAGGTGATCAGCCATCTCTCTCCCAACCTCGAGTCATTGACAAGAGGATTCCTGTGCCTCGTCATGCTAACCATTGCTCTGAGGCATATCGCCTTGTACTCCTTTTCATGCAAGCATCTTTGTGACCTTGAAATTATCCAGTTTCAGAAATTGATAGGTTTGACCACTAATAAATGTCACAAATCTTCAGCTACCACGAACAGCTAAACTTTTCACTCATTAGGAAATCTGCTTGTTCTGTCTGGAATGAGCCTTATCTCTCAGTTTTAGTAAACCTTGGCTCCCTGTCAGTCTGCTCACATAAGCTTATGATATTTACAGATCATAATTCTGTGATTGGCCTGCACATTGTTTTGCTGACAAATCTTACATCACACATCTAGTACACAATCTCTTTTAAATCAGAACTAACCCAGGCATACATTGTTACAATTGCAGTCTACCTCCTACAGAGTTATAACAATGTAAACTTACATCTCTCTTCAGAAAACACTGAAGCCACCATTCAATCATTTGATATTTCCACAGGGAAAGGTGCATTTTTTTTTTCTCATTTCGGTCGACACGGCAAATTTAGCTTTGCTACATGTTCAGACCATAATTTGTAGTACTACTAATGCAAAACAATCAGCACTTCAGTATCTGTTGCAATTAATCCTCTCAAACTGAAGTACTTCTGGAATCCGTGGAAATGCTGTTATACATAGAAATTCGGAAGCCTCAGCTTCTCCAAGAGTATACTACTGTCACCCCCCCATTATGAAATCAATTCAAAATAGGTAAATGGAAGATCATTTTCTCTTTTACGCAATTAGGCTTGCTGTAAACCATTGCAAGTGTGATACATTGATGAGTTGGAGAACATGGCTGGATTCTGCAGTCAGTGGTAATTGACGGTTGTGCCATTGACATCAAGGAAAGCTGCCAAAAAAAAGCAATCCCTTTGTATTGGACTTCATTTCTTTCAATGTCAATTTTCACCTGATGCTAATTCAGGGAATCTCCTGTTGTGTAGCAGAAATGATATCAGCAAGCAGAGTAAAATGCTAATCGTACAGAAGTATTCTCACAGACTATAAAGCAGGCAGTAATATGGAGTGATTTTCTTTGTTGTTGAAAATAATTGGAGAATAAATGTGAGATTAAAGTAGGTACTGAGATTTTACAAGTTATTTTTCAAATTGCTTTAGAAACATGGATTTATTTTATTGTAACTAAGAAATTTGACATGCTGTACAGTATAAAGTGTATTTTTTTGGGCCCAATAAGGCTGTCCAGCAGCAACTTTGAAGTTCAATCACAGTTGAAAACCTAGCTCCAGGTCATCAACAACTTGCATCTTTTTCAAGGGCTTTTGCAATGGGATTAGTGGTTTAAAAGGCAAATATTATCAATTCAGTGATTTCTGTTTGATTTCTATCAAGGGAAGCAAAGAATCACTAATAACAGTTTCCCCACTGGCAGGGTTAACTGCATATGCAGGAAATTCAGCAGGTAGAAGTTGCATTTCCTTGATTGGGTCGGCATCATGATTCATGACCTCCTGTGCCCATGAACGTGGAGGGTGGAACCATGCAATTTCATGCATCCACTTCAGCCACATTTATACCTGAGTCCAACATACAGTTGGGATCTGCATAAAGTGAGCCTATGGGCACAAGTGATTTGCTGATTTTTTGCACCTTCAGGTTTCAAGCAGGAAGTGTCAGAAAAGTTATTATATGGATAACTGGTGTGTGACAGTCAGATATTCATTGTGAGATTTTTTTTTAATTCTTTGAGTTGGGTTTTCCCTATTGTAGTGAAGCATAATTCATCAGTGTTGCATCATTCACAGATTAGTAGGGTATTTGAGGTGGGCTTAGACCATTGCAAAACATGTTAATCTTATATTATTGTTAAGCATAAGGTCACAATAGTATTCCTGTTCAATATAACAGAAACCATACTTTCAAACATTTGTATATTTCTGACATTTACAGGCTTCCAATGGCATGAGGATATACCTCAGCATAACTCTAACACTAACAAAATACTAACTGGAAATAGTCAGCACTGCACTGGACACAAACTGTGCAAATCCTCTAAAGCATTGCAAACAGTGTTGCCAAAAATCAATTTATTGCTATATAATCTTCCATCATATTCTAGTGCATATAATGATAATGAGTACTAACAATGTTGCCAAAATCACTGATGTAACATCTGAGCATCTTTATTAGAGACAACAAAGTGTGGAGCTTGATGAACACAGCAGGCCAAGCAGCATGTTAGGAGCACAAAAGCTGACGTTTCAGGCTTAGACCCTTCATCAGAAAGGGTCTTTATAATTTGCTTCTGATACATAAACTTTTACTTTAATCAGATGTGCATGTCCTAATCATTTATATCACCGTAAAATTTTAATTAAATATAAAACGATTTTGTGAATTTGACTTCTCTAGTTGCAGTTTGTGAGAATACCTCAATGTGATTTGATGCTTACAATGCTTGTTGACATCACTACCCTTGCACATTTGGAAGTCTCACTGAATTGGCATTCAAATTGTCTGTGGGATCAGGGAAATCCACCACACAATCGGTACCAGATCTTCATGGGTGTCTTTCTTAGATTTCAACACAAGGTGCCATCATTTTTCTGCTAAAAATCAGAGCGTTACGTGGCAAGCACACTGATAGCTATTGGCAATATGTACAAACTTAGTCCAATGAGAAGGAGGACTTGTTTCAGAGGCTGCAAGTGTCAGCAACAATCTTCCATAAAAACCTGAACTGCCTGAGGCACCAACGCTTACGCATGTTGAGAAAACTGACCCACTGTCTGTCAGCCCCGACTTGAGGGTCTTTCATGCCTGGAGTTGGATTTCCATGTCCATCCTCTGCTCTCTGGAGTAACTTGTAGCTGAAGAGAAATTTGCTGTTGTCACTGTCGGTCTTGTTTCTCCTATTATCCCCCATCAAATGTAGAAGGTAGACTTACATAATCTGTTCTTGTTGCAGAGTGAAGGTTTGCTGGAAGGGAAATGCAACTTAAATTGAAGGAAATGTGAAAGAGATTAAGCAATTTCCAAGAAGGTGGGAATCACCTGTCAACAATAATAGTGCTCTGACAGAAATACAACAAACATCAGCCTTACACATGGCCATGCTTGGAGCTCTGGTTTCATTCATCATAGCCATCATAACCTTTCAGTTTTACTGAAGCATTCCCCTCTGCTCAATCACCTCCTTCTCCCACTGCTGATGGGTCAGGAACTCAATTCTTAGGCTGTTATAGCCAGAATCGAGGGTTTCAAATGCACTTAATTTCCTGTTATTATAATGAAGTGCCCTAGTTCTCTATTTACCTACAGGTGAACCCCAGAGGAGGGTGGAATAGTGTTGGGATTTCAATCCAAGGCTACTTTTTTTAATACACTGTATCCATCCAAACTTAGTTCGCCTGCCTCAGCAAATGTGCCCTCAGAAGCAGTGCCATTGATGTGTAATTCAGCAAGAGAAAAAAAACTGTTCCAAAGCTATTAAAGCAACAGACCAGACTTTCATAATTGCAGTTCAAAGTAAGCATATCTCATAATGCTTAGTCTATTAAATACAAGATTTGTTTTTTGTTGTAAGTTTGTTTTTGAAATTGAAAGCAGGCCACATAGAAACTGAGACTTCAGTAAATGTTTCAAAATGCCCCATCAAGTGGCATTTGCATTTTGTACAGAAACTATTCACAACTTGGATTTTCAGTTTGTAAAGTGTTGGAATTGTAACGATTTTGTAAAGTAGTTTCGTATTTTACCCTTTGATCTGTATTCTAAGTGATCAGGCATTAGCGTTAACTA
Organism: Stegostoma tigrinum; assembly: GCF_030684315.1. Lineage (NCBI taxonomy): Eukaryota > Metazoa > Chordata > Chondrichthyes > Orectolobiformes > Stegostomatidae > Stegostoma > Stegostoma tigrinum. Next base: position 56,877,331 of record NC_081368.1, on the reverse strand, counting down.
ATTCATTAAAGCAGAATACATAATTGAATGAATGTATTCGTGGCCACCATCATTTATGTGAAAATTGCACCATGGCTTCAGGTGAATGCTATGGCAGAATGTGAACATTTCTTTCAGTTGGTAATAATGGCATCTTTCCATTTGATGCACTGTTCAACTGCATAGATCAGTGTGAGCTTCTTTTACTTGGACAGTGTATATGAATGAAACTTAACATACAAAGTTGGGGAGAATAATTACAAACATTTTCTAATAGTGTGGGAAGTAGCAATTACTGCCAAATAATTTATCTGGTTCTAAAAGTAATGCCAAAATGTAGGAAGTTTTATTCCAGCTGTTTTAAAATGTGATTGTTATGATAATGATTAATTACTTCACTAAATGTCTTGAAACTTTATCTCTAGCACAAGTATGAACTTTGTTCCCTTGCCTTTGCCTTCATATCTCTCCTTGATTACGATCTGAACTTAGAGACTGAACCAGTCTACTTGGAGCATCAGTGTTACACTTCACCTGAAATTAGCTTTCAATCGCATGACTACGATGTTACGAAAATTCCTTATGCCTCTTCCTGAACATCACCCGGCTCTATACATGCTAATGTTATTCCACTGATGAAAGCCTTATCCATATCTCTGACTTGGAGTCATAGAGATATCCAGCATGGAAAGAGACCCTTTGGTCCAACGTGTCCATGCCGGTTATATATTTTATATAAATCTACTCCCATTTGCCAGAATTTGGCCCATATTCTTCTAAACCCTTCCTACACCCCTCAGATGCCTTTTAAATGTTGTACTCATATCTACCTTCACCACTTCCTCTGATAGCTCAATCCATACAAGCACTACCCTCTGTGTGAGAAAGGTACCCCTTAGCTCTCTTTTGTGTCTTTCCCCTCTCACCTTAAACCTATGCCCTCTAGTTTTGGACTCCCCCACCTCACTGGAAAAAGAATTTGTCTATTTACCCTATCCATACCCCTCATGATTTTATAAACCTTTATAAGGTCACCCCTCAGCCTTTGACACTCCAGGGAAAAAAGCGCCAGCCTATTCAGCCTCTCCCTGTAGCTGAAATCCTCCACCCAGGCAACATCCTCATAAATCTTTTCTGAACGCTTTCTAGTTTCACAACATCTTTCCTATTGGAGGGCAACCAGAATTACACACATTGTTCCAAAGGTGGCTGAACCAATGTCCTGTACAGCCACAATATGACCGCCCAACTTCTGTACTCAATTCACTGATCAATAAAGGTAGTTTGAGACTTGACTGTTCGCATGTATTCCTCACCGTGCTCCTATATTTTACTTTCTGGAAAGTTGAATTCATCCTAAATTCTGCTGCTCCTCTCAGCACTTGGTACTTCTGGCTGAAGATGTTTGGAATCACAATGTTTTATCAAAAATGTGTACACAGCAATACACAAATTTAAGCAAATAACTTTTTCCTCTCCTGTTCATTGGTTTTCTTGTGGGTTTTTTTAAATTTATTCATGGGACATGATGTCATTGGCTAGGTCAGCATCTATTCCCCACCCCTAATTACTTTTGAGAAGAACATGATGCAGGCCTCATTAGAGTCTCGGCCCAAACATGGGCTGGATAAGTTTACATAGAATTTATGTTACAGAAACAGGACAATTGGCCTAGCTAATCTAAAATAATACTTCTACTCATCTAAAATCTTTTACCTTATATCTTCCATCTCACATGGGGAAGTGATGGCCTACCGATATCATTGCAGGACTGTTAATTCTGAGACCTGGGGACCCAGGTTCGAGCTACACTACAGCTGATGGTGAAATTTGATTTCAATGAAATATCTGGAATAAAGAATCTAATAATGACTATGAATCAATTGTCGATTGTCTGAAAAGCTAAAGTTCTATAGGGAAGGAAACTGCAATCTTTACGTGGCCTGGTCTGCATGTGACTCCACACCCACATCAATGTGGTTGATTCTGAACTGCCCTCTGCGCAATTAGGGATGGGCAACAAATGCTGCTGAGCCAGCAGAGGCCTCATCCCATTAATGAATAAAAAAAATCATAACTCTCTTCCCTTCCTCCTTTATACTTTGTCTAGCTGCTTGCAGCTATCCTACTGACTTCAAGTACACACTGGGCCTGGTCTAAATCTTCTCAGCCCCTGATCTTTGTGGGAAATAAAAGTTGGGAAAATTTTCGTAAGACGGCCAATGAGAAACCACTCAACAGCAGAACAAAAAATAATTCCACTTTCCAATGAAGTTTTGAATGTCAAGGTGAGATTCTTGCTAGTAAGCAACATGAAGCCTATTTGCATATATCAGCATGTATTAACATATAATTATTACCCTTTTATAATCCACATTAATATGTAGTTTCCCATTCTTCCACCCACCAAATAGATATGGAAGATGATAACTCCCAACCCAGAAATTAGAATAGTTATTTGGTGACTTCAGCTCACTGCTTGCTCATCTGGGTCTCCATCTTGGACACCAGGCACTAACATCTCTGAGCACACTCCATGGAAGGCAACTGCACACATCCACCATCTATAGGCATTGGCATCTGACACTTTCCAGCCTCAGGCCAGCAACTCAGTGCTGCTTACCCATTCTCTTAGTGCCTACTCACTTTGTGCTTACTTCGATGCACACACCTTGCCCTGTCTTTTTGAGCTTTGCCTGCTTAGCTGGAGGTTAAAAATTACAATACTTGGCCTTGTTTTGCTGATGCCACCATGCCGCATCAGTTCTTTATGTGCACCATGTTCCAGCCATATACAGGCTGAACACACTGCACTTGCTTCAAACAAATGGCCAAAGTCTAAAGGAAGTATTCCATAGTGAAGTGAAGGGAGGAAGACTTCAGTCAAAGAACAAAGAAAATTACAGAACAGAAACAGGCTTGTTGGCCCGCCAAGACTGCGCCAATCCAGATCCTCCATCTAAGCCTGTCACCTATTTTCCAAGGATCTGTATCCCTCTGCTCCCTGCTCATTCATGTATCTGTCTAGATACATCTTAAATGATGCTATTGTGCCTGCCCTCTCACCTTGAAATCATGACCGCTAGTAATTAAGTCCCCCACTCTGGGAAAAAAAAAAGCTTCTTGCTATCCCCCCTGTCTATACCTCTCATGATTTTGCAGACTTCAATCAGGTCCCCCCTCAGCTTCCTTCTTTCGAATGTAAATGATCCTAATCTATTCAACCTCTCTTCATAGCTAGTGCCCTCCATACCAGGCAACATCCTGGTGAACCTCCTCTGCACCCTCTCCAAAACATCTACATCCTTTTGGTAATGTGGCGACCAGAACTGTACACAGTATTCCAAATGTAATCGAACCTAAGTCCAATACAACTGTAACATGACCTGTCAACACTTGTACTCAATACCCCGTCTGATGAATGAAAACATGCCGTATGCCTTCTTTTCCACTCTATCAACCTGTGTTTCCACCTTCAGGGTACAATGGACCTGTACACCAAGATCCCTCTGTGCATCACTTCTCCCCAGGGCTTCTCCATTTACTGTATAGATAGTAGGAATTACCACTTCAACTCCCTCTTCCACTCCCTGGACAACATGTCCACCCTGGGCCTCGTCCAGTGTCACAAAGTTGCCACCCAGAAACTGGAGGAACAACACCTCATATTCCACCTTGGAACCATGCAACCTAATGGACTCAATGTGGGCTTTACTAGCTTCAAAATCTCCCCACCCCCCGACCTCATCTCAAGACCTGCATCCCCCATCCCCACCTTCTTGACCTGTCCAATTTCCCTCCCACCTATCCGCTCCTCCAAACTCACTGACCAATCCCCACCCCCACTTCCTACCTATACTCATCTTTACTAGCTTCATTCCCACCTCCTTGACCTGTCTGTCTTCTCTCCCTCTTATCTGCTCCACTATCCACCGTCTATCACTGCCCCCACCCCATATCTATTTATTTCAGAGCCCCCTTCCCCTTCCACTTGAAGAAGAGTCCAGACCCAAAAGGTCAGCTTTCCTGCTCCTCCGATGCTGTCTGGCCTCCTGTGTTTATCCAGCTCCACAACTTGTTATCTCAGATTTCAGTCATGGTGTCCCAGGGCAGTAAGTCAAGGGCAGCCATCAATATGAGCCCAGGGGCTCAGGCGTAGTCAGTAAGCCGCTAGGGGTCATGAAGATCAGAGTGCCTGTCTCTCTGCAGGGGAATGGGCAACAGTCAAGTCTGTAGGTCTAGTGCAACTAGTCCACAGTTGGGAGGTCAGTCAGGGAACTGCACAGAAACAATCATTTCATTGTTTGCTTAGGATTGTCCATCTACTTTGATCAAGGGGCTGGACCATGGCCGGGACTCGAGACCTTTCTTTAAAAGTCAAGGCGTCATTATCAGGAGCATTGCTGTGGAGGGAAGCTTGGGAGCTGAGTTGTGGGGAATGGAATCAGCATGCTGGGATGCAGAGGCAACTATGATTGTGTTGGGAAGGCAATGGGACATTGAAGAAGAAAGAATAAAGCAGGACTGGGGGCAACAAGAGCCAGCAATACCCTGCCTTCAATTGGAGCTCAATGGACCACTACATGCACTATGTGGACTCAATGTGCCTGGGCCTGAGAGGGTACAGTATAGAGATGAAGAGTAGGATGGATCAGTTGGGTGGGAATGTGGGAAAGTTCAAAGTCAATGGAGCTGCTTTGCGGGATGGGGACGGCTACTTGGAAACTAATGTACATATCTGGGCGTTCAGCAAGGGCAGGAGACTCTGAAAACCTGAGACTCTCTGTGTAAGGAGCAACAGCTGTTTCTTTCATTTTGCAGCACATCAGAAGTGCACATTAGAGATGAAAATGGCTGCCACCGCACCTGACCAGACAATATAAGTTTTTAATTTTAGAAGGAAAGATCTTCACTTTCAAGGGTTGTGATGTCCCTCAAAGGAAAGCAGCGTTTGAGTGAAACCGATACAGAACTGCTGAAAGATACCTGTGAGTGTTAGATGCTGTATGTGAAACTTGGGCATAAACCTATTGTGTGGCGTCCTATTCCTGGCTCCATCCCCCCTTGACAATAATTACCATGATGCACAAGCAAACTACTGCAACCTGAAAAGATTCGCACCAGTTGCCAAAGTAGCAAGAACTTTCCAAAGCATGAACATGGTGCATGAGCTGCTCACTTCACAAATTGGACCATAAACCATTGTGTAGTGCTAAGGGTGGCTTAGCTGTACTTTTGATCTTGTACTTTTGGTCACAGCTAGAAGAGCTTTCACTTACACAGCTTATGATGACAATTAAAAAATGTCATGCTGTATTTACAATAAAGTGTGTCCCGTGCCATCCAAGGGTCTTCTCTCTTTCCCTCCCAATGTGACACAATGGAATCCCAATGGAAGGAGTCTGGTCCACCGTGGAGCATATTGGCCTTGGAATGATGATCAACCCCTCTGCAGGTTTGAACTTCCACAGGAAGAATGGATTAGAAAATTTGAATTGAATTTCCTGAAAGAAGATGTCTGGGTGAAATGTGTATGGCACCTTCTCAGTGTTCAGGAAGCTACTGGTGGGGTGCTGTATACTTGAATGGAAGGGGCAATGGAAGTAAGGTCAAGTTTGCTTATGCCATCCCCTGCTTATCTTGCCGTTGGCACTGAGCACCAATGGCTGGAGCAATGGAGTACTGTTCTGTGCACATGGCCAACAGTCTCAGAGTCGTGGACCTGGTTCCCCATGGTAGCTGCCAACCTTTTCAGGCAGGCAGTCAGATACTCACATGCTAGGGGCGGCATGACTCAATGGCAAAAGTGCAGTCGTTCAACCTCCATGCCAGTTTGCCCCAGTGCCTCTAACAAATCCAACTGCTGCTCCTATGTCCACTTGTGCATTGGGTTAAGTACCTAATAGCTAGTAGCGTGAGGTCTTGCAGGAGCCAAAAGAGATAAAGATTCAGAACAGGTTCAGGCCTTTTAACTATACATTTGCAGTACTAGTAATAAGAGAGACCACAGCAATGGACCATGTTTCTTACTTGGTTGCTGGGACATGTAGGTTTCAGCACAGCTCCCCCTGATTATTGGCATCTGATTTTGAGATGTTTTCATCTGGAATGAGACAAAGGGAGGTATTGAATGTAATGAAGGGTGTGGCACAGTTGTTGTTGCTAGTGGGAGTAAGATGATGAGGTGCCCAAAGTGAGTGAGTAGGAGGCACCAGGCACCATGCAGGGTGAAAGAATTGTGTGGGTGAGAGTAAGTGAGGGAAGATGTTGCATAGTGTAGTGAGAGCAACAGACCTGAAGCCTTAACAGAAAATGGTTGCAGTAGCAGAGAAAGGGTGCGTGTCAGTAGCTCAGAGAAGACTGTCACACTTAACCTGGTGAAGGTCACTGACCTTCATTCAATACTGCTGGGTTTTCCATCAGACTGAAAACCATGACAATTTGGGTGACAAACTTTGCTCAGATTAAGATCACTAGACTGCATATACTGAGAGCAACAGCTCTCAAAAACACACCACAGAAGCCTCATTTTTATATTTTTTAATCAGCCTTTTCAGAGATGTCATTACGCATCTCGAGAGTAGGTGGGTCTTGAACCTGGATCTCCTGGCTCAGAGTTAGGGACATTACCATTGCCATGTTAAGGCCCTTCAATGACCCTCACAAAATGTGAAATCAACAGGAAGTCAGTACAAAATTCTTTATTTGTTGTTGAGAATCCTACCTCATTAGAATGTAGCTCTTGTTGGAGATCAAGCATCTCAATCACACGCCTCTGCAAGTTAAGAGCAAACACTTCCAATTGCTTTAACAGAAGCCTTTCCTTCGTCATAAGGAAAGAAATGGATTGTATTGTGATAATTGCACACTACTCAATAGCAGAACAAAATAAAAGATGCTAACCACCTTCCCTTCACATTCAGTTGTATTATCATCACTGAATCCCCCAGTATCAACATCCTGAGAGTTACCATTGGCCAGAAACTGACTAGACCAGACACATAAGTGCAATAATAGCACACACATACAAGTGACTTGTTTCCTAACTACTGAAAAACCTTTCCCCAATGACAAGGAAATGGTCAGATCTGTGGTGAAATACACCTTACTTGCCTGAATGAATGCAATTCCAACAACACTCGAGAAACTTTACAGCTTCCATGAGAAACCAGATCAGCTTATCAATACTCCATTTGTCATCTTAAATATTTACTTCTTCCACCACTTGCACAATGTAGTTTTGTGTATGCCGTCTGTGAGACGCACCGCAGTAACTCACCAAGGCTTCTTTACCAGCACTCTTTAAAACCATGACCGCTGACTCCAAGGATGCTCCATGGGGCACTGTCACCTTTAACCTCCCCTTCAAGTCATACAGCATCCTTTAATTAGCCTGAGTGGTGAGTGAATAATCCCCTGACTCATCTCTGTGTGGCTCCCCAACTGACTTGCTGCTAATGCCTGCACTGATAACGCTACTCCCACTGAACTAAGTTTGGCTGACTCCATGGGCAATGAATGTACTGACCTCTGACCTTGGATGTTCTAATGAGCTATCTGATGGCATTCAAGCCCCTCAATTAAGTTCAGACAATGTCCCTGAATTGTTGTGTTCATACCTCCTGTCTGAAGAAAGTCCTCAGAGTCTTGACAGCCACCAAGCTGCTAGTAATCTTGAGATATCTCCTTTTGACTGATCCTTCAGCATTCACCCTTCCATGTTTCAGAGTAAATGTGGACTATTAAATTGCCAAGAAATGCTGAGGCATCCTTTATGACAGCATTGAACCGAGGAGTGTGTCAGAATTTAACTATCTGAAAATACACAAACTCCCAATCAGCATCCATAAAGACCAATTTTCCCGGCTGACTGCTGTACAAGAGAAAAGCAATTCACACCAGATTTTGGCATTAACAGAAAGTAATTCCATTGTAATAGCTTCACTCAACAAATGACTGATAAAAGAAAGGATGAGTAATCTACGATTACGGACTTAAAATATACCAATTTAAAATCCTAAAGTACACACAGACTCATTCATGATAAAGCTAGGTAAAAAGGCAGATTGTTTGACACGAGTATTGTGGATGAGAAAGAAACAGTTGACCGGTTGCAAAATTCTAAGACCAAAAATTCAGATCTCAGGGGAGATCTTAATTATCTCTCACAATTCCTTTTGATTTTAGGAATAATGACATATTGTTGTCTGATAGCCATCCTCACTTCAATAGTTGATTCAGGGAACTACATCTTCTGTTAGAATGCCTTTGTTTAAGCTTTCTTTGTTCACGTCTTTTCATGCAGAGAGTGAAGGGGTGAGAGAGATGCTTTCAGTTTGCAGGCTGCCTGGATATCTCTGGTTCTCCTGCAATTACAGATTTTTACAGCAAGCTGCAGCTCAACTCATCCAAGGGCTGCAGTCAGGTAATCTTTCCTCAAATCAGAGATTATTGGTGTAACTCAGTCTCAAAGTAACAACCTAACTGCACCAAGAGAAACCTGGCCTTGCCTTCTTAAAAATGAGCATCACTTCATTTTTCCAAGTTGCAAACTGCCCTGGTGTTTCAAATACATAACAATCCAACTTCTTTTACTGTTTATTGCCCAGGAAGAAAAATACTTGATCCCTTACACAATTTTTTCTGGGAAAGAATGGAGATTTGGGAGCTGTAAAGAAATGAAGTAAGTTTAGCTACTCAGATGGAAATGCATGGAAATAAGGTGATCTCCTCTCATTCCTTATTTCATCAGAGATAATGCTGTTACAAAATCATCTGTTTTGAATGCACTTGCAAAACACAAGAACTGACTTGGTGAGGAATATGACAAGTCAATACAACATTGGGCATAAAAGCAAATGCAAGTAGATAAACTGTGAGGTCCAGTATGTCTTTGGCTGAGTCAAAATGTTGCAAAAATTAGAAGTGGTTGAACAATTTTTGGAAGTGTGTTTTACAGATAAAGAGAAAAAGGAGAAACTAAGAAGATAAAAGCTGCCAATTTCCTACATATTACTGGGAAGAAGCAATAACATAATGGTTTGTTCCTTTGGGAAAGCACTGAAGTGTAGCAAACATTATCACTGCGCACAATATCGCAAATGACATACCAGACAAATTGAAAGAACAGTCTCAAAAGAAATTTTCTTTGTATCTAGTGACTATAATAGAAGGAAGTGACTGTGATTTATCGCTGCCAATACTGGTAAATGAATCAGTCAAACTTTTAATGTGAATGCCATGTCTCAGACAGACATCAGAGGTTAAAATTGAGATAGCAAAATAAAAATCATGTCATCATCAAAAGCTGGAATTTCCATGTATTATGAATGGTGGATTTAGGATCATAAATATGGCTTTAATACTATCAGCTGCTTGTAGTCATACCTAAAAGCACATAACCATTATGAGAGGTAAGTATGATTGATCAAATGCAAAGGGGACTCACAGTATATATAAAATATAACCAGTTGGATATGTCACTTTTTATTGAACTGAAATTTATTTCCCATTGCTGTTCATTGACATATATAAATTTATTTGTTGTGAGATGTTACATGTGACCCTTGGGTTAATCTCCCTCATCATTCTTCCCGGTATATTTAATTTCTGGTATGTACCCTTATATCGTGAACTTATGTGTCCCCATATTGTAAGAGGGGAAAAGCATCAAATTAAACCTCAGTTAAAACAGACACCATTGAATATGGAATTGTTTCCAGTGGCACAATTTCTCTATTTGTGAAGAAATGATATTTGAGACATCATACTATACCAAAGTGTTCAGGTACAGTAAACTCTGTGAAACAAAAAAAAATCCATCTTACTGGTGGTTGACATCAGACAAATATATACTGAAACTCGCAAAGGGTTACATGCAATAATATTACACAAGTGTGGAATGGGTATTGTACCATTCCTTCAATTTTTACCAAAATTAAATTGCATCCTTTCTATCACTTGAAAAATTTAAAACTGTGAAAGAGGAAATCATGTAAATCCATAGAAATCCCTGTCCATCAAACAAGGTCATTATTTAAACATTTGACAACTTTTACTGACAGCGTATGCATTGATTCAGTGTTTTAATAAAAGCAGTTGCATGCTTTGACTATGTGCAATGGCTCATTTACAACCATTTCTAAGGTAGACCAGTTTCCTGATATGTCAGGTATTGTAAGAAGATGTGTTTAGTCTTGCATGCTTTATAAAGGTATCATCTATATTCATGTATCTTTTTTAAAATTTTAGTACAAAATTCATATTTCATTAAGATTCATGAATGCACTTCTACTTTCAAAATATTGCATCGTGAGAAATAAAAGTAAAGGCAAAAAAAGATACTTCCGAGTAATGTTTTGCCTGCATAACCGTAGTCACTGTACTCAAAGGTGATTCATTGCACAATGTGCTTTTGAACACTGTGACCTAAGATACCTAGCTATAGCTGCAAGCATTATTTTTCTGAAATATATGGATTTTATGCAATCTAGTACTCTGCATGCTCAACTGCTATTATACATGACAAATGCTTAACAACAGACTATATATGGCCCTCTTTAAAAACAAGTGCAGTGTTTCAAAAATGAATCTTGTAAGCTTTAAAATGTAAGGTTGAACTTTGTTGAACACTTTGTGAAGGAAAAAACAATATATTTCAGAGTTTACTATGCAACATTAATTAAACTGTGTCCAACTCTTTCAATTTCTTCTCAGGACTCTTAAGGAAGCAGTGTTATTTGTACACTTGCTATCTACTTCTGAAAAACATCTGAGAATTCGCTCTGTCTTACCCACAGTTCCCTATGGCTGTATTTGAACTGTTTGTCTGAATCGTCTTTTAATAATGGCCCATAAGTCCGTTTTCAAGGGTTGGCTGATATTTCAGGCTCTGCAGAGTCGATTTGGTCTTCCCATTTCTCATTTAGGGCTGTTTCTGTTATTTGGGTCATCCCACTGAGGTAGTGTTCTCGGTCAAGCACCTTTGATGCTGCTCACCACTAGGTGCAAGAGGCTGGAGATGCTGTGCAATTCAGTTGCCAGTCGAAGGTGCTCTCTGGAGATGCTGTTGAAGAAGATGCAAAAGCAAAAAGAACTGGGTGCTGCAGGTTGCTGTTTTATCACCCTCTTCGTGCCCTTCTCAAAAATCTTGTGCCTTGTTGCCAATACCAGCATCAAACAGGGACAGGAAGATCCAACAAAGGGACAATTTTCCACATTTGGAGATCACAAAATATGGTTTTGAACCTTCACCTGTCAAGTGCTGTCCTTGTCACATGATGTCTCTGGTGTCCTAACGTGTTGGGTGCCACCAAATCCGTGTAATATTCTTTAAACAAACCAGAAAAGCCAACAAACTATGGATGTTCGAAATCGGAAACAAAACAGAAATTATCAGAGAAACGATTCAGGCCTGGCAGCACTTGTGGAGAGAAAGCAGAGTTAATGATTCACATCTAGTGACCCTTCTTCAGAACAGAGTTTCTCCAGCAATGTTTGTGTTTGTTTCTAACAAAGGAGGGTCATTGGAGGTGGAAACAATGGTTCATTCTGAAACCGAGCAGCCATTACTAACTGGCCAGGAAGTTCCAGATCTGTCTGGGTTTGGCAGGAAGTTCATTGTCCAAGGCTGGCTCTTCAGTTTGCAAATTGGAACTTGACTTGCACATTTTGAGTTTTTATCCACTCCTGTGAAAAAAAACTAATATCTCTTTAACAATCATGAAGGTCAGGAATCACTTGACCACTGAAGAATCACAACATTAAATAAAAGCAGAATTACTGGAGAAAATACTCAATGAATGGTCCAATGCTAGATTTTAATATAAGTAGAATAGAACACAGAAAGCCGCCAAAAGGCTTCAAGAAGAATCAATAGAGGCAAGCTGCTAGAAACTGCTTCCAATTGAATTAAGGAGACGTCAGAAGATTAAGTGGTACAGGTTAACAGAGACTAGGGAAGGCTGGGAAAAAGCTGTGGAGGATATTTTCAAATAAGCCAAGGTTTTTGAGCTCAGAACAGTCAAGATGGAGAACCATATTGTCATGCCCAGTGCCAGTATGTCATGCACTGACCTTTAAACTAATCTTATATTTTAAAACAGGGGCAATGAAGAGAGTGTAAAGAGTGACCATTTGAAGGCTTCCTAATTTATTCTGTGGATTATAATCATACCTCTGTAGTCAAGTGGTAAATGTTAATGCCCTTTCCTGAAACCAATGAAAAGTGTGTCATCTGATTTGAATGGATCATGCCAAAACAAAAACACTGCCTTCTGTGCGTTCATAAACAATACAAGATTTGGACTCAACATAAATACCGTGCCTTACTTGGAAAATCTGCGCGAAGGTAGTCACATTTTGTTTAAAAGATCATTTAAGAGCAGTTTGCTGCAAGTTCCAGCAGAATCCTTGAATCATCATTTTAGCCAGTCTATGAACCAAACTTAGAAACAAGCCGTGAATTACCAGGTAGTCAAAGTAGATAATCTGTTCCAGCTAAAGTTCACCTGAAAACCAAGCTCCTAGAAATTTGTTTCAAGGAAACTGCATAGCCTGCTGTAAACTCTGCTTTACAAGATCCTGAATTCAATTCTAAGTCATCAAATCCATTCAAAAGACTACAGGCATGTGATGTGGGGGAGAGAGATAATGCATCAGAGCACGAGATAACCACTAACCTGTAAAAATCTTTAAAAACTGAAAGAACCACAGATACTGTAAATCAGGAGCAGGAACAGAAGTTGCTGGAAAAGCTCAGCAGGTCTGGCAGAATCTGTGAAGGATATATCAGAGTTAACCTTTCAGGTCCAATGACCCTTCCTCAGAACTTCACAGATGCTGCCAGACTTGCTGAGCTTTTCCAGCAACTTCTGTTTTTGTTCCTGTGTTTTCTTTATTTGCACTCAAGACGTACATGTGGGAACCTGAGCGAGACCAGTGTATGTGATGTGTTTATTTTGAGGAAATCTGTGAGATAAATAATGTTTCTTGTTTTTAAATTCTCAAAAGCTTGCTCCTGTAGTATTTGATTGGGCCGCATTCTCAAAATCCTAAGAGAAGAGATACTTCCTTCCATGCAAGCCATTACGATGATGGGCAGCAAGAGAACACATATATTCTGGCTGCAAAACACAGAAAGCATCAAGTGATGGGCTTGCTTTGGGGCAAGGCAAGATTGATATTCTATTGGATGTATTCACATTAGTTTACAGTAGACACCTGGAGGGCAGCAAACAATTTAGGGTGAAATAGAAAAACCCAGCCAGGCATTTGTCTTAATTGCCCATCAATACAACATAATTGGCCTCATTTGGCAGTGGCATTCCCCTGTTATAGCATTTCATTGTATGGTAAAGCATGTTGAAATATCCAGAGATCATGAAAACTCAACACTTTATATGCAATTTCACAATGTCTCTACTAGGTGGTGCCATGAATAAAACAAGACAGAATTCAAGCTCACAGTATTCTGCTGAGTCTGCTTAGTATATTAGGCTTCAATAAGTTATCTACTACAGTCCTAAATCGTATTAGCATTCCTTGTATAATGGTATGTTAATCGCTGTTGAGTTACCTTGAAACGAGATTGCATTCGATGTGTTGCAGGTTATTACCGCTGGGATAATTGATGAGAGTTCTTTTGTACACATGCTTTTGTGTTTGTTGTCTGCATTTACTTGTCCTAAATTAAGTATTGATCTTTATAAAGTGCTGTTTCAAACTAATATTAGCGCCGCCTCTTGCTCCCCAGAGGAGCTCGAACAGTTCATCCACTTCACCAACACCTTCCACCCCAACCTTCAGTTCACCTGGGCCATCTCCAGCACATCCCTCACCTTCCTGGACCTCTCAGTCTCCAGCTCAGGCAACCAGCTTGTAACTGATGTCCATTTCAAGCCCACCGACTCCCACAGCTACCTAGACTACACCTCCTCCCACCCAACATCCTGCAAAAATTCCATCCCCTATTCCCAATTCCTCCGCCTCCGCTGCATCTGCTCCCATGATAAGACATTCCACTCTCGCACATCCCAGCTGTCCAAGTTCTTCAAGGACAGCAACTTTCCCCCCACAGTGATCGAGAACGCCCTTGACCGCGTCTCCCGTATTTTCCGCAACACATCCCTCACACCCCGCCACCCCCCCCCCCCCACAACCGCCCTAAGAGGATCCCCCTCGTTCTCACACACCATCCTACCAACCTCCGGATACAATGCATCATCCTCCGACACTTTCGCCATTTACAATCCGACCCCACCACCCAAGACATTTTTCCATCCCCACCCCTGTCTGCTTTCCGGAGAGACCACTCTCTCCGTGACTCCCTTGTTCGCTCCACACTGCCCTCCAACCCCACCACACCCGGCACCTTCCCCTGCAACCGCAGGAAATGCTACACTTGCCCCCACACCTCCTCCCTCACCCCTATCCCAGGCCCCAAGATGACATTCCACATTAAGCAGAGGTTCACCTGCACATCTGCCAATGTGGTATACTGCATCCACTGTACCCGGTGTGGCTTCCTCTACATTGGGGAAACCAAGCGGAGGCTTGGAGACCGCTTTGCAGAACACCTCCGCTCAGTTCGCAACAAACAACTGCACCTCCCAGTCGCTAACCATTTCCACTCCCCCTCCCATTCTCTAGATGACATGTCCGTCATGGGCCTCCTGCACTGCCACAATGATGCCACCCGAAGGTTGCAGGAACAGCAACTCATATTCCGTCTGGGAACCCTGCAGCCTAATGGTATCAATGTGGACTTCACCAGTTTCAAAATTTCCCCTTCCCCTACTGCATCCCTAAACCAGCCCAGTTCGTCCCCTCCCCCCACTGCACCACACAACCAGCCCAGCTCTTCCCCCCCACCCACTGCATCCCAAAACCAGTCCAACCTGTCTCTGCCTCCCTAACCGGTTCTTCCTCTCACCCATCCCTTCCTCCCACCCCAAGCCGCACCCCCATCTACCTCCTAGCATCATCCCACCTCCTTGACCTGTCCGTCTTCCCTGGACTGACCTATCCCCTCCCTACCTCCCCACCTATGCTCTCTCCACCTATCTTCTTTACTCTCCATCTTCGGCCCGCCTCCCCCTCTCTCCCTATTTATTCCAGTTCCCTCTCCCCATCCCCCTCTCTGATGAAGGGTCTAGGCCCGAAACGTCAGCTTTTGTGCTCCTGAGATGCTGCTTGGCCTGCTGTGTTCATCCAGCCTCATATTTTATTATCTTGGAATTCTCCAGCATCTACAGTTCCCATTATCTCTAATATTAGCAATTGCCATTTTGTTATCCTGGAGTATACTTTTGCTTCCTTGTATTGATGTGCCTAATCTGTACTGACCTTATGTTTATATCTGTGTGCAATCCAGTTTTTCACATTGCTAATCTTCAGTTGATATTTAGTCATCAGTTGAGTTTTCAGAAGAACCTTTTTGTAACAAAAATAGAGTGTCTTTAGAGGTAGTAGAAACTGCAAATGCTGGAGAATCTGAGATAACAAGATGTAGAGCTGGATGAACACAGCAGGCCAAGCAGCATCATCAGAGCAGGAAAGCTGATGTTTCAGGCCTAGACCCTTCTTCAGAAATGGGGGAGGGGGAAGAGGTTCTGAAATAAATAGGGAGAGAGGAGGAGGCGGATAGAAGATGAATAGAGGAAGAGATAAGTGGAGAGGAGACAGTCAGGTCAAAGAGGCAGGGATGGAGCCAGTAACGGTGAGTGTAGGTGGGGAGGTAGGGAGGGGATAGGTCACTCCTGGGAAGACGGACAGGTCATGGGGGCGGGATGAGGTTACTAGGTAGGAGATGGGGTGGGGCTTGAGGTAGGAGTAGGGGATAGGCGGAAGGACAGGTTAGGGAGGTGGGGACAAGCTGGGTTGGTGTTGGGATACGATAGGGGGAGGGGAGATTTTGAAGCTTGTGAAGTCCACCTTGATGCCATTAGGCTGCAGGGTTCCCGAGCAGAATATGAGTTGCTGTTCCTGCAATCTTTGGGGAGCATCATTGTGGCACTGCAGGAGGTTCAGGATGGACATGTATTCTGCAGAATGGGAGGGGGAGTTGAAATGGCTCACCACTGGGAGGTGCAGTTGTTTATTGCGAACCGAACATAGGTGTTCTGCAAAGAGGTCCACAAGCTTCCACTTGGTTTCCCCGATGGAGAGGAGGCCACAACAGGAACAGTGGATGCAGTATAGCACATTAGCAGATGCGCAGGTGAACATCTGCTTGATGTGGAAAGTCTTCTTGGGGTCTAGGATGGGGGTGAGGGGAGAGGTTTGGCGGCAAGTATAGCACTTCCTGCAGTTGCAGGGAAAAGTGCGGGTGTGGTGGTGCTGGAAGGGAGTGTGGAGCAGACAAGGGAGTCACAGAGTGAGTGGTCCCTCCGGAAAGCAGGTAAGGGTGGGGAGGGGAAAATGTCTTTGTTGGTGGGGTCGGATAACAAATGATGGAAGTGTCAGCAGATGATGCAATGGATCCTAAGGTTGGTGGGGTAGTACGTGAGGACGAGGGGGATTCTGTTTTGTTTTTTTCATTATTACAGGGAGGGGTGTGAGAGATGAGTTGCGGGAAATGTGGGAGACATGGTCGAGGGCATTCTCAACCACTGTGGGGGGTATATTGCAGTCCTTGAAAAATGAGAACATCTGAGACATACAGGAGTGGAATGCCTCATCCTGGGAGCAAAGTGTGGTGGAGACGAAGGAATTGGGAATAGGGGATGGCATTTTTGCAGGAAGGTGGGTGGGAGTTGGTGTATTTTAGGTAGCTGTGGGAGTCGGTGGGCTTGAAATGGATATTGGTTTCTCGGTGGTTGCCGGAGATGGAGACAAGCAGGTCCAAGAAAGAGAGAGCGGTATTAGAGATGGGCCAGGTGAACTTAAGGTTGGGTGGAAGGTGTTGGTAAAGTGGATGAACTGTTCAAGCTTCTTGTTGGAGCACGAGTCAGCGCCGATACAGTCATCAATGTAACAGAGGAGGAGGTGGAAGAGGCAGGCATAGCTTGGGCCCATGCGGATACCCATGGCCACCCACTTTGTCTGTAGGAAGTAGGAGGAATTGAAAGACAGATCATTTTTCACCTACATGAGAAGGGATTGCTGATATAGCACTGCAGAATGTTAGCAAACAAGAATATAACATGTTCTTGGGCATTCCCTTTGTGATATTTCTTCACAAAGACTTTCATGTAAGAATTTGTATTGAGCTTTTGGTGTTGAGTAAGGTTGGTGTGGGGTGTGGCATTAGCTTTATATGTTTAGAACAATATATTGACTGGCTTGGTTCAAACTGTCTACTTTGGCGTATTTCCAACTCAATGTATAGATGTTGTGAAAATACTTGTCGCTGGATACCTGGACATCAAGTATAGGAATGCACATTCATGCATCTATGGATATTTATCATCTGTGTAGAGGGCTTTCAACTTGGGGGTCGATTGCTCTTTTAGCGATGAAATAAATTTCATACAGTAATTGGGAGGATGGTGGCCATTGTGCTACTTGTATAAGACTCATGGTGCTTTAATTGTAGCTACTGGCAATGTTATGGGCCTCAATTAAATGTTAATCTTGGTCCAATCAATGTCATCTTGATATCTTTCTTGAGGAGAAATAAGCAAAGTCAGCTTGGAGCTTAAATGGTTTCAAGCTAGCATGATTGGTGATGGAAACACAACTCCAAACCACAGTGGCAGATTCAGCAATGAAATATATCAACAGTATTCCAGGCTCTGTTGATCATTTGCCAGTTATTCTCTCTTACAAAATGAAATATGAAAATAAAAGTCTATGTCTTTTAGACTTGGATTGTGTTTCCAAAAACATTCTGTGGGCCAGGTGGTCCTACTTGAATGTGCAGCAAGACACTTACTGGCCTCGAAGTTGTTATGCCATATCTATTGTAAAATTTTGGTCAACAGTTTGAAAATGTGCACTCAGCCAGGCCCTTAAAAAATGAGCACTTTGTGCCCTTTAGAATTTTTGATGTCCGGACAGTCCTGAGTTTGTAACAAATATTGAATTCAATACGGGCAATAACAGCTCATGTGAACATTCCACATTCCTTTGTTTAAGGATTAACCATCAACAAAAGAGATATAAAATTTGCAGCTTTTGTGCTCCTGAGATGCTGCTTGGCCTGCTGTGTTCACCCAGCTTCACACTTTATTATCTTGGATTCTCCAGCATCTGCAGTTCCCATTATCTCTGATAAAATTCCATGGGGTGCCACAGTACTCAGTGGTTAGCACTGCTGCATCACAGTGCCAGGGACCTGGGTTCAATTTCATCTTCAAGTGACTGTCTGTGTGGGTTTTCTCCCACAGTCCAAAGAAATGCAAGTTACGTGGATGAGGCATGCTAAATTGCTCATAGTTTCTAGAGATGTGCAGGTTAAATGAATAGTCATGGGTTTTACAGGGATAAGGTAGGCGTTCGGTCTGGGTGGGATGCTTTTTGAAGGGTTGGTGAGAACTCAATGAGCTGAATAGCCTGCTTCCACACTGTAGTGATTTAATGATTCCAGCTGGCCTGCCTTTCTAATTCACCACAGTCTAAAATATCAAAACTCTGCACATGCAAGATGATGTACATTGAGTTTGATCAGCAATCCTTTTTTTGGAAGAATGACTTTGTAATTGTAGAAGTCACATAATGAAATAATCATTTTGCTTGTCTGTTCTGAAAACAACAGAAGCTACTTGCAGATAGAAAGAATTCTAAGCAAAAGCCACCACCACATTTCATTCAAGCAGCCAAAGTAATAACCAAAAATAAATTATAAATGGAGACCTTAACAGACAGAAGGATTCCCCAACCTATTCCTATTTTGAGATAACAAAGTATGGAGCTGGATGAACACAGCAGGCCAAGCAGCATCTTAGGAGCACGAAAGCTGACATTTCAGGCCTGGACCCTTCATCAGAAAAGGGGGAGGGGGAGAGGACTCAGAAATAAATAGGGAGATAAGGGGAGGTGGACTTCCAGCATCTGCAGTTCCCATTATCTCTGATTCTCCAGTATCTACTCCTAAGATGTTGCTTCGCCTGCTGTGTTTATCCAGCTCCACACTTTGTTATTGCGGATTCTCCAGCTTCTGCTGTTCCCATTATCTCTATTCCTATTTTGAGTTTGCTTTCAATTTCCACCCTGCTCTCGCCTTCACCAGCTCCATCTTTGACTTCTCTCCTCCCTTTCTCGCCATCTCTATTTGTATTTCTGAAGGTTGACTGAGCACTGATATCTATTACGAGCCCACTGACTCACAAAGTTACCTCAACTGTATATCCTCACACCTTGCTTCTTATGAGAACACTATTCCTTTTGTCCAGCTTCTTTGTGTCTGCCGCATCTATTCTGATGATGCTATCTTCTGCAGAGCAGCTTCAGAAATGTCTACCTTTTTCCTCCAACTGAGGATTGTCCACTACTGTGGTTGACAGGGCCATTAGCCATGCTCAGTCTATCTCTCACATTCTGTCCTCTTCGCTTCTCTTCACTCCCACAACACCCGTACAGAACACCTGGTCCTCGCTTACCACCCCTGCAGCATCCACTCAAATGATTGTAAGGTGCCATTTCTGTTGCCTCCAATGTGATATCACAACTAACCACAAGTTTTAACAACTGCTTGTTTACTCCCTCACCTTTCATTGCATCAGATGGACCTTCCAGGTGAAGTATAATTTACCTGTACTTCATTCAATCTAACCCATTGTATTCGCTGTTCACAGTGTGGTTTTCTCTGCATTGGTGATATGTAACAAAGGCTGTGTGACTACTGCATAGGATATCTACTTTGTCTGTTAAAATAATCACGAGCTACCAGATGCCTGCCTCTTCAACACACCACAGTGTTGCATGGCAAACCTTTCTGTTGCAGACCTGCTGCAGTGCTCCAGTGAGACTCAGTGCCATCCATAATCACCTTGTTTATCCTCCCTTTCTCTGAGTTTCATTTCCACCTATTTACTCACATCTCCCTCTTTCATTCCCTTGAGCGTCATCTTCAGAATAATTACTACTTTCTCCTCGCTGCTCACAGTTCCGAAGGTGAGTCAAGGGACTCAAAACATTAACTCTGTTTTCTTCCCACAAATTCTGACAGACCTGTTGAGTTTCACCGGCAATTTTTGTTTTTAGTTTCAAATTTGGAGTTCACCTGAGACCCAACCTCCCAGATATTGATTTAAAAGAAGCGTCTCGCTGTACTGAGAATCCCTTGCTTTCCAAGAATTTCCACTCCAACTTTAAATTGTCACCTTCATCTAAGTAACTGAAGGTTAACATGATAACAACTGGGTTAGTTCTAAACTGTAACCTTTTATTGAACCTTTATCTGTGTCTCATCTTTGTGTCTATATGAGAGATGATTGAGGGAGATATCCATGTTTTAAAACCCATAGTTGGTGTGTGATAATGAATAGCTTTATTTACTTTAAAACTCACAAAACGCTTGCTTTTAGAATTATTTAATTAAAATACTCACTCTTGTTCTCAGAAGGCATAAAATTTATACATAGAAAAGTATTGATCATGGACGACAAACAAAAAAAATGTAGATTCTGCCTATTACATTTCTTCTGTCTGAATTCCAGCTGTATTGTATATTCTTGTTTGTTGGCGGGGAAGCCTGCAGGGGCTGACTATATTTCAGTCTTGAACTCATAACTCTGGATCTAAGTAAGTAGTGTGAGCCCCGTTGGGAAGAAAATGCACCATGCGTTGGAAAAAATAAATTTCAGTTTATAGATTGTTCACTCTCATTCTTTAGAGACTTGGTGATGGTCAAATAAATGAAATAGAGCACAATGTACTGACCGTACAAGATTCCCAACTGTGACTGCTGCTAGTTACCAGTTGGAATATATAGAACTGTATTGACAAAATTGCACACAAAAAATAAACTGGAGCCTTTATCAGCCTCGGCATTAAAGGACACTTAATTGGATTGCTTATTTTATGATTGCATGCACATTAAAAACATTTCATGTGAACATAGGGTCTGAGATGCTGATGACTGCAATCCTGATGGCAAAGAGTTATATAGTTGCATTAAAAAAGATTTCTCTCTTTCCATGCTTCCTGATAGAAGGAAAAGTCTTTGGACATCAGAAGTAATGCCAATTTTGCAGGTTTCATATCCTATTAGAACTTTTACATGACTTTGAAGTTTGTCTATACCAGTCAAAATTATTTTGCCTAAAAATGAATGGGTATTTCCTGAGGTTAGGGAGACTAGGAAAACGACAATTTTTTGGGAAGGTGCATAAAATCAAAACTGTTTTTAAAAATTGCATTAAATTCTAAGATTGTCTCATTGGCTATAGAAAGGAAGACTTTATACTGCACCTCACATGACTATCAGAATTCCCAAAATGTTTTATGAGGAGCACAGTAGGGATATCTCCTTTCTTCCTCTTTAGGATGTTTTTGTCGAATCATTCACATTCACACAGTTTAACATCTCATCCAAAAAGTTGCACCTAAGTTGGTTGCCATTAAAAACCACACACTTATGACTCATAGGCAATAGTACTATCAACTGCACTATAACTAAAATACATAGCTGACATATTGCACCTTCTCAAGACAGCACCGTAGTTGATTTACTTTCACATCTGAGGAACACAGACTACTCAGAAATGCGCCTGTTGTATGTAGAGTCAACCTAACATTTGTTTTTAAGAGGAAGAAGTGTGATTAATATGTGAACCAATCAATTTTGGTTAAATTTTTGAGCTTATGCAGAACTAGAAAATTTGCATTCTCCTTCTCCAGAAAACACAACTTTAACTATATTTCTGCTTATCCAACTGATAGGTTTAACAGCAGGCATGCTAACATATTCTTTGCAGGATTTTCCTGAGTTTTACCCAGGAAAGGCTCTCCAAGAAGTATTCTGCATTTGTCTCTCCTTCTAGGCAGTATCAAATGTTTCTGCTGGCAGTAGCCAAGTTGATTGACAATTGCGGTATACATTTAGTTAGCCACCCCCAGCCTTTTTTACAGGTGCAAGCTGTATCAGTTGTAATAAGCACATTCTACTTCAGTCATTGCCTTTGCATGGCTGAAGGAGACACAAATAATTGTTTCAGTCTTATCCTGGGTATAGCATGGAACATAGAATCGTATAGCACAGCAATAGGATCTTTGGTCCACCCTATCTGTGCTGATCATGATTTTACTCGAAAGTGATCCCATCTACCTGCACATTCTCCACATCCTTGTATTCACTGCTCAATTCATGTCTGTCGAAAACATTGCTATTGTATCTGTTTCCACCACCTCCCTTGGTAATGCAAACCAGGCACCTACCACCCTCTGTGTAAAAAAAAACTTTCCTCATACTTCTCCTTTAAACATTCCACCTCCCATCTTAAACCTACGTCTCTTGCATTTGACATTACCACCTTGGGAAAAAGACTCTGACTATCAACCCTACACATGTCCCTCATAATTTTGTATACGCCTTACAGGCTGCCCCTCAGCATCCAATGCTCAAACAAAATCAATCCAAGTTTGTTCAATCTGTCCTTGAAACTAATGTACTCCTATGAGGCAACATCCTGGTAAACCTCTTTTGCACCCTCTCCAAAGCCTCCACATTCTTGTTATAGTGTGGCGACCAGAACTGCACACAGCACTCCAAATGTGGCTTAACCGTAGTCTTATACAAATGCGACATGACTTGCCAACCTTTATACTCAGTGTCTTGACTGAAGGCAAACATGTCACATGCGTTCTTTATTGCCTTATCCACTTATGTTTTCACTTTCAGGGTGCTATTGGCATAGACTCCAGGATCCTTCTGGATATCAATGCTCTAATATTGCTGCCATTTATTTTGTATTTTCCTCTTGCACTTGACATCTGAAAATGTATCACTTGACACTTAACAGATTAATGCCATACCCAGGATTAATGGTTACTTCTCCACCCATCCTTCCAGCTGATCTCGACCCTGCTTCATCCTTTGACAATCTTCCTCACTATCCGAACTGTACCAAATTTCATGCCATTCGCAAACTTGTGAATCAGACCACCAACATTTTCATCCAAATCATTTACACATATCACAAACAACAGAGGTTCCAGCACTGATCCTTGTGGAACACCATTGGTTGCAGACCTCCTTCCCTAACAACCTATGTCTTCTGTGGCCAAGCTAAGTTTGTATCCAACTTGCCAACACTCCATGGATTCCATGCAAATTGATCTTCTGGACCAGCTTACCACAATGACCTTGACAACTGCTTTAGTAAAGTCCATGATGACAACATCTACTGCCCTACCCCCATCAATCATAGTTGTCACTTCCTTAAAAAATTCAATCAAGTTTGTGAGACAAGAACTTTCTTACATAAAGTAATGGTGACTTTCCCTAATAAGTTCATTTTTCTCCAAATGTGAGTAAATCATGTTTTTAAGTATCTTCTCTAATAATTTCTGTTCCACTCATGTGAAGTTCATTGGCCTATAATTTCCTGAATTATCTCTGTTGTGTTTCAAAACAAGGGAAAAAAAATTGGCTACTCTCCAGTCTTCTGGAACTTCATCTGTGGCTAAAAAGGTTACAAAGATCTCTGTCAATACTCCAGTGATCTCTGCCTTTGCCTCCTTCAATAACCTGGGATAAGTCCCACCAGACCAAAGTAACATTTATTTTAATGTTTTTTTGAGACACCCAACACATCCTCCTCTTTAATATTGACATGCCAGTGAATTGACATGCCAGTGAATTGACATGCCACTGAATAAGCTCCTCTCTGAACTTACTATCATCTGTGTCTTTCCCGT
This sequence comes from Stegostoma tigrinum, assembly GCF_030684315.1. Lineage (NCBI taxonomy): Eukaryota > Metazoa > Chordata > Chondrichthyes > Orectolobiformes > Stegostomatidae > Stegostoma > Stegostoma tigrinum. The sequence goes on along the minus strand of NC_081368.1, from coordinate 56,853,550 downwards.
TGGTGATTACCAATGTGAAGTACCCAGTCAGGACCTCAACCACTTCCTCCTGCTCCATACATATATTCACTCCTTTGTCCTTGAGTGAACCTACCTTTTCCCCAGTTACCCTCTTGCTGCTAATATATGCATAAAATTCCTTGGGATTCTCGTTAATCCTACTTGCCAGGGAAATTTCAAGGCCCTCCAAATTTCTTTACTTCTTCCTTCATATGCCTCGAGGGCTTGGTTTGATTTCTGTTTCCAAATCTTACATATGCTTCCTTTTTCATTTTACTAAACTTACAGCGTCTATCATCATCCTAGGTCCCCAAACCTTTCCAACCTTACATTTCATCTTCACAGGAATATACTGGCTCTGAACTCTGGTCAATGGGCTTTTAAAAGACTCCCACGTATCTGATATGGGTTTACTTTCAAACAGCTGCCCTCAATCCAATTTTTCCATTTCTTGCCTATCCTCCATTTCCACACTTTCACTCAAGGACCAGCATTATCCTTTACCATAACCATGTTAAAAGTTATGGAATTATGATCACCACTGAAACTTCGATTGCCTAGCCAGGCTCATTCGCCAATATGAGGACTATTCCAACACATTCCCCAGTTGGACTATCTACATATTGTTTCATGAATCCCTCCAGCATGCAACTAACAAATTCTGATGCATCTAGGGCCCTGGCACTAAGAAAGTTCCAGTGAAAATTAGGGGAATTACAATCACCCACTCCCACAACCTTTCTGTCTTTGCATCTTTGCATGGTCTGCTTACTTATCTGTTCTTGTAATTCCTATTGGGAAGCCTGTGGTATAACCCCAGCAAAGTGACTGTACCATTCTTAATGCTAAATTCTGTCCAAAGTGCTTCACTGGATGAACACTCCAAGGTTTCCTCTCTTAGTACTGCTGTGGCATTTTCCTCGATCAGTAATTGAACTCCCCATCCCATTTACATTCCTCTCCATTATGCCTGAAACATCTAAGCCCGAGAACATTGAGCTGCTAGACCTGCCCTTTAGCTGTGTTTCTGTAATGACTGCCATATTGTAGTTCCATTTATTAATACAGATTAATACATAAGCCTTTAAGCTTATCGACCTGACTAGTTATACTGCTTGTCAGGCTGCTATTTGCACCATGTTTATTAACCTGTTCTTCCTACAAGGCTTATTTGATTGAGCCCCTCTCTTCTCTGCAAATGCTCCACATGCTGACCTACTGTTCTGGTTCCCATCCCCTGCCTCACTATTATAAATGCTCCTGAATGGCACTAACAAACCTCCTTGCCAAGATACTGATGCTTCTCCGCTTTATGTGTAACCCATTCTTCTTGTACATATCGCACATGTCCTAGCAGAGATTCAAATGACCCGTATTTCTGAATCCCTGTCCACTCCTCTACCGATCGTTAAGCACTCATTCAACAGTATTGCCTTCCTATTTCTGACCTCACAAGCTCAAAGCATAGGGAGTTATCTTGTGATAACAACCTTCAAGGCCCTGCTTTTCAACTTTCTACCACAGTCCTGCTCTGATTGACCCCACTGCTCAGGTATTTATTTGGTAGCTCCTGTGCGACACAATATGTTTTAACTACTCTTTTTTTTTAGGATATGTATTTCCATATTTTTAAAGTGAAATATAGAAAGATCTAAATAAATGATAATGATCATGCTAGAAATTTATAACAGTACTTTAATGAGGGTTTAACTGGTTTACATTATCCATTACCAAGATTGTAATAATCTGCAATTTACTATTTAAGTGGCTAACACTTTGGAGCAGTTCTAGTTCATTCCTTCTTATGATGAAGTTAGCAGTCTGGAGGCGATATTTTAAAATACAATTATTATCAGGGCTTGATGTTAACATTTTTTTCATGCATGTACTCAGACATACTGTAGTCATTTAGTTTCTTTTTAAAAGATGTCCAAGGAGAGAATAGAGCATCTAGGTTGAACTGCCACATGAAATAATTCCACAGAAGCTAGTGTCCCATCACCAAGTTGCCCTTTATTTACACTTGAAAAGCCCTTGACTTTGGTACAGCCTCATCACATTCAGCACCCAGAGTGTCAGAATTTCTTATACTCTTTTTATGTGTCAGCCAAGGCTCCCTGATTGGGCTAGATTGACAGCCCCAATCGGGGAACTCGTACTCTATTAAGTCCAGCTGGCTGACCTCGTGAAAATCAATACATTACAAAATAAACATATATTACTTCAGTGTAGTATTAAAGTGGATGAGTTATCCTCTTTATTTTGCTCTTTTTTGTTCTTTCATGGGATGTTATTGCTGGTAATACCAGTGTCTGTGGCCCAACTGCAATTGCCCTTGGAATGAATGACTTGTTATATTAGTTCAGAGGACAGTTACATGCTAAACATATTGCTGTGAATCTGAAGTGATATGTAGGCCAGACTGAGTAAGAACAGCAGATTAGCCATCCTAAATGTTATTCGTGAACCACGTGGAGTTTTATAAGTATTGATGACATTTTCACACTCACAATTGGTAAGGCATCCTTCAATTCCATACATCTCTCAAAATAATTTATTTCAAGAGAACAGTACCATTATAATAATACCACTGCACCTCATGGAAATCTATTGACCTGGGTGGTTTAGAGGTCTCACACCTGTGGAAACAGAACAGGAGAGATGACTCACAGGTTCATTCTTAGCACCAAGATTGTTGACACACATCCCACAAACCTCTTACGGGATGTCCTGACTCATTGGTCTGAGTCACACAGTAATCATTTAACATACAAATCATTGTCTACTTATTTACACAAGGTTGCATTTGCCAGTTTAACATCAGTGCTGGGTTAAAGATGGGGGTCACACTTGGCTCACAATTCAGCCGAAGAAGAGTCCAGCAGGTAAGTTTTTTTTCAAAAATTATCCATTCCTGGAATGGGCATTACTGGAAAGGTTAGAATTTATTGCACATTTTTAATTGCCTTTGATAAGGTTGCAGCGATAATTTCTTTTAAACTGCTGCGTTCAATGCATTTAGGTGTATTCACAGTGAAGTAGGCTAATCAATTATTTGACTGAGCAACATTGAAGTCATGATGATATCTTTCAAATCAGCGTGCTCCGTGACTTGGAGGAGAACTTAAAGTTGGAGATTTTCCAGTGCACTCACTGATCCTGTCCTGCTTAATAGAGTACAGGTTGCATGTTTGAAAATGTTGTTGAAGGACCCTTATCAAGTTGATACCATGCATTTTGGAAAAGTATATTTTACCATTACAGTGCTATGGTGATGAACATAGAATATAGAACATAGAGCAATACAGCGCAGAACAGGCCCTTCAGCCCTCAACGTTGTGACGACCTGTGAACTAATCTAAGCCCCTCCCCCTACACTATCCCATCATTACCCATATGCTTATCCAAGGACTGTTTAAATGCCCCTAATGTGGCTGAGTTAACTCCACTAGCAGGCAGGGTGTTCCATGCCCTTACCACACTCTGAGTAAAGAACCTGCCTCTGACAGCTGTCTTAAATCTATCACCCCTCAATTTGTAGCTATGCCCCCTTGTACAAGCTGAAGCCATCATCCTCGGAAAAAGACTCACATAAAAATATACAAAATAATCTAAAGCCATTGAAATAGTGATTAAAATATTCGTATTAACTGTGAGGTCATTAGTGAGAGAAAACTCATCATTCATGGGATCATTCAGTTCCAGTTTAAAGCCTGAAAGAATATTTAAACCACGTCTTCAACAGCAAATATTTGGAAATATGAGAACTAGCTGCTTAATACATAACATACATCAATAAGAATAATTAGTGACAGTATTCAATGCCTTGAATGTCACCCCTTGAATTTTGCATCCTAGCTCAATAGCCAGATCAAACAATAACCTGACATTTGAGCCTTGTTGTGCCAAGTTTCTCATGTTGTGAGTAAAAACTGTTGAGAGTAAAAAAAAATTCATCAAAAGTTTAGTTTGAAAGAAGCTCAAGATATTAGAACTGGGGAGAAAGCATAATACATGCTGCTCAAAGCCTGAAAACATAGTGAGCATTCCCGTTTGGATAAAGTTCAAAGGCTGTTGATTCATTGCATGAGTCATATTAGAGACAATGGAAGTGGCTCAATTCTCTTCACTAGAATTGGCAGTCACATATTGCATAAGATCTTTGCAGATTGGGAGCTCTCTGTGGCATAAAATGATTAGATTGTGAGGTTTCTGACAAGTGTTCTGAATCAGTTATTCAATGGAAGACAAATGGAGGCAAATCTGGCTTTCTGGTTGCAAAGCATGTGTTAATATTTTCTAGACAGCTATCACATACACTGCAAACCAAATCTCTGAGCCACAAAGTAATGATAGTTTCAATATCCTGTAATCAGTAGCATAAAGCAATGGGTGACATACTACTGTCACCGTAACATTTTCATACCTACACAGAAAAAATGCATTATTTTGTTCACTGGGCATGTGATCACTTTGCATTGCATAAATACCTGCATTGATTGGGGGAATGACATAACAAGAGCAGAATCATACTAGGTCTAGGCCTAGAGGGCGCAACTAGCTTCAGGTGTCAGGCATATTTCATTTGTCAGTCTCAGGAGGTTCTTGCAGCATTGTGTTGCAGTGTGCTTATAGCCCAGGTTTAATTCCCACCTACTCCAAAGGTCTGTCAAGACATTTCTGAACAAGTTGATTGATAAGAATCTACTCTCACCTCAGAGTTAGATAGTTATATATCTTAGTTCCATTCCAGAAGCTGAGCAGAAAAATCTAGGTTAACGCTTCATTGTTGTATTGCAGAAATGGAGATGCCATATTTTGGATAAACTTTGCGAAATATTGGATGACAACTACTTTGAAGAGAGAAGGAAAATTCTCCCATATATCCTGGTCAATATTGGCCCCTCAATTAATAAACATTGAATAACTGGCCAATATCAATTTTCTACTTGTGAGTGCTGACTGTGCACAATCTGACCAATACGTTTCTCAAATTGTAACAATGTTTGCACTCCAAACACCTTCACTGGATATGAAACACTCTGGTATACCCTGATGTCTTCGCTGTTATATAATTGCATCCATTTCTTTTTCTTTTCTTCATGCTCCTCCACTATACCCAAGACCCACACAGCATTTAATCTCCACCATGGGCTCTTCAAAGAGAATCAAGAGCTGAAAATGACATCTTATCCTTTTGGTTCAGTTTCTTCTCTTACTTTTTTTACACACAACAATCCATGTGTATATAATGAAGCTCATGATATGTGTGAGCCAACAAACATTTCCCTTCTAAGTGAAACCATTTTAAGACTTCAACTTGACCATTGATAATCTCACAAAAGAATATTCAAGGAGCTTTACAGTTGCATGAATGTGTTGGATAAAGCTGCAACTTATGAGGAATTTTTGTGCAATGTTAACTAACTACTTGATACATATCACAGGCATGTGGCTCTACCTTTTCTAACATTTGCCAAATACTTCCTTATTTATTTTCATCATCCTCATGTCAACATTTACCTTGTCACCTGGAAATGATGCCTTTCAGTGCCAAAAAGAGAAGCCCCAATTTGTTTAGGAGATAGTAGGAACTGCAGATGCTGGAGAATCTGAGATAACAAGGTGCAGAGCTGGATGAACACAACAGTCTAAGCAGCATCAGAGGAGCGAGAAGGCTGATGTTTCAGGCCTAGATCCTTCTTCGGGCCCAAAACGTCAGCTTTCCTGCTCCTCTGATGCTGCTTGGCCTACTGTGTTCATCCAGCTCTACAACTTGTTATTCCTAATTTATTTATATTTGCTCAGCATTAGCCCCAGGGCAATATCTGTGAAACTGGTTAGTAGTTATGAATCTTTTATTTCACTGGATCAGCGAGGCTATATTCTCCTTTCCTTGCCAGCAAGAATGAAACTCTTCAAATTCCTATCAGTTGTGCTGGCACTCTCTCAGTTAACCAACTGCTCTGTTGAGAAGGTGGACACTTGAGTAAAGTATGTGAAGGCCTAACAAAGAGTGAAAATTGATGAGCAAGAAAAGACACTAGGCTTTCCAGATCATAATGTTCTTGTGTCAATTTTTAAGGAGAGAATAACAGAACATCACTTCTAGAAGCAAAATTAGATCAGGATATCTTGATTGAGACTATTCATCTGCTCAACATAATCTTGGCTGACCTTTCGCCTCAACTTCCCTCTCTGGGCAATTCACTTTATCAATTCATTTCCTGAGAGATCACAAATCTGTTTGTTCCATCTTTAAATACATTCAAGAGTGGCGCATTCATAATGCTGTGAGGTAAAGAATTCCAAACTTTCATAACATTTCGAGTGAAGAAGTTCTTTCTTATCTCAATTTTAAACTATTGCCTCTTCAGGTGAACTGGCTTTTCAGTATTTACCTTGTCAAGCTCTTTCCAAATATTGTTTCAGAGATAGTGACCAGGCAGTGACCAGTGGGGTTCCACAAGGTCCGGTGCTTGGACCGCAGCTATTTACAATATACATTAATGATATAGATGAAGGCATTAAAAGTAATATTAGCAAATTTGCTGATGACACAAACCTGGGTGGCAGTGTGAAATGTGAGGAAGATGTTATGAGAATACAGGGTGACTTGGACAGGCTAGGTGAGTGGACGGATGCATGGCAAATACAGTTTAATGTGGATAAATGTGTGGTTATCCACCTCGGTGGCAAGAACAGGAAGGCAGATTACTATCTAAATTGAGTCAAGTTAGATAAAGGAGAAGTACAACGAGATCTGGGTGTTTTTGTACATCAGTCGATGAAAGCAAGCATGCAGGTACAGCACGCAGTGAAGAAAGCTGATGGCATGCTGGCCTTCATAACAAGAGGAATTGAGAATAGGAGCAAAGAGGTCCTTCAGCTGTACAGGGCCCTGGTGAGACCGCACCTGGAGTATTGTGTGCAGTTTTGGTCTCCAAATTTGAAGAAGGACATTCTGCTATTGAGGGAGTGCAGCGTAGGTTCACAAGGTCAGTTCCCGGAATGGCGGGACTATCATATGTTGAAAGATTGGAGCAACTGGGCTTGTATACACTTGAGTTTAGGAGGGTGAGACAGGATCTGATTGAGACGTATATGATTATTAAGGGATTGGACAATCTGGAGGCAGGAAGCATGTTTCCATTGATGGGGGAGTCCAGAACCAGAGGACACAGTTTAAAAATAAGGGGTAGACCATTTAGAACAGAGTTGAGGAGAAACTTCTTCACCCAGAGGGTGGTGGATATATGGAATGCTCTGCCCCAGAAGGCAGTGGAGGCCAAGACTTTAGGTAGTTTCAAGAAAGAGACAGATAGAGTCTTAAAGATAGTGGAATCAAGGGTTATGGGGATAAGGCAGGAACAGGATATTGATTGTGGATGATCAGCCATGATCATAATGAATGGTGGTGCTGGCTCGAAGGGCCGAATGGCTTACTCCTGCACCTATTGTCTATTGTCTATTGTCTATAGTAGGACTGCAGACGCTGGAGCGTCTGAGAGAGCAAGGTATAGAGCTGGATGAACTCAGCAGGCCAAGCAGCATCAGAGGAGCAGGAAGGCTGATGTTTCGGGTCTAGACCCTTCTTCAGAAAATTCTGAAGAATTTAGTGAGGTCAATCTGATTCTTCAAAACTCCAGAGAACGTTGGCCCATTTTAACTTGTTCTGCCATCAAATGACAACCATATCATCCCTGGGACCAACTGATATTTTTGAAACAAATTGTTATGAGTCTATAGTTTCTTTGATGATGTTATCTTTTCCTTTTCAAAATTGACAAAAAAAAACAATTACAATGACAAGGTTTACTAACTGATTTAGAATGAGTTTGTAACAAAGGACAGATTAGGACACTCTGGAAGAAATAGATGATATGTGTACAAATACCGATGACATTAGAAACACTATTATATTAAGGTATTCAAAGAAGGCTAACATTTCTTGGTATGGGATATGGTGTAAATTGTTGAAATGCGGTAGATGAGGATATTATTAATTGTCCTAGAATCTTTGAGGTGAAAAGTTTTATGTTTTGCACCTTGTTGTAGCAACACAATATCATAAATTGTCAAATCATCAATAAAATGTTGAATGCTTAATTATTATTATTTTCCTTAACCTTTCCTTTCTTTCTTTTACTTATCTTTTAAAACCAATCTTTTAATCCCTTGCCTTATTTTCCTTCTGTTCCTGATTTTACCTTAAATTCACTGACCTAAATGCACACCCTTTCGCTCTGATCTTGGTTTCTAATTCTTATATGTGAGGAACTATGCTGCTGTTCATTAACTAATCAAATACCCCACCATGCCATTGTTTGCTCACACTTCCAGCAACTTACATGGCAAACTTTTATGTGGCGCAGGTTGCTAGAAGAAAGTCTGATGGTTCTGATATGCCACAAAGAGCTCTGGTGCAGAAATGGAGTGGTTATTTATAGTGATAAAATGACCGTCATGCATGTGCAGACAAATCCCTTGATATCTCTTGGTATGGCCAAGCTTGTTGCTCATACCTGCTGACTGGCTGTCGTCAGATGCCACACTGACCAGGCACTGGACCTTCTAGAGCTGTGATACGCGATTCAAGTCTGAGCCATGGCTGGGGTGTATTCCAATGCCTTTCCTGTCTTTGCTGGTTCTTTGCAATTCTATCAGTGCAACCTGAAAAATCTGTGAATTTTAAATATAATAGATATTAAAGTATGGACGGATGATAGATTCACTGGAGACAAACATATGTATTTCTCTGATTTTTTAAAGTTGTGAATAAACAGAATCAAATCACATTGAGCTCAACTTAAGTCTTGTTCAATATCTTTAACAAAATTGAAAAAGTCAGCTATCAGTTATCAGGTGAAGATTGAGAAGTCAGTCTGAAGAAGTGGTACTTCCTGAATCTGACAAGTTATCAGTGCTGTTCCAAACTGCATGCCAAGCATTCATCCATCTTCTGGAGAGTGCGAGGGATGCAGCTCACCAAGTTTCTATGTAAAAAGAGAATGCCATAATAAATTAACTGCTTGTCAATTTGATGAACTGAAACAATATTGCCCATTAATCGCATCCAAAAAAGAAAACAATGTTTCTGTGGTCCGGCTGTTGGAATTGGAAGTGCTGGTCAAATGGATGGAAAATGAAATAGAAATGGCAGGCTCCTTTTAGTTCTTCACTGCTTCTTATATTTATAATAAGTGACGCTGAGTCTGATGCAGGTGAACCTTTTCTGCCGTTCACAATTTGAATGTGTAGTCATACTGATGGGCTACTGATTACAGCATGATAGCTGTCTGCCATTTGAAGTGCTATGGATGGTTTGAAGCATGTTATGACACAGGATAAAAAAGCAGTGCCAGACTACAAAATTAGCAGCCTCCAAGTAATCACGTGAATGCTCAGAAAACAAGCGAAGAGCCATACAACGCATCGTGTACAGGTGCATGATATGAGCAGCAATCTAGCTGGGATAAGAGTCTTTGAGTTATAAAGTAAAGTATTGAAGGCCTGAAGCTATGTGTGACTTGATCTGAGGTGAATGAAGATGGAGCTTTGCCCATTCTGATTGACATAAACAGAAGGTCGAGGAGGATGGTAGCTGTTGATGGTAGTGGCTGTGGAGAATGCAGAGAAGTTACACTGATGACATTACCGAATCATGTCAATTAATAAGCTGCAGCCACCAGATATCCATTCCGTGATAATGTGAACTGCAGATGCTGGAGAATCCAAGATAACAAAGTGTGGAGCTGGATGAACACAGCAGGCCAAGCAGCATCTCAGGAGCACAAAAGCTGATAGGTCTAGGCCCGAAACATCAGCTTTTGTGCTCCTGAGATGCTGCTTGGCCTGCTGTGTTCATCCAGCTTCACACTTTGTTATCTCAGATATCCATTCTGTTTCTCATTTCAGGAATTTGCACCATGTAGCTTTTCAGGGAAGGAGAAGAGATTTAGATGTGGTATAAAAATAAGGTGATTTAGGGTAACAATGAGATGGAAATGTATGGCACTAAGGCAGTCACTGCTCAGCAGCAAAATTCTGAAGTTAAGTGTGACCACATCTGATGGGGATCAGGTAAGTGACCTAGGTTGTGAGTGGTGAGGTATTGCTGGACCCACTGATGTTAGGACCTTTAAAGTGAAGCATTACACGGCAACCTATGCACTGTACAAAACATGGACCCTCGGGGAACCCTAGTCTCTGGCAATCCTAAGGCATTGTCTGTCTGTCTGCTCTACAATTTCTTGCCCCAAAATAGTTGACCACTTGATTCAAACCAACACTTTTGAACACAGAAACCAGGGAAAGAATAAAATTGTTTTATGAAGAGGAGCATTGGTGTCAGCAGAACCCATTGTCATGTAATTGCCTTGTTCCACAAGTTTCCACATGCTGCAGCAGGATATCAACACAGACAAAAATCAATAGTACATCCTGCATGGACAGGAAGTTAGGAATCATGTTGGTGTTCTTACAAGTGGGACTGTCCAGCCACTCCAACATAAGGATGTGCTACAAAACCAAGCAAATTTACACAAACATACTTTATGTGCTTTGCATGATGCACCATCATCCATGACCAGGTGAGAGGGATGCTCTCGGACCAGGTGGGTAGCTGATGAGGTGAGAGACAAAAAAATCTGCCAATATTGGAATCCAATGTAGGCAGGCAGGAAGCTGGAAAAATCCAGCAAGCTAGGGTGCATCTGAAGGAAAGGTGCATTCAATGTTTCAGGTATTGCCCTTCTTCAGGACTCTTAATGAGGAGATTCTTAATGAGGTGACTTAAGGAAGATATGTCGCTGAATCTGACTAGGCCTCATGGTGAAAAACCTTCAACTGGTACCTTGTCAAAAATGTAAGCATCTGCCCATGGATTTTCATCTTATAAACAATGCCTTTGGTTTAGTGATTGGAATTTACATCTATAACAATGATGTGCCAATTTTCATTTTTCCCACTAACACGTACAAACCTTTAAATGAAAGTATACCACTGTATCCAATTTTCAAGTAGATTCAAAAACACAGACTATTACAGTACTGTCCAGAACCCATCATTAGCTTTGACAGGTGACAAACAGGTGCCTGTAGTTATGCTGTTTAATGAGACAAGCTTGAATTTGAAGATTTGTAATTTTAACAATGAAGGTAAAATAATTTCTTTTGTAGTTCAGCTCCAGGTAACCTGAGATGTTCGAATTTTGTTTACTCGCAGAAGAAATGGCAAGGCAACCTGTACTTTGTTTCACTGAATACTAATGAAATGAAAGATGGAGATCTGAGCTTTAACCCTTTTTTCACTTTTAATTTAACATTTCAGAGACTACTTAGTTCTTCCATCATTCAATATGTTACATATAAATTGCACAATGTTGCAATGTCATATTATGAATAGCATAACCTCTTTGCCTTAATAGTTACACTGTAAGAGAATTAAATACTGAGTGCATATTATTCAATTTCTAAATTCCCTGGTTTAAAATTAGGCAAGGTAATTAGGAAAGACAAAAGCAATAAAAAGAGAGATTGTTGGAAAAACTCAGCAGGTCTGACAGTATCTATGGAGAGAAATCATCATAACTTTTCATGTGTGATGACCCTTCAGAATGAAAGCAAATTTCAAATACTGGATAAACTCTCAGAGTTGAGGAAGATTGTTGGAAAATGGGGATTTCACGTTTTTCTCTGCATTTCAATCTGCTTTTGGAAAAGAATGAATTTGCTTTTTGTATTTGTTTTGCCATCATGTATAATTTAAATCATGTATGACTTAAGCTTTTTGTTTAGAGATAGTAAGAACTGCCGATGTTGGAGTCAGAGATAACACAGAGTGGAGCTGGAGGAGCACAGCAGACCAGGCAGCATCAGAGGAGCAGGAAAGTTGATGTTTCAGGTTGGGGCCCTTCTTCAGAAGAAAGCCTGGCCTGCTGCGCTCCTCCCACTCCACACCGTGTTATATAGGTTTTTTTTTACCAGCTTTCCTGAACAACAGCCTTTCTGCTGACAGGTCAGCAATCTGTCAGGCAGTAAAGCTTGTTGGAAAACTAAAATTCAGTGGAGGAGCAAATAGGAGTATTGCTGTCAATGGTACAGGTGTGAGCATGCCTTGGGTTGGTCTATACGTAAGAAAGGGTGAGGACAGATTCAAGCCTGTCAGGCAGTTCACAAGGTATAGATTTCACAGAGTAAACTTGTGACACCATGGGTGGAGGAAGCATCCTGAGCCATGATCAGTGCTATAAAGCAGTGCTGTACCTGATGAATCCAGAGATAGTAAGAACAGCCGATGCTGGAGTCAGAGATAACACAAGTGTAGTGCTGGAGGATCACAGCTGCCTGGCCTTGCTGTGTTCCTCCAGCTCCACACTGTGTAATACCTGATGGATCCAACTATTTTTACCTTCATTTACATGCCACTTTTGCTAAGAGCCAGGAAACACAGGCACTGAGGGTAAGAGATAAAATCATGTTAGAAGGAGGACAGTGAGTTGTGCATGAGACTTTATCATATTATAAAACAACCATTTATACAAATAGAGAACAATCGTGTGGAGAGAATGCCCTTGAGTATATTTTTTCCAATCATATTTATATTCCGAAACATAAATACTGATGTCAGTTCCCAAATTTTAGGGTTACAATGTCATTGCAATAAGACAACAATGCATCAAATGGAGGCCAAGTCATTATAGTCCCTAGAGCTGTTCTCTCATTAGAGAAAGATAACTGGCAGTGAGTTTAACCCGAGGATCACCATGCCTCAGGTGAGGGACAAGATTGAGAAGGCAGGGCTTTCATGCCAGCCTGGGACTTTAAAATAGGCTGTCAGAATCACACTGCAGTGCAAATCGGCTGTCCAGCAAATTGAGCAAACTGACCCCAAAACCCATGAAGATGAGGTAATTGCACATATTCTCAAATTATGTTGCTTGACATTAGTCTTCTCGACTTACAAGTGTGCATAAATTGTCCAATTTTAAAACATATAGGCTATTTTTTTAAACAGCTTTGATGGAATACGAGCTGGTCTGAACCAGAATCATTTGATGCACATACAAGTTCAATTGGAAAAGCAGGTTTGTCTAGTATCAAACTGCTTACTCTAATCTACGGGACTCATTTAAACTAGGAGACTAATCAAGGGCACAGTGGGGGATGCTTATTCCTTTCAATCTACCATTTGTCATTGTGTGTTCACTAATTACAGTTATTATTGTGTACTGTCATTGAATAATAACATTCAGAACGCTTTGTTATCCTTCTTGAACCCACTTTTAGCTTGTGACAGCATTTCTATCATGCCAATGCTGTTATTAAATTGGTACAGACCCAGGGGCTAAAGTGAAGCTGTTCATAGCAATACTGTAAATCCTGTGGATTTGCACAGACAGTTTAATGCTTCAAAAGCAATTCCACCCCAGTGGGCTATCTTACTTATGTTGAAACACGATGTTGTAATCCAGTCTTAGCATTTGAATTAATTGTGTCCATTTTCTTTTGAATATCCTCTTTATTGTATAGGGCACCTCTAGGAGCCATTGAAGCACACAGAGTAAAGACACATGTGTGACTGCTGCTTTTAGTTATTATCATTTCATCCTTTTGTTCAATAATTGTATTTTTCACTGAGCTGCGGCTTCTGCATTGAAATTTGACTGTTTTAAAAAAGGAAAAATTGGTTTCATGTGAACTTGTGCGAATTCAACCTTTTATTTCCTGAATGCTCTTTTGCAATACCAATGCATAATTAAGCCACGCCTCAGTTTCAATGCTGAACCTTGATAATCACAACAAATGTCAAACTGTTATGAAAATGCTTTGAAACAATATGAGCAGTAAGCAGTTTGGATAAATCCACAGAACCTGGAGTAATGTTATGAAAGCAGAGCAAAAGTATTTCTTTCATCCTTTTTCATTTATGCCAATTATACAACTGTACAAACACTAACACGTAGATGGATGGCCAATAGAACACAACACCCTCTTTGCTACATTAAATAGAACGTTTCTACAAGAAATGCCCAATGGATCCAATGCAAAAAAAATGCACTCAAGCAAGAAGTAAGATCATTGGTGGAAATAATGTTAAGCACAACTCCAATTTCTTTTAGTTTTGGATTCAGATTTCTTTTCAAAGATCGAGTCTCAGGTATTCAAAGAGGTAGCTCATCATCAGCTTCTCAAGGGATATAAATGCAGGACTAACCAGTAACACCCACATCCCATGAATTAATTGTTTCTAAGAAATCACCTTGCTCTTGCATTGTAGGGACAAGTGGTAGCATTATTAGTTTTACATTGGTTACATTAATACTGTCTCTACTTACCCATTAATAAAATGATTTTTCTCCACTCCAATCCTCTCCATTCCAATCTCTTCCCACCCTCCTACGGCCCCTTGAGAAATAGCCAACCCATTGGCTATTCAAGTATCAACATTACAACATTGACCAACCCTTTTGTCACAGATGGGAAACATTTTAGCATCCTTTGACATGACACGTTGACATAGGGTTTGCAAAATGCTGGCACAAGACATGCTGAATTAAAATTGCTTAAAGCCTTACAAAATGTGATTTTTCATGAAGAAAAATGAAAGTGCTTTTTTTTCTCACTGCTGGTTGCTGTAACTATGACCCAGCTTTTGAAAGTCTTTTGAGAGCTTATAGAAACATTAAGATAGTTTATTGATGTTCAGTCTGAAAAGATACTTTGAACACGCATTTTTTTTAGAAAATAGTGCAATAATTAATGTTTTAATTCATTATTGATCACGGTTGTAGAAATGCTAAAAAAGGAGCAAGAATGGGCCATTCAGCCCTTCAAGCCTACTCCACTAGTCAATATGATCATGGCTGATGGTCCAACTCAGAGCTCTATTCTCGCTTTTGCCTCATATTCTTTGATCCCCTTAGTGCTAAGAACTATTTCTAACCCCTCCTTGAAAGCATTCAATTTTTTTTTGTCTTCATTGCTTTCTTAGATAGAGAATTCTAATGGCTCGTCATTCTTGAAAAATTCTACTCATCTCAGTTATAAATGACTTACCCTGCATCCTTACACTGTTCCCCGGTTTCTGCAATCCCTGGTCATTAGGAACAGCCTCACTTGTTTACCCTGTCGAGCCTATATTTCTATGAGTTCACCCATCATCTTTCTAAAGTCCGGTGAATATAATCCCAACAGGTTCAATTTCTGTTCATACATTTGTTCTGCCATTCCATTCAAACACCTGCATCTCCATTGAATTGTTGACTACACGACAAAAGGTATCTTTATATTTCAAATAAGCAGTTTTGGTGCATTTATAAAAAGAGGGTGGAATGTTAAACTCATTGAGTATTTTTCAGGAAAACCTCCAAAATGCTGGGTAAATAAAAAGTTCCATTTCATATTTGCTTAATTTTACAGTTCAAACTGAAATAAGGTGAGAGGAGAGAGATATTTCTTTTAAAAAAGTCAAAAGAGGCATATACAGAGGGTGGTTCACTTGGGGAATGAACTTCCTGATGAAGCAGGTACAATTACAACATTTAAAAGACACTTGTTTGGATATATGAATAGGAAAGATTTGGAGGGATATGGGCCAGGAGCAGGCAACTGAGACTAGATTAAGACAGAAAAGAATGTAGAGCTGGATGAACACAGCAGGCCACTCCTCTGATGCTGCTTGGCCTGCTGTGTTCATCCAGCTCTGCACATCGTTATCGCAGATTCTCCAGCATTGGCAGTTCTTACTATCTCTGGGACTAGATTAATTTGGGATTATGTGTTCGGCATGGACTGGTTAGACTGAAGGGTTTGTTTCTGCACTTTATGACTCTACGACTCTAAGAAATTGAGCATGAAGGTTCAAAGTTTTATGTAACACTGTTGTACTGAAGCATATTTTATGCCTTGAGATTTTAACAAGAGTTCTGTCAGGCTCTGCTCCATGCACATGTAAAACTGAAACAGTTCTAAAAGGAATAGCTACAACATGTGCCATTCTCATTAGAGCTGTAGATCTGATTTCTTTGAATACTCACAGCCAATACTTTTGAAGCAAAAACTTGTTTTACACAAATCACAGAGCACTGAAGTCATGTCCACATTTCTGTGCTTATAGTTGTTGAGGGGAATAATTAGTCAAGCAGAAAGTCTCACAGATCAAAAGCTGCTCTTCCTTTTACTTAATAAAAGTGTAGAATAATGACTTTTTTTAATTAGTTCATATGATGTAACTTTCCCTGTTACCTTGTGAATAATGTCAAATTTTGAAAATGAAGATGTTGTTTGACAAGTATTGTCTCCTGTGAGAAGGTTGTTACTCTCATCAGTTCTAGCCCCATTATTCATATGCCAGAACTGCCACTTCTCTTGCATGAGATTTCATCTTTACAGCTCTTGGGGCTTGGAGACAGTGTGTTACTGTACAAACTGGCTTAAGGGGTATTCACCTCATTACCTTGCTGGCAGTACAGTCACACTTGACAAGAAAAGTCCCGTTTTAAGCAGCTGGCTTGCCCACAGAGAACAAAAATGTCAATGGTTGCAGTACATGTCAGACTGCAATAATAATGTCATATGTATGCAGCAGCATCAACCTCTTACAAGGATGACTGCAGGCAATATAATACGTTGTAGCTTTTATTCAGATGACTATTAGAAGATCTATCAGGTCAAATGTTTAAGTCTTTAGGCCCATGCCTTGGGTTAGAATGTCAAAACTCACCACTTTGAGAGGATTGCCATAAAAAGATTGAAAAAAATTAGTTGTGTTATTTAATGTTGTTGCCCTGAACTGTAAGGTTATATGGTTAAGGATTACTTACATTCACTTGATCTCAGCCTAAAATCTGTTATGTATGGGTCTGAATGTGTTAATACTTGATAGACTGCAATAAACTGGATTGTCCCAACAGATTTTGTAGTAATTAAAAGCCTATTCTTGTAGCCTGAAAATAGTTGCAGAGATGTAATACACTACATCTTGCTTTCTCTGAAGATTCTTGTTAGACCAAAATGCGGCTACCCTCATGTTCACCAAACCACTTAAATTGTTAGTAAAATCACACACCGCCGACAGACAGAACAGCACAAAAGGATGATTAATGTGGGATCTGATGATTTATTTTAGTAGCACCAGTTCCAGTGATGTAAACACGCTGGTAAACTAGAAGATTTCAAGGGAACCTGATACCAAAACCTGATGTGCAGGGATTGAGATTGAGTCTTCCTCAGTCACATGGATTTGTAAGAGGTTATTTAGCTTTTACCCTAGGCTTGAAAGTGATAATCAAAACAGATCACAAACCTTCGCTTTCTCGATTGGACAAAAAGGAACCTGTAATCATACCTCTATGATTACAAAGGTTTGCCTCACGTGGTTCATGTACAAAATAGGGTCTTTACTGGGCCAAACACAGATAACAGCAGTTAAGCTAAACAATGATAGAAAGCCTTGTGTATTCCCAGAAGACCATTCTGGGTATCTTGTCATATTTGTCACATCTATCAGTTTGTGCTACTTAGCAAGGGGTATTTGAAGAGCTTGTTGTCATCAATCCTGTTCTGTCTCTACTTTCTCTTAGGCCTAACTAGCTGTAGAAAGTTGATCACCATAGAGTATCCACAGAAAGGCATCATTCTTCCCTTTTGTCTTATTTTGAAAAGAACAACAGTCTAACATATGTTGCACCTGTATTGGATGTATTGGAACTTACGGACCTTGATTTCCTTATGTCATCATGCAAATAGTCTTGAAGTGTTAGCCAAGCAAAGAATGTAGCTGTGTCTTGTATGCTAGACTGGTGGAGCAGTTATCTTTTACAGGCCAACCTCTGTAACAGGGAAATGATCTTCAGAAAGGATGCATATGGAGATAAGAGAGAACGGTAACACTGATTAGCCAGATAGATTAAACTAATCTTCATAATTAATGGGCATGCTAGATTTTGTAACCAGATCACTTCACTGTTCTTAGAAAAATATAAGGTTTCTTGCATGGTTGAAACAAGCATACCTATGTTCATTCAGGCATCATTAAGTGGGTTTTAGAGAGCTGGTATTGATACGTATGTCCTTCCAAAAAACAGAATCTTGTTTTCACTCACAGTCTATGCATAACATTGGAAGATTTGGCAGCATTTGAATTCTGATGAAGGTTCACCAGGCCAAAATGTTAACTCTCATCTGTCTTTATAGATGCTGCCAGACCTGCTGAGCTTTTCCAGAAGCTTCTGTTTTTCTTCCGCTGTTCTTTTGGTTTGTATTAACTCCTTCAGAATCATTACCTTATACAATAGGCCTTACTGGTCATGCTGTTGATGTTATCCAAGAAGTCAAGTCAAAGACATACAAGTCATTGCCACAATTGCCATCAAGTTACAACTGGCTCAATCAAAGTTGACAGAAACAAAAGAGAGACAAGCAACATCTAAACATCAACAGATACAGCAGCAAGGGCTAGCCACATTAAAGGCTCAGCGATGTGAGCACTTATTTTGAAAAGGAGCCCTTTTGCCATTGTTGATGAAACTCTAATGGATGATGAATGACTTACTATGCCAACTTCATGATGAGAGGACATCTTTGGGAAGCGACACCAAAGACAGAGGGAATAACCAAGTTCTTGGACAGAGTTTAGTTGGGCCAGGATCTCCGGGGACCTTTGGGGAACTCATTGTCAATATTCAGACATATGCCATCCACACGCTAAATAAAGAAGAAAATCATGAATACACACCAAACTCCAAGCCAGATCTTGGCAACATGAGAAGGTGGGCCTGTTTGTTTTCAATGGAAGGTCGATGCCAATATCAATCATTCTCCCACAAGGCAGCGGAGAAGAAATAGGCCATTCTGCCAGTTACCTCTGTTCTGCTATTTAATGAGATCGTTGTTGATCTTCCCGTTCCTCTAAACTCTAAGGAGTGCAAGCCAAATGTACTCATCTGCTCCTGATTAAAATTCTTCCATACCTGGGAACCAATCTAGTCAACTTTCTGTATTTGCTTACTAAGCCCATATATTTCACCTTAGATAAGAGAACCAAAACCGTTTACAGTATTCCATGTAAGACCTGGTCAGTATCTTCTATGGTTTTAGCAAGACCTCCCATGGATTGTGATGAACAAATTATAAACAATAACAATGGAAGCAGTTGAACAAGTCTTGCCCAAGGTGTTTGAAATAAATCTTATCACTGATGTTGACAAAAATCGAAAGAACTGCAGATGTGTAAATCAAGAACAGAAACAAAGTTGCTGGAAAAGCTCAGCAGGTCTGGCAGCATCTGTGAAGGAGAAAGCAGAGTTAACGTTTCGGGTCTGCTGACCCTTCCTCAGTTCCATGGAGTTTGCAAATTTTCCATGAGTCTGCATGGGTTTTCTTCAGGTGTTCCAGTTTCCTACCACAGTTCAAAGATGTGCAAATTAGATGGATTGGCCATGCTAAATTGCCCATAGTGTCCCAGGAAGTGAAGGCTATGTGGATTAGCCATGGGAAATGCAAGGTTACAGGGAGAAGGTAGGAACTGTGTCCTGGGGGAATGCTGTTTAGAGGGCCGGTGTTGCCTCGATGGACTGGATGCCCTACTTCCGCACTGGTGGGAATTCTATGAATTGTGAGTTGTTTATACTATTGTTTTGCAAGCAATGGCAAAGGCAGACATAATAACACTAGGAAGTCTGCATGGAGATTTGTCCAGCCATAAATTGTTTATTGGCTTGTGCAACTGTGACCATATGTGGATGCTGGAAGTCATCAGCATCGTGGCAGATCTCCAGGTCTTGGGCACTTGAATAGTTTGGCTATTTATATCAGAAGGAGAAAATCTGCTTGACTGCTGAAGGAGCAAATTCTGCTTCTCTCTTTCTGTAGCAATAGTAACTTAAGCCTGAAGGAAGTCGGTTATTTTCTCCCACCAATTGCAGTAGCTGTCACTTTTAACTTGCAACACAACGGGTTATGATTAGTTTGCCAATTGCAAAAAAAAAATCTGCAGAAGGAGATCAGGAAGCAGGATATCTTGGAAAGCAAAACAAATGCCTCATCAATCTCATTCACTGGTGCTATTGAACTGTCTATTTTCTCCCCAAGTATTTGTCCCCCACCATAATGTCATTGTTTTTTTTTCTGTTTGTTTATGATAGTCTGTAGGTATGTGTGTGTTTGGGTATTAAAAGGGGTTAGAGATATAACTCATATTGCTATATGTTAATAATTCATGGTTTTATTCTGCTTGTGTTTACTTCATATATATTTGTAGTAAATAGTGGTTCTTAATAAGTACAGGAATTACATTACTATTTTCTGTTAACCAAAGGCAATCAGACAGATTATGCAGATAATGTGGTAAGAGACATTGAATTGTTTGATGGCAAAGCAGTCTCGATGAGTTGAATCACCTACTCCTGCTCCTATGTTCCTAAACCTGAAGACTCAGTTCGCTGTCCTGCCTCTGAAATTGCCTCCACATTTAACCTGTGGTACATGGTTAAAAAATAAACTATCCTATAGCACATATTGTGATAAACGATACCATGTGATGTGTTTACCAGGGGTAGGAAAAAGAGATCAGCTGTACTCCAGGAATTTAATGTGAAAACCCTTGGAGATGGAAAACAATGAAGATCATACATCATTCATGCTATTACAAAGGAATTGTTGAAATCATGCCATTATAATTGAGCTATCTTCAAAACATAGATTGTGATGAACAGTGTGGCAAACCTGGGAGCAACAGAGTCCACAGATTGTTGGGAAAGCAGTCCAAGGCAACCACATTTTCTCAACAATCTATCATTCTTCCAGTTCTGAACAGAACATGCATGGGAAGAAGCGTAATATTCAGATCATTTGGATTTGTAAAGTTAAAGACATGGGAGTCAATGTGGTAGTGGTACATATAATTATTCTAAAAAGTGTACAATAATATTGAAGAATCAGGGTGGCACAATGGTTCAGTGGTTAGCACTGCTGCCTCACAGGACCATAACCCAGTTTCAATTCCACGCCTGGGCAACAGTCTGTGTGGAGTTTGCACATTCTTCCTGTGTCTGCGTGGTTTTCATCTGGATGATCGGGTTTCCTCCTACAGTCTAAAGATGTGCAGGTCAGGGTGGATTGGCCATGCTAAATTGTCCATAATGTGCAGACTAGATGGATTAACCATGGGAAATACAGAATGTACAGGGATAGGGTAGAGGGATGTGTCTGGTGGGATGCTGTTCAGGCAGTTGGTGTGGGCTTGATGGGCCAAAGGGCCTGCTTCCAAGGTGTTGAGAATCTATGCCAAAAATCTTCAGAAGACTTGCAGTTGAGTCTGAAAAGGTTAATACTTGACTAGATACAACGAAACTTCCCTCTGATGATGTCATGAGGAGTCTGAGGGAGACTTAAGTGGGATTTAATGGGAGATAAAATGAAGGTTAGGTCTGATCCAAAATTTCTTGTAGTAATGTGAGCCTATTCTTACCATCAGCAAATTTGCAATAAATCACATCTCATTTACACTGCAGGACTCTTCTTATTAGACTAGAAACTAACTAGCCTTGCACATAAGACTATGTAAGCCTGAAAAGAACCCACACAATTAGAAGATATAGGTGACAGCACTCAACAAAACCTAGTAATATACTAAGAAATCCTCAGCAAAAAAAAATGCTGTGGTATGTATTAATACATAAATATAAGACACACAAGAATTGACAAACGTTTTTTTTCAAATTCCAATTTCTTTGCAAATCAATTGTTTGAAAATGCACTCACTTGAAAAAGTGATGTATTTAAACCGATTCCAATTGAGGTGGATTGGCTGTGAAATGCCAAAGAACTCATTAAGTAATGAAGAAAGTTAATTATGTGACCCTGTTTGTGCTTTGATGTGGTTCTCTTGGAGCTGTCGTTAGGTCCTTATAATCAAGGATTTGGTACCCTGAGTAATTTTAGGAATCATGAACCTTCAGAAATGTCAGAAAGTATATGTAGCTTTATGTTGTCATGGGATGTTGTCATGGGTAATGATATAAATAATACATAATCTTGTGAAACCAAGGTGGTTTCCTGAGTAAAAACTAAAAGAACTGTGGATGCTGCAAAAGCACAAAAACAGAATTGGTTTCTGAGGAAGGGTCAACAGACCAGAAACGTTAACTTTGATTTTATTTCTTCACAGATGCTGCCAGACCAGCTGTATTTTCCTGAATGTCCTAGGTGATCTGGATTCAAGTCCCACTTGCTCCAGAGATGTGTCTGAAAGTGGTGATTAAAATATCTATAAATACTTCACTGGTTCCATAACCTGTGATTGTAGTGATTTTAAGCCTGTCCTAAAACTGTTAAAGGACATCAAGATGTGTATTAGCCAAAGTAAAATACAGAAGATGCTGGAAATTTGTTTCAAAATGTAAAATTATTAAAATGTTCAGATCAGACAGCCTCTGTGGAAAGTGGAGGAGCCAGTGAATGAGGTCAATAGATATCTAATTAGTTACTGAAATTATGGTTAATTTACCCTCCTTACCCAACGATACACCGCCTCCCCCCACCATGCTCTACCCTAAACATCAGTTACACACTTTTACAAAAGCATAAATCTACCTTACTGAATATACACAATTCTGAATTATCAGATCTCATTGAAAAATTTCCTCTAAAGAAATGAAACAGTTTATGATTGATTGGTTATTTTCATCTAATTTTCTCCTAACTGCTTGATTGAAAACTTATACAAATATAAAAGCAAAATTTACAAGAAGTGAAATTTGTTTTGGTTCATTTTCAGTCCTGAGTGAATGGCCTGTTTAGATTGATGCCCCAGTCAGTAGGCCAGAGGTCAGCTAGAGGTCAGGCCACAGGCATTGGTCATATTATTTGGATGAACTGTTGGCTGAGCTTCCTTTGACAACCCTTCCATTTTATGTTGAGTATTGGGCCCCATGTCACTCTGGCTGAATAATTCTGAATGGAGTCAGTCAAGTAGTCCAAAGAACACAGAAAGTAAATGTGTTTGTGCCTGTTTAGGTAACTGTGAAAGAAGCCTGATAAATTCCCTGACCTAATGTTAGGTCAATCATTTTTTGGCACATGACATTGATCGTCAAGTTGGCCCCCACTGTGTACCTATTTTATAGCTATAAAACGATGTACTGAGGTCTGATTTTTATTACTGAGCTACTTTTTTGTCAATAAAATAAAAAGATTGAAAGACAAATAATACTCAAAGCAAACTAGATAAGTGAAAGAGAATCATGCTCAGGGTGTTTGTTTAAATGACTACGCTTTCAAACATTGACCTTGTGTTTCAGAGATCACTGTTATTATCACCACACAGAATACTTTCAAAGTGTAATCAAGTTCATCACAACCACATTTAGTTGACAAAAAGGCAGCTTTCTACTGCTTTGAACCTATCCCAGCCCAAATCCTTTTATTTCTTCAAATGGGAAAGGGGAGGATGTTTCCATTTTATCCACAACCTGAAACTTCGTTCATAAATGTTTCCAATTTACAGCAACTTATTTTGGAGCCGGCTGATAACTTTTTTTTTGTATTTTTAAGAACAAAATGTTTAAGTTATAAGCATTGTAAGTTCAACCCTAAAATTCACAGAATTCATTTGACTGAAAATAAACTTTGTTCGGGATGTAATAGAAACTTTCAGCTGTCTGTAGCATCTTAATCATTGTAAACTATTAAATAGTTCTCAATGTCATTAGTTTTGAGCATTACTTATTCAAGATTGACATAATGACATAACATGCATAAATATGTTCCTTTTGATACTACCAATATAATGATGCATTCAGAACATAAAGGCTTCTGATTTATTTTATATATTTCATTTTTGTTATCAGTTTTCTATGT
This sequence comes from Stegostoma tigrinum, assembly GCF_030684315.1. Taxonomy (NCBI): domain Eukaryota; kingdom Metazoa; phylum Chordata; class Chondrichthyes; order Orectolobiformes; family Stegostomatidae; genus Stegostoma; species Stegostoma tigrinum. The sequence goes on along the minus strand of NC_081368.1, from coordinate 56,829,689 downwards.
ACTGCTTTGCTAATAAAGAAGTTTGGCCTGAGTTTAACATACAGAAGTCAATGTTTGTCATATTGATCATGATGTGGAGGTGCTGGTATTGGACTGGGGTGGACAAGGTCAGAAATCAGACAACATCTGGTTATAATCCAGCGGGTTTATTTGAAATCACAAGCTTTCAGAACTTAGTCCCTTTATCAGGTGAAGTCAAGGGGCTACTCTCCAAAAGGATGTGATTTCAGGTAAACCTGCTGGATTATAACCTGGTGCCATCTGATTTCTGACCTTGTTATATTGGCATACAAGTGGTTAACCGGCTGCTTTGAGAGTCCCCTTGCCATCATTGTAACAGTAGTAGTAACCTGTTGTTTCCAAACAGTTCACCTCCATTAAAATAATTGGTAGAGGACTTCAATAGAAACCAATGTTTAGATATCAATATAATAAGCCATAATCAGGAGGGTAATCTTGTGAGGTATTTCTGATGAACAACAGGACAGTCGCAATGTGCAATGCACTGAATTATTCTTGAGTTTCGACCTCATGTGCATACTCCATATTCACTGCACCCAGTATTAGCGGCCATGCCTTTAGCCATCTAGTCCCGAAACTCTGGATTTCCCTCTCCAGAAATCTTTCTCTCTTCATCTGTCTCTCGACTTCAAGGCTCCGTTTAAAACTTAACTGCTGGACTAAATATTTTTTGATGAGAAACCTGCCTTGATTTTCAAGAAACAAATCTGGCCTGTCAGTCCAGTAGTGCACTGGTGGTATTCCTGCCTCAAAGATAGAAGTCTCTGAGTTCTAGCCCGAGTGCAGGACTAGAAATACAAGGTATGTGTGATCACAATGGAGCTAAGCAGTAAATCCTTCCAACATTAATCACTTACATTTAGTAAGCACGGGAGAGATTTTTGATCAGCTAAGTAATGGAAAGCAATTGGAACAACAACTATAATTATCCAGCATTCTTTAATACCTTCAGACTGCAAACAAATTTTACGGACACAGTACATCATTCAGCCCTATAACAATATCAATCATGATCGAATGGCTCGATTCTGCTCCTATATTTTTTGGTCTTATAGGTTGGCTTGGCCATTCATTGATTCATCGATCTGTTTGTGTTTCAAATTCTGCATTGCCTAGAAGGAATTTATTTCAACAAAAATGCAAAGTGCAGCAGATTTCTGGAAATCTGAAAGAAAAAGCAAAAATTGCCGGCCAAAACTCAGCAGGTCAGCCAGCATCTGTGGCGAGAAAGCAGAGTCAACGTTTTGGGTCCAGTGACCTTCGTCAGAGCAAAAAGAATTCATCCATCTCTGCCATTAAAAAAAGAACTGCACCTTCAGAAGCAGAGAGCTCCAAAGCTGCACAACTCTCGGAGAACAAAATCCTTCTGATTTTAGTCCTGCAAGGATGCTCGCTAAATTTGAATTGATGTCCCCCTAGTTTTGGAATCACTCATTGTCTCCATGTTCACCTGGTGAAGACTGTCCAAAGATCACTTCCAAACAAACTATTCATCACCCTTTTAAACTCCAGTGAAAATAAACTCAGTCTATAAAACATATCCTCATACGACAAAAGGTTTATTCTAGGCGTCAATCTTGTAAACCTCCTCAGAAATGTCTCCAAAGTTTTCACACCCTTCTTAAATAACGAGACCAAAACTGCATACAGTTTGAGATGTTGGGTTGAATTTTACTGGAAATCTACTAAGTATTAATTTTTGACAAGTTTCATGGCATGTGTCTCTGTGATCCTAACAGATTTTCTCAAGCTACTCTCCACAACTTGCCTCCTTAGCCACGCAACCTCCTCACACTGTCTTCCTCTCTACAGTGGTGAAAGTATGTGCCATTGCTGGGGCCCCCTGGGATTATCAGTGCCAGTGCCATTTCTGAATAAAGCAGGTCAATTGTTGACCTTCACAGTGCATGCAGTGAAAGGGGAATCAAAAACACCAAACTGAAAGGAACTTGTGTTGTTGAATGCAACAAAAAGCCACATCACACAAGTTCTGGAGGAAATTACACATGGTTACCAATATCTCTTCCCCCTCCCTTTCCTGCCACATCATCCAATAAGTCAGCATTACATTTAAGAACCTAACAATAAATACAAACAGTTCAAGGTGAGAGGGAATCAGTTCAATTCCCTCAGCTTTGGAGATCTGAAACTGTGTGAAAATTGTGGCCTGCAGGTGCGACTTCTAAGATGCATGTGATTACTCCTGCTTCACAAATTTGCCGATGTTTAATTGGTAATAGCCAATGACATGATCAAGGCTACTTGTGGCCAAATTTTATATCTCACACAGTCGGATATTGCATGTAGTTCACAAACAGGGTTTTATGATTACAGATGTTTTCAACTTGCACTATGACAGTGCCTGATTAATACAAGTCTTTTGAAGGGCCTCCCATTAAGCCAACATCCTCAGGCACAGGGATAAAAAGATATTTACTGTATACACTCTCAGTTTGATCAGAGTCAATTTCTATTTCCAATGCACATCTGTGGTAAACGCAATTATGCCAGGCAGTGTGGGTCACACTTGGACACTGAATCATAGACTGAGCCTGGTAATCAACTTCAAACCTCTATGTTTCTTTTTTGTACTCCCTGTTGACCCAATCAGTTTTGAGCTCCCATACATTCCCACATAACACATTAATCTACCTTGTCCTGATGAAGTATCACTGGACTAAAATGTTAACTCTGCGTTTTCTCCACAGATGCTGGCAGACCTGCAGAGTTTCTCCAGAAAATTCTGATTTTGTTGCACTAAATAATGACTTCATCTCCCAATGTTACCACCTGAGCTCTGACCTGCAGCTTAGCCATGGTAACCAGTGTGCTGCACTATTCCTCTGCCGAGGCCAGGGAAGATGTGACTGCTGATGACCTTTTCCTTTCTTGCAATAACCCATATCGTCCAATGCACAATCCACTATCCTCCTCCCCCCACCCCTTACATGTTTAATTTCCCCCTTCACAATTATTGTCCTCTCTGCATCCCAGCGTGCTTCTTCCAATCCCCAGAACTGATTACCCAAAATCCTGACCACAGCAGAAACCCCTGGCATTCATTGAATTGGCCTACAGACAGACCATGGTGCACCCCCTTGAATAACTTGAAAAGAGAGGTGACTTGATTGACCAACCCCTTGATTGATGTCTGTATATTTCCCCAACTTGTTTATTGGGACTTTATCTGGAAAAGTTGCATTGTAGCTGCCAGGCTTACTTATGACCTTCTTCTCAAACTATAGTAATATGGACTCTCTGCCTCTATACACACAAGCCTACCCAGTCCCTGGAATAATGTCACATGCTCCCCTTGACGTACAGTGTGGGAACTCCCTGACGAAAGCCTGTCTTCCTTGATTTGACAGAGGGCGACTCCTCTTTAGACTTTGAGACAGTGCTATTTGATTGAAAAACATGTAGGGTGGTTTCTGTGTACACTGCTGCAGAAGAAGCAGGTTTGAAATTGATACATGCCATATAGCAACATGCCCAGCCCCCTGACTGATTACTGCTGGAAACTATGATAAGTTGCCTGGCTTTGTGTTTGTGATAAAAGACATGTGAAAGCAGAAGTACTGTCAACCTTTATGCTTCAGCTGAAGGGACAAGGTGCCAAAAAAGCAAGGCAAAACAAGGCAGAGATGCTCTAAGAATCCAAGAAGGCACAAAGTCGAGAAGGGCTAAGAGAGAAAATGAGTAGCACTGAGATGGGCCCTGGTCCAAACCATGAGTTGTGTGCTTGTTCTCGCATATGAATTGTCCGACCCCACCACCCAAGACATTTTTCCATCCCCACCCTTGTCTGCCTTCCGGAGAGATCACACTCTCTGTGACTCCCTGGTTCACTCCATACTGCCCTCCAACCCCACCACACCCGGCACCTTCCCCTGCAACCGCAGGAAGTGCTACACTTGCCCCCACACCTCCTCCCTCACCCCTATCCCAGGCCCCAAGATGATTTTCCATATTAAGCAGAGGTTCACCTGCACATCTGCCAATGTGGTATACTGCATCCATTGTACCCAGTGTGGCTCCCTCTACATTGGGGAAACCAAGCGGAGGCTTGGGGACCGCTTTGCAGAACACCTCCACTCGGTTCGCAATAAACAACTGCACCTCCCATTCGCGAACCATTTTAACTCCCCCTCCCATTCTTTAGATGACATGTCCATCATGGGCCTCCTGCAGTGCCACAAGGATGCCACCCGAAGGTTGCAGGAACAGCAACTCATATTCCGTCTGGGAACCCTGCAGCCCAATGGTATCAATGTGGACTTCACCAGCTTCAAAATCTCCCCTTCCCCCACCGCATCCCAAAACCAGCCCAGTTCATCCCCTCCCCCCACTGCATCACACAACCAGCCCAGCTCATCCCCTCTCCCCACTGCATCCCAAAACCAGCCCAGCCTGTCTCTGCCTCCCTAACCTGTTCTTCCTCTCACCCATCCCTTCCTCCCACCTCAAGCCGCACCTCCATTTCCTACCTACTAACCTCACCCCACCTCCTTGGCCTGTCCGTCTTCCCTGGACTGACCTATCCCCTCCCTACCTCCCCACCTATACTCTCCTCTCCACCTATCTTCTTTTCTTGCCATCTTCTGTCCGCCTCCCCCCTCTCCCTATTTATTCCAGAACCCTCTCCCCATCCCCCGCTCTGATGAAGGGTCTAGGCCCGAAACGTCAGCTTTTGTGCTCCTGAGATGCTGCTTGGCCTGCTGTGTTCATCCAGCTCCACGCTTTGTTATCTTGTAAGGAAAGCTGTTGGTACATTGCCAAGTGCAGCATTGAAGTGGAAAACAGTACTCTTAAGTGGGTCAGAATGAGTATCATGAGGGTGTAGTGAAGCTAGTATGATTTAGTAGTTTGATGTCATCTTCCAAGAGCAGGAAAACAGGGGGTTACCGGCCATGAAGTGTGTACTGAGATGTCGGAAATTACTGCACAAGGCGGAAGCCCAGAGGAGGAAGTGCCAAGTTGAAACCAGGTTACCAGCCTGACTTTCATGCTGGGATTTGTTCTGAGGAAGGGTCACCGGACCCGAAACATTAACTCTGTTTTCACCTCCACAGATGCTGCCATGCCTGCTTAACTTTTCCAGCAACTCTGTTTTTGCTCCTGGGCATTGGTGCTGTCTAATTTCTCTCTATCAGATGAGAGAATAAAAAACTGCATACTACTGAGACAATATTAGGGATTAATAACATACTAATGCATACCAGTTGATGAAAAGAAACCTTTTGCTGGTCAACAATGAGGTTTTCTTCTCACTTTACAAAACCTGTCACTCATTCTTGATATACAAAATCCCATTTTGGCCAATTTCACCCTTTATTATCAAATGAGTCATGAATCTACATCATTCAGTTGAAGAATCCACCCAAGGTTTCATCAATGCCTTGCATCATTGAAGCATTACTTCCTTAACCTTATGTTTAATTCCATTCATAATAAAGGATAGCATTCCATTAATCTTCTTAATCAATTGCTGTACCTGCATCCTAATGCTTTTAGATCTATACTCTGAAACACTGAGATCCTTCCGTGTTGGAATTCTGCAGTTCTTCATTGCTTAGATAATATTCTCCTTACACAATGATTTGTGTTGCCACAGCAACTCAGACACCCTATGGAGCAAGTTGGATTAGTAAACTGGAAGGCCAAACTAGATCACATTGTGCCAACATTGGATTCTTGAGTCAGACAGGATGATTTAAGGTCTTGTCTGCCAGCCCTGCTGATGGTGGAGGCACTGTGGATCAGATAAGTGGACCTTGGGGAGACAACGGAAGTGGAATAAACAAAATAATGATATTGAAGATCCAGTTGTGATAGAAACACATTAGAAATTGTTGTTGTGGTGTGATTTGTACAAGAAGTTAGGCACTTTATTCTGCTTTGGTCATTTTTTTTTAACCTTAAATTTTTTGAGCTATATTTTGCTGCTGTTACAGATATTTGTGCAGATTAGACATTTGAAATAACTATGCATTAAACACAACAGCTTTTATAAATCTCACAGGGCCTGTTCTTAGGATTAGATGTAAAAACATCCACTGGTTTTAATAATTAAATCTTTTGTTAGAATTACTTTTTTTTACCTTTGTGAACATGTGACCATAATTAAGCAGTTGGGAATGACATTGTGTTTTTTGCATTGTGAGAACTGGAACTGACGCCAAATTAAAATGGCCCATGATGCATTTTCTGTTTTAAAATTATCTCTAATTTCGTAACTTCACCTTTGGAATATTTAGTTAATATTTAGTGCAATTTGACTTTTGTTTCTGATGTTTGTTTTGACTGTTTTTGATCTTTAAATGTGAATTTGTCTTTCTGCAGACTATACAAATCATTGCGAGGGCTATATTTCAATAACAGCCCTGATGTTCATGGAGGATGAAAGGATTTTCAATACTTCTTTCCCCTTGAAGTGGGTGGGTTTGAGTTAAGTATGACATTAAATTGTTTTAAAAATTTACCCACCTCTGTTTTCAAAAGATGGAACATGAAGCAAACACCTAAAACTCTCCCAGTTGGTGTCAATATTTACGTTACATCGAGTCTTATATTTAACTTTAACCCTGGGCATAAGCTTTCTTGGTCTTGCAAGGGCCATCAGCAAAAGGGACATTTGTGTCTGGTCAGTAAGTATCTTTCCACTTACCTTTTGGGCTCAGTTTACTTGCACTACACTGCATTCCCCTGCATAATATTCCCGAATAATTTCAATGTCTACCCACCAATGTTGTTGATCACCCTCTCAACCTTTGTAATTTATCCACTGAGTCTTCTGAACTCCCTTATATATATTGAGCTTCAAGCTCAATGTTGTTCTTTTGCAGTCTAGCAATTATTCTATTATGACAATAGATATCAAGCAATGTATCTGCAGGAAAGACCAACAAAGATCAACTGAGATATTGGAAAACATTAAATTGTTTCATGGTTGTGGTCTATGAAAAACCAAGGGAACGTCTTGATGTTCTTCAAATAGTCTTTTACCAAAATGTCCAGAATAGTTGAAGATACCTTCCAAAAAATGGTGCCTCATCCATGCAGTGATACCTTAATGAGCTAATCTCAGTGGAAGGCTTACTCGAGGAGCTGATGGAAGGAGCCACCCTGTTCTTTATTCTCAAGAAATAACACAACAAAAATAAAGACCTGCTTTTAGTGGAAGTGACAGGCGTCTCACTCAGTGACTTTGTTCTTTTCGGGAAGGGACATTTATTTAAGTGCTACTCAGCAACTTACCTGAATAGCAATGGACCTTCCTTAGGATCAAAGACCTCTGGGCAGAAGACTTGTTCACTGAGAGGTGCTGACTAATCAGAGGCCAGCACCATTGGGGAGGCAGTAACTTTCTGCACCTTCCTGAGGCCTAGAATTATCACTGGCTGTGGATGACCGATGGTTGGATGGGGATGGGTTGCAGGTTGTATCTGCTGCAGGGAGGAGATGCAGTAATGTGGAACAAACAGAGAATACCAGAGACCCCATTCTGAATAGTGGATCCCTCAATACCGCAGTGAATGTCTCTGATAGAAGGACATGGCAAGGGTGCAAGATACCAGTCCATCAGGATCTCTTCCCTCTCAGGAAAGCCGGGAGGAACTAATAGACCTTGCAATGAGCAATAACCAGCGGTTGGTTGTAGTTGTATCTTGAGTCAGTGTATTCCTGGTGCTGCCTGCCTCTTCTCCAGCACTCCATCTGAGACACGAGTGTCTTTGTGCACCATAGTGACCAAGCAAACACTCCCATCATACAGGACTTATTCACCGCGTAGGGGTCTCCCACAAAATCAGACAACATCTCTGCTCCCTCCACTCCCACACCCTGACTAAGTTCATCATAAGTAAAGAAGCAATTCATTTAACAGATTGCTTCTGTTTCTGTTTGCAGTGATGGGGAAGCACTACAGCAGCACAACATGTGGGTCAGATTTACGACACACATGCCAGAACAAGTGGGTGAGCATGGATGAGATGTTCCATTATCTATGCTGTCAATGTTTTCTCTTCATTCTTTTGTTTGGTGTGAAATAATTTGTTCAGTAGATTAGACTTCTCAATGTGTGAGATTTGCAATAGAGAGCTTTTGTCACATTCTGGCTTTCTGATTATGAATGCTATTTCAGCTGGACTTGTTTATGCGGGCTTCAGATGATGAAAATTCATTGGCCCACAGTGAATAAGATTTTCCCAGTGAAGCTGTGTGGTCACTGCTTTGTTCTGAGATGCATTGCTTTATTATAGCCTCCTGAGTTTAAGGAGAATCATATTCTTGATCAACTGCATGTTCTCGATCTGTCGGGAATACACCAGAAAGCCATGACATTCTGATGCAATAAGGCAACAGGACTTCTGCAGCTTTAAGTAGTTGAGCTCCTACCTAGCCTTGTACCAAGATGCAAAGTCTTCTACTGGGTTGGTGTCTGGAGATTATTGGCTTGGCCGCACCAGTTTCCTCATTTGCCTGTTTCGTCAGGTGCAGCTGCCATCTACTTCCTATTGAATTCCTCCTCACTGGTTCATCCACTTCCAGTGTGAACAGTTCCTGTTGTTCAAGGTTACGTTTTCTAATGCTCAACTACAACTGATTGTTGAAAGGAAGTCTAGCTTGAGCACTTAACAGAAAAACGGTAAATAATTGAACATCAATGAGCACACTAGGCCTTTAATTGCTTCAAAATAAAAACAATTAAACACTTTCTCAACACGTGGTAGGTTCCTAATTTCAGACCCTCTCCCATTCTCTAAAATTGACATCAAAATTATGGATTGTTCCCATCCAACTAGCCATCATATAATCTAGTTCTCTATTTTACAGTAAGGAACATCACTGAGCTGTTTATCCTCCCACACCAGTCTACATCCTTGGAACCGGTGAGGTTTGAGTAGTTGCTCGAAATTACTATGCCACAGGATACTTATAGGTAAAAGAAAGTGGCAACATTTCTTCATTCCATTGCTGCATCAATGATCTGTTCAGAATAAGGAACTTCATTTTCTTCTGATTGACCAAAAAATGAAAACAGGAGAAGGCTTACAACTTTGCCAGGCTGGCCGGCTGGTGAAGAATGCTTTTGAACTGTACACACCTGGTTTCACATGTTAGCAAGGAGAAGCTCTGTAATTGCAAGAATTACTACTTCATTAACTGCATTTTGGGATATAAACATGCTCAGAAGATACCATGGCAATAGCCGTGATGCATTCATCCTGTACCCATCATGCCATCTTTGACACACCATGAAGCATCAAAACCTGGCTGCTTGGTGAACCGCCTCATGATTCTGCTCCATTGCAATTAATTAAGGAGTTGTGTTATTGAATTGTTTGACTTAAATGAATAAAAGAAAATACTGTTGATTGTTGTATGAATAATGCTTCATTATATTTCAACACAACAAGTAAAAAGTATTCCGTTGACTTATAGGTCAGCTGCAACACAAGGGCAAAACTTTCATGTCATGTAAAGTTTAATTGTTGGTTTACTAATATGGTTTCAGTTTGAGCATTTCCTTCATTCACATATGGGGTGCAGTATATTTCCTGGTTAGGCCAACATTTATTGCCCACCATAATTGCGCAGAGGGACGGCAGTTAAGATTCAACCTTAATCCTCAGTGCCTGGAGCCATATATAGACCAGACTAGGTGAGGATAGCAGATTTCCTTCCCTAAAGGACACTACTGAATCCCGTTGGTTTTTATGATAATCAACAATGGTAATAAGGTCATTATTGTGATGTAAGATGTATGATTTACTGTATGTTTTATATCATTTAGTTTTGGAATTTTGAATTTTGAACTCATAGCTAACGAGTTCTCTGTGTGTTTAACGATTAACCTTTAGGCTTTTATGTAGCCAAGGTGATTTATTTTCAAATGCAATGTTAGAGAACGAGTAATGGGGATTTGTTTACTTTAGCAAGTTTATAATTGAACAAAGTAAACCCCACCTCCTACCTACCAGCCTCACACCTGCCTCCTTGACCTGCCCGTGTTCCCTTGACTGACCAGACCCCATCACAACTCCCACCTACACTCACCTTTACTGGCTCCATCATCCCCGCCTCCCTGACCTGTGCATCTTTTCTCCCACCTATCTGCTCCTCCCACCTCCACCCCCACCTCCATCTTCTACCTACCAGCCTCATCCCCGCCTTCTTCGCCTGTCTGTCTTCCCTTGACTGACCAACCCTATCCCAACTCCCTACCTACACTCATCTTTACTGGGTCCACTCCCGCCGCCTTGACCTGTTTGTCTCCTCTCGACCTATCTGTTCCTTTATCCACCTTCCATCATTGCCTCCCCGCCTCTCTCTATTTATTCCAGAGTCTCCTTCCCCTACTCCATTTCTGAAGAAGGGTCCAGACCTGAAATGTCAGCTTTCCTGCTCCTCTGATGCTGCTTCGTCTGCTGTGTTCATCCAGCTCTACACCTTGTTATCTCAAATTCTCCAGCATCGGCAGCTCCTACTATCTCTGAAACAATGTAAGGCATTAGGATTTTAGAAGATTCAAGATTTGGGGTGGTGGTGTGGGACTGAGTTAAAACACTGAAACTTGGTGAAAAGCCTATTTGGTTTCACTTTGTGGCAGTTTGCAGAAGCCTTGCTGAAGCTGAATGTGTAAAGTAGTTATTCCTGAGAAAGAGAAATAGTTTGATGTAAACAAAATGTAATGAGTTTAGTTTAAATGTTCCACTTCATAAGTGTTGATGTGTGGCAAATCATGTCGAACTAACTTGAGTTTTTTGAAGAGATGACAATGAAGTTTGATGAAGGCAGAGTAGGAGACATTGTCAATATGGACATCAGCAAAGTATTGAACAAGATTCTGCATGCTAGACAGATTAGTTAGGTTAGATCACATTGGATCCAGGAGTAGCTAAACAATTGGATACAAAATCGGCTCGAGGTTCGAAGACAAAGGGTAATGGTGGAAGGTTTTGTTGCACTGGAGTCCTGTGACCAGCGGTGTGCCACAAGGATTAGCACTGCATCGACTGATTTCAATCATTTATATAAATGAATTGGATGTGAGCATAGGAGGTCTGGTTAATAAGTTTGCAGATGGCACAAATATTGGAGGTGTAGCAGGTAGAGAAGAAGGTTGTCTCAGAGTATATTGTGACCTTCAACAGATGGGTCAATGGGCCAAGGAGTAGCAGATGGAGTTTAATTTGGATAAATGTGAGGTGTTACATTTTGGTCGGGCAAACTAGGGCAGGATCTATACACTTAATGGTAAGATCCTGAGGAGTGTTACCGAGCAAAGGGAACTAGGTATGCAGGTGCATAGTTCCTTGAAAGTGGAGTTTCAGATAGACAGGGTGGTGAAGAAGGTGTTTGGCACATATGTCTTTATTAGACAGAACATTGAGTGTTGGAGTTGGGATGTCATCTGGTGGTTGTACAAGTTATTGATGGTGCCAAGTTTGGAATATGATACACAATTCAGGTCACCTTTCTGTCAAAAGGATGTAGTTAAACTTGTGAAGGTGCTGAAAAGATTTTGCAGGGATGTTGCTAGGGCTGGAGGGTTTGAGATTTAGGGAAAGGCTGAATAGGCTGGAGCTTTTTTTTCCTGGAGCGTTGGAGACTCAGGATTGACCTTATAGAGGTTTATTAGCTCATGGAGGGTGGTGTCGATAAGATGAATAGCTAAGGTCTTTTTCATAGTGTGGGGGAGTCTAAAACCAGAGACCATTGGTTTAACGTTAGAGGGAAAAGATTTAAAAAGGACCTCAGCGGTAACTCTTCCACACAGACAGTGGTGATTGTACGGAACCAGCTGTTAGGGGAAGTGGTGGAGGTTGGTAAAATTACAACATTGAAAAGACATCTGGGTGGGTATACGAATAGGAAGGGTTTAGAGAGATAAGGGCCAAATGCTGGCAAATGGAACTCGCTGAGATTGTGATGTATGATTTGCAAAGATGCTTTGGGCCAAAGGCTCTGTTTCCATGCCGTGTGACTCTATGACTCTATAAATGCTGAAGACGTTACTTGAGGCGGAGAAAATCTAGGGTGAGTTGTATGAATGCTCCAGGGACAGGTTATCAGATTCTCAAGATTGAAGTCACTGTTAAATTAAGCCTGATAGTAGTGAAATTCTCTCTGTTGTGAGTGCTGTATGAAAGTATTGTTGGGATTGATAGAATTTGTTTTTATTTTACTGTGTGTTTTTTGAAATCTTTAAATTTGTGTCATAAGCACATAGTCTGGTTTGTTCCATCTTAACTTTGTTTCTTTTGTATGATAACCTTCTGCTTTCTTTTATATTAAACTAAAACTGCATCATCACATATTTACGTTTCAAAGTTAGAAGCCGCATGACCATCTGCCATGGTGGGATTCAAACTCATGTCCTCAAAAAATTAGCCTAGGGTTCTTGATTACAAGTCCAGTGGTGTTACCACTACCACCCACCTTGAAGTTTTAGTGATAACTGTCATTAATTGCCCCATTTTGCTACCGTTCCTGTGTGAAGACTTGTTCCATTCAAATTATTGCCATTTAAATTAATGTGAGCCTCTTTTCCTTTTCCTCTATCCAAAGCAGACTCTGAGGAATGCATTTCTCAAAATAACATGCATATCAGAACTTCCCGAATACACATGGTATAAGTTACAGGAACTAAATTAAATCTTTTTCAATTTTTGCAGCAAACACGATGAATAATCATTTTACTTCCAATGCCATTGGCAACAGTCAAGTCATAAAATATTCAGATAATGTTGAAATCTGTCCTATCTGTATTAGTCCTTTTTTTAGGAACATTAAGTGAAAACATACTTTTTAGACTTAAAAGAAAATTTGAAGTTAACATCCAAATGCAATCATTATTTATGTAATCAATCTCCTCATTAAATTACAAAATAATTTTCATTTTCATAGTCTTACGTTGAGAATTTCTGTTTCATTGTAGCATGCAAACAGCACTTAGCTGTATTTTAACTGAAGTAAAGATGGAAATGTTAGAAATTTTAATTATTGGACATTTTTTCTCATTTTTGCACACATATAATACTGACTGCCTTATTCTATAATCAAAACAAATGCCATGATTGACAAACATTACAAACATATATTGTACCTCTCATCTACAGGTCATAAGGCATAGATTTGTTTATCAATATGTTAGGGTATAGTCATGCAATGATATGAAATCTGCTCTTCACCCTTACTGTACTAAAGTACCCTTTCCAGGTACTGTAATATGGTACACAATGAGTACAAACTACCAAGCAATAGTGAGCGATTAGCATTCAAATGGTTTTGCAACTTGTATTAGTGTCGTATTTGATAGCATTTTCAAACTTCATCACTTTAACTTGAGTTATGTTTTCGCATTGGCTTCATGATTAACTCAAGCTCAGGTATTCCTATGGCCAGAGAATTGTTGGGGATGCATAGACTGGTGTTGATTTCAGGACCATGTGGAATCCCTGATGCAGCTGACTTTGTGGGAATTGCAGGAAAATTGAATTTTGCGATGGGCAATTCCCCTGCATCTTGAACTTTTTGAAAGAATCCACTGGGTTTGCAGAATTTGGTGGGTTCCAATTCAACTAAGCTAGACAGCTGCCAGGAAAAGAATGAAAACTCTACTCTGACCTCTGTGCAACTGTGAAACTAATCCCCAAAAGTCATCACCAACCCCCCAACCTGTGCTCACGGACCCCTTAAACCTTTAACAACTGTATCCTGGCCAGAAATCCACCAGCGCAAACTAGATTCTCTTCCTCACAAACAGACTCTGCAGGGCCCAGGACCTCACCATCACTACTAGCTTGATTACTCCCTTCATCACACTGCAGAACTTAGAAGTCTCTTCCACTTTTGAAGTCAAGACCCTTTAACACTGGCTGATATTCCACCCTTCCCCCACACCTCCCAGCCGTACCAGAGCCAATAATCCTCAACGTGAACTGACACTCCACTTCACCAGTCTGATCACGCCATAAATGGATGTGTCCGCCGACATCCTTCTAGTTTAATTTCTGATCTCCCTTGGAACCCTGTCCCTACCCGCAGCAGTCTTACAGCTCCTGGAACTGAAAATCCCTCCTATCCATCAGATCTGATACATCCCTGACTGCTGCTGGACCTGTTACCCCGCCCGCCCCCCCCCCAACCAGAACTCACACTTGTCCCTCCACCAGACCCAAACTCACCTCCCACTTATCGGACCTGAGACACCCCCCTCTACTTCCACACATTAGGCCTGTTAACCTACCTGAAGCATTTTTTCACTCCAGGCACTCCACCTATTTGGTACCTATTTACCTGACAACACATTCCTCTGACATTTTTCTGACTTCACCCACTTGGCACACTACCTCCCTTACCCATCTGGCACAGTACGCCATTCACAGCAAGAAGAATAGAAAAACAGAACATTACTTGAATGGAGAAGCACTGCAAAATTCAATGGTCCAGCAGGATGTGTGTAACATAAATAGCAAGTTAGTATGCAGCTACCGCAAGTGATTGGGAAGAAAAATTACATATTGGCTCTTTTAAATTGACAATCACATACAACTAGGTGGCTGTTTTTGATTGGCATAAATGCAATTGGCTGGAGGGCCTTTTTCTGTGCCGTAGATTTCTATAAATACGGAGAAGACATACAATAGTTGTATAAGGAGTCAATGTGGCCGCTTCTAGAGTACTACATACATTTTGATTTCTTTACTTAAGAAAGGATTTCTTAATTAAGGAAGGCATTACATTTAGCTTGGATGCTAAAGGAATATTTGCCCTTGCAGAAGAGACTAGGTATTCACTCTTATTTCCATGCTGACATTTCTTGAAGCCTAGCTTATATGGCACATTTGTTAAGACAAGAAGATGAATATTATCCAAACAAGTCGGACCATTGATAAGGCATTTAATAAGACATAATTCAATTTTAACTTCCTACTTACCTCTACCCAATTTCTTTAAACCATTTTGGTGAAAATTACACTTAAAGAGTATCTCATAGGCTGCTAGAATTTTCAGACAATTTTGGATGTCAGGGGTGCTACACAAATGCAAGTACTTTATTGGCTGTGTTTGTGACAAGCAGCATCATGCAAATATTGCGTTTTGAATTTTATAGTTTACAATGAGAGTGTTTTTCATATCCTTTCAAGATATTTATAGACTTTCAAGCCTTCACCTACCTTGCTTCACTTATGGTCAATAATAACATTTCAGACAGTGTATTATCGCTACATAGTTTGATAGATGTATCAGAAACTAGATTTAGATTTAGATTTTAGATTTTATTGTCACATGTACTGAAGTATAGAAGTATGAGAGTACAAGTGAAATGTGTATAATATTACCATACATGGCACCATCCTAGTTATCAAAGTGCCGAGTTACAAAAAAATGCTTACGTACGAGATAGTAAGAGAAACGAATGTTAAAACGTTAAGCAATACTTCATAGAATAAAGGAAAAGTAAAGAAATAGGCAATAGTTTATATTAAAGCCTTCTTTAGGTTAAACCAGGAAAATAAAGGAATAATTTGAAAGTTCAACAGTTTTTGATGAGTTCTTCGGTCATAGAACATAGAACATTACAGCACAATACAGGCCCTTCGGCCCTCGATGTTGTGCCGACCTGTCATACCAATCTCAAGCCCATCTAACCTACACTATTCCATGTACGTCCATATGCTTATCCAATGACGACTTAAATGTACCTAAAGTTGGCGAATCTACTACCGTTGCAGGCAAAGTGTTCCATTCCCTTACTACTCTCTGAGTAAAGAAACTACCTCTGACATCTGTCCTACATCTTTCACCCCTCAAATTAAAGCGATGCCCCCTGGTGCTCGCCGTCACCATCCTAGGAAAAAGGCTCTCCCTATCCACCCTATCTAACCCTCTGATTATTTTATATGTTTCAATTAAGTCACCTCTCAACCTTCTTCTCTCTAATGAAAACAGCCTCAAGTCCCTCAGCCTTTCCTCATAAGCCCAGCTGTCTGTTCTTGACACTGCTGCTGCGGATACCATCGCTGCTGCTGAAACTGTTGCCTCTCGGATATACCCTGGTGCGTAGGAACATGTCCAGGCAGGACCCACTCTCCTGCCAAGCTGAGAGACTGCTATGAGCCCCTGAGAGACCAGCCAATATATTACCAGGCTGAGAGCTGCCGAGAGACCAGGCTGTGACCCAATACAAGCCACCGAGAAACCAGGCTGAGGGCTCCCACAAGCCACTGAGAGACCAGATGGGGAAAAACAGAGAAGAAAGGGGGAGAAAGAGAAGGAAAAAGAAGGGGTGGAGGAGTTTCACTTGTAGCATCCTAATCTGCCACAATTTTGACTGGAAGCTGACTCAAACCACCTCCCTTTTAATGCCTACAGTCCCCTCAGTTTCCCATCTTTAATCACCAGGAAATGATTCTTTCAATTCTTTATTTCTGCTATTATCAATTCCACAGAGGCTTATGGTAAACCTGGAGGCCAATAGCCATTTTAGAACAATGCCAGCAGATACATCCACAATGTTGCTACAGAGGAAGTTCCAAGCTTCAGCGACAATGTAGGAGCTAATAATATAATCTCCAAGGTGTGTGGCATGGAAGTGTAGTTGAACATGGTGGTATTTCTATGTGTCTACTCCCCTGGTCCTAGGTGATAAAGAAGGTGGATGAGAGGTTGTTGAAGGGTACTTTTAAATGGAGTAATCTGTTGCCACTGTGTCCTAGTTTCAGACCTATTGGAAATAAGCTTTTTATTTTGAAAAGCCTGGCATTGGCATGAAAGACCAAATGATTTTTTAAAAAACTGCCTATGTGACATTACATATAATTTGCAGTATTATGCTTCTTGCACAATGTATCCATAACATGTGACATTGATCTAAATGACTTGAAACAGAAGTCCACTTTTTGACTGTGGAAGGTGTAGAGCTATTTGTGATGATATTACCCTTACAGTGGCTCGGCGAGTGACAAAAGATTTTTTTCAGCAGATATTTTCCAAAATTGATGAGGTAAAGTTAATGGAAAATTTAATGAAGTAAAGTTAATAGAAACATCACTGCAGTAGTTATTTTCTTTAATAGGTTCACTTCCACATCAAAGATTATGCTTTGTCACCAGGTTAACATTCAAAACTAATCCTAAAATTCAATGAGTGAAGGGTCTAGGCCTGAAACATCAACTAATGTGCTCCTAAGATGCTGCTTGGCCTGCTTTGTTCATCCAGCTCCACACTTTGTTATCTCGGATTCTCCAGCATCGGCAGTTCCCGTTATCACAGTAACGTATCCTGTTTGGTTGTAAACAAATTTTCTTATTATTTCTAATTAACGTAAAATGATGAGTTCAGCAATTTGCAACTGTTGTTTCTGTGAATATTGAAATAAATGGTTTTGAAACAATGATACATACAATATTTACCACAACAGATATCTAATTATGACTGTTATTTTTAACTTATCTAATTACTCCATTTAGTGCTTTTATACTGATGAGATCTTGAATGGTATTGTGTTTATTGTTTTATTTTCCCTTTTGCATGTTATATGTGATTGCACAGCCTGGGAAGAAGCAGACAGCAACACAGAAACGAGCACAGAGAATTCTGGAGAAGTTCAGCACTGCAGCATTTGTGGAGAGAGATAGCAAGCTAATGTTCTGAGTCTGGAATGACTATTCATTAAAATTAAGAAGCAGCAGACAGATGAGGCAGAATTCTCCCAGCCCAGTGGAAGCAGCATGGGATTACAGGACCACCATGAAAATTGCACCAAAATGTGTCAGACTGGGTCCCTCAATTCCCCAGTAGTGGGAACCAGTAAGATTGCTTTGAGAAGTCAGAAACGAAGGAGCTACTCAATACTAATTGTATAACACAACAGTGATCAGCATTGAGCTTGAGGCTGCATAACAGCCACCATAAGCCTAACAATGTCTTGGTGGCTGCCTTGATACTGTTAGCAGCTCCATTGCTTTGCTACCCATTCTGTTCTCTGAGTCTCAGCAGCACTCTCAATAGTCACATAATGAGAGCCACCAACCTCCCTTGGAATGGACTACTCTCACTGTGGCTTCTGCCTTTGAAACCCACATACTATCTCTAATTGAAAGGTATAAGCAGAAATGGCTAACTAATTGGCTGCCTTCAGCAATTTTTCAACTGGTGGGCACCAACATCTTAAGCAGGTTCAGATGTCAGAAGCTGTCCAGTTTCAAATGCAGTAAGACCTGGGGAAACTCTAAGCTTGTGCTGATAAGTAGCAAGTAACTTTTGTATCACACAAGCACAACACACTGACAATCACCAACAAGAGAAAATATAATTTAATCAAATTTAACCTAAGTCAAAGGATCATCATCACTGAAGCCCCCCAATATCAGTAGAAACTTTTTCATTCAATTAATTTACATCCAGCCTCACATTGTTTGCTCTTAAAAATCTAGTGGCAAACTCCAATCTTTTGTTATGACCAAACTGGGAAAACTGCACTGACAGTCAAGCCCTAGTATTCTGCAAGCTATCAAAAGGTGTAGCTATCCAGTAAAACCTGCAAGATAATCAATTTGCCTGACAGGCTGAGATTAAATACGACAGCAATTCATTCGGTTTTGTCATTAACAACAAAGTAACTGTTTATCGTAAAAGTCTTACCCTTGGCATCTGGAGAAAAAAAAATTACACATTATTAATTTACTGCAGTGTGATTTAAGCAATACATCTTTAAATTACGCTCATCTATCCCCAGGCAAAAGCACACATGCTTATTCACAGATCAGAGAAGGAAAAACAGACAGTTTGGAAGAATGATAGGTGAATGTACTAAAATATATAAAACTTTGAAGGTCTTGACAATATGGATCGTGTAAGGATATTTCCCCTTATGAGACAGAAAAGACGAGGAATCACAGTTTCAAAATAAGGGCCTCCCAATTACAGTGGAGTTGGATAATTTTATTTTCTGTCAGAAGGTTGATTGTCTGGAGAATTGTCTTCATCAGACAGCAGTGGATGTAAGGTCATTGGAAACTTTTAACACAGAGTTATATCAATTCTTGATTGAGCACAGAGTCAAAGGAGGTTGTTGTAGAGGACAATGGTTGCAAAGTTAGAGTCTTGAGGGGAGATGGGATGGTTGTAAATTCAATATCATTTTATGTATGATTGAATCATTAGTTTAACTGTGAGGAATAAAGGATGAGAGGTGGTGTTAAGGTCAGGTAATGATTATAAATGGGTTAACGTTGATGTTATATTGGTCTACCCATTCTGGAGATGCCTGTGTAGGGGAGACAAGATGTTCTACTCTCACTTTCAGAGAGAGCATATGTATTTATATCAGCCCTGTAAGTTCCCAGTAATTATGCCTGACCAAATCTAGTTACACTTATTGCTATCATGCAATAAAATGCCTTATAATCTAAGAACAATGTTGTATTGCAGATAATTTACAATTTTGTATCCTCTGTTGTAAGGCATAGTAGAACTGCTAACAGTGTTACCACAAACATCTACTCCCCAGTGCCCCCTAATGGTAGATGTGTAAAATACCTCACAGTACAAGGAGTTGCCATCTGGAGAAATAGCACATGTCTAGCAGAAGACTGGAGTTGAAGCTACAATCAGATTAGCCACGGCCTTATCAAAAGCAAGTGATGTGAAGGTCTAGTGGTTTAGCGTTAGACTATTAATCCAGAGACCCGGGTCATGTTCTGGGAGTCTGAGTTTGAATCCTTCAGAGATAGCAAGAACTGCAGATGCCGGAGTCCGAGACGACACAGTGTGGAGCTGGAGGAGCACAGCGGGCCAGGCAACATCAGAGGAGCAGGAAAGTTGATGTTATTATTAGAAAAAAAATCCCAAACTGAAATATCAACTTCCCTGCTCCTCTGATGCTGCCTGACCTGCTGTATTTCTCCAGCTCCGCACTGAGTTATCTTTGGATTCGAATCCTGCTGTGATGGATGGTGAAATTTGGATCCAATAAAAGCCCGGAATTAAGTATCTCTTGATGACCATGAAACTATTGTCAATTTTTGGAGGAAAAAAGAATTCCTAATTCTTGAACGCCCTTTAGGAACGGAAACTGCCATCCTTACCTGGTCTCACTTCCATGTGACTGATGACTGACTGCAATGGGCAATTGGGGATGGGCAATAAAGGCTGGCCTAGCCAGTGATAGCAGCATTCCATGAATGAACATAGCAAAACAAAAGTCGGATGAATCACCTACTCCTGCTCCAAATTTGTAAGTTGGATAACATTGACTTTTAATCTTCATTGGCTTGATAAAAACCACTTTAGCACTATAAATCTTCTGTCATACCTCAAAAGGTCATGTTCTATCCTTCTAACCTCAAAATCAATTCAAAATTTTTGGTTGCCTCATGCCTTCCACCAACAAGCCCGAAAGCAGTCTCAAAATAAATGTCATCCTCCAACTAACACTCTCCAATTAAACTACCTTGTTATTCATTTGTTTTCTGTTTGTGGTATCGTTGCTCCAGCAATTCACAGCTGCACAGGCTTTCTACATTTTAAAATATAAATCTATTCTCTGCCGTCATAACGACCCTTGGTCTCAGCGATAAAGCAGTTTCCTTGAGCTCTGGGAAATGTAATAGAATTGGTCACTTGACATAAATTGATTATTTAGATTTTTTTTCAGTGCCTCTTTCCATACATGACTACTTATATTGAACATTACAGCCAAAATAGGTCTTTCAATGCTGATATGAAATTCAATAGGTGGGATGTGGTAGATAGCATTCCTTTCGTAGTTTTCACCCTTCCTTTGCCCGGAAATTGACAGAAGGAAAAGAGTAGGTTCTGGTTGGAATTGCAAATCAGTTTTATCCTATGTATCTGCTGTTGAGACTACTTACACTATTATCCATGATTTGGACACTTTGACCAGGTTCTACACATACTCATTACAAAGCTCAGGCACTATACTTGCGAGACAAAGAGAAGACTCAGGAGTCGATTTGCAATTGATCATAACTTTATTCATCAACTATACTAATTACACAATTCTTATCTAAACTACCAGCTACCAGACAAGGGCTAGTTAAACTTGGCCAGGCACTGTAGTTGACTCTGATGAACTTTTTCAATGTTGGTCTCACACGTGATCACCTTCTTTCTCCCTCTCTCTCTCTCTTTCTCTCCAGGTGGTCAGAGCTTCGCTGTTGAGCCAGGTTGATTCTTTGCTAAGGGAATAGGCTCCAGGTGTCCTTTCTTATCCCTCCCTTTTGCATTCTTCCAGAATGTTCTCTGGTACTCAGCCAATGGATCTTCCAGGCCATGGTCATGGTGTCCAATTGGATCTTTGATGCCATATATGGAAGACACTGGAACCTTCCTTGAAGCCCAACTCCCAATGTTTTAAGGGCACAGACCCTTCTCCAAATATACAAGAACCAGGGGCTCTGGCAAGTCTGCTTGTCATTCTCCAAACTTTGGTTAACAATACATTATCAGTAGATATATGACCAGAGAGTGCAGGCTGGCAAATGGTCAGCTCATATTTTCAGCAACAATAGTTTGAGCTGCATGTCCATATTTTTGTACACTGTCTGCTGGTTGTTACACCCCAACATGACAGTGTTGTTGGGGTGTGCCCACAGTACACCATCCACATACTTGCTCACATAGAGTGGGGTGAACCACATGTATCCTGGATAACCAGGCACTTTTGAAGGGCAGGTAATGACCAATAGGGTCGTGATCAAGATCACTATGACATCCCATGTGTGCGAATAAATTCTAGAGGCAAAAGATCGAGATGACATTTGTTACTGTCCTCATTCGATATCTAACACTCCAAGATTCCCTCATCCCTCCAATTCTGCTTCATGCCCAATTCACAATTTTTTTTTGCTTAATTATGAATTCCAGCCTGAAATCAACCCAAAATTTTGAGATACGAGCGCATGCAGGGTCATGCAGTAGCTTTATAAGGTATTGTCAGACTGTGAAAATAAACCAAGTTGAAGAAAAGAGAAAAAAATCTAAACTTTTCTCTTGTGTGGATGCTTTGTGCTTGACCTGCCCTGAAAGTCCCATCGGGCCTGGCTGCTCCAAGCGTGCCCATTCTGGTATTGGGCTGACTGCTCAGTCTCTGGGCTATCTGAACACACACTGGTACGTAAGATGGTTCACAGCTAGTTTTAGAATAGCCCTGAAAAAGAAAAAAGGTCAAATTTGAATGCATTTGAGGGTAACTTTAGATGGAGCCATTTGGTCCACTTGGAAATTTATCAGAACATTTAGTGATCCTGTAAAGTCATTTATCTTAGATTGAAGACAAGGTCCATTTCTTGCCCAATTTCTTTAACCTTCTGAACTAACACTTGTTAAAGACTTTTAAATCAATATTTCACTCCGGTCCAATGATTTTTATTTTCTACATTCTATGTGGGGAGACAAAAACTGAGAGCAAAGATAATAATTCAGAGACCTTAGAGCCCGCCTGACAGTGCTGCATAGCATTGGCATTAATGACCTGAAGAGTCGAACAATCATTCAAAATGGCGACAATTGTCGATCAAGCTACATCATGTTTGTTGTGATTATTCAGAGGCATTGCGTCACAAAGCATAGACCCTTTGGTCCAACCAATCAATGTCAACCACTGAAGCTCGAAAACAAAACCTAAAAAATATGAGAAAAGAGAAAACAGGAAAAGTGGACAGGACGGATGAATCAAGAGCCTGGATGCTGACTACTTCAGGTCTCATTGAGAGTTTCCCATTAATTTCTTTGCCAGTGAGATCAATGGATGTTGGGTTTCAAGTATACCAGTTTACTGCTGAAATGCACAGTCTGGAGGTAGTGCTTACCATAAGAAATCAAGCCTTGTACATTCTGATGTTGAGATAGAGTAGCAGCAATGAAGGAAAGTAAAGGAAACAAACATTGCACTTTGGATTCCATCATCACATGGGCCATATGGCACATGAAGACCAAGGTCAGAAACTCTCAACCTTGAAGAGATATCACCATCCAAATCCAAGGCACAGGCAATGAATTTTCTTTCTCCTTAAGACCACAATACTGAAACCACCTGTTTTGAAAGTCCACATTTTTGATATATAACTAACTTAGTGACTGTATAAGTGCAAAATAGATATAGGCATCTGGAGAGGCATAAGTGTTAAACAGATCCTTGGAGGCAAGGGGTATTGAATCAATTTAATTTTGTTACAAATAATTGTCACATACATGCCAACAATAACATTCACTGATAGTTTTTATCAAAATTAAATTATCAATGATTAAGAAACTCTTGCTGAATGCCTTCCTAATTTCTTAAAATTCCTCACAGCATGTGCCATCAGTGAGACATTAGCTACCTGAGGCAGGAATATATTGGTTATGAACTCTGGTAACAAACAATATTATGCAAATAATTTCTCAGCCCCCAATCTGAGAATGTGGATGTATTTGGAAGCTCTCATCAATTATTGTTTCTGTGTCCTTTGCCAATATAGTTAAAATTGTGATTATGCATGGATTTGACTTGCAGGATGAACAAGCTACTTACTTAAGGCTGATTGTATTGGATGTAAAAATACCAAAATTCCAAATCAGCTGGTTATTGGCTTATAAAGTTAATGTGGCACCCTCAGAAATGTTTCTTTTGTTAATGTTTATTCTGTTTCTGTCACCAAAAATATACTTTACCTTCATGAGATTCATGCTGCTTTTAACACATGGAAAGCAACAAATATCTGCAGTGCCAATGAAACATGCTTTTGTTTGATTTATAGCAGATGCTAATGATAGTATTTAATGTTACCAATTGCACATGGAATTGTACTAAACTTGCACGTGTTTAACAATTGTTTCATTGTACTCTAATATTAGGTACACAGTTAATTCAAAACAGAACATTTGAATTTCTGGCAATTATTCCAAAAAGGGGAGGTAATAACAAAAATCCAAGTTTTACTTTAATGAGTGAAAAGTTGCTAAAAACATTCCTTGTATCCCTCTTACCGTCAGCTGAAATACAGTAAATTGAACCTGAAATGTTAATTTTGTTTCTTTCTTCATAGATGTGTTTTCCAAAAACATTCTATTTTCCTTTAAATTCAGATTCACATTATTTTGATTTCATATGGAACATACACATTGAAACAACATGTTGTGTGCAGATAGCCAAAAGGTAGTTCCAATGCTTTTTTTGTTTGAACTGCACTAACACTAATCAGACAATTACCTTCTCAACCATTTACTTCAGTAATTTACTGTTGGTTTCTCTCAATTTCCCACAGCTTCAACTTGTAAATTATTGGCTAAGTAAACTGTGGTTACATCCTATTGCAATCTTGTCCTTCAAGCCTATTTGCAATAATAATTCAGTGCACAAATTTAAAGAGAGAAGTTATGAATGCTGATAGCTATATTGGATTACATGAGACATATAGAACAGAAACAGGCAATTCAACCCAATTAGCCCATGCCAGTGTTTATGATCCAATTGAGTTTCCTCCAATCTTTTTATATCTAAGTCAGCCGCTCCAATGCTTATCTAGCTACTCCGCGGACAAGGGTGGCGCAGTGGTAGTATGGCGCACTGACCTCTACATCGCCGAGGTCGGACGCCAACTCTCCGACACCACCTCCTACCGCCCCCTCGATCATGACCCCACACCCGAGCACCAAACCATCATCTCCAACACCATTCACGACCTCATCACCTCAGGGGACCTCCCACCCACAGCCTCCAACCTCATTGTTCCCCAACCCCGCACGGCCCGTTTCTATCTCCTTCCCAAAATCCACAAACCTGCCTGCCCTGGTCGACCCATCGTCTCAGCCTGCTCCTGCCCCACCGAACTCATCTCCACCTATCTGGACTCCATTTTCTCCCCTTTGGTCCAGGAACTCCCCACCTACGTCCGTGACACCACCCACGCCCTCCACCTCCTCCAGGACTTCCAATTCCCTGGCCCCCAACACCTCATATTCACCATAGACGTCCAGTCCCTATACACCTGCATTCCGCATGCAGATGGCCTCAAGGCCCTCCGCTTCTTCCTGTCCCGCAGACCCGACCAGTCCCCCTCCACCGACACTCTCATCCGCCTAGCTGAACTCGTCCTCACCCTCAACAACTTCTCTTTTGACTCCTCCCACTTCCTACATACTAAGGAAGTGGCCATGGGCACCCGCATGGGCCCCAGCTATGCCTGCCTCTTTGTAGGTTACGTGGAACAGTCCCTCTTCCGCACCTACACAGGCCCCAAACCCCACCTCTTCCTCCGGTACATTGATGACTGTATCGGCGCTGCCTCTTGCTCCCCAGAGTAGCTCGAACAGTTCATCCACTTCACCAACACCTTCCACCCCAACCTTCAGTTCACCTGGGCCATCTCCAGCACATCCCTCACCTTCCTGGACCTCTCAGTCTCCATCTCAGGCAACCAGCTTATAACTGATGTCCATTTCAAGCCCACCGACTCCCACAGCTACCTAGAATACACCTCCTCCCACCCACCCTCCTGCAAAATTTCCATCCCCTATTCCCAATTCCTCCGCCTCCGCCGCATCTGCTCCCACGATAAGACATTCCACTCCCGCACATCCCAGATGTCCAAGTTCTTTAAGGACCGCAACTTTCCCCCCACAGTGATCGAGAACACCCTTGACCACGTCTCCCATATTTCCCGCAACACATCCCTCACACCCCGCCCCCGCCACAACCGCCCTAAGAGGATCCCCCTCGTTCTCACACACCACCCTACCAACCTCCGGATACAACGCATCATCCTCCGACACTTTCGCCATTTACAATCCGACCCCACCACCCAAGACAGTTTTCCATCCCCACCCCTGTCTGCTTTCCGGAGAGACCACTCTCTCCGTGACTCCCTTGTTCGCTCCACACTGCCCTCCAACCCCACCACACCCGGCACCTTCCCCTGCAACCGCAGGAAATGCTACACTTGCCCCCACACCTCCTCCCTCACCCCTATCCCAGGCCCCAAGATGACATTCCACATTAAGCAGAGGTTCACCTGCACATCTGCCAATGTGGTATACTGCATCCACTGTACCCGGTGCGACCTACTCTACATTGGGGAAACCAAGCGGAGGCTTGGAGACCGCTTTGCAGAACACCTCCGCTCAGTTCGCAACAAACAACTGCACCTCCCAGTCGCAAACCATTTCCACTCCCCCTCTCATTCTCTAGATGACATGTCCATCATGGGCCTCCTGCACTGCCACAATGATGCCACCCGAAGGTTGCAGGAACAGCAACTCATATTCCGCTTGGGAACCCTGCAGCCTAATGGTATCAATGTGGACTTCACCAGTTTCAAAATCTCCCCTTCCCCTACTGCATCCCTAAACCAGCCCAGCTCTTCCCCTCCACCCACTGCATCCCAAAACCAGTCCAACCTGTCTCTGCCTCCCTAACCGGTTCTTCCTCTCACCCATCCCTTCCTCCCACCCCAAGCCGCACCCCCATCTACCTACTAACCTCATCCCACCTCCTTGACCTGTCCGTCTTCCCTGAACTGACCTATTCCCTCCCTACCTCCCCACCTATAATCTCTCCACCTATCTTCTTTTCTCTCCATCTTCGGTCCGCCTCCCCCTCTCTCCCTATTTATTCCAGTTCCCTCTCCCCATCCCCCTCTCTGATGAAGGGTCTAGGCCCGAAACGTCAGCTTTTGTGCTTCTGAGATGCTGCTTGGCCTGCTGTGTTCATCCAGCCTCACATTTTATTATCTTGGAATTCTCCAGCATCTGCAGTTCCCATTATCTCTGATACTCTTTGCATGTAACCGGTTTATTTGAGGCAGAGTAGCAACCAAACCCTGTGAAAGTGCATCCCATATTCATGTCATTCTTTAGATGAAGAAATCTCTTTTGGATTCTACTGGAGTTCTTGGTGGCTATCCTGTATTGATAATCTCCCATCATGTTTTACTCCATACAAAGAAATGTTACCTTTGAAATCACTCAAACAAGATGTTTCATAATTTTGAATATGATTGTTAGGTCATTCCTTAGCCCTCCTTTTCAATAGAAAAGATATAAATGACAACCATTTCTGATTTTATCCTTGTATCCTGACCCTTCTCGTGTATCGCAGTATCCTTTTTATATTATGCCCTCTTTCTCCGGAAGTCACCAGCATCATAGATGGTAACCTTTAGCCAATTGGATTCACTTTATATGATTACAATTTAGAGTTTAAGCATTGAATACTGCAAAGGCTATGGGCTCAGAGGACATTCTGACAGTTGTATTAAAAACCAGTACTCCAAAACCACTTGCACCTTTAGCCAAGCTGTTTTAATACAGCTAGGAAACTGGCATCAGCCTGATACTATAGAAAATTGCTCAGGTATTTCCTGTCTACAAAAAGGAAGGCAAATACAACACAGCAACTTATGGTACTGTTAGCCTGTCCTTACACAGCAGCAGTGTGAAAAGTACCATCAATAGTGCAATCAAATGCAATTTTCAAAGGAATAAGCTGTTCGCTTTTATTCAGAATGGGTTCTTCCAGGGCCACTCATTTCCTGGCCCCAATGCTGCCTTGTTCTGAAAATTGACACAACAGCTGAACCCCAGAGGCAAGGTGAGGGTGTCAGAGCTTAACATCGAGGCTGATTGGCCAAGTGTGGAATGAAGCAATTGTAGCAAAACCTAAGTCAATGGGAATATGAGATAACAATGTGGGGCTGGATGAACACAACAGGCCAAGCAGCATCTCTACTAGTTGGTGTCATTCTTAACATAAAGGAAGATGGTTATGGCTGTTGGAGGTCAGTCATTTTAAACAAAGGACAACCATGTGACAGTTCCTCAGGGCAGATATTTTTTGTCAGACTGTTCAGAAATGTTATTAAACACCTCTAGGGCTGGTGGGACTTGAATCTGGGTCTCTTGGCACATCCCTGCGCTACAAGAACCCTCCACTCTCAGGGTAATATTCTTGACACAGTCATTTTCAGTTGGTCCATTAAGGCCATCCTTCCATCATAAAGTTGAATGTAGAGGTGGTTACTGATGATTGCACAATGTTCAGCACCATTTCTGACTCTTCAGACACTGAAGCAGTTTGTCTTCATATATAGCAAGACTGTGCAGCGTTCTGGTATGGGTTGATGTGTAGTGGAATGCTACTTTACATTTAAGAGCCAGACAATGACTACCTTCAATCAGCAAGAACCTAACCATCACTTCTTGGCATTCATTGGAATTTTTATCATTGATCCTTCACTATCAACCTTGTTTGAGTTACAATTGGCCACAAATCATACTTGTCCTGCCGGAGAATTGTATGTCTACAAGATCAGATTTGAGGTGAAGATTTCTGTCTCAGCAAAGCCTACCATAATCCACAAAGCACAATTCAGCTGTGTGACAGAATACCATCCACTTGCCTGGATGAATGCAGTTCCTCCAATATTCAAGTAGCAATAATCAAAATCATTTGTTATAAAGCAGCCTCTTGATTAGTACACCATGTACCACCTTCATTCCCTTTATCAATGCACTATGGCAGTGGTGTACATCATCTACAAACATCTACAAAATATACTGCTGTAACTCACTGAGGTTCCTTTGGTAGCAATAGAACAAACAAAGAACACAGAAAATTACAGCACAGGAGCAGGCCCTTCTACCCTCCAAGCCTGCATCAATCCAGATCCTCTATCGAAACTGTCGCCTATTTTCCAAGGATCTGTATCCCTCTGCTCCCTGCCCATTCATGTATCTGTCTAGATACATCTTAAAGGTGCTATTGTGCCCGCTTCTACACCTCGGCTGGCAATGCGTTCCAAGCACCCACCACCCTCTGCTGAAATAGCTTCCCATGCATATCTCCCTTAAACATTTCCTCTCTCAAATTGAAATCATGACCCCTCATAATTGAGTCCCCTACTCTAGGAAAAAAAACTTCTTGCTATCCACCTTGTCTATACTTCTCATGATTTTGTAGACCTCATCAGGTCCCCCCTCAACCTCTGTCTTTCTAATGTAAATAATTCTAATTTACTCAACCTCTCATCATAGCTAGTGCCCTCCACACCAGGCAACATCCTGGTGAATCTCCTTTGCACCATCTCCAAAACATCCACTTCCTTTTGGTAATGTGGCGACCAGAACTGTACACAGTATCCCAAATGTGGGTGAACCAAAGTACTATAAATTGCAACATGACCTGCCAACTCTTGTATCCAATACCCCATGTGATGAATGAAAGCATGCCATACACCTTCTTGACCACTCTATCGATCTGTGTTTTCACCTTCAGGATACAATGGATCTGAACACCCAGATGTGCATCAATTTTCCCCAGGGCTTTTCCATTTACCACATAGTTCGCTCTTGAATTGGATCTTCCAAAATGCATCACCTCACATTTGCCTGGATTGAATTCCATCTGCCATTTCTCTGCCCAACTCTCCAATCTATCTATATTCTGCTGCATTCTCCGACAGTCCTCTTCACTATCTACTACTCCACCAATCTTAGTGTCATCTGCAAACTTGAGAATCAGACCATCTATACCTTCCCCCAGATCATTTATGTATATCACAAACAACGGTGGTCCCAGCATGCATCACTGCAGAACACCACTCGTCACAGTTTTCCATTTTGAGAAACTGCCTTCCACTACAACTCTCTGCCTCCTGTTGCCCAGGCAGTTCTCTATCCATCTAGTTAGTACACACTGGACCCCATATGACTTCACTTTCTCCATCAACCTACCATGGGGAACCTTATCAAACACCTTACTGAGGTCCACGTATATGGTATTTACAGCTCTTCCCTCATCTACCAACTTTGTCATTTCCTCAAAGAATTCTATCAAGTTGGTAAGACATGACCTTCCCTGTACAAAACCATGCTGCCTATCACTAATAAGCCCATTATTCCAAATGTAAATAGATCCTATCTCTCAGTGTCTTCTCCAGCAGCTCTCCCAACACTGACTTCGGGCTCACCAGCCTCTCATTACCTGGATTATCATTGCTACCCTTCTTAAACAAGGGGACAACATTAGCAATTCTCCAGTTCTCCGTGATATCACCCATGCTCAAGGGTGCTGGAAAGATATCCGTTAAGGCACCGGCTATTTCTTCTCTCGTTTCTTTCAGGAACCTGGGGTAGATCCCATCCGGACCTGGGGACTTGCCCACCCTAATGCCTTTTAGAATACCCAACACTGCCTCCCTCCTTATGCCGATTTGACTGAGAATAATCAAACATTTAACTCTAACCTCAACATCCGTCATATCCGTCTTCTTGGTGAATACTGACACGAAGTATTCATTAAGAATCTCAATCATTTTCTCTGACTCCTCGTATAACTTCCCTCCTTTGTCCTTGAGTGAGAATAGTCAATAGAATAGTCAATTTCAAGCTCCCCTCCAAATTATACACTAACTTGTAAATATACTGTTTTTTATTCATTGTCCTTGTGCATGAACAGCAGAAAACTAGTATGCAGGCACAACAGGTATTAAGGAGGCAAATGGAATTTTGTTATTTATTGCTAAAGGAATAGAATGAAAATTAAGGAAGTGTGCGCTGCAACTGTGTAAGGTTTTAGTGAGATTGCACCAGGAGTATTGTGTGCAGTTTTAGCCCCCTTACTTGAGGAGAGATATGATGGCATTGAAGCAGTTAAAGGAGGTTCATTACTTTGATTTCAGAGATGAGGGATTGTCTTATGAAGGCAGATTGAGCAGTTTAGGCTTGTACTCTCCGGAGTTTAAAAGTATGAGAGGAGATCCAATTGAGATATATAAGTTAGTAATGGGGATTGACAAAGTAAAAGAAGAATAAAATGTCTCCTCATGTGATGCAATCTGGAATGAGAGTCATGCTTTTTTTAAGATAGGCGATGGCAGATTTAAAACGAATATGAGGTGAAATTACTTCGCTCAAAGGATTATGGATCTGGGTAACTCAGTACCTAAGCATGTGGCAGATGCTGGGACATTGATTAAACGGAAGTAAGAGATGGACAGATTTTTAATGAATGGTATATTGAAGGATTCTGGAGAATGTGCAAGAAAGTGGGTTTGAGACTGAGATGAGATCAGTCATGATCATATCAAATAGCAGACCAGGCTCACGTGACTGAAATGTCTATTCCGGCTACTGGTTCTTATGTTCTTATGTTGATGTATTATGTTAAATCGCTGGAACATCTTTCCTATCAGCATTGCAGTTTTCCCTATGCCTCAGGATTGCTGCAGTTCAAGAAGCCAGCTCATCACCATCTTCTTCAAAGCAATTAGGAATGTGCAATACGTGTTAATCTAGCCAGTGATGTTGACATCCCATGAATGAATACAAAAATTGAGAATACAAGAGTATTCTAAGTATGCTGTAACCAAAGTTTGAATTATAATTGCATAACTTCTCTGCTTTTCAATTGTCTTCCATTAGAAATGGAATCTAATGCTTGTTTTTTCTTTGTCTCTTTATGGCCTTGTTATCCTATAGTGCAATTTTACTCAGTGTTCTAATCATATTCTGATGTACCTTTGTTCCTCTACTTATTCTATATTTGCACCTTCCAAATAGTAAGTGATTTCCTTATTCCTTCTACAAAATTGTACTGCGAAATTTACATATTTTGATCTTAATTTGTCAATTACTTGCACTTTCTGCAAATTGCAGCAGTATTGACAATAACAACTTGAGCAGAAGTGTAAGGCATAAGTTATAAAGTATTGAAGAAACCAACAGGTCTGGCAACTTCTGTGTGGAAAGATACAGAGTTATTGGTTGGAAATTTGAAGTTATCTGATTGACATGAGCTATGGTGAAATTTATGGCAGAATTGCATGAGAAATCTGGCAAGGCCCATTTCAATGTCAAAAGCATCATCTTGCATCTTTTATGCTTCTGCCAAGTGGTGAGGCAAGTTTCTGACAAGGTAGTGGCAAGTTGCCAATTAAGGGAGGATATTCATGGTTGAACCCCTTTATTAATGGCATGACTCACCTCATTACGTTCAGCTTCCCAGTTTATCAAACATTATAAACAGGGAAGTCATCAAGAATGCTTGAATATGGTGGAAATTAGAATGGCACCTCCTGACTTCACCTTGCCATGTAGGCCAAAAAGCCTTCATGTTGGACACTGGGTATCAACATCACAGGGTACAGTACACTCAGCCATACACACTCCACATCCATAAATATTGGCATCTGACTTTGCATCCAGCATGAAGCCTCAGGACCCATCTCTAATCTACTTATAATAATACACTTTTGCACTTCAAAGCTGGATCTTGGGCTGCACTTGGCAACAATTATTATAATCCTCAGTAGGGCATTGTGCATTCAGGGCCGCACACTCAGCTCATGGACTGGGCCACGTTGCATCTCTGGGTTCTTTGCTTGCTGACATAGCGTTCACTCACTCTGAGCCTACCTGGTTGTTCAAAGCATCCCTGCTTTACATTGCCTTCTATTGCCTTTTTGAGCTTCTCCCCCTCAACTGGAGATACCTAGGTTACTGGGCAGTTATATTGTGTCAGTGTTAAATAGAAAGACAAAGTCAGGAAGCTCGTCATTCTGAAGTTCTCAGTCAAACTGAGGGAGATAGCTTTTGCTCAGGGGACCCTGGCACTGTAAGTTAATGACAGCCTCTGATAATAGTCCATGAACTGGGACACAGTCAGTCAGATGCTCATGGTATACAGTGGCAGGATGCTTTCCACATAAGGCATTAGGAGGTAAGCATTGGATAACCCATTACCACCTAACTTGAGTCTTTCCACCCTATTATGGGATCAATTCATCCTCAAATGAGAGAGCAGAAGGTATTAAAGAAGATGAAGGTGGATTGGACAGCAGTTACTTTTTGTTGCAAGATGGGAAATGTCTGGAGCGCGTGAATAGGTGATGCAGAGGCTTGGAGATTTAGTGGTGTTGGATCTTGGGGTGGGGGAGACTGAGTGTGGGGAGATGGTGCAGGCAACAATGAGAGTGGTAGAGCATGAGCCGTGATGAGAGGTGGGTGCAGTAGCAGAGATAGAGTGAGAGTTAGGTGTTGGAGAGATAATGGTGCCACTTAGCCTGATGGAGGGGAGAAAATCATTACCTCTCATCCTACATTGCTGGATGTTCTTCCAGACATCTGAACCTGCACTGACTCGAGTGTTAACCACAGACTAGGCTGGCATAGTCTGGCAGCATGGCCTTCTCTGCTTGTCTCGGGGGAAGGGGGTAATTCACCACTGCCACACCCCATCCAGCAGGGTATCCAGTCAATGCTCACCAACCAGAGAGCCAAATTTCCCTTCTCTGCTAGGTCTGGGGCATATGTAGGAACCGCTGCAGAACAGTTCCAAACTGTCATTGCTTACAGGGTATACAATGGTGTTTTATAGATAGCACACCATGTCAGGGATACTGGTCCATTCCGGGATAGCCCAGCAGTAGTAAGTTATTATGGAATGATACGTGGTGAGATTCAGATAGATTGGATGAAAGGAACATCATTGAGGTGAGTACATAATAAATAAGGTGAATTTGGTAAGATATGGTGAGGAAACTTGGTCATCCTTGCAGAGAAAAACCTTCCATGAGACTTGACATAATGGCACTGAGCAAAAATAACACAAGATTCAGACCAAGGGTAGTAACAGAGAAGCTAGCTTTACATATTGGTTACTGAAAATGTCTACATGTCACCTTATGTATTTTTCTCTCTGTACAGCTATATTTCAGTTGGATCAATTTTTAAATGTAACGTGCATAACTGAATAGTGTGCATCTTTCATATTGATCTTATTATTTCTCAAAGTGTAGTTCTGCTTCATTAACTAGAGTGTTCCAAAAGAAGCTGAGGCCCCTATTTATGTCATCTCAAACGCCGCTCATGTTCTATGACCAAAATCTATCTCAGAATCAATCATGTTAAAACAAAATTGATGACCTAGTTGTTGTCACATTGCAGTTACTGTAAGATTTAAACTGGTATATACACTTTGATTACAACATTACAACAGTGGCTATATTTCAAAAATGCCTCACTGGCTGTAAAGTAATTCTGAGATTATGAATGACAGTATATAAAAAGGATTTTTCCCATTCTTTCTCATGTTTCATTCTTTTTTAAAGTTTAGTCTATGAAGTTGACAATCAAAGCTACCACTATGGTAAAAAATTCTCCTCTTTGACAGAGAAATACAGAGTTCCAAATGCTTGACACATCCAAACCTTTGGCTGTACAAAATGTACAAAATGATGCTTGGCTTTGCAAGTACAGCCATAGTGCCAATTTCTCATGTTACCTTGTGCCAGCTTATTTGCCTATTACTAAACATGCCAAAAAGTTAGAATAGGTTCACACCTGCTGGTTTCTAGTTGAGAAAAAGATTGCTGGTGTTAACATTGCAGAAGTATTATTCCTTTAGAAATTCAATACAGCAACATTTTTCACAGGACTCATATATGTGATAGGAGATAGCAAGAATTGCAGATGCTGGAGTCAGAGTCAATACTGTGCGGAGCTGAAGGAACACAGCAAAACTGGCAGCTTCAGAGGAGCAGAACAGTCTATGTCTCGGGTTTACAACCTTTGTCAGGTGATGAAGGGTGTAAACCCGAAACATAGATTTTCCTGCTCCTCTGATGCTGCCTGACCTGCACTGTTCCTCCAACTCCACATTGTACTGACTCATACACTAGGTGCCCATTGAAAATGGAAGTGTTAAATCAGGACTATAAGTCATGCAGAGAGGAAAGTAGTTCAAGTATGTTCAATATTTCTGCATGGAAGTTGCTAATTGGGAGCTCCTTAATTCAAATTAGGAAGCTTTGGATTGCATGATAAAATGTCTTTCCTCAACACTTCCCAGTTTCAAGTACATACTGAAGTGAATGCGAATTAACCACCCTTTTCATAATATAGATCTTTTCTGACTTTTTCAAATGTGTTTTGCGAACAGCAAAATACCTCTTATTGTAAAATTGACTGTTGTTTATGTGCAGAACCTCTGATATCTTTCCATTATCACCTGCCCACTGAAGCAATTGTGATATCTAGGCTGAATGTATCCTTTCTGTTTTTATTTGCATGCAGAAGCGACAAGTATAGTTTGAAAAATGACTCTGCAATAAATCTGCCTCTCTTATGTTAATTCAGATGGAAGAGCATCACAATAGATTAAATTATCAAGTCCTCTGTTGAGCCACAATAAAATCCAATAAGCAAATTGAGTATGCATTAACTTATATAAGGCGGTACATTAGGTGAAACATCATGTATGCAAGTATTTAATTATTCAAAACATTCTATAATACACTATAATACCCTTTCACAATGGTGAAATTAATAACTGAGAGGCCTAAGATGCAAAACTAACATTTATATGAAAAAAATTGTCAAAGCAATTCACTGTTTTCAGCGACACTTGTTTTTCTGAGAAAGATAATTTACTCTATTTGCCTTTAGCATTTTAGCACATTCCAAAAAATATTCTGGAAAAAACACAGAATGCAGGAGAAACTCAGCGGGTCTGGAATCATCTGTGGAGAGAGAAACAGAGTTAATATTTCAAGTCACTATAACTCTTCTTTAGAACTGAAAGCTGCTGGAAAATGTACTTTTTAAAACGCTTTTGACCGAGGCAGAGGCCTGGCGCTAAAGACTAAGGGATTGTTAATGGAGGAGAAAGAGAAAATAGTTGTAATGTGGGTATAAAATAAGGTTTTAAAGGGAGAGAATGGGTTCTCTCTGCCAAGAACAAAATAAACAAGACAGAAAATAAACATAGTTGTAGGAAGGGTGGTGGGATGAGTTAGAATGTAAGACAAATGGAGAGCAGAAATAATGCAGTCAGCTTTTGAAGTTATGAAGTTCAATATTGAGACCTCAAGGCTGTAAAGTGCTGGCAAAGAAAAAAACATAATCCTGTGCTTCATGTTATAGTGATAATTCCAGAGGGCAGTTTCTGATGTAGATTTGGTTTATCTCCCTTTTGTCCTTTAGACCAGGTTTATCCAACAGGCAGCCTGCATCCAGATTCCAGTGTGCTAAAGAGTCCTGTACAGCCTCTGCTCTGTATGTGAATACTGGTAAATGCTTGTGAAAATTTTATTGTGCGCTCAGGCTCAGTATGTAGTGCCCATGGCATCATCAATGCATTACAGCATGTGATTTGAGCATATTAAGATCTCATACTCCATCTTTCCTGGTGTCAATTGAAGCATGATATGGTACTGGAAGCATTTTTGATACATTCATGAGATGAGGGCACTGGGCCAGCATTTATTGCCTATTCCTAGTTACCAGTGGGAGGGTGGTGTGAGATGTGTTCTTGTACTGCTATAGTCATTTGGTGTAGATAGACTCACAATGGTGTAAATGAGGGGATTCCAGGATTTGACCCAGCTTAATGTGAGCCCAGCACGTATGTGCCCAAAGCTGTGACATTTGTATACAATAGCTAGATGTAAAAAAAAAGTCAATTAAATTCTTCAGTATGACAATGTACATGTCTAGTTTCTGAGAGATAATGTAAGCATTACCAATTCAGGTAAAATACCCCACCAGAGGCAAAGTCACATTAGGTTCTACAAGGCTTGTATTAGACTCAGGGTACTTGTCAGTTACAAATGTTGGAGAAAGTTGACCTCTAATTGGAGCAGCAGTGAATTTTGAGAACGTCCCTACCTTTATTCAGCCTGGGATCTGGGTACTGGGAGCAGTATCAAATGTGTGGCACTGGTTTACTGTTAGGGGAATGATACTTGTAGGGTGGTTAAACAAGACTGGTACCAGATAGTAAGTTAGACCAAGCTGGTGTTGGGGTCAAAGCTGGAAGTGGGGCTGAGGTCATCTGACACTGGCGCCTTTTCAAAAGCAGCCAGGTATATCATCACCTTTATGTATATCTGCTATTAACTCCTTCATCTTACACTCAATCAGCCACCCACCAAATTCACAGAACATATTAGCAAATCTGAGTAATTGACCAGATGCAACTTACTCTGACACCAGCAATCCTTTGTTGAAGCAAGGCTGCAGATGCGATCTAACAAAGTAGAAAGAGCTGAAACAACATTAGGTTGTTTATGGGGTGACATACAAGTGAAAATTAATGAGTCAGAGTTTAAGGTGTACAACGATTGGTGAGGTGGCAATTAGGACATTGAATCCAATTCTGAAAATAATTTTAAAGCCCTAGACAGGGGTTCAGGACAAGCTTAAAGAAAATTATGCCAGACCTAATTATGTGTCGTGATTAGAGAAACTGGAACTGTTTTCAACGAAGCAAAGACAGTTATGAGGAGATTCAGTAGAGGTTTCAGTAAAGTAAGATACAGTTAAGTAAATGTCATACTTCTGGGTCAGTGACCTCAAAAATGTTGCACAAGCAGCTGGAAATTCCAGGCTGGAATGTCAAATCAGTAATGAAAGACCCAGAACCCATTGTAACTTGAAAAGAACTATTTATTTGAAATGGAGGCATTTCAAAGGGTATGGAGTTATAATTTATTATCCATCTGTGGGTAAAATGCATCGAATGACTTCTTGCTGGATGGTTTTATGGCCCAGACATTTTCTCAGTTTCCTACAGTAACTCCAACAGAACCCTGACATAAGTGACCATTTTCAGCCCTTCACAAATTTTAACAGAATAATATTGTGTATACCAGATGGAGGTCTTTCAGCCCACTGAGTCTGGGTCACCCCTTCTGAAGAGGAAAGTTTGATGATTAATGAGCTATGAAGACAAAGCCCACTTGGAAACAAAATCAGAAACAAATATGCAGTCATCAGTAGTGACATTGAAGTGTTCAAAAAATTGTACAATTCCCAACCAATTCAACAGTGCCTTTGAGAGAAACATCACATTTGCCCAATCCAGGCTTTATATGACACCAGTTTGACAGCAATTACTTTTTGATCTGCCTGGCAGGTGATTTAGTTGCTTTAAGTGGTGGCCAATAAATACCAGCCTTGCCAGTGACACCCATCAGCAAGAAAATATGTCAAAAAAGAAATTTCCCTCGATTCCCTGGTGGAAGATTGGTGCGACCTCCATAGAATCTCAAGACCTGTGATTCCAACAAGTCCAATGGCTGACTTTGCGAATGAAAGTGTGGCCATGTAAATTTGCGCAAGTTTATAACTCCTGTTTCTTTTAGTTAGTGCATGAAGGTACCAGAGTGTAACACAGCATGATAAAACCCCCTCAGTATGTATGAATGATAGAGCCATTTATAATTTTGGTTATGGTGCATGTTAATCTCTCTAAAGTAGAAATTAGTTGTTATTCTGGAAAAAAAAATGTTGTCCAAAATATTTTGAGCAGACTTAAGCCTCATTTTAGTTTGGTATGTTGGGAGTGGAATATGCAGTATCTGGCAAATGAAGCATTTTTTAATCTCAGCTTCATTATGTATTATCACGGTTGTATGCTTGACGCAAATATTTATATCTATTGTGTTTTCCATTTCACACCCTTGTGGTTAGTTATTCCAATGTGATTCTATATAGCAGAAAGTAGCAAAATCCAGAAACCTCTTGGTCTCAACTATTTCAGGGAAGAAAGGTTACAACATAGCATCAGAGATGTTTATAGTACGGAGGAGGCTATTCAACCCCTTGTGTCTGTACTGGCTCCTGAAAGAGCTACCCATCTAGCCACATTCTCTACTCTGTCTCCATAGGCCTTCAGATTCACCATTTTCAAGTACATATACAGAGGGATGGGTCTGGGTGGGATGCTCTGAGTGTCAGTGCGGAATTGTTGGGCCAAAGGGCCTGTTTCTACACGGTAGGGATTCTATGGTTCTATGATATAGAATATCTCTTTTGGAATCCACCTCCACCAACCTCCCAGGCAGTGTATTCCAAACCATAATAACTGCTTGAGTAAAAAGTTTTGTATTATCTCACTCCTAGCTCTCTTACTGGCAATCTTGAAATTGTGACCCCCCTCGTTACTGACATAACAACTTGTGGAAACACAATATCTTTCTTTACCCTGTCAAGCTCACCTCTTAAACTTCTCTGCTCTACAGAGAACAAGCTCAAATTCTCTAATTTTCCCTGTATCTAAAATCCCTCATTCTTAGTATCATTCTAATGAATCTCCTTTGCACTCCAGGACTTTAAAACCCTTCCTTAAATAAGATGCCCAGAACTGAACACAAAATGCCAAATGTGGTCTGACCAATGACTTGTAGAGGTGTAGCATCACTCCCTTGCTTTTATATTCTTAGCCCCTATTTATAAACCTACTGATCCTGTAAGCCTTCTTAAAATAGTTTTGACTTTCCTGACCACCTGCAGAGAAGCATGCACATGAACCCCGAGACCCATCTGCTTCTGTACTCCCCTCAAAGTTGTACCATTGTGCCTGCATCTCCTTTGCATGTTTCTTCAACCAGAATGCATTAGCTCACATTTCTCTGCAATGAAATTCATTTGCCAAGTGTCTTCCCATTTGGCGAACTCGTCAATGTCTCTCTGAAGTGACTCAGCATCATCTTGACAATTCACTGCTCTCCCCAGCTAAGTACAATCAGCAAATTTTGAATTTTTGCCCTCAGTACCCATCTGCAAACTATGTGTATGCCTCAGAGGGTCCTAATACCATTCTCCAGAAAACACCACTTTCAACTAGTCTCTAATCTGAGAAAAACACATCCATACCTATTCTCTGATTCCCATTTTTTAAAATCCAGATTCCAATCCATGCTGCCAAGGACCCATCAAACCCAAACACTTACAATTTGCTAAGCAACCTTCCATGTGACATCATATCTAATGCTTTCTGAAATTCCAAATGGTACAACATCCTCAGCACTACCCTCATCCACTGCCTGTGTCAACATTGCCAAAGAATTCAGTTAAATTTATCAGACATAACATGAACCATTACACACTGGAAAAGGATATAGAGAAACAGTTTGACTTCTATGTATTTAAAAATTTTAAAAGTGAAATCCCTCAACTGAAAATGCCATGTTTAACTGAACCATACTGAAATAGAAAGCCCCAAGCTGTACTAAATTGTATGATCTGTATTGTGATGCTAGTAGGGAATATATAAATTAGTCTTCATACTCTAGAAAATGGAGAAGGAATATCAACTTGAACTTTCAAGTTTGAGTCAAATGTAGGCATGTCGGTGTGAGTGTGTGGCTCACATTAGATGGGCACAACATCATAAATGTCTGAATCTACTCAAAGTGTTCTATTAAAGAAAAATGTAGTCTTCAAAGAGATTTGACTAAAGTTTTGAAAGAAAATTAAAACATATTTTTAAACTTTGTAGACAATAAAGTTAACCATGAGTAAGCAATCTAGAGAAATTGGTTGAGATTTGTGGCTTCTTACCGCAGCTGAAGATTAAAACGGCAAAGGAAGATCGCACCAAATGTGAACACAAGAGTGAGAATGATCTGACACCTGAAGAAGAACTGACATTCCAAAAGCTTGTGTCTTCAAATAAACCTGTTGGACTATAACCTGGTGTTGTGTGATTTTTGACGTTGTCTACCCTAATCCAACACCAGCACCTCCACATCAGCGCTTCTAGCAATGGACAGTGACAACTTAGTTTTCTGCCTGAAACTCGGAAACCCAAGCCCGGGATCAAACCTGCCTCAAAGCATTGAATTGGTGAGTAGGTGGGTGGGGAGTTACGTATGTTGAAACTTCCTGCCAATCGAGAACCCCATCTGTAGAGGAGACAGCACTGAGAGTCTGGCTTACATGGTTAGTGAGATCTGACCCAAGAAAGTCATCTATGGTTGTCTCTGCATTGAGCCAAACTGAGTCATTAGGCCTAAATCGCAAGAGATTAAAAAACAGGAGGGCCATAACACATTGGTTCCTGACAGAACCTAAATTTATTTATTGGCACTTTACAAATGCAAAGTGATGTCTAACCAGCAACCTGACGTGGAAGATAACCGTGTCCAGAAAGTTTTCTTTTTGATTTCTATGTAACTAACCACATTATGAATTTTTGTCAAAGTTAATATATCTGTATTGGTTATCTGTGTTCAAGAAGTACAGATCACCGATCTCATCTTTTATAGTCAAGATACTGGCACCTGAGAAATTTTGCAGTTGCCAGCCTTTGTTTACTCTTTGGAAACAAACAATTGAATTCTGTGAGATGAACGTTGATTGCTGATTGTGGATTTTCTGTATTTTTTCGATGGTGGTTAAGTTCTGAGTAAGAAAAGTGCCAAATGCATTTTAATTTTCTTCTTTAAATTGTAGTATGCAGCTGAATGAGATCAACATAATGTAAATGCAGTTGAGTCTAAATAAATAATCACCAGAGTATCAGGATTGTTCATTTGCTGATCAACTGGAAGTTGGCAGCATCTCTGTTAGAACGAGTCACTCAGAATTCTGAGACACATAGTGGAAGCAGGACAAATGTGCATTACCAGGAAACAACTGGAATATTAATACCATCAGAGATAATGGGAACTGCAGATGCTGGAGATTCCAAGATAATAAAATGTGAGGCTGGGTGAACACAGCAGGCCAAGCAGCATCTCAGGAGCACAAAAGCTGACGTTTCGGGCCGCTCTCTGATGAAGGGTCTAGGCCCGAAACGTCAGCTTTTGTGCTCCTGAGATGCTGCTTGGCCTGCTGTGTTCATCCAGCCTCACATTTTATTATATTAATACCATCATTCTGGTTTATTTTATGCAAAGAACATCAAGAGATTGTCCCGCAATTTGTAAACTGAAAACAAAAATGTTTGTATATTGCATTTTTGATATTCCTTAGAAATACTTTGTAATATCTGGAAATGTCTCCATCTATACAGTTGTCTTTAGCTTGGCATGGAGATCCTTATGCTAACCTAAGTAATTGTGCATCATTAACATCCGATAATGTACTACTAAATAATAGCCTTATCCCAGTGGGAAAAAAAGGGCCTTGTGGTGCAATGGTTTTGTCCACACTTCTGGGCCAGGAGGCCTGGGTTCAAGCACTCTTAATGTACTTAATTCTTTTGTTAGAAACTGATGGCACTTGGTACAATATCAAATGAATATTTCACCTCTTCACTGAAATCTGGAGGGAATAATATTGAGTATGGCTAAAACCAACATTCACATTGATGCTGTATTTTTCCTCACTTGTGAATCAACTTAAGATGATTCCCATGGATCCAGTAATCTGATCTGAATAAGCACTTGGTAAAGTTAATCCTGGCTAACCAAAACAATATTTCATTAAAAATACAATACTAAACTTATTTGCGATAACGTATATATCAAAAATGTACCAATATGGGAGGATATTGACTTTTCCTTTGCCATACCTTTCCTCAGAAAGAAAAAATAACCTACTTCAATTCAGTCATTTAATTATGCATCTTCATCCGTTCTAATGTACAATTAATTTGTCGGTGAAATTCAAAATAATAATTAAAGACAGGAATAATTGTACTGTCTCAAATCCAACAGTGGAACTTTTTATTTGTATATGTAAGTAAAACACATTACTCGCTCATGTGTTGGGTCTGATCTTTTCTCCATCGATGAATTAGTATTCTTCCTTCAATGAGTAATCATCTTCTCTCAGTGAGTTATCATTCTTTCTCAGATAAGTAATTATCCTCTTCTTGATGAGTAATCGTTCTTTCTTAAATAAATAATCACTTCCTCTTAATGACTAATTACCCTTCTCCCCGGAGTACTCACTCGGATTTCAGTTCATCCTAACATTAAAAATGATACTTTCTTTCAAGCATTCCCTTAATTTCTGCTAAGTTTTTCTTTAAGTAATGAACATAGAAAATAACGTATACATTATGACATGAATTCAATACCATTTATGAGTTTTACCAGCATTTGAATGACATGGAAATAGCGAGGAAGTTGAAACGATAACCCAAGGTGCAAAAATGAGATTCCTAATCTTGAAAAGAAATGTCTGGTTTACTCTTTAGGGTTTCCATGGCTAGATGGAATCTCTTTGGTATAATTTGCATGTACTGACATCTCATTCTTCATTAATCTCATTTTATTTACACATAGATTGCTAATCTACCCAATGCTGGTAAGAAACTCAATGGCACTAGTTTGCAATTTGCAAGTTAAAGCTATAACCTGGTGGTTACATGTTACCTGTGTCCTTTCTGGGATTCCATGCTCACTACCATTCCCCAACACCTCAGGGCACACTCCATGGGCAGCGGTCACCTATACCCTCTATCCATGGAAATTGATATTGGCAAAGCCTCACCATATCACCATGGCGCATTTAGGGTCAACTTATAATACATGCAGTGCTTCAATACTACATGTTTGAGCTCACCAACACCTTGCTTTGCAATCCTGCTGCATTTCCACTTTGCATGTATTCACAGGTACAATATCATCCAATGGAATGGACTGACACTCAGGGCTTTTAAATTATTTCTTAGTGTCCATTCACTTTGCATCTATTTGGATTATGATTGCATCTCTGCATTGCTTTGTTTTCTTTTCATAGACAGTAAGCCAGGCAACCTGTCAGGCTTAGCTGCAATGAACAGTTCAGAATTATGCACATGTTGATGTGTATCTAGGTCATGCTAATGTCATGCTGACAACTTGTGCAGCAAATTCGCCACATGTACTCTGACTGAGAGCTGCGAATGAAAGCCTAAAGAAAGTAATCCATAGTCCAATCATGCAGGGCTATGGTTAGGCAGGAAGTGCCACCACATTTATTGAGGACATCATCCAATCTCAGTCCAGGTATCGGCCAGTCAGTCCCATAGATCAAGTGCAATCAGTCTAGCAATTGTCAGCATGCCATTGGAAAGCTACACAAAATCTAAAGGGAGTGTGGATTGCCCTCAATCAGGAATGCCCAGTGAGTGAGTGAGTGTAGATGGCAGGAGGATCTACGTGTTTTGGGGAGGTTCAGATCAATGAGAATCATTGAGGGAAGATGCTGTATACAATAGTATGAGCGAAAGATCATTAGCTTTGTTGGGAGATGTGTGCAATGGCAGAGATAAAGTGCATGTGAGGTAGCACACAGATGTTAGTGGCACGTATCTGTGAAGGCCATTAACTTTCTTGTGGAATTAACTGCATGTACAATTGGACATTGGACCAGGTGGCTTCCTCAGCCCAGGCTGGCCCTGTCTGGTCCCATGGCTTCCTCTGGTGGTCCAGGAAAACAAAAATGATCTTCCAGCACCCTATCTCATATACTAGAACTTTCAGGCCCATATAGGCTCTGCAGGTTTCCAACTTGCCTTTCTCAGGAATTGCAGAGCAGCGCACTAAATGCAGTTTCTGGCTTGCTGTGTTAAAAAAAAAATGCCCAGCTGAAGTATAAATATTGATAGTGTATCACCAAAAGATCCTCCTCCCTGGCTCCAACAAGCACTTTTGCCACTGCTGTTGGCAAGATTGCATGAGAGAAATACCATGGAAATGGGATATATACTTACTGAGGTGAGTAGCAGAGAATTGTGTGAGAAAAATCACCAGGACTCACAAACCTAGCTTT
Organism: Stegostoma tigrinum; assembly: GCF_030684315.1. Lineage (NCBI taxonomy): Eukaryota > Metazoa > Chordata > Chondrichthyes > Orectolobiformes > Stegostomatidae > Stegostoma > Stegostoma tigrinum. Next base: position 56,785,166 of record NC_081368.1, on the reverse strand, counting down.
CCACGAAAATCCTTAACACTGGCACTTAGCTAAAATTCAGGCCTATGTTTTTTAATTAGGTTCAGAATGGCAAAAAATCAAGCTTATTCCTGAATCAAAGCTTGACATCATAAATCTGGTAAGTTTTATATAACCTACTGAGGTATATTGTTTGAACTGAAGAGAAACCAAAATACACATGAGAAAATGTTACCACTGATATGACAATAGAAAACAAAGTAACCCACAAACTGCAATTATTGTAAACACAAACCTGATTATTTAATCGTCAGATTTGAATTGGGCAAAATTTTCCACTGATGTTAGTGTGACTTCTAAGTTTGACTGAAACGGCACATTCAATTTTAAAGCACAGAAAATTGCTTTGATTAATGCCAATGAAATTGGAGTTTACAAATGTTTATGGTACTTTGGGAGAGGCGTTTTTACTAAGTGTACTGTAATCATGAGAAAAATAAGAATTATTTTAGATTTATGATGAATTCCAGAAAAGAAGACATGATCCTATATTCCTGCGAGCAGATGACAAAAGGCAAAAGTTTTCCATTCTCTAATTTTAATGGTTTGGTGGTTGAGTGTAAAGCAATGAATATCATTTTAAACTTTTTTCTCGAAATTAGGAGTGAATTCAATCATTCAGTTGATAGTGCCAATGGAAAGTAACATACAAATCATGAACTTTTTGTTTGTTATTTACGTTTTATGCTAACATTGATTTTGCAAGTGGTAAATCTTTATTTGAAATCACGTATTTACAATTAGAGGGTATATGCCTGTAATTGTCAAAAAAAAACTCTTTAAGGCCTATTAAATACAAGTGTGAATCTGCCAGACATGTTGAAGGTAATTGCTCTTTAGGTCAATCTTCTATTGTCAGAGTTGCAATAAACTTAAATAATATGTAGTAACGGGTGGATTTCTCATGTTCGTAATCAAGCAAATGATGTGCTGTTTAATGTAAACAAGTATTATTTTGTGTAAATACTGTAATGTTCAGGAGTCTCAACTGGAAAGGAACATTGTTTGTTGTTGAACATCAAAACAGAGTCACTACTAATGACATGCTCATGATACTCAGTATAAGGGAATTGTACTGAAGGTCTAGGCAATTAAAAACAAAGTCCTTGAACAATATACAGAAAATAGGAAGGTGCTCAAATGGGGAGTTAGGAGGGCTAAAAAGGACCATGAAATGTCCTTGGCCTGCACAGTTAAGGAGAATCTCAAAACATTTTATACATATGTTAGGAACACGAGAATAGTTTGGGGAAGAGGAGGCCCACTCAAGGATAAAGAAAGGAGGCTACGCGTAGACCCAGAGGAAGTGGGTGAAATCCTTAAGGTGTTCACCAAGGTTTCTCATGTTAAACTGGTTGACAAATTTAGATCACATGGAATACCGGGACAGCTAGGTATTTGGATATAGATGTGGCTCAAAGGTAGAAGAGAGAAGGTGGTGGTGGAGGGTTGATTTTCAGACTGGAGGCCTGAGACCAGCAACGCGCCACAATGATCAATGCTGGGTCCACTGTTTTTTGACATTTATACAGGTAGTTCTCCTATTATGCGCTAGCTGCATTCTTATGTGACATTGCGCTGTAGAAAACTGCGCTATGAAATATCATCATAGAAAATTGTGTTATAAGGAATTTGCTATAGAAAATCACTATATGTGTACAGCTGGACGTTTGCGTTATCCAAACAGATGTACTATTCATCAATTATTTTACAGCAATTTGCATTAATGAAACACGCATTATATCAGCGCTACCAGTATAAATGATTTGAATGTGTACACAGGAGATGTGGTTAGTAAGTTTGAAGATGATACTAAAATTGGAGGTGTAGTGGACAGTGAAGGAGCTACCTCAGTGTACAAGGTGATCTTGATCAGATAGACCATTGGACCAGCGAGTGGCAGATGTAGTTTAATTTATATCAATATAAGGTGAGGTGCTCCATTTTGGAAACACAAATCAGGGCAGGATTTATATGCTTAATGATAAGATCCTGGGGAGTGTTGCTGAACAAAAACACCTTGGACTGCAGGCTCATAGTTCCTTAAAAGTGGAGTGCAAGTAGCTCGGTTAATGCAGAATATAGTGTTTGGTATGTTTGTCTTAATGGTCGGTGCATTGAGTATAGGAATTGGGAGGCCATGTTGTGGCTGTACAGGATATTGGTTCGGCCACTTTAGGAGTATTGTGTGGAATTCTGTTCTTTCTGCTATAAGAAGGATGGTGAGAAATTTGAAATGGTTTGGAAAATATTTATAGGAACGCTGCAGGCATTGGAGGGCTTGAGCTATAGGGAGCAGCTGAATAGGCTGGGGCTATTTTCTCTGGGGTGTCAGAGGCTAAGGGGTGAAGTTACAGTGGTTTATAAAATCATGAGTGACATGGATTGGGTGATTAGACAAGGTAATTTTTCCACAGTTGAGGAGCCCAAAACCAAAGGGCAGAAATTTAAGGTCAGAGGGAAAAGATTTAAAAGGGACTTGAGGGATACCTTTTTCATGCAGAGGGTGGTGTATGTATGAAATGAGCTACTCGAGGAAGTGGTGGAGGTTGGTATGATTACAACATTTAAAAGGCATCTGGATGGATTTATGTATAGAATTATTATGAAAAGGAGTGACATGGGCCAAATGCAATGAGATTTATCTAAGCTATCTGGTCAGCAAAGACAAGTTCAATTAAAGAATCTGTTTCTGAGCTGTATATCTCTATGACTCAATGAGTCTACGTATTTTACGTAGGTATTCATCAAAGCGAGGGATGGGAGAGAGAGAAAGTTGTATGAAAACCCTTGGGTAGGTCAACGTAATAAAGGAAGAAGTGGTGGGTGCCTTAAAATACATTAAGGTAGACAAATTCTCAGGGCCGGGTGGGATCTATCCCAGGATACTGTAGGAGATGAGAGAGGAAATTGCTGAGGCCTTAATAGATATCTTTAGCCTCAGGCAAGATTCCAAAGGACTGGAGGATGGCCAGTGTTGTTCCTTGTTTAAAGAAGGGAAACAAAGACAATCCAGGTAATTACAGGCTGGTGACCCTTGTGAGAGTGGTGGGAAATTGTTGGAGGAGATACTGAGAGACAGGAGTTGTTCACATTTGGAAGCAAAAATACTTGTTAATGAAAGGCAGCATGGGTTTGTGTTGGGAAGGTCATGTGTCGCCAACCTGATTGAGTTTATTGAGGAGGTGACAAGAACAATTGATAAGGGAAGGGCAATAGATGTTGTCTACATGGACTTTATGAAGGCATTTTATAAGGCACCCCATGGCAGGCTTGTACAAAAGGTAGAGTCTAATGGGATCTAGAGTATGCTGGATAGATGGATACAGGACTGGCTTGGTCACAGATGACAGACAGTAGCGGTGAAAGGGTATTTTTTGGAATGCAGATCAATAACTAGTGGTGTTCTTCAGGGATCACTGCTGGGAGTAAGGCTTAAGGCGTACCTTGATAGATGGATGGGAGGTGAACAGTAGTGTAAAATTGTGTATGAGAATTAAGTAGCAGATTTAAATAAGAAGTAGAAGCAGCCCAGCTTTGTGGGACAAATTGCCTGTTCCTGTGCTGTATTGTTCTTTGTTCTTTCTGGTGCCAGCCCAGGACAGACAGCTCTGCAGGCCTATCCCTGGATTTGCTTTATGTTTGTTTTTCTGCTGCCGACGTGGAGACATACCTGGTCAGGGAGAGGTCTGAACTAGAATTATTATGCCAACACCTTGGAACACATTTTCTGTGAAAGCTTTCAGATTTTTCCACACTTCTAACTATAGTTCCAATTAAATTGAAGTTAAATCAGGGCAGTTCCCAGATTTGAACCCAGGGCCCCTCACGTTTAACATAAGCCCCAAAGTAAGAATAATATTCCTAGATCAACAAGCCAGTGACCGGTGTCTGGTTTATTTATAGTTCCTTGGTCTACTTAATAGTATTTTAAAAACAAACAAACTTCAGGAGCAGATGAAACTTGAACCTAGGCCTTCTAGCTCAAAGTTAGGGACACTACCATTGTGCCACAACAACCTGGGTCTGCTTTATAAATGGATTAGGTGATGAGTTCCAGTTCAGCAGACCATTATCTGCGAACAAGCAAATTCATACTCAATAAGCTTCACTGGGAGACTAATTAGTGATTTTCTATGGGCCTTAAAAGGATAATAACAAATATATAAAATAAAATGCATTATGATATCCTTGTAGATTGATTACATTAAAAAAATTATGAATTCTAAGTAACCAAGCCAAAAGATAACATGACAAGAGAGTTTTAAAATTTTAAAATAACAAACATTGACAAAATATTTGTTAATTGGCAACCAATACACAAAACTAAAGAAAATATATCACTCATTTCTCCCTTTAACATAACTAAAAGCCCCATACCATGCATAAACATTGGGCTGCATTCTCCACAGAATTGCAGATTTTATCGGAACCTATTTCACAGAATGCAACATACAGTTTAATTGTCTGTCACTCCCTTTCTCTCTTTCTTTGAACATACCCTTTGAGGCGGTAAGTCTAAGACACAAAAGTAATTGCATCTTTCTTTGTGCTCAAATGTTAAATCTGGCAAGTGGCATTGAATAATTTTTGATCTGGACTCAAGTCCCTATAGCAACCGGTTCATGAAGGATTATTGTCAGGCAGAACTGGTTGAATGTCACTTGCCTCACTTCAATACTATAGTTTGCCAGAATTAATAGGGACAAGTTTAAACATAACCACCTTATAAAGACTTGCACGTGAAAGAGTTGTTAAAAAAAATCTGTTTCCTCAAATAAATTTTCTAAAGCACGTTCCTTTTAGCATGTCAAAGATTTACAAAATTTTACCACTGCAACAGTTCTTTAGTTTTCAAATTTAATAACATGCGGGAAGATCCAGAGGTGTGTGAGAGATCAAAAGTAAATACAGCATGTCTGCCATTGGCTTGTGTTTTTTTTCAAACCAAACAACCACATTATCAGTTTATTTCAAGGTTTCTCACTCAGGCAGTGGCCGTGGCTAATTTAAACTCTATTGTTTAAAGAACTATTCTTATAGACAAATTAGAGCCAAGGAGTCATAGTGCTGTTACAGCATGGAAACAGATCCTTCAATCTGACTTGTCCATGCTGACCAGGTATCCTAAATCAATCTAGTTCCATTTGCCAGAATTTGGCCTCACATCCTTCAAAACCCTTTCTATTCATGCACCCATTCAGATACCTTTCAAATGTTGTAATCGTACCGACCCTCACCACTTCCTGTGGCAGCTCATTCCATATAGGCACCACCTTCTGTGTGAAGAAAGGTGCCTCTTAGGTCTCTTTTAAATCTTTTCCCTTTCACCTTAAATCTATGCACTCTAGTTTTGGACTCCCTCAATCCAGGGAAAAAGACCTTGTCTATTCACCCTATCCATGCCCCTCATGATTTTATAATCCTCTATAAGGTCACCCCTCAGCCTCTGGCACCCCAGGGAAAATAGCCCCAGCCTATTCAGCCTCTCCCTGCAGCTCAAACCCTCCAACCCTGGCAACACCCCTATAAATCTTTTCTGAACCCTTTCAAGATTCATAATGTCCTTCCTTCAGCAGGAAACCCAAGTTGAAAGAATTGAACTTGGCTGCCAAATTCCATAGGTCGAAGTACATATGGCATTTTCAGTGCCAAAGAGGATGTTAGAAGACTTAAGTATCTAATCCATTTTTCAGCTTCTAAACACATGTTTAATGTAATAGTCATATTAAGAGTCAGCCTTAATTTTTCAGCTCAGCGTATATATGCATACTATTATCAGTCATCAGATGAGATCAAAATCAAAGCAAAATGCTTTGACCAGAACTAGAACCAACAAAACAAAAAGAACAACAGCTTATTGCAGCAGCTGCCTTACAGAATGTGGATATATTTATTAAACATGAGGCTTGCAAAAGTCCTTCATGATAAAATAACATGTTCATGCGATTCATCAGCAGACAGCAGTAAAAACACGACTGTCCATTGCGTTGCATCAGCAAAACGGATAAACTGCCCATGAATGTAAATATTCCCAACAACTCAGCTGTGGATTGGAAACATTCAAAAACAATCCTAGGGAGCAGCACAGTACATTGGAATCTAAGTTCCTGGTTGAACTGGCCCTAGTACAGACAGGGGAAAGATGATGCCATGGTTCCCCCTTTTTCTATCTCATGACCAATCACAAACTGATATATTTCAAAGGAAAATTATTTAAATCCTTGAGAGCTGTAATCTTTGGGAATTGTCTGAAGACATATTTTCTTATGTGCTTAAAAAATGGGAATGATTATTTCCTCATAATAAATATACTTGTGACAGGCCCCATTTCAAGTCTAACAATGATTATTATACCTGGATCTCCAGAGGCAAAAGTTTGAAATTTTGCAAGTCTGATCATTATTTAAGGTAGACTAAGGACACGTAAATTTGCAATTTTCCAATGACTATGTAGGGACTATGTAGGTTCTAGTTTTTAAACTTCACTCAGGGTGTAATTGAACCTGGAATGTAAAGGCTTGGTTTGGTTCTTCAAATCAGTATGTGAAAGCTTGTCCCAGTACTCTGCTAGTGGATTTTAGTTGTTTAACTATTTTTATTCGTAAAAATACCTCCAAATACATTTCAAAACATTTCAGCACGGACGTTATTGAAAATTCAATAAAACACCACTTTTCAGTTGAGCATTTTATAGTCCTAGGTGACTGAATCCAATTACAAACTTGTAACATTAAGTAAATGTGACATAAACTACATACTTTCAGTTACAAGCATAAAGCCTGTGGGGTTTTATAAACAACAGATTCTTCAGTGTACTATGTCTAAAAGGCTTTAGACAGTAGCCCTTCTCTACTGCACCTTTGCTGTAGGTGCCTCAAGCTTGAGTGTGTCCCTTAGCATGCAGTCTTGGACCTTGGGCTATGCAAGTGTGCAATGCTTGATCAAGGACAACTTTTTACACTGAAAGAGCAGTGTTTTGTTTTGCACGAACCAAAAAACAGTTCCATTGAGATCATTGCCTTTCAGGCACAGTTAATGTTTGACTTGTGTGAGTCTGTAAGAACAGCTTGTCGAATGCAGAATGCAGAGTTCTGTGTTATGGAACTGTTTAGGATGAACTTTGACAAAAAATCATTGCATTCCTTTCCAGATCTTCTTCACAAAGGCAGACAAGGACATGTGCAATGATCTTTTCTTTCCTGTTGTCATCTTAACAGCAGTGTATGATCGTGTAGAGAGTCTGTCTGTGCACGAATGAATTTATGGGAAGAACCCTTCTCTGTTAATTTTGGCAATCTGCTCAGGAACCATCCAACAGGATCTTTTCCCAACAGGGCCTCAAGGAAGTTGTGTGCTGACTGAGGCTTAAAGGACTGAGGGTCAAAAGGTATTTTTTTGGAACAATCTTTTCAGCAGTTCTTCTTTTTTGCTGGTCTCTCTTATCGGCTCAGATTGACTCACTGATACTGTTCTGAAAATGTGTGGTGATAAATGTTCCTTATCACAACTTGATTTCTGTCAAGTCGCCATAGGTTTCCATTTTCAACACAAATAGTCATGAAGGATTTGATCACTGACTCACAATTAGTGTGTGTGTTACACCGACTTGTTTATTCTTGTGATAGAATAGGTTTTTAACTCTCAACCACTCTAAAGCTATATTATATGTAAGTCTATTGTGTAAATGGCTTCTGCAGTTAAATGGAAAATAGCAATGACAGTCCTCTGTTTCAGTGATACCTTCTGGGATCTGCTGCTGCAGTAATGAGGATTTTAAGATTGTTACTTATCCCTAGAAACAGAAGCTTGCTGATGATATAATGAGCGTTTAGTTAGATGTTGTTGAATCCAGAGGCGGAAGCATTCAAATTAGGCTCACTGTGATGATAAGGAGATTTAGAAAGCCACTTCAAAAATGAGGCAGGGTGTGAGAAGGTAAAAGGCCGTAGAGATGATGCATTCTTCCCTGGACTGATTTGATATGATTTAAGTTTTATTTAAGCTTTAGTGACTAGTGTCATTGAATATTATGCATTCCAAACAAATGATTCCTTGCAAGACTTAAACATCTAAACTCTGGATACTAAAGTGTCTGTCACCTTCGTAAAAATGATACATATCCAAATTTTTGGCTTTATGTAGTTGCACTGATATAAGCCATTGTGTGTATAATAGAGTAATGGCTGTGAAGTGTGGCAGGGATTTAGAAATGATAAAGAAACGTTGAAGGAGGTATTTACCACAATTTTTTCAACTTCTCACTCTCAGTCCGCTCCTCTGCCAATAGTCCACATGCCCCCCTTGTTTCCCAATACTTACCTGGCGTATATCGAAGTCCAACAAACTTTGTTGGGGCCTTCACCAGCTCCTGAACTCAGAAGATTTTGGTCATGAGCATCTCAGCTGTCAAAATTTAGCAGCTTGCTTCTAACTGTCAAAGCGAAAGTTTGCAACCATGCTGGATGAGCAGTGTATGTACATCAAGCAGATATAAAAGCAATTGTAAATACAGAATATTTATTGACCTATTTCCATAACATTATTTCAGGCCTCTCAACTGTCATGTGATACTGATCATACAGTCACTGGCAAGTTAAAAAAAATCCAGAAACAAAGTAGAAATCTAATGGTTCTCCAGAGATACACAGGCATGCTACCCACAACACTCAGGATAAATTCAGAACACAGCCAATCATAACAAATTTCCCGACGTACTATAATCCTCCCCCATTCTCTCATACTGGGTAAATTTTATCACAGAATACCTGCAGAATCACCCAGAAGCAAAATATATGCCGAAGAAATGAATACACAAAACATAAAATTCCACCACGCTACTGAAACTAAAGTAAAAATTGAAAATGCTGGAAGTATTGAAGTTTATATACTGCAAAGGCAAAAATATCTTTACTCCTGAAAAAGATACAAATCAAAAATAGAAATGAATGTACAGCTGTGGCTCAGTTGGTAGTCCTCTCACCGCTCTGAAGGTTGAGAGTTCAAGTTCCAGCTGAGGACTTAAGCATGGTGTTGCAGGCTGTGACTCTCATGACTGTTGAGGATATGCTCAATGCAAAGGTGCTGTCTTCTAATTGAGATGTTAAGCAATTACCTCCTCTCCTCCACCTCTCAAGCTAATCTAATAGATTTCTGGGAATTAATTTGAAGGAGAGCAGAAGAGTTATCCCTTGTGTTCCAACCAACATTTATCTTTAGGTCACAAATTACAATGAGGTTATTTCGACATTATTAAATTTCTCTTCACAGGGGTCTGTTATGCTCAAACTAATAAGTGCAAATCTTATATAGCATCAGTAGCTGAACTTAAAATTAGTTTATTTGTGATAGCACATCCTGGGATGCCACAAGACCACAGAAAAGTTACGTAAGTACAAGTCTTTCCCTTTGTTTTTTTCAGCAACAAGCCACAGTTGATCATAGATGAGAGAAAAAACAAACTGAAGTCCATACATGATGGCCGATATTAATACACGTCTCTTCAGGGTTGGGATTAAAGATAGGTTCGAGTATATATGGATTTTGCATGCAGTGCTTCAGTTATGGCCCTTTGCAGATTTTCAGAATGAGACTGCAAGTTGTGATATTAAACTGAGACTTGGAAATATACAAATTGTTAGCTGTCATACACCTTTATTATTATGCATATATATTCATGCATTGTTGTTTTCCTGCTATTTTACATTTGACTCACAGTACAATAACTTCATAAATTTTAGGATAAATTAAGTTACCTCACAGATGGGTAATTAGCCATAATCCACAAGGATTGACATCTCTGTTGGCGAGGCACAATTTGTTATATAATTCTTTGTATTGAGACTTAACATGGAGGCAAGCATCTATAACTACTAAAGCCAGAATGGAGATTAAACACAAGCTTTTGGCATCTTGTTGCTCACACTTTAGCCAAATGCTTGTCATTTTATCTATAGGTCTTGGAAAAATTGGTTCTAACACATACAAACACATAAATTGCTGGGAAATCTCAACAAGTCTGACAGCATCTGTGAAGAGGACTCAGAGTTAACATTTGGGATCCAGTGACGCTTCTTCAGAACTTTATTTGCATGTTCAGGTTGGGTGCCTGATTTTGTGCTCCATTGATTTCAGCAGAGCAAAAATTGGGCACATTATAATTTAGCCAAACAAACAATTTGAACTTATGCTGTTCCCATGTCATGCATTAGACTCAGGGCTAGAAAGTCTCTTTAACACATGTGTTATTATATTTTAAAATTTTTAATTTAACAATGTAATAGCTTCTCACAGTTCAGTCTTGTAAGCAAATGCATTTGGAATGTTTTGCAGCATAGTGTTATATCTTTGCTAATGTATTACTAGGGAATCCAATCACAGACTGAAATCTGGCTTGATCGGCCATATTTCATTTATTTATCGAGGAGGTCTTTGGGTAAGCACGTAATGCTGCAGATTTCGTTATATGAAGTAAACAGAAGTTAATAAAGCAAAATAGGACACCAAATAGGGTTAGGGATAAGATCACATTTACATCTAGCACAGTTTGAATGATATTCAAAAGCTCTGTAAAAATATAATTGCATCTATCCTAACAACTTCAAGTTACAGTACCCCAGAGACAGTTTTCTGCTTCATCACACCAAAGATTTAACTTTGATGGTCTGAACAACTATGTTGGCTAGTCCCATAACTGCACATTTTTTTTAAAGCTTCAAATAGCCCTTTTAGGGTTTTAATCAAACACTGCTGGTCTGGACCTTTCAAACTTAAATCCATACATAGATGTAGCCTATTTCCAAACTTTTTTTTGTATTCCTTCCTCTAGGAAAATCTGTTTCATACATTTAACCTCAATGAAGACTTCTGTGAACTTAACAAAAAAGGTTTTCAAGTTATGGGATTTTCCCTTAAGAAAATGTCATGATACTTCTAAACTGAAGGTAAGTTAAGATAATAAAATGTGAGGCTGGATGAACACAGCAGGCCAAGCAGCATCTCAGGAGCACAAAAGCTGACGTTTCAGGCCTAGACCCTTCATCAGAGAGGGGGATGGGGGGAGGGAACTGGAATAAATAGGGAGAGAGGGGGAGGCGGACCGAAGATGGAGAGTAAAGAAGATAGGTGGAGAGAGTGTAGGTGGGGAGGTAGGGAGGGGATAGGTCAGTCCAGGGAAGACGGACAGGTCAAGGAGGTGGGATGAGGTTAGTAGGTAGCTGGGGGTGCGGCTTGGGGTGGGAGGAAGGGATGGGTGAGAGGAAGAACCGGTTAGGGAGGCAGAGACAGGTTGGGCTGGTTTTGGGATGTAGTGGGTGGGGGGGAAGAGCTGGGCTGGTTGTGTGGTGCAGTGGGGGGAGGGGATGAACTGGGCTGGTTTAGGGATGCAGTGGGGGAAGGGGAGATTTTGAAACTGGTGAAGTCCACATTGATACCATATGGCTGCAGGGTTCCCAGGCGGAATATGAGTTGCTGTTCCTGCAACCTTTGGGTGGCATCATTGTGGCAGTGCAGGAGGCCCATGATGGACATGTCATCAAGAGAATGGGAGGGGGAGTGGAAATGGTTTGTGACTGGGAGGTGCAGTTGTTTGTTGCGAACTGAGCAGAGGTGTTCTGCAAAGCGGTCCCCAAGCCTCTGCTTGGTTTCCCCAATGTAGAGGAAGCCACACCGGGTACAGTGGATGCAGTATACCACATTGGCAGATGTGCAGGTGAACCTCTGCTTAATGTGGAATGTCATCTTGGGGCCTGGGATGGGGGTGAGGGAGGAGGTGTGGGGGCAAGTGTAGCATTTCCTGCGGTTGCAGGGGAAGGTGCCGGGTGTGGTGGGGTTGGAGGGCAGTGTGGAGCGAACAAGGGAGTCACGGAGAGAATGGTCTCTCCGGAAAGCAGACAGGGGAGGGGAATGAAAAATGTCTTGGGTGGTGGGGTCGGATTGTAAATGGCGGAAGTGTCGGAGGATAATGCGTTGTATCCGGAGGTTGGTAGGGTGGTGTGTGAGAACGAGGGGGATCCTCTTGGGGCGGTTGTGGCGGGGGCGGGGTGTGAGGGATGTGTCGCGGGAAATGCGGGAGACGCGGTCAAGGGCGTTCTCGATCACCGTGGGGGGAAAGTTGCGGTCCTTAAAGAACTTGGACATCTGAGATGTGCGGGAGTGGAATGTCTTATCGTGGGAGCAGATGCGGCGGAGGCGGAGGAATTGGGAATAGGGGATGGAATTTTTGCAGGAGGGTGGGTGGGAAGAGGTGTATTCTATGTAGCTGTGGGAGTCGGTGGGCTTGAAATGGACATCAGTTACAAGCTGGTTGCCTGAGATGGAGACTGAGAGGTCCAGGAAGGTGAGGGATGTGCTGGAGATGGCCCAGGTGAACTGAAGGTTGGGGTGGAAGGTGTTGGTGAAGTGGATGAACTGTTCGAGCTCCTCTGGGGAGCAAGAGGCGGCGCCGATACAGTTAATGCTCTTCAATGTTCATTCTGTCTGTTCTTAAAACCCCCCCATTGCAAACAAATTCCATTATCAACTCAGAGATTCAATCTCTCATACTCTTTGAAAAATTAAACAGTAACAGAAATAATGGCAAGTTAATCATTAAACCCCACACCCCTCTCTCTCACACACGCATCAACGTTGAGAGATAATCACACATCGTACAGAACTGTAGTAAAACAATGGAAAAGTATCTCAAACAGCAAAGTGAGGTTGAGAATTCAAATGTTTCAGGGAGATGATTTCAAAGATCACAGCTCATGAAGCTGATGAATGGTCACTTATGATGGAATAATTAAAACTAATATTCAAGAATTTCAAAATAGATAAGCAAAGACATCCCAGAGCATGTAATCTTAGAGAAAAGTACAGAGATAAATAGCAGAGAAGTCATGAAATTATTTGGAAGTGAAGGTAAAAATGTTAAAATTAAGGCGTTATCAGCCAACGTGCTCAAGGGCGATGCATGAGCGGGATTCATCATGGATTAGGACACTATCCATAGAATTTTGGATGGCCTCAGGTTTAGTGATGGGAAAATCTGGGAGGTCAGTGGAGAGTACATTAAACTAGTCTCTATTGAGGTAACAAGGGATTGGAAATGGATTTCAGTTGCATATGAGCTTATGTAACAGCAGATTTGGGCAATGTTACAGAGGGGGGAATAGGTGATTTTAATATTGACATAATATGTAGTCAAAAGTATATCTAATTAAATAAGGCACACAGTAGCATTAGGGTAAAGGAGAAACAGCCAACATAGGACTGGGAGTTCTACTTCCTCATACAACAATGTGCCTTCATGCAAGAAAACTATTGGATCACAAATTGGGCTTCTGTTATCTGAGGACTCGTCTAACTTGACAGACATCATCCTTGATTCTAAGGGACCATACACAAATTGCCAAAGCCTCAATGGTGAGGGAATCTGGTTTGTGGGGAGTATCAAGATAAATAGTTTCAGTTTCCTTGTATTTAATTGGATATAAAATTTGCTCAACCAGTACCGAATGTTGGACAGTCTGACAACTTAAAGACAATGGAGGGGTCAAATGAGACAGTGGTGAAATGGAGCTGGACTCATCAGCACATCATTTTCAGATGATGTTATAAGGGGCCAGTATGATGTTAACAGCATACAAATTTTTAATGCCTCATTCTGGGTATTATCTACCCGCATTTTTATTGGAGACTTTTGCCCACTTCTGTAATTAGCAAGGAATTTCAGAAAATCAGATCAAGTTACAGTCGTGCATTGTTACGTTTCTTGGAGTCTTAAAATATTAATGACACAATCTAATAAACTATTCTGTTCCATATTTTCTGTGAGAGAACATTTAATTTGACGTTGGTTCTGCACTTCCTAATGAATGCAATAACCAGGAAAACAGGAACATTGCTATGGAAACTATAGTCACTATATACTCTGAGTCAAATATGACCTGGGGGTGCATCTTTGTTTCAAACTGATGAATTAAATTAAGTTCTATAAGATATATTGCCCTACAGGCATGCATCATTTTAAATATTCTGCCTAAAACTTTAGCTTTTAATTTGTAAATGTTACTGGGATTGCAAAATTTTATTTTTCTAGTCCTAAAAAATAATATTCTTCCAGTGAAAAACAAATGTTTATTTTTAAGTCAAACATATAACAACTGATTTGATAAGGCAAATCACTTAACGATAGGTTTCTGGGAGTGTTAGCAAACTAAGAGACCTCGGAGTGCAGGTTCATAGATGCTTAAAAGTGGAGTCACATGTAGATAGGATAACGAAGAAGGCATTTGGTTTGCTTGTCTTTATTGGACAGTGCAATGCATTTAGGAGTTGGGAGGCCATGTTGTGGCTGTACTGGACATTGAAGTGGACAACCGATGTCGATATCAAGCCAGCGACTCCCACAGTTACCTGGAATACACCTCCTCCTGCCCACCTTCCTGCAAAAATTCCATCCCCTATTCCCAATTCCTTCGCCTCCACAGCATCTGCTCCCAGGGTGAGGCATTCCACTCCCGCACATCCCAGATGCCCTCATTCTTCAAGAACGGCAACATCCACCCGCCCACCGCAGTGGTCGAGAAAGCCCTCAACTGTGTCTCCTGCATTTCCTGCACCTAATCCCTCACACCCCACCCTCGCAATAACCACCAAAACAGAATCCCCCTTGTCCTCTCACACCACCCCACCAAACTCCAGATACTATGCATCATCCTCCGACACTTCTGCCATCGACAACCCGGCCCCATCACCAAAGGCATTTTTCCAACCCCACCCTTGTCTGTCTTCCGGAGAGACCACTCTCTCCGTGACTCCCTTGTCCACTCCACGCTCCCCTCCAACCCCACCACACCTGGCACTTTCCCCTGCACCCGCAGGAAGTGCTACACCTGACACCACACCTCCTCCCTCACACCCATCCCAGGCCCCAAGAAGACTTTCCACATCAAGCAGATGTTCACCTGCACATCCGCAAATGTGATATACTGTATCCACTGTACCCGGTGTGGTTTCCTCGACATTGGGGAAACCAAGCAGAGGCTTGGGAACCACTTTGCAGAACACGTACGCTTAATCTGCAGTAAACAACTGCACCTCCCAGTCACGAACCATTTCAAAGCCCCTCCCATTCCTTAGACAACATGTCCATTCTGGGCCTCCTGCAGTGCCATAATGATGCCATCCGTAGGTTGCAGGAACAGCTGCTCATATTCCGCTTGGGAACCCTGCAGCCTATTGATATCAATGTGGATTTCACCAGCTTCAAAATCTCCCCGCCTCCCACTGCATCCCAAAAACAGCCCAGCTTGTCCCTGTCTGCCTAACCTGTTCTTCCTCTCACCTATCCCCTCCTCCCACCTCAAGCCACACCCCCATTTCCTTCCGACTAACCTTATCCCAACCCCTTGACCTGTCAATCCTCCCCGGACTGACCTATCTCCTCCCTACCTTCCCACTCATACTCTCCTCTCCACCTATCTTCTCCTCTATCCATTTTTGTGTCCGCCTCCCCCTCTCTCCCTATTTATTTCAGAATCCTCTCCCCATCCCCCTTTTCCAATGAAGGGTCTGGGCCCAAAGCGTCAGCTTTTGTGCTCCTAAGATGCTGCTTGGCCTGCTGTGTTCATCCAGCTCCACACTTTGTTATCTTGGATTCTGCAGCATCTGCAGTTCCCATTATCTCTGGACATTGGTTCGACCACTTTTGGAATACTACATTCTATTCTGGTCTCCCTGCCACAGGAAAGTTGTTGTGAAACTTGAAAGGGTTCAGAAAAGATTTACAAGGACGTTGCTGGGTATGGAGGTTTTGAGCTGCAGGGAGAGGCTATGTATTCTGGAACTATTTTCCCTGGAGTGTCAGAGGCTGAGGGGTGACATTATAGAGATTAATGAAATCATGAGGGGCATAGACAGGTTGAATAGTCAAGGTCTTTGCCCAGTGTAAGGGAGTCCAAAACTAGAGCACATAGGTTTAAGGTGAGAGGGAAAGATTTAAAAGAGACTTAGGGTGTGACCTTTTCACGCAGAGCATGGAGCATGTATGGAATGGGCTGCCACAGGGAGTAGTAGAGGTAGGTACAGCTACAACATTTAAAAGTCATTTGGATGGGCACATGAATAGGAAGGGTTTAGAGGGATAGAGGCCAAATGTTGGCTAATGGGACTAGATTCTTTTAGGGCATCTGATCAGCATGGATGTGTAGGACTGAAGGGTCTGTACAGCTCTATGACTGTGATTCTATGACTTACTGATATGTCTCCAAAGTAAATTAAGCCTTTGAGTACAATTTTATTCACACCATTATTTTAGTTGCAATTAGTAGTATAATGGGTAATGGATTATACATATGGTACTGATGCAACTGATTAGGCTATTCTGTCATCAAAGCAGACCAGAACAAAATAGAGTAAAAGATGAAAGTATGTAAAGAGAAATGCCTTAGCCACTGCAATAGAGAGCTGTGTTCAGTCACTTGTATTACATAGATGTAATTAAATAGTGATACAATACTGAAGAGACTGAGAGACCTTTTCTCAAGCATAATGCTGTACTAGAGCTCGTAGAGATCGAGAAGTGGTAACCAGAAAAAGGGAACAGTTCTAAGAGTTGATGATGGATTCCCACAGCACAAAAGGTACATGAATGTAATATCTAAGAATGTTTGCAGAAGAGATTGCATAAAACACAGTATACAATTCAATTCGATATTTGCCCATACCTGTTCATGTGGAAGTAGTCTGCTTGCATATTTAATGCTGACACCTCAATTACCTGATTGTAGGATTAGACCAAGCATTTTCCATGCTGCTGGCTCCATCAGTACTCAGCCAACATCTTAGCAATTCTTAATATGATCCCTTGGACCTTGACCCCACTCCCTGATATCAAGCTAAGACATCTCTACCTGCAATTTTCCGTCCCTGACTTCTCACCTCATAGTTCCCCAAACCCATACAGGTCACTTTTAATCCCTCCCCAAGATCCATAAACAGAACTATCCTAGTGGATCTACTACTTCCACATGTTGCTGCCCCACTGAGCTCATTTCTTCAAATCTTGACTCAATTGTTTTTCTTCAATTTTCAGGCCTCTTTCAAACAGTGTCTCTGACATTTTACACACATTCTGTCACTTTAAAATTTTAACTCAAGCATCCCCCTCCACCTGAAGTATGTGGTTTTACATAGATGAAAAATTGTTCAAACGCATCTCGCATCCTCCAAATAAAAGATGTTGTTATGTGTGCACTTAGGGGTTTTAATTATGTGTGCCTTTCCTTTAGTTACGAGAAGCATTCATTGTTCCTGACCTCCTCAGGCCCTGTTCCTTGATTCTTTATCCAATGTATTGATATTGTATCAGTACATTGTCGTACTCATGCCCTGAATTCAAAATGTTATCAATTGGCCATCTAATTTCCATCTATCCCTTAAATTCACACATTCTATATCCAAATCTTACTTTCCTTTCCTAATATTTATTGTAAGCTCATTAACTCTCATAGCTGCTTGTGAAGAAGTTCCTCAGACTCTTGTGTACCTTATCCCCTGTAAACACTCCATTCCCCTCTACAAGTTCCTGCATTGCATTTGATCTGATGATGCACCTCTCTGCTACCATGCATCCAATATGTCTTGTTCCTCTCAACCAGGGATTCCTTCCCCCTTATGATTAACTGAGCCCATAACCATGTCTACCACATTTCCAACACTTCTGTTTTTATCCATTTCTCGCTCTCACAGAACCATCACAGAAACGTACTTGTATGCTTTGCCTTGCTGTAGTCATATGACACCAACTGAGTTGTTTTCATTTAGAGAGAGATGACAGTGAAGCTTTTACATGGAGCATGGTGTCAGGAGTAAATGGTTGAAATTGAATGAAGTTTGGTAACTCAAAGAGTCTGTTCGTGTAAAAAAAGACAATGAAATTATGGGGATTGTAGACCTGATCAATTTGTGTTCCTGGGTAAGTCAGTACGGATTTGAATTTTCCAGTCTCCACTCCAATGGAGGTGAAATGGGATGTTTGACCAAATTAGATCTTCTTCCAAACTCAGCGGAAAAAAACGGGTTGAAGTTTACAATTTTTTTAGCTAATTCTGAATCACATTGCTTGTTTTGGAGGGTTTCTCATCATGAAGTCTAGTTGGTTTTCTTGCCTGGATTTACAAAACCTGCTCCATTAGTTGCTATCCTACCCCCTGCCATCTCTCCCATCTGATTTCAGCCCCATCTGACCAAGCACCACAATTCACCACTCAGCGTAGTCAACATTAAACTGTGTTCCACATCGGTTAGGGAATTGCACAATAGCATTATGAGCCAAGGTTGCCCGGGTGACCGTTATTCCCCAATTACCAGCCTTGTAAGCCCCTAGGTCCCCAAATGCACCAGGCGGATGAGTCTGTGCCAGGATGTAGGATTTACAGCAGCTGCCAGGGTGGAGGGTACAAACCGTAAAGAAGTGGTAACGATGATAATAGATCATCTGAACATCAATCAACTGGAAACCGTTACTGTTGCAGAATTTCAGAATGTTGTGATACTGCTCTCTCAGTGTCATGTGGTTGAAGTTGCTGGCATCCTGTACATAGGAGAAGCCAGCAGTGTTGCCAATCTTACTGCTTGGGCTGCAACACTAATCACGTCATTGGGAAATGAAATGATCCAGGGCAATCTCGCACAGGTGGCTTTGGTCAATGTCCTGATTCATGGGTGGGTGCTGACTGAGAGCTCCCACATGAGCCACCCATTATTGTCTGGAAAGAGCCAGTCGCATTGATGTTTTGTGCCACAGTGATGTTTGCAGTCACTGGAAGAGGATGGTCTCTCACTCTCGCAGCCTTCAAGTTACGCTCCAACATCTGACAGGGTTCTGTCACTATCTCCCAGGACATAGGGAGCCTGTGTCTCTCTCATCCCCAGGAAACAGAAAAGTGGCTAGAAAACTCTGCACACCCCAAGCATCCTGATGGGTCCTGTGGCTGTGAACTGTCTCTGATTTGGGTGCCTCTCATCCTCTGTTGCAGCCTGCCGCTGGGATTACTCCTTCTGCATCCAGCTCTGCCTTTGCCTTCTTAGGAAAGCAACCACACAGTGACGAACACACCACCAGCAGCAAGATGTAGATATTGCAAAAGACAATGCATGAAAAGAATATGTCCAGCCTGGGGAAAGCTGTGCTCAGATTGCAAGATGATGAATCATTTCGTGTGCAAGTTTTTGCTGAAAAGAAAGCTGAGGATGATTCTGACAAGTCACACTACACCATAGAACAAGTTGGCACAAGTTATACGGTTTGTGACTGTTTAAATGGTGAGTACAGAATGAGGGTATCAAATCTATGTGAAATGCCAGATAGACATAGATTCCATGAGCAATATCATAAGCTTTGTACATAAGACCATAAGATATAGAAACAGAATTAGGCCATATATCCATCCAGCCTGCTCCACCATTCATTTATGGCTGATATGTTTCTTAAGCCATTTCCTGATTCTCGATTCCCTTAGTGATCAAGAGCTATCAAACTCTGTCTTAAACATATTCAATATTTTGACCTCCACGCCCTTCTGTGCAATGAGTTCCACAGGCTCACCACCCTCTGGCTGAAAGAAATTCTTCCTCATCTCAGTTCTAAAGCAAGTTCCTTTCACTTTGAAGCTGTGCCATTGGGTTCCAGATTTGTATGAAATGCCTGAAAATGGTCACCCCATTAATGAAGGCATGAAAATTAAAGGAGAGGTCATATGATGGTGCAATACTCATCCCAAGGAAACAAAATAACTTCAGAGTGTAAAGCAATGAGAAACATAACGATTTACCATTCCAGTTGACAGAAACTCAGCAAATTCCAGTGAGACTGCCAGACAAAAATTTCCAGATTGGCATGAAAGCGAACAAGAAAAAAATGTGCAGATGGCAAAAGAATTTTGCCTAGATCCTGATCTGTCATGTGGATGCATCAAACAACATATGTGAAAGTGGTGCAGTTAGATTTGTAAACTATCTAGAAAAGTTCTTGTTAACTTACCGTCAGAGTGCGAAACATGTACATATGCTCACAGCAAAGACTATGCACTGTTCTTGGAATGCGGAACAGAAGCAGCTTTGAAAAGCAGAAGCAAACTAGTATGAGCATTGCCAGTGTTTAGGTGCAATGATATCAACAATGAATTTACCTTGCGTTGATCTAATGCAGGCAAGGCAGGAGCAAACCCCATGGACAACCAGTTGCATTTGTACCCAAGACATCAATACAAACTGAAAGATATTCACTGAAGCAGGAGAAAGAACATCACCTGAAGAATGGTCACACATCAGATGGCCAGTTATAAAGAAAACATCATACCTGCCTGCCATTAAAAGGCCTGAAAGTTTTAGAGACCTCATTATGGATGTCAATAGATAGATGAAAATGGGACAGATTAGAATGAGCAAACGGTTTTGTGCATGTGTTTTAATTTTCTCTGTAGACCATGTGTGTCACTTAACTTTGAGTTGCACATATATTTTTGCTTTGTGAAAAGATGAAAATTCAGAAGCAAGTAACTGTGCACTGTAACTTTCCATTGTCATGTTACCTCTAGTGTATTTGTTTTCAGATTAGGGAGCAAAGCTATTAAAGCTTGCATGTAGAACAAATGATAAGATTCCCCTTGCCTCTGATTTCATCTCAGCAGCATTCATATCGATCAATTCATTTTCCTCCGCTTCCACCATCTGCACAATTATGTATCAATAAACACATTCCCCACTGTTCCCCTTTCCATGAATCTACTGCTTTCCAGTAACTTTTTCTGGTTTTTGATTTCTTATTTCACTTTTTAACACAAATTAAAATTTTGATTGAAGTTGTCCATAGGTGTCTAGAGTGACATGAAACATCAGCCACTGTTCATTTGGTAATAATCTGGTTAATGAGTTATAAATTTGTTTGATTATGCACCACACTCGGGCTCGAGCATAAAGTATGAGCTGATTTTCCAGTGTGGTTTGACAGAAGTCTTTTAGATGAGAGGCTAAGTTGAAGACCTACCTGTCCTCTCAGATGCACATAAAAGATTTAGTGGCAAAAGGAGTCTGGGGAGTTATCCTTAAAGATTTAGCCAATATTAACCCTTTAATAAACTTCACTACAAAAAGATAATGTAGTCATTATCACAGTGTTAACCGCACAAATAATAAAATAATTGGCAGAGTATGGTTTAGGCTGTAATGTTGGATCAGAAGCAGAAGCAGAAAGTGATTTGCGAAGTACTATAGCTGTGAAAAATACTGTGTTAAGTATATGCTTTTCTTTCTATTAAGGCTTTGGAATACATATTTCTGATCTACCCAGGCAAAAATGCAATCCTGAGATATCTGTAAACATCTGTGCAGCATCTATGCTGTGCTCCTTCCTTGCCTTTATGTTTGTTGGCTTCAAATTAAGAATTCAACTTCAGAACTAAGGAAAAAAGCCTCTATGGAATAGAACATATGTCCAGACAGTGTACAGGACCCAATTAACGCCATAAATTTGTTAATTATGTCATCTCACCTACTCTTAACTGACTGCTGATATATTGTTACACAAACCACTTGCCACAATTGATTAAGTGACAAATTGAGATTGATTATCCCGCTTGCAATTAATTAGCATTAGGAACTAAGAGATTTGCTGACATTATTTAATTTATATTATGTTATTATATATCAAAGAGCTTGGTACAAAATAAAGCTGAGGACTCAGCATAAATCTTTTGATAATATTCATTCTCTCCTTGTGCAAGCAGTTAAATTAATATAGTCATTTATCAGAAAATTTCCAAACATTATTTCATAACTTCTATTGTTTCCCTCTCCACCAGTTTCCATTCATAGCCATAGATTATACTCAGAAAAGCAAATGAGAAATTGTGGAGAAATCCATGATTTCTCTTGTGGCCGCTGCATTCAAAACCTCAAAGACTACAATGATGAAGGCAAGAAGAACAATATAATACATTTTAAAAGTATCCCAAAGCAGCATCTGAATAAAATGTAAAATTTTTTGGTTGTTACATCTGAGCTTCATCACACCCTGTATGAAGGTTGCTTCATGTAATTAAATTATATCTTACATACTTTTATTCTAAAGTCAAAAGTTTAATTTACACAGTTCTGTGAATTTGTCTGTTCGCTTCTGCCTTGACAATTGGCCTTCGCATGCTTGAAGGTAGACAACCTTCTCTATTTCTAGAGTGGCAGTCAGGAAGTGTACCTTTGAAAATCTGAAGCGCACTGTCTGGTAAAAAGCCAAGACTAACTTGCAGAGTTTGTAGGCAAAACAAGTGTTAAACCCTACTCATGTGAAAATAGGAGGCCCACTCCAATTGGAAAACCTCACTAACACATTTGTTTACAATTCAGATGAGACCAGCACAGTTTGCACTCTGCAAAACTTGACTGTAGCCAAGAATATCAGTTTTTGAAATTTACTAACTTGAATGCAAAACTTCCTGATGACATGTTTTTGAAAAAAAACACAGCTGCAGTCACCATTTCATATGCAGACTTGCTCAATCCGACCAATCAAGTTTCCACTCATTCTCCAAACATCACTATTTACCAATCCTCTTGAGTTGCTGAATGGCACTCTTTCTTCATTTCCCTCATGAAAAGAATTCCTGGCAGCCCAATTGCAAGTCACACATTAACACTGTGGCTGCCCCTCATTCCTCACAACTTGGCTAATTTGTGAAATGTAGCTTGAAGCCTAATAACTAAGGGTCCTCTGGTCTCATTATTCAGCTTCATGCATTGAATCACAGTCATTGAATGAATGCCCACCCTGTCCTAAATAATCCTTCACGTTCGTTTGTGATAAATGCGATCAATGAAAATTTTCCTAGCAACCAGTTAGAATATCAGCCAAATTAATTTAAACCAGGCATTTAGAGATTAACAAACAATTAAATTTCAATCTGATGACTTTGAATACCTCAGACCAACCCTATTGTAAGAAATTGATCAGTCATCAAGGGTATAAAAGAAGATGGTATTTGAAAATCAGTGTGAAAGCAATTCCATCTGTTAGAGTTAACAATCAACAGCCCTAAAGAGAAAAATCATGAGGTCTCACAGGATTCTCTAAGCTCTCAGAAAACTATCATCTGATTAAAGGTACAGAACACTCTTAGCTAATGCTCCTGACATTGAATTTGACCAAGAAAGGTAGTCCTGATAGAAGAACAGCAGGGAAGACACTGAACATTCCAGGAGATGTAACCTACCTGTAATTCCAAGAGACCAAATTTTATTTTTTTAAAAATTCATTTGGTTTATATAAGTGATTCTCATATCTATTGGAATAGCGCACCATTAGAATTTTGTTTTATTCAAGAATAGTTAGTACTTAAAAGGGGGGAATTGTTTGGTTTATTAGTAGCTTTCTTAATTTGTTCACTGTTAGAGTTAGCAAAGCCAATTATTACTTGTTGATTATCGAGTGACTGTCAGGAGTTCATTTCATTTAACCTCCCCTTTATAACAGAATGGGGTGGCTGGCAGGTTAAAGCACTCTTCTCACTTCTTTTAACAGTTTATGTGGTGAGGTGAGCTTCTCTGGATGGTTTAGTTTTAGTTGCCAGAGGGATGTCGACCTCTCCTTCATGTCAGGTAAGTCCATCTTGGGGAAAGATAGTAATGGCTATCTGGGGAATGTGCAGAAAATTTTCAAAAGGAAGTGTTTGAATGTCAGTTCTCTAATGAATTTTAAAGTGAATATAGAAATGATACTTCACGAGGTTTGAGAGGCTGTAAAGATATTTCTGACAAATGGGTTGAGTCTTTTTTATTGCTGTTTAAGTAATATGTTTCAAAATTGTTCTTCTATATAAATAGCTTTTATTAAAAAAACTATTTTGTGCAACAAACTTACGTCAGTTTCACTAAAAGTACATTACCAGAATCATGTGAATGTTTTCAATGCGGACTATATTGTTAAAGTAATTAAACATATTGTTCATAAATCCATGTTTGACTCTCGGAACTGAATCGACCAGTATAAACATGAGCTGGGATCATAGGGATGGGGTTTGAGGCACTTGGCAAATTTGAAATCTTTTGAACTTAAGCGAGATCTATAAATGTTTAAATAAACAGATATGCAGGGGAATTATACAGAAATTAGGAGTAATTGTGGCATTTATTGCACAGATTTGGAATTTCAAAACTGCTTTGGCTGTTCTGGGAGTAGGAAGCATAAAAGAGTAGATTACTTAAAATCTTTGATACAAGCTAGATTGCAAGAGTTAGTGAATAAGCTTAAATTTAAAATAGCAACAGATCTTGCAATGATGGCAGATTTAAGCAATTATCCTGCATTTAGAATTGGGAAAATCTAAATGGGAGATATCACTACTGAAACACCCTAAGATTCAGTTCAAATTTGATTTAGAAAATGAAGAGCAGAAAAGAGCAATGGAAAGAGAAGTGAATGAAATGAAAATAAAACTGGAAAGAGATGAGATAGAAAAACTAAAACGAGTTGAATTTAGAAGTCTTGAACTCCAAGGAAATAGGGAAATGAGGCAATATAACTTGTTTGACATAAATCTTAGAGTAAAATAAGAAAGAAAAGGTAGTAGGGCAGAGGATGATTTGGATTTAACTAAAAATCTGTGTTTGTACCTAATTTTATAGAAGGTGAAGCAAAATATATTTGACCTCAATGGGAAAGAAAGGGCACTGTGGGACTTAGTAGTATTGAAGACTCCAGAGCTAACGATTCTTCTAGCCATTCTGTTCTAGTGCAGCTATAACACAGCCATCTCTCCAGCTGTACTGAAAAATTTCAAGCTCTCTCCTGCTTAATAAAGTAGGACAAATCTCATCTAATCAATTGCAGCTCATTCAGACAAGTCTCAAAAATCAACAAATTAATTGAAGTTTTCATTGGCATACAATCAAATGACACTAACGCAACTCACCAATGCTCAGTTTGGATTTGACTCGACTCCAGACCTCATGACAGCCTTCGTCCACACATGGAAAAGACAGCTTAATTGAGGAGGTATGGAGAGAGTGGCAGTACATAAGGCAGTATATAAGCTTCTCTGGGAGTAAGAAGCTCTAAGAAAACTGAGTTCCACAGGAATCAGAAGAATTCTTCACAGTTTGAAGTTTTACTGAGCTTGTGCAAAATACAGACCTCAGGCCAATGGCATCTCCATAGCAGTCCTTCAGAATAGTGTGTTGGACCTAATGATCTTCTGCTGCTTTATCAATGACCTTCCCTCCCTCAGAAGGTAAAGAGTGGGAATGTTCATGCATGATTACAGTGTTCAGTGCCAATTGTCATGCCCTAGATCCTGAAGAAACATGTATCTGTATGTAACAATGTCTGGACATTACTCAAGCTTGGTCTGAGAAGTACTAAGCAACATTCATGACATGAGTGCCAGGCAATGACCGTTTCCAGAAGGAAGAAGTTAACAATCATCCTTGGCATTCAACAGCATTAACCTCACGAAGTTTCCAATAACATCTTGTGATTTACCATTGACCTGACACTGATAAAGAAAGTGTGAATACTGAACCGGTCAAAGACTATGAATTCTTCAGCGAGTAATGTTGCATAATGTAATGGCTCTGAAGAGTTTAATGTTCATGTGCATTACCACCACCTATCCCACTGATATTTCACACAGTCTGTGGGTCATGACAAATAATTCTTTCCATGCATTCTCAGGGATTTGTCTCAATTTCCTTAAGTCCTGTAATCGTGTTGAACTGAATCAAGCTGTATTTATTTGTAGCAAAACCTTTTTTGTTATTTAAGAACAGTGTGTCTCCACTACAGCAGTGTATCCTCTACCACCAATCACTAGATATACCCAAAATAAAGCAAAGACAAAGGAGGATTGATGGCAGTAACTACTTTGAACAGCCGTCATCCTGTACCATATACTGGTGGGGAAGGCAAATATCACAAAGTACTGGGCGTGGTTGTTTGGAAAAAGTATCGTAAGGTTTAAATAGTACAAACCATACCCACATCATAGACAGGGAAAATCCAGAAGACTTAGAAGCAAAACAAAATATAAAATAAGCATATAGGTGCTTCAAGAAGAGGCAAATAGTCAATATTCAGTTGCAACATACTCACCAATAGTGAGTGACAGCAGCAGCTGGGGCAGCAGCAAAAAAAAAGCAAGTTCAACACTTCAAAGGCTAAACTTCATTCTGAAGCTGGTAAGTGGCACCAGAACAAGAATATGTTCTTAGAAAAGAGAAAAATGGCAGCAGCCACACTTAAAAAATAAATCTGGAGGTCTCAAAGAAGGAATGTTATTTATCAATCAAAACCTAACTCCCCAAAGGCTATCTTCTATCAGTAGGTCAAGACATTACCACTGAACAAGGTACAAGTTAGAAGTGTGATCAAATTCTTTTGCCTGGATGAATGTTTATGTGCAAATCCTTGACCAGCAATTGATTATTGACAATTCTCAACAACTTGACAATGTGTATTGTGTAAATATGAAATAAGATGCTTTTCTCAGTTTGATTGAGGAAGAAAATAATAACCAGCTATTTCATTATACAAATTTATTTGTTATTTATTCAGTTTGTTCAGCAATTTAGTGTACCACATTGACAGCAGCAGACTTTCAAGTGCAGGTCACGGGCCTCCAGTAATATTGGGCCAATAATCAGTTTTAACCTTGGCACATCAGGAAAATCTTAAGCTTCCATCATTCTAGAACTTTGTTTCCTTGCTCCCTTGTGGTCCAAGTAAGAATTAAAACAAATGTTAAGTGTGTTAACTAAAAGACAACCTTGTTTTATTTAAATCTGTTGGAAAATGAATTTCACAGATCAATTTCATTTCATTATATTCAACTGCACAAGTTGACGCCACACTCCTATTTTTGTGGTCTAGTATTGGAGGAAGAAATATATTCTGATTCGACTATTCCTGCACCTCAGTGCCCTGGAGGCTGTATTTCATTATCATTTAAAATTAATCTCTGCATAGTATTCCCAACAACATAGTCCAATTTGTACCAAGGTTTATGGGGATATTTTGTTAATAATGCTTTAATTAGCACTGGCAGAAATTCATGTTTTTAATATCTCCGGTGCTTTGTCAGCTGCTGATTATTCAGAGTGGGATGATGCATGGAGGTATTCTGTTCACTTTGAACTGATTAGGATCAGGGTAAGTCAGGATCTAGGTTACCAATATCAGGTAGATAGTTTCTCATCAACCTGTTCGACAAAGTTAACACTCATTCTGGAGTGGATAGGTTTTGAAACTAGGCCTCCTACCTCAAAGCTAGGGACACTACCAAGTTACCAGACAAACCCTTCACGTATGTTAATCTCCTTGATCTAATGACCTTTGCTTTGTTACAAGGTCAAAAGGGGGGATGTTCACTGATGATTTTACAATGTTCATCATCATTCATGACTTGTCAGGTAATGAAGCAGTCCATTGCAATATGCAGCAAAATTCTGTACAATATCTAGCTAAGGGAGAACAAGTGCTGATAAGCAGCAACTGTCAGACAATGATCATTTCCTGTGTGAAAGAAGTTAACCATTACTTCTTTTCAATCCATGGCGTCACTGAATCCCCCAGTATCAACATCCGATGGGTTAACATTGACCAGAAACTCAACCGCGAATTTTCCATGTAAATACAATGACTACAAGAGTAGATCAAAGGCTAGGAATCCTGCAGCAAGTAACTCAACTTTTGACTTCCCAAAAGCCTTTCACCATCCCTGAGCCTCAAGTAAGGAATGCGATGCAATACGCCTTACTTGTATGGATGAACACTCAAGAAGCTTGACACAATCCAAGGTAAAGCAGTGTGCTTGATTGAGAACACATTCACCACTTTCAGCATTCATTCCCTTCAGCATCGTTGCAGCAGCAGTATGTACCATCTACAAGGTGCACATTAGTAATTCACTAAGGGTTCTCTGATTCCACCTTCAAAACGTGCTACCTCTGTCACTTAGATACAAACAGAGATATCGGAGAACATGATCATTTACAACGTTCCCTCTAAGTCACACCCCAACATGACTTGGGACTATATTGTCATTCCTTCACTTTTGCCAGATCAAGCTGCTGAAATGTGTTTCCTTCCAGCATTATAGATTTTCTTCTAAGCAAAGGACTGTGATGGTTCAAGAAGTGGAGGTGCTGGTATTGAACCGGGGTGGACAAGGTCAGAAGTCACACGACACCTGATTATAATCCAATCAGTTTATTTGCGATCACAAGCTTTTGAAGCACTGCCTCTTCACCTGACATAGGGGAAAGCGCTCTGAAAGCGCTCTTGTGGCTTCAAATAAACCTGTAGGGCTATAACCTGGTGCCGTGCGATTTCTGACCATAGTTCAAGAAGGCAGCTCAACATAACCTTGTCCAGGACAATTATAGATGTGCAATTAATGCAGGCCTAGGCACTGATGCCTGCATCATATGTGCAAATGTAAAGTGTTATCCTATTGACTTCACCTTTGAATAAAAGTGGCTTTCTATGAATGATTGGAAACTGTTCAGTTGATTTCCTTAATGAATGAGTTTGGTTGCTACAGAACCAGTATTCCAGGTAAATATTTGAGTGTCAAGTTTCATAACCTGTCATTCTCCTTGAAGTGATTAGGTGACAGGAAATAGAATACCCACATGATACTGAAAAGAAGGTGTATGTAAATATGTGCCTAATTAATGACTGTTCACACATTAGAGATGGGAAGAATGCATGCATCCAATCCTGGGGTAAATTTGGCAGACAAAATTATTTTGTTTGCTTGGACCACATTGAAAGAAATACCCTTTACTATGGTCAATAGAAGAAAATTTGCATTAAATATTGAATATGAAAATGCATAAATTTTTTATGCTTCCTGGCAGGGATCTTGAAGAGTAGATTTACAGAGGCAGGTTATTTTAGAATTGTAACATTCAAATATCATCACATGAGCAAATAATTTACAAGTTTACTGGATGATATGAAGAGAGTGTAATTTGGATTGGTCCGTACTCAAATGAAATGGTGGAGCAAATAAATAGAAGATCCAATACATTTGCCTTGAGTATGAGGAACGACCACATGAATTGTAAACTGTTTGTGCATTTTCTTGTGGCTGTTATCTTCTGTTCTTTATTAGCTAATAGAAAATATTTGCAGCTTAACATGCCTATTTCAATTTGCATTGATTTTCCTATCTGAAAGACTTTTTATGCTTCAAACTGAAGTGAAACCTAGTCCTAAGAATGCTTATCAATGGGTAAACAAACATTTACAAAAACATTGCACTACGAAAGATTCAAAAGGGATTCTGAAAAAAAGGACACAAATTATTTTCTGTGAAAATTACCAAATTCCATTTACTGATCATATTTTGCACCTTAAAAAAATCTGATGCAGATCTGTGTAAAATCCCTTTTGCACAGTGATGCTGGTGAGTAAATATGAAGGGTTGTTTGGAATGTAGAATCCTTATGATTTTGAACAATTTATTACCTGGTAAAACCTCTAGTCTTCAACCTCTCAATCAAATCATCACTGCCATGATCAAAACTGTTTCCACAAGTTTCTCTGGAGCTCCTTTGACAATGATGTTGCCATTGACTGAATGAGTCCTGGGAGCAACATTTTATTAACTCATATTCTTACGGAGGTGCCTATGATGATCATAGCAATTATGATTCAAAATAGGAGCAAACACCTGGTAACATTTCTGTGAAAGTTCTGAGATGCCATAAAATAGCTTCCATGATGCATGAGATCCGCTTATTTGCTTTCTACAAAGCCTCAATCGGATTTTAGCTCTCAAATTAGCACAGCTGAATCTGCTGGAAGTTACATGGAGACTGATGTTCAGACTGCTTAGCTATCAATCACTGTCCCTCCATATCCCTATTTTCTTTACACAGAGAGTGGTGGGCATATGGAATGCACTGCCGGCAGTGGAGTGGAGTCAGATAGTTTAGACACAGTTAAGCAATCCTTGGAAAGACACTTGGATGATAGTATAATGTAGGGTATGCAAGGTAAACTGATCTTAGTAGGATAATAGGTCGGCGCAACACCGTGGGCCGAAGGACCAATACTGTGCTGTACTGTTCTGTGGTCTGTGTTCTATGTTCTACATGATGCTAGATGAATAAATAAACATGACTGAAAGTGTTCAATTGTAAAATTGAGAAATTGTGCTTTTCTTTATTTTCATTCGTTGCATCGAAGTACCAGTGGCAAGGGAAGCATTTGGTGGTCATTCCTAATTGCAGTTGCAGTTAATCTAAGAGATTTACAACTTAGAGTTGTTAGATAATTATGTCCAGGATTTTGATCATGTGAAATTGAAGGAATAGCAGTATAGATCAAAGCCTGGAAGGTGTATGACTTAAAGGGTGAGAGGGGAGTTACAGTTAGTGTTGCTATGCATTTGGTGTCTTTGTCTTTTGACATAGAAGAAGCTGTAATCAATGCTTGTAATTTACTGCAGTGCAGATTTTAAATGGTTTGCAGTGCTGTCGCTAGGTGATTGTGGTGAAGGAATTGATGTTTAAGGTGTAGTTTGGGGCTCCAAACATACAGACTGTTTTATTCTGAACAGTGCTGAGCTTCTGAGTCTTGTAGTTGTCATTTGTAACTAAGCAAGTAGAGAATATTACAGAAATAACAAGGTGTAGAGCTGGGTGAACACAGCAGACTATGCAGCATCAGAGGAGCAGGGAAGCTGACGTTTTGGGCCAAGGACCGTCTTCAGAAATGGGGGAGGGGAAGGCAGTTCTGAAATAAATAGGGAGAGAGGGGGAGGCGGATCTAAGATGGATAGAGGAGAAGATAGGTGGAGAGGAGACAGATAGGTCAAAGAGGTGGGGATGGTGTCAGTAAAGGTGAGTGTAGGTGGGGAGTTAGGGAGGAGTTGGGTCAGTCCACAGAAGATGGACAGGTCAAGAGGGCAGGATGAGGTCATAAGGTAGAAGATGGGGGTGGGGCTTGAAGTGGGAGGAGGAGATAGGTGGGGGGAAGGAGAGGTTAGGTAGGCAGGGACAAGCTGGGCTGGTTTTGGGTTGTGGTAAGGGGAGGGGAGATTTTGAAGCTTGTGAAGTCCACATTGATATTGGGCTGCAGTGTTCCCAAGCGGAATATGAAGTGCTGTTCCTGCAACCTTCAATGGTCGAGAATGCCCTCGATTGTGTCTCCGGCATTTACTGCAACTCATGCCTCACTCCCCCTCCCCGGAATAACAACAAAAATAGAATACCCCTTGTCCTCACGTACGACCCCACCAACCTCCAGATCCAACACGTCATCCTCTGACACTTCCGCCATCTGCAATCTGACCCCACCACCAAAGACATTTTTCCCTCCCCACCCTTATCTGTTTTCCAGGAGGGTCTACTTTCTCCGCTCCACACTCCCCTCCAGCCCCACCACACCCGGCACCTTCCCCTGCAACCGCAGGAAGTGCTACACCTGCCCCTACACCTCCCCCTTCAGCTCTATCGCAGGCCCCAAGAAGACTTTCCGTATCAAGCAAATGTTCACCTGCACATCCACTTTCCCGGTGTGGCCTCTTCTACATTGGGGAAACCAAACAAATGCTTGGGGACTGCTTTGCAGAACACCTACGCTCGGTTCGCAATAAACAACTGCACCTCCCAGTCGTGAACCATTTCAACTCTCCCTGCCATTCCTCAGACGACATGTCCATGCCTCCTGCAGTGCCACAATGATGCCACCCGAAGGTTGCAGGAACAGCACTTCATATTCTGCTTGGGAACTCTGCAGCCCAATGATATCAATGTGAACTTCACAAGCTTCAAAATCTCCCCTCCCCTTACCACAACCCAAAACCAACCCAGCTTGCCCCCACCTCCCTCACCTGTCCTTCCCCCAACCTATCCGTCCCACCCACCTCCAGCCCCACCCCCATCTCCTACCTTATGACCTCATCCCGCCTCCTTGACCTGTCCATCCTCCCTGGATTGACCTTATCCCCTCCCTAACTCCCCACCTACTCTCACCTTTTACTGGCTTCACCCCTTCCTCTTTGACCAGTCTGTCTCCTCTCCACCTGACTTCTGCTTTATCCATCTTCTATCCACTCCCCCCCAATCCCTACATATTTCAGAATTTTCTTCCCCTCCCCCATTTATGAAGAAGGGTCCCGACCTGAAATATCAAGCTTTCCTGCTCCTCTGATGCTGCTTGGTTCTGTGTTCATGCTGTGTTCATCCAGCTCTACACCTTGTTATCTCAGTTTTTCCAGCATCTGCAGTTCCTACTATCTCTAGAGAATATTACACTCACAGACTTGCACCTTGTAACTGGTCGGCAGACTCTGAGAAGTAAGGAGGTGAGTTATATGCAATAGCATTCTCTGACCAGCATTGCAGTAACAGTATTTACATGGTTGGTTCAACTAGGTTTTTAGCCAATATTAGCCCCAGGAAATTGACAGCAGCAGGGTGGGGGGAGAATTCAGCGATATTAAGGACGCAGAAAGTCATGGGGCATTGTTTAGATTCTCTCATTGTCTTTTTTGTTTTTCTTATTTTGCTGCAAGTATGAAGTGTTTCAGTATCTGAGGGTTTGCGAATACAATTGAATACAATAGTGCAGTCATTATCACCGAATATTCCCATTTCTTGATGCATAAGTAGTGTTTTTGACAGAGTTGGTGTTTTGTTACATTAGCCCCAACAATCCTACTGACACCACATAGTCTTTGAGTGCAGATAAGGAGTTCCTCAACTTTCAGAAGAAGGAGATATGACTTGACCAGGTCCCTGAGGTAGTAATTATGCCTGATCAAGTGTAGTTGTAATCCATTACTCTCACGCAGTCAACATTGCATCTTTTATGAAATGTCTGCCGTGGCATATTTTGCACCATTAATCATTAAATAGCTCAAAACAAAGCAAAGACAAAAGACGATTTTTGACAGTGAACTACCTCAAACAACCCTCTCTCAGTACCAAACACTAGTGGAGGTGGTAAGTATCACAGGGCCCAACCGTGATCATATGGGAAAATACCATGTGACGGCAGTGCTACAGATCTGACCCGACCATAAGGACAGAAAGCCCTGCAGAGTCAGAAGAAAAAACAATTATGAAGGTGAGTCGACCACTTTGAAAGCATTACCGCGTTAAAAAAAATTTAATCATTAACTCTACACCTTGTTATCTCAGATTCTCCAGCATCGGCAGTTCCTATTATCAGTTGAATTGTTCGCTAGCAGGCGAGAGAGAGAGTGACAGCAACAATGGAAACAGCAAAAAGACAAGCCCAACACTCTTTTTTAAAAAAAGGAGACGACGAGCCAAGTCAGTGGGCTGGTAAAAAGAGAGAAAAGTCACGTATTGAAAATGCATAGAGACATCGGCATTCAAGTGCCTATAAGGAATAACTGAAAGCTACAGGAGGTAAGCTAAAGAAGAAAAAGGAGTAGTAAAAACAGCACAAAGACCAGAAGTGAAAGGCAGTTTGGAAGAAAATGCCACCTCTGACAACATGCATTGCTATTATGAACATGAGGCTTGATGAGATACAACTGCAACAAACAGTGGCTCGGCTAGAAAGTAAGCTGCTGAATTAGGAAGGCCTCAGAATTTAGTTAATGTGAAAATTAGCACATTTAAACAGTGAAATTTACCAAGACCTCTTTACTGGTGAAAGAGTGCACCAAAAGAAAGAAAAAAAATAGAAAAAAAACACTTAAAAGGATCAGGATTTAATAATTAAGCTGTGAACTTCACAGTTTATAAAGATTTCTAAAGGTTGCAGATAGAGAGATTTTTACAAAAATAAACAGGGAAGTGCTTAGTTTGGAGAATGTGAAAAGTGGGGAAAAATACATTGTTTCAAATAGGAAGTGGGAAAACTTCATTTTATTAGCAGAATGCAGGCTAAAACTCGAGATGAAACAGGTAATCGACATGTGGACCACTACAAGAGCGTGTTAAAACTTGGAAAATTAAGTAAGCTGTGCAGAGATGCATTATAAAGCCTGTAATAAATTACAACAGAGAAATTAGTAATGCAGTTATAACAGATAATAATAACAAAGAATTCAAGCACATTTAAGGATGACTAAAAGTGATGATAATTACTTCAATGTAGACCAAATAACATTTTTTTAAAGAGAGATTTAACAGAGAAGTTGTTTTCAGGTGAATCCATTGACAATTAATTAATTACCTCCACAGAATAATGGAAAAGTCTGAAAATAGAGCTTTGTGATCAGAGTTCATAAGATTTGTTGGAATTCTTGATTTAAATTTGTCAGATTGATTAAAAAAAACTTGTTGAATATTGTGAACATTGAGGAAGTTACAAACGTCACAGGAGTGATGAAAATGTTCAATCCCTTTTCTTCTAAAGCAGAATGTTCAATGCCAGTGAATGCTGAGTGAGTAGCAAACTTCCAAAAATCCAATGAATGACAGTCTGAGAAGATTTACTTCAGCATGAACCAAACAGCCCTATTGGATGGATTAAGGTGTCTAGTCTGATCACCAATCCGACAGTATAAAGTGCATATGACTCCGAAGAGTCAGACCAATGTCCATTGATCCAATACATGTTTGAAGAAAGTGCCTGATCTATGTAGCCAGGTTACAGAAAAAGAAAGGACTGCCTCTCCCAATTAGAAAGTTACTTCCTGAATCAGAAATTTAAGCCATTAAAGGAAGAAAGTGCTTATTCCTAACTTTCAGGACGGAAATTCAGAAGTATGACGGTCCCCTAGATGAGGTAATGGGCCAACAATCATGTCTATAAAGAATGCATCCTCTGCCAATGATATCCACAAGACTTTTTTTTAAATAATCTGGCAAAGATTTTATGCATACATCAAAATTAGGGTCATCAGTCCTCAAGCAAGAGACTTCCCAATCTTTCAAGTCTGAAGCGATTGTTTTCTGAAAAAAAAAAGTTAAATTTACAGACTTTTGCATTTGAGGTCAGATGTAGCAGAAGATAGATAATGTCAACTGTAATGTTATGTACATGGCTGTATAATGGGGAAGAAAACTTGGAGAGTATATGTACAAGGTAATTGTTTTGAAGGGATTACTATTCATATTATCCTTAGTCTACCCATTCCAGTGATATTGGATACAATCTGTGGATAGAGAGGACTTCCATACCAGTTTTCAGAGAGAGCAGATTTATCTGTCTCAACTTCCTAATTACTAATTTATTATCCCTGGTCAAATGTTGCTGTATTTCTTGTTAGTAAACACCTTTCTCATTGAGGAACAGTGTCTTTTCTGTAGATAATCTCTGGTGGTGTATCCTCTGCCACTTATTACTAGGTAAGCCCAAGACAAAACCTTACCTCAGTTGTTGGTAAAGTGTTAGATAAGGTTATAAGGGATAGGATTTATAATCATTTCAAAAAGAATAAATTGATTAGGGATGGTCAGCACGGTTTTGTGAAGGGAAGGTTGTGCCTCACAAACCTTATTGAGTTCTTTGAGAAGGTGACCAAACAGGTAGATGAGAGTAAACCGGTTGATGTGGTGTATATGGATTTCAGCAAGGCATTCGATAAGGTTCCCCACAGTAGGCTATTGTACAAAATGTGGAGGAATGGAATTGTGGGAGATATAGCAGTTTGGATCAGAAATTGGCTTGCTGAAAGAAGACAGAGGGTGGTGGTTGATGGGAAATGTTCATCCTGGAGACCAGTTACTAGTGGTGTATCGCAAGTGTCGGTGTTGGGTCCACTGCTGTTTGTCATTTTCATAAATAACCTGGATGAGGGCGTAGAAGGGTAGGTTAGTAAATTTGCAGACGACACTAAGGTCGGTGGAGTTGTGGATAGTGACGAAGGATGCTGTAGGTTGCAGAGAGACATAAATAAGCTGCAGAGCTGGGCTGAGAGGTGGCAAATGGAGTTTAATGCAGACAAGTGTGAGGTGATGCACTTTGGTAGGAGTAACCGGAAGGCAAAGTTCTGGCCTAATGGTAAGATTCTTAGTAGTGTAGATGAGCAGAGAGATCTCGGGTTATGCTACAGCTGTACAAAACTCTGGTGCGGCCGTACTTGGAGTATTGTGTACAGTTCTGGTTACCGCATTATAAGTAGGATGTGGAAGCTTTGGAAAGGGTGCAGAGGAGATTTACTAGGATGTTGCCTGGTATGGAGGGAAGGTCTTACGAGGAAAGGCTGAGGGACTTGAGGCTGTTTTCATTAGAGAGAAGAAGTTCGAGAGGTGACTTAATTGAAACATATAAAATAATCAGAGGGTTAGATAGGGTGGATAGGGAGAGCCTTTTTCCTAGGATGGTGACAGCGAGCATGAGGGGGTATAGCTTTAAACTGAGGGGTGAAAGATATAGGACAGATGTCAGAGGTAGTTTCTTTACTCAGAGAGTGGTAAGGAATGGAACGCTCTGCCTGCAATGGTAGTAGATTTGCCAACTTTAGGTACATTTAAATCGTCATTGGATAAGTATATGGACGTACATGGAATAGTGTAGGTTAGATGGGCTTGGGATCGGTATGACAGGTTGGCACAACATCGAGGGCCAAAGGGCCTGTACTGTGCTGTAATATTCTATGTTCTATGTTCTAAAACAAAGGCAGAGGAGAATTGATGGCAGCATATCCCTCAAACAAGAGAGATAGTAGGAACTGCCGATGCTAGAGTCTGAGATAATAAGGTGTGGAGCTGGATGAACACAGCAGGCCCAGCAGCATCAGAGGAGCATGAAATTTGACATTTCTGATCTTCTGCAGAAGGGCCCAGATCTAAAACATCAGCTTTCCTTCTCCTCTGATGCTGTCTAACCTGCCGTATTCATCCATCTCCACACCTTGCTATCTATATATCAAGCATTCCTTCCACAGTAATGCCTACTTGTAGACTTAGCCAATATAACAACATTCCATCTGTGGTCATCTGGGAAATGCCTTTTTTTTACTTTAGTAGATAGACAGTTGTTATTAAGTTGCTGGAGATGTTTGGACCTGGGATACTGACCTCGGGGAAACATCGAGGTAATGTCCTGGCTTGAAGATGATTGGTCTCCAGTAACATAATCATGTTTCTCTAAGCTGGCTATGACTCAAACCAGTGGAGCATTTTCCTCCTTATTCGGACCGAATTCAGTTTTGCTTGGCTATCCTTGATACCGCACTATGTCTAATACTATTGCAATGTCAGTGCCAGCAACTCTCACATCTAAAGAAGGGTAACACACAAAATGTTGATGTCTCCTTTTCTCCAGATGCTGCCTGGCTTGCTATGTTCTTCCAGCCTCAAATTTGTCTATCTTGGATTCCAGTATCTGCAGTTTTTTGTCTCTCGCATCTGTAACTTTGTTATTATTCTTCAACGTTTGAACAATAATATTAGGTCTGTGTAGCTTTGGTCGATTGTTGATATTTAAATAAAATCAAACTTAACAGAAAGATTTGTTTGGCAGAGTATGTGGCTATACATCAGATAAAATCCATTGACAAATGACTACATAAGACAAGGCTACATGTTACATATTACAATGACTATCTGGAAAATATGGACAATTGCAAATAATAGACAGCTGGTGCCAATTGCCAAAGGTACTGTAATTTAAAAGTTTCACAATTGCTTAATATTATGTCTCAATTAAGAAGATGTGTGACAGTCAATCACACAAATTCTATGTTTAAAATGCAATTGGACCAAAACATAAACCATTCCACATAATAATTAGAGATTTTGGAAATAGATTCAAATTGACTTGCGATAATTACATTGACCCATTATCATATGACTTAGAAACAATGCTTTTCAAAACGTGTCTGTGAAGGGGGCATGTTATCTGGGGACAACAATTATCTTGATTGCAATAACCTAAGATTTCATTTCAGTCACCTCAGTATGCTTGAGAACCAAATCCCAAAGCAAACAAATCAGCTAATTCAGGTTGTATTTGTTTTATTTTGTAAAGGCAGCCGGCATTACATGAACAGCAGTGAAACACTTTGAATTGTTTAGCTTATTCCTTAGGGCAATGATAATTTTGTGACAAAAGAATGCTTCTCGACAACAACAACTTGTATTTATATAAGATGTTTAATTTTATCAAATTTTCGATGACACTTCTTTGGAGCATTAACAATTAAAATGCTACACTGATCCACAAAAAATCCAGCAAAAGATTGCTCAAAGGCTTGAAGAGAATTTCAAAGAGGGAAACAAAAAAGAAAGGATCAGTTTTTCGGGGAGGAAATTTCAGGATGTACAATTTAGGCACTTAAATTCATGCTGCTAATGATAAAGTGATGCTCAAAAGGCCATTATTATTGAAAGCAGGCAGGAATGTTGAATAGCAGTGATTTTGAGTGGTGGTGGCATTGAGGGGGATCAGATATCAGGAGTTCAGAAGGTTTAAAAGTAAAAGTGAACATTTTAAAATCACGGCATTTCAGATTGGAAGCCAAAGTAAGCCAGAAAGCAATGAAATGATGGATAAACATTCTTTATTCTTTAAAGAAGTGAGCTCTGTATTTCTGAGTGGAGATTCCATCAGAACTCATTTCTTTCTTAGAAATGTGGAGCCATACATCTAATCTGAATTTAAAAGTATAGAACTGTCGGGTAAAGTAAACCAGTCAGCTGCAGTATTGTGAAATGTAAGGGATCCTGACAAACATTTTTGACAGCTATAATCAGACAAAGTACACAAGGTAAATGTGATGGGCGTTGGTAAGGGTGTTGGGAGGATAGAGTAACAGATGAGTAAAGGGATGGGGTGCCCGGTAATCAGGGTGCTAGTTGGGGACGGGGCCAGGTAGATAGGGTGCAGCTGAGCAGGATCAGACAGGTAGGATGCAGGATGCCAGATATATAGAATGCCAGAGGAATAGGGTGACCTGTAAGTAGAATATCAGCTGTTAGGTCGCAAGTAGGTAGAGGCCAGAATGCAAAATTGCAAAATGCGATGATGCAGTTTTCATAATAGGTTGGGGCAGGGTGAGAGAAATTGGGCCAGGAGTGTAGGGGTGTGACAGGCAGATCTGATCATCAGAAAATCCTGGTCAATGTTTCCAAGTCGAAACAACTTATGGTTTCAGAAAACTATTAAATCAAACACAATAGCATAGATTATCCTGAGTATTTCAGTAAGAATAAAA
Organism: Stegostoma tigrinum; assembly: GCF_030684315.1. Lineage (NCBI taxonomy): Eukaryota > Metazoa > Chordata > Chondrichthyes > Orectolobiformes > Stegostomatidae > Stegostoma > Stegostoma tigrinum. The sequence continues at coordinate 56,746,020 of NC_081368.1, read as the reverse complement.
TCATTAGACCAGTAAATTGAAAGAAAGCAGGAAGGTTAATCAAAGGAATTTTTGACCAAGAATTTGACTGTCGATGATTGCAGTTGATTGCTTTATTTCTGTTCTTTTGCTTTTTTTTCATTCAATTTCCTCCTATTTATTTCCGTTCCACCTTTCTCTCACTTCGCTGGTTGAGTATTATAAAACTCCTTTTTTTTAGATCATTTATGGTCTCCCTGCAATAGGAGGGATGTTACGAAACCAGAAATGGCTCAGAAAAGATTTACAAGGCTGTTGCCAGGCCCCAGGGTTGGAGGGTTTGAGCTATAGGAAGGGGCTGAATAGAATGCAGCTATTTTCCCCAGACCATCGGAATCTGAGGGGTGACTTTATGGATGTTTATAAAATCATGAGGGCCATGACTAGGTTAAATGGACAAGCTCTTTTCCCTCACTTAGGGAGTTCAAAGCTAGATGGCACAGGTTTAAGTTGAGAAAGGAAAGCCATAAAAGGAACCTAAGGGACAATTTGTGGTGCATATTTGGAATGAGGGTCCAGAGGAAGTCGTGGAGGCTAGTAAGATTATAATGTTTAAAAGGCATCTGAATGGGTAGACCAGCCAGAACAGTTTTGAGGAAATTGGGCCAAATGCTGGCAAATCGGACTAGATTTATGCAGGATATCTGGTTGGCCTGGGCAAGTTGAACTGAAGGGTCTGTTTCCATGCTCTATATCTCTTTGACTCTATAATGCTAATACTTGATTTTTAAATGTCTTGCTTTTCAATTTCTATACTTTACTTCACAGTTGAACAACAATGAGGTGGGAGCACTAAGAATTGCCTCTTTCAGTGAAGATGGACCACCATGATGGATTTTATCTGAATGCAATAGGAGATCTGGAATTATCAATTCCTACTTCTTTATATCTACTGGACTGACAAGGTCTCAAATGGACATTTTCTTACTTAAAATCTTTCAACTTTCCATAATCAATTTTTTCAAAAATGTAAACAGGATTGCAAGTAGTTTTTTTTTCATCTATGTCACTTTTTCTAGTTAGTGGGACTTTATTGAGTTTATTCCAAACAGCAGATTCACTTCTTGGTAAGATCTAGGGGTGAAATTAATGGCAATGGAGGAATTGCAACAATGACCTGGATAGAAAGGGTCATTTCTGTTGGATGCAATTCAATAGCTATTGGGCAATTAACTGATGGGCAACACAGTCTCTATCTCTTTTTGAAGATTATGATCCACTTCCAAGAGATACTAGCTATTCAGAGTGCCAACAACCTGTCCAACCCAGCAGCATCCCCATGAGCAGTGGCCACTGCTGGTATTACAGCTAGACTGGACCAACAACCATGGTGACTCTGAAGACTAAGTAAATAGAATGAGTTGCAAGGATGGATTTGGAAGCCAGGGAATGACAGTGGTTGTTGAGTGTCGGCTGGCTTCTTGTCAAAGGGTAATCATTACCTCTGAGGAGACTATTAATAACCTTACAGGTACCTAATTCTATGGCCACTCCACTGAATCTACAAGAAAGTCATCAGTTTTTATACACACATGTGCAGAGAGTTGGAAAGGTGATGTAAAGTAATGTGTTTTGATGTCTCTGAGATCTCAATCTTAATGTCTTATATTGTTCTTAGATTCCGCAGTATCTTGTAGACTCTTGTAGTGACAAACAGCGCAGAATTACTTTTCATTGACAACTTTATAATACATTGTGTAGGTGTGTATATTTCCTGCAGAAATGTTTATTATGCTGGCTTTCTGTCAATGCTACCATTATACATATTGAGAAGAGCACAGCTGAGAATCAGTCTTCACTGTCTATCTGGTCTCAATGCTTAAATCGGTCTAGATATTGGGTATTTTGATCAGTGAGACTATTGCTTCCGCTCAAATTGAAATTATAACAATGTGAATCTAAGTTGCCTTTTGACCAATGATCATCAATTAGACGTGGAACAACAGAAATTATAATTCACTCCGAGTTTAGTGGGAATCTGGAAGTCAATACGGTAAAGGTGGTAGAGGGGAAAAAAGAGCCGTCAACATATTTAAGAAGTATTCATATTCAGACTTGCATTTGCAAAGCATTCGATGCTATGTGTCAAGTGCTGAAAAATCAGATTAAATAATTAGGCGGTTGTCACATACGAAATGGCTGTTTGTGCTGCAGATCTCCATAACTGTCAAATCTATAATGGCTAACTGGAAAGCTTCTGTGAGAATTTTCATTTTTGTGTCCATTTTATGAGGTGCTTTTATCTTCTGAAGTGTGGAGGCATCATTGTATGTTTGTGTTTTGTGGAATCTAAGGTTTGGCCTTGTTTTACTTTGTAATTTCTATGCTCATTTAAGTGGATATTTACTGAAGAAAATCATTCTGTGTGTCAAAGATGATCCATTGTTTAATGGTTATAAATTATTGGCGGTTATAATTACAGAGGTGTCACAGTGATATGTAGTGAACTGTCAAGTGATTATTAAACTTAGAATTTTTAAAGGAAATGATCAATTCCTATTTGTCAATAAAATGTACATAATAAAATGCATTCCTAAGACACGGAGGCAAAGATATGAGCAATTTATGAGCAATGCACATTGCATTTTCTATTGACAAAATACAATTTGTGTTCTTGAGCATTAAGTAAGAAATTCAGCATGAGTGAATCATACTAGATAAGATGAGAATGACTGAACAATCACCATAATGAATCTTTCACTTTTTTCTTCATTATTGATGATAATTCCTTGGAGAGTATAGACTATCTTGGCGAGTTGGAGAATTGCAGTCGACTTTGAACTTCAGAATGCATTTGAGCTTTCATTACCGAGAGAGAGAATTGCTGCTTCAGAAGTATACAAATTAAATAGACAAATTAATTTGTACATATTTTTTCTGCCAATGCATAATCCGACTTTAGAAAGAATAATGGGATGATTGTTTTGGCCAAGAGAAGTGGTTTTAACATTGTAATTGGACAAGCTCGAGAATAGGTTAACAAGAATTCCAAAAAATGTAATCACCCTGCTCATAACACAGACAGCACAGAATCTTGGTCTCAGTTTTGTGGCAGTACTTTATTCTTCAACAGATGAAAATTTGATTGGTTATCGAAAACCCATGCTAAGGAGGATATGAAAATGAAAATCCTGATTTCCCAGCTCCTCTGCCATGTTTCTGGCTCATTCTACTACTCCTTTTAAAGTGGATATTATTTCCATCTGAGGAGAAAGTACTTAAAAGTGGAGCTACCATTTTTTGGTCATTTTTTTCTTTATTTCTATGAGAAAATGAAGTTCCAATTTAAAATAGATGAGCACACATGAACTGGCCAATGCACCAACAACTTTTTGCAGTTTTATATTCAGCAACCTGCTACTCTGATGTAACTGAGTGGAAGAATCTCTCCTTTTAATAGATTGGGAAGGAACAAAAATGTAGAGCTATACCAACTCCCAAAATTAAGCTTGTGACCAAATAACTCCTTGGGCAAGTGACCTGTCTGAATAGTCTTAAAAAGAAATATTTTCGGCTACTTTGGGAGTTTCATGCAGTTTGTTGTGTTATGCAAGAGTGTAGAGCACGAATAAGCCATGATTCTCTGAGCGCATGTGTTCGGAGCAGCATCGGCAAGTTTTAAATTAAGGGAGAACTATTCTGCTCTATCTTGTGAAGGCTAAGCAGAATTTCTTGCAAGACAGTCAGGAAACTGTAAAGATAGAGGAGGTGCAATTCTTCACCTTTTTCTTTGAGTTTTCTACTGGTCTTGTAGTTGAGTAGGATTCAGGCACGACACCAATGCAATTTCAAGGTTGGCCAATGTTTCCAACCAAGAAATAAGCGTAAAATAAGGTCAATGATAGCAAAGTGTGGAGCTGGGTGAACACAGCAGGCCAAGCAGCATCTTAGGAGCACAAAAGATGCTGCTTGGCCTGCTGTGTTCATCCAGGTCCACACTTTGTTATCTTGGATTCTCCAGCATCTGCAGTTCCCATTATCTTTCATCCATAATAAGGTCAATAATGACTTTCCACAACTGAAAAGCAAAATTAGATTCAATGCCACCCAAGTAACATGGATTTAATTTTCAAATATAATTTAATATGTTATTTTGCTGAGACTGCTGCGAATTCTCATGCGAGCACAAACATTAGAACCTCTTGAAATAAAACCAAAGCCATTTTTTGTTAAAATTTGGCTTTATATATTTAATTCAAACAAAATAAAACAAAAATTTTGGCTAATTCCACAGTGCGATCAATATCTTCAGGATTTTGAAGGGCTCTTTCTCTAGCGAGTTTTGAGAAGGTTTGTAGCTCAGGGTGAGGTTCTGGATATGAGTTTGCTCGCTGAGCTGGAAGGTTAGTTTTCAGACGTTTCGTCACTATTCTAGGTAACATCATCAGTGAGCCTCCGACGAAGAGCTTCATCGGAGGCTCACTGATGATGTTACCTAGAATGGTGACGAAACGTCTGAAAACTAACCTTCCAGCTCAGCGAGCAAACTCACATCCAGGCTCTTTCTCTGATTCGGTTCTGCATGTTCATTATCCTGCAGGGACAAATGTTTTCTTTGATCTTTCCATTTGCTCAAAGCTTGTGAATTTTTGTTAAACTTCTACTTCTGTGCTCCTTGTTCAAGTTAATTAGTTTGCTTTTTACACTCTAATCTAACCCTTTTATTTCTTTCAATATCTGTGCCATATTTTGTTGTTTTCTTTCTGTCTCAAGGAAATAAGTTTAATAGTTTGACATTTTTTTAAATGCACTTTCTAACGTGTAGAACCAGCATTGTCAGTCCTCTGTGAATTGTTACTGATGCACTTACCTCATGCTTGTAGTAGATTAAGGCTCCACTGCACAACAAGACTCAGGATGAGTTTTAGGATTACAAATCAGAACAAGTCAAGCTTTCTTTCCGTATTTACATAAAATATACAGCCAATTCAGTTTAAAAAAATAGCTCCTAGGAGAACTGCATGCATAGAGAGGGGAAGATGAAAGGGTGATTAATGAAACAATGTCAAAGTTCTGAACAAGCAAACTGCATAATGATTACATTGAAGCAAAGGATTACTAGTCAAAAAAGTCACTTTGAGTCTGTGTGGCGTTTGCACATTTTCCCCTGTCTGCGTGGGTTTCCTCCGGGTGCTCCGGTTTCCTCCCACAGTTCAAAGATGTGCAGGTTAGGTGGATTGGCCATGCTAAATTGCCTGTAGTCCTCAGGGGCGTGTGGCTTACAGGGGGATGGGTCTGGGTGGGATGCTTCAAGGGGCGGTGTGGACTTGTTGGGCCATAGGGCTTGTTTCCACACTGTAGAGAATCTAATCTAATCTAATCTAAATCTCAAACCACATAGCAGGGAACCATCTGTCAAATGCAAGTAACTGAAACCATCTATTACTTTCTTAGTTATGAGAAAGAATAATTTTTGGAGCGAAGGAGAATACCTGAGAAATGCTGCATGGCTTACAAATGTAATCTAAAATCTACATTTGATTTATTTAAACTTTATACATAAATAATCCATGTTGAGATGCCTGAATTTCAGATCAAAATATAAGGAAGGCAGATTTTCTACGAAAAAGGTGAGTGTATGAAAATAGATAATCTAAACTAAGGAAAACCATGAGAGGCAGTGCATCTCTTGGCTGATTAATAACCGATCTAGAAACACAAACAAATGGAAGCTCTGGCATTTTTGGAGTGAGGGTAATAGCAGCTACAGTCTAAGCAAAAACAGAAATTGCTGGAGAAATTCAGCAGATCTGGCAGCATCAGTGGGATGAAAGTGGAATTAATTCATGCTGGCAGGCCTCCTGGGCTTCTTCAGTAATTTCTGTTTTTATTTCAGATCTCCAGTATATGCAGTTTTTTTTTCAGTTGAAATCAGCTGTGATTTAGAAATACTGGAGATTAGCAATAAACAGAGAGTATTTTGAAACAAAGGAGCAAATTAATCAAGATCATGTGAATGAGGTTTCACCATAAAATCCTGACAAAAGACAAAGCAAGACAAGTGGGGAAACCAAGCGGAGGCTTGGGGACCGCTTTGCAGAACACCTCCGCTCGGTTCGCAATAAACAACCGCACCTCCCAGTCGCGAACCATTTCAACTCCCCCTCCTATTCTTCAGATGACATGTCCATCATGGGCCTCCTGCAGTGCCACAAGGATGCCACCCGAAGGTTGCAGGGACAGCAACTCATATTCCGCTTGGGAACCCTGCTGCCCAATGGTATCAATGTGGACTTCACCAGCTTCAAAATCTCCCCTTCCCCCACCGCATCCCAAAACCAGCCCAGCTCGTCCCCTCCCCCCACTGCATCACAAAACCAGCCCAGCCTGTCTCTGCCTCCCTAACCTGTTCTTCCTCTCACCCATCCCTTCCTCCCACCTCGAGCCACACCTCCATTTCCTACCTACTAAACTCATCCCACCTCCTTGACCTGTCCGTCTTCCCCGGGCTGACCTCTCACCTCCCTACCTCCCCACCTATACTCTCCTCTCTACCTATTTTCTTTTCTCTCCATCTTCGGTCCGCCTCCCCTCTCTCCCTATTTATTCCAGAACCCTCACCCCATCGCCCTCTCTGATGAAGGGTCTAGGCCTGACACATCAGCTTTTGTGCTCCTGAGATGCTGCTTGACCTGCTGTGTTCATCCAGCTTCACACTTTATTATCTTGGATTCTCCAGCATCTGCAGTTCCCATTATCTCAAAAGACAAGTGGCATTCCTTTCACGGCAAAAGCTGAGTGTGCAGAGTGGATAAATGCTATTAAGAATTAAAAAAACTTGGAAGTTTTACCATGAACTAAATAAATTTGAAATGCCCACAAGTAGACATTGAGGAACAAAGAAAAACTGAAAGGGGAGCAATGCTTTTGATACAAATAGATTTTCAATATTCTTTCAATACAGAAAAGAGTGAGAGGGTAGTCAGAGAAGAAGACTGGAAAAGGTGCTCATGAGGATGAAGTAGTACATGTCCCCAAAAGCAGTTTGGAGCGACTTCCAAGCACAACTGCTAGTTGGCCTGCCATCCTCACCTTTTGAGCAAAGCCATGGCCATCCTAAGTGTTTTCAACAAATCATTCTGTAGCAGATTTGGCAGCACAGCAGCTCATACAAGAGTGGTAGTATAAACATCCCTTTTCTTATCTATAGTGGCATTATATAGAGAGGCTTTCCGAAACAGTGTCTCAGCCGTTTTTGGCGACACAATGGTTTCCTCCTTTGATTCAAAGTTCTCATCCCAATCATACAGCAGCAAAAAAAACCTCTGAAAGAAATTTCCAAAGGAAATTATAGTTCATTAAAAATAGCACCAGAAATAATGAAAGAAAGTATTGGGGAGAAGCAAAGATGAAACAAAACAAACAACAATTTATCACTTGGTATTGCAGAATTTGAGAATTGGCAGAAGTGAAATGTAGCCAAGCTTTTTAACATGCACCCACAGGGACAGAATCACCAGAATATTCAATCTAATGGGAACAACAACTTACATAGCATGAGCAAAGAATGCGGATATGATTGACAATTGTTCTTGAATTGGTAAAGATCAGTGTTTATTTGACACAGAATCAGCATCGCTTTTTCATGATAAACAAATAGTTCACTTTAGATTTGCTATTATAAATTAAGGAAGATATGAATTTGAAGCAGAAGTAGGCCATTTGAATCCTCAATCCTCATCTGCTGTACAATAAAATCATAGATGATCTGTTTGTGTTCTGAATTCCACATTCCCATCTAACTTTAGAATCTTGGGAGTCTCTTGCCTGACAAGATTCTATCTAACTCCACCTTAAAAACATTTAAACACCCCATCTACTCTGCCTTTTGAGAGAGTTCCAGTGTTGCACACCATTCTGGGGAGAAATTAAAAACAAAGCTCCTCACCTCTGCACTAAAGGGGCTTTTCATTTGTAAAATATTTCCCCTAGTTCTGGGTTAACTAACAAGGGGGACCATTTTTCCTTTGTTCACATTTGTCAAGACGTTGAGAATCTTACATACTTCAATCAAATCACCCCTTACACTTTTAAACTCCAGTGGAAAACAAACTCAATCTGTCCAAACTTCCCTCAACTTATTCATTCTGGGTGTCAATCTTGTAAATATCCTCTCGAACCATCTTGAAACATTGACATTCTTCCTTAAATAAGGAGCCCAAAAGTACGCACTGTATTCAAGATGTGATCTCACCAATGCCCTGCATTAATGAAACATCTTTGCTTTTATGTTTAGCTCTTCTTGTAATAAAGAATGGCATTCTATCTGATTTCTCAATTATGTATTTTACATTCTAACTTTTCCTGAAGGTAGAACCAGGACACTGTGATCGCTCAGAATCTAAATGCAATGCAATTGTTCTCCATTTGAGTAATATTCTGCTTTTCCAAAGCGAACAACTTTTACATTTTGTTATATTATATCTGATTTGCCAGATTATTGTCCACTCACTCAAACTATCTCTATCTGTGGACATCTTGGCAATTAGGGATGGGCAATAAATGCTGCCTAACAGCAACACTCTCATCCCATGATTGAATAAAGAAAAAAAAATCTATCCCCTTTCTGTCCTCTTCACAGCATTCTTCCTGACTTCTCTTGGTATCATCTGCAGAATTAGCTACCATGTCTTTGCTTCCCTCATCTGAATTGTAGACACCGATTGTGAGCTGTGGATCAAGAACTGACCCCTGTGGGACTGCATTTTTCACAGCCAGCGCATTGGGAAAGGACCCATTAAAATTTCCTTCTATTTTCTGCCGGCTTTTCTCATATATATGCTGAACTGTTATTTCTACACTTTGAGCTCCTATTTTATAATTCTGTGCTAATGCGAGGAAAATCTTCAACAGAATGTCTCTTTCTTTACTCAGTAAGACAGTGGGTAGAAGAAAATGCAAGAAAATCAACCATTAGGCAACAGGAACTGGAAAATGTTGTCTCTGTTTTCTCTCCACAAATGCTGTCAGAGCTACAGAATTTTTTTAGCAACTTCTGTTTTTGTTTCTTTCAGACCTCCACTCCCCACAGTTTGTTGTTTTGTTATGTTCTGAACAATATCGGTTCACTTATCTATGGAAACATAGGCTGGCACTGGAGGCAATCCAGTCAAGGTTCAGTAGGCTGGCACTAGGTATGGAGACACATACTCATGAGGTGAGGTTGAGTAGTTCGGTCTTGTAGTTATAGGAGTTCATCAGAAGAATGAGAGGTGACCTTAGTTAAACATATAAGATTCTTGGAGAGCTTGGCAGGATTGATGCAAATAGAATGCTCCCCTTATTGAAACTCAAGGACCAGAGGGTTGAATTTAGAGTAAGGTGTGGCCCATTTAAGAGAGAAATAAAGAATTTTATTTTCTCTCAGATCGTCATGATTCTCTTTTTCTTCCCTGCAGAGGATTCTTGAGTCCAGGTTTTAATTATATTCAAGGCTGAGATAAGCCAGATTTTTAATCAGCAAATGAATTAAAGGCTTTGGGGAAAAGGCAGGAAAGTGGAGTTGAAGATCATGAGATCTGAGTTCTGAGGAAGGGTCACCGGACCAGAAACATTAACTCTGTTTTCTCCTTCACAGATGCTGCCAGACCTGCTGAGCTTTTCCAGCAAATTTGTTTTTGTTGTTGCAGATCATCAGATCAGCCAGGGTCTCATTGAACAGTGGAAAACATTCAATGGGTTGAATGGCCAAGTTCTACTTTTATATCTTGTGACCTATTGTCTAACCTGCTCATTGATGCTAAGTTTGAGTATTGTTAGGTTAACTCAGGTCATCACAGCATTAGTTTGAACACAGACAGAAGGCCTCAAATCCAGAACTGAGGGGAGAGTGACTGTATTTGAGTTTGAGGTGATGTTTGACTGAGTGTGGCAATAGCTTTGGACTCATCACTCTGAGGGAAAGGCCTTGGCTCTTCACTCTACCTATACCCCTCATGATTTTATAAACAATTATAATGTCACCCGCCAGCTTCCAACAATCCAGGGAAAATGGCCCCAGCCTATTCAGACTCTCCCAATAGCTTAAACCCTCCAACCCTGGGAACTTCTTTGTAAATATTTTCTGAACCCTTTCAATTTTAACAACATCCTTCCCAGAGCAAGGAGACAAGATTTGTATGCAATATTTCAAAACTGGCATCATCAATGTCCTGTACAGGTCAACACCCATACTCAATACACTGACAAATAATAGCAAGCACACTAAATGCATTCCTCACTGTCCTGTCTCCCTGAGACTCCACTTTTGAGAAACTATGAACCTGCAATCCAAGTTCTCTTTGTGGAGCAAACCTCCCCAGGGTATTACCATTTATTGTATATATCATAACCTGGTGTGCATTACCATATTGCAACATCACACAATTATCCAAATTAAACTCCAACTGTTACTCCTTGGCCCATCAGATCAAGTTTCTGTTGTATTTTGAGGTAACTTTCTTCGCTGCCCGTTACACCTCCAATTTTGACGTCAGCTGCAAACTTACTAATCATACCTCCTATGTTTACATCCAAGTCATTTATATAAATGATGAATGGCAGCCGACGCAACACTGACCCTTGTGGCACACTGTTGGTCACAGACCTCCAGTCTGAAAAGCAACATACCACCACTACCCTCCGTCCTCTACCTTCGAGCCAGTTCTGTATCCAAATGATTAGTTCTCATTACATTCCATGTGATCTAACCTTGCTAACCAGTCTATCACAAGGAACCTTTTCGAAAGCTTTATTGAAGTTCATATAGATCACATGCATTGCTCTGTTGTCTTCAATCTTCTTCATTATTTCTCCAAAAAACTCAATCAGGTTAGTGAGACACCATTTCCCACAAAGCCATTTTGTATCCCCAATCAGTCCTTGCCTTTCCAAATACATGAAAATCCTGTCCTTCAGGATTTCCTCCAACAACTTTCCCACTACTGACATCAGGCTCACCAGTCTACAGTTCCCTGGCTTTTCCTTATCAACTTTCTTAAATAGTGGCACCACATTAGCCAACATCTAGTAATCTGGCAACTTATTTTTTAATTCATATGTGGGATCTGAGTATCACTGACTGGCCTGCACTTATTGCCCAACCCTTCTTGCCCTTTGGAAGGTGCTGGTGAACAATTGCAGTCCATATATTGTAGGTTGATACATAAGGTCATTAGATAATGCTTATAAAAGTTTGAAATTAAGTTACTTTGGCACATATTTTATGTTGGTTTACTAAATTGCTTTTCCATTATATTTGTAATTTACCAAATCACTTTAGCAAATGAGATAATTTAAAGTTTATTTCTATGTTATGCAGGTTTTCCTCCTATATACATTGAGGCATAGAGTGTGGGAACAGGCCCATCGATACAGTTCATCTGCTCTGACTAGACATCCCAATCCCACCCGGACCCACACTTGGCCCACATTGCTGTAATCCTTTCCTACTGATGTACCCATCCAGATGCCTTTTAAATGTTATGATTGTACCAGCCTCCACCACTTCCTCTGGCAGCTTGTTCCAACATGAACCACCCTCTACATGAAAAAGTTACCCCTCAGGTCCTTTTTAAATATTCCCCCTTCTCACCTGAAGCTTATGTCCTCTAGTTTTGGATTCCCCCACCCTTGGAAAAAGACCTTGATTATTCATCCCATGCATGCTCTTCATGATTTCCTAACGTGAATAAGACCACACCTTTGTCTCCAATGCTCCAAGGAGAAAAAAAAAGCCTATTAAGTCTCTCCCAGTAACTCAAACTCTTCAGTGCCAGAAACATCTTTGTATGTCTTTTCTATACCATCTCAAGCTTAGCAACAACTTTCCTAAATAAGGACAACCAGAATTGAGATAACAAAGTATGGAGCTGGATGAACACAACAGGCCAAGCAGCATCTTAGGAGCACAAAAGCTGACCCGTGAAGTGTCTAGGCATGAAACGTCAGCTTTTGTGCTCCTAAGATGCTGCTTGGCCTGCTGTGTTCATCCAGCTTCACACTTTGTTATCTCAGATTCTCCAGCATCTGCAGTTCTCATTATCTCTGATACAACCAGAATTGAACAAAGTTTTCTAAAAATGGCCTCACCAATGACCTGTACGGCTGCAACATGATATCCCAACTCCTGTACTCAATGTTGTGGCGAATGAAGGCAAGTGTGCCAAAACCTTCTTCACCAACTTGTCTACCTGTGAGGGTCTAGGCCCAAAACGTTAGCCTTCCTGTTCCTCTGATGCTGCTTGGCCTGCTGTGTTCATCCTGCTCTACACCTTGTTATCACCATCTACCTGTAATTCCACTTTTCAAGAACAATGCATCTGGACTCCCTAGGTCACTTTGTCCAGCAACAATCCCCTGGGCCCTGCCATTAACTGTATAAGTCATGCCTTTGTTTGCCTTACCAAAACTCAACATCTCACATTTATCTAAATTTAACTTCATCTGCCACTCCTTGAAGGTAGCAATAGTGTTCTCAGTGGAGTTACTGTGTGGGAGAGCTGCTGGCCTCTGATTTCAGAGAAAGACCCACCAATGCACTCCAAACTGCCTGACTGAAGCTATATATGGCACACATTGCACTGAAGAGGCAGTCTATATATCTCATCATTGGTACAGTAAGCGAGGCAATGCTGAATGTAAATAGAAAGATAGAAAGATAGCAGGAGTAGGCTATTCAGCAGTTTTAGCCTGCTCTGATATTCAATATGATCATGGTGACAATCCAACTCAATATCCAGTTCCTGCTTTCTTCAGATTCCACTCTTTCAATCTGTAAAAACAGCAATAGTCGATGACTTTGGGAGAGGAGGGGCAAAGAAAGACATTAAAGAGTTGAAAAATAACTTCAGCACCAAAATCATTTGAAAATGAATTTCATGGGTTGAATATCAAACAAGAATAATCTAATTTAAATCAGCTCAAAGTAGTCATCTAAGTGATTGAAATATATTCCAACCTTGTTCATAATTGTCGAGGAAAATAATCTTGTCTATGTGGCTATTGTTAAAATAATTTAGAGGCTATTATTCGGAAAATTGATGTTCCATTATCAGTGTCTCTGCAATCTATGTGGAAATGAAAGGTTTGAGAAGCTGTTCCTCTGTGCAGGCAGCAAATTCAGCAGTAATTTTGACAAACCAGATGAGATTTATTGGGAAGGAATATAATGGAGTGCTCTTTTCAATATTTGAACATACGTGTGCACGTTATGTCATAAAAATGTATGTGGCATCTGATATTATTGCATTCACCTTAACATCTTCATGTATACTTGTCATTACATTCAGCAGTAATCTACAATTAACAAAACAAAACCTGAAAACGAATCATTCAAGATGTGATCGAGAATCAATAATCCTGCGTTGTTAAAATAAAAGTTTATGTTATAATCTCACATTTTCCACCTTTAGGAAATGTCTGCTCACTGTATATTAATATTATGGTTTTGTCCTTGTAACTGAGGTACTGTCCTGTGGCTTTATACTTGAAATCAGCTAAATCAGTGTAAAAGGTGACAGGAAATTAAATACTGTTTAGGTTGAATACAACTTGATTCCCATGATCAAAACACTTGTTTAAAAATATTGCATTGGAGTGCGGCCCCACCAGAAAGTGAAAGCCTATATACCATAATGAAACAATCAGCATGGTGTCCATGTTCATACAGGATAAGAAAAAATATTTAAAGCTGATCAGTGTACATCATTGAAAGTCATATACATTTGCCCAATTTGGATGGGAATTATATTTTGGTAATTTAAAATTAAGTTACATGCTGGTGGCGTAGACATGCTTCTGATTAACGTTTTTTTAATGTGATAATGACTTTTGCAGCTGTGGATACACATTGTACCAGTTAACCTCTCATATCAAGTGACACATTGATGTAAGTAAACCTTTTTATTCTAAAATACTGGTGGTGAGACTGATTCCTGGAAAATTGTACTTTTCAACATTGCATTACTTCAGGCAACCAGAACAATTTCAGGCCCTGGTCTTTGGAGACAGAAAGACAATGTGTACGCTTCAACTCAACAAAATAGGGAGTTGCACTTCTTGGTCAAGGCGTTGTCCTGAGAAATGAAGCAGTCACAATCAACCTGCCTGGTTTAAACTTTAACCAAAACATGACAGTTAACTGTTAATCAGCATTAACTTATGTATTCTTTCAGGCAAAATCTTTGCCAATCAGAGTCCCTTGCCAATCATTCAATACTTTCCTCTCATGCAGTACAAAAGGTTACTCCTTCAGTTGGCATTATTGCACGTGTCCTGATAAATGCAAGATGAAAACCTTTGACAAAATATGCTATTTTCTTCAGCAATACTCTCATGCAATGCCTTTATTTAAGGAAGGAGTCAAAAAGAGTTATAGAGTCTTACAGCATAGAAAACGTTCCCTCAGCCCATTGCGTTCATGCCAATAATTGTATTCTAATTCCACTTTTCAACTTTTGAGAAGCCTTTTTATGTTACAGCAATTCAACTACTCATCTAAATCATTCTTAAAGATCTGTGTCTACCACTGTTTCAAGCACTGTGTTACAAATACAAATACGCTCAATCACAGGAACCTTACTGTGCAAAAAGAGACTTTTCAACCCATTAAGTCCACACTGTCCCTCTGAAGAACATTCCACCCAAACCTTGCTTCACCCTCTCCCAGTGACCCTACATTTACCAGGGCTAATCCACCTAACCTGCGCATCCCTGGACACAATGGGCCCATTGGCAAGGCCAATTCAACTAATTTGCACATTTTTGGACCATGGGAGGAATCTGAAGCGCCTGGCAGAAATCCACTCAGACACAATGAGAATATGCAAGCTCCATACACACAGTTAACTCAAGCCAGAATCGAAATTAGGTCCTTGGAGCAGTAAGACAACAGTGCTAGCCACTTAGCAACTACAACACCTTGGGTTAAATCTGCTGGGTTTAAAAACAAATTCCTCAAATCCCTTCTTAAACTCCTGCTTCTTGTCTTAAACTGTAGTAATTGGCCCCTCTGCTAAGGGGGAGTGGTTCTCCTTATCCATCCTATCTGTGCCCCTCAGTACATTATACAGCTCAATCAGAGTTATTCATTAGATGTTAAAGTCACGTAATAACTTTATCTTCTCTATTTGAGTTGACATATGGAATATTTGGACTTGTGCAGGAACTGAATTAGGTGAATTAATCAATTTCCACTTCACTGCTTCATTAAATTTTAAGGCATAAGTTCCTAGATGCCATACATATAAAATGGCACAATATAACAGACAAATTAACATAATTTTGTTTTTAAAAAGTAACTGATACACATTTATGTACACAGAAAGCTGTGCTCACACTTTCTTTCTGCCACCTATTGTTGTCACAGCTAAATAGTTGCATGTTTTTTTCCCCAACACAATCAATGCCCTGAAAATAATTCAATTATCTGTGGTGAGTTATGATGTAATGACACTTAAATGTAAATATTTCAAATTATTCAGTGTTAAATTATTCAACTGATGGTGTTCGTTATGATAATATTCATTACTTTTTTCTCTAATATAGTGGTTCCTGCAGTGTTAAATGTATTCATCTATAATAAATTCATTAACTCAGTTTCCTGCTTCTAATCCTTTGAAAAGTTTAAAATTGTTCTCTTTCCTCTGTAGATCATTTCCCTGCTTTATAAATACTATTTGCAGTCCCATCCTCCCTTTATAGTCCCTCAAACTCCTCTTGGAGCCTCTTTTCCCACTTTTCTACAACCTGTCGAACCTTGTGGCTTCAGAGATAATGGGAACTGCAGATGCTGGAGATTCCAAGATAATAAAATGTGAGGCTGGATGAACACAGCAGGCCAAGCAGCATCTCAGGAGCACAAAAGCTGACGTTTCGGGCCTAGACCCTTCATCAGAGAGGGGGATGGGGGGAGGGAACTGGAATAAATAGGGAGAGAGGGGGAGGCGGACCGAAGATGGAGAGTAAAGAAGATAGGTGGAGAAGGTGTGGGTGGGGAGGTAGGGAGGGGATAGGTCAGTCCAGGGAAGACGGACAGGTCAAGCAGGTGGGATGAGGTGGCTTGTTTGGTCCCATTTGCAGCTCGTCTTTCTCTCCCTGGCATTCCTTTATCCAATTAACACCCATGTAATCACCTTATTATATATGTTCATATCTTCATATTTGATAAAGAAGAAACAAGTTGTTGTTACCAAGTGTCTGAGCAAATATTTAGAATAATCTGCAGCACTGGGTGAGGGGTTAGAGGAGCTGTAAAATTAAACAGTTAGTAAACGCTATCTGACAATGGAATGGAAATTGGCTTTCTGGTTCACTGATCCTGGGTCCAAATTGACACTGGAAGGTGCCGTCTAGTTAGTTGAAGTTTTTCACTTGAATTATTTTCATACAGAATGGCTAAAACCAAATGTTAGGCTATTATATCTTACCAATGTTTGGTAAAGCTTAACAGTATGATTAATGAAAACATAAAGTGGCTATACGAACACAATTTATGTTCTTGCCAAAGAAAACCCAGGTAAAACCTTGGCCCAGTATGAAAGTATGGGATGAGGGAAAAGAGCAATCTCATCTTGCATTTTTTGGACGTGACAACTGGATATCGTAAGTCCACAATAATTAGTGGTAGGGAGAAAAGGTAATAGTTGACAAGGTAATAGACAAGTGGTTAAGGATTGGGCTGGAACACTCTCAGTTAGGAATTTAACCAATGAAGGTAGTCTGGCAAAATTGAATTTTAAGCAATGTGTGAAAATTTGAAAATTATAGTAGAGAAATGGTAATGGAGTGTAAAAGAAATCACAAGGTTAAAGATGTGATGCTTCATAAAGCCCTACAAGGCTAAATTAACTTCTACATTGGCACAGTCAGCCCACACAAAGAATTCATTACAAATGGTTGGGTCTACAATCCAGATCAATTAATTCTTGGAAGAAATCCAAAATTTCCCCTTAATTATGGATGCTCATCACTGGATTGGGAAGTAACTACAATTAGCTCCATTATTCCCAAGTACTTGAATGCCTTGCATGCAAGCCGAAAGTCATTCATTCATCCGGGATGGAAAATTCAGACTGTTTTGGAGAAACACCAATAAGCCTGACAGAATTATACAAAATCATTGTAATAAATTTTAATCCTAGAAATGTTGTATATTGCAAAAGCAGAAGGATAGAAATAGTTAGTGATTGTGAAACAGGAATTTCATAACATAGCAGCGAATTTGTTGAATTGCATTCCTTGAGGTTTAAAATCACTGATTGCATACTTAGAGTCTGGACAAGTCGCAGAAATTTATAAGGCACCATGCACTTGCTGTGCAAATAGAAATACAGAGATGCAGAACAAGGCCATTTATCCCAAAGGCCCACAGCTAATAGTTAGGACCAAAAATAATCCATACGCCAGAAGGGACCGATGAATTGGGAAATAAAGAATGCCATTATAAGCAGTGCAAGATAGGCCAACTGATAAATATAAACATTGGCTCAATGTAGAAGATGACAGACTGGAAGAAAGATTCATGGTTGACAGAATTTACAATTATTAAACTGTGTGCGGAATCATTTCACTTTCAAGATCAGTGCTGAACAGACTGTGGTAGGGAAAGCAACTAACATGTTAAATGTAAGAAAGCTGGACCAACAAATATTCCATTAATTCGTCCTTTACAAGCACATACTACTTTCCCTCAAAAAAAACGAAGGTATTACTGGAAAGAACAGTATCAGTTTGCTATCCTTGATTGGTCTTGAAAAGTCTGCTTGCTGGGTCATTTAAAAACTGACCACATTGCTGCACATCTGGAATCACATAAATGCCAGCAGATCTATTCCCTGAAGGACATTAGTGAACCAGATGGGCTTTTATGATGAATGTTATTGAGACTAGTTTTGAATTCCAGGATTTTATTAATGAAATTCCTCTGGCTGCCATGATATTACATGATATTACAATGATAATCAAGCATTTAATCTCAAACTGAATTTGTAATTACAATTGTATTCCCTGGGAATGGATTAATTTTCAAATGCATTTGTTGTTGAATACAAAATACCGGCCTTAGTGTGAATTATCATTGAAGTATACAATAACATACTATTGTGCTTGAGTATGGATTTAGGATAATGAATGGGATTCATAGAATCTTATGAGTACAATAGATATCACTCATGGGTCTTCTCACCCTCCTTGGTCCTGATCAGAAGCTGAACGCCAACTTGCCATTCTGATGTTAAATGATATGAATACAGTCTAGTCCTAAAGATTATTCTTAATATGGAAAGCTGATTAAGTTAATGCAATGGTGCTAGCCATTGCTAAAATATCTTTAGAGGAAGTCAAGAGGTAGTTATTCTTTTTACAAAATATGTTGTATGAGTCTACTTTCAAAAGGTTTTGCCCTTGATTGTTTTAAAAGATATCTGGGTGAAAAAGTATTCAGAATTTGTTGCATCCATGCATTAAAAAGCTAGATTGACTTGAACTTCCATCTTACCTGGAACCAATTCTCATGCACTTTGTTTAGACGAAAACAGCTGCTAAGAATAACATGAAAATACAACACAATCTGGATAAAAAACGTTTTTCACAGGAAAGTTGAAGCAGATAGCATAGTGGAAGTTAGATTTAACAAAAAGGGAGTGAAATCAAATAATTTGATGGTGAGCTGTGATGGTGGTTGTGTGCATGGTGGTTTGAGTAGCCTGTTTCTTTAATTTTAAGTTGTCTTTATTGATGAGACAACATGATTTTACTGAAAGGTATTTAAAATGGCAGTGCTGAGCTTCTGTTCTACAGATCAAATGAACTTACATTACTAATCCTCTCTTGAATAAGAAGTGAGCATCTAAGCTGTCTTCATTACACTAGCTTCACTTAAGAAGAGTTGTAGTACATTGCTTGATCTTATCTGACCCATTGATTCTGGCTGATTAAACTGCACATTCAACAGCTTGTGTGCTGAAAAACCAACAAGCTCTACTGTGGGATCAATACTTTTCTTCTATGCACTGAGTGGGTGAATTGGCTTCTGGCTTCCTCATAATTCAGAATATGCATTTACTTCAGCCAAAGGTTCTACTTCTTTAGTGTAAGATGTCAGTGAGTGTTCACCTTGTTCGTTTTAAAGCTTGCTGCATAGAATATTATTTTCATCTTTGATTTAAGAAAAGAGAAAATCCTGGAAACAACCATCAATGGTAGAAAAGTAAAAACAATTACAGTATCAAAACAGACAATAGATAGGAACAGATATCAATGAAGCAAACCTTACCTTAAGCATTAAATTTGTTAATTATGGCAAGTAGCATTTGTGCCACACAAATGCCAGGCTATGACCATCACCAAGGAGAAACAATCTAACTATTGTCCCTTGACAGTGTTACCATCACTGAATCAATGGCTACAAGAGCAGGTCAGAGGCTTGGAGTACTGCACCGAGTAACTCAGCTCTTGACTCTCCAAAGCCTGCCCACCATCTGCAAGGCACAAGTCAGGAGTGTGGCGGAATGTTCTCCACTTGCCTAGATGGATGCAGTTCCAACAACAACCAAGAAGCTTGACACCAAAGAACAAAACAACCCGCTTAATTCACATTACATCCGCAAGCACCCATTCCGTCCACCACTGCATTTTGTCCTACGTACAAGATGCACTTCAGAAATTCACCAAAGATCCTCAGACAGCACCTTCCACTCACACTACCTCTTCCATTTAGAAGGACAAGGGCAGGAGGTACATGGGAAAACTACCAAATTCAAGTTCCCCTCCAAGCCACTCACCATCCTGACTTGAAAATATATTGCTACTCCCTCACTGTCACTGGGTTAATATCCTGGAATCCCTTCCCTAATGGCATTGTGGGTCAACCCACAGCAACAGTTAAAGAAGGCAGCTCATCACCACCTCCTCAAGGGCAACTAGAGTTGTGCAATAAATGTCAGTCAGCCAGAGACACCCACGTCTGACATACGTGTTTTTTTTAAATCATACCCGAGCTACGGACTTTATTTCATTGACGGATAAATTAACCAATGGCTAAACAATTTTTTATATCATTCTGTAACAACATAATTCAGCATTTTCTAAAACAGATCTGCTCTGAGAGTTCTGTCAAGATCAGTTTATCTGATTCCAGAGTTAATTCCGAAAAAGCGCAATACCATCAATAATTCTCACCACATTTTCATCAATTAACTAAACTAACCATTCAATGAAGAAATTAAGTTTGCATTTTAAGTATTTCAGACCCCATTTATATGCTCTTGATTATACACAACAATTCAGTTACAATTACTCATTTGATTGTTGAAACTTAAAAGATCATTTCCTAACTGGACCCAAATCCACTTTGAATCTCAAAGATTAGTTGAATACATGCGCAACAAGGGTACCAGAATTATGAAGAACAGAAAAGGTACCAAATAACATTTTCCTGAAGAACCATAAGTAACAGAATAACTTCTAGCAGTTTCTATAACTTCAATATTTTATGCAACAACTGACCAAGCAAGCTTTGGCAATTTTTTGAAGTTTAGTTTCTGATTCAATTGCAAAATGAAATTTCTACTTTCAGTTTAAGAAATCAGATTGCATGTGGTAGTGTACGATTTCGTTCTGTTTTGGATTAAACTAAATCAGAAATTTATTACGACACCAGCTTGTACATTTATTTAAAGATTTATTGTTGCATTTTTAAATATTTTGAGCACTTGGATTGTTGGTGGTTTCATTTCATCCACTGGAAATTAAGAATGTGACTCTGCCTCTTCGAGAATTATAAGCAATGATTTTGACAATGAAGTAGGTAGACAGGGAGAAGGTTCTGATGGAGCGAATACAGAGTGGAGCTGGAGGATCGCTGCATGTGAGGCAGCGTCAAAGGAGCAGGAGAGTAGTTGTTTCTGGCCAGGACCCTTCTTCAGGACTGGGAGGGGGAAGGGAGCTGGGAAATAAATAGAAGGAGGTGTGGGGCTGGAGAATTTAGATGGGATGGTGATAGATGGATGCAGGTCAGGGGTAGTGGATTGGTCTGTGGGAAAGCATAGGGTGGATAGGTGGGGAAGAAGATGGACAGGTTGTGTCAGGTCAAGGAGGTAGGAATGGGAGGGACAGTTGGACATGGTACAAGGCCGGGGGTGGGGAGATTTTGAGACTGGTGAATTTCACGTTTAGGCCATCAGGCTGTAGTCTCCCGAGGCAGAATATGAGGAGTTGCTCCTCCAGTTTGCATGTGGCATCTTTGTGGCATTGGAGGAGGCCCAGGATGGACATGTCACCAATGGTTGGCAACAGAAGATGTTGTTGATTATAACGTACAAAGTGCAGGTGCTCCGTGAATCAGTCCCCGAATCTGCTCTTGGTCTCACCAATGTAGAGGAGACCACATTGGGAGCAACAGGCACAGTAGACCAGGTTGAAGGATATACAGGTGAACCCCTGCCAGATATGGTAAGTTTGTCGGATGGAGGTGAGGGGGGAGATGTAGGGGCAGATGTAGCACCTCCTGCGGTTGAGGTGGAGAATGTGGAGCGGACGAGGAAGTCGCAAAGTGACCGATCCCTATGAAAGGCAGATTGGGGTGGGGAGGGAACTTTCTCTTTGGTGGTGGGGTCAAATTATAGGTGGTGGAAGTGGTGGAGGATGATGTGCTTCATGCGAAGGTTGATCGGGTGGCATATGAGAACAAAAGGATTCTGTCTTTATTATTGTTGGGGGAAGGGGGTTTGAAGACAGAAGTGCAGGAAATGTAAGAGATGCGGTTCATGGCATTTTTGATCAATGGAGGGGAAAGTTGTGGTCCTTGAAATAGGAGGACATCTGGGATGTCTGGGAGTGGAATGCCATCTTGGGAGTAGACGCAGCAGAGGCAGAGGAATTGAGAATAGGGGATTGCATTCTTGCAGGACAGTGGGTGAGAGGAGGTGTAGTCCAGGTAACTGTGGGAGGCGGTGAAATTAAAGTAGGTGTTGGTGCTGAGATGGTTACCGGATATGGAGATGCAGAGGTCCAGGAAGGGGAAGAAGGTATCAAAGATGATCCACATGAATTTGAGGTTGAGGTCAAGAATGTTGGTAAAGTTGGTGAAATGTTCAAGCTCCTAATGGGAGCAGAGTCAGCACCGATACAGTCATCAGTGTTGCAGAGGAATAGGTGAGGGATAATGCCAGTGTCACTGCAGATAAGGGACTGTTCCATGTACCCTATGAAGCGGCTGGCATAGCTTGGACCCATGGCCACCCCTTTAGTTTGTAGTAAGTGGGACAAGTTAAAGGAAATGTTTTTGAGGTTCAGGGCAAGTTCTGTCAAGCAGATGAGGGTGTCGGTGGAAGGAGACTGTTTGGGCCTGCGAAAGAGGAAGAAGCGGAAGGTTTTTAGGTCATCTGTGTGAGGGATACAAGTGTGCAGGGATTGGAAGTCCATAGTGAAGATGAGGTTTTGGAGGCCAGGGAGTTGGAAGTGTTGGAGGAGATAGAGGACATAGATAATGTCTTGAACGTAGGTAGGGTGTTCCTGGACCGTGGGGAAAAGACAGATTCAAAGCAAAGATGAGTTCAGTGGGGCGGCAGCAGGCAAAGACAATGGGTCGACCGGGACAGTCAGGTTGTGGATTTTGGGAAGGAGATAGCAACGGGTGGTGCAGAGTTGGGAAATCATGACTTGGGTGGGAGGCTTTGGGTGGGAGGTCTCCTGAAGTGATGAGGCCATGAATGATCTGAGAGATGATTGGTTATCAGGGGTGGGGTCATAATTGAGGGGATGGTGGGAGGATGTGTCAGAGAGTTGCCTCCTAGCCTCCATGATGTAGACGTCAGCGCACCATTCCACTACGACCTCCCCCTTATCCATGAGTTGGATGGTGAGGTTTGGGTTGGAGCGGACGGCTGCGCATTCCATTGGGGAGAGGTTGGAGTGAGTGAGAGGGGTGGGAAAGTTAATGCTGTTAACGTTGCGATGGCAGTTGGAGATGAAGAGGCCAAGGGAGGGTAGGAGGCCATGGCGGGGTGGGGGGGGCGCGTAGAGGAGGATGGGTTTTGTTGGAGGCAGGAGAAGGAGTCAGCAGCAGGTAGGTTACATATCCAGTCAAAGAAATAGTGCAGAGGCGACAGAACAAGAGTTCCTCATCCAGACATGTACGTGTAATGAAGGTTCTGATAGTTTCAATAAACAAAGAAAGGAAGCCTAAACTGAAGATCAAGAGTCTGGTGTATTAATAATCTGACATCTAGGAAGCTTTTAATTCTCTATCGCATTATTCTGAATATCACTTGTAAGTTACTGCACTGAGGCACTCCAAAGGATGATCTTCAATAAAACATGAAAAAAGAGCTTTATGCAATTTAAAACAATAACCAACAAATACAATATATGGTGAAATACCCTGCTGCAGTTTATGAATATTAAATTGAGGCTAGTCCATAACCAACCGTGATTGAATTATAAAAATTCCCCAAAGAAGTGTTGGCTGCATTAAAATATTCTAGCTCGCAAATCTCGTGCTCAGAAGGAACTATAGGGCTAACAAATATTTCAAAAGTGCCTATAATTTATAAGATTTTCAGCTGCACCATTACGTAAATAATTCTCAACAATCCTTTCTAATGTTTGTGAATAATTAACAGATCCTTTTTAAATTAAAAATTCAAGACAAACCAGGTTGAATTTCAATAATTGAGTATGATGTATCGCAGATATGCATTGTTTTTGGACACCAGCATCAACTTTATAATTTTTTAAAAATTTGATAGTGCTTCACTGCAGCATTTGATGATGAATAATTTAAAATGCATACCGCTTCTTTTAGGAGCAATGAGTTAAATTCTGTATGGAGGAGGCAGCTGAAGTCTACAGGATGTGGTATCAATGCAGCATCAGAGCTCCTGGATGATTTCTGTGGAAGGAGTTTGGAAAAATGGTGTTTTACTGGTCGGTCTGCTTCAGTCATGACCGCTACCTAACTTGTGAGCATGTTCACCAGCTTATGACAGTCATTAAAAACACTGCAAGAAATGTGGGTCCAGGTCTTTCAAAGGCCAGATGGTTGCAGCAGTTTCGACTGCAATTTCACATCAGGACCTTGTGAAAATCCGAATGAAGCTAATTCTTAGGCAATTGCCTGAGACGTTGAAGTTTCCAATCAGCAATCTGCCTACATCTGGAATTCTCCAAAAAAAGCCTCAAAACCTTGATGATGTGTCCCAACTATCAGGCTTACTACTTAACTGGTAGATGAAAAATCAGCTTTAACTCCTGGGTAATTATGAAGGTGAACCGCAGCTCGCCACTGGCCATGGTTGCAAACTGCCCCATTAGTCTTCCGATACTTCTTGGGCCCAAGAGGCCTAACAGCCAAACCAATAACATCTCCCACCAAACCCCGTCAGATATGACACTCATCCCCCCGGATTTGACATGCTTTAACCTGCCATCACTCTCCAACCCAACCCAACACCTCAGCTCCCTTCCTGATCTTAAACACAGTCAACCTAACACACCCCTGTCGGATGTGATATCACCCGAACAGACCTGACTCCTGTTCCCATATTGACCAGATAACCCCCCATGACTTACCGAAGGCTTTCAGGAAATTTAGGTATACCACTTCTGTCCTTTACCTTTTATTAGCTCTGCTAGTTATATCCTCAGAATTCCAGTGAAATTGTCAAAGATGAATTCCTTTTCACAAACCCACGTTGAGTCTGTTTGATTGTCTTACATTTCTCTAAATATCTTGTTATTTCTTCTTGAATAATGGTCTCTAGTATTCTCCCAATGACAGATACCAGGCTGACTGATTGGTTGTTTTCTGCTTTCTGTCTCTAACCCTTCTTAAAATAAAGCAGTACGTTAGTGTTCTTCTTTTTTGCCCGCTGAAGCCCTTCCAAAATCTAATGAGTTCTGGAATATTTTCACCAATGCCTTTATTATTCCATCAACCATTTTGGGTAAAAGTGTTGAATACAGGCTATTAAATCTTGATGCTTAGTCTGCCTTCAAAAACAAGACCTTACCTCCCATTCGCACCTTGCTTATCGAATATCAACGGGATGACAATTTTCCCTCTCAACCCACCCCCCAAGCTATCTCTTCCACTTTCATTACATGCAGCTCCTGTGAAAGGATAACTGTGTGTCTGCTGGACAACTGAATTTCAATATATGTCTCTCAATGCTATGAATGGGAGCAGGACTTTAACAATGACTATCTCCGATTTTAGATTTGACGTTCAAAATAGAAGACCTCACTCTCATAATTTCTGGCATGGAAGCCATTTAAAAATAAGTGGATGCATTTTTGATCAGAAATGGGATTTCCAATCCTGATTGGAATGTCCAAGTCATGATACCAGAAGCGTGAAGCTAAGATTGAGTGAATTGTCAGCAGTGAGGGAAGCAGCTGCCGTGGGAAAAAAAACACAATAAAATGGAAACAGTGAAAAAGAATAAAAACTGCAATTTTCAACTCTGGCATGTTACAATTTTCAACTAGAGTCAAGGGGCTGAGTTCGGGACTCATCCGCATCCTGTCGGCTTTCATTCCTTTTCTTTTTACATTTGCCCTTTTACTTTTCCCTTCATTTTATTCTTGTTTTCTCTTATGTCACCAGCAGCAACGGCAAGATGAGTTGGACATGGCTCCATGCTAAGCTGGGGTCCCCTGGCAGCAAGGGGCATGTGTTGGGCAGAATCTCCCGGGTCAAACTCACAGGGACAGGCTAAGGCTTTGGGTCCACAGTTAGGCCCCTGGAACCTGAAGGAAGAGAAAGGTGATTCATTTTTCCCTTTGGAGGTTTTTTTTATTTTATTTACATCCAGGGTCAGTGTGTAATTTGAATCACACTGCACTCATGTTGAGAGAGTGCGCAACAACTGTACTTGCTGTATGCATTTTATAGCCTTTTCAGAAGAGACAAGAAGACAGTAGAGTTGAACCACAAGCCATATCAAAGCATTTTCTTCAAACTACTTCTAGGTCTCCAAAATATCTGCAAAGAATATTTCATTTGCAGAGACCATCCGGACATGTCAGACAAGCAAGGGAAACTGATATACATTGCCGTTATGCTGTTGAGAGTCGCATTTCGTGTGAAATATTTTAGGATGCAATGACAGAGAGAAAAGTCTTCCAGGTTCAATGGAAAGCAACTACTCAAAAGGCTTTGAAATTCATCAACTCAGCAGAGACATTGATTTGATTTGTTTTGTTGTCACTAGTGCCTAAATACAGCGAAAAGTTCTGATTTGCATGCAGTACTGCAGATCACAACATACAAAGACACAAAGTTCATAGGGTGATTGAACAGAGTGAGGAGTACAAAGTTTTGGCTGCAAAGAAAGTGTACAAAAAGCAAAATCAACATTAGACTTGAAATTTGAGAGGTCCATTCAGTTGTCTACAGACAGAAGGCTGTTTCTGAACATGTTGGCACGCGTGTTTAAGATTTTGCGTCTTCTGCATTATTGAAGAGGTTGGAATAGATTCTAGCCAGGGTGGGAGGGGTCTTTGCTGATGTTAGCTACCTGCCTGTAATGAGAAGTGTAGATGGAGTCAATAGATGGAAGGTTGGCTTGCATGATCGTCTGGGCTGTGCCCACATCTTTCTGTAGTTTCTTATGGCCCTGGGCAGAGCAGCTGCTGTACTAAGCTGTGATGCACCCAGATAGGATGCTTTCTATGGCGACTCTGTAAAAGTTGGTGAGGATCCTTATGGACATGCTGAATTTCCTTAGCCTCCTAGGAAGAAAAGGTGTTGTTGTGCCTGCTTGACAGCTCAAAAATGTATGTGGTCCAGGACAGATTGTTGGTGACTATCACTCCAAGGAACTTGTTGCTCTTGACCATCTCTACCTCAGCTCCGTTGATACAAAGAGCGGGAGGCATTTTCTCCCCCTTGCTTCCCCAAGGCAATGATCAGCTCTTTGGTTCTGCTGACATTGAGGGAGAGGTTGTTATTTTTGCATCGCGTCACCAAGCATTCTATCTCCTTCCTGTATTCTGTCTCATCATTGTTTGATATCCAGCCTTTAATGGTGGTATGATCAGCAAACTTGAGGCTGGAGTTCAGACAGTCATAGTGTACAGGGAGTGGGGTAAAGTGCTGAGTAAACAGCCTTGTGAGGCACGGGTTTAAGGATTGTTGTGGAGGAGGCACAGTTGCCTATCCACACTGATTGCGGCCTGTGGGTCAGAAAGTCAAGGATCCAGTTTCAGAGGTAGCCTGTGGCAGGATCTAGACAAGCTGAGTTGGGCAGGAGGTTGAGGTCATAGATGATTCAGGTTGATGGGGGGGGTGGGGGGTGGGGGGGTGTTGGTGGGGGAGAACTAGATGGTTTGATCTAGTCAGGTTGGTGTGGATCTTGTCTTTGGGGTTAGGATCATAAAGTTAGGTATGAGTGGAGTGGTGTAGCCAGGTCAGTCTGGTGGGGAGTTGGGCTCATGAGGGGAACTAAAGGTTCAATCAAGACAGTTGTGGTGTGGAGGAAAGAATCAAAGGGGAGTCACTTTTACAGCTATTCCAGAGTTATACATGATTTTAATCGGATTAACATTTCCTGGGTAACCATCCCAGCAGGTGGGCTGGTTTTCTCTGAAGTCTTTTGCTGATTCAGAGTTGGAGACTTCATTCGGTGTCCATGGGAGCAAGGGAATTACCAGTCTGCAGTTCAAACTTCTTGTGCAATTCTCACAGTGTCAATGCATTGGGACTGCTGAATTGTCAAACATGTATCTCTAATTATATGACCAACCTTTAACTATCAGACTGGAAGGTCTGGGCTTTTGATGTTCCTGCCAGAACTCAATCTTTTCCTGATATTATTAATTTCTTGGATGGTTCAGCTGCTGGGCAAAGTAAATGAGCTTAATAAGATCATGTCAACTGGGGCACATGTTAACTATGGCATGTACAGGGAAAGCCCTTTTCCAGCTTATAGCCGGTTGGCCAAATCCTTTCAAGTGCCTCAAGAAACAATGACATCTCCATGCACAAACTCCCCTCGCTTTCTCCTCAGAGAACTTACTTAAGCTTACATGACTAAAGGAGTTGCTGAAAAGCCTTCCTTTCATTCCAATGGGCATTCTGCAAATGCTCAAGTTTCATCCCCCATTATTTTAACATGGGCACCCAGGCAGTAACAATCAGAAAAAAAACACAAAACTTAGTTCTTCATGAATCAAACATAGGGCAGTTAATACGCTTTTGATTCCACATCTTGACATCTCCTGCCTTCATATAGCACCTTTTTTTTCAAACCAACTGTAATCTCTGTGTTGAGTTGGTTATTTAAACAGGCAATTCCCACTTAACAAATAAAAGTAAAGCACCGTTTTTACTGTAACCAAGGAATTGAAGAAATATTGACTAATTACCATTTGTGTAGGCAACCTGTACTTTAAATTACAAAATTGAACTTTCTTCTTTGCTTTTAACACCTTTGAAGATTTATCTAACACTGCTCCATCAGTAATCTTTCAATTATCTGGAACCTAGTTGATCATAATTCATAGCTCCCACAGACTTAATTCCATTCTTTTGCTTTCCCAAGCTGGGAACTTTTAAACTTTATCGTGAAAGGTAGTTTATGATTTTCCCTGGAGGTTTACCTTAATGTACAATATGAGTGCATCTTCCAGCTTTCTTTAAAATTCTCACAAATTTGGTCTTCTCAATCCAAGTGTGAGCCCATATCTGCATTACTGTGGCATGTGTGGTGATGCTGAGGGGTGGTCAGAGGACTTGTAGAAAACCTTAGAAGGTTCAGGGAACTTTGTAAGGCTTACAGAATAGATTTTACGATTTGGGATGAGAGCAGAAGATTAGACGGAGAATCTGAACACTTGGGGTGGGTGGTGCCCAATCAAGGGTTGTTAGTGACAAAGGCAAACTTAATGCACCAACGAAGTGAAAAGACACAACACTTGCATTCAATAAACCTCACCCCTGCTCCATTAAGTGGGCCTCACACTGCAGTTGTGGGATCATCCTGTCTAAACCTTTTTGTTGATTTTTAATTATGTTACTTCCATAAATAATCCTTCAAGAGGTCTCAAAAAGCTGATGAACGATTTGACTGGATAAGCATCCCTAAATTTATTAATCTTCCTGTGCAGTGTGGAATTATCTGAACACCAGCAGGGAAAAGTCTCATTTACCCTCAAAGCATTGCATTTATTCCAACATCTCTTGGTATGTGTGATAGATGTACGCAGGTTCCCTTCAGAGGTCAATACTGCCACTGATGCTGTCCTAATCTTGTGACTAACACATAGGTGTTGCATTTAAAATGTCAGAAGCAGGGGAAAAAAAAGGAAATGCAATAATTTCTTGTTGATTGCACTGACTTTTGAATCAGCTGCCTGTCTACAAATGATTACAAACTATCTCAGAGTATTCCAATTTATAACAGTTATACCCTCTAGTCATAAAGATACAGATTACTTCCACGCAGTATTACTTTAGTACAGGAATAAATTCACTGCGTGTCACATGGTATCCTGTCTCTTCCTTTATAAAATGGCATTCCCTTCATTTTGTCGTGAAAAATACCCTTTGTGATATTCAAGTCGGTCTCTAAATGTTGCTGAGTTACTCATATCGCGGTCAAAGTATTAAGCAGTGATCCTGAGAAAATTGTGATTCAGCAAGGTTAAAATGGATCCATAGGCAGACTACAATTTAAGACTGGCAAGTAAATGATGTAGAAAGATATATGGGGATTCAGCCATCAGGTTTGTGTTAGCCACTTTCAAACAGTTGCTATTTAGGCCTCTAGTTAACAGTGTCTCAAATATATAAACAAGTGTTTTATTTCTCAAATGTGGGCAATATCTTCCAGAGCTCCACCACCCTCTGGGTGGGAAAAAAAAATTAATCCCTCTCTCACCCTTCCACCAATTGCTTTAAATCCATGCCTCCTGTTTATTGACCTCTTTGGTAAGGTAATAGGTTCTTCCCTATCCATCATTGTCAATTTATTCACACAATTACAGCTAAGTGAGTAAAGGTGAAAGCTGGCTTTAAGGCTACACGAGATGAAATAGGGGTGGAACTCAATTCAGTAGGTCTTAATCTGATCCACAGACTAGCCTTCTGTCCAACTGAATGAACTGCAATGTCCCAAAAACACGCATCGCCGTCTATCTATATACAACCCTCATTATTTTACACATTTCCCCTCAGTCTTCTGGAAGGTTGTGAAGCCTTATTGTAACAGAGCCAGAATCTTTTTTTTAAACCTCACTGTATATGACTGCAAAATAAATATTTTGTATGTTTCCAACTAGTTGTTAACAAATTTGTGAAATGATTGGTAATTGACATCATGGATTGGCTTAGGCTTTTCAAGATTTTTTGACGCCTGTAACTTAACCTCCAATTATCTTCTATAAAAAAGCTATTCAGAATAATTCCAATAAAGTGACCTATGACTTAAGATATGATAATGAAAGAAAGATTTTCATTCATCACTGCATTTGCAGCCAGTGAAGTACTCTTGAAGTGATCACTATTTTAATGTAAGAAATATGGTAAAAAAATTGGAAAAAAAAACAAGTTCCACAAGCAACAATGTGGAAATAAACAGCATTTGGTGATGTGGCCTGAATCATTTCCCTAACTTTTTAAAAAAAATCTTCTATTGGTCCCTTGGGATCAAGGATAACTTTCCTCCACTGGTGTTTAATGGGTTCGGAAATGGTTGGTAAGATTCAACGTATGATTGCCATAAGCTGCTGCGTAGGGCAACTACTTGAAGTGTCTGATAATTGAAACAGTTGGAGGTTTGTGCCTGTTCCCAGTGAAGCTTCTCTATGATTCATGCCTTCTTGAGTCAACCTCCTTTATTTTGGTTGATCACAAAACAAGTAGTCCCAAGAGTCAATGGCGAGGTGTAATCTCTCCAAGGATGCTTTGAGGACATCCCTGAAGAGTTTCTACTGTAATGTAAAGTCCGACCAAAACAGTTGCTTTGGGAGTTTGACGTCAGGAACATATTCTGAATGTTGGAGCTAGTTTTGAGTGATTCATGCTTTGGTGCTGAGCAATCAGCTTAGGAAAGAATGTTGATTTGGAGGATTTTCTGAAGGCAGTGTAATAGTATTTTTCAGGTGCCTACTTTCAGTAGCTTGTTCAAAAAGCTGAAGAATTAGAACACGTCGTTTACCTTATCCTAGTAAATAGTAATCTTTGTCTCAATTTTAGGATCTTTGGTCCTGTAGGATAAAGGCTGAACAGACCCTTTGGAAACAATGATGAATTTAATAACAATACCTACCTTTGCTGAGAAAAAACTCCTATGGAATATGGAAGATGTTCCACATTTTCCAAGATTTCACTGTTGATCTTAGTGGTGGATAGTGCACTGGGCACATTGGAAGAGAGCCGAGTTTTCTGGGTGTTTAATGAAAGTACCTTTACCTCATATACTTCTGAGAAGAAGTCAACTATGGCTTGAAGCTAAGTTTCTCAGTGGCCGTGCACACAAGTGTCATCTGTATACTCAGCTCCGCGACTGAAGGTAGGATAGTTTGGACTGAAGGCAGTATAGATTGATCTGTTTTGTATCTGTCCTGTAAATAATGTCTACCCTTGTGCATCATTTAATGAAAGTGAAGTACAATATTACAGTGAGGAAATAGAGAAAAGTTTTGATTCAACATTTTTTGTTAAACCGAGACTTCAATGTTGGTGGTCCTGCTGGGGAGAATCATAATTTAGAAGCTATCATGAAATACTTGAAGGACAGTAATAAATGTCAGGCAGAAAAATGAGAAGACGATACTCTATAATCCATGACAGTTAACCAAAATATAGTCCAAGAGGAAAGGGCAGGTGATGTTGTTTGTTGCATTTTTGTTTTGAATTCTGGGAGAATGACGGACATATCTGTGATTCCTCTCTGTGGCCAGAAACCGCACTGTGACTCCTGTACCAACTCTTCAACCACTGTGAAGGGACCATTTAGGACAATCCTTCAAATGACTTTCTAACAGCAAAGCAAGTTCTACTATTGTTGATCTAATGAATTGTTTTTGCTTCGGAGTTAGGTTTGAATAGAGCTTCATGTTTCCAGGTACAATGAAAATTATTTGAAAGCAGATCAATTTGTATTCAATGTAAATAAAGAGGATACATTTCTTAGGCAAATATTTGATTGAAAATATTTTGGTCAAATATAATACAACTGGCACTGAATTTACACAAGCAATATTTGTATTTAGATATAATTTAAACAAAGTACTTTGAATATTGTTGATTAGTTGCCAGGATTGGCAAAAAAAAAGTTGAAATACTGTTAATAAAGATAGAACTGGAACTAACAGTTTTGGAGTCTGTAACCTAAAAAAAATCAAGATTAATTTATGGCCAGGTACTTAATAAATTAAGGTAAAGGTATTAGCACTTGAAATAAAATAGCAGAATAGTTGTAACTGAGTTTTAAGTATTTGCCTGTTTTCATCACCAACAAAAAAAATGGCCAGGAATTAGAGAGTTACATTTCTGCTGTGTAGCAGTCATCATGGATGTGCCTAACTGCTCGATTCAAGTGAGGTCCCTTCCACAGAGTCTGCAGACCTTGATATCCATCAGTGTTAGAAAGACCAATATCAAAATTCAAATTGAAGTAACTGAGTTAAAGCTAAAATCATTGCTATAGCTGAATAATGCCTCTTTAGTAGAAAGGTATTTTATTTCAGATAAACTGAATTCTACCTTTTGCTAACATGTAAGACGACCATTAGAATTTCATATGATAGGCACTGCAGATTAGTAAATCACTATAAGCACTATGAAGGGCTCTATTTATTTGTGCGCGACATACAGTTATTAAAATAGGTATTGGCCCGGAAATTTCCACGCTATGCTGTTGTTTAATGTACAAGGGTAATGTACACGAATATTTCCATGCACATTCCAGGTGGTCTGTGCACATCTCCATTTTACCATCTGCCAAGATCCAACATTTCCACCTTTTTTTATACATTAACATGATGTAGACATCACTGGCCAGGCCAGTATTTTTTATCCATTCCTAAACACCCAGAGGACAGTTAAGTGGCAACCACATTGCTGGGAGCCTGGATTCATATAGGCTACATCAGGTAAGGATGGTTGTTACCTTTCCTAAAGGGCATTAATGAACCGAAAGGGTTTTTTGATCATTGTTTCATGGCCATCATTGAACTCCTAATTCCAAATATTTATTGAATTTAAATTCTACCATCTGCCATTGGCAAGATTCAAACCCAGGTATTACCAGGGTCTCTGGATTAATAGCTAAGTGACTAATACCACAAGGCCATCTCACGTAAGTGTCTGTAGATCCTCCTATAAATTCCATTTCATCGCATGCTGCCGGCACATTGCCAACGTCTTTATATGGTATAATTCACTACTAATTATCCACTTTTTATAATTAACTTGACTTGACCTTCTACCAACTCATTCTGATCTCACTTTTGGAAGGCAACTTTATCACCTGACACAGCACATTTTTGCACATTTTCTTGATTTCTTTCAAGTTCCTTCTAATCAGAAAGCCATGGGTCTTCATGTCAGGTGGTATTTCACAGCACATGTTGGCTGAAATTTTGCTAGGCTGGTGAAATTAGTTTTAGAGATGTGGGGATGAGCTTAAAATGCAGTTGGAATATATCAGAGACTCCGTGATATGATTGTAGCTTTGATGAATCATTTGCACCTGAAACCATGGGGAGCAGGCTTCTGGCATTAAGGTGATAATGCATGAATTAAGATTTTAAAATCGGTGACTTAATTAACATTTTTGAAGTATTTTTCTAATTTTGTCAATGGTACACAGGAACCATGAGCTTTCAAATCCCATCTCGGTTAAAAAGCAGTGGAAAAGAGGGGACAATCCATCACTATCTC
The DNA here is from genome assembly GCF_030684315.1 of Stegostoma tigrinum. Classification (NCBI taxonomy): domain Eukaryota; kingdom Metazoa; phylum Chordata; class Chondrichthyes; order Orectolobiformes; family Stegostomatidae; genus Stegostoma; species Stegostoma tigrinum. The sequence goes on along the minus strand of NC_081368.1, from coordinate 56,712,134 downwards.
GGCCTACTATCTGTGGTGGAGGGGAGAGTAGTGTACTAGGGTGACAATGACAAAAGAGGACATAAGGGAGCCTTCACAAATTGAAGGGTAATACTGCGATGGCCATGGATAAATAGTGGAAGTTTCTCCTAAGGGATTGGTCTGAGAAGTGTGTAGGAGAAGGTTGGCTGTACTGAATGTGCAGTACTGGGAGGGTACCTTTTTAACATGACACTGATCCACTGAGACTTTGTGCGCCACTCCCATACCTGAAGAGCCCGCGGAGACTGGATTGTCATTCTGATTTGGGAGAGCATCAAAGGGAACAAAAGTAGAAAGTGCTCGAAAAACTTTGCAGGTCAGACAGCATTTGCAGAGGGAAAGACTTTGGGTCTAGTGACCCTTCAGAGGAACTTTTGTTTGTGTAAGTTCTGGATTTGTTTCTGATTTCCAGCATCTGTAGTTCTTTCCATTTTCCTTTTCAGTTTAGAGTATCAGAGGGGTCTTGACGTATTGCATCAGGAATAGAAAGGTGGGGCACCACTGATTTCCTAGTTGACATGATAAAACTGGGCCTGAAAGTATATTTTCAGTTTTTCTCCAGGTTGGGAATCTCTTTGAAGAAAGACACCTATGCTCACTCAGCATGACCACAGGAGGATCATAACATCAAAATCTGAGAAAAACTGAGCAGTTACTTCACCAAAAGTTACCCAATCTTCTTGGCATAAAGCATCAGTCTGAAAAAAGTCTGAAACCTTCATAAAATATCACTCAATCCTTTATGGATGAAAGCTCAAGTCTCTGGAAAGTCTGAAGAAGGTCCTTACAAAATGGAATGGCATCAGCTTGGCATGGAGCATCTTCTACCTTGTCTACAAGCATAAGGCCATAAGACATAGGAGTGGAAGTAAGGCCCTTCGGCCCATCAAGTCCACTCCGCCATTTAAATCATGGCTGATGGGCATTTCAACACCACTTCCCTGCACTCTCCCCGTAGCCTTTGATTCCTTGTGAGATCAAGAATTTGTCGATCTCTGCCTTGAAGGCATCTAACGTCCCGGCCTCCACTGCACTCCGTGGCAATGAATTCCACAAGCCCACAACTCTCTGGCTGAAGAGATGTCGTCTCATTTCCATTTTAAATTTACCCCCTCTAATTTTAAAGCTGTGCCCATGGGTCCTAGTCTCCCTGCCTAATGGAAGCAAGAATGTCAAATCAATCAGGAATTTTGTTTGGTTTCAGCTATAAATAGGCCCCTTCACGGCTTTACTACTATTGTAGGTAAGTGTTGCTGCAAAATAAGCTTAAACTGAGAGGGTGCTGTCTCCAAAACCCTGTACCTTAATTCTTGATGCTTGAAGCCATTCTAAAATATCAGATCCTGAGGGATCTTGACAGGGTATATGCAGAAAGGAGGTTTCCTATTATATGAAAATGTACAACCAGTTGTCACTTTTTAAAAGTAGGAGGTCACTCACTCAAAGGATCATAAGGCTTTGAAATTTCCTTCCTGAAAAGGTGATGGAAGCAGATTCTTTCCTTGAATACATTTTTTAATAGCAGAGTTGTATGGCTTACTTAAGAGCAAGGGAGTGTAAATCAATAGTGGGAGCAATCTGGATTGAGGTGACAGTCAGATAAGCCACAATCTTATTAAATGGCAGAGCAGGCTTGAGAGCCTGAATGGCTTCCTGCTGCTCCTTGTTTGTATGTTTATAAGAAAATTATTCATGACTAAACACCCTGACTTTCAAGATTACTGATGAATAATTCTGGTCCAGATCATAATCGTTTGCAGTAAGGTCAACTATATCCCATGAGTGAGGAAGCATGTAACTTCAATGGCTTCTTCTTCCACCTGTTTAATTTGCCTGGATTCTCCTTTTGTTCTGGAGATAATATCCTTGATTTCCAGTTAAGAGGTGACATTATATTGCAAAATTTGCTAAGAGTGGCCAAATTTAGTTCCAGTGAAATCATTGGACACCTCATGCTAGACAACATTGTTGTTTACGTTGCCTTCTTCCACCACAACACCAGCATTTCAAAATGATAGTTCCTACCTTTTCTCCAGTTTCAGTACGCTTCCTGTTGGGTTGGGTAAATATCTTTCGGCCTAACCAGGTTTGGTCTGTGCTTTCTGGTTGTGCAAAATCTATCCCTGTTATGCATTTGTGTTCAGGCTACCTTATATTATCGATCACCTACTCCAAATAATCTTCTTTCCATTGATAGTATCAGAGTTTGTCATCAAGTAATCAGGCCTCAAATTAATAAAGGTGTTTACTGGTTCCTTTGGCTGGTGTGATTACTGGATAAAGCAGGCTTGTTCGATAACTAAGCTCTTGTGAAGCCAAAAATGAATATAGAACAGTACTAAGACTGACTGAAACTTTGCTGAGGTTACATCAACACCTTGTGAGAGAAGATAACAAAGTGTGGAGCTGGATGAACACAGTAGGCCAAGCAGCATCTCAGGAGCACAAAAGCTGACATTTCGGGCCTAGACCCTGATGAAAGGTCTAGGCCCGAAACGTCAGCTTTTGTGCTCCTGAGATGCTGCTTGGCCTGCTGTGTTCATCCAGCTCCACACTTTGTTATCTTGGATTCTCCAGCATCTGCAGTTCCCATTATCACCTTGTGAGAGAAGATTGCCTTTGGCACTGAAGATCATTGCATAAGAAAGGCTACTGTTACTGTATTGGAGATCCTGAGCTATTCTGTAACTTAAGGATGCGTGTCTTTCCTAACTTCTTTGCCATCCCTACAATGATTCATCAATGGCATTGTAGAGTGTGGAAGAACTACTTGCCTTGGCTGGTATGACTGTACTGTCACTTCAGAGCATACTTTATTTCACTGGAGGAAGACTTTGAGTGCTGTACACCCCTTTGGATAGGCTCTCAAAGCAATAAATTTGGGAAGCCTTCTCGGGACCTTTGCCTCAAGGTTCTTCAATCTTGCTTCGTTATCATTCAAAGTTGCCTTACTGTTCAAAATTTTCCTCAGAGAACCACCATCTACTCTAGAATGGTATCTCCTCTGCTGCGACCATGTTTTAATATGGGTTGATCTATTTATCAGGCCAGACTTCTAAGTGACCTTTTAAGCAACATTTATTACAATGTGCAAATGAAAGGAAGGCTACAGAGCTGTACTAGTTGCTACCTTCTAATAACACCCTCTCACATGACCATTGAGCATGCTTCGGCTCATCGATATGTTAATAAAATCCTGTGCCTATACTTTCATGATCAGCGGACTGCATTCACGTGCAAAGAGGTGGTAATGTCTCAGCTGTTTACCTCCTTTGCAATCTCCACTCAGGCTTGGCCAGGCATGACTGTACTGTTTTGCCATCCTTTGAGATGAGGTATTGCCAAAGCACAAGAATGCCCAGAGTCTTCACCCTGCCCTGATCTCTGCAGACTCCTGTTCAGTTGCTCGATTGTCAGCTGTTGTTACACAGACTGTGGGACTTTCAGGTCAGTCAGGTGAGAAGGTATTCCTTGAAAGCAGACAGTTGTGAATGCAAGACTCACAGTCCTACAGCATCTACTACAATCAGTGCCTCATCTCCCAAGTTAGCTGTTGAATTAGGCCTGTGCCCTGTAATTACGCAGCTTTCATGTAATTGAATTCAAGCACAAGTGAAAACAAAAGCCTGCTGCAAAAACCTGGCAATCTAAAACAAGCACAAAGACTACTGAAGAAAGTCAGCAGGTTTTGCAGCATCTGTGGAGAGAGAAATAGAATAGCGGCTCAAGACAAGTGCACTCTTCTTCAGAGCTGAAAGATGTTGGAAACATTTTTTAAATACTTTTGACTGAGTTGGAGGAGAACCAGAGGAGCCAATGGTGGAGGAGTCCAGCTTAAAAGACAAAGAGTGTATGAGAAAATGAGATGGAAAATGTGTGTGAAAGGGATGGGGGAGGGGTGGTGAGAATGTGTCCCGTTTACTAACTGTAAACAAGACAAGACTCGGGGTGCAGGGTTTGGGGGTAGAAGATGTTGGAGAAATGGGGAACAGACATATTGAGAATGGTTTCTGAAGTTATGGAATTCAATGTTGAAATCAGTTGTCAAGTGTGAAAGTAGAAACCGAGGTGTTGTTCCTCAAAGATAGAGGAACTGCAGATGCTGGAGAATCTGAGATAACAAGGTGTAGAGCTAGATGAACACAGCAGGCCAAGCAGCATCAGAGGAGCAGGAAAGCTGACATTTTGGTCCTAGACCCACTCATTAATTTAGGCAGGATCTGTGGAGAGAGATAGAGTTAATAGTTCATATTGACGCGTGATTATCAGAACTGGGATAAGTGTGAGATCTTCCAACTCTTAAGAAAGTAGAGGGGCAAAAAAATTGGAAATAGGAGAATAGAACATTAAAGGAAGATGCTTTTTGCACTGATTCAGAAATTGGGAATCCGTTGGATGTGAACAAGTGTCCATTTTGCCCGAAACGTCAGATTTCCTGCTCCTCTGATGCTGCTGGGCCTGCTGTGTTCATCCAGCTCTACACCTTGTTATCTTTGTTATTCCTCAAACTTGGGTTGTGCTCATTGGAACATTGTAGCAAGTAATTGTATTTCTCTGGCTGTTGGATGTCTGAGGAAAGTAACTTATTTTGATGCCACAGTGATCTCCAGCTTTTCACTACAAGCCAGGCCATTGTGTACATATTTGTCAGTTGTTCTTTTGGTCCAAAAGAGCTGGGATGACATTAAATACTGCAGGGGTGTTTCCCTCCGTCAGGGAGTGTGATTTTCACCGTCCTTTTAGTATTTGCTAATGGAATTAATTATACTAAATGCTCAGTGGCAAAAGAAATTGTCTACCATTTTGATTCAACACAGTGAAATATAGAAAAAAAGGTGTATTTTCACAATTTCCAAGGTAATAATCCTAACCCAGCACATCACCACATCAGTTTCCTTTGTTTGAGAGCTCAGTGAGGAACAGCCCAACATCAGAGCCCCCAATTTCATTGCACCTCAAAGATTAGAATAGAATGCTGAAGTTTCCAAAAAGTTAAAATTCTAAACTTATATTCTGTGTGTACTTAAAATCTATAATCAGCGTCATGTTTCACAACAATTTCTATCATGGAAGAGTAAGTCTTACCACAGTTAACAGACATGCATTTTATTTTTTAATAAAAGAGCAAGTGCATTTTCTCAAAGCTGATTACTTCGGGAAAGAGATAGTAGGAACTGCCGATGCTGGAGAATCTGAGATAACACGGTGTGAAGGTGGATGAGCACAGCCGGCCAAGCAGCATCAGAGTTATATTTCGAAACTCGAAACGTCAAACTTTCCTGTTTCTCTGATTCTGCTTGGCTTGCTGCGTTCATCCATCTTCACACCGTGTTATCTTGGGAAAGAGTCCAGGATGGATTTTGAAATTGTGATCAGAGATAATGGGAACTGCAGATGCTGGAGAATCCAAGATAACAAAGTGTGTAGCTGGATGAACACAGCAGGACAAGCAGCATCTCAGGAGCACAAAAGCTGATGAAGGGTCTAGGCCCGAAATGTCAGCTTTTGTGCTCCTGAGATGCTGCTTGTCCTGCTGTGTTGATCCAGCTACATACTTTGTTATCTTGGAGTTTGAAATTTTCTGATTTACTGGTGGGATGGAGGTGGTGTCACTTTAGCTCAAGTGTCACTCTGGAAAATATAGGTCTGAAACCAATAACTGGGCCAATGCAACACCACACCATTGAAGCACCTAGCCCAAACTGTTGAGTTATTTTAATCATCAAATATTAATTGAAATTACTGCATATCAGCATAAAAGAGCAACCAGGTTTTTGGTCATCAGAATTTTTTACATATGCAGATTTAAGGCATGTACCTGAACTAATACAAACCCAGAGAGTGTACACAGTCTATCATCAAACATGCAAGGTGTTGGCTTAGTACAAGGTTTAACATGCAATACATACAGACTTTTGTTTGATAATATAAAATAAGAATGAGTAAGTGAACTGCTGCGACTGTAGCATGTTAGAGCTAAGACACACCATTCTCAGTTCTATAGCAAAAATACGCACAACGTCATCTTCCAGGCATGTGTCAAAATTATTAGTCAATATAAAAATATTTTACAAAATTTGAGGCCCATGATATTGATGCCAGTGTAATCAAGAAATTGGGAGCCGTCCATAATATAGCTTTATGTTCATGCAGATTTCCATTAATGTTTCTAATTATACAATCTAACTGTGACAAGTTCAATACTACGATAGAGATCTTCTTAAGATCAGAGGCATCAGACTCTCCGTTAACAGCTTGTACAGTTTACTTTACTCAGAGCTCACCTCATACTGCCTTATATCTGATCAATTGTGAAATCCTGGAATGCCACAATAAAATCTCTCTGCGACTTAAAGTCATTAGTTGTGCCATCTGCAAGCTTATTTCATCACACTTTTCAGAGGAAGGCTAATCAAGTGCAATGCTAGACCAATTAATTACTTTGACCTGTTCTGAATTTCTTAAGTTACCAAATCTGATTGCTAATTTGCATCATCCATGCGACTTAGTCAACAAAGCGTGCTGCAGACAAACAAAAGACACTTTGAAGCTACTGTTTGAGTAGAATAACATTGAACTTCTGGAAATCTCAAGAAAAGGTAACACATAATTGATTTGTTCAGCAAATAATCCTGCAGCCTGTGATCAATGAGATATCATTGGCCAAAACATTGTTCAAGAGGATATTTTTAAAAAAATATTTTAAATTATTCTTTCTGTGGAAAGGCTTCTGACATTATAGAAACATTTTGAAAAATACTTACCACGAGTTAGCAATTTTAACTGTAGCTCTAATTCCCAGAGCAGACAAAGCTTTACTCTGTAGCTGAGAGCATAAAATTTGACCTGGGAGTGTTTGATGCAAACATTTAAGATGGGAAGATTTCCATCCTGAACCACTGACCAGTGCTCAAGTGAAACAAAGGGAGGCAGAGCAAGAAAACCATGGAGAGAGATGGCAAGACGAGTGCAGTAGGAATGAGTGACCTGGTAACACTCATCAACTTGGTTCATGCAAGAATAGATGTTATAACACATCTTCAAACTCCAGCACTTTAGTAACCAGTGAATCTATGTCAGTCATTAAAAGAAATTCTTCATGATGGCACACAGACACCAATATGCTATTTAACTACTTGCTATAAAATTCACTGCTGTTAACTACCAAATTTTGTCTTGTAAATATTTTATTTAATTAGATTAAAACAATTTTTGACTGAATTCAGTAAGGCATAAACAAAATGGAACTGAACATTAGATGCTTTAATATACCCACTCAACCAAATTGGGCTTCAGCAATGAAATGGTTAGATGTATGTGTATTATTCATCCAACTTCCATTACTCTTCACGCCAGGTCTGTCAGGAGAGGTGACATCTTTTCGATTTCAGGCAGAACCTCAAAGGAAAATATGATACCTTGATAAGATTGTTTCCAACTGGTCAAACCCATATGCCTACATTGATGATGGATTCACAGTCAAAGAATAGTATATTCTGAATAGAATTTATCAAGAACCAAGTTCAACTTGTCAAATGTGAATCCTTTGAAAGAAAACTACCACAGATGTTGTAAATGTCAAATAATAATAGAGGATTCATAAGTTGTGCAACATGTCTGGCAGCTGGTCTTGACCTGAAATCTTACATTGTTTCCCTTTATTCTAATTCTGTCATATCTGCCTAGTACTCTGTGATCTTAGTTATGGATACGTTAAATTTCCACAGCTGGCACAGTCTTTTTCTGTCTACATGACCACTGACCCTGGCATATAATCTAGCTCTTCCTGACTGACAATTATTTTGTTGACCTCTGGTGCTGCACCTGTGCCATTAAGGTGCTATTGTTGAAGACAGATAGGGCAAGAATTGACATGGCAATGGCTGGCAGTTAACATTAGAAACTTGTACCTGATCCATAAGAAAATCAATGATTATATTAACAAAACTACCCTTTACAATTGAACCCCCACCTCATCAGAGGAAAGCTGCAGGCAAGAAATGATTTCTGAATAAGGGTCTAAGCCCGAAATGTCATCTTTCCTGCTCCTTTGATGCTGCTTGGCCTATTGTATTCATCCAGCTCTACACCTTGTTATCTCTAGAAAAGAAATGGAACGAAATCCTAATGTCTGGCATTTTCAACGCATTAACTATGAGGTACACATCATGTTATTAACATATTATATTATTTTCAGTTGAAATGGAACATTGTAGCATTGGCAAGGGAACCGATTGAACAGATCCCCAATATTATTTTGCTATCAAACTGCCTTCCTCTTAGCCAAAACAGATGGAAAATTCAGTCCTAGATTCAGACAACATTTGTCTTTCTATTTAGAATTGTTACACACCTGTTCCTTGTCTGTACTGGCCTACACTTACACTTACACAAAAAAAAGTTGCTGAAAGTTGAATATATATTTTCTCAAAAGAGAAAATGACTTCACTCATATCATGTAATTATGTTCATAGTTAGAAATACAAGTATCAGTAAAATGAGTATCTAACTGAAATGAAGTTTTAGGTTTCTCCCTCCTACCTTGTTAAGTGAACTTATCATCATTGTATGCGTGACAAAATAAGTGCCCTGTTTTAATTTCCACCTCAGCTTCATGGTGTGAGAGCTCTTTCATCTATTAAATACTGCAATTTGAATGTCACCAAGTTCACCACAAAATAATGAGTCCAGGAGGAGAGCTTTTGTTACTTCAAATGAAAGGCTTTGTATGTATTCTTGTTAAAATGTCATTTTCTCTGTATCATTGTGTAATTAGACTTCACTGTGAAATATTGTAGTTCTGCAAACACAGGATCATTGAATCTCTCATTTCTCTTAATGCTTCAATTTTTAAAATGGTACTTCATTGAGAGTTGATTTTATGCAAGCGTCAGCCTCTCCTAATGGGAAGAAACTCATGAAAATGTCAGATTTATACAAACGTGACACTGCATAATTTTCAGTGAAGATAGCATTAATTTGACTTAGAGAAAAAATTCACAAATTTAAATATATTGAACTATGATGATTTTATTCATAATCAGTGCAGTCAGAAATTATTTGGGTGCATTCATTATAACAAGGTTTTAATAGACTTTTCAGATATGGTTGCATAATATAGGTTTTTTTCATGTATTAGTATTAGTCGAAGCTGAGAAAGGCCTGGAAAACCCTACTATTTAGATAACACACTTAGTTCATACCCTTGGAATCAAGCTTTAAATCATGTTTGAATTTAACGTGCTTTAACATCCTGGTAATGTGTTTGAGGACAGATGGTGAGATTCTGCTCGCCCCTTAAGAGCACTAGTATCCACAGCTACACTCTCTACAATCTGAAAATTTGTGACTGTATACTGAGATTGCATAAATTCAGTCTGATCTTCCACTGAAGTAATCTAACATTGGGTGGCATCTGCTTGAACTGCAGTGAGAGCTAAGGAATTAGCCACCTTCTGCAGCAAAACGATTGAGACCATTTCTTATTTTGAAGAGGCTACCATTTCCACGCTGGAAAGGATGAACTCGAAAATCTGCATAAAGCAGTGTGCAGGTCAGGCATCAAGCTTCTCCATGTTATTTGACAATGTCACCAGGCTTTCTGCAAGATCTGCCGGCACAGCATGTATTTAACTGCACATGCACAAAAAGTTTTTCTGCACCGTGACCAAATTAAGCCTCTATTTGTATTGTCCGGAGCAAAACCCATGCCTGGCATCACCATTTGGGTGATCAGGTGCCTATGCTACTTTTTCCACCTGCACTATCTGCAATTTATATACACTCAAGTTCTAACCACATGCAGATCCTACTCCTTGAGAACCCTCTTAAATATGGTTAGCATCAGTGTCAGAGTTGATGGCTAGATTGTGAAGGCAAGTGATGATAATCGGTAATCATCACTGTCTTCTTTCTCCTCTGTTTAATAAGGGGATTTAATAGGGAAGTATTAATGAAGAATGGTGAGACGGCCTGCAGCTTACATATCAACTGAATTGCAGGATTTGGGGAAGTGTGATGTGAAAGGAAGGATTAACTATGAAGATGCTTTCACTTTCAACTGTCGTAGTCTTGCCATTGACCACAACCCAGCCATAGCCACTAAAAGGTCAGTAATCGCCATTCCTTGCACTGGAATGAGAAAATGCATCCTTGCTGTTCCCTCAATTGCTGTGTGTGCAAGCTGTGTTGAGTGAATATCACTCTTACAGCAGTACAAGTGTGCGCAGGTGAGGTGAAAGTGTAACTGAAGGTGTGGAATTATGGTTTGTTAATGATGGAGATGACCATGAGTGAGTGATGGAGAGTAATGTATTAAGCAGAGTGTAAGGTTGATAATGTGGATGGGGCAAAGATTTTGAAGATCCATTCAATGGCTTCAAATACTTGTGTGAGATTATTAAATTCTTACAGTCCCCCATTCAGGACTCTGTAGTCGTCGCTACAATAGTTCTCCATTTCCATTGGCTTTGAAGGCCTACTGTTTCTCTCTGAAGAGCAAGCTTCTTTGTCCCACCTGACTGCATAGAGGTCTCGAAATCTTTATCCTAGCATGTCCTTTCCTTCCAATGTCCCATGTCAAAATTTATTTCAGAATGGCCTTCAGTACCTGGTCCAGTTGATATGCATCTCAATTTGAGTTGCCCAGCTTAGCTTTAACTAATTTCTCACTGTTCTGAATATCCTGTTCAGGAATGCAGCCACTCAACTGTGTGTTAGTGTTGGGTGCTTGCTGCAATCATGTTTGAGAGTAGGAAGCATGAATTTTACAATCTGTGTTGGAACAAGGAGAATTGGATAATTGTGGGGCCTCTGTTCCCAGACAATCAAATTTCATGATCCAAGCTTTCAATTGCCAGCTAACAAATTCAAGGATATTTTCATTCTTTGGCTTTGGACCCTGGTACAGATCAAACCACAAAAAAAAATTATGAATTGTTATATTTGAATTTCTCACACTGACAGGTTAGTAAAAAATCAAATGGATGATGCATCTGTTAGTAAACTTTATTGAGATCAAATTTACAATTTAAGTATTTATCAGTCCAATATAATCTCAGTGTGAGAATATTTTTATTCGGAAGGACCACTGATATGAAACATATATAAAGTGCTTATGGTATACCATTATTTGAAAAACAAAATAACATATACATCCAAAATTAAATTTCACTGCTTCAATTATGGCCAATCTGCTATCATAAGCAGGCTTGACAAAGACGTCAAGCAAATATACCAGAGTGTGGAGTTGGCGAAACACAACAGGCCAGGCTGCATCAGAGGAGCAGGAAAGCTGACGTTTCGGGTGGGGACCCTTCTTCAGAAGGATGGTCCCAACCTAAAACGTCAGCTTTCCTGTTCTTCTGATGCTGCCTGGCCTGTTGTGTTCCTTCAGCTTCACACTGTGTCATCTCTGACTCTAGCATCGGCAGTTCTTAACATCTCTAAACAAATATACCAGTAAGGTTTTACATGTTACTCTGTTGCAAAAGTTATTTGGCCAATGTCGCTGTTGTTCACCTTTCATTTAGTCTTTGATATCACCAACTTGGCTCTGCTGCAGGTTACATATGAGAGAGAAAACAAAAATACAGTATTATGCAATTGAGTGGGAATAATGGGAGGGCATTGGTTGGAACATAAGCACTGACATGGAGTGTTACGGGCTAAATAGTTTGTTATTATGATTATTCTCTCTAATTGTACATCATAAATGATCCTTTCCTGGTTAGAATCCATTTCAGCAGGCTCTTTACACTATAGGGTAGCAATTTAGTTGCTGCAGAGTGTTACTTTGCAAAACAAAATCTTTTGATTGTCAGCATGCAAAGGAATTGTCACAATCAGTTATGTTTTATCTCCACTATGAGCATTGTATTTTGAAATTTATTATTTTGGAGACCCATTAGAGGAAGAAGGAAAGATGAGCTAACGTTACGTTCACTGCCTTCAAGAGATAATTACATGGTCATAAAGCTTAGAAGCCTGCAGATCTGAATTTACAAAGGTTTGAATCTTATACTGAAGTGGCGAGGTGCCCGTTTTGTTGAGTGTCAGGAAGAGTTTCTCTCTACGAGGCATCGCAAAATCTCTCACCATATCTTGCCAAGCTCACTTTATTTACGACCAAGTCTGCCCCTATGGTGCCACTCGTGCCCGTTTCCGGAGCCATTCTACCATGTGTTATTCCTGAAATAATTTGCCACTCATTGGATACCTGCCAAAAGATCAGCAACTCTGCCGTCCTCATCAAATGTAAAAGGCTGCTGCACAAGCATTGGCCACCTGGTTATGTCCTTCACCAGCAGTGCAATTGCACAGTAGTCGCAATGCTGGCATAGCTGACACTTCCTCCCATGTAGAACTCCATTCTTTTAATCTAGTCACTGTGTTATCACGAGACCATGTAATTTGTTTCCCGTTACCTACATCCCATCTAAATATCCTCTCATAGTTATCACTAGTCAGCCCCCTCATCCCACAGTTTACCAAAACTTGTCAGTGGAGACTGGAGGTACTGTGGGTTAGAGGTCAGAGCCTTGTAAGTGAATTTTGAATGTTCTGTTTGGTGTGGGGTGGGTGATGTTGTGCCTGTATAAAAGGTCAGAAGAATAGATTAAAGATGTCACAGTAAGATTCATACAGAATTGTATTCATGGAAATGTAAGGCCCTACATGCATATTGGATCCCGTCAGGGAGATGCTAGATGATTGTGGGGTGGCTTGCAGATTGTGATAAGCTAATTCCCTTTTGATTCATTCAATCCTCACAGTAGTTCAGTTAGCAGATTGCAAGAGGTCTTCAAACACTTTGACCAGGGTTAAATTATGAGTGATTGATAGAACCACACAGCCTGAGTTTAATAAAGTGTTGACACTCCTTCTTGGATGGTTGCACACATTCAATCTATCTTCCCTCCAGCAGGATTTGCTCCTATTTTTGATTCATGAATAAAATCCATATGAACCTGTCTAAACACAGTAACACTGCTCTAACTTCATGGACCCCAAGGGGAATCCAGCTCCTTTCTTACATCATTATTCAAAGTTGATAAAAGAATGAAAATTAAATGATTTACATACTGACAACAGAATAAGATGTGTTCTGAAGCGTGTGAATGCAATTTTATTCCTTTGCTACTTTAGAGAATATCAAACTCTATGACATGAACTATGCATTGCCAAATTATTTTGAAAATAACCGCATTTTGGATCTCTTACTGTTTGAAATAACTGGTTCTTTAAAATAATGCAGAAGAAAAGGTTCACAATTTGTCAGATCTCATATTAGTTTTCATTTTTCTCGGCAGGTGGTGGGTGAATGATTTAGTCTTCTACTGAGAACCACAAGTGGAGGCTTAACATATGCAACATCTGATTTTATTGGATCTGTGCTGATTATCCGTCCATTTCTTACTGTACAAAAAAACATCTTTTTAATACAGAGATTGTAAGAACTGCAGATGCTGGAGTGAAAGATAACACGTTATGGAGCTGAAGGAACCCAACAGGCCAGCCAGCATCAGAGGAGCAGGAACGTTCACATTTCGGGCCAGGACCCCCATTTCTGAAGAACGGTCCCGGCCAGAAACGTCAGCTTTCCTGCTCCTGTGATTCTTCCTGGCCTGCTGTGTTCCTCCAGCTCTACAGTGTAATATCTTTTCAATGCATACCTAATGAGGAGGCATCTTTTACTCTGATAGTCAATTTGCACATTTAAGCATACAGTAAAATAGTGTAAAAATATTGTTAGCAAAAATCCTGCTGAATTTTCTAAATACAGTCAAGTTTATCACAAACGGCAATGGACACTCAACACAGCACATTACCCTATGAAGGCAAAGGTTCTTTACCATTGATATTCGATTCTAATTAGTGATTGAGCTTGGCAAAAGATAAAAGAAAGGTTTACACTTATGTAACACTTTTTGTGACCATGAGACATCTCAATACACCTTAAAGGCAATAAAGTTTAGTCAGAAACTATATGGCCAAGTTTTTTCACAATAAATTTCCACAAGCAGCAATATGATAATGTCCTATTTTAATTTTTGATATTGATTAAGCGATGAAAATTGGCCAGGACACTGCAGATAAAATCTCTGATTTTCTTCACAATACTACTTTGGAATTTTTATCTTCACAGATGGATTGTTTGTTTAACATTTCAGTTAAAAGAATACCCTGACAGTACTGCACTGGATTGTTTATATTTCCTGGCAATAGCCAAATGGATTCTCAATTTAATGCTTCAGCCTAGTGAGCACACTTTGAACATATAAGGGATGAATTGGTCTATGGGGTTTGGTAGAGCGAGAGGGTTGGTGAAGAATGGCCCAGTTAGTGTCTTATGTACCCATTGTATTGTGTGGTTGGGTGGTGGTTGGAGAGGAGATCAGCACATAAGACAGACCCTGGACTGGGGCTTCAAGTCTGAACCTTACAACTCAGAGATAAGCACAAACTAGGCCTTACTTTGTCAAGGATGAAAGGAAGGCTGTGTTTTGTGAGCAGGCCAAGGATACCTGAACATAAATTGATTCCGATAGGAAGAAAGCATTTGGATGATGGACAAGAAAATATTGGAAGTAGTCAGGAGAACAGATGGCATTTTTAGCAAGAAAAACAGAGTTAATGTTTCAGTTCAGTGACCTGTCCTCAGAGTTTGCAGAGGTTACAGATGAAACAGGTTTGATTTAAATACTGATACAGGAGATAACTCAAAGCAAAAAAGAGTCATTTTATTATACAACGCAGGAGTGTTTAAGAGGTGAAAGGGGTAATGGATTAGGTAGCAATGGTATATATGAAGACACAAGGAACAAAGTGTGAATACAGAGAACATGCGTGATGCAACAACAGAAACATTATCAACATTTGCTATCTGAGAAATTGGGAGCAGTGGTTATGATGTGAATTCATTAAACCAAGTTCTGAGCTTGGAAGGCTGTAAATTGCCTAATCAAAAGATGAAATGCAGCTCCTTGAATTTCTGTTGGAACTCATTAGAATAGTGTAGGAGGTCAGAATGAGAAGCAGGAGTAAAATGACAAGTGACAATTGTGGACTCAACAGAGATGTATTGCAAATTGACCAAATGGTGTAATGAAAACAGATATAACAAAAATTGAGAAATTAGCTGGTTGGAGTAAATTCCTTCCCGGAGATCAAGTCAGAGAAAGAGTAAACATGTCAGTGAGTTTGCTTGTACATGGCTTACCCACAGAATCAGAGATGGAGGAATTGAGAAAGGAAATAGAAAGGGAATAGAAAGGGATCATAAAAGCAAAAGGACAAATGAGGTTGGAAGAAAAGTTGACCAATTGTTTCAGCAAAAAGCTTGGGTTCTTTTCCTGTAGCTAGAATTGTATGTTGGACAATCTGTTGTATTGAATTTGCCTCTGTCAAGAGTGTATTACTGGATGCTACAATATTGGAATAGTTGTTGATTAGTAGTTAAATAATCTGTCATTCTGTTAAGTATTCCAGTAAAATTCTTATTCCAATTCTTCTTTCTTTTGTTTGCATTTTAACCGTAGAATAAAAATAAAGTGAATTTTCCTCCAAGCCTTGAAGTTTGACAATTGAATTGCATCGGGAATACAACTTGCCTTTAAAAATAAGAAAAAGTTGGTATCCAGGCTATCTTAGTGGCATATTTTGAGGGGGTTTGGTCTGGCCCATCACACCAGTCTGATGAGTGTTTTCAGCATCTTGTGTTTTTAATTCTTATAAAAATTGTTTTAGTGTTATATGTTTAACTAGTGCAAGTTAATTAGTGTTCCTGCAATCAATAACCAGGCCATCTATTTTCTCAACAATTTAAATTTGTCCATTGTTAGCTCTGAGCTTGAAACTTTCTTAAGGTAATGGCACCCACAAAAGAGGAATCCTTGCAATATGCTATCAATCAGATTAGCTGAAATTCTATGAAACCAGGCTTGCCTTCATAATCAAAATGCATAGAATGTGAGGGAACAGCAGGAGGAAAATCAAAAGTTGAAATTAACTTACAAAAGGCTTTTCATATAAGGGGAGGTTGCAAGGGTTCAGAGAGGCTCTAAGAACTCTGCTTGCTAGAGGTAGTCAAATTATTCAATGGATAAGTGTATTTAAAAGGTAAGCTTTTAAGAACAGAAGCAAGGTTAGTTCTATTGAGAGAATCAACAATAAAATGAAAAAGAAAATTTGTGGTGGAGGCTCATCGGCAGACATGCTGGAATCAATAAAAAGGAAAGCAAACCTACCAATTATCATAAAGATCAGGTTGCCTAAGCTCCTGGAATTATTGCTATAGTAGCAAGCTGCCTGCAATGAACTGAACTAATTATGTTTTAATATATCCAACAGAACATTTTGTTCAAAGCTGTTAACTATGGACCAATTCCAATCTAAACTAACCATCTTGACTTTATCTCGAATGTGTAAAATTAAAAATAACATTAAATTGGAAATAAATTGAGGCAGCCAGACAGTGTTGCTGCAACATTTGAGAAACATCTTTGGTCTGCATATTGCAAAAAAAAAGGCATAGGAGAAAAGGTGAAAATAAAAGCTTTGCCAGATTAAAGACAGAATAAAGGAAGTATCATCATCAGGGAACCTTGTAGAA
The DNA here is from genome assembly GCF_030684315.1 of Stegostoma tigrinum. Taxonomy (NCBI): domain Eukaryota; kingdom Metazoa; phylum Chordata; class Chondrichthyes; order Orectolobiformes; family Stegostomatidae; genus Stegostoma; species Stegostoma tigrinum. The sequence continues at coordinate 56,695,501 of NC_081368.1, read as the reverse complement.
AATGGACACTTCTCTCTGCAAGAAGAGGCAGAAAGGTAAAGTGATTAAGGCACTTAAAGTGTTTGTTTAAAGGGAAGGATTCTTAAAGTGAGTTAAGATATTTTAAAAAAAAGGTTATAACCTTTAAATATTTTCATGTATTTGATGACAATTTTCAAATATGCCTGGGATCTGTTCCTTGAGCATCAATACTAACTAGCTCCTCTGCTCCCCACCCTCCTCTGTCAGCTTCCCTGATTCCTTTCCCTCCAGCTCCCTATCATGCCGATGTGTCAAACAATCTAAATATCAGGAATTTTTAAAACGGAAGTTGATTACTTAATTAACTCATACAACAAGGCAACTTGCATTGTTGATCAGCAGTGCTTAGTCAAGAGGGCATATATCTTGGTGTATAGCACTGTGCTACATTAATTATGAAGGAGAGTAACTGTATTTGAGAGGGGGAGATATGATAAAGCCTGAATGGGAACTGAGTAGTACAGGAAGGGGTTTTGCCCATCGTCTGGAGCACCCTGGCTTCAAGGCAAGAACTGTGTATGAGCATACTTTTGGGAAGGTTGGGGGTTTTGGAGGGGGGTGCGAGACGGAGTTGAAGGTCTGAAGCCTATGGCTCCACGGCACTTGCTGTCGCCTTCCATTGTACTAGAAATTGAAAGCATGCAACAAGAAGGAAAACAGCTACAAGTACACCTGGAGTGGGTGGGCAAAGTGTCTCAATCTGTGTAGAAATGAGCTGCAAGACCACTGATGTAAGGCATTTTGAAGGGAAACAACATGAGTCAAAGACCCATTCACTGTACAGGGTACAGATTTGCAGGATTCATCTGATAATCCTAATGCATTGAATCCCTATATGCTGCACGCTCCTCTTTTCATGACAGGGAATGATGCTGGGTGTGGTGAGAAAAGAGGATGGAATGAGGGTAATGAAGAAGAAAACTGTTTGGGAGGCAAGGTGTGGATAAAGGAGGCCAGGAAGTCACAGGAACAATAGAGCAGGAGAATAACAAACAAAAAAAAAATTTCCAATGAAAGCACTTTTCAGTGATGAAGTCTTGATCTTATTGCTGATAGCTACCCTGTCAACAGGTTTACCTAATATGATGCTATTGATATAGATGTGATTACAAGTCCTTATTTATGGAATGTAAAAATCAGAGCAAGATGATGGCAAATAGGCAAAAAAAAATAAAGTAATGGTTCACACTATTTCAGGAATCTGAATGATGTGGCCATTAAAGTATGCTCTTCTGAAACCCACTAAGCCACACAAAGGCTTCTGGATATCAGATTGCCTGAAGTTGTGGTATCTCAATGCTGGTGACTGTTTTAATGTTTACCACTATTGGGAAAGAATATCTGGATCATTGAGAGACTGAGGCAGATTGGGAAATACTTTATTGAACACCTAGTGATTGGTGAATTGTGCTTGCAGGATACCCAGCTGTATCAGGATAACCGAGATGCTCTCATTGGTCTGCTATTTTGTCCCTGAACTCCCTTGGCTAGATGTTCTAAATTTTGGATTTTTTTTTATTCACAGCTAATCAGCAACCTGCTCTCCTGTGGCTTCTTGATTCTTTCTGGTTGATTTGTGCTCCAAGTTCTTTCTCCAGCTCAGAGAATTTAATTGCAGATCTCGAGCATTGTTTCTCCTGCAGGTTCTCTCTCTCTCTGACTTCCATGCTGATTCCCTGCTTTTATCTATTAGTCTTCAGCACTGCTTTCTTTCAGGCTCATTTTCTGATTGATGATCTAAATGACAGATGGGAGACGATAAGATGGTGCCATGATCAATTGTGCACTTGGACAAATGAACCACTCAAATTCTTTGCGAGCACACTAAGAGTAATGCTCACATGAGCTTGAGAATGATATGAAAACCTAGGAATCTTTTCAGTTGTGATGTAATATGTGTGATTTACATACATATCATTTATTACTGAGTTTGAAATTTGAACTAGTGGATGTGCATTTCAGTTTATGTATATGAGGGGATTTAATGATTAAATTGTCAGTATTTCTAAAGTCTTTTTTTAAATTAGTCACTGGAATGAGAACGGAACTTTGTTTGCATTATGAGAGTTTATGATTGGAGAACAGAGTAAATATTGAAAAACATTTACTTGCTTTTGGTTTTTAAGAATGCATTTTACTTTTGCTTAGGGAGAAACACAACTTGGAATTCTACCGCAAAAATAGAAATTGTTGGGAGAAATTCATCAGGTCTGAAAGTATCTGTGGAGTGAAAGCTAGGTAAATGTTTCAAGTTAACTCTGATTTCTTTTCACAGATACTGCCAAATCTGTTGTGTTTCTCCAGCAATTCCATTTTTGTTTCAGATCCTCAACATCTGCAGCACTTTGTTCTATATCAGCTTCGAAAGCTTTTGATTATAGTTTGCAGATGTCCTGGTTGAAATTAGATGTAAGAAACAGTTTCTTTTTTTCTAGAGAATGGAACTTGTTCAGAAAAGTCAGGAGACAAGTTATCTCAGTTTAAAAGTTTTAGTTTGAAATTTCTAGACTAGAAGTGTTTGGATAGAATTGAAAGTGTTATTTCAAGCTGGGAAAATTTAAACTCAGCTGTGAGATTAATGAAGAAAAAGGTCTATCTAACTCTTAAGAACATGCTCGTAACAAACAGCTAAGCCAAAGCTAAAGATCTGATGTCTCTAATATGAGTATTGAAAAAGTAACGGGATAAATGGATTCTTTTTACTGCTCATTTCAATTTTTTTTCAAATTGTATTCAATATAATTTCCGAGGCATATCTTATTTTACTTTCACTTCTTTTACATAATTATGGTTTAATTTATTGTTAAACCCAAATTTACAGCATTGTACATGGTGTTTCAGAGAAAAACCACCTCATTAAATAAAAACGAAACAAACCAGATAACTCTGGGGCCTGAAATGTCCAGTAATAATATTACTTTGGATCATAAATGCTGTAATGTCTGATCAGCAATTAAACCACATCCCTGTGGAAATTTCAAAGGATCTACAAAAATATTGTTCAGCTGGTAATCTTCCAAAAGAAATTTGTATCACCTGAGGCCACATGTTGGAATTTGTGACTGCTACTTCTCATTTTCCACCAAGGCAGATGAACATTAGATGATGATTCATGCCCTCTGAAGTTGGTATTTTGAGTTGAAGTGATCCTGTCAACAAATTGGCAGAGGTTCAAGTCTGATACAGCCACCTGATATTATCTGAATACACGATTCCATATTTTGGGAATAGGATATGCCTTGACAAGTAAAACACAAATGCTGAATGCATCACTTTCATCAGCTAAAATTCCAAATCCAGTGTCTGATATCTTATATGAGTTGTAAGTTTATGTACAAGTGCAAGAAATGACCTAATTAAAAGTTTCTGTCATGCAAGAGAATATCTGACTTTAGGTTTTGGAAGCATAGCTCTATGAATAAAAAAAAGTTACTGGAAGTGACTTGTTAGCATTGACAATATGCATTCCCAACACCATCAAACCTTGGAACAGTAAATTACTTGCATGTAGAATAACTGAAAATTGCTGACATTGCATCAGTAAGTTATACTTGTTATACTCCTAAAATCATCAAACAATAGGGAAATTAGAAAATTGACATATTCTGATCCTGGGTGAGTTTCCCAAAGTTATTACAGCTCTAGGTGGAATACTCCAAATTGTCACACTCCCATTGAGAAGGGACAAATTGGTTTTCCTTCCATTTTCACCTGACCTCCTAGTTAGTTACCACAAGGTTAATTCATAAATTATCCACTCCCATGTGAATACATTTTTCCCAGATTAAATAAATTTGTGTTTTTAAAGACAATTTGAAAACTAACCTTTCAAGAGTTAAAAAAATGAAGATTATTTGTTACTCAGTGCAGGATAAAATAATAAAAGAGACGTATACCCACAAGATTAGAAATGAGAAGAGAGTCGAAATAGATAAAAGTTAAGAGGTACACTATTCATGCTTTGGGTGATCCTTGAAGAGTAATTAATGTAACATTGATAGTCGAACAGTTGATTTTAAGGTTCTTGATTTTGCAGGTTGCTTGAAATTCTTTTGCACAATCTACTTTTGATTGGCTTGTTTGTTTCCAGCGCTCAAAGAGAGAATCATTTCCAGTCACTTTCGTTGTGTAAGTTGTCTTTAAATAAACTTCTCCAATGTACTGTAAACACATCTTATGAAATATCCAAGGAGTGGCCAAAGTATAGCAGTTCAACCTTGAAAATGACTCAACTACATACTTAATGTTATCAATGTGTAGATCAAGGAAACATTTAGGTCATTGTGTGAGTTGGATAATCTGCTTTGCATTACAGATGTAATCATCTTGGCACCTTACTTTATCTCACTTCAAGATCATACCCTTGTAACCTGAATGAATGATTTATTTATTGTCACTTGCATTTTACAGTGAATAATACAGTGAAAAGCTTCAACAGTTGTCACAATGCAACACCATTTTGGCTAGTTTAAGAATAAAAAGGATAAAAGATATAACTGAAAGAGAGTCTTGAGCCCTGAGATGCCTCACTAGCTATTTGATAAGTACACACTGAGACATAGTGCTGCTGTCTCTAATGGATTATGACAAATCATTTCCAGTGGTTTATGATGTCATTCAATGATGAATTTCTTGCTAAATAAGTAGGTGTCAAAACACATGATGCCAAAAGCTGCAGCTAATTTCTCACTATATATTGGAATTGTTGGCTGGCATACATGACAGAGTTTTCAAAATAATAGTAATAGGTGTTTCATCCTGAAGGGGATGTGTGCGTAAGCCTTTTTGTGATGTGTCCATGAGGAACGTGGCTTTCTTAAGATCATAGTATAGTAAGTAAAGATTGCTGACTGAACCTGTTTGATAGAATCAAAGACATATTCATGGTCATTTTTCCATTCACAGGGGATATTTTTCCTAAGCATATCTGTCAGTGGCGATATCCACTGTGTCCACAAAGTTGAGAACATATATTCTTTATCCTGTGGCATTGACTTTTATTTAACATTCTTAAACTTACCAGGACAAGGATGACCTCTGTAAGTGGAATAAATAGATCTGTAGAAGTGTATCTCTCTGATGTTAACCTGACAATTTGCGTTGTTTAATTATCAATCTATGTTGAGGTGCTATTGCCATAGGTGAAGATTTTTATGAAGTCCTGTCCTTGATAGGGTGGCATGAGGGCTCAGTGGTTAGCAGCAGGGATTCAGGCTTGATTCTACCCTCTGCCAACCATCTGTGTGGAGTTTGCACATTCTTCCAATGTCTGTGTGGGGTTTCTGCTGAGTGCTCCAGTTTAATCCCACGGTCCAAAGATGTGCAGGCTGGGTGAATTGGCCATGCTAAATTGCTCACAGTGTTCAGGGATGGAAAGATTAGGTGGGCTATAAGGATGGATCTGGGTGGGATGCTTTGAGGGTCAGTGTGGACTTGTTGGGCCAAGGGGCCTATTTCCACACTGTAGGGATTCTACAATTGTGATTTACTAATTACCATATCATAATTAGCGGTGTTGTCACCAGACTATTAGACCAGTGATTCAGGTAATGTTCTGGGATTTTGAGTTCAAATCCTGCTGCGGCAGATGATGAAATTTAAATTGAAGATTGGAATTAAGAACCTAATGATGAATGTTATTGATTATCAGGGTGACAAGACAATGGCTTTAACGTGTGTATTTGGTCCTTTTTTTGAACAAAGAAAGGTTGGGACAGAGGTACTGAGCAGTCTGCCTCAAAGCTAATAAAGTAAACAACTTGTGAGGCCTTGTGTTTTGGAACAATAAGTTGGAACAACAGAAGCAGCCTGAAAGGGTGGTTTCAAGTTCCCAGAGAACCAGGATTTTTGGGTTTAGCTTTCCACAGTTTTTGGGGTCTTGAAGCTTTTGTTCCTCTCCCTGTTACAGCTAATAGTTTGGCTTCTCATCACAAGGATGTGTTTATGGAACGTTACTACATTGGAGCAGTTAATTAGTAGTAGTTAATATATTTATTATGATGTTATTTATTTCGTTACATTTACAGTTATGCCCTTTTTTATTTTTATTTTGTCTGCATTTTAACTATAGTGTATGATTAAAGTGTGTTTTGCTTCAAGGTTGGTAGTTTGACCAATCAAGTGGCATCTGGAATCCAATGCCTGGCACTTGCCTGAAAAATAAGAACAAATTAGGTTCTAGGTTGTCTCATTGACATGTTTTGAGAGGCCATGATCTGCTCCATAACATGAGGAAAAACCCATCTGGTTCATTAATGCCTTTTAGGGAGGGGAATTATTACCCTTACCTGGTCTGACCTACATGTGACTCCAGATCTACAGCAATGTGGTTAACTCTTAATTATCCCAGGATGGGCAATAAATGTTGGGCCAGCCAGCAAAACCCATGTCCCATAAACCCCTATACACTTGCATTCCCTATGTGGATGGCATATAAGCCCTCTGCCTCTTCCTCTCCCACAGACCCACCAGGGCCCATCTACCAACATCCTCATCCGCTTAACCAACTTCATGCTTACCCTGAAAAATTTCTCCTTCAACTGATCCCACTTCCTACAAACTGTGGGGTTGCCATGGGCACCCACATGGGCCTAAGCTATGCCTGCCTCTTTGTAGGATAAGTGGAACAACCCCCTTCCACAGCTGCTGTGGCCCTTTGCCACGCCTCTTCCTCTGACTACATCAGTGACTGTATTGGCACTGCTTCATGCTCTCATGAGAGCTTGAACAGCTCATCAACTTTACTGACACCTTTCTTGCCAACCTCTAGTTCACCTGGACCATCTCTGATACCTCTCTCTCTTCTTGGACATCTCTGTCTCTATTCCTGGTGACCACCTTGAAACTGATATCTATTTCAAGTCCACCGACTCCCACAAATACCTAGACTACATGTCCTCTCATGCACGCTCCTGCAAGAATGCAATCCCCTATTCCCAATTCATCCGCTTCCGTCACATCTGCTCCCAAGTTGGAGTGTTCCACTCCCAAACATTTCAGATGTCCTCTTGCTTCAAGGACTGCAGCTTCTCCCCTTCTGTGGTCAAAAATGCCCTCAACCGCATCTCTTGCAATTCCCACACCTCTGCCCTCACATCCCCTCCCACAGCAAAAACAAAACCAGAATCTCCATTGTTCTCAATATCACCCCACTAACCTCCTGATTCGAGCTTTGCTTAAAGGTTCTTTAATGGGGTTGCATCATCCTTAAAATGCCATGTAGCATCACTTTTAAGATCGCAGATTTTGTCAAATCGGTCAGTTTCCAGATGCTTGCAATTGCATCACACATAATTTATTACACCATAGTGAATGAGGTTTGAATCTTGTGAATTCCATCTAAAGAGATCCATGTATGCTGGTAGTCTGGCCAGTATTGGGCTGATGTTACCCACCAATTAAAAGATTTTGGGATGCCAAGTTGAGCTTGAAGTATTTGCACTACAGTCTGATTCTTTCAATGTATGGAACTCGTGATCTTTGAGATGATCTCTATTTGACTGTACTATGCTGTGTCACTTGCTGAAGTACATAGTTTTGAGGATGCATAGTGATAATATATTTGCACTAGCTCTTCTGCCAATTATAGCCTGACATAATGTTGTCCTGCCTTTTCAAGACATATTATATTAATGGCTGTAAAGGCTTTTGATACAGTCAACATGGTGTGTGAGATTAGCAGTTCAAACTGTCCAGTCACCTTCTGACATTTGCCTTTTTCTCCATTGACTCTGAACCACATGTTTCCATTTGTGCATCTTCTTAACATTTTTCTCATTGCCGGTGCTATGGTTTTGGACCATATTGTTGTTTATCTATATTTAGCTCTGTAGACTGACGATCTTTAGAACCAGATTTCCTCCACATATATATCCATTACCCCTTTGTGCTGCATGCTTTTCAGATATCAAGAAAAGCTGCACAGCTTACGGGTAGGTGTAACAATCCATACTGTTATAGAACTTAAGATAACAAAGTGTGGAGCTGGATGAACACAGCAGGCCAAGCAGCATCTCAGGAGCACAAAAGCTGACGTTTCAGGCCTAGACCCTTCATCAGAGGTCTCTGATTATCTCTGTTATAGAACTTATTGGGTTGTTGTGCTTTGATCACATTTTTATTCATTGGTTGCACCTATTGTATGTTATTGCTGTTGGTCTATCACAATGGCTTCCTATTGTGCCAACTCTCATGTAATGTATCAGTGATTTTCTCTCTTCTTTTGGCCAAAATATCCTTCTTAAAAGCTTCACTTGTACTGGCGGTAACTTACTCAATGACCCCCTCTGATTGTTTCCCCCTTAGAAAAGTCACCCTTGTCCTATTTGCTTTTGTAGCCCCAACAATCTGGCCAATGAACTCTAAATTACTCTCTATTTTCAACGAGTTGGAATCTGTTATTCTTAAAGTTAATTCTTACAGTGAGGGATCATCTGATCTGTTAAATAGAACTGCATTTGTTGTTTGAATAGTGCAAAGTCTTTAAAAAACACATTGCATTCCCATCTGAATGGAGAATTCTACCATCCATGTTCTGCTTTAAAATGGTGGATCATATTTTTGAGACAGTGTAAGTTAACAGAGAAGCTGCTTAATTTTGTGCCACTATGACAGAGCTCCTTCTAAAAGCCAGACACTGCAGTTGTTGTAAAACCTTGTTATATTTGTCTGAGCTTTCAGGAAGAAAACACGGTCAACTCCTGGCCCTGTGTCATGGACTACACTGTGTCTCAGCTCAAAAGTGTGAGACAATTCTTCTGAAAAGCATTTTTAATTGAGGTAGCCATAGAAATTTGTTTTATCTTGAAAATTATTATGTTACAACATACAGACATTTGCATTGTCTTGTTATGGTTGATGCTTCGTCTATAAATTTTCACATCTGTGTCTATGCACAGAAAGTGATATTGTTTAAGTTTGAGAAACATTCCCATTTTCTGAATTCTGGGTTGTCCAAAGCTGTTGTCCAGTTCATCTTCAACTAACTTTTAACATATCTGCTATCAAGCTATGTTATGGGCAGCTACTTCTGCTACTATTGAGTGAGCTTCTCTCCAACAGGGTGTTTTCACTGATGTGGCAATGTTTATGTTATTTCCCAAGATATAAGGAACTGAACATCTACAGTGTAATAATGAAGAATCCAACAACAATATTTTGTAGTGCTTGGAACCAGGTGGGCTTTGTTGACTACGAGATTCTTGATTTGGATTGCTCAGCTGAGCCAATTAGGAAGCCCTGGATGACCAATATAATCTGGGGATTTAGAATTTCCTTGGTTCAGAGAACTGACTCTGAGCTCAGAGATAATGGGGACTGCAGATGCTGGAGAATCCAAGATAACAAAGTGTGAAGCTGGATGAACACAGCAGGCCAAGCAGCATCTCAGGAGCACAAAAGCTGACATTTTGGGCCTAGACCCTTCCTCAGAGGTGACTCTGAGCTGGTTGGTTACACCCGGTGTACTGCACACAAGTAACTAAAGGGCGATTTGGTGATAGGATACCGGCCTCAGTACAGTTATTTCATATTTAGTTACAGCTAATTATTTAATGGTATTTTTCCTAGACACTTGAGTGTCTGGGATAATATTAAACTGATAGGTTGTAACAGGAGAACATGCTCAGTAGAGTGCCGTACTTCAAGAGATCTGATTTAGGATGGAGTATGAAACCTTTATACTGTCAAGTCACATGCAACGAATGCTGACAATGTCATTAGCATGTTTCTTCAAAGTGTGTTTGCACATTGTCCATGAGACATGCATGAATTATACTGGGCCATTAGGATGAGGAATGGCAGATGAAATTTAATTCAGATAAAAACAAATGTGTCAGCTTTTGGCAAGACAAAACAGGGCAGGGCTTGCATAGTTAATCATAGGACCCTGGGAAGTATTATCAAATAGAGAGTCCTGGAGGTTCTGGTACATAGTGGCATCATAGGTAGACAGGGTGGTGAAGAAGGCATTTAGCCTGCTTGCCTTCATCAGTCAGAGCTTTGAGTATCAGAGTTGGGACATTTTGTTACAGCTATACAAGGCATTGGTAAAGTCACATTTGAAATACTGCAATCAATCTGGTCATCCTGCTTCAGAAAGGATGTTATTAAACCGGAAAGGATGCAAAAAAGATGTGCAAACATGTTACCGACACTGGAGAGTTTGAGTTGTAAGGAGAGGCTGGATAGGCTTGGACTTCTTTCCCTGGAGTTTAGGAGGTTGAGGAATGAGGCTACACAAGTTTTCAAAATCATGATGTGCACAGGTAAGGTGAATAGTCAAGGTCTTTTTTTTTCCCCCAGGATAGGGGAGTTCATAACTCAAGGGCATAGGTTTAGGATGAGAGGGGTAAGATTTTGTTTTGGAATCGTTTGGTTATGTTCTCCATCAGAAGTGGCGCTAGTTGTTGCTGAACTAACAATGATAGAGTCATGCATATTAAAGCAATACTTACTAAGTCCCAACTGAGCATGGCTATGGTAGGTTTTGAATGTACTTGTCTATAATTATTGCCAAATCAATGTCAAGCTTTTGAAATTAAATGACTTTGATGGAATCTGAATAAACTATTGACAATGCATGCTCACAATGAAAGAAAAGTGACATAAATTTGAAAATATTGTAGAAAGTAACACTTAGAATGTTGGATAACCTCTTAAATGCAATTTCTTTTCGACTGATAATAGGCACCTGTTACATTTCGAGCTGATCAGGCATTGTAGGATTCTAAATGATATGGTCACACACTTTTGGATGTACAAATGGTTTGTGAAATGTCAAACTAATCAGTTGCTATGGCTACTACATTTGTTCTTTCTGCACATTGATACAGCTGCTTGCATGTTTTACACAATGTTTGCAAAAAATCAAACTTCCCTCTGAACTGGATATAATTCTAACAGCTCACCATTTTCATTAGTTTTGTGTCTGTGCATATATCAAAGATTAATTTTCCATTTCAAATGTTTACAGAAGTTTTGAAAACTAATTTCCTTGTCAGTTTTCCAGGCGTGTCAGCCTAGCATTTGTTTTTCAAGTGCTCCAGTTAACATTCAAAAGCATGCATATGCATTATCAGTGGTTCAATTTTAATATTCATTCAATTACATAATCTCATAAAAATCTTGTTCTTTTAGTTGGGATGTAATGAGTTGCTGCCTTATTTCCACATGGTTTATGTTGAACTTGTTGACAGGAATTCTTAAGGCAAATAATTGGGCGAATGACATCAGGCAACTTGTCAAATCCCCATGGCAGGTTAAGAAATCGGAATTAATCCCACAATTTTGGGGAATGTCCCCACCTGCAAGTTCCATTAGATATTCTTTATGACATTCTGAGGAAGAGTCAGCTCTTGCCTTTCCCCTTTTCCCATGTCTCATTTAAGCTTTGGAAATTGTCTGCAGTTGGAAATGTTGCTGAGCATATGCCTGGTAATGCAGATTTGCTACCAACTTCCTGATTTTTGGTTAGAAGCTACAGGGTATGCTAAACCTAATATTGTAGCAGAAAAGTCTTGGTAGTCTAATGAGATGAGGCCTGTGTATTAATGAAGATGGGAGGAAGTTTGTTTGTTACAATATTTGGACGTTTGTTTGGACAAGTGTGTTACAATGGGCTGCATGGCGTGAGTGTGGTATCTCTAAAGAAAAACTCTGAAAGAGGTTGAGTAAATTAATAATCACCTCAACTCTGGTTAAAGCCTTCAGGAAGGATCTTCTGGACATGAAAGGACCATACATAATCTGATGATGGATAGCGACATGAAGCCATTTTAGTAAGCAAGCAACAATTACATGCTGTAGCTGCCGCCAACACTATTGTTATGGTCAGAAAAGTGTGCCAAAACAACATCTGAAACAGATGCGCCTTGTCAAAATGACCAAAAGTTTGGCTAGTTCTTTTTGTACACCTGCCAAGCATGTGTGACCAAAGGGCATTGGGCACACATGTGCTGGAAACCTGGTTCCAAAGGCCAAGCCAGACCACAAAACAAAACACAGGCAATAAAGAAGATGGTTAAACATCTCAAAGATAGCACTAAGGAATACCTTAAGAGTGATGACAAATACAAACACATCTAAGAAGCACACAGTCAACCAATTGAAAGGCAAATTTCAGAATATGGGCAACCTTTCCGTACTGTTAACTTTACATACTATTTTCAAAGATATAAGATAATCAGAATTTTTTACATGATTACCATTTTCCCTGAAACAGCGTCATTGCACATTTTGAAAACTAAATCCAATTAGACTTAGTGCCAATATTTCAATATGATACATCCTGAATGATACGTACCTCGGCAAATGCTTCCCAAGGTATAATTTATGAGAGACTGTCTCACAGAATGTATTGTATCACAATTCCATGTTTTAACTCAATCATACTGCAGTCCTAATATGCAAGTAACTCTTCACTTCCTGGAATGTTCGACCTGCTAGATTTCAAAGGTTCAGCAGTGACAGATCTACCAATGTGCATAGACCTCAGGGTACTCACATTCATGAGATTCAAACTGTACCCATTGCAGTGGGTTAGATCACATGTGACATAACTTGAAGTTGAAGGCATTCACAAAGTTGGTTTGTTACACTTCAGTCAGAGCCAGTGCAAACAATTGTAGTTGGAAACTGCTAAGAAGCAGCAACTGCAAGAGTTGCAAAAGACCTGCGAGTATTAAATAAGTGCCTAAGAACAATCGTTCATTTTGGCCAAACAAGTTGACTGTGGTATATCACAACAAGTTATTTTCAGGGGCAAACATGTCCCAATGCTGAAAGCACGACACCAAGATACACATGTTACATCAGGGATACATGGGTAGAACATAGAGCATAGAACATTACAGCGCAGCACAGATCCTTCGGCCCTTGATGTTGTGCCGACCTGTGAAACCAAACTGAAGTCCATCTAACCTACACTATTCATTAGCATCCATATGTTTATTCAATGACCATTTAAATGCTCTTAAACTTGGCAAGTCTACTACTGTTGTAGGCAGGGCATCCCACACCCTTACTACTCTCTGAGTAAAGAACTTACCTCTGAATCTGTCTTATATCTATCACCTCTCAATTTAAAGCTATGTCCCCTCGTAATAGCCATCTCCATCCGAGGAAAAAGGCTCTCACTGTCCACCCCATCTAATCCCCTGATCATCTCTATTAGGTCACCTCTTAACCTTCTTCTCTCCAACAAAAACAGCCTCAAGTCCCTCAGTCTTCCCTCATAAGACCTTCCCTCCATACCAGGCAACATCCTGGTAAATCTCTTTCTAATACTTCCACATCCTTCATATAATGCGGCAACCAGAACTGTATGCAATAGTCCAAGTGCAGATACACCAGAGTTTTGTACAGCTGCAACATGACCTCATGGCTCTGATACTCAAACCCTCTACCAAAAAAACCTAACACACCATAGGCCTTCTTAACAACCCTATCAACTTGGGTGGCAACTTTCAGGGATCTATGCAGAAGGACATCGAGATTGCTCCGCTCATCCACACTACCAAGAATCTTACCTATTAGCCTCGTACTCTATATTCCTGTTACTCTTTCCAAGGTGAATCACTTCACACTTTTCCACATTAAACTCCATTTGCCACCAAAAAGCCCAGCTCTGCAGCTTATCTATGTCCCTCTGTAACCTGCAACATCCTTCCACACTATCCACAGCTCCACCAACTTTTGTGTCATCTGCAAATTTACTAACTCATCCTTCTACACCCTCATCCATGTCATGTATAAAAATGACAAACAGCAGTGGCCCCAAAACAGATCCTTGCAGTCGACCCCTAGTATCTGAACTCCAGGATGAACATTTCCCATCAACCACTGTCTTCTTCCAACTAGCAAATTTTTGATCCAAACTGCTAAATCACCCTTAATCCCACGACTCCGTATTTTATGCAATAGCCTACATTGGGGAACCTTATCAAACGCCTTACTGAAATCCATATACACCACATCAACAGTTTTACCCTCATCCACCTGTTCAGTCACCTCTCAAAGAACTCAATAAGGTTTGTGAGGTACGAACTACACTTCACAAAACCGTGTTGACTATCCCTATTCAAATTATCCCTTTCTAGATGATTATAAATCCTATCTCTTATAATCCTTTCCAATACTTTACCCACAACTGAAGTAAGGCTCACTAGCCTGTAATTACCAGGGTTGTCACTACTTCCCTTCTTGAACAAGAGGACAACATTTGCTATCTTCCAGTCTTCTGGCACTATTCCTGAAGATAATGATGACATAATCAGGTATTGAACATACAAGACAACTAGCGCTTGAATCTGTGTACTGACCAGGGATGTTTAACATGGATGGCCAGGACATTTAATAACTCATGAATGCACGTGCTGCATACCAAATATTTCAACCCCCGCAGTGGAGAAAGTCTCTCGATCCAAACAATGTTCCATCCACTCCATGGACGAAGAGAATAACACTCGTACTTCGTGAATGGGAGAGGTTGCATCCCTTTGATACATAACTTCTTCAAATTTCTCTTGTTCAACAGCTTAGCAATATTGTGAGTGTGTTTGTTGACATAGTGTTGGCTATTTTTTAACTTATTTAGCATGCAAAATTAGAATTGTGTCTGACAACAGACTGCAGTTCACTGGCAAACCATTTAAAGACATTCCCTATCATGGTGCCACATTTTCAAGGAAAAGAAGGTAGCTCAGACTGATTTATAACATGTCAGTCATGCACAAAGCCAGTGAGAAATAAAATCCCCACCACTGCCTCCCTGCACTCACCTATCACCATCCAATCTAACTTTCCCAGCCCCACCCCTCCTCTTTATTTATTTCAGAGCTCCCTTCCCCCTGCCCCATTTCTGAAGAAAGGTCCCAACCTGAAACATTAGCTTTCCTGCTCTTGTGCTGCTGCCTGACCTGCTGTGTTCCTCCAGCTCTACACTATGTTTTTTGTGACTCCTGCATCAGCAATTCTTACTCTCTCCTTGTTAATGATTATTGCTTGATGGTGTTGAGCAACAAAAGAACCAATTCACAACCAACAGGAAACACAAGCAACATATACCTCTCCAGACTAGTACATGAGCACCAGATGAGGATGAATTATTAAATCCCCAAGGCATTATATTGAACATTGAATCTTTAATTTTATTACATGTGTTTTTACTTGTTTGTATAGGCATCAAATTGACAACAGTTGCCTGTAAGAAAGCATACATATCTGTTTTGGATTTCTTACTTTTTTTTAGGAAGAAGCTCTTGTTGCATTATGCCTCACAAATTATATGCATTATAGATTTAAGAGAAATTCTCATGATATCACTTCATCACAGTGAGTGATACTCACATACCTGTGAGTATGCTGGTGTCCTGCTTCATTCTAACTGGGGCCACTTTGAGCATAGCCCATTGATGGAAGTGCGTTTCTATTTGTAACAGAATAGCTTAACATTAGGCCACGCACTGAAGTGCCTTTGTTTGGAGCAATCATAAACATATGTTAACTCTTTCAGTACCACGGTGCCCATGTTTAGTTTCTGGCCTATGAGAGCAAACATAAATATTGCTTCATCATATATAAATAACCTGCTGGAGGCAAAAGCCCACATCATGATGGCCTATCATTTTATATCACCAATTTCCCCTAGCAATACAGTTGATCTATTTTCTATTCTAGGTTCTGCTTCATCAACCACCATCCTGTGTATATCCATTTTCATGGAAATAGATTTTTTCAATAGTTAGCACTGCTTGTAACTGTAAGGTTTTCTTGCTCCACAGAGCTGGCACTGATTTGTAGTTAACTGCTGTCTGATCTACTCCTTAGATTGGGCTTTCACGTGCGCCTTTAGGACATTTTATGTTACAATGTCAATGGATTCTGCAGGTCTCCTACAACAAGATTGATTGACAGAATATCACTACTGGCACCAAGCCATAAGAGACAACTCAACACTTAGTCACTGTCAAGTGGATTTGCTTCCACTATTCTCATTTTTGTCAGGATCTGACTGATTTGTTCAGTGTGGTAAATGGAATCTATTAAGTAATCTACTGAAATGAGATTCTTCTTGTCTTAAACCAGGTGTAGTTTTTGTATGGTAGCAACTGGTACAAGTTACATTTGTGCAACAGACTTTGTTACAAAGACTATGAGGGGAACTGGCTTGTAAGTTTGTCCTTCATATGATCCAGAGCTGTTCTGCCTTTCCGTAGCCATGTGTTTTATTATTGGATTGGGTGGAGATTACATCAGTCTCCAGCATTAACCTTTGTATCCATTACTTTTTACAACATGGTTATGTTCACAAATCCACTTTGCTCCTGATAACCCCCAAAGCGTCTTCATCAACCAAGAATCTATCAAATATCCAATGACCCTGCATCCATTGTTTTCTCAGTAAGTGAATCCACAGGCTTGTGGCCATCTGAGGGGAAAAATAAATTACTTCGAATCTCTCCCCCAAGGGATGTTGTACTATTATTAATTCATAATTGTCCCTCCACTGGTAAGAAGTTGTTCCACCTTTCCCAACCTTCATAGTTGGATTTAAAGTGAGGTTCTAAATGTAATTCTCCTACTCACCATGAGGGAACTTTCAGATATTCCAAGTTTTCCAGTCTATACTCATAAGACAGTCACTAGCCATTAAGGATCAACCTTGTTTACCTTTTTCACACCACATCCAAAACATGAATATCTCCAGGTTTCAGTGAATAAGAAACTATAGCAATAGGGATTATTGACCAGAACATTGTATGGACTTTGGCATGACATACTACAAGTTGAGCTCAGATGTTTTGATTCTCTGGTTCAGTACAAAAAAAACTTGTTGATTGCAGGACTCCCCTGATTATGCCTATAACTCATTCCCTACTCTTGGGTCTGGTGTAGAAAAGGAGACATGGAACAACTCTACCAATCAAGAAAGAGAATGAGAGGTGATGGAGAATCTGTAGTGCCATCAAATTCAACAAAATGAATGTTGGGTTCTTTGTATACTGTGAGATCACGACCACTGGAAAATGTGCATGGATTATAGTTGCCTCAAACCAATAAAGGATATGTTTGAAATTCCTGTCTGTAAAGACTCTCAAATCAGAGACTTTCTGTATTGAATCTTGCTTTCCAGTCAATCTAAGCAGCACATGTTTATGGAGAGTAATCAATAGCAAAGATTATAATGGAGCTGTTAATTTCTTGCTCGTGTGTATCGTGCATTGACATATTATATAATAAATCATTTAATTTGTCTATATAGTAATAATTGAAAAGAGTGCACAAGTTTTGAATTAAATATCTCACAGTGTTAATAATACTTTATGTCACTAAAATTGTCAGTTCCAAACATTCCAATTCTTGATTTTTATTGTGAGGGATGTGGTGTCTCTTTCATGAACTTGTGAGAAAGCAGTGAAAGCTTGAGATTTTTCAGCTGTAGTTGTAGGAGAGTTGAGTTGAGAGAAGGATTGATGAACAGTCTGAGCCAAATTGTGTTGGGTGGGGAATAGGGGAGGAGATGGTCATTCTTAATTCGAGCTTGAAAACCTGGAAGTGTCTGTGACAGGTGACAAACACAATCTTATCAGAGTCTGCCAACCTACAAGGCGTCTCCAGAAGGTCTGCCCAATTTATACCAGGGGCTGTGTTTCCAGTTGGTGCATTCAACACTGCTCTTGGGGACACCTGAGACTTGCAAATTATAGATATCAAATTGCTCACAAAAGGGCTTTTAATTTTGCTGTGTTTAACTACCCCTACTTCCTTCTGATCTGGATTTTGTGCAAGTCCAGTGAGTTGTCAGGAAAATTTCAATCCTTTCCAGGATTGATTTCCGTATTTAGTAGTGAAGTGGCCAACTATTGTGCTGCTGTCTGCTTCCAGGAAAACCACACAGAGCTGGGATCTTGTCGAATTGTCAAACTTACAGTATTTCCAAACCTTCAGCTCTGGGCATCCATCAAAATCTGTGATGAAACATGCTGTTTATAAAGAGTTTGCAATTCAACATAATGGCAAATGGCATATTTGTGAAGGGTTTTCTTTGCAAAAAAGAAAAGAGCCAAGCCAAAGAGTCCTTCTAGTGTCCTAGTCCAGTCTGTGTAAGGGCAGGTGACTGCAAAACACTGAGTTAGAGGCATTAAAGGAAATATATCTATACTTTTGAGTTTACAACAAGCAGTTAACAGATAAGGCTATTAGCTTTGTTCTCAGTTGAGAAGAACCTGGGATGAGTTTTTCTTTTATAATCAGTTCTGAAGGACACTTTTCGTTTCAGTTCTGTATTGATTGCAGAAGCCAGTTTAATATTTTCACCAAGAAGCAATTCAAGGAATAAGTCATCTCAGCAACAAGTTTTTATTTAAAAACAAAATACTTCATTGGATGAGGGTGTCATTGGCTTGGTTAATGCTTATTCCTCATCCCAATTTCCCAGGCAACAATTCAAAGTCAACCACATCGTTGTGGTTCTGAAGTCATATGGAGGCCAGATCAGGTAAGAATGGTAGGTGTTCTTCCCTAGTAGAGGACAGTTAACCAGATTTTTTTAAAGACGATCAACAATGAGTGCATAGAGTCATCACGTTGTACAGCACAGAGACAGGCCCTTTGGTCCAACCCTGATC
This sequence comes from Stegostoma tigrinum, assembly GCF_030684315.1. Lineage (NCBI taxonomy): Eukaryota > Metazoa > Chordata > Chondrichthyes > Orectolobiformes > Stegostomatidae > Stegostoma > Stegostoma tigrinum. Next base: position 56,676,854 of record NC_081368.1, on the reverse strand, counting down.
CATTCTGACCAGATATCTTATATTAAATGAGTCCCAATTGCCAGTATTTGGTCCATATCACTCTAAAGCATTCTTACTCATATACCCATCCAGATGCCTATTAAATGTTGTTGTTGTACCGGCTTCCTCACATTCTCTGGCTGTTCATTCTATATGTGCACACCATCTGTGTGAAAAATTTGTCCCTTAGGTCCCTTTTAAATCTTTCCCCTCTCAAATTAAACCTATGCCCTCTTGTTTCCCTACTGTGCGGAAAATACCTTGAATATTCACCCAATCCATGCCCCTCAGGATTTTATAAACCTCCACAAGGTCGCCTCTCAGCCCCTGAAACTCCAGGGAAAATAACCCCTATCTACTCAACCTCTACCTATAGTTCAAATGCCCCAACCCTGGCAAAATCCTTGTAAATCTTTTCTGAATCCTTTCTAGTTTCACAACATTCTTCCTCTCAGAGGGAGACCAGAATTGCAAGCATTTCATTCCTGTAAGTAGTACCACTCATTCCAGCAGCATTTGCTTCTCTTGTATTATTTTGTCCAAATTCTTCCATCATCTATCAGCCCATTGCCTCCCACATTACATTTTGGAACAGAAATAAAGCACAAGTTTACCAAGAGACATTTTAAAAAACAATTTAAAAGTTTATTTATCAGAATATTGAATGTAAACTGGAATAGGCATTTCTAAACGTCTAGCTCAGAGATTGTAAACTGTGTTTACAAAGTCTAAATTGGAACAGCGTAGTGGTTAGCACTACTGCCTCACAGTGCCAGGCACCTCGGTTCAATTCCACCCTTGAGCAGCTGTCTGTACGGAGTTTGCACATTCTCCCTGTGTTGAGGTGCTGCTGTTCCATCCAACAGTGCAAAGGTTAGGTGGTTTGGCATTACTAAAATGCCCATTGTGTCCAAGGATGTGCAGGCCAGGTGGGTTAGCCGTGGGAAATGCAGGGTTACAGAAATTGGGCCGGGGAATGGGTCTGGATGTGATGCTGTTCGGACGGCTGGTGTGGACTCAATAGACCAAATTGCTTGCTTTCACAGTGAAGGTGTTCCACAAGTTCTATGATTAAAATACCATGATTCACACTAATTAAGGGATGATGGGTGCAATTTGTCACAATGACCGAATGTTACTATTCTTCCTAAAAAGGAAATCCAATGGGAATAATGGGCACAACTATTGGTTTTCATAATGACTAGCTTATTCTGCTGGAATGGAGAAAAACAAATTTTGTTATCTGGTCATCAATACAAATCTGGCCAGCTTTCAGTTTTTTTTTTGAAAAAGGCTGGCAGTGTTTTGTCACCTGCTCTGTCCATTTAGTGGATGTGCCAGCCCTGGACACAGGAATGTCATGTCATCCGCATTTAATCCCTGAGCCTCTCTCAGATTCAGTGAACTTATGTGCAATGGTTGTCAAGTAGCTCAGGAATGAGCCCAATCTGCTGTGAGCTGGTGAGTTCCTTCTCTGGGCCTGTTTCCATCTCCAATGTAACCATGAGATGTTTTCTCACCATGGGGAGATTGATTTATCTGCAGATATGTGACTCAGCCATCATGCTCCCTCGGGCAATGAGCTGCATTATTAATCCAATCCATTGTCTCCTGTAGTTGCAATTAAGATGGAAATTGATTTATAAAATGTTTTGAGTGACACAAGGAAGTTAACTCATTGAATATTGTGTAGATATTAATTTACAGTTTGAGTGACAAAGGCTTATGGATTGATTTTGCTGCTTTGAAAAAAGAAATGCAAGAGAGAAATGAAGTCTTCAATACTAAATGGCCGGAAAAAAGCCATCAAAAATCTGATTATTTCATTAAAAAGTGCTTATGCATAGAAATTGTTCCAATTCCTCGAAAAGGGTCACCTCACAATGTCATACTTTGTACAGAATATGTAAGATTTAAATATTGATATATGTTTTGAAATGTTGGTTTCATATTAACACATTTTATTCAATTTAAAGCAAACATGGAGGGATATTTAGTAAAACTGTGATTGAGTTAGAATGTGTAAGCTAGTAATATTTAACTCAGCAAATAAATACAAGACTGAATAAAGGGTAAATTCAACTCTACTGTTTACTGTTCTCTGCCTGGAAATGAGCAGGAAGAAATAATATCCCAAAATCAAATAGAATGATGATGTAGAATGAAGACTTATTATCACTTGCATTTTATAGTGAATAATACAGTGGCTCTGTGGTCAGCACTGCTGCCACACAGCACCAGGGACCTGAGTTCAACTCCAGCTTTGGGTGACTGCCTGTGTGGAGTTTACACATTCTCCCTGTGTCTGCATGGGTTTCCTCTGGGTGCTCCAGTTTCCTCCCATCATCCAAAGATGTGCAGGTTAGGTGGGTTGGCCATGTTAAATTGCTCGTAGTGTTCAGGGATGTGCAGACGAGGTGTATTAGCCACAGTAAATGCAGACTTGTAGGGTAGAAGACAGGGTCTGAGTGGGATGCTCTTCAGGAAGTCAGTGTAGACTTGATAGGCCAAATGGCCTGCTTCCACACTTTAGGGATTCTATGAATGTGAAAATACAGTGAAAAGCTTCGATAGTTGTCACAATTTAGTACTATTTGAATAAAAAGATAAAGCTGAAAGAGGGTCCATCATCATTTTTCTGCATCTGCTATGGGTCCTGGGTCCTGAGCCATCTCACCAATGGCACCTGCATCTCCAACCCCAAGCCCTCCTGCACCACCTCACTGCAGCTTTGCCAGAACCACCAACGTCGGAGTTGCCATTTCTTTATTACTGCGCACACCTTGCCAATGGCGCCACCAATCCTGTGCTGGACCCACACTCACCCCACCACCAGGAGCCTCTGGCTCCACTGTCGCCTTGCCGATAACCATGGATCCCCTGCTCCAGGTCTATCACAACTAGGAGTCCTTTTCTCCATGACCAGGCTAGGCTGCCATTGCCTCACCAATTGTCCGAATCCCGCTGCCCTCCTCTACAATGTCCCGTTCTCCATTGCTGCCGTGAGGACAAAGATGTTACATATGTAATCAAAGCAAACAAAATGATTTATTTCTACATTGAAAAAAAGAGACTTTTCAGTGTATGTTTATAGTTCCTGGCAAGCAAAATCTTTTGTAGACAGGGTAGTGAAGAAGGCATTTGTTACACTTGCCTTTATTGGTCAGTGCATTGAGTATAGGAGTTGGGAGGTCATGTTGCAGATGTGCAGGGCATTGATGAGGCCACTTTTGGAATACTGAATGCAATTTTGGATCCTCTGTTAAAGGAGAAATGCTGTGAAACTTTGAAAGGATTCAGAAAAGATTTACAAGGATGTTGCCAGGATAGAGGATTTAAAGTTATTAGATGAGGCTGAATAAGCTGGGGCTATTTTCCCTGGAGTATCGGAGGCTCGGGGTGACCTTATTGCGGTTTATAAAATCATGACAGGCGTGGATAGGGTGAATATTCAAGGTCTTTTCCCCGTTGAGTCCAAAACAAGAGGACATGGGTTTACAGTGAGAGGGGAAAGGTTTGAAAGGGATTTAAGGGGCATTTTTTTTTCACACAGAGGGTGGTGTGTACAGGGAATGAGCTGCCAGAAGAAATGGTGGAAGCTGGTAAAATTACAACAATTAAAGGCGTCTGGGTGAATATGTGAATAGGAAGGGTTTAGAGAGATATGGGCCAAATACTGTCAAATGAGACTAGATTTACATAGGATATCTGGTCTCCATGGATGAATTGGATCTAAGGATCTGTTTCCATTTTGTACACCTCTGTGACTCTATATCAATTGCACAAAGATCCATTTAAAGGAAAATCCAACTCTTAACTCTGTACTTATAACATTTCAAATGCAATGATGAACAACACACAAAGTGGGTTTGAAGTTGCTGACGTGAGAATATTACTTTCTAGTTTGAGTGAAGGTTTTACCAATGAAGTTTAGAAAAAGTTAAGTGGATAATTTCCCAGCAGTCAGGAAAGATGTTGCCTCTTTTCCCCTGACATTGAATTTGGGTGGAAAGCTAAGATCTGCCTGACTGAAATGTCTGCCACATATTAAAACAGATTGAAAAATCTATCACCATTTTCAAAGGCTCTGACTAGTCTAATCCTGCTACTAATAAGATCTTACAGGAAATTTAAACTTTCTCTCGAGAGATATTGAATTTCAAAGATTGATTGTTGTTGTAGTTTAGCCATCGCATAAGTTGTCTTTTGTTAAACTGTGGACAATTGTTCAATTGGGAGGAAAATGAAACATCACATCGTTCAGCAACAGAAAAGATTAACTAAAAATAGAGAGATATTAGTGTGAAAAGCATCATAAACAAAAGATTAGTTATCTTGGTTTGTCTGAAAAAGTATCTGGGGAGATGTCGATTGACTCATTAGTAGATGATAGTGACCTATGAGTTGATTATAATTCAGACGATGCCATTTTTAAATAGAACGGTACCAAATGTATCCAGGCCACTACGTGAACTTAAATTTTCTTAAAGATTTATTGATATATTTTGTCTAATTCAATTATTTATTAACACACTAATGTAGCAGAAGAACAACACTGATTGACAAAAGTTTAAGCTCTATTTTGCTGAAGATACATTAGATGGAACCTTGTTCATCTGCTCAAAGAAATAGGGTGAAAAATGTACATTAAGCCATCTATGTAATGCAATCCCCACTTCCGAGTATTTTTGCCAGAAGCGGCTACATTTAAAAGAATAGCAATTAACCAATTAAAATCAATTAATGGTCATTTGGGAATAAACTGGTGAATGTCACCAGGATTTCGCTGATGGTGAACTGTCCACCTATTGGGTCTGGCAGGTACCTGTAGGCATCATCTCAGTAACAAACGAGGAAGCTCTCAACCCTTCTTCAAATCCCAAATCATTCTCGCGCTATAGGGGTCAGATGTCCACAGCTGGCTACAGGGCTGATGGAGCTGCTATTGATTCTCAGCCTCAGGCTCACCAACTGACCTTTCTACATGTGCAGCTTGCCTGAGGATGGCAAGTGAAGAGGACATGTGTTAATAGAACTCTGGGAGGAAGACTAAGCAAGGGCCTTGCTTTGGCATCATTGTTGTGTTGGGACCTGGATAGCTTCTCATACATTTTCTAAAAAAAACACTTCAGTGAGATTCTTTTCTACCCATTTAAAAAATCTGCTTTTTTTTTGTCGAAGTATAAGTAGTGCCAACTTTTTGTTGGATTCTGATCATGAAACCTCGTGAATTTTCCTACTATATCTTATCAGATGCACCTCTTATCTACGCCCTTCACCCGATGGTATCCCTCATGCTTGATTCTGTTCCCATCTTGCCATTTCCTATTCCCAGAACAACTCAGCATTCAGTAGATACCTGCTAAGAGACCAGCATTCCTTGCACTGGCTGCATCTCTGAAAGGCTGCTGTAAATCCAGACAAGTGTTGCTCCCTGGGCACATAATGGCACAACAGCCACAAAGCCAAGCTGCTGATAGCATGTAGCTGGTGTGACTCATAATGCCTCACACAGAGAACCCTATTCTCCTCCCCGTTTAACAACTAGGCCACACATTTTACTTGCCTTTAGATATATCTCATCTGATGACCAGCTGTGTCCCTGCTGCTCTTTCACCATTGCCCCGTGGTCAATTGCATCTTATCACTGTCTAGTAGAGGAGCATCATGCACAAACAAGTATTCAGGCAAGTCCATTTATGAACTTTCATTCACCAACAGCAAAAGAGAACACAAAGGAATCCAATACAAACATCAGAGATGGTAGGAACTGCCGTTGCTGGAGTCAGAGATAACACTGTGTAGGAACACAGCAGGCCAGGCAGTATCAGCGGAGCAGGGAGGCTGACATCTTAGATCTGGATCATCCTTCAGAAAATACAAACTTCAGTTCACATTCATGATCTGAACCAAATGCTGGCATCTTTACAGTCCAATGGAGCTGGGAGCCCAGTGCAGCTGAGCTCTGTAATGCTCTGAGCTCAGTGTCTTCATCCTTCTCCTCACATGACTGGTCCCATTCCCCAGCTCCTCTGCACCTATCACATCTCCATATCGCCTGCCTTAGTTGTATAGAACAAAGCACCCCGTGATGTTGTGGCATACTCCATCTAGGCTACACTGGAAAGCCCCCTTAGTCTATTGTAGACAGTGGAACTGTAACATCACGGCACTGGTTGCTGTATGTAGACCAAGTTGGTGAAGGTGCCATGCAGGCTGAATGACCAAAACATTAATCCAAAAGGAAGAGCCTGCTGAACTCTGACCTCTTTCTCAAATCAGATCCACATCAATCATTCTACACTCCATTACATTCATTAGAGTTAATCATCAATGTCAGACGATATGGTAGTGCTCTCCATGTCCCACGTTTACAAGTTCTACAAGTGATGGGACAAATTTAGCCAGCATTCACCACTTTTTAAGTTTTTGTCACTAATTTCTGCATCATTGAGATGCCAATGTTAATTTATTTAGCACTAATGGCATGGGACAACCCACCTTTGACCAACTTTTGGTGCAGAGGCATATCCAGTTTGCATACATTGCACAGATGCAAAGAAATGTTTGCAAATGAAATCTAGCTGGAGTCTGCAGACAGACACTTCGTGCATTTACAATTTCCTAATGTCCAGAGGTGGATCACAAATTTCTCCCCATCTGTGATACTGACTTCACCCACTCTGCGCACTATCCACGTCGATCTTCAGTTGAACGTCACATCTACAGAATGGCGAGCAATGGCAGGAATCACAGTTCACAGAGGATACCATCAGCAGTAGGCCTCACTTAGTCATCACACACCTTCCCAGAATTTCAATGTCCGTTTTTATCTCACACTAGCCTACCAACCCCCGCCCCAAATCACCTCTCCCTCTTCAACGCGGAGAATTCATGGCATTAAAGTTTGTCTCCAACTGTTGTCTCTTCTACCTGAATCCCATCATTACCTTATTGTTGCCCATGCTGTTATTGTATGCACCCCCTGTGGATAACATGACGTGGTCCTTGCCATAACACCTCTTCCGTTGGCCTATCATGCGTTCAGATGTTGTTCCACATATCTTGTGATACGCCTCGACTTGCCCACCATCACCATCCCTGTTTCCACCTCCACAAATACTTCTGAATTGACCTTGCCCCACCCCACAACAGAATGGACAGATGCCAGGATGTTCGTGAGTGGTTGGATGCCAATGTCAGTTGACTAGAGGTACACGTGACTGCAACCTGTGGGTCATGCCTTGAGATGCAATTTGGTGCTGATCAAGGCAAGGCATGGATGTTATGAGCATGCAGCTAAATGTTAAATGTGTAAGCACTAAGAGTGAAAGCGAGCAGCCCTGAAATGTGGCCTGGCTCAGCGCATGAGTTGGGCACATGTCTCTGCATGCAAAGTGTTCCTGCTGCAGCTTTTCAATTTTAGTTGTGGGCTTGTCCTGTATTGTGCTTTGTGAGTACCCTGCAAGTGTAACAAAGAGGCTCCATGATGATCCTGAGGAAACTGATGCTATTGTCTGAGGACATGGGATGCCACATCCTTGTGAATGTTGCTCTGAGATGCTATTTGGCGCAAGTCTACATGGAGGCACTTCGAGTCAGTCATTTACTAAATGCACCAGGCATCTGCTCAGATTCCCATGTTAAGATTTCTCAATGTCTAGTTTGTTTAGTGCATGTTGTAACATAAGAAGCTAAATATCAATGAGGTGAATTATGGTTAATAAAGCATTTAAAATAGCACGGAAGCAGGCCATTCTGCCCACTGAATTCACCCCAGCCCTCTGAAAAGCTTCCCACCCAGACGCAGCCCCCATTTAAGAATCTATAATTCTCTCTAATTAGCAAATCATCACTGTTTAGCAAAGAATCACCTCGCCACTCAACCAATGCACAACCGTTGCAGATAAATCCTCCCAACATCAAGATAATCTGATTCTGCCACGAATTTGGCTATATTTCATATTACTCAGAACCCTATTTCTGCCACAATCTGTATTTGCTAAGTGATTCCATACTTTAAACAAATTGATGGGCTATGAAGCACAAACGTTCAGAAATGTTTTTAAGATCCAGTGAGAGCAGAGAAGGCATTTTGAGGACTTTGAAAGGTTCAACAACATTAAGGAAGCTTTCTAATAAATATCTACATGCTGGCTATAAAATGGATGGTCCAGGTTTGTACAGATCCCATGCCCTGATGTAACATTACACCCCCCATCAAAATAAGTCAGCAGCAAGTAATGAGGCGCTCTGCCTGTTTTCATGGCCTGCAATTAAATATTCCGGCACCGCTATGCCCAGTGTGGCAACCGTAAAATTGGGTCGAGGTTTTCATCTTTAAAAATTCACATATATACTTACAAAAGATGATTATCTGCATAGATTTGCCCCGAAACCATGACTGATAGAATAAATATCAGTTAGCTAAAAAGACAATTCTGGATATAGTCATCGGAGGCTAATCTGAAATAGTTTGGGCTGTTCATGGTTTATTGAGGCCTATTCCTTTAACTGACCTCTTCTGCGCCCCCCGCCCCGTTTCAATGGTCATAAATCTGAAGTATAAATTAAGTGCTCAGTTGGTCAAACAGTTTAATTTTGTCTGGAACAGATCTTTAAAATCATTTTGTCTCTTTAACTGTTGACTGAATAAATTACTCTGAAGAAGGATCTCGACCCAAAACGTCAACTTTCCTGCTCCTCTGATGCTGCTTGGACTGCTGTGTTCATCCAGCTCTGCTCCTTGTTGTCTCAAATTCTCCTACATTGGAAATTTCTCCGAATAAATTAAGATGTCTTAACTGCGATTGAGCGTTTTAGATTTATAGTTTGATAAAACACTGGGTATTTGCAAGAATTTTCTGAATATCAGCTTGATTTATTCCTTACCGTCATGTTCAATGATGTATTTGCTGCATGTTTTAAAAAGAACTTCTGAGCCTGGCATATTCGCTGGAATCTGATGTTTATCACTGTTGGTTTGCAGTGTTCTGAACAATCATGGTCAGATATGTATCTGTTACTTCCATGTGCCAAATGCATATCTGTATTTGAAGGACAATTCAACACTGCAGTCATGTCTATTCAGTAGTTCGGAATATGGAAATAAATTGTACCTGATGCTTAGCGTTACTAGCATCTGTGCTTTTGACCTGAGCTGGGATAGTAAAAATGTATAAGTAGCTTCTTTCTGATATAGACAGGGAGTCAAGATTAAGAGAGAGCATTGTGAGATCAGGATCACAAAATCAATGAAAATACCCAAATGTAGAAATTCTAAACCTTAACTCAAAGATGAATACTGAAGGAAATCAAAAATTCCCAACTGTTAAAATAAAAACCAAGGGAGCTGCGAATGTTGTAAATCAGAAACAAAAGCACAAATTGCTAGAAAAGCTCAGCAGGTTTGGCTGAATCTGTGAAGAGATATCAAGAGTTAATGTTTTGGGTCCGGTGACCTTTCCTCAGAGCTGCCACTTTTGCAACTGCTAAATAGGCATAGTGGAGTTTGTGATCAAAAAAAGTTCAGAAAATGAATTTGCAGAACGCTCTCTTCTTTCGTTAATACATTATCCTCACCCTCATTCCTCAATATTTTCATTTCATCACTTCTTGCCTCAAACAATGTTTATAAAAAGTTTATAAAATCTTCTGTCAGAAAATCAACAGTGTTTCATTCAATTTTAAAATACATACCTGAAGGAAAGATATTTCAGTGACTATAAATCCAAGCTTGTGATCTAGGGCAGACCTGATATGTGAATGTCTGCATTGAATTTTAAAATTGATAACATCATTTCATAGAGACAAGACTGATCGATTATGGTCAAGGCTAAACGTATATATTTTTTAAGAAACTGCTATGAAGATAAATTATCATCAGTTGAGCTCCATGCGATCAGTTTTGCTTTTTAAAATAATTTAACTAATGCAGCTGCCTAAATGTTGATATTAGACTGAAACAAACAGTGTATGCCATCATTTGTTTTGAATGATATTAATTTGTAACTCTCGTTCGACAATTTCCTGAAGAATGAGCATGATAATGTTACACAAATGGAGATAAAGCATTGGAACCTTTATGAACAAGCACAATGTTCATTTCCTTGTCAAATCTGGCTAAAAGGCCAAGAAATAAAGAGTGAATAGAGAAATGTGAATTTGAGTGTATGAATTCTGTTTTGAATCAAATATAGAAATAGAAACAAAATGGAAAAAAAGAACTGTTACGTGAGGGAGCTGAGAGGAAAAGTTTCAAAAGTTCCTGTTTAAAATTCATCTTTTTAAAATATATAATTGCAGCCAAAAGCTCGAGAAATCATACCCCCATTTATGTTGGTTACATTTCACTGCCAGAGAGTTTTACAACTAGTTAATATTTACAAATAAAAAGGTACTTCATCATGAAATCTCTTTACGTCATGTGATAAGTCTAGTCCATACCAATTTTGTAAGAGTAGCAACGTGATGTTATTCAATGAAACAGTAGAGTGGTACAACTCCAACAACTTTTGGAGATTCATCCTTTAACTTTCAATATCTGCCCTTCACCTGAATTTGTTGTGTTTCACACACATCTGTATGAACAAGGACTGTTTGCCTTATCATTATTCAACAACTAATTTTAGTCCATCAGGCTCATTAATCAAATGAGCCAATGGGCTGAGGAATGGCAGATAGTGTTTAATTTAGATAAATGTGAAGTGTCGCATTTTGGTAATCAAACAAGGGCAGGAGTTATAGAGTTAATGGTAGGGCCTTTGGGTAGTGTTATCAAACAGAGATGCCTAGGGTATTCAGGTACATAGTTCTTTGAAAATTGTGTCACTGGTAGACAGGGTGGTGACGGTGTTTTGCATGCTTACCATAATTGCTCAGACCATTAAGTATAAGAGTTGGGACATCATGTTGAAGTTGTACAGGACGGTGGTGAGTCCACTTTTGGAGTAATGTGCATTGTTCTGGCCAACCTGCTATAGGAAGGATATTATTAAATTGGAGAGGATTCAAAACAGGCGACATATTTTTGAAGTGAGAAGTGAAACAATTAAAAAGGGCCTGAGATGCAACTTTTTCACATAGAAGTTGGGTAATATGTGGAATGAACTGCCAGAGGAAGTGATAAATATAGGCACAGTTATAGAATTTAAAAGACATTTAGACAGTTAGATGAATAGAAAAGGTTTAGAAGGATATAGACCAAATGCAGGCAAGTGGGACTAGTTTAGTTTGGGAAACTTGGGCAGCATTGACGAGTTGGACTGAAGGGTCTGCTTCTGTGCTGTTTGACTCGATTCTAGGGTAAATTTCTTTACATTTTTATCAATCTGTTTAGACAAGCTTTGACACACCTCCATGCTCATCACATCCTGAGGTGAGAATTAAACACAACCCTTCTGGCCCAGCGGGATGGGCATTACACTGTAACACAAAATACTTTTAATTAGAAAAGGTAGCCTTTAACAGTTAAAGATGTTCTTGATCAGCGAGTTTTAAATCAAAAGCTGTAATAGTTCCTTGATTTCTTATGATTTTTTTTTATTGTTTTACTGCAACTTCAAAAGTACATGTGATTAGTATTCTGAATTGTTGGAATTTCTAGGCATCTTTTGATTAATGCATCATTTTACTCCCTTGTCTATCTGATCTTGCTTATTGAAATGCAAGATACAAGAGAAACAGATTTTCACTAATTAATCTTTGAAATCACAGAATAGCAAACTGTGAAAAACTTGCCATGCAAATTCTGTAAGTTCAAAGTCTGTTAATCATTGCGTAAAGACAAAACAAAATTGTTAAATCATGTTGGCTTCAGTAAAGGGTTGCAATGTGTGTGATTTCTGTTGCAGACTATACCACTGTGATATATTTGAAGAGAATAACTCACCTTATGACCACATGGAAAGCCCCAGTTGATAGTGATGTCTAATGTATCAATATAGGAAGACAACTTGACAAGTTTCAGCAAATAATAATAGAGTATAATGAATCATAACTTGTGTGGCTCAGGCCAATACTTAATCATCAGTTCATGTCCCACTTTATTGGCCGACCTGAAATGTCAAGGACAAATCAGCTTTGTGTGAAAGGAATTATGTCATGTCTCTGAAGAGAAGTGGTATTGTTCAACAGACAATGTTGTTTAATTAACTTATCGTCTGGCAATTGCTAATCTAAAATGCAATCTATGAATATAGGGCCAAGGATGAACCAATACTGCCCCACTGTTCCCTCAGATTTATGAACGTCCAATCCTTGAACTGCAGAAAACTCTTAAAACACCCCAAGACAACTGGGATTTGTAGCTGCAATAGTAACTTGCAAGTGTATTTCAAGCAAAGAAATGTATTTGGCAGAGGTTGGGAGCTGAGGGTGCTTTTGCATATTGCAGTAGAAAGAGAAGGCAGGGATCTTAAGGGATGTTAAGTAATTAGAACATTGAGAAAGAGGTGCTTTGGGATGAAGAACATTCAGTATAGGGATCAGTCATGCAGGGAATATCCAAGAATGCCTGCCATTAACTACCATGTTCATATTCAGAGTAGTGTTGCTATAAAAATTAACTTTTTGACAGCAACTTTAAGAATCACTTCTTTGGCCACGTAAAGACCAGGTCATCCAACCCAGCTGCATCCTGGGGATCTAAATTTCAGAAAAGTAGGCTTTAAACTCATTATGAGCATATGACCTGAATGTCTACCACTTAGCCAAAGCAGTATGGCTTTAACGCACAAAGGGGCACATTACCTGCTCTTTGAATTGGAAGTTTAGGCATGCATTTTGAATTAGTTAATCTTTGTGTTTCATTTTGGCTGGAGGTACATTCAAGGAATTGATGAAAAATATTGGATTAATTATTAAGGCAGTAATAGCAAAATAATAACCTGATCAAGCAGACTCAGCACAGTTTCATGCAAAGGGAATTATGTGAGACAAATTTATTCGAGTTTTTCCAGGAAGTCTCAGCCAGAGTGGATAGGGAATTACCAGCAGATGTGTTGCATTTTGACTGCCAAAAGGCATTCAAAGAGATATCCCACAAAAGCTTAAGTGATAAGAAAAGAGCCCATGGCATTCGAGCTAGTACTTTGGCTGGGGTAACGAAAAGGCTAATGAGCAGGAAACAGGGGATGGGGATAAGAGATAATGGGAACTGCAGATGCTGGTGATTCGGAGATTACGAACTGTGGAGCTGGATGAACACAGCAGGCCAAGCAGCATCTTAGGAGCACAAAAGCTGATGTTTCGATCCTCGACCCTTCATCAGAAAAGGGATGGGGGAGACAGTTCTGAAATAAATAGGGAGAGAGGGGGAGGCGGATCGATGATGGAAAGAGGAGAAGATAGGTGGAGAGGAGACAGACAAGTTAAAGAGGCAGGGATGGAACCAGTAAAGGTGAGTGTAGGTGGGGAGGTAGGGAGGAGATAGGTCAGTCCAGGGAGGACGGACAGGTCAAGGGGGCGGGATGAGGTTAATAGGTAGGAAATGGAGATGCGGCTTGAGGTGGGAGGAGGGGACAAGTGACAGGAAGAACAGGTTAGGGAGGTGGGAACAAGCTGGGCTGGTTTTGGGATGCAGTGGGGGGAGGGGAGATTTTGAAGCTTGTGAAATCCACATTGATACCATTCGGCTGCAGTGTTCCCCAGCGGAATATGAATTTCTGTTCCTGTAACCTTTGGGTGGCATCGTTGTGGCACTGCAGGAGGCCCAAGATGGGTATGTTATCTCATGAATGGGAGGGGGAGTTGAAATGGTTCACAACTGGGAGGTGCAGTTGTTTATTGCGAACTGAGTGTAGGTGTTCTGCAAAGTGGTCCCCAAGCCTCCGCTTGGTTACCCCGATGTAGAGGAGGCCACAACGGGTACAGCGGATGCAGGTAAACATCTGCTTGATGTGGAAAGTCTTTTTGGGGCCTGGGATAGGGGTGAGGGAGGAGGTGTGGGGGCAGCTGTAGCACATTCTGCAGTTGCAGGGGAAAGTGTCGGGTGTGGTGGGGCTGGAGGGGAGTGTGGGGTGGACAAGGGAGTCATAGAGAGAGTGGTCCCACTGGAAAGCAGACAAGTGTGGGGATGGAAAAATGTCTTTGGTGGTAGGGTCAGATTGCAAATGGCGGAAGTGTGGGAGGATGATGCGTCGGATCCGGAGGTTGGTGAGGTGGTATGTGAGGACGAGGGGGATTCTCTTCGGGCGGTTATTGCGGGGATGGGGTGTGAGGGATGAGTTGCGGGAAATGCAGGAGGCACGGTCGAGGGCGTTCTTGACCACTGTTGGGGGTGGGGTGGAAGTTGCGGTCCTTGAAGAGCAAGGACATCTGAGATGTACGGGAGTGGAATGCTTCATCCTGGGAGCAGATGCAACGGAAGTAAAGGAATTGGGAAAAGGGGATGAAATTTTTGCAGGAAGGTTGGTGGGAGGAGGTGTATTCTAGGTAGCTGTGGGACCTTAAGCAGCACCTCCATTTCCTACCTACTGACCTCATCCTTTCGCCTTGACCTTTCCATCCTCCCTGGGCTGACCTATCCCCTCCCTACCTCCCCACCTACACTCACTTCTACTGGCTCCATGCCCACCCCTTTAACTTGTCTGTCTCCTCTCCACCTATCTTCTCTTCTATCCATCTTCTATCCACCTTCTCCTCTTTCCCTCTCCCCCTGCCCTTTTTCTGATGGGGATAAGGGATTATTTTTCAGCATGGTAACCCATGCCCAGTGAGATTCCACAGGGATTAGTGCTGGGACGACAATTATTTACAATATATAATAATGACCAGAAAGAAGGAAGTTAATGTACTCTAGCCACATTTGCAGAGGGCACAAAAAGAGATGAAAAGGCTGGGAGCAAGAGGAGGTTAACATATGACAGTGAAATACTGATAGGTTAAGTCAGTGGGCAAAAACTTGACAAGTGGAGAATAATGTGGGAAAATATGAAGTTGCTCATTGCGGAAAGGAGAAAAAAGAACAGAATATTGTTAAAATGGAGACAAAGTGCAGAGAATTACAACACAAAGGGACTTGGGTTATTTGTACATGAAACATAGAAAGCTGGTATTCAGACACAGCGGGTTATCAGGCAAGTTAATGGAATGGTGACCCTTATTTAAAGGGTGTTTGGAACATAGGAGTAGGGAAGTCTTATTGCAAATGTCCGATGTTCTGGTGATATCACATCTGGAGTGTTGTGTGCAGATTAGTTCTACTTATTTGAGGAAATATATTATTTCATTGGATGCAGTTCAGAGACTATTCACGAGAATAATTCCTGGCATAGAGGGATTATTTCATGAGTAAAAGCTAAACAGATTAGGACTCTACTCACAGGAGTTTAGATGAGTGAGAGGTGATCTCATTGAAACACATAGGACTCTTAAAGGGCTTGACAGGATAAATGCTGATAGGATGTTTCACCTCTTGGGAGAGGTGATGGTCTAGTGGTATTGTCACTAAATTATTAACTCAGAGAATCAGGTAATGTCCTGGAGACCCACATTCAGGTTCTGCCAAGGCAGATGGTGGCATTTGAATTCAATAAAACAAAATCTGTAGTTAAGAGTCTAATGATGTCCATGAAACTTCTGCTGATAGTGAGCAAATCCTATCAGCAATTTCCTTTAGAGAACGAAATCTGCCACCTTGCCCGATCTGCCCTATATGTGACTCCGAATCCGTAGCAAAAATTGATTCTCACCTACTCTCTGGACAACTAGGTATGGGTAATAAATACTGGCCCGACATTGACATACACACTCTGTGAATACATGAAAAAAAGTTTATTGTCCATGCAAATAAAAGATAAAACAGTTTTCCTGAATTGATGTCAGTTCAGAACAACCTTCATTAAATTTTCAAAATTTTACTCAAAATAGAGGTTGCAGCCAAAATTTGGATACTTTATGGTGATTGCATTTTTTAAAAATTTTATCTTATTAAAATCTGTTCTCAAGTTTCCATACATTAGAATCCTGATAATGGCATGAGAATCTGATGTGTTAAAAGCTCCCACAGTTATTTTTTTAAGCATGCTGTGCAAACTGTGCCTAAACATTTGTTTGATGACACTAAATTTTGTCTCATTCATGTCATAAAATTTAAAGACAGACTTAAAGAAGCAAGATGTTGTGAGCAGTACTCAGGCTCTAATTGTTCGTGCTGACTGAAACTTGCTTTATGTGACTTTTACATTCTGCTATACATTAGCACAACCCTCAACAAATTTGAACATCAGCAAAATTTAGTTAGCAACCCTCAAAAATTTAAGTATGTATTCTGCAAATGCGCAATCTCAGAAATTTTAGACTTACATGCCTTAACTCCCTGAAATACTCCACAATGCTAGATGCTAATTTTGTGGAACATTTGCAAGCACATTTTTTTTGGTTTACCTCCTATTTGGGAATATCTCCTTCTTCTGCTCGCCATAATACAAGATTAGTTAGTCATCCTATAGATTTGCACAATCAACATAACATTTGACAATTTTGAATCATAATTGCTGCTCCCAGCATTTCAAAAGCAGATACTATTTTTCATTCTGCTAAACATCATTTTTGATGTTTAGTTAAAACTCAGAAATGACCAGGTTGATGACATGAAAAGATCCTCGAGGTGTCTGTTTTCTTTCCTCTGTGCAAATTTGTTCAATCAATCGAAAATTTTGGTGTGTAACTGTAGCAGTTCTTGCATTCCAAACACAACAAAGAAAGCTGTCCATGGCCATTTTCTTCTGAACATTCTCCGTTAATCATTTCCCACATGTTCACATTCATAAGTGCATCTGAGAATTTTAGCAAGATTTGAGATGGCTTCCTCCCTCATTGAACATCATTAGCATAATAATCCTGAGGGACTCCTGCAAGTCTCAGGCCTTTATATATTCACTGCGAAAAAGCTTGAATGTTGATAAATGTATTGATTTCCAAGAAGAAAAACACATTTTTAGGATGAGTAGGGTTTTTTTTCTCTTCAGTATTTTTTCTTCATACCAGGAGATGAAAAGACTGATTCAAAGTGCATTGTTCAGTCACTGCAATGGATTCTGATCTGTGTCTGAGCTCAATGACATTTACACTAAAAAATGTCATTTGCTATGAAAAATCTTGACAGTGGCATTTGATTCCCCTTTCAAATCAGATTATGCCTTGTATATAGACCTTTTGCGAAGATGTCCCATAGAAATTTTAGAAAGAGTATATCCAGCTAATGGATTATGTGGAAGATAACTGATCGACATTCTGAAAAAAAATCACAGGGACAAGGGAGGAGAAAACTAACCATCCAGCACCATTAACTGCTCCAATATTGTTAAAAGCAATTTGGCCATGATAGTTTCAGAGATAATGGGAACTGCAGATGCTGGAGATTCCAAGATAATAAAATGTGAGGCTGGATGAACACAGCAGGCCAAGCAGCATCTCAGGAGCACAAAAGCTGACGTTTCGGGCCTAGACCCTTCATCAGAGAGGGGGATGGGGGGAGGGAACTGGAATAAATAGGGAGAGAGGGGGAGGCGGACCGAAGATGGAGAGTAAAGAAGATAGGTGGAGAGGGTGTAGGTGGGGAGGTAGGGAGGGGATAGGTCAGTCCAGGGAAGACGGACAGGTCAAGGAGGTGGGATGAGGTTAGTAGGTAGCTGGGGGTGCGGCTTGGGGTGGGAGGAAGGGATGGGTGAGAGGAAGAACCGGTTAGGGAGGCAGAGACAGGTTGGACTGGTTTTGGGATGCAGTGGGTGGGGGGGAAGAGCTGGGCTGGTTGTGTGGTGCAGTGGGGGGAGGGGATGAACTGGGCTGGTTGAGGGATGCAGTGGGGGAAGGGGAGATTTTGAAACTGGTGAAGTCCACATTGATACCATATGGCTGCAGGGTTCCCAGGCGGAATATGAGTTGCTGTTCCTGCAACCTTCGGGTGGCATCATTGTGGCAGTGCAGGAGGCCCATGATGGACATGTCATCAAGAGAATGGGAGGGGGAGTGGAAATGGTTTGCGACTGGGAGGTGCAGTTGTTTGTTGCGAACTGAGCGGAGGTGTTCTGCAAAGCGGTCCCCAAGCCTCCGCTTGGTTTCCCCAATGTAGAGAAAGCCGCACCGGGTACAGTGGATGCAGTATACCACATTGGCAGATGTGCAGGTGAACCTCTGCTTAATGTGGAATGTCATCTTGGGGCCTGGGATGGGGGTGAGGGAGGAGGTGTGGGGACAAGTGTAGCATTTCCTGCAGTTGCAGGGGAAGGTGCCGGGTGTGGTGGGGTTGGAGGGCAGTGTGGAGCGAACAAGGGAGTCACGGAGAGAGTGGTCTCTCCGGAAAGCAGACAGGGGTGGGGATGGAAAAATGTCTTGGGTGGTGGGGTCGGATTGTAAATGGCGGAAGTGTCGGAGGATAATGCGTTGTATCCGGAGGTTGGTAGGGTGGTGTGTGAGAACGAGGGGGATCCTCTTGGGGCGGTTGTGGCGGGGGCGGGGTGTGAGGGATGTGTCGCGGGAAATGCGGGAGACGCGGTCAAGGGCGTTCTCAATCACCGTGGGGGGGAAGTTGCGGTCCTTAAAGAACTTGGACATCTGGGATGTGCGGGAGTGGAATGTCTTATCGTGGGAGCAGATGCGGCGGAGGCGGAGGAATTGGGAATAGGGGATGGAATTTTTGCAGGAGGGTGGGTGGGAGGAGGTGTATTCTAGGTAGCTGTGGGAGTCGGTGGGCTTGTAATGGACATCAGTTACAAGCTGGTTGCCTGAGATGGAGACTGAGAGGTCCAGGAAGGTGAGGGATGTGCTGGAGATGGCCCAGGTGAACTGAAGGTTGGGGTGGAAGGTGTTGGTGAAGTGGATGAACTGTTCGAGCTCCTCTGGGGAGCAAGAGGCGGCGCCGATACAGTCATCAATGTCCCACACAACCAGCCCAGCTCTTCCCCCCCACCCACTGCATCCCAAAACCAGTCCAACCTGTCTCTGCCTCCCTAACCGGTTCTTCCTCTCACCCATCCCTTCCTCCCACCCCAAGCCGCACCCCCAGCTACCTACTAACCTCATCCCACCTCCTTGACCTGTCCGTCTTCCCTGGACTGACCTATCCCCTCCCTACCTCCCCACCTACACCCTCTCCACCTATCTTCTTTACTCTCCATCTTCGGTCCGCCTCCCCCTCTCTCCCTATTTATTCCAGTTCCCTCCCCCCATCCCCCTCTCTGATGAAGGGTCTAGGCCCGAAACGTCAGCTTTTGTGCTCCTGAGATGCTGCTTGGCCTGCTGTGTTCATCCAGCCTCACATTTTATTATCTTGGCCATGATAGTTTGCTTGGTTACCTCAATATTTGATGTTTGCTGTACTTCATTGGACTTCAACAATGCAAGCTATCATGAATTATTTACTAATAAGATATCTGTTAAGTCATTGATGTCTAACTATCCATAAGCACAACATTCAACCTAATATGTTTATTATATTCCTGAACAAATGATAAGTAGGATATTTTTACAGTCACTGAATGTGGCAAAATTAAGTTGAGAAAATAACATGTGAACCAGTATGGCCAGCGATCTCCCAAGGCGTTTCTAAAACATACCATCTGCATAAATTCATTGGGTTAAATGCCCATGGAAATTATTGTCTTATGAGTAGAATCATAAATACAATTGTAACTCAGCAGGGCATTTCGCTTTCTGCTTTGCTTTTTGAAACCGGTCCACCAGCTCTGAACAGTGACAGTTCTATTCATGTTTATCATCATCTGTCTCTCAGGATGATAAAATCTACTCCAGATTTCTGCCATGAGACTGAATAGGCCTATTCTTAACAATAGATTTTTGAGCACCAGCGCTACCATATCAGAGATACTAAGAACTGCCGATGCTGGAGTCAGAGATAAGAAGGGGTGGAGCTGGAGGAATACAGCAGGCCAGGCAGCATCAGAGGAGCAGGAAAGCTGACATTGTGGGTCAGGACCCTTCTTCATTTTCTGCTCCTCTGATGCTGGCTGGTCTGCTGTGTTCCTCTAGGTCCATACTGTGTTAGCGCTACAATATGCTGTGAGGTAGTGGGATCCAAAGGGCAAGATTTGTTTCATTTACTCTCTCTCAACAGTGGTAGACATGGCAAGTGACTTTTCCTTAATGTGAGATGATAGGGCACTGCTGTTGTCCATACATTAAGGATCTTGTGGACTCCACCTTATCCACATTTTCTAGATGGGTTCTTGGTCAGATTCCGATGACATGCTAAACCGCAATGACAAGGACCAACTTGCTGCTGCAAACTTCTTTTGCTTTCACAGCCAATGAAACATGCAGTCTTCCTCAGCTTGAATTACCACTGAGGATCTTTCCGATTCCACTTTGGTTAGCAACTCCAACCTGACCTTGCCAGCTTGGATAGTCCTCCCAGGACCAAACATCTCCTCGTGATGGCTTGCTGAAGAGATAATCAAAGTGCATTATTCTCTCCACCATGTCAAAGTGACTCATTAAGCAATGTGGCAAAAATGCAGTTCACATTTTATATGTTATAGAAAATAACTTTTTTTTTGGAATTTAAGTTTTGCCTGTAAATAAATGGGGGCATCTGATTAGGAACCTGCTCGGTCATAAATGCAACTTAAACAAGCCTGTATTTATCACTTTTAGAAGCTAACCTGTGCTTACCCTGCAATTCAGAGTTGAAAGTGGAATAAACTTGAGCAGTGCATTATCCATTTTAAGGTTGTAATGAAACCAGAAAAGCTGGAGGAAGAATTTTAACATTCAATTAGCAATATAAAGCTTTAAAATAGGTCAATAAATCAAAGTTTTGTGCTGAAGGGAAAATGTTTGTATTTCTGCGTGAATCATCAAAAGCATACTACATTGCCATTGTGATAGTGAGTCAGAAGGATCTGCTGTTTAACTTATCTGAATATATTTGTTGACTGATGCCGACCATTCAGTTCAGTTGACATTTGGATATCATAATAATAAAGAAGTTGGAAGATAAGTTATAATTGTGGCTAGCGAAGAGATTTACATTGATCTTCACAGAACTTTACGGCAAGAAGCTGTCAACTTGAATAGTTACCTTGGAAGAAGCCACACTGAAGATGTCGGAGCAGGTTGGGGCAAAGTAATCATGTATATCTGCAGCTAGCTGATAAGCTGAAGAGTCCTCAGATGTTGTCTTGAAAGAAAATTGGAGGATTGTTTAACCATAGACCAGCCCTGAGCCCCGTATTTTGTAGCTTCTCTAACCTCCTGATCTTAGACTATTTTCAACAATGCACAACCAAACAGTTTTTGGGTTCTCTGATCAACCTGATTGCAGACCTCTCCTAGTTCCCAGGATTTCTAACTCTGCCTTTCACATTCCTTTCATCATCCCTTCTCAATCTCCCGATTTCCACGGACAGTACCCAAAAATTTCCATGTAATTTATACCTTGATACATGAGAAAAATTAAAGTAAATTCCAGAAAGCTGTGGCAATTTTTTTGGTTTGATCCCAATCTTGCAAGATTTTGCGAGATAATGGGCTCTCTTTGGGAAATAAAATGTAAAAATAAGTCTATGACTTAGTGTTATTATTTATAGTATTAAATTTGTAGCACTTGATTTGTTTGATTTCCCTTTGTATGTACAATCTTATTTCTGCTTAAAGCTATGAAAACTTGTTCCATCAATCAGTCTGGAGTTTTTTTTTTGGTCTCTAACAGCATCGTAACAACCACACCCTTGCCTCTAAATTGTAGGGTTGGAGTTCCAGCCTCACTTTATGATTTACATCCCCAGTACTGAGATGCCACGGTTCTAATGTGAATCTCCATAATATTAATGGGACAGAAGGATGGGACTGGTGAGGCCAGAAATAGCTGTCGAGCCGAGCAAGGCTGGGGATCTGGAGTTTCAGGTGATTTTTTTTATGGCAGAAACAATTTTGAAGATTTTGGCTATGTTTTTGTGTCAGTGGCTGCCATAATGGACAGAATGACTGTAGGGTGAGAGTGAATAACAGTGCCAAGTAACTATAGCTGAGAATCTTTTTGGGACTATTCCTGGAAATCGGGAAATCAAAGATGACCCGTTAAGGAGGAAGGAAAAGCTTATGTTCGAGGGAGGCAGGGTGTAGCTATGGTGTAGCAGGTGGAAGTCGTGGAAGCAGAGTCATTAGTGACATTTAAGCGACTGCTGGACGTGCACATGGACAGCAGTGAATTGAGGGGAATGTAGGTTAGGTTATTTTACTTTTGGATTAGGATTATTCCACGGCACAACATCGTGGGCTGAAGGGCCCGTACTGTGCTGTACTTTTCTATGTTCTATGTTCTATGTTAGAGTACAATATACATTGGGAGAATGGTTCCCACCATTTCCCTCTTTGTCTGTGATAAATGTATCTTTAAAAGTCCACTCTCCAATTCTGTAAGTGCTCAACTGTTTCAGTGGTGTGGCTGTAAAAAGACCTGCAGACTGGTTTCCTTGTGAGTTTTTTGAATAAACTGAAATAGGATTTATCGTACCACTCATACCTAGACACACACACCTCACTACAAACAAACCTTACCCCACACACATATTGTCCCACACGTGCCTTGCTAAACACACTTCTTAGAGCAACTCCTGCTGCAGAAAGTCTGACATCCCTTGGATGCTTGACATCTTTTGAAATTCCGCTGTGCACCCAGACAAGGATTGGCAATCCAGCAACATCATGGCACAGCAAATACATTGCTCACAGCACATGGTCAGTGTGCTGGCACTCCCTTGCACATACGAGCGAACTTTCTCACCCTAGCCAATCCTGTCAGTAGCTGTGTCCTATCTGAACACCTTTAAAGTCAGTGCCACTTCACCCCAAAGCTAACTGCAGACCCACAACTTGTCATTGTCCCACTAGGAGAACAGCATATACAGACAAGCAGTCAGAAAATTCTAAAGCATGAGCTTTTATTTACAGACAGCAGACATTCCTATACACACATTACTGACTTTTGCTCCAACAGTGCAAACCAGATTACATCATTGTAACTAATGAATGCTTTTGGGTCTGCAGTTGTCTGCTTCACCCACATCTCTTCCATGGAAACGAGTTCACGTCTGGCTTGTAGCACCCGACACAGATGAGTTGTGTTACGGGCAAGTACAACTTCCTCCTCCCTCTCGTCAGAAGACTGTTCTTGCTCCTAGTTCCTCAGCATTCAGTAATTCACCTCCTTGCCTGCTATGGTTGTGCACTAAGCTGATGTGGCATGCTCTATCCGGATTATATTGGAGAGGCAGCGCAGACTGGTCCAAATAGTAGACCTACATCTTCAGCAGACGGATACCGTACTCCATCACGGCCCTGGTCAGCCCTTACTATGTGAAATCTAACACATTAAGTGTCACCTACAACTGACCTCACTGTCTACCTGAACCCAGCGTTGCACTTTGATGGTATCCACTGTGCTCTTCTATGCTCCATTTGGTCACTGTTATTAAATCCCACCTTAGCCCCACCTATAGCCTATCTCTTATGCATTTGCAAATGCCTTCCACACTCACACCTTGAGATTCCCCACGTCCCCATTCATATCCCCACCTGCACAAATGTGCCTACTTTCTCCTCCTAACCTTGATCATCTGACCTCTTTTGACATTGATACCTTACCGAACCAACAGGGTTCCACCCTCCCTTGCAGTCTCCCGAAACATCAAAAGACAGGCGCCCAGGTCTGTATTAGTTCCAGACCCTGACTTTCTCTGGGCCAGTCAGAACAAGAAAGAATCTGAGTGGGATCTCTCTCACTTTCTCTCTGTTTCTCTCACCATCTGTCTTCAAAGTTTGAGCCTTGCCTGTTTTCAATGAGCCACAAAAAAAGGTCAGCAACTTAAAAACCAACTCAACAGCAGCTACCTCCAGAAGTGAAAATAGGGTGGAAATTAAAAGGATTTTGAATGATGTGGGCTGTGATAGGATTTGTGGCATGGAGACCTGAAAGTCTCCTGTCAATGTTAGGACCATTCCTGTCCATCTTATATCCTTTTGGCAAGCAGCATAGTCGGTTTGTATCGAGGCTGCCGCAAGTTGTCAATTAAAGAGGGATATTGCTCATTGCTGGCCCAACTTGCTCCATTAATATTCTATCTTGCCAAAAGTGCCAAACTGCATCTCAGAGCATTATTCAAGGGCACTAGTGATGTGCATCCCTTGTTTGTGGACACTCTCTTTGGCATTTGTCAAGCCCTCACAACTTCCATGCTAGCTCTCTCATAAAACTGGCAGGTCACTTAATAAGCACTCACACAGCAGGGCACACCAGCAACAGGCATTCAAAAGCTGCAGCAGGAACACTTTCCAGGCATAGACAGGAACACAGCTCAAGGATTGCAACAGGTTGGATCTCAGGGGTGCTCATTTGCTCTTTTAGCACTCATTCACTTCACACCTACCTGCACGCTTGCAAAATTCATGCCTTACACTCCCTTAAATGCCAGTCAGTCTCTGGCTCTGGCTGAATTCTCAACGCCTCCATCAGTACTGTTGTATTGAGGCAATCTTTAATACAAACACACAGGTTAGGCTGCTCGTCAGTAAGAATCTAACCTACAGGGAATCATCTTGCTGTATGGCAGGCCAAGAATGTCAATCAGATACCTGCAGCATGTTCTATCTGACTATACAATAAATACGCTACACATTTACTCAACCCAATGGACATATTGGAAACTGGTGGGGCTGGTCCTTAATGCAATCAATGGGGGCTGCTCTCGATCAAGGGGCCCTTGCCCAGTCAGGCAATGCACCATCTGCTCTGAGTCTGACTTGGAGGTAAAAGAGCAATCTCTCAAGCAATGGTTATTCTTTTCCATTTTCATGGAAAAATAGACCCATCTCTGTGTTGCTGCAAACTTGATGTATTGTCTTAACACTGCTTATCCTGTTATTGTTAGTAGATTCTATAGCATTTATTCTGAATTGTATTTGCTCTGTGGCTTTCTAAAGTCTGCAGAACCACGGGATACATTTTATCCTTCCCAGCCCGAATGATACTCTGACAGAATATTTAAAAATCACCAGAATTCTGCATAGATGCAAAAGGTGAAAACAGGCTTCAAATAAGTACCTGTAACATAGCTGGCAGATGAGTAGAATTTTCCTAAGCCCAATTTTGCAGCTCTAGTCAAACTGTTGGAATACAAATATGCATTTTAATTCATAGGGAGGGATATTTCACCTAAAAATCTGACCTTCAGAGCTCAGCACAAGGAACAAGATTCTGAGTAAACCATAAAAAT
Organism: Stegostoma tigrinum; assembly: GCF_030684315.1. Taxonomy (NCBI): domain Eukaryota; kingdom Metazoa; phylum Chordata; class Chondrichthyes; order Orectolobiformes; family Stegostomatidae; genus Stegostoma; species Stegostoma tigrinum. Next base: position 56,651,622 of record NC_081368.1, on the reverse strand, counting down.
GTAATACTTTCTGAAAACAATTTTTCTCTGTTCCCACAAAAGGGTTAATTGCATTATTGTTCTGTTCATTTTAATGAGCATGTATCAAAATTGCGAGTGAGAACAATTTGCTCCAGGCAATTTAGTTAAATGAGATTTCACTAGATGGAGGGAATGAAAAACAGCCGATCACAGTGTACCTATAATGATATGCCTTTAATATATCTCAAACATCTAGACAGACGTCCAAGCAATAGAAATGATGGAAACATCATTTTCAAGCTGCAGAATGGGCAACATTTGTGTTGCATGAAAATGAAACACCTACACTTTTCCTATGTAAACATCCATGCTGAATCAAATAAGTTGCAGCTAAAACTCCTGTGGTAACTGGGCCTTAGCTTTTGGAAAATGGCCGATGGATATTAGCAGCCATTCTTTAATCATCCGCTGTGAATGAAATCGAACACATGATATATGAATTGCAATGAGCCACGGTGACCGTAACAGCGGATAAGATTGTCTTAATGAAACAGAAACTTACTTGGAGCAAGAAAGATTCTCTGGGGACTGAATTCTATATCTTTTTTCTCTGCTTGTATGCACATTTGGATGCTGATTTGTCACTCTGTGCAAGTGCAACATAGCCTAATTAGCTTGAAACTTGCTATGTTACAGCCATTCTGTTGCTTGTTTCAGCAGTGAGCGCTCTGTGAGTTTTAAGTTTTAACTGAACCTTTAGGCATAAACAAGCACCTAAAACCTGTAAAAGGCCTCTCCTCATCCTGTTCCTATGTCTTCCTTCATATGTCTTATTTTCAATGAATTTGGCAGTGTGTCTGGGAAAGTTAGATTTGAAAGTAATACAACAGTTACATTGTAGCCTTGTCAAATGTGTAAGATTAAACAAACTAGTTCTCTTCTTCCCTTCTATTGCAGAAGTGTTGGTGTTATTGACAATATGTAGATAACTTTGCTGATGCTTTCCATAAGCAGCATGGTAAAAAAATAAATGAACAATCTGTAAACAGAATAACGTCAGCAAATCAAAGTGGCAAATTAGAATGAAAAACAAATTAAAAATTGCAAATTACTTTAGATCTGTTACTCCTGCCTGTCTTCATTTTCTAAAGCAAACCGCATGCATGAATAACAAAGTAGCTACCACAAGTTTGTGTTTGTTGTTCAATTCTACATTTGTATTTAACTTGCTTTTCTTTTGAGTAATAGGAACTTATCCCTTTTTTAGACAATTAAAAAACTCACAGCCATGAGTTGACTATCCAAACTGTGTGACCAGGTGCAAAGAGGCTGAATTTGCTGAAGTTGCTATGATCCATTCATTTTTTGAAATACTGGCTTCATTAAGCACTTTTAAGAAGATCGTCTAAAAAGGATATGGCACATGGAACCTCAGAAAGTTGCATATTCAGTAGCTAGGATGTCCAAGAATGGTGCCTGTGGCTCCTGGAGGCACAGGAAGCTCAGCCGAAAAACGCACATTGTTGAAAGCTAGAAAACAGAATCATGCATTCTTAATTACCACCAAAATTTCAGACTGCCTGGCAGTTAAGACATTACTGCTGGAATGTGAGACACATGACAGCCACTTTACACATAGCATACTCCCACAAGCAGCAAGTCATGTTAATGACCAGGTGATCAGTTTTGGAACGTCAATTTCTGAACAGAACATCAAAATAACATTAAAGTAACTTCCTTCTTCCTCAAAATACTGCCCTGAGATCTTTTACAACCTTTAATAGCAGGTGGAAGGCATTTTAATTCAATATTTCTTCAGAGACAACATCAGTGACTGATGTGGTTCTTCTTCAATTGCTTTGGAGAGTCAGTGTTCAAGTCCTGCAGTGAAGCTTAAACCTACTGACTCAGAGGCATGAATGTCATATATAACGGGCCCAGCTCATAAATGAGGCAAATGACCAAATAATATTTTGATGCCTAAAGTTGTCCAATTGCAGTGTTTGCATTACCTCAACACCTGGGATAACTTTAGGTCAATTCAGTACCTGGATACTTAATACACTCAGTTGGAGACTCTTGTTAGATATTCTATTTATGCAGAACACGATGTGACCACCTCCTTCCAAATTTATAGTTTAGTCCAAACTCATCTATATGGTCTAAATGTGCAATGCATGTGTACCATTAACATTAATGCAGACTCTTCCAGGAACAACATTTACAGTCTTTCCGATAAATAACAAAATTAACATTGTATAATTCTATGAACATCAAGGGCTAAATAACTGCCAAACCCAATAGGACTAGGAAAAGATTATGCATAATTTAAAATACTTGAGATATATCACATGAACACTTATCAAGGAATACTTTTTTAAACTTTTTTTTATTTTAGAACGCCTCTTGGCTGTACCTTCATTTACAGATTGTGCAAATGGCAATACATAAATGAGCCTGAGTGTGAACAAGAAAATGAAAATTGTTTCAAAATGGGTGAAATTTAGAGCATAATTTGGTCTAATTTTAAAGATTGTTCTCAGTAGAAACCCTCCCTCTGTTCAAGTTGTATGGTTGAAATAGACTGTGTGCCTGTGAGACAAATTCATATTTACCTTGTAGATGTTAGCGATCGATGGAAAGCCATAGATAAGAATGTTTTTTTGAAATGATCTACTTAGAAGAATAAACAACCTGTTTCATATTTGCAATCTGCTTTTGACTAAATCTGATGTTTGTGGATCTGACATTTAATGCAGAAGAATATAAATCTTCGCCACAAATAAGCACAGCATTTTATTGATTTAAAAAAAATTCTTCCATGTTGATTCAATTTTGTCATAAATTTATACGCAGCTGATATTAAAGAACAGCTACAAAATAAACTGAAGGTGTATAAAATTATACAGTGCTCAGATCTCTGAGAAGGTCAGATCTCTCTGGATTGAAAGCAGACACAAAGCATTGTCAGTGATAAGGATGAATGGAGAGGGAAGGTGAGAAAATGAGGGGCCTAACCGCGCATATTAGTATTGATCAAATGTGGGCCTATCTTGGGGCGTTGGTTAGTAGAATTTTGATAGAGTTTTGAGTTCACTTCTAAGAGTTCAATTAATCCCACTTGTGTGGTGGGGTAAAGTGTCCTCTACATTGCATAGAAAGGAAGGCCAGCTGAACCTGCATGTTCAGCCATGTCCCAAAGAGAGACAAGAACAAAAAAAGCCATCAAAACAATCATGAAGAGTGAACTCAAAAGCACAACATTGTTTCCTGTACAATAGAGGAAATGTACATAACTTTCCTGAAATGTCTAACAATAAGACCTAGCAATTTTTGGTTCATGACTAAGGTAGATTCAACAAATAACAATGATGCACGTATGAATCAAGTGAAACTAATGTAACCGGAAATGTTTACAACGAAAAGTTTATGTTGAAGAATATCCTTGTCACCTTTGTGCTCCCAAGTCTTCCGTTAATAGCAATGAAGTAAGAAAGGAAAGCAGTGGCTGCGTTGTAGATGAGAGCCTTTATGTATATTTATGAGACTTTATCTGGCTGACTGAGCTGCTGCACTTTCAGCTACTGGCAGCTTCTCTGGTGAAAAGATTTCCCAATCATTAAATTATATAGGCAGAATTTTATCAAGAATTAGAGGAGTATCAATTTCAGAGTGTTTCACTGCATGAGTTCTAGTGAGTTAGTCGACATAATTTTACCTGATAGCCTTATTATGTCAGCATCATGGAATGAATCACATCTTTATGGTACCACCCTTGCCAACACTGGGGGTTTCTGGGATTTCTACCACGTTTAAATGTTAGCTGCGCATCACTTTAATTGTTTCTGGCTATTAGTAGTGTGCACAGTAGATGTAACGAGTATAAAATAAAAAGAAAGAATTTCTGAGGGCACATACACGTCCAACACTTCACATCATTAGAAATACACGCTCATATGTGTAAAGCTATTGATTTTTTACATCAACACCTGTCTGAATGACTGACGTTGTAACTGCAGCTAATAGAATCAAACTACTGAGGTTTCCCATCTTTAGCACTGACCCTTGTTAGCACCCTGTAGAAGAGTGTGTTTGTCTTTCCTTACTGCTTACCACAGCATAACTTCTTGTCACTGTTCAATATGAAAGCATCACATATTGGAAAGCCTTCAAACATTTGCACACATTAATTTTTATTGAGCAACAGGAAAAGTGTAGAAAATAGCAAAAAAACAAAGAAAAAATGTATTCATTTCTAGGATTAACCAGGCAACAACAGATTTACAGTCAATGAATGATTACTTCACCCAAATCAGATCTATCGGAACTAAGTGTCAGTTAAATCCTGTCTGGCTTATTGACCCATGTTGCAGCACTCTATCATGCTGAAGGTGGTGTTCCTCCTGTACAATGTCCTCAGTTCCCTGCTCAGAAGAATGCCATACCCTCAGCTCTTCAGAAGAATTTCCATCATACCCCTTCTTTGCCTGCTCCAGTGGGGCAGAACACCACATGCATAGATTATGAGATGCCCTCTGTCTAGAGCGTACTGCAAAGCCTCCAGCAGACTGCTCCAAGCATCAAAACCTTAAGAGGTTTATTGTCTATCTGCTCCATGATGGTTCTGGTGGAAGAATAGGCTGCATTGTAACTGTGCTCAGTTTTTTTCAGCATATTGCATACGAGAGCAATCAGCCATGGCTACAGATGGTAGCCCTGCACTCCCAGTAACCGTCCTTGAAATAAAGCAGACTATTTTGAGTACTCAAAGTGATAGGCATTATGGCAGCTTCCAGTGCACCTAGCACATACTCCTGGGCTGTACTATATCACAGCTGGCCTGTACATTGATACACTGGAACCCTTTCTGTTGATGAAATCCACTCTATTATGAAATTGTGCTGTCACAGTGTGTGTGATAGCATCCTGTACTTGGAGGAAGTCAACTATGTTAACAAAATCTACTGCCCAGCCTGCTTTGGTGACCTCATCACGGGGAAATAAGACGAAATAGTATGACCTGGTACAGTTTACATCCGTAACAGCCTTGATACATTTGTGGTTTTAGAACTGTCAGATCCCACAAAATATTTGCACTGGATACTTGGAAACAGTCAGCTGCACAAAGGCTTAGCACTACTGGCACCTTGACAAAAACCGGGATAAGATGGTCACTCATCCCTTCAAGTCATCCTGCAGATGACTCAGTTCTGTGATGGGGTCCTGAGACATCCTTTGTCTGCAGTGGAAATATGCCTCCTTCAACTAGAGGAAATGCCATTGCATCTGATTGCATTGCTCTGAGCCTCCCGCATCCTGCGGAGAACATCAGCTTGTGATCTTCACGTGGATGTTGCTGATGGTCCTGGGCATGCTGGCTAGTCTGTTCCCCCTGAATTTCTCTGCATCTTCATTTCAGCATGGCCACAGCAACAATGACCCCATGCTGTGGCTAGGACCATTGATTGCAGTTCCAATGTGGAGGATATCAGGAACAAAAAAATCCTTAGTATTGTGAGCAGTCAGCATTTGCATGACATGATTGTTTGGAATTGTCCTCCATACGGTGAAAAAAACAGGGCTCCAGGAAGGAGGGCCATGGAATACCTAGATATCAACTTTTGACATAATGAATTTTTATTGTGATGTATACCAACCAGAACACGCAAAAAATAGCAGGAGATTGTAAGTGCGGTTGAATTAATGAAACATGGCTCCAACCTCAGCCCCTACACCTCCTGAGAAAGACAGTAATGCATATAAAATAAAGTTGGTGTATATTTACAGTTGTAGCTGAGAGGAAATTAGCTGTCTGCTCTTGTATAGCCTAAGAGACTTTGAAGTCTATTGGGAATTGTAGCCCGCAGGTAACACATTTAATATTGTTTGTGATTACTTCTGCTTTGTTGACTGGACAATGATCAATTTGTAATGACCAATGGCAGAACCAGATTGCTTGTGGCTTGGATTGTCATGTTTCTCACTCGTTTCTTTGATTTTAAATGATTTCCCTTGTGATTATAGGTAACTTCAGTGAATGCCATATAAGTGTCTGAGTATTTGATCACAAGAGGATCTCAAGTGCTAAGACAGAAAAAAGATTGACTCCATCCAGTAAATTACACTGGTGAGGTCAAAGCAATTTACCACTCCTGTTATGTATTTATGATTTGGATGAAGATGGAAGACAACAAAGGTCTTGCATTCTAGAGGAAGTCACAAGTCAAATATACTAATTTAGGGTCAAACCAAAACATCACGTTCCTTTCTGCCTTTCACTACTTGTAAACCTCTTCAGATCTGAACTTCTATGTATTCCCACCCAATGGTTTCATTTAGATTTCATCTCCCAACATTACCCCGGAATCCTTGCCCTTCAATATAGCCATGCCAAGTGTTGCAAAGTTGGGTAGTGTACTTATGGATCGGGAGGAAGAAAGTTAGAGTTTAGTGTTTGTAAAATGCTAGGAGGTAAAGCATTTTGTGGACCCCTTGAAAGATCATGTGCATTTTCTGTGCTTGGGAATTTAAAATGGATGTATGCCAACAGCAGCTTGGAAGTTTGGAAGCATACAGAAAGCACCTCAATTGAAACAATGGTATCAAAAGGTTAGCAGTTAGCAGGCCAAGCCAACAGTTTTTACAAAGACAGTAGGCTTTTGAATATAGCCAATAAATTTGAAGAGTTTACTTACATAGCAAAAATGTATTAAATTTATGCCTGATGGTTTTGACAACATAAGACCAATCCTATAGTAAAAAAAATGATGTGACACCAAGGGTATAAAAGAAAGGGACAGTTGAACAAAGAAGCAAGAGCTAGCTGCCACCCTGCAGAGCTAATGACCCTCTTCTCTCAAGAGAATAATTGGTTCTCACGGCCTCGTCTGTGTCTTAGAGAAAGCACCATCTAAATAAAACAGTACCAATGACACAATGAGTTAACATTCCTGATGGAAGATTCAACAGTGAAGGCACATAACATTCCGAAAAACATGTAACCTGGTTGTAATTTTGAGACACTAAATTCTTCTAAGTATCTATAGATGTGGGATGTGTGTTTGTTGGAACAGGATACCATTAGAGTCTTGCTTTATTCGGGAATAGTTAAGAGTTAGAAGGGATTTGTTTGGTTTATTAATAGTTTATTTAACTAGCTCACTGTGAGAGTTACATAAATAAATTGTTACTTGCTAATTTTGAAGTGATGGTCAGGAATATATTTAATTTAACCGCTCAAATTTGCTGAAAAGCAGGCTTCACACTCCTTTTACAGATAATGGGATGAGGTGCTCCTCTTTCTGTGTTTCAGTCTTAGTTATGAGGGGGTCAAACTCCGCTTCATAAGAGATTGGAGGCTTGTGTCTGGGATTTGGACAGATGTAAACAGATTTAGGGTACAAAACGTCTCAGCAGATTTCAGCAAAATTGGGGGACTAGTGCCCCAGATCTTTAAATAAAACTTCAGTTCAAAGTGGGAAATCTGTTTAATTTCAGCTGCCTGTTATTGGAGATATCAAAAGTGGGGTAATGGCTCTTTCAGTCGCTAAGAGTTTTCTGAGGGTTAGAAGAAGTGACTTTGGGGATTTTACAAAAGGTAAGCAAGGCAAAGCTGTTGGAACTGGCAGACAAGCTGGAGTTGGGGTTGTGTTGGTCTGTGAGCAAAGGAGACGTAATTACAGCAATAGCTGGGCATTTACATTTACTGTAAATGCCATCAGAATCTTTGGAAATGGCTAGAATTCAGTTGCAGATGAAGCAGCTTGAACACGAAAGGGCATTGAAAGATTTGGAATTATGGTTCAAAGAGAAGATGAGAGGAAGGCCCTAGCAGAAGAATTGGCAAAAGAGAGACAGCTTGACTTCAGATGTTGGCAAGTAGATAAGAAAGTCGACGCAAAAGGATGGTAATGAAGGTAGAAGGTAGGCCTAGTGAGGAGAATAGAGATGTTGAGCAAACCCATGGTAGCCAAAGGCCTGTTTGGGGATATTAACAAATATGTCTGAACATTACCAAAATTTAATGAAAAAGACGCGGAAGCCTTCTTTTTATTTTCTTTGGGAAATTGGCTAAACAGATGAACTGGCCAGAGGCTGATAATATTAATTCAGACCAATTTGGTAGAGAGGGCTAGTGAGGTGTTCGCAGCACTATCAGAGAAGGTGTCCATGCCTATGAATTGGTACCAGAAGCATATAGACAATGGTTCAGAAATAAGGCAGGAACCAGGTCAGACTTATATTGATACAGAGATAGTAGGAACTGCTGATGCTGGAGAATCTGAGATAAAACAGTGTGAAGCTGAATGAACACAGCAGGCCAAACAGCATCAGAGGATCAGGAAAGAAAGGTCTTGACACGAAATGTCAACTTTCCTGCTCCTCTGCTGCTTGGCCTTCTGTGCGCATCCAGTTTTACATCACTTTATCTCAGACTTACATTGAGTTTGAAAGAATTAAACAGAGCAAAATCGATAGATGGATGACATCATTTGAGATAGAAAAGACATATGAGGATCTTAAAGATGTTATTCTGCTGGAGGAGTTTAAAAACTCACTTCTTGAGATAATTAGAACTTATTTGAGGAACAGAAAATTAAAACAGTGAGAAGACCTGCAGAGATGGCAGATTACCTAATAGTCCATAAATTGAAGTATATCTTTCGATAGCAATTTCATTCCAGCAGGGGAAGAAATTCGGAAAGAGGGACTTCCTTCAATGTAAAACAAAAAGTAGATCACACTGGGGACAGTTTATCACATGTGAAAAAAGAAACCCAAGAGGGTTGGAAAGAAGTGAAAGACCTCAAGTGTTTTCACTGCAACAAGATAGGACTCACAAAGTCACAGTGCTGGTGGTTTAAGAGAGGCACTCGTAAATAGGATGTGGTAAAAGGGGCTAAACAAGTGGGATTATTTAAGGTAATGAAGAAAATCCCAAGAAAAATCGAGGAGCTGCAGGAGAGATCACAGCCTATGGATCGTAAGAAAGTGCCTGATCTTTTCAAAGACTTGGCCCTTGTGGGTGAGATTTACTCAGGTAGAATGGAGAAATAGGTAAAGAAGTTAAAATATTAAGAGATACTGGAGTTAGTCTGTCTTTAATAGTAAAGGATGAAAATATCTGCACTCCTTCTGAAATATTGTCAGAGAGAATGATAATCTGTGGAATAAATGAAGAGAGGAGTAGTGTTCTATGTGTAAGATAAGGCTAGAAAGTTCAATCAAGACTGGGGAAGCAATAGAGGGAGTGATGGAAAAGTTGGCTATTCCAGGAATACCATTGTTTCTTGGAAACAATACACCTGGGCCACAGGTGGTAGTGATGCCATTGTCATGGGAAAACCAAAAGAAAGCCAGGGAACTGAAGAATTAAAAGAAAAATGCCCTGGAATTCTTGTGGACTATGTGGTGACAAAATCCCCCAGTCAAAAGTTAAAACAAGATGGGAAAACAGTACAGAAAGATAAAGATGAGTTCCAGTTAGCTGATACTCCATTTGATGAGATGGTGAAGAAAAAACCTAAGCATTTAAACTATCAGGCAGAGGTGTTTAGTTCCGAAAAATTGTTAGAATTACAACAAAAAATGAGACGATAAAGGAATTATATCATAAAGCCCACTCAGAAAAGGAAATCGGAATGAATTTCAGATTGTTATTACCTTAAGGATAAAATCTTAAGGCAGAAATAGAGATCTTGGCAGGTTAGTGCAGATGAGAAATGGGCAGAAGTTCGCCAAATTGCATTGCTGGTAGAAATATTGTGGATTACCTGTAGAGGTCATCTAGGAATGAAGAAGACTCAGGCTAAGATACAGAGGCATTTTTGTTGTCCTGGATTATGTAAGATGTCTTTGAATTTTGCTGTACCTCTTATGTGTGTCGGATGCCAAGAAAGCCAGAGGCAGTGATAAAACCAGCAACTTTGAAGCTAATTCCTGCATTTGAAGAATGTTTTGCACAGGCTATAATTGATTGCGTAAGTCCCCTCCCTAAAACCAAAAGTGAGAACCAGTATTTGCTAAATGTATTGGATGTGTTTACCACATTTCTAGAGGCAATTCCATTATGGAATGCCAAGGCAAGAAAAGGGTTGAGGAGGAGTTGCTAACTTTCTTTACCTGTATTGGACTGCCCAGGGAGATTCAGTCAGACCAAGGGTCCAATTTTACTGCCAAACTTTTTAAGGAGGTCTTTGGTAGTTTAGGCAAAGACTTTAAATCAAGTGCATACCATCCTGAATCCCAAGGAACAAGGAAAGGTAGCATCTAACTCTAAAAGCAATGCTGAGGGCATATTGCCAGGATTACCTAAATGACTGGCATAAAAGTATCCCGTTTTAGATTATTTGCTGTTCGAGATGTTCCAAATGAGTCAACGCAGTTTACTCCATTCAAGTTGATTTTCGGACATGATCTAAGATGGCCTTTAAAGTTAATTGAGGAAATGTTGATAAATCCAAAGTCAGAGATTCCACAGTTGGATTATGTAGCTGAGGTGAGAGGAAAAATTAGACAGAGTAGGTGAATTAGCTACACAACATTTGAAGGTGGCACAATGCCTAATAAAGCAAGAAGCAGACAAGAAATCTAAAATTCATACATTTGCCCTTGGGTATAAAGTGTTGGTGCTGTTACCAGTGGTAGGAGATTCCTTCAAAACAAGGTTTAGTGGTCCCTATCAGATTGAGAAGAAGTTAAGTCAGGTGAATAATCTGGTAAAGATGCCAGATTGAGAAAAACAAATTATCAGGCATATCATGTGAATATGCTGAAACATTACTATGACAGGGAAAGGGAACCAGAGAAAGAGGTATGAGATACTGCCACTCAGTGAGGAATCAGATCCAGATGATTTGGATTTTGATGTGTCTCAGAATAAGTTAAATAATGGGATAAGTTAGTGTGCTAATTGTCCCAAAAACAGAGAACTGAATTGAAAGTCTAATTACAGTGCTATGAGGACCTACGTAGAAATAAAATGGGAAGGACCAATGCCATAGTACATTAGGTTGCCACATGGAATGTTGTTCTGATAAAATAACACTTCTGCATACTTAATTCCCTCAAAAGAGCACAGGTTCAGAAGGAAGTAGAAGTGATATTCCAAGAAGATATCATAGACACAAGCCAAGGCAAGTGGAGTTCATCAATCTTGTTGGCTCCCAAACCTGATGGTACCCAATGATTCTGTGTAGATTATTGGAAGTTCAATGCTATGGCCAAATCTAACTCATACTGAAATCCAAGGTCAGAGGATTGTATGGTAAAAGTATGGCAAGCCACTTACATCACAAAGTGGAACTTACTTCACAGTTACCAGCAAATACCTTTATGGGAGGGAGCAAAAACCTTTTTCATTTGTAACCCCAAATGGGCTGGATCAATTTCAATTAACGCCCTTTGGAATGAAAAATGCACCAGCCACTTGTCAAAGGCTTATGTACAGAATTGTTGCAGGATTAACTAATTGTGCTGTCTACATAGACAACTTAGTGGTATTTAGCCATTTATAGAAAGATCATATAGAGCATTTAGCAGAGCTCTTTGGGAGACAACAGAAGGCCAAGTCAATCATAAAAAACAGAATTTACAAAGGCAGAAGTGACACACTCAGGACACAATATTGAATACAGATGGATGATACTGAGGAATTTGAAGACAAAGGCCATCGGGAAATTTCCAGGACCACCACCTAAGAAGGAAGTCTGATGATTTTTATGATTTAGCGGATTAAATTAATGATATCATGATCTAGTAACATAATGAAGTTAGGGTTTCAAAAAACAAGTGAAAAAATGCCATCTTTCATAACGATGGTTCATTTTCTTTCTTAAATTAGGAAGTTTTACTAAGTTGTGTCGCGTACTTGTGGATTGGGAGGCAGGAAGTTAGAATTTATTGTTTGTAAAATGCTAGGGAGGAAAGCATTGCATTGTCCCTTTAAAAGACTGTTCTTTTTCTGTGCTTCGAGGTTTAAAATGGATGACTGTGAGCTGTAGCTTGAAAGTTTGCATGCTCACAGAGCAACTGAACTGAGACATTCATATTGAAAAGTCATGCAATTAGCAGGCCAAGCAGCAGTTTTTTTACCAAGACAACAGGCTTTTAAATTTAGCCAATAAATATGAAGTAATTACTTAGATAGCAAAAACTTACTAAATTTAAGTCTGATGGTTTTGACAGCATAGGACCAATCTTATTGTAATCTGGCTATAATTTTGAGACCAATTTTTTAAAAATATAAATAAGTGGGATTTGTATTTAGTGGAACAGCATACCATTAGAAAGTTGCAATATTTGGAAATAGTTAGTAGTGAGAAGGGATTTGTTTGGTTTATTAATAGTTTAGTTAGTTTGTTCACTGTTAGATTTAGATAAATTGTTGCTTGTCGATTTTCAAGTGAGTGTCAGAGATTAATTTAGCTAATAGAAGATGCTGAAAATCAGATTACACCACTTTTCACACTCCTTTTACAGATTATAGGATGATATGCTCTTTTTGGGTGTTTCAGTTTTAGTTCTCGGGGGTGGTGGGGTGTCAACCTCTGCTTCATAACACAAACATTTTACTGCAGTGTCCCTACATCAATGCTGGTATTGTGGTGATCATCAACCGGACTGACATCAAACTGTTTCAGAGATAGTAGGAACTGCAGGTGCTTGAGAATCTCAGATAACAAGGTGTGGAGCTGGGTGAACACAGCAGGCCAAGCAGCAGCAGAGGAGCAAGAAGGCTGACATCGCGGGCCTAGGCCCAAAACGTCAGCCTTCCTGCTCCTCTGCTGCTGCTTGGCCTGCTGTGTTCACCCAGCTCTACACCTTGTTATCTGAGATCAAACTGTGCCTTGGCTCAATGTGACAGCACCCGTGTCTGACCACAACAGTCCTTCCTCCTTTTCTTCCCCTTGAGTTGACTGAGCACTATTCACCTTAGCCTTAAGGACATAGTCATTTAACTGAAGTATCAATAGTGGGGATGCTGCACAAGATATAAAACTAGTGTTGTTGATTTACCACCAGTATAGTAGGTGCTGGCTTTTCAATTCCATTGGTTGAAGTGGATCTGAAGATTGGGCACGTGTGATGAAGGACAGATGTTTTGTATTGACAGATAATGGCCACACGATAAATATGAAGAATTCACATCCCACTTCTGATTACAACACTACTCACACAGTTACAGGACTTGCCTCGACTGACCTTTAACAAAGCCATAGCTGTGCTTGATACATTTCTATTGAAGAGTTGCCAAATGATAATGGCTCAGTCACAGAACAAATGGACTAAAAGACAGTAAGGAGTCCTTCAGAAACAAAAACAGAAATTGTCGGAAAAACTAAGCAGGTCTAGCAGCATCTGCGAAGAAAAAAATCAGAATTAACATTATGGTCCTGGTGACCCTTCCTCAGAACAGTTCTTGGTTTTTCTCCCTGATCTACAGCATCAGCAGTTCTTTTGGTTTTTGTTTTGTAAATGCTTTTCCCCCCAATTTGGCCAGTTGTTTAGTTAAGTCTATTTTTGTTCATTAAATTTAATAGACACAGAAAATGCTCAAGGTCAATTATTTCAGCGGTTAGCACTGCTGTCTTGCAACACCGGGGATCCAGGTTTGATTCCATCCCTGGGCAACTGTCTGTGTGGAGTTTGTATATTCTCCCTGTGTTTGCATGGATTTCCTCCCACAATCCAAGGATGTGCAGGTTAGGTGGATTGGACATGTTAAATTGCCTATAGTATCTAGGGTGGGAAATGCAGGGACAGGGAAGTGGGTGGGTCTGGGTGATAGTCAACAGATTTTTTTGAGGGCGCTTCTGTTTGACTAATTCAGACTTTTCAAAAGGTGACCAAGTATACTGATGAGGCCAGTGCAGTCGATTTCGCTTATGACAACCTCAGCAAGGCCTTTGACAAGGTCCTCCAAAGAAGGCTCCTCTAAAAGGTAAGAGCCCATCCGATCAAAATCAAGTTGGCAAAATGGCTCCAAAATTGGTGTTCAAATAGGATGCATAGAGTTTCATTGGAGGTTTTGTAATTTTTTCTCTGTGATTGGAACCCTGTGGCTAATAGTGTACGGCAGGGATTGGTGCTGTTGATAGGCATGTTAATGACTTGGATGTGAATATAAAAGGTACAATTAGCAAGTTTGAAGATGACATGAAAATTGGTGATGCTGTCGATACCAAGGAGGATGGCCTCAGGCTACAGTCTGATATTGACCAGCTAGTAAATTAAGTAGAACAATGGCTGTGGAATTTAATCCTGAGAAGTGGAGGTGACGTGTTTTTGAAGGTCTAATAAGCAAAGAACACATACAGCGAATGGTAGGTCCCTAGGGAGTACTGAGGAACAAAGGGATCTTGGTGTACAAATCACTAGGCCCCAAAAGGTGTCAGCACAGGTCAACAAGGTGACAAAATCATACGGGATGCTTTCCTTTTATTGGCCAAAACATAGAATATAGGAGCAAGGAAGTCTCCTCCAACTTTATAAAAATTTATAAGGCCACAGATTGAATATGATGTGTAGTTCTGGCCTCCATGATAACAATGCACGTGATTGTATAAGGGAGGGTGCAGACATTGGAATGAGGCAGAGTTTCACTGACTCCATGGCCTTTCATTTCAAAACAGTAGAATATATGTTAAATTCCTCTCGCCGAAATAAAATAGGGTCCTGATTAATCATGCATGTAGCTTCTAGCATGTAAAGACTCTTCACACTATGTGCATGAATGATGATCTTATATTGGTTTCCAGTTTAACTCTTAACATAGTCCAGGCTATTCAGTAAATGATTTCCAGCAGCTGAATTATATCTCATGGTGGACATATTTCTCTGAGACTAGCAATCTTAAATTAGCTGAGAATGAATGGCATTCAAAAGGAATTTGTGCATACTTGCAACTTTTTTAAAGCAATGTAGATATTGACAGTCAAACTTTGCTGTTTCTCATGGTAATGCCCTGACCACACAGACACTATCTGTGTGGCCTGAGAATTAAGGATGCCAGTTAACTATTCTTCTTGCATCACCCGGCTAACAATGGCCCAACCAAGCAGCACCTGCTCTCATGCTGTATAAAATGTTGGGGTTTTTTTTTAAAGCCTGTTTTTGTTCATAGTTCTGATGAATGCAAAATAGAAAATTCCCACTTCTTGTCTCCTTTTAGCAATTTTTAGCAAGAATCTGTGGTTAAGCACAAAAACCTGTTTCATAAACGGCTGATGGATTCCTTGCATTTTTGTTGATTAAAATAAAAGTAAATTCAGACTCAGAAATTACCATTAATCTAAAACTTTGTTACCGGTCAGACTTTCTTGATAGAAATTTCCACACTGCACTTTTGAAAATTCTACCTCTGATATACCCCTCCAATGCGTTTCTGACTAGGAGTGCCTGGACATTTGCTTTACTTGCCAAAGGTTTAATCCTGTCTTCCCAAGAAAGCTTTCCAACGCCAGTTCACGGGTAAAGTTCCAGCACTTTTTGAGCTGCAGGTCTTTTTGCAGGCCTTCACACACTCCATCAGTTTGCTATTGTAGTCTCATTCTCAGCCATTCTGTCAGTGATCTCTGTTCCTTTGTCACTGCCCTCTTCTTAGTTATCTTTCTTTCTCAGGCTTCCTGGATAATTTCCCACCGTGTCTTTATTGTTTATCAACTGGGCCATTTTTGGTGCCTTGGTTTCTGGTTTAGACACCACATTGACGCACTCTTAATGACCTGGGTGGCCAGGATCTTGAATTGCTTAAAGAGAATACAACGAGGCTCTGATCAAGAGTATGTACGGCTAGAAATACTGCTCCAAACTCTACATGCATATGCTAAGACTTGAGGTCTTTTGGAATTTAGTCATTATCATAGCTTTATCATAGAATCCCCACAATGTGGAAACAGGCCCTTCAACCCAACAGGTCCACACCGACCCTCAGAGCATCTCACCCAGACCCATTCCCCTAATCTCGGCATCCCTTAGCACTATGAGCAATTATATTATGGCCAATCCATCTAGCCTGCACATCTTTGGACTGTGGGAGTAAACTGGAGTGCCCAGAGGAAACCTACACTGACACAGGGAGAGTGTGCAAACTCAACATAGACTGTCACCCAAGGGTGGAATTGAACCCGGGTCCCTGGAATTGTGAGGCAGCAGTGCTAACCACTGAGACACACGCTGTCCTTGACCATAACTGAAGAGGATCAGATCAATGAGCTTCATAATACTTCCTTAACATTGACATACAAATACAAAGCACTGACATTTTTTTCCATTAATTCGAGGTGGGGACCCTCAATAGAAAAGCAGCCTCCCACGGTAAGTCCCACGTTCTGAATAAATTAGTGAATTATTTTGTTATCAGTTTTGAGCCAATCCAGAAAAAAAAAGTGTAGATAGCTTCTTATTAGCTAAATGCAGGAGATCAGTTTTGTTTTGGCATGGGGGAGATACCTTGACAAGGCCGACTGCAATGTTCCAGTGATACATGTACACCTTGCTCACCAAACGGGAGGAGAAGATGGCCTAGTGGTATTATGCTGAACTGCTAATCCAGAGACTCAGATAATGTTCTGGGGACCTACGTTTGAATCCTACCATGGCAGATAGAGGAATTTGAATTCAATAAATATCTAGAATTAGAATCTAATGATAACCGTGAATCCATTGTTGATTGTTAGAAAAACCCATCTGGTTCACTAATGTCTTTTAGGGAAGAAAACAATCATCCTTACCTGGTCTGGCCTACATGTGACCCCAGACTCAGCAATGCATTTGACTTAACTGCCCTCTGGGTAATTAGGGATGGACAATAAATGTTGCCTAGCTAGTGATGTCCACACCCCATTAATGAATAGAGAAAAGAAAAGATGCTAGCTTCAAGATCCTCTTGTCAGATTTCTTTGTCAATGTGGGACAGACATAAGATGTTGAACAATAGATTTGCGCAAACCTGAATATAGTGACACACAGTTTACGCCTTCAACCAGTACCACCCAGCCCCGACTTCATTACAGCCTTGGGTAATTACAGATTTGAAGAAAAGAGCAAAATTCATGAGATGAAATGAGGTGACATCAAGGAAGCATTTTGATTAAGTGTAGCATCAAGAAGCCTCAATAAAACTGAAGTCAACGGTAGTTGGGGTAAAGATTTTGATTGCTTGGAAACGTAGCTAGGCCGAAGAAGATGGTTGTGATTGGAGGAAGATAATTATTGAGACCCAGGATATCAACGTGACAGTCCTCAGAGTCTTAGGTCCATCCATTTTCTGCTGCTTAATCAATGACATTCCTTCCATCATTTTTCAGATGTGGGGATTTTCACTCATAATTGTATAGTGCTAAATATCATCCATGATTCTTCAGACACTGCCAGGGTCTACGCTTGTATGCAGCAAGATCTGGACAAGTTTCAGGCTCCTAATAAGAGGCAAGTTACTTTCATGTCAAACAAGTTCTAGATAATGACCACCTCCAACAAATGAGAATCTAATCATTTGCCCTTGATATTCAATAGCATTACAATCATGGAATTTGCCACCAATAGCATTCTGGGAGTTTCTATTCACTGATAATTTAATTGGATTGGTACTACAAATATTAGAATTTTGTTTTCAATAATTCACCTGCTGACTGAAAAATGCCTGTCAAATCTTTTGAGAGAGTGTGCACCTTACCGTTCTCACTCTTTTATGAGTTGGATATGATTTGAACAACTTTCGGTAGGTTCATCACCGCCAATCCTCACTGGTGTTACAATGGGGAATGGCCAAACACGTCTGGTAATTAAACTAAAACACAAGCCCCAAACTGTTAAGACAGGAGTAGGGGTTCCCATCTAATAATTACCCCCTAAACACCCAGAGAAGCTCACATTTCCCCTAGTAATCTATTAAAAAAGAATGGTTAAAAGATAGAAAAACCCTGGTCTCCACTTTACAACTAACAAGGCACAATTTATTTATTTAACCCAACAATGAACAAATTAATAAAATTACTAACAAACTAACAACTTCCCCCCTCGACTATTAGCTATTCCCTAACTGGTCTAAATTCTACCAGAATGCTGTTTAAATAAAGTCCCACTTTTATAAACCCAATGAATAAGAAGCAATAAGTTATAACTTAATCTCTCCAAGTTTGCACAGACTGTCTTCTGGAATCCTATGTCATCTCCGATCTCTTCACAAACATCTTTCTTCCACTAATTCTGCTGTCAGGGATGTTTGATTTCTATAATTTTTCCAATGTGGACTTTGAGCTAAAATATCATAATACCTCTGATTAATTAGATGGTCTTTCTCTGACAGCTGAATGGTGTTAATGCTGGCAGGTGGTGGGTGGCTCTATCTTTTCAGGAGCCAGTTGGATCGCCTTGATTTTCCAAATGCCCTCACCTTGTATACCCATGATGACATAATCAAATTCTTATAATATGATTGTTTTCAGGTTGTCAACGCCATCCGATTTGAATTCAATTGGCTTTGAATCACTGAACTTGGTTTTAAAATTGGCCGACTTCAAGCTCAGCCAGCCACCTGTAAGGCATTTTTTACACGTGTTTCACTTTTTGAGGCTCTATGTCTGGGAAACTTCAGCTGCAGCTCACAGACGTACATTACAGACAAAGCACAAATCTCTTAAAGGAACCACACATTTTAACTTCCTGAGATAACAAGGTGTAGAGCTGGATGAACACAGCAAGCCAAGCAGCATCACAGGAGCAGGAAAGCTGATGTTTTGGGTCTCGGCCCTTCAGATTTTTTTCTGAAGAAGGGTCCAGACCCAAAATGTCAGCTTTCTTGCTCCTCTGATGTTTGGCCTGCTGTGTTCATCCAGCTCTACACCTTGTTACGTCAGATTCTCCAGCATTGGCATCCTACTATCTCTGAATCATTTTAACTTCCTGCCTTCCAACTCGCAATCTACACAACTCTGTCACACTGGTATTAGTTTGGGTTACCCCTTACCATGTAGCAAGAGACCCCACATGATACCTGAGGCATAAGACAATGATAAAATAAGATTCTTGATGAGCAATAAATTTGTTTAGTACAGATTATTTAATAACTGATTCCTTTGTAACTAAGATATACAATTGTCTATTGGAGATAGAACATAGAACAGTACAGCACAGAACAGGCCCTTCAGCCCACAATGTTGTGGCGACCATTGATCCTCATGTATGCACCCTCAAATTTCTGTGACCATATGTATGTCCAGCAGTCTCTTAAATGTCCCCAATGACCTTGCTTCCACAACTGCTGCTGGCAACGCATTCCATGCTCTCACAACTCTCTGTGTAAAGAACCCGCCTCTGACATCCCCTCTATACTTTCCTCCAACCATCTTAAAACTATGACCCCTCGTGCTAGCCATTTCTGCCCTGGGAAATAGTCTCTGGCTATCAACTCTATCTATGCCTCTCATTATCTTGTATACCTCAGTTAGGTCCCCTCTCCTCCTCCTTTTCTCCAATGAAAAGAGACCAAGCTCAGTCAACCTCTCTTCATAAGATAAGCCCTCCAGTCCAGGCAGCATCCTGATAAACCTCCTCTGAACCGTCTCCAAAGCATCCACATCTTTCCTATAATAGGGCGACCAGAACTGGACGCAGTATTCCAAGTGAGGTCTAACCAAAGTTTTATAGAGCTGCAACAAGATCTCACGACCCTTAAACTCAATCCCCCTGTTAATGAAAGCCAAAACACCATATGCTTTCTTAACAACCCTGTCCACTTGGGTGGCCATTTTAAGGGATCTATGTATCTGCACACCAAGATCCCTCTGTTCCTCCACACTGCCAAGAATCCTATCCTTAATCCTGTGCTCAGCTTTCAAATTCGACCTTCCAAAATGCATCACCTCGCATTTATCCAGGTTGAACTCCATCTGCCACCTCTCAGCCCATCTCTGCATCCTGTCAATGTCCCGCTGCAGGCTACAACAGCCCTCTATACTGTCAACGACACCTCTGACCTTTGTGTCGTCTGCAAACTTGCTGACCCATCCTTCAATCCCCTCATCCAAGTCATTAATAAAAATTACAAACAGTAGAGGCCCAAGGACAGAGCCCTGTGGAACCCCACTCACCACTGACTTCCAGGCAGAATATTTTCCTTCTACTACCACTCGCTGTCTTCTGTTAGCCAGCCAATTCTGTATCCAGGCAGCTAAGTTCCCCTGTATCCCATTCCTCCTGACCTTCTGAATGAGCCTACCATGGGGAACCTTATCAAATGCCTTACTGAAGTCCATATACACCACATCCACAGCTCGACCCTCATCAACTTTTCTAGTCACATCCTCAAAGAACTCGATAAGGTTTGTGAGGCATGACCTGCCCCTCACAAAGCCGTGTTGACTGCATTTGATCAAGCCATGCTCTTCCAGATGGTCATAAATCCTATCCCTCAGAATCCTTTCTAACACCTTGCAGACGACAGACGTGAAACTTACTGGTCTGTAATTGCCGGGTATTTCCCTATTTCCTTTCTTGAAGAGAGGAATTACATTTGCCTCTCTCCAGTCCTCAGGTACGACTCCAGTGGAGAGCGAGGATGCAAAGATCTTCGCAAGTGGTGAAGCAATTGCATTTCTCGCTTCCCAAAGCAGCCGAGGACAAATTTGGTCCGGGCCTGGCGACTTGTCAATCTTAATGTTTGACAAAATTTTCAGCACATCAACTTCCTCTATCTCTATCCATTCCAGCATGCACACCTGCTCTTCAAAGGTTTCATTCACTACAAAATTCGTTTCTTTCATAAAGACAGAAGCAAAAATCTCATTTAGGGCTCCCCTACCTCCTCAGACTCCACAAACAAGTTCCCTATGCTATCCCTGAACGGCCCTACTCTTTCTTTGACCATCCTCTTATTCCTCACATAAGTGTAAAATGCCTATGTGTTTTCCATGATTTGTTCTGCCAAGCCTTTCTCGTGCCCCCTCCTGGCTCTCCTCAGACCATTTTTGAGCTCCTTCCTTGCCTGCGTGTCATCCTCTCTAGCTGAACTTGACCCTAGCTTCCTCCACCTTATGTAAGCTACCTTCTTCCTTTTCACAAGAAGCTCCACCGCTCTCGTCATCCAAGGTTCCTTTATCTTACCCCTTCTTGCCTGTCTCAGAGGGACATATTTACTCATCACTCGCAACAACTGTTCCTTAAACAGTCTCCACATGTCTATAGCTCCCTTACCATGGAACAATTGCTCCCAGTCCATGCTTCCTAACTCATGTCTAATTGTGATGTTGGGCTCTACTTGTGGGTAACTTCACATTACTACTTTAGCTATGTGCTATAAACACAAAGGACAGTCACTGAAGAACTGTACACACTGGTGAATACGTAAAGAACTCTCTACAATACTGATCTCTTGCCAGAGTCTTTTATGCCATAATGGTGGCTCTGTTAAATCTTTCAGGTACTGTCTCCAACATTTAACATCTACAAGTCATAAGTTAGGGGTGTGAGTTTCCACTTTCTTGGACCATTTAGTTGTGGTTGGGTGTTGCAGTGAATGTGTTCTCGCACCTGGGCCAAAATCTCTGTCCGAGACATACGTTGTAACATGCTTGAACAGGATGATTAGTAGAACCACACAGCTTTAGCTGATTGGCACTATCCAGACAAAGCAGCCCCACTTGATAGGAGCACTGTGCAGACCAGGCTAGTGTCCTGCTCAATACAACCTGGTCATCTGTCCAAGGTGGGACGCTGTGCGGCCCTCACCAGTCAACTAGATATCAGCCCAGCACAGGGAGAAGAACAGACCACATGAGTGCATTGATCTATAAACCCAGACCAGGTATCTCTCCAGCACAGGGTTCCGTGAAGTGAACACCACTGAACTAATCTGTAAACCTGGAGCAGTTACCCTCCCAGTGTGTAGATCTGTACAGACCACCCCAGTGCAGTGCTTGGTAACGCTAAGATGGCCATCGACCATCTCAAACATTCACTCTCTCGACTACTGAATCCCTGTGTATAACCAGAGAAGATGCACTGCATTAATTCATCAAGCTAGTTCAAAAGAACCTTCTAAACCCACAATTTCAACTGCCTTAGAATACAGGCAGCAGGCACATTTGAAAACCATCATACATCATCCTGACTTGAAACTATATTATTGTTCCTTCACTGTAACTGGGTCAAAGTCCAAAAGCACATTTCTGAAAGCACTGTGGATATATGTGTACCAGTCGGATTGCAGTAATTCAGGAAGGGGGATGACTGCTCGATAGTAATTGGGTGTGATCAACAAAATGCTGGCCTTCCCAGCTGTGTTCACATCCAGTGAAAGAATTTTAAAAATATTGAATTTCAGTTGAAATGGGTTACATTTTCTTAGATATTGTGCATGGACAAAGAGAAACATTGCTGTTTCATGCAGTAATTCTGAGCCATTAAGAAGAATTATTTGGATGCACACCTTATATGTCTCAACTTTAGTCTTCATTCAGTTGCTAGCATTTTTTTTAGTTTGTTTTCAACAGCAGCTTGTTTTTGTTAATTTTCAATGAATCAAACTGTATATGACAAGATAAATGTCTGTCTGTGGTTGGTTTCAGAAAACCTGGCTGGGAAGCTTTAAAGAGATA
The DNA here is from genome assembly GCF_030684315.1 of Stegostoma tigrinum. Classification (NCBI taxonomy): domain Eukaryota; kingdom Metazoa; phylum Chordata; class Chondrichthyes; order Orectolobiformes; family Stegostomatidae; genus Stegostoma; species Stegostoma tigrinum. Next base: position 56,629,063 of record NC_081368.1, on the reverse strand, counting down.
GTAAGAACTGCCGATGCTGGAGAATCTCAGATAACACAGTCTGAAGCTGGATGAACACAGCAGGCCAAGCAGCATCAGAGGAGCAGGAAAGCTTGATGTTTCGGGTCGGGACCCTTCAGAAAATATTAATAGTTTTAGATATTGGAATACTAAACAGTTCCTACTCTTAAATCATTTCAAAAAGCTTGATATTTGATTGTTGAGGAGTGCAGAAAGCTCATTATAATATTTCAAACTGGAGTTGTAGGCATGTGATATCAAACTGAAATAGAAAATGGTTTATTCCTCCCTACTGTCAGATTGATACTTGGCACACAAGTTATATTCTGACATTTGCACTGACGGGACTATCTTCTATCAATGCCAAGTTATTGCTATCACCTTAATTGTGCGAGCCATGTGCTTCAATGACAATAGCTGGCATTGTGAAATTCTGTGTAGGACAAAATGCACATCAAGTCAGGTTTAGCTCTGCTTAGTCAGGTGCAGATTGGTGGGCCCTACCTCCTATAGTTACTAACACATTGTTTATAACACTTGATATCTCACAGTAGCACAACTTGCTTTTTAAATGTCAAATATAAGTTAATAACATTAAGAATCAAATATTGAAAACTTCATTGGTAGAAATTGTTTGGGTTGTTCCCATCGATAATTAGCTGGTTCCTGAGCCATCTCTTAATTCCTTTGTTCGCTGCAGGTGTATCAATACATTGTTCAATTAATGACTTTTGATCATAAAAATCCTGGCAATGTAGGTATATTTGAAAAACATACATTTACGTTTGTCTTGATGGAAGTTAATGATTGGAATGTTCCTTAAGGCCAACATGTAGAACAGTACTTTCAAACTAATTTTTGTTCTCTGGTATCAGAGATAATGGGAACTGCAGATGCTGGAGAATTCCAAGATAATAAAATGTGAGGCTGGATGAATACAGCAGGCCAAGCAGCATCTCAGGAGATGCTGCTTGGCCTGCTGTGTTCATCCAGCCTCACATTTTATTATTTTGTTCTCTGGTGGTTGTTTTAGTTTCTGAAAAATAAGGATGTGTGTCCTTCATTGTGGAATATGAGGGATTATTTTGTAATTGTACAGGTTTAGTTATGTGAAGGCTTTTGGTCCAACAGGCTTCCATGGCATGGCCTGAAATTTTTCTGATTCTATTTCACCTTGTTACTAACTGCTTGAGATAAAAATATTTTCTCATTTTTGACATTTATGGGAGGCTTTGTAACTTCTTAATAGTTGAACTTCTGTAAAAATGTTCATATGTGCAAGGTTTACCACCAACTTGCTGTCTGACTATAATTATTACTTTCCTTTGAATTATGTATTAGAAGTTGATTGGGGCAATGTTGTCAAAGGGAGATAGAACATAAAACATTACAGCGCAGTACAGGCCCTTTGGCCCGCGATGTTGCGCTGACCCGTGAAACCAATCTGAAGCCCATCTAACCTACACTATTTCATTATCATCCATATATTAATTGTAACTTTCTGAATCATTGAAGTGAATTTGATTCTGTGTTGTGTGGCTTAAACACTGGAATATGAAGTTTTGGTTTGATCATATTTTTAGGGAGTAACTGCACATCTCAGGACCGATGTGAACTAATATTGTCAACTAGGCTGATTGGCAGCTACTAATTGAGACCTTCTCAGCAACTTCATCGTTTCAGTTAGCTACAATTTTTGTTTTTTGATTGCTCTGTAAATGAGCTCACTTTAGCCCACTGTGGGAACATAACATTGCTAGAGGTACTATCCTTTAGATGAGACACCAACCTGGGACATCATTGACTATTTTGGGTAACATTAAGATGACTGCATGTTTGTAGTCAAAGTAATTTTGACTGCTTTTGTTTTTGTTACAGACAAAGTTTAAAAACTAATAAAATCCCTATCTCTCTTCCTAATGGTCTCTGCACTTAATGACATTTCAACAAAAATGTACTTCTGACCCTAGGATTTGTGGACAATTCAAAGACTAAACAGTAGGCTTTGCAATGGTTTATCTTTAAAATCCAGAAATGTGATTATCTTCTGGAGCCCTTTGCATTCACTCCAATTTCAAATGCCAGGACACATACTAATTTTCTCTAATGCATTTTGGGGGAAGAATGCCCATTTCACAAGTTGTGAAAAAAGAATGGCTTATAATTCATATGATTGTCTTGAGCAGAGTAAGTTGCAAGACTGATGGAAGGATTTTGGCAAAACTGAAGATGAGCTCAATAGCTGAAGTTGTACACGGAAATTGTCTGCAGAATTTTCTAGAAGTGATTGTTGCCTTTGTAAGGCAAGTGTTTTTAATAGCGTGTCTGTTTAGCAATTTTGTGAATCTGAAATGGCACCAAGTCAATGATTGTGTGACATTCCAAACGTCCGATACTCTTTCAGACACGGTAAATGCGACTGCTCTGTCAAAGCAGGTCTTAAAGTTCCTCTGGAGGATGCCTGTTGACACGTGATGAGTGCAGTCTGCCTTCAGTACCAATCATGGTTTCTCAATGAGCAAAACTGACATTCCCACTGTGTGCTTTCTGATTAAGTGACTGATTAGCTTGTTAACAGATAATAAACATCTGCTGCTTCAAGTTGATGCCTTTCAGGAAATTAGTTGTTGAGTAGATTGAGTGTTTTTTATTTATGATCTGTAACAAGACAGGGATTTAGTTCCTGGGTTTGCTCTTTGACTATGCAGACCAGCAATCTCAGCTAAAATGGCTATCTTGTTGTCTTTCTCAAGAGAAAAAAAATCAGCGTATGGATATCTCATCACGTTTAAGTTGTGAAAAGATGTCTTTAATGCCCATGCCACTTCCTCACCCCTGTGTTCTTTCTGCAGACTCCCTTAAAACAAAAGGATCTAGACAAATGAGTGTCAGATTAATCCATTTTGGACCTAATTTCCTGCTGAGCATTTTGAAGTCTGTTTAATTTATCCAATAGCAATAATAGAATCTGACAGTGATTCGAGGGAATAAATTATTGACCAAAAAAAATAGAAAATATAGACAAGTAGGTGGCTTCGTATAAGTTTTCCAGTATCTATCCAATGTTTTAAATGTTATGAAGCTTGGTTCCAAGATCACGACAGAAAATGAACCTGACAGCTTTGGTAATTCAGATTTTAACAAGATCATCAATAGCGTTTTTAACTCTAATATGCCACTTGCATCTGATTTTTGTGTTTCTTATCTAATTGGGCGATTTTTCTTTTAAAAATATGTAATACTTTTTGAATTTGGATATTTAAAATAAGGGTGCATGGTTGGGTTACTATTTTTGTGAGTGGATTTTGGAGCTTGAATCCCTCCTTCCCCTGATTCAGGCTTGATTTTTCCCACCCACAATTAGAATACCATAATCTCACTTATTCCTTTGTCCGCTTGCCATTTGATAGTGTCCGTTCTGGAACTTTACATGCCAGAATACAGCAGCTGGATGCTGTGAAAAGGGAGCATGGGTTTGCTTTTCCCCACTGCTCCCAACCAACCCCGCTGCCACACACAAAAAATTCTGTTTGCAAGAGCGGTTAGAATATACAGCAGAAATGGCTATTACGTGGGGGCATAATTTTAAGGTGATCAGAGGGAAGGTATCTGGAAGATGTCAGAGATAGTTTCTTTACACATAGAGTGGTGGGTGCGTGGAATGTTCAGCCAGCAGTGGTAGTGGAGTCAGATACATTAGGGACATTTTCACAGTGCTCAGCAGAAGTATATTCCAATGATAAGGAAGAACTGTAGGAAAAGAGCCATGGATATCTAAGGAAATAAAGGAAAAAGTATGGAGTACATACACACAAGTAGGTAGTTTGCTTTAAGTTTCCCAATATCTACCGAATGTTTTAGATGTTACATAGCTTGGTTCCAAGGCCACGAGAGAAAATGAAACTGACAGTGCTTTGGTAATTCAGATTTTAACGAGATAGTCAATAACATTTTTAACTCTAATATTCCAATTGCATCTGATTTTTGTTTCATATCTAAATCTCTAAAGGCCAACAGAGACACAAAAAAGTTATAAAGAAAAGTAAGATATATTATGAGAGTAAAACAGCTCAGAATATAAAAACAGGCAGCAAAAGTTTCTATAAATATGTAAATCGTAATAGAGTGGCAAAGGTAAACATTGGTCCTTTAGAGGATGAGAAGGCCAATTTAACAACTGGGAATGAGGAAATAGACAAGACATTAAACAATTATTTCATGTTGGTCTTCACAGTGGAAGACACAAATAACATCTCAAAAACTAATGATAGGAAGGTTATAGCAGGTGAGGGCATAGAAACTATCATTATCACTCAGGATGCAGTACTGGGCAAGCTAATGGGGCTAAAGGTAGACAAGTCTCTTGGCCCTGATGAAATACATCCCAGGGTACTAAAAGAGGTGATGGGGGAAATAGCAAGTGCACTAGTAATTATTTACCAAAATTCGCTGGACTCTCGGGTGATTCCTGCAGATTGGAAATTGGCAAATGTGACATCACTGTTTAAAAAAGGAAGTAGGCAAAAAGCAGTTAACTATAGACCAGTTAACTTAACTTCAGTAGTGGGGAAAATACTTGAATCAATCTTTAAGGAAGAAGTAGCAAGACATCTGGATATAAATTGCCCCATTGGTAACACCCAGCATGGGTTCATGAAGGGCAGGTCATGCTTAACTAAACTGGTGGAAATCTTTCAGGACATTACTTGCATGGTGGACAATGGGGAACCTGTGAATGTGGTGTATCTGGATTTCCAGAAGGTATTTGACAAGGTGCCATACTAAAGGCTGCTACATAAGATAAAGTTGCACGGTATTACAGGTAATGTATTAGCATGGATAGAGGATTGTTTGACCAGGACAAAGCAAAGAGTTGGGGTAAATGTGTGTTTTTCTGGTTGGCGGTCAGTAGCTGGTGGTGTGCCTCAGGGATCAGTGTTGGGACTGCAGTTGTTTACAATTTATATAGATGATTCGGAGTTGGGAACTAAGTGTGGTGTGTCAAAATTTGTAGATGAATGGTACAGCAAAGAGTGCAGAAAACGCAAAGTCTGCAGAGGAATATAAATAGTCAAAGTGAGTGGGCGAAGGTCTGGCAGATGGAGTACAATGTTGATAAGTGTGAGGTCATCCACTTTGGTAGGAATAACAGCAAAATGGACTATGTTTTAAATGGTAAAAAATTGCAGCATGCTGCTGTGCAGAGGGACTTGGGTGTCCTTGTGCATGAATCACTAAAAGTAGGATTGCAGGTGCAGCAGGTAATTAAAAAGGCAAATGGAGTTTTGTCTCATTACTAGAGGGGTGGAGTTTAAAAATGGGGAGGCTATGCTGCAGCTGTATAGGGTCCTGGTGAGGCCATGCCTGGAGTACTGTGTGCAGTTTTGGTCTCCTTACTTGAAAGGATATACTAGCACTGGAAGAGATGCAGAGGAGATTCACTTGGTTGATTCCAGAGATTATGGGGTTGGATTATAAAGAGAGACTAAGTAGGCTGGGATTATACTCATTGGAATTCAGAAGAATGAGGGGAGATCTTAGAGAAACATATAAGATTATGAAGGGAATAGATAAGGTGGAGGCAGGGAGGTTGTTTCCGCTAGCAGGTGAAACTAGGACTAGAGGGCTTCACCTCAAAATAAAGGAAAGCTGATGTAGGACTGAGGTCAGGAGGAACTTCTTCACCTGAAGGGTTGTGAATCTGTGGAATTCCCTGTCCTGTGAAGCGGTTGAAGCTACCTCGCTGAATATTTTTAAGGCAAGGCTAGATACATTTTTGAACAGTAAAGTAATTAAGGGTTATGTTGAGTGGGCAAGTAAGTGGAGCTGACTCCAAAAGATCAGCCATGACCTTATTAAATAGTGGGGCAGGCTCAATGGTCCAGATGGCCTACTCCTGCTCCTAGTTCTTCTGTTCTTCAGCAATTCTTGGATAGGCACATGGATGACAGTAGAATGTCAAGTATGCAGGGCAGTTTGATCTTAGAGTAGGATAATAGATTGGCACAACATCGCGGGCCAAAGGGCCTGTGCTGTGCTGTTCGGTCCTATGTTCTGTTCCTTGTTCCCAAAGGAGTCCTGATCAGAATCTCTTGTTGGAAATTCAGATGATGTTCTTGTTTTAAACATAAAGGATTGGAGCGGCAGTCTGCCAAAGATTGGAAAAGCTGGCCCAAGTAGTGACAATGTTGCAGATTGTATGGCCCCACAAGAAAACTTGGGCTCTTGCAGACAGGAGAAAGAAATGGAGTGCATGGTCAGGAATGGCACATAGTCACAGCAGCTGTGTGCCTAGCTGCTGAACTCTGACGGACCTGACTTGTTGATGTTAAGATGGGCAGGAAGTAATTCAAGTTCAAGTACGAAACTGTTCTTGACATTGTGCCAGTCTTCTGTCCTTCACTCCTTGTACCATCTTGCTGGACCACTTACTTTCCATTTGACCACATCCTGCTGACATTTTCCCTTACCTTTATTGCTAAGTTATGCTTAGCCTTTTAGTACAGCTGCCCAAACTGGGCTGTTACATAGGGTGCTCATTGCAAAAGAGCCATTGTTTGTGGTGTGATTTCCTCCTGTGCATCAGGCAGTGTACCCGCTGTTCTGATTGACTGAATGCGTGGTGAATCAATCACAAGTGTTAGTCCGGGCAAACATGGCATCCATCACCAGAACAATGTGTTGCCTACTAGTTCTATTTCAAATGGTATGGTGTAAATGAGACCACTGCTTGCTCGTACTGAGTATTTTGGTGAGTGCTATTCTCATGCTTCTTCCTTGTAATCTTGCTCATTGTTTCTATTTAAATAACCTAATGTTCTCTTGAACATTTCAATTAAGCAATGCATTCGAGACCTTACTACTCACTGTGTGAAACAAGTTCTTTTACCACACTGGTTCTGCTAAAAAATTCTTTATATGTTCTCTTATGAACTCAAACAGCTAGTCCCAAACTATTCTGTGCAGACCCACAGAAACTTCTATCAGATCTCTTGATTTCTACAGAAAACAGTTCCAGTTCTCACATCTTTGTAACTGAAGTTTGTCTTCCCTATGCTTTCACACACATATTCATAGCCTTCCTGTGTGTTGTAGCACTCATCGGGATGTACCACTCTCGCTGAGCTCTAACCAGCGTCTTCTACAAATTTGCCATAACCTTCATGCTCTTGTAATCCCTGTGCCTGTCAATAAAGTATAGAAAACTGTATGTTTTTAAAAGCTTTTTGCCTGTTCTGGCAACTTTAGTTTTAAATGTACACAGCCAGTCCTCTGCTCCTGCACACCCTTTAGAATAGTACCTTTTTACTTAATACTGTTTTACCATGTTCTTAGTATCAAAGCCTGTTATCTTACATTTGAGCTTCATCTGCCACCTATGTGCCCAAATCACAAACTTGTTAATGTCCTCACACAGCTTAAACTGCTTCTATGTTTTATTGTTTGCTTCCTGAAATTGTCCCCTTCACACTAAGATCCTCTTTTAGACATATGTAAGAAAAGAAGGATCCCAATACTGACCTTTGAGGAACTTTACTACCGACCTTCCACCAGACTGAAATAAATCATTTGACCGTTAGTATTTCCCATCCTGCAACAAATATTGTATGATGCTGTCCATCTATTTCCTGACATGTGAAAGTTCAAGTCTTGTGTGACACTGTTATTGAATGCCTTTTGGAAGTCCATGTACGTAACCTGGAATAGTAATTTATTGTCACACGTGTTTTTACAAAAAATACCACAAAAGGTGTTATAAGTTGCCAAAACATGGTGCCTAAATTAATGACAGAAGTCATGAATCAGAAGCTCATCACATCTCATCAATAGCACTGAGGTCAACTCTGTTTATTTGATTCTTCCCAAAGAATGCAAATTAATTTTGCATGTTTATTTTTCCCCTTGAATCCATGGTAGCTCTTTTAAATAACTTCTTTTGTGTGACAATTCCAATACTCAATTACTTTCTCCAGAAACGTTCTCACCACTGACTGTAATTTCTGGACTTTTTTTTGTAAAGGATGAAGAAAGGTATAATATTTCATTTCATTCTCCAGCATCACCGCTGAATCCTCCAGGGATGACTGCAAGATTCAATTTCTCAATAACTTTCACTTCTTCTTTGTCTTCATCTTATATTGTCCTTGGATTCATCTTCAATAGACGTGCTGCTATGCTTTCAAACTGAGGCATTGGATAAGCTGTAATGTTGATCAATGTTCAACCTTTCTGTCAACTGAATTTTCTCTTTGGTCATTATAATGTGTTAACATCTGCCTGATAGGTAGAAACAGATGCCAAGTATTTGTTTAGCATCTCTGCCATGTCTCATCGCTGAATATTGAAATCTCTTTTATGGTCCCTACTCCTTTTTGTTTTTATCAATAAATGAGCTTGGCATTAGCTTACAGAAAAATCCCAGTCCTTTTTTTATATTAATAATTGCAAATGATACACGGAGAGGTGGTTATTGCAGCAGGTTCCACATATCCAGATGACTGGAAACCTAAGCTGCTTGAAGCACCAGTGATCAGTTACATTCAGAAAATGGTCTTCTGCCTGCACTACATTTACGATTCAACTCCTGTAAGCTGGTACTTGGCTCATTCCCTCTGGCCTGTGAAGTGACAAATAGTTGAAAATATCTTTAACCTTAGGTCTCCATCGAAGATGGAGCTGAATTAGTGAGAGGATTCATGTGCCAACAATAAGGATAATTGGACCACAAATTTCATGCATTGAAAAATGAAACAAAATGAACTTTAGGCACTCTAAGGCCTCCATGATTCTGCAAATGCAGGTGACTTCTATTCGGTAGTTTCTGGGTGAGCAGACAAAATATCTCGGGAATTGAGCTTAATGTAAATAGATTTTTTGGGTATACATTAACTGTCCACAACATTTCAACAGAAGCTGCATTACGAATGCTGGTGCATACTGCAATGTGGATTGGCAGAGTGTTCATAGTCATGAGGGGCTAGCAAATGTCAGGTGCCACTTTCTAATAGAGGTGTACAGCTGATGCCCATAGATTGTCGAGCAAACATTTCAGGGCACAGTATGGAGGTTCTTCAAAGCTTATAGTGAGCTGAAATTGTCAAATACTGGCTCTGATCGCCATGTCAAAATTCTCGATGCCTAGTTTCTCTGGTATTATAGGAAGCTGAATACTAATGTGGTAATTTGTGACTTTTCGTGAAGAAATATAACCAGTCTTAATCCCTCTGAATTGACAGGTCTTTGCCTTGTGAAAAATTTTCCTCTCCACTGGGAAAGCCCAAGTGATGATGCAAGTTGCTCCTAACAGAGGCCGTGTCAAATTTCTCATGCTCATTTGCCACACTTCATTATAGTCTGCAATGCTGGATCCCAATAGGATCCTATTCATGATCACCATTAAACTAGCTTTTCCAATTGTACTAGCCTAGTGACAATAGGATTACATCACCATATTCTCTTTAAATCCTGTTGCAGCGATTCATCATGGGAATCTGGCAAAAAAAAACAATTTTAGGTTATCGTCATGCACAGCACTACATTTTCCTGTTAGGGGAAAGAAATGCATTTTGTGCTTTTGACGATAACGTCTGTCATCCTGTTTTCCTGCATTGTGCTTTTAACCGAAATAAAAGTTCTTGCTAATTCTTTTTCCAGTGTCCCCGTTTGGCTTCTCTGATGGATGTTTCGTAGGCACTCCTAGTTTTCAAAAGGGGAATGAGATACCATTTTATTTTCTGATTCAGTGTAACTGAAGTGCTTTTGTTATGCTAGTTATAATCAAGAATGCTTGACTAAATTTCAAAATCTGATCTTGTTCAGCTCAGCAAGTGGTCTTTTGATCCAAGAATGATTTGAAAGTTTTGAGTTTGTAATGTAAGAACATCTTCTTAAAGTGGATAACAAGGTGCAGAGCTGGATGAACACAGCAGGCCAAGCAGCATCAGAGGAGCAGGAAGGCTGATGTTTCGGGCCAAGACTCTTGGGCTTATGAACAAGGATCACAATTTATTTTAGACTGAGATAACAAGATGTAGAGCTGGATGAACACTGCAGGTCAGGCAGCATCAGAGGAGCAGGAAAGATGATGTTTCGTGTCTAGAACCTTCTTCATTCTGAACTGGTTCCCCAATTACATTCAAATAATCTTATGGCTTCAGAAGAGTAAACAAGTAAGATAAAGAGACACTACTTGAGCAAGCAGAAATGGGTTGAAATAGTTGTTTGCACAGACTGATTATAATCCTGAGGACAGCTGTTTTAGACCAAGTGTTCTGTGATCTTTAAAATCATTTTTTTGTCCTTTTTGACACCTGCATAATTTTTCTTGAATATTTAGGAAGCTACTGAACCATGGGACTAAAACATCCTTCAATTGTCAGGTCCTGACCCCACTAGACATCACTGTTGGCTGTATCTTAAAGGAGGTGGCTGCAATGAATCACTGGCACGTATAGCACCCAGATGGTGGCAGCAGCTGACATATTGAAGCTGGATGTTGGTGTGATGGCTCTGATTGAAAGAACACGCAGCAGCATGATTTGTGAATGCTGGTACTTCTAGTAATAATGGAAGCTGAAGCTCAATGGCTCAGCTGCATGATTTGCCGCCATGAAAGAGTGGCCTCATGGTTTTCTCTGAAAACACCTCCAGAAATGGTTGGAGTCCAGGCATAGGAGTATCCAAGTCCTAGAGAGTGACAGGATGAGGCCAACCACTCCACAATATTGTATGGATAGAGGTAGCTCAATTTCAAGTAGCTGCATTGTGTTCAGCTGGAGGTGAGTGAGTTGCAAGGCACACTTCAACAATTCTGAGGTCTGGCAAATTGCCACACAGTGGCCTAGCAACTCTAAAGTCAGGAAAGCTGGGGAAAGAAGAACTGCTGAGACAGTGACAGCGTGTGCACCCAGGTGCATTCCTGAGCAGTAAGCGATACTAGTGCCATTGTCACTCGTGGAGAAAGTCACATGAGCCATGTTTGTTGTGGGAGTCAGCTTCAAGATTTTTAAGGGAGCACATTGTTGCCTGATTTTATTTCAAACAAAAAAAACACCCTCCAACTGAGGAAGATGTCAATCTAGAAGGAGACTAGAACATGTCCTTGCACTGGTCATGTGCTCACTTGCTGCTGACCTGCCATTCCAAGTAATTGAATGGCATTCATTGCTTTCAAAGAAGGGAGCATTTACGTTTTTTTTTCTGAAAAGAGACATGGAGTTCTGTCATTTATTGATAAGATATCCCAATTGAAGAAGCTACTAGAAGCTCTGAAAGCTTCGTATAAGTAGCCGCTGAAGAAGGGAAATTTTCTGAATGAAAGTCTTGTCTTTCCTGGGTCAGTTTATGAAAGAGAATCTCAGGATCCACTACGCAGTCAGTAAATTTTACAGCAGGATCATGTATCCAAGTCAACACTGTCGCAGCCAGCAAAGGCACCCTCCACTGGCTCTTGTGCTCAACAGTTGGCCCAAGGTGACTGGAATGTTCCGGTGAGAGATAGAGGAATTGAGGCAGTTGAGTTACTCCCCTTCAGGATTGAGGTCTATTCCAAATTCTCTGGGTGAAGGTGCAGAGCTTTTTGGAGTGCTGTGGTGTCGCCAGGTTGCATTCGTATCCTTGGTTTCTCTCGAGGGCCAACAAAATGTGTGCCTAAATATTTGAGTCCTCTGAGGCAGTGTGTATTCTTGGGTGCTGAATGAAGCTATCTAGTCATGAACCGTAGACAAATTAAGCATAGAGGCCATTCAGCCATCTGTGTGCTAGCCATTCATCAGTTATGGCACTTCAACTGCTGATCCAGGCTCTTTTAGTTTTGTAAATGAATTGAAAGTTTCTGCCCCTACCAGCAAATTAGGCAATGAATTCCAGGTACCCACTAATCTCTGGATGAAGATTTCTTTCTCTTCATATCCCTCCCCCCCCTCTAATCCTTCTAATTTCAAAAGAAAAATTGTCACCCTGATAATTAATATCTTTGGAATGTGAAACGAATCTTTCATGTCTACTTTATGCAAATTCTTCATTTTGCACCATTCAAACACTTCTGTTTTCAGGAAAATGACACTTCATTGATCCATTGGTTTATTATACTGACAATTTGCCCCTACACTTATGTCTGAGATATTTGGAAAATGAGCTGTCATTGAAAGATCAGCCATTTGGAGAAGTGTACACTGCATCAGTGTGGATACTCTGACACACAGGATGCATGCTGCATTCCATAGCAAGGACTGGCTAGTTAGTTGTCAGCCAGCTGCTAGTGCCCTCCAGATAAACACATGAGCGCCATGAGGATGTTTGAGCAATCAGGGTAATTCCGAAGGGATTGGGTCGGTGGGGGTCACCTTCAAGGACCAGGCCTTTTGTCTCTTCTGACACTGCCACATGTATACACGGCTGTTTTCATCATGGTAAGAAATAAAAACAAAACGTCTCCGTCTTTGCTATTGGATGGAAGGGCAGGGGAATGAAGAATTCAATTTACCTCTCCTTTGTCCTCCAATAAAATGATCCTATTCTAGCTTTTGTTGTTATGATGTATCAAATGTGCTTTACGTAAACCAGTTATTACAGCACCAGAAGCTGTCAGATAGGACATAACATGTTGTTGCAAGAAACATTGCCAATGTCAAATCTACGCAAATTGAGTGCCTCCTCAACTGCCTGACATTAAAGGATTGCTGGAAGAAAGGGATCAGTCATTTGTTACTGGACATTTGGAAATAATGGGAAATTTATAACCAGGGGCTCATTAAGTGGTAAAAGGGATGGTGCTAGCAAAAACTGGGTAGTTGGCTGGATAGAAGTAGGCTGTTTGTAGACTTGATCTCATTTGACACTGTGGGGCAGGATTATTTTGTTTAATCCTTTTGTGCAGTGTATTTTGTATTCCTTCCTTTCTAATTTGTGAACGGTCAACTAGGTAGCCCATATAGCCTTTGACTTTTCATTAAATCAAGCCTCACTGTATCAGGAATTGACAAATAACTTCAGGCAAGTTGGATAGATGGCCAAAATTGTTATATTTCAAGTATGCTCTTTGATACCAATTGCAATTTGAATTTGTTTTGCATCGAGTTATACATTGCGTAGAATCCTGAGATAACAAGGTGCAGAGCTGGCTGAACACAACAGGCCAAGCAGCATCAGAGGAGCAGGAAAGCTGACATTTCGGGTCCTCACCCTTCTTCAGAAAATAGAATCCCTAGAGTGTGGGAACAGTCTATTTGATCCATTGAGTTCACACTGACCCTCTAAGCAGCATCCTTCCCCAGGTCCACCCCCTCACCCTACCTCTGCATTTCCCATGGCTATCCCACCTATCTGCACAGTCCTGGACTCTTACTGGCAATGTATCATGGCCAGTTCACCTAACCTGCATGTCTTTGGGCTGTGGGAGGAAACCCATGCGGACGCAGGGAGAATGTGCAAACTGCACACAGACAGTCGCCTGGGGCTGGAATCGCAGTGTTAACCAGTGAGCGACCATGCTGCCTTACACTCATTTAGTTAACAACAAAATGTAAGGGGCTGGGGGACGATTACGCAGAAGAGCTAATGATGCACTTGAATATTGAGGATATCCTGTTCATGGGCCCATGTTGATTTTAGGTGTTGCCTGGCCCAGAAGCAAACGTCTGTTAGAATCAATAGCTGTATCTACTTACCAATCTTCACCTGCAGTTACTGGAGGAGCTATAATTGATAAGAGTTGCTCACAGGACTGCACTATTGAGCTGAAAGGCCTGTCTCTGATTTACTAGAGGCGTGTGATCTTCATATGTTCACTGTGCTGTGCAGGCTTTTCACAACCAACTGTGCTGCTTCACTGAAACTTAAGGATATACTTCCGATTATAAACATCCTGTAGATCGTAGGCACTCTATTTGTGAGTTTTAGGTAGAAGATAGGTTTTTGGAGTCTTGGAAGCAGGACATTGTCAGAAAGGTGAAAGTATTGGGATGGTTTGTCAAGGATTTGCCTTGAGACTTGAACATTGGCGGGACCTTGTTGCAGCTCAAGCACAGGGGCCAATGTAGGTGTTTACAGCAGATTTGAAAGATTCGCTGAGCTGGGTGACTTTGTCTGGCAAAGGGATATGGTTTGATGGAAAGTTGGAAGGGAGCAAGGGAAACCTTAAAATTTATGGCTTTGGCAAACAACCGCTACCCAAGCTATCTTAAAATGAAAATAAAAAATGTTTTTTTTCTCATTCTGTGCTTTTGTTTTTAAACGTGTATTGCTAGATTCTGCTTTTCTGGCCAGTAGCACGGTCAGGATATTGGGCAGGATTGCTCCCTTGAACAGCCTAAATACTGTTAACTGTTGCAAATACTGATCTGTAGGTGCCAGGAGAGAATTGTAGATCATTTTGTTTGTGATGTCATTGGTTCCACCTTCTCCAGAGGCTTGCTCACAAGCCCAGGTTGTTACGAACAGCAACTAATTAACTGGGGAGCACATGCTTTTGACTCAGTGACAGTGGATTGGAGATGAACTTTGAGGTAAAATTCCTACACAACTGCTGCCGTGGCAACCTCTCTGTGGTAGAAGTCACCAGTTTGAAAGGTCTGCTGTAGGGGCCTTCAAAAATTTTGGCGTGTTACTAGCTGTCATTTTCTCAGCTTTTAAAATTCCATTTCACTGCAAATTCACTTCCAATTCTTTCCAAAATTGTTGTGTTTGTTACTCACCACCAACCTTCTACCCTAATTTCTGGCTTGTCTCTGCAGCATTTAAAAGATAAAATTCCTATGCTGACAGAATTTGTGTTGCAAAGCATCTGGCTGGAAAGGATAAAGTGGATTTGAAGAGGTGTAAAACTGTTGCTTAATAAACAAGTACCAGGAGTTTTTGTTTTAATTTTAGATGCTCCCTCATCTGAAATTCATTGTCTGGGTTATAACTTCTTACGAGTGAACTTCCAACATATTTCCAAAAATGTCAGAACACGTGATTCTAACTCTATCCTGTTGTTAATGCATTCATCTTTGCCTCTGTTACCTCCCTGAAACTGACCATTTCTGATTCATTCATGATTCAGTAAGCCTTCAACTCTATTCTTGTTCTTCCTTGCCTGTTTAGCCGTCAACTATGTGCTTGCAGTACTTCACTGGTTCCTAGTTAAAATCTCCTTTATCGTTACTCTATTTGAAAAATGTTCATCCTTTGCTTCTTTTTTTTTAAATCCATGTGTTACTGGCCTCCTTATCTTGTTGCCTCCAGACCCCAAATCCTCAGAAACTTGCACTCATTTTTATTTTGGCCTTTTTTCAACATTCCCCCCAACAGCACACACACACACACACACACACACACACACACACACACACACAACCTAAAACTAAAAAAAAGCTTTGTTTTTTGATGATTCCTTTCACAGCCAATGATGGAATGCCTAGAATCTCCACCCTTTCATTAAAAGATTGCATTTTTTTTAAACCTATCACTTCGGATTTTTGATAACAAAATGTGAAGCTGGATGAACACAGCAGGCCAAGCCGCATCTTAGGAGCACAAAAGCTGACGTTTCGGGCCTAGACCCTTCATCAGAGAGCCACAAAAGCTGACGTTGATGAATGGTCTAGGCCCGAAACGTCAGCTTTTGTGCTCCTAAGATACTGCTTGGCCTGCTGTGTTCATCCAGCTTCACACTTTGTTATCTTGGATTCTCCAGCATCTGCAGTTCCCATTACTCCAGATTTTTGGCTATCTGCCCTTAACCTTGGGCCTAATTTTACTCCAACTGTCCTGCAAAATGCCAGGGAATATGAAACAGTTCAAAACAAATGAAAAATCTGATCTAATGGTCGTAAAAAATACTGGAATTTAGAATAATCTAAGTGGGCATAAAACATTGGAATCAATTAGAGCTGCGGCTGTGTTGAGCAGAGAAGATGATATTCATCCCTCTGCTTTAGGAATCCGAAAGGATCCAATTTAGTGTTTGCTCATTTGCACCTGGATGATGATAAAGTTTGACAGTCAAACACTTTCCGCTCGAACCAGGTTGCTTTTTTCTGAAATGTCCTACAGTGTTGCATTCATTTCCCACTCCCCCAGCCCCAATTCATCCAGCGTCGAGTTCACAATGTTATGGCAAAGAGAAAGCTCCACCAGTTATATATCTCCGTTAAAAGCCCAACACTCCCCTCCCTTCGGCACATTGGTCCAGAAGAATACTACAGCACTAGAGACAGGAGTTATGCATTGGGACCATCAAGAAGTCCCAAAGCTGGCTCTCAAGCCTTTTCCTGGAAATGTAAACTTCCATTGGGCACTTGCCAGTATCCAGAGCACTCTTTTTGTTTCTGAAGTCAACATGCATGAGTTGGAGTTAAACTTCAGTATTCTGAATTGTTACCCAAGAAAACTGAG
Organism: Stegostoma tigrinum; assembly: GCF_030684315.1. NCBI lineage: Eukaryota > Metazoa > Chordata > Chondrichthyes > Orectolobiformes > Stegostomatidae > Stegostoma > Stegostoma tigrinum. The sequence continues at coordinate 56,612,686 of NC_081368.1, read as the reverse complement.
AGCACATTTTAAATTTCTTTAACTCCTGTGCAAATAGTAAACTGACCACCTCCCCAACTCACTGTATTCAACTTCTCAATGATCAAAACAGCAGAGAGGGAAAATTAAAATAATATTTTAGAAATGAGCAAACTGGGCTTCCATTGTGAAAAATGCAAGTGAGTTGTGGCTTGATTAACTAGACATTCCTTCTCTCTAGCTGTCTTCATGACAAATGGGGACTGCAATACTTTCTTCTAAGAGTGTGTTTTCCTTTTGGATGTTTTTTAAAAACATATTTTTCTAATCAACAGGCTCAGTGGTGTTATCACATACCTTTAGAACAAGTAAAACTTAAACCTGGGCCTCTTGGTCCAGGGGTAAGGCTTGGAGTGTCCTTGGTGACTTTTTTCATTCTTCTGAACTCACTCAGATGATGCAGTCACTTAATAGCATCTTCTGCCATTGTGTTGAATGATGGGGCATTTTGGATTATCTGACAATATTGACCAATTTCAATTTTTTGAATGACTCTTCTCTAAACGTAAGGCATTCTTGCTATGACATTAATTATTTTATTCCACAGTATTACTCCTGAGACAAGACAACACTAAATGTATTAGAGATGTGAGACTCACTTGTTTGATTTTATCTAAGTAGCTAATAACTTTGTTCCCCCTACATAACTAAAGTAGTGTAAACTAATAATTAGTTCATACATATTATACATATAAAGTAATTTATACTAATAAATATGCATTATATCAAAGGCACATGTCATCTTGTACTTGCTCTTCAGATCTGATTGAATGAAAACAAGGCAATTTAGGCTAATGTTACTTATGCCAAGGATTCACATCTGTTTATTTGTAGCTATTGTCGAACTACTTACAATAAATTATTCTTTCATGCAGAAACCTTGTCCATGCAATCTATTAATCTTAGTCTGAAAGATGGGTAAATTGGGTTACTGTGTTCCTTCTTTAATTTATGAAGCAAGTCTGATAAGACTCAAGAAATAGCAGGGCTCATTTTTATGGTCTGCTACTGAAATGGGCCAAAACCCAAAAATCCGTTGAACTGAATGAAGTGGTTCAGTTGCCTGTCTGTGAAATGTTAGTTGCTATTATGATTTAGAAATAAAGTGATGCTATGATTGTTGGCCTTAAGCACCAAGATTGTCATGTGAATGAGTATTTGGCAGTACCAAATGTAAATATTGATTGAAGGAAAGTAAGAGTTGAAGATTTTTGTCTTGTATTCATCCGAATAAGTTCATTGGGGAATCCATCCATCAACAGCTGGTCTGGAGCCTGAGGTTGTTCTTGTTACCATTCACGATCGCAGTCCAAGGTGAAGCCTGACAACTTAGACTGAAACACATTCTCTTATGCAGTGCAACAAACACCCAGTACAGAAAACAGTATAGATAGGAGTGACAGTGGATCTTTCATTAGCACTGCTGCCTTACTGCACCAGGGACCAGGGTTCGATTCCCGGCTTGGGTAGCTGTCTGTGTGGAGTTTGCACGTTTTCCCTGTGTCTGTGCGGGTTTCCTCTGGGTGCTCCAGTTTCTACCCATAGTCCAAAGATGTGCAGGTTAGGTGAATTGGCCATGCTAAATTGGTTGTAGTGCTCAGGGATGTGTAGATTGGGTGGATTACAGGGAAAGGGCAGGGGGATCGGTCTGGTTGGGTGCTCCGAGGGTCAGTGTGGACTTGTTGGGCCGAAGGGCCTGCTCCCACACTGTAGGGGTTCTATGAAAAGCAATATTGATTACTCCATCATCAGCATGTGGAATGTTCATAGGACTCATTTGAGGTTATGCAGTTGTCAAATATTATCGACAATTTTACCCCTTCAGCCTATCCTAAACAGTGCTTTATAAAATAGTGCACCTCAAGTCTGTTGTGTGCATCTAGTATCCAATATAAAGCTTCAAATTTAGTCTCCTTTTGCAATATTTCAACTTTAGTCTCCTTTTTCAATGTTTTTCAAATTTTCACATGAATAATGATGCAGAGCCAGACATATAATGGGCAATAATTCAGATCTTCAGCAACCTTGAAATGCCTTGGATGATGCAAATATACAAACAGAATTAAGGGTAAATTTTTCAAAGAGAATTTACTCCTCCAATTTCTCCAAATTCTAAGTATTGTTTGAAATTATGTAGAGTGATTATGTTAAATACTTAATAGTGTTAAGTGCCTGCTTCAGAGTTGGCAAATACTGACACTACATGATTTTAGATATACTAACTTGTTTGCTTCAGTGACCTGGGCTAGAGATTTCTGGCATTCCTGCTCTGTGCTAATTAACATCATTTTAAAATGCACACATGAGGATGGTTGATGGAAGAACACCAAGGTCTGCTTCTGAGGTTCAATTAACTGCCTCAAGGATAAAGGTCAAAGGAGACTTGTGCAGTCAGAGCTCGACTTTTCTCCACTGTAATAAATTGCAAAAGCTAATGGTTTGAAGCAATACATCAGAGACAAACACATCCGACGTGTGGTTAATTTTAATATCACATTCACCTGCAGTAGTAATTGGTGAAACAACAACATGACACTTCTTTTAATGCAATAACCCAAATAATAATAACAAAAAACCGAGTCACAGATTGGTCAAAAGCTGAGGTTTAAGCTGTGGCTGAAATGAGCAAAGTGGCTGTAAGGCAGTGTGGTTTATGTCTTGCAGCTAATATGCAGTATATATTTTGAGCGATGCTAAGGATATTCTGGTGCGTGACCTGATGGTATGATTATCTTCACCTCACTCCTGACTGGGGCCATGTGCATTAGGACACATTGAAGGAAATGAGACACAATTTGGAACCAAATTGCTCAATACCAGCATGACGAAGCAGTGCCTGTGATTAGTGTGTAAGTAATATGTCATGGAACACGTGATAAAATATGAATCTGACAGCACTATGCTCGTCACTTTGTTACGAGCATCGACATGTATAGCTCATCAGATATAAATTGACAGTGCAAAGGCTATCGAGCAATCTAAAATTGATTGTGAGTTCAGAACTCTTCAGAGGGGTACAAATGGAATTCTGGGGTACAGACAATTGAAAACATGGCTACCAGTTGTGGAACATTTTAAAATTGTGATACTCTTATGTCCAAAATTGGATGTGTTTAGCTATTTATTGAACTGGGATGGATAAGAGACGGGGAGCAATAAAGACCTTTGTATCTTAAAACCAAAATACAGAATAGCAACTTTAAAATCAAGGACTTGGCTACATATGAGAGATGAATGGGTGCTGACTGACTTAAGTCATGAGCATCATAGATTCTGATGACTTCAAGTTTGCAGTGGGCAGGATATGGGAGATCAGCCAAACTTGTATGGGAATTTCAAGGCTAAAAGTAACCGAGGAATGATTGAAAATTTCAGAACTGGTTAAGATGAGGTGAGAGTTAGATGATGCTAGTTTTGGAAACAGGTGCCCTTTTATGTCACAAATGGTGTTGGATGTTCATCTTTGTGACTTCAACTTGCAAATGTTTTTGGTCTCACAGTTGGCAGGGAGTTAGTACTGAGGGAACAGTTTGAAGCCAGGAACAAACTTACTCAACTGGAGAAAGTGACTGCTTTTATCCAAAATCCCATACTGAACTCTCAACTTGATCGGAGTTGAGGGATGTGGTGTTGAGACCGAACATGACATTATGGGTGATCATGTGCAAAGTATCTGTATTTTGAAGGTTGCTGGAGAGCAGTATTGGACAGAACCAAGGGCTGATCCTTTGTGGATGCTAGAGTTAATAGTGTGGGAGGAGGGTAAGTAGTAAATTATAAGTGAGATTTTAGGTAAAAATGGGCATCTCAAATTGTTCTAGAGGATAGTGTAGAAACATTTTTGGAGCTGAATGGCTTACTCAACTGTCGAAGATTTGGCAGTCAAGGAAGGATTTTAAATAAAATCACGGATGCTTTTCACACCAATGGCAAAATAGTGTCAAACAAACTGGAATGGACAACTTGAAGAAAATAAAACTTGCGGACTTACAGGAAGAAATCAGGGGAATGAGACTAACTGATCTCTTATTCAGAGAACAAGTATGGTAGTGGTGGGGAAAATTATTATTTTTTTTTAAACCTTTTGGAGAGTGGTTTAGAGAGCTAATCTCAGTGAGGTTCTTCTTCTGGAGGCGCTGTCACCAGTGATTTGTGTGAAGTACACTAAGAAGGAGATCAGCATTTGGAGGAACTTTGATTTCAGAGTATTGCAAATGAACTATTAAAACTACAGACATTGCGATTCATGGCAAATAAGCTTCATTTGCAGGCTGTAAGTAGAAATACACTTAAGCTTTTGTTTGGATCATTCGTTTCTTCAAAATCGCTGCATACTTCAGTATTCATGCTAAAATCTTTTGGGTTGAACATCTGTTAATTAAAGCCTGACTTGTACTGATAACATTATTTCTAAAGAAATGTGAATCAAGGGCACTTTAATGAAAATTTGTTTTCTTCATTTTACAACAATCTTCTGTGTAATTAAAGATATAGGCCTTGTGTCATTTGACCTTCTGCCTAACAGTACTTGGAACTCAGACCTGTGATAGTGCAGACCACTCCAGACACATGCATTTCAGTATGTATTTTGAGTTTCTAAATTCTGAGATTCACTGCAGGAACGTCATTCTGACAGGTCGAGGACTGCTTATCTTTACAATCACATTTTTTTTGGTAGACATATCCTTCATTATTCTCTTTTTATCATCTCACCACGTCTGCCATAATACAGGCGTATCTTGAACCATATTGACTATTGGTAATGGTTGTAATGTCTTAATTGTATACAATAGCTTACATTATCTCTGCTCAGGTTGCAGAAGTTAAGGTTTTGTTCACTAGACACATGCTGTCAGAAGTAAAGGCCTAATCATGCCTTTGTGAAGATATGTCTTCATTTATCATCTATCTTTGTCTCCATCATATAAGCCACATTGAGCAGCTGCCATAGTCCATAGCAAGCTGTCTGCTTTAGAAACCGTGCAAAACCTACCTCCCCATTCAGCCAGTGCTGTCTGTAAGGGATAGCCTACTGAGGGTGGGAGTTAGCCATTCAGTCTTTCAACACTCTTCTTTTCCAGAACCTATTCCATAGCCTTGCAGGTCTCAGTCCTTTACATGAAGCTTCAAATACTCTCTGGATATATGATGGGGGTTTCTGGACACCCACCAACCTCTTACTGGAAAAAAATGTTCCCTCCAATCCTTCAATTCACCTTTTTTCTTAAACCTTTCCACTATGGGACAATTAACTTTCTTATCAATTCTATCCAGGCCCCTCATAATTTTGTATTTATCAACTGAGTCACCCATGACCTCCTTTTTTTTTCCTGGAGGGATAAACAAACAACCATAGTTTATCCAGTTTTGCCTCATAGCTCCAACTTTGAACACCTGGCAACGCTCTGGTAAGTCTTTGTACTCCTTTCTAGAGAAAAGATGTCTTTCTAGTAATATTGTGATCAGAAATGAGCACAATTCCAGCTGTGGCCTAATTGGCATTTTAAGGTTCTGTACGACATCCCGACTTTTGCATTCTGTACATAAACCAATAAAATAATGTGTTCCATATGCTTTCTATCACTTTTTCAATCCTTCTTCAGTTCTTTCATTCCTTCCCTTTTAATTGCGTATTCCTTTAGCTTTATTTGCCCTCCCAAAAAAAATCACCTTGTGCTTTCCTAGCTTGAAACACCACCTACCAATTTTCTGTGTAATTAAATAAACCATTGTCATTCTAGATTCATAGAGAAGAGGATGGTCTTTGAATCTAGAATGGCAATGGTTTAGTTGATTACACTGAAAATTGGTAGGTGGCATTTCAAGCTAGGAAAGTGCAAGATGATGCATTTTGGGAGTGCAAATAAACCTAAAGGAATACACAATTAAAAGAAGATGAAAGAAAGAATGAGAAGGGTCACTGGGCCGGAAACATTAACGCTAATTTCTCCCCACAAATGCTACTAGACCTGCTGACTTTTCCAGCAATTCCTGCTTTTGCCTCCTCCAAAGTTTATTTTTTTTCTCAAAACCTTGCATTAGTGATTGTACCTTGTCTTTAATACCATACTGACTATTGCTGATTAGTCTATCTTACCATGTGCAGTGTATCTTTCCTCTCTCAGCATTGATTTTTAATTTGCCCACACTGAAGTCTGACTGGCCTGGAATTGGCTAGTGAGGACTGGGAAGTGACCCTCAGCATGTATTTCCGCCATGTTTTCCTTTATTCTGCCTGGGATACAACCACTTCAACTCTGGTGACCTATTCACATTTCCAAGGATGTCAGTTCTTTCAGTACTCTCTCTCTGCTTATTCTATTGAATATTTCAAATTCTCCTTTTTAATTAAAAGTATCTGTCTTCATAAAGCACAATGACAGTACACCTTGTGAATCTCACACTGTCCTTTTTCATTATGACTACATTAAGAATGAGGAGAAAATACATTTTATGGATTTTTTTTAAACTTGCCAATATTTTCTTGTGCCCCACGCTTTCCTTTTTTAATTTTTCTTTGCTAATTTCGATGCTGCTCCGACAATCATAAGCTTCTGTTTTCTTTTGACCTTTAGCTTCTGGATGATCACACTCTGTAGATTGACTGCTCAAGCATTTTTCTCTCTTTCTTAATCAGGCCATGTCTCATCCCTACATACAATCACGCTTTTGAATGCCTCATCCTTCTTTTTTCTATTTTCTCTTCTCCTGCAGTCCACCTTCACTGTTTTATTTTTGCCCTTTATTCAATGAAGATTTAGTATCAGTCCTATTCTATCTAACTGTATTACATTCAATATCTCTGACAATTTCATTCTCAGCTACTTCATTTCCTTGTCCAGCTTAATTTGCTAAAATGAAATCTAGGACTGCATTCCCTCTTTATTGAGCTTGTTGCTGGATGGCCTGAAGTTCTTTTGAATCATTCAAGAATTTATACCTTTCACCATATCCCAATTTAATTTAGTTTAAGTTCCCCAACGATTATTGGCTTGCTGCTTATGCACGCTGATTTGTCTTCTAACTCCTGCTGAGTGTCAATGATTCACACAGCTGTATTTCTGCTTCATTTGAGTGTCGATGATCATCATTTTCTTAATTTAATATATCATTCCTCCTCACAGTTGTACTTTATTTTATTAACGCCCTCACTATTTTGCATGAACAGGGAAGGTTGAACTCTTAATTTTTCCTTTCTTTAGCCAAGTTTCTGTTTTAGCAACTTTCTCAACTGATTTTTTCAATTAGTAAGGAAAGCTTAAAACCCTTGCAGAAGTTGCCAATCCCAGTTGACTGTAATAATTTGAATCAACCTATATGGATTTGTTATGTCACGGATCATGAGCAGGGTGAGATTCGAACATTGATTGTGACATATCACCACTGTTCCACGAACATTTATCCCATGTGATTTGTTTGACTGAACAAATAAGCTCCGAGTGAGAATGTGTGTGTTAGTGCATGTGTGTGTTAGTGCATGTGAGTGTGTGCTTGTGCATGCGCACGTGTTACAATTTTATATTTGTAACAAGCTTAAATGGTCCTAACATATAAGAAATAAAATTTAACTCTGTAGAAATTGTGACCATAGTAGCCTGTCTCATTTCTGTTAAAATTACAACACTCCTGGGTTTAAAATGTTCTTTATAAAATAGTCCACCCACTGCATCCCAAAACCAGTCCAACCTGTCTCTGCCTCCCTAACCCGTTCTTCCTCTCACCCATCCCTTCCTCCCACCTCAAGCCGCACCCCCATCTACCTACTAACCTCATCCCACGTCCTTGACCTGTCCGTCTTCCCTGGACTGACCTATCCCCTCCCTACCTCCCCACCTATACTCTCTCCACCTATCTTCTTTTCTCTCCATCTTCGGTCCGCCTCCCCCTCTCTCCCTATTTATTCCAGAACCCTCACTCCATCCCCCTCTCTGATGAAGGGTCTAGGCCCGAAACGTCAGCTTTTGTGCTCCTGAGATGCTGCTTGGCCTGCTGTGTTCATCCAGCCTCACATTTTATTGTCTTGCAGTGGGTAGTTCATTGCTTTATTTGCTAAAGTCTATCCATCATCAACAAAGCGCAAGTCAGGAGAGTGATGGAATATTCCCACTTGTCCAAATAAATGCTGCTCCAACACACACCGGAAACTAGACGCATCCAGGACCAAACAACCCATATGGTAGACACCATACACAAAAATGTCCATTCCCTCCACCACTGATGCTTAGTAGTAGCAATCTATATATTCTACAAGATGCACTTTAGAAGTTCACCAGTGCCCCTTAGATAGCGCCTTCCAAATTTATGGCTACCTAATGACATGGGCAGCCAATGTATGGGAACACTATCAGCTGCAAGTTCTTCTCCAAGCCACACAGTCCTGACTTGTGAATATGTTGCCATTCCTTCACTGTCGTTGGATAAAAATCCTGGCATTTCTTCTCCAACAGCATTGTGTACCCACCTCTGGCATGCGGACTACAATGGTTTATAAAGACAGCTTACTACTACATTGAGGGTAAGTAAGGATAGGCAATAAACACTCATGCAGCCAGCAATGCACTAGGTTTACAAGTGAATTTAAAAGGTGGGAATAAAAGGTTGGTTCAAACGATTGGGAAAGCTTAGTTGCAGATGAGCTAGATCAAGATCTGTGTACAAGTGGAGATTTGGTTAGCAGATCGCTAATTGGACTAATGGCCAGGTTATGAACAAATTAGACCTCCAGCCTGTCAACAACCATGAACTGATTTGTTTCCTAGGTGAACAAAAAGTCGCTAGAAAGGGGCTGTTTTTAAAAGTAGTGGTAATGTCCCTACCTCTGAGCCAAGAGGTCTGGGCTCAAATCTGTCTTGCTTCAGAGCTGTGCAAGACCATCTGTGAAAGGTTTTCTACTTTTATATCTAGAAGCTTTTTTTACCCCTCAAACAAAAAAAAAATTATATTCATGGGAAAAATAATTGGATCCCTATGAAGGAAGGAACTGTTTTTCACCTCCAGTAAGATTTTTTTTGCTGGCTGAAGATAGCCAAATTTATTTCTGCGAGCTGTGGCTTTTCATTAGGCAGATATCTTTGTGTTGTCCAGCCATTCTGAGCTTCCTGCAAATCAGTATCTGGAGAAGGATGATCAAGAAGCATCGCTCTAATCACTCAAAGGATCAGCTTAGCAATGTCTGTGGGCAGGAATTACTGAACTGTCTTAGCAGGCTTTTCCTCTGCCTGTAGCACCGTTTTTTTGCTTTTTGTCATTCTGTGCAGACAAGTTTAGGAGGTAGAGCTTTAGTGGAGTCATGTTGCTGGTTCATCATTGTTTCTGCATTTAGAATCTAATTTTTTGTAATAAAAATAATAACTCTCAAGCGCAGAAACCTGGTCCATGCTTTCCTTCAATAAGTTTCTAAAAAGCAAATAAAATTTGGTAATTTTTTATACTTGTACAAAATATCAACTTTGCTGACTCATGAGTATCAAATCCTGCTATTTCCAATGCCCTGGTCCAGTGACGTGTCACCGGGTGCCGGTTATTGGTAATGGTGGTAGAATAACAAACACTTCTGAGACACCACAGCAGGTTTGTTCTCCATGGACCCACTTCCACTCCCCTAAGATGACACCCTAACAATCTATTGGACAGTGTCTGTAATACTATTAGAATCTCCAAGCCATTTTTGAACTCTTTTGAAAACATCTATCTCTACCATTCAGTCGTTCTGCTAACAACACAATAGTTCTATTCTTGTGTGATCTCACTTTCACAGAAAATCATCCAATTTTCACTCTATTTAAACTAATAGGGCCAAAATCATGTTATAGCCAATAGAGTTAAGGAACATTTGCATTCTACAAATGGTGGTCTAAATTCTTCAATGGTGTTAAAGCCAAATTGCGTTAAAGAAACATGCATTATAGCAGAACCAACTGTACTATGATGTTTGAGCTGACATGGCAATATGCATATATCACCCCTGACCACCATCCAAGTACCCACTGTGGAATTGAGCCATCTTTGCCTGTCCTGTGATTTGGAGGCTGAGTCAATGATCATCAGACCCTGTAGTATGGATAGCTCTGTCAATGTTGTCATGGATTTGGGCATCACTTGCACATTTCTCCCACTAGTAAGGATGAGCTTCATGCTCTATCAAATGCTTTGTGCTCTGTTACTTCCACGATCCCTGACACTGGAAAGAAACTGTCCAGCAGGTTTGCTGATGGCTCTAGGGACTTCCTTTCTAAATCTGTATGCTGTCAAAGCCTGTGACCGAATAACCCACAACAGAACATAACCAGAACCTTAATTCTTCTACCAGCACTCTCAAAGACTTCCTGATTTTGCTGCAACTTTGTCTGTCTACTTTGAGTACACACACTAACTTAAGTGTCAGTATCTGAGGTGCTGGCAACTTGATTGCGCTATTTCATGCTCCTGAAGTCATGCAATCATTGGCCTTTGCATATCTGGAAGCTGAATTGAGGGACCGGAATGTGAAGCAGGACATGGTCATTGAAGTTCTTTTATGTTCTAATTCATTTCTTGTTGGTAATTGGCTGGAATCACTCACAATTTGTTTCTTCTCCCTTCTTGCATTATCTCTTCCTGCCCTTCAGTGCAGAGATGTTTCATGGCGGTTCTCAAACTGTTGGCATCACAACACACTCGTGTATGAACTAAAACATCCGGTCATGAACATGGACCACATTGTGAGTTTTTAACCCCTGTGTTTTGTACATCTCTGAAAGGGTGGAACATAAATATGTGTGCAAAAAAAGGCTTCCTGCTGAGAAGGTGTGGATAGATAGCCAGCCTCCTTTTATAACCTTTTTGTTTGAAGGCCCCCTGATCCCTGTGCAGACGATATCTTGTGTTTGCATAGAGCTCTGCCAGGCAGTCGCTACATTTACATCCAGGTCATCTTTTCGCTGCAGCAGACCTTTTAATTACAATTTATTTTAGAAGGAATAAGTCTTCTGTTTTCATGGCAGAAAAGTAACACCTACTTCCATCTCTGTTGAGGGAATATTTATTGTAGCGTGTCTGTTTGTTATTTCACTTTTTTTCCCCCCAATTTCAAGTTCTGCTAACAGAGTAATTTTTAGAGTCCTGAAATAGTTAAATTGTACACCCTATCTTGTGAGGTGAAGAATGTGACCTTTACTAAATGTACGTGGGTGTCTGTGCCATCATGATTTGATTGTTTGAACGTGTTGTACAGTTTTTACCAGGCTTACAGAACATCCACATAATTGCCTAATGCTGCTGTCACTATTACAGCAGTCGTTAGCACTTTAAATCTTTTTTGAAAATCAAAAAAGATGATTTTCTTTGGTTCCCCCAAAATATCCAACCTGTTGAATTTCTCATAATTGTAAGTCAGACATAGATTCCCCAGAAATCTAGATTAATGATCTGTACTTTAATTTTGGGAGAGCAAGAGCAATGTTGTAAATATTTGTTTCCAGTTGTGTTCCAAAGAATTTGGTTACAATTGATTGATCATGTTCCTAATTATAGAACAGGAAAAATTAAGTGTTAGTGAAATATCACAATAAACCATAACATGAAGGAGCAGGATTAAGTTATTTGGCCTGACAAGTCTGTACCACCATTCGATCACGGCTGATCTGTTTCTCATATCCAGTCTCCAGTTCTATAACTGTTGATCCCTTTGCCAATGAAGAACCTCGCTCTTTGTTTTAGGTGCACTCAATGACTTGTTCTCTGTAGTCCTCTGTGGCAGTGTGTTCCACGGATTCACCATCTTCAGGCTGAGGAAACCCATCCCCACCCCATCCAATGCCCTCCTAAAAGTATCTCCCTTCACACAGAAACTGTGCCCTCTGGCCCTAGTCTCTCCTATTCATAGAAATAGAAACATCTTCGCTATGTCCACTCTGTCAGGCATTTCAGTATTCTAAGTTTCAATGGTAACAACTCACCCATCCCGCCATCCTTCTAAACTAGATTGAATACAGACCTGGAGTCCTCAATCGCTCCTAGTATTGACAAACTTTTCATCGCCAGGATCATTCTAGCGAACCTCCCCTGGACCTCCTCCAACACCAGCATATCCTTCCTTAAATACAGATGCAAAACTCCTCACTATATTCCAAACACCAGCTGCCCCGAGCCTTGTAAAGCCTCAGCTAGAAATATCTACACTTGTATCTTCGCCCTTTTGAAACAAATGTTAATATTGCATTTGTTCCAAGCTGCCAAATGAATCACAATTTTAACCTTAAGAGAATCCCAACTCCCTTTGTCCCTCAGATTTCTGAAGTGTTTCCTCATTAGAAGATAGTCTATGCCTCTGATTCCATCTACAAATTCTTTGCCAACTCTCCAAGGCTGTCCAAGTCTTTCTGAAGACTTTCCACCTCCTCAACATGACCTAGCCCTCCATTTTTATCTTTGTTTCATCTGAAAACTTAGCAACAGTGTCCTCGGTTCCTTTGTCCAGATCATAAATATATGGTGTGAATAGTTATATTCCCAACACTGACCCAAGTAGAACTCCTCCACTTGTCACTGGCTGCCATCCTGAAAAAAGACCACTTCATCCCTTCTCTCTGCCTTCTGCCAGTCAGCCAATCCTCTGTCCACGCCAGTATTTTGTCCTAACACCATGAGTTCTTATCTTATTTACCAGTTTCCTGTTAGCAAAGGAGTTCTCAAAACCCAAATAGATCATATCCACTAGCTCTCCATTATCTAACTTGCTCATTACCTCCTCAAAAGAATTCTAACTGGCATGTTAGAAGTTGCTTGAAGTTTGCTGACCCAACCCTATTTTACCATGCACATCCAAGTATTTCATAATCTCATCCTTAACAATAGATTCTTAAATCTTACCAAGGGCTAAGGTCAGGTTAGCCAGCCTATAGTTTTCTTTTTCTTTTCCCTCCCTCCCTTCTTAAAACAGTGGTGTTACATTAGCCATTTTCCAGTCTGTGGGACCCTCCATGTCTCTATTGATTCCTTAAAGATCACCACTAATGCCTCAATCTCAACTATCTCCCTCAGAGAGTGCTAGGGTGTAGTTCATCCTGTCTGCGTGATTTAAAGAACCTCAAACCTTTTTTTGGCTTCCCCAGCATCTTCCCCTTAGTGATGCCCACTACACTCACCTCTGCCCTCTGACTCTTTTGAGGTTCTGGTACATTACTGGTGACTACCCCCATAAAGACTAATGCAAAGAACTTTTTCAATTCTTCCACTATTTCTCCAGCCTCTTTATTTGTGGTCCAATGTCCACTCTTGCCTCTCTTCTGATTTTAGGTAGCTTTAAAATCAAAAACTCTTGTTGTATTACAAGTTAGCTTACCCATGTATTTTATCTTCTCCCCATTAATGCAATCCTGTGGCTTCTCACTAGTCTTCACTACATTGCATGTTTTTTACTTTTTCTTTTGCTTTAAAGGTGTCCCTGACTTCCTTTGTCAACCATGGTTGCCTTAAGCTCGCCTTAATATGCTGCTTCTTCCTTGAATTTCTGTTATGCCTCCAGACCTACCTCTTGCTATTGTTGCTCCACCATGTTTCCTGCTGGGCTCCCCTTCTCCTTCCTAGCTCCTCTCTCATGTCTTTGTAGCTACCTTGAACAATTGTGACAACATTACATCTGACATCAGTTTCTTCCTCTCAAACTGCAGTGTGAATTTTATTACACTGACCCAGGACGTCCTTCACCTTAAGCTTCCTAATCAAGTCTGCCTCTCTACACATTACCAAACCCAGAATTGTCTGCTCCCTAGCGAGCTTTCCACAAATTCCTTTTCTGGAGATCCACTACCAACCTAATTTTTCCCAGCCTACATGCATATTGAAGTCCCCTATAATTTATTCTAATTGTGCCTTTTCTATGTACTTTTACTATCTCGTTTATTTTCATCCCCAAATCCTTCAAAAAGGTTAAAGAGGTGTGTACACAACTCTTAAGGCCTTTTATCCTTTTCTGTAAATCCTCAACTCTAGCCACACTGATTTTACCAATTTTCATACCTTCTCACTTCTTGCAATCATCAGTTTAACTTCACTACTTACTGACAAGCTAATCCTGTCCCCTCTGTTCATCCTTTCCATAAGATATAAATCCCTGGATATTTAGTTCCCAGTGTTGATCTCTTGTCACCACATTTCTATAATACCTACCAATTTCAATCTGTCAGTGACTCATTTAGCTTGTTTCAGATGCTGTGTACAGTTAAGTACAAAACCCTCAGTCATGCAGTTTGCTCCCCCTACCCCTCACTCATAGTTGTCCCCTTATCTGCTGTGCCTGGTGTTAGATTCCTGGCCATTTCCATACTCTGTCCCTTTTACTTGTTCTGGAAACTTTGATAAGCCCTGCTGAGATCTCACAACCTTAACTTTTTCCATGCAATTGAACACCCCTTCCTTCTCCTATTATTTAGTTTAAAATTCTTTCCACATCCCTAGCTACATGATTCGTCAGGTCTCTGGGCCCAGCATGGTCATGTGGAACCCATCCCATTGGAACATTTCCCTCTTCCACCATTTACAGTGCCCCAGGAATTCAAACTTGTTTCTCTCACACCAATCCCTGACCTATATGTTTACCTCTTGAACCTTGTTGATTCTGTGTCAATTTGCTTGTGGTTTTGCTCATAATCCAGAGTTTATTACTTTTCTGGTTTCTCCTTCTTTGTTTAGCCCCTACCTGCCCACAATGCCTCAACAGAATCTCTTTTCTCCTTTCTACGTATGTCATTCATACCTACGTGATTCACGGCAAGCAGAGGTTTTTCCCTCCAACTGCTGGATCCTTTCCATCCAAAACAGAATTCTACATTCCCTGTATTGATAAAGGACCTGGAAGTGGAGGGACAGATAGGAAAGAGAGTTGGGGAGAAGGTTAGGATGTACTGTAGGAGAATCTGTCAGACCAGACTCCTGCTGTCTTCCCACAATGCATGATTAGAGCTGTAATCAGCTGCTTACCCTGTAAGCTTTGTGCTGAAGTGGGCATTCAAAACTACTTGATTTAGAGTCCAAGTAGATAGGATAGTGAAGTAGGCATTTAGTATGCTTGCTTTTATTAGTCAGTGCACTGAGTATAGGAATTGGGAGGTCATGTTGCAGCTGTACAAGACAATAGTTCAGCTACTTTTGAAATATTGCATGCAATTCTGGTTTCCCTATCATAAGAAAGATGTTGTGAAACTGGAAAGAGTTCAGAAGAGATTTACAAAGGATGTTGGCAGGGTAGGAGAGTTTGAGCTATAGGGAGGGGCTAAATAGGCTGTGGCTATTTTCCCTTTTTTTGGGAGGCTGAGGAGTGACCTTTATAGAGGTTTAAGATCATGCGGGTCATGGATAAGGTAGATAGACAAGGCCTTTTCCCTGGGTTAGCGGAGTCCAAAACTAGAGGGCATAGGTTTAAGGTGAGAGGGGAAAGAAGGGACAACTTTTTCATGCAGAGGGTGGTGTGTGCATAAAATGAGCTGTCAGATGAAGTGGTAGGAGGTGGTACATTTACAGCATTTAAAAAGCATCTGTATGGGTATATGAATGAGGGGTTCAGAGGGATATGGGCCAAACGCTGGTAAATGAGACTAGATTTATTTCGGATATCTGGACGAGTTAGACCGAAGGGTCTGTTCCTGTGCCATACATCTCTATGACTCTGACTCTATTCTCATGACGGCACTGACCCTAATCAAATATCACTTGTATTTCACAAAACAGTCATGGCTGCATGTACATCTACCTATGGGCCTAAGTGGTACCCGGTCCACCTTCAATTATCCCTGGAGGGTTCTCAAATATTGATACAATACTGTGGCTTTAAGGGTGTGTTTTGTCCTGAGAGAAATTGAGGGACAGTTGACAAGCAGTCTATGAGAAGATAAATCATTTGTGAGGCCTTGTGTTTTTTTTAAGTCTGGAACAATAGAATGGTATGGGTGTGATGAAGGTCCTGGGCTCTCAACAGGGTTGGAAGGAGATGAATCTGTTTCTTTCAGGGAATCCCAAAGAAATCTGCTGGGCATTTGCTTGTGTTTGAATTAGCTGCATGTGTCTCTTTCTTGCTGATAGGTTTTATCTGAGACAATCCGTTTTTCTGAATTCGTCTTTCTGCCAATGTTTGTTTATGGGATGTTGCTACTTTGGAACAGTCACTATTTGGTAATAAACTAATCTTGTATTCTGTTAAGTTTTCCAATAGAGTTAAGTTATTCTAAGTGCCTCTTTCTTTTTGTATTTTAACTGTAGCGTTTGAATAAATTGCATTTTGCTTAACGTCAAATAGCTTGACCAATCAAATTGCAGCTGGAACATATCACTTCAAAATTTACCTTTGAAATAAGGAAAAAAGTTAGGGTTTAAGCTACCTTCTTAATATATTTAGAGGGCTCTGGTCTGGTCCATAACAACGTGAACAAGTGGGACTAGTCATCTTGTGCAGCTAATATGCAGAAATTCATGAATGATTTGCTCCATTAACAGGATGCTCCATTGAGCCAACAAGCCATTTTCCCTACCATTGTATGATAAGGTTTAGTGCTGGTGTAATGTTGTGTATTTTGCCATACAACCTGATGACGTATCATGCAACACATCCTAAGACCCATTCACAACTGAGTCTGTGCTTGTAAACCCCAAGAGGTATTTCCTTCACAAGATGTGATTCTGCTGTTGAGAATCCGCTAAGTTCTACTAAAGACAAATTTAAGATCATCACACACTTCCCATTCAAGTCTGTTTCTCACCACATGGTTCTGTGTGCAAGATAGAAAACTTCTAATCTCCTTTTTAGCTGCATTCACTTTCTAATACACAAAGCACTTATTTGTATTTTTCAGGAATGCAACTATATTAAATAAGAAATAGCTGTGCAGGTATGTGCCCTGTTTTTATAATTTAACATGTTTACTGCTGCAATTTAACATTAAAAGCAGTGGTTGTTGACAGGTTTTTGAAATGTGCAGAAACTGGAGTGTTGTCTAAACCCAAACAGCTACTTTTGAAAGAAAACAATTATTGCCTTTTTTTCAATGTGTTGAATTGTGTTTTTGCCTTTGTTTGATGTAACAGTAAAGGTGTAGCATGTGTTTAATTGTAGTGTGCCTCTGTACTTTCCCTTCTGTGATTTACTGGCACAGAGTGCATCAAATATTTTACTTGAAGAAAATACTGGGGCTCCCAAAGAAACCTGCTGGGCATTTGCTTGTATTTGAATTAGCTTCATACTTTTACAGATCAGGTTTTCAAAGGCTTGTCTGTTGTTTGCCTGAAGGCAGGTGCAAGCAAGTGTTCAGCATGGGCCTGACTGTAATTTGATACATTTGGGAAGAAGCACAGAATGAATACTTTGGATTCGACTCGCAACTATTGTCCATGAATCCGCTTCACTGTCAAAACCCTAGGCATCATTGGGAGTATGGCGTCCAGTAGGGTGAAAGATCCTGGGGGTGCATGCAACATGACTGATAGTGACTTCCTGACCCAGCTATTGCATTATTCTACATTTGGCATGGGCCGTCTTGATAACCAGCAAGACTCCAATTTTAAATGCTACGTTTAAAGGGACCCTCCTAACTAACAACCTGAAGGACTAAGGAGTTTTTAAGCAAGGACAAGGAAGATTGAAAAAGAAAATGCTAGGATTCTCTTCCTGCATTTGCTATAAGGACCTGTCTATATTTATGTTGTTTCCTAGCTTCTGTAAATACTTTCACGATCTGGAAGTTTTAATTATTAATGGATGTTGGAATCTCGAAGGGAACGCTACAACCATCCCAGTCTCCCTCCCTTGTAGGAGCTGGTGTGGAAGAAGTCACTAGCAGGAACATGGTACAATATCCCTGGGTACAGCATAGGAAGTGGAGCTAAGTAGGGAAATGATTCATCCAGCCATGGGTCCAGTATGTAGTATTGTAATCCTCTTGCACTGCCAAGCCTACTGTTGGACATTATTCGAGGTGCACCTTGCCCGATTGTCCATGTTGTTCCTTGCATCTCCATCGGCCCATCCAGCCATGTTAACTGTATCAAGAGGTAACAAAGTGTGGAGCTGGATAAACACAGCAGGCCAAGCAGCATCTTAGGAGCAGGAAAGCTGATGTTTCAGGCCTAGACCCTTCATCAGAAAAAGGGGGAGGGGGTTCTGAAATAAATAGGGAGAGAGCGGAGGCAGATCAAAATGGATAGAGGAGAAGATAGGTGGAGAGGAGACAGACAAGTTAAAGGGGCAGGGATGGAGCCAATTGAGGTGAGTAAGTGGGGGGGGTGGGGAGTAAGGAGGGGATAGGTCAGTCTGTGGAGGATGGACAGGTCAAGGGGGCGGGATAAGGTTAGTCGGTAGGAAATGGAGGTGTGGCTTGAGGTGGGAGGAGGGGAATAGGTGTGAGGAAGAACTGGCTATAACCGTACCATCCTTGTGCAATGTCATCCCCCTTTCTCAAAACCATCATCCTCAACAAATGTCTTATGTTTAAGACAACAAGGTGTGGAGCTGGATGAACACAGCAGGCCAAGCAGCATCTTAGAAGCAGGAAAGATTAAATTTCAGCTGATGAAGAGTCTAAGTCCAAAACATCAGCTTTTGTGCTCCTAAGATGCTCCTTGGCCTGCTGTGTTCATCCAGCTCCACACCTTGTTATCTCGGATTCTCCAGCATCTGTAGTTCCCATTATCTCTGATACTAATGTCTTACATTTTGTTGTTTATCACATACCGTTACTCTAGCTGATATGCCTCTTCTTTCCCGTCATACGAGAGCAGGAAGTGTAAAATATTGGGAAGATGCCAAGCTCTAGAAATGACCCTCCAACCCTTTTCACAGTTAACTACTACAGCAGAGGAGGAGCTGGGCATAAATGTAGTCTCAGAGTGTTTGACCAAAGAAACTCTGACACTCGCTGATTCCTGTTGACCTGACGCCAATGGCGACTGAAATATAATCATGTGCATAATAATGTCAAAGTTTCTTTCTTTTGATGGTCTCATTAATTTCTTTCATCTTCCACGTGTTCTTCACAAATTTAGCAGGAGATGGGCCCGATCATTGCTAGTCATTTCTAGCCTCTCAATGGATGCTTTTCCCTGAGGTTACACAATCACAGAGCTCATGAATACAATCCAACAGCCCAGATAATCTTACTTCAGTCAGATAAATGAGGCAGACAGAAGGGCTGCCAACTAATGGCTAACATCACATACAATTACATCCAAGTTTGGAGACTGGGATAACAGTAAAGAGTCCACATTAGAAGGTGCAAAGTGCTGCAACTCTGAACAACTACATGCAGATGCTATAACCAGAGCCCCATTGACATTCATGCCACATCAGGAGCTATGACACAACATGCAACTGTTAAATCTGCAGCATGTTTGCTTATGGAGACATAGTGGAAAGACCTATTTCGCTTCTACTGCATTGATTTTTGAAGTGATACAGTGATGACGTCTTTGGGAATGGATAGCTACCTGTCTGAAGCATTCATGTGCAGCAATCGGTGGTATATGCATTCATCCACCACCACTGAGTGACACCTTGTCTTATATAATTGTTGTCATTCTATTTCAACTTGGTTGTTCAGTGTAACAAAATAATAAATTCAAATTCACTGCTAACATAAAAATACGGCAGGACCCAAAAAAGATATAGAACACTAAGACCAATGCTGTAACTGCCACTTAAGTCCTAAAGGCAAGGTCTATAGATGGACGGTCCCGAAACTGCAAATTTCACTGCTCTGCAAAGTTGCATTGGGCACAGCATATCATGACCATTCTGCAGATTCTGGCTGATGTGGACTGAGAGTTGAGTCCGTGCAGCTGAAATGCATCTTTAACGTGCTGATGGATTGCTCAATACTAGACAGTTCCTCTAATATAGTTCTTCTGCTTCTTTCATCATGTTACCGAAAGATTTCAGCTTTAAGCTGGGTTCCTTATCAGATTAACTACTCCATCAATGTGTCTCTTAAAGTTGTTTAGGAGGTGAAGCTACTACAAAATGAAAAGATTGTGGCAACCTCCCAAGAACAGTTCAAACACCCGCGTAAAGACTTTGTGGTTTGCACACTAACCACACATTGACAGACTGGGAAGCTTTGTAATTTGTGAAGACACTAGTGAATTATGGCGGCTAATTTGTCAAATATACCGTGATTTCAGCAGATTTCTGAAGTGTTTTGAATTGAGTAATCTAAGGAACCCGAGAAGTAACTCCAATTCCTGATGCCCGTTCTGCTAGATAACAATAACTCTCCATATATGCGATACGCTCCCATGTCAAGAAGCTGTGTTAGTTAACAGTCAGTTATTCTCAAGCTTGACCTTTGCCCTTTTGTTTAAGAATGCTAGATATTCAGATATTTGATTTGATGACCCATCAGAAAAGTTCAAGTTCCATTTCCTTTTTACGACTTTGATGTTCTCTGCAGAGCTCAAAATACAATGTTCCCTGATGTTATCAGCCATTACCTGTAATATTACAGCAGAATCTACTTTATTATCTGGAGTTTTTTTGTCCATTCTATGCACCTCACTGTTGGACCGGTCTGGAGGGAAAAATAAAGAACGCTGCAACTGAAAGATCTAAAATTCCTGAACAATCACTTTGCCAAATACATTTCGTTTGTGTCCCCAAGTGTACTTTAAGGTAGTGAATTACTTTTTTTTGAAAAAGGGCAATCAATGAATTTTGAAATTAAGCAAAACCTCTGCTTTGGAAAGTGTCATCCCCATAGTTACTAGGATTCAGCAGGATACTGGGTTGTAAAGGAATGACAGAGAAAGCAGGGGCAGCCTAACAGTTTATAATCAATCTGGTCACATCTCTGTTGTATTTTCTGTGAGTTACAGATCACCATAGAATTGGGTCCGGAAGTAGATTGACAGCTGGTGTTCTTTGCAGCAAGAAGGGGTAGAGATGAATCGCTTTCTTGTCTGTTTTTAAAAAAGGCAACACTACAGTTTTGTGGTTTTTCACTGTCACCTGTCAAAGACGACAAACAGTCATGAAAGCTGTCATACTCAATGGAATTTGAAGGTGTATGATCATAACAGCACATGTTAAATTATTTCAATCCAGATTTGTTTTCAGGGTTTCAGTTTTGGAGGTCAAAACATTAACTAAATTAATTAATTTAAATGAATTAATTAACTTTTTTCAAGGAGTGGCAATATTGGTCAGATTGCCAGTCCGCTCCTATCTTTGTTCATTGGTATGGAACTCCTTTTTTTGGTTGGGAGCATAGCTGAAATGGACAGCTCCCTTGTGTTTCAGGATGGCCAAAAGAAAACAATACACATTTCATTTGAGCAGTGTTCTGTTTTCCATGTGTTAAATGCCCAGCTAGACACTTGGATCTCTTCTGTGAATGGGTATCCATGTAAGGCAAGTGTGGGGTTAGTTTTCAAGTTGGTTAAGGGATGAGGGTGCCTATTAAGCAGGATACTGGGGTAACTTTGTCAGGGAGATAATGATGTCAGGGCTGATAGTGGGTGGTGTTGAGCTGTGGGACTAGCAACTGGGATGGAGGCCGGGACCCGTGGGGAGTTGTGCCACTGTGCTTTTTTGGGGTTGTGTTTTTAATTTTAGAGCTTGGGAGTTGGTGATTGTCAGGTGTTCAGGGGATAAAGAAGGAAGTAGAGAAAGATCTGATTAATGTTGAACATAGCTCTGTAAATTTTGCTGTTAGCACTTGAACAGGACTTTGGAATCAAGAAGGAAGTGATTTGTTTCTAGGTGTAGCTTGCTCGTTGTCTGTGACATCCTCATCTAACCCCGTTTCCTTTGTCCTCCAATGTATATCACTGTCTCTCTATTACGCTAGGCAACAAATGCAAGAACTACACCGCCAAATATAGTAATCTCCAAACTACTCACAGTACCATTAATGTGTAACACAAAAATAGAAAGATAGCACAGGTGGAAAGGTACTGGAGGAAATGACTATAGCTTTGTTGAGTGCAGCATGGCCCTTCGGCAGTCAGCATTGCTGCTTCAGAGCACTAGGACCTCAGTTTCGGTACCATCCACGGGTGACTGTCTTAGGCATTTTCCCTGTGCCTGCATGGGTTTTCACTGGGTGCTCCCACAGTCCAAAAATTTGCAGGTTTGGCAGACTGGCCACGGTCAATTGCCCATAGTGTCCAGGGATGTTCAGGTTATGTGGATTAGCCATGGAGAATGCAAGGTTACAGAGATAGGGCAGGGGTTGAGTCGAGGTGAAATGCTTTCTGGAGGGTTGGTATGGAACCGATGGGCTGAATGGCTGGCTTCTGACCGATTCTATCATTCTGGGAATATTGAGACAAATTTTGGGGTTGCTTAGGTTACATCTCCCAAACAGTGGGGTGTATATCTTTTGACAGGATTGTTAGTATCATTATGTTGAGTTTAAAACCAACTTAGGGGAATAAGAACAGAAGTGCAGATTCAGAAGAAGGAAACGTAAAGCTGGAAATAGAAGGCAGTAAAGTCGAAATGAGATTGAAGTTTCTGAAAGAATTCTCACCATTAAATTACCAGTACTGTAAAACAGCGAAATAGTAGACACTAAATCAAAATTTTGCAGGATATAATAATATTTCAGCATGTACAAAAGAACAAAGAAAATTACAGCACAGGAACAGGCCCTCTGGCCCTCCAAGCCTGCACTGATCCAAATCCTCAATCTAAACCTATTGCCTATTTTCCAAGGATTCTTTACCTGTTACGGATTGGCAAAGAGCTGCAGATGCTGGAAATCTGAAACTGAAACAGAAATTGCTGGAGAAACTCAGCTGCTCTGGCAGCATCTGTGGTGAGATAGCAGAAGGGTCACATAACTTGCAACATTTAATTCTGTTTTCTGTCTACATATAATGCCAGGCCTGTTGACAATACTCTTAAGGAAGTGTTGAAAAAGAAAGCTGTTTGCTCATGTGAATTTGATATAGGTCAGAGCACTCATCTTCTTTAATGTTATGGTTTGATTGAAAATGGACCATATTATGCAGTTAGATATGTTGAAAGAAAGTAGTTTCTCAGTTGCGAATGCATTAGAGACCTTGCAGTGAGGAGCTGGAGGAACACAGCAGGCCAAGCAGCGTTAGAGGAGCAGGAAAACGGATGTTGAGTCAGGGCCCATCTTCACTCCCAACCCGAAACGTCAGCTTTCCTGGTCCTCCGATGCTGCCTGGCCTGCTGTGTTCCTCAAGTGCCACATTGCTTAAGTGAAAGATAACATCGGCAGTGCTTCTTATCTCATTAGAGATCATATCAGGCTACCTTTTAGCAAAAAAATGGAAGAGACCCTAAAATGTTTTGTGGTATCCAAAAAGGAACCACTAGGGCTGAGTGCAATCTTGGGTTTTAACCATATCACGTCTCTCATGGGGTGTGAAGGATTTTCTGGCTATAAAGATCCTGGTACAGGAGTGGTCAGTTGGATAGAATCTGAGACTAGTTACATGCAGACCTAAATTTGTAATCCGTGCCCAGAATGGTCCCTTAAAGCTTTAATTGGTTTCTGCCCCATGGAATGAATCAATGTCTTACTGTATACCTATCGTTAAGAGTTTAGTTTTCATTATATATAAAATTAACACATGTAGATAGATGTATTGGCAGTTTGGGGTTTGTTTGTGTCAGTTTAGAAAACCCAGAGTGGATTTTTCCAAAATTGGCTGGTTAGTTTGCGTCTACAGTGACTTTCCCTTTAAAAACCCCTGTAGTATTGGGGCATGTCTCTGCCTCTGAGCCAGATGATCCAGGTTCAAAACTCCAGAGAGGTAGTAGAAACTGCTGGCACTGGAGAATCTGAGATAACAAGGTGTAGAGCTGGATGAACACAGCAGACCAAGCAGAAATCAGAGGAGCAGGAAGCTGACGTTTCGGGCCTAGACTGCTTCAGAAAAAGGGTCTAGATCTGAAATGGCAGCTTTCCTGCTGCTCTGATGCTGCTTGGCCTGCTGTGTTCATTCAGCTCTACACCTTGTGGCTCCAGAGAGGTGTTGTAGCATCTCTGTATAGATTGATTAATCAATATCAAGACCAGAAACTTGAAGAATAGATGAATTGCGTAGAGTCAAACTGCAGAGTTCCTTTTTATGTGATGTTCCTGCCCACAACTAATCTGACTGTCTGTCTATCATAGGAAAACTGCTTTATATGTGCTAAGGGGGTCTTGAGGGACTGAGACAGGTCATAGTGAGCAATACCAATCACAGGGTGTTCCAGAGTGCTTAAGATTGTGACTGGGGGAGGGGGGAGTGATCTGTTGGGAAGTGTGTCGGTGTACGAGAGGTCCGATGGATCACATTGAAATTTCACCAAGTGTGCCCGAGTATGGAGGAGTTTAGATGCAGCAGGAGCAGAGTGAGCCACTCAACCCATTAAGACAACCTAGCCATTCTATAAAATAATGAATGTTCTGCCCCAGGTCTCAACTCGTGCTGGTTAAAGAAAATTGTTTCACACACTCAAGAAGAATACCAGAGGAAATGTTTTCCTTTCCTATCCTTGCCTTTGGAATACTGCATACCATTGTCAGAGCAGAATTGTCAATGTCGATGACAAAGATGGTGCTGAGCAAACATTGATCGCCCAGCAACATGACCGAAGATGTGTAAATGCCAAAGTCATCAGCTGAAGGTGAATGAAAGTATTGAGTTGAAACAACAAGTAGTAGAGAATCTGGGTGTCTCAACATCTACATATCAATAGAGTGAGTGAGAGTAAAGATATTCCTGAACAAAATTGACTTGAGCTACATAAAGCTCCACGCAGGCTGATAAACACATACCGATTCCATGTGTTCAAAGAGATAATTCTCTGGATTGAGCATCAAGGATATTGCAAGGCAGAAAGCACTTGTTTTAATAGTGGTAGATCCACGCTTCCATGGTTCCTCTTGTGAGATTAGCAATGACTCAAATCAGGTTATTACTTGTATCAGCAGAGAAGATTTCACATGTGAAATTCAGGAGATTCGAGGGCTGTCTGGGTAAGGTCATTGTCAAGTGCCTAGGTTCAGCAAGAATACTATTTTATCAGAAGCACTTCCAAGAGATAAAGGATCCTCCAGTGGGATAACGGTTGACAGAGCAACTGGTGGTGGTAGAGAATGAAATGATTGTCAATTTAGGGCGGTACGTGCATGTGTGTATGTGCGTGTGTATGTACTTTAAAAAGGTGTTGTGCAAGCTAATGGTTCTGAAACAGCTGATGTTGAGCTGTCTTAAGCTCTCCCCAACCTTACGATATCTGGGCCTCTGGGGGAGTATTTGATCTTTTATTTTCCAATGGGAATCTAAGTCCAGTGCTAGATTCAGGTATAACTTCATAAACAGCTTCAGATTTTCTTTGCAGTAAGGCACACAAAAATTCAGAGTGTACACAGTTAAAACTTAAAATGCACATGCCCCCACCTTTGATACTATTGATCAGCGGTGCTGGGCTGTCCCTCTGTATGAGTGAACAACAGAAATAGATAGGCTGGCAGTCAACTGATGATCATGATACTTGCACAGACTTTATAAAGTCTTAATGATAAAGGGGGCCACTTCTACTGCCTGAATCTTTTCTTTAGATTTTTTTGTACCTGAGTGGATCTGTAGCCACTGTGGAATCTATATCTACAATTATCTGAAGAAACTTAACTGAAACCGACTCTTAATATTGTAGCACATTCATTAAATAATTCAAGAGAAGAGCCAATTAAGTAGGTTGCTTTGTTTTGGATTGTGCTGAGCTTTCTTTACTGTTGGCACTGCATTCATCCAGGCAATGTCATGAATGCAATGTATTCATTAGTTAGGGCAATGCAAAGAGCAAAATGCATCTAATGAGGGAGAGGTGAGAAATCCCATAAGAATGAACAAGTATCAGTTAGGTAGCTGGGGATGGGAAGACAATGACCAATTAAGGGCCACTACAGTCAGGAACGTGGCCAACTTCATTGCTTCCCATCCCAACATTTAAATCAGACAGGAGAGAGAAGGTGGCAGCCTGTTAGGGGAGGTGACATTAAGTTCCACCTCATCAGTCATTGCTGATTTATCACAAGCATTCTGGTTGTTAATGGTTACTTCCAGCTTGACAGTGATTGATGGGAGAAAAGCAGAAAATTTTATGGATCAATAACAGCTTTGTGCATGCAAGATATTATTTTTATAATGCTGTAATACAGAAATACCAATCACATCAAATATAAGATGTAAAGGAACAATGCTGGCGATAAGCAACAACAATGGTAAAATATTTAAAAAATGTAATTTGAAGAAAGATTTTATAAACTGTAGCATCTTTAAAATTGCTTCTTCGTAATGGCTGAGGAATAGAAAGCTCCTATCATAATTAGTTCTACACTGCAGGCAGCAAAGCCAAATTGTACACTTCTGAGATATCTATGCTTCCTTTGTGCATGATTAAGTGGTATATTTTATTGATTATTTTTAAAACAGCATCATCACCGACTTAACTGTGATCTCTTTTTTGAGTAGTGTATAGTCTAGCAACAGGCCTCACCAATTCTACAAGCTCAATGGGTTTAAGCATCGTTTAACAGAGTGAATTTTGTGATCCCATGGTTTATGTGGTTGGCGTTTTTGCTGCTAACCTGTATTTATTTTCCTCTGTAAATGGAAAAGTTGCAATGTTCAGTGATCTCAGGCTCCTTATGAAGTGCACCTCATGCTTTGATATGTTGGATCAATAATACTGTCTCACTAATCCTCTGCCCTTGTTCTTTTACTGTCGTGTAGCAAGAAAATAGAAACAAGAACAAACAACAAAATATTCCATGTTAATAGATTTTTTTTCACTACCAACTTTCAAACTAGGGAAGAAATCTGACCCATTGAAGTAAAATTGTTGAAGGATATGTGTCTGCTTCTGCTAGTCTTGCTGATTTGAACTTGCCAGTAGCTCAATAATACAATATTAAATGAATCTTTCATTATCTAGCTCTTCTTTCAAAATTAAAATGTTAATATTTCTCCAATCCACAATGTATAATGTACATTGTATCAGAAAAAGGATTGCTAGCTATAGGCCTAGCCTTTTGTAGTCAAGAATGTTTGTTTGTTTGATTGATTGAGGCAGATTTTCAGGTTACAATCTGGGCATGTGTGACTGAGGGTGCCACCTCTTGATTTTAAATAGGATTGAATTAATTAGTGTATTGCGTGAGGAAATATATTTACTGACATATACTGGACTCTGAAGTCTAAATATTCTGATTAACTTTCTCTGACAGATGATAAATGAAGTTAACAAGTGGTACATGACTTATCAGCAATAAAATGGTACAGATTGGATCCAGTTTCTAATCTATTACTATTGCGGATAATAGTGAATAGTTTCTCTGGACTTAAACATGCTCCAAAGTATTCTCTCTTAATTTGTGGTTCAAAAGATATCATCTATGTAGAAAACCCAGTCTACATGTTATCCCTTTGCACAGTTTTGAAATTAAGCTAACTTTAGTGATTTTATTCAATTTGAATTGGGAGGCAGATGTAACTTGCTGTTATTGTGAAAGAAAGCCACAGCATAGATGTCCATTATAATTGTATGTATTGCACTTTTTATCATTGCAGCACCTTCTTCAACCATCTAGTTCTAGTTCTCACTTCTGTTGAATACTTCAGGCATCAATTCCTTTGGTGGCTTTTGTAGGACTGGACAAAAATCCCCATTTTCTGAAATCCTGGGCCAAAATCCTGGACTTTGCAAATAAGTTTTAAAAGGTTTTACTTTAGAAAGGCAGCCGGGCTATGCTCTGGGAAAATTACACAGAAAGAGACAGTAAGAACTGCTGATGCTGGAGTCAGAGATAACACAGTGTGGAGCTGAAGGAACACAGCAGGCCATGCAGCATCAGGGGAGCAGGAAAGTTGATGTTTCAGGCCAGGACCCCTTCTTCAGGAATGGGGAGGGGCAAGGGAGCTGGGAAATAAATAGAGAGAAGAGGGATGGAGTTGGGGAAGGTGGGATGATGACAGCTGAGTGCAGGTAGGAAGTGGTGGGCATTGGTCAGTGAAGTGGGAGGGCCGGGTAGGTGGGCGAGAAGATGGACAGGTTGTCGTTTGTCCAGTACAGAGAAAGATACTCCACTAAATGGTCTTCTCGTCTATGCATGGTCTTACCAATTTGTAGAGGAGGCCACATCAGGAGCAACGGATACAGTAGACCAAGTTGACAGATGTACAGGTGTACCCATGTCTGATATGAGCAACTTCACCTTTCACTCCTCCTATTCCCTACAGGCTAAGCAGCTGGCCATGGGCACCCACATGGGCCCAAGCTGCCTGCCTCTTCATCCAATACAAGGAACAGTCCCTTTTCCGCTGTTACACTGGCACTATTTCCCACCTCTTCCTCTGCTACATTGATAACTGAATCGGCTCTGCCTCACGCTCCGAAAAGGAACTTATACAGTTCATCAAATTTACTCACACTTTTCACCCCAACCTCAAATTCACCTGGACCACATCTGATACCACCCACTCATTCCTGGATCTCTCTGTCTCTATCTCTGGCAATTGCCTCAAAAATGACGTTTATTTCAAGCCCACCGACTCCCACACCTACCTGGACTATATCTCCTCTCACCCACCTTCCTGCAAGAAAGCGATCCCCTACTTCCAATTCCTCTGCCTCAGCTGCATCTCCTCCCAAGATGGGGCATTCTGCTCCCATGCATCTCAGATGTCCCCTTATTTCAAGGACTATAATTTCCTCTCTCCAGTGATCAAAAATTCCCTCAACCACATCTCTTGTATTCCCTGCATTTCTGCCCTCACACTGTCTCTCCCCACAAAAGTAAAGACAGCATTCCTATTTGTCCCCACACATCGCCCCACCAACCTCCGCCTCCAGCATATCATTCACCGCCATTTCCACCATCTCCAATCTGATTCCAGAACCGAAAAATATATTTCCTCCCACACCCCTATCTGATTTTCATAGGGACCGCTCTCCCTATGACTCCCTTGTCTGTTCCACACTCTCCACTAATGCCACCACAACCGGCACCTTTCCCTGCAACCGCAGGAAGTGCTTCACCTGTCCCACACCTCCCCCACCACCCCCACCTCCATTCAAGGCCCAAAATAAACCTCTCATAACAGATGTGGGTACACCTGCACATCTGTCAGCTTGGTTTACTATATCTGCTGCTCCCAACGTGGCCTCCTGTACATCGGTGAGACCAAGCATAAACTCGGACTGTTTCATAGAGCATTTGTGCTCTTTAAACGACAAATGGCAAAATATTGTGGTCGCCAACTATTTTAATCCCCCCCCCACTCTCTGGGTGACATGCCCATCCTAGGCCCCCTCCAGTACCAAAGTAACACCACCCACAAACTGGCGGAGCAATACCTCATTCTCCCTCAAGGGCCTACAGCTCGGTGGCCTAAACATGGAATTCACCAGCTTTAAAATCTTCCCATCACCCCCACCCCCCTGGCCTCATCCCATGTCCAATCCTCCCTCTCACCCCCCTCTCCTTGACCTGAACATAACCTGTCCATCTTCTTTCCCACCTATCCACACATCCCACCTCACTGACCAACCTCCACCACTGCCTACTTGCGCTGACATATCAACATCCCGCCTATCCTCCTTAGCTCCACCCCTCCTCTCTCTCTCTTTCCCAGCTCTCTCTCCACTCCCAACATCTCTAAAGAAACATCCCAACCCGAAATGTCAGCTTTCCTGCTCGTCTAATACTGCCTGGCCTGCTGTGCTCCTCCAGCTCCACACTGTGTTGATCAGATAGAAAATTAAAAGGACAAAAAACTGCAACGAATGCCTTTTGGAAGCATCGCACCTTTTGGCCAATAACTTTCTCATAAAGTAGTTGAATTTTGTATGCTTTGCCTGATATTGCTGATGTAACACCAACACAAAATGCAAAAATGTCCTTACATTTATCATTTACTGTTGTAAATTTTCAGAATATTTATTTCATCATGTTGCTATGGAGTATCCTATTCGGTTTTGCTAAAGCATTTCTTGTAAGTCTGTTCTCCAGTTCATCAGTCCCAAACACAGCATGGGTCTTGTCATGAGGCATTGATTTTCATCTCCAAAAGGAGCTTGCTGCTGATCTTTCTTTTGATCAGTGCTGATATTGCAATCTGCACTTCTCTTCTGCATTTCCTTGCTCTGTTTTAATCACTATGCAAGTTAGTCGAGCAGCACATTTGAAAATGCAGTTGTGGCTTTGGCTAAAAGCAATCAAAAAAAGCCCTTTTGGTGAGCTTCTGAAGAAAAGTTAGGAAACTATCAGGTGAGCAGGTTTTGGTTCTCAAAGATAAGCCCTTTAAGAGTAAGAACGTTTTGAATTTAGCGAGGATAATCTTAATTGTACTTCATGTGAAAGGCACGCAGATGACTTTCCACATTAAGCAAAGGTTCACCTGCACATCTGCCAATGTGGTATATTGTATCCACTGTATCCGGTGTGGCTTCCTCTACATTTGGGAAATCAAGCAGAGGCTTGGGGATTGCTTTGCAGAACATCTCAGCTCGGTTCGCAATAAACAGCTGCACCTCCCAGTCGTGAACCATTTTAACTCCCCCTCCCATTCTTCAGACAACATGTCCATCATGAGCCTCCTGCAGTGCCACAATGATGCCACCCGAAGGTTGCAGGAACAGCAACTCATATTCCGCTTGGGAACCCTGCAGCCCAATGGTATCAATGTGGACTTCACAAGTTTCAAAATCTCCCCTTCCCCCACCGCATCCCAAAACCTGCCCAGTTCATCCCCTCCCCCCACTGCATCCCAAAACCAGCCCAGCCTGTCTCTGCCTCCCTAACCTGTTCTTCCTCTCACCCATCCCTTCCTCCCACCCCAAGCCGCACCTCCATTTCCTACCTACTAACCTCATCCCACCTCCTTGACCTGTCCATCTTCCCTGGACTGACCTATCCCCTCCCTACCTATCTTCTTTTCTCTCCATCTTCGGTCCGCCCCCCCACCTCTCTCCCTATTTATTCCAGAACCCTCTCCCCATCCCCCTCTCTGATGAAGGGTCTAGGCCCGAAACGTCAGCTTTTGTGCTCCTGAGATGCTGCTTGGCCTGCTGTGTTCATCCAGCTCTACATTTTGTTATCTTGGATTCTCCAGCATCTGCAGTTCCCATTATCTCTGCTAACCACTGGCATTTTATAGCATATGTATGTAATATCTTCCTGAAACGTCCTTCTGTCCTCGTATGCAGAAATGTTTATACGCATCCAACTTAGCTGAGTCACTGAAAAGATTGCATTTCAGCTGTCTATAATAGCAATTTAGGAACACGTATAGGTGTCATTCAAACCTATTCCTCTACTTGATGAGATTATAGTTCATATGTAGCAAACTTCAGATGCCCACAATTGTTTCAGAACAGTTTAATACAATTGTTTAACTAATTAACTGACAGGTTTAACAATTTTTCAGAAAAAGTACCAAACATCTACCAACTTCATGTAGAAAGAAGTGTTTCCTAGCTCCAACACGAAAGCTTTTACTCCAACTTTCAGACTATATTCCAGTAACCTAGACTTCTAACAGCAGAAATAGAGTCAACACAGCAAAACTGTTCCTGTTAATACATTGAAAGTGTCAAGCAACAGGCCCTACAACATTATAAATTTGAGTTTTTGTTCTTCTTTAAATAATATAACCCTTTTGGAATCCAGGAATTTCTAATAAGTCTACACAGTGGTTATGCCAAGGTCAAAAATTCTTCCACAAAAATGAGGCACCCAGCTGCAGCATGACTGCCTTGGCATTTGTATTCTCATT
Source organism: Stegostoma tigrinum (assembly GCF_030684315.1). Lineage (NCBI taxonomy): Eukaryota > Metazoa > Chordata > Chondrichthyes > Orectolobiformes > Stegostomatidae > Stegostoma > Stegostoma tigrinum. The sequence goes on along the minus strand of NC_081368.1, from coordinate 56,580,904 downwards.
TTCTAAAGGCGTTAAGACATTTTTTTTGCAACTGTCCTGAACATTTCAATGATCTATACAGGTTAACAGTAAAAACATCTTCACAAATCCATTGTTTATAGCTTTTCACCATTCACAAATTATTCTCTCCCATCATTCTTAGGTCCAATGTTAATAACCTCACATTTTACCCATGTCAAAATCTATTTGTCACAGCCATTCCCACCCCACCCCCCCTGCCATTTTACTATTGCTTTGTTTTTTTCTGGGCTCAACTGCACAACTGTTGATGATACAAAGACAGGTGACAATGTTGGACCTGTGGCCTTATAATCCCATCATCAAAGTTGTTTTAAAAAAAAATGCAGGAAACTGTTGCGACTACAACTGAAATCCCTATTGGACTCCGTTGGGTGTATTTGGCCTATAATATGGGAGTACTCCCTATTTCCTGCAATTCAGTAAATCTTCTAACTAGGTCAGTCATATACCTTCCATTTTATGGTGCACATTCATCAATAAAGACAGTGGTGTATCTGCTCCCCTCAGGAATCCCACCCCCTCCCAATCCTGTCAGAAAAAGCTAGCATAGTTTTGGAAAGCTTTTAAAATTGTCTCGGCGCAAGTTGGAGAAGGAGTTATCAATTTTGACTTATCCTGAAGACCACAAAGTCATAACTCCTACTCAACTATGGTTTCTACACAAACCTCAAAACGTCACCCTGCCAGTTCAGTTTCTGCAGCCATTTGGCTGAAATGCAAAACAAAGGCATTCAAAAAGTCTCAATGACGGAAACATGAATTCTGTCATAGGTACAATGAGTTCAGCTTTTATGGACTGCTGCCATTTCCTGAAATTAAACCTCAGCAATCCTAATCTTTTGGACGATGTATTGTTTGTCTAACATGGGTCTCAGAAAGGCCTACTGAACCAAACTTTCCGAACTCTGCCTGAGCTTTCATGGCAGCATTGATATTGTGTGGTTTCTGTTCATGCTGCAATGGGAGCTGAGATACCAGCTATCAGATGCTGCAGTTGGTAGAGATTAATAATGACAGTATCTCCAAATTAATAAAATCAGAACCAGTTATGAGATAGGGGTGGATTGCAACATGAGAATGTTGAAGAAAGAATATTTTGATTTAAAAACTGGAAAGAACTGTGGATGCTGTAAATCAGAGGCAAAAACAGAAATTGTTGGAAAAGCTCAGCAGGTCTGGTAGCATCGTTGGAGAGAAATCAGAGTTAACATTTTGGATGGAGTGATTCTTCCTCAGAACTGGAAGTTTTGAAGTCTAGTTCTGAACAAGGGCCACTTGACCTGCAACATTAACTCCAATTAAACACATTAACACAGACGCCGCCAGACCAGCTGAACTTTTCCAAGAATAGTTTGATGTTTGATGGTTTCAGCCCATTTCTGATGACAGAATGTTGAATCAATTATTTTCATCACTGCCTCTTTCTTTGGGGTGCATCTATGGACATGAGGCTGCCTCAGTTGATGATCAGCTGCTGGTGGTGATGGGGGTAAATGAGAATGGATATGCATGAAATGGTAAGTACATCATGAAGTAAGAGTAAAGCCAGATGAATGCAAGAGATTGTAGAATAACTTTGTAGTTCTGTCCCTATCTCAGAGCCAGCAGATCTGGGTTCAAGTCCCATCTATTTCAGAGCGATGCAATAACATCTCTGATCAAGTTGATTTAGGTAAGTTATAGTGGTGATTCCACAGGAGGAGACAACAATTCTCATCATGCGGAGATAGCAAGAACTGCAGATGCTGGAATCAGAGATAACACAGTGTGGAACTGAAGGAACATAGCAGATCAGGCTGCATCAGAGGAGCAGGAAAGCTAGTGTTTCAGGTCATGAACCTTCTTCAGAAATTAGTGGAGAAAGCTTGGATATAAATAGAGAGCAGAGGAGTGGGGCTGGGGAAGGTAGGTGGGATGACAATAGGTGAGTGCAGGCAGGGAGTGGTGAGGATTGGTCATTGGGATGGGTGGGGCAGATATGTAGGAGAGAAGAGGGACAGGTTGTGCCAGGTTAAGTAGGCAGGGATGAAAGGGAGGATTGAACATGGGTTGGGGCCAGGGGTGGGGAGATTTTAAAACTTGTTTAGACCATCTGGCTGTAGGCTGGAATAATCAGGAGCCTACAGCCCAATGGCCTTAAATGGAATTCACCAGTTTTGAAATCTCCCCAGGCCCAGCCTCATCCCACGTCCAATCCTCTTTTTCATCCCTGCCTACTTGACCTGACACAACCTGTCCCTCCTCTCCCACATATCTGCCCCACCCATCCCACTGACAAATTCTCATCATGCAGTTGCTTTCTTGAAGAAAGATGGAGGAAGAGCTTTCTAACACTGAATATCTCCTGAACAAACTGCTTCCTGCTGGAGTTAGTATACTCTATGCCCTCCATTTGTTCATGCGGCAGAATTTACATGAATGATTTGGATGTGAACGTAAGAAGTATGGTTTGTAAGTTTGCAGGTGACACCAAAATGTTCAGTGTATTGGACGGCGAAGAATGTTACCTCAGAGTACAAGGGCTTCTTGGTCAAATGGGTCAATGGGACAAAGGATGATAGATGGAGTTTAATTTAGTAAAACGTGAGGTGCAACATTTTGGAAAGACAGATCAGGGCAGGACCTTTACACTTAATGGTAAGGTCCTGAGAGGGTTGCCAAATTTCAGGGCAGCGTGGGTGGCTCAGTGGTTAGCACTGCTTCCTCACAGCACCAGGGACTGGGGTTCAATTCCAGCCTCGGGTGACAGTGTGGAGTTTTTGCACATTCTCCCTGTGCCTGCATGGGTTTCCTCTGGGTGGTCCGGTTTCCTCCCACAGTCCAAAGATGTGCAGACTAGGTGCATTGGCTATGCTAAATTGCCCATAGGGATATGTAGATTAGGTGAGTTAAAAGGAAATGTTCTGAGGTTTGGTGTGGACTTGTTGGGCTGAAGGGCCTGTTTCCTCATTATAGAGATTCTATAAAAAAGATAGAGACCCTGGAGTGCATGTTCTTAGCTCCTTGAAAGTGGAGTTGCAGGTAGATAGAATAATGAACAAGGCATTTGGCATGCTTGCCTTTATTAGTCAGTGTTTGGAATTTAGGAGTTGGGAGGTCATGTTGCAGCTGTACAGGACATTGGTTAGGCCACTTTTGGAATACTGTTTACAATTCTGGTCACCTGCTACAGGAAGAATGTTGTGAACCTTGAAAGGGTTTGGAAAAGATTTGCAAGGGTGAAAGAGTTTAAACAATATGGAGAGGCTGAATAGGCTGGTGTTATTTTCCCTGGAGCATCAAACACTGAGGGGCATCCTTCTAAAGGTTTATAAAGTCAGGAGGGCCATAGATAGGGTAAATTGACAAGCTCTTTTCCCTGGGTCGGGGCAGTCCTCAACTAGAGGGTATAGATTTATGGTGAGAGGGGAAAGATTTCAAAGGTACCTAAATGGCAACATTTTCACGCAGAGGGTGATGAATAAGCTGCCAGAGAAAGTGGTGGAGGCTGGTACAATTAAAACTCATCTGGATGGGTATATGAATAGGAAGGGTTGAGGGATATGGACCAAATGCTGGTAAATGGGACTAGAGATTTATCTAGATTATCTTGTCAGCCTGGACGAGCTGTTTCTATGCTGCACATCTCTATGACTATGCTGTTGAATGCCACAGGTCATCCAGTTTTCTTATTTATTTAGCATATTCATCACATCCAAACTGTCGCTTCTAGTAACCTCAAGCTATCATAAAATCATTTATGAATTCTCTTCCGAATATTGAATAAACTAACTGCTGAATCTTAAACTTACAACTGTTTTGGTTGTCAGACCCGCAAAATCACACTCTTTTTTTAATTGCTATTATTGCGAGGTTTACAAAATTCTGATGACTTATTCTACGATAAGTTTTTAATTTTTTAAAAAAGCCATAAGACCAGATTTGGAATCTCTAAGTCTGGGTGGCCTAATTAAGCGTTATCTACAATCATTAACATTTTATCCAGAAGATTTGCAATGCGGATTTACAGAGACATTAGAAGCAGCTTTTGTGTTCGTAGTAGAGATTGTGAATCTTAGGTTTCAAGTGGATATTAAGAATTTTGAGTTGTGAACGGTTGTGCTTTGAACTGTCTATTTACTTGCCAGATGGAAAATAGTTGAGATTTGATGATTTCATAATCATCTTCATCTGGATGCAATCACATGTTCTTCACACTGCCACAATGATAGTCAGTGGTGGGTTTTTAGGCCTTTTTGTTATGGTAAATGTCTTGAGTTCTGAAGTTTTTTTTAAATTGTCGAAACTTTCATTATCAATTTATTCTTAAAACTTAGCTGTGTCCTCTGGAATTGTGACAAATTGCAATATTTTCATGGAGTAACTGAACGTAACTAATAAGTTACCCGGTAGACGTTCATAAGATGCACCCAAACTGAGACAAAAGAAGAACAAATTCCTTTCCATCAACTTTGCCTAATAATCAGAAACAGTCTGTCTCTGCACATACACAGGTTACTCAGAACATTGGATGCTTCGAAAATCTTATGAGGGGAAGAGGTCCTGTGGTTTTGTGGCTGTGTCTCCATCTCTGAGGTGGGAAGCACAGGTTCAAATCTCACCTTCTCAGGAGGTGAGAGATAGCATCTCTGAATTGGATAATTAGAAAATATATAAATATGAAAAGTATTTTTTTTCCATGTTGTTTAATTGGAATACCAGGTGTGTATTTGTTAATCCTTTGCCATTACACATACGTGTGCATGCCCGCAAGCCATATTGCAAACTAGACCTGTTTCAGTGGGTGAACACATTTGGTACAGTGAATAATGTAATCAAATTGGAATTGTTATGGGAAAAGACAAGCAGCAATCAAGCATAAAAATACATGACTGGAGGAGGACTAAATTCATTGGGTTGTAAAAGCTGGGCAGATGGTTTAGAATCAAAAGTTGGTAATCAAATATAAGTGAACACTGTGAGGCCTTCAAAGAGGGGATGGTTTCACATTGAAAAAGGCATCTAAAGTTCAAGCTTGCTGGGTAACTAAGATACAAGAGTATAAGTGCTCTTATGAACTGGTCAACTTGACTTTACAGTTTGTGGAACTTTCAGCCCAGCAACGGCCAGCATGGATTGAGCTTGTACAACGTTTTAACCTGTTCTTAATTTTCCAGAGAAATACTGATTTTTTTTCCTCTTTTTGGTCCTCCCCACAGAAATGCTCACATTTACGGAACAAATGAAACGGTATAACATCCTCAGCCATCTGTGCCAATTGGAGTCCTTACTGGAGGAGGCATTTAAAGCTAAATTGATTTTCAAGCTACAATGGCAGCTTCAATTGTAAACTGTGTTTAAATTTAATGGACAGAATTGGTGCACTCCAAAATTAATAAAAAGTTGGTGAAGTTTCGTAAACACACTGGGGCCTAGATTTTCTTTGAGTCATGGAGAGTTTACAATGTACCCAGAATAATAGATGAGTCCTAGGTCATCATGGTGATAATTTTCTATGGTGTTAAAAATATTATGAAAAGACTCTCTTGTTTAACGATAAACTTTTTTAAAAACAGAAACAATTGTTAACTATGGAGATGTATATGCAGATTGGGAGAAGATGCATGGAGCAGCGTTCAGAAGGGGGTGTGCACGAGGGAAAATTAGAGTTTGAGGAGAATGAGGTGGCACTGGTGAGGCACTTAGTGTGTGAGATGGGGTTGGATGAGGAGGTGCAAGTGCAGTGACAGGTGCAGAGCTTGTTCTTTATTCTTCATATAGCACTGAGGGGAGACTCTTAAATAGTCTGCTTTTGGTTAAGTCCAAACATTATCCACATTGAAGTTAGGCCAGTCAACTGACACCCATTGTCTACCAGATTCTCAATCTGGTGCCTGCGTTTCCTGAGGCAAGCGCATAAACCTGGAAATTAGACCAACCCTCTGTGCCCACCACAAGAATGCAAACATTCCCTACCTCTTTGAAGTGTAGCCAATACCACAATTCACAACACCACAGTTAACTTTGGTTACAGATTTTTAAATAATAGTTGAACAGGCACAAACGTTGGAGGACTCCTCTCCTGTTCCTCTTTATGCCTTGAGATGACAGGTGAGGATTTGAGGCTACATTTCATTCTGAAAGCTGGAACCATTGTTGCGCACCACACATTCACTGCATTGAAAAAAACACCAGCCACGATTACATTGATAATTCTCTGGGGTTATACTTGAACTCAAAGCATTGAGTGAAAAAAAAAGCTTCCATTGAGTAAAAGCTAACCTATCTTGTTTTCTCACCATTTTCGGTCCACCTCCTCCTCTCTCCCTATTTATTCCAGTTCCCTCTCCCCATCCCCCTCTCTGATGAAGGGTCTAGGCCCGAAACGTCAGCTTTTGTGCTCCCGAGATGCTGCTCGGCCTGCTGTGTTCATCCAGCTTCACACTTTGTTATCTTGGATTCTCCAGCATCTGCAGTTCCCATTATCACTGATACAACTTCAGCCCCACTGCGAAGCCTCTTCCAGGGATGCCTAACCTGAAGAAGTTACCCTCCTCCCTCCGGACCAACCTCAGGGAATCTCTCTCCCACTGCAACTCTCTTGTAATCTCTTCAGTCTTGAAACTGCTCGACAATGTCCTGAAGCAAACCAGGTACCACAGTCACATCAGCTTCCTCAGCACCTGCCTAAAGAACCAGATCATCCCCAATGGACCACAGTCTACATTCAAGCCTTCCCAATTTTGGCCCAACCGTAACCACCTCTTCACACAGAGCATTCAGACCCTTCAGAAGCATTTCTCCCTGAGAGTCCTGAAACAGACACTCTCAGCAATGCGCCGGCATCTCCAGGCACTGCAATCCGGCCTGCCCCAGCTCAGAGCTTCCCTCTCCCAGACCTGCAAGGGACCCCTGCTGTTTTTTATCCTCCGCAGGATCCACAGACTGAACACCCAGTTCGACTCAGCTTTACTGGACTCCAAAAATCGTAAGTACAACAAACTCACTGGCTCCTGCCACCCACAAGAGGATTCCTGCACCTCCCAAATCCCGAGCCTGTCCTCGCCCCTCCCCCACCATGTATCCGCCGCCATTGACCATGAGGACATGGCGGTGACCCCACCCATGACGTCACATCCGCCACCGCCAGGCACACCACTTCCGCGACCGCGTACGCGACCACTGCTGCAGTCACCGCCTCCACTTCCAGAACCAACACCACACACATCACGCTCACTGCCACTGCTGCCGCCCACTCCGCTCCGCCCAGAGCCGACACCAATGGAACCCTGCACACAGCTGACAGAACCCCACCCATAGCCGACGCCGCCGACGGAACCCTGCCCACAGCCTCCACAGCCAGCATCCCCGGAGTATACAGCCACACTGAGCCCTGCTGCATCTTCACCATCCCCCAGACCTCCCACTGACTGAGGACGAACAGTCAGTCCTAAGCAAGGGGCTCACCTTTGTCCCCCTCCACCCACACATCAACGAATACCAGTCACATTCGGGCATCGAGCAGTTTTTCCGCTGCCTTCGCCTCCACGCTTACTTCTTTAACCGGGAGCCTAACCCTCCCTCCTCTGACCCCTTCACATGCCTCCAACACAAGTCCTCTTCCTGGACACCGCCCCCAGGCCTCCTACCCTCCCTTGACCTCTTCATCTCCAACTGCCATCGAGACATCAACTGCCTCAACCTCTCCACCTCTCTCACCCACTCCAACCTCTTCACCATAGAACAGGCAGCTCTCTGCTCCCTCCGCTCCAACCCCAACCTCACCATCAAACCCGCAGACAAGGGTGGCGCAGTGGTAGTATGGCGCACTGACCTCTACATTGCCGAGGCCAAATGCCAACTCTCCGACACCTCCTCCTACCTCCCCCCCTTGATCATGACCCCACCCCTGAGCACCAAACCATCATCTCCAACACCATCCATGACCTCATCACCTCAGAGGACCTCCCACCCACAGCCTCCAACCTCATTGTTCCCCAACCCCGCAAGGCCCGTTTCTATCCCCTTACCAAAATTCACAAACCTGCCTGCCCTGGTCGACCCATTGTCTCAGCCTGTTCCTGCCCCACCGAACTCATCTTCACCTACCTGGGCTCCATTTTCTCCCCTTTGGTCCAGGAACTCTCCACCTACGTCCGTGACACCACCCACGCCCTCCTCCAGAACTTCCAATTCCCTGGCCCCCAACACCTCATTTTCACCATGGAAGTCCAGTCCCTGTACACCTGTATTCCGCATGCAGCTGGCCTCAAGGCCCTCTGCTTCTTCCTGTCCTGCAGGCCTGACCAATCCCCCTCCACCGACACCCTCATCCGCCGAGCCAAGCTCGTCCTCACCCTCGACAACTTCTCTTTCGATTCCTCCCACTTCCTACAGACAAAAGGGGGAGGCCATGGGTACCCGCATGGGCCCAAGCTAGGCCTGCCTCTTTGTAGGTTACGTGGAACAGTCCCTCTTCTGCACCTACACAGGCCCCAAACCCCACCTCTTCCTCCGTTACATTGATGACTGTATCGGCACCGCCTCTTGCTCCCCAGAGGAGCTTGAACAGTTCACCCACTTTACCAACACCTTCCACCCCAACCTCAAGTTCACCTGGGCCATCTCTAACACATCCCTCACCTTCCTGGACCTCTCAGTCTCCATCTCAGGTAACCAGCTAGAAACTGATGTCTATTTCAAGCCCACTGACTCCCACAGCTACCTAGAATACACCTCCTCCCACCCACCCTCCTGCAAAAATTCCATCTCCTATTCCCAATTCCTCCACCTCCGCCGCATCTGCTCCCAGGATGAAGCATTCCACTCCCGCACATCCCAGATGTCCACGTTCTTCCAGGACTGCAACTCCGCCGCCGCCGCCGCCCCCCCCCCCCCCCCCCCCCACCGCAGTGGTCGAGAACACCTGACCACGTCTCCCACAACAAATCCCTCACACCCTGCCCCCGCCACAACCGCCCCAAGAGGATCCCCCTTGTTCTCACATACCACCCCACCAACCTCCAGATACAACATATCATCCTCCGATACTTCCTCCATCTACAATCTGACCCCACCACCCAAGACATTTTTCCATCCCCACCCTCGTCTGCCTTCCGGAGAGACCACTCTCTAGGCGACTCCCTTGTCCGCTCCACACTCCCCTCCAACCCCACCACACCCGGCACCTTCCCCTGCAACCGCAGGAAGTGCTACACGTGCCCCCACACCTCCTCCCTCACCCCCGTCCCAGGCCCCAAGATGACCTTCCACATCAAGCAGATGTTCACCTGCACATCTGCCAATGTGGTATATTGTATCCATTGCACCCGGTGTGGCTTCCTCTACATTGGGGAAACCAAGAAGAGGCTTGGGGACCGCTTTGCAGAACACCTCCGCTCGGTTTGCAATAAACAACTGCACTTCCCAGTTGCAAACCATTTCCACTCCCCCTCCCAGTCTTTAGATGACATGTCCATCATGGACCTCCTGCAGTGCCACAATGATGCCACCCGAAGGTTGCAGGAACAGCAACTCATATTCCGCTTGGGAACCCTGCATCCCAATGGTATCAATGTGGACTTCACCAGCTTCAAAATCTCCCCTTCCCCTACTGCATCCCAAAACCAGCCCAGATGTTCCCCTCCCCCCACTGCATCCCAAAACCAGCCCAGCCTGTCTCTGCTTCCCTAACCTGTTCTTCCTCTCACCCATCCCTTCCTCCCACCTCAAGCCGCACCTCCATTTCCTACCTGCCTCCTTGACCTGTCCATCTTCCCTGGACTGACCTGTCCCCTACCTCCCCATCTATACTCTCCTCTCTACCTATCTTGATTTCTCTCTGTATTAGGTCCGCCTCCCTCTCTCTCCGTATTTATTCCAGTTCCCTCTCCCCATCCCCCTCTCTGATGAAGGGTCTAGGCCCAAAACATCAGTTTTTGTGCTCCTGAGATGCTGCTTGGCCTGCTGTGTTCATCCAGCTCCACACTTTGTTATCTTGGATTCTCTAGCATCTGCAGTTCCCATTATCATTGAAGGTTGTATTCTTTTTGACTATTTTTGTGTAGCAAGATAATAGTTTTCCTCATATATTCAAAGAACGTTGTTTTTTTTCTACCACCCGACAGAGTAAGCTCATGAAGGCACTTGTTTTACAGAATCATCGAATTTGCTGCTTATTCTGCAGGAGTAAACCAACTGAAAGCAGCCCTCTCAAATTAAATGTTCTATTCTGCTTTACATAATCCACATAGGACTTTTTTAAAAGGCCACAATTTCAGCACTGAGAAGATTGTGTTTTCTCTCTTGTAATTACATAGACAAACCACAGAGTGAAGTAGCAAGCCATTGTCATACCTCGAGTGTGCTCCTCCAGTTCAAACCCCTGGTGCATTGCATTGAACTCTGAGTTTAATGAATGATATCTCGAGTTTGTTGTAGTTTATCATCACCGATCCTTTCCGATGCATTATGAGATACTTCTGGACCAGATGGGCATGAATCTAACTATTTTCTTTCAGAAGTAGGCAAGCAACTAAAGCGCCACAAGAGTTTACAGTCCTCCTTTTCTGTTAAATTTGAATAAACTTGTACAGAGATGTTACTAGAGATGTCTGGAGCAAGTGGGACTGGAGTCCAGGTCTCCTACCTCAGAGGTAGAGACACTACCATTGTGCCACAAGGGACCTCATACTAACCAGGCCTGAGTCTGCTTCCGAGATTGGACATTTTCAGATTAACATGGTTGTAGGTAGTCTTCCTTTTTAGCATCTTTTGAGGACTGTCCCATTATCAGTGGTAGATGATAGACTGCTAGTGATCTTGAATGATAAGTAGTAGCTTTATTGCATAAAGGTATAACTGTTATAGATTGCAATAAATGTAATTATTTAAGGTTTTTGCAAAGATTTGTAAACTCAGAATGTGGATGAGGTCATTGACTTGCTCGCCAAGCTGGCTTGCTTTTATTCAGATATTTTGTCACCATGCTAAGTAACATCATCAGTGAGGCCTCTGAGGAAGCAAGTGTTCTACTCCGCTTCGAGTTTATACTATTTGACCTGTTGTTATGGTGAATTGTTTCATTTCTGGTATTGAGGGTCTCTCATGGGTAGAGGGCCTTTAATCCTTGTAAGTGTTGGAAGCATGGCCGTGGACTTGTATGTTGTCATGATTCCTAGTGGTCATAGGAATCTTGTCAGTTTTGATATGTTCTGATGTAGGGTGGTGTGGCCCATGTGTTAGGGCATATTGTGTCCGCTTAGTGTTGCCTATTTATTGGTGATATAATTAAGTCTAACAAATTAATTTTAACTCTTAATGTCAGGAGCCAACTGTGTCACATCTGTCTCCAAAATGATTTTGTGCAAGAGTAACCATTTCTCTAGCCAAAGGCTAATGACATCAAATTGGTGGACCTAATTCAACTTCAATTTAGTTTCCTTTCAGAACCATTATCCTATACAACATTGTGCATTCCTGCTTAATTTTGCAACAACATTGGAAGGGGTGTATTGGTTTTAAGCTAACATTTTCTCCCTGAATATCTTCCATTTAAAAAAAACACATATTTCCTTTGGAGACCACTTCATGAAAGTTCCGTTTCGTGACTCGATTATAAACTTTGTTGGATTGAGCTTTTGTGTGTGTTTATATTTTGTGCTTTTTAGTATGCATAAAGTTAAGTACTTGAACATAGTTTGGAAACTGCAATCTTGAACAATAGATTTTCAGTGTTCATTCACAGTGGCAGTTATGGCAGGGCAGCATGACAATGGACAGTGTTTCTACTTGGTTTCCAGGGCATGGAATTTTGGCATTGCAATCGGAACAGTCATCAACATCACCAGCTAGAATATGGATCGTCCCCTCGTATGGACGAGGAGCCCAATTTTGACCACCTTACAACCAATCTTAGATCTTACTGTATTCCAGGGCCATTTCGTTTCTTCTGGAATGAGATAAAGGGAGAGATTAATTGAGATCCAGATTTTGCTGTTGATGCAGATAGGAGAAAGATGGTGAATTGTTGAGCAAGTAGGTTGCAGAGTCCAAGCAGGGATAACCATTTTGGAAGGGATAAGGGATGGGACTGCAACTGAGAGATAAGGCTGCATAAAATAGTGAGTGTAATAGACTGAACCCTACTGGAATATATAGGTGCACTAACAGATGATGGTGACACTTAACTTTGCCAAGTGTAGAACGTCAGTGATTACTTTACAACATTGCAAGTTCCTCCCAAACTGTGGAAACAGCACTGCCCAGGTGGTAACTTCAGATCAGGCTGGCAGGATCTGGTAGTGGCCCCTCATCTGCTTGTCCTGAAGGAACATGACCCTTCTCTCCTGTAAACCATCTACCAGTACTTCCAGATCCCTGTCAGCAATTTTCAATCACTGCAAATATTGATCTGATAGTGACAATGAGAACATCACAGTGGTAGCTCCAAAATGCCATCTTTGACCTACTGCACAACTGTTCATTAAATATGGCACCAGGAATACCAGTAGGTCTAGGATGAATGGGGTACAATAGAGTCATGGTGAGGACAGTGGGGGGAAAAAAAATTAAGGGCTTGCCAAGAAAATTTCTATGAAGCTTGCCAAAATTAACATTCAGCTGATTTTCTGATGAAATTCAACCACAAGTCAAGACTGTTCATGCTTCTTCTATTTGCTGTTTTAAAAAGTCAAATTAGCCTGATATTTAACGTTCGCTACAGTGCTAAAATCTATATCGTGATTTTATCAGGCCACAGCCTGCCTGAACTATGGATAAAGGAGACAATTAGTCATGGTTTAACCTGAGGGGCACTACACCTCAGGCAAGGGGGAAGATGTTGATAAGGAGAGTCCTTCATGGCAACCTCAGTCAGTGTGAGAATTAAATTCATATTGGTGTCACTCCGCCTCAGCAACCAGCTATCCAGCCAATTAAGCTAAACAATCTCCCTTAGTATAACTGTGCTCTCGATAATACTGATGTGAAGAAAAGCTAGATTTGTTTAGCAAATGGTATATTTTGGCCATCCTATTAAGGTTTTATTCAGGGCACTTCTGAAAATGAAAGCACGCTTTACTGACTGTCAAGTTACTAAATGAAACAGGTGTCCGCCTTAATATTCCAACCCCCCCCCCCCCACAAAACAATTTTTAAAGGGTGTTCATAAAGATTAAAAATGGATTTTAAAAAATTGGAAAGTAGAGTTATTCTATTGACTAAGCTGATTCAATTAAATTACTCACAGTTTGCTTAACTTTCAAAAAAAATTGTAAGTATGAACAAAAATTTAAATATTCCATCAGGCCATACAAATGCTTCACTAAGAAACCATGGTGGACATAAAATTAACAAATTCCTTTCTGACCTGTTAATTTTGTATAATTGTGATGCAATAGAAGAAAATTTGGATTCATGCTGTGACTAATTTTTTATGCAATATACTATAATTTGGGAATTAAACAAGTTAGATCTGAGAACTTGATTTTACTCAGTTTACATTTTTAAATATTTTATCAGAAAAGATACGTGAAAAATTTTAATCAACTGCCTGCATCTTTACATCAGCACTGGCATGAATGCATCATGTTGTTGCTAGGTGATGAGGTGAGATGATTTGATTTGAGAGAGAGAAGTGAATATTGAAAGAGTATTTCATCTTTCCGTTTAAGTTGATTTGAAATAAAAGTTTTCTATTAATTATGTAAATTGGAAGATAGACGCCAACTGGAAGATTAACATGAAATGATAGGATGTTTTAAATAATCTGATTTTAGTTGAAGTCTGTTAGACTTTTGATTTAATGTCAGGCAATGAATAACTCAATATAACATGAACATTGTAGTTCAATAAAAGTGAGAAAATATTTCTGCAGAGTTACTATAATTAAAATTAAAATTAACCTTGTCATATATTTAGGCAGAGGTAGAATGATTACTCAAGCAATGAACATTTAATAATAGATGTAGTCGGGTAAAGTTGTTTTACATCTACACCACTTCATTTGCTCCTGATGTTCTGAATGCCCCAGGCTGCTTTTAATTGAAATGCTGTACAGAAACTAAATTGACTTATTTTCTATACCCTTACTTTATTTTTCTTTTGACCAAATATTGACCCACCTTTTGCAGGCAAAAATTTAGATTATTTTATATCATCCAAAATGGATTAATTATAAGCTCTGCATTCAAAATTGGGAGTTCAGATATTAATAAGTACTGGCTGCGTTGAAATACCATTTTTATTTGTTGTGCAGAATGTTCCTCTGCACTAATTTCTTGAGTCAAAAGGAATTAAATCAATTTGAGTACATTGTGGTAATTAACATTTTTACTGAATATCAGCTTTCACTAAGTGTAAAACATGTATCAGATATCTATTTTGCATTTCAGAATCACTTTTCTTTTTGACAATTATCTCTTCTAATCTGCTTTATTTGGTTGTCAAGCTTAACATTAGTACAACGGGTTTCTTTCCTATTACTCATCAAAATCAAACCTATCACAAGAGTCTGGTTTGGATGAAGAAACAGTAAAAGTTGTTTCACTCAGATCCACAACCAATGTCATTTTATTTTTAGTTTTCACACAGCTATTCCAAACATTTTTTAACATTTTGTTTTAATTCACAGGGGAACTTAAAATCTATTTAAAAGAAAATTCTCATATTAAAGAAAACTTGAACCTATATCAAAAGTTCAATTAAAAAAAAACAAAAGGAATGCCCCAATTTACTTTAAGTGGGAAAATTGTACCTGGATGCTTGAACTGTTTGAGATTATTATCCTTCAGTTATTTTTGCAACTATTCATGCACATTATTTCACTTGTTCAGGATTATTGGCTTTGACTTTTGTAGTAGCTCATTTGACATTCTTGGCAGCATTTGCTATGTACCTCAGAATTATAGCACTCAGCACAAAAATGACTCCAACAATAGAGAATTTTTGGCATCCAGTGAGAACAGGTGTTTAAAAAGTCTCATCCTAATATCCCTTCATATTCTCCTGAAAAATCACCTTAAAATTGTGCTCAATCTTTCTATCAAATCTAACAGTTTCTTCTTGTCTGCTCTGTCTAGGACCCTCTTCATTATTTTCAACATCTGAACGCATCTCCTCTCAAATTTTCTCTTCTCTAAAGACAGCAGCAACTGTTTTCTCAATGTATACTGTCACAATGGAGAATAGCCAAGCCCCTCTGATAAATAAACACCTACCCTGACCTATTATGATGGGATTAGGGGTTCCTGTCTACTATTTACCCCCAAAAACACCCAGGGAAGCTCACTTTTCCTCTCAATCTATTATGAGTTGTTAAAAGAAAGAAAATTCCTGATCTCCACTTTACAACTAGCAAGAGACAATTTGTTTGTTTGACCCCGCAATGAACAGGTTAACAGAATTACTAACAAATGTACAAACCCTATTATGCTACTAACTACTTCATAACTGGCCTAAATTCTAATAGAATGCAATTTAAATAAACAAGTCCCATTTATATCAACCCAATTGATAAGAACAAATTGAAACTTAAGCTCTCCAAACTCACAGGCTGTCTTCTGAAATATTCTGTCTCCTCCATTCTCTTCACAGGCACATTTCTTCCATTAATTATGCTGTCAGGAATGTTTTATCTCTATAATTTCTTCAATGAGGACTTTGAGCTAAAATAAAAACCATGGTACCTTTGATTAATTAGGCAGGCTTTCTCTGAGAACTGAATGGTGCTAAGTCTGGTATGTCACAGTTGACTGTCTCCAATTTTCTAGATGTCCATGTTTTATTTACCCATAATGACATAATCAAATTCTTATAATATGATTGGTTTCAAGTTATCAACACCATCAGCTTTAAAACCAATTGGCTTTCTGTATCTAAGTGCTTCCTTTAATTTAATTGGCCAAATTCAAACTTGTTGTGTCAGAAAAAAATCTGTTTGGCTATTATATACAAAATGTTTCCATCTGGGCATGCTCTGTGCACCAATATTTATAAACTTCCAAGCACAGATAAAGCACATGCTCTTAAAGATAGCACGGCACACTTTTCCCTGCGACCATTTTTCCAACAAATTCTAATTTCCTGCCTTCCAATTCATGAATGTTCTATCTAACTTTGTAACAATACTTGCAACTTAACTCCTGCATTTCAGAAATCATTTCTTGTAACCATTCCATGTGCTTTCAATAAAGCCTTCATTTCCTTCCAAAATTGTGAATGTTTACTTTGACTTGTGGAAATTTAATGACAATTTTTATCCCTTCATTATAAGGAAAATCACCATCAGCATAATGGAACGGTGCAGCATTTGACAGCAAGCGTAACAGGACTGTGCTAATACCGACTGTCAATACATGTAGGTCGGCTCAGACCATCATTTGTTGACTGTAAATTTGCTGTTGCTCAAAAGGCAAGATGTCCTTGTGTATTCTTGGAAGCAGATGTGGTTTTTGTTTTGTTTGTTTTTTTTTGCTTTTACTGTTGTTCAATAAAAATCAAACATTTATCAACTGTTTTCCAACACATGCTCCCATGTTGGACAATGACAGGACGTGATGATACTCTGGGCATTAGTGAAAAAGTAGTGGTCTCTCAGACAGGTCTGGTGCGAAGGATGGGTAGCCTTTGTGACATAATTTTTATAACTGCAGTCGCTATGCTACAATCAATTAGACAGTTGAAGGTGTAAGTAGACAATTGCATTCTATTTGCAAATGAAGTGTCAGCCATGCCATCGTGTGCTGTCAGAATTTCTTTCTTTTTGTTTCTTACCAATTAATGTTCTGTTATTCCTGGCTGGCCTGTTGCGTAACTGGGCATTAAATTTAGCTCCAGTAACACAACTCCTGGAAGCAGTAAATATTTCTGCCACTGGTGAGTGCATCACAGAGCGTCGCTTCTTAGATATTTAGGTGAACAGCAGAGAATTGCATAAGAGAATTTGCTAGATGGATAACCTACCATGATATTCCACATAATTGCCATTTGACTATTTCTGATAATACTTAGTCCATCATTTCACTGCCCAGTTTGCCAAGGCCATTCAGGATCATGTACACTTCAACAGATTATCCCTCAATCTTCTAATTTCCAGTGGAAGTGAGTCCACTTGACCAACCTATTCTCATAACACAACCTGTTCAATGCAGGTGTCAATCTCATAAACCTCCTCTGAACAGCCCACAACACATTTACTTCCTTCCTTTAAATGAAGAGAACAAAACTGCAGACAGTATTTTAGATCTGGCCTCACTATTGCCTGTATAACCAAAGACTAGCTTCCTTTTTTTTTGGTTATTTTCTTCATTTATGAAAGAAAAGCAACCTATTAACTGTCTTGATTATTGAGGTTGGTTGTCTGGCTGAGCTGGTTTGTTGTTCCGCAGATGTTTTGTTACCATGCTGGGTAACATCATCAGCACAACTTCTGTTGAAGCGTTGGTGTGTTTTCCTGCCTGGTTTTTAAACTCTGAAGTCCGTTGAGCAGGATTGCCTCACTTCCTCCCACCTATCCCCTCCTCCTCAAGCCCCACCCCCATCTCTTACTGTCTAGCTTCATTCCGCCTCCTTGACCTGTCTGTCCTCCCTGGACTGACCTATTCCCTTCCTACCTCCCCACCGACACTCACCTTTAGTGGCTCCACCCCTGCCTCTTTGACCTGTCTGTCTCCTCTCCACCTATTTTCTCTTCTAGCCATCTTCCACCCACCTCCCCCTCTCTCCCTATTTATTTCAGAACCCCCTTCCCCTCCTCCATTTCTGATGAAGGGTCTAGGCCCGAAACGTCAGCTTTCCTGCTCCTCCAATGCTGCCTGACCTGTTGTGTTCATCCAGCTCCCCACCTTGTTACCTCACTTCTGGTTTTTCTTCTTGATTATGTGGTGTAACTTCGTATAGAACGTTTGCAACTCCATCACCAGAAAGCAGAAGTCTTCCTGCATCTTTTGAATTATTCAGTCATTCACCATTTAAGCAATGTCTTACTATTTTAATTCTTCTTTACTGATTGATCAATCCCTTCCTCCCCACTGAAGTGGCAAACTTCCTATAAGCTGTCATGTACACTGCATATTGGCAGTTCCATAATGGGGACTTGTGACTGTTAATGCCTATAAGTGGCCAACTAATGACAACTTAAGAGGTAGATGGACTCCATTTTGCCCAGAATGTAAGTCTGCTGGAGGTATTGTGGGGCTGGAGCATGTCATCACCTTGCCTCAGTAAATGGCCTTCCCACCTCTAGATTATAACCCCTGGACCAATAGATCTCCCAACGGATGAGTAAACAGGGCCAAGAGTTGCAATTTGCAGTGGAAGGGAAGGAAAATGTTTTCAATATCTGGTAGGAAATGAAAAGAAACGGTGTTAACATAAACACTGAAGGTGAGAGGAATGAATCTGATGAATTAGAAGTGGTTGTGTTTCTGTGGACTGAAAAGGAATTGGGAGCTATATAAAATGGTCTTCTGTGGATTTTGTTCCTTGTGTTGTAAGGGGTTTGCTGAGATACAAAGATGCCTGATCAATTTTAAGTAATGTCCCGGTGCACATGGCTATGCACATGGTGCACATCATAAATAACTCAAGAAAAGCAAGAAATTTTGTACATTTTGAATTTATTTGTCAATGAAGAAACTATTCCCACTAGCTTTGTTATGTTTATAGACATGCAAGCTGCTGCTTTTTAAGCAGACATCAAAGTACATTTTAACGTAGTGATTTTCTGCCTCCACTGTTAGTACAGAGCTCCATGTCACTGCAACACTCTGGGTGAAAAACTATTGTCTTCTCACCTCATTTCTCTCATCCTTTTTTCATGTATTTTACATGTAAGCCCCTTGGCTTTGATCACTCAGCTACAGTAAATGCATTTCCCTCTTTACTTTATCAAATCTTCCTTTAATAATTGTATCTACTTTATTGAATCATGCCTCATCCTCCTTCATTGCAAGAAGAAACAGCCCAGAATCTCAAACTATGCTATGCTTCTTCACACAAAATGTTCCAGTCCAAGGAACAGTTTTGTAAATCTCCTCCTCATCCTCCTTGGTCACACTGGTGGCTCTGACATTGTTGATCAGAACTGTCTGCAGTTCTAAAGCTGTGGACTAATAGCACAGTTTAAAAAATTGCAGAATAAATTCTCTTCCCTTCATGCAGCCAGAAATGGGAATGTTCACTGCTGTTGCGTAACATTCAGTACTGTGCATGACTTCTCAGGTGCTGAAGCAGTTTTATCCAAATGCAGAAAGGCCTAGGCAACATCAAATTCCTGTTGATAAATTACATTCACCAGTCATGTGTCAAGCAGTGATCATCTTCAACAAGAGTGAATCTAATCATCTCCCCTCGGCATTCAATGACTTTACGATCACTAAATCCCTCGTGATCAATATTTTTGGCAGGAGGGTGGAAGTCTTAGCCATTGACGAGAAACTGAAGTGGACTAACAGTATTTGCTCAAACAGTGCGAGGATCGGTCAGAAGCTGACAATTCTGTGGGGAGAAAGTTGCTTCTGTTTTGCCAAAATACATGTCCACCATGTCCCCTGGATGCAGGAGATCTAAAACAAAAACAAAAATTGCTGGAGAAACTCAGTAGGTCTGGCAGCAACTGTGAAGAGAAAACAGAGTCAACATTTCAATTCTGACACAGGGTCACTGGACTTAAAACACCACACTGTTATTCTCTCTGCAGATACTGCCAGACTCGCATAATTTCTCCAGTGCTCTGTGTCCTTGTTTCACGTACGTCTGTTTCAGTTACCTCCTCAAAGAAAGGGCAATTTTGTGGACATACATAATTTGCACTTGTATTTTGTGAATATATTAGTATTGTGTCTTCTGTTTTCCAGAAACTATCTCAACATCACAAAATGTTTCAGACAATTGTAAAATGTTTACTCTTGACATATAGACAAGGGGCAATTTGTGGGCAATCTACTACATGCAGCAATTAAACTTTTTAACAACAACAACATGCCTTTCTGTCGGTATTCAATGTGGAACAACTTGTAAGTGGATAACTGGAAAACTTCCTTGCAATGCTATTTGAAGAGCAATATTTTATCCCCATTCAAGAGACCAGATGTAACTTCTATTTAACATGCCATTTGTTGGTGGGGGTGACCCCTGCCACAGTAGTACCTCTTCGGTGTTGTACTGAAGCTTCAACCAGGATTAGCTGTTCATTTCTTGCATAGGGTTTGAAATCACAACTCTTTTGACTTACAGCTATTATATTCCTCCTGCAAAAGCTTATGGACAGAATGAATGCTAAGTGTGTCTACATTTTAAATTGCAAAGGCTGCAAAACCTTTCATAACCACACCATATATTTGCAGCTTTTTTCTTTGAAAATTCAAATTCTTTTTATTAATTTAAAGGTGTTGTTCAGTGAGGGATTCAAACAGGATTATCTATCTGTATCCTCACATGGAATTTGAAATCACTTGCAACTAGGGAAATTTGCTCACCCTATTAAGGGAGACTTTATACTGATAGACAAGGTGAGTGGACTAATTCTGAGTAGCAGTGTAAATAGAAGAATTGATGGGGTATGTTCCGAATGTGAAGACAGCATTTCAATTAGAAAAAACAAGAGAGAGTCAGAGTATGCAGTAACTCTGAGGAACTAAATGGCATTTATTTCAATGCAAAGGACCTTACAGGTAAGGATGACAAACTCAGGGCATGCTTAAGAATGGGAATTGAGACATCATAGCTATAAAAGAAACTTAACAGAGAGATGGACAAGACTGGCAGCTCAATGTTCCCAGTTTTAGATGCTGTAGAAAAGGCAGGAAAGGAGGCAAGAAAATGACAGTGGGGTGGTAGTGGTGTTTTTGATTAAGGAATACATTATTGCCGTAACTAGGGAAGATATTTCTGGAAAATCATCCAGTGAAAATATGAGTACCAATTACAAACAAGAAAGAAAAGATCAGATTGATGGGATTGTGCTACAGGCCCTCCAATAGTAAGAGAGAAATTAGGAAACAAATACGTAGGGAGATATATGTGAGCATAAGAACGTTGTAATAATGGTGAGTTTTAATTTTTTCAAACATTCACTGGGACTACCATTGTGTTAAATGTTTGGATGGTGACGAATTTGTCAAATCTGCTCAAGAAAATTTACTTTATCAATATGTGGATGTTCCTACTAGAAAAGGAGCTAAACTAGACTTTCTTTTGGGTAATAAGACAGGGAGGGTGACTGAAGTCAATGTCGGGAAATACTTTGGGCCTACCAATCATAATTCTATTACTTTCAAAATGGCTATGGAAAAGGATAAGCCTTCCATAAAAGTTGAGGTTTTTAATTGGAGAAAGCCAAATTTTAACAGTTTGAGACAAGGGTTTTCAAAAGTTGATTAGAATAGATTGTTTGCAGATAAAAGAATGTCTGATGAGTGGGACGTGTTCAAGAATGTGATGACAAGAGTTCAGAGGCATTTTGTTACTGTTAGAATGAAGGATGGATAGATGGGAAGGCTAAAAGAGCATTTGGCATGCTTGCCTTCATTGCTCAGTCCTTTAAGTATAGGAGCTGGGACGTTATGTTGAAATTGTACAGGACATTGGTAAGGCCTCTTCTGGAATACTGTGTCCAGTTCTGGTTGCCTAGTTGGAGGACGGATATTATCAAGGCTGTTAAGCCTGTTAAGATTAAAGAACAATAAATAAATAAAGATATATTGATGTTCTAGTCAAGAATAAAAGAATCCTTTTCGTATAGACAACTTGATTCAGTTGAATCTCTTAATCAATACAAAGAGTGTAGGGGGACTCTTAAGAGGGAAATCAGGATTGCAAAGATGGGATATAAGATAGCATTGGCAGATAATGTTAAGGATAACCCATAGAGATTTTACAAATACATTAAGAGCAAGACAGTAACTAGATAGAGGATTGGGCCTCTGAAAGATCAAGGAGGTCTTCTTTGTGTAGAACCCCAGGAGATGTTCACCATTTTAGTAAAATAATAAATGGAAGTTAGAGCTTTTCTTACTAGTGATAGCCCGAAGTACATCATCTTGATTATTGAGAACCATGGTATTGTATGTTAGACCACTGGAGAAGAAAGTGATCTTCAAAATAATTGAATTGTCATATAATCCCAATTGGCCTTTGCGAGAAGGGGAATTGCACTGACCATTGCTCTGTGTCACCTACATGTGACTCCAGCTCCATCTTCTGTGGTTGACTTTTAATATGTTCATGTCAATAAGGAACAGACATATACATTGTCTTACTGTTGCTTCCCAAAGCCCCAAAAAATCAATTTGTAGGAGTTACAGGATGAATCCTAAAAGATCTTAACAAGGGAAGGGAATGAAAGGAAAAGAATTAAAAGGGTTTTTTTTAGGTCCTATCTTGAATTCATTATCACTGTGTTCACAGTCATTTTTCTGTGGCTTTGCGAGCTGTAATTTTAATGTGCACTTTCTTTGTTACTGTTTCATCCCTCAAATTGGATTTTGAGGCAATATGGATGTAAGAGGCTTGTTACTTACTAATGGATTTTCTGCTGTGAAGATGTCTCGACATGCCACAAAATGACATGTCATTGTGGCAAAGAAATCTTCACAATTTTCAGACCTCAGATAAAATTATTGATTCACTTATCATTACTTTCCAGTTGCTGAGTGCAGTGTGTGTTTATTTTCTGTTAACACAGGGGGTTTCAGGGAAGCATCCCATATTATTGTCTCTGTTAATTGTATATTGCTGCAACATATACCCAGTTCATTTCCTGTCATGAATGGAAAATTAACTCTATGATGTTCACTTTTGCTTATGTCTCTAATATTTTTATCAATTTTGTTGTCTTATCAACAGCCAAGAAAATGATATCTACCTTTTTCCATTCTCTTGTTATCTCATGCTGTTAACAACACTTGTGTTCACAGTGTTCCTTGATCTTCCATGGAGATGATTAGCCGTAGCTGTATGCAATAAAGTCAGTTGTATATGCATAATTTTTACAGACTTAATGTTCTTCAATAATACTATTTGCATGCAATATATGTAGAAAAGTTATTTCCAATCAGATAATTGTTTGCTTTTTAAATCTTCTCTTCTGTGCCTTGTAACACTTTAGGCTTACTTATTCCATTCTTTAACATTATTATCAAATAATTGAGATTGATATGCCTATTCATATGGAAAGGCCATTAGTCTGGCTTATAGCTTCTTATTGGAATTATGTGCCCTTTTCAATATTTCAGAGTTTGCCATTCTTTTATGGCACAGATGAGTCACAAATTGACAAAACTCAACAAAGAAACACATAGGATGTGTAGAGATAGTAGGAACTGCAGATGCTGGAGAATCTGATATAACAAGGTGTAGAACTGGATGAACACAGCAGATCAAGCAGCATCAGAGGACCAGGAAAGCTGATGATTTAGGTCTAGACCCAAACATCAGCCTTCCTGTTCCTCTGCTGCTGCTTGGCCTGCTGTGTTCTTCCAGTTCTACACCTTGTTATCCCACAGGATGTGTAATTTGGTTTTGTATTCTCTGAACCTGAGAACCATTGTTGCTCTTAAATGTTGTCAGCAACACATACAATTCTGGTACAAGCTACACTATTTTGAGAAAGATGTAAACCTGAATACAAGCAGTTGTGTGGAAATATGCAGAACAGGTACATTCAGCTGTCATTCAGCAGGTGAATAAATTTAAATCAGTGCTGCCATTTTAGAGCCTGAGGACATTCCAGCTGATACTACCTCTTATCCACGTTCTTCTAAACGTTCACTCAGCAGATGTTAGGATGGGTGCTACTTAAAGAGATCATATCATCTATTTTCAAGTTTGTTGCTCATTTATTTCTATTGGTTATAACTGTGATTGTAGAAATGTTTTGAGGTTTCAAGAGCGCTTCAAAATTGCAGAAACCAACATGCGATGTGATAAATACCGACTGATCTTCGTTCTGACTTCAAGAATTCTGCCAAGCAAACTTGTTTCAATGGTATGCATTCTCTTTGTCCTGCAGTATGATAGGGAGAATGAGCAAAAGCATCGAAGAATATACTATGCAATATTGCTATGTACAGACGTAGAAACCAGTAATTTGACCCTGAAACAGATAATTTGCCCCAATTAGTCCATACTGTTATTTATGCTCCACTCAGACCTCCTCCTGCCTTGTCACATCTAAATCCAAAGTTTATAATCATGTATTCACTTCACTCTTCTATACGAGAATATCTTCCTCTTGAAAACATCCTGTGATCCTGTAGTAATGCCTTCCATAATTTTACCATTACCTTTAGGTGAAGAAGTGTCTTCGGAAGTTTGTATTGTCGTGCTCAAAGCTTTCAATGTAAGATGGTCACACGGTTATGCTCTTCGCCAAATGAAGAAGCATTCTTTCATGATCCTGCATTTCTCAAGAGAAATCATAATCATAGAATCCCTACAGTGTGGAAACATGCCCTTTGGCCCAACAAGTCCACAATGACCATCTATGCATCCCACCCAGGCCTATCCCTCTATAATCTACCTAATCTACACTTTCCTGAACACAACAGGCAATTTAGCATGGCCTATCCACCTAGTCTGCAGATGTTTGGGCTGCAGAAGGATACTGGAGCACCTGGAGGAAACCCATGCAGACACAGAGAGAATGTGTAAGCTCCACACAGACAGTCACCCAAGGGTGGAGTTGAATCTGGGTCCCTTCTTCTCTGTCAATCTTCTCTGCAACCTATCCAGTGCCTCTATATCCTTTCTATAATATGACAACCTGAACCTGCATGTGGTTTTTCCTGTGTGCTATCTAACCAAGGTTTGGTACAGGTTGTGGATAATTTCACTATCTTACAATTCTGTTCCTCTTGAAATAAAGTCTTTGTATTTAATTAATTTTAAAATGTTAAATGGTGCAACTTTTAATTGTTGATATTATTGTCAGATCCTGTTTTCCTTCCATTTTCCTTTATATTTTTTCAATTAAAAAGCAATTCCCCTTATTCTTCCCAGAAATGCGCTAATTCACATTTGTGTAATGAATTTTATTTGACAGTTATTTACCCATTCTGCAAGTTTATTAATATCTTTCTGTAATTTGTTGCTCTCCCCTTCAATGTTACCACACCACCACTATCTCTCCCTCCAACACCAATCTTTATGATTTCAAAATAATATTGTTGATTTAAATTATGAAGACAATTAAAAATTGTGGAACATTACATTCTACCTTTAAGTAACCAGCTTTATTCCTGTCATTCGCTTTCTGTTTTGAAGTCAGCCAGCAGTCTATTCTGCAGTTCCTTTCATGATTCCATATTTTTTGACTTTAAACATTAATCTATTGTGGGCATATTGAAGATCTTTTAAAAATCAAGATAAATTACATCTACTATGTCTATTGGTGATAATGGGAACTACAGATGCTGGAGAATCCAAGATAACAAAGTGTGGAGCTGGATGAACACAGCAGGCCAAACAGTGCTCCTGAGATGCTGTTTGGCTTGCTGTGTTCATCCAGCTCCACACTTTGTTATCTACTATGTCTGTTGTCGATTTTCACTGTTGCCACTTCAAAAACAACTAAAAATTTTTGTTGAGCAAGATTCCCATTCATTGCTATATTTCTGAATCCAGATCTGATTTAATTTTATTGTTTTCTGAATATTGCTTTAATCCTCCTGCAACTACAACTAATTTGACCTAATCTTTCATTCTCTGGACATGTTCTGTCTCCCTTTTCTTCTAAAATATGGGATTTGCACAGGCTATTTCCCCTGGCATATTAGCTTTACCTGTTAAGTAATGAATTGAAATTTGTAATAACTCCTATTTTTTCCCTAAATTGTTGAAAGATATGTGGATTTAATCCATCTGGAACAAAATTTTTGTCCTCTTGGAGTTTTATTTTGTTCAATTTATTTCCATTTTTCATTTTAAATCACATTCCCAAATGCATATTGCATGATTTAATGTCAACCAGTTGTATTTTCCTGATAAACATGCAGTCCCCTGTCGATATCTGTATTATGTGGCTCTTCCTTAATCTTCTAATTGTTCACTTATGTCTTTATTCATTGATGGAATCCTACCAGATTTAGGTTCTTTATTTGTGTTTAGCAGAATTTATTTTCCGTGCACTCTGTTGACATGTTTTAGCTTTAATTTTTGTTCCAAACCAAACTTGTCTGACAACATAGTTGCCTATTTAATTTTGCCAACTTTGATCCTCAGATCCTCAAAATGTTTTTGTCTACGGTATTAATTTGATTTTCAACATACTTATTTCCTTCTACCTTGATATTTCCCTATTCTTAATTCTTTAATCTGTTTTGATTCTGTCTCCATTATTTACAGCAGCATGGTAGCTCAGTGGTTAGCACTGCTGCCTCACAGTGCCAGGGATTCATGTTTGATTAAAAAACAAATAAAAGAACTGCAGATTCTGTAAATCAGGAACAGAAACAGAAGTTTCTGGAAAAGCTCAGCAGGTCCGGCTGTTTTTCTCTACAGATGCTATCAGCGTCATTCATAAAATCAGCAAATTAATGAAGCATATTGAAAAAGTATCCTCAAGACAGATATAGATGAAGACAGCCAGAGACATTTTGAGCCCATGCATGATGTTATTTTACTGCTACTGAGAGAGGTGATCAGTGGATAGGTAACTAGAGGATTAAAAAATAGAAATTAAGGAACCTGAATCTGGTCATACTGAATTTTAGAACAGATTATGTAAATAGTTTAACTGAAAAAAGAAATTTTGGGTCATATTCTGGTCACCTCAGTCAGATGGCATTATTGTAAATGGAAAGAACAGTTAACGTTAAAGGAATAAGACAAGCCTTAGGACTGTTTAAGTATTGCAGGAGCTTTGTAGAAAATTACAGAGAACTGGCCAGACCCCTGCAAAAGCTCGCTCAAAGAAAGTGAAATGGGGAAATGAGCAAGAGACAGCCTTTGTCAAAATCAAATAAACACTGGCCTTCACACCAGTATGAGGGCTGCCTGACCTGAAAAAGCCCTTGTACATGTTCTTTAGTATGTCTGCAATGGTGCTGAAGGGACAAGGAAGCAAGCTCCCACCTATGGGGTAACACTAAGGCAAAATGTATCCAGTCATGATGGGACTACACTTGTGAGTTCGAGACATCTAACGTGTTAGCTTGGTGCTAACGACATCCTCCCCCCGACACAACTGGGGAATGGGACATTACAGTTCCCACATGGTATAGTCCAGCTTTTGGAAGCTGGCAAGCTGAGACGTGTTATGCAGAGTTGGCGAGCCAAATGGAGAGCTGTACTGTTTCCGGGAGACCAGAATTCTGGTCACCCTTCCTCAGAACTGATGTTGGCTGGGAAGACGTCAGTTGATGTACAGAAATTAGGGAGGTGAGTGGGGTAGGGAGTAAACAAAAGGATGGACCCTAACGAGAGAGAAGAACAGTTGAACAGACAAAGGAGTTGGTAACAATCAGGCTGGGAGGGTGAATAGTTGTTAATGGGGACTGTTCGTGACTAACAACAGGTTGCATCTAATAGCAGGCTATGAGAAAACAAGGCCTGGTGTGTGGGGTAGGGGATTGGGATGTGGGAGAGCTTACACCCTTAAATTATTGAACTGAATATGGAGTCTGGAGTGCTGCAGGGTCCCCAAGCAGAAATGAGATGTTGTTCTTTCAGCTTGAGTTGAGCTTCTCTGGAACACTGCAGCAAGTCAGAGGCACAGATGTTGGCCAGGGAACAGGGTTGTGCATTTAAAGTGGCAGGCAACAGATAGTTCAAGGTCTTTTTTGCAAGCAGAATGTCTGTGCTTCGTTTCCTCATAGTAGAGAAGACCACATTATGAACAGCGAATACAGTAGACTAGATTCTGGGAAGAGCAGGTGAAGTATTGCTTCACATGGAAGGTATGTTTGAGCCCTTGGATAGTGGAGAAGGAGGATGTAAATGGGCAGGTATTGCACCGTCGCCAGATACAGAGGAAGGTGCCGCAGGGCTGTGGGGGTGGGGGGAGGGGGGGGGGGGTGGGGGGGCGGTGGTGTTGGGGGTGAAGCAAGTGTGGACCAGGGTGACGTGGAGGGAACAGTCCCTGTAGAAGGTGGGCAAGGAGGTAAGGGGAATATGTGTCTGCTGGTGGTGTCTTGCCGGAAGTGGTGGAAATGGTGGCATGTTTGATTTCAGCCTCAGGGAACTGTCTGTATGGAATTTGTATGTTCTCCCTGTGTCCGCATGGATTTGTCTCTGGATGCTCTGATTTCCTCCCACAGTCTGAAGATATACAGGTTAGGCGGATTGGCTGTGCTAAGTTACCCCATTCATGTCCAGGGCTATGCAGACTAGGTGGACTAGCTATGGTAAATACAGGGATAGGGTTGGGGGCTAGGTCTAATTGGGATGTTGTTCAGAAAGTTGATGCAAACTCTTTCCACACTGTAGGGATTCTGTGATTCTATTCTAGTTGGCAACCAATCCTCCTTCCTTCCTTAAAAACACTGAGTTATTAAATAAAAATGATCATTTCTTATAAGCTCCATTCCGTTGTCCCCTTTACCTACCTCTTCTATGTAAGAATACTATTAGAGTATATTAAGTTACCAATAATTGTAATTCTGTTTTTGACTCAGTTCCTAATTAGCCTGTTTCTCCAACCATTCATCCACTGTTCGATTGTTGACTCTTCACTATCATTTATGTCTATCTATATGGATTCTATTTTTGTCCTGCTGACAGATGTGCACCTTTCCTCAACTTTGATTACGTTATCCCAAATTATTATGACTATTTCAATTCAAAATTGTATCCTTCTCTTTTCTAAATATGTTACATTCTTCAATATTTAATTCCCAGTTTTCCTAAGTAATCCCTCTTAGATTTGTTCTTCACAACTCAAGTGCCTTGGGATCCCCTGTTTTATTAATCACTGTGAACATTGCAGTAAAGATATTTTAACATTTTTAAAGATATTTCCTTTTGCTTTACGTTCAACCATCTTTTTTCAGATTCCTCTTTAATTTTACTTGCGAGATACAGTTTATGCAAGAAATCAAGTAAAACCTTCTTCTGAATGCAGATTGGTTAGTTGGATGTGTGGTTGGCTCTTGGTTGATTAGTATCTTAAGTTGCCTCCCATTGATTGAGCTGCATTTCTTTCTGTCCTGCTGTGTTTTAGCTGTCTGATTTCTATTGATGTCTTCTCATTTGAACCAGCTTGCTGAGATGAACAGTTTTGTTCAATTAAAATTATTCCATTCAATCCAGCAGTATCATTGCAATTAAGAAGTATTAATATAATTAGCAATTATTGCACCCATCTGGATCCCACATAACAAACACTCTTCTAAGCTTATATCAGTCCATTAGACTCTTTCATTTGTTTAGAAATCTCCTTTCTTATTCCCCAGTTAGACCTTATGGCTTTCAGATATGGGCCTCAATTTCCTGCCAAGAAAGAGGGTGGTGCAATGTATTTGGATTATGTGCCTTTTATCGTATGGTGGATTGCTGAAGTATTGTTAGTGTGAATGTTGAGTGTGAGGATAAGTGTAGATATGAATATCAAGTTGAATAATGTCTGATAGAAGATGCACAATGAGGTACATGCTGCATTTGTGCATGATTACAGTCATACTAACATGTGAAATTTATGAAGATGCATTCACTGACCTTGACCACCTTCCACTTCCCCCTTACTGCCCTCCCCACAGCTTGTGAAGTGATTGAAATGCCTGGGATGTTTCTTCGTCTAGAATCTTGAATTTTACTGCCGTGGCTGTCAGGCTTTTTAAAATCTGGCTGGAAAGCTTCTGTTTTCTCTTGGATAGGTCACATCCCACAGCTTCTCTGCTTTCTGCTTGAAGTCCTCTAATGTAGCAGTAGAGATTCCTGGAGGCTATGCTCTGCCATTTGCCAGTGTTCCCCAGGTCAGAATCATTTAGACCTCCATCTGCTGTCCCAGCCCCTGTGCACAGCCTTCCCCTCATCACCCTCTTTCAAAGGTGACACTTCCTCTACATAGGTCAGGCTCTAACTCTTGCTGACCTGTTTCAATTTTGCAGTGCTTGCTTTTCTAATGCTTCTCCTTGCAAGATTTGTATTTGACTGGCCAGAAAGTGTCACATTTGCCTGGTGGGACTGCTGGAAACCTCATACCATTTGCAGATTGATGAAATCAGCTCTTTCTTCAGTTTAGTAATGCAACATAATTGTTGTGAAGAAGAGTTTTGTTGGAATTGAAACAATAACTCTGATTCTCCAGACCTGATGAGTTTATCCAGCACTTTCTGGTTTTATCTCAGCTTTTCAGCAGAGGTAATACTTTGCTATTAATCATACCTCTTTGTTAGGTGTAAAGTTGATTACGCATTTACAATGAGTTTCACTGCCCACTGGGGAAGGCAATAATTTAAAGACTATTACTACCTTTTGAATTGCTGGTAATTATTAAAATGACTGGAAAAGTGTGACAAATGAAAATGTTGCAATCTTAAAGGACTGGAAAATGGAAAAATAGTTGATTTCTCAATATTTCACTGTGTATCTTTCTCAGTCCAATCCATATGTCGGCACAACATTGTGGGCTGAAGGGCCTGTTCTGTGCTGTACTGTTCTATGTTCTATGTTCTATAAGCATAAAGGGCTCTGCTATCCATTAGTTCAGCATTTGACCTTGTCTTATAGATGTTCCTAATACAAAGGGCAAATCTTCTTCAACTGTGTCTCAACTCTGAGCAGCTTTAGCCTCCAAACATATGAGATATTTTGTTCTCCAGTTGCTGCACTGAGATACCTAGCAATTATTTCTACATTAAATCTTCATTGACCAATTAGAGCTTGTAATTTCTATCATTTAGTCAGGCAATTCTTCCAAGTTTTCTACTTCTTTTAAGCCAACTAATGTTTAATTCTACCTGGTAAAAAATCTTGAATTTTAGTAATACATACTGTAATATGCTTCATTCCCTTCTCCCTTGAATAGGCTTGTGTCAGTAGCTTTACACTAAGCTAATTGAATTATTTTAAAGGAAAGGAGTCCTCCAAGATTCTCATATCATGCATAAATGCACTGTTCTTTACATTTTTTCCTGATATTATTGACAAGAGGAAGTGCAGGTCATTGTTACCGTTGTTGAGCTCCCAAGTAAGCATTAAAGCCAATATTATCTGAACTTCAGTTGAACTGTGTGCAGTTTGCAATTAAATGCCAATGATTTCTTAGAGATTCATTTGAACTGAAATGTGCACATCACATTAAGAAACAAATTTCAAATGATACATTCACCATCTTTTATAAAGAAACATTTACTTTGCTGTAGTATAATGTTGAAACATACAGAGGAGGTGTGGCATGAGTGACATTAAGAATGCTCAATGTAAATCTGAGATTTATTAATTTTCTAGTAATTTTTTTTGCATGGGTTGCACACTGGAGGTATGAAATTGTGATCAGACAAGTTCTGTGTAGAAATAAACCCCACGAGCTTGCTCAGTCATTTTATAAATTCATGGCTGACATTTCACCGTTTGCTGATCCAAAATACATCTACTTTTGCCTTTTAAAAACATTGAAGGGCTCTGCTTCCATTGCCTTTTGAGGAAGAGATTTCTAAAGACCTACAGCACAAAAGAGTCTCATTTTATCAGTGATCCCTCGTTCAAGATTGCCCCAAAGTGGGTAATATCCTTTCTACATGCACGCTGTCAATGTCCCTTAGGATCTTGTATGGTTCAGACAAGTTGCCTTTGACTCTTCTAAACCTTAGTGAATATAAGCCGAGCCTGCCAACCTTTCCTTACAACATAACTTTGCAGGTATTGGCCTGGTAAGCCGCATCAAAAGTGCTTCCAAATGCACTTAATTCTTCATTAAAGAAGGAAGTGGGTTGAGTTAATGTGTTTTGTTTAAAACCTACAAACACTGCTGGGTGCAGTGCATAAACATTAGTTTTTCTTTGAACTGAGCAATACTGTGCCAACTAGACTCGTTCAAGGCCTCGTGTTGTTGTGGACTCAAACTAGAACACTGCTGATAAACTTCAACTCAAAATATAGCTGTGGCCATGAGAGTAAATATTTCAGTTGCTTCCCCTGGCCCCCACACAGTCTGCAGGGAAGATGAATCAACTTTGCATTGATACGATGCATTCCTTCCTGCATTAATACCTGAATATCTGCTGCATTACAACTTTATATCTTATCATCTTGGACCTGCCTCCCTAAATTCAGCACTTGGCTTAATTATGCATTAAAAGTTGAAATATCTAGACTGGTAGTTGCTATCTGGGTCTTTGCGAGAAACTAGTCTCACTTTTATAGTTACAGTGCATCTCAGGAAGAAGGGAATTAAGTTGTCCAGCCTCAAATTGCCTTTGATATTGCTGTCAGAAGTCCAAGCACTGGCTGCAGCAGAGCAGTACACCCATTAGATATACTAGGTAGGATAATGTGACCAAAATGAATTGATGCTCATGCTGCCCTTTTGGGTCATTGCATACTTCATATTGTGTTCAATTCACAATCTTTTTTACTGTAAGAGATATAGCTGTTGAAATGTGGAGTGAATTTGGATATCTTAACATGCAACTGTTTATTATGACAACAACAATCTGTATTTGTGTAGCCACTTCAAAATAGAGCTTCCCAAGGTTCTTTGTAGGGACAAGATTTTACTGTGTCACAAAGGGGGATATTATAGATTGAGAGAGAGAGGCTTTAAATAACATCTTAAAGATGAAGAGCAGTAGTGTGTGTTTATAGAGCAGGAATTCCAGATCTTAGACCCAAGCAGCTGTGGTCTCTCAAATTGGAATGATTAAAGTCTGGGCATACAGAAGGCTAGAATTAGAGTACAACAGAGACCTTGCATTTGTGAGGTTCATGGAGGTTACACAGATCGGATGGAGTGAGAGAAGATGACTACTAGAGGATAGCAAATGTGGTTCCCCTGTTCAAGAAGGGGAGTAGAGGTAACCCTGGTAATTAAACACCAGTGGGCCTTACCTCAGTTGTTGGTAAAGTGTTGGGAAAGGTTCTAAGAGATAGGATTTATAATCATCTAGAAAAGAATAAATTGATTAGGGATAGTCAGCACTGTTTTGTGAAGGGAAGGTCGTGCCTCACAAATCTTATTGAGTTCTTTGAGAAGGTGACCAAACAGGTAGATGAGAGTAAACCGGTTGGTGTGGTGTATATGGATTTCGGCAAGGCATTTGATAAGGTTCCCCACAGTAGGCTATTGAACAAAATGTGGAGGAATGGGATTGTGGGAGATATAGCAGTTTGGATCAGAAATTGGCTTGCTGAAAGAAGACAGAGGGTGGTGGTTGATGGGAAATGTTCATCCTGGAAACCAGTTACTAGTGGTGTACCACAAGAGTTGGTGTTGGGTCCACTGCTGTTTGTCATTTTTATAAATGACCTGGATGAGGGCGTAGAAGGATGGGTTAGTAAATTTGCAGGCGACACTAAGGTCGGTGGAGTTGTGGATAGTGACGAAGGATGCTGTAGATTGCAGAGAGACATAGATAAGCTGCAGAGCTGGGCTGAGAGGTGGCAAATGGAGTTTATTGCAGACAAGTATGAGGTGATGCACTTTGGTAGGAGTAACCAGAAGGCAAAGTACTGGGCTAATGGTAAGATTCTTGGTAGTGTAGATGAGCAGAGAGATCTCGGTGTCCATGTACACAGATCCTTGAAAGTTGCCACCCAGGTTGACAGGGCTGTTAAGATGGCATACAGTGTTTTAGCTTTTATTAATAGAGAGATCGAGTTCCAGAACCAAGAGGTTATGCTGCAGCTATACAAAACTCTGGTGCAGCCGCACTTGGAGTATTGTGTACAGTTTTGGTCACCGCATTATAAGAAGAATGTGGAAGCTTTGGAAAGGGTGCAGAGGAGAATTACTAGGATGTTGCCTGGTATGGAGGGAAGGTCTTACGAGGAAAGGCTGATGGACTTGAGGCTGTTTTCATTAGAGAGAAGAAGGTTGAGAGGTGACTTAATTGAGGCATATAAAATAATCAGAGGGTTAGATAGGGTGGATAGGGAGAACCTTTTTCCTCGGATGGTGACGGCGAGCACGAGGGGACATAGCTTTAAATTGAGGGGTGAAAGATATAAGACAGATGTCAGAGGCGGTTTCTTTACTCAGAGAAGTAAGGGAATGGAACGCTTTGCCTGCAACAGTAGTAGATTCGCCAACTTTATGTACATTTCAGTCATCATTGGACATGCATATGGACCTACATGGAATAGTGTAGGTTAGATGGGCTTCAGATCGGTATGACAGGTCGGCACAACATCGAGGGCCGAAGGGTCTGTACTGTGCTTTTATGTTCTATGTTCTATGAATCATTACTGTATACAATATATCAGATGTAGCCTTATTAGTGTCTTGCATGGCTGCTGTATAACCTCCCTACTTTTGTGTGCAACTCTCCACATATCTCAATTTTTTGATTTTATTTTGAATTGTTCTTGCTAAAATGGACAATTTCATATTTTTGGCCATTGTTCTGGCAAATTAAGTACACTTTTCTATCAAATAGAATGTGTTTGTTTTGTAGGCTCCTCAATTCCTCTTCACAATTTACTCATTCACATATTTTAGAAATTTTAAAAACCCGATAATTTATTAAATATTTGTCATTGAAGAATTCTTCAAGGCACTAAGAATAAATGGCTGGTAGGGCAACAGTTAATTTGAATACTACACAGTCGAAGCAATGTAGTAATGCATTTCTACATTATTGTCTACATTCCAACTGGGTAGATATGCAGACAATGCATGTTTGCATTAATTTCTAATCAAGGGTGTGCATATTAAATTGTACAAGGTCACTTGACAGTTGAGATAATAAATTATTGATTTGAATTTGGAACTAATGTCATATCTGCATGTTAAATAGTAAGGTCATTAGCCATATCAGTGCATGTTTTCATTATCACGCATATTTTATCACTTATTTAGCTTTATGCCGATGGTGCCCTTCATTCACTAAACAGGCCTTTAATTTCCTCTAAGAAAGGACAAGGACATAAAACTTCTCATTCACAAAATAGATGGACTAAGTGTCTGATTCACAAATAAGTTGAAGTGAATAACTTCCATTGAAAATGGAGACCAAATAGAACGGAGGAAGAAAAATGTTAGAGATTTGGAAAGAACAGTAGCTCAAAGAAACACTTTCTTTTTGACTACCAGTTCACAATTATAAAGGGGAAATGCTCTTCAAGCTTTTGTGCTCCTGAGATGCTGCTTGGCCTGCTGTGTTCATCCAGCCTCACATTTTATTATCTTCAAGTTACCTTTTGCTTTTGTTCAGCTATGGCGATCTCTAACTGAACCAGTCTTTGCTACCTATCCTTAGTTGCCCTTCACTGTGACCCAAAGTGAAAAATTATTGGAACCATATGCCATTTTTTTTTGAGAAGGCAAATCTTTCCAATTATATTTTGAAATTAGTTCAAAGTAAAATGCGTTCAGTTTACGAGTTTAATTTGAAAAACCACACACGAAATACGAAAGCGTGCCCAGCATGAATGACAGCGATCTCTCATGGAGAAAGTCCAGCATGGAGCATTTTGCAGGCCCATGGCTTAAAAAAGAACTGTAATGTTTAACTTTTAGCTTTAGTATAAGGTAGAAAAATAAAAAAAAGGTAATGTTGAACTTTTTAACTAACTTTAATTTTCTATTTTTGTACCTAAGATTTTGTACCTAGGTTCCTTTTGTACTTACTATCCCTATTCCTGGTGCCAAAATGTGAACTTTTCACCGTACTTCTTTATCCCTGAGCTTGAGTACACTTGGCAATATAATGTAAATCTAAATATTCCAGGCTTTAAATACCTCAATGATACTTTGCTCATTGTAGATGTCTGTTTTCCAATCGTTCTCAAAGCTTATCCTCTTCATGTTGCAGCTGTTGCTTTGTTTCCATAGCCTCGACCATATTTGTTTATAAGATCTGTACTGTAGTAACCAGTAGATCCAGTGTTCTAATTTCTACTGTTCTGAGGTGAAATTTAATAATTATGAAGATGCTATGCAATATTGGTTAGAGGAATCTGTGATTTGGTAGATTCACAGATGTAGTGAATGGAATTGATTTGATGGAATAAAACTACAAGAATGCGAGGAGTGGTTGCTGATAAGTCATTGAAAATATGAAAACAGTGTGGCCAAGTAGTGAACTAAATAGAATCTATATGGATATAATATCAAGACAATATACTTCTCTAAGTTGTCCCTAGGCTTTACAAAGAAATTCTCAGAACTG
Source organism: Stegostoma tigrinum (assembly GCF_030684315.1). NCBI lineage: Eukaryota > Metazoa > Chordata > Chondrichthyes > Orectolobiformes > Stegostomatidae > Stegostoma > Stegostoma tigrinum. The sequence goes on along the minus strand of NC_081368.1, from coordinate 56,544,638 downwards.
CAGTATTCACTGGCATTCACCATCTTTAATATAGGTTTCTGGATTATAACACATCAGATTGTCCAGAATATGCATCCAAGGTTGGCTTACATGAAACCATCATGCACAACAGCTTTCTGTATGATGGTTCACAAAACATTAAGAGATGGTAAGAACTGCCGATGCTGGAGCCAGAGATAACACCGTGTGGAGCTGGACGAACAAAGCAGGTCATGCAGCATCAGAGGAGCAGGAAAGCTGATGTTTTGGCTCTGGGCCCTTCAGAAATGGGGAAGGGGGAAGGGAGCTCTGAAGTAAATAGAGAGAGGAAGGGTGAGGCTGGCAATGGTGATAGGTGAGTGCAGGAAGGCAGAGATGGGGATTGGTCAGTAAGGTGGGAGGAAGGTACAGATGGGAGAGAAGACGGACAGGTAAAGGAGGCAGTGTTGAGAAGGAGATAGGTGGGAGAGAAGAGAAACAGGTCCGTTTGCCCTCCCCTATTTCTGAAGAAGGATCCTGACCCAAAATATCAGCTTTCCTGCTTCTCTGAAGCTGCCTGGCCTGCTGTGCTCCCCCAGCTTCGTACTGTGTTATCACAAAATGTGAACCTTAGATAACGTCTTACAGACTATCGTAAATCATTATCATTACCTTGTATACCTCAATTAGGTCCCCTCTCCTCCTCCTTTTCTCCAATGAAAAGAGACCGAGCTCAGTCAACCTCTCTTCATAAGATAAGCCCTCCAGTCCAGGCAGCATCCTGGTAAACCTCCTCTGAACCCTCTCCAAAGCATCCACATCTTTCCTATAATAGGGCGCCCAGAACTGGACGCAGTATTCCAAGTGCGGTCTAACCAAAGTTTTATAGAGCTGCAACAAGATCTCACGACTCTTAAACTCAATCCCCCTGTTAATGAAAGCCAAAACACCATATGCTTTCTTAACAACCCTGTCCACTTGGGTGGCCATTTTAAGGGATCTATGTATCTGCACACCAAGATCCCTCTGTTCCTCCACGCTGCCAAGAATCCTATCCTTAATCCTGTACTCAGCTTTCAAATTCGACCTTCCAAAATGCATCACCTCGCATTTATCCAGGTTGAACTCCATCTGCCACCTCTCAGCCCATCTCTGCATCCTGTCAATGTCCCGCTGCAGCCTACAACAGCCCTCTACACTGTCAACGACACCTCCGACCTTTGTGTCGTCTGCAAACTTGCTGACCCATCCTTCAATTCCCTCGTCCAAGTCATTAATAAAAATTACAAACAGTAGAGGCCCAAGGACAGAGCCCTGTGGAACCCCACTCACCACTGACTTCCAGGCAGAATATTTTCCTTCTACTACCACTCGCTGTCTTCTGTTGGCCAGCCAATTCTGTATCCAAGCAGCTAAGTTCCCCTGTATCCCATTCCTCCTGACCTTCTGAATGAGCCTTCCATGGGGAACCTTATCAAATGCCTTACTGAAGTCCATATACACCACATCCACAGCTTGACCCTCATCAACCTTACTAGTCACATCCTCAAAAAACTCGATAAGGTTTGTAAGGCATGACCTACCCCTCACAAAGCCGTGTTGACTGTATTTGATCAAGCCATGCTCTTCCAGATGGTCATAAATCTTATCCCTCAGAATCCTTTCTAACACCTTGCAGACGACAGACGTGAGACTTACCGGTCTATAATTGCCGGGGATTTCCCTATTTCCTTTCTTGAAGAGAGGAATTACATTTGCCTCTCTCCAGTCCTCAGGTACGACTCCAGTGGAGAGCGAGGATGCAAAGATCTTCGCAAGTGGCGAAGCAATTGCATTTCTCGCTTCCCAAAGCAGCCGAGGACAAATCTGATCCGGGCCTGGCGACTTGTCAATCTTAATGTTTGACAAAATTTTCAGTACATCAGCTTCCTCTATCTCTATCCATTCCAGCATGCACACCTGCTCTTCAAAGGTTTCATTCACTACACAGGTCGTTTCTTTCGTAAAGACAGAAGCAAAAAACTCATTTAGGGCTTCCCCTACCTCCTCAGGCTCCACACACAAGTTCCCTATGCTATCCCTGATCGGCCCTACTCTTTCTTTGACCATTCTCTTATTCCTCACGTAAGTGTAAAATGCCTTTGTGTTTTCCCGGATTCCTTCTGCCAAGCCTTTCTCGTGCCCCCTCCTGGCTCTCCTCAGACCATTTTTGAGCTCCTTCCTTGCCTGCATGTAATGAGAGGCATAGATAGAGTCGATAGCCAGAGACTATTTCCCAGGGCAGAAATGGCTAGCACGAGGGGTCATAGTTTTAAGCTGGTTGGTGGAAAGTATAGAGGGGATGTCAGAGGCAGGTTCTTTACGCAGAGAGTTGTGAGAGCATGGAATGCGTTGCCAGCAGCAGTTGTGGAAGCAAGGTCATTGGGGTCATTTAAGAGACTGCTGGACATGCATATGGTCACAGAAATTTGAGGGTGCATCCATGAGGATCAATGGTCGGCACAACATTGTGGGCTGAAGGGCCTGTTCTGTGCTGTACTGTTCTATGTTCTATGTTCTATGTAAAGGATACCAAGACAAATATCCACCTGGGTTATCAGATTAAAGAATAAACTCCTTATAATTCTCAAACTGACAGACAGCAACAGTTCTCCTCGATGAACACAGTGTCCAATTGTTTATTTCAAAAAATAAAGGTATTTGTAGTTTACTGATGTTAGCTGATTTAATCTGTGCAAAGATGGCCCTTTAATGTACTACACTTAAATTAAAATTTAAGTGCCTCATTAGAATTACCACATCATCCTGATTGCTTCAGGAAATATTCTGGACATAGCTCTCTCAGAAAAGCATCCGCATGCTTCTGTTTTAGTTTGGCTGAGTATCAGAAAAAGACAGTAGCATCAGTTCATTCTGGTGTGTTTCTCCCTCTTACCAAGGGCATTCAGTAACAGCAGAATGTACCATCGACAAGATGATTTGCAGAAATTATTCAAAGCTTTTAGACACCACCGTCCAAACTCATAGACACCACCGTCCAAACTCACTGCCACTTGCGTCTAGAAGGGTAAGGGAAGCAGAGACATGGGAACATCAATTACAAGCAAATTCCTCCCCTGAGCCACTGCCCATCCTGATCTGTAAAATATAGTGTCTTTCCTTTTATTATGACCGTGTTTAAAATCTTGGAACTCCGTCCCTTACAGTGTTGTGGATCTACCTACATCTAATAAATCGCAACAGTTCAAGAATGCAGCTCACCTTCTCACGGGTGAGATCTGTTGGTCAAGTCAGTGGTGCTGGACCGAAATTCCATGAACAAATTTAAATAAGGTGGATGATGCCATTTTTTAAAAAACGTTCTTGTAAAAGGGCTTAGGACAATGGGTGAGGGTGAGGGGTTCAGTGTGGTGCATGACTGAAATCTCCCTGACTGCTTACATCTACAAGAAGAATAATTATCTATTGATCCATTGCATGTTATTTTGAACAGTTGTCATTTTAGTCAGAATTGTATATTGTACTTATGGTGAAAATGCTATGATTTTCATTACTTTGTCGGAATATGGGCGAAATGAAAACAAAGTAGCTAAGTACATCAAAACTCTTTCTTTCGCATTTCTCATTGGTTTTGAAGAGTTAAAGATAATATTGGACAAACAATCCTCAACATCAACAGTCTGGATTGAACTAAAAGTTGTCCTGCAAGGAGAGCTATTGTTTTTCAAATTTATATTATCCCAGTGTCAGTCCTGCTCATGCATCTACAGAAGTAATCTAAGAAAACAGAAGTACAAAGTCCAAAAAATATGTCTTTTGATGGAACAGTAGTAGTGATCGCATTCCCCCAAGCCATCAAGAAACTTTGGAAGCTTTCTGGTTAAAGGCCCTTTTTGATCCAGAGTGAAATTTGAAAAAAAAATAATTATTGTTAAAAACCCATACAATAGAAGAGAGCTCCATCGTGCTGTTAGTTGTGGGAGCTGTTTCAGGAAAATATAATTGTGCGCAGTCTGCTCCAACCAATCACCAGGTTTTGGAAATGGTGCTGCTGCCATTCTGTGTATGCACTGGAAAAGTGGTTGGATTGTGACATCGGCATCTAATGCTGATTTGGCACATGACCTGGTATTTTGCCATCACTGGTAACGCTGTGACAAATGGGTGAGAAGAGGTGAAATGGCTGTCTTCTGTTCAACCTTTCATCACAACAAACAATTACATTTTTGCATGAGACTTTACTTGGGCACAAATAAAATTATTGATAACTGGTTTCACTGTATGCATAAAGGAATCAAATGATGCATAATGTGAGTTAAAGAAAGAGGGCCTAAACATCATTGATCTACATGCTGCTCCTGAGATGCTGCTGGGCCTGCTGTGTTCGTCCAGCCTCACATTTCGTTATCAGGGATCTACATGCACACAGGTTCAAATATAATGGTGGCTAGCTCCCAGTACAAAGGAGGTTTCTAAAAATATATATAGTTTAACAGTCTTTCAGATGTCCTTGGGGCATAAAGGTTTTAATGAGAGAAATTCCAGGCTGTGTCCAGTCCACAATCAGCAATCCAACTATCTCCCCATTTTATCCAAACTAAATCTGAATTATGAGCTGGCTGCAAATTCCACGTGACGGCAGCAGTGTATCTTTCGCATGTGAAGACTCACATGATAGTTATCATGATATACATTATAGACTGTCAATTTTGATTTCCTTTTTATTGTTTAATGCCTTGGGCTTCATTGGACTGAAATGGTTCCAGAAAGAGTCATACAGCATGGTAATAAGCCCTTTGGACCAACTCATTTATGATGACCAAGTTTCTTAAACATAACTAGTCAAATGGAAGTTTTGAAAATTTTCACACCTCCCAGTGAAGAGTTGGCTGGTTTCACTGCACTGAGCCCAGATACTAATTTGAATCAGATTTTCTTAGTTCTTGTTGGTTACATGAAACCTGGTCAAACTGTGGGTCAGGCGATGCTTGTCACATTTTTCAAGTCTTTGTTTTTTTAGTCTCGTTTTGAAAAGAGTTTGTGGATGACACCAAAATTCCTGCTATAGTGGTCAATGAAGAAGGTTATCTGAGAATACAATGGGATCTTGATCAGCTGGATGAGTGGGTTGTGGAATGGCAGGTGGAATTTAAATCCGATAAAGGTGATGCGTTGCCTTTTGGTGAGACAAACCAGAGAAGGACTTGCACTGTTAGTGCTAGTTCCCTCCGGAGTGTTGTCGAACAAAGAGGCCTAGGGGTGCGGGTACATAAATTTTTGTAAGTGGCATCACAGTTAGACAAGGTGGTGAACAAGGCGGTGAAAAAGACATTTGGCATGCTCGTATTCATCAGTCAGAGCACTGAGTACAGGCATTGGGATGTAATGTTACAGCTATACAAGGTATTGGTAAGGCCACATTTGAGGTGCTGTATGCAGTTCTGGCCACCCTGCGAGAGGCATTATGTTATTAAACTGGAAAGAGTGCAAAAAAGAATTACAAGAATATTACTGGAAAGTTTGAGTTGTAAGAAGAGGCTGGATAAGTCAGGACTTTTTTGCCCAGCATGGGTGCTGAGGGGTGACATTTATAGAGGTTTGTATACTCATGACAGGCATAGATAAAGTGAATTGACAATGTCTTTTTCCCCAGGGAAGGGGAGTCTAAAACTACCGGGTACAGGTTTAAGGTGAGAGGGGAACGATTTCAAGGGATCCGAAAAGCAATTTTTTTCAGAAGGTCATGTGTATATGTGGACAAGCTGTCAGAGGAAATGGTAGAGGTGTGTACAATCACAGTATTTAAAAAAAAATGGGACAGGTAATGAATAGGAAAGCTTTAGAGGGATATGGCCAAACAGAAGCAAATGGGGCTAGTTCAGTTTAGGAAATCCGGTCAATATGGATAAGTTGGACTGAAGGGCCTGTTACCATACTGTATGATGATAACTCTATAGCCATCTTTAGTCCAGGAAAGTTCAAGGCATTAAATAATAATAATGGGCTTTAAGATCGATACTCCTTATTTTATATCATTATGCCACTTCCAAATAACTGAACAGATGCAGTCTGCCTGTCCCTTCCTGGTGTATTGCTGGTCACTCTTGTTACATTTAACATTGTTCTAAGGAGACAGGATCAGTGACTGTTTTACATTGTGCTTAGGTTTTTGTGCTTGTCATTGTTGAATAATTGACAGTGTGTAAAAGGCTGAAATTTGGGTTTGAAGGTTGCAGCTGTGGTAGGGGTATGAAGGAGATGCGAAGCTTATGAATATCAGGCATGAAGTCGGAATGGTAGACATTGCTGATGAGCTGGTAATTGGGTTGTAATGAATTGAGCAGTTTGTGATGCCGATATTGGGATTTAGAATTTGTCCTGTTTTGAGGTCATTGACCTTATTGTGACGTCACATCCAGGTTTTCAGGAGCAGCCTCCCGCCAATGAGCCTAGTGGATATATGGAGCTCCTCAGAGATAATTCTCTTCAGAAAGATCACCGCTCCCCTTTCAATCTCCTGCATTAAGACCTTTAACATTTTATGGGAGACCCTGGAAACCCTCGCTCCCCGGCCTACTGTGCTCTTATTTCAATTTATTTCTGCTTCAGAAGTATTTGCCCGTGAATTAAATGTGTGACAGTCAGAATACACCTCTTTAAAAGAGGCAGATACAAATGCAGGCTAAATTCAAGTGGTGGTAACTTCACACGCACTTGGGCCCCTGGTAACAATGCCAGCGTGTGACAGTATTGTTAAAAACCCATCTGTACACTATTATCATAAAATGTGCAGGCAATATGAAATTTGTATGTGTCTCTTTCAACAAGCATGATACCCATCCCATTTAATGAGTTTTTAACCCAATACTTACATATTTCTGAACACAGATTTCAAAATTACAAACTGTTACTCGAAGGTAAAGAGAGAAAAAGAATCTCAACTCAGCTTCATGGGTCAGACCAGTATTTTCTGTTAATTAATATGACTTGTCCCACGGTTGTTTTGCTTATCAGTGTGGAACCAGACCTGAGCTGAGCTCTAGGCTGTAAAAAAAATCATTAACAGCTGAGCAAGATAATGAAACCAGAGGATCGGTTATGACATCTGTCCAGGCTCTCTGCACGGTTTAGCTGCTGGTTCTAGTTTGCTGGAAACAGAATTAAAAATCTCCGTGAAAATTGCAGAATGTAACATGATTTTTCAACTGAAGAGCATGGCAACTCATCACATACCATTGTTCTGCTATTGTGTCACTTTTGTAGCATAGTACATTGCTAAGGCGCTATGGATTTGAAGACCATGCTGCCAACCAATTCTTGCACAGTCCACCTGACGGTCTACCTGGTTAAGGGAACACAGCTGCATGAACATAAATGCCAAGCTGATACAACATCAGCCATTTGGGCTTTATTTGATATCTGGATAGCAAAAAGATCAATGACTAGCCAGACATGTTTTTATAATATTTCTCAACATCAACAAGCAAGAAAGAAGTTGTTGTCTGGAATCAATTTATTTGAAGTGACAGGCCCTCTGATGACTACTGAGTTACAATTTTGACACTTTTTAACATTGTAAACAGTCTGGAGTGTTTCTGGAAGCATTTCCATGAGATGCTGGTTTTGGTATTGTTTGCAATTGCAATTGCAAAAATATTTTTGTTTAAACATAGCCTGCCTTTAGGGATAATATCCTGCTGTACCACATGGTCTGTATACAACATTGCTTGGATTTCCTACTGTGTGCATGTAGCATTCTGGAGCGAAAAGGAGTATCAGGGCCACTCAAAGTATGTCAGCCATTCATATAAGATTGATATGTGATGTATTGCCCTTTGCTCATTTTAATCTGGACAGCCACAGGCAGCTATTATCCCCAAGAACAACATCCCACCCAAAACAACAGTAAAATCAATCTTGTGGTTCTAAACTGTTAGTAATTCAGATTAACAAAACCAAAGGACAAGTTAAATTACTGGTAAATGTAAAGAAACAAGAAAACACAAATTATGAAAGAGTAATATTTTACATAGCGTAGACTTTTTAATTTCATATAGCTGAATTCACTCATTTATGAATAAAAGAAGAATATAAACTCCAGTTATAATTAAAGCTGTGCTATTTGAAATGCTGCAGTTGAGATGGAAAATATAAAGTAACTGGAAATCAAGGTAACAAGATGTAGAGCTCGAAAACACAGCAGGCCAAGCAGCATCATAGGAGCAGGAAGGCCGACGTTTCAGGCCTAGACCCTTCATCAGAAATGAAGGAGGGGAAGGGGTTTCTGAAGTAAACAGGGAGAGAGGGGGAAGCGGATAGAAGATGGATAGAGGAGAAGAAAGGTGGAGAGGAGACAGACAAGTCAAAGAGGTGGGAATGGAGCCAGTAAAGGTGAATGTGGGTGGGGAGTTAGGGAGGAGATAGATCAGTCCTGGGAGGACGGACAGGTCAAGGGGTTGGGATGAGATTTGTAGGTAGGAAATGGGGGTTCTAATCTCATCCTGCCCCCTTGACCTGTCCGTTTTGTTGCAGAGATAGTCAGAAGTGCCGATGCTGGAGAATCTGAGATAACAAGGTGTAGAGCTGGATGAACACAGCAGGCCAAGCAGCATCAGAGGGGCCAGAAGGCTGACATTTCGGGTGTCGACTCTTCCTGCTCCTCTGATGCTGCTTGGCCTTCTGTGTTCATCCAGCTCTACACCTTGTTGTCTCAACCTACTTTTTTGTTTTGTTTTTAAAGTATGTACTTTATTTTCTTTAGTGTTACTGACATGGGAGTGGTTGGAATTTAACCATAAGTTGTCACTGTTTGATGTATGATCCAATCTTTAGATAATCTCTCATTGATATGTTCAATATTTAGTCACAGTTTCAGCTTTTGCACCTTAACTTGTTCAGTATTGTCATTATTCAGAGAAATGCAAGTACTTTTGGACAGTGAACCTAAAGTCTTGAACTATGTTTCCGGCATTTTTGTCTATTTTATCACTTACTTGTTTTTCTTCTCTAAATTGGTCAGATCAGTTAGTGCGATGGATGTAACCATCATTACTTTCTTGAGGTTACAAAATAGAATATTATAATTGCACATTCTGCACCTCTCATACTGTTTTTATTAGTCTATTTCTTTTTGATTGACTAAATGTTACCACATTAAGCCAAAACATGCAACAGTCTGTTCAATTTCTTGTAAGGTGCATTGAAGTCATGCTGTGTATGTTCATTCTTGAAACATTGATGTTAGTTAGTAATGATCTTTTGAAATTAGAGAGGCTCAGCTTGCTTTTACAATCAATCTCATTCAAATTCTTGTGGGAATCTATTCAAACTTAGAATTTGATTTACTAGAAACTGCATTTCATTAGAAATTCACAGGGGCAAAACTATTCAGATAATACTAAGTGTCTAATCTATTTTCTTTTCTTTGCCTGGAGTTGGGGAATCTCAACTGTATGTGATCATTACTAACTAAGCGTAGGAGGTATGATTGTAAGGATTAAAAGTAATAACAGTAAGCAACCCTTCAAACATGTTAGAAATGATACAAGTAGATGAAGTAAAACTAATCTCACTTTAAAACTGTCAAGGCATTTTACCAGCAAATAATACAACTTTGGTTGCGGTATGCAAGTGGAAATAATATTATTTAAGGTTAAGAAAATAGTTTCTGACTGCATGAATTATTTCAAATGAATTTCTGTGGAAGAAGCAGCCTCATTCTTTTTAAAGTGTGTATTCCTCAAACTAAGGAATGACATCAAGTCAAGACAATAAGGTAGCTGGAAAAGCATACAGATCAGACAGCATCCGAGGAGCAGGAAAGTCAACCTGTCGAGCTGAAACACTTCAGAACTCTGGTTTCAGCCTGAAATCTGGACTTTCCTGCTCATCAGATGCTGCCTGACCTGCTGTGCCTTTCCTGTTCCACATTTATTGACTCTAGCTTCCAGCATTTACAGTCCTTACTGTCTTCAAATCAAGACAGTATTGTTTTGCATCAATTTATCTCAATTATTTGATTATCCAAGAATTTTGCAATATCACTGACCAGAAAGGGCAGTGGTGACTAGGTCAAAGCTGTGCACTTCCCATTTAATATAAAGATATTGGTGAGGTTACTGTTTCTGATGCAAATTTCATCCAAATAAATATTGAGAGTATTAAAGCCATTGTCTCTCGGCCCTAACCACCAACTACATCCCTTTTCCAGTGAATGTCAGAGGCTAATCCAAATTGTTTACAAGCTTTGTGACAGTGACGATTTTGTAAATTAGCTGCCTGGTGATGGAATGGTTACTATCTCCACCTGGAAAAATAATTACCCATCTCACCCACTTTCTTAGCACAGAAGTACGCTTCCAAGATGCTCATCAACATCCTATTGCCTTTTAGAATGTGCGATTCTAATAATGATCCTTGCATCATCCATGGCCCATAACCTTCAGCTCACCTCCTGCTTGCTTTGTCCCAACTCATCAAGCCTGCTCATTCATTGTCACTCAGCTTGTTGACATAACTTGACTGCTACTTAATTGAGGAATGGCTATATCTTAAAACACTTGCATTGTTTACAAGTCATTCATTTTCCTCATTCCTTCCTGGTTTTGTAATTTTTGATCCTCTCCGTAGTCATTTAGTTCTGGCTGCTTTCATATCCCTGATTTAGTCCAATGTTGACAATTCTGCCTTTGGTTGTCAATGCTCAGGGTCCAAGCTCTGAAAATCCTTATCTCAATCTCTCAAACTTTTGGTTTTCTTCTTCTTTTTTCCAGTTATTCCTTATAACCTTACTTGAAATATTTAGGTCACACGTCCTTACTTCCTGTGGTGCTGCGGTGGTTGTTCCTTGAATGTGTTATAGATTCTGCTTTTTTCTTTAAGGACTTTCACACCAAACATTAATTGTGCAAACTCCACACATGCAATGGAACACGGAATTCCAATCGAAGCATCGAACAGCGTCACTGTCCAGCTGAAAATAACCATCCTGCAGCCCCACAAATAGGTTCTCAAGCCTCCTTCCCATGGCAGTGTCCCTAACTCCCCCCATCCTTTGCACTGCCCCAAACCCTCTTTCCCTTTAATTTAATTTGGACAGACATGTCAGGCTAACCATTGCCCACCCACTTGAACAAACAGACTGGGTAACTCTGTACGAGAAGGGTCCAGACCTATGACTGGTACCTGTAAATTTTCCCCACTACATATTAGCCTGATGCATTGGACTGGCTGCAAAAGATCCCCTGGGTGTGCCATGACCCACTCCCTGCACTGTGGAGGCAAGAACCCTTGACCGACAATACCCTGACTAGATACCTCTCTGTGACCAATTCCCTCGACTGGTATGGGAGGCTGCTCTTTACTTTCTGTGCCAGGACCCTCTTACTGATGTCTCCATGGGCTACTCTCCTGACACTGAGACAGGCAGGCTTGCTCACGGTACATATGGTGTATTTGGCACATGGTGCAGATGTGAGATTAAAGTAGCTGCACTGAAAGATGTCCGTCCCCTTGATGCAGGCTGCTGATCAGCAAAACAATTTGTCTGGTTGTGTGACGGCAAGGCAAGACATGGATGATGTGATCATGCAAGTAGGCGCTAAGCGAGTGAACGCTAAGGGCAAGTGAGCAACCCTGAAATGTGGATTGGCCTAATCTGTGAGTTGGTGCCTACGCTGCGTGCGAATTGGCCGAGCAGCATCTTTCAGTATCAGTTACTGGTATCCATCCGATAGACAAATTTTATTTTATGACCTTGAAGGAGGATTTGGGGCAGCTCACGGAACAAATTTTGTCAGCAGAAAGGTTTAGTTCGTGAAGATTTGACGCCAGGAGAGTTTGGGTCAAATTATACAGGGTTTCAGAATGGAGAATGTTTTGTTTTCCAGATTTGTCCAAGTTCAGTTTAGCGGATGGTAAAGGACTCATTGAATGTTCTCCATAGTCAATGGCAAATAAATTGTCAAAAGTCAAGTAAAATTGTAAAGGCAACGGTGTATTTTCTTGAGGGTCTGTGCTGAATACTTTTTGGGAAAGAGTTTGAAAATTATTTTGCTGAGTGCTGGAAATGTGAAACAAAAACAGATTTGCTGGAGAAACTCAGCAGGTCTGGCAGCACCTGTGGAGAGAAAGCAGAGTCAAGTTTACATATTCAGTGACCCTTCTTTACGACTGGGTTTTTGTGGAACTATGTTGTGGGAAATATGTTTTATACAATTCTGTCATTATTTTTGTCTTCGTTGTTCTTGCATACCCAAATGCCTCCCGCCTTTAATCTTTTTATTAGCTTCACCACTTTTAAAATATTGCTTATCGCATCACAATAAGCCTTACGGCCATAGTTGGATTACCATCTTCATTCTCTACTTTACTCTTATTTAATTACCAACTTTAGCTTTTTAACGGCTCTTCTCTCCCGTGCCATGGGATCAGTGTGTCTTCTCATTTTTCATCTGCCACACAGAACTTTCATTTTTCCTGACCCTGTACGGGACTAAAGATAACCATGGCCATGTGGATATCCTACAGAACTGCCTTTCTATCTGTTGGGCAGAAATATAAATAACAGGACCCTGTTATTGTTCTAGTTCCTCGTATTCATGATTGATTTTCTCTCAAATTCTAATCTCTTTCCATAGCATTCTGCTAAAATTAATTCATCCAATTGCACTCCAACAAAAAAAAATAAATTTAGCATTCTGTCTTGCAGGTCTCTGTAGGAATTATACCAAAATAAGGGTGACTCCTAGTCACTTCTTATTTTAACGTGCACTATTTCTTTGTTTACAACAGTTGTGTCCAGTTAAATGGTTTTGAAAGGCACATTTACCATCTTCTCATGGGTCATCTATCCTTAAAACATTGTTCTTTGTCAGTTAGTACCCTATTTTGTACAAGGTTCAAAGTACTTTTTTTAAAAAACCTGTGATTTGGAAACAGAAGTTAAACTCTAACTTGTTTGTACCATACAGAATGAAAATTGATAATTTGTACTTTTATGTTAGTATTTATTATGAATTTTGTGATGTTGTCAGATGCAACCACTTCAAAGGCTATAGCTTTATAGAGACACAGTATGAAGATGAGAAATAGTGTAACAGAATTTGTCATGCCTCACTGTAGTGGTAATCTTGGCTTCAGTGATGATCTGGGCTGTGCACACAAGTTTCTTGTGGACATGGGCAGAACAGTTGCTGTACCAGGCCATTATGCACCTGGATAGAATGTTTTCCAAAGGTTGCTTCCTTTAAAGAAGGGGACAAAAACTGCTCACAGACGTGATCACACCAATGCCTTACACAGTTGCAGCAAGATTTACCTATTCTTATACTCCAACCCCCTTGAAATAAGGGCCAGCAGATCACTGAACTTCCCTATTACCTTCTGCACCCATGTGCTAACTTCCTGCCTTTGTGCACCAGTACCCACAAGTTCCTTTGTGTTGAAACTTTCTGCAGCTTTTTTCCATTTAAATAATATCCCATTCTTTCGCTCTACCTTCAAAAATTAACAACTTCATATTTTACCATTTTGTGCTCCATTTGTCAATTTTTATCCACTTATTTAGTGAATTACTGTCTGTGTAAACTGTTTTTTCTACCTTGCAACCTGCCTTTTCATCCATTTTTCTGTCATTCACAAATTTGGCAGCAAATTACATTCCTTTCTTTCTTCTATTGATATATTGGAAGCAGTTGCTATTCCATCACTGATTCCTGTGGAACCCCACTCGTCATTGGTCACCAACGTGAAAAAGAATTATATTCACCACAGGCTGTGTCTTGACTGTGAGCCAGTTTTCTATCCATACCAAGATCCAAGGCTCTTGTGTTGATTTAAAACTTCTTTGAGTTATCTTGGCAATTGCCTTCTGGAAGTCCAAATATAACACTGGTTCTTCTCCAGAAGTTTAATTGTTTCTGCCAAAACTGCCACTCCTCCACACCCTGAAATTACCCAGGAACGAAAGATATAATTGTTGTCAGGTAGAAGACCTTTGTCATCAAAAATTGGTTACTAGTTCACAAACCAACCAGCTACTTGTTGCAAGCCAAAGTTGCATTCATACACAGCCCTTAGCTCCAGCTTGTCTATCACTAGACTTCCACTCCTGCGTGAACAAGCAGCAGTATAAATTATATCTCCAATGTATTTCAGTTTATTTGTTTTTAAACAGTGGAATAGCCCATTGACAATTCTTGATTTTTAAAGTAATTTTACCCCACTTCAGTTCATAATTATAAGTACTGAAAGAGAAAAAGATAATGTCCTTACAAGTTGCCATGATACTGGTATTGATAGCAAGGAAGCCCTTAATTGGGAAGAAATTGACCAAAACCTTATGACTCCTTCAGGCGTAGCCCACGACAGAGTGACGATACGCCATTTGGGCAACAAAAGCCTTGACAGTGGATGGATTGAGACATTTAACACAAAGTGACATATTTGGTGAATTATCTGCCTTTTGGACCTTGATGTTTAAACATCCCTGTGGATCATTCCCAGCTAAATATGCATTCAGTTGCATGATGGGTTCAATTATTTAAAGGGCTAACCATCCAATTCCAGAGAAGAGGTGGTGTTTACTTTTGTTAAATGTAAAATAATGAAAACAATATATTTCCTATTAGAGGGGATTTGCTAAAGTTTTAAATATTAAAATATGTGTAATAGCATAAATAAACAAGGAGGCCAGAGGAGTTGGAATGCCTGTCAGGACAAAGCCTTCTCTAGTAAATGGAGCTAAGTGTGCTGTCACTCTTGAACTGCAGCATGGCTTGAAAATAGAGCACAAGCAGCAGAGAAGGAAACTCTATGCAGGAGTAAAGGAAGAACCCTTTAATAAGAACTAAGTAGGTGAGATGCCTATCTCCCACCTTCTAAAAACCATCATGCATTTACACAGCAGGCTGAGGGTGGAGCTGGCAGGTCTCATTTACCCACCACCAACACCACTGGCAACGCATTCCCCCCTTCCCCCTGCCAACCCTCCAAAAAGATTTCTACACCTTCAATTTGGAAGAGATAGCATCAACAGCAATGTGCGGTTCATATTCCATTACTGTAACAGAAACACAAGAGAAGCTCTATATGGCAGGGGAAAGGATTTCACAAGAAGTAGGAGGACAATGTGCCTGGCTTTGCATTGGTGCACTGTGGAATTGATTGAATCCTAAGACCTGCAGTTCCTACATATTGTGAAAAGTTCTGTAGCCACCATAAATCCAGTCTATTTACAAACAATTGAGGTATGATCAAAATTAAAGTATCCTCACGATGAAAACCTGCTTTCTTGGCAGTTGCCATGATGCCATCAGTCTACCATAGAGCTAGAGGCTATTTGCTCTGTAGAAAGTGATATCTGTTATGTACCTTGCTAATGGTTCCCTTCTGATATCCAATTATCTGAGAATAATGAAGCTATGATGAGAGCTGAGCAGCCAGCAGGGATACTTATGGACAAAAAACTATTGACAACTTGAAACAAAGGTTCATTTGTCTGAGCAATGATGTCAAGTACTGTATAGACTGAAACCCAGGTTATTGGTTTACCGCATCCTCCACTACATCACTATTGTCACAATACAACGCTTGTCATCAGGCAAATGAGGTCAACCTCAGAAAAAGGAAAGCAAGGCAGCAAAGAGACATCTGGGATTTCTGCTCTGAAGCAAACTTGTGCCTTTTGAAATATCATACCAAAATCATAGCTCCCTGGCAACGCACCAGATTTCAATCCTTCTTGCATCGACCATGAGTTTCTTTCTGGACAAAATCCTGAAAAATAGAGACACAACCAAAAAAACTCTTCCATAACAACCTCATTTCAAACAAAACTTCTAATAATATATTAGGAACTGGAAGACAGAGTTAGGTAGATGCTTGATTACCAAGTGGATGTTAACATATATGTGGGAATGTAAAATTAAGATTAAAATCAGACCAGCCACGACTTTATTGAATGGCAGAACAGGCTGAAAGTGTTGAGTGACTTCCTCATGTTCCTTGTTAATATGTTTGAATACTCAATATTCTACATTTCCTTTATTTTTGCGGGTGTCTTTATCTGTGGTAGCAGTCCCACTGACTACAGCACGGTTGATGGAAGATGTAGTAAACAACCCTGAATCTGGACACAGTCCACAGAGAACCTGGAGGGACCATTCAAGCAGAAGAATCATTATTTCAGGATCTCAATAGTTTGCCCTCAGTCATTGAAAGCTTTGCGTATTGTTATTCAGTTGTTGTGAATGCTACTGAGGTCCTTTGTTAAACCCTCCTTTTTTTTCCCCTCTATTCTCCATTTTAATGCCAGCAGCTGCATATGCTGTAAATTTAACCATGTTAATATCTTAGGATGGCTTGTGTTTTTTTTTAAACAGATTGTTTGATAAATGAATAGGTATGTTAAATAAAAAAAAATTTGTAGAAATGATGATGTGATTATACTATAATTGATTTCTTTTATAGCTACCTTAACTACCTTGTTGTACTGTAATCTTGAAATCACTCAGTGGTATTTGTTTTAAAACTTTTTTCTGAAACAATAGCTTAATTTTACATTGGATTTCATTGTATGTTTGAGCAGTACAGACAAGAACTGACAGGACTGTACCCTCCCTCTTCCTTTTCCAACTTTTTTAACTGACCACAGAGATATCACTCTGGAAAAAGAGTTTTTAACACCTTGAGTGCTTAAACTCTGGAACAGAAAAAGGCAGACTTTCCGACACTACTTTTTAAAAAAATATTAACAAGATGTGGAGCTGGATGAGCACAACAGGCCGAGCAGCATCAGAGGACCAGGAAAGCTGACATTTCGGGTCTGGAAAATTAGAAGATTTTCCGAAGAAGGGTCCAGACCCAAAACATCAGCTTTCCTGCTCCTCTGATGCTGCCTGCCCTACTATGTTCATCTAGCTCCGCATCTTGTTATCTCAGACTCCAGCATCAGCAGTTCCTACCATCTTGTTTTTTTTAAATAATATGTTTACTTTCCAACACCTTAATGTATTTTCAATAGCATATATAAATTCAAATAACATATGCACATTTGTAAAATGTCCAGGATCTCCATTCCATTCCATTCATTGTTTTCTAAAGTGTTTATTTTTTTTAGAAACATTCAGGGCTTCACAAATGAGTGTAGCCTTATGCTGAAATAATGTCAGTAAAATTAAAGGTAACCATATACATTTTGCAGGATTATTGATCTTTAATCACACTATTCACTTAATGAAGGTATTGCTAGCCAGTCTAGTATTTACGGACTATCCATAATTGGACAGAGGGCAGTTAAGAATCAACTGCATCACTGCAGATCTGGATTCATATGCAAGCCAGGCCACGCAAGGTTGTAGAATTCCTCCTCTAAAGGACTTTATAAAAACTCAACTGGTTTATTACCAATCAGCATTGGTTACATGGTCACATGAGATGAGTGTTTTATTAAGTTCAAATTTCACCATCGCAGAGTGCAATGGAACCCATGTACCTAGAACATTAGCCCAGGGTTCTGGGCTATTAGTCCAGTGACGTTACTACTACGCCATGTACAGAAATGTCCACAATTGACTACCAAGACATTCTGCGGTCTACAGATTTTATCAAATAATGAATTGGAATATTCTGGTCAGAGCTATGTTATTTTAAAGTTGATTTTGTGTTCTGCTCTCAAACACTTAATTTGAATAAGCCTTTCAATATGCGTTTTTACAAGTTAAGTTAGAACTATTATTACTCAGCCACACATAACTTGGTTCTCATTACTCAGTATGGAGACATATTTCCAACTAAATTGAACATTGTACAAAACATTAACTAAGTTTTGATAATGATATAGCTTGAATGAAGGTCAATACTGCTTTGTTACAGATCAGTTTGACTTCTGAAAATAATAATGCTATTTGGGTAGTTACAGTTCTCACATCCATCATACGTATTCATGCTTTTGTCTCTCTATATGCCCAATTTTAATTTATGGCTGTCAATTGTTCAACATGCTGTTGTCTTACTTCAGTATTTACTTAAAGAAATGGAAAATGTAATCCAATTTACAAACACGCTCTGTACAAATAGTTTGCGATGTTTGTTTGCTATGGGCCTATTGTCAAATGTGCCAAAGCACATATCAAAAGCCTGTTGTATGGCAATGCTCACACTGCTCATGGATTAACTTGTTGGAAGATATTTGCCTAGAAATTTGTTTCTAAATTCCCACAGTCCCACTGGTTTATATATAGTGCTCCAGAATCCTTGCTGATGTTAACAGTGGGACTCATTGTATGTATAGTATTGAGCTGCCAAAAGAAAACATGGAATTTGAACATCCATCTTATCAGAAGTTCTCACATTCGTCAGAAGTTTTGTGGTGTCCTTATGACAGGCACAAAAGGAATTATTTTCAAAGCGACTGTCAAGCACGGTATACAACATTCTGATACCTTATAAAATCAAATACCTAATACAGTACTTTAGCCCAGTAGTATTATATTATGACATATTTTGGGAAAGAGATTCCCTGCAGAATGAAGGTTATAAAATAAATATTTATATACAAGAAAAAGGTACATCAAATAAAGTTTGAGAGACATTTATGTCTTGGATAAAAGTTTTATTTTTGAATTTAGCTTTTCCACAAATCTGTCATAGTTTGAAGTTTTGTTCAGTTCTGTTGCACCCCCACACATTAAATATTAATGCATGTGCTCATTAAACATGAAGTCTTCAAACAATGGCACTGTGGATATTTTGTTAACAATACTATTTGCGAACCTAAAATCATGGAGAAGTGTTTTGGTGAGATATTATCTCAGATTGACAAAGCAGCTGAAACGTTGATGTTTAAACGTTGGTTAATTATCCTTACCTGTGGTGTATCAAGTGTTGGATAAAGGACATGTATATGTGCAATGTTGAAGGCAGAAAGAAATTTATTTTGACAAATGTAACATTGTAACATTGAAGATGTTCTATTTGCCGCCTGAGCCTGAGGTCAGCTTTGTGAATAGATCACCCTCGTGTATATAAACAAAAACTCTCTGGTATTCGTTCACATCAGGATTATTAGGGAAACAATTAATTGGTACAATGTGTGATTGATTCATGTCAATTTTACACCCAGAAGACAGGCTAAAAGTCAGCACCTATTAATATATGTAAATTCACAGCAAGGAAATTTTGAAGACCGGGGACAGTCATCCTCCAAATCCTTCAATGTAGTTGCCAATGCCTTCAACCTGAACTGACTTCCTTTTAATGCCTTGAAATGAGCTGAAATTAAGATTGAAGACCTTGATGGCTAAAACACATGGTGATCTTGAGTTTAATGGCCTTGGCTCCCACCTGAAAATAGTTTTTTTTTGTTGTTCCACTTCTGCCAAAAGGATATAGAGTTGTTGTTGGACTGGGATGGATAAGGTCAGAAATCACAGGACACCTGGTTATAGCCCAACAGGTTTATTTGAAAACACATGCTTTTTGAGCATACCCCCTTCGTTGCCTGAAGGGACGTTTACAGAAATGAATACATGAGCTCTTAATGTTTGGTAAGCTAAACGACCAGGGTCGTTAAAAGAAAGGACAAACATGGGGCACCTCAAAATGGCTGAAGCTGAGGCATTATACTGTCATTCCATCTAAAGATGACCCAAAGGGCTGTCTACTTCTTGTCACCTTTAGACAAATGGAAACTTCAAGACTTATTTTGCTAAAATGAGTGTGAATGCTTTTATAATTACCTTATAATGGATACACAAATTGGGGGGGGGGGGGAGGGGGGTCGGGCGGCGGTGGTCATAGGGGAGTAAGGCCACACTATTAGCTTAATAACTTTCCAATTAGCCCTTCACCGCCTGAAACACATCTTGCCATATAACTAAAATTGGAAGCACTTGAATTCCTTGAATATAAAATTCTGTGATTCTGGCAGAGACAGAGACAACTCGACATCCCTATCCACAACCCTTAGTGCAGTGGCCTGTATAGTTTTGAGGGTCCCTTAGGGACTAGCCTAGCCATACAAACCCAGTAGTCTGAATGATCAAACTGCACCTGTTCTTGGCTGATCGCTGACTGGCTCATGCAGGTTCGACAGGTAATACAGATCTTGCTGGATAGTAACCTCATTGAGCCTAGCCAGTAAAGATGGAACTCTCCAGTTGTGTTTGTCCCATGGCCAGACAGATCTAAATGGTTTTGCACCAATTATTAGAATGTCAACACATTGTAGCCAGAACAGAAGAAGAGTCATACTTCACTCAACATTAACTCTGTTTCTCTCTCCACCAATTCTTTCAGACCTGCTGAGTCTCTGCAGAACTCTCTATGTAAATTAGTCGGTTGTCCTGGAGTAAACTGTGGAAATGGGTGACAAGTCCAGCAGCGACTCACTCTTACATTTCACAAAGGCAATGTTGTGAGATTTTTCACTACGCAGTTGCACATTTCCAATTGACAGTGATTATTGCTTGTTAAACACCATATTAACATCACAATGTAAAGGCTCTTATCTTACCAATTCACCAAACAGCTCAACATTTGGAAAACTCAACAAGGTAACCAAAGGCTCTGAATGATCTCCATGTTGGAAACCAGGCACCATCCAGGGATAAGCCCTGAGCTCATCGGCTGATCCAGGCTGTAACTCTGGGCTCTTCACTAGCTTTTTTTTTATCATTGAATCATAGAATCCCTTCAGTGTGGAAACAGACACTTTGGCCCAATAAGTCCACAACAAACCTCAGAACATCCCACCAAGACCGATCCCCCATAACCCACCTAATCTCCACCTCCCTGAACACTATGAGAAAATGAGCATGTCCCATCCACCTAATTTGCACATCTTCGGACTGCAGGAGGAAACCAGAGCACTCGGAGGAAACCCACGCAGACACGAGGAGAATGTGCAAACTCCTCACTGACAGTTGCCCAAGGTTGGAATCGAACCTAGGTCCCTGGCGCTGAGTCTCCCTGGATGCTCATATTATCCTTACCTTTCCATTTTGCACTTTGTCCTCTTAGCCAGAGATAACAGATTCATGTTACTGCAGTCATCAGTGAAGGCTATTATTGTCACCTTGGCCAGGGGTTTCCCAACATGATAAGTTGAGGGCAGCCTCAGTTAACAGCCTAGGAACTGCTTGGAGTCATCAGAGTCGTGATTCTCTGTTCATAAGGTGTGAGAGCTGAATACTGGGCAGAGCACCACATGATAAGCGCAATCAGGTCAGTATAAATCACTGAAAAGAGGAGAACAATTTCATTAGGTCCCTCACCTTAGAACATAGAACATAGAACATTACAGCACAGTACAGGCCCTTCAGCCCTCGATGTTGTGCCGACCTGTCATACCGATCTCAAGCCCATCTAACTTACACTATTCCATGTACGTCCATATGCTTATCCAATGACGACTTAAATGTACCTAAAGTTGGCAAATCTACTACCGTTGCAGGCAAAATGTTCCATTCCCTTACTACTCTCTGAGTAAAGAAACCGTCTCTGCCATCTGTCCGATATCTTTCACCCCTCAATTTAAAGCTATGCCCCCTTGTGCTTGCGGTCACCATCCGAGGAAAAAGGCACTCCCTAACCACCCTATCTAACGCTCTGATTATTTTATATGCCTCAATTAAGCCACCTCTCAACCTTCTTCTCTCTAACGAAAACAGCGTCAAGTCCCTCAGCCTTTCCTCGGAAGACCTTCCCTCCATACCAGGCAACATCCTAGTAAATCTCCTCT
The DNA here is from genome assembly GCF_030684315.1 of Stegostoma tigrinum. NCBI lineage: Eukaryota > Metazoa > Chordata > Chondrichthyes > Orectolobiformes > Stegostomatidae > Stegostoma > Stegostoma tigrinum. The sequence continues at coordinate 56,522,938 of NC_081368.1, read as the reverse complement.
GCACCATTTCCAAAGCTTCCACATCCTTCTTATAATGCGGTGACCAGAAATGTACGCAATACTCCAAGTGCGGCCGCACCAGAGTTTTGCAGATGCAGCATAACCTCTTGGTTCTGGAACTCGATCCCTCTATTAATAAAAGCTAAAACACTGTGTGCCTTCTTAACAGCCCTGTCAACCTGGGTGGCAACTTTCAAGGATCTGTGTACATGGACACCGAGATCTCTCTGCTCATCTACACTACCAAGAATCTTACCATTAGCCCAGTACTTTGCCTTCTGGTTACTCCTACCAAAGTGCATCACCTCATACTTGTCTGCAATAAACTCCATTTGCCACCTCTCAGCCCAGCTCTGCAGCTTATCTATGTCTCTCTGCAACCTACAGCATCCTTCGTCACTATCCACAACTCCACCCACCACCAGTGTCGTCTGCAAATTTACCAACCCATCCTTCTACGCCCTTATCCAGGTCATTTATAAAAATGACAAAAAGCAGTGGACCCAACACCGACCCTTGCGGTACACCACTAGTAACTGGTCTCCAGGATGAACATTTCCCATCAACTACCACCCTCTGTCTTCTTTCAGCAAGCCAATTTCCGATCCAAACTGCTATATCTCCCACAATCCCATTCCTTTGCATTTTGTACAATAGCCTACTGTGGGGAACCTTATCGAACACCTTGCTGAAATCCATATACACCACACCAACCGGTTTACTCTCATCTACCTGTTTGGTCACCTTCTCAAAGAACTCAATAAGGTTTGTGAGGCATGACCTTCCCTTCACAAAGCCGTGCTGACCATCCCTAATCAATTTATTCTTTTCTGGATGATTATAAATCCTATCCCTTATAACCTTTTCCAACACTTTACCAACAACTGAGGTAAGGCTCACTGGTCTATAATTACCAGGGTTGTCTCTACTCCCCTTCCTGAACAGAGGAACCACATTTGCTATCCTCCAGTCATCTGGCACTATTCCTGTAGACAATGACGAGTTAAAGATCAGTGCCAAACGCTCGGCAATCTCCTCCCTGGCTTCCCAGAGGGTCATAGGATAAATCCCATCCGGCCCAGGGGACTTATCAATCTTCAGCCTCTGTAGGATTTCTAATACCTCTTCCTTGTGAACCTCAATCCCACCTAGTCTTGTAGCCTGTATCTCAGTATTCTCCTCGACAACATTGTTGTTTTCTAGACTGAATACTGTCGAAAAATATTCATTTAGTGCTTCCCCTATCTCCTCTGACTCCACACACAACTTCCCACTACTATCCTTGATTGGGCCTAATCTTACTTTCGTCATTCTTTTATTCCTTAAATATCTATCGAAAGCCTTAGGTCCTACCTTATCTTTGTCCTATCTGCCAACAAGTTCTCATGTCTCTTCCTGGCTCTTCTGAGCTCTCTCTTTAGGTTTTTCAGGAAACCTTGTTTCCTCTGGCAGCGCAGAAGCCAGAGAATGCTGGCAGCAAGAGATTGTACTTTTTTTTCATTCTGGTAATGAGAAAAACCTAAAGACAGCATCACTTTCTAATGTGTGAAATATAACAGCAGTGCAGCTTAGACAGGGCAGAAACTTAAAATCCATGCCCGCCAATCTGAAAAATAATTTTATTTTTAATTTTGGACTGAAGATGGTAAACATGCTGTGATTTAAAATTGTTTTTTGTACGGATGAACAGCTGGCTATTAGTACATAAATTAACATTTTAATAGATCAGTCACCACGTTAATTTCTTCCAGTCACTCGCATTGATATGAGAAAATGAGGACCATGTCACCTGAGCCAATCTAACTAGCTAAGGTAATTGAATTCAGGAATAACTCTTCACTTACTCCTAAAAATACACCAATTCAAGTACAAAATGGTTCCAAATGACAAATCTAACCGTATTAAATAAACATTTAGAGGCGCAAAGCGGTAACTCAAAAATGGCCATCTCACAACACCATCCTTCCCACGTTAATAATTCATGAAATCCCCTCTTAAGAGCACAGTTAGAACTCCTGAATCTTTTCAAATATTCAAAATTAGTTTCAAGTTGTTTGACCAGTGACAGAAGTTGTAAAAACATGGTAGTCCCAAACCTTGCTCTGTCTTACAGAATGAAGATTTTAGGGAGAGAATGAGGAAATATAACATTACTTGTATATTGAGAGAAAGATGAGCTTTACCAAAGCTACAACTTTACTATGCTTAGACCATCAAAACACATGTGCATGCTTTGTCAATGACACACTCTGTTATCTATGGCATCAACAGTGCGTTCAGGTTTTTCAGTGCTGACTGGAGTCCAGTACTGAAAGAATGTTATTTTTGGTTTATTGTCCTATGAGATGATTGGGGCTACTGTTGTTGAGGAAACAATCAGCCTGTTATCTCGACTTGCAACAGCATTTTTTTTGTGTGTGAGTCTAGTCTCAAATTGCTTTGCACTGCGGCCTGGCAGATCACACATCCTGGGAATAAATTTGAAATTTGAACAATGACCCACTTGGCCTTTACGCAACAATCTGTGTTTGGGCTTCTGGAGAAATTATGATTTATTTTAGGCCATGATTGCTTTTTACCAGTGGAAACTCAAAAGAAAGTCACTTGCTGTAGCCCTGTTATTAATATCCTATATCCTTTTGCACCTGGTGTAATATAAATCATAGTTCCGTTAGATGATAGATTGGCAGCTGAGGTGAGATAGCTTATATATCCATAAGTATTCGTAGTGTTTTGACCTTCCTATCAAAATAGTTCTTGAAGAACCTAAAAAAGCTTAAAATTGAAACCGTTGACAATGGGAGAGGTGAAGAAATGCAATGTTATGATTAAGGTGTAGAAAATTATCAAGTCTTTCTTGTTCCAAAATCTTCCCTTCCATTGTAATTATTTGGACCTTTTGGTATCATTAAGAACTTGATTCACTGATTTGGATGGGTCAGTCACTGGTCTCAAACATTAGTCCTGCCAGAATTTGTGGGATTGTTGGATGGTCAGTTTCATACAGCTACAGTTCATCTCCTGCTTCTCAGGGGCTTCCATTCCATTTAAGCAAAAAAAAAGAGAGATCCTCTCCAGAATTCTGCAAGACCAAGGCTGTTGGCTTACAATATTTGGTAATACGGTTTAACATTTGATACACTGTTAAGAGGACTCTGAAATAGAGACCAAAAAATCTGCAGATACTGGAATTCAAGATAGACAAACAGGAGGCTGGAAAATCACGGAAAATATCTGGAGAAAAGGAGAAATCAATGTTTTGGGTATTACCCTTCTTCAGAACTGATATAGAGGGAGACTGAAATCTTCAGCTACCACGGATGAACATGGCAAAGTTAAGATAGTAAAATGATTTGGCAGTTCAATCCACCAGCCCTTGTAAAATAAAGTCCAGAAAGTGATTTAAGCTCTGCCTTTGTTTCTTGGTCTTAGTTCAATCTTAGTCCAAAGCATTCAAGTAAATTTACAGCTGAGACTATAAAAGAGGAGCTTAGTGCTAATTAATTCAGACAAGGTTAATTTGCAAATCAATTTAGCCCATAATGAGGAGAAAGTCTTATATTTAGGATTTTTCATGCAAATATTAATAGAACATGAATGGTTCTCAGTATAAAAATTTATATTTTGTTCGTTCTTGCAGTTTAGTTTGAGCTTTTCTAGTGGAAAGTAATTGGAAGAGCTCTGGAATATTTTTGGATTGTTTCATTGAGGAGCCCCTGAATTTGGCAGGGAGTGCAGGAAAATCCTTGATGACCAAGCCAGAGGGTTAAGTAAGCTGCGCACATCAAGGAGGCGTTAAGTGTGGGATCAGTAGCGACACTGCCTCTGAGCCCACATGACCCCGTGGAAATGGAGTGGAGCCTGTAGACAAAGTTAAGGCCTGTGCCACTTTTTATTTTCAACTAGTTTTAGCTGGATGTCTCCATTCTATCTGACAGTTATGGAAGGCTAGGTGGCAGGGCAGACAATGCATTCATATCTTAATATACATGTGTTTTATCACTCTCCTGTAACACATCCAATCCATGGCCTTGTCTAAGGTCCCTGATGTAAGATTCATCAGTGTCTGCGCCATCTAGCGAGCCAGCAGTAATTTGCTCTTTTGTTAAGATGATGTTTTATATTTAATATTTCTTGTAAGACATGGGTTTCCGAAAAGAAAGCCCCCTATGTACATTCAGGAAACAAAAAACTTATTTGCTCTGGCTGAAAGAACAGCAGAAGATTCTGAGCAAGCTGTGATAGTTCTGAACTCTTACAATCATGCGGGAGTAGTGACTTGACCATTTGGACCAGAGCATCAGAACAACAAGACCTGAAAATCCTACGTGTTTATCACTTTTTATTCAAGAATTACTCATTGTGTGTGTGTGTGTGTGTGTCTGTGTGTGTGTGTGTGTGTGTGTGTGTGTGTGTGTGTGTGTGTGTGTGTGTGTGTGTGTGTGTGTGTGTGTGTGTGTGGTTTTCAGGATATTTCTAGGCATAAGCATTTGTACTTCTCTGCTACTGACTGACTATTTTAACCATTATTTGCATTTTATTTAAGATTTTTTATTAGGAAACCTAGCTGAGATTTTGTTTTTTTGTTGAAAACTCCATATAGATAAGACATTTAAAGTAGACATTTAGGAATAGGCTTTTTTTTTAAGAAAGGTATGTCACACCCCACAGAATAGTGGGTCTAAAACAGTGGTTTACTCCTTCAGTCATAATACTTTCCCCATGGCATGACTGAAGGTCACTTCTGTCCAGGAACTCGCTACAATCCCAATTTAGTTCTAAACTGCAAAGCATGAGCGTCTGAACCATTAGGTGCTAGTGTCAGACCAAGTAAAGTGGACGATTTCACCAGTGTTTACCTGTTGCTTGTTTGGATTCTCTGAAGGCAGAACAAACAGCATTTCTTTGGTGTTTGAAATTAAGAAGTTGGAAGAGGAAGGTTGGTTAAGAAGGAATTGAGTTGGGATAGGAAGCAGAAAGGCTATGAAAACAATATCACCACTTGTCATGCCAGATAGCAGAATGATGGTAACCTCTGTTGTATTAAAGGCTCTCTTGTGGTCCACTGATAGTGTCTCTATCCCTGGAACTGGAGGCCTGCTTTCAAGTCCCGCATGCTCTAGGGGTGTATTATAGCATCTCTAAACAGGTTGATTAGGAAAATATATTTTTAAAAAAACTTATATTTCATGGTTTAGAAACCTTTAAGAGAAGCAATATGTCAGTCTGCCTTTAAGGGGATATGTTTATAATATCATTGTTTAATCTTTCGATGTTGCCTAAAGTTATCAAGATTTCTTGCTCCATCTCAGCTAGGAAACACTTTAAGCATGTTGTACAAATAGTATATGTGCTGTCAAACTCAAAAACTTAATGTTATTCCTGACACTGATGTGCTCATGAATGTAAAGTTTGTATATCATAGCTATCCATAATGAAATTATTTTGGATTTTTCTTACCATGATATTTATATCTTATTTATTACATTTAAGAAGGATAAAACAAGCATTGTCGCATCGGGTAATATGCACTGCTGGGGGCAAAGCCTACATCATGGTCAGTAGTGGTGGTCATCCGTGGAAAAGACTACAATATCGGTGTTTCAGACATTTAGAAAACAAATGAAAGATCAATTGTGCAATAGCACTGGAGAGCAGAGGATTCAAGCAATCTGCAGGATCAGTTTCTGTGAGTACAGACAGCTAACTGGCCTATGAATAGGGCATTGATTAGACTGAAGACACAGCTAATTTGTTTTTAATTACAATCAAAGCTAATTTCTAAGAGATGCTTTCAAAAATTAAAAAAAGTATATAAATCAAAGCAAAACTAAAGGACACACGGCATTCTCTGGATGCATCACAAAGACCCAGGTACATACCTTTTACAGACGGAGGATCTTTTCCTTTTAGTTCAAAAAATCCTGTCATCTGTGAAAGGCAACTATTGCAATATCGAGTGTCAGACTTCAGCTCTGATACATAGCATTATACAGTTTCACACATTTTTATTTAGTAAGAAATTCATCATTGATACAGATCTTAAGCTCCTAGAAATAATGTCTCAAACTGCTAACAAGTGCCTTACCATGTTTGCACTGCCTGCTTGGGAAGGTGCAAGGATATGACTCTAAGCTGAGATATAAACTAAATACCAAGGTGATTGAATCTGACGTGCGGAGAAGATTATCCATCCCACACAAAGACCAATATATTACTCTTAATTTACACATCTTTTTTCTAGATTACAAAGTTAAAGATGTTCTCAAGGTTGATCTGTTATGCTTTGGCCAGCCCAATCAGTAACTGTTGCGGATGAACAACTACAAGAGTTTCAGAAAATCGCTATAAATTGATCGACTGGCAGTAGTTACTAAATACCTGAGAAGATTAATTGATTTTGCTCATTCAACAAGCAACTCGGTTTATCACAACAACTCATTTTCAAGGGAAAACAAGTCCGAATATCAAGAACATTATGCTTAGATATCACGTCCACATTACATCCAGGATACATGGGTGGTATTGAACACAAAAGGCAGCTGACATGTGAATTGGTATACCAGAGCAGGATGAATCAGAACAGTTATTGACATAGAAATGCATCTGAAGCATGCCAAACAGTGCTGGAGAGAGTCCCTACACCTACATGATGTTTCATCCATTCTGTCCACAAAAGTAGAAATAAAACTACTCACAATGCATTGGGGAGAATCCTTGTGTCTGATTTGCTTTTCCAAATTCCCCCATTGTTTGATGACTGAGTAGCACCAAGCATGGCCATTGTTAGCACGATGAGCGCTGCTTTCAGCTTGTTCAGTCTCCTGGAAAAGAATGCCTGATAACAGGTCAAAATACATTGCCGAACCATTTGAAATTATCTGTACCAAGTGTGAATGAACCATATCACATTGTTATCCCACTATCCATGCTCAAACAAACGGTCTAACAAAACAAATTGAGTACTATCAAATCAACAATCTTTATGGTTTGAGCAACAAAACAAGATTTTTATATTGCATTGCTGCACTTTGCACACCGATAGAAAAAGGATCACTATTCCCAGCACAATATATGTTCTGAAGGACAGTGAGAATGACTTTACCTCGTAGCCAGCTTTTAAACCATTTTGAGATGGAACATTCTTCTAAGGCAGCAAAACAGGCACGAAGAAATGCATAGTGAGCAAGCAGATGAAGCACTACCAAAACTCTGCGAACTGGGTGGAATGCAAGCGTACCTACACCAGGAGTCAAAAGCCACATTAAGGTGGGAATTGAACAGGGCTACAAGACAGATGCAATCAACTTCAATGTTCTCAAGAATGTGTTTGCAACTGACTCGCTAATACCTGCCCACAAGATCCTGACAACTTTGTCCTCGTTAACTCTCTCCGGCTAATACTCAGAAGATGCCAGTGTCTTCCTTCCCCATTGTTCTGTTCTGGTTCCAGTTTTATGTACCACTTCGATGGTTTTTGAAACACTATGGTGGGGTGATGTTCTGACCATACCAACGCCTTCTTCACATTATAGAAATTTAAACTAATGCTCCAGTGAATAGCTGAGGTCTGCATAGACAGAGAGACTGTCTTTCCACAAGATGTTAAACCAAGGCCAAAATATCCTTCCTGTTGAATGTAAAAGATCCTAGAGCATTATTTTATAGATGAATGTCGAAGTTTTCTTAGTGACCTGTTGAATATTTAGCCATCAATCAGCATCACATTATCTGGTCTTTGTGGTATTACTGTTTGCCAGAGCCTGCTGAATATAGAGTTTAGTAGCTTTGTTTCATGTCTTTCAACAGCAAGTGATAGCTACAAAAGTATTTAATTAACCATGAAGAGTTTTAAAATAATTCATGCTGCTTTATACATTTGCTTCTTACCCTTTCCACCCTCCCAGAGTGGGAACATAGCAGGAAATACAGCACCATGACTTCAGGCTGCCATTAGGCCATTCCCAATAGAAGGAATGATTTCACATCTCTAACAGTTTACCTCGAGGACAATAATTCCTTCAGGATCAATCCTTATTAAAACTAATATGGGTAATTTTCATTTTGGCTAATGGCATAAAATGGGTGATCATAATTTTCAAAGGGGATGTGTAGTGGCAGGTTTAATCAAAATTGCCAATTTTATACAATCGCTGCAAGGCAAAATCAATTTAATTTTGTCCAAACTCAACTATCTTCTAAGGTTTATGACATCGGATATGTCGCGAGATTCTAACATTATTTGTCTCCCAAGGTCAGGGATACACTCCAGCATGGAATACTTTTGAATGACTTCCCTTTGATTCCTAATAAAGAGCACACATTAAGAGTAGCTTACTGAGGGGTCATAAGTCAAGCTCTCTCGGCAGCAAAGCTATGCAAACTGCTTCTCCTCTGTGTTGAAATCTCGGCCAGCATTGCCCAAAATAGGTCATTATGCACAGCAGACTGCAGGTAGATTTGCTTATTGGTACAGCAATCCAACCAGTTTCGAACTTCATATGACACATGATTAACAGACTGTCAGTGAAATTCACTGAAGAGAAAAGGGTTTTATTTCATTCTGGAGTCAGGTCAGGCCTTAATATTTACAGTGAGCAAGTTTAATGTAGTACAAAGTGGGAACCATTTCTCAACAGTGTGAAGCTTTTGAATCACCTTAAAAATTATTAATTAATCTATAGAATCAAATCAGCCTTAGGTGCTGAGCAGTATGCAAGATCTTTTATTAAAAACAGCTGGGAACCACTTTTAATATGTATTGCAGCTATTAAAAAAATAAAAGCCGTACTTACAAAGAAACAAGGTTAAATTGGGATCAGTCCATCTACAGTAACTATAGCCTTCACTATACCTTCTAATCATAAAAAGGTCTGCATATTTTGTTGGAACATTATGAACCATGCAGGCATAGCAGCATGGAACCTTTTTAAATGAGTCAATTTTACACATGTAAGGTTTGCACATTACCATTTAATCCTTAGCTGAAGCAAATCAGGTGAAAAGTGATTCAAGAGATCCTTAATTGCTGATTCAGTCAAATGATAACAGCCTCATTATATACTCAGATATTCTGCAGATGTTAAAGGCTGCAATATATAGTTAACACATGCCATATTTTTTTCATATTACAGTATACTTCCTATGCTAAGATTTCATTGAAAAACTATCATGTGACTGTGGAGAAAAGCTACATCTCAGTTAAAGTTTGGTCTGAACAGTTGTTATCTTTACTTAATTTCCCTCATTTTGTTGTGGTGAGCTGATCCATCACGATTTTGAACACTTCTTCATGAAACAGTGCAGCACAAAATTCTGTTTTCAGACAATCTACTTAGTATCCCCTGTATACTGACCAGGTTTGAATGCAGAGTCACTTAGGGACGCTCTTGCATTAATCAGCCATATAGTCCCTGGGTGAAGGTCTGAATTAATTACCATTCCAGTTGGGATTTTCCCACATGGTTATATTCCTGGGTGAGGAGGGATGAACAGGCTTCCCTCTTTTACTCAATGCCTCCTTTGGTTGATTACACTAATATTCACTTGACCAGGATCCATTCCCTCATCGATACCACTCCTGGCCCAAACATTTTTAAAAGAAACCAAGTTAACCAGCTTTCTTGAGTGAGTGTGTTTCACTTGATTCTAAAATATGAAATGGTAATAAAATGCAACACATGTACTCAAAGATTAACAAGGAAAGCTGAGTTCACAAAACAAGGTTTAGGAAGAACACAAAGTGATCTTTGACTTGTCTGTGGGGAATAGATTGTGAAACCTGACAACTGTTTTGGTGGGTGATTTGAAAATTGTTTTGGGGATTTTTGGTTCTGCAGTTGGCTGAAATAAGTTTATCCAGTTTCCTTCAACAGTCACTTTGCCAGCTTTTCTTTTTAGCCATCGAAATGAAACATTTTATTCCTTTTTTCCTGCACATGCATGGGTGTTTAGTGGAATTTCACAGTGTGTCTTTTAGCAGCACATTTCAATACAGTGGGATTCAAATCACAGGCTAAGATGCTAGTGCACTGACTGTTTAGCACACGACTACTCAGACTAAAGGCTGCGATTGAGTTTTTAGTCCTCTTTCCTGCTTGTTTCTGGAAGAGTAAAACATAAATATGTCTTTCACTCAGAACTGCTTCATCTCACTTCATACCATAGCCACAATCAGGGAGACAACTCACAAGAATTCTCAGTTCAGTTTACTGAATATCGTCTCTCCCTTTGAAGCATTGATAGCAGAGCTGGTCAGTTCCTCAGCAAATTGAAAGTGTAGAAATTGGTGCACCATGTCAGCAGAAACAAGCAGCTTTAGCGTCTCAATCTGTCAGTTCAATCCTACACCTCAAGGGAATTGTCAGCGAGAAAGTATGTGTTTATTAGTTCATTTTGCAATGGAGAGATAGGTGTTATGCTCAGAAGCCATGTCCTCCCCAAAAATAATCTGTGTGTCTGCTTGTTTTGGACAAATAGAGTCCCATTGTTTAACCTGATTGAGAAGTCACTCTGTCATGCCATTTGGGAAAACTGGTCTACTTTCTTGCCCAAGTATTGTTTTTTATAACTGTGAGAGACAGAACTTGAATCTGGAATCTCTGATTCAAAGCGTAAGGGCACCAAATGTTGCCAATCAGTCTGTTCAGGGTAGTTCTTACCATCTTTGAAGCAGGTGGGATCTGAAACTGGGACTCCTAGTCCAGAGTAGGAACATGTCCACTGCACCACAAAAGCCCATAACATTATTTTATTTTATTTTTAATTTAACCTATTTTCCTAATCAACCTGTTCAGAAATGTTGTTAAACGCCTCTGGAGCAAGTGAGACTTGAGTCCAGGCATCTCAGTCCTGGGGAAGGGACACTACCTATGTGCGACAAGGGGGCCTCCGAGCCCCCTTGAATTAAGGCACTTAAGTGGTCAGTTAAAGGGCCAGTTATGGGCTTTAATTGATGGTGTGTCCAATAAATCCCCAAGGGACCTTTCTAACAAGAAGCGATTTGGTGAGGCGACAGTAAAATCTTAAGTACCTCCCCAGAGCCAACTTACCCAATTTCTTCCCCTTGTCACCTTTGGTGGTGGGAGTTGGGTGGTAAAATTTGGCTCTGTATGTTTACTTGGATGCCACTGTTTAACTGATCCTTCTTTGAATGATTGTCCTGCTTTTAAATGGCAATCTAGCTCCTAAGTATTGTTTTGCTAAATAATAAGCCACCCCAAAAGGGAAGCAATTCCATTGAAATATACAAAGTAAATATTGCTAAAAGTACTTGTCTTTTTTTCAACCACTAGGAATATCGATAAAATATGCACAATCAGTACTGCTGTCTTGTGCAAATGTTAAAATATCTTCATTAAAACTGAAAGGGTATTGATTTTATTTGTGCCAAAAACATTGATTTTGAAGTTGGTTGGTTAGTTATTTCTTTTGAATTACATTGAATTAAATAGTTAAACCCGAGCATGTTTCAGGGCATCTTTGTTGTGGATGATCAATTGATTCATAGGTTTTTGCAAGCAGGTTATTTTCTCTTCGAGGGACCTAAATAGGTTTCAAGACGTATTCAACATTAGTCCTCATCATGAAGAGTTAGTCAGTTACTAGTGAAAAAAATGTTGGAATGCATCACAATTTTTCCATATGGCTGGCCATCCAAGCTAAACTTGCTTGTACTCCCCACTCAGTTAACTCAGAAATGATCAGGGAATGGGATGCTTGTAGGGGAAGGGAAGACTATCGCTCAATTAACAGAGGTGAGCATAGAGATGATGTATTGGCAATGGAGAAATGATAAATTCAGATGCTCATTATGTTACAAACCAGTTCATGTTTTTGTTCATTTGTATGACTTTTTGGTACTTGATTTGTCTTTACATTTAACTATTATGAATGGCCTATTCAATGCTCATTCTTGAATTTCTCCAGTGAAAAATGTGCAACTTAATAGTTTATTCCACAATTAATGTTGAGAAATCTTCAATTTGAAATATTTCAGTTCTTGCAGTATTATTTATACTTCCAGATCAGAGACTTTAGTTAATATTTTACAATCTCTCCAAGTACAGATGAACGAGGAATCTTTGTATATTTGCACTTCATTTAGAAATAAGTTTTCTCATTTAAGATTTTTTTTGGCAACTCATGTATCAGCCCTATTGAGGGAACAAATATTTGACTTGCTCCTAGAACTTTAGAAGTTGGTAAGGAATGTGTAATGGTATTTTGGAGGTAAAACACTTCCTGCCTATGAAGAACGATTTGGATATGTCTCATAACCTCCTACAATGGCACCAATAAGACATTGCGAAGAGACACTGTCAAAAGTATGTTTTAATTTGGGAGGTGGTAACTAAACCAAGTCAATGCAAACAGTAAAAATGTAAAATTGCAAAATAAAAAAATCCTCAGTCTTTACAAGAAATAGCATTGGGCAATGAACAGAAAGAAGTTAATAGACATTTGCATACATTGTTTGAGGCAAGGTTATGCAGAGAAGGACAGGAAAGAGCTGAATAGTAGTCCATTGAAAGATAAAGAACTAGGATGTGACAGTGCAAATAGGACTAATTTATATTTGGACTTTGGACAGATGGAATATTTATCAGAAACAGAAACCAGAGTTTCTGGGAAAGCTCAGCAGGTCTGGCAGCATCTGTGAAGAGAAGTCAGAGTTAACGTTTCAGGTTTGGCGGCCCTTCCTCAGAATTGATGGTAGCCAGGAAAATGTCGGTTTAAACACAGAAGATTTGAGGAGGGTGGTGGATGATGGGGTAAGGAGTAAATGATAGGTAGCAAGAGATCCGAAAGAGAGAGAAGAGCAGTTGGACATACAAATGAGTGAATGGTGATCTGGTTAGGACAGCAAATAGCTGTTAATGGAGACTGTTAATAGCTAACAACAGGTGGTGTGTAATGGCAGACCATGTGATAACAAGGCTGGGTATGTGGAGGAGGGGGTTTAGACATGGGAGAGCTCAGGCCCGAAAATTATCAAATATGATATGAGCCCAGAGGGCTACAAGGTTGCCAAATGGAAAATGAAGAGTCATTCTTCAAACTTTGCACTGAGCTTCACTGGAACAGCAAGCCTGGCACAGATATGCCAGCCAAAAAACAGGATGCTGTCTCCAACACCATTCATGACCTCATCACCTCAGGGTCCTCCCACCCACAGCCTCCAACCTCATTATTCCCCAACCCCGCACGGCCCGTTTCTATCTCATTCCAAAAATCCACAAACCTGCCTGCCCTGGTCGACCCATTGTCTCAGCCTGTTCATGCCCCACCGAACTCATCTCCACCTATCTGGACTCCATTTTCTCCCCTTTGGTCCAGGAACTCCCTACCTACATCCGTGACACCACCCACGCCCTCCACCTCCTCCAGAACTTCCAATTCCCTGGCCCCCAACACCTCATTTTCACCATGGACGTCCAGTCCCTATACACCTGTATTCCGCATGCAGATGGCCTCCAGGCCCTCCGCTTCTTCCTGTCCCGCAGGCCCAACCAGTCCCCCTCCACCGACACTCTCATCCGCCTAGCCGAGCTCGTCCTCACCCTCAACAACTTCTCTTTCGATTCCTCCCACTTCCTACAGACAAAGGAGGTGGCCATGGGTACCCGCATGGTCCCCAGCTATGCCTGCCTCTTTGTAGGTTACGTGGAACAGTCCCTCTTCCGCACCTACACAGGCCCCAAACCCCACCTCTTCCTCCGGTACATTGATGACTGTATCGGCGCCGCCTCTTGCTCCCCAGAGGAACTCGAACAGTTTATCCACTTCACCAACACCTTCCACCCCAATCTTCAGTTCACCTGGGCCATCTCCAACACTTCCCTCACCTTCCTGGACCTCTCAGCCTCCATCTCAGGCAACCAGGTAGTAACTGATGTCCATTCCAAGCCCACCGACTCCCACAGCTACCTAGAATACACCTCCTCCCACCCACCCTCCTGCAAAAATTCCATCTCCTATTCCCAATTCATCCGCCTCCGCCACATCTGCTCCCACGATGAGGCATTCTACTCCCGCACATCCCAGATGTCCAAGTTCTTCAAGGACCCGTAACTTTCCCCCCACAGTGATCGAGAACGCCCTTGACTGCGTCTCCCGCATTTCCCGCAACAGATCCCTCACACCCCGCCCCCGCCACAACCTCCCAAAGAGTATCCCCCACGTTCTCACACACCACCCCACCAATCTCCGGATACAACGCATCATCCTCCGATACTTCCGCCATCTACAGTTCGACCCCACCACCCAAGACATTTTTCCATCCCCACTCTTGTCTGCCTTCCGGAGAGACCACTCTCTCCGTGACTCCCTTGTTCACTCCACACTGCCCTCCAACCCCACCACACCCGGCACCTTCCCCTGCAACTACAGGAAATGCTACACTTGTCCCCACACCTCCTCCCTCACCCCTATCCCAGGCCCCAAGATGACTTTCCATATTAAGCAGAGGTTCACCTGCACATCTGCCAATTTGGTATACTGTATACATTGTACCTGGTGTGGCTTCCTCTACATTGGGGAAACCAAGCGGAGGCTTGGGGACAGCTTTGCAGAACACCTCTGCTCGGTTCGCAATAAACAACTGCACCTCCCAGTCATGAACCATTTTAACTCCCCCTCCCATTCTTTAGATGACATGTCCATCATGGGCCTCCTGCAGTGCCACAATGATGCCACCCGAAGGTTTCAGGAACAGCAACTCATATTCCGCTTCGGAACCCTGCAGCCCAATGGTATCAATGTGGGCTTCACCAGCTTCAAAATCTCCCCTTCCCCTACTGCATCCCTAAACCAGCCCAGTTCATCCCCTCCCCCCACTGCACCACACAACCAGCCCAGCTCTTCCCCTCCACCCACTGCATCCCAAAACCAGCCCAGCCTGTCTCTGCCTCCCCAACCTGTTCTTCCTCTCACCCATCCCTTCCTCCCACCTCACGCCGCACGTCCATTTCCTACCTACTAACTTCATCCCACCTCCTTGACCTGTCCGCCTTCCCTGGACTGACCTATCCCCTCCCTACCTCCCCACCTATACTCTCCTCTCCACCTATCTTCTTTTCTCTCCATCTTCGGTCCGCCTCCCCCTCTCTCCCTATTTATTCCAGAGCCCTCACCCCATCCCCCTCTCTGATGAAGGGTCTAGGCCCGAAACGTCAGCTTTTGTGCTCCTGAGATGCTGCTTGGCCTGCTGTGTTCATCCAGCTCTACACTTTGTTATCTTGGATTGTCCAGCATCTGCAGTTCGCATTATCGCTGTGTTAGAGTGACAGGCAACAAGAATTTCAGGGTCATTTTTTGCTGGCAGAATAGGCATGTTTTGCGAAGCAGTTCTCCAGTCTATGCTTTGTTTTCCCAGTGTAGAGGAGGCCACATCGTGAGCAGTGAATGCACTGGGCTAGATTCTGGAAAGTGCAGTTGAAGTGTTGCTTCACCTGGAAGATATGTTTGGGCCCTTGCATACTAAGGAGGGAGGAGGGAAATGGGCTAGTGTTGCATCTGTGCTGGTTGCAGGGGAAGCTGCTGTGGGGGTGAGGGGTGGGCGGGGGGGCAGGAGTTGGTGTTGGGGTTAAGGGAAGTGTAGACCAGGATGTCCCAGAGAAAGCAGACCCTGCAGAAAGTGGACAATGTAAGGAAGGGTAATAAGTGCCTGGTAGTGGCATTTCACTGGACGTGGCAGAAATGGCGGCTGAGGATCTTCTTCATGTGATGCTGTTGGGATGGTATGTCAGGGCAAGGAGAGCCCCATCGCTGTCGTGGGAGGGTAAGAGTGGGTGACAGCAAAAGTGCAGGACATGGATAGGACTCGGCTGAGAGCCTTGTTGACAATGATGCTGGGAGTCCTCTGTTGAGGAAGGAGGTGGATTTTTCAAAGGCCACTTGTCTAAGTTGGCGTCATTGGAACATATGTGTTGAAGTCGGGGAGACTGGGAGAAAGAAATGGAGTCTTTACAGGAAGCAGGTTATGAGGATGTTCAGTCTAGGTAGCTGTGAGAGTCGGTGGGTTTGTAGTGGATACTAGTAGCCAGTCTATCCCCAGAAATGAAAACAGAGATATTGAGGAAGGGAAGGGAGGAATCAGAGATAGATCAGGTGAAAGTGAGGGCAGGGTTGAAATTGGAAGCAAAATTGATGAGCTTCTCCAATTCCAGATGAGAGTGGGAAGCAGCACTGATGATATCACTGATATATTGAAGGAAGAATTGTGGGTGCAGGCGGGGTTAGGACTGAAACAAGGAATGCCCCACATATCCCACGAAGAGACATGTATAACTGGGGTCCATGCATGTACCCATGGCCACCCCTCTAACCTGAAGAAAATGAGATGAGTTAAAAGAGAAGTTGTTGAGGGTAAGGATGAGCTTCGCCACTCAGAAGAGTGCCCTGGTGAGTGGGGACTGTTCAAGTTTTTGCTCCAGGAAGAAGCAGAGATCTCTAAGACCATTCTGGTGGGGAATGAATGTGGAAAGGGATTTCTTAGACCTCCGGATGCAATGTTGAGGCCAATAATTCTCGGGCCTGTCCTAGCCCCCTACCTTACATACCTAAGTCACATAGTCTGCCATTACACACCAATAATTGTTAGCCATTAACAATCTTCATTCATAGCTATTCACCCTCCTAGCAGATTGCTAACCAATCCTTTGTCTATCCAATTGTTGTTGCCTCTGATTGGGCTCCATCCTGAACTTGTAGACTCCTTACCCCTCCTCCCACATTATCTTCTTCATATAAATTGACATCTTCTGAGTTACCATCACTTCTGAGGAAGGCTCACAGGACCTGAAATGTTAAATCTGATTTCTCTTCACTGGTGCTGCTAGATCTGCTGAGCTTTTCCAGAAACTTCTGTTTTTGTTTCTGATTTATGGCATTCACAGTTCTTTCATTTGTTTATTACTAAGATAATTATTACAAGGTTATGGAATAATTGAGGTCTACGATGTATGCAGGAAATTAGAGGAGTCAAGTCTTGAGGAAATAACACTATGCATGAGTTTCAGAGATAAGTAAGCAAACAATCTTCTGAATGTCCAAACACGTAACTGCTTTAATTGGTTTGTGAAATTCAGCCCAAGTTTGAACATAACTATTAGTGGGGATTCAAGGGACAGATTAAATTATTAAGGATTTAGAGGGAGAACACGAACACACAGGCTGGCAACAGCTCCCCTTTTTATTCCTTGCAACAAAAGCAAGCATGTGTTAAAATGCAGAAATTTAAAATCTGAGAGCAATGTTCACAAGAGAATTTTGGTAGGATGCCACATCAAAGCGGACCGGCACGGTGGCTCAGTGGTTAGCACTGCAGCCTCACAGCACCAGAGACCCGGGTTCAATTCCAGCCTCAGGCGACAGTCTGTGCGGAGTTTGCACATTCTCCCTGTGTCTGTGTGGGTTTCCTTTGGGTGCTCTGGTTTCCTCCCACAGCCCAAAGATGTGCAGGGTAGGTTGATTGGCCATGCTAAATTGCCCATAGTGTTCAGGGGTTATAGGGGGATGGGTCTGGGTGGGATTCTTCAAGGGGCAGTGTGGAGTTGTTGGGCCGAAGGGCCTGTTTCCACACTGTAGGGAATCTAATCTAATCGATTCAAAGGTTACTGCAGAATATAAAAGCTCATGGTATGTGATAACATTAAAGCCATGAGTAGAAGCTGGCAGTTTGTCACAAAACAGTGGATGCATTATGGGTCTTTGTTCAACTGGCAGTACAGGGCGAGTGGAGTATCACAATGATCAGCACTGGAACCTCAACATTTTACAATTTATGTTAAGTGGTCTTAAGTGAAGGGAGTGAAAGCAAGACAGCTAAATTCATAGTTGATGTAAAGATAGATAAAAATGTTTACCTTGATGAAGATGTTTATCAATAGGTTGAGTTGTGAGAATTAAAAAAAAATCTCTTGTAGATGGTGTACTAGGTAAGATATTGCAAAGTTTTTTTTTCACTTTGGCAAGAACAAAAATGAGGACTACTACTTAAGTGATGAATGAATGAGGTATTCCATGATGCAAGGGAATTTAGATGTTTTCTTAGTGCATGAGTTACTGAAGGTACAGCACATACTCAGGAAGGCTAATGGGGTGTTATCCTTATTTTGACAAATTATGGGCAATGCTTCAGTTACACAGGGCTTTGATGAGACTGTACCTTGAATACTGTGTACAGTTTTGGTGTCACTACTTACAGAAAGCCATGAATGGGTAAGACACAGTACAGCAAAGGTTTGCTAGCTCGATACTTGTAATTAGTGGAGTGTTTTAGGATTGGCTGGACAGGCCGGACTTGTTTCCATTGGAGTTCAGAGCACAAAGAGATTTGATTGAAGTGTATAAGGTCCTAACTGGACTTTTCAAAGCAGATATGGAAAAGATGATTCCTTTTGCAGGTCAGTCCAGAATCGGCAGTGCAGATTTTGCCCCCTTTTTGTTAGGGCAGAGCTATAGAAACTTCTTTTCTGAGTTGAAACTCTGACTCAGAAGATGGCAAATGTGGAGTCATTGTTTACTTCACATTCTTGTTCTAAAGTTAGATTCTTGTCAGACATTGGAATCAAAAGTCATCAGGTATAGATGGTAATGTGGAATTTGAAACACAAATAGACCAGCAGTGATCCTATTTCATGGTGATGTAAGCTCAAGGGGACAAAGTTGAATGTTTTCTTGAAAATAAAGGGCAAGTGGATTGATTAGCAGCCAAGAATGCGACTTTAATTCACTGCTGTGGAACTTTGGAATGATTAAACTCAGATGCTGGCTAAAAGTCTGAGTCTAAATTGACTTCACGCCAGATCTCATGAATACTATTTTGATTTTGTGCTTTTCAGTAAAGACCTTCTATTATCTGTTTTCTGTTACATTGTAAGTTAACTGTATAATCACTTCCTAAAGCCACCCATGTCTTCAGAACTAGTTTTGTTAGAAAGAAAAAGTAGAACATACTTGTGATCAAGATCATTTTACTACCTCTCCACTAGAATGTTTTGATTGCCTGATAATTAGTTCAGGATGAGGCAAAGGCATCATGCTGCAGATTCTGAAGCTACCGCTGTGCAACTGTTCTGCCTCAACACTTCTTCTGCTTGTATCCAGTGGGACAAAAGTATATGATTACAATGATCATTTTAATGTTTGCTGAGTGGCCAAGGATGGATGGTTTGCAACACCACCTGCCTCTTACTTCCAAACAAAATCACTGACAATTCAGTGCCAGGAAGTGGAAAATTGGAAAGGAACATTTTACTATTATCCCTGGTGTGAAAAATACATCAGAATTATTTAACAATATTAACTCCAAGTAAAAAAAAATCTTAAAAACAAACCTCCAAGTTAAAAGCCTACAAACTATTGTTTCTGCTAGTGGAATTGTACTGTCAAGAATTTCATGAATGTTTCTATTTATCTAGTATTCTTGCTCCTCTAAACCATGATAGGAGTGCAAAGGATATAATTTTGAAAGTGACAGCCTTATTACATTTATAGAAGTAAGTTTTTTTTTGGAGCTGGCACAGATTTTATTTGAGGACCTTTAAACAAGCATTTCCGCCCTGACTTAAGCGGCTATGATAGATTATTGCAAGCTAAGTACCGGCTGTTGATTCTGGAAGACAGAGATCCATTTTAATTCTAAAGTACACACACATCATACAGTCATTCTCCTCTGGCATTTCACCTAGTGGCATAAAACTCTGTCTCCAGCTTACTGAGTCCTCTTACAGCATGAAGCGCTGAGAGCTGTGCTGCAATGTATCCAAATTGTTTAGTTGGACCCCAGACTCGCACGTGTCTTTGATTGTTGTGTATGTCTGTAGATATCCAGCTGTTATGAAAGTTCTGAGTTCATTGAGTTCTTACTTTGTTAACTTTGCTTACAGATACACTTTTTGTTAATAACTTATTGAAACTTGCTGTGCTGGACTGAGCGTTCAAGAATTATGTCTATTGCTGTTCATATACACCCTTACAAGTTCAAGCTGAACACTGTGGAAGTGATAATCATCCATTATATTAGTTTCAAAATTATGTGGCACTTGGTTCATTCTGTGTGCCATGGGATTATACCCATGATTAATAATCACCTCTAGCTCAAATGCTTATTTACAAATTTGAGATATTCATTTTGCTGCACAAGGAAACTATCTGATGGAAGAATGAATTTTAAAACAGAGAAGGGAATATTTTGTGAGAGATAGTGGGAACTGCAGATGCTGGAGAATCCAAGATAATAAAATGTGAGGCTGGATGAACACAGCAGGCCCAGCAGCATCTCAGGAGCACAAAAGCTGAAGTTTCGGGCCTAGACCCTTCATCAGAGAGGGGTTTGGGGTGAGGGTTCTGGAATAAATAGGGACAGAGGGGGAGGCGGACCGAAGATGGAGAGAAAAGAAGATAGGTGGAGAGAGTATAGGTGGGGAGGTAGGGAGGGGATAGGTCAGTCCAGGGAAGACGGACAGGCCAAGGAGGTGGGATGAGGTTAGTAGGTAGATGGGGGTGCGGCTTGGGGTGGGAGGAAGGGATGGGTGAGAGGAAGAACAGGTTGGGGAGGCAGAGACAGGTTGGACTGGTTTTGGGATGCAGTGGGTGGAGGGGAAGAGCTGGGTTGGTTGTGTGGTGCAGTGGGGGGAGGGGATGAACTGGGCTGGTTTAGGGATGCGGTGGGGGAAGGGGAGATTTTGAAACTGGTGAAGCCCACATTGATACCATTAGGCTGCAGGGTTCCCAGGCAGAATATGAGTTGCTGTTCCTGCAACTTTCGGGTGGCATCATTGTGGCACTGCAGGAGGCCCATGATGGACATGTCATCTAAAGAATGGGAGGGGGAGTGGAAATGGTTTGCGACTGGGAGGTGCAGTTGTTTGTTGCGAACTGAGCGGATATTTTATGCCAGCTCTGTGAAGGAGCTAAACACTTAGTCCTATTTATTTTCTTTTGATTGTTATTTAACAAGTATTTATCTACTTGTCTTTTGAAGTCATTTCTTCTGGTAGGGCATTTGATATCAGGACAATCTTTCAGCATTAAACAAATTCCTTTAGTCTGATGATCTTAAGTTTACCACTTCAAATTTTTGTTTCATAAAATAGCCCAAAGAGGTTCTCCTGTTTAGTTTAATCAATTTGGTGTAATTACCAGCAAATTTAATTTATCCCCTGAACTTTAATATGTGCATAACTATTGAAAGTTTTATGACTTTTTTCCTGAAGGTAATGATTTGGAAATTAGTTAGTTTCAGATTGATTATAAATTAGGAGAAGAGAGAGGTCATATTTTACTTTTCACTTGATCACTGAAGTAAAATATGTGGACAGATCATCCACACTTTACATTTCTGCTGTAGAGATATCCTGAAAGTTATGACAGCACAGTTTGGTTACATTTTGGATAGAATATATGTGATAAAATTCAAATGCAGAGAGGAATGAGTTAAGTG
The DNA here is from genome assembly GCF_030684315.1 of Stegostoma tigrinum. NCBI lineage: Eukaryota > Metazoa > Chordata > Chondrichthyes > Orectolobiformes > Stegostomatidae > Stegostoma > Stegostoma tigrinum. Next base: position 56,501,490 of record NC_081368.1, on the reverse strand, counting down.
GAAAAGCAGATATAATTTTCAAGGACCTTTTCCATTCCTTTGATTAATTAAAGAAGAAATTTTCTTCCCCACGCTTCGAACATTGCCATTAATTTTGCATATCTTGTATTTTGAAATTAAATCATTATTTCCCATTCTTTTATAATTGAATATGCAACAATTAATTTTGGATGAAAGATCTCAACATAAATTAATTTCTGAAAATATGCAAAGCTGAGAAAATCACCTAATTACGGTCCTTACACTTTGAGAAGATGATTTTAATTGTGTTATTCATTAACAAAATTGGAGCAGTATTTAGTGAAGATCTTAAAAATTACATTATCAGATAAGTTTTAAAGTGAATGTTGCCTTCTTGAGAATGATTGGATTAGAAATGAACAATTGTTATTTAATTGGTTCTTGAATGCGTGTCTCTTGTGGTAGTTAATAAATTTTATGTGCTCCTCAAATAAAAAGGGGACTATTTAAAAATTTCCACAGGAAATAATTGGATCTCCAGAACAGGGGAAATTACATGTACGTTACACAGGTTACATCACAGTTGATCAGTCTGTATGCAGTAAAGGTCCCTGGCAATGAACAGTCACCCAATTACAAATGTTATATAACTGTAGTCAAATTACTTTCTTTAAACCTCTTCACTCAAGAAAACAACTCCTGAAATTGGTGAAAAAAAGTTTTTTTTCGCTCATTTTTGGAAGGAGTGTAATGGATTGGCACAAGTATTGGACTATGTCAATGATTTGATCATTATTTTAAATTAGAGAATGCTTTGATTTTTGTATGCCATTCCCACTGGATGGTCAAACACGCCATTAGGAATAAATAATGAACTTAAAAGAAGGAAAGTACAAATTTATATGACAACAATTGCAGTTACATAATAAAAGCAAAGTACTACACATGCTGGAGTTGAAAATGAAAACAAAGTGCTAGAGAGGCTCAACAGTCCTGCAGACATCTGTGATGCAGAAACTGATTTAAAATTTGTGCGCTCTATAACAATACTTTCACAATTCACTGGGGTACAGCAGTAGAAATGAAGCCTTGATCTTTATGGAGTCATTAAAAAAAGAAATTTGACATCTAAAACAAGTACACAAAATTCCTTGATTTCTTATTTTCACAGACAGATTGGTCAAATTAAGGTTTCTGTACCAACAAGAATTATCATTTATGAAAACAATTAGACCTTAACTGTAGTTAAACAGTTATTGAGCATCGATATATAACTCTCCCAATTAAAAGTTTAATATACACATAGATACATACATACACACATAGCCTTTCTGATCAAAAGGTTTCTTCTGAGCCTCCCTTTTCCAAAGGGCTTCGATTAGTTTGCAACAGTCACAGAGTAGTTGGTTTTCTTATGAAAGTTCTCTGACTAATCAATTAAAATGTCACAATTACATCAAAAACTAGTAAAAGTAAAGATAAACTGCTTTTCTTCAATTTAAAGTAAGATTCAAGTACCCCGAACAGAGAAATGGCTCTTGTGCTGGTGGAGATCTGATCTCTGTATCCTAGTTATACAAGAACCAATCACATGGTTGTTGTCAGGCAAAAGACTTTGTTGTCAATAATGGGCCACTTGTCCATAGGCTAGTCAACTACTTGTTGCCAATCCGAGCTCAATCTGAAAACAGCTTCTGTGCTCCGGAGATGATGGGAACAGCAGATGCTGGAGAATCCAAGATAACAAGGTGTGGAGCTGAATGAACACAGCAGGCCATCAGCATCTCAGGAGCACAAAAGCTGACGTTTCGGGCCTAGACCCTTCATCAGAGAGGGGGATGGGGAGAGAGTTCTGGAATAAATAGGGAGAGAGGGGGAGGCGGACCAAAGATGGAGAGAAAAGATGATAGGTGGAGAGGAGAGTATAGGTGGGGAGGTAGGGAGGGGATAGGTCAGCCCAGGGAAGGCGGACAGGTCAAGGAAATGGAATGAGGTTAGTAGGTAGGAAATGGAGGTGCGGCTTGAGGTGGGAGGAAGGGATGGGTGAGAGGAAGAACAGGTTAGGGAGGCAGAGACAGGCTGGGCTGGTTGTGTGATGCAGTGGGGGGAGGGGAGATTTTGAAGCTGGTGAAGTCCACATTGATACCATTGGGCTGCAGGGTTCCCAATTGGAATATGAGTTGCTGTTCCTGCAACCTTCGGGTGGCATCCTTGTGGCACTGCAGGAGGCCCATGATGGACATGTCATCTGAAGAAACCAAGCGGTGGCTTGGGGGCCACTTTGCAGAACACCTCCACTCGGTTCGCAATAAACAACTGCACCTCCCAGTCGCAAACCATTTTAACTCCCCCCTCCCATTCTTCAGACGACATGTCCATCATGGGCCTCCTGCAGTGCCACAAGGATGCCACGCGAAGGTTGCATGAACAGCAACTCATATTCCGCTTGGGAACCCTGCAGCCCAATGGTATCAATGTGGACTTCACCAGCTTCAAAATCTCCCCCTCCCCCACCGCATCCCACAACCAGCCCAGTTCGTCCCCACTCCCCACTGCATCACACAACCAGCCCAGCTCATCCCCTCCCCCTACTGCATCCCAAAACCAGCCCAGCCTGTCTCTGCCTCCCTAACCTGTTCTTCCTCTCACCCATCCCATCCTCCCACCTCAAGCCGCACCTCCATTTCCTACCTACGAATCTCATCCCACCTCCTTGACCTGTCCACCTTCCCTGGACTGACCTATCCCCTCCCTACCTCCCCACCTGTACTCTCCTCTCCACCTATCTTCTTTTCTCTCCATCTTAGGTCCGTCTCCCCCTCTTTCCCTATTTATTCCAGAACCCTCTCCCCATCCCCCTCTCTGATGAAGGGTCTAGGCCCGAAACGTCAGCTTTTGTGCTCCTGAGATGCTGCTTGGCCTTCTCTGCTCCTGTTCATCTGCAAATGAATCACCAATTAGAGACTTCATACAAACACACAAGAAAACGTGGAGCTGCAGACAGATTTGTCAGGAATATTGAGTAACCTAAGACACAGGCTGCAGTCCTGCAGCAACACACTGAGCTTGGTAGAAAAATGTGAATCCTTAATCTTGATATTGCAAAGAAAATGGCTTGCTCAACGTCTCGCATGATGCTCGCTAATTTCTCACCATAGCCCATGTCATTCAGAGCCTTAGAAGTCTCCACATCTGGGCTCAATGATGAAACAATCCTGATTTATCATAAAAAAACCCTACTAATGTCATTTCAGGAAGAAAATCTGCTGTCCATATCCAGTCTAGCCTACACGTGACTTCAGACTGAATCAATGGAGGTTATCTCTTAACTGAATTTGAAATGGCCTAGCAGGGCATTTAGCTCAAGGGCATCAACTGTTGATCTTTCCAGGAATATACACATTGCACTTGAGGATAAAAATGCATGTTTTTATGAGTGTTGGGTTCAGAGGCAGTTTCTATCTGAAATGTATACATTAGAAATTAAAATAAAAGAATTGGACTGGAGATATGCAGATGTTAAAATACATAATATGTGTTTATTTATAGCTAGACACAATACGACTATAACAACTGTTATTACTATTATACCTTTACTGTTTTGTTAACTGAGACCTGGAATTAAATGAACGGTTGATCCTTTAATTAATTTGTCCTTCTAATTTTTAGTTCAACAATCAGTTCAATATTTCTTCATTTTTTAAAAAATAAGTTTTGGAAAACATCACTTAAAGTGAACTTCAAAGCAATTATCGCCTAGCCAATGTGCAGTGGATTCCAGATTACCACTAATGTTCTTACCTTGTGAATGTGAGCCACAAGCAGTTTCTAAGGCATTTTTGCTGGGAGCAATTTTATGTCAGGTGAGACATTATAGCTTCTACCCTTCAATACAAAATTATTACTTATGCTTACACATACTTTCCAAAATGCTGGAAACCTGACTAGATCAAAGACAAACATGCATGCTGTTTGCAGATTTCATCCCCTCTTCTCAATTTTTGCTTGTTTTTTTGGAAATAGACTCATAGAATCTCAATATTACAGAAATAGGTCATTTAGCACATTGAATCTGCTCCAGCCCTCCAAAGAGCATCCCACCCCTACGCCATCCTCATAACCTTGCATTTCCCATGGCTAATCCACCCAGTCTGGACACCTCTGTCCGCTACATGGCAATTTACCATGGCCAACCCACATAACCTGCTCATCTTTGGGCTGTGGGAGGAAACTGGAGCACCCAAAGGAAAGCCACACAGAAAATCACCTGAGGCTTGAATCAAACCTGTGATCTTGGCACTGTGCTAACCACTGTGTCAACATGCCACCCTGAAGTTGTGCAGCAACTGAAAGGGTTTCAACTGTAGAGAGTAAAAAAAAATCATGACTGGAGTTTAAGCAGGCAACGTGTGGATCAAATAGTTGACCTTCTCAATGTATTATTGTGTTGTTATTATTTCTAATTTTACAAAACCAATTTCTCTCCAAATTTATACATTAGTAGAATTGATGATACAAGGATGCTCCTGAGAAGTCAACAAAATTCTCTTCTGCCCCCACCCCTCAATCCCACTAAGCTCCACTCTCTGGTACATCCAGTCTCATCTGAGCAAGGAAAATGCAAACCAATGTGAGGAGGAAAAACAGTCAATTGTAGTTGTCAACCGAAAATTCTCCACAAGGTACTTGCGCACTGAGAATATTGGGGTTCAAAAATAAAAATCATCAGTGTTCCTCCCTTCACTTTAACTGATCTCCAGGTGCTATGACTGAGTTATCATATCCTTTTCAAATACATTCTCTTCTTTTTTCTCAGTGTGACAGCAATCCTCATTGTGAAGCAATGGGACTGCACAGAAACATCCTAGGACATCAATGCATGCACTTTGACGGTTTGTCTCTCTTTGCCAGTTGTGAATTAGCCAAATCATTAAATATATTAACATAAAACCAAATATATCAAGGAAACAACTTTGACTTTTTGCATCTTCCAAATAAAATTGTCACATGATTTTATATTACTTGCTCTATTCTTTCAAAATGCCAAGTAATGACATTGAAATTTCAATTAACATCACATCTGGCAGAGAAATTTCTCTACCAGCTATTAATTAAGTTAACACATTGAATTCTCTAAAGCCAGTTCTGGCAGCAGACATAAATACTGTTGTTTATAAAGAAAAAATCAAAGATATATGGATTCATATTGTTATAAATCTGCTATCCTGGAAAGATGATGTGATCGAGATTTATATCACTTATCTGTAACAAAACACATTTTATGGCAGCTTGCTACAGTCTATAAATTTCACTGGCAACTTGGGTATGATGAAGAGAGGTTTCCACTGTGTGCTTTTAAATTAGATTTATCGGCAACATTAAGTGCAGTTCCTGCATTAAATTTTACAGTATATGAGCTAATACATTTGAATATTTAGATCATAAGTGCTGACAATATTCCCACAGCATTTCCAATAGTGTGAAAAGATTAATGCAGGTCCAAGTTTACAACAAATGCATCACCATGGCCATGCTAGCTCCATACTGTACAATACCAGTCAGTACTTGCAGTTTGGCTTCTTGGACTGTTACTGAATGGCTATCAGGATCTTGAAGCATGGGAAGATATGGAGAACAATATAAAATTATGACTCCAATTAAAATGCATGCAATCTAATATGAAGGTGAGGAAAGGCTAAAAATCCAGTGTGAAAAATCTGAACTGGAAAGTCATCTGACTTGATTCCGGGCACAGGAGTTAGCTATGCTTCCTAATCTGTCTCATCCATTGTCACGGAAGCTGGCAGGACGCTTCCCCCTTGGAATGATTTCAGTTTTGCAGCCCGGCATAACAGTGTTAACATTTGAGACAAACACTTGTTCATGCAGGTGACGTGTCTCTCTGAAAGTGATGCTGCTCTAGAATCGCAGGATTCTCTTGTTGATTGCAATTGTAGTGATTCTGCAAAAGGGTAATGGAGCACCAGAGCAGAAAGAAGTGTTGCATATTCTCTTCTGAGGCACTGAAGGTAGTAGTGGCAGAGGTGGACAAGAAAAGACAGTCCATGTTTCCCTCAAGGAAGAAACAGGGTTTGTGTCTCGGCTGTCCATATCCAAATTTGAGCCTGTGGATCCGGCAGTAGTGATCAAGGTTGGTGAATGCATCTTGACATCACAACTATTTCTAGTTAACTGCGAGGTTCTTACCCACTCGATATTATTCATCCAACCGCACTCGTTGACATTCAGGACTCACAATTACATCACATCCCCTGCCTCTTTCAGGCCTTCCAATGATAACAGCCAAATCAACAGGTCTTTCACTGCATATACATAGACATAGCTGTTCAGCCACTGCAGACAGAGAACCCCGATTTAATGCAAGCCAACCCATTATTCAACATATAATCACTACTAACCAAAGATGCCTTTGCCTGCAATCATTAGTCCTCTCACTTTTCATGATAATAAGTCTAGGATAGGTTGCTCTCTGGTCAGTTCCAGTGCATTTCTTGTGGCATCCCACTTATAGTTCCAATGATCTGTGACTGCAGAGTACAAGGTAGACTGCAGAAATTCACAAAAGTTACTTCAAAAGAGCCCTGCAACCTGTGGCATCCAGTCATTGATGGATAACAGCAGCTTTGTCAAGGAAACAATCTTTTGCAAGTTCCCCTCCACGCCACACAATCTCTTGACTTGGACATAGGTTTCATTGTCTTTTTTGTTAAATCTCAGAGTACCCAAATATCAACATGAGAGCAGTGGAACTAATCAGGCTTTGAGGAAGCTCAGAATGGATAATAAACAATATCTTGCCCACATAATTTAAAACGTAACAACGAGTAAAAGGATAAGATTTCTTAAGGAAAATCAAGGATGAATTAAGTCAAATGATTCTTTTTCAGCTTATCATTTGAGAGCATTTCAACTGTTCTGCCATGACGTCTAATAATATTTTGCAAAATCCTGATACTTTGCTTCTGATACCATGTCGTTTAGCTCGTGTGTACAGATATATTTTGTTTCTGACACTGTTCTGTTTTGGATGTCAACTGGTATTATTCCTGGAAGCTTTTTGAAGTAATGTTTAACTTTTGATCTGCTTCAATAAAACACTTTCTTGACAACCTCCTTTCTGGAATTTAAAGAATAATTTTCACTAATCTTCCTGCAATTTATTTTACATATGGGAACAGTTATAATGTTATGATTAATGGAGTTGGCTAACGGTTTGAGACATACTCAATCTTAATGCTATAAAGATGCTCACTGTTTTTAAAACCTAGAATTAAATGTAATTTAGGTTATTTCAATTAAAATAGGCCTCATATAACTTGCATTCTTAAATGTGCAGTATTATTTGGGATAATGTTAAATGAATTTTTCACAGCAGCCTACTTAAATAAAGAATATACTCCACGCAAACAAAAAAAGTACTCCACATTCAGGCTTTAACTCTGCAGATCCTGTTAATGCCCTCTTTCAAATGCTCATGGCTAAGCATGTGCTTAGTAAAGTTTACAGGCTTTAACATGGGGTTTTCAGGTGAGTTACTTTTCATTTCATTTGTTGTTGCAGAGCTGATACTATGGACTGTGTTTTTTTTAAAAGAAGCATTCCAAGTTGTTGGGGATTGAAAGGAGCAGGGCTATACTTTTCTAAGCAGTTATGTGCAATTTGAAGACATCTGAGCAGAAAGTGTTTGTCACTTCAAGAGACTTGTAGTCTCTGCCCCTCTTGGCATGCAGGACAACAAGGTGTTGAAGTACAGGCAACACTGAGAGACAGGAAGCTGTGCACAGGAGAAGGAGTGATCTCAACATAAGCCTGTGCCTAAGTAGCGTATTTGGAAGTACTTCATACATTCATCTCTACGAGGGCTTGTGTATAAGGTTAAACATAGGTTGTTAATTGAACTGCGTCACCTCCTGCAGCCAGACCTGCAATCGCTTTGCCAAGTGAGGATGGCGCTAGCACTGATGAAAAAAAATCACTCTGGTGCTAAGTTTGTGCACCTGATTATGTAATTCCTCAGTCAGTATTTCAGCGTAATTTTCAGAGGTGCAGTCATACCATTAACAGAGATGCACGTGATATTGTCTGTGAATCATAGCTTGTGATCTGTGGTCTCAGGCTCCGTCTTAACTTGCATCATTTCAAGCAAGACATTGATGAAACCTGATGAAAGCATGCCACTCTTTGTAACCATTTAGCCAAATCCAGACATATGAATGAGCCTATGTGTGTATATAACAGTGAGTTGTAGTAATTATGCTTTCAGATTCTTAACCAGTACGTTACCAAGCATATCATTCTTATGTTACAGGGGGTAATACGAGCATTACTACATCAAGTGCATACTCTTCTGGAGGGAAAATACACAGCTCACCAGATTTCTTCCAAGTGGGAGTTAATGACATGGCAAATTGAGACATGTTAGCAATGCATTGCTGCATTAGTCCTTTTAAAGTCTTATCCCTTAGCAGAAAGATGCAGTTGGAGTAAGTACGTGCACAAAATTGCCTGGGAGCCATTGACCGGCTTTACATTTCTCTGCGGGTGCCACATCTCAATCAGAGGATACAATACACTTAAGCTCCAAGGTTCCATTTCCTGAAACTTCGGCTAATGTGCAATCAGAGTATCTTGGTAGTGAATGTTCACTCCTTTGGCAGTCACAATGTGTTTATCCTATGCTAGACAGCTTTTTGTGTTCGATTTGAAACTACAGGGAACCATTGGAAGAGCAAAGACCACCCACTGTAAGCATACCTTATGTCTCTTACTGTCATCTCAACACATCTGAACAGTGTTTGTAGACCGAGAGCAATACTGCAATAACATATACTGTGAAATAAACCTGAATATGTTTCGAAACAATGGTGCAGGCTTTCTGCTGGCCATACAGTTGTTATTCCAGCGTAGATAGGAATTACACATGGGGATCCTGTCAAATCCCAATCACAGCATACTCTAAAGGAATTGCCCAAGAAATTAAATTTTCTGCAGGGCAATCTCTCCATTCCTGGAACCCTGTGAAAGTCTCCAGTTAAATGGGATACTTTGGAAGGTTCTGATGAACGGAAGTAAAATGGCTATTTGGGGATCTAACTTGGTACCCTGTTACTGCTTTCTTCCAAGTCTAGGGACTACGCTTAACTCTTTTGAAATGTTCAATGCTTTGACCTCAACTACTTTCAGTGGCAGAGAATTCCACAATCTCACACTGTCTAGGTAAAGAAATGCTTTCTCACCTCAATGCTAAATGGCTTATGCAATGTCCTTAGCTGGTGATAACAAAGTGTGAAGCTGGATGAACGCAGCAGACCAAGCAGCATCTCAGGAGCACAAAAGCTGATGTTTTGGGCCGAGACCCTTCATCAGAGAGGGGGATGGGGAGAGGGTTCTGAAAAAAATTGGGAGAGAGGGGGAGGTGGATTAAAGATGGATAGAGGAGAAGATAGGTGGAGAAGAGAGTATAGGTAGGGAGGTGGGGAGGGTATAGGTTAGTCCGGGGAGGACAGACAGGTCAAGGAGGCGGGATGAGTTTAGTAGGTGGGAAATGGAGGTGCGGCATGAGGTGGGAGGAGGGAATAGGTGAGAGGAAGAACAGGTTAGGGAGGCAGGGACGAGCTGGGCTGGTTTTGGGATGCAGTGGGGGGAGGGGAAGAACTGGGCTGGTTTTGGGATGCGGTGGGGGAAGGGGAGATTTTGAAGATTGTGAAGTCCACACTGATACCATTGGGTTGCAGGGTTCCCAAGCATGAGTTGCTGTTCCTGCAACCTTCGGGTGGCATCATTGTGGCACTGCAGGAGGCCCAGGATGTACATGTCATCTGAGGAATGGGAGGGGGAGCCAAAATGGTTCGCGACTGGAAGGTGCAGTTGTTTATTGTGAACCGAGCGGAGGTGTTCTGCAAAGCAGTCCCCAAGCCTCTGCTTGGTTTCCCCAGTGTAGAGGAAGCCACACTGGGTACAGTGGACACAGTATACCACATTGACAGATGTGCAGGTGAACATCTGCTTAATATGGAAAGTCATCTTGGGGCCGAGGATGCAGGTGAGGGAAGAGGTGTGGGAGCAAGTATAGCACTTCCTATGGTTGCAGGGGAAGGTGCCGGGTGTGGTGGGGTTGGAGGGCAGTGTGGAGCGGATAAGGGAGTCATGGAGAGAGTGGTCTCTCCGGAAGGCAGGCAAGGGTGGGGATGGAAAAATATCTTGGGTGGTGGGGTCAGATCGTAGACGGCAGAAGTGTCGGAGGATGACGCGCTGCATCCGAGGCCGGCGGGGCTGCACGCGAGGACAAGGTGGACTCTCCCTGGGTGGTTATTGCGGGGGCGGGGTGTGAGGGATGTGTTGTGGAAAATGCGGGAGACACGGTCAAGGGCGTTCTCGACCACTGTGTTGGGGAGGAGTTGCGGTCCTTGAAGAACGCAGCCATCTGGGATGTGCTGGAGTGGAATGCCTCATTCTGGGAGCAGATGAGGCGAGGCGAAGGAATTGGGAATCGGGGATGGAATTTTTGCAGGAGCGTGGGTGGGAGGAGGTGTATTCTAGGTAGCTGTGGGAGTCGGTGGGCTTGAAATGGACATCAGTTTCGAGCTGGTTGACTGAGATGGAGACAGAGAAGTCCAGGAAGGTGAGGGATGTGTTGGAGGGATGTATCCTTAGCTGGTGATCCTGGTTCTAGACTACCCAGTCATTAGGAATATCCTTCATGTGTGTTTACTCTGTCTCACCTTAAAGGAATTTCAGAGTTTAGAGGTTTCTATGTGATACCTCCTTATTGTTCTCAACTCCAGTCAATACAAGCCTAAACAACCCAGTCTCTCTTCCGTCTTGCTGTCACAGCAATCTCTCTGGTAAATCTTCACTCCCTCCATAGCTAGAACATTATTCATCAGATATTGTCTTTCCTCAGAAGGAAAGCATCATTGATCTGTTTCATTACAGTGCTGCGACTTTCTCCAGAAGGCTGAAAGATTTTAACCCTGGTGGTACTTTCGAACAAGGCTGGCATGGTTTGGTCATAGTCTCCACTGCAGATCCTAGAGGATGAGGACGTCCTGCTTCTGCATCACAGCACGAGTACTATGTCCACAAAGTGGAAGCCTGATTTCCCACACTTGTCTAGTGTCAATATCAGGGCACATCTACACTGACAGCACTTACCTGAGCGCACAACTGCCTTTGAAGGATGGTATAAGTGCAAGGATCCACTCTGGGAATATCCTGTCTGTGGTTAATGCTTCTGGGTAAGGATAGTTGTAGATTGGGACTAGATTTAGATGGGAGTAATGCCATTGAAGCAGGGTAGGTAAGACCAAGTGAGAAAATTCACCAGATCTCATGGTGAGAAATCCCTCCCACTCCCTGAGTGACATGCCAATCCTCGGCCTCCTCCAGAGCCACAGTGATGCCACACGTAAACTAGAGGAGCAACACCTCATATCCCGCCTCAGGACCCTACAGCCCAATGGCCTAAACATTGAATTGTCCAGTTCCAAAATCTCCCCACACTGGCCTCATCCCACGTCCAACCCTCCCTCTCGCACCTGCCTCCATGATCTAACTCGACCTGTCCATCTTCTTCCCCATCCCTCTGCCCCACTCTTCCCACTGACTGATCCCCAACACTCCTACCTGCAACGGCCTATTATCATCTCCCCTATGTTCCCCCAATGCCACCCCTCTTTCCTGTATATATTTCCCAGCTCCTTTCCCCATAACCATCAAGAGATGAACGGTCAAGGCCTCAAACGTCAACTTTCCTGTTCCTCTGATGCTATCTGACCCTCTGTGTTCCTCCAGCACCACACTGGATCGAGAGCGTACGTAAGTGAAGTTCAGCTACCAGGACGGTAGGGTGCCCAATATAAAAGAGGCCAACTGGGTAGGGCAGAGTGTCATGGTGCAATAGAGCAAGGGGACCATGGAACTGGTGGAATATGTCGGGGTAGGTAGGGAAAATTGTACCTAGTGGGGCAAAGGAAGGGTAAGTATTTGGCTTAGTGGCTTTGGCAGTAGCAAGGGTGTAGGTGATAAAATCAGAGGGTCAGTTCCAGTGCTGGCAGTGCATGTTTAGGGTCAGGTCAAGGGTGGGTGCCAGGTCTGCTGGCAATTGTTGAGTGTTAAAGAGGGAGAATCAGCAATCAGGTCCAATGGACAGGGGAATTTTGTAGGTCAGGTCCAATGGTGGCAGCAGAGAAGGGGGTTGGGGATAAGTCTGAGGGTAGTGGGGAGACTGCCCAGGTGCAGAACAGGGCAGGGATATTGGGTTCTGGGGTGAGGAATAGGGATAAGTTTCTAGGAGGGTTTCAGGTCCTGGGGAGGGTGTCAATTATGCATTTAATAATCTAACTTATCCTGAGTTACTATTTTTAATTAATTTCATTGGAAACATACAAAGTCTCTGAATTTTTTTTAATGGAAACTTTCAGATGTTTCCAGCTGTAAAGGAATTGCCTCGTGGAATCTTCGAATTCATAGGGAATTTCTTGATAGCCTGCTGCAGTGGTGAGTCAGCAGGGTCCCCATGTGCAACACCCATTCATTCAAGAATAAGGATCATATGAACAGTGGAAAATCCAATATTTCTGAGCATACAGAGACTGAAGATAACAAGTCTGTCACCATCGAGATCCTAGAATGGGTGAGAAAAGGCAGGACAGGTCCCAATAACAGCATCAGATTGTGTGGAGCTTAATGCAGCATTATCTATTTCAGAACTATGAACATGAACCATGATCTTTACACAATATTTGTGTAGTGCCTGTATTGCAGACACTTTGGTCTCTCCTTGTGCTTCTACATGGTATGACACTAGCAGCTGCAGCATGGCTGGTGAATCTACTTGCTTTCATTGATCTTTGACAGCTCTGGGCCTCGACTATCTGGCTCAGACTGCATCATCTCAGTGCATGTAGAAGCAGTCAGTAGCCCCTGGATGAGATGCACTAGTGTATGAGTGGAGTGGCATTGTTGAAAGTACACATTCTTTCTTCCCAAAAACTAGGGTCTGAGAATGTCCTAAATTCAAGCTTAGACTGAATTCGGATAAATACAATCACAGGTGGATTCAAATTGATCATGGTCTATCAAATTTTGACTGCCTTAAGCACCTTGATGTTACACAAGAAAACCTGAAGTTGATCACATCGCAGTGGGATGTGCATGAGCCAGCAGCAGTCTGCAGTTTCAACATGGAGACAGGAGGTGAACATCTGCTCTTATCGGTTCTACATTAAGATAAATTTACTGAAACATTATTGACTTCCAGCAATCCTTTTCAAGAAATATTGCTTATACTGATGTTGAGCTTAATAAATGACTCCAATGTGCAGTTACAAGCTCTGAGCAGTCTTGACAGAAATTCTGCTGCATGAATGTCTGGTCTGTGTTTGTAGATAGTTAATCATGTGCATTAATGCTCACTGCCCTGCAAATTGCTATAATTCATTATGCATCCATGGCCTCATCATCACTTCAAAGATCAGGAAGACATTAAAGCTACACACTGTAGCTTGTGTCTTCAGCCCAAAGGGAGATGCAAGAACAAATTCTGAAGAGAATTACAATGAGGTATATGAAGCTCTCAATGCCACAGACTATCAGCATCATTGAATAAATGTTCAAATGTAAGGAACACTCAAGGGATTGTCCAGTTAAAGACTGAAGTTTCTGAGAGAAGCTAAAATCCTTTGGAGAGATGTTTGCAATAGGAATGCTTTTTGATTTCTTGAACTTGTCACCAAAATATTCAGCAGCCCTTCTCAGATAAGAACAATTGAATTGTGACGTCATCCCTCTTTCATTTGGGCTTGCCTCTAAATAGTCTATTTAATTGAGGATTAACAGATAAATTAACCGAACTGGCTCACCCACATGTCTCTTTGTTATTCAGTCTGTAACATAGTCCTGTGCCAGCAATAGTTTTTGGACTAGGAAAATAGCACCAAAAAATACAACTGCTGTCCCAGGACACCAAACATTCCTTCAAGACAAAATAGCAATTTACTTGTAAATCTTTCTTTATTCTTTCATGGGATATGGCTCCAAGGCCAAAGCTCATTACTATTCCTTAATTTTCCTTGTAATAAATGATTTGCTAGACCATGTCAGAGGGCAGATAAGGGCCAACCACATTGCTGGAGTGACATGTAGCCCAAACCAGGTGAAGATGGAAGAGTTCCTTTGCTAAAGGACACTAATGAACCCATTTTTTAAATAATGATTGATGGTGGCTGTCAACATTATAGGACCTACTTTTCAATTCCAGATTTTATGAATTGGATTTAAATTTTACAATTTGCCATGTTGGGATTCAAAGCTGAAATTTCCGTGCATAGCTTAGATCTTTACAATACCTGTGACATGACCACAACACCATCATCTACACTTACAGCTCTCAACCTAGTATGTGGTAGTTGCTACTGATTATTTGAGCTCCTCTTTCAGGGGACTTTGGGTATCTTTCTTGATAACTCTGTTTGTACATAAGTGTGATGTTGCTTGTGTTATGATTCAGCTGATGTTAATGCTGGACAAGTCAAATTCAAATCTAAAATCTGGCTTGAGAAATGATTATTTTATTATTTATTAACGTGGTTTCTCTTTGAAATGTGAGCACACATTACTGGAGATATAATTTTAACAATAAAATCAAAGTTTGTTGTGCACAATAAAAAAAATAGAATAAACTGTTATTCATGTTTAATGTAATTTAAAATGTTTTGAAACTCTTACTGAGAATACAATTCCATCTATCTCAACACCATTGGTTTACAATCTTCAAACACCAAAGACAAATTGTTTCTCCATCACACATTTGGGTTTAACTTAACTGTTTCTTTCAACTCTTGGTCTTAAGAGCTTGGTAGCTCCTTCTTTGATCAGTCGCACAACTGAGCTTAGACTTTCTGTACTAGACTTTTGAATATAACCCCTCAATTTAAAAGGAGATAGAGAGAAAACAGGGAATTAGAGACTGGTTACCCTGACATCAGTAGCAGGGAAAATGTTAAGGGTCCATTTTAAAAGATTTGAAAACAGTGACAGGACTGAACAGCATCAACACCGATTTATGAAAGGAAACCATGGTTGACAAATCTATTGGGATGTTTGCAGGCTGTAGCTAGTTGAGTTGATCAGGACAATCAATGTATGTGTTTTGCTAGGATTTTCAGAAGGTGTTTGTTAAAAGTCCCACAGAAGAGATGTAAAATTTAATGTAAAATTAAAATGCATGGGAATGGGCATGAAGTACTGGCATGGGTAGGGAACTGGTTGGCAGACATAAAAACAAAGATAGGAATAAACTGGTCATTTTCTGAAAGGTACCCAGTGGCCAATGGGGTACGACCTCAGCTATTCACAATATATGTCAATGATTTATCTGATGGAACTAAGTTTGCAGGTAAGAAAAAGCTGGATCGAAGGATGAATGTTGAGGATGATGCAGAGATACTTCAGAATAATTTGGACCAGTTGAATGAATAGAAAAATGCATTGCAGATTAAGTATAATGTAAATAAATGTCTCCTGCAAACTTGGAGATATGTGTTCAGCTCCCTCATATAAATCATTGTTACATATTGTGAATAGCTGGGTCCAAGTTTTGCTCCCTGAAGTACTCCATAGCCTGCCATTCAGAAAATGACCAGTTTATTCCTACTCTTTGTCTATCATGTCTCTTGTGAATTGAAATCACTCATGGCCTCCACTGTATTACGGTTGTTCACATTTGATTTTGCTCTCATTTGAATTCAAGTATCTCCCCTGAAGTGCTACTGTGCCATTCCAGTCTCGGGAATTTTCGGCCTGGAGTAAGTTCAAAGGCTGAATTCTACGGTATGTAGATGCTTCATGGCTAAATGTCCTGGAATCAGAGGTTGGAGTCTGGGAGTAACTCCTGGACTATATTGAATCTATCACTGGCCTGAACTGGGGCTTGTTCAGCCCAAACCCCAGAGTATGAAAACTCCGAGAGTTCCAGGGAAATGTATGATTGTATGATTGTATGATTGTATAAGTGGGTTTTCCGGAAAAGGAAGTTCTATTGCTATGAAAAATTATGGCATGTTATTATGAACCAGACCAGACCCCCTCAAAATATTTTAAGAAGGTAGCCCAGCCTCTAAACCTCTCTTACTTTAAAGGTAGATGTGAAGTGCTTCTTCCAGATGCAATGCAACTGGTCAAACCACTCGCTGTTAAGCAAAACAATTAACTATTGAAAAACCTAACTGAATAATAGATCCAGTATATATTGCTAATTAACTGTCCCAATATAGCAGCATCCATGAACACACCCCTTTGTGAAAATGTAAATTCAACCACAGTATTTTACAGACAATTATCCACTCCAGGAGAGAACAACATCAAGATAGATTACAGAGAATGTAACAGTTGGGAATCTTTTTACTGAGGCTCCAACTCTTCTGGGACCCAAACAGCTTCTGACAGCTACACCTAAAAACTTAGAAAATCTGATCTGGGAGAACTGGCCACTCGCCTTCCATTGTTACAACAGTTTTAAAAAAAACCTGAAGGTCTCCTCTGATTCTTGACTTAAGCCACCTCCCATAGTTACTTCAGTTTCTCTGTGTTTACAACCGCGCTTCAAAAAAATCACAGGACAAAATAACTTTTGTAAAATGACACCATCATCACAGTGCAAATTGATCTGGTGTATGAGGTAATGCCATTCATTGACCCAATGCCTCAAAATATTATCTTGAATACACTTTTTGTCTGAGGTGACCCTCTTTTCAGTTATGCAATGCTATCTATCTGTATACATATATATCTATTTACCAATCTGTAGAAAAAAATAATTGTGACCCTCAAGATTTCACCCAACAAATACATATTTTATTAATTGGTGCCTTATATTAATTATTTCAGCCAATTCGCGGACAAGACTATCCAACAAATATTGTAATAATGACGATAGAATCTGTTTTGGCTAAAGTTGATTGAGGAAATAATATTGCACCAGACACAAGGGATAACACTCCTGCTCCTCAAAATAGTTGCACTGGATTACGTACAAGTTACCCAAGCAGGCAGATAGGGTTCTGGACTGACGTCTTATCTGAAAGACAGAATTGCATGTATCACTTCCATTACTATACTGAAGTATCAGCCCTGTGTGATCCCACACTGGAGTAGGGTTTGAGCCACTTACTTGTGACTCAGAGTGCTAACAACTGATTTAGAGCCAACAGATAATGTACCCAGCTCCCATTTGAAATTTAATATTGAATTTGCTTCAATTACCTTTTCACATTGTGCAAGATGGTTCATGACACCACTAAATTGAAAAGTTCTATTTTTCTGATTGTTTTACGAGTGATCTTAAATTAGTTACCTCTGGTTACTGATCCTCCAGTCAATGGAAAAGGAAAATCCATACTTTAATTCTTGAAGTTTTTTTTCTCATTCTGTGAAATCTTCATTTCACCTTTTCCATTCTCAGGAAAACCGTTCTAGCTTTCTCATCCTCTACATATAACAAAAGTCCATCATTCCTAATAAATCAATAGCACATATACAATGCAAGGCTTTTTGGCCTGGATCTGGAGAATATGTGAACCCCACCAGGTACATTTTTGCAGAGGGAGAATGTAAAGTAGAGCAGATGTGCAGTCTATCACATTCCTACCCAGCCCTTGGCTCACTTCTACAATGTCCAGGATATACATATAAGAACATAAGAACTAGGAGCAGGAGTAGGCCATCCAGCCCCTCAAGCCTGCCCTGACATTTAATAAGATCATGTCTGATCTTTTTGAGACTCAGGTCCACTTATCTGCCCACTCACCACAACCCTTAATTCCTTTTCTGTTGAAAAAATTATCTAGCCTTGCCTTAAAAACATTCAGCAAGGTAGCTTCAACCGTTTCACTGGGCAGGGAATTCCGCAGATTCACAACCCTTCGGGTGAAGAAGTTCCTCCTGACCTCAGCCCTACATATGTGCTGAACTTACAGGGAACTGAATAAAGCCAACTGGGCTGGTTACAACTATCATGGGTCCCAACATTATCCTGTACTTACCATCAAATGCTTATGGCTAGGCATAACCATAACACTAACATTTTTTTTCTCAAAAGTCTTAAAATGACAAGAAAGAAGGTGGGTAGTATATGCAGACAATGCCTTTGCCATTCTAGACAGCCCCCAATTATATAGAACTTTCTCTTCCTTCTTAGTTGCCTTCACTTAAAACCCAAAGCCCAGACCCCTCATCATCAGAGGGTGAGTGGAACCCCATCCACCTGACCATTACCACCGCCACCATGCCACACCATGATTTCAGCCTAGCTTTTGAAAGTGTAGTGTTTGTAATTGGCCACATTAATCCATCTGACATGAAGGCAGAGTTTCATTAAGTTTGGAATAACTCTCTTGAAACCAAAAAATGCTGGAAATTAGTGGGTCAGTCAAAACTCCCTTATTTATCTGCTGAAATGGCTCCATTTAACAAGTCAAGTATGTTTTTATAACAGTTTAGCCACTTGCTCTGCCGCCTTCAAATATTTATCCATGTAAACTCCTGGGTCTGTCTATTTCTGCACCAATTTTATTTAGTGATTTTAGCATTTAGTGATTTTACCTCCTCCTCATTTCTCTTCACAAAATGTATCACTTCAAACCTTTCTACTTGTATTATCTGCAATACCTCTACTTATTTCATCTCGGAGTCCATGTTGCGTGACATCTACTAACAACATCATCTCAGAATAGTGCTGCATACTTCTCTCCAGGCCAAGGACAGTTGTTCACCATGAATCTGCTCTCTGTCTGTTTGTTAGATTTGCATTTGTGCTGTCATTGTTCCTTTTTAATCCAAGGGTTTCAGTTTTGTTTGCGAGCCCATTATGTGTCCTTTTGCAAAAACCTTTAGAAAATAAACCACAAAACCGTAACATGTTGACCTAGGTTTTCCACTCAAAATGTCAATGTGGAACAATGGTTCAGTGGTGAACACTACTGCAACACATCACCAGAGACTTGGGTTCGATTCTACCGTCTGTGTGGAGTTTGCACGTTCTCTTTGTGTCTGTATGGGTTTTCACCCTCAGTCTGAAGATGTGCAGGGTAAGTGGATTGGCCATGTTAAATTGCCCGTAGTGTTTCAGGGATGAGTGGATTAGACATGGGGAAATGGAGGGGTAGGGGAATGACTTGGGCTGAGATGTTCTTCAAAGGGGCAGTGTGGACCTAATGGGCCACATGACCTGTTTCACACAGTAGGGGTTCTATGAATGGCTCAACAGCTGTAGCTCTGCCATTATTTTCAGTCTCTTATTCAGGCCATATCATATGTTTGCTTCAAATTTTATTTATTCCTAACTACAATCAGCAGTAGTTGTACTGTGTACCTTGTGTCACTGTTGTGTGAATCGTAAAGTATAAATTGAACATTCAAAGGACATGGCTGAGAGCCATTTGAACAAAATAATTTTCACTAAGTGCTTTTCTTACTTTCGACAAAACAAAGTTTCCGTCATATCCACTTATTCCTTCCCATGTAGGTCACAGACTAGAAATAGGATCTATAAAATCAGATGCTTGTTCTGATTTCCTGATGTGAAGTTCAATAACTTTGTGATTGACAAGATGGATTTTGAACAGCGTAGAAATCATAAGTGGCCACTTGGAAATTCAATGCAGCAAAATAGTTTGTCCTGGGGTTCAATTCTTGCAGCATTTTTTGTTTGGTATGTGTAGCAAACGATCAAATTGTTAATTCACATACTTCTGAACATCTCTATTCGCTGATTATCCTTGCCTTTCACTTAATCAAGCCAACTCACCTGCACCTCTTATATGTATGAGATTAACAGTAGGCCATGATTCAGTATGGGCAATGATTTACTATACAACATTGCGTATAATCACTTGAAACTAGCTTTCGGCAGCTAATTATTTTATAATGAATTTTCAAGACACAAATTAAACTTCAATTCAAAAAATATTTCAAACTGCAGGAATTAGTTTTGTTGGGTCAAAGCTGTATAATAGGAGAATTCCTGTTCCCATTATATGCAACAATGCTGTAAGGTGTTTTTTGTTTATTTACTCATGGGACATGGGCCTTGTTGGTTGGCTAGCACTTATTTCCTGTCCTTAATTGCCCTAGGGGGGCAGTTGAGAGTTGTCCACCTTGCTGTGGCCCTGGAGCCTCATGTAGGCCAGACATGGTAAGGAATTTGTAGTAACATTCTGCTGAGAAGATCCTATTCAATTTTTTGCGACTGGAAGGGCAAAATTTAATGCCCTCCCTCGAGGTGAGTTTGGAGGCAAGGAGCAATGAATAAATTTAGAAGGTTAGGATGGGTATCTTACTGCCATCCTACCTCTGTCTTGATTATGCTTGAGTTGGAAATGATCAGGGACAGCTTCAGCACCGTGGCATTGGGTAAGGTCCTTACACACTTCTGAACTCCATTGGCAAGCAACCAGCAATGGACAGGGTAATCAGCTCACAGGAAACCGGAAAAGCAAATCCTATTGTGTTTCTCTGTCAGGCACTTTACAAGAGGTGGTGACCTAGTGGTATTGTTGCTAAACTATCAATCCCACATCCCATGGAATGTTTTGGGGACCCAAGTTCAAACCCTATCTTGACAGATGGTGAAGTATAAATTCAATAAAAATCTGGATTTAAGAGTCTAATAGTAACCATGACAATGGTTACTAATTGTCACAAAAACCCATCAGGTTTACTAATGTGGTTTAGGGAAGAAAACTGCTGTCCTTGCCTGGTCTGAACCACATTTGACTCTAGATCCACAGCAATGTGTGATTGGCTCTTACTTGTCCTCTGGGCAATTATTCATGGGCAATAAATGCTGGCCTAGCCTGTGACATCTATAGTTCATGAACAAATTACAAAATCATTGGGAAGGGACAGCCGTAAGGAAACACCCTTGTCCTTTCATCCGAAAACCCTATCTCTCACCTAACCCGATGACTCCCTCCTCAGAGTCTGCATCCTACCTCATTCACCTGAGGCCTGTGCCCCTCACTGATTCTGGGACTTTGGTGGCTGTTCTACTGATGGTGATCACTGCTGTCAGAGTCGCCAGAGGGAGCACAGAGGAGCTACAAGCATCTGTATCACAGGTGCCTCTTTTGGATGGGATCCTTCAACATGGGCTGATGCAATGTTTGTCTTTTCAATGCCTCTTAGGAGCTTAGTAGGCCTAGGCTTCCTCAAAGGAGGCAACACAGTTGGCCAAAGACAGTTGGTCAGACCATATTTAATGTTATGGGCCTCAGCTGGTTGAAATGCCTTTGAGAAATGTTTATGTTGTCATCACCATATCTTGGCATGTCAGTACCTGCACTCGTCCAAGCAAGGTGAACTGCATTCCATCTTGCCCCTGATTTATGGCCTTTAGGTACAAATGGTAGACTATTTGGAGACTTGGGAGGTGAATTATTTGTTGTGGGATTTCTAGCTTCAAACTTGTTCTTGTAGTTGCAGTTTTAAATGACTAGTCTAGTTCTGATTCTGGTCAGTATTAACGGCTAGGAAATTGATGGTGGGTGATTCAGTGATTATCCCATTGAATTACAGGGGGTGATGGTTAGATTCTCTCTTCTTGGAGATGGTCATTGCTTGGCACAGGTACAGCACAAATGTTACTTATAACTTGTCAACCCAACCCTGCATATTGTCCATGCCTTCTGCATACAGACATGTGCTTCTTCAGTATATGAGGAGTTGTGAAAGGTGCTGAACACTGTGCAATCTGTAAACGTCCCACCCTGATAATGGAACAGTCATTAATGAAACAACTAACATTGGTTGGACATAGGCTATGTCCCTGAGGATCTCCTGTGGAGGTGGTCTGAAGTTGAGATGACTGACATGCAACAATCACAATCATTTTCCTTTGTTCTAAGTATGGGTCCAACCAATGGAGAATTTGCACCCAATTCCTACTGACTCTCGTTTTGCTAGGAGCTACATTTAGTGAAATACAACTTTCATGTCAAGGACAGTCAATTTCACCACACTTGTGAAATTCAGTTCTTTTCTCCATGTTAGATCAAATGCTGCAAATCAGAACTGAGTAACCCTGGAGGAACCCAAACTGAGCAAGTGCTAAGCAAGTGCTATTTGATAGCGCTTGTGGTAATGCCTTCTATCACTTTACTGAAAAATGAGTGTTGACTCTTGGGGTGGTAACTGGCTGTGTTGGAATTGTCCTACTTTTTGTCCACAGGATATAAAAATAGATGCAAACAGAATGTGCTTAACTTTGTCTTTTTCATTTAATCCACTTTCTGTGCTTCATTTCAATGCTTTCATTTTGTCTCAATCTTAATGTCACTTGCCACTTTTCTTTTTACTAAATTTACTTGCAATTTGAGCTCATTTTCCCAACCATCTGACCCGCCAACATGAACTTTCTCCAATTGCAAAGGCTAAGACTTCTGCATTCTTTCTCTTTTAGTCCCATTACTTGCTTCGCTCACAGATACACATTTCTTTCCCTCATCCATAACCAAACCAGAAGACATTGTCTCAAATGGTTCAACTGCCTTCTGAAATAAACTGCATAGGTAATCTTTGTGTCTGTGGTTTAAACTCCAGCTCAAACTCTTGAGTTGAAGCTGCTTGAGCTGCAAACATTTACTGTAGATAATAAAATGTGAGGCTGGATGAACACAGCAGGCCAAGCAGCATCTCAGGAGCTCCTGAGATGCTGCTTGGCCTGCTGTGTTCATCCAGCCTCACATTTTATTATCTTGGAATCTCCAGCATCTGCAGTTCCCATTATCTCTGATAACATTTACTGTAGATTGTGTTTGCCCTGGATCACATAATGTCCAGGAGCTCCCAAACTCTACCACTGCAACAGACTATCTGTCCTGCTACCTTTTAGTCTGTTTTAATTCTCTGCTTACTTTGTCCAATTATTTATTTTCCTTTAATGGATATTAGCATTGCCATCTGTTCTTGTACTATTTCAAATCTTAGAAATAACACTGACCTTAACCACTGACCAGACACTCACCAAGCAGCTAGCTTCTTCCCTTGCTCCCTAGAGCAAGAATGAATTCTTATGTGGTGAAAATGTTGAAAATGCATTAAAGCACTTCTTTTCCCCAATTCCCTGACGCACCAAGCTCCAAGTGCTCTGTTCAAAGTCACACACAGTGCTAAGTTGCTCTGAGGTGTCCCTATTTGTTTGATTCTGAAGTAGAATTGGCTCATTCAGGTACAAGAAAAAAACGAATTATTTCCTGAACAAACATCACTCCAATTGGTTTCAAGTTTGAGAGTTTGTACAACCATGCTTAAGTCTGGGTGAAATTTAGAAATTTTTTAATGAATTGCAATTAGCTATTAAATTTTATTTGATGTTTAAAAGGAGTTCCTTTTGGAACTCCTAAAGAAAAGTTAAATTTTCAAATAGAATGAAATGGAGCAAAAGTTATGTTTACACATCAAAATCAACATTCAATATAAGTATATTGCAACATTGGCCTTTCAAAAGTAATTGGTGTTCTTCATATTTAAGCTACTGATGACCAATCCATTTAGTTTACTAAGTCCTAAGACTGAGTCCTAAGACCTCAATATTTGAATGAATGCAAGTAGGATTTTAAGAAAAGATTCTTAACAACTATACGTGACCTGAATATATATTCATGTATGTAAATTACTAGGAAAAAAGGTTGCCAGTTAATTGCTAGCACATCTTTGATTAATTAGACATAATTTTTTTTAAACTGGCTTACGTAAGCTAGGTAGTTCCCATAATGTCCTCTTATGTCATGCTTATGTCCACTTTCGGAAAACAGAAATGCACATGTGAGGAGCCATTCACAACATTTGAGATATTCTTCAAATGTTTTGTGGTCTGCTGCCAACTTCAGAAGGCCACAGCATTGATGCTGTGTACTTTGATTGCAGCTATTGGAAATTGTGGATTTTGTCATGAAATTATGTTAGCATGGTATTGAGCATTCCACAGTAGACTCTAGAAAACCCTCTATGCAAACTGGGAAAATGACTTTCAATGTCAATAGAATTTCATTTCCAATCAGCGGGAGATAGGATAGTGAAGATGGT
The DNA here is from genome assembly GCF_030684315.1 of Stegostoma tigrinum. NCBI lineage: Eukaryota > Metazoa > Chordata > Chondrichthyes > Orectolobiformes > Stegostomatidae > Stegostoma > Stegostoma tigrinum. Next base: position 56,477,427 of record NC_081368.1, on the reverse strand, counting down.
GTTTGGTATACTCACCTTAATTGATCAGTGCATTGAGTTGGGAGGTCACGTGCGGCTGTACAGGACAGTGGTTCTGCTACTTTTGGAGTATTGCATGCAATTCTGGTCTCCTTCCTACAGGAAGGATATGATGAAACTAGAAAGAGTTCAGAAAAGATTAACGAGGATGTTGCCAGGGCCGGAGGGTTTGAGCTACAAGGAGAGGCTGAATAGGCTGGAGCTATTTTCCCTAGAACATCGGAGGCTGAGGGGTGACATTTATAAAATCATGAGGAGAATGGATTGCTTAAATAGACTGAGTCTTTTCCCTAGATTGGGGGAGTCCAAAACTTTAGGTGAGAGGGGCAAGGTTTAAAAGGCACTAAAGGGCAACTTTTTTCAGACAGAGGGTGATGTGTGTATGGATAGAGCTGCTACAGGAAGTGGTGGAGACCGGTAAAAGGCATCTGGATGGGTATATGAACAGGAAGGGTTTAGAAGGATAAGGGCCAAATGCTGGCAAGTGGAACTATATTTATTTAGGACTTCTGGTTGGAATGGATCTGTTGGGCAGAAGAGTCTGTTTCCGTGCTGCATACCTCTCTGACTCTATGGCACTCTGTGCAAGTTGTCCCAAGTTTTTGGAGGATGTTTTGCTCGGAGACTCAACAGGTTTCTTGCTGTTTCTCACCGAACTCACCTCTATTTACCTCCCCCATATCCATGGCATCCATCACATGTGATTCTATTCCCACCTTACCAGACCTCATAGCCAGAGCTATTCACCACTCACTGGATATTCGCTAAAAGGCCCATGTCTGGCACACCTGCAGCATCTGTAACCAGCCACTATGAACCCAGAAAAGTGTTGGAAATGTGACATTGCCCCTCACTGGCAAGAACTCCCACAAAGCAATGCTGCTTGTCACACATAGCTGGCATGGCTGACACTTCCCAGCATTTACAACACCATTCTCTCACCTGAGTCACTGTTTAATTACCACACCAAATACTTTACCTGTGTGAACCTGTATTTTGTCTGGACACTCTGTAATTAACCACTATTGTGTCCCTCCGTAGACCCTTGTCATTGGCCAGTCGGGCAACATCACATACAGGCAAGTAGTTGGAGAAATCCATTTTTTTTACTGACAGCAAAAGGAATCACAAGCAAAACCAATAGAGGCTGAAGTTCACGTCCACAGTGTAAACCAAATGCTGGTACAATGATCAATGGCCAGTCCACAACTGTCTGCTGCACTCTGCTCTCGATTAGGAGCCAGTCCTGGGTCAGGCTCCGTCTGATTTGTAGCAGTTGACACAGCTGGGCTCTGTTACAGACAAGGAAAGCTTCCTGCTCACAAATGTCCATGACCACCTCTTCAGAAGATTATTCTATTCCCCTAGTTCCTCGGCACTGAGCACATTGCTTCATTGCCTTCTACAATTATGTAGCGCACAGCACAGCATAGCAATGTGGTACACTCGGCCTGGACTATGCTGGAGGAAACCCCCCCCCACCCCCAAAGACTCATCCAGGCAACAGAACAGCTTTCTCAGAAGCCCTGTGTTTTGTTTCACCTTGTCCCCCCCGTCAAGGCATGGGCAGCATTGTATCAGCATTTTGTATCAGACTGAGTTTGAGCAATGTTTTCCAAGAACCATGGGAGCAGTCGTTATCTCTCGTCACCAACTCATTGGCTTTGTCGGGCTCCTAGACCCCCAAATGCATCGGGTACATGGGAATGTTCCAAAGTCTAGGAGCCAGGGCAGCTGCCAGGGTAGTGGGCGCACACAAACAGGAAGTGATCACAGCGATCACAGGTCACCCGAACATTCATCAAGTGGATTCCTGTTCCAATGATGAATTCTACAACGTTGGGAGTTGAATCTCTCAGTGCCATGTGTGCACAGTCAATGAAACCGTGTACCTAGGGGAAGCAGCTGTGTTTCTGAATCCTACTGATGGGGCTTCTTCACTGACCTCATCATGGGGAACCAAAATGAACAAGTGCGACCTATCCTGAGATGGTATCTGTTACTGTCCTGATGTATTTGTGGGTGAGCAACAGAGAGATCCCCGAAAGGTCACCTGTTGTTTCCTGCGAGGAGCCAGATGCCGAGAAACTCAAAGCATCTATCGCCTTTGCAGCCACTGGGGCAGAAAGGTCCCTCGCTTCCTAGCCCTTCTGATCCCCCTCCAGCATGTCTCTGATTTCCTCTCCTGCCCCTTTTCTTTTAACCAGTGTTTCAACCCCCTCTAACTGCCCTAACAGCGCCCCCTCAGTGATGAATGGTTGGGCCCCCAGGACTGTATTCATCCTAGACCGCTGACTGACTTTGAATGAGTTTTTGCAGCACTCTGGCTGATGATATGCAATTGTTCAGACTGCTTCTGATAGCCATACAGGACTCTGTGTCACCCACTTCCTGGACACATGCCATAACTGTGAGCTTCCTACGTTGACAACTGATATGGCCAAGCCCCTGAACTGGCTGCAAACTGTGCCCATGATTGTTGGTATCAAGACCCTCAGATAGACAGCAGCCACCCCTTGACTTGACTGAGGATTAGGCCCCACCAGTTCTGAAGTAGCCATTTGGTTGAAAAAAAAATTGCAAGCTACCTCAAAGTATAAGTATTGAGAGCCTTTGGCTCTGCTTGAAACATTAACATGCATGGTTTGGCAAAACATGGCTGCTGTGAGCATGCAGGTTGGTGCTAAGTGAGTGAGCTCTCAGGGAACAAGCAAGCAAACCTGAGATGCAGAGATAATAGGAACTGCAGATGCTGGAGAATCTGAGATAACAAGGTGTAGAACTGGGTGAACACAATAGGTCAAACAGTATCAGAGGAGCAGGAAAGCTGATGTTTCAGACCTAGACCCTTCTTCAACATTTCTGAAGAAGGGCCTATGCCCAAAACGTCAGCTTTCCTGCTCCTCTGATGCTACTCGGCCTGTTGTGTTCACCCAGCTGTACACCTTACTCGCCCTGAGATGCAGCCTGATTCAGTCTTTCAGCTGGTCCCTGCAGCTTTTCAATGCTGGTCTGCCCTGCCATACAGGCCTGTGCTTACTGAAGGGCCTGCAACTGTATTGGGCAGGTACCATAATGGACATGGCGGGGTGGCAAATTCTGGATACCAATGTCCATGGAAGAGGGCAGAGTGTGGCTGTTGCCTGTGGACCATGATCCAAGTTGCAGTTTGGCCATATACAATGTGGAAGTCCTTAGAAATGAGTGGCAAGCTGTATTTACCAGGGACCTGCACTGATTTCTCTGCTAAAATTTCTCAACATCTCGATTGTTTGGAAAGACAGGAAGCTGAATATTTAAGAGGTCCGATGGCCTTTAACAAGACATTTCACAAGCAATAATCCTCCCTAATTGGCTAATCATTGCTGCCTAGTGAGAAAATAACCACAAGATCGAATGAGATTTTCCCACTGTCAAGATTAGCCCTGCCTGACTTCTCATCTGACTCCGCCACAAACATTGCTGTAGCTTATATCATTTCAACCGCTATTAGATCCCATATTCTTCATTACTAATTTGGTGGTGTAGCTGCTATACTACCGACACTTACTGGATTCAAACATGTTAAATTTATTTCAGAAGAGTCACATTATAACAAAAAGTCTCCTTCTATCTGCAGTACGACACATCCAGTAAACCAAACAAGTGGAAGGCACACATTTAGTGAATTGGCATGCAAATTTGTCAAGATACTTTCAAACATTTTAAGAAATATTGCAGATATTAGAAACAACGGAAAAGAGGAGGCTATTGATTTTGAGACTATATTGTGGTATATTCATTTTTGGAGTTCTGTCAGAAACTTTTCTGTTAAGGAAGGATATGCTAGCCTTGGAGGTACTGTAGGGGGAGTTCTCTAGGTTAATTCCTGTCATGAGTGTGTGGGTAAATGATGTGATTTTGAATAGAACTGGTCTATATTCTCTAGGCTTCAGTGGAATGACAAGTAATTTCATTGAAAGGTAGAAAGTTCTGTGGGGATTTGACCAGTTCGTTGATGAGATGTTGTCTCCCTGATTAGGAAATCTAGAATGCAGAGATGTAGTCTCAGGATAATTAGGGTTGACCATTTAAGATGATAGAAGTGTATTTTTTTCACTCAGAATTGTACATTTTTGGAATTTCCTGCCCAGAGGACAGTGGAATCTCAGTCAAAAGCTAAAGTCAATAGATAGTCGGAACTGCAGATGCTGGAGAATCTGAGATAATGAGGAGTAGAATTGGATGAACACAGCAAGCCAAGCAGCATCAGAGGAGCAGGAAGGCTGACGTTTTGGACCAAGATCCATTTTCTGAAGAAGGATCAAGGCCCGAAACCTCAGCCTTCCTGCTCCTCTGATGCTGCTTGGCCTGCTGTGTTCATCCAGCTCTGCACCTTGTTATCTAAGATCAATAGAGTTTGGTATCTAAGGGAATCCATGGCTGTGGAGATCGAGCAGGAACATAGAATTTGATTCAAAACTTGACCACAATCCTGTTGAATAGTAGAGCACATTCAGGGGTCATTTGTCTTGCTCCTGTTCCTATTTCTTATGTTCTTTTTGAATATGTGGAAAATATTCTGTGGTACCGCATACATGTTGACACGAAGCTTGGTTTTATTAGCAGTCATTGGTGCTCCCTATACTTATGTTTTGTTCTCAAATTGACGCTGTGTGAATGTCAGGATCTTTAACAGAGGAACCTCTATTCCTTGTGTTGTTTCTTTACTTTTGGACTGTTCCATTACATTCTAACATGACAAAACTACAGCTGTGCATCTACTTTAATCAGTTTTTTTCCTCCAAATCAGAGTTCCTTCGTTGTTTGAAACGATTGTTCCATTGTCCTGTTAGGAGACATTCCAATAAAGTACTCCAGAAGAATTAGTCAGGCCAACAGACTTTTTTATTTAGTGATAATTATGGGAGAAAAATAAAACGATAATTTACTTGTTCATTTAGTGCAAAGATTAGGGATATTAAGATCCTTATATTATTTTTCCCATTATGTCAAACAACTAAGTGTCCTATCATGGAAGAGGAAACAATGCAGGGTTCTTAGAACATTTATCGAAGGTTTGTTTTTTCAAATATAAGAAAAAAGATTTGCATTATACTTCATGACCTTTGCACATCCCAAGGTATTTTTGCAGTTATGAAACGCATTTTGTTGTAACCCTAGCTGATGGTACAAGTGGACAAATGAGATTCCAGAATGAAATTTGGCTCCATCAATCATATTTTGTTTTATTTCAATTTTAAATGGCATTCTTTTGCTGAAACATAGAGATTACAGGCTGCAGATGGCTTTAACAATAAAACTGACACTTATTGTGCAAAATAAATAAAACTAAACAAACCAAGCTCTCTAAATATAATACAATGTGAAGGTTTCAAAACGAGTGGCAAAATATAACCGCATCTACCCCTCAAAACCATCATATTACAGTTGCTTAAAAGTCAGAGAAACTTCTCTACTCTATCAAATCCGTGGGTTGACTTAACTCCTTTTTGTTTAGCTCTGGTCTTGTGAACTGCAAGGTCTTTTCCATAGCATATTCATACAACTGAAATGTTGAAATAAGATGTAAAGGATGCCACAGGGATTAGGGTGGATGAGATGAGTTTGGTAAGGCAAGGTGAGAAAACCTCCAAGGCGTCATGAGCAGGAATCCTTTCACAAAACTCCATGCAACTTGAACTCAGCTTTTAGAGTCCAATCTGAGTCTGAGCGAGCACCTGAAAGCTGTCAGTCCAGCTACAAGACAGCTATGAGGTCAAGGCAACAAACACCTCTCCCTTGAAAATGGGTAATAGGTAATTTGTTCCAACTTCAAATTCACCTAAGAACCCACTTCCTGGAAATTCATCTGCATGGCCCTTGCACCTTACTGAGAATCTTTTTACTTTTGGAGATCTTCACTCCTACCAAAAAATCAGTCAAGAAACTATCAGTCTGATATGGAGAAGGCTGAAATTGTGTTTTCTTTATTTAGCTGTTTCTAGTGCTTTGTGAGTGAAAGTGTGGGAGTCCAGTGAGTGAGATGTCACGTTTTTAAACATCAAGGACAAGCGTGCCACAATAAATTACCTTTTGTTTTTGACTTTTAAAGCCTCAAAGGCTAGAAACATTTAAATTGTGACAAACATTCTGTGAGTGAGAAAATGCATGCACCTCACAAAATAAATCATTTGATCATGGACAGTAAATTTTGCTCATGACAATGAGAGAAAAGAAGCGAATACTGCATGTAGTTCGGATTTCAAATTTACTACCTGGTAATATGGTTGAGGATGATTCAGCCATGCCTTTCAATAATTATCTGAAGAGAAAAATAAAACACCAGGCTGCAGGGAAAGTTTGGATCCATTTGACTAGCTGACTGACTTCTTCATACATATGGATTGGACATTGCAAGTCAAATAGTCTCCTTCTGTAACCAATCCATGAGCATGTAGAGTTTTCACTAATGACCTTCCAACTCAGCTGAAAATAATACCACTGAGCTCACTCTAATGCTTAGAACCGTTAAGCACAAACAATTACAATTTTACTCATAAATATTGAACGTTGATCTTTAAAACTTGGAAAACATTAAGTTAAACGTGACTGATCCAGCGTGAACAAATATGGCATTTATTAGCATTACTATTTGACAAATACTGATTTGAGACCAAAGCTTGCAGGAAATAGCAGGGGGAAACCCAAGTTAATTTAATATTGACAGTTGTTTCAACTGTATTACAGTTGAGTTATCTTAATGCATTCAGAACATAGACCATTACAGCACAGTACAGGCCCTTTGGCCCTCGATGTTGTGCCGACCTGTCATACCGATCTCAAGCCCATCTAACCTACACTATTCCACGTACGTCCATATGCTTATCCAATGACGCCTTAAATGTACCCAAAGTTGACGAATCTACTACCGTTCCAGGCAAAGCGTTCCATTCCCTTACTACTCTCTGAGTAAAGAAACTAACTCTGACATCTGTCCTATATCTTTCACCCCTCAATTTAAAGCTATGCCCCCTCGTGCTCGCCGTGACCATCCTAGGAAAAAGGCTTTCCCTATCCACCCTATCTAACCCTCTGATTATTTTGTATGTTTCTATTAAGTCACCTCTCAACCTTCTTCTCTCCAATGAAAACAGCCTCAAGTCCCTCAGCCTTTCCTCGTAAGACCTTCTCTCCATACCAGGCAACATCCTAGTAAATCTACTCTGCACCCTTTCCAAAGCTTCCACATCCTTCTTATAATGCGGTGACCCGAACTGTACGCAATACTCCAAGTGCGGCCGCACCAGAGTTTTGCACAGCTGCAGCATAACCTCTTGGTTCCGGAACTCGATCCCTCTATTAATAAAAGCTAAAACACTGTATGCCTTCTTAATAGCCCTGTCAACCTGGGTGGCAACTTTCAAGGATCTGTGTACATAGACACCGAGATCTCTCTGCTCATCTACACTACTAAGAATCTTACCATTAGCCCTGTACTTTACATTCTGGTTACTCCTACCAAAGTGCATCACCTCACACTTGTCTGCATTAAACTCCATTTGCCACCTCTCAGCCCAGCTCTGCAGCTTATCTATGTCTCTCTGCAATCTACAGCATCCTTCGTCACTATCCACAACTCCACCGACCTTAGTGTCGTCTGCAAATTTACTAACCCATCCTTCTACGCCCTCATCCAGGTCATTTATAAAAATGACAAACAGCAGTAGACTCAAAATCGACCCTTGCGGTACACCACTAGTAACTGGTCTCCAGGATGAACATTTCCCATCAACTACCACCCTCTGTCTTCTTTCAGCAAGCCAATTTCTGATCCAAACTGCTATATCTCCCACAATTCCATTCCTCTGCATTTTGTACAATAGCCTAATGTGGGGAACCTTATCGAACGCCTTGCTGAAATCCATATACACCACATCAACCGGTTTACTCTCATCTACCTGTTTGGTCACCTTCTCAAGGAACTCAATAAGGTTTGTGAGGCACGACCTACCCTTCACAAAACCATGCTGATTATCCCTAATCAATTTATTCTTTTCTAGATGATTATAAATCCTATCCCTTATAAACTTTTCCAACACTTTACCAACAACTGAGGTAAGGCTCACTGGTCTATAATTACCAGGGTTCTCTCTACTCCCCTTCTTGAACAGGGGAACCACATTTGCTATCCTCCAGTCGTCTGGCACTATTCCTGTAGACAATGGCGAGTTAAAGATCAATGTGATGGGCTCAGCAATCTCCTCCCTGGCTTCCCAGAGGATCCCAGGATAAATCCCATCCGGCCCAGGAGGCTTATCCATCTTCACCCTCTGAAGGATTTCTAATACCTCTTCCTTGTGAACCTCCATCCCACCTAGTCTAGTAGCCTGTATCTCAGTATTCTCCTCGACAACATTGTTGTTTTCTAGAGTGAATACTGTCGAAAAATATTCATTTAGCGCTTCCCCTAATTCATCTGACTCCACACACAACTTCCCACTACTATCCTTGATTGGGCCTAATCTTACTTTCATCATTCTTTTATTCCTTAAATACCTATAGAAAGCCTTAGGTTTTACCCTGATCCTATACGCCAACAAAGTCTCATGTCTCCTTCTGGCTCTTCTGAGCTCTCTCTTTAGGTCTTTTCTGGCTACCTCATAGCCCTCAAGTGCCCTAACTGAGCCTTCACATCTCATCCTAACATATGCCTTCTTCTTCCTCTTGACCAGAGATTCCACATCCTTCGTAAACCACGGCTCCCGCACTCTACAGCTTCGTCCCTGCCTGACAGGTACATACTTATCTAGGACACACAGGATCTTTTCCTTGAATAAACTCCACATTTCTAATGTGCCCATCCGCTGCAGTTTCCTTCCCTATCCTATGCTCCCTAAATCTTGCCTAATCTCATCGTAATTGCCTTTCCCCCAGCTATAACTCTTGCCTAGTGGTATACACCTATCCCTTTCCATCACTAAAGCAAACATAACAGAATTGTGATCGCTATCACCAAAGTGCTCACCTACTTCCAAATCTAACGCCTGGCCAGGCTCATTACCCAGTACCAAATCTAATGTGGCTTCACCCCTTGTTGGCCTATCTACATACTGTGTCAGGAAGACCTCCTGCACACACTGTACAAAAACTGACCCATCTATAGTACTCGAACTATAGTGTTCCCAGTCAATATTTGGAAAGTTGAAGCCCCCATGACAACTACCCTGTCTCTCTCACTCCTATCGAGAATCATCTTTACCATCCTTTCCTCTACATATCTGGAACTATTCAGAGGCCGATAGAAAACTCCCAACAGGGTGACCTCTCCTTTCCTGTTTCTAACCTCAGCCCATACTACCTCAGTTGACGAGTCCCCAAACATCCTTTCTGCAACTGTAATACTGTCCTTGACCAAAAATGCCACACCTCCGCCCCTTTTACCATCTTCTCTGTTCTTACTGAAACATCTAAATCCCGGAACCTGCAACAACCATTCCTGTCCCTGCTCTATCCATGTCTCCGAAATGGCCACAACATCGAAGTCCCAGGTACTAACCCATGCTGCAAGTTTACCCACCTTATTCTGGATGCTCCTGGCATTGAAGTAGACACACTTCAAACCAACTTCTTGCTTGCCAGTGCCATCTTGCTTCCCTGAAACTTGATTTCGGACCACCCTACTCTCAACTTTTTCTATAGTCGAACTACAATTTTGGTGCCCATCCCCCTGCTGAATTAGTTTAATTTAGTGAGCATTTGACTCCAGAACACACCATAGGCCCTTTAACATATTCAGAATTATTTCAATCCCTTAGAAGCTGATGAAAAATAAACATCAAGGATCCTAAGTTCCAGCAGTGAGTTTTAGTTTGGATTGTTGGGCTAAAGGATACAACACACGAAGGTTATACATCTGTTTACAATCCCTTCTTCCAAATTTCAGCATTTTTTCTGCTGAATTTGTAATAAAACTTGAGCAAAACAGTCAGAGTTGAGGCAAAGCCAGCACAATTTAGAGAGATAGTAGGAACTGCAGAATAGTAAGAATTGCAGATTTTTTTTGTTTCAGAGATAGTAAGAACAGCAGATGTTTTTGTCTGAGAGCTTTTCTGAAGAAGGGTCTGGGCCCGAAAAGTCGATTTTCCTGCTTCTTTGATGCTGCTTGGCCTGCTGTGTTCATCCAGGTCTGCACCTGGTTATCTTATTATTTAGAGAGTTTGTCTTCTGTATTTTGGGTGAGTGTCTGATTTGAAGCTTTATTGATAGTGGCCTGCCTTGTCTGCTATAGCCGCTTACAAAGTTTGTTGTAAGTTTTCATTTGGAGCTGCAGGTCAAGATCTGCCCAAGGGGCTATGTACAACTTCCTTCCAGTGAGGTTGGGAATGCTGCTCAGTCCCTGGTAAGAGGTGCAATGAATCAAGCTATTTTGCTGTGAACAGGGCCTTGAAATTATGTTCCTCTTACCCTTTGCAGCAGGGTTAGAAAGTATATCTGTAATCCAATGAGTTGTTTCCCGAGTTGGTCAATGCCTCACATTTGCTCTTGTAATCTACGCTGTGAATTTCTTATTGTAAAGCTTGCTAATTAACACTTTGTTATATCTGTAACACCCTTTCTTCTAGCTTGTGCTTCTAATAGTGTGGTTGTTCATTTCACAAAGGACAAGCTGATCATGGAAATTAAGTTTTTTTTGGCATTTAAAAGATTGCCTGGGAACATTACGAACAAGATCAAGGTTAGTCAAAATTCCAGTCTCTCATTGATAGTCTTTTGCTTTGTCTTGCATCCACATGGACAAACTGTAATGACCAAAGAAGAGATTCATCTTTCTTTTTCAGGTAAAGCTTTACTGTAACAGTTCATTTGGTATGAGATAAGCATATTTCAGTTGCCTTTTGATTTCAAATATCTAGATATGTCAACAACTCCCAATAATCCCTTAGCCATGTAACAGTGGTCAGATTGATTTTTGTAGAAGCTATTGGAATGCAGACTTTCAATTAGCTCGAAGGTCACTGTCTGTCTGGAAAGTGATGAAATTTTTAAGAGCTGCATTTACAATACCACAAATAAAGTATTTATATTCCCCTTTTCAAGGGCAGAAAAACATTTGATCTAAGTTCACTATTAATTAAAATAGATTTTGCTCTCTACCTGCAATATGGAATCAGTTCGTGACATTTAGATTTCTTATTACGAAAAGTGTTTAAACTATGACTTCAGTAGTAGTGATAATAATTAATATTCTACAGTATAACACAGCAGCCACAGTCAGTTTTATCCATGGAAACCATATTAGACCAGAAAATTTTCACGTAATTTAAACTCTGAAGTATATTTTTTTCATAAATTGCAAGGACACTTTTATTAAAGCAATTTCAGTCTGCTGAAGGATCACTCTTTCATGTCCTTGTAAATTAGTTTATCAATATAATCAGTCCTTCTTGATTTGTTAGATAAATGTTTTCTGGATTCTGGCAATGATTTCCTATATTAAGAAAAGCAGAGTGATGTGGCTTGTGCTGTCTGTAAATTGCAACTGAGTAATTAAACACGAGAATAACTCTATTGGGTGAGTCCAAAGTCAGATGTGGGTGGAATTGTCTTGCAGGGCATCACCACAAAGCATTTTTCTCAGCGAACTAAATCAATAGTTTATTCAGCTGTCACCTTTCCTTTAACATTCTAGCTCACAAATCTATAGTTACTCAATGAAAACACTATGTCAATTTTTTCAAAAAAGAAAAAGGAGACTCGAAATTAATTTAAAAAGGCTAAGGATATCATTAAAGGAATGGATAGTGGCCTGACGTGATTATGGTTTTATTTTCAATGCTTAGGTTAGCAACAGGTAATTTCTAGTTGAATTTGTTCAAACAAAGAAAAGCATGGCATAGTTTTCAGCTGCTTGTAAGCAGATTTGGGCCTTCTGCCATAAGAAATAGGAAGAAAAATAAGCCATTGAACCCATCAAGTCTGCTTCACCATTCGATGAGATCAAAACTGAATCAATACTCTTCGAACTCCACTTTTTTGCCTTTTCCGTACAATTTTTACTTTCCTTACATTTTATATATTTTTTAAAAATCAGTTATTTACAAGCTGTATATACCTCATCTTTAAGTTGCAAGGCAGCATGTCACCAACATTCCTTTGAGAGCACCTTGAAAGCTGACGGCAGTAGGAGCCATGGGACCACCACCACCCACAAATTTCCCTTCAAACCACATACCATCCTGACTTGAAAGTATATCAGCATTCTCTCTTTGGCTCAGATCAGAAGAGAGGTCAATAACACTGATTTTCCCAGTGGGACACTTTCTTTTAAATACATTTTGTGTTACAATAGCTACATACAACGTGATCACTATGCCCTCTCCCTTATTCTATACGTCTAATTCTGTGAAACACCTAATCAATGATGGACAATTCTATGTACAGTCCCTGGGTCCCAATGATCTCATGGTATTTAACAGACATTGTAATCACCAGGCCTTGGAATCTTTCAATGCATCCTATTCATTCACTTCCCAAAGTTACTGGCTATGCTACAATGGAATGTCCCAGACTTGCCTATCTCTAAGGACTGCTTAAATTCTGTTTTTCATTGTGCTCATTTGCTATCCTTATCACATTCTGTTACTAATTGTACATTTTCCACTGTCTTAATTATAAAAGATACAAAAGAAAGTTGGTTCTTAATAACTGCTATAAGAGTCATAAAATTTATTCTATTATAAAGTTAGTTACATGTAAAGTTTTACATCTACTGCTACTGTTAGCATTCTTTAGCTAATGTGTGGTGAGCAATTTGTTTCTTACAGTGTGCACTAGGCATTCCATTAATGATAAGGGGAAGGCTATCTGCGACTAGTTAAATCTCACATTTTTCTTTTGGAATTTTTTCCCTAATGCTTTAGTAAGTCTGTATTTTTGTTATATATGTCTATTTATAATTACATTGAAATCTGCGATTACCCAAAGAATCTTTATCTAGAACCTACTTCTTGATGTTGTGAATAATTTTGAGGAAACAACTAATTATGGTGAAATATTGTTTTCACAGCCATGCCATGACCTAGGCTGATTACATAGTGTCTTCTGTGATGAGATTTACTCTCCTTGTTCTGGCCAACTCTTTTTTCTTAATGGGACAGCATCCTTTCACTTTTGAGACTGAGAGTCAATCACTGTCGCAGTTTAATGAACTTGTTTGATAATCTAGATTTTTACAAGCCATAACCCCATTAGTTCTGGAGATAGTGGTTAGTTCTTCTATGTTTGTTATTGTGGGAGCTTAGGACTCCTTCAGCGTTTGTTACAAATTTTTAAACTGTCTGCCCTTGGACGTTTCTTATCAAACTGTCTCGAACAAACATTTTTATAGCTATTGTTTGTATGGACTCCCTTTCACATGGGAATAACCCCTGTTCAGAAGTACCACTGCATCAACCCATGACCTCACTTAAATGCTGGATCAGGCTTTAAATTCTTTTTAACCACTTGTCAGCCTTTTGTGTCTCTCAGTTATGGGTATCCCTAACATCAGTCATTTTTTGTGTCCTGGCTATGCGCAGCCCTCACAGAGAAGTGACCACATGTGTGGATGAAGGCAATGAATTTGATGCAGTCAACATGGGCTTCATCAAGCCTTTGCTGAGGTCCAAGATGGGAGCCTGATAGTGAATGTAAGAGCCCATGGGATCCAAGGAAATTTAGTTAATTAGATCCAGGATTGGCTGATTGGCCAGAAGCAGAGCATGATAGTCAAGATGCTTTTGTGGCTGAATATCTGTCTCGCTGAGGTTCCAAAAGGACCAATGTTGGGGCATTTGCCATTTGTGGGATATATAAATGATTTAGACTTGTATGTAAGATTAACTAGTAAATTTGCAGACAGTATGAAACTTGGTGGAGTGGTAAATAATGAGGAGGATAGCTGTAGATTAGAACATAGAACATAGAATAGCACAGCACAATACAGGCCCTTCACCACCCAATGTTGAGTTGAATTTTTACCCGATCTTAAGGTCTATGGAACCTCCACTTTACAAATTACAGGAGGATGTAGATGAGCTGAACAGTGACAAATGGAATTTAATCTGGCTCAGCATGAGGTGATATTTATGAGCAGTACAAAAAAGGCAAGGGAATACATGATGGATGGTCAGACCCTGGGAAAAAACTGAGGATCACAGGACACTTAATGTACAGGGAGATAAATTGGTTAAGAAGGCATATGGGATATTTACCTTCATCAACTGAGGGAATAGAGTTGAAGAGGACAAATGTTATGCTGAAACTATATAAAATGTTGAATAGGGCACAGCAGTTCTGGAATCCACATTATAGGAGGGATGTAATTGCACTGGAGAGGATGTAGAGGAGGCTTACCAGAAAGCTACTTGGGCTGAAGAATTTTAGTTGTGAAGAGAGATTGGAAAGACCGAGGTTGTTATCCTGAGAGTATAAGAGGCTGAGTGGAGACGTGACTGAGATGTAGAAAACAATGAGCGGCATCGACAAATTTGACGGGAAAGGTCTTTTCCTCTTTATGGAGGGATCAATGACCAGGGATATTGATTTAAGAGAAGAGGCAGGAGATTTAAAGGGGATGTGAGGGGAAAAGTATTTCACCCAATGAGTTTTAGGAGTCTGGAATTCACGGGTTATAAGGGTGTTAGAGGCAGAAACTGTCATAATTTAAGAATCATTTAAATGTATACTTGCAATGCCAAGGCATATACAGCTATGGATCAAGTGCTGCAAAATGTGATTAGAATAGTTAGGTGCTTATTTTTGACTGGTACACATTCGATTGGCCGAAGGGCTATTTCCTGCGCTCAGGCCTCTATGACTCTGAGATGGACTTTGCCTCAGCGTTCTGTATTTAATTTTTAAAGTTTTCATTAACAAAGAGACTGACGGAGTAAATAAAGCTCTTTACCTTTCAAATAAAGAGCATTTAAAGTGTGATTTCTCGGAGTAGTGATGCTAATTGATTTCCTACATTACGGTGACTTGGAAAGTTGAATCATCTTATTCATAAACTACAAAACTTCTCATTAACGCAATTTTTCTTTGCTAAAGGGCAAGGTTTTCACATTGCTTTTTTTTCTCAATGTATGAAGCATTCATTATACATGTTTAATATGTATTGATAATACACATATATTTTCCATTAGTCATTGGTTAAAAGAATTATTTTAAGTATTTTTATAAGGAAGAGAAATGTACACAATTAGGGTTGCCTTCATACTTAATCAAGCCTAAACTGAGGGGAAAAGAGTCTGATGGTTGCAAAGCTTTCTTTATAAAATACAACTGGACAGTCTTAATCCAGTTCCTAGTGCAAAAACTAATCTATTATTCCACAATAAATTTGTAACTACAGTTCAGTTGCTTTGGATACTTGTTATGAGTGTCTGGCAGAGGTAAGCACAAAGATGCACAATTGGCATAGAGCATAGGGCCTGTAACTCTGCGTCTCACAATTCTCTATTTCCTGTGCATCAGTTTTTCATTAATAGCCCAGCAATAATCTCATTGCCTAGTAGTTGGTATGCTCCACATAACAAAGTGTGAAGCTGGATGAACACAGCAGGCCAAGCAGCATCTCAGGAGCACAAAAGCTGACGTTTTGGGCCTAGACCCAGAAAAGTCAGCTTTTGTGCTCCTGAGATGCTACTTGGCCTGCTGTGTTCATTCAGCTTCACACTTTGTTATCTTGGATTCTCCAGCGTCTGCAGTTCCCATTATCTCGGTATACTCCATATGCTTCTTTGCATATATTTCAAATATTCACATGGCTAAACCTCTGCTCTCCATATGCTTCTATCTTCTTTACTCTGCCCACATTGTCCTAACCATGCTCAGTGAGGAGAAATTGCATCGCAACATTGCAAGGTCACTCTCAGGTCCTTAAGCTGTTATATATATTGTAGCAATTCCCAAAGTTGCCAGACAGATAACATTGTTGTGGTTGTACAGAAACAGTTTGACTAGGAGAGTATCTACTTCTGGAGAACAAGTATTTAGGATTATTGTGAGGGCTCATAGCTTTTGCAGCATTTATTGCCTCCAGCAGTTTCTTGATATCATGTGAATTGAATTGTAATGGGGGCGATAAACATCTGTGGTGATGAAGTTGAATCATCCACTTGACACTTTTACCTGAAATTGGATGGAAATATTAATTTTCACTGTTAAACTGGGTTCCTCTATTATTGAAGATTGGGATGTCTGTGAAGCCATCTCCTCCAGTGAGTTAATTGTCTACCAACATTCACAACTGAATGCAGCAGAACTGCAGAACTTAGATCTGATCTACTAGTTCTGTAATTACTTAACTCTGTTTATTACTTATTGCATAATGCTGTGTTGTAGCTTCATCAGGTCATTAAGTTTTTTTTTAGGAACACTTGGTATTCCTCTTGCCATGCCCTCCCATATTCTACTTTGTATCGAGGTTGATCCCTCAGCTTGTTGGTAATCGTACTTTGGGAAATATGCCAAGCCAAGACATTACAGATTGCATTTGAATGCTGTAGGTGGTCACACTGTGTCATGGGTTCTCAGTTTTGCATTGCATAATTTATTTGAAATCTGTTTCATTTAGCATGGTGTTAGTGTCACACAACATAATGAAGGCTGTCATCAATGTTTGAATAGAATTCTGTCTCCACAACGACAATATAGTGGTTACCCCTACTAATACTGTAATGGAGAGGTGGATCTGCAATAGATAGATAGATTAGTAAAGATCAGCTTGCCTAAGTTTTTCTCCCTTACTGGCTCCTTCCCCATCTGCCATGGATGCAGTCTAGAAGCCATGCCATGTAGCATCTATCAAATTCAGTCGTGAGAAGGGTTACTAAGCCTCTGTTGGTTAAGTTTCTACCAAGGGTATATTCTGTGCCATTGCCACCCTCAATGCTTATTTCAGATGGTGTACAATGAAGGAGCACTGATTCAAAAGTCAAGGGAGGTTGGTAAGCTATAATCAGCAAGGCATTCTTTGCCTAAGTTTGCCTTCTCTTTAGGAAGTGCAGACTTCTTTTGAGTAGTACCACTCCTCACAGACTTGCTGCCAAACACGGAGGGCATGCTGTTAACAACCAGAGCATGTATTGCTAACTACATACCCATCACAGTCACATAGGGCATAATCCTACATTTTATTTACACATCTTTTCAATGATACTGGATGGACACTGTTGATGCTACATTTGCCTCACATCTGTTTTCTAGAGAAGTGGATTTTTTTTCTGCCTGGTGCAACTGTTGTTAAATGTTAGCTGGTCATGTGTCACATCACTTTGGTACATTTGACATGTACAATCTTCTTACTTTGAAGAAAAGTAGATGTAGTTGGAATTGAAAATATAAATATAGTAGGCCTTTGACAACTGGCAAAGAACTTAAATTTGCAGAGATGATTGGGAAAAAAAATAGAAGATTTTGCTGCAGGGCCCTTTTGTTTGATAAAAGTACTCAGGACTAATTGGATTTTAAGCAAGCATATTTAGCATAATTTGTACCACATCCACTTTTGAAGGGATTTATATTGCAGCAGTAGATGTTTTGTGTGTTCCTTCCTAAAATACATCTGACTTCTGATTTTGCTCATTATGTCAAAAATCGAAGAGCATAAGAGCAAAATGGATAAACCCGTCTCATTTATGCACAATGGGGGGTCTGCACAATTTGGCAGAAAGGATTTTTTTGGCAGAAGATGTGATTAGAGGAAACATATGGAACCAAAAAATGAGATGCTGTCACAAGCAATAAAACTTGGTTTTGTCAAGATATCAACTTCTTTTTAATTGGAGCTCCATGCTTCGAAAATGTTTTTCACTTTTTGCCATTACCATAGTAATCAGTTTATGCATTGGCTATTTAATGCATTCATTTTCAATTTCAGCAGCATGTTAAGGGTACTTACTGCTTGGAAAGTCTGCATTACATATGTCAGGCAAATGAAATATGATATCTTCCTGGTATAAAAGAAGATTGAAATTCTGTCTGTGAAATATCTTTCTGGGAACACAAGATTCCCTTCAAGTTTTATTATTGGCATTTCTTCATTACCACTGAGTTGCAAACATGGAATTCTCTATCTAACTGCACTGTGGGAGCACCTTCACCATATGCAGTGTGACAGTTCAAGAACTCACTATCACCTTCTCAAGGGCAACTAATGATGAGCAATAAATCCAGGCACATTCATATCTCCCAATAATCAATAGACAAACTGCAAGCTTACCCATAGGATTAGTAGCTCAAATGCAATTTCCAGATTGATCTGTCAGTCATGTAGAAAAGAGCAGCCTAGTAATACTGCTTTTTTTACGTGATCGATCTGAATCACGCACGCAAGTTTCATACTGCTCTTAATACATTCTGTAATTTTACTTTGCCTTATTTACAAAACAGGACTAAGGGGGTAAAACTCGTGCTGTGCTTGTATGTCCAAGAAGACTAACTATGGTCTGAAGCCAGATGGCTTTGGACGTTTCTTTTACAGCTTGCACACTGCGATGATGAATCAAACACTGACTGTATGGTAATGAGAAGCTAACTCATAATGCTAGTAGCAGCTTTCCCTGTATTCTGTCATTATATTTAGAACAATATATCTAATGTTAGTGCTCATGAAAGATCATTCCAATAACTCAAAGTCACTTGCTCAGCAGACTTTATTACTTCATACTCTTAATATGCTTCAGCTTTATTTTGTCCTAAAGGAGATAATTAAGAGATATGGGAGAATATTTTCTAAACAAAAGCCCACACATTTATCAGGGAATTATCAGTGCTGGCTAAATACAGATTCTGATGTAACTGACCCTTTTCCAATCGCAATGAGAGTGTTGGGGTTTTGGTGATGGCAATGTTGCTTTAACAATCTGGATGGAAAAAAACAGTAAAAGTGGTGAATGAGGCATTCTGGTCCAACTTGTCTTCTATACTTCAAAATGAAGATCCAGTGCAGCCAATGCATTCATTTCCAAGTAATACTGCTTTTTTTTGACTTTTTAAATTCCCTATCAGAATGCAATGCTTGATATTGCATTGGCAGACCATTTTACATCTAAATGCACTTTTGATTTGCTGCTGCTCATTTTACAGTATCATACAAAGTCAAATTTGTCCCCATTGCTCCTACACAGCAGTCAGCTGCCAATCATGCTGCTTTTTGTGTTGTTAATGGGTCTACTTGCTAGAATTCACACAACTCATGCCCACGTGCAGAAATCTAAAATGCTGGTGCGCTGTGGGATGGAAAGGTCACCTTTCAAATATTTCTTTCAAAGGAGAAGGGCTTTGTTTTTTATGGATACAAACACACCAATAGCATTCATCAAGAAAACGAATGTCACTTTAGACCTTCAGTAAACATAAGGCCAGATTGAGAAATGTACAGTGTCAGACGATCTACACTTTTCTGAAATCAAGAAAATTATTTCATTGAGACCAAGTGCTTTTTACGCACTCAAAGCAGTTGTGTTAACCTTCTTTCCTGCATTTTCTAGCTATTGCATTTTAGTATTTCAAACATTTAAACGATGAAGTTATTAAGGCACATTCAAGTCATATAGTCTCAAGAGGACATGATTGCAGGCTACAGCAAAAGCTGAGGTTGATGAGAAAGAAATAACATCTTGTGCTTGTGCAACTATAACAGCTTCCAGGGTAAGCCTGAGGGAATATATTTTCCTCTTTGTTTTTTCTTGACATTTTATTCATCAACTTCAAGAAGCAGAGTATCCCAGAGGAAGATTTGTTTCCTGACTAGCAAAGCTGCGCACTAAATATAAGTTATTTACATATATGCAGAGATCTCCTGCTGACCTGAACTACGTCAGGTAAGTATCATTGGCTTCCTTACCTGGAAAATAGTCCATTTTTCTTTTTGGGACCACAAACCTAATAAAGTCTTACCTCAAATTATAGTTTTTTCTAATGCTGCCATAAAGCTATTCTCTATTGCTATAAGCCAGTTAAGCCCTTTAACACAGTCAAAGAAAAGAGGAATTATGGCATTGTCTTTCTATCTCCAAATACCACAGGTTTTATACCATGTAGTTGTGACTGCAGAGTAGGTTTTCACATACGATAGGACCAACATGGCTAGGCCCAAACGTTTCATCGTGAAGGGCAAGTTCTCAAAGGAAAATCAAATATCTCTCTTCTGCTTTGTTCACTGTTCCTTGTTTTTTGCTCAAGTTGAAATGTTTGGCCAGCTAAACCAAGCAGATGTGCTGTCTTTCGTGCCATGTTTATCGTTAGGCTGAAAGCGCCTAACGGGTTCTTTAAGGCCTGATCAAAATTAATCCTAGAAGACATGTGCACTTTATAATATGAAGCAAATTTATTAGCTTAATCTACATAATATATATTCAAGACATATGCAAACTTTTGCCACTTAAACTGCATAATATACAAATATATGCACATAGAAACAAGTGAGTCCCACACATCCGTCTCTCTGTCAGTGACTTTGGCAGTAGTGGTACTTGGGAATCTATCCCAGATTCCATGGCACCAGTCAAGTGAAAATTCCCGATGGTGAAAATTCCGATGAATCAGGCAAAGTCCCTTATATCAAATATTATTCTGAATTTTACTCTTCCAACTTATAAGTTGGGCTGAAAGACAAATTCAGGCAGACAACGTAGCTGCACATGGAGGATGGTTCACACAGACAATTCAGTGCCGCACAGTTACTTCTCAGCAAAAGCAAGCTCTTTGTTCTCTTTAGGCCTGTTTTTTCTTCTTGCACTTTCCACTTTCCTTCAAGTGGCATGATTAATTAACCCTTAGCAATTCAGCCATTATGGTCTGGTTCGAAGATATGATTTTTAAACCCAACACTACCACTGTGTTGTTGAAGATTGTTTCAAGGTTGAACTTTCTCCATGCCAAATCCTTTCAAACCACAACTGGGACGCCGCCACAACCCGCCCCCTCCCCATGCATCATCTCCAGTGCGATAACAGGCACTCTCATAAGGCACTACCAATGACCCAAGTGTGTTATGCCCAGACTCGAGATGAACAGTGCTGCAATGATGCCTAAGCATCTCAGACCCTCATTAAACCAATAATTGATCCATTGAAGTATGATTCCATCCCTTCACTGGTCAGGAGAAGCGTTCCAGTACTTTCCACCCGGGTCTCCAGGACAATGATTGCTTGTTTTTGGTGTCCTGCACGACCTGGCTCAGTGATGGGATGACAACTTAGCAGAGCTCAAAATTATCCAGCACCTGTCTCCTTAGACCAGAGAAACGGAGAGTCCAACATAGAATCTGAGAGAGATGAAGCGTGTGATGCTGCTGATGCTGTTGCCAAGGTATCCAAATCAATGGCAGGACTATGAGCATAGTTGAGAGAATGGAAGAAGAGCCATTTCAAACTCAAAACATTAACTGTTTTTCTCCCTCCACAGATAATTTCAGACTTGCTGACTCTAGCCAGCTGTTTCTGTTTTTATTTCTAATAGTTGCCAGAAATGAACAAATGATTTTGGCCTAAAATGTGGACACTCACAGATAGGAAGTATCTGTCGTTTCCAACCCTCAGGGGAATACTTGATTTCTTACAATTGAACTTTATGCTTCTTTGTTTAACATTCAATGTAAATTGTTTTGCTTGGCTCGCTCTGATGAGCTCCTGCTCTGTCTGTGGACCAAAGGGTTAGTAACACAGGGGTCCTAAAATCAGTGAGCAAGGGGCATTCGTGTCTTGCAGAGATGTAGAAGGCTGACACAATACTGAGTGACCTTCAAGCATCCACTCCTTCCACCAACAAGAGATGAATTCAGGGAATGGGGTCTCTCTTCCACCACCTCTCCAACGCCCCCCACCCCTCCCACCCTGGCAGCAGAATGTATTAGACA
The DNA here is from genome assembly GCF_030684315.1 of Stegostoma tigrinum. Classification (NCBI taxonomy): domain Eukaryota; kingdom Metazoa; phylum Chordata; class Chondrichthyes; order Orectolobiformes; family Stegostomatidae; genus Stegostoma; species Stegostoma tigrinum. Next base: position 56,455,523 of record NC_081368.1, on the reverse strand, counting down.
TCTAGAAGCTACGTAGAATGACATATAGATTTGTGTGTGTCATGAGCCACCAACCTTCTCCAAGATATTTTTCAGATGTTGCGAACAGTTATACAGCTGTGAGTAGCAGAGTTCAGGTTTCATTTAGTAGATGTGTGTTGTATTAAATCTTGCCCTCAGCGAAGGCATCATCCCTTTCTCCATTTGCCAGCTCACCCCCTGTTCTTCAAGCAGAGTCAGGAGCCTTTTGTCAGATATCCAAGCCCTTTCCTGTCTGGGTATGTTTGTACGTAGAGTGTAAGTTCTTGTCCTGCAGACACAGAGAAGCTCTGATAGTTATTAGCATCAGTACATGAGCATTTTCCCTGCACCTATGGATTCAGATTAAGGTTTCTGTCCCTGGGGAGCTATGATTGTCTATATTTGCTGGTAAGAAGAACAGGACTCACAGCATCTGATGAGTTAATTGTTCTGAGCAAATGATGCTTCCATTTCATCAAGAGTTTTCAGAAGTTGAAAGACAATAAAAGATTGTAACGTTTGTGACTGAGTTACCTCTTGACGTGTTTTGACATTTGTGGTTATGTCCTTATCCTCTGCAAACTTCCCTTTGGTATCAGATGAGTAATTTCTTTTCATTGAGATGAAAGGTCAGCGACAACATTGTTCTAAGCTGCTGAGTGTTGTCGCTTCTCTTATGTTTTACTGTGAACCCTGACAGAGGTGTGAGAGCCAGTATCACTGTGGTACCACAATGGTAGCTCTACTTAATTGAAATGTTTTCAGTGCACATGAAGTGTCTGGTGGAGATGATTGCTACCCAATTTTGTGTCTGATAATTGTCTGCATTGGCAAGTATACAGTGCTTTGTGCCACTATGCGTGTAAGTTACATTGAATTGAGTGGCAATTGCCCTGGCAGAACACAGCCCATCAATCATCCAGTCCTTCAGTGTGGGACCTAGGTTCCCTTGAGCTGTCAAGAGAACTGACCTTTGCAGTGACCTTGGGCCTGGTTGGTTTTACTAGTTCGGATAGCCTCCTGTCTCCATTCACTCGAAACCATCCTCCCTTCTCTCCTAGATGGCCTGCAGGAAAATATCGAGGCAAAAATCGCTAAAGCGCAGACTTACTTTCTGTCTGTGCTCAGATATTTCAGGTATTGGGTGAGGGTGACCAACAGAGATAGTATAATGCTCTTGGGCTGCTGAGAGAGAAGTTCTGTCCAAACATCTTTTCAAAATGATGTCTGTGCTTTGAAGCCGAGAATGTTCCCAGGTCCCTTCAGAAGTTCTTGCTTGCCGGACAATAAAGCAGAGTTCAAAATGGGCCTGACCATTCAAATCCATTCCAAGGAGGCAGAATGCTGTTAAGAGGCTGATATTAGGAAAAGCTTGGACCAAAGGAAAGAAAGACCAACTTTGAGATTCCATAACTTTAAAGGCCATAAGCTGTGCTAAGTGCATGATATTGCAGAACAGCTGTAATGAATGTCAAATGTCCCCATGGGCATTGTCTTTTATACTGGCTGCTTTTACATTACTAGAAAACCAATTTTTAAGCCATGGTTTGTTCACAATGATGCTTGAAAAATGTCAAAGAAGATTGATGAGGAGCATTGGGTGGAAACTTATAGGGATCTGAGTGACAAAGGCTATGGTGAGGTGTTCTAGAATCAAATGAGAAGCTTGATGAGGCCAATCTCAATGTGGGGCGCATCCCATTGCATTTTCTTATACTCTTCACCAACGAGTGGCAAGTTTCTCATTGGGCAGAGCAAATTACCAATTAAGGGGAATAAATGCTTGTTAACTATCTAAATGTTCATATCCCAAAACCAATCATAAATATTCAGCTTGTTTTCTTACCAAATGTTCCAAACAAGCTGATTTCAAGAAACCTTAACCTGAAAACGAGAGCAGGTACTTGAATGAGTCGACTCACTGCTTGTTCCGAGCATATGCATCGAATCAAATCACAACCCAGGGGATGATCCGTGGGCACTAGCCACATGCACCGCTCATCCACCACCAACATTGGCATTCAACGTCTGCCAATCCCTTAAGACCATTATGATGTTTCTCTGATAGGCTGCCAGAATGACATGGAATCGCAGACTTGAATTGCAGAATGCACGGGCACCTATCATTGAAAGGCTGAAACAGGGATACTTTGTGTGAATAGACAGAGACCATAAGACCATAAGACCATAAGACATAGGAGTGGAAGCAAGGCCATTCGGTCCATCAAGTCCAATCCGCCATTTAAATCATGGCAGATGGGCATTTCAACTCCACTTCCCTGCACTCTTCCCGTAGCCCTTGATTCCTTGTAAGACCAAGAATTTGTCGATCTCTGCCTTGAAGGCATCCAATGTCCCGGCCTCCACTGCACTCCGTGGCAATGAATTTCACAAGCCCACCACTCTCAGGCTGAAGAAATGTCGTCTCATTTCCGTTTTAAATTTACCCCCTCTAATTTTAAGGCTGTGTCCATGGGTCCTAGTCTCCTTGCCTAAAAGAAGCAACTTCCTAGCATCCACCCCTTCTAAGCCAAACGTTATCTTGTAAGTTTCTATTAGATCTCCCCTCAATCTTCTAAAGTTTAATGAGTACAATCCCAGGATCCTTAGCCGTTCATCATACGTTAAACCTACCTTTCCAGGGATCATCCTTATGAATCTCAGCTGGGCATGCTCCAGGGCCAGTATGTCCTTCCTGAGGCGTGGGGCCCAAAATTGGACACAGTATTCTAAATGGGACCTAACTAGAGCTTTATAAGATCTCAGAAGCACATCACTGCTTTTGTATTCCAACCACAGACTGGATCAGGCTTCAACTCAGAGCTAACAAGGTGTTAAGCTGGATGAACACAGCAGGCCAAGCAGCATCAGAGGAGCAGGAAAGCTAATGTTTCAATTCGGCAGTTCCTACTATCGCTTCAATTCAGGGCTGTTCGGTTGCACTCAGCACTCACTCACTTAGCATCTACTTGCTTGCTCACAGCTTTCGTGTCTTGCTAGCAAGGCTGTGCTAATTAGTGCATTCCCTGAACCTGGCAGCTTGTCATGCTGGTACAGCAGCCTACAGGCAAGAGGGTGGATGTCTCTCAGCACAACACTGCACTATACCTGTCTCACAGCTGCTCCATGTGCCAACAGGTTAGGTGTCAAATGCACTGTATGTGCCGCAAACAGGCAGCCTTATCCCACTCCGGGGTCCATGGAGACTCAGATCGTGCAGGGCATTCAATAAGCCAATGGTAAACTTTGATATCAATCCAGGGGATTGGCTACAGTCAGGCATCTACGCGTGTGAGGTCTGTGTTTCTGCAGGCCAGGGAGTGACTCATAGACTCTCTGTCTGCTCCGTCCACAGTAGCTAAGGGGAAAGTGATTGCAAGAGGAAGGATACAGCTTGGAGGTCTGGGGTGAGGGTGGGCATGAAGGGTGAATGACAGTTGTGAATAGGGACAATAGTGTTTACAAGGGGGCAGGATACGGTAAAGCATGACTGGGAACAGGATTATGTATGAGTGTGACTTGTGAATTATCAAAGGTACCCTTGCCTTCAAGGATGGGACTGCAGTGAAGCCATAGCTACTGTGATCCCCACGTTTTGTAGGGACTGAATGGGAAAGGTGGGCAAATCACATAGATGGGTTTGGGTGGGGGGCTGGGGAGGTGTGGAGCCTATATCCTTTACAATAGGAGCTACCAGGAAGAGGATTTGGATGCTTACAGGCTCACCAACATGTTGTGGAGCATGCAAGCCGCAGGCTGCGATGTCCAGGTGAGATGATGTTCGGAGAATCGGTTATAGACTCTATGGGCTGAATGGCCTATATCTGCACTGGAGGGATTCTGTGATTCTATCCTCATATGGGGTGAGGGACATCATGCCATGAGCTTCTCCACAGTATAATTTGCCTGAGCCACAATGAGGGAAAGGGAGGAATTAAGTGATGTGAAAGAGGATGTTATGACAGTTAGCATGGTATGGGTGGCCCTTCGTTAGATTAGTGATGTTGTACGTTGGCATGGATGCAGTTGGGAGATAGAAGATATGGCAAGTAATAGTGAAGGGGGCAGAGATATCCTGGTGAGAGATGTGTGCAGTAATAAAGAGTATGTGTGAGAAGTGTCAGGTTGAAGAGTGTGGCACTCACTCTGGTGCTACAGAGAATGTCACTGACCACCTTACAGTGCCGTTGGCCAAGCATCCAGATCATGGATACAGCACTGACTTGGCTGCCTGGGTCTCCTTATGTGGCATTGACTGCCTGTTTCCTGGGAAGAGGATGACCTTCCTTCGCACTGTCCCCTCGACCAGGACTTCCAGTTCCTTGTTGTACAATCACGGTGCCATCTTCCACTTCTCAAACACCTTCCAGAAATGTCCTTGACCACAAAGAGCAACACCAGAATGCCAGTTCTCAACTGAATGCACAGCAACTGAGTGCAAGGGGTGCCTGTGTTTTTTGGCGATATCCACTGAGTAGCGAGTTTTTCTGGGAATGACATGTGGTAAGCTATGTGCCAGAAAAGGACATAACATATAACATAGGGGTGCATATGGTGTTAATGAGATGAGTTTGGTAAGATATAGTCTTGGTGGTGAAAAAAACCTTGAAATAGTTCACACTCATTCAAAAGGTAAGAGGATTTGATCCATTAAAGTAGCTCTACCACAGAAATAGTGCTGGTAAAAATGTTAACAATTAACACTTGGATCTCAGTGGATGGATGAATCGAGATCAGCTGAACAATTTTCCTCAGCTTTAAATATCTTGTAATTTTGCAAATTGCTGCCATATCTAATGACATCTAAATTATGAAAGAAGACTTCTGAAATGTAATTCAATAACTGAAACAAGTTGCCAAATTATTCTCAATTATGATTAAGTGCATAAGTCTCTTATGGATTTTTCTTACAAATCAAGTATTCCAGAAATGTATTAATTCATATGATTCTAATTTTGAGCTTCAGCATTTTAAATTGAGACATTTTCAGGCCAATCCATTCAAATGTGTTGTAATGCAACTTTGGAACAGATGAAACTTGAATCCAGGTATCCAGGCCCAAGGGTAGGGACACGAAGACCCTTCCAGAAGTTTTAGTTGTATATATTATTAAAACATAGTTTCTTGTTTCAATGTTGGATTAATTCAGTTTACTATTGGTTTAAATTTAAGGCTAACCTGCTAATAGCTTTAATTAATATGCTCTTCTTATTTTGATAACAGTTTGCAAGATCCACTGAAATTGCCTTATTGTCTCCATTTACTTGGAAAGCATTTGCTATAACGGCTCAGAAATCTTCCTATTAGCAAGCAAGAGCAATAGATTTCAGCAATACATTTCATTTCTGTGGTATTTTTAAGAAAATGAATTTTCCTAAGACATTTCAGGAAGCATTATCAAACAAAGTTTGGCACCAATATTAACAGGCTCCAGTTTGTATTTCAGCTTCATAGCATTTCGCAGTCAGGTTATAAATCAAAGTTTGCACTGAGCCACAGGAGATGCAGTTAGGGCAAATACCCAGCACTCATGCCTGGCCAAAGAGATTGGTTTTAAGAAGAGTTTTAAAGGAGGAAAGAGCTATTGAGAGATGAAGGAATTTGGAGAAGAATTCCAGAGCTGCAGGCTTCAGCAGTTTATAGGCATTACTTGCAATGGATGTGAGTTTGCTCGGTGAACTGGACGGTTAGTTTTCAGACGTTTCGCTGCCTTTTTTTTATTTGAAAAAATATACTTTATTCATAAGATGTACAAAAAATAAAACATATTTATACACCTACCCAGTCATGCAAGCCGCTCCGGGTTACCCAGGGGGTACGTACACCAACGAAAGGAATATAAAAACAAAACAAAGAAGAAAAAGAAAAGCAAAGAAAATACCCCAGCAGTCGTCACCCCGCACAGTCCCAGTTGGCCCCCTGACCAGTTGGGGAAGGCACCAGATGGGCCCAGTTACCAGATAGGGCCCTTTTCTCTATTCTGGACGAGGGGTTTCATACCGTGGTCTTTCCCCACCGCGCCTTGGCGGCGGCTGCCCCAAGCTTTAGCGCGTCCCTCAGCACGTAGTCCTGGACCTTGGAGTGCGCCAGTCTGCAACACTCGGTTGGGGTCAGTTCTTTCAGCTGGCAGACCAGTAAGTTGTGGGCAGACCAAAGAGCGTCTTTCACCGCAATGATGGTCCTCCGGGAGCAGTTGATGTTGGTCTCTGTGTGCGTCCCGGGAAACAGCCCATAGAGCACGGAGTTCCGCGTCACGGAGCTGCTCGGGACGAACCTCGACAAATACCACTGCATCCCCCTCCGGACCTCCTGCGGATAGGCACACTCCAGAAGGAGGTGATCGACAGTCTCCTCCACAACCCGCCCCCCCCGGCGCTCCCCCCCCCCCCCCAACAACCCCCGCAGCCGCCTCGAGGGCAGCGTGTGGTGACACAGAGATTCCGGGCGTGCATAAAGGATATCTCTGGGAAAGCCGGTCTCACCGCCAGCTAAGAAATGTCCTTGTGCTCGTTTGAATGTTCTGGCGATGAGGCATTCTGCCAAACAACTTTCGCAGTCTGCGTGGAGAACCACACGACAGGATACACCGTCTCCTTTTCCCGAAGGGTCTCAAGGATACTATGTGCTGACCACTGCCTGACGGCCTTGTGGCCAAAGGTGTTTTGCTTCAAAAATTCCTCCACGAAGGACAGGTGGTACGGAACGGTCCAACTACTCGGAGCGACCCGCGGCAACGAGGCCAGGCCCATCCTTCGCAACACCGGGGACAGGTAGAAACTCAGTAAGTAGTGACACTTGGTGTTTGCGTACTGAGGATCTACACACAGCTTGATGCAGCCACACACAAAGGTAGCCGTCAGGGCAAGGGTGGCGTTCGGTACGCCCTTTCCCCCATTTCCCAGGTCTTTGTACATGGTGTCCCTGCGGACCCGGTCCATCCTCGACCCCCAAATGAAGTGGAAGATGGCCCGGGTGACCGCAGCAGCGCAGGTCCAGGGAATAGGCCAGGCCTGCGCCACATACAACAGTACCGAAAGCCCCTCGCACCTGACAACCAGGTTCTTACCCGCGATGGAGAGGGACCGGAGCGTCCACCTGCCCGGCTTCTGCTTCAGTTTGGTGATACGCTCCTCCCAAGTCTTAGTGCACGCCCCAGCTCCACCGAACCAAACACCCAGCACCTTCAGGTAGTCTGTCCTGACGGTGAAGGGGTTGAAAGAGCAGTCGTCCCAGTTCCCGAAGAACATGACCTCGCTCTTACCCCTATTGACTTTGGCACCCGAGGCCAGTTCAAACTGGCCGCATATGTCCAACAGCTTACTCACCGACCGAGCATCGGTGCAGAAGACGGCGTCGTCCATGTACAGGGAGACCTTGACCTGAAGGCCTCCGCTGCCTGGGATAGTCACGCCCTTCAGGCTCACGTCCTTCCTGATGGATGCGGCAAAGGGCTCCAAACAGCACACAAACAAGACAGGAGAGCGCGGGCAGCCCTGCCCGACTCCAGATCTGAAGGGAAAACTGTCCGATTCCCACCTGATGTTGGTGTAGAGCAGCCGGAACCAATTGCGGATGCCGTCCCCGAACCCCAATTTGAAGAGGACATCCCTCACGTAAGCATGAGAGACCCTGTCGAAGGCCTTCTCCTGGTCCAGGCTGACCCACCCGCCTGTCCTGCACATAGGCGATCGTATTCCTGATGAGCACAAGGCTCTCAGTGATCTTCCTGCCCGGCACAGCACAGGCTTGGTCAGGGTGAATCACCGACTCCAGGACAGACCTGACCCGCTTGGCTATGACCTTGGCCAGGATTTTGTAGCCCACATTCAATAGTGAAATGGGACGCCAATTCTTAATTTCTTCCCTCTCCCCCTTCCTCTTGGAAATGAGGGTGATGATGCCCTTCCTCATGGACTTGCACATTTACCCTGCCCGAAGCGCACTATCATACACCTCCAGCAGGTCCTGTGCAACCAGGTCCCACAGAGCGGAATACAGCTCGACTGGAAAGCCGTCGCTCCCGGGAGTCTTATTCCTCTCGAAGGACTTGAGGGTTCTGGTCAGCTCGTCCAGGGATACCGGGCGGACCAGCCACTCCCTCGTGCCGTCGTCTAAGACCTCTGTGATAGTCGACAAGAACGACTCGGAGGCCGTGCTGTCTGTGGGCTTCGCGTCGTACAGTCCGGCATAGAAGGATGTGCTGATCCTTAAAATGTCACCGAGCCGTCGTCCTCCTTGAGCCGGCTAAGCACAGAGCTCTCTTTGTGCACCTTCTGAAAGAAGAAACGCGAGCACGTCTCGTCCTGCTCCACGGAAGCGGACCCTGGACCGGAAGATTATCCTGGAGGCCTCCACAGCGAAGAGTGAGGCTTGCTGGCCCCTCACCTCGCGGAGGTCCTCCGTGACATCGACCCCCATCAACTGCAGAAGGAGCAGGTCCTGCACCCTTTTATGGAGTCGCGACAGCTTTCCCCTCCCTCTTAAGCTCCTCGACGTTCTCTAGGGTCAACAGAGTCGTGTTGAGCTTCCACGTCCCCTTGTCGGCCTGCTGGTCGTCCTGTAAGCGACAGTCGGCCAGCAGGAGGCAGTGGTTAGAGAAGAACACCGGCTCGACGCCAGTGGACCTGACCGAGAACGTCCGTGACACAAACAGGAAGTCTATCCTTGAGCAGATAGACCCTTCTGGCCGCGACCAGGTGTACCTCCGCTGTGCTCTGTCTGCAGGGGTGCTGAAGACGTCGAGCAGCTTGGCGTCCTTCACCGTGCCCATCAGGAATCTGGACGTGGTGTCCAGTTGACTCCCCCCACCCGCTGTCCCCACGCCAGATCTTCCATCTGCATCGATGATGCAGTTGAAGTCTCCGCCTAGGATGACTGGCCTGGACGTAGCCAGCAGGGGTGGAAGCCGCTGCAGGACGGCCAACCGCTCACTCCATACCGCTGGGGCGTACACATTGATCAGCCTCAGGTGAGCATTCCTGTAGGTGACATCAGCCACTAGGAGGTGCCCCCCCCCACCACCTCCTGAACTTGAGAGATGGAGAAGCTGCGCCCCCGCAGCAGAATAGCCAGGCCTGAGGAGCGACAGTCGTTACCCATCAACGATATTGAAGGCTCACAGGTCCAGGCGCCGGACCATTTCCCATACCTGCTGAGGTGCGGTATCCTGCACTCCTGCAGAAACAGGAGGTCCGCCTTGATGGTGGTCAGGTAGGCCAACGTGGATGCACATCTAGCGGTGGACTTGACGCTGCGCACATTAATGCTCGCAACTCGTACCCTCATTGTGGGCAGTGACCGCAGTACCCTCCCCAAGTCCAAGGTCCAGCCCCTCCATCTGTCCCTTCATGCCCATTGCCCAGGCTAACTACTGGATGCTCTCCGGGCTCAGGAAACCGTCCATGCTGCCTTCTCGGTGGCATCCCCCCGTCGGGGTACGGAGGCAGGAGAGTCCGGCTCTGGGTCAGGCTGGGGAAGCGCTGTTTCCTCCTTCCCGCCTGGAAGTTCCGGGGGGCCCTCCCGGGCCCCAGCGGCATGTGACTGGGTGTCGGCGGGAGCCTCAGGATGCCTCCTGTCACCTGGAAGTGGGGTGCTGCTTTCCTTCTCCCTTGAGATCTTTAGCTTCTGCTTTGGGCGGGCCGTCTCCGAATCTCCCTCATCACAGGAGCTCTTATAACCCCCTGCAGCTGCCTCTTCCTGCCTGATGGTTGCGGTTCCTGGGCCCGCCGATGCGCCTTCCTCCTCGCTTTCTGGACCTTCGTCTACTCCCCTGGGTCGCCTGTCGCCGTTTTCATCGACTCTGGCTAGTCGTGGGGGGAGCGGAGCCTGGAGGAGCGCTTTGCTGGCCTCGGGCCCATCCTGCGGGGCTGGGCCCCTCCTGCACGACCTGGCCCTCCTGCACATTAGCGGTGTCCTTGCAGGGCCCTGGTGCCTTCCTCTCCTCCGGGGGGGCTGGCCCCGCATTGCCCCTGCCGGCGACCTGGGCGTTGGTCGTCCCCCACTGCGGGCATGCCCTATAGAGGCGGCCGGCTTCCCCGCAAAGGTTGCAGCTTTTTTCTTGTGGGCAATCCTTTGCAAGGTGTCCCTCCTCCCTGCAGTTCCTGCAGATGGTGGCTTTGCAGTCGGCCGCCACGTGACCTGACCTACCACAGACATGGCATACTTTAGGTTGCCCTGCGTAGGCCAAGTAGCCCTTTCTCCTGCCGATCGAGAAGCTGGACGGTGGGTGTACAATGTTCCCATCCGCGCCCATCCTCAGTGTCGCCCTGAGCTGCCTCTTACTGGTCCAGATGCCAAAGGGGTCCATGATGTCGGTTAGGTTCCCTTCCACCTTCACGTACCTTCCAAGGAAGGCCAGGACATCAACTGCTGGCACATGCGGGTTGTACATGTGTACAGTCACCATACGGCTCCTCTGCGCTGGCATCACGAAGAGCTGACAATATAGAGATGGGGCCCTCACCTCCTTTCTCCTTGAAAACCTCCAGGAAGCGCTCGCAAAGCTTGGCACTCCGGAAGGTCACATCGTAAAAACCTCCTCCGGGGAAATCCTGCAGGCAGTAAATGTCCGCAGCAGCGAACCCACAACAGTCCAACAGGACCCTCTTCACGAAGAAGGTGCGGTCCACAGGTGCACCTTCATCCACCTTCTTCACGGAAACACGGATGGTGTTCCGGACCCCCTGACCTGTAGCACGAGCACTCGCCACAGCCATCGTTGCAGGTTGGCTGCTCCCCTGAACCAGCGTTAGGCCAAAGCCAGCATTAAGATCCACCGGTTGCAAGGGTGCACAGCCAACCCGACCTCTTCCTTCCACCTCCAACACAGCGCTCTCCTCCTCTCGGTCCACAGAAGAGTGGGTTTTTATTTTGTTCCAGATGTAAGCTGGTTCACTGAGCTGGAAGGTTTGTTCCAAGATGTTTTGTCACCATTCTAGGTAACATCATCAGTGAGGCTCCGATGAAACGCTGGTGTTTTGTCCCGCTTTCTATTTATCTGTTTAGGTTTCCTTGTGTTGGTGATGTCATTTCCTGCGTTGGTGATGTCATGTCCTGTTCTTGTTCTCAGGGGATGGTAGATTGGCTCCAAATCAATGTGTTTGTTGATGGAGTTCCGGTTGGAATGCCATGCTTCTAGGAATTCTCGTGCGTGTCTCTGTTTGGCTTGTCCTAGGATGGATGTGTTTCCCAATCAAAGTGGTGTCCTTCCTCATCTGTATGTAAGGATACGAGTGAAAGTGGGTCATGTCGTTTTGTGGCTAGTTGATGTTCATGTATCCTGGTGGCTAGCTTTCTGCCAGTTTGTCCAATGTAGTGTTTATCACAGTTCTTGCAAGGTATTTTGTAGATGACGTTCGTTTTGCTTGTTGTCTGTATAGGGTCTTTTAAGTTCATTAGCTGCTGTTTTAGTGTGTTGGTGGGTTTGTGGGATACCCTGATGCCAAGAGGTCCGAGTAGTCTGGCAGACATTTCGGAAATGTCTTTGAAGTAGGGGAGAGTGGTTATGGTTTCTGGGCCCGTTTTGTCTGTTTGTTTTGGTTTGTTGCTGAGAAATCGGCGGACTGTGTTCATAGGGTACCCATTCTTTTTGAATACGCTGTATAGGTGATTTTCCTCTGCTCTGCGTAGTTCCTCTGTGCTGCAGTGTGTGGTGGCTCGTTGGAATAATGTTCTAATGCAGCTTTGTTTGTGGGTGTTGGGATGGTTGCTCCTGTAGTTCAGTATTTGGTCCGTATGTGTTGTTTTCCTGTAGACGCTGGTTTGAAGTTCCCCATTGACTGTTCGCTCTACTGTGACATCTAGGAATGGCAGTTTGTTGTTGTTTTCTCCTCTTTTGTGAATGTTATGCCAGTAAAGGGTATTATTGATGGTCTTGAATGTTTCCTCTAATTTGTTTTGTTTAGTGATGACAAAGGTGTCATTCACATAGCAGACCCATCTGTTTGATGTGGAAAGTTTTCTAGATGTCACAGTAGAGCGAAAAGCCAATGGTGCCTATGCGCAGGAGGTCTGGAGGGGGATGCAGTGGTATTTGTCGAGGTTCGTCCTGAGCAGCTCCATGACGCGGGACTCCGAGCTCTACGGGCTGTTTCCAGGGGCGCACACCGAGACCAACATCAACTGCGCCTGGAGGACCATCAATGTGGTGAAAGGCACTCTTTGGTCTGCCCACAACTTGCTGGTCTGCCAGCTGAAAGAACTGACCCGGACCGAGTGTTGCAGACTGGCGCACTCCAAGGTCCAGGACTACGTGCTGAGGGACGCGCTAAAGCTTGGGGCAGCCGCCGCCAAGGCGTGGTGGAGAAAGACCACCGTATGAACCCCCTCATCCAGAATACGAAAAAGAACCCTATCTGGTAACTGGGCCCAGCTGGTGCCTTCCCCAACTGGTCAGGGGGCCAACTGGGACTGTGCGGGGTGACGACTGCCGGGCTGTTTTCTTTGCTTTGTTTTTTTTTTCTCTCTGTTTTGTTTTTTCCTTTATTTGTTGTACATACCCCCTGTGTAACCCGGAGTGGCTTGCATGACTGGGTAGGTGTATAAATGTTTTATTTTTTGAACATTCTATGAATAAAGTATATTTTTTCAAATAAAAAAAAGGTAGCGAAACGTCTGAAAACTAACCTTCCAGCTTAGCGAGCAAACTCACATCCGGAACCTCAACCTGAGCTACAAATTTTCTCAAAACTCGCAAACAGATGTTCATCTGCACATCTGCCAATGTGGTGTACTGCATCCGCTGTACCCATTGTGGCCTCCTCTACATCGGGGAAACCAAGCGGAGGCTTGGGGACTGCTTTGCAGAACACCTACGCTCGGTTCGCAATAAACAACTGCACCTCCCAGTTGCGAACCATTTCAACTCCTCAAGCGTTCATCCAGCTCCACACTTTGTCATCTTAAATTTTCTAACTTGCCCTCTTTCACTTCATGTTGCCAGTATCCATAACATAAACTAAAATACTGTGGATGCTGGAAGTCTGAAATACAAGTAGGAAATGATGTAAGTTCTCAGTAGTGTGGCAGCCTCTGTGTAGAATTGTTGAGGTTTCATTGAAAGGCCTTTGAGCCCAAAAGTGAACTCTGTCTCTTTATCCACAAATACTGCTCCACCAAATTAGTACTTCCAGGTTGTTATTACGTGTTTGATATATGTTTGCAAACCATGCCTTCCTCTAAATATTTTCTTCCTTAGCTCAGTTCAGACAAAGAAACTCATTATTTTACATTACCATCTTTACATCTCTGCTTCCAACTAATTGCTGAATGTCTCTTGATTATTTGTTAAATGTCCACTAATCTTATTGCAACCTTTACCTAGCTGCAGTTAAGGTACATTGCCCTCTATCTACTCACAGTTAATCTCCCAGTCACTTAAACAATCGTACGGAAATTTTCTCCTTCTATGGTTTCCTTCATGCTCGATATCTGCATACAAATAATTTATCAGATATAATAATAACTATATCATCCACATATCACTTCTGTTGTAAAAGTTGCTGTGAGTGAACCTCATCACTTGCAATTAATAAGTGAAGTGTTCATGATAACAAAGCAGAGACAATGACAGAAACACTGCAGAATTACAGCTAGTCTTATATCTGATTATTTTTTCACAGGATGTGGTTGATTAATTAGAAAAATTGGCAAATAAAGACCATTTTTAATGCTTTTAACTAATAATTAGCTTTCCTCCTTTGGATTGGGAGCAAAAGACGAACTAATTTGCGTTAAGTGGATTATTAAAAAAGCAGGAGGAGGTATTCAATACTTCCCAGTGAACATCGCCTGAACTGACTCTGATACACAAAGTAATTTGGAGGAAATAGTCTGTGACATCTTTGAACATTTCACTGCCCTTCATAAACTACTGAAAAGGTCATCCAGAAACACGATATGAGAACATGTATTTAATTGGATCATTGAACAAAGCCAGATAAATTCCATGACACTGATCATTCTATTGAAAATGTCTGAAAGAACACTGGAAGCGTAAGAAATCATAGTAAACTCATTTCTCACAATGAAGTTTGTGTAGTTTTTACGTAATGTATAAGCACAGCCTAAATTTTACTTTGATATGTTTTCTCTATTAACATTATACTCAGTCCAAATGACATTAGCATGAGCAGGTGAAAGGCTTACTGTCTCCATTTTAACCTCTCCATGCACTTTTTCTTTCTTGTGTTCAAGCAAGTTAAGAGTTTTGGCTGATAAAACCTCAACACTTTTAATGAAGCCTAGGTGACTTGCCCTACAATAAGGCATTAGCATAGCGATAGTATAAGTTTTTGAAGTTGCACGAGGTACTTTGATAATTGTAAGGGAGATATATTGATCTCAGCTGCTGGCACTAATGGATAAGGCTGATCCCAGAATGAAACTCATCTTGATAGGTTTTTTTCTAATTTTAGTTGTCATTTACTGACACACATTTACACAAGGCTGCAGATTTTCTTTCACAACACGACAGAAATTTATTATACAAAAGACAGAAGTAAAAATAAAGCAAGCCAGCTATGTACAAGAACAACTAAAATTTCTTAAAACACCCGAAAAAACAAAGTTTCAATATATTTCACAAAACCATCACTTTACAAACAGTTTAAATCCAGAGAAATTATATGTCTTTCACATTTAAATATCACATTTTTAAGTTTGACTTCACTGATTATACCCAGTTTCTCTCATGTGAAGGGCAGAATTTTCTTTCATGAATACTCACAATAGCGAGAGCTTATACTTTCTCAGATGATTACACCATCAGATTTCTAACCATATACTTCAGCTCTGGAAATGGCACACACTAAGTTCTTCTATTCAGATAACATTTCTCCAACTGCTCTAAAGAACTCCATTCCAGGAGAGTGCCTGTATTTGCTTCTGACTCCAGTCAGAACTGACCAACAAAATACTTTTCCTTTGGTTTCCTAAGTTAAAATTAATCCTTGATTATTCTGAGCAAATGACCTTCAGTGTTTATACAACCTGTCACACATTGCCATATCAATAATTTTCCATTATACTCAAGATATTCCACACTCTTTGACACATACTAGATTATGTCAAAACAAAACAAAGAAATTTGGGTGCTAGAAATCAAAATCAAAAGCAGAAATTGCTGGAAAAATCCAGAAATTCTGAAGAAGGATGGATCACTGGACCCAACTGTTTACTCTGCTTTCTCTCCACTTGCTGACTTTTTCCAGGAATTTCTGGAGTATGTCACTATTCCAGAAGAAATATTTGAAGAAGAAAAAACATCTCAAATGTAAGCAACGTGCAAATGCCACTATTTCAAAATCCAAATTCCAAACTGATACCCATTCCAGATGGATAGGAAGGGCATTACTGATATGTCATATTCTTGCCAAACATGGGCTGGAAAAGCAAGGGGCTGTAAAATATGTCTAGCAGGTAGATAACAGGAATGGAAGATTTTTTTTTAATGGAATCCACTGAAGAAACAATTGCAGCTATGGTACAAGATGGAGATGCTGATGGATATAATAATAAAGGCTTAAAATGATTAAGATTAATTTCAAGATATGCATGACAAAAATGATAAATGGTTTTGGGGAACATAAGTTTCAAATCAGTCAATGCTACCCAAATACATAGTTCATTTATGATAAAATGTACAAGTACTCCTATTTTAACAATTCAGTTATATCCAGGAGCTATGAACATAGTGAATAAAAAGAATATGTCAAACTCCCTCAATTAAATGTTACCAAACACTTCTAATTTGTTGTATTTGAATGTTCTTGGTTCAAGGGACTTGCCAGGCTTTACCACAAAGTAAGTGAGACAGAGAAACATTTCAAGTGCAATTTTAACTCCACATATCTCCGCACCATCTGCATACCACTTCCCAAAATCCCCATCCCAATAATTCTTCCAGTTTCCGACTTTTGGTTAGACATAAAATCAGATTTTTTAGTCAGAAAGCAGGTAAGGATTTGGTCAACATCAAATCAAAATGGGATGCATGAAGATAATGAGAAGGTATTTATTTAATTTGAATAAGATGACTCACTGATCCAGGAAAGTGTTTTTTTTATTATACTGCAAAGACAAGTTGCACTGATTGCATTAAGCAAGTTGTAGTAAAATGCAGCTCAGTGTGTTCATTTGCCTCAGAAATAAAACAACAACGATTTGTTCAAGCCTCATCTCATTAAAATGTAATGACCGGAGAAGCAAGATATGAAGATGTGTGCACTGGAGACAATACTGAATTGGTATGTTAAGCGGCACACATTGTTACATTCTCAGGTTGCAGTGTTATTTAAGTAAATATTGGGAAACCTAAGTCAATTTTGGGATGTGAGAGATGTGCTTGCAGAAGTGACTGACACCAGTGAACTTGAGAATGTATCTGTTGCAAACTCAGATTTGTATTAGAAATCAAACAGCTTTTAGGCCTTCACTCAATGCAAGAACACTTGGCTGACAGTCCTCACTGACCTACATGGGTCAATGCATTAAAATTTTCATCCTTTTTTTTCAAAATTGCTTCGAAGCTGCTTGGTACTCCCCATTTCTGTTATCTCCTTCAGTCTGACAACTTGTCATTAAATCACTATCTGCTTCACAGTTCACAACACATGGGCAAATGTTGAGATTTTGTCTTGTATACTCATGCCTAGATCAGTAATTTATGTCAAGAAAAGCAGCAGTCTACTTCCCTTTAGACCTCACTAGATACCTGCTTTTAGTCTCATAAACAGCTATTCAACCTGGCTTTCTGTTTCTTGTCAGCCAGATAATTTCATACATATTCTGCCACTACCCTTTTATTTCATCAGTTTTGCTGCCAAGCCTGAGGTGCAGTGCTTTATCAAATGCCTTATATATGTCCATGTACACCACATGGAGCATATCACCCCTCTGTTGTCTCATCAGAATATGATATCTGGTGTAATTTATAGCAGCACAGTGGATCAGAAGAAGAGGCGTGTAAAGAGAAACATCTTCGATACTGAACAGGAGAACTGAATTCAATAATTTGTAATGTGTAGATGTAAATAAAGAATGCTACACTACTGAAGCCAATGAAAGAACTTAGCCTGGTATAGGAGCAAATTAGGATGCTTGAGACCCAGATGAGCAGCAACCTAGAAACACTGCACAGTCCCATAGAATTCCATAGTCTAGCAATACTAAGGAGAAATATCTACTCTGCTGGAAACAAGGTACGGGTAAAATATAGAATAAAGCATGCAATAATAAACATGTAACTTTTGCAAATCACCAGTGTTCTGGCAACAACCTTGTATCTAAGAAGGAATGGAAGAGTATGGCACCCATATTTCTATCAGCTGCCCAGTGTGCATCCCTTCTGATACTGGTTTCTTATTAATTTTAACTAAGCCAGACTTTCTCATAGTTGCTCCTTATCCATGTTTAGTCCTCCTAAGAGGTGGTTGATGATAGGCATCTGTTGACCAGTGTTCGCACTAAGTTATCTTATTGGCCTTTAATGGGCCATGACGATGAGTGGGAGTCGTGGTCTAGCGCTAAGTTGGCTATAAGAAACTCAGAGAATGAAATGAAGGACATAGCTTGGAATGTGCAATATGAGATGCTGTTGGGATGGATGGAACAGCATTGGAAGCTATAAGCAACCTTTGGTCCTGGGTGGTGGGATGGGTTAACATGAGTTGGAATGGATGAAGCAGGACAGTTTTGGTGGATGTGAAGGATGAAGGCTAAATTACTGCATACTCAACAAAAAGGGTACATGAGATAGCTTTGGCAAATAGAATTAAGGAGAATACAAAGATATTCTATAAATATATTCAGAGCAAAACAGAGTAGAGCCATTTAAAGATCAACAAGGTCATCTATGTGTGGAACCAAAGGAGATGGTAAAACAGTAAACAAGTTCACCTGGGCCATCTCAAACACATCCCTCACCTTCCTGGACCTCTCAGTCTCCATCTCAGGTAACCAGCTAGAAACTGATGTCCATTTCAAGCCCATTGACTCCCACAGCTACCTAGAATACACCTCCTCCCACCCACCCTCCTGCAAAAATTCCATCCCCTATTCCCAATTCCTCCGCCTCCACCGCATCTGCTCCCAGGATGAGGCATTCCACTCCCGCACATCCCAGATGTCCACGTTCTTCCAAGACCGCAACTTTCTCCCCACAGTGGTCGAGAACGCCCTTGACCGCATCTCCCGCGTTTCCCGCACCACATCCCTCACACCCCGTCCCCGCCACAATCGCCCCCAGAGGATCCCCCTCATTCTCACATACCACCCCACCAACCTCCGGATACAACGTATCATCCTCTGACACTTCCGCCATCTACTATCCAACCCCACCACCCAAGATATTTTTCCATCCCCACCTTTGTCTGCCTTCCGGAGAGACCACTCCCTCCGCGACTCCCTTGTTCGCTCCACACTCCCCTCCAACCCCACCACACACGGCACCTTCCCCTGCAACCGCAGGAAGTGCTACACTTGCCCCCACACCTCCTCCCTCACTCCCATCCCAGGCCCCAAGATGACTTTCCATATTAATCAGATGTTCACCTGCACATCTGCCAATGTGGTATATTGTATCCATTGCACCCAGTTTGGCTTCGTCTACATTGGGGAAACCAAGAAGAGGCTTGGGGACTGCTTTGCAGAACACCTCCGCTCGGTTTGCAATAAACAACTGTACCTCCCAGTCGCGAACCATTTCAACTCCCCCTCCCATTCCTCAGACGACATGTCCATCATGGGCCTCCTGCAGTGCCACAATGATGCCACCCGAAGGTTGCAGGAACAGCAACTCATATTCCGCTTAGGAACCCTGCAGCCCACTGGTATCAATGTAGGCTTCACAAGTTTCAAAATCTCCCCTTCCCCCACCGCATCCCAAAACCAGCCCAGATGTTCCCCTCCCCCCACTGCATCACAAAACCAGCCCAGCCTGCCTCTGCTTCCCTAACCTGTTCTTCCTCTCACCCATCCCTTCCTCCCACCTCAAGCCGCACCTCCATTTCCTACCTACCACCTCATCCCACCTCCTTGACCTGTCCATTTTCCCTGGACTGACCTATCCCCTCCCTACCTCCCCACCTATACTCTCCTCTACACCTATCTTCTTTTCTCTCCATCTTCGGTCTGCCTCCCCCCTCTCCCTATTTATTCCAGTTCCCTCTCCCTATCCCCCTCTCTGATGAAGGGCCTCGGCACGAAACGTCAGCTTTTGTGCTCCTGAGATGCTGCTTTGCCTGCTGTGTTCAACTAGCTCCACACTTTGTTGTCTTGGATTCTCCAGCATCTGCAGTTCCCATTATCACTGAAACGAGTGTTCTGAGTCAGTATTTACTATCAAAAGGACATGGAAACTAGAGAACTTGGGGAAATAAACAGTAATATCATGAAAAGTTCCTCTGTTCGATAAAATGAAAGGTACTAGAAGCCTTAAAAGGCATTAAAACAGATAAATCGCTGGGACTTGATCAGGTGTTTCCAAGACTTTTGTGGGAAGCTAAGGAAGAGATTGCTGGGCCCTATGCTGAGATATCTGTACCATTGATAACCATGGGTGAAGTGCTAGAAAACAGGAGATTGGCAAATATAATGCCTTTATTTGAGAAAAGCTTTAAGGAAAAGCCAGGCAACTATAGGTCACAGAGCCTTACATCACTGGTGAGTTGTTGGAGGGGATTCTGAGGGATAGGATTTACATGCTTTTTAAAGGCAAAGACTGATTAAGGATAGTCAACTTGGTTTTGAGCATGGGAAATCAACTGGATTGAGTTTTTTGAAGAAGTAACAAAGAAGATTGGTGAAGGCAGAGTGGTAAAGCGTTCAACATGGTTCTGCATGGTCGAGTGGTCAGTAAAGTTAGATCACAAGGGATCCAGGTGCAGCTAGCTAATTTAATAAAAATTTGGCTTGAAGGTCGAAGATGAGGGTGGTTGTCCTGTGACTGGTAGTGTGAAAGAAGGATCAGTATTAGGTCCACATTTTTTTTGTCATTTATATAAATGCTTTGGATGCAAATATAGAAAGGTATGGCTAGGAAATTTGCAGATGACACAAAAATATGTGATGTATTGGTCAGTGAAGAACATTATCTCAGAGTACAACAGAACCTTGATCAGATGGGCCAATGGACTAAGAAGTGGAAGATAAAGAGATCCAGAAGTACAGCTTCATAGCTCTTTGAAAACGGAGTCACAGGTAGATAAGGTGATGAAGAAAGCTTTCAGCATGATTGCTTTTGTTGGTCAGAGCATTGAGTATAAGAGTTGGGATGTTGTTTTACGAGTATTAAAGACAGTGAAGCCACATTTGGAATACTGTGTACAGTTCTAGTCGTCCTGCTATAGAAAGGACATTATGAAACTAGAAGTTTGCAGGAAAGATTTACTGAGATGCTACCTGGGCTGAAAGGTTTGAGTTATAATGAGAAGTTGGATAGGCTGAGGTTTTTTTTCCCTGGAGTGTAGGAGGCTGAGGGGTGACCGTTTGAGGTTTATAAAATCATGAGGAACATAGATAGTGTGAATAGCCAATATTTTTTTTTCCCAGGGTAAGGGAGTCCAAAGCTAGAGGGCAAAGGTTTAAGGTTGGAAGGGGAAGATTTAAAAATGACCTGAAGGGCAATTTTTTCACACAGAAGTTGATGGTCTGGAACAAGCTGCCAGAGGAAGTGATGGAGTTGGGTACAATTGCAACCTTTAAAAGGAATTTAGATTGGTATATGAACAGAAAGAGTTTAGAGGGATAGGGGGCCAAATGCTGGCTAATGGGATGAGGTCAGATTGGGATTAAAAAAATTAATATTTGTAAAGCCATA
Source organism: Stegostoma tigrinum (assembly GCF_030684315.1). Classification (NCBI taxonomy): domain Eukaryota; kingdom Metazoa; phylum Chordata; class Chondrichthyes; order Orectolobiformes; family Stegostomatidae; genus Stegostoma; species Stegostoma tigrinum. The sequence goes on along the minus strand of NC_081368.1, from coordinate 56,434,708 downwards.
TTTCCCAATTCTTAGCGTGCTTTGATTCTCCTTTATAATGATACATGATCCTGACCCACGACAACTTAATTTAAACCTTCCCTAACATCGTCAACAAACTGCTCCGTGAGGAGGTTGATCCTGACTCTGTTCAAGTGCAACAGATCCAGGCTGCATACGGCTCACCTTCACCAGACCAGTTCAGTGTACCAAGAATCTAAATTCCTCCTCCTGCACCATTTATTCATCTTCTGCAATCTTTTATTTCTACGTTCACTCAAATGTAGCACCAGGAGTCATCTGAAACATGTTACCTTTGAGATTCTGTTTGCTAATCTTCTTCCCAATTTGCTTAAATTTGCCTGCATGGCCTCAACTTTTCTTTCTATCTATGCTGTTGATACCAATATGGACCATAATCTCTGAGTGTTGTCCAGGACATGAGAAGTATCCTGGACCTCCTGGAGCAGAAACTCCCGTATAAGGCCATCCTTTTGTTCATTGAATTAGAAACTTCTTAAGGTGATATTGAGTTAAAACCAGATATAATTACCCTTGTTTCGTGTAATAGTTTTTAGATCTTTACCTAGTACTTAGCCACAGTACAGATCTGACATTATTCAGGTTCTGCCACACTTTCCTGTCTGCACTGATTCTGAACTCGCTCTAATGTCAATCTTTAAACTTATGCCTGTGATTTTTCTATTCTGGGGTCTTCCCTATCATCATAGCTCCTATTCTGTTTCACTCTCTCTCAACTCCTGCAGAGAAAGAGTAACTTTTAAAGCAACAGGGATAATTCTAGTACCTGTCTTATCTCATCAACTTAAGTAAATTAGTACAGAGATAATAGGGGAACTGCAGATGCTGGAAAATCCGAGATAACAAGGCGTGGAGCTGGATGAACACAGCAGGCCAAGCAGCATCCAAGGAGCAGGAAAGTTGATGTTTCGGGCCCAGACCCTTCATCAGAAAATGAAGGGTCTAGGCCCGAAATGTCAGCTTTCCTGCTCCTGAGATGCTGCTTGGCCTGCTGTGTGCATCCAGCTCCACACCTTGTTATCCCAGTAGATTAGTACATTCCTTTTCCTCTGCATGTTTTTTTTTCCTGTACCTGAATCAAAGTCACTGAATATAAAATATTAAAATTTCTATCAATTTAGCTCACTTTGTCAATGGGACCAGGCACACTAGTGATGTGAAACTCCTCGTTCTGTTTCAAGGATTAGAGAAGGTATATAGTGAGAAAAGGCATATTTATAAAATGTCATGAAGTCAAGTGGTTATTATTACACAAGTATTTAAGCCAAACCAAACCAGCCTCACTAATTCTGGATTTTCACTACTGTCAAGTCAAAACTTTCAATAACCTTGAAAATTGCGCAGTTGTTCCAAAGACTTAACAAATAATAATCTTGGACAGCAAGTCTATCCCTTTCCAAATAACAGATTGTTAATTTTTATACATTTAGTAGAACGCCGGTAAAATACAAGGCAATCTAATTAATATTATGATCTATTCCCAACCTTCTTTGAACACAAAACGCCACTCATATACTAACAGGTAGACAGGAAGATACAGTTAAGAGATTTTGTGTTTTAATTGCCAGTTTGGTAACCATTTAAACAACCTGAAATTCCTTGACAATAGGTTGTACTATAGGCATATAGGACTACTAGTTAACAACAGGAGAATAATTGAAGAGAGAAAAAATAAAACAACTTCCCAGTCCGACAGCTTCCAAAAATAAAACCACACCCTGGTTAAAAAGAGTCAACAGTAGCTCACTTTTTATTGTATATTTCTTTTTCAATATTCTTTGTGATGGCTGCCCAGCACCGGTCCTATCTTGATTGACCAATTTCAACATTCACCTAGCTGCCAACCCCTGAGTATAACAACATCTCACTACCATTAGACTGTTGTTTCCTTTGAGCAGTAATTAATTAACTAGCGTTATCTTTCCAAGCCAGTTTCCAACAGCAAACATCAGCCTTTTGTTCTTTGCTTTGTTTTGTACACAACAAGCTGCCATGCAAAGTTCAATTCTCAACTGCAACTCACAGTTCCAAACCAAAATTGACAAAAAGGGGGAAAAAAATGACTGTCTCAATATAAATAAAAGGTGCACTATATCTGCACAATGATCAGCAACACACACTGCACAAAAAAGATTGAGATGCAACATTGCACAAAATGGGTGATGAGTAATCAAATGCAAAATTCTGAATAAGTTGCAACTCTTTTGAACAATATAGCTGTTTACAAATATTAGTAATCTTGTATAGCAAGCTGTGCTGCTGTTTAGTGATATTCTGCTTGTAACTTCCAACTGCCATCAAAGGATGGCTATCAATATTCATTCCAGTGCCGGTTTGAAGGCCAAGCCTCCAGAGTCAAAAAGCGACTGTTTCACATGTTTTTCAATTCACAGTGTTGTTGTATTCAGCGGTCATTCAGAATTCATTTCATGATGCGTTCCACATAGCCTCTTCCTTTTTTTATAAATTACTCAACCATGTGTTGTATCTTTGTTGCTTGAGAGACTCGACATCTCTTGGTGCTGAATTCATACATGATGGTAAAAGATTTCTAAGTCTCTTTTGTGATGTTGTGTGAGATGTTAAAAGTTGCATAAGGTTACGTTATAACAGTTGTACTTAAACCCTGAAGGTTTCCACAACTCAGGCTTTTTTTTTGATGTCATTCGCTGATAGATTTGTGCATATATCAGCTCTGTCTTAGGGTAACCCTTAAAATAAAGCATTCAATGTCTTTTGCGTAAGGGAAAATTCTGTTCTGTTCTCCTATTTAATCTGTATTGAGGCTAGGATGCTTCAGATTTTTAAGGTGGTTGTCATGACTATTATTTCCACTTTGTTTTCATTTATCCTCCAAACCTATAGAAGAAAGCTACATGCCTTCTCCAGAATATCTCCTGTTTGCTGAATTAGTCAGAACAAATCAAATAACATCTGTTATAATGGTCAAAGAAATGTAGAATTATGGCTGCAATGCATTCAGCACAAATTGCCATTTCACGGATATTTGTACCAATTTTTAAAAAATTGTTCCAAAACCTTGCTCCTTCATTAAACAGGCTACATCTCCAAACCGTCTTAATCAATATAACAAAGTGTGGAGTTGAATGAACACAGCAGGCCAAGCAGCATCTTAGGAGCACAAAAGCTGACGTTTCAGGCCTAGACTCTTCATCAGAAAAGTTGCATAACATTATAACAGTTGTACTTAAACCCTAAAGGTTTCCACAGCCCTTTTCAGATCCTGTGCTCCTAAGATGCTGCTTGGCCTTCTGTTTTCATCCAGCTCCACACTTTGTTGTCTTGGATTCTCCAGCATCTTCAGTTCCCATTATCTCTGTCTTAATCAATATGTTGACTTTATAGTAATTGTTCTCATTCGCCGGCCTTAACAGAGTTACTTAAATTTAAACTTCTATTCAGGTTTTTTTTAGCACAACAACATCTTCTAAAGGATTTAAATACATTTTTCTTTACTTTTCCCAAATACACTTTTCAGAAACTTAATTACAGAAAACCAAAGCAAATAATTTATGGTTCTCTGTAGTTTTTCTTTAAGTTATCATCAGTTATTTAAAATTGGTTATTCAATGGTGATGATGTGTGACAAACATATTTCCAGCTAGGTTAAATTAATCTTAAACCAGTTTTAAATTAATTAAAATATTTTCTTCCCTCTGAATGCAAGGAAACAAAGTAGGCATTTCATTTTAAAAATTCTGTTTGCTCATGTAAAATTAAAACAATGGAAGCGTCCGAAAACTGGCATAGCTTTGAACACCAGTTCACTCCTGAGTTGTTGAATATGTACAAAATGGAGACTGTATGCCCTTAAACATTTTTGCAGATCCTACTTATTGCTTTTAGGGTAGGATTTCTATGCTGTTTGTATGCCAAAGTGAAGTATACCTATCCTTGTCTAGAGAACTATTGTTTGCATTAATTTATTGCCAACAAATCTTATCAGGACAAATTGTTCACCCACTATAAATTTGTTGCCATAAGGAAAGGAGACTGATCTTCTGCAGTGCTAGACACATAAGGTTTTCTGCTGGAATGTCAATTGTTGCCTTAAAGTTGGCAAGTGTGCTATGAACAACTTCTTGTGAAACCCTTTAAACAACTGTTTGTTTCATTAATGTACCAGAAGAAACCTGATTGGCTAAAATGTGAACTTCTGTGGAAAGTTCATCAATAAACTACAGTTAAACACTTGGAGAAGAAAATGTCCTCTGAATTGTGTTACTGATCTCAGGGAAAAGATCATAATCTATGAAGGAGTTAACTATTGTGCTGCTATTTAAACCAATTTAATTCTGTGTTTTTCTACTTATCACAACAAATGAACCATCCATTGGATTGCAGCTGGCCACCTCCATCGATTTGACCTAATTTCACACACATTATAAAATTCTCAACAAGATAATTTTTCACAGTCATTTATCATATATATTGATATGCTCCTCAACAGGTAATTTAAACAAGGTTTTTCAGTTATCTGTCTTAATATCTCTTTCGTGAAAAATTCTTTATATCACGCTTCTCTGAAGATTCCTGCTGTACGTTGGTGCAAGTTATTGTTTTAAACAGAGAGAACTAAAAGCACATTAGCCAAAAAGTTTGGATACATACTTTTTTTTAGCTCCATGTGAGGCTTTAGAATTTCAAAATTGGATCCTCCGTGCTCATGGCTCTTTTGGATGCAAGCTGTGCTGGAGGACATGTTGGTGGAAGAATCTGCAAATCCCTATGGCATTTTCACTGAGATTTGCTGCCTGTTACAGACACAAAACAACAATCCTAAATCAGGGAAATGGGTGCACTGCAATTTTATGTGCCTGGCTCCTTCCAGACTACATGTGCAGCATCTTCTGGGTGGCCCTCCCTTATTGTATGAAGGAGTCACTGAACCATTGGATTCATTGTAATTTGTGAGAAAGAGAGGAAGCCAGTGAGGTCATGAGATGCCAGCAGGATTGCAAGCGACTGCAAGATTCTGGGTGCAAATAAATGAAGGTATATCATTTTGTGATCCTCACTACTCAAAATACATAGTGATGGTGAGCAAATTTACCCCTAAAAGCCACAAGAACATTTGGGGAGATGCAATCACTACAGCGACCAAGGACACCCATGTAAGTAAAGCTGCCAGAATCAGTTAGGAGCTGTTCCAATCACTGGCTGGTTCTCTCTCGCATTTGCTGCTGATAGGCTTGGTAGAGGTGGGATGGAGTTGGGATGGGGAGAAGGCCTGACATTTGAAGCTTGGAAGGCTGGTGCTGATAGGGTCTGAAAAGAGAATGAGTGAGAATCAATGAGGGTTGTAGATGCTGCAGCACCATGGAGAAGGGCTGAAGAAGCGAAAGGGAGCTGCAGAAGGGGGGAGCAGCTGCGGGGGAGTAGGATAAGGTTGCAAAGGTGAGCAAAGAGTTACAAAGGAGAGATAACACTTTTACACCTTTCAACAAAGGGATTCTTCTAACTGGGCACTGGTAGATCTAAGGTAATAGGTTCCTTACCAAAAAATATAGTGTTTAGCTTAAGGCTGCAGAGGTTCAGGAACAATTTTATAAGGTAAAATAGATAATTTTGTATATACTGTGATGCCAATCACTACCAATTTGTGCCACCATCTTCTTTCCTTGACTGGGCCAAGGCCTACACAATTTGCAGTGATAGAGGAAGACCACTAGTGAATTTTAAGAAAAGCTCTTATCTCAATCAACAAGTAAGTTGTTGCAAGATAGCAATCAAGTACAAATTACATCAGTAACTTAGACACTGTTAATAAGCTATTCAGAGATCTGTGAGTGTAACTTTTCATCCTAAAAGATCCTAAAATGCTCTGCCCTCCCCAGCACAAGACCTTATACAGAAGCATAGAAAATAGGAGTAAGGTTTGGTAATCCAGCTTTTAAGCCTATTCTGTTATTAAATATGATCATGGCATCTATTTATTTATTCCTGAAGTACACTTTGTGTCTTATTTCATCACCTTACATGGTAAAGAATTGTGTACAAATTCAACCCTTTGAATGAAGAAATTCCTCCTCATCTCAATACAAAATAATCTGCCTTGTATCCTAAAATGGTGAGCCCTCATACAACACTCCCTCAGCCAGGGGGAACATAATCATTATATAAATTAAGACTGGATAGAACAGATGCCATTGTGATTAATGCCGTGCCAGTTGGATAATTTAGTATTGAACAGTTTTAGCGTATAAAGATTTGTATTTATGTGTTATAAGATCTGAAAGTGTCTCACATTTTGTAAATTAGTTGGAGTATAGAGATGATGTTGGAAACAAAGATGCAACCATTTAACAAGAGCAGTAAATAAAAAATAAACAAGTTGCCATTCCACAAAAGTCTTGCATCTTTCCCGGGACAGTTCAGCTGTACGGACAACAGACAGGAAAAAGGAAATTAAGGCTAAATCAGGCTAGCCATGGCCTTAATGAATGATGCAGCAGATAAGTAGCCATTAGATTTAGTCTTTTTCTAACTGATGTTCATAATACAGTTCTTGGATATCTGAAAGGAGGAAGACACAAGGTTGTGTTGAGGAGAGAGGTAGAAAGAAAAATGTGCAAAGCTGACACCATCTTTATCATGTAAATTACTGGGATTTGTTGCATTAAGAAAATGAAAAGGTGGATTAGATATGAGGAAGCTATCATCATCAATAGGTTCAGCTACAACATTGGACAAGGACTGACGACAGACTCTTGTCCGTACTACATTGATCACTGCTGTTGTCTCTGGTTACATGGCAATTTATTCTGCAAGGTGGATGGAGACATGTCAGTGAATGTATGTTCGAGTGTTACGGCAGTTACAGTTGAATAGCTGGCAGTGTGTGTCATTGGAGAGATCTGTACGTGAAACTTGCTATAATACTAAGTGAGCCAAATCAGGTGAAGTGTAAATCGTGATTGATAAGGATTGTTGGTGGCTGAGTGGGAGGAGCACGAGTGCAATGAGCAGTGTGCAAGAATGCTGTTGTATTTTGCGGAATATGGAGTTTGACGATACCTTTGATAGTCTGGACCGTTCGTGCAAGGCCGCTGAACATTTTATGGCATTGCATCCCAATCTTTGAAGACACGTTCCTAGCATTGACAGCCACAACTCTTAGTCTGAGCTTCTTTCATAAAGTGTGATTGGAGCATGACCTACTGCCCTGTGGATAGATCATACCTCTCTTTTTTTGCATTTCGTTCAGCAGCAGAAAATCTTTGGCCCTGCCCTCTGCAATATCAAAACATCAATGAATGTTGTTCATATCAAAAACCCTTTTCAAATAACTTTCAGCAACTGTTCCAACCCCAATGCTTGCCCCTTTAACAGGTGCAGACTAGCTTAAACTCATATTAGCTTGTTATGAATTAACGCCCCCTGCTTCAGCGAGTTTTGAGAAGATTTGTAGCTCAGGTTGAGGTTCTGGATGTGAGTTTGCTCGCTGAGCAGGAAGGTTCGTGTTCAGACGTTTCGTCACCATACTAGGTAACATCATGAGTGAGCCTCCGACGAAGCGCTGGTGTTAAGTCCCGCTTTCTATTTATCTGGTTAGGTTTCCCTGCTTTACTTGAAGCCACTCAATAGCATGCTTGGAACTGAATGAATGGTGGAATAATTTAAATTAACAAGTCAAAGAATTTACCAAATTATTGCAAAAATTAAGGTGTTAATTAAGTTAACAGATTTTGCTTCAAATAAAATGCATTATAATCAGCATTTGAATAAGTGCCAAGAAACACTGAACAGTAACACACAGGACTTTGAGAGACCTTGGAGGGTAGCCAAATACCTGTGACAGAAACCAGATGGAAGAACTAGTTTCAGCCACACAAATTCATGAAAGTAACAGAATAAGTAAAATTGATAAGACGTGTTTCAGTAGACATACAAGTGAACAAAGACAGCCTGCCATTTTCTGCCACGGAAATAAATCATATGGCAGCACAGATATATTTAAAAACATATCGACAGAATAAGCCATCTTAAGACACAACAGGTCCAGAGTTTCCACTCAACCTCCCCTTAAAGGTTAAAACAAGAATTAAAATGAGGGAACTGTGTTAGACTGTGAGCATACTTTTCTTTAATTTTCTTTAAATTCGATTTGATTGAATATCCATTTGTTAAAGTGGAGTTAAACATTATGCATTAATTTAAAGTAGAGTCGTTATATTTTAACTACTGTTCATATTCCAAGATACATTATAGAGTTGATTCTTACAATAAATATTCATACATTCATCATAAGTTGAATTCTCACAAGTCCATATTTAAATAATATCCAACAACCTAAATTGGGATTTTAAATGCTAATAATGGTAAATTTAAAAATAAAACTATTTTTACTGAAGTAATAGTGAAGTTGGTATGTTTTACTCTGAGGCATCTTTGCTAGCTTAAGGACTCCTGGGAGAAAGGATATTTCATTACAGAATCCATCTAAAGGTTGGTAAAGCTGAATAAGTTCCTTTAATCTGAAACTTCTTTCAGTTGAAGATTTAAGTTGACGATAGTGTGACAGCTTAAGTTTATCTTGTTGCAGTTACCACAGTACCATAAAATCCCTACAGTGTAGAAATAGACCCTTCAGCCTAACAAGTCCACACCGACTCTCAGAGGGTCCCATCCAGACCCATTCCCCTATAACCCACCTCATCTACACATCCCTGATCACTACACACAATTTAGCGTGGACAGGTTTAAAGATAGAATCTTATGAGGTGGGCCACGGTGAGATTTGTGGCATACTTCCATGAGAAATCCCAGCGGGGATGACCTCAGTGTTGGAAATGACTTGCTGCATCTTTTTACTTATTTTAAAGGTAAGTGTAAGGTGCTACGTTCCAAATGCAATTTGATTGGCCAAGCTACTGGATGTTAAGTAAAACACAATTTCTCCATATATTCTAGTTAAAGTACAGCAAAAGCGAAAAATAAAAAAAATAAAAAAAGACAGAATTGGCTTCGCTGTAACTCTATTGAAATACCTAACAAAATAATGGATACAATATATTCCAATGTGGTAATGCCCATAAAAACACCCTTAACATAAAGGCAAAATCAGAAAACAGATTGTCTCACAAGCAATTCTAGTAGCCCAGGAGGAAAAGCATTAAGAGAAAACTCTGAGAGAGTGCAGCAGGGAGAGATGTACAGCAGCAATAAACTCAATAACAACTTCTTCTACTGAAAAACTAAGAAACAAGAAATCCTGGTTCTGTAAGAGTTTGACCATACCCATTCAGGCTGTTTCTATTGTTCCAACGTTAAAAAAACACTGCCTCACAAGTTGATTATGTTATGAGTTTTCAAGAGACATCTTTGAACACCTACCTAAACAATCTTGTTTTAATCTAACGGAGAAAATAGACCTCTGAAAGCTATCATATCATCACAGGTGATAGGCTCCCAACTCATGGACTGGACAAGACTGTAAGTCAGGACGGATCACTTGGCATCTATCTGCATATTCAGAGCATTGTTACCTTGCCAGACCATGCCTATTAGTACATTGGTGCTTCATCTAGAGCGTAAAACTTGTTATATACACATGGTCTTTTGCACAGATTTGCAGACACAGATCTTGTCAGTCAGAACCTGTTGATGAAGGGGAAGGCCAGGGTTTTTTGGGAATGACACACTGAAACATCAGTCTATCAAGCCTCCAGCTTGTAGCAACTGTCTGCACAACAAACACACCTTGCCAAGTGGCCATATAGAAAGTGGATGGAGGCTAGCATGTAGTCCAGACAAAGGTGAGGGTCACTGTCTGTCGCGTTTCCAAGTACCATCAGCCACAGCTCACACACAGTCAATGGGATTGGCTGTGGCCAGTAAGCTGCTCAGGCTGGACACAGTCTCAGGATTTGTGTAGGCAAAGATCATCATTAAATCCTGTCTTCATAAGCAGTCAGGGAATTTGAGTGTCATTAGTCAAGGACCTGCAAGCACAATGATCAAGGGTCTGGTCAGTCACGTTAGGGCACTGCTTGTTGACATCACAGGTGTGGAATGATCTGGGGATCTGTGCATTAGGGAGCATTCAAGGGTGGATGGTAGCGTAGGTATCTGAGGGAGCCTTAGGAGAGTGGGCAAATCATTACCAAAAAAGATGGAGAGGGAGTGCAGGCACATGGAGAGTTGGGAACAGGACATTGACATGGCAACACTCAAAGTATATGGAGTGAAGATTGGAATAGCATTGGAGGCCATAGTAGGATATTGAGGTAGGGGGTTACTGGCAGTGACCAACAACATGGCCTTCATGGGGGACCAGAGTAATGTCCAGGCTTGGGCCAGTGGAGATTTTTTGGAGGAAAGGCTTCGTGTGCTGGCACCCACATTGGGGACGATTGGTGGAAATGTGCTGTTGGAGTGGTATGATGTAAACTAAGACATGGAGGCAAGGCAGGGTAACTGGTGACCAATCAGCACCCAATGATAATGGTGCCTACCATAGACTGAATGCCCTGCTTTCAACTGCTGTGTCTAAATGCAAACCTCAACTGAAAAATGGCTGAGGTCATGCACGGAGCCAACAAGTCAGAGTTAGTTTAATGGACGAAAGTGCCGGATCCATGTCTGCTGGACGCAAAGACATTGAAGGGGTAAATACATGCAGGAGGAATATTTGTAAAGTTTACCGACATTTCATTAGCAAAAATTTCTTCATCGTATGAGGAGTGACATGCTTAGGTTTCAAATGTTGATCGATTGCAAATTGTACCGTGTCATTGGTGTTTGCAAACCTAACATTGCCATTGCATGATGCAGAGGTAAGTGGCATTGACTGAAAAAGTGGTGAATGCAAGCTTAAAGTGTCCCATCCCTCGTTAAACTTTTAGGGTTTCAGTAGAGGAGTCGAACACCACCTCATCATATATCATGTAAGTATGGCAATAACCTCTACTGGAGGTAGTGACTGTTGCGGATCTGAAATAAGAAGGGTGTCAGAGTGCAGCAGGCACTCCCTTTCTGATATAATATGTTGGGCACTCAATCGATGCACAACCTTCAACTGGGGCCAAGATGGAGCAGACAATAGTGCTGCCAAAGATACTATTCTGCTCTGGATGTGAGTTTGCTCGCTGAGCTGGAAAGTTCGTTTTCTGACGTTTCGTCAGCGTTCTAGGGAACATCATCAGTGAGCCTCCGACGAAGCGCTCGTGTTATGTCCCGCTTTCTATTTATCTGGTTAGGTTTCTTTGGATCGGTGATGTCATTTCCTGCATTGGTGATGTCATGTCCTGTTCTTTTTCTCAGGGGATGGTAGATTGGCTCCAAATCAATGTGTTTGTTGATGGAGTTCCGGTTGGAATGCCATGCTTCCAGGAATTCTCATGCGTGTCTCTGTTTGGCTTGTCCTAGGATGGATGTGTTGTCCCAATCAAAGTGGCGTCCTTCCTCATCTGTGTTTAAGGATACGAGTGATAGTGGGTCATGTCGTTTTGTGGCTAGTTGATGTTCATGTATCCTGGTGGCTAGCTTTCTGCCAGTTTGTCCAATGTTGTGTTTGTCACAGTTCTTGCAAGGTATTTTGTAGATGACATTTGTTTTGTTTGTTGTCTGTATAGGGTCTTTTAAGTTCATTAGCTGCTGTTTTAGTGTGTTGGTGGGTTTCTGGGCTGCCCTGATGCCAAGAGGTCCGAGTAGTCTGGCAGTCATTTCGGAAATGTCTTTGAAGTAGGGGAGAGTGGTTATGGTTTCTGAGCATGTTTTGTCTGTTTGTTTGGGTTTATTGCTGAGGAATCGGCGGACTGTGTTCATAGGGTACCCATTCTTTTTGAATACGCTGTATCGGTGATTTTCTTCTGCTCTGCGTAGTTCCTCTGTGCTGCAGTGTGTGGTGGCTCGTTGGAATAATGTTCTAATGCAGCTTCGTTTGTGGGTGTTGGGATGGTTGCTCCTGTAGTTCAGTATTTGGTCTGTATGTGTTGCTTTCCTGTAGACGCTGGTTTGAAGTTCCCCATTGGCTGTTCGCTCTACTGTGACATCTAGGAATGGCAGTTTGTTGTTGTTTTCTCCTCTTTTGTGAATGTTATGCCAGTAAGGGTATTATTGATGGTCTTGAATGTTTCCTCTAATTTGTTTTGTTTAGTGATGACAAAGGTGTCATCCACGTAGCGGACCCAAAGTTTGGGTTGGATGATTGGCAGAGCTGTTTGTTCGAGTCTCTGCATTGCTGCCTCTGCTAAGAACCCTGATATCGGAGATCCCATGGGTGTACCGTTGGTTTGTCTGTAGGTTTTGTTATTGAAAGTGAAGTGGGTGGTGAGGCATAGGTCCACTAGCTTGATGATGTTGTCCTTGCTGATGAGGTTGCTGGTGTCTGGTGTATGTGTCTTTGGTTCTTCTAATAGTGTAGCAGGAAAAAGGAAGAAAACACACTCAATACACAAGAAAAAAAAGCCCTAAAAGGACTCAAAAAAGTTAAAAACATCGTTATCCTACCTGCAGACAGAGGACGCTTGACAGCCATCTTACAACGAACAGACTACATTGAGAAAGCGAACGCACTGCTTGCAGATACCGACACTTATCAACAGGTGGCGATAGACCCGACCCCACAACTAGAGAACCGAATCGCAGCCTTACTCAAAAAACTTCAAAAATCTGGAGAATTAAACAAGAGAGACTTCCAAAAAATGAAACCAGATGGATCCAACACACCACGCATCTACAGACTACCAAAAATTCACAAACCAGGAGCCCCCCTCAGACCCATAGTGTCGCTACCTGGAACACCAACCTACAGATTAGCCAAGGAACTACACGAAAGACTAAAACACCTAGTAGAAGACTCCCACCACTCCACTCGCTCCACCCACGAATTCCTGAACACCATCAAAGACACCAAGATAGAAGAGGATGAAATAATGGTCTCCTTTGACGTAACAGCCCTGTTCACATCCATCAACATCAACCTGGCCAAAGAAACACTGACTGCACTATTAGAAGAACCGAAGACACATACACCAAACACCACCAACCTCATCAGCAAGGACAACATCATCAAGCGAGTGGCCCTATGCCTCACCACCCACTTCACTTTCAATAACAAAACCTACAGACAAACCAACGGTACACCCATGGGATCTCCGATATCAGGGTCCTTAGCAGAGGCAGTAATGCAGAGACTCGAACAAACAGCTCTGCCAATCATCCAACCCAAACTTTGGGTCCACTATGTGGATGACACCTTTGTCATCACGAAACAAAACAAATTAGAGGAAACATTCAAGACCATCAATAATACCCTTTACTGGCATAACATTCACAAAAGAGGAGAAAACAACAACAAACTGCCATTCCTAGATATCACAGTAGAGCGAGCAGTCAATGGGGAACTTCAAACCAGCATCTACAGGAAAACAACACATACGGACCAAATACTGAACTACAGGAGCAACCAGCCCAACACCCACAAACGAAGCTGCATTAGAACATTATTCCAACGAGCCACCACACACTGCAGCACAGAGGAACTACGCAGAGCAGAGGAAAATCACCTATACAGCGTATTCAAAAAGAATGGGTACCCAATGAACACAGTCCGCCGATTCCTCAGCAATAAACCCAAACAAAACAGACAAAACAGGCTCAGAAACCATAACCAATCTCCCCTACATCAAAGACATTTCCGAAATGACTGCCAGACTACTCGGACCTCTTGGCATCAGGGTAGCCCACAAACCCACCAACACACTAAAACAGCAGCTAATGAACTCAAAAGACCCTATACAGACAACAAGCAAAACAAACATCATCTACAAAATACCTTGCAAGAACTGTGGCAAACACTACATTGGACAAACTGGCAGAAAGCTAGCCACCAGAATACATGAACATCAACTAGCCACAAAACGACATGACCCACTATCACTCGTATCCTTAAACACAGATGAGGAAGGACGCCACTTTGATTGGGACAACACATCCATCCTAGGACAAGCCAAACAAAGACACGCATGAGAATTCCTGGAAGCATGGCATTCCAACCGGAACTCCATCAACAAACACATTGATTTGGAGCCAATCTACCATCCCCTGAGAAAAAGAACAGGAAATGACATCACCAACGCAGGAAATGACATCACCAACCCAAGGAAAGCTAACCAGATAAATAGAAAGCGGGACATAACACCAGCGCTTCGTCGGAGGCTCACTGATGATGTTCCCTAGAATGGTGACAAAACGTCTGAAAACTAACCTTCCAGCTCAGCGAGCAAACTCACATCCAGAACTTCAACCTGAGCTACAAATCTTCTCAAAACCCACTAATACTATTCTGCTCTTTGGACTGATCCAGGGCAAACCTCCAGTATATTCTGGATAGAGTGTGCCACATCATGTTGACATGACACAATCAGAGCAGGCAACAAGGTGATTAAATAGATCCCAGAGAACAATTTTTAGAGGAAGAGGGTGAGGGCATTGAGTAGGATAAACCTTTCCTCATGCATGGCAGAGTTCAGCAGTACTGGCTGCTAAAAGCCAGACAGGGCCTGGTTAACACCCAATGACAGCTGAGTGCAGCCAACCACCATAGAAAGGTCAGTGGACTCAACTCGTTGATTCTGTTTTGCCTCTCCACAAATGTTACAAGTTGTGTTGGGTTTCTCCAGTGAGTTCTGCTTTTGTTTCAGGCCTCCAGCGTCTGTAATTTTTTGAATTATGTCAGATGAAATATTCCCTAGTCATTGATTGTCATGGTCCTTGGCTGGGAAATAGCAAGTTGCCAGTTTCCAGTGGGCATGAGGACAGAGGAGCTGTGAATTAGAGAGGGTATTTAGGCGGAATGTAGCTAAGGACAGCTAAGTTATATGGAATAGTGATTAGAATGTGAGCGCACAGAGAGAATTAAGTTATATCTTTAACGAGTTGTCATCCTTGCTGACCATCTGAGATGAGCAACATAGTAGGTCAGCTGGTCATTATGTTACTGGTGAAGGACAGCATAGAATTGTCAATACATGTTTAGGTACACAGCAGTCTTTTAAAGATGACATGAATGCAATGGCTGCTGGTCTCTTGGTGGGTATCTACCAAGTGGCCATTTGTTTTGGGAATGACTCGTGTCAGGATGGAGCTGGAATTGGATGAGAGGGACACCATACAGGCAGGATAAGTAACTAGTAAGGATTTTGGTCAGATATGATAAGATACCTTGTTGGGCCTCATGGCAAAAAACTCTCAATAATGCTTGACACAAACAGTGCTTAGCCAAAAGAAATGCAAGATCCAGCCCAGCAGGGCCTTTTGACAAGTAGACAAGTTTGCAAATTGGCTGCATCAGCAGGAAGGGACAAGGGGAAACCTTCCACTGTGATCCTGAAATCTATTTAGTATCTGTCCAATTTTCAACATTGGAACATAAATTTAATCTGAGTAATAACTGTACATCACTGCACACACCAAAGAGAGAATGTAAGTCTCTTAAAAAGTTTGGCGAGATGAAACTGGAATCAAAGCAGGGCCACTAAGATGTAATTGATGTGCTTTGACATCAATGAATTTAAAGTCACTAGATAGCACAATTAATTTTGCCCAAACTTTGTTCCCTTGGATTATTGCTTCAGAGTCATTTATCTTAGGACGGTTACTACACGATCACTGATTGAGAAAAGTTAAAGTCTTTTGGATTTTTAAACAAAAGGCAATGAGAAATACATTTCCATTATTCTATTATTCTTCTTTAGCTGTAAATAAATGGCCATGAGTCTTAAAAAAAGAGAGAACTGCTCACTAAAAAAAATTGTGTTTTCCTCTTCCCAATGGGTAAAGAAATACATCACGACTCTTTACCTGAGATCCAAGTAATTGTAGTAGATATCGTGACCAGTTCTACTTATCTATGTTTTCTAATTTAATTTTAACAGTGAAGTCAATAGGAAGCTGAATAGGCAGCTCACTTATTATATTTAAATATCGATTTTCTGACCAAACTTCCATAATTGTACCTTAATTGTCTTCTTCAGCCATTTGTTGGTCATTACATCATTGCGATTACAATTGCCTTTTACTTGGTAATCTTGTAGCATTCTGTCCTCCGCACAAAACTTACAGAGTGCACATTTTTAAGCATCATTCTCTGACTGAAAATTCAAACCACAATTGAGTATAGATATTGAGAGTTGTAATAAATATGTTATTCAGAATTATGTCAAAGTAATTCAATAAAACATAGGTTACAGGCAGGGGGTGTCAGGGAGGTTAGAAGCTAGGTTAGATTCTCAGTGGGCACTTCCTCTATCCCCTCAATGCATGTCCTAATTGCAACCACGTTGTTTGCCCATGGATTTTCCCACAGTGAACTCAATGGCTAAAGTAGCAAGAAGTGGGCAGGTAAGCCCAGCTGTTTATTTTCCTTTTCTAACACTTGCCCACCACTTCTAGAGAGGAGAAAACCCAGCCCAAGATTTCAGTTTCAATTGTATCCATGAGAAATGTCATTAAATCTCATACAAAGAAGACTGGCCATTCAAAGGCAAGATTGCTTGAAAAAAGTTTTAGAAATGATTTTGATGAGTGGTACATAAAAATGTAAATATTCAGTATATAAAATGCTGCAGAGTACAGACTCTGGAATGCCAATAATACAATGAAAATAGTGGCTGACATGCAACGGTTAATGGCCACCTGTCCCAAATTCTATGGCCCATATTAATGATCAGAGTGGGTACCTGTAATGGCACAGTGGGACATCCAGTCTGTTGGTCCCTTTCTATGTCAAAGATCAGGTATAAAATTAAGATTAAGATCTGCCATATTTACTTTTGACATGTCAGGAAATCCATCCAGTTCCTTCGCGCTGAAATCCGTACCTGTCTAATAGTACAATTCAGTCATTCTGATGTTCAGCAGCAATAAATTGCAGTTATAAGATGTTGATAGTGTATTAACATATCAACACAATTCACTCTGTCTCATATGGAAATATGAAGGCATTGGCCAAAATTTTGTTCCAAGAAGCAGGCCTGGAGGAACATTTCAAATGAAAGAAGAAGAGAGGCAGAGAGGTTTTTGGTGAAAATACCAGAGTTTTGGTCCTAGATGTATGAATACAAGACTGTTGATGATGAGGTGATGAAAATCGGGGATGTGCAGTAGGCCAGAACCTACAGGATTGCAGGGGTCTTGGAGAGAAACAGGGTTAAAGGTGATAACGAGAATCAAGATAACATAGCCGTGGAGGGATCAGAGTATTTTAAAATCAAAGAATTCCTGACTATTCTGCCATCCATGACTGATTGGAACATTAAGGGGAAATTAATGAGAAAATATACATAATTTATAAAACATATTTTTTGTAGGTATTGGTTTTCCAATGGTGAAGTGTTGTTATATAGGAAATAGAATCAATAAAACAGAAATACCTCAGAGCTAGCTAAAATATACAGTTGATAATATTTATCATACTTTTTCTAAAAAAAAGAACTTCAAATATATACCCACAGATAAAAGTTTACTGTGTCATCTCATTATTTATCTTCCAACAGTTACGGTTTAGATGTTTCTACATGAGGCATGATATTTGTAGAGATTCTTTACCATCATCTAATGCAATACTTGTAGTATCATTTTGACATTGGTGTATCATTTTTAATGTGAACAGAAATATGAGAAAAGAAGTTGGGCATATAGTGTCTAAATGCTTAGCCATCTAGATAGAGTGCACCTTTCATCCTGCTGTAACTGTGAAACCTGCCTATGGCGTCAAACCAATACCAAGAACCAACAAACAAAGGAAGGACTTCATTCATTTGTGCTTGTACAGCTATTGTTGAACTTCAATAAAGCATCATTACACAACTGAGCATGTTGAACCCTTCTTAAAACCTCAAAACAAAACCTTGTAAAGCTCTTATATGCTGGCTATCATATGAAACTTGTGTAGTCCTGCGCAAGCAAACTGAACTTCTCTCCAGATGATTGCATGTCCAGTTCCAACTATTAAGTTACACAACTAGTATTGTCACAGACCTAAGCCCTCATTGTACTGATTCAAACGTAGAAACAAACTTACTATCTAATGTGTAAAGAAAGAACTAGTATTCATAGAACATCATTCAAACTACATAATGCCACAAAGCCTTTACAGGCAAAAAAGTTGTCTTTTAAAATGTTGAAATGTAGGAATGTGACGGTTTGTGTTCAGCAAAGTCCCATATTGAAGAAATACATAAGTTACCAGATGACCTTCTGACAGTTGGTATATAAATTTGTTTATGAAGTGATCCAGAGAAATTCCTTCTTTACTTCAATCAATATCATGTGATTGGTTAAGTTCACATGAAAGGACAATCAGGTCAAGGTTTAATCTCATTGAACGATAGGATCTCCAAGTGCACAGCACTCCCTCACAACTGAGCTGGATTGTCAGCCTGATTATCAGACAATAGTGCTGCCCACTAAGTGACAACTGACATGTGCACTGTACTATGAGGGGAGACTGAGAAGGGATAGAGAAAATTGGTGACAGGCATCAAAATCTAAAACACAGCATTGGAGCAATAACTGAGGAACATGAATGTATCCAATTTAAGTAATACAGTTTCAAAAATGTAGGAATCAAGCTGAGATGATTAGACAAGTGGGAGAAGAAAAATTAAAACTAAAATGCAAACCAAATAAAAACCTTTTGTACATTTCACTAAAACCATTGGAGTCAATTACTGTTGAATTAATTTTCCATTTTTTTCTTTCCACACATTGTTCTTCAGACCTATTTGCCAGTGTGGAACATTGTGCGCCCTCAAACTGAAAAATGAGCAGTGATTAGACATGCTATGGGGTATGAGGTCTCTACAGTGAAACATTTTTCTAAATATCCTGCTTATAAAATACATGCATTTGAAAACACTTATCCTGGATGCTCCATCGTTGAAATTGAAAGTTTAATATAGGCTGTCATAACCCTCAATAAGAATTCTAAATTTCTGCTGACTGATTGCAAGCTTCTCTGGAACTCAGTGAAATGGCCACATTAACAGTAAAATAAAATGATTACTGTCAATGTTAAAAAGATATCCAATGAGTCAACTTGTTCGCACGTGAAAGCAAATCATAAAAAGTGAAAGAAAATGGCTTTAAAGGATTTGTGCTCATTCTCACCATGAGTGGACAGTAAAATACTTAAAGATGTTGCAGTGCATTAGGTCCACTGGTTCATGCTTGGTTTAGCTCCATCCAAAAAATTTATGCATATGCAGAAACACAGCCGAGAGTAGTCAATTATAAGAGGTCCATTAATGAAGACATTTATGTAAATGGTATTTACTAATGGAACTCAGAATAAATTGTTTTATTGCATAAACATGCTTTTCTCTTAGGTGTAACAACTATTAGATTGTTGTCTGTTCTATGTTCTTTCACAGTAAGTGTTCCATTCTGTGAAATGCATTTGATATATTACTCATGAAAACTTAAGAGGAGGTTGAATGAATTGTACTTCCTACAGTTTTTGCAATGAATTATTCAACACAACTGGAAGTTGAAACAGTTGCTAAAACAACAATGCAACAAACTTGTTTTAATATAAAACTTAGGAGAATTTATTTTTAAGATATAGTTCAAATAACTGCACAGAGGCTGGTATCCCATCACCAAGCCACTCTTTATTCACACATGCACAGTACCTGACACTAATCCAACTTTCTCAGAGCCAGCTGTCAGAGTGAACAGGATGTCTGAGCCTCCTGTTTATATCTGTCAGCCAGGACTCCCTGATTAGACCAGGTTAACAGCCCCGATCAGGGAACTCATACTCTATGGGGTCCACGTGGCTGACCTTTTTACAATCACTACATCTTTCCCCTTCTATGTCCAGGGACATAGGCCTGTTCTTTTCCTTATAGCCTCGCCTGGGGCTTTTTTGTATCAGGTCTGGTTCATCTGAATCGGCATCAGATACGGTGGGGGTATCTATGGGGGCTGGGGAGGTATACTAGATTCATAGCCTGACTCTTGCACCAGGAGTGTCTGAGAAGAAATTCATCCACTTCTTTAGGTTGTAAAGGCATCGAGTCTGTGATGTCCACTACGTTTATCTCAGACTAAGAGGTTTCTTCAATGCGGGACAGAGTAGGAGAGCCGAAGGGTTCTGATAGCCTTTCCGGATGTCCTGAGCGGCTAGGAAGGTTTTGCTCCTGCCCCATTTTGCAAGCTTGCCACTTTCATGTCATGCTCATGTTTGTTCAAGACCCGCCTCACCTACTTTGTATGTCATGGGATCTGATCTCATGTTGACCGTGCCTCTTACCCATGCAGGTCCATTTCTATGGACACTGTCTCCCCTGAAGTAAACTGTCTCTTTGACCTAGAGGAGCCCTGTGTGTTAGGCACTGGCGTTCCCGATGCCATTTCATTCCCCGCCCCCACACCCAGGTCCAGGAATGTCAGATTTAACTTGAGGTGGAGTCTTCTCCCCATTAGCAATTCTGCTGGCACTCTAACTGTGGTTACATGAGGGTTGGTCCGATAGTCAAATAGGAACAGGTCAGTTGGGATAAGGTGAAGCTGTTGGCTGTTTCTTTAAGCTTGCCTTCAAAGTTTGGACTGCTCTTTCTGCCAGGCCATTGGAGCTCACCTTGTATGCCGAACGTCATTCAATTTTAGGAAATACGCAATTTCTCTGCTACTAAGTGATGGCCCATTGTCTGTGACCAATACTGCTGGGAGCCTGTGTATCACAAAAAATCTCATAGCTTTTGTATCATCATCCTTATGTTTTACGGATGAAATCCGTTCATGTCCAGCCAAGTTGAGTGGGTGCCTGTAATGATTAAGAATGTTGAGCCCATGGAATGGTGGACATAGTCAAAGTGTAACTGAGTCAGGGGTCTACAAATGCTGGGAACTGTAGGCAGTAGTTTTTTATTCTTGTTGGCAGCCTGGGCACTGCCTCACCAATGCAGCTATGTCTGCATCCAACCTTGGCCACCAGGCACAACTTTTGCCAATACCCCTGGACGATACTGGAGCTCAGTCAGTGCAGACAATGACATTTGCTCAGGACAATCACTCTTGCTCCCAAAAATAAAATGCTGTCCTGTACTGTGATCTGGTCACCCTGGGCCCTGAAAAGCTTCAATTCTGGCCCTTTCATTTCTCACATCATCACCAGTTTTAATTTTAGTTTTATTTTTGCCAGGGCCGGATGTTTTTGTTTCCACAATCTGATACTGTCAGCTATGTCCAGAAGGGTGTCCAGACAGTTTAAAAGCAGAATGTGCTCTTCCAGTGGCAGCACCACTAGCGGTGGATCTGCCAGTGGGAGGCAGCTTAAGATATTTGCATTTGTTAATTGGCTTCCCAGACAATATTCCAAAGTGTAAGTGTGCAGACTTAGAATGAGAGCCCACCAACTGAGAGAGATTGCAGCAGCTATGGAAATAGCAGCGTATCAAGCTCAGTGCCCCAAAGACAAACCTTCACCAAGAAGCTGGTACAAGGCACAGGGGAAAGATTATGGGCTGGAAAAGAGAGACAAAATCCAATCTCACTTTGACGAAGACAGTAACCTTAGGTAAAGCAAAAAGGTCATGTCGGGCGTGAGATAAGTTTTTAGGTTTAAGATCAGTATCCATAACTGAAAAGAAGAAAATACTTCTTGAAAATAACACAAAGAATAGAAAGGGTAGGCAAAGAAGTTAAAAACAGAGTTCCCACATCTCACAAAATCATCACCATTTGGGATCGGAGCAGTAAAAGTAAAGTACAGTAAAATGTCTCAAAAATAAATTTAAACCTGGCCTGGAGATTTGACAGGGCTCAAAGTTTATTTAAGCTGAAAAACTGGCAAATTTAAAGAAATCTGGAGATAAAGGCCTGCAGAAAAACAAATTTCAGGAGAAACTAAACATTTTTAAGGATGAGGAGACCATTTTACCATAGTTGTAGCATGACTTTGGCAAGAAGCCTTTCAGGGTGTCAGGCAAGGTCTTTTACTCAAGATTTCTGAAGAAGAAAGCGCTTGGTGTTTTAGACAGTAAGAGGGCAGAAAACATCCATTTGTCCAGAAAGAAGCAGAAAAGCTGCATTTTGACTGTAGAAGACATGAGAACCCAGGCAACCACAACTTTGATTTTTTAAGAAGCTGGCAAAACCCAAATAATTCATGAAAACCTAATAAGCAATACACAGATACTTTATTACAGTGATTGATAATGATGGCTAGCTCACATAGAATTGAATAAAATCAAATTAGCCCTGTCTGACTTGTTGAGTCCAATGCTACACTGCTCTATAATGGATGAAGGTAACGTTCTCCTTGCTCAATGCCTCATATTCCATCTTGGAAAACTGCTCCTATTCTCACAACGCTTCAACATCCATCAGATCCCTGCTTTGGCTGTCCTGGGCCTGAAGTATTAACTCTGGTTTGTCCCCACAGATGCTGCCAGATCGATTGAGTCACAAGTGTCCTGTTAGAAAGGAAGCTGCCATCCTTAGTTGGCCTGGCCTACATCAGATTCCAGACCCACTGCAATATTGTTGACTTTTACCTGCCCTCTGGACAATTGATGATGGGGCCAGCCAATGTTGCCTATTGAGTTTCTCCGACAATTTCTATTTTTGTGAACAAATTTCAATCTTTTTTAGGTTTTTGTGGGATCTTGCTGTGAGCAAAATGATAAATCAATTTGTGTACCTGACAGCAGTAATAACACAGGTATGCAATGATTCATTAATTGGGCAAACCAAATGAAAAGAAAATTTCGGGGGCAGTGAAAACTTCCAATACTTAATCAACGACAGTTGTGGATCTGAAGATTCTTCTGTGAAATGCTTTGAAAGATCTTTCCTTCCTTCCTGGGGAGCCAGGTCACATTCAGATATCTTGGAAGGTTGTGCAGCTATGGAAAGAACAACCCAGAAATGGGACAAGGCAAGACCTTGGAGAGATTTGTAAACAGGGATGAGGATTTGCAAATAAAAATGTTTTTTGATGAGGAGCGAATTTACTGAGCGTGCAGGTGATAGCAAATGGGGTAGATGCAAGTTTGAATGTGAATAGCAGAGTTTTAGATGATTTCAAGTTTGCAGGTCAGAGATTGTGGGAGATCAGCCTGGAGTACATTCTCCATAATCTGGTACATTTTCAAATATCACTATAAACGCTATTCCCTGAAGCTTGCAAGTAGACTGAACTTTTTTTTTAAAAAAGTAAAGATTTACCTATATTTTTAAATTTAAATTAATATCTTACCAACCCACTTGAGATTTATTGAACAAAATAATCATATGCCAGGGGTTACACAAAAGGTCATTTAAAAAAGCTAATGAAGATTAATTTAAATAAATAGATTAACTTCAGGGATGCTGCCTCTTCTCTTGATCTATTTCTCTAAGATGCAACATGCATTGTTTTATAAAACTCCAGATAGCCAGGTTCAATTCATGTCGGCAGCACAGTGGCTTAGTGGTTAGCACTGCTGCCTCACAGCGCCAGGGACCCCGGTTTGATTTTTCCCTCGAGTGACTGTCTATGTGGAGTTTGCACATTCTCCCTGTGTCTGCGTGGATTTCCTCTGAGTGCTCCAATTTCCTCCCACATTCCAAAGAAGGGTAAGTGGATTGGCTATGTTAGATTGCTCATTGTATACAGGGATGTGTAGATTAGGTGCATTACAGGGGTGTGGGTCTGGGTGGGATTCTCTATCGGTTGGTGTGGACTTGTTGGGTCGAAGGGCTATTTCCACACTGTAGGAATTCTATGTTCTAAGTTGGTTCTGGCTGTCGTATGTGTTACAGCTGACAACAACAGAATGCATGATCACTCTAGTCCGCATTCCGTTAGTCACAACATAAAATGAAAATACTTTATCGCATCAGGGCATTGAGCAATTAAGCATCTTGTCTATTTTAAACAACAAGATCTATCAGCCAGGTTTCGTAATAAACACAATCATAGTTTTGTTATTAAAAACAAAGCTTATTAAATGAAAATGCATTAAGTGATTAACATACTTAAAAATATAAAGGTATGAATGCTTACCCTGAAAACAATCCCAAAGCACAAATGTACACTTCAAAAAAGATTGCACTGCAGGGAGGAAAAAGGATAAAATACAGAATGTCCTGAAGCGTTAACAAAGCCTAGAGCTGAAGGAATACAGCAGGCCAGGTAGCATCAGAGGAACAGGAAAGCAGACGTTTTGGGTCGGGGCCCTTCTTCCGAAATATTCTCCGATGCTGCCTCGCCTGCTGTGTTCTTCCAGGTCAACACTTTGTCATCTCTGACTCCAGCATCTGCACTTCTTTCTAACTCATGTCCTGAAGTGTGTTGCTCTGTTATTCTATTGCGGGTCATCAGTGCTGAAGTCAATAGTTGTCTTTGCAGACTTTCAGATACAATTTGCTCAGGAAATAGAATAAGGAGAGGGGTTTCCAATCACTCTTTCAGAAGAACAAATTGATTTCTCTGTGAACTTACAAGAGGGGTTTCATTCAGGAATGGAGAGATGGGCCAAACAGCACTTCCTAGCAGGCTTCTTTTCCCCAAATGTTATGAGAGGCCAGAAGCATCCCAAACCCTCCATCCAAAATATCATTGTCCATGGTGAATTTCAATGACTTATTTCAAAGAAATTTTATACTTCCACTAAATTTAAAATAAATTAATTTTTCTACAATCCTTTAAGATTTATATTCTTCAAGCAGCAGTAAATATGACATCTTTATAATCTTTAAAATATGCTGTATACTCAGCTTATCTTTGTATTGCTGAAAAGGGGCATTTGTTTTATTTATTCATTCATGGGATGTAGGCATTGTTAGCTGGCCAGGATTTATAGCGCATCCTTAATTGCCCTTGAGGAGGTGATGGTAAGCTGTCTTCTTGAACCGCTGCAGTCCATATGATGTAGGTTGACCCAACATGCTATTAGTAAGGAAATTTCAGGATTTTGACCCAGCAACAATGAAGGAGAGGCCATATATTTTCAAGTCAGGATGGTAAGTGGCTTGGAGGGGAATTCATAGTTGATGGCATTCCAATGTATCTGCTTCCTTTTCCTTCTGGATGGAAATTGTCAAGGATTGGGAAGCTACTGTCTAAGGATCTTTGGTAAATTTCTATCGTGCACCTTGTAGGTAGTACACATTGCTACTACTGAGGGTCAATGCTGAAAGGATTGGATGCTTGTGGATGTAATGTCAATCAAGTGGCTTGTTTTGTCCCTGGTGATGTCAAGCTTTTTTGAAGCTTTTAGAGCTACACTCAACTAGGCAAGTGGGGATATTGCATCATATTCATGACTTGAGCCATGCAGATGATGAACAGGCTTTGGAGTGTCAGGGGGTGAGTTACTCACTGCAGTATCCCTAGCCTTTGACCTGGTGTTGTATTTATCTGCCAAGTCTAGTTGAATTTCCGGACAACGGTAACCCCCAAGGTATTGATAGTGGAGTATTCAGCATTAGTAACACCATTGAATGTCAATGAACATTGGAGATGTTCATAACCTAGCATTTGTGTGATGCAAATATTACCTGCCTCTTGTCAGCCCAAGCCTGGATATTATCCACATCTTGTTGTCTTTGAACATGGAGTGCTTCAGTATCTGAGGAGCCACAGATGGTGCTGAGCATTATACAATCATCTGTGAACATCCCCCTTTCTGACAGTATGATGAGGAGATGTTCAGTGATGAAGCAGTTGAAAAAAGTTGATTATAGGACACCACCCTGATCAACTTCTGCAGAGGTGTTTTGGAGCTGGAATGGCTGACCTCCAACAATCACAAATATCTTCCTAAGGGCCAATTATGACTCCAGCCAGCAGAAACTTTCCCCTCTGGTCTGCATTGATTCCAGTTTTGCTAGGGCATCTTGATGCCAGTCAAATATAGCCTTAATGTCAAAGGCTGTTACTCTCACCTCAATTCTCAAGATCAGCTTTCTTCGTCGATGTTTGAACCAAAGCTGTAATGAGGTCAGGAGCTGTGTGGCCCTGGTGGAACACAAACTGGGCATTGTGAGGATACCTTTGAACAACAGATTATATTCACCATAAGCTAGATGCTGCAGTCAAGGCAAAAAGATATTCACCCCATCACATAAATAAGTAATATAGTGGAAAATTTCAGTGCTACTGTGATGCTAAAATATATAGCTATATGCCCAAGATGCCAGGTGAATTGTATACCCGACACCATTTCCCTACAGCTGTTTGCAACAGGCAAGGTACTGGCAGTAAGAAACCAGACCATGCTTATGAAATGTACAGTACAGTGTCAGTACATTATGACTGACGCTGTAATTGGTCAACAGTTGTTAAATAATACTAATTGTGCAAAGAATTAAGCTAACTACTAATTTAGGATTGTCGGTCAGGTTCACAGTCTGGCACACTCGTGTGTGTGGAAGTTACTTTTTTTAATACCCAGTCCCTGTTCTTTGCAAACAGAAAGAACTGTACACATTGCACCTGAATTGCAAATATATGCACTGCACCAAAATAGATGATAGCATTCTCTGATTCATTTCTCAAGGTAATGTATTGATCAATATCAACTTGACCGGTTAAAAATTCAAACAAAGCTTGCCAATTAGCTTTCAATCATCATTAAGACACATTCAACGTGACAATGCATCTAAAAATCAGAGACTACCTACCAAGCAAGGAGCAATCTCCTACCATATATTATAAATGTTGCTTTCTCTTTGTGTTGGCATTTCTTATAAATTGTCATAATGAGTGCGAGTCAAAAAATGTTTGTCAAAATGTGCCCTTTTTCAGCAACACTTAAGTTCTTTACCACCAAATGACAATTTTTATCACCTATGTAAATTGAATAGAGAAAAGCAGGTTATTTCTTACGTTTTTGAAAGCAAGTACTTAAAACCGTGTTACTAAAATTTCCGTTTCCATAATCTAAATTCTTCAAAAGGTTATTAGGTTGAGTGTCTCTCTGAATACTGTGTAGAAGAATAAATTTCAGTTATTTCTATGGCACCTTATCACAGTTGAGGATATTCCAAAGTACGTGACAAACAATGGGTAATTTTCAATGCGTAGACGATACCATCATAAGTTAACAATGCAACAAATGTGTACGAATCAAAGTTCTATCAACAGTAATTCGCTGAATGAGAAGGAAATTACATTTGGTTATGTTCATGAAAGTAAGCCAGGGTGCTGGGAGAATTATGTGTTGTTCAGTGAATTGGGAAGGTTCATGCCTATTGAACATGTCCATAGGGTCCCAACAAAAGGACTCACCGCAAAGAAGGCACTTCCAACCTTGCAGATTTAAACCCCTGTGTACTGGTATGAGTGGTGATTTCATGGTCTGTTCACTAAAACATTGGTATCACCAAATGAATCAAGCTGGCACTTACAAAGATGGAAATTTTCAGCTGGGGACTCAACTTCATCCTTCCATGTTCCAGGTTGAAACTAGGCAGTTTCTGAACTGATAGTTTCAGTGTCCAGCTGTCAAGAAGTGAATTTGAATATTTGAAGATCTGACAAAAAGTGATCCTCTGTGCAGAAGAATGTTAAGGAACTGGGAGAGCAATAGCAGAGAGCTGCCATTCACTTTCCCAGTCCAAATTGTGGGTGATGAGATTCCTTTAAGCCGTGATAATTATATGATTCTGACATTCAATCCAGAATGAGCGTGTGAAGAAGCAGGTCTTAGACAATGTACTGGAGATAACAAAGTGTGAAGCTTGTTGAACACAGCAGGCCAAGCAGCATCTCAGGAGCACAAAAGCTGACGTTTTGGGCCTAGACCCTTCATCAGAGAGGCAGACGGGGAGAGGGTTCTGGAATAAATAGGTAGAGAGTTGGGGGGCAGACCGAAGATGGAGAGAAAAGAAGACAGGTGGAGAGGAGTGTATAGGTGGGGAGGTAGGGAGGGGATAGGTCAGTCCAGGAAAGGCCGACAGGTCAAGGAGGTGGGATGAGGTTAGTAGGTAGGAAATGGAGGGGCGGCTTGAGGTGGGAGGAAGGGATGGGTGAGAGGAAGAACAGGTTAGGGAGGTGGAGACAGGCTGGGCTGGTTTTGGGATGCAGTGGCGGGAGGGGATGAGTGGGCTGGTTTTGGGATGCAGTGGGGGAAGGGGAGATTTTGAAGCTGGTGAAGTCCACACTGATACCATTGGGCTGCAGGGTTCCCAAGCAGAATATGAGTTGCTGTTCCTGCAACCTTCGGTTGGCATCATTGTGGCACTGCAGGAGGCCCATGATGGACATGTCGTCTAAAGAATGGAAGGGGAAGTTAAAATGGTTTGCGACTGGGAGGTGCAGTTGTTTATTGCAAACCGAGCGGAGGTGTTCTGCAAAGCTGTCCCCAAGCCTCCGCTAGGTTTCCCCAATGTAGGGAAGCCACACCAGGTACAATGGACACAGTAAACCAAATTGGCAGATGTGCAGGTGAACCTCTGTGTAATATGGAAAGTCATCTTGGGGCCTGGGATGGGGGTGAGGGAGGAGGTGTGGGGGCAAGTATAGCACTTCCTGCAGTTGCAGGGGAAGGTGCCGGGTGTGCTGGGGTTGGAGGGGAGAGCAGAGCGAACAAGGGAGTCACGGAGAGAGTGGTCTCTCCGGAAGGCAGACAAGGGTGGGGATGGAAAAATGACTTGGGTGGTGGGGTCGGATTGTAGATGGCAGAAGTATCGAATGATGATGTGTTGTATCTGGACGTTGGTGGGGTGGTGTGTGAGAATGAGGGGGATCCTCTTGGGGCAATTGTGGCGGGGGCGGGGTGTGAGGGATGTGTTGCGAGAAATGCGGGAGATGTGGTCAAGGGCGTTCTCAACCACTGCGGGGGGAATGTTGCAGTCCTTGAAGAACTTGGACATTTGGGATGTGCGGGAGTGGAATGCCTCATCCTGGGAACAGATGCGGCGGAGGCAGAGGAATTGGGAATAGGGGATGGAAGTTTTGCAGAGGGGTGGGTGGGAGTAGGTGTATTTTAGGTAGCTGTGGGAGTCGGTGGGCTTGAAATGGACATCAGTTTCTAGCTGGTTACCTGAGATGGAGACTGAGAGGTCCAGGAAGATGAGGAATGTGTTGGAGATGGCCCAGGTAAACTTGAGGTTGGGGTGGAAGGTGTTGGTGAAGTGGATGAACTGTTCCCAGTTCGACCCTCCCCCCACTGCATCACACAACCAGCCCAGCTTGTCCCCTCCCCCAAGTGCATCCCAAATCCAGCCCAGTCTGTCTCCGCCTCCCTAACCTGTTCTTCCTCTCACCTATCCCTTCCTCCTACCTCAAGCCGCACCTCCATTTCCTACCTACTAACCTCATCCCACCTCTTTGACCTGCCCGTCTTCCCTAGACTGACATATCTCCTCCCTACCTCCCCGCCTATACTCTCCTCTCTACCTATCTTCTTTTCTCTCCATCTTCGGTTCCCCCCCCCCCCACTTATTCCAGAACCCTCTCCCCTTCCCCCTCTCTGATGAAGGGTCTAGGCCCGAAATGTCAGCTTTTGTGCTCCTGAGATGCTGCTTGGCCTGCTGTGTTCATCCAGCTTCACACTTTGTTATCTTGGATTCTCCAGCATCTGCAGTTCCCATTATCTCTGATACAATATACTGGAGAGCTGCTTTTGAAAGCTTACTCCATATAAATCCAAAAAAAAATAGAGTTCTAAATCATAAGAAGCTGAAGAGACATTTTTAGAAATCAGGAGCAGGAAGCCTCAGGGATAATGTATGTGAAGACACCCACAATCTGAAATATTCAAAACTGGTATCTCAATGAGAAGATAGTAGTATTGACTTAAAGCACAAGATGGTGATGGCTATGAAAAACACCCCCAGAGCCAGGACCTGAAATTAAAGCTAAATTAAAGAAACACAGTAGTGAAGGGATGACTTGAAGGTAGGACAGGACTTTAGGAGACTTTGAAAGGATAATTGAGGCAAAATTTGGAAAGCTCTGAAGTCAGGTATCATTGTGGAAAGTGGAAACACAAGAAAAGAAAAAAAAAACACTTCAAGCTCTGGATATGGCATCCTCATTGCAATAGAGCATTTCAAGGCTTATAAAACAAAGGACTGCCACCAGCAACTCAGAACATTCTTATATGCTGCAAGCCCAATAGCTGATGATGTTCCAATAAGACAAAACAATGGGAGGAAGAGTTATGGAGTGTGATGCATTAATTATATTTACCAAGAATGTTATCCCTAGAAGAAATGTAGTGATAGAATGGGTGAAATTTAATCAATGATCTCACTATTTGGGAGAATCAACAAAAGCCTTTTTAATGGATTAATATTGGCTAGCAGAATGTTGCAGGTATGGAGCTTTGAAGAAGGAAATAAATTAAAAACTCTGTAGCAGTTGGTGTGAGGGATAAGAAATTCCCTAATGCAAGGAGGAATCAACATTGGAGCAGGCACAACTCAAAACCCAAAATTAGTTTGCTCTGCAGGAAACATTGGTGAAATGTCTGACACAGATTGGGAGACAACAAGATAATTGAAATCATCACCTTCCTCAAAAAAAAACTCACCAAAATGTCAGAAGACTGAGAATCAACATCATTCATCAAAAAGTTAGAAATAAATGTAGCTCCAAAGGGCATCAGGAGAGAAATTAATACCCATCAGGAGAAATTTAACGCTTGTAGTGTAGCCGATTAGAACTCTTAAGAAGATAACATAAATTAACAACTCATTCAGCATCTCAAAAAATAAAGAAAGAGTCCTGCAGAAGGAAAATTTCAAGAGAAATGGAAATCATCCAACAAAGGAAAAGTTTTAAAATATACAGAACAAAAGGTGAAGACAGTGAGGTGAAGGAGAGTCAAAGCAGATTCTGGGCCATCGGTTTTAAGGTACAAGTTTTTGAAACAGGATTTAAACATGACACAGGAACAGCTGTTTTTGTACTGACAGGTAGCTCACTATTATTGCTGTCTGTGAGTTGGACTAACAAACATCATGGTCCAATGTATGAGTGGCAAAGTACGTGGGAAATTCATCGATAAACTTGGTCATAATGGATGAAATGACAATGAGAAACTAGACATACTGAGAATTCAGAAGACCTCAGCTTTGAGCAGAAGTAATGATTTGTGATTTATGGTCTTTTAGAGAGGCTGGATAGAATTAACAATGAAATGGGGCAGAATCTCAACAAATTTCCAAAGGTACTCAAAGGTTTAGGCAAATGGCAACACAAGTACAGCATAACTGATAAAATAATAATAAAACCATCTATTTATACACCTACTGAGAAAAACAAATCATCTTGTAATAGAAAATATAAAATCTCACTTCCACAAAATGGTTAAAAATGGGATAATAGTGCCAGTGAAAATGCCAACCCTATATTGCACAAGGTTAACAGCTGTGTGCAAGCTCAAGGGAGAAAATGAGTCTGTATATGGAATATAGTGATTGGAATGATGGTCAAGTGGTTCCCATTGAGTATGAGATCCCTGATTGAGTTAATTAACCTGGTCCAATTAGGAAGCCCTGGGTGACAGATAAGCAGAAGTGTCAGAGATTCTCACAATTTTAGGGATTAGCTCTGAGTTGGCCAGTCAAAATTCATTTACTGTGCACTTGTAAATAAAGGGTGGCTAGGCGACAGAATACAAGACCCCATGGAGTTATTTGTGGATATCTCCCAGTTTTAAGAAAAGGACTTAGGAGGAAGCTCCAACCTATTTCATTTGTTCATGCCATTTTCGAAAATTTAGCAATAACAAGTGTTTTCAGAAGACTTGATGCCAAGAATGGGATCTGGGCGATACTCTGTAACCAAGACTTGTGATTGCTGATTGCATTCTTTATATTCAAGAGGGGCAAGCATCTACCACTTGGGATTTTTCTCTCCACCTGAGATTTTCCAAACAGCAATATCTAGAATCCTGGAAGGTAAATGGGAAATCATTTGCCATATGGTTGATATTCTAGTGCATAGCAGAATAAAAAATCAACACACAACCAGAGGCTCAGGGTGTGCTCGGAGACAGGCAGAATGTGCCCTGACACTAAATGAGAAATATAAAATTTTCAGAGTGGTAATTATTTTCTGGGACTCATTACCAAAAACAAGGCACCATAGCGAATCCAAGGAAGACAACAGCCATTGGTGAATTTTTGGTACCAAATGGTGTGACGACCTGAGACATTTATTTAGGCATGGTCAATACAGTGGGAAACTTTAGCTTCAATTTTGCTAGCTTTACCAAACTCACAAGAGATTTTGTAAAAAGGCCAAAAATGGTTTTGGAAATGTGAACAGAGCACAGATTTTGTAAAGATTAAATAGAAGTTATTTTTACAGACTTGTTACACATTCCAATCCAGACCTATTTATGGCAGTATCTGTTTTTGCATCATCCACAGAAGAAGGAGTAGT
Source organism: Stegostoma tigrinum (assembly GCF_030684315.1). Taxonomy (NCBI): domain Eukaryota; kingdom Metazoa; phylum Chordata; class Chondrichthyes; order Orectolobiformes; family Stegostomatidae; genus Stegostoma; species Stegostoma tigrinum. The sequence goes on along the minus strand of NC_081368.1, from coordinate 56,402,328 downwards.
CCTTACTCAAGTACAAACTGATAGAAAACAAAAGAAGTTGATTTCACATTGAGACTTTATCAGAGACTGAACAGAGATTCACAACTGTGCAAAATGAAATATTAGGAGTTATGTGGGGATGTGAAAGGTTCACAGGCTACCTAAAATTCTACACCAAGATGAGCCAGCAGCCTTTGGTAACATTATTTTGATCAAAAGCAATTTTTACAAAACTGCCTCCAATTATTTGAAGATTCAGGCTTGACCTGATGAGCTATGATAATAGAATTATTGACATTACAGGTAAAGAAAATTAACAGCAGATACACTGTTAAAGATAGTAGGAGATTGAGCAGAAAAATCGGACACTATTCTTGTGAAAAATATTGAATTTAATTTTGCAGCTAATAACTGACATTTACCATCAATTGAGGGCAAACTCAAACAAATTTGTGCAGTTAAAGCTCCAACATGGAGAGCAGAAATGTGAAACAGCAGTGTCTGTCAGAGTGGTCTATATATAATCCAGCAGACCAACTCTTGACAGCAGTAGAAGATTTGTTGGTATAACCATTTGAATGTTGTACTAGAAGTTAATGCAAAAAGAAACCCTACAGGAACTCAAGATAATAAAATGTGAGGCTGGATGAACACAGCAGGCCAAGCAGCATCTCAGGAGCACAAAAGCTGACGTTTCGGGCCTAGACCCTTCATCTGATGAAGGGTCTAGGCCCGAAACGTCAGCTTTTGTGCTCCTGAGATGCTGCTTGGCCTGCTGTGTTCATCCAGCCTCACATTTTATTATCTTGGAATCTCCAGCATCTGCAGTTCCCATTATCTCCCCCCCTACAGGAACTCCACAGGCAACATCTAGGTGTTGTGAAGCACAGAGCAAGACAATTGGTGTTGTGGCCAAGCACTTTGAAAGATACAAAAGGTTACATTTCAGCGGTTGTACCAAATGTGTATCATACACAGGTAAATGTCCACTGAACAATGATTCCATCATGTTTTCAAAAATGCATGTGGAAAAGGCTAGCAACAATTTGGTTAATTTTAAATTCAGAAATGCTTAGTCCGAATCAAATATTATTCAAGATGGTTGAAGTGGCAAGGCTTCAATCTTCCAGAGCAGTCTCAGTGATCAGAGCACTCAAACAGGATCTTTGCGATACACAGTTTCCCGGAAGAATTAGTATCAGACAATGAACCTCAATTAGTGAGTGAGGATTTGTGAAGTACACTTTGGAGGCAGACTCAACCAGATTATGAGTTCTCCACCGCATCTTCAGTTGAACAGAGAGGCAGAAAGATTCATCACAGCTGTAAAGTTACTGATGCATTCGAATCAGGACTCGGAATTACCTGTACTCAGTTTCATAGCAGTATCCTTGAATAATAGATATTCGCCTGTGGATTTGTTAATGAGAAGGAGGCTGAAGAAAGACGCACTGGTTTTAGAAAGAACAAAGCTTCAAGCCAAATGTTCAGGACAAACAGGAAGGCATTGATGTTACTTGACTAAATAAGCCATTGTAAGTCTTGTTATTAAAGGATGTGGCGGAGCCATACCTATACTACATCAAATAATGTACAGAGAGGTGCAACGATTCCAGACATGGCGTAATATCATCATGTAATAGTGAGCAAGAGTAAATCAGAGCAGGGTGTCCAGTCAGAGTTCTAGATCATCTGACCCTGTGACATTTGGACTTGGAGATAATGGTTCATTTTTGGGCAGGAGAGATGTTATGGAGGGAAGGAGGAAGTAGTTGGAAATAATGTTCACAGCAGCCATAATTGCAATAATGATGTTAATGATTACAAAGACTGTGAGAGTAAGTAGAAATAAATCACTGGAATCATGAAGAGCAAGTGGAGAAAATCTGGGGACGACATGAAGTAGAGTAAGATTCATGTAAATCATGTTGACTTAACTGATCACATCATTCTGACATTAGTAAAAGAAAATAAACAGTCTAGAGTGAGCATGTGAAGAAAGAGGTCTTAAACAATAGAATGCATAGCTATATTTGAAACCTATTAAGTTGAGATGTACATAATTAGAGGTTTCTTTAATTCATTCACAGGATGAGGGTGTTGATGGTTAGACCAGCATTTATTGCCAATCCTTAATCATCCAGAGGAAAGTTAAGAACCAGCCACGTTGCTTTGGGTCTGAAGTCACATGTCTGCCCAACCAGGCAAGGATAGCTGTTTCCTTCTCTAAAAGACGTTAGTGAACCAGCTTCGTCTTTTTTCCACCTCAACATTTGACACTGGATTCATAGTTGTCATTAGATTGTTAATTTCAGACTTTTATCAAATTTAAATTCGCCATCTGCCATGACAGGATTCAAACATGGGTCTCTAGAATGCTACTTTGGTCTCTGGATTAACAGTCTAGTGATAATACCACTAGGCCATTACCTCCCACGGAAAAGTTGAAGAATCTCACCCAGATGTACAAACAAGAAACCTCAGGGATAGTATCTGTGCAGACTCTGATGGCCCAAGATACTCCAGACTGAACTTCAATGCCTAAATTGTAGGCTTGGCTTAAAGTGCAAGATAAGCACTAATGATGTTAATAATCTTTTTTGCGGGACTGAACGCAGGCCCTGGACACCACATTGCTGCTACTCACTATCTTTGAAATTCCATGCCTACTTCATTTGGCAGGTTGGACTACACCATCTGTCTTCATGGTATAGAATTTCTCTCTTGACCCTCACGCCTGAAAATCAGGGCGTCAGATTTCCTGTTCCCCTTCCATTCTGCAACTTTCTACCGTTGACATGTTTGACATTTGTGGTAACTGCTTATCCTTTTGCACATTAAGACTCTCAGTAAAGTCCAGAGTTCCTTTGATCTGAGATTTCAGGCTTATACCCATTCTATACCAGCGAGTATAGCTCACCTGCAAAGGTGGCAGGGAAAATTGTAAAACTCTAGATAATGGCTATCTGAATCTGATCATCCGGCAGGATGAAACAAGAAAAGACTGAGACCTCTAAGACAGAAACAAAGCCCCCTGAAAGATTGTAAAGTTTTACTGGAATGTGGAGAATCTGCTACCTAGAATTCTGGAGTGTTTAATTTTTTTCAATGTGGAATGTAGTTTCAAAATGTTGCTGTGCAGAATTGGACAAATGGCAAGCACTTAATTGTTCTCTAAGTGCTGTTGGTGAATTGAATAATCACTAATGACTGCAGGTATTAATTGTTAAGATAACAATCTTCCAATGTTCAGCTTGTTGGATCTAAATTGCAGTGCTCTATAATGGTGGAAGGACAACCGCTATTTCTCCTGTGAGTGGATTTCTGCACCTCTGCTGACACTTCCTTCTCTTGCTCAGCCAGATTTCCCCTCAAAGGAATTATCTCAGCCCTGCACAGTTGATGATCATATGTTGAAGTCTACAGTAGAAGGGGTGAATGCAATGAGTAGGTGGCTGTATTTTTGTTACTGTTTGCCAAATGCCCCATCAATAGAAACTGTGTGGCCATAAACCATGTGTTCTGATGTTGTGCTTGATTGTATGTTTATAAGAAATTGTATGAATGTGGGGCAAATGAATAACTGTTGGATAGCAGATTTTCTTAATGACTTTCTGAGCTTGCCAACCTTTCTTCTTTATCCACTGGCATATCCTCTGAATGATTTACTCGACATTTACCCTTTCACCCACTCTAACAGTTACATTTTGGTTAACGACAATCTCACAAGTGTAAGAGTGTTATGGATTCATAGGCTCACTCCAAGAATTTAAGCGCAATTCTAAGGCTGACATTTCAATTGAACTAAGTTTGGACATTGATTCACAACTCATTCATTAGTCCTTTCGGATTGAAACTTAATTAACTTGCTGACTAAGAAATTAAACCAAGACCTCATCTGGCCTAGACTCTAAACGTCAGCTTTCCTGCTCTTCTGATGCTGCATCGCTTGCTGTGTTCATCCAGCGCTACATCTTGTTATCTCAGATTCTTCAGCATCTGCAGTTTATACTCACCTCATCTGGTTTATCAGGTTGCCATAAAGGAACACATTGTAAAGGAGAACAGGGTAATTCCATGCACATTTCCCAACTTCCTGCCCCCTCCCCTACTGGTCAATGTTCATTTCTCAACTATCATGAATAAAATTGGATTGGAAATGCACAGCTCCCTAATTCTCTGAGGACATTTCTCATAAACTACCATGCCAGCCTTTGGGATTTAAAACGTAATGCATAAAATGTGGACTATAATGCTAGTTTTAGTAATGCTAGAATAGATTGCTGTAAAAAAAATCTGGTTCACTACAGTCCTTCAGAGAAGGAAATCCACCATTTTTATCTGGCCTGTCTTCCATGAATGATTCCTGACCCCGTTAACTCTTAATTGCTCACTGAAATTATCTAGAAGCCATGCATTTCAAGGGCAATTCACAATTAGCAAAAATGCTGGCCTTGCCAGCAACATCCACATTCCAGGAATAAATAGTATTAATTTTAAAAAATACAATAATAGTAATGATTCAAAATTATTTCATTGGCAGTAAAGGGATCTTGAACAGCTTGAGGCCATGAAAGATGTTATATTAACACAAATCTCTATCCCTGTGGGAAGGATGCCTGGCTGGCCCAATTTTTGCACCAACACGTCAGTAGTGCTCAGTTCTAGAACAGAACTACCTCATCTCTAGTCTCCACAAGATTCCCATTTCACCATTTGTCTTCTAGTACACACTTCCTTTTAAATTGCAGCCTCACTACACTCAGAATTGCAACTAATCTTGACTAAGCTGGTATCTTTTTAAGGAAGTTCCCAGTGGGAGAGGATTTGGTTCAGGCTGAAAACTCAGCACACATATCTTATTAAAGATGAGTCACTAGGATCTGACTGGATTTAACGTGTGCTGTTCATGTGAGTTCACCATTCTTGTTCAAAACATTGCAGGAGAAGGAAAGCTGACTGTATAATTAGACAGATTGCTGCCTTTATGAATTGATGTTCTTGTTTGATAAAGGAAAATTAATCCTTTTTTATACTCAATGAAAATTCTTTGGTTCATTCTTTTGTTATGTGATGCCATGAAACTAGATTGTTTGGCCAGGGGTGTATTAATAGTTAATTGCTCAGTAGCGTGAGTTAGACTTGATGTGCCTGGCACACTCTCAAGGCTTGTCAGCAAGTCGGTAATTAGTCCACAAGTGAAACTCAATGATCTTGCTGACTGTGAGAGTTCCAAAACAATGAACTTCCATGCAGAAAAGGGATGCAAAACATAACATGATTGAAGGTCACACTGATGTGATGCATTTATTTCAGATGCATCAGTGTCAACTTTTCCAGGAATAATTTCTCTCTGACGATAAACATGCCTGGCTGAAAGGACATGAAAATTTTCAGCTGATTACATTTACAACTTGATTCTTTTAAGCTCGTTACTTGACTACATTGAGACTTCGTTCCAGCACACCTGACAATTAAACTTCATTGTCCTTCATTTCAGTGATGGTAGAAAGCTGGTACTTACAGCATTTCAGAGTCTTCTAGCAGTCAGGGGAGGAAAGGATCAAACTACCTTGGTGTTTTTGATATGTTAGCTTCAGAAACTTGGACCAGAGGGCTTACAGATAACAGCAAAAAACATGACCGTTGGTGGAACAAAGAGAGACTGTAAATCTTTATTTTCAACCATTGGATATTTATCTCTCGCACAGCAGGAGCCCTTGAAGAATTTGATTCTTGAATTAAGAAAGTATAAGAAAGGAATAAAAATGAAAACATCAGAAAAGGAAATATAAGTACATCATCAAAATTGTATTGGCTTTCTGAAGTGAAGCAACAGCTGAAAAAAGAGTCAGAAAAGAGCTTCCTTGGGTTTGCTCCCACCCTGCTGCCCATCATGAAGGATTGTACTGCACAACACTTGATTTCATATAGAACCATAAAAACTAGGAGTAGGAGTAAGCCATTTGGCTGTTTGAGCCTGCTCTGTCATTCAACTGTCATGACTGATCCTCAGCCTTAACGGTATAAATATTCTTGGCTTCTCCTCATACCCCTTGATGCCCTTAAGATCTAAAAGTTTATCTATCTCTTTCTTGAATATATTCAGTGACTCAGCCTTCACAATGTTCTGTAGCAGAGGATTCCACACGTTCACTATCTTTTGAGTGAAGAAATATTTCCTCATCTCAAAACTGTACCATGAGGCTGTAACCCTTGGTTCTGGATTCTCCAAGGAAAATATCCTCCCGAGATCTAACTCAGTGGCAGTAAGAACTACAGATGCTAGCATCAGAGGTAACACAGTGTGGAGCTGGAGGAGCACAGCAGGCAACATGAGAGGAGGAAGAAAGTTGACGTTTCGGGTCGGGGCTGAATAAGGGTCCCGATCCAAAACATCAACTTTCCTGCTCCTCTGATGCTGCCTGGCCTGCTGTGTTCCTGCAGCTCCACACTGTATTATCTCCTGACATCTAATCTGTGCACCCCTGATGAAATTGAAATTAAGTCCCCTCTCTATCCTTCAAAACTGAATATAGGTTCATTCAATCTCTCCACAGGACAGTCCTGTTAGCTCCTGAATCAGCCTTGTGAAGCTCTACTGCACTCCCTCTATAGCAATTGTATCTTTCCTTAGGTGTCATAGAGTCATAGAATCTCTACAGTGTGGAAGTAGGCCATTCAGTCCATTAAGCTCACACCGACCCTCTGAAGAGCATCTCATCCAGACCCACCCCATTCTATCCTTGTACCCTACATTTCCCATGGTTAACCTGCACATTTTTGGAAGTCAAAATTACACACATCTCTCAGGTGTCATCCCACCATGGATCTGTATAACTGCAGTGTGACATCCCTATTTCTTGCAATAAAAAAAATTGTTTTACTGATTACTTGCTGCACTTTCATTGAATGGATGCATAAGGGCATTCAGATCTAATAAAGCCCTCCCGAAAGTTTGGAGCTTTTTCCTTTCTCCAGCGCTTTGTGGACATGCTGTAGATGTGTTATTGATGTGGCACCATGCTGTATAGCAACATGCCGACCTGTTTCACAGATCAGTGCTCTCAACCATGACACTGGTGCCTGCCTGTCCCTCCATGCTAAAGAAAGCAATATAAACCAGAGAATCTGGCACCTCTAAGTCAGCACAAAGTGAATGAGTGCTCTGAGCTTTAAGTTCTGAGTCTAGGAGCTCCAAATTGAAGTCCTGAAGGGCTGAGGTTATGCGTGAGTTGGTCCAAAAGCAGCCATAATGATATAGTGAGGCTGGTAGCCTGGTAATGCTTGCTGGGAAGAAGTGTGGAAGAATGCAGTGCCGGTGGAGCATACAAGGAAATGGTCATGAAGGCAGAGTTGTCTGAAAACATGGAGAAGCAGACAGCAAGTTTCAGCCTGCAGGTAACTGCTCTGACCTTCGTGTTGGGAATTTGCACCATGTAGGTTTTAGGTGAAAACGGGGAACATTAGGAGCTGCAAATGAAGTGAGATTAGCTAAGAATGAGGTTCAACACATGGAAATAAGATTGTTGTTGTTGGATGTTAGCGAGATACAGAGTTGCCATTTAAACACTAAGTGGAAAATGGGATTTTTTTTCAGTGTCAAGAATCTGATTTTTTTCTTTCTCTCTATATTTTCCCAACCTTGTCTGACGTATGTTTTCAAAGCAGCAGAAAACACAAATCCTTCAGCCTATGTGAGCTTTATTCCCTTAAAACATTTTTGTCTCTTCTGATTCTCACAGCTTCAATCAAATCATCCTTTATCCTATCAATCCTCCGACAATTTTTATAATCAAGTTTACTCTGCTGAAGACACTTTTTAATGAAAATGCAAATACTGATAAATGTATTAGGATTCAAAAGTGTAGAAAAGGATTTTGTAATGTGGATGAATAAATGCCCCGTGGCATGCAAAATAAGAAATAAAGAACGAAAAAGGAAACCATGAAAACAGTGGAAGAATTAGATATGAGGAGTTGGGTGAACCTATGGCTCAGGCATTATTTCTTTAAATAATTGTGGGGGTAGTTAAATAAAGGAACTAACCCAAACATTATCCTTTCTCCAGATCTTCAGGATTTCGAGATCATTTTCGAGTCAAAGAGCTACTTCTGAGTACATTTGCTATTGTTATTTAGACAGGCATGCTAATCAATGTCTGCATGGCTAGCTCCACAAAGATCAAATTTAATGTCTTTGGAACCTTCTGCTTCCTGGTGACTTTGAAGAAGAATGTTGCCCATGGCAACAGGAAAACTCTGCTCTTGTTCAAATAACCTATTTCAGCTAGCAGGCTAAACCTCATTCAAATCTATTGTGGCTTCAAAAACTGTAGCAACTTCTTCAATGGAGTAGAGACCTAAATTATAGATCCATTTGTGGGGGATGAAGCTTGAACAATCTTGATGGCTCAGAAGAAGGAAGCCTCTCTCAGCAGTCATGGGTTTTATTAAAAGTTAAATGGTTTGCAAGATAAATGTGCCTTAGGCACTAAAGAGGTGACTACGTATCTTAAAGGCAGCAGGGAGAATGATACAAATTTGGGAATTCTTTTTGCGATCAAAAGAGTTGTGAAGCTAAGATTCAAGTTTGGAGCTCTAAAAGGTGAAGGAGAGCAATTGACAGGATTTGCAAGAGGCATGAACTTCAATTAGCTTAATAAAGTGTGAAATTTAAACTTGGAATAGCATTCTACAAAACCCCATCACATATTTCAGTTTTAACTGATGAGTCATTAAAAACTCTGGTCTTCTTAGTCCTTACCCTAATCATATGCAAGCCAAAACAATTGATGAAATTGAATTGTATCAATGGCAACACATTGACACATACTTGTCAACATAATGTTAGACAACTGGAAAATTTGTGCTATTGTAGGTGAATACCAGTGCTGAAATTTGAGTTCATTTTTTTCATTTTTGGCTAGATCAGATTGAGTTCAAAAACTCAGAAATTATTTGTCATATACTTTAACAAATGTATCCTCTAGAATGATATTCAGATTGATTTTAATGGAAAGGTGATGTGTATAACAGCAACAATGGAAGGGTCGCTGGCTTAACTAAAATAGGTCCAGCGCCAACCATTCTCACCAGGGGGATAGGGAATGGTGATAATGGGAACTGCAGATGCTGGAGAATCCAAGATAACAAAGTGTGAGGCTGGATGAACACAGCAGGCCAAGCAGCATCTCAGGAGCACCCAGCTCCACGCTTTGTTATCTTGGATAGGGAATGGTGTCAGGTTTACTTTGTGTATAAGTTCATAGAGACAATTGTACGCAGCAAACATCAGCTGCATTCAAACAGATCTAGATGTCTCGAACACAAGTAATGAAGCTTTGAACAAAACCTTCGACATTGCCAGAGCTATTTGGAAAGGAACAGAACACATTTTTGAAGATAAAGCGCCCCTTTCAGACAGATCAGGTACCCAAATAAAGGTAGACATCAATGTGGATAAAGAAGCTCAGTAAAACTGTCAAGTAGTCAAAGCATTTAAATTGCCAACCCCTTTAACCCGTTGAAGAGAAAGAAAAATGCAGCTGAAAGTATCTGTTTGTAATTTCAGTGGCTGCCTATTGACATGAGCCAGAGGTATGACACTGTAGAATTAATGTTGATGATGCAGCATCCTGTCATTATGACAGTGGGAGATTAAAAGTAACATCACTGCTTGATTGAAGGTACTAGAATGATAGGTTTAGTTTTCTTTTTATTTCCAAGGGATTAAGACCTTGAAAGAATAGAGATGAATTGAATGGGTTTTTAATCAAGAAAATGATTTTTTTTTAAGATGAGGTTTACAAACTGACATTGATCTCAGGTTGGATCCTGAAGTCAACCCAAGATGGATACTGGCTAAGCCAGCATGGAAGATGTAAAAGAAACAGTGGTGGATGGGGAAGCCAGATTTGCAGGACTTTACATTAGATTGGTATAAGGACCATAAGAGGACGTGGCATGGATAGAGGGGTTTATATCATCTTGGAAATTATGAGAAATCATGGGGTGAGTGGGTTTATTTGTTTGCTATGAAGACGGTATTTGAGGGTATGTGGGGTCAATGCTTAGAAACTGCTTTAAGCTCCATTACTGCCTTGCACAGCTGTGCTAAACCTGAGAGCGCTGAAGTGGGCCTATTAACTAGCCTGCCTGGGCATAGAGCAGTCTTGTGCCTGGTTCTGAACTCAATCCAGTTTCAATGGATCCAATTCCTTTTGAAACTTTCTGAACCTGGAACAAAAACTCAAAAATCTGGAGAACTTTCTCCTGTGTCTCATTTGCATGAATTTTCCAGGGGTAGTATACCCCAGAGGATGATCCTTACTGTTTTTCCACCACCAGAAATGTTACCTAGGGGTACAAATGGAATTGAACAATTTGCCTGCAGCTTAGAAGCAGTCAGTTAAATTGAGGTGGGCACGGCAAAAATCAGGAGCAGTTTGCAACTGGCAGAGTGATCCCATGCCATATATACATGACACCAGCTCAAAGTAGGTGACCAGTGATGCTATCACAAAAACAGCATTCTGGGGTGTCATTGGGACTAGAAACCCCATGCCATAAAGATGGGGTTAAAGGCATGTATTAGCTTTATTTGTGGCCAAGATAAATCTCCAGAGGGCCTTCCCTTGAGCTTTAAGAGAACTTACCAGTTTTGATCTTCACTAGTTTTTAATTTCATGGTTATCTCCAAGGATGTCTCCATGTTGAGGTGCTCTTGTGGTGTCCCCATCTGGTTCAGCTGCCCCTGCCTCTCTGATTGGACCACCAGCATTGTCCTATAGAGTACGATAGAGGACATGGAGGTAACAAATAAAAAAGGTATCTTGGCGAGGATTGCACTGGTGAGTGACCTTCAGCAAGTGGGGTCTTTGGGTTCGTGTATGAGCCAGAAAATAAAATAAAATCCAGCCCATTAACTTCAAACACTCATTATATCCTTCAGGAGCCTGGCTTCCGGGGCTGTTGTGATTGATGAGGTTTCTTTTGTATTGACAGTAGGAAATGAATTAGATGGAAAGAAGTCTGTCTCTATTTCTGCTTATTGGCAATTCATATACATTCATTACAATGTAACTCTCACAGCTATCACAGTTATATTTCTCTATCTCTTATACATCTTTGGTTTCATTGTTTCTTTTCTTGCCCAATCACCATTCTTTTTACACTGAGATGTCATCTGTACTGCTGATTTCTGAATAGGGATATTTTGTTGCAAATCTGTCCAGGAATCCATAAATTCTAAAATGAAGAGAATCAATTTGGAAACCACTAACCCTTTTGCAAATTTCAATGTTCTCAGCTTCAAATTTCCAGCAGCTCCGGCACAGTTGAGCGGGCATGGGATGGTCTGATCAGGGATTGGTTGACAGGGATTTGGGGCATGGGATAAGGAATTGGGGAATATAGAGACATTGAGATATACAGCATGGAAACAGACCCTTTGGTCTACTTGTCCATGCTGACCAGGCATCTGTATCTGGCCTAGTCCCAGTTGCCAACGTTTGGCCCATATCCTTCTAAACCCTGAATATTCACATACGTTTATTCACATCCAAATGCCTTGTGTAATTGTGCCTACCTCCACCACATCCTCTGGCACGTACCACCCTCAACGGGAAAAAGTTGATCCACAGGCCCCTTTTAAATCTTGCCCATCTCAACTTAAACCTATGCCCTTTAGTTTTGGATATCCCTACCCTTGTAAAATAAGGCCTCGACTATTCATCCTATTCACATCCCTCATGATTTTATTTTTTTCATTATTCATTCATGGGATGAAGTGGTCACTGGCCAGGCAGTATTTATTGCCTGCCCCTAATTGTCCAGAGGGCAGTTAAGAGTTAGCCACTTTGCTGTTGGTCTGGAGTCACATGTAAGCCAGAATGGGTAAGGGTGACAGTTTTCCTCCCTAAAGAACATTAGTGAACCAGATGGGTTTTTCCAGACAATCGGAAATGGATTCACTGTCATCATTAGATTAATAATTCCAGATATTTATTGAATTCAACTCCCACCATTTGCCTTGGTACAATTTGCACCATGGTCCCCAGAACATTATCTAGGTCTCTGGATGAACAGGCCAGCAATAATACCACCAGGCCATTGCTTCCCCTCAGCCTCCAATACTCCAGGAATTTAAAAAAAACAGGCTATTCAGCCTCACTCTGTAGCTGAAACCCTCCAAGACTGGCAACATCCTTGTAAATTGTTTCTGCACCTTTTCATGTTTAACAACCTCTTTCCTATAGCAGTATAATGTAGTTGAAAGGTTCAGTGGTGAGTCATAGGGCTTCAGTGTCATAGTTAAATCAGAGTTGGACTATGTTTTAATATAGGTTAAGGTTCCCTCAGCCATTACTGTGTAAATAGTAAGCTTGAGAGAGACAGAACCATCTTTCAAAGGGCTCCAGACAATGATTGTTGCTGGCCAGAAAATTTAATTTGCTGGGCAATTCCATGGATTCAGTTGTGTCAGGGTTGCTGCAGGATTCCAACACACAAGTCGAATGTATGCTGCTCCAATAACTCTCCAGCCATCTAACATTTGCAACATTTTATTTCTAAATTTTCCCAATTCTCACAAATGGTCATCAATGTAAAATAAAAACAGCAAAATACCATGGATACTGGAAATCTGAAATAAAACAGAAAATGCTGGAGAAACTCACCAGAGCTGGCCACATTTATGGAGACAAAAACAGAGTTAACATCGTCAGTTCAACATGACTTGCCTCCAGTTCTGAAGATGAGCCATACTGGACTTGGAACATAACCGTTTTTTTTCTCTCCACAGAAGCAGGCAGAGCTGCAGAGTCTCCCCAACGCTTTCTGTTTTTATTTCATTAAACAGAAATATCTATTCTGATTCTGTGTCCACAGATGCTGCTAGATGTGTTTAGAACTTTACCATTTTCTTTCTAATTTATATTGTCCATTATTCCTTATTTCCTTATTGTCTGAATTGAAGGGCTCATCATTATTAAACCCATCACTGCAATTAAAGCTTTTATTTTAAACTTTTTAAAAACCTGTTAAATAAGTTGTTCATTATTCAATTCAGACATACTTGAGATGTAAAACTTTCCTTACTCTTTACAAATACTGACAACCCTGATATTGATTTCCAAAATCTCTCTCTACCTTTTCAGCCTTCCAGTGTTTAAACTTTCTTAACTTTCTTTACCAAAGTACATTTTCAGGAGAAATAGTCCTGCAGAGAATGGTGTATCAGTGTCACTTGAAAGTTTTTGCCAAAACTAGTTTTGTGGAAGTTGTGTTCAAAGCTTATAATTAAAGTCAAATGTCCAATGACATGAAGAGTAATTTGCCCAGTCCAGAGGTGGTTACGTATCAGTGCTGTGTCATAGCAGATATAAGGCATTAAATTTACAGCTAGTATAGCCTTAAATTGGCCAGCCATTCTGAGCACAAACACTCCTTAACTTTATAATGACACATCCAACACAATATAACATTCCTGTCACTATAAAGTAATGTTATCTGACTCATTACAGGCAATGAACCAATACTTCTGCTATCAAATATTTAAAAAGGAAACAGGATGAAAATAAATAAATCGGAGATTAAGCATCAAATTTAATCATGCAACTGTGTGTATAAGGAAAATCACCCAGTTCTCTGCCTATTGTCCTCTATTTTCTACATCAAACTATTTGCTCTATAACACCAATGGATTTACATTGCAGAGTACTGGCTGATCTTCAGAATGACAAATACCATATGTTGTAGACATGAGGGACTTGGTCGTCAACTAACTGCAGTGTCTTTGACATTCAGTGATTCCTCAGCTTTTTTCCCAATGGCTGTTGGAATTCTAATCTTTATTACAAGCAAAAGAGATTAATGTAAGTCCACTGAGCATTTGCCACATGCAATCTCAATGACAAGCTGTCTGTTTTGTTTCTTATTTCTAGCTTATGGTCATTGTAGTGATTTGATACTATATGCTTAAAGTTACCGTACAGCATTGGTAATAATATTACTGAAATAGTTAACTCTTTAGGCTACCTGTTTTTTTTTTCCCTTATGCTCTCTGTTTACTATTTAGCAATCTGTGTTTTTAGGACAGAACATGTTCCCAAAGATTTCCAGCTATGATTGCATAATTGTACTATGAACCCATAGGTAAAAACCTAAAGAACTGCGAATGCTAGAAATCAGAAACAAAAGCAGGAATTGCTGGAAAGTCTCACCAGATTTGGTGGTATGTCTAGAGAGAAAGCGGAGTTAATGTTTCGGGCCCTGTGACCCGATGACATCGGAAGAAGGGTCACTGGACTCAAAATGTTAACCCTGGTTTCTCTTCACAAATGCTGCCAGACCTTGTGAATGTAATATCATTGACAGCAACAAATTATTTTGCTGCCAATGTCCAAATATGACTGTTTTGATTTTCATGCTTGATTGCAGTGTTCCTAAACGTAGATTGAAGAAACCTTTGGACAATTGCAACTCACCAGGGAATAATAAAATGCCCATTATGCAATGCCTAATTGTGGGATAGTGTGTGATTCATTTGCCAATACAGATGTTCCTATAAAACATCAGAGTTCTTATTCTGCCCATATCTGCTTTTCAAATTATTTTTTAAAAATATAGGCCTTGGGGTGGGGCTGGGGAAGGTAGGTAGGATGGTGATAGGTGAATGCAGATAGGGAGTGGAGGGGCTTGGTCAGTGGGATGGGAGAGGCAGACAGGTGGGAGAGAAGATGGGCAAGATGTGTTATGGCAAGGAGGCAAGAATGAGAGGAAGGTTTGGGCATGGGATGAGGCTGGGCCTGGGAAGATATGAAAACTGTTGAAATCCATGTTTAGGCCATTGGGCTGTAGATTCCCAGGGCGGAATATGAGGTGCAGCTCCTCCAGTTTGTGGTTGATGTCATTGTGACACTGGAGGAGGCCCAGGATGGACATGTCACCCAGGGAGTGGGAGGGAGACTTAAACTGGCTAGTAGCTGGAAGGTGTTGTCTTTTGTTGTTTACAGAGTGCAGATGCTCTATGAAATAGTCTCCGAGTCTACACTTGATATCAGCAATGTACAGGAGGCCACATCGGGAACATTGGATACAGTAGAGAAAGTTGACAGATGCACAGGTGAACTCCTATCTGATATGAAAGGTTTGCTTTGGTTCCTTGAATGGAGGTGATGGGAGAAGATGTAGGGGCAGGGTTGGCACTTCCTGCAATTGCAGGGAAGGGTGCCGGGTGTGTTGAGGTTAGTGAGGAGTGTGGAGTGGAGGAGGGAGCCACAGAGTGAATGGTACCTTGGACTAGTTGCAGCAAATGATAAGAAATACATTTAAAAACCAAAAGGACTGCGGATGCTTTAAATCCGAAAGAAGAACTGAAGTTGCTGAAAAAGCTCAGTAGTTCTGGCAGCATCTGTGGAGAAAAGTGAGATTTAACATTTGCGTGACACTTTCTCAAAATATGAAATATATTGTCTACAAGACAGTTATCATAAGAATGAATGCTAAAAGAATGCAGGAACATATAAATAGAGATAACAATGGCTTTTAAGAGAGTAAGGATGAGCATTGAACAATTCACTTTATAAGACAGCACTAATGGGTATCCTGAACTTCCTTTATTTGGCTGCTGAATAATGGTTAATGTGTGATTCACTTTCCTGGACTGTCCGTAGTATGAACACTAGTTCTGCTCAAAAATAATAGATGCCAACAGAAGAACAGAATTATATCTTTCACATGTGGATTCCATTTCTGTGTTTGTTCACTGAATTTTCCATACCACTAGAATTGAGTTTAAGTGTATTCTGCACTCAATCTATTGAGTACAGAAAGGAGTGATGTATATATTTGATTTCAGATGCTGCCAAAATAGTTCTTTTGAGCAATTGTTTTTCTCTTATTGCTTTATTTGCAGAATACAGCTTTCTTTTGCTTCAGAAGTCACACATATGTTGCTGCTTTGCCAAAGTGCATTTGGATCGGCATCTGCTTGTATGATCTTTCAGTAGTCTGTAATGGAGCAGTGCTAGCAGACGTATAGCAACACAAACAGAAGTCAGCAGTCTAGCCCTTCATCTAAGCTTTATTTCATGGCACTGAATGACTTCAATATTAATGTTTCAGCGAGCCTGTTTTAAAAGAGGTAAATGGTATATATGTCATAATATATACTGTTGGTGAAAGGCCTTACAAGGGTATAAAGCAGAAAGCTTTACCTCACTAATATCTTTCTGTTAATATTAATTAAAGGAGGGAAATGTAACCCAGTCAGGATTCAGCAACAATATCCACCTTTCCTCTCAACCCAGTAGCTCCATAATGGGTTAGTGCAGACTCAATGGGCCAAATAGCCTCAATCTGCACAGTAAAGAGTCTATGATTTAACACTTAATTGTCAAAAGATTTGATGATGAGAACGATACTTATGGGCATTAAATCTCAGCCATGAAGGTGGAAGAAATTCTCTGGCAAGATTCATCAATAAAAGAGGCTTTGTCCATTTTTGTTGAGCACATTTAACCCCAATGTATTTTTCACATCATGTCTAACTAAGTCAGTATCTCATACTGTTGCAGATGTATATTATTAAGGATTTTTTGGGAGCACAAAATGGCTTAAGAACCTAGAAATCAGGCTGTGGAATATGTTTATATTGATAGCTGATGTGTATATATTGAACTTTGTCTGACATTTGAACTGAGACCTTAATACTTTTCATACAAATACAATTATACGTCACTTAAAATAGTTACCTGAAATTTGATGAGAGTATGGTGAATATTATTGCATCTATAATTATAATGTGCTGTGATAAAAAGAAAATTTCCACATTTCAGTTTATGAATGAAATTGTTATTAAGTTAAATGCTTGCATCACAAACTGAGTAAAACAGTAAAGGACAAATAGGTACAAATATATTGCTTTTGAAGCAATTAATTAACTTCTGTATTAAAATCAAAGAAACATGCAAGATAAAATTTAAATATTTGAACAGGTTTTGGGACTGTCTTCAATGAAATCATTGCGGGTTGTGTATACAAGCCTGCAAATGGCTCCAAGTGAAGAGACATATATGCAAAAATAGTATAAACGTTAAATAGAGGGTTAACTTAATTTAGACCTTGAAGATAATAATACGGTAGGTGGAGAGATGCTTTTTCCAGTGGAGTTGAGTCCAGATTGAAATAAATGCAGTTTAAAACTAGACTTATTTAACTCCGAAGTAAAATTGGGATTTTTTTTCATGAATACAATATACAATCTATATCTCGCTCCCCATAACAGCAGTAGCTGTTGGATCAACTGAAAAGCAGCACATCCTTATCGGTGAACAGAGAATTCTTAGACTCACTAGCTAGGTGTAATGGCCACTGTCTCATTTTGTTTTTAGACTCTTGTTATCACTAAAGCACAGGTTTTCAAACAGAAACATTTGTCATTAGGAAGATCCTTACATTCTTTGTTTCCATATCAATTTCTTTGCTGTGTTTATTGAAAAAAACAAACTACTGCAACAACAGTGTCATTTTCCTATGCATAATTGACATGTTAACTTAGGACAGAAAGTTCCAGGGATAATGTCAATATTTTTCAAAACTTCGCTGAGAATGCTTAACCATTTTCAATGGACCTCACCTTTCTTCTTGGAAAATACATCTTTAAAAAATATCTCCCTTGTGATGAATTATTAGAACATTTGACAATTGAGCAAAAATATTATTATTACAAGAGAAAAACAATTCAAGTATTTTCTTTGCACAGCATTTCAACAATAGTATGTTCATCATGATTTTGGTAAATATGCATCCTTGGCATGAGTCTGCTTTGAACTAACAGTTGGGACCTTGCACACCCAGAAATCCAAACTGTTTATAAATATAATAAAGACTTCACTGCAACAGATTTGTGCTGCTCTGTTCTCGTGCGCTCAAACTTTGAGGCTTCTGAACTTGAGGTTAATGGAAATCCTGTTAGCACTGCCAATAGATACAAGCAAATTATTTCAGGGGCACAGACTGTGTTTGAAAGAAGGAAAAGTTGTGATTATTGTCTGGAGTCCTCAGATGGTCACCATGCGAGTAGATAGCAAAGTAATTACCACAGATGGAAACAGCAATAAACGCTGGTTAGTCAGCAACACCAAAGTCCCGTGTTTGAATTTTCAAAAAATATGATTATGTAATGTACCCACTTCGACTTATTCAGAAGAAAATTTGAAACACGAACGTTGCAGTTATTTTCCGAGAGTGGAAGCAATGGTAACTAATTTGCTTTGAAGCATACATGATGTAAATCAGAATCAAATCTGATATTACAGTTTGTAAATAATTGAAGATATTTTTACATATCACTTTGTTAGAAATGTTAAGTTTGAACTCTACTTACTGCTCTCCCCTCCACTTTCATCAAATAAGCATTAGTAAATTGTTGAGAGTATCAGAACATAACCAAATCTGAAATATAGAGTTTCTAATTCATTGATATTTGCTCTTCAAACGCGTACAAATTCTGTGATGTAAGATTTGCTTAATCTGATAAGAGGAAGCTTTCAAACACATACATTGCAATTTTTATTTCCAATGTACGGAAGTAAAGTAATGAAACATCAAAGTATCAGCTAAAAATTAGACCCTGTGCTGTTCAATTGTGACTGACTCAATTCCATAGACTCAAGAAGCCTGAATCATAAAGTCGCATATTATGTTAATAATCCATAGCTGTAATTATCTTTGTGACCTTTAATCTCCAGATCTTCATCCAGCTATTCCTTAATAGAATTGCTTGCCAAAGTACTAATTGCTTTGCTTTCACATGCCATAAACACTGTGGGACATATCAACTTCTCTCCTGGAAGACCAAAGCCTCATAGCTATTGAATTCATCCTTCTCTGTCTTATTACTGGAAAAAAAATATTTGATCCAGAGAGAATGCTCAACTAACAAATCTTTGCTGAATATTCTTCATCATTTGAGAATGACATCTCTCTGCTGAAAGCTGTCAACTGTCATTTTTGAATAGCTAAACTGCATGTACTCCAGAGCTGGTGCTTAGCATAATAGCATTGATTATGAACACTTATTTAAAAGCATTAGTCATATTAATATCGTAAATATATCTGCTACAGACAATCATGGTCATAAATTAGTGACACAAGACTTTACCTCTTAATCATATATGAACGCTGGAAAGTGGACATTGACGAAGCTACCATAGAAATGTGTATCAGAGTTGGTTGAGACAATGTTACAAAGAATGCACTTTCAGGACTGGTTATTGCAGGGCTCACCACTTTCTGAAATTGTAAATTGGATGTAGCTTTAATGTGGGAGTAATCCGTTCAAAGCAAATATATACTTGTCATCGTCACAGTAGTTCTTGCAACAGATTTAGACTTGTCGTAAACTGAACATGCAATCAATATTCTATTCTTGTGAATAAATATCTTGCAAATCTTTATTGATCTTCTTTGGGGTATGCCAAAACATGAATAGTCTTCATTTGAAACTGTTTACTGTCAAGATTTTTCCTAATTTGTTTGAAATGATTTGCTTCATCCGTCACTCTTCTTTCATTGTTATAAGTTGGTGCAAACTTTTCTCATGTCACCTATTCATTATGATTGGATTTTTGTTCCAAAACTTCAAAGTGTGCAAACAAACACTTCATTAAATTTCTGCAAAGGCAGATTTCCATTTTCTGTCACATATGCAATGCATTAATTGCCATCACCTTTGTAGTCAGGTTGTTTTGGTGTTCAGAGTTATCATTTCTGACTGGGATTAAATTTGATTTTACTCTATTTATTCCAAAAGCTTTTGGCTTTGTAACAATTATTAGCTGTGGATTCTGATTATTATCTATAGACTAATGCATGGCTTGATAATGCATAACAGACGAGAAGTGGCAACAGGACCTCGAAAATTATACAATGGCAATAACACTGATGAAATTGTGTTTGGGATGGAGTAATTGAGTGAAATTGAAGCTCATATATTTCAGTTACTGCTTTTTGTTGTGTTGCTGGTTGTCACAAACATGCTAGCTATGAAGCAATTATAACTGTTTTGTGTGCAAACAACATTGTACACACACAGTGATTGATGTAGGCCATTAGTAATGCAATATTTCTAACTTTACTGGGACGCCATCTTTCTCAAGAGCGATAATGTCCCAGGGCCACCTGTTTTTTTTTTTAAGGTTTTAAGTGTGACACTGAAGTCCTATTTTATGCCAGTAGGATATAAATTTGACCCCTTAACAGACCACTAGGACATAATGGCGCAACAAGGACTTCATGGGAATCCTGCATGTCCTGCATGCTGCCTATAAACCCTAATGTTAGCTGGGGGCTCAGGATGGGTGGGCAGACCCTCATTTACAGGCACACAGTGTTCTGGTGAGGGATTCAGTATCAGGACATTGTGTAGAGAAAGACCAAAGGGCAGAGATGCTGTTCCCAACAAACACATCTTCATCCAACCCCAGAAGGTCAAAAAGGAACCCATGAGTGGAGGCATAAGCAATGGCTGACACACTAAATTATTTTCTTTCATTTGTCTTTACCAAGGAAGAATTTGGAGGCATGGCTTTGTTGAAAGAGAAGATACTTGACATGTTAGATGGGCAAAATATTGTTAAGGAGAAGGTATTAGAAAGACTGGTTTCACTTGAAGCCTATGCTGCAAGGAATGGTTTAAACTAGATTGACAGGGCAGTGGGATCCTCAAGAGCAGGGAGGCAAGTACAAGTTTGGAAGGAGATATACTATTAGGGAAGAGCGAGTTGAAGAGACAGGTCAGGCTGGAACAGAACAGAGAGCGAGGGAATGCCTGTTGGATTAAATTTCATTTATTTCAATGCAAGAGGGTTGACAGGTAAGGCGGATGAACTCAGGGTGTGGATAGATACGTGGGACTGGGATATTATAACCATTACAGAAACGAGTCTAAGGGAGGGGCAGGACTGGCAGCTTATCGTGCCAGGATAAGTTATTTCAGTTGGGACAGAGGTGGAGGGAAGAGGGGAGGGGAAGTTGCATTTTTGATTAAGGGGAGTATCGCAACAGTAGTTGGAGATGGAATAGCTGAGGGATCATTCAGTGAGGTTCTGTGCGTGGAGCATAAGATATTAAGAAGGAAATAGCGATGTTATTGGGGTTGTGCTATAGGCCACCAAATAGTCATTGGGACTGAGAGGAACACATGTACAGGGAGACTTGTAAGGATAATAGGGTTGTCATAGTGGGGGATTTTAATTTTCCTAACAAAGACCGGGCCTACATAGTGTTAAGGACTTGGATGGGGTGAAATTTTTTACATGTGTGTTCAGGAAAGTTTCCTCAAGCAGTATATTGAGCGTTCGATTCAGGAAAAGGCAAAACTTGACCTACTCTTGAGAAATAGGGCAGGACAGGTGATTGAGGTGACAGTGGGGGAGCACGTTGGGGTCTATCAATTTTTAAACAGTTATGGAGGAGGACAAAACTGATTCACAGGTTCGAGTCCTAAATTGGGTCAAGGCGAATTTTGATGTAATTAAACAGGAGCTTGCAGGGGTTGACAGGAGTAATTTGTTTGCAGCCAAAGGGACCTCTGGCAAGTGGGAGGCCTTTAAATGTGTGATAACTAGAGTTTAAGGTCTATATGTTCCTGGAAAGGTGAAGGGCAAAGTTGGCAGGAGTAGGGAACCCTGGATGACAAGAAATATTGAGGCTTTGACCAGAAAAAAGAAGGAGGCACGGTGCAGGAACAGGCAGCTGGGATCAAGGGAATCCCAAAAGGTATACAGGGGATATAGGAGTTCACTGAAGAAGCAAATCAGGGGTGTGAAAAGGGGGCACAAGGTACATTTGACTGAAAAGATTAAGATGAATTGAAAGAGATTCTTTAAATATGTGAAAAGAGAAAGAATAACTAGAGAGAGCAGGACTCCTCAAGGATCAAAGTGGACATGTTTGTGTAGAACCACAGGAGATAGCTGAGGTCCTCAATGAATATTTCTCCTCTATGTTTACTGTGGAGAAAGTTATGAAAGCCTGGGAACTTGTGGAAGTTAGTGGTGATATCTTGGGGATAGTCCATATCACAGTAGAAGAGGTATGAAAAGTATTAGAATGTACAAAGGTGGACAAATCTCCTAGACCTAATCAGATATATCCAAATATCCTGCAAGATGTTAGAGAAGAAATTGTAGGGGCCCTGGCTGATATATTTGCATCATCATTAGCCATAGATGAGATCCCAGAAGACTAGAGCGTAGTGAGTGTTAAGGCCATAAGACCATAAGATATAGGAGTGGAAATAAGGCCATGTGGCCCATCAAGTTCACTCCGCCATTTAAATCATGGCTGATGGGCATTTCAACTCCACTTCCCTGCACTCTCCCCGTAGCCCTTGATTCCTTCTGAGATCAAGAATTTGTCGATCTCTGCCTTTAAGGCATCCAACGTCCCGGCCTCCACTGCACTCCGTGGCAATGAATTCCACAAGCCCACCACTCTCTGGCTGAAGAAATGTCGTCTCATTTCAGTTTTAAATTTACCCCCTCTAATTTTAAGCCTGTGCCCACGGGTCCTAGTCTCCCTGCCTAATGGAAACAACTTCCTAACGTCCACCCCTTCTAAACCATACATTATCTTGTAAGTTTCTATTAGATCTACCCTCAACCTTCTAAACTCTAATGAGTACAATCCAAGGATCCTTAGCCGTTCATCATACATTAAACCTACCATTCCAGGGATCATCCGTGTGAATCTCCGCTGGACACGCTCCAGGGCTAGTATGTCCTTCCTGAGGTGTGGGGCCCAAAATTGGACACAGTATTCTAAATAGCGCCTAACTAAAGCTGTATAAAGCCTCAGAAACACATCACTGCTTTTATATTCCAACCCTCTTGAGATAAACGACAACATTACATTCGCTTTCTTAATTACAGACTCTACCTGCAAGTTAACCTTTGGAGAATCTTGGACTAACACTCCCTGATCCCTTTGTACTTCTGCTTTGCAAATTTTCTCACCATTTAGAAAATAGTCCATGCCTGTATTCTTTTTTCCAAAGTGCAAAACCTCACATTTACTCACATTGATTTTCATCAGCCATTTCCTGGACCACTCTCCTAAACTGTCTAAATCTTTTTATTGTGTCCTTATTCAAGAAGGACAGCAAAGAAAAACCAGGGAATTGCAGACCAGTAAGTTTACTGTCTAGGGTAGGTGAGTTACTAAGTAGATAAGAGATAAGTAAGTAAGATTCTGAGGGATAAAGTAGACACTGGCCTTCATTGGTCAGGGCATTGAGTACATAAGTTGGGAAGTTATGTTACAGTTGTACAGGATGTTGGTGAGGCTGCACTTTGAGTATTTTACTCAGTTTTGGTCACCTTGCTATGGAAAGGATGTTATTAAACTGGAAAGAGTGCAGAAGAAAATTTATAAGGATGTTGCCAGGAAGGGGCTGAGTTATAGGGAGCAATTGGATAAGCTAGGACTTTTTCCATTTGGGTGTAGGAATCTGAGGGGGGAATCTTATAGAAGTGTATTAGTTCATGAGAGGCATGGTTAGGGTGAATGCACTCAGTCTTTTTCTCAGGGTTGGGGAATTGAGGACTAGATGGCATCAGTTTAAAGTAAGAAGGGAAAGAATACATGAGAACCTGAAGAGCAATTTTTTTACATTTAGGGTGGTCACATGTAGAATGAGCTGCCAGCGGAAGTGGTTGAGGCAGGTACATTACAACATTTAAAAGGCATTTGGACAAATGTACGGATAGAAAAGGTTTAGAACGATTTGTGTCAATTGCAGAGAAATAGGATTAGTGTGAATGAACGTTTAGGTCAGCTTGGACCTTTTTGAGCTGAAAGGTCTGCCTCTGTGCTGTAGAACTCTATAATCAGAAGATTCTGTGGTAATTGAAGGTGGAAATTGCAGGGGATCTTCCTGTAGTCTTCCAATATAACTTTTGATACAGAGATGGTAAGTAGGATCATTCGAAGAAGTGTCTAAGGGTAAGCTCAGCATTGACAAGCCAGTCAGTGCAAGCTGATGGTGGGACAGCTTAAAACCTGGGACAAAATTAATAAAATTAACAATCACTTGGACACGCCTAAATTAATGAAGGAAAGTTGGCACAGATATGTTAAAGGCAAATAGTGATTCATTAACTTGATTGATCTTTTGGAAGCAGTAATAGGAGAGGTTGAGAGCTAATATTTTTAATGTGGTGTGCATGGACTTTGAAAAAGCATTTGATAAATTGCCGCATAACAGGCCTGTCAACAATATTAAAGCCTATTGAGTTAAAGGGAGAGTGACAACCTGGATACAAATTTAGCTGAATGATAGGAAATAGAGAGGAATGAGGACTTGCCGTTCTTCAGATTGGATGAAGGACTGTTGTTCAGCGGTCAGTGCTGGATCTGATGTTTCTCGTGATGCATATTAATGATGTGGACAAGTGTATACGCAGTGCCATTTTAAACTTTTTTAATGACACAAAACAGGGAACTGCAGGAAGGATAATGGTAGACCAGCTGATGGAATATATCAAATAAAATGTAAATATAGTTGTCCATTAGCCATTTTGCAATTGCTAGAGAATTTCTTTTCGTTACAAACTAATACAAAGGTTCAAGAAATTTTCTGGCCATTTACCCACATTAATACCAACTTGATGAGCAAACCTATAAACAGCCACTAGTCTATTCATCTCCATAGCCAAAAATTAGGTCACCTTGGTTTTTGTGTGCAAAGATCATAATTAATCACATACCTGCATGGTAGAGTGTTCTTTGCCAATCATGAGGTATAGCCAGCCTTTGCTTCTTGAAGACAGTTTGTAACGTAAAGTGAAGCTATACAAAAAACAAATACAGAAATGTAAATTAATACAAGCTAAACATTAAGGCAGGTAGAGGGTTCCACATTGACTGAAGCAGTCAATGGAAGGCATTATTGACACAAGTGGGCAAGAAGAGAGATGGCATGATTCCACTGGGGGCAGAAGACCCTAATGGGCCATTTTCGGGAAGGTCCAGGAGTAAGTAGCTGAGGTGGTCAACTTCCAAAGTCTGAACCAAACATCTGACAACAGCGCCATAAGAAGTTTAATGACCTCACACAAGTTGGCAATTTCAGTGAATGCTCAAAGGTGTCTTTCACCCGCTACACTAGCAACCTCTCACACTGTCAATTGTATGTCACTCCCATCACTCACCCAGCAGCACTGTCAACACCCTGGACTCATGTCTAGGATCCTGATACACCACCTCTCCCTCACACACCATTTAACACATTCAGCTTCATATCCACATCTCATTACCTCCAGGGACATCAAGTATTCAGCTGATGTCGAATATTCAGCTACAGCAGATCAAATCACCAAACACAGTGTCACATGGTCACTGAAACCTATTCTCTACTCTTAGAAAATAAAGTAGCACAAATTGGAAGACAGAAGAGCAGACAAATAGGGGTCAATATCTTCATATCCTGAGCACTATGGAGAAGATAGTTATTGGGTTCTTTCAATAGGTCTTCTGTAATTGGATTCCGTGGCTTTTGACTTTGCAGAGGTTGTTGAGATTGATGGAACCCTTCTGTACTAATATCCTTTCTCAGTTCCAACTCTGTGTACCTTAGAACTGCTGTCCCTGTATCTGTACTAGCATTTATGCACACATGCTTCCTCTAGTGAGATCACCAGCACATTCTGGCCAATCCAAATGAATGAAGGAGAGTTAAACAGCAAGGTGGGTTGTACAGCAAATATATGAAGAGAAACTTAATGGTAAATTGTGCTCCTCTGCACTTCCTGGATCCAATTTCAGTTTTGTTTTTGAAAAATGTGCCTCTGTTGGTTGCATTTGTAGTGCTCCCTTTAAGGGCTGATGGTTAGGCCATTTATTCATTCAGGGGGATGAGTTCCTTGCTGGCAAGGCCAACATTTATGGCCCATCCTGAATTGCCCAGAGGGAAGTTAAGGGCCAATCACATTGCTGTCAGTGTGGAGTCACATGTAGACCAGACCAAGTGAGGATGGCAGTTTCCTTCCCCAAAGGACATTAGTGAACGAGATGGGTTTTTCCAACAATTGACAATGGCTTCATGGTCATCATTAAATTCATAATTCCAGATTGATAAATCTAACGTTTCTGAACATTGTTGGCTTGGTACAGTTGTATTTAGCTCAGGCCAATTTTGTAAAAGAGATCACACAGAAACATTGGGCTTTCTAATTGTGTCAGATATGGATGCTGCATGTCTCCTTTTTGCCTTCAGCAATATGGTGTATTACAAGCAAATAATGAAGGTCTATGTTTTATATTTTGTTAAGTCTTTGCATCGACTTTGCACTTGAGCATTTCTGAACAATTAAGTTCTCAGTATATAGCAAGTACTGCGGGTGCTGGACCTAGAGTCGATACAATGTGGAGCTGGAGGAACTCAGCCGATCAGGCAGCATCAGAGGAGTAGAAAAGTCAACGTTTTGGGTCGAGACCCTGAAGAAGGGTTTCAACCCGAAACGTCAATTTTCTTAGTCCTTTGGTGTTACCTGACCTGTTGTGTTCCTCCAGCTCCACACTGTATTGACAAAGTTCTTAGTATGTCTTCTCGTTTGCAACCACATTTAGAATTTGGCTCAAATAGAGCAAATGAGGACTTGGATTCTGGCTTAAGTTACCTTCAAATTCTCACAATGAAAACGATCTTTCTAAAATTTAAGCCTCGTGATTTTGAAATATTAATATTTGAATATAGTACTAATTTCTTTGTTCCAAGCTACATTTCTAGTAGAAGATTATGTCTTAATGGGAATTAAATTGTAAGTTATATTCTTAGCATGTATAAAATCTGAGAAATTAAAATCCCAGCCAAACATTTAGGGAAAAAAAATCAACATTTAATTTTCTGAACTTGAATATCATCCATGACGATTTGGAACTGTACTTACCTGAACTGACCAGTCAGTGGCACCAGAAGTCCAAACTGATCTGAAGTGAAAAATTAGGGAGAAGGGAGTAATGGAAATTATTGGCCTTCGTGTGAACTGTATAAATATCAACTGCAAAAGTAACTTTTGATCAAAATTTGAAAGGTAAAAAAGTGCCCAATGACTACAACAACTGGGCTTTGTTGAACTATGGGTTTAAAATGCATTTAGAGAATACTGAAGATAAGATTGTCATTGACATGTGATATTTGATGTTAAATTGGAATACCTATTTTATACATCTGGATACCAAATACAAAAATCCAATCCAAATGCAATAATTAGATTGTTATGCCAGAAGGTTAAATACTATTGCTGCATGTTCTCCTAAGTTTTTATTAACTGTATTAGTATGGTGAACAGAAAGTTATCTCTAGAATGCATATGACTCATCATAGTAGTATTTTACCTGTGAGTCAGAAAACTGCGCTTAAATCCTACATCAGAGACATGAGCACAAAATCTGCACTGACAGGGCATTGCAGTTTTGAGGGACTGCTGCAAGAAATGTCATCTTTTAAATGAGATGTTGAACTGAGGCATAATTGGCTGTTTAAACTGACTGCAGTCGTGAGCTTTTGGAAGGCAACATTTTAAATTGCACAACAACAGTGGTGCAAACAAGTAGCACAGAGAAAGTCTTTTGGTTCAAATACAAGTGTTGCAGTGTGGGAAAGGGGTGATGTGGTAGCCCAGAAATACAGAAGGCATGAAAGAGTGTATGACTTGAAGTGTATATCTCCCCAGGCACTGGTACAGAAGGCACCAGGTGGCTGGGGGTGCAGTATGAACAGTCAACCATCCATTTCTGCTTCTCTCATACTATTACCTGCAATAGAGCCTTTTTTGAAATGTGAATATTTTTACAAGGATTGCTTTGCTGAATTACACAGGTTCAACAAAGGACAAATCATTCCTCCCAGTTCTATGGAAACAATAGATGTTACATTTTGAGGAAATAAGCACACATCCTTATGGAAAATGTTTTATATGATAGAATGCAAAGAATTGTGGCATTTGGTTTCATTTCATTCAAAGAAGAGACTTGTCACAATGACTGACAACCCTGAAACTCCCTCACTTTAAGACAAATGAGTTGTTACACACATGCATAAGGTAGTTGTAAATTTAATGGGAAGGAAAAGTCAGATTATCTTCTTAAATAACTGACTTCAACTCGATTGGACTTGAGGAAAGCAATTTAATGTTTCCATCTCTTCATGTTTTACAAGAAGTAAATTATTCAATAAACTCTCTGATTCTTAGGAAATTAATAAATTTACTCATTATGCTGTCACTTTGAGATGAGATTTTGAGAATTGCAGATACATTTCTCCAACCACGCATTGTGCAGTGAAGCTTTTGTTCTAAACAATGTGCTCAATTTTGCAATTCATGGCCAGCCAGAGCTTTCCATTGATCTTGAACAAAACTGTACACAAAGATCTGGCCAGTTCTCTAGTGCAGACTTTCCCTTTCCCTCTCTTAGTTTGAATTTGGTACAAATTCACATGGATCAGCAAGCTTTCAACAATAATTATGTCAGCAAACAGGGCAAACAGCAATAATATTGTGGAATTCTCACAGGAAGCAAACTGAGAACTAAAATTATCTATTTTTAAATTATTAAAACTTTCAGAGTCTGAACTAAAGGGTTAAGACTTGTCCATGGGATTAAGGTAGAAGTTAATAATATCGTATATAACCTATAAAATAAGTTTTCTTTTGTTTTAAAGTAGGTGGAATGTCATATTAGAATAAAGATATTTGGCATTCAACAAATATTGAATGACTATTTCAAGGCTAATGAGATTTTAAGCAGTGATTGAGAACATCCCAGGTGTTTGAAGCTCAGTTGCACTTTATTCAACAGTATAAAATATTTTCAAGGATTTTTCAGGCAAGTCTAAGGAGCAGAGAGAAGTTCTCATCGATAAAAAAATACAAATTCTAATTAATGGCATTCTGGGTTGTTGTCAAAAGCATACGCTGTGGAAAATGCAAAGTCACTAACAACATTTTCTGGATTGTTGTATTTATTGAGCATGTGCAGAGGTCAGAACCTCCTGGCAGTTTCATTAGATTAACTAAAGCTTTGGTATTACAAAAATCTGGGCTAATAATTAGAACAATATACAGTTCAAGAGTTAGAGAGCATTATAAAAAATCCAAGTCGCCTAATATTCATTTTGATTAAGAGATAGCTAATTGGTATGGTTTTCACAATAATCTAACATTGTGAAATTCTGAGGAAGGCTCACCAGACTCGAAATGTTAACTCCAAAGATGCTGCCAGACCTTCTGAGCTTCTCAGTAACTTCTGTTTTTGTTCCTGACTTACAGTATCTGCAGTTCTTTCATTTTATATTGTGAAATTATTGTTGTTCTCATAGAACTCCAGATATCCTTTTGAGTGCTATATATTAATTCTGGACTTATTAAACCAGGAGCATATAAGTGCAGAGAAAGGGAACAATGGTATATTCCTTGGATTTCAATATGTTTCTATGTGGAGGCTGAAATTGGAAAACCTGGCATATTTTGATACAGTATGAATATTAATATCAACAAATTATTCACTTATAAAATATTGCATAAGGATTAAAACATGAATATAAATACAAATACAAAAAACTTATAACAGAAAGGACACACAAGTCAGGAAATATTCTGAATGTCACATTGTAATATTATTTTTCATTATTCCTTGTTATTCATGTCACTTTTTTGTGAATATTAGTTGTATCCGTCAATTTGGGCAATGCCAATGCTTCCTCTTTTTAAATCCAGAGCTGGTATTAGGGACTTTCATCTCAAGTACACCACAGCAAATAAAAGATGCAGTTAATTTATTCTGGGTTCCTATACTGAACACAACAACTGAAAGCTTTGATATAATTTGCAGTTACAGCTTTTATTTTTGCTTTATCCATAGGTTGTGCAGCAGAAGTTTAACAATCTTTCTAGGGCCTTATTATCATGCTACAGCCCCTCTAGTGATCAAAAGTTATATTGACGTACTGATCGGAAAATCACTGCTTTCCCATAAACTAATAGATTTTTAACATTCATTAATCTGTTGTATTGGTACTGTTCAGCATCTGATTGTTACTTTTAGTTTTTTTTCACATGCAGTGACACTCTTTTAAAGAGTCTCCAGCAACCCTTTAAGAATTATAGAGCAGAATTAATGAAATTTGCAACATTCACGGAGGATAGTCAGTCCATCATAGCCATGTTAATTGTCAAGGAGCCATCATCTGTACCCACTTTCTGGATCTTGTTCTGTGACCTTGAATATGCTCATCATAATTAGGCCATCTACAAGTACTGTTTAAATTTTGAGAGGTTTTCTGGCTTGGCCATCCTTTCAGCAAGTTTCAGTTCTCAGCACATTGGGTAATAGAACTTCCTTTGAATTCCCTCTAAAACTGTTTTTTCTTTAACTAAATTGACATTTCCTGACCATGGGGTCTATAAGGCAAGAAAATAAAGCCTTCCTGTCCACTTTATCTATACCCCGCACAATTTTATCACCATCCATCTCTTTAAAAATTATTTCTAGTCTGAAAAAAACAACACCAACCAAATCCAGTTATTTTTCTAATATTCTTTAGTCTGAGAAATGTCCTTCTCTGAACTTCTCTCTAGTGAATTTAGGAGACTAGAACTGCACCCAGCATTCCAGCTTTGCCTAAACAATGTTTTATACATTTCCAGCGAATCCTCTCTGCCCTTGTATTCTATTCATCAGCTAATAAATACAAGCGTCCTGTGTACCTTCTCCATCGATATCCCTAGCAAAGCATGAGCATTGCTACACTTATGAAAAGATTTATTGGAATGAGCTGGCCTTATATTAAAACATCTTGATGCTCAAACAGAGACACCTTTCCTGTAATTTCTCATGCTAAATTCAAAATGACAAAGGCAATGTCACATGAAAGTTATTGCAATGTTTTCAAAAGAGTAACTGTTTTGACATGGGGTGATGGAACAACATATTTTAAAAGGTTTTCTGCATAAAACTATCATCCAGACAAATTTAAAGCTAAGTGAATTATAAATAAACAATCTTGGAAAATGAACTCCTATCAAGAGTACAAGGAAGATAATCATGTGCTAACTATTCGATCACTGAATACAATGTAAAGTAATGTGATAGTTAGCCTTGGGCTGAATTTTAAAATCTGAAGCAATACTTTCAATTCCCAGTTGCTTTTCTTTTCTGGTTCAGCCTATTCTAAGTGATCTTATTCAAAAACATACCACCATTTAAATTAGTTGATTTTTTTTTTACTTATACAGGACCAAAATGTTAATACAGTAGAAAACCTTCCCCTGCAGTTCTAATCTGTCTATAACAGAGAGGACACGCAAGTCAGGAAATATTCTGAATGTCACATTTTAATTATTATTTTTCATTATTCCTTGTTATTCATGTCACTTTTTTGTGAATATTTGTTGTATCCATCAATTTGGGCAATGCCAATGTTTCCTCTTTTTTAATCCAGAGCTGGTATTAGGGACTTTCATCTCAAGCATGGCATGGGGTTAGCTCAAAGCAAAGCTCAGGTTACAAAGAAATAGGTTTTCTAACTGACATTAATAATTGCACACAAAATATTAAAAGACTCAGTCACCGAATATAATATAGAAAATGTAAGTCTAAATATTGCTGCTCAGCCATTTTTTTTATTTGATGCAAGAGCAGATGATTTAGAAACAGTAGGCTTTTTAAACTCAAGAATGAATGATTAATCTCCATGTTTTGACATGCATTATATACATGATGTTAGAATGATGAAGAAAATTAGATGCACCATTGTTCCTGCACACCCACAATACTCAGTAATTATTTAATGCTTAAGTATTTCAAAACAAAAGCAAAGGCAGAGAATCAGGAGAGAAAAAAAGGAAGAATAGTTTTACCTTTAAGTAATGGTTTCAACAGTCTCTGTTAAAAGAAAGCCAGAAAGCCAAGCTTAAAGCATTCCTTGCCAGGAATTAAAGTTCAAGATGCAGTGTCAAACACTGGTACACAGTTATAGATTTATTCGAGGACATCATACTGACAGATAATGGAAAAGAAAGGAACACAGTGACTATACGTGACACAAAGGTGAAATACAGTGGATGCTGGAAATCTGAAAGAAGAACAAAAAAAATTGTGGAAAAACTCAGAGGTCGACTAGATTTGGCAGGAAGAAACAGTTAACATCTCGCAGTGATGACTAACGTGAAGCCCTCCTCTGTTAATGTTAGTGTTGCAGAGTTCCGTAGGCGGGTGATGAACCCTGGTGTTCCTAACCATAAAGTTAGAGTGTGTTAGCTCTCAGCAATTATGCTTGTGTGACATGACTTTTATAAATTTTCTCTCTCTGTCCCTGTCTCTCTCTCTCTCTCTCTCACACACACCCCTCCCTCCATTAAATCTATGCCTTAGGTCATCATTTTGTTTGTTGTGTCAGCATGGTGAAAAGTTCAATAGCAATCTTCAGGGCATAAAACTAATTCTCTCATGTAAAGTCACCATAGTCCCTGAGGGTCACCTTGGGTGAGGAGAGAGATTGAGAAGGAGAGACCTTCATGGTAACCTGAGTCACTGTGGGAATTGGACCCGTGCTGTTGACATCACTCTGGATCACAAACCAGCCATTGCAAACTGATTTTAAAAGACTGATTTTAAAATAAATGTCTGCAAAGTGGATACATTGCTTGTAGTCTTATAAAATTTCCATTCCTTCTGAATGGTTCAGCAGACTGAAATATCACAAACATCCTATTCAACAAAGGAAGGAGATAGAATCTCAACTATTATGGGGAAAATACTGAAAATGATTATCAAGGGAATAAAAACAGAACATTTAGAACGTCAGAATACAGCACGCAAAAGCAATGTGTGACATGGAAGGAATCTTGTGCTTGAATTTTTTTTTACAATTTTATGTAGACTTCATAAACAAGATGAATAAAACAGTATTTGAACTTCCAAAAGTCATTTGCTAAGATGTTAGAAAAAAACTTCTCTATACAAAGTAGGTATTCATTATGCTAAGGCTGTTTTATCAGCTTGGCAAGATGATAGGTTAACTGACAGAAACAGAGAGTTGAGATAAATTGATTCTTTTTGACATTGGCAATTGATGGAGTGCTAAATGGACTGATCAATGCACAACTACTTACCATCTATATAAATGGCTTGGATGGAAAGAAAAACTATATCAAAGCCAAATTGCTGACAGTGCAAAGGTAATCAAGAAATCAAGTTGCATGGGGGATAAAAAGAATAGGGTTTGCGGCAGAGAGAACAGAATGATTTTAGCAACCGCCAAAGCCTCGAGGTTCCGCCAATAGCAAGCCACCTAAATTTTCATTGGCTTAGGAAAATTTGGGGGAGTTCTACTTGGTCCATCTGTGGCTCATGAAGGGAATGGACTCAGGCTGATGTGATTCTGCAAGTGGCACATGTAGGGTTCTTAACCTGTGAAAATTAAACCTTGTAGGAAAATGTCTAAGGCTGCCGTAGTTCATTGAAGAGATAGCATATATATTTTGGAGAGATATAGAAACCTATGTTCTTGAGGCACGTTTGGAAATGATAAGCAGTCCTTTCAGTGAAATAGGGCAGAAGTCAAACGCCCTTAGGGATGTTCAAAGTGAATGTAAATTTGCATTTAATTGTATGAACTCATTAGAATTGTCAAATTAGTTTGAACAGTGAAGAACTTTGATGAGATAGCTCTCAAAAGGATTTATCAATGGGAGTTGTCAAAGGAAGTTGTCAAGACATTCAAAACTGTTGACTTGAAAGATTATAACTTAAATAAAAATTGCGTTGAAATAAATCCCTACTTTCTATTTAAATTTGTCTGTTCAAATAAGCCCAGGAGTTATCAAGGCAGGATTAGCGCTACCTGAATGCTTTTACAACCCTTCATTAATACAGTGTGGTGCCTGTCAACTTACTGTTTGACTGCTAATTCCAAGGTATTAAAATCTCTAAAATGGGATAATGAACTCCAATGCTGATCTTATAAGCCATTAGAGGAAGCATAATGCAGTTTTTTTTTGTAAAATCAGCATGTCTTTTGTTCAAAAATAAATTCATTATTCGACATTTAAGAACCTTACTTAATTTAATCAAAGGTCATTGAGCCCAAGTAAAAGGCCCATTTGCATGGTAAATGTCAGGGCAGAGGAGAGTGATCAAGGATATGGGTTGGGTTTGGATGTGTTGTCATTAAGCTATTTGAAAGATTACAAAAGACAATTGAACCATGGGCTGCTTTTAAAAGTTGAAAGCAACCACGGACACTCATAAAGGTTAGCCAAAAGGAAACAGAGATTATATGTAACTGACTCAGTTCCAGCTGGTAAGATGTATTGAGTGATAGAACATAGAGATCTGTGCTGAGGCCTCAACTTCTTACAGTTTATAATTACATTGAACAAAGGGACCAAAAACATGTTTGTAAAGCTTGCTGATGCCACAAAGACAGGTAGAGAAGTAAGTTGTGAAAAGAACATACAGAGGCTACAAAGTGATAGAGGAATTCGAGCAAAACTAGAGTCAATGAGGTTCAAGGGGAAGATGATTCTGGTTTTCAGAGATCAACCATTTCATCATCAGAACGTCATTTCGTGAGTTCCTTAGAGTAGTGTCCCAGGCTGAACCATCTTCAGCTATTCCATTTATGACCTTCTGTCCATTACAAGATCAGAAATGACATTATTCACTGTTGATTGTGCAATGTTCAAAGTTTTTTCAGGAGCTGACAGAGTTGATTGATGAAGGAGAAGCAGTACTGGGCTTCAGTAAAGCCATTGACAAGGTACATGGCAAACTGGTACAAATAGTGAAGTCACATGGTATCAGGGTTTGAGCTGTCAAGATGGATACAGGACTGGCTTACTCATAGGAGACAGCGGATTTTCTGTTTTGAAAATAGTACGCATTTCTGAAGGAAGCTTTTCGGAATGGAAGGCTGCAATTAGCAGTGTTCCACAAGGATCAGTGCTGGTACCTCTGCTGTTCATGGTCTACATGAATGATGCGGCAAGTTTAATTCGTAAGTTTGTGGACGAAGCAAAGATTGGTGGAGTTGTGGATAGTGCGGAGGATTGTCAGACATACAGCAGAATATATATCAGTTTCAGGAATGGGTAGAAAAATAGCAGATGGAATTTAATCTGGACAAATGTCAGGTGAATGCATTTTGGAAGTTTAAGTACAGATGGAAATTATACAGTAAATGGCAGAGCCCTTAGGAATATTGATTTGCAGAGTGTTCTGGGTGTGCAGGTTCACAGATCACTGAAGTTGGCAGCACCTAGTTAAGGCGATAAAATAGGCCTATGGCATGCTTGCCTTCATTGGAAGGGACAATGGGTGTAAGGAAAGGCAACTTATGGTACAGTTTTGTTGAATTTTATTTAGGCCACACTTGGAATATTGTGTACAGTTCAGGTCATCATACTTCCACAGAATGTAGATGTTTTGGAGAGGGTGCAGAAAAGATTTGCCATGCATAGGGGATATGTGCTAATGAGGAAAGGTTGGATAGACTGGGTTTGATTTTACTGGAATGCAGGAGGTTGAGGAGTGACCCGATATAAGTTTATAAAATTGTGGATAGAGTGGAAAGTATGAGGCTTTTTCCCAGGGTGGAGGGGTCAATTACTGAGGGACACAGGTTCAAGGTACCAGGGAAAGAAATGAAAAGAGACGCGTGAGGCACGCATAGGGTGGTGAGTGCCTAGAATGCACTGCCAGAAGAAATGCTGAAAGCAGACACAATAGTTACATTCAAGCAGCACCACGATGAATACATGAATAAGATTGGAACAGAGGGATATGGATCCTGTAAGTGAAGATAGTTTTAATATGGAAGGGCAAAATGTTTTGGCACAAGCTTGAAGGGCCTGTTCCTGTGCAGTATTGTTCTTTGTTCTTTGTTCATATGCACCAAGCCCTAGACAACATAAAAGCTTTGTCCGTTAAGTGACAAGTAGCATTCATGCACATAGGATCAAGGGTTATGGGGAGAAAGCAGGAGAATGGGGTTGAGGAACTTATCAACCATGATTGAATGGCAGAGCAGACTCAATGGGCTAAATGGCCTAATTTCTGCTCCAATGCCTTATGATCTTATGGTCTTATGCCACACAAGTGCCAGGCAGTGACCTCCTCCAACAAGAGAGAATCTAACCGTCATTGTATTACTATTAACAAATCCGTCATTATCAACAGCCTGGGAATTACCATTGACCAGAAACTTAACTGGACAGGCCATACAAAGGATTGTTCTGAACCTAGGAATTTTGAGGCAAGTAACTCACCTCCTGTCACTTCAGTGACTGTTAACCATCGACAAGTTACAAATCAGTAGAGTGATGGAATTCTCCCAACTTGCTTGGGTGAGTGTAACTCCAACATCACTCAAGAAGATTGAGGCAATCCATGGCAAAACATTTATCATTTTCAAAATTCACCCTATTCACTACGAACGCACAGGGCTAGCAATGTGTACTATCATGTGATGCACTGCGTTAACTCACCTAGGTTCCTCTGCAGCTCTTTCTCAACCCATGATCACTGCCATCTAACAGGACAAGGGCAGCAGTTACATGGGAACACCATCATCTGTAAGGCCCCTTCCAAGCTACTCACCCTTCTGATTTGTAACAGTGTTGTGATTTTTTTCACTGCTGCTGAGTTAAAACCGTGGAATCCCTGACAGCACTGTGGAAAGCCTGAAGTAGTTGGTACATGAGCACTCTTTTCAGTTGGGAAAGAAAAGGCAAATGCAAGCTATTTTCCAAACAGAAAAATGAAAAAAAATGTCAAACAAATTGCATTTATCCTTGCAACTCATCAAACAGAAACTCTAATTTGAAGCTTATACAACGGGTAGTGGCTTTTGGACTGTTCCAATACATTACAATCACACAATCTCATATGCTTTAGCTGTGTATCACAGCTGAGGAATAATAAACACAATTATTCTTCAATAGAGCTGATTTCAGGTAATTATTTGCACGTGATAAGCGAATGTTTCTGATTAGCAATGTTATAGTTATTCCATGGAGGTCACAGGTAGAGGGATGTCATTATGTTCTCATACAGCAATGCTGTATTATTTTCTATTTCCTGACTGAAATTGGGAGGGGACAAAATTGACTGCAAGTGTATAATTCATACTGATTGCCATCAAATCAATCCCCATCTTCAATTCTTAGCAACACAGCTGTTACCAAACTGATTATTTAAACACTGCCTGTTCATAAAGGTCATTGAGAAACAATCTCGCTCTCTCCAAAGTACAAAACTCAGAAATATTGTACCAATTTGTCATGAAGATTCTGAATGCCTTGTATTCAGCTGAGTTCACAGGCTTAATATATGTTTTCAACTACCTGCCTAATTTGGTGAGCCATCCCAGATTTCTTGTCCTCAGTAGCATTTTTCATAGACTTTATGTTTCTGCTTTGAAAAGTAATTTATTTCTTTCTAACCAGAACAATTTTTCAATTTCAGTAGGGACAGCAGACTAGTGGATTTGTCCTTTTCACCCAGCCAAAATCCTACAGCTATTCACCAATTTGTGTGGCTAGCAATTTGGCCAACTGACCAACAGTCTGAAGCTGAGGAGGAAGAGAAGATCTGAGGCAGGCAGAGGGGAGATGAAGAAAAGGGGATGCTATAAAGATGTGTTAAATCAAATACTAATCCTTTATTTGGTTGGCTGGTTTATTTTAAATGCACATTGTACTGCCTGACCTTTTAGCAACTTCAATCTTGTCAAAGCTCTGAAAGTTTCCAAAGTGGGCTACAGATGGACATAACTGAAGAGTCCTAGAGACATACATACGTGCTAATATCAAGGGATATCCTAAGAACAAGCACAAAAGAACAAGCAGATTCTTGAAATTCTGGAGGGATAAAAAACAGAATGTTAGGGAAACACAGCAGGTCTGGCAACATCTGTTTTTGTGTTGGAATGCTGTGAACAAGAACAATTTCTTGATATTGAATCAAAAGCTTATTAAAATTGGCTTAAACAAAACTGCAGTGACACCTTTACAGTAAGGCAATGCAACTCTGCCTGGTTCAGAAGCCAAAGGGGAGGGGAGAACCCAACTGTAATCATCAGAGTTCTCTCTATCTCTTCTCCAGAACTCAAACCAGCAAGTGAGATTGCTATTCAGGCAAAAGGGGCAACAACCCGAGCCTTCTTCCTTTCTGAAAAGTTTCTCCCTGTTTGCTGTAACTGGAAGCAGCCCTCTTCCAAACAGAGATTTTTGAAAGTAAGATGTTAAGTCAGCATCACTGTTTCCAGGAGAGCAACCCAAATTAGACTTTCACATTTTTAAACCATGCTACCATGGATCGTTGAAGGAAAATGTCATCAAATGTTTATTTTCGTTTTGAACTTTTAACTGCTATCAATCTATCCTTTGCCTTCCGCAAATTGTATTCTTTTTCTGCTTGTATGTGTTTGTACTTCATTTATTGGTGCCATCTGTATGTCGTATGACCCGATTTACATGTTGAAATTGTCCTCTTTCCTGAGACAGGTGGACATTCTGGTAGCCTTTGTTGCGGCCACGTCTAAATGATGTCACTTGGGATGCCAGCTGAAATATGTTGTAAGCGATAAGGCGGCATTTTGAAGCAGCTCCTTATCCATTTATCAGGAAAAACTAAGTACAACTGGATCCAGCATGTCTATCGTGAAAGATTAAAGAACACTAATTTCTACCAAAAGAGT
Source organism: Stegostoma tigrinum (assembly GCF_030684315.1). Taxonomy (NCBI): domain Eukaryota; kingdom Metazoa; phylum Chordata; class Chondrichthyes; order Orectolobiformes; family Stegostomatidae; genus Stegostoma; species Stegostoma tigrinum. The sequence continues at coordinate 56,363,580 of NC_081368.1, read as the reverse complement.
CTGAGGAAGGGGCACCAGGCCCGAAACGTTAACATGGATTTTTTTCCTTCACAGATGCTGCCAGGCCTGCTGGGCTTTTCCAGCAACTTCTGTTATTTTGTTCCTGATTTACAGCATCCACAGTTCTTCCTGTTTTTATGATCATTATTTTGTTGAGTGCACAATCAAAGTGACGATTGGTTGTTTTTGTTTATTTTTTGTGTCACCTTACTGGATAAAAAGTAAACTTAAACACTGTGCATTAAATTGCAATGTGAAATACTATTGAACGTTATTTAAATCAATATTTTTTTCACTAAAGGATAATCCAAACAAATAGAACCAGAGTTGTGCACATAATGATTGTCTCAAAGTCATGCATTTTCTAATGGCTCTATCTCAATTTACACTATCCATATATATTCTTTCCCAATTTGTTTGATAGTTCCATGTTTATGATGTTGAAGCGCCTATTACCACATTCAAAATCTAGTTTGTACTATCTTACACTTCATATGAAGCCGTTCTTTTTCCCAAAACGAAGATGGTCTGAAATATTTTATAGCTGTTTTACACTTGTTCATTCTCACCCTCTACCAGAAACAGAGTTAACTTGATGGGACTTGTGAAAACAGGTACAAAAAATTGTTTACACATAATTGCTTGTATAACCAATACCTCTTGATCCAGCAAGTTTAATATTTTGCTTGTTTGCTTGTATATGTACTGATATCGTTGCGACTGATCAACTGCAGCACGGTGGCTCTGTGGTTGGCACTGCAGCCTCACAGCACCAGTGGCCCAGGTTCGATTCCAGCCTCGGGCAACTGTTTGTGTGGAGTTTGCACGTTCTCCCAGTGTCTGCTTGGGTTTCTTCCGTGTGCTCCGGTTTCCTCCCACAGTCCAAAAATATGCAGGCGAGGTGGATTGGCCATGCTAAATTGCCTATAGTGTTCAGGGGTGTGTGGGTTATTGGGGGATGGTTCTGGGTGGGATGCTTCAAGGGGCAGTGTGGACTTGTTAGGCCGAAGGGCCTGTTTCCACATTTAGGGAATCTAATCTAATCTAATCAAAAGCTGATGCCTCCGTTCGCAAAGCTTCAGGACCATATTGTCTGACAGCTGATAACTCACTTGATGAGATAATATGGAGAATAGGATACATTTCAGAAAAATAATGAGGCAGTTATATTGTTGAGACCTTTTAAAAACAACATATGTAAAGGGGAGTGAAAGGCTGAGCGGGATTATTTTTTCGAGATTCAAAGAACAACAAAGATACTTTTAAGTGGAAGAAAAATTTTCTATTCAAGTTCACCAGAAGATCTGCCGTAATTTCTAAAGAATAACCCTAGCTTTTGATATATATATTTTTAAAATATCAAGGCACTTCTCAAGAAGTGGAATTAGAAGCAAGTGGGTTTTCAGCCAAAGATCAGCATATTGCAAAAGAAGACAAAAAGTTTGATCAACAGATAACTCTCAAGAAGGTTCCTAAAAGAGGCTAAACAGATGGGATGGATTTGGTGAGAAATTCCAGGTGGTAGATTTTCAGTGCTGGAGATCATAGCTATTTTGGTGTGAGCTGGGGTGAGAGGTTGCAAATTAATATGTATGAAATAATGATTAAGGGATCATTAAATTTCCCTAGCCTTCTGTGTTATACAATTAGAGATCTTTTCCCATTTATGCACATTCACTCTGTACCTCTTGGCATACTTTGTAACAGAAAACTGTGGCTCTCCAATGTTGAAATGTCTAGTTAATCAAACATTCACAGCCTTTTGAGGAGGAGGTCTCTAGGCTTCCAGGCAAATTTCAAGATGGTTTAGCTCAAATTTTGATCCAAATTGTTTCATGACTTCCATTGGTAGAAAAGGCCATGGACATCTTTGAAGAGATTTAAGGACAGGGATGATAACTCTGAATCAAAGGTTTTGTGTCCCAGAAGCCAGCGTAGATCTTCAAGATGTTGAGTGAGAATTCAGCATGGGATAGGATATAAGCAGCAAGGTATTGGATAACTTGAGATTTACAGAGGATAAACTTAGCAGACATAGCGTGAAAGATTGCATTAGTCAGTACTGGTAATGACAAAGATATTGGTGAATGTTTCAGTAATAGATGTGTTGAAGTACGTGATGTTTGGATGTGAAAGTCTTATCGAATGAGACAATGATTGGCTTTGAAGCTTACCTAGATGAAATGGGATGATAAGGCTGCAAACACTTTGGTTCTGCTCCAGATGGTAGCCTGGGATGAAACTGGAGTTGTTGATAAATTCCATAGTTTATGGTGGGGACCAATTAGATGGCTTCAGCCTTCCCAATGATTAAATGAGTATCTTGGGACTTAAACAAGACTGTAACTTTTAGAAGTATCTGCAGATTATCAATAGATACATTGTGTATTTGAAACCAGACTAAAGGGAATCTTCGTCTTCTTCTATTTCTACTCTATGTCGTGATTGGTAGAAATCACAATCAAAATTACAACATAATGCTCCATATGTATGCTGTCAATACCAATCTCTATCTCATAACTACCTTTCTCTAATCTTCCAACTTTCCTAAATTGATAGACCACTTCTCGTCCAGTTGGATGTTCAAAACTGCCCTTGAATGAAATAGCGGCAATACCAAAAGTCTTTGTAGCTGCAACAAATTCTATTTCTTAGCCATTGGTTTCATCCATTTCCCTAATACCTTTCTGATGCTGAATCAGACTGTTCGCAAATTTGCTGTCGTAAATGACATAACACACTTACTCTCCTGACCATACATCACTGAGACTGCTTATTCCTACTTCTATAAAGTTGTGCATTTCCATACGTAGTCCACCAACTCCCTTGCTGCTAAAACTCAGAGCTGAATCATTGTTTTCCACAGATTTGATTGTTATGTAATGTCATGGCTTATGAGATGGTTAATGAGGGAGACTGTATTAGGCTGCATCCTATCTAATAATATCATCCCATCTTGATCAGTGAATTAGAAGTCTATTTTGAGATTTCAGTGGGGCCAGACATGTCATCCCTGGCCCTTGATACTCCAGCTAATTATGCCTGTCTAGCCAACATAACTTCTAGCTACTGTTATCAGGCAATAAACTACATCAGGAACAAAAACAGAAGTTGCTGGAAAAGATGAATAGGTCTGGCAGCATCAGTGAAGAAAAAATCAGAGTTGGCATTTCGGATCTGGTGGCCCTTCCTCCAGTTCCGAGGAGAGGTCACCAGACTTGAAACATTAACTCTGATTTTTTTATCATCACAGATGCTGCCAGACCTGCTGAGCTTTCACAGTAACTTCTGTTTTTGTTCCTGATTTACAACATCTGCAATTCTTTCAGTTTTCATAAACAATACCATGTTATTAACATGTACTGGTGGTTCTTCCTGTGCCACTGCTAACTCAACAGGCTGTCACATGTAGTAAAGAAAGGAGAGTTTGTGGCAGCATTCTACCCCAACCACTAACTGGTCATCTTATTCAATATCTCCTTATGTAATTCACTTGTCAATTTTTGATTAGTAATATTCTGGAATATTTTACAATGTTATCAGTGCAATACCAGTGCAAGTTGCTGTTGTTCCTGTGAGTCAGGCTAATGATCTTACCATATATAACTGCCTTTTGCCACAACAGACAGTGAATCCAGTTCAAAACTAAACAACAACTGAAAGAAAGAAACATATTATACTCTATCTTAAGACAAGTTGGTACTTCAGTAATAACAGTGTGGAACTGGAGCAACACAGCAGGCCAGACAGCATCAAGGGCGCAAGAAAGTTGACGTTTCAGGTCGGGACTGAAGAAGGGTCCTGACCAGAAATGTCAACTTTCCTGCTCCTCTGATACTGCCTGGTCTGCTGTGTTCCTCCAGTACCACACTGTGTTATCTCAGACTCCAGCATCGGCAGTTCTTATTATATTTGTACTTCAGTAATAGCTTTCTCTGGGAATAATGTGATGGAAGACAGGGGTTGCATTATATGCAACTGGGCACTAAAGAGTTTATTTCGCCATTAACGCAGAGCTGAATGCAAAACTGCAGCACATAGGCATAAACCTACTTAGCACTTTGTCATCGTGCAACTCAAGTCAGTTAGCCTCTTGTGTGGCATGCTTCTTCAACTGAAAATAAAAATAAATTCACTAAAAATCTACATAAAAGGAGAAAAATGAAGGAAACTGTACCAATGGTGGATAAAAATGCTGCAATATTCATGGAAATATTGTAGATGCAACTGATAACATGGGAATTTTTTTGTCATTCTCGGCAGCTCTGGCAGATATTGCATCGATTTTCTGCTGGAGGATTTTAACAGTCCAGAAGTAAATACTTGCCTCACACTTTCATGACTTCTGATTGGAATCACAGCAGAGAGCAGGTCAAACCCATAGTTCAATAGATGTGATAACATCAACAAGGATTTTAAGCAAGGTGCATGATTGAAGAGCTGCAGAATGGTTAATTGATCACCATAAAAACTTACCCTGGGATAAGTAATACATTATGTCTATCAGGTAAGGTTGAACAGGCTGGGGTTCTGTTTTTTTCCAAAGAAAATAGGCCAATAAATGCTCTCATAAAGTTCTCTCAGGTTACTGAATAGTTTGATCAGAAAGAAGTACTGAGAAAATATTTCTCCTTGTGGGAGAGCTAAACTAGAGAACACAAATATACAAATCACCGAAAAAAATCAAATCAAAATGGAATTCAGGAGAAACAATTTTTGCTAAAGAAAATTTAGAACAAGAAAATTGCTATCACAAAGAGCAGATGACACTTATCTCATAGACACATCATATCATAGAATCCTGGCAGTGTGGAAACAGGCTTTTTGGTCCAACAAGGCCACACTGACACTTCAAAAAACATCCCACACAGACCCATCCACCACCCCTTTTTCCTGTAATGCACTTAATCTACATACCCCTGAGCACAATGGGCAACTTTGAATAGCCACCTAACCTGCACATCTTTGACTGTGAGAGGAAGCCACAGCATCTGGAGGAAACCTTTGCAGACACGGGGAGAATGTGCAAACTCCAGACAGACAATCACCTGAGACAGGGATTGAACCAAGGGCAGTGGCGCTGTGAGGCATCAGTGCGAACCACTGAGCCACCGTGCTGCCCCAAAAAATAAGAGAGTGGGCAATGCAATCTGCCTGGAACATGAAGCAACAGCATAGCTTGCTTGTGCCTGGTATTGCACTGGGGGCCTTCCATGTACGAAAACCAATATGCAAGGGAAGCACGTCATAGATGCTGACCCGGTGGAGGCTCTGTGCTGTCCCATGTCATAGGTTGTTTTGTGAGAAGCAAAGACAACTTGTTGCATTCAACTTAAATGCAGCTCATCCCTACCAAGCTTTGGCAAAACAAGCCGAAAGCACAAGTGGCAGCTGTAGTAAGCTACATCCTGTGGGAAAGCTGTAGAAACACAAGATGAATAAATGATAGAAGGTTATTAATGTATTTATTTTCAAAACTGACTTGGTTATGTACATTGCTCAAACATTTTTTGGAAGACAGAACCTTCCAGTGAATGATTTGCAACAGTTTTCAAATATAACTTAATTTCAGGAGGCGAGGTGTTCGGAACAAATGTAGAAGTTGGTGCTAAAAGGGCAAATTGTTCAAGTATTGGCTCAAAATTTGAATTTTGAGTGGAAAGGGAAGAGTGATCCTGTTCACACTCAGGCTGCATTAGCTCGGATTTGATTACAAAGGAAAAGAATTGGAAGAAAATAAATGAAATGGAAATGCAATACCTTCAACTTGAGTTTAAAGAGAAAGGGGAAAAGAAAAATGAGAGAGAAGGGAGCTTGGCTGGAGTGTGTGTTGGAAAGCACTAGCTAAAAACAAACATTGGATACTGCATGTTGCTATAATTTGCCTGCTTTGTGTGCAACTAACTGTCATTGGTAGCATGCCCACAAACTACACCAAAGATGGTTGCCATGGTGTTGGATTCCCATTCACACCTCAGATATTTTTGGGTGTTTGGTTATTGCAGGAATGCCTTAAAATATGAACGCTGCACAGCCCAATTCAAACGCAAGTATCCCCAGATTTTTGTCTAACTGTACTGAACGGTATTAAAAGGAAACACTTTCTGCTGTCTAATCAGCCTTCTGCTTGAAACTTTCTGAAGATCTCATGCTCTTATCTGGATTAACAAAGTAAAAATTGTAACAGCAGTCACAAACATTAACAGCCATGCTGCAGGACTAAAGTAATAAAATGTAATGTCAGATTATCAGGTTATGTTGGGTCAGACGTTGTTTTGATTTGCAGATCAATGTGCCCAAATAATTACGAAAATCGAAAGAACTGCAGATGCTGTGATTCAGTAACAAAAACAAAGTTGCTGGAAAAGCTCAGTAAGTCTGGCAACATCTGTGAAGAAAAAAACAGAGTTCAGTAACCCAAAATGTTAATTCTGTTTTCTTCTTCACGGATGTTGCCAGATCTGCTGAGCTCTTCAGCAACTTTGTTTTTGTGCCAAAACAATTATTTGGTAGCATTGAATTTCAACAGTACTAAAAGGTGATACAATGTCAAAACTGTCATCTTACACTTGTCAGGACTAGGATATCAGAAATGATACTTCAGAATGGAGCAATGATCTATGCAGCAGAAAAGAGGGTGTAGATTGGTTGGACCTTTGCCTGCATGATGATGAAGTGAGAAATGTTAACTTTCAATCTTAGCGGATTAATTTCAGACCAAGCAGGCACATACTGATTTGTATGATATTGCCATGCTGAATGCAGTAGACATTATCAGTCTTTGTTGCAACATTATTTCAATGAAACATGTATATCACATATAGACAAATACCTTTAGCCTGTAAAAGAAATAGTGTCCTGAGTATGAATTACGTAGTTTCTAGCATGTGCAAATAATCTTGCTGTGAGCCTGACTGATCACCTTAAACTAATTTCCTGCTTAATTTTTAGCATGGTCAGGATTAATATGTAAATATTGCCCAGAGCAGAATCATATCAAATGCCAGACACAGTATTTTGAGGTTTACAATCTTGGGTTGTTTGAACACAAGCACCGTGCAGACAGTCAAAGCGAAAGCTTTTTTTTGTATAATCTGGAAGTTATTGGGGCATACAGCCTACAACTGAGCATTACAACAGCACTGAAACTCAGTTGTATGGTGCATAGAATACCTTATTGGCTTGATGACAGCACCCTGATAATAAAGAATACCAAACATGTTTATTGCAAGGTAGCAGCATGAGCTTCACCTGTTGCTCAAATTTTTGAGACACTGTCCCCCTCCAGGCAATCTGAAGTGGACCGGACACCATTCATGGCCAAATGTAACAGCCGTAGACCTGTTCATAAGATCGCATGACATGCAATCTATGATGATTTGGTCAGGGTAGCCATTATCATGTAAGACAGTTTGATAATCCTCCTTTCAGTATCAAGGGTGTAAATCCAGACATAAAATGTAGCTTCAATGTTAAAATAGCAATTTATTTGTGGTGAAGTTAAACCTTCAGCATAAATGGATGATTTCTGCACAGTGCAAAATTGTTTGAAAGGAGATAATCAATTGGAGAATATAAATGCATGAATGACTTACATAAAAACACATGTAACCTGAGTCACAGCAACAAAACGGGACGAATTCAATGTCAAATCATGATTTGATTCACTTGAGGCCTGAAGTTACATCTGAGCGAAAATAAAGGCTTAACTCATTTAACTGAAATTCCTCCCTTCACTATGTTATGCAAAACATTAACTGACTAATCGCAAACAGTTCAGCACCCTCATGAAAACCCTGGGGCAAGGAACTTAAGAAAATTATCTTCAGCATCTTTAGAAGTGATGACTCAGAGAATTATCTTGGTGCTTTGTGATTCGGCTTTGTTTTGGTCTGTTAAATATCATGCATTACCAATAAATGTAACCAAGGAATCTTTCGCACCCTAAAATATTGTCAGTCACTAAAGGCTAAGGATGATGGAAAAGCCAACTTAAATTTCAACTTAAAACTATTCTCCCTCTATCCAAGTAACACTATATGAAATTAACATTGTACATGGTATTAAATAAAGTGTTACATGTCAAACGTACTGTCTTTCAGATGCGATATTGAGCCAGAAATAAAAAAAACATTAAATGTTGGAGATACTCAGTAGATCACAGAACATCAGCCGAAAATTATTACCTTTGCTTTTCCCTTCACAGAATCTGTCTGACTTGTTGAATATTTCTAAAGTGTTCAGTTTTTTGTTAAGCTTTCCAGCATTGCAGCATTTCACATTTGTATGAAACTAAATCCTGTTTGACTTCTCAGTTGATGTGAACGATCATGTGCCATTTTGAGAGGAACAGAAGAGTGTTTCTGGTGCCTCGGCTAACATTTGTGCCTCAAACAATATAAGAAATAGATGGTCTGATCAATAAACTGTTGCCATCTCTGGGACCTTACAGACCACATGTTGACTGCCATGTTTCCTGTGGTTTGAGAGTGATGAAATTTCATTAACTTTTGTGGCAGCTTGAGACCATGAAAGACATTTTTATGTAGTTGCACATTATTTTACTTTTTCTCTCTTTTAAATTGTGAATATTCTACCGATTATTTTTGTTTGGACCTTCTTGAAATGAACCATTTTTTTCTACTCCTTCCTCCCAAGTTGTCCCATAGTCGAAATGGGTCATTGCAAGTGCAATAGTATGACTCCTTAGGGAGGCCTGTGAATTGGCATTGTGTGTTTGTTCAAGATGAAGCACCACGTTAACATATTTTGCATTCATAAATTAGAGTGTGGAAGACAGCAGAGTTAGGAGCAGACAGGCATGATGCTCCAGTCATAGGATTCAGAATATTCTTGTATTAATTAGAGTTCTCACTTACCTCAGCAACGTATTGGAGCAATGTTGGTTGGCATGCAATCACATCCCATTAAGGTACTGCTTTTAAGGCAGGAGAACAGAAGAATGAGGGAGCAAAGAACAGAATTATAAAGAGTTCTCAAATCAGCAAGAATAGTAAAGGTCATTTTTAAAGTTAAGAACAAGATAATTCAAAATAGATTACTTTATGTCATTACAGGCATGGTGGCAGAGATACGTGAGCATCAAGTGCTAGGAATTGCTTTTCTTAAGATCTCAGAAATAATTAATTATATTCAAAGTGAAATAACATATAGACATAACCTCATTTCTGAAACTAGAATCTGTGTAATGTCATTTAGATTGTTCCAAATGTCAATGATATTCACAATGACACTGTGAGTAACCACTGATCTGCCTCTTCCCTGATTATTCAGGAATTTTCCCTAACATAATCTGAACTGTAAGTTAATTGTGATAAATTAGATGAATCGTTTTAAAAAAATATTAAATACTTTGACCTATTAGGCAGTGGAGGCAACTTAAGGTAACAAGAGAAACATGAACTGTGAGGAAGTGGCATTATGTGAATAAATTATGTTGGCTTTTTTTTGTTTTGCACTTGCAGCCTACCAGAAAAATCTGCACTCAAATGTCTAAATGCTGAAAGAATGCACTGATGGGTTTGATTTTTTTCAGGTTTTGATTTGATCACTTGTTATCATGGAAAAACACACAATGTTTCTCCTGTGACATCACTTAGGCCTAAAATATTTTATTGCCTCTGGCAGTGATGTAAGAGATTTGAGCCTTCATACTGATCAGTGCTACTTGCAAAACATACACAAGACAGTTCTTAGAAAAAGTGATTCAGTACCTACTCAAGCCCTTTTCAGTACCTATCAAGAGAATCTGATTGTTTTTGGCAAGGATGCTGAGGCATCTCAGAGTAGACAGTGCTAAAAAAGTAAGATTTAGAGACACCAGTGATTTATTCTCATTTGTCGAGTCTACAGTTGGTAGTACAGATCAGGCATCTGGTTTTAAACATTCATTGCAAATGAATACAGTATCCACACTGGGATGTAACCTGCATTGCAGCAGACTATAAAATGGTTGAATGAAAGAGTGTCCGTCGTGACTCTTAGGCGCTCAGAAATGAAGCGCACTTTTGCTTCCACAACTTGACAATTTAAATTGCTCCAATGATATGGGCTGAAATGGTGTGATTAGAAGTTTATCCCTAAGAAAGAGCCCACGTCTATATGAATTTTGCTGCCCTTAAGTAGAAAATCTGTGTTGTTTCAAAGCTAAGTTAAATCTTAAATTTTGCAATGATTGTCATGATGTTGTGAGGAAAGATGAGTTGGCTCTCCTTTCAATCAGTCATAACAATATTTTTTTTCTTTTTTAACACAAAGCTATGGCACCTCAATTTAAAAATACAGTTAACTGGATCAAACTGTGGGTGTTATTTACAAGTGGAAGGGAATTTTTAATATCTATTAACTGCAGGATAAAAAAAGTTATAAAACTTTGAACATTATTAGATTAGATTAGATTCCCTACAGTGTGGAAACAGGCCCTTCGGCCCAACAAGTCCGCACTGCCCCTTGAAGCATCCCACCCAGACCCATCTCCCTATAACCCACACAGTTCTAAGCACTATGGGCAATTTGGCATCGCCAATCCACTTAACCTGCACATCTTTGGACTGTGGGAGGAAACCGGAGCACCCGGAGGAAACCCACGCAGACACGGGGAGAATGTGCAAACTCCACACAGACAGTCACCCGAGGCGGGAATCGAACCCGGGTCCCTGGCGCTGTGAGGCTGCAGTGCTAACCACTGAGCCACTGTGCCGCCCCATAATCACAGTTAATAAAATTTTAAAAAGAGAATAGGCAATGTAATTTAAAACACCTGGGATTCGCTAACACTTTTTGAAACTTGAGAGCACAATTGTTTATTTACTGGCTGTAACCCTGTAGGCTAGCCCGAATGCATTATCTTCTGAGTTGAAATAAATGTTGGCGGGTGGGGGGTCAGAGGGAGGGGGTGGAGGGAGAGAGAGGGAGACAGACAGACAGGAATACTTCCAACTCTTGTTATATAAATTTATTCTTCTCTCTCTCTTCGACCAGCAGCTGCTGAAAAATGTTTAATTTCATATATTTACAAGTTCGCCTCCATTTTCTTTTAAATTAGAACATTTGCAAATAACTTATAATGTCCAATATGTGCACTTACGATACAATGAATGAAAATGGGGTGGGGGGGTGAGTTTCTTGATGCTGATTCAGTTGCCTTGTTTCAAGGTCTTCAGACAAAATGGTAATTTCAGTGTAGATATTTTAATTACAGAGTTTGATCTCCTGGATATGCCCGAATCTGTGGTCCGGTGATGACAGCAACCATTTGACGACAATACAGTTCAATTTTTAAAAATAATTTTCAAGCATGAAGGTTTCAGGGAGAGTAAACTGATGTTGAAAATTAACATTTAATACTGTCAACATCATTACACTGTATGTACAATACTATTTAGAATTTGCCACATGAACAATACATTGAGTTAAAGTAATACTGAGGTTGATATATTCACCACAACGGGCAAATGTGTGGTTAAATGCAGAAGTTGCTGTCTAACTTCTGCAACTAAGTTGTGAAAAATTATATCTTATTGTTTCACCTCATCCCCTGGTCATTAAGCCATTTCATATATCAGTGCCCTTTTTACAATGTAGTTAGTTAGAAATCTCTTTGGCACCAAAATTTAACTATTACAGGTGTTAAGATTTTATCCTACAAGCTCTAAATGGTGTTGGAGTTATTTCCTTCCTTTTTTTTCATTTTTCACTCTTTAAATCCATTTTAACCTTTCTTTACTCACCTATTTTTCTTCCTACAGTTGATTGAACATTTATTTTAACCAGTCTCATTTATTCTTCCTTCTCAGTCTTTGTACTGTGTTTTTTTACTCATTCAATACGATTATTTAAGGAGGTATACAGCTATCTATCCAAGTCACTCAGGTTTCAGAAAAGTTTTCTTCATTATAGCATTATTATTTTGGGGTTTCAACATCCTGATGGCGGGTCTAGGTCAAAAACATCGAATCTTCTTCATCTCTGATGCTGCCTGACCTGCTGTGTTCCTACAGCTCCACACTGAATCGACTCGGACTCCAGCATCTCTTAGTGAATTGTATGGTGTTTTGTGGCAAAATGTGGGTTACAGATGAGAAAAAAAATCATTGCGCATCTGACACACTTAGAAGGAAGCAGCATGAGTAGTTTGATTAGCTGCATTAGACTTATCACAACGCTGCATTATTATCCCAACTCTGACTATCAACATGACATTAAAGAAGTTATATTAAATTACAATTCGCTATTGAAGATATTAGTGGATGATTTTCCTCTACCCACCACTCTTGCTAAAGCTATAACCTATCTGAAACCAACTGATGAACACTTATAATAAAATAACAGAATATTGTACAAACATGCCAGGCATTCATCCTTTAATATAGCCAGCATTAATTTCTAAGCTGTTTGCAATATACCACACACAACAGGAGAAAACTGAATTTGTAAAGATTTTTTCTTTAATATAATGAAATAATCCGTGCTGCTTTGCAGAGAAGAAGGACAGATCAAACAATAAAGGATTTTTGAGAGCTGGCTGGAGGCACAATCATCCTGGAAAGGCCAGATGCAGATTTTATGGAAAATAGCAAGATGAAGAAATATAGAAGGGAAATCTATAGCTGCGATTTTTCAGTCCCTTTGCAGATGGTCATAAAATTCAATGGGGTGGCATTGGAATGAAGTTGATCCAGGTTTTAGCAGCAAACAGCAACAAGTCATTTGATTACGATGTGCAATTTTGAAAGAGTAGCAAATAAAGAAGTTAAGGATTTTAAAGTGATAACTCACTTATGTTTTACAAGCCTGTTCTAAGTTTTCAGGAAGTGTACTGCGGGTAACAGGGCATCAGAGCCCTGTCAGATACATTAGGGTATCAATGGGACTACTGCAGCTTCATCCAGCAGCTGCTGGGTGAGACAACACACTTTCACAGATGAGAACATTTTGAGGAGAACATTTTGAAGCAAGGAGAAGGATTTTAAGTGCTAGGACTTTGGGGGTAAAGCCTTCTTAATGCCATTTGACAGCTGGCACTTGGGTGCATTAAAAGATCCATAATATCAGGAAGCGCATGCAATGCTTGCTATTCTTATGTTCATGAACTAAAGAGGCAGGTCCTCCAGTGAGAAGAAGAAACTGAGAGTGAGGGAGCTGTCGGCTCTGAGTTGAGGGCAGCTGTAAATCATTGGCCACTCATATGAGGACCCTCAGCAAAGTGGCAGAATCAACATCAGGGAGAAGATCAAATCTCAACCTCTGAGTCACTCCCACCATCCTCCAACAGCGAGCCTTAAATGATAGATTCATGTCCACAAGAGGTGACCTGAGGATGGAGGCTGGGGAGAAACTTAACTCCAACTATGAGGTGCTCTGAGCTAAGACTGGCAGACTGGAGGTTACCTGGTGTTTCAGGTGCTTTGATTGCTTTAGCGGATTGAAAGATATATGGCATTTCAAATACAATGTGCCCCACCAAGTCTTCTAGGCCATAGCAGCCTGTTGAACTTTGCACAATATTGCTCTACATCAGGGTTGACCCTCACCACTGAGAATATATTGGATTACGAGGCATCCCCCTAAGAGGTGGATCATGAGAAAGTTGCTGAGCTGCTTCAGTACGCTAATAAAAACAATAGGGTCACACAGTGCCATATGAAGGAAGCTTGATAGGGATTCATACACAAATAGACCAGATGACCATTCCCACATCTCAGTCAAGTAGGATTCTGTCTTTATACTCCCCTATTGTTGTTTCCCTCAACTAAAATCCCAGGCTCTTACACTGAATTTCAATTAGTGTACTTTACACAGTCAAAAAATTAGCGATGAGCTCTTTAGCCCCTCAGAATAACCCTTGGGGTGAGCCATGATAATCCTGTAGAACCAGAGAGCTCCAATGAAGATGACAATGTTGCGAAGATGAATAACAAAATTATGGCAAAAATTGGTGCGCGCAAGCGTAACCCTTTGACTATATATTCATTCGTGAAGTCCAAGTACATCTAAAATAATTTTATTAATTCTTTTACAAGTTTTTGAATACAGTGCTCTCCATTTGTTGGCAGCTGCAATGGAGATAGGTTGTTAACTGTCCTGCGTCCTTGGCCTACAATGACTTTAGCAGCCGTCTCTGTGACTGCTTGGTGCCCGGGAGTTCCTCACATTCTGAGGGGCTCCTGCGCAGGCGTGGAATATTTCTCTGCCACCATGGTAATGATGCTCTTGCAAAGAATTTGAAAAATCACTGTCTCTGTCAAAACATTCTGGTAGGGGCCCCAAAAATGGAAGGCAGCATCTCCACTTCCCTTGCAGTGCACATCTGGACCACCTTCTTCAGTTGAAATGGATGAGAGAGAAGATATAGTTTCATCTTCTTCTGCCCTTTCTGTCAGCTCCCCTTTGAGCTCAGCAACAAGTGAATGGTATGCATCATGAATCTTACACCTACTGACTAGCCAGGACTCCAGAAGACGTAGTCATACATGAGGTAAGCTGCAACAAAGTTATTTGCAGGCTTTGATCCTGTAGTATACAGAAGAAGGCTGGCAAACATGCACAAATAATTTGGGGTGCTGTAGTAGGCCTGTCAAACAGTCTGTTCCCCAAGGACTATGAAGGAGCGTGGAACAAGCCATTGCTGAGAACTTGCAGTCCATGCCTTCCACCATCAAAAAGGTGGCCAACTGCATAGAAGCATTTGCAAACACAACTCATGATGCAGGGTCTCATTGTCAGTGAATCAACTTCCATGGCAGCACAAGCAGAAACCATCTAACGTTGGAGAGTTGCATGAGCAGCTCAGAATGAGGTCATGCAATCTAAGCTTTCCATCATGCATTCTCTGACTGATGCCAATATTGTTACAGATACCAGAGGTGAAAGGAGCTTGCAAAGCTTCACAGCTCTCCAGCCAACTGTACTTCAGCTGTTTATTGGATTGTTGAGCCATCACCACTGCGGGTGGTCCTGCTTACATGGAACTCAAAACCTACTGCCTTCCCAGAGGATGGAAACACTTAATTTGCCAACACTGTCCATCTACTGTGCCCCTACTGCTATCTGTTTTCAAGTCCAAGCTGCTGAAGTCATTGAGTCCAAAGTGACTGACTAGAGCTGCTTCAGGTCTCCCTGCAAGCCCCTCTGTTGTCTCTCCTATCAAAAACCAGCAGCCTTGTACCAACTATGATGCAGTCACTGAACAAGGTTCCATGGACAAATAAAGGTACACATAGGGCATGCACGAAGAAAATACAAAAGAGTTATTAGTTGACAGTTGTATGGAGTGTTGGATGTGTTGTTGAACAGCTCGTATGTGACAGCTGTTTTATTTGATCTTTTATTTCAGGATTGCAGTGAAGAGGAAACTGAGATTCTTCACTGCAGAGAATGGTGATATTCCTAATGCCTTGCACGAGCAGTGAGGTCACAGTGTGGAGTCTTCAGTCAAGTAGAGGGAAGATTGCTGTTGTTTCAAAACTGCCACTCATGGATTTGACAAGTTGCCTCAAAATTCGTGAGCATAATGGTCTTCCATGGAATGAATGCATCCTGACTGCTGCCAATAAAGGGCAAGATCATGTACCCAATGAATGTTGAATCTCTCATGGTTTTGGTGCATCTCATCATTGGTGTTCAATGTCCAATATAAACTCACATCACATATATTCAGTGCCACCTTGCTGTGAGGGAAAGACAGCTATTTTGACAAATCCGCACTTACCCACCTCCTCTACTTTCTTTCTGTTTTGAGAGTAGATAATGATATTTTCTTACACCTCTTGGATGTAGCCATGAGTGATGAACTGAGATATGTTTGGTAAGCCATTTCATGTAGCCTGGTGAAGTCGGTGGTGCAAAACTCTAAGATCCTCTGGTCATTTGGAGGGCAGCAAAAAAAGATCCAGACAAGATCTAGAGTGTACTTGATAATAGGCTCAATGTACAAATCAATGTTTGGATTAACAGATTCAAACTGATGCTGTACAAACAGGAACTTGAAGAGTCTATTGATGACTGTCAAAAGATACCGCGACAATAGGGCTTGAGTGTACATTTTCTGACGAAGGACTAGCAGAGACGCTAATTGAATTAATAATTGCTTCTGCTTATGACAGCCTTCAGGAAAGATCTTCAAGGCAAGAAAAAGAACCAAAGTAGTGACATTTTGCTGAAGGATGATGCCAGTATAAAGCCATGGTGTCAGGTTAAAATCGATTACATGCTTTAAATGTAGATACCTTTGCTGCTAGTGTCAGCAAACTGTACAAAATTAGAATATCTGTCATTCTTGCGGTTTGATGCAGCTAACCAGAAATTGCCCAGTGTTTCTTCACTGAGGGAGCCTTTACATTCACATAATATTCCTTCAACTCCCTGAAATAATATAGCAACAGACTTATTCTCAGTACCAGGGGATGATTGTACATCCTTGTAACAGATTATTTCTCCAAATTTCCCATTGTTCAATGTTGCAGCAAGATAATGAGTGCAAACGTCAGTGAAACTGTGGCCTCCATGTTCAGTTCATTTGGTGTATCAAATAACACATAACTCTTCAGATAGGTAGACAATCACCAGATCAGAATGAGTTGTCAACACTTCAAAACATTATTTTGAATTAAGAATTAGTGATCACGTTTACTCTATTTTACCTATTTATATAATTACTGAATTAGCAACACATGCGAAGCATCACTGTGTCTGTTTGCTTGAGATTTCTTTCTCTTTGGAGCTGAGCTCTGTTTTCTCTCTTACATCACCACAGGCAGAGAGAAACATGCTACAGATTACATCCAAATTGCTTAGCTTGAAACCAGACACTGCAGTGTCTGTTATTATAAAGTATATCTGAATATAACAGGAGCTGTAATAAAAGATTATTGGATGTTTCGGTACCAGGTTGCTCACATGTAATTCGTATATTATGAGAGCCAACATAAACATCACCTCATCAAAGAGGCAATTTATAAAAACAAAATTCCCAAACCACAGATATCACATCAGGCATCACATCATTGACAGTAACCTGACATTGACTGGCAACTCTGTCCTGTTCTGAGGCCTGGTCTCAAGGGATGACACAGCTCTCTGATCATCTCCTTGGTGAAACAAAGCTGTGGAACAACTGCTCCTGGCTAAAATTCAGATAAAGGAAGTGTTTACTGAAATCTTAAGTAGAAAAGGCTCTTGCTGTGAGCACTCTTCCTCCAGTCTCAGTGAGCAACTTGTCAACGCTACGGTCCTGATGCCTCAGTCCAAGGAAGTCTGCAATCATAGTCTCAATGACTGGGAGCATGTAGTTATTGGCTTTTCCATCATAGAAAATATCTTTCCAATGTCCAAGACCAATCTTGCGGACCTTACCAGACCTTTTCAGAACTTTTCCAGTAAACTAATATTTCCACACACTCTGCAAGATGCATCAGAGGGCAAGCCACCAACATCTTCTGAATGAAGATGATGAATAAGAATAAGCAACTGCCATGCAAGCCAGATAGATCCCTTTAAACAATGCTGGTGTGAATGGTCTTTGGTGCAGCTGACTGCATGTTTGACTGACAGGGTTTAAGAGACGCCTTTAGTAGGATCTGCAGGGTCAAAGGCAAGGCCAAAGTCAGGGTTATGGCCAGTATAACCAGACTTTCAAACTTGCTGACTAATGTAGGCCACCTCAGAGGTCACTGGAGATGGACACTAAACCATTATTTATCTCAACTGACACTACTGTTACCGGCATCACACTGTAGAGCTGAATTTTACAGCTAGAAAATTATTGTGGGAAATGAAAATGTTGCAAGTTAAAAAGCAACCCACAAATGCTAGAAATTTGTAACATGAGTTGCTAAAATTGCAAGATGAGCCAATCAATGCCTGTAGAAGAAAAATTGCTTATGAACTTTAGAACAACAAAATTCACTGCCACAGAAAGCTGTCAAGGCCAGGTCGTTGAGTATATTTAAGACTGAGATAGATAGGTTCTTGATTGTCAAGTGGATCAAGGGTAACGGGGTGAAAGTGGGAGAGTGGGGCTGAGGAACTTAGCAGCCATGATTGGAGGGTGGAGCAGACTTGATGGGCTGAATGGCCTAATTTCTGCTCCTATGTTTGTGGTCTAAAATTACATACATATACCATCTTTCCTGGGACCACCAGATACCTCAATGCACTTTACAGCCTCATTCATTTTATTTTTATTTAGTTTATTTTTTTTAATCAACCTGTTCAGAGATGTTGTGACACACCTCCTAAGCAGCTAGGACTTGAACTCCAGCGCCTTAGTCCAGGGTTAGGGACATTACCGCTGTGCCACAAGCAGCCTGCTTGTACGTTTTTTGGAAGTATTGTAAATTTTGAAAGCTGGCAGCAAATTTGCATACATAAATACTCATGGAAGCAATCTGTTAATAATTAGATACATTTTGTGCTTTGAGTGAAGGAGTTGTATTCACCAGGGCTGTCAGATGTAACTTTCAGCTCTTCTCCAACATAAAGCCGTAGAATCTTTTACATTCACCTAGGAAAATGGGGAAGCCTTCATCATGTTATCATCAGAGAATCCCTCCAGTGTGGAAACAGGCCATTTGGTCCAACAAGTCCATATCAACCCTCAAAGCATCCTACCCACACTCATTCCCCTTTAGCCCACCTAATCTACACATCCCTCAGCAACACAGACAATTTTGCATGGCCACTTCAACTAGCCTACACATCTTTGGACTGTGGGAGGAAACCAGAGCACCTGGAAGAAACCCACACAGACATGGGGAGAATGTACAAACTCCACAGAGACAGTCGCCCGAGGGTAGAATTGAACCCAGGTCTCTGGCAATAGGAAGGCAGTAATGCTAACCACTGTGCCACCATGCCACCCTTATAGCACAAAGCTCCATCAAAAACCAGGGAGCAAATAGAAATGTTATTGCTGTACCATGTATGCCATGGGTGTGAAGTGAAACTATAACAGCGTAACAGTGCAGCAAAATTATTACCCATGATTTGCTCTTGAAGGAAGTCTGGAGTATTTAATGATGAAACTAGGGCTAAAGATTTACACTGTAGCAAATGGAACCAGGTGACTGCAAGGTTCTTGAATGGGGTTGTTAACCTGGGCCAATCAGGGAAGCCTTGGCTGGCCAATATAACAAGGTGACGTCGAACCTCCTCAGTTGAGGACTAACCCCAAGTTGGCTGGTCACAGCCAGAGCACTGTGTAGTAGTAAGTAATGGGTGACTCAGTGATGTGAGCTGTCCTCTATGTAGTCATTTCATCAGTGACTTTAGTCTTCAGTGTCAACATTCTTCACTTTGAAGTGCACAAAGCTGCTTCCCCAAATTAAAGTCTGAGGGGTTCCATTCAATTTGTAATGCTATGCATTACTGTAAGGCTCTGATATGTGCTGTAATATTTCACTATGAAGCCTGACCTTTCTGAAATAAGCATTTGACTCCCTGTAATACCCTTCCAAATCTCTTGTATGTAAATAAGATGTTAAGTTGCTGTTTTGCATAATTATTAGCCATGTTCACAGATGGTCAGTTGAGGTAATGAGTCCCTTCAGTAAAACCAGGTCCAGAGATGAATCACTGGTATTGTTGTTATATTATGCATCACAGATGTTTCCTCATCCCACAACTGACCATGTAGTATGAAGGAATACCGTCAGCCTGAAAACTATCTTTAAAAAAAACTGTTTCTTTTTAAAACAATTGTAGTCAAAACCACTTACACAATAACAAAAAGAAGCAAAATGATAATTAAGATATTATTTTTTCACATGAAATGTAAGCCCTTAGAGGAGTGTAAAAATTATGATACTGTTGTTCATTTGAACAGGGATTTAAGTGCATTCAACTATACTTGCTTTCATTAAATCATTGGGTGAGCTTTGGTACTTAAAGTTCTGCTTCCAAATCTGCAGATCTTAAAGCAAATAATTGTCCCATGTCATCTAGCTTCTAAAGAAACCCTGCACAACATTACTTTGAACTGATCATCCATTGATTATTATTCAAATAATGCAACAATTCCATGGATTTTATCTGTTAATTTAGTTGTAGAAGCTTCTCCAGTTAATATACAGTGTCCCTTTCAAGTCATTAATAGACTCTTTCTTAAGGGTCAGACAATTTAAAAGGCATTCTTTACTTACTATTCACATTGAATAGGAGTTCAAGAAAGGCAAAACTAAATCAGTTCTTTAAATATTTTCTCATCTATAACAATGCATGGATTCACACCTGTCAGTTGATGGATATAATTGATTTGCTATGTTAACCAACCTTTACCACTTACATTACATATCTTTGTATGGCGTTTTGTGCAGGTCTCCACCGGGGTCAGCAGATGATTTGGAGGTGTGTTAGCTAACACTCTAAGCAATTCTTCTGACTGTTTACACACTCCACATGCAATAATTAACTACAATTTCAGCAGAGGTTGAAGTTGGGTTGAACATTGAGTGAGTATGCATTTGAGACTCAAATGAGATTAGAGGTAGCTGCAGAATTTCTTGATATTCTTATACGCATCCCTGAGCAACACAGGCAATTTTGCATGGCCACTTCAACTAGCCTACACATCTTTGGACTGTGGGAGGAAACCAAAGCACCTGTGTGATTTCTTATATTATCATAAGAACTCCAATGACAATGACTTAATTTTATAATATCATCTGATCTTCACCCACAATGATTTAATTTCATTGTGCTAAGGTCTTGGTTTCAGAACAGATTGCTCTGTTGTCAGGGATAGGGTTAAAGCTTTATTTAGTAGTCAATATCTCGGCATACAATAACTTTCTGTCTGGTGCAGATAAAATTATGATGAAATCTGTTTTATTTCTGTGTCCAGATTGGGACAAGGATTTGAATTCTTTATCTATCTACTGTACTATACAGTGAATAATAGCTATTTCAGAGTCCCGCGCAACCATACCATCAATGGGCTCAAGTAGATCTCTTGAGCTGTGGGAATGAATCACAATTTCCCGTTACAACTCTTCCTAAACCTTTAGTTATTTTGCTTCCTTCAATCTATGATTATCAATGTATTAAATGTAAATTCTATGTTTAATTGAAAAAAAAGTCCAATTCCACTTGCTAGAAAGCAACTAAAATTCCTTCACCTTGAAATTTGCGAATTCAGATTTTGAAGCTGAGTCGAGGTAAATTCAGAGGGGCCATTCAGAAGATGTCTGACAGATGACTGGGTGAAATCTATCATCCTTCAGGGTGTGTTTAAGTAGTTATATGGAGCTGAGGGTGAATATTTCCAACCTCCAATAAGAAGCACTTCCAATGAGCAAATTAGCTGGTGCGCAGCTTGGTTTTTGAGTTGCCAACAGAGTTTGTTTAGTTCTAATACATTATCTCAATGTGTGTGATCTCAGAGTCATTTCAAACACAATTCCATCATCCCGCTAGTATCAATTGTCACACTTCACAAACTTGCTCAAGCCAATTAGTTTGTCAAAAGTATTATCTTAATCTCAAAATGGATCTGATTATTGGGCTCTTGAATAGTTTGTGATTTAGAAGCAACTGAAAAAAAGGCCATCGCTAAAAATAAACTGATATCAAAAGTATGTATGTGTGTACATAACCCATGTCTACGATATTGATAGCACAACAGAGGGCTATTGTACAACTCATTGATTTTGAGACCGTGAGACTCAAAATACTTTATAGCATTTTGTTTAATGCAGAGCCTTTCTACCAATTTAATTCTTTGATTTTAATCTTGTCTTATTTTCATTGTTTCTGTGTTGTGGCTGATGCAGGCAAAGTATATTCCTTGTGCATTTTTAACTGACTGAGAAAATGGAATTATTGAGCTGTCTCATGGACCTAAGTTTCAGATCCAACTCTGACTGGATATAACATACCCTTTTGTATTACTTTGTAGAAGAACAGGGCCCTAGTCAATATTTATTGATCCAACATGACAAAAACAGATTATTATAATACCGCTGCTTGTGAGAGTTTGCTGTACAAAAATTGGGTGCTGTATTTCCTACAATCCAACACTATTTGCACTGCGTCAGTTGTAAAGCACTTTGAGGCAAACAGCGGCAGTGATCAGCACATATACAAAACAGCTCTCATTGCGGGGTTGAAGCTGGTGGGATTCCTCGGGAATATGCACTGGAATTAATTATCATTCTTTCAATTGAACACCTCGGAAACTACACATAATACTCAGAATGGCAGCTCATCTATTGGGTCCCAATTTATTCCAGTGTCTGAATAACCTATAACATACTATAACAGCAGTTATTTTGCTACATTTGTTGCTACTGGAATGCTCCCTCTCCCATCAATAAATACAGTGCAAAGGTCAGGGCATGTACATCTTTAGGCCCCAAAAGGAGAGTTTCTTAAACCAATGTCAAGCTGAAAAATGATCAGATATCAATAGTGAAGGCTAGCCTGCCTGGTGGAAAAAAATGTGGAAAGAAGCTTATGCAAATCAAACCTCACCAAAATTGGCTAGCACTTTCTGAAAGGGGAGAAAAATAGATCAGAAATCTCTAAATCAGAGCAAGGACGGTGAGCTGATGTCTATAAAATTGCAGAAACTCAGCAGTTCCGGTGCAAATTACTCAGATTTCCCATTTTGTGAACAATTTAGTGTGAAACATTTCACAACTGATATTGACTGGTATGTTATATTAAAATCAGACCTGGAAGTTAAACATTTACTGGAACGTACAATGGCAGGAATAACAAAGGTTATGAGCACCAGGCTGCCAATATTTACAAATAACACTTTGGCGAGTTGAGAAAATATTTGACATACCAGAAGATATCGTTGTGCTTGAATCAGACATCTTTCTCTGTGGATTTTCAGATGCCACGCTTAACCACATCCCAAAAAGCCAGCTATCTTTTTTGTAAACATTGCTACGTGGTATATCAGAGCTAAAATGTGCAATTTTTATCAGTTTAAAATCTCACATTTTGACATCAAAAATTAAGAGTGTTCTATAACAATATTTGTCTGTCCAGACATACTATGCCCCATCAGTGTTCAGATGACAGAATGCAACACAATACAAAAATCTGAATAGTATTGGATCAGAAGTAAATGTTACACTTGTGTTTCCATTTGATGCAGTATATAATTGGTAACAAATTCACACACTGAATCAAGTTAATTTCGATGTGTGACTTGTCGGCTGAGGTAACAACAACTGGCAGCTGCTTGAATATATATAAAGTGGAACAGATTGCACCGTAGCAGATTGTGACATCTTTTTGAAGGACTGTAATTTATTTCATGCCAGAATATACACTATCATGCTATGTCATGTTTTTCAGCCGGATGTAAAGTCTTTCATTTAGCAGTATGATGCAGTTTAGTTCAGTGCTTTGTAGATATCATATCGAGTATCTACAAAGTAACTGCTGGAAGAATGGGTAGTCACAATATTTATTTTGTATCATAGCTGGATTAATAAAAACCAGTGAATCAATTGGCAGACCCAGTTCTGAATGTGGCTTAATACTTGCTTGTGCGCACACTGCATCTTACTTGGTAAATAAGAATTGATTAACATTAATTAGAGCTACCACCCACCCAACTGTTTACTTAACGGCTGACTTTGAAACACCAATGAGAAAAAGCTACGTTAATGCAGTTTAAAATGAGACTCAGGATCAACGCTACCTTAACAACATTTTTAAAATGCAATTGTATTTTTTCACATACGCAGGTCAGTGTCAAGTTTTACAGATGAACACAATTATCCCTGTTTATTGCACTTACTACATTTGCAGTTTTCAACTACTATATATATGTATTTATCTGTCAACACGTTGTTCTAATTGTCCCTCAGTCTCAAACATTCTGAAACTTTCTTTACTCTCTCCACTATACTTCTGTCATTGCGATCGGACTCTCCGAATAGCTAAACACCTTTAAAGCAAGCCATGTTCTTTCTTTGCTGAACATTAGAGATTCCTCTCCCCATACTAACATATCCAATTTATATCAGGCAGCCTTTCTCTCCTCCTCTTCTGGCTTTTTTTTCATGTTTTGCCACAAAGGCTGGGTGATCACCTTCTATAGTAACTCTCATTTTCAAAAAAAAGTCTATGGCTTTTTTTACACCTTACTATTTGACTGTAATGCAGAGTGGCACTGACATAAACTGATTTGCTTGTACTGGTGACTGCAGTCCCTCAGGGCTGACAAGCTCTGCTGTGGGAACTAAATCTAGGGTCTCCTAGCTCAGAGGCAGGAGTGCTACTGAAGGTGCCTCTCTGTCTCCTATTCAATGTAGTTCGGAAAGTATTACTTTCATATTATTGTTACTATCAACGCATTCCCAACGTGTTAAGAAACAACGAAAAAAAGTGGCCCTTTGCATGAAGTTTCAGGTCTCTGCTACAGACTGAAGAGCAGAAATCAGTGGCAACTGCTGAAAATGTAATTATTTTTCCATGTTTGTCAACAAATAAAATGATTCAAGTCAATGTTAAACTGTGAAATAATATCTAAAACTCTTATTGGATTGAATCCATCTAAATTAACTGAGGTTACATAATTATAAACCTATCTGGCCTGACCATTTTGTCAGAAAAAAAATTGAATTTGCTGTTAAAGCAGCAGTGCATCTGCTAGATGGCAGTACAAGGTAGTACAAGGTAGCAAAGGAATAACCAATCTGATAGCTAAATGAGGTTTTGCACGGTACATATTCTTTAATAAAAGCTTTCTGTGTGTAAATCAAAGCAAGCCACAAGATGAAAAGACACACATACAGTGGCACATTTATATGCAAAATATTTCAGTGGAAAACCTTGCGCAAATAAGCAATGGCATTGTGCTGCCAGAAAGATCTACTGCATAATGTATGAGACAACACAGTCTCCACAGATACATTCTGCTCTCTGCAAAGGACAACACTGCAGGCCAAGTTGTACAATCACTTAATTGTGGATGAAGAACGAAAAGTGGTGCCTTTCCTTCCATATTAGATAGAAAGCAAAAATACTTATTGCTGTTAGCAACAGCAGCGGCTGGTTATTGTCCAGAAAAAAAGAGCTAATGATAAATGTACAAAGGGTGTGTCTTATCTCATCAATCAAAACTGTTGATATTATTCTCAGATTTCTTATCAAGCCTTGCCCTTTCTTGATCAGGCAGAGAGCCAACTGGTGTTGCTGCTTCAATTGATGCCAGATTGCCACCAGAAGCCTGACAGGGATCAAGTTGGTGTACTGCTGTACGCAGTTGGCAACTGTGCCAATGCTTTTGCAATTAACCATGGACTGAAGAAGGTACCGTCAAATATGAAGAAGTCCTTAAGGCCTTTAATGCCTATTTCAATTTATGATTCATTCCTCTAATAGATCAGATGACATTCAATAAACATAGCCAGGAGACATGGAGAGTGTATCAATTCCCTTATAATGACCTATTCCATCTCACCATTAATGGCAATATGGAACATTGAGATATGAACTGATAACAGACCACATAAAGTGATAGTTTTGAAAACATTAATATTGAAGTGAAATTAAGCTGCATCCAGTCTGATGATGCTGTAGACTTTGAGTGGAGAAGAGGCAGTCTAGCACATGTTACAATGAAGGGTTGGACTCTTAAATTACGACATTAATTTTCAGCCCTTAATTCCAAAATCCCTTTTTTTTCCACAAAGAGGACTGTTGCAGAGGCAAAACAACTGCAAGTGTAATCTCTTATTGGCTCTGTGCCCGCCTCTTTAACTGGTCTGTCTCCTCTCCACCTATGTTCTCCTCTATCCATCTCCTATCTGCCTCTCCCACTCTCCCTATTTATTTTCCAACAACCTTTCCCTCCCTCATTTCTGAAGAAGGATCTAGGCCTGAAACATCATCTTTCCTGCTCCTCTGATGCTGCTTGGCCTGCTGTTGTCATCCAGCTCTACATCTTGTTACCTCAGATTCTCCAGCATCTGCAGTTCCTGCTATCTCTGAAAATTTGACCCTGCTGTGAAATCTCTTCTAAGAATGCCTACCCTGAAGAAGTTACCCTCCTCCCCCCAGAAAAGCCTCAGTAGATCTCTCTCCCACTGCAACTCTCTCATAATCTCTTACTGGATCCATCCCTGTCTCATTGACTGGTCTGTCTCCGCTCCCCCATCTTCTCCTCCCCCTCTCTCACTATTTATTTCAGAACTCCCTTCCACTCCTCCATTTCTGATGAAGGGTCTAGGCCCAAAACATCAGCTTTCCTGCTCCTTTGATGCTGTTTGGACTGCTGTGTTCATCCAGCTCTATACCTTGTTATCTCTTATGACAAAATATAAAATATGTTTGGGACTGCTGAAATATTACAAATAAAGGTGCCAGAGAAACTTCAAACAGAGAGAAAGTGACTTGAGATATGATGGACTTACAAACACTCTGCTCAAAAACAAGCCATTATATTGTCCAAAACTCTCAACACATTTTATCATTTTGAAGTCTACACAAGGACAAGGGTTATAAATATCCAGTTTTAAGTCTACTGGAATCTGCTCATGGGCTTGCTGTTCTTATGTACTCCAAGTTAGGCTCAATCATTAGCATGCTGTGAAGGTCACAGTTAATTAATTATCCCCTAATGAACACTGTTACAAGCCTCAGGATTCCCTTACTGATTGCTAGAAGTCAGCTGGTTTGCCAAACAAGGGAAAATAAATCAACAAAATGACTCTCTCATCCTAAATGTTGCAATTCAATCACAGTTGAAAGGAATCAGAACTGTAGGATTGCGCGCGATCTGCACAATGAGGGATCAAGAAACCAACTGTTCATTTACCAATGCCAACACTACCAATAACTGTGGTGATTATAACTACGGCAGCCTTGTGGACCTCACAGGATATGAGTTCCCTGATTAGGGTTGTTAATCTGGTCCAGTCAGGGAGCACAGGCTAACAGATGTAAACAGGAGTGTCAGACATCCTGTTCACTCTGAGAACTGGCTCTGAGTTGCCTGGGTCAGTGGCCAAGGACTTTCCATGTGAAAATAAAGGGTGACTTGGCCACAGGATACCAGCCTCTGTGGAGTTATTTCAATAACTTTCACTGCAATGTCGACAGCATTCAACTGTCCACTAGACATAAGCAAATTAGAGACTGATTAGTAGGGCTGTTTTTTTCAGATGGTTATCATTTTGGACCCACCTCTTATTTCTTGTTTATGTATGCACACTGTGCTATTAATTCTTCTTGTGTTTAATGAAAAGAACAAAGAATAATACAGGAACAAAAACAAAATTATTGGGAAAGCTCAGCAAATCTGGCAGCATCTGTGAAGGAAAAAACAGAGTTAACATTTTGGTTCCGGCGACCCTTCGTCAGACGCTTTAGAGGAAGGGCCACTGGACCTGAAACGTTAACTCTGTTTTTTCCTTCACAGATGTTGGCAGACTCCTGAGCTTTTCCAGCAACTTTGTTTATGTTCCTGATTTACAGTATCGGCAGTCCTTTCGGTTTTTAAAGAACAACACAGTACAGGAACAGGCCCTTCAGTCCTCCAAGCCTGCAGCCATGCATTTTGCCCTTCTATAATAAAATTGCTTCAGGCATTGTTTTGCCCATTTACCTAACATATCGACTTTGCTAAATTTGAGGACCTCACCTCCTCCTGACACTGAGAGGCTCCTGTATTACACCCCTTATTGATATCAGATGCTGTGCTCAGGAGTAGGACGTGACACGTGGGATTCAGACTTCTGTTCATATGGATGTTAAGAAGCAGGAATCTGGGTCAGCTTCAAGATAATTAATAAAACGTTATTAATCCATCAAAGCCAGCCTAAATTAGTGCTATTTAAAGCATATGTGCTTTTGGTTTGAGAAAATGGTATCTATAAGGAAAGTGACATGTTTTACATTAGCTTTGTTGCAACTACTTGAGTTGGTGAGTGAACAAAGATGGGGAACAATTTCATCCCTCTTTATTGAGAGCTTAACAATTGGAGTATCCCAACTGGTACCATTGGGGAACTTCACCTTCAGCCTGGTGATAACAGGCAAAATCCTGCAGTTGTCAGAAGTGACTAGTGAGTATTTTTATTAATTATTAATTCATAGCATGTGGCTTCAACAGCTGATAAGCACCTATTGCTCATCCCTTGCTCACCCTCAAGTAGGTGAGTTAGAGTCTTAAATTTTGACTGTCCATATGGTGTACATGCTCCCACAATGTTGTGACAGGAGGAGATCCAGACACTTCACCCAGCAACGTTGAAGAAACAGCAACCTATTTCCAAGTCAAGATGGTAAGTAGCTTGGAGAGGAACTTACAGATGGTGCGGTTCCCATGATTTTGCTGCCCTCTTCAGGAGGCCTTTTGTGAATTTCTGCTGTGCATCTTGCAATTAGGACGCACTGTTGCTACTGATCATCAGCAGTGGAGGGAGTGACTATGTAACACGATCAGGTGAGCTGCTTTACTCCAGATAATGCCAAGCTTCTTGAGTGTTGTTGGACTGCACTCATCCAGGCAAATGGGGAGTATTTCAACAACATTCCTGACTTGTACCTTGCTAATTCAGGGGTCTGGAGATGAGTTACTCATAGTAGAATCCTGAGCATTTACCTGCCCTTATAGCCCCAGTACTTACATGAGTAGCCCAGATCATGTTTCTGATTAATGTTAATCCCTTGCTCTTTCCAGAATGTTGATAATGAGGGGTTCAGTGATGGCAATGCCACTAAATCTCAAGGAGTGATGATTGGGCCATTCCTTTTTGGAGATGACACTTGACTGAAATGAATGTTACTTGCCATTTATCAGCCCAAACCTGGAAATTGTAGGGATCTAGTTACATGTGACGCATGGACTGCTTCCATACCTGGAGCTTTTTATAGCGTAAAGAATTTGTCTCTCTCTAGTCAATGTAACTTATAACTATGCAATAAATGACTCATTATGTGAAACAATTTGTTCTTCCCTGTACGACTCACCAGTAGCCCATCAACAACAACTAACTACCTCTATCTATACCCTCAAACACAGTACAGAAAGTAGAACTGGTCGTAACCTTACACCTCGACCAGTGAGAAACCAATACGCCTGTGGGAGTGAAAATCACAAGCAAATGTGAGGAGAACTTCCTGCGGCTAAATTGCCAATTTCAATTCATTCTCATTCAATAATCAGAGAGCTGTCAATGTACTGGCAAGAATGTGCAACCAATGGAAAGAAAACACAGTTCCCGCTATCATTAAATGCCAATGTTGCCATTAAGCCTGGTTGTGCCATTGATGCTAGGAACCATGCTTGCAAGAGAAGGAATAATTTTCAGTTGTTATCAACACAAGACTTCAATCTACAATGTTTAAAAATAAATAAAACCAGGCCTTTTCCAATCTGTTCCAATTCAAAAGTAGATGATACGAATGAACAGCATGTATTCTTCAGAAAAGTGACAGATCTTTAAGATATTGAGATATGTTCAATTACAGGAATACAAATTTTATACTAGACACCAATGCAGGAGTGCCCATTTTTTAAGAAACTGACTTTTGACTAAACTTGAATTTCTTTAACAATCTTTTGTTCAATTTCATAACACAAAGTTTATTCCCCTTAAGGTGCAATGGAAGATTTATGATACTTTTCAATGTGATCAGAGATCCATCATTTTATTTCATTCTTAATCAACATTATCCTTCAGTAAACAGAAAAGCATGTACAGTCTTAAATATTTTGTTTTCAATATCTACCAGCTACAGAAGAAATTCAAGTTGACTATCATATCTACCATATTCAATGATGCAATCTTTAATGAAGAATCTCCATTCCCAGTACTACAGTGAGACGTTGTGTAGATCTTTAATTTGCATTGTAAGGCATGTAATTTATCAATATTTAAATATCATTTATTTCAGAATTTGAGTTTGAGCTAGTGGAATGTGGGCTTTAGTTGTGTGTCCAAAATCGTTTAATAATAAACTTGGATGGATTTATGTAGCTCTGGTTAAAATACTTTCTAAAGCAGTCTGAGAGAGATTGTTCGTGGAAATAAATGGGAATTCATTTTCATTGGGAGAATGTGTTTCTTTTATTACTGTACAAAGTCAACAGTTGTGCTTTAACCTTACAGGTTAGAGGGTCAGACTGTTTTTTTTCCAAAAAACAAAATGTCTTATACCTTCAGTGTCTATAGCTTCTTGGGTTTTAGTTAGATAGGATACCTGCAGAATCTTGGCTGAAGTCATATGTATAAAACAGTTACTTCTGATGAAAGGAGATAGTTTAAAATGGTCAAGAAACAGGTTCCCACAAGCAATTTAGTTGTAAAGTCCCATGCCAGAAGTTGTTGACTGAAGGAGTTATTTGAAGCTGAGAATGTCTATATTCTGTTCAATGAAGGCTCAAGGAAGGATCTATAAGATTCTCAGGACTAGAAATTGAAGCATCTGTTAAATCAAACCCTATGCTCAACAGAGAAGGAGTTTTGTTTTCTGCGGTGTGAATAATGTAAAGGAATGTTTTTGGATTAATGGGATTGTATTTTACCATGTGGTTTGAGATCTTGAAACTTATGTTCTGTATAAATAGTTTTACTCACAATTATGGTATTTTATTTTCATTTATTTTGCATAATAAATATCTGTTTCATTGTTGCAACTAATAAGCAAAATTGTGTGTTTGTAATTCCATGGGAGAACACCTTGTTAAACTAAAAACAAAATATGCTGCATCAAGCCAGATTTTAGTCTGGTATATGGCTTGTCCTATAATAACAACAGCTGAGACCATAACACATTTCCCTCTGCAGAAAGGCTCAATGATGTCAAAGACAGTTTCACAAAGAAAGGTGACCAATTACATGGCAATATGAATCACTTTCAGAAGAGTAAGGAATAGAATGAGGATGCCAGTAATGTGGACAATTTATTGGAGGAGAAGATCTTGAATCATGCTTTGCTTTTTAAGAACCAACATGGACGATGTCCATAACACTAACATCTGTTAAGGAGGATCAATGAATTGTTAAATAAGGCTTGACTATTGTCGTAAGATGATTTAAAGAACCAGAGGTTCTGAAAACAAAAAAAAAATCATAGAAGGACACATACAAATTCGCTGACAATTGTTTCAGGAATAATATAGAATTAAAAATTGTGGAGGAGCTACATATGAGTCTCAGAATTTCACGATGGAAAATGCTGCAGGCAACCAACTGAAACATCATGTCAGGGATTCAAGGAAGCAACAAATATGTTACAGTTTATTTTCACATGTGAAGATTTGACAATAGCCTTGTGTAGAATTACAGAGTGCCACTGCTCCTGTATGAGTTCCAGACATTCACTGAAACAAGAAATAGAAGAGATTCATCAGAGAACAGTTATGGCCACAAATAACCCACCAACCTACTGTGTGGAATAGTGGTACTTAAAAACCCAGCTAGACAAATCAAAGATGTTTCTATATGTGTTCAGCTAACCTGGATGGATGTTCAGGTAATCACTCAGGAAGTGTTTGTCCAACAAGGGTTATGGAAACGGCTAAACGATTTCTACAGAAAATCAGCGTTCAGTTACACAACAAGTTTGTCTAGAACATGTACAAAAGAATCTGACTTACAGAAGATGGCAGTCAAACTGCACAAACAAGTAACAGAAAGAGATTCACACACTGGAAATGGTGCAACCAAAGAAAACAAACTTACTACCATAAAGGTGAGTGTAACTGTTATACTGCACCAGAAGAAGTTAAAAGAGCATTAGAGTGTAAAGGGCTAGAAAGAGTAAGTAACTGAAGAAATATTGAAACTTGATATTCTTCCTGTTACCGGTGCAGATGTTTGGCAGAAGTGCCTGGTGCTAATTGTAAACTTTCAATCAATTCTTAGGCCCAGAATACTGTGGTGAAACTTCCTATAAAACCTCACTGTTTGAATCTTCAAGTTTATTCCACTGTTGATGATGGTGAATTCTTACTTTCTACTGGAGTTGAAAGGTAAATGCAGAGGAATAACAATGAATCTGAAGAAAGTGTGGCAGTAGTACCGTAACCGATAGAAAAAGTATATTTTACGCTAGAATGAGGAAGGAAATTATCACCAATTCATCTCCACAACAGTCTTTGAAAAAAAATCTTTGTTCTTCTTTGCATGTAGCAATTCACTTCTGGGTGAAGTATTGAATAGTTCTTTCATCATTCCAGCAGCAGTGAATGATTCAGCTGTGCAGCTTTTCATGGAAGCTGAAAGTGTTTCATTTTTGACAAACCCAATGCATTCAGCCAGCATGAACATGGCAAAGAAAGAATGCAGAAGAAGATGTGAATGGGAATTTTACCCTGTTGTCATTCTCTTTGTGTTTAGATTGTGAAGATTTTTCCGTTGAACTAATCCTTTTTTCATAAGTTCTCAGTGCTTTTGACTTCAAGCGATCAGCAGTGTCAATTCCAAGGTAGCAGTTGTTGTGAGATGCAGGCAACCCTGTCTGCCAAAGCATTTCTGTTCCAATTTTTTCTCCCCCTTATTTCATTCATAGGATGAGGGCATCACTGGCTCGGCAGCATTTATTGCCCATCCTTGATAGCCTAGATGGCAGTTAACCACATTGCTGTCGATTTTGGAGTGACATGTAGGCCAGGCCAGGTAAGGTTGACTGTTTTCTTCCCTAAAGGATATGAGTGAACCAGATGGGTTCTTCCTGACAATTGGCAATGGATTCACGGTCATCATTAGATTCTTAATTCCAGATAGTTATTGAGTTCAAATTCCACCATCTGTCATGTCAGGATTCAAACATTGGTCCCCAGAATGTGAGATAACAAAGTGTGAAGCTGGAAAAACACAGCAGACCAACAGCATCTCAGGAGCACAAAAGCTGACATTTCGGGCCGAGACCCTTCATCAGAGAGGGGGATGGGCTGAGGGTTCTGGAATAAATAGGGAGAGAGGGGGAGGCGGACCGAAGATGGAGAGAAAAGAAGGTAGGTGGACAGGAGAGTACAGGTGGGGAGGTAGGGAGGGGATAGGTCAGTTCAGGGAAGATGGATAGGTCAAGGAGGTGGGATGAGGTTAGTAGGTAGGAAATGGAGGTGCGGCTTGAGGCGAGAGGAAGGGATGGGTGAGAAGAAGAACAGATTAGGGAGGCGGAGACAGGCTGGGCTGGTTTTGGGATGCAGTGGGGGAAGGGGAGATTTTGGAGTTGGTGAAGTCCACATTGATACCATTGGGCTGCAGGGTTCCCAAGTGGAATATGAGATGCTGTTCCTGCAGCCTTTGGGTGGCATCATTGTGGCACTGCAGGAGGCCCATGATGGACATGTCATCTGAGGAATGGGAGGGGGAGTTAAATGGGAGGGGGAGCAGCTGGGAGGTGCAGTTGTTTATTGCGAACCGAGCGGAGGTGCTCTGCAAAGCAGTCTCCAAGCCTCTGCTTGGTTTCCCTAATGTAGAGGGAGCCACACCGGGTACAGTGGATACAGTATACCACATTGGCAGATGTGCAGGTGAACATCTGCTTAATGTGGAAATTCATCTTGAGGCCTGGGATGGGGGTGAGGGAGGAGGTGTGGGGGCAAGTGTAGCACTTCCTGCGGTTGCAGGGGAAGGTGCCGGGTGTGGTGGGATTGGAGGGGACTGTGGAGCGGACAAGGGAGTCACGGAGACAGTGGTCTCTCTGGAAGGCAGATGAGGGTGGGGATGGAAAATTGTGAGCTGGGTCTCTGGTTTAACAGTCCAGCGATAATACCATTAGGACATCGCCTCCACCTTACTTTGGAATGCATATTTTCCTCACTTTCTTAAAACAAGCCTTTGACAAAAGAGACTTCCTGGAGGAGGTGCGAGTTGGTTGAGAATGCAGTTAGTAATGGGATAGTAAGAGCATCAGTGGCTTAAGTGTTGGAGTGCACATCCATGGGTATGCTCATCAGACACTGAACACGCTGGGCCAAGCTGCCCATGCCAACTGCCAACCTATCCACGGAGGCAGCCAGATACCACATGCTGAGGTAACATGGCTCAAACAGCATTGGTGCAGTCCTGGGAGCTTTAAGTCAGTTTGCATGGAGCTTTCAACTAGCCTGTCTGCTGCACCTATGTATTTCAATGAAGTTGTTAATTGCCCAATCACACGGGATCCTCCCTTGCCCAGCCTCCACCGGTCCTCAGAGTCCTGTGACCTGTTGCACTTTTTCCTTAATGAACTGCAGAGACATGGCAGTGGTGTGCTCACTAGCATGTGCTCCTGACTCCAGCTAAGCTAACATACCCACCAGGGTCAAAAACAGGAATTGTTGGAAAAACTCAGCAGGTCTGGCAGCATCTGTGAAGGAAAAAAAAATCAGAGTTAATTACTTGGGTCCGGTGACCCTTCCTCAGAACTGAGTGTTCTGGGGAAGGGTCAGCGGGCCCGAAACGTTAACTCTGACTTTTTCTTCATAGATGCTGTCAGATGTGCTGAGCTTTTCCAGTAACTTCTGTTTCTGTTTCTGATTTATAATATCTGCAGTTCTTTCAGTGTTGTGCCCACAGGGATGTCAGTATCTAAGCTGGTTGTGTGGGAGCGTGCAGGAAGCAGCCTAGCTGATCCATCCTCTGAGGGATCATGACACTTATGCCTCAGAGGTAAAGTAGGAGATATGCTGTTGGCTCTGCCCTTTGGCTGCCAAGGCTGTGCGGATACCATTTGAGTTTACAGGAGGCAAAAGAGACAGCGCCTTGCAAACAGGGAGTAGAAGTTCAAGCATGCCAAGAATAGATTCCCAGTGCCAGTAATGGGCGAGCAGCACAGCTTTAAATGTAACACTTGTATCGGAGATCCTGTGATGTACTGGTGGTGGCAGGTACTCCAACCTTCAGTGAGAGGGAGAACAGTAAGAGCAAAGAGCCATCGGTATTGGAATTTTGGGAATCATGCATGGCCTTGCAGAGACAAACCCTTCATGAAACTTACCAAAATGGTACTTGGCTAATTTCTGGTAAATTCCATCCCTCAAGCTGAACATTGTAGAGCACGTATAGAGTCCATAAATTCAATTATACAATCAAATCTCTGGGACAAACGGCACAATACACAATGTCTGCCAAAGCTTCCCCTGCCCCTTTGTTCCATGTTGTGACGATGGAGGCCTACTTAGAGTTTGAAGCACTTTGACAAGCTATATGTTCCAGGAGCTGAATGTTGGTATCAATTTTAATTTGTTGTGCCTGGAATTACAGAGACACTGAAAGCCGAAAATGTCATTGGTAGCCTTACTTTCCCATTGCAGCAGCTGACACTATTTTTAAAGTGTACAATTTTGACGACCTAAAGCGTCTCTTAATTTTAGTGCACACTTTGGGGTCCCAGGTCCCTTACTGCTATTTTAGGATGAAAATCATCAGAGTGTGCACACTGTCGCTCAGAAGTCTAAGTTGTTTCTGTTGAGTGCTGAACTTGCAGAGACGGAACCTAAGCAGGATTTCAATCTTAAAATGATCAATGTAAGGGAAAATTGTCTGCATGAATCTGATTGTTCCTTTTGAATCTATTGCAAAGATCTACTGGGTATTTTTTCAATCTATTTTTCCACATTGTTGTTCTGCTGCTTTTCATTTTTGTCACAACAAAACAGATAGTCAGTAGCTTAGTGCTGCAGGCGATCTGCTACTGCTGCCTGTTTCCCCAAGGATAGTTCATTGTGTGCTCCTAATATATAGTCACTTGGGCAATACACTGCTTATTTGCAGCTTTAAGCAGAGAATCCAAAAACGTGTGCTAGACAGCTATATTTTCACCGTAAATCCCCACTCAGGGTCTTTGCTTGCATCATTGCCAATGTGTACAAGGCCAGACAGTTATATAAGGAATATCTGAGCACAGCTACATGATGAGCTTACAGCTGAGAAATTCTGCAGGACCACGCATTTTACAGGCACTAAATGACCTCCTGTGCAGTCAGATGAAGCTCGAGTAAATCATGATGATGCAACTGATTCTAATATCAGTGTGAAAAAAGACACCAATTTAGGACAAGCATTTGAAGAGATGTACAGATGTAAATAAAGGACAGTAGACAAGGAGTTGAAGAAACCTATCTAGAAATAAGGATCAAGTAGCCTCAGGGACATACGCCCACAACCTGAGATCCTTCACAGCAGTAGGGGGTGAATGTACAGGTAGGTGTATTGCATTAAAGTACACAATAAAGCAATGCAGCAAGGAATACAACCACCTAAGCCAGAATCTGAAGCTAAAACAGAGTCGAAACAAGTTAAAATAAGGAACATAGTTGAGAAAGGAAAAATGCCAATGACAGGCCAAAAGCTTGGCAGACTTTGAGAGAAGACGTTAGGGGAAAAAAAAAATGATGCCAGAAACAGCAAAAAGATCTTTGAAAACTTCACCCTCAGGCCTATAATGTGGGAAGACTCCAAGGGGCATGGAAATATCCAAGAAGACTATGAAGCCTAGCCATAAATTAACAATACACTACAGAGGAAAAACACAGCATTGGAATAATTTATGAATAGGAAGGAAAACCCAAATACTCACCCAGGTCAGGCAGGTATGAGAGCCTGTATGGGTTGTACTTTCAATAGAGAACTTGATATGACTTCAAGCATTTGATAACATAGAATACTATGACAGATGAGAAGTTGGTGCCCCGAAAGTGGCAGTTAGAGTAGAAAAGACTGCTTTAGGCATACAATATACACGGAGGAATTGCACAACTACATCAACATGTTTGAGATACAGCAGATACAATGGCTGAAAATTCTCAAATAAGACAAAGTGAGCAAGAAACTACATAGAAGGTATTGATTAAAACATTTGATGCATATTTTAAACTCCTATAGAATTTTAGCGGTAGAATCAGCAAATCTCAGCATTTGGGAGAATCAATAGAATCTTTTTAAGTGGATTTGGAAAATCTTGCAAGTTGTTGCAGGTCTGTTACTTTGAAAGGTCAATTCGTTAGAGACTGTATAATACCTTATATATCAGTGTGAGGGATCAGAATAGAATCAAGCTTTCTTTAATAACAGGAGGTTTTAACTTTTGACCAAACAATCCAATTTGTTCCAGACAGACATCAGGGTCTAGACATTAGATTCCCTACAGTGTGGAAACAGGTCCTTCGGCCCAACAAGTCCACACCGCCTCTTGGAGCTTCCCACCCACACCCATCCTCCTATAACCCACACACCCCTGAACACTACGGGCAATTTAGCATGGTCAACCAACCTAGCCTGCACATCTTTGGACTTTAGACATGGTCAGTATGCAAGAAAACAGGAGGCTTCTTGTTGTGCAGTTGGATAGGTAGGCTCCCAGTTGCCATTGTCTCCTCCCAAAAACCTACCATCAACCCGGAAAAGCAACAAACACCATTTTCAGTCAAAGAATGTGGCTTCAAACAGAATCATAAAGCAAGAAATGTTTAGAAGGATTATCCAATCATTTTGAGTATGGCCAGTTGGAACACTTACAAAAATGCTTGAAGTTAACAGCCACTTCTTCAACACAAAGAAAAAGAAAGAAAAGGTCCTGCAAAAGGAAATTGCTGGAGAAATAGAAATCATTCAACAAGTCAAAAATTCAAGAAGTCAAAGATATAGAACAAGACACGAAGGCAACATCCTTGAGGGGGAATCAAAACAGATTCTGGACAATCAAATTAAAGGTACAAGGGTTTGAAATAGAGGTTAAACTTGACGCAGGAGCTGCAGTTTGAAAACTGGCAGGCAGATTACCATAACTGTATTCTGGGAGAGTCAATTTAGTTCACATAATACCAACGTCCGTGAGGAAAAGCCTTCAGGTGCAATACACTTAGTCAAAGAAGATTAAATGCCTGTGTAACATTGTATGTACTGAGGAATCAGAATATCTCATTGTTGGACAAAATGTCTGCATTCTTTTCGGCCTCACTGAGAGAATTGATGATGAAATATATTGGAATGAAGACGGAGGAAAACTGAATCAGCAATATCACATCGCTCTGTAAGAAGACACTGTCACCATTTGCTGGTATGCACTCAGGAAAATTCCTCATCCTGTGACTGGGAAAGCAAAATCTCCATCAAACAGCATGATTGAAACTGGGAGACAGTTAAGGACTGCAGATACGGAAAACCAGAGTTATGAAATGTGGAGCAGCACAAACACAACAGATTAGAGAGACACGTCATTGCTTTCAGCTGAAACCCTTCATCACGATTGGGGAGCAGGGAGGGGACCCTAGAAATAAATGGAAGGATGAGGGTGGGGCCAGGGAGAGACAGGTAGGATGGTAATACACGGATGCCTGTCGGGGTTATTACGATTGGTCAGTGGGAAGGATGGGGTGGATAGGTCAGTAGAAAGATGGGCAGATTAGGACAGGTTAACGGAAACGGAACATGAGATAAGAGTGGGGGGTGGAGGGATTTTGAAGTTGGTAAAGTCAATATTCAGGCCATTAACTATAAGCTTTCAAGGCAAAATATCAAGTGTTGTTCTTCCAGTTTACATTTAGCCTCACTCTGACAGTGTAGGAGGCCAAGGATAGACATGTCGCCATGAGAGTGGAAGGCGGAATTAAAATGGATGGCAACTGGAAGTTCGGGTTGGTTGATGCATGCAGAGCACAGACAGTCTGCGAACCAGCTCCTAAGTCTGTGTTTGGTCTCCCCGTTACAGAGTAGGCCACATCGGGACCAATGGATGCAATGGATCAAGTTGGATGAGGTGCAGGTGAATCTCTACCAGGTTCAGAATGATGCAGGTGAGAGGGGAGGCATAGGGGGAGGTGATGTACCTCTTGCAGTTGAGGGAAAGGCACTGTGTGTGATAGAGAAGTATGTGGGGAGTGTACAGTCAACGAGGGAGTCATAAAGTGAACAGTCTCAAGCCCAGCCCTCCTCCTTCTTTGCTCCCTGATTTGTCCTAATCTGTCCAAATCCCTACTCAACATCTACTCCACCCTTTCTACTGACCAATCACAATAACCTCTTAATTGCATCCATCTATCAGCATCCCACCTGCCTTTCCCTGGTCTCACACCCCTTTTTTCTATTTATTTCTGGGCATCCCTCCCCAGTCCTGATGAATGGTTTCGACCTGAAACAATGACTTTCCTACTCCTTGGATTCTGTCTGACCGGTTGTGTTTGCTCAGCTCCACAATGATTGAAATTGGATTCATTTTGCCAATGATAGAACTGACATAAGGTGCTCAAGGCTAGTAGCAGGGCTTGTTCCCAGGACAAATGAATAACTAAGGTTGTATGTGGATCTCACTTGCATAAACTAAGGTGTAAGAATAGAAATGTAAATTTGTCAGCTCTTGTTTGGTAAAATCATATTTATTACTTCATTCAAGCAGTATTGCTTCAATTTGGGATCACTGCTTCACTGGAGATTGCCCAAAGGGCAATAACTAAAATCCTGGAAGGGAAACACAGAGTCATCTGATATGTGGATTTTATCCCAGTGCATGGTTAAACAAACAAGGAACTCATCCAGAGGATCAGTGACATGATGTAGGCACTACAGAATGCAGGCCTGACACTGAATGATAAATATTAATTCTCTACAATAATAATTACACATTTCTAGGGCTACATTCATTTTCCT
The DNA here is from genome assembly GCF_030684315.1 of Stegostoma tigrinum. NCBI lineage: Eukaryota > Metazoa > Chordata > Chondrichthyes > Orectolobiformes > Stegostomatidae > Stegostoma > Stegostoma tigrinum. The sequence goes on along the minus strand of NC_081368.1, from coordinate 56,324,017 downwards.
TCTAAAATCAAACAAATCATTCATATTATCCATTTATACCTGAGGAGGAAAGGATTCACTTGTGAATTTCTGGCACAAAAGTGAATCAATGATGGACAGTACTTTTTAGGCATGGTTAATCAAGGAGAAAGTCAATCCCCAACTTAATCAGTCTTACTCAACTCAAAAGAAAGCTGTCTCAAGAAGACCAGCAATGATATTCAGGTCAAGGACAGATTGCAGCTTTTGTAAGAATTAAAGAGACTAATTTCAGCATTTAATCACATTATGATACAGATTATCATGGAACAGAATCCCTCCCTACAGCATGGAAACAGGCCCATTGGCCCATCCAGTTTAGACTGACCCTCAGAACATTCCACCCAAACCCATCCCCCTATAACCCAACTAACCTACTCATCCTGAACATTACAGGCAATTTAGCATGGGCGCAATCCACCTACCCTGCACATCTTTGGACTGTGGGAGGAAACCAGAGCACCTGGAAGAAACCCAGACAGGTACAGGAAGAGTGCGCAAAAACACACAGTTACCCAAGGGTGGAATTGAACCCGGGTCCCTGGCACTGTGAGACAGCAGTGCTAACCACTGCACCACCGTACCATCCATTATTCACAGTAGTGTCCACAGGTAATCTTGAGTGGCACGGTAGCTCAGTGATTAGCACTGCTGCCTCACAACAACAAAGACACAGGTTTAATTCCAGCTTTGAGTAACTCTCTGCATCAATTTTGCACTTTTCCCCGTGGGTTTCCTTGGGATGCTCTGGCTTCCTCCAACTGCTCTCACACCCCAAAGGTGTGCAGGTTCGGTGGATTGGCCATGCTAAGTTTCCCATACCGTCCAGGGATGTGCTGGTTAGATGGATTAACATTGGGAAATGCAAAGTTGCAGGGATAGGGTCTGGATGAGATGCTCTTTGAAGGGTCGGTGTTGACTTGTTGAGCTGAATGGCGTTCTTCCACTTTGCAGGGATTCTATGGAGGTTTGGTCCACAGAATTAAAAGACATCATTATTAGGTACACACTGACAGAAGAAGAAAACTGTTCTATTTTATGTCAGGGCCATTGATGGAGACCAAACAGTGGCATGTAACCATTGAGAAGGAAGGATTAGCAGTTGCATAGGGATGTGAAAGCTCCACTGATTACCTCATGGGATTGAATTTCCAGGGTAAGATAAACCACAAGCCTTTGGTAACTGTATTGAAAATGCCGAAATGTAGAACATAGAAGAAGTAGGAGTAGACCATCCAGCCTTTTGAGCCTGCTCCACCATTCAATATGGTCATGGCTAATCCTCCACCTCAGGGCCCTTAGCACCTTCTCGCCATACCCTTTGATCTATATATCCCAGACAATTACAGTTGATTCTGATATAACATGATAGTTCTGTTTACACGCGCTCTTGCATGATGAGGAAATCATATAATAACCTCAACGTTTGAAGTGATGGGGACAAAATCTTGTTATAGCCAATACAGATAGGGAAAGTTTCAGCTCTACAAATAGCATTCTATGACTCTTCACTTGCTTAAACTGATTCACTTTGAAGGAACATGCGTTATATCAGAGCCGACTGTGTATCCAACTCCTTCTTGAAAACATCCGATGTTTTGGCTTCAATTGCTTTCTATGGCAAAGAGTTCCACAGGTGCACCACTCTCTGAGCTGAGAAATTTCTCCTTACCTCAGTCCTTAATGGCCTATCCTGTACCTTTGTAATGTGACCTCTGGTTCAGGACTTCCTGGTCGTCGGGAACATTCTTCCTGCATCTGTCAAAATAAAAGTGTTAAAAGTGCCTCAATACAGACAATGGCTCAGGCTTAGGCTAATGAAGTAAGACAATGGGTATCTGTGTCCTATCTAAAGCACAAATAATGTTCGAAGCGCTCTCAATAGTGGCAATCGAACAGCCAGTAAAAAAGTGGATTTTTTCTTTTAAATGACATTGAGTCTTATTATATTAAAAGAACTACCACATTATCAGACACTGAGGGATCATTCAGATAATGTGCACAGCTCAAAAGCCAGACATGTGTATGAAAGTAAAACAACTTTGTCTGCAGGAGAGGTGGAAATATGGTCCATTATACTAAGTTCTGCAAAGATACCATAAAAAAAGGAACAAACACTTGATAATAGTGGGAGATTTATTTGTGCATGAACATAGAATGATTATACCTAAGTCAGTGCAAAGAGAAATCCTGAAGTAACTCTTTAGGGGCTTCTAAGTATAAGGAAGAACAAAGAGTACAAGAGTCAGTATGGTATGCAAAGGACATACTGAATTAACATTTCATCACATCAAGTGTATGCCATACACAGACTAGTGCTTACGTTTGGTCAAAATTACCAGAAGACATTTCTAAAGCTTAGTGATGGATTCTTCAAATTTCAAAGGGAAAACAAATTTAATCCTAGCCAACTAATATTCAAGATGGATTGAAGTGACAAGACTTTGCTCAACCACTGTAGACTCAGTCATCCAGCAGTGTAAAATATCTTTGTAATGCATCAATTCCTGCAATTGACTGCAATTTGAGAATAAAATTTGCAGGAAGTCCATATTAAAGGCAGGCTGAAGCTACGTGCTAGGATCTGCACTTCATCCTCACTTGAATAGAGAGGTGGAAAGATTGTGAAGTCACTTATGCATAAGAATCCAGGCTGTGGATTAGTTTTTAGCTACAGAGCAACACTGTTGAAACATGGCTACTCACCAATTGGTGTTTCAAGTGTTTGGCCACCAGCCAGAAAGCCCTGTAAAATTCCTGGGTAAATATTGCACAATCTGTACCATCTTAATTTGTGTGCAATATGACAAGGGGCAGGGTCACAGGCGCAACCGTTAAATGATAAATTATTGGCAAACTGATGATTACCTCCTGTCCTTAAGTTTGCAGTCACTGCTGTGAGTTCAGATATCTGAGCCCAACAAGTCAGTCCACTCAGACATCAGGTGGTAAAGGGTGGGTGTATCTCTAACATTGGCACTTTTTAGATACCCACCAAGATCGACTTCCTACACTCCCTCACCAGCCTCGACCTTTACCACTGCTCCTTGCAGACTTCCCCATCACTGATTTCCAATCAACTTTCTCAGCTCTTTCCCTCATTCAACCTTAAGGAAACTCCAGTCATCAGTGCTGCAGGAACCCACTGGTGGAACTGCTTGTAGAAATGGCCACTGCTCCCAAATGTGCCAGGCCTACAGAGCTACCTGCCAATCAGACTGGCTGGCAGCTCTCTGAAGCAGCACTGCATTAGGGACACTGCCAGCTAATTTACACAATGTGTTTTCATTTAATAAAAAAAACTGCTCCTTTAGCGCAGCCTTTAGCGTTTGTAAAAGCCTTGAACTTTATTGATTGTCTTCAAGGTTTTGCAGAATTTTTCTCTCTTCTGATGGAATTCCACTTTTCATAACTTTGATCCTCCTATTGTGACATTTTTTTCTAATTGGCCAATGGCCTTGAAATTTCACTTTCATGTAGTCTTCCTACGCTATTAGTAGTGTACTCAAAACTCTAAAATTTTCACAACGCGTCTTGTTGAGTGTTCCAGGCCCCTTTGGGTCTAAATTACAGCAATACTGAGAAATTGCAGACATCCGTTTCACAAATCAAATATCAGCTAATCTGAAATTTGAAGAAAAATGCTTCAGTTCTGATTAATTTGGATTTAGAGAGGAGTTGAAAGGCATCGCTACACATGAATACAGTTACAATTGCATTATGATTCAAAGATGAATGAGGGATATTACTTTATAACAAACAAAAATAGATGAAATGAAGAACAGAGACTGTCGAAATAATAAAGAAAAGATTTCACTTCGCTGTAATAGATTCTTACAGTGCATCCAGTTCCCACACATCACATTCTTCCTATTTAGTCTGTTTGTTTTTTTTTCTGGCATTTTACTCAAGGAGAGTTCATCCATTATTGGTATGTTCTTTGCTGTTAAACTGATCCTGTCTTTTCAAATGTTCCTTTTCAAAGGAGTTGAGCCTTCTGGAATATTCCGTGCGCAGAAGATTAAGAAATAGTATATTTGACTTGATTGGGGTAAAAACAGACAAGAAAACATCACATTTACTTACTTAAAGGTACAATATGCAATTTATTTGCTATTTAACAAAAAAAGACATTGCTGGAGAAATAGCTATACAACTGGCAGAATCAGTGGCGAGAGAGCAGAGTTAATGTTTTGAATCCTCCTGACCTTACTTCAGAATTGATAATAGCTCAGAAAAGATGGTATTTGGTCTGATGCTAAGAGGTCGGGGTTTAGGGAGTGAGCAGATAGGTAAAGAAGAAGCCCAGTGAGTGAGAAAGAAAGTTAGGTAGGTAAAAGAATGGATGATAGTAAGTCAGGGAGGAAAGAAAAGTTGATTGTAAGCATGTGAAAATGATTTGGAGTTGGCTGTGTTGAAAGCAGCCCACATTATGTGTGATTGTGAGTGCAAGACACTTAAATTCTAAACTTATTGAACTTGATATTGAGTTCCAAAGGCTGCAATGCCGACAAGCAGAAAATAAGATGCCATTTATGCTGAGCCTTGCTGGAGCATTGCAGCAGACTTGAGACAGAAACAGACTTGAGACAGTGGTGGGTTGAAGTTGCAGGCAGCTGGAAGTTTGGGGTCATTTTTGCAGACACAATGCAGGTATTCTGCAAAGCAGAGACCACATTGTGAGTAGCGAACACAGTACACTAGATTGAGTCAAGTGCAGGTCAATCTCTGCTTACCTTCAAAGGTGTACTTGGAGCTTTGGATAAATATTTTTTCTCAGTTGTTGTTGAACAGGATGGACCTTTTGGCCAATTCAGCAGAATTAACTTAAAATGAACCACTTGATGAAAGTACAATTGACAGTGCTAAAGTTGATCAGCTTTCCGAGTTGATTCATAGTTTAGCTTAATAGTTACAGTTGTTCTATTTTCCCTATTTCCAGTCAGTACATATGAGCATGTAATAAGTTCACTTAACAGTAGTTGGTGATCAGGCGTAAATTCAAGATAAGAAATCTCACTAATCTTGGCATATCTGATTTAGATTTATTTTGGGAAAAAAAGGGGCTTGCACTTTAGACAAAAAACAGAAAATGAATAATATTGGTCAATATGATACACCATTTTGTTCTTCATACAAAGTAGTCTTTGCCTTTCAACAGCTTTAAAGGAAAATATTTGTGTACAATAATTCAAATCCATTTTATTTGTTGGTTTAATGTACATATTTCCCCTTTCCCTGCTGAATTAGTGACAGCAAATATCACTTATTCTTGGGTTTCCACAGGATCAGCAAAGTTAAGTTCAAATGATAGATTCAGAGCACTTGAATTTTAAGCTTTCAAATGCAAATCTAATTATCGCCACTTACAATAAATTCTATCACTTCTCTGATGATTGTCTTGTCAATTTGACTTTGTCACTTTATCAGTTTATCAAATGCTGTCATGTAATTCTAAAGGGAACGAGGAGAACACAAAGGTACCAGCAATATTGAATCCTTATCACAAAAGTACGATCAGTGAAAATGTTGAAAACAAACCTCTGTCAAAATTGTGCATATTTCAGAAGTAAATCACACTCACACAGTACCCCAACTACGTGCTCATCCTCTACCCACCCCCAGCCCTCCCCCGCGCCCACTACCATTCGCTCGTTGCCAATTCCATTCCTACTTCAAACACTTCCGTCACTACACCATCCCATCCAAGGACATGGCCTCAACTTTTTAGTTGAGTTTTAAAACCAGACAATTCACTTTGATGTTTTGGAACATTTTAACATGTATGTCAAAATGTAACTTGAGAGTGTTCTGTTTATCACAGCAGAAGAAATGAGGAGAAAAAATAATCTGTTTAGTGACAAGACTCAGGGAAAGTAAAGAAAAATCTTCCAAAATATTGCTGTCTAGTGCTGCCTTGGGGGGTGATGCTGATATCAATAAGACATTTACAAAGGTTGAACATACTGGCAATTGTCACTTTTGCTGGGTTTTTTTCCCTTTATCATTGAGCAGATCTATTCTGACATTCAAGATATAACTGATTTGCATTTAAATGGCATCTTTTGCAACTTCAGGATGTCCCAAAGCACTTTACATTCAACAAATTACTTTTGACGTTTAGACATCATTGTAATGTGGAGAAACACAGAAGCGAAATTGCACAACGGGAAGTTCCCACGACGAGCAATGTGGTAATGGCCAGATAACCTGTTTTGTTCACGCTTTACCATGTTACAGAGATTGAAATATTGATCAAGATGCGAGGAAGAACTCCTTTGCCTTGTTGCAATACACCATTAAATCGATTACGTCTACCTGAGAGGTCAGACAAGCAGGTCTCAATTTAACATCCTTTCTGAAGGATTCTATCTCCATCAGTACACCATCATGAATCCACATATTCCCCCATCCAGACCCTTCCCCCTGAAGTGTCAGCCTACCATTGTGTCCAAGGAGCAGCACCTGAGCCCATGCCCTCTGATACCGTGCTGAGATTGAGACGAACTGAGTTACAGCTGACTTTTAACCTTCAGCCATTTGGATGAACTTTTGATTAAAGTTGCTATCCTCAGTTGAACAGAAGAGCTACTGGGTTTGTTATAGTCACCCTGTCTGTTATCTTTTACTGTGAAATCACTTTCTTGGGCATCTTGATGATAAGGTGAAGTAACTCATTTTCACTGCAGCACAACTATTAGGCGAAAAGAAATTGCATTTGGGAAGAAGTAGTGCTGTTGATCTGAAGTGCTGCATGCGGCAGATTTGATCAACAGTAAATGATGTTTGGGTGTTTGTTGTGTAGTAATGGATGGAGGAGACTGCAAAAAAGCCATGGCCATCCACATGCATTTCAACATTAAACATGGCCATAAAAGAAAACTCTTACTTCAGAAAGTTAACAAGACAGAAGCATTAAAACAAAACCCTGTCTATAAAGTTTAAAGTGCAGACAGTGCTCATATTAAGTAAATTCAGAAAGAACTGGAAATACTCAGCAGATAAGTTAAAATATGTGGACAGAAAGACCAAATTAATATTTCAGCTCAATGGCCACGTGCCAAATTTGAAATAATAACCCTATATTCAGCTCTCCACAAGGTCTACCTGACCTGTAGTGTCCATCCAACATTTCTCTGTAATTTCCAAAATCAGTGCTGTTCTGTGTTTTATTGACTATATTAAAGATGCTTCATATTAATGAATCTTGTACCGAGAAAGGGAAATCAGTAACATTATTTTTAAATGGCACACTTTTGCTCCGTTGTTATTCCAACAATCAGGTAAATACCCTACCCCAAGAAAAAAAATTGGTTCTGCTGAAAAGCCATTGATCTGAGATATTAATTCTGCCTTGCCGTCCTCCAGTAGTGCTTCACCTGCTGATTATTTTCAGCATTTTCTGTGTCTTTTTTCAGAATTTCATCATCTGTGGTAGTTTGCTTTTGAGAAGTCAATTGTTTTGGGGATGTGTTCAAGCAGAAGGATAACTTCCCTGCTTGTCTCTGTAAACAAAAAGGAATTAACCACACATTACAGCTAGTTGATCTCAAAATATGCAGACATCAAAAAATCCTGCAAATATTAGAATCAAAATATTACATTTGCATCAGGGGCTCCTTTTATTTTGCAAATGTATTATTCTTCAGTAATTTGATCAGCACATGGTTTAGCTTCTAAAAGTAGATGAGGTATTTACACATAAGTACCATAGAATCATTGAATTGTTACAATATGGAAGAATTATGCTGTTTATGCTACCTCTCTCTAAAATCAACTCAAGAAGTCTCACACTCTGCCTCTCCAAGGAGATCTGCAATGTTTTTTTCTTATCGGATAATTGTCTAGTTAACTTTTGAAAATCATATGAAATCTTCCAACTTACCATCTCAGGCAATGTATTCTACATCCTAACCATTAAAGGTGCAAAAAGATTTTATTCATGTTGCAAATGATCCCTTTGCCAATCCTCTCAGATTGGTGTCTTCCGGTGCTTGGTACTTCTGCCAGTGTGAACATTTTTTTTCTATCTACTCTACCTTGGTTTGTCATGATTTCAAATGTATTTATGAAGTCTACTCAACTTTCTCTTCTCTAAATGTGCCATTGCTTCTTCGAGGCCATGGCCCAGATTTTCTGCTGGCCAGATAATTATAATTGTGGAACATAGTTGCATATGGGGATTTTGCAGAAGCCCATCATAGCAGAGACCAAATGAACTGCCAATTAAATTAAATTTTTGCACAAGGCATCGCCAGTCCACCTAGAAAACATCTGAAAGTTTTGACTTAAATTGGACACTTTGGAGGGTTCCCATGATTCTTTTTTAAAATAGTTACTCAGCAAAAAGTTAAACAATTAAAAACATAGCTGAGCTCTTCAGCAGTTACCATACATATTTCACACACCTTCAAATACATTTCCCCAACACAACACTGCATCCCACACTAAGTGCCCCACACCCCTTCTTCCACCAGATTCAACCTCGCACCCACCACTGCTGAATCCGAGCCAGCTCAAAGCCCCAAAGCCAGACCCAACTACCCACCCCATCCAACTCAAACTGGACCCAACTTGTACAAAACCCAATTTCTTCCACTTACCCTGCCTCCCTTGAACATTGTATTCAACTTTTTGTCACCTTGCACTGTACCCACTTGGCACACTACCCTACCTATGTGCCTCCTTACTCGATTTGGTGCCCTACTTAAATGACATGTTACCCACGTGGAACCTGACCTTCTACCCATCTGGCATTTTACTCCCTTTACAACTGCAATGCTATTCAACCGGCATCTTGGAACTATCATTCCTTCTATTCCTTCTCCTTCTGTACAGGCCTTGGAACTCCATGTCTGGTAGTGACCTCCACATTTAATGTCAATGCTGTGACCTGCATTAACACACTGATCACTACACACAGAACATCACTGCAGAACACTGTGAAGCTCCTAGGGGACAGTACCCGCACCATACCACCTGACACCCTCCACCCTAGGGTCCAGCTTGGTAGGGTGTCAGTTGGTGTGAGGTTATGGCTGTCAGCTGGGAGGACACTGTCTGAAGCGTATAGTGTGCCAAAAAGATATAATGCGAGGTGCCAAGGTGGGCGGAAGAATGATGCAATGTTTAAGTACGTCAGGCTGGGCAGAAGAAATCACATTCAGTGGGAGATGTCAGGAAGGTGGTTTTCAGGTCTGGGGGTCTGGTGAGAGGGGTGATTGGGGGGGGTCACTTTGGATCCGGTGGGGGGCATGGCTATGGGACAGGTGTAAGTGATCGAGCTGGGTTCAATGTGGGGAGGAAAGTTGGGTTGGGGGCTGTGTCAGTTCAGACCCAGTGGAGGAGGGAAGCAGGAATTGGTCTGAAGCCAATGCCTGGAAATCGGGTTATATTTGACAGTTCGGGTGGTGGTGTGGAAATGCGGTCAGACTGTGGAAAGCGTGGGTCATGTCCAATGGTTGGGGGACAAGGATGGTTCAGTCTGATGGAGGGAAGATAGGGTCACAGCTCAATGGCCAGAATAGGTCTGGGGGAGTTGTACTTGAAGATATGTGAGGTAAGTAAAGGATTTATTTCATAATTACTCGTGAGTTAGTCAATAGATTTAAAAATTAACTAAACCTTTCCTGAGTAACTGCTTAATTTCAGGAAAGCCATACAAAATCTCTGATTTAAATGGTGTTCCAGTTGTAGGGGATTAGTCCAGTAAAAATATCCGATTTCTTAAGCAAATTTCTGTGGAGTGTGCTATGATGGGAATTCTGCAGGACCCCCATTTGCAACTCCAAAATATATTCACACAACAACCACCAGGCCAACAGAAATTCTGCCTCCTCTGTTTCCTGGGCTTCATCCAATTATGCAGCCATGTTACCATTTTTTCTTTAATTTTTTATTATGGACTTCAAATGCATTTCAAATGTCCATGTACATAACATCAATACTCTTTGCACCTCATCAATAAATCAATTGACTTTTTTGAATAGAATTCACATTTAACAAAATTTGCAGGCCTTGCTTAATTAACACAAGCCCACATGAGTGCTAATGTTGTCTCCGATAAAAATCATAGAATCTTATGTCACAGAAATAGATCCTTTGGTCCAACTCATGCATAGTGACAAGGTCTCCCAAACTAAATTTGTCCCATTTGCCAGTGTTTGACCTGCAACCCTCTAAATCTTAATTATTCATTATTTGCCCACATGTTATTTAAATGTTGTAACTGTATCTACTTCTACTACTTCCTCTGGCAGTTCATCCCACATACAAACCACCCTGTAGTGAAAAAAATTGCCCCTCAGGCCTCTCTTAAATCTTTCTCTTCTGACCTTAAAATTATGCCCTTGAGTTCTGAGGTCACCTACCATAGGGAAAAAGACCTTTTCTATTCACATTATCTATACTCTTCATGATTTTATAAGCCTTTGTAAGGTCACCCCTCAACATTCTACATTCCAATGAAAGAATTCCCAACCTATCCAGCCTATCTTTATTTCTCAAATCCCAAAAACATCCTTGTAAATCTTTTCCTGAAATCTTTCTAGTTTAACAAAATCCTCCCTGTAGATGGCGACCAGAAAAGTACAGAGTACTCCAAAAGTGGCCTCAACAATGTCCTGATTTGAAATCTTCATTGAAAGCATCCCCACTATTGAGGTTAAACTGATTACCATGTAGATTTAAGGAATAATGTACTTAATTACAATCCCTTTTGCACTATTACTGTGACCATGGAAAATTGAAAGATTAGTACCTCTGGAACTTCTACCCTCACTTCCCTTGAGGAATCTGATATGATTTGGTGACTTTTCAAACAAAAACCAAAAAAACTGTGGATGCTGTAAATCAGGAACAAAAACAGTTTGGAGGAAGGGTCACCGGACCCGAAATGTTAACTCTGTTTTCTCCTCCACAGATGCTGCCAGACCAGCTTTTCCAGCAACTTTGTTTTTGTTGTTGTTGGTGATTTTTCAACATTACTACTGTCAGTTTTTGAATGCTAACTCCTTGTCATTTTTTTACCCATCCAGTGTCTCACTATTCATTCTTTCACTCTGACTTTGAAAGCATCTTCTTCATTGGTAAAAACTCAAACATTTTTTATAATACCTCCGTTGTGCTCTTTGCCATTATATATGTGTCCCATTTTTGATTCTTAATTGGTCACCCACTTTTACTATTGTTTATCTATTTGCATGCTGATAAAGACATTTTTTTCGAGGTGAGTAATGTAATGAGGGGCATGGATAGGATGAATAGCCAAGGTCTTTTCCCTAGAGTGTGGGGGTCCAAAACTAGAGGTCATAGATTTAAAATGAGAGAGGAAAGATTTAAATAGGACTTTCGGGGTAACTTTTTCACACAGAGGGTGGTTCGTGTGTAGAATGAGCTGCCAGAGGAAGTGGTGGAGTCTGGTGCAATTCAAACATTTAAAAGGCAACTGAGTGAGTATATGAATAGGAAAGGTTTAGAGGGATATAGGCCAAATGTTGTCAAATGGGACGAGGTCAGTTGGAACGTCTGGTCATTGTGGACTAGTTGGGCAGAAGGGTCTGTTTCTGAGTTGCATGAATCTATGACTCTAGTATTAGCTGGCAGTCTCTTTTCGCAATAACAAAGTGTAGAGCTGGATGAACACAGCAGGCCACGCAGAATCTTAGGAGCACAAAAGCTGACGTTTTGGGCCTAGACCCTTCATCAGAAATGCAGGAGAGGAAGAGGGTTCTGAAATAAATAGGGAGAGGGAAGGAAGCGGATTGAAGATGGATAGAGGAGAAGATAGGTGGAGAGGAGACAGACAGCTTTTGTGCTCCTTGGCCTGTTGTGTTCATCCAGCTCTACACATTGTTATCTCGGATTCTCCAGCATCTGCAGTTCTTATTATCTCTGATACAGTATCTTTTCACACTTTTTTAATAGCAGTTCTATTTCTTTTTTCATTACCAACCTCAATTTTCTACATTCAATATGAGTATCATTTGGACAGTTAAACTAACATTTGTCATGGTTAACATTTCAGGTCCGGTGACCCTCAGAACAGTCCTGAAACATTAACTCTGATTTTTTAAAATTCACAGATGCTGCCGGACCTGCTGAGCTTTTCCAGCAGCTTGTTTTTGTTCCTGATTTACAGCATCCACAGTTCTTTCCATTAGCATTTATCACACATACCTATTTCTGTTTCAGCTAATTCTGTTTCATAATTAAGGGAATTCTGGCTTTTTTCATCCTATAACCCTCTTTTAAGAATATTTTGACAGTACCTGAACCTTTTGGTGCATTGGAAGCAAAGTTTAGAGTTTATTGTACTGTCCCTTACTCTGACCCCACCAACTCCTTTATTCTTTGTGTCTCTAATGCTATCCATCTCTCCTAATCTTCTGTACACCTTTTCTTTTCATTTCTGTGAGGACGTCTTTATAACTAGCACTGCAAAGTTAATTTAAACTCTCCCTAACTGCGCTAGAAAACTACTCAAAGACAATGAGTCATTACTTGTTTTGCCTGTGCAAGTCACACTTGATCCAGAATCCATCATAATAAACCAGGAATCTAAAGCTGCCCCTTCAATACCATCTCACAACTCAAACATGCATCAAGTCTAGGCTCTTCTTTCTAGACCCACTGGCTTGTGGTACTGGGAGTAGTCCAGAGATTTTTATCACTAAGGTTTTGCCTGTTTGTCTCCTTCTCAGCTCAGTAAAATCTACCTGCAGTACTTCACCCATTTTTGTACCCATGCTGTTGGTAATTATCTAGACCACTATCTCTGGATTTGTCTTCCTTATTGTGCTGTACAAACATCCAGCTAGACCCATGTCTCTTACATTCGTGAACAAACACATCATTCTTTATTCATGTCTGCAGCAACACCAATGCCTGTTTGTCCCCTCAACTACAGTTTCCTCTAACACTACAATATTTTTGATCTTACTCCATTTTATCCAGGCTGCAGAGCTACCCGTGGTGCCATGGACTTTGTTCTAAATTGTTCTGATTATTTGTTCTAATTGTTCTGATTATTGGCAGATGAATGAGACACTTTCCAGCAACTGCTGCATTAACTGTCTTCGTCTTCCTTAACTGCCTGGTAATCACATGTTCTCTCTCTGCCTGCACACCCTTAGCTGTGAGGTGTTCTTATACAGAAACATAGTATCTCCAAAATTTTCAGCCATACACATGCGCTGCAGTGACTCCAGCTGCTATTCAAATCGAGCTTAAGCTCCTCCAGCCAATGTGATTTCTTGAAAATCCTGTTCAAGGTAAAAGGAGCATTCTGGAGTTCCCACATGGAGCAAGATATGCACTCAATGGGAATAAGGTAGCTCTGCTCTTCCCTAATAATTAGATTAAGATATATTGATGACTGATGTAACAAGTTTCTCTGCAACTCACTAATCAGCATGTTCCCTTTTGCTGATGTCACTTTTTTTTCTCTCCTTATTTTCTGATTCTTAATCTGAGCCCTGGTTCTAAACTCCTTCAAGACAGCTGTTTTTACTTGCTGATCTTCAATATTATTTTCCCTTAAGCCCGCCTCTCCACAATTGATTTTGACCTTCCATCTTGCATTTACTCACTTTTCTCTCACTGATTTCTGATAGATGTCCTGTTTCCGCTTTTAGCTAATGATCTCTGATACTCTGTTCCCATCATATGCAGATTCTTTGATTTAATGTTGCTAAAGTAGCCTGGATATTTCATACATCTCTCAGGATGCTCTCTGCTATGTCTTGGACAAATAGTAGGACTCTTGCTTGAGCACTTGATCTTGGGTCTATTGTCAAGTATTTTTACCAGGAGGATGTTTTATCATTACCTGATACAACACCCTTTTGCTTTATTCCTACTGGTATCCAAAATATTTCATTCACTTATGTCAACTTAGCTTGAATGTTGCTTTCTTGGTATTTCTGATTTCAGTTATAATTGGGTTTAACACTTTTCAAAGCAGCACAAACACTGAATGAAATATAAGCTTCAACTTTCTTGGGGATTATAGAGCTTACTATTCCCCAATGGAAGTTTATTTTTCTCATTGTGGTAACTATTTTCCAGCTCTCATAGATATCTTTATTTTTGTGAGAGGTCTATATCTACTGGTGAATGATTCAAAGTCTGATATACCCTTGATATTTCTCAAGATTTTTCCTTTCTTCCAATTTTCAAATGTAAAATGTGAAGTAATCAAGATAAAACTTGAGTCCTACTCACTCACTTACCATATTGTCTTATTAATGGGCTTTACTGACAACCTTAACAAGGAAAACAATGTTGGCTCAATTTTCTTTTGCTGTGTGGTGCAAAACATATATCTTGTTAATAAGACATCAGAAAAAATGTAGATATGGAGTGAAGCTTATATGCAATGTTACTTTAAAGCTAATGTAGCAAAGATCAATTTATTATGAAAAGCCAAATCAGCTTCAAATGCACTCTGCCAGGTTGTATTATGATTTTTGCATCTGCACTGTTCTGCCACACACTTTAATCCAATTTTGTTAACAGTAGACTTAACTATGATAAGTAATGTATGGTAATGAAATAAACTGGATGAATTAAATATGTGGTAACTTAAATCTACTAAATTAACATACATGCTCTTCTGGCCCTTATTTCCTTTTTGCCAGATGAATTAGTGGTGATGTGATGTGAGATGTTGCAATCCCATAAAGTGTTACTTTTTGCTGAATTGCTTGACTTTGAAGAAGGATTTACACAATACAAATTTGTAATTGGATTATCAGGCATTATGAATCAGAATTCTAGCCTACTATCTTAAAATGTCACAAAGAAATTTGTAATCCCTCTGAAAATTCCCTTTATAAACAAAACTGTGCAGCTGCACTAAAATATGTTCAAGGAGGAACAACAGAGAGCAAAGTGACATCATTATTTGACTTTATTTTAATGAGCTTAAGACAAATGTGTGTCAGCATTGATAAAACCAAAGCTTTATTTTGCATTATTTTAGGATCAGAATGCATCTAATGCTGAATCAAAGACAGCATGCAAAAAAATGTAGCTAAGATAAAAACACAGTAAATGATTTATCAGAGTTGAGCTTCTCAAGTAAAGAATATATGCATGAAGCATTATTGTTTGGGATCTATAAAAATAGTCAATCTTCCTATTCTCTAGAGCAAAAGAAATTGTAGCAATGTTTAAAACTGCAAAGGTTAGCATTTATTCTCAATATTGCTTAACCTGCATTTCAGCTTCTTGCTTAATTCTACCTGTCTAAGGTTTATCGCTCCAATTTTAAAAGAAAAACTTGCTTGCATTTTTTTTACCTTTATTGTTGGAAGTATGCACAGAGAAAAATGATCACTGACAGTTTCAAATTTAAACTGAAAATGGATATAAAAGAAGCAACATGATTCAATGGAAGTATTTACTGGCTTAAGAAGTTATCACTTTCATGTTTTCGCTTGATTTTTACCATATCCAAAGAGTACAAAACCACTGGTGATCCATTGTGTATAATCATTTACACTGTGTTAAAATTATCCTCACCATTTGCTGAGCGCTCACTATATGAATAACAAGTGAAAATGACAATTAAAAAATAATTGGTGAACAAAGGTAAAGACATCCACATCTCGGCAGAAATCATACTTTGAAACTTGGTGGCTGCTACGAGAGATAGTAGGAACTGCAGATGCTGGAGAATCTGAGATAACAAGGTGTAGAGCTGGATGAACACAGCAGGCCAAGCAGCATCAGAGGAGCAGGAAGGCTGACGTTTCATGCCTCGACCCTTCTTCGGAGACAATATCCCACTGACTCAATTCAGCTCATACATGGTTCCCATTGCTTGTGATAACTTTTGTTCTCAAACATCATCTAGTAAGTTGAATTCAAAACAATGTGCTATTGGTATAAATGCATGTTAATAAAACAAAACTGCACTTTCAGCTTTGGAAGTAGGATTGCTCAGCTGTCAGCCGATAACATGATCATTGCTTTCCTTCAAAATGTAATGTATGTTCTAATTCTGGATTTTACTATATAATGCAAATTGATAAATTTGTTTATCACACCACAGTACATAGCTTTTTTTTTAAAAAAATTAGTATAGTTTGAATAAAACAGCATCAAAAAGCACAATGTGCCAAATTTTGTTTTACCATCCAAATAGAGAATGCAGCACATTATGAGTCCAACTTGCAAGCCTAACACCAAAACATGGAAAAACAGGGGGTCTCTAATTTACAAACATTTGACTTATGAGTGCTCATGCTTATCAATGGAATTTTTAAGTACCAACATAAGAACATTTCTTTTGCTTACAAGTATCTGTTTTTCTTTGTCCTGCATTGTGTTCTGACTTGTGTAAAATTATCTTGCAAAAGGATTCCAAAATAGAAACTGTTCACAATCTGGAGACTGTCAAGGAAATTTCAATCTGAGAGTATTTCAAAAAAGCTAACCTACAAAGTGCATTGAGATGCCCTAAGGTTGTGAAAGCAAGTATATATGTGAAGGTCTTATTTCTTTCTTAAACGTCAAGAATTTATATGTTACATGTTAATGCTCTGATCTGCACAATAAGTTTGTTTCACATGTCATTAATAGCAGAAGTAGAACATAAACTACCAAATGATTTCCTTGAAATGAAATCTCCACCATGATGGTTTCAAAACCTAGCTCCATGGTTTTCTGTAATTTTCTTTTAAATCGGTTGGTTTTCTGCAATTTTCTCTTCAGCAGTTTAAAATCATTCTGGTCTGCCACTTGGTCCCTATTATATTGATGGCAGTATTCTTGGTCTATTTTGCACAAAAACAGTTACATTGTAGGGAAGCACATTTTTCAACCTGGTAAAAGGACTTTTCACTCTAAGATATACAAAGAACTACTCATTGGCGAACTCAGTCTATGTGTTTTAGCATCCTTGCTTTAAAAGCAGGCTGCCAGAGACTTCTATCATGAGACAATATATGAGAAGCAGTCAGCAGTCTGATCCTCTGCCTTGCTCACACTTGTCGTTGTTAAATTTTAACCTCTGCTGGTCTTGCATCATATGTACTCTCTATCTAATCTTGTTCTCCCTCATCCCCATCACAGTATATTTGTTGTTGAATGTCACTGTAACTGCTCACTTGAAGAAGGTGATGACAACTTCTGTTTTTGCTCACTACTTCTATTCAGCAAAGGCCTGGATGACAATTGATTTTTCTTGGTCTGTGAAAAGAGAGTTGGGTTATTATAAGTTCAGAGGCTTTGCACACAGGCATAAAAAATACCATTTACTTCCATGCTTGCATTACACTCTGCACATTCACTGCACAATGATATTTTTACCAAAATTTGATACTCTTTTAATTTTAACATTTTCTCAATCTCTCTGCATCTTTTTCATAGTAGTTAAACTTAAATTCCAGGATCAATTACATGCTGTCAGACAGCTTCATTTAGAACATGCCAATGGGGTGTCCTGTATGATGAAAAAAAAATCCTGTTCCTTCATCACATAGGTAAGAGCCTCCCAGATTCAATCAGTGATATGGATTTTGCAATTTTGCAACAAAACTTATTTCAAATGCGCAGTATCCCCCAAAGCTAGCTTCACAAAGCCACGTCAGTTTAACTAATCCAGTGAATTCTTAACAATACACATAAAGACCCATGCTTTTTCACAGGTGATTAAACAGTCTTCTGGCATGGTCACTGAAAATGAAATTACATTATGTCATCAACACTTTCTTTTGTTGTTGCTGCCTGCTTCTAAAATCTATGGAAAAAGAGCATTTAAACCATGTAAAACAAAAATATGAAAGTATGCCCCTTATGAAACAAATGGTATCAGACCCAAATTGAACTTGTGTGCAATAAAATGAAATATCAAATATGATGGATAAAGTAAGTTTGACCATCACTTTAATTCCAAAAAGAGATTGCTAAGTGTCAAATGCTTCTTCTGTTTGTCCTACTGAGCAGATTGCCAATTCCATCACTTTGTGATATTTTCTCTGACTTGGCAAACCCATGGCCAGAAGGTGGTTTTACCATCCAGTTCGGATTAGCAAGAGGGTTATGCAAATTGGGCAGCCAAAGTAAGACTCTCCAGCATGGGCCAAAACAGCTGATTGGGGGATAAGTAAAGCCGGGGTCACAACAATAAGAAGTCACCCTCTCTCCAACATTGTTAACTCTAAAATAACAAAACAATGTCATTGACAACCAGGCCATTATTGTGGAGCGGGTCCACAGTGTTGGTATAGCTAAAATTAGGCATGTGGGTACAGTCTCCAAGCCTGTTTGGAGAGAAGCCTTTGGTAGTCTGCCACTGGGAGGCTCCTTCTAAACCACTCACTCTGAGGGGCTTGCAGGCAAACTGGAGGATTCTAATTGCCCCCTACCAATAAATCTTGAAATGACCTTAAGTGAGTATTCATCATTTGAAGATAGGCAGCTTTGCCGTGCACCTTTACACCCATCATATTACTTCTGAGAAATTGACCAGTAGCTGGATAGTGCTGGTAAAGAGGTAAGGTAGCCAGGAATATGAAATTACCATTCATCTGCCCCTAGGCTTACTCCCATTATAGACCAAAAAAAGTTAACACCAGGTTTGTGAAGGAATTTTGTTTTTTAACAAATCAAGCTCCAGAAAAGAAATGCCTCTCAATCTATAGTTGAGTCGAGGTAGTGAAATGAAATGGTGTTGAGGTATTTATTTTTTTTATATGACACAGTAACATTGAGAATGCTGCACGATAAAGTGATAGATTGTTTTATGGTGCAATACTGTTTTTTGCAGTATACTATAAAGCAATATTTGTGTGGTTTCTTGTACATTATAATTTGTTGTGCTTCATAGTACAGTATAGTTTGGTGTAATGCATGACAGTAATATTTGGTGTGATGTATTTGTACAGTATTATTCAGTGTGTATGGTACTGTGCAATTGGTATGGTGTGCGATATAATCAAACAGCATTCTTTGTGGAGCTGTGGTGCTCTGCAGTCTTGGTTCTTTCATGGAGAAAAAGGAGGTAGATATGAATGGAAAACATATTTGTAATTATAAAATGTGCTGATCTGTATGTTCTGAAGGGCAATTAATGTTTTGTAAAGCAGACATTTAAAAGTACCTAATTATATTCCAATTGTTATGCAGTGTTCTTCAAAATGGAGCAGGATTGATGATGGGCTGAATGGCCTACTCCTGCTCCTATGCCTTATGGTGCTATGGTCCAAAATAAATAGGATTTGGGATACAAGCTAGCACCCAAGTAAATAGATATGTGGACACACCCACACACACACACACACACACACACACACACACACAAACGCACAGTTTTTAATCCTGATTGAATCCCTTTCTCTGCAGTCTCAAGCTCCTGCTGTCCTTCTACCTGAAGCATTTATGAAATGATGGATTGTACTTTGAACTCATGAAGACACTGATATATAAATTAGAAACAGAATTAACCTGTTTGCTCACTTAGAGTTTTTTTTTAATTTAACCCTATAACCAGTAACTCTACATGTGTTTCAAAACAAGGCAGGCGAGAAAAAAGCTTTAGTAAGGACATTTGTGTTTTGAATACTATGAACAATCTATCATCTGATCATACAATAGTTTAATAGAAAATTTCTCTTTTGACTGTTTATGCCATTTCCTTTGAATCAATTAACTGCACCTCCATTATAAAAATAGATAAACAAATTTGTCAGGCCCTGAGAGACACACACAGCTCTCATACGGAAGACTAAACATCTGTTTTCTACGTGTTGGAACAATATACTATCTGGTGAAAACCAAGATAATATGCTTGATGACCTTTATTATGAAGTCAGGTCGGTACTTCCATATTTATTGTTAAAATTTCATAAAACCAGATCTAAACCTGAATATAAGTTAATACCTTTTGAACTAATTGATGTCAGTGTGTCTTTTGATTTGATGAGAATCAGAAATCTCTCAAACAATATTAGCTTTTAAGGTACAGGTCTAATTATGTATTCAAATTTGATATTGATTGACAGCTTTGTTTCATTTAAAAGACTTGGTTTGAGAACATTGAGAATGAGTTTATGTCAAAAGGTTGTAAATCTTTGACTTCAGCTAGCGAGTTGCAAACCTCCTGCTGTATAACTTATTTTGCAATCGACTTGTAAGTCTGACTGGGGCTGTGGCAACACTCCAATGTCTACAATGCAAATGGCTCAGACATGTGGTGTTCCATCTGTTGTATATTTTAATTAAAGACAAAACTATGTGTGAACAGTAGTCAGATGAGGCAACATTTAATCAGAGCAATCAAACCCAGATCTGATCAGTTGTGACAGTTACTGGCAGTGTTTGCAATGCTTTCAGATCATGGCTCGGATATTCTTGTCTATCACGCGTATATGATTAAAAATATCCGATGATAAAAGTATGAACTTGATTAAATTAGTTTTGATGTATTTGAAACTCATGCAACTAGAAGGGTGTGGGAAAGTATCAATCATTCCCTCTTTGTGGGCAAAGAATTACTCATTGACTCATATTATTCAGCTGGAGAGGAAAGGGCTTACAATCAATCAACATTAGCAGATCAGCTTAAAATTACTGAGTCGGAATTCTAACAAGTGCCTAAGTGCTTCAATGAGCAGCAAGCATCTTCCAGTAAGTTAACAATGCACAGCTAGTAAGCACTAATAAACCCAACAATCAAAATGTTCAAGACATTTCTCAAACTGTTTTCCATGCTTTCATGCTGAGTCCAATATGAACACTGTAAGTTTTATAAAAGAAAGTATTGAATGTGCTCCTGCAGACCTGCTGCCTGACATCCAAGAGAACAAGGGCATGATTTTTGCCATGATGGAGATCCTGTTCCCTGTGATGGAAATGACAGGTGAATACAGAAATTGTAAATCATAGAATCCCTACAGTGTGGAAACAGGCCCTTCATTGCAACAAGTCCTCTGAAGAGCATCCCTATTAGACACACGCCCCTACCCTTTCCCTGGCAACCCTGGGAAATAATGCTGTATTTCCCATGGCTAACACAACTAATCTACACATCCCTGAATACTATGGGCAATTTAGCATGACCAATCCACCCAGCCTGCACATCATTAGATTGTGGAGGAACCGGAGAACCCAACAGAAATCCACAGGCCATTGCCCAAAGATGGAATAGAACCTCAGTCCCTGGCACCTTGAGGCAACAGTACTAATCAATGAACCACCGTGCTGGCCACGTTTGAGCAGGAAGTCATGTTCCTAAACACAGCACTTCCCATTTACATGGGGGAAGGATGTACATGATTCATGTTTTGCTTATACACAGTTCACAAAGACATTGAAATTATTGGATTAAATTGGAATTTTGGCAGACCAGTGGTGTAACTCAACGTCTGGGGAGTAAACCTGGTGAAAGAGATTCTGAAATGTCAGCTTTCCTGCTCCTCGGATGCTGCTTGGTCTGCTGTGTTCATCCAGCTCTACACCTTGTTATCTCAGATTCTCCAGCATTTGTAGTTCTTACTATCTCTGAACTTGGAATAATTGTTTGGAAAGCCACGTATACCTTTTGGAGAGTTAAGTAGCATTTTAGGTCTAGCCCAACAACACCTTTTGTGGAAGATCAGATGTTGCTTTGGAATTATTAAAAATGGGCATGAATATGCACGAAATGTCCATGAACTTATTCATTCCCAATATCAGTGAAATAGTTAATAAGCCTATCAAAATTAACTGTCATTACTGTTAGAAGCAATTGTCAAGTGAATCTGTCAAATGAAACTGTCAAAGAGAGTGGTAGACCAGGCACTGAAAAGGCCTGGCCTTAAAATCTTTGGAAGTAGGAGCCTGAAGTGTTTAAATGAAAAAGAATGTTGTCTTTTTTCACTCTAATTGTTGTAAAATCAAAGTGAAGATGGGTTGTCATGAGTCAGCACTAATTTCAAACTATCCAGGTCCATGTGTGGATGTTGTGATATAGACTGGAATGCAGATATGAGAAGTTAAGGGACAGAATGGGGCATGAATTGACTTGTTTGGGACATGAGAAGAGTTGGGTGTGAGGTGGTGTGAGGGGTGGGAACTGGAGGGTAGTTTAATGCTTTTAAAAACAAGTGTTGAAGTCTCAATGTAGGTCTCCTGTTCAGCCAACTTACATACACACTGCATCCTTCTCGCCACGTCCAGGGTCACCCAACCTGGATTGAAAATCTAACATCTGGGAAGGCATTTTTAAAGTTCAGTTTACACGGCCAGAATTTCTCCCAACTCCACACTGGCAAATTTTGAATGAAAAACCGAGTCTCATTTTCTCTTTCCATTATTCCCAAAGCTGAGAGATTTTAACCTGAGCTTTACTGGGTAGTTAAGGACTGTTTCATGTTGTATACTTTGAGTGACTGTATACATTTTCTGTCTTTTTATTGCTGTTTTCTTTTGTGTGTTTTTCTGGCCACAACATAATGTTTCCTTGCTGTATTTTTGTTACGTATGTTATAGATTCAATTTGTATTTGTTTGGAGACTCACAATTGCTTATTAATTGTACTAAGCTTCTTTTGCCTATTGACATTATTTTCCAAACTCTCATCCCTTCATGAGAGCATTTTTGACTCACTGCAATATTTATCAATCATTCCTCAAGGCTTTTGTTCCAGAGCCTTAATAGAAGTCAACAGGCACTCCCCCTCAAAGCTACAATCTACATTTTGCACAATGGTGATCCCATCAGGTGTTTTATTTAACACAGTCCCCAAAAGTGCTCCCAAGCCCATAGAATATAGTTGCCACTAAGTATAGCATTTGTTGCTCATCCAGAATGCTTCTTGAGAAAAGTGGTGATTGCTTTGAAAGAATTCTGTGGAAACCACGCCTTAGAATGTTGCACCTTAGTGAATGGTTTGTATTTTACACACAGACTCAAACCTTCATGGCTGTTCCTTCATGAATGCTATACTCGATTGGTTCTCAAGGTTATCTGGCATCCATACATGCTCTGAGAGACAGCATTGTCTTGCCAGACTGCTACTGTATTGAATTTCTGGCTTGTTCTTAACTCAGAATAAGTCTTAACTCTTAACTCTTGTTCCCTGTAACACTTCAAGGTCTTTAATTTACACTGTGGTATACATTATACTGATGCAGCTAATTGTGTCACTGTCATATTTTTACTTAATTTTATGACAACGATGTGTCACTTTCTTGAACTACTATAATCCAATCTTCTTTTTTGTTCATTGGCTGTAAGTGTTGCTGTCCAGACCAGCATTTATTATCAATCCTTGATTGCCCAGGAGACAGCTATGAGTCAACCATATTTTGTTTTGGGCCTGGAGCCATGTACAGGCCAGGACATGTAAGGACAGCAGATTTCCTTCTCAAAAGGACGTTAGTGAATCCAATGAGTTTTAATCTTGGTTTAAACATAAGGACCAGAATGCAAATTGATATTTATGCATGTTAAATTGGGATATTTACCCTTTAAGAAAATAAAGTACCTTTTTGTCAAAGTGAGTTTTGCAGGCTGCAAGGTATAACTCTGGACGCAGGTGCTGATCTGGGCTGGAGTGATCTGAAGTGGAACTCATTCACAGGAATCTGCTTCTTCGACTTAGACTTGACACTGGGCACATCACACAATTTAGTGTCAAGTTGAATTTGAAAAATATTCAGTCGGGATCATTGGACCTCCCGGGTACTTTATAAAATGGAACAGTGCTCACTTAAATCTTTTGAGTCTATAAAATCTCTTGCCTGTGCTTTCAATGCACGTACACTTTATCACCCTAAACTGAGTTCTGCCTGAAAATAAACATCTACATGCAGAATTTATTTCTGGTTCTCTGTGCTGGATTCACAGTAAAGCAATAGAGACCTGAATCTGTAACTATCAAATAACAGCCTAAAAACATAGACCCTTGATGTCATGCTGACAATTTTGGAAACAATCAAAGAACACAACGGTAAAAAATTAGGAACTTAAAACTGGGGCCATACAATCAATATACATTAATTTCAAGTGCAAGCATCATGCTGCATGCATTAGATCACTACATTTATCCTTTATTCATGGGCTTCCCATTTGAAACGTCGGCAACTGATCTCTTTGTAACAGAGGCATGTGTTAACATTTAAGTATGTGAAATTTGAGTGTATGCTGTCAAATACAGTTAACAACAAAGTTATAATTAATTTATCTCTTAACTTCAACACTCCAAATCATTTCTTATTCATAGTATGCCACAATACATCCAGGTTAAAGTACATAGCGATTCATATTGTGCTGTATCAATGCATCTCCACATTTTATCCTTTGCCTCCAAGTAGCAAAAGATGATGCCTGGAGAGAGGCAGCTTCAACGTTGGTGGGGTTTGGTGTAAAAACAGCAAGGCAGGGGAGTGGGGATGGTGGCAGACGCATTGTTGATTATAAGCTGGCTCAGGATTGGTGGACTCTGTTTAAGCTATACCTTTCTACTTTTTTTTCCCTATTCTTAAAACTATTCAAAATGATGCTAGCTTCTGGCAACAGTTGAAATGTATTTCACTATATTTTAACATTATTTTCATTGTAAAATATACATGACAATAAAATCTTTCATTCATTCCTATGAATGGACAATCAACTGAATGTCTGGCTATGTCCTTCAATCCTACTTCTACCTCACAGCATCCACCATTTAAATTGATTTGACCTGTTTCGGAATAATTTCACCCATACCAGATGTGTACATAATTTTTCCTCATTTTTGGACAGTTGGAAGTTCAATATATTGTGGATTGATATAATGAAATCCAAAGAGAATTTAAGTTCAGAGAAAATTTGCTGGACATATTTTATAGGTCAAGGATCAATAATAGAGCATGCAAAACATAGTTATCAAAGAGAATTTCCTGCTCTTGTTGATGAGTGATTGGAACAGGAAAGGCAAAAAATAAAGTATAATGGTGACTGAACCTTGTCACCTTTATGCTGTCATCAGAGTTAAAGGCTGGTTGAGAAAATTTATATTTAAACTTCCTGCTCAGCACCAGTTGAAGTGTTTAAGAGGCCAATGAATTGCCATTTAACAGAGCTATCTGAATGCCACTGGGATGAACCCAACTGCAGGTGGCCAGTCTGTCATATTGGGAACACAGAACGAGAGGTCCCTCAGTTAAAGCAGCTAACCCCTCATGACAAAGAATCTTGATAAAGTCAGTGATATCAAGGAGGAGATGTGGGGAAAATTCTGTGTTCAAAAACCCGCAGAGAGCAGAACATCAGAGATGGGTCCACCAACAGGTCCAGATATTTGCAAAGAGGCTTCCCTCTGCTGTTTTTCTGACATTTGGACCTCTATGGCATCATCCAGCCAGATACCTGAACAGGAAAGGGTTTAATTCCTTCAATGTTCAATTTGTGACCACAGGCAGCAATTTCTGCAGGTGTGGGCCCACTATCTAAGGATCTAAGGTGACAAAGTGAAAGAAACCAGGTGGTACTGAGTCAAGGAAGACAGGTCTGAGAGAAACCAATAGGAGCCAGTGGTTTTTTATTCACTCGTGGAATGTAGGCAAAGCTGGCTGGCCAGTATTTATTGCCCATCCCTAGTTGACATTGAGAATGTGATGGTGAGCTTTCTTCTTGAACTGCTGTAGACCATGTTCTGTCAATAAA
The DNA here is from genome assembly GCF_030684315.1 of Stegostoma tigrinum. NCBI lineage: Eukaryota > Metazoa > Chordata > Chondrichthyes > Orectolobiformes > Stegostomatidae > Stegostoma > Stegostoma tigrinum. Next base: position 56,298,364 of record NC_081368.1, on the reverse strand, counting down.
CCCACAACGACCTTGGGGTTGGACTTTCAGAATTTTGACCCAGCAAGAGTGAATGGATGACGATATATTTCCAAGTCAGCATGGTGAGTGGCTTGGAGAGGGCCTTGTAAGTGATGGTGTTCCCAAGTATTTGCTACCCTTGCTCTTCTAAATAGAAGTGGTTGTGGGTTTAGAAGGTGCTGTCTAAGGATCTTTTGTGAAATGCTGCAGTGTATCCTGTGGATAGTGGACACTGCTGCTACTAAGTGTCAGTGAGGGATGGAGTGCGTGCTTGTGTATGTGGTGCCAGTCAAGCACACTGCTTTAAACTGGATGGTGTCATGCTTCTTGAGTGTTGTTGCAGCTACACCTATCCAGGCTAGTGAGGAGTATTCCATCACACTCCTGACTTATGCTTGTTGACAGGGTCTAGGGAGTCCGGAAGTGAGTCGATAATTGAGGATGAATGATTCTGCATTAATAATCTGAAAAACCAGACCTCAAGCCAATATTTTTCAAATTTTAAAACATCTGTAAGTTAATTCATTCCCTTGGGGCCAATAATTTACTTTCTGGTATGTTGCCCAAAGCATCAGTATAGAGTTATGCAGGATTTCATGTGTATTGGGCATATAAGATCCAAACCTCAATTATTCCTCTATGACAAAGAAATAGACATGATAAACTGTGTTGATTGACTCCTGAAACACAAACTCCTGGCTTAAGCTCCTTTATTTCAGAGTTTAGATTCTTCCCAGAGAGTGGCAGAGAATGACAGCCTTTGTGCTGGTTATACAGTTCCTCATGATGGCTACATGAGGATGTACGATGATCAAAGCACTCAATGATAGCTGAAAAGGAAAAAAACGTACAATCAAGAGCAATGTTGTCTCTAATTTGCTTTTGTTGCTCTGCAACCTTGAGGTGCATGTGCGGAAGGTGCTTCTGGAGGTGGAGGCCATTCCACAGTGCATTGATTGGCATGTGTGAACCTTCATGCAAAGGAAACAATAGACAAAAACTGTAATAGATCGCAAGGTATCACAGGACTGCCGTGCAAAGTGCTTTGTCCATGTTGACACCTCTGTGCTCAAAGCGACTTATGGTTTTTCTCTCCTTCCCTTTTTCCTGCTATACCTTGAAAGCAATTTGGCAGCTGCAGCTGACCTTGCAAAATCCTACTGACTGCCTCATCAGCTGATCTCCAATGGGTTTGGTGGATATCTTTTGGTTGTCTGGTTACTGGAAGTCTCTGCCCTGCTTGGGCACTCCTGCCCGGTTGGAATTGTAACTTCCTTGACTTGACTTGATGGGTCCATTTGGGTCCCCTGGATAAGGGGAGATGGCAGAGCACCTTTGGAGTGTAATCTCATGATAATCCCTGGATGCCCATTTCTCATTCTTCCTGCCTGGTGGTGGGAAATGTCTTCCCACTCGCCCCTTGATGGGCCGTGCACCTGGAGTAGCACTGGGGTACATCTTACTGAACGAGTAAATGAATACCTCCTCAGTTTGAAGGATGTAGTCAAGGTCCTTGGGCATATCCAACAGATACTAATTGAGATGGTGGAGTTTGCTTTCTATGGCAGCTGGCATGGAGATTGCCATGCCCTCGCAAGACAGTCTTGGCATCACAGAGAACGCAGGCAGAGTCCTCTGCCCTTAGTTCCAGACTGTCCATTATCTCGGGCACCTCTGCAAGGCATTCCACTCTTTGTCTTTTCACCTCCACCAGCTCATTAATGGCTAAGTGCAAGGGCTTATCATCCATACGGGGCTCAGCAAGGGGGTGGTATCCAGTTGTCCCCCGAATGTCCCTCTGAGCGCTGTGCAGTACAGAATATAACATGCATGCTAATCTAGCTTGTTTACTCATCAAAGTGAGTGTCTCCACTCTGGTGGAGAATAGGAGCAAAGGCCTTCATCCTCCAAGGGGTCCTAACTATTTGACATCAGCCATGAAGTTTGATGGGCTGGTAGAGAAAAGCCTGAGGTTGGGGCTTTCCACCTTCTCCCTGCTCCTGGATTAGGAGTGGGATCTGGAGGTTGCACAAAAACACAGAAGGATTTGTTTATGTGGTGATCTGCCCTCTTGCCCAAAGTTTTTAATAAGACATCTGTGCTTGATGTGCAGTTGGGTGTAGCATGTTGGAGGATTTTTCATTCCATGGCTATAGTGATCTCCACAGCACAGCTCTATTGTTTTGTTTTCCTGCTGGCTCAGTGGCCTGTTTCTTATAAGGGGTGAAGACCCTTGTGTCAACCATGCCCCTGCGCCCATCTGCTCAAACTCATTGCTCAATGTGTGTGTTTTTCATCCTGCAGAAGGGAACAAAAGGCATCAAGAGACATTTTCAGGCAACATGAACACCGTGTCTGCATTGATAGATATAAATAGTGATGTCACTTCCGAAATCCTGGGGCTGAGAATGTCCATATGTGTCACTAGTAAAAAGATTATATTGCAGAGAAAGCCAAAAGTTAAAAGACTAAGAATGAAAGATGGCTTAACATTTTCAAAGGGCTCGACACTACACGGTGTGTGTGCCTGAGATACCAGTGAGATGTTCATTCTGAGGCCACCATTTCAGGCCATGTCCTTTTCTTCTCAAAACCTTAGGTGAAAATCTATCCTGATTCACAAAATTCACAGTATTGCTACAGTGCAGAAAGAAGACATTTGGCCAATCAAGTTCTCACTGACCCTCTGAAGATAATCCTGCCCAGATCCTGAACTCCAATCAATTCCCCATAACCCCACACTTCCCACGGCTAATCCATCTAGCCTGCTCACCCTGACAACTACAGAATAATTTAGCATGGCCAATCCACCTAGCCTGCAAACCTTTGGACTGTGGGAGGAAACCAGAGCACCCGGATGAAACCCACACAGACACGGGGAGAATGTGCAAACTCCAGTGGGATGACGTCTACCTTCCTTTATCAGTGAAGCAAAGTTAATGACCTGACATTGCATAAACTGCTGAGTTTTGTCATTCTGTGGATGTTTAAAGTGTGAGCAATGGCAGATGTGCGACAGTACCATGGCCATGACAGCAATGCTACATTAGTAGCTGCAATGAGGTAACAGACTTTGATTGCAAATGAGGCACCTGGTAGAGATGACTGGCATCCAGTCCTGTGGGTAGCAGTGCTCCGCAGTGACAATTTCACAATGTTAACCTACAACAGGATTTCTAAAGGGAAAATTGCTTTTAAATACTTTACTGACTTTTTTTTAAGCAAGAGGAGAGGTTGATGACATTTACAATGCTACAGATCTTGTGAGATAAGGTACAGCTCATGAAATAAAGGGAAAAGTAGCAACAGCATGGATACAAAATTGACTGAGACATTGGAAACAGAGAGTACTGGACAATGAATATTTTCTGGCTGGGAGAAGGTTTATTGTTTCTCAGTACCCTTGTTTTTCTTGATACATATTCGCGATCTTGATTTGGTGTGCAGAGGATAATTTTAAAGTTTTCAAATGATACTCAGAAGCATTGTAAACTGTGAGGAGGACAGTGTGCAAGTTCAAAAGGACATTGCTAATTTGTTGGAATAGGCAGGTATATTGCAGCTGTGATGCATTTTAGTAGAAAGAAAGAACATGAACACATACTTTAACATAAAGGTAGAGTTCTTAATGGAGGAGTTGGGGGGGGGAGGGGTGCAGGAGCAAAGGTCCTGAATATATATGTGCACAAATCAATGAAGGTGTCAGGACAGGTCAAGAGAGTAGTTCGTAAATTAGCTTTATTAATAAAGCTATAGAGTATAAGGGCAAAGATGCTGATCTTTGTGTAATAGACTTGTTAAACCTCAGCTGGAATATTGCCTGGGTACCACACTACAGTAAGGATTTGAATGCATTGGAGAGACTGCAGAAGAAATTTACATGTTTCCAGGGATGAGAAGCTTCAGTTATGAGGATAGATTGGAACTGTTCTTCACACAAGAAAGATTTGACAGAAGTTTTCAAAAATGTGAAGGGTTTGTACAGAGTTGATCGGGAAAAATTGTGCTTGCTTGGAAAAAAATATCAAGAATGAGAGGGCACAGATTTGATATGTTTTGCAAAAAATACAAATGTGAGCTGGAAAATAAAAAAAATGACATTTATCACACAGCTTGTATTTCAGTTATAGAATGCAGTGCCTGGAGTATGGTGGATATTTTCTGATCAACCTGTATCAATCTTTGTCAGAGATAATGGGAACTGCAGATGCTGGAGAATCCAAGATAACAAAGTGTGAAGCTGGATGAACACAGCAGGCCAAGCAGCAAGTCAGGAGCACAAAAGCTGACATTTCGGGGCTAGACTCTGATGAAGAGTCTAGGCCCGAAACATCAGCTTTTGTGCTCCTGAGATGCTGCTTGGCCTGCTGTGTTCATCCAGCTTCACACTTTGTTATCTTGTATCTATCCTGTTTTCAGTTTTTCATTGTCCACAACTACCACTGACATTATGGTGGCATTATACTGAGATGGTGGACACCATTCTCCAAGCTTTTCTAAAACTGTACAAGCCCCTCTTCAGAAATATCTATTTTACATTAAAAAAATGAATGGTCAAAAGAACTGGATTCAGAAACCTGAGCAAGCAGGATTTCTAAATTTGACTTCAAAATCCACACAAAGTCTAACTAACAAAAGAAAGGAAAACTCTTCCTGTCTGCAACACCGTATATTCACACACAAGGTCCACAACAACAAGTGGAGCAGCAGACACTGCACTTCTGCAGCAAGACAGAACTAGCAAAACTTCTTTTTTGCTAACATGGCCTTCTTCATGTGCAACATCCATTATGTTGAAAGTTGTTGCAATCACATGATGAGGGAGAATTGATTCTCTTCTTTTCAACCTGTATGTCTTTTTTTAGTGTAAAGTCAAATGTCTTTCCAATTAAAATGTGGTTAACTAATTTCTATCACAGCAGGAAGGAGCTATTTAACATTGTTTTCTTGAATGTACGTATCATGTTATTAACTCCTAACTCAAAAAAATTTTTAAAACTGCAATATCAAGCATACACATGCACAACATTAAAAAGGAACAATGCCCAATAGAAAATGAAGATGTATAGAATACACAGTTTAAAGTACTTAGTTTGTCCATGAGGCGCAAGGGAGAGGTGATAGTAAAATATAGTGTAGTGATGCTTTCACTGGGCTGGTAATCCAGAATGCCAGGCTAATGCTTTGGTGACATGTGTAATAATAATCTGGAATTAAAAAGATATTGTCATGGTGATCATTTAACTGTTGATGTAAAACTATGGTTCACATTGTCCCTTAAGGAAGGAAATCTGATCTGGCCTATTGATCCAGAGAAACATGATTGACTTTTATCAATTCTCTAGGTGTCAAGGGATGGGCAATAAGTGCTACCAATCCCTACATCCTATCACTGAATTAAATGAAAAGTTTTAACCTGAGAGCAATTGTTTAATTGATGCTTTAAATCATAAGACCATAAGACCATAAAACATGCGAGTGGAAGTAAGGCCATTTGGCCCATCAAGTCCACTCCACCATTTAAATCATGGCTGATGGGCATTTCACGCCACTTCCCGGCACTCTCCCCGTAGCCCTTGATTCCTGTGGAGATCAAGAATTTGTCGATCTCTGCCTTGAAGGCATCCAACGTCCTGGCCTCTACTGCACTCTGTGGCAATGAATTCCAAAAGCCCACCACTCTTTAGCTGAAGAAATGTCATCTCATTTCAGTTTTAAATTTCCCCCCTCTAATTTTAAGGCTGCGCCCATGGGTCCTAGTCTCCCCGCCTAATGGAAACAACTTCCTAGCATCCACCCCTTCCAAACCATACATTATCTTGTAAGTTTCTATTAGATTTCCCCTCAACCTTCTAAACTCTAATGAGTACAATCCCAGGATCCTTAGCCGTTCATCACACGTTAAACCTACCATTCTAGGGATCATCCGTGTGAATCTCCGCTGGACACGCTCCAGGGCTAGTATGTCCTTCCTGAGGTGTGGGGCCCAAAATTGGACACAGTGTTCTAAATGGGGCCTAACTAGAGCCTCATAAAGCCTCAGAAGCACATCGCTGCTTTTATATTCCAACCCTCTTGAGATAAACGACAACATTACATTCGCTTTCTTAATTACGGACTCTACCTGCAAGTTAACCTTTAGAGAATCCTGAACCAACACTCCCAGATCCCTTTGCACTTCTGATTTGCAAATTTTCTCACCGTTTAGAAAATAGTCCATGCCTGTATTCTTTTTTCCAAAGTGCAAAACCTCACATTTACTCACATTGAATTTCATCAGCCATTTCCTGGACCATTCTCCTAAACTGTTTAAATCTTACTGCAGTTTACCCAGCTCCTCAATGCTACCTGCCTGTCCACCTATTTTTGTATCATTGGCAAACTTCGCCAGAATGCCCCCAGTCCCTTCATCCAGATCATTAATATATAAGGTGAGCAGCTGTGGCCCCAACACTGAACCCTGCAGGACACCACTCATCACCAGTTGCCATTCCAAAAAAGAGCCTTTTATCCCAACTCTCTGCCTTCTGTCAGACAACCAATCCTCAATCCAAGCCAGTAGCTCACCTCGAACATCATGGGTCCTCACCTTGCTCAGCAGCCTCCCGTGAGGCACTGTATCAAAGGCCTTTTGGAACTCTAGATAGATAACATCTACTGGGTTTCACTGGCCTAACATACTTGTTACCTCTTCAAAGAATTCTAACAGGTTTGTCAGGCACGACCTCCCCTTACTCAAACCATGCTGACTTGTTTTAATCTGACCCTGCACTTCCAGGAATTTAGAAATCTCATCCTTGACAATGGATTCTAGAATTTTACCAACTACCGAGGTTAGGCTAATCAGCCTATAATTTTCCTTCTTTTGCCTTGATCCTTTCTTAAACAAAGGAGTTACAACAGCAATTTTCCAATCATCTGGGACTTTCCCTGACTCCAGTGAGTTTTGAAAGATCACGACCAAAGCCTCCGCTATTTCCTCAGCCACCTCCCTCAGAACTCTAGGATGTAGCCCATCGGGGCCAGGAGATTTATCAATTTTTAGACCCTTTAGCTTTTCTAGCACTTCTTCTTTTCTAATGCCTACCATACTCAACTCTGCTCCCTGGCTCTCCCTAATTGTTGGCATACTACTCATGTCTTCCACTGTGAAGACTGACGCAAAGTCATCATCAGCCCTAGCAAATATTTGAGCTGTCCTTTGGGTTCTTGGTGTGCTGACTTTCTTCTTATCATCTTGTCACTGGCTGCCTTTCCTCCTTAAAAGATTGAAACAGAGCTTTCTCCATTACAGTTCTGCAGTCAAAAAACATACATTGCCTCCTCTCTCTTCACTGCAGCTCCTTGAAGTACAAGCTGGGTTTTTGTATTGTTTCTAGAAGTTAAAAGTTTTATTAGCATTTGCTAAGTGGGGTCCCATGTCCAATATGTGAAAATCTCCATAAAGACATAAATCAGAATAGAAGATGAGAGCCTTTTCAAACCTTATTGGTTTGACTAGTTTCAGAGCCTTTTTGATAAAATGTTAATCACAGTTTCAGACTAGTTAAAATTTACTGTACGTTGGTTTCACGACACTTGGCAAATCTGTGTAGTCAAACAATTACTGTGACTATTTAAAGTCAATATTTTTGCCCTTTAAAGAAAAATCAGTCTGAGAGAGTGTCAGGTATTAAAATCAGATGATGGAATTTGTAAATAATAGCCCATACTTATTACATCATGACAAAGTACAAAAATATCTAATGTAATAGGAATTAACAGTGATATGCACCAAAGAATATCAGAATAAGCAAAAGAACGGTATTGATAAAATAGAGAGATATTGGAAATTTGCCTATATTTGACCAAATATCAGGGTAGGTTTATTTCTTTGCTCCCTAGGCAGTGACTTTTGTATATATACGAGGCTCATTGAAAAACTTACTTGGTTTCCAACCCACTTTGTTTATTTGAATAGATTTCAGGCAGCTTCCTTAAAGGATAGTTCATCTGTTTAAGCAGATGACAAACTAGAAGATGAAGAGAAAACTCTACCTCATTGTATTTCACTGATTTAATCTGAGTTGATTCGATTCAGGCACTGCTGATTAATTCTAAATGAAGTTGGTGGAGTATTAGAACGAATTGCATATAGGTATTCCCAGAACCTTGTCCTGAAGTTTTTGATGTTAAATTTATGAAGTTAAAGGATGGTGAAGGCAGGATTCTAAGCTTTTTGTGCTGTCCAATCTAGGCTGTAGTCTCAGATATATGTGTCTATGTCTGTTGACAGCTGCCAGCTGTCTATGCACATGTATTTAAATTTACACTACTCTAAATGGCCTTCAGGCCAGCCTATCATTTCTTGCAGTTGTTGCAGCTTCTGATGATTTTGATATCCTGACTACATGTGTATTTTTTTTTAGTATAATTCCATGTATTTTCTCATATGTTTTTCTGGCTGACCCTGGATGCAAAGTGGCTGTAAGTGTCTTGGCTCAAGGCCACTGGGAATTACATGAAAATAGAATGGCATTAATAAATGTTATAACCATTCCATCACCCTTCTTCCTGGTACATGTTTAAAGTCAACCTCTTACCTCTCCACTGAGAGGATTCCAAGAGCGGGAAAAGTATTGCCACCATTTTGCTCATTTGTTGATTACTCATCATGAAGCCAGTCGTGAGCAGCTTCGTATTCCCAATGGCATTCATTACTGTTTTTCCTGCATCACAGAGAAGATGGTGGGTTAACTGTATGATATTCCCCAGTCTTCCACAAGAATTCTGATTCCACCAAATCACAAGGTCCTGGGTTTTACAGCCCCCCCACCACCCCCCCCCCCCCCCCACCCCCTGCCACCTCACCACCACCCCCACATGTTTTGAACAGGGCTGAGAATATGAAAATTAGGTCAGTGGCTCTTCAAGATGCCATATTCCCACTCAACATCAGCCCATTCACCTTAAAACAGGGCTGGTCAAGGCAACTACTAAACCATGTTCTGTTAGCCCTGTTGAAACCCAGAAGTGACAGATTGTTACTGACTTAAAGTTTTCAATCTGCATCCATTGCCATAAAATGTTGGAAGAGTAAAAAGGCCATCTTTTGACAACAGTGGAAAAAAGGCAGAAAAATGAAAAAAAAAAGTGGCTCATCACTTGTGGTGTGCCCTTGACACACCATGGCGCTGCACCCCCCAAGATGATACTCTCACCTATGTGGCCCTACCTGGCCACCAAAACATAGACCTCCATCTCTCTTTCCTCTGCCTAAAGTACCTGCCACCTTCTTGCCAAAAGGCTCAGAACTTCTTAGTATCTGGGATCTACCCTTGATCTCTGTGTGATCCCACAACTAGCTTCTGTTGCTGCAGGAGATTCCTGCAGCTGTTAGCCAACCAGATTGGCCAGATTTTCCTAAGGACAGGGTTTCGTCCCACTAAAGATCAGAAGTTCAACCTTCACCTCATCATGCTGCTTAGAAGGTGTTGTAGCTGCAGGGTGGCCTTGTGTAAAGTCAATCAGTTAGGCCTCTCCTCAGGGATAGGGTACAAGCAGTACACACCTCAAAATTCAGCCCATTCTCAGCTTCCCATATATCACTCCTTTTTTTCCTCTTATTCACTACAATAAAGTACGTCCATGAGATCAGTTTCATGAAGAAGATCAAACTGCCCTTGTTTTTATGGTCACTAATGAGCTTATCAACCTGGTTTTCTCTCCAATTAAGATCATGCTAATGCATTAGACGTAATGTTTATATCGAATAGATTAATTATTTACATTGTAATTCTGACAATGTCAACCACATTCAAAGCAGTATACAACATTCAAGAATTGACTACCAGGTCGATTGTGGAAATAGGATACATTTTGATTAACAAGTCAGAAGTCAAATTGATCATGTCTTATCATTGAAGGCATTGAATGCAATATAAACAGTATTACCTGCCACTCTGAATAAAGGAAAAAATCTGTTTCTTGTGGAGTCACTCCTTTAGTCACTACAATGAGTTTTGCTATAGCTTCCCCTCAGCCCCAACTGCATAGCATTACAGCAATCCTCACACTCTAATATCACAGCTTGCACATATTGCTGGTTATTCAACCTTAATAGCTACATCGCCCAAACACATTGCATCACATTCACTGGCATATTTCACTCCATCTTATGGGACAAATTTGTGCATAACTGTTGGTAGCAGCAACTTACATCCTTCGGAATGGTCATGACTGAGGCCGTAGCCAGCAGTGAAGCTGAATCCTGAAAAGCGATGGTATCCTTGTATGATTATCCATCAATGCATCAACCTGTTTTGATGTACAATCTTCAAATAGTTTAAGCATTTCACTATTTACCACTTCCCTCATGACAATTCTACCCTTGTGCCTTCCTCTTTTCCGCGGCCATAGAACTGCAAACGGCCAGGCTATGGTAGAAGGAAAAGTGAAAGGAGAGCAAGAAGACATTGATGATAAAGAAACATCTTCACTCACTTTTATCGTTGCAGTCACCACCTCAGATCCTGTGCTCCAAGGGGAATTCGAGATTGGCATCAGCTCAAGATTTCTGCAGTAACAGAACTGAGCACTTTAATGGGATAGCATGCAGACAAAGGCTGAGAGGAATGCACATTTAAATCTTTGGTGGATTTACACAGATTTTCCATCAACTTGGCAAAGTGATTGTGCAGAACTGGGAGTCCGTTGGTTCCAGAGTGAATGCCATGTACAATGAAAACACTGATACAGGCAGCATGATTCAGCACTGAATGGGAAAAAAAATCACAATTTCCAGTGCCAGACAAACAGACATCATTCACCTGGATCTTGCAGTGAAAGCTCAGACAGAAACATTGTCAACTGCCATATAAGCTCAGGTTACTTCTATCATGCCCCTTGATAGTAGAGCTCACAGCAATCCAACAATCTGTCCCTTGAAACGTTGCTAGGATTGCTGAATTGCCCTCCTTAGAAAGTAGCAGTGAAGTACTTGTCCTTTTTCCACCTCTGGACAAAGATGTCATAGCCCCACCATTGTCATAGCCCCACCATTGTTGCCCCACTGTTGACCTCATTGCAACACCTTATTCGACAATTGCAGGCTACTGCTGCCTGTGCTGAGCTGGTCATGTGTAAAGTCAGTTGGTGGGTTTGGCTTCTGCGATAGGATACAAGCAGTACGCACTGAGCTGCTCAATGTGAGGTCAGAACTGCTTGAGATCATGTTGGAAGTGCAATTATATTTAATAAATATTGTTGATATTCACTGACATAGGCAGAGTCACTTTTTCAGCCGACCCAAGGAAACCTAACCAGATAAATAGAAAGCGGGACATAACACCAGCGCTTCGTTGGAGGCTCACTGATGATGTTACCTAGAATGGTGACAAATTGTCTGAAAACTAACCTTCCAGCTCAGCGAGCAAACTCACATCCAGAACCTTGGAAGAATGAAAGACTGGTAGATCCCTGCAGGACTTCCAAGCTTATCCTTTGATCCTGAGCCTAACTGTTCAAGTGCTGCGATATAGATTGATCTGAGACAGTCAGTTGTGGCCAGTTTCAGAGATTAAGTTGCATTATGGGTTTGGGAGTGGAAATTCATCATCAAAGAGAAACAGCCTTCCAGATGAATTCTGACAGCTCTGATAAATCTCCTTTGGACAAGTCCCTGGGAATATTACTAGGTTATTTGCAAGCAAATATTAAGGAAGATGTGTTAACATCTTTTTGCAGGGTAAAAAATAATGATGAATAATGTTTGGGTGATTTGATTTGGGGAACTGATTTACGTTATATAGATTGAACTAAAGAGATACTGGCATTCACTTTTTACATTATACTTCTTCCAGTGAATGCATTGCATTCACCATATCCCATTTAATTAGTCTAATTGCCATAGGCAATTTGATTGATATGTAACCTTGCTGCAATGAAGCAAACAACAGTACTAGAATTGTTCAAATCTTCAACAATGTAGTTTTACGAATCGGTACAAATGGGATCTGGCTAATATTGATCACCAGGAAGACGTCTTCAGTTGTGATATATCAAAAGAACAGTTGAATTAGCAGGAGATTGGTTGAGAATTGTATGATTCTTGCAATAAACACTTTGGGGATTAGACTTATTAACTGTTACAGTAGATTTATGTTTCAACCCCTTTAACATTTATTCATATTGCTTGAAGGCATAAATTGATCCCTCCTCCTGGGCAAACACCTTAAATTGTCTTTCTTGACAATCTATTAAATAAAATGCAACTAAATGTTAAACTACATTCAGTAATTTCAGAATTATTCCACCAAGAGACTTTTCTTGGTCTCAATTAATGCAAATGCAACACAGAGGTGATGTGTGATGGAAAGTGCATAGTTACCTTCAAAGTTAATAAGCAGAGGAAAGAGATCACTACTGGGAACATAGATTCATCTGCTGTCAAATTTATTTATTGTGCAACCTCATGTTTTCTTTATTTTTTTTCTCCCAACATGTATCTATAGTTAGTCAATTTCGAGTCAAAATCAATCTGTAAATTCTCTCAATTGATACCATTTTCAAAATATTCATTGTCATACAACCATAGATAACAGAGGAGGCAACTTGGTTAGTCATGATTTTGCCTTAAAAAAAAGCCTATCTGGCTATCCACACCCTTGTATTTCCCCAAAAAATTGCATTATCTTTCATGAAATGTAACAATAATCACAGAAAAAAAAATGTAAAGTTAGTCACAATAAGACTATTTCTCATGTATTACAATGATAGGTATAAATAATAGTAGGTATCTAAATGGAATTTATTTAGAGTTAAATTTTTGCAGCTTTTAAAATTTTTTTCTACAAGAGAGTGTGTCTGTGCCATTGTAATGATCTTGAAAATTTTTTTTGCTCTTTATCAGGGCCAAATTGGTCAATTCTAAAGCAAAAGATTTTAGGCATTATGATTTATACCCAAAATCATTTGTGTTCAAGTTTTAGTTCTTCGCACCCTTACTGTAATATCAGCCAGATCAGGCACACAGCTCTGAAAATAACCCGCTAATACAAAACAATCTTCACCCAAGGTCAAAATTGTGAGCTTCTACCAATTGGATAAGTGTAAGTCTCTAGTTGAGTAATTAGACATCAGCAGAATGTTTGATGATGCTGCTGTAAAGTCATGTAGTGATGGGTTAGTGTCTCACGATTATTTAGGGAGAACTGGGACAGACCAGAAGGTCGACCAATGTTTAAGAGAATGTGAGTATTGACAAAGCAGTAAGTAAAGAATTCTAAAAAAAAAGTACTTGGACTCAAGAAGCAGAAGTTCAGAGATTACTTACAGTTCCTTCTTACGCATTGGTAAAAGCTCTAAAATTGTACTAATTTTCTTCAGTTTTAATACCAATGGGCACATTTTAAAGCTTTCAATATCTGTAAATCTGTAATTTGCCAAGGAATGGTACATTACAGAGCAATAGAAGTTGTAAGTGTTTTAGAATAGTTTTTGAAATCATTTTAATTGATCTTAAATTGAGTTGCAGACAAAGATTACACATTTAATGTATTGCTTTATGACAAACCTAGATAAGTAAATCAGGTTGACATTCTTAACATGCATTAACAAGCATTATCTAACAGTGAGAAATGAAAATAAACAATTACTTTAATATGATGTTGCCCAATTGCACTGGTACATGGTAGATTTTACATTTGCACTCATATGAATTGTTTTTCTTGACACTTGATACTTGATACCAGATACTTGAAATGTAACTGAGCCAATTTCAAACACATTTTGGACAATTACTTGTTTGTGGCAAAAGTGAAAATGCTTTCCTCGTAAACTGAAAATATCCCATTTCAACATAAGAATCAGAGAAGAGGACCCTGTAGAAATATTGAAAGGAGAAAAATAAATGCCAAAGATTATTGCCCATGAGAAGGCGATGACTGCCTTCTTGAGCAACTTCAGACTATGTGGGTTGATATACCCGCCATGCTGTTTGAAAGGGTGTCCCTGGGTTTGGACCAAGAAAAAAAATGAGAGGATAACATATTCTCAGGTCAGGATGATTTGTATCTTGAGTGAAACTTGAGGGTAGTGGTTTTACCATCCATCTCTTGCCTTGGCTTTTTAGGTGTTTGATGTTTCACATTCATGCTCCTGCGCACCAGTGATGAAAAGAGTGATTTTTTTAAGGTGATAAGTGGAGTGCTGATAAGTGCTCCTTAGATGCTGCTTGGCCTGCTGTGTTCATTCAGCTCCACACTTTGTTATCTTGGATTCTCCAGCATCTGCAGTTCCCATTATATCTGCTGATAAGTAAACATGATTGTCTTAGACAGTCTGAATCTTTTGACCATTGTTAAAGCTTCCCTGATCCATCACAATCTTGCCTTGTGCACTTAATTTGTGGACAGCCCAGTGAAATCCCAGCTCCTGACTTTCTCTTGCTGCCATAGTATTTACTAATTCAGTTGCTACCAGTCACTGGTAACCTCCAGGATATTGATATAGTGAGGGATTCTGTGATATTTGCGTCATTGATCGTCAAGGCAAGATGGTTTGATTTTCTCTTATTGAAGGTGGTCATTGACCTGTAATGTTTGACATCAATATGACTTGCTAATTACCAGCTTAAGCTTGAAAGCTATACAGATTGTGTTGAAATAAGGATGGACTGCTTTAGCATTTGAAGAGTTGCTAATGACGCTAAACAATGTGTAATCTTACTAATCAACTTGCAAATTATAAAAGACGTGAGTCATATGTGCATGTGTATGGGTGTTTAAAATGATCAAAAATTAACACAAGTAAGTATGAGCATTCAAAATGGGACATATTACAAATGTAGAGTAAATGGAAGGAAGATGTTGTGACCATCTCAATCACAAAGGGCAAAATATTTTACAAACTCATGAGACTAAAGACAGTTAAATCACTAGGGCCTGATGACCGGTGTCCAAGGGTTTTAATGGAAGTGGCTGCAGATAAAGCATTGGCCAAAGTTTTCTGGAAGTCATTAGATTCTGGGTGGATTCCATGGAATTGGCAAACTGCTAATGAGATGTCCATGTTCAAGGAGGGAGACAGAAAGCAGGAAATTATAAGCCTGTTAGCCCAAAATCTTCATTGGCAAAATGTTAAGAGTGCATTATCAAGGAAGAAATAGTAGGGCATTTATGTTGAATGTAATCAAACAGAGTGAACATTGCTTCATGAAAGGGATATCATGTTTAACAAAGCTGCTAGAGTTATTTAAAGGTGTGGCAAGCAGAGTTCATGAAAGGGGACCACAAGATGCTGTGTATTTCCAGAAGGTATTTGACAAGTTGTCATGGTTATTGCGCAAGACAGCTGATTTACAGTATTGTGGGTAATGTGTTAGCTTGGATTAAGGATCAATTAACATGTAGAAGGCAGAAAGCCAGGATTCTTTTCATATTGGAAAGATGAAACCAACAGTGTGCCACAAGAATCAATCCCCGGCCTCAATTATTTGGCTTTGATGTTGATAACTTGGAGGATGGGACAGGGTGTACTGTATCAAATTTGCTAAGGATATAAAGGGTGGGAGAACATGTTGCCGTGAAGATATATGGAATCTGCAAGGGTATACAGACAGGTTGAATGAGAGGGCAAAAATAACTTGGCAGATGGAATATAACATTGGAACGAGAGAGGTCATGTACATTGCTTGTACAAAATTATCAAAAGGCAGACTATTACTTAAATGCAGAAATTCTAAAAAGAGTGCATTACAGAAGAATCTGGGTGTTTGTGTGGATGGAAAAAAAACCTTTAAAATGCAGGTACAACAAATACAGAAGAAGGCAAAATGAATTTTGACCTTTATTGCTATGGGGTTGGAATTTCAAAGCAGTGAAGTCATATTACAACTGTCCTGGGTGTCGATGAGGTCACAGCTGATCCCCATATTCAATAAATTGGCATTAGAGGAACTTCAAAAGAGTATTCTAGACTGATTCCTCGGATGATGGGATTAAATTGTCAGGAATGACTAAACAGGTTAGACTTTTATTTGTTCAAGTT
Source organism: Stegostoma tigrinum (assembly GCF_030684315.1). Lineage (NCBI taxonomy): Eukaryota > Metazoa > Chordata > Chondrichthyes > Orectolobiformes > Stegostomatidae > Stegostoma > Stegostoma tigrinum. Next base: position 56,282,338 of record NC_081368.1, on the reverse strand, counting down.
AGAAGAATGAGGGGTGATGCTGTTGAAAGATAAAAGGTTCTGAGGGAGTTTATTGAGGGTAGCTATTGAAAAGATTTTTCCACAACTGTAGGAAATCTCAAACTCGCAAAATATTTTCAGAATAAAGGGACACTGATTTAAAACTGGGATGGAAAGGAATTTCTTCTCTAGGGGGCTAGCGAATGTTTGAAATTCTCTACCTCAGGAAGTTGTGGAGGCTAGAACACTGAAAGTTTGTAAGGATCACAGAGAAAGCTGCCGTAGTCTTGCCAGACCACAGGTCACTTCTCTCATTAGAGAGAGACAACTACTAGTGGCTTAACCAAGACGAGGGGAGAAGTTGAGAAGGTAACTTTTATTGTAACCTCAGTTGGAAAGGGATTTGAACTCATACTGTTGGCCTCACTTCAGCATTGCACACCAGCCGTCCAGCTAATCAAACCAAACTGTCCCTCTGAAAGTACGAAAAGTAAAGGTAGATAGATATTTGAAATATTAAGGAGTTGTTATCCTATGAGGCACACAAAAGGAGTTGAGGGCTATTATGAGGTACAATAGTTTGTGGGCTTTGAACTGTGGTGAGAATAGTTTATGCTTAAAAGTTCCTGATTGTTTGTGCAGTTTATTCTGATTCTGAGTGAATTGTTTCAAAGAAACCAGTAAAACTGAGTCGAAATTCTAGCACACGGTCTGTGTATTTAAACTTCTCCCTGAGCCTTCCCCAAAGGCTGTTTGAAGATTTAGATCAAAATGTTATGGCTATCTGGAGATTAGCTGTAAATTAGAGTGCTTTATACTTCAGATTACAAGAATTTGTGGTAACTGTTAGTTTGTTATGTTGCATTCTTATCAGCCTTAAACACAATAATTGACTCACAATAATTGGACAATCTGTAGACTAGCATCATTTGAGCACTATAACTTTGGCAGAAGAACATAAGTAGGTCACTTCACTATGTTGATGTTATGGTGTCCAGTTGGAAGGACACTGCACAGACTAATTAATATGCTTCCTGAATGCTTTGATTCTTTTCCTCTTGAACAGAAATTCCTAATGTTCAAAACAGAAAAGTCAAAGCTAAAGCTGCCAAGAATCTTAAAGGTTAAAATGGATAGATGTGAAACTTTTGGAAGCATAAGTAGCAGAACTAACAGTCAATATTTTATTCACCAACAGCTGGCATTGAATTCCTGGCTGCCGACTCCACACTGGGAGGGTTGTTCCATATTAAATGAAGAAGTTAAGACATTTTAAAGATATGGCACAAAGAAGGGTCTTGAACTATATTTATTTGTTTATATTCAATTCAAGTCTTCAGCTCTTATTTTGAACATAGCGCTGAATTTTACTGAATAATAGCTGAATATCAACTTTGAGGAGCTTCATGCCAGATTCCCTCCTTGAGCTCATTCTCTGCAGGTCACGTTGACTGCACCATTCTTGTGCTATCTTGTTCACAAGCAGTGGAAGTACCTGACACTGCTTGGATTTTCTGGGTTGTCCACCGTTTCCTGCATGGCCAATCCATCTACCCTGTTTATCTTTGCGCTGTGGGAGGAAACCAGAGAAACCCACACAGACACGGGGAGAACATGCAAACTCCACACAGACAGTCACCTGAGGGTGGAATTGAACCCGGGTCCCTGGTGCTGTGAGGCAGCAGTGCTAACCGCTGAGCCACCTCATCACATTTTTCACAGACAGGGAAGAATTCATCTAACTTTGCCCATAGTTTCTGTATAGGAGTCCAAATCCATTTGTGCAGAAATTCCAATTTTTTTCAGGCAGGTGGGAGATCCAGGCTGCTGACAGTCACATTTTGTAGTGCTTGCGATTGAATTTTATCCTGACACCACATCGTGCTGAAAATATCCTCTGTCATGGCTTCATTCTTATTTATTTAATGCAGTGTACAAGTAAATAATCAATCTATTCTGTAACAGTGATGCAGTAAGAGTCAAAACTTAATTATCTGTAATTTAGTTACAAGTAAATTCTTTAATTTTAAGATTCTGGATTCTAATTGCTTGCAGTCTTTAACAAACCATTATAATAATTTAAATGCATTTTAAGTAGAGTCCAACCTCTTAAAATGCTAATTTCACTGTTTAAGCTCAAGCATTAATTTAATTGTTGAATATTGAAGCAATATCTTCACACATGATAAGTATAATGATCCGAATAGATGGAGCAGAATAATAACTAACAACATTACTTTCCAAAACAGGGTTTACAGCGAAAACATTTAAAATATTCTTATGATTAAAATATGCACATATAGTTGATACAGGCTAGTTATAAAGCAGTGAATAGAGTTATAAATTGTATTTAATACACGGTGAACAATTGAGAGGGTTGGGCTTTTCAAATATGAGAGTAGTACATTTTTGTCTCAATGATGTCTGCAACAAAGTTGAATGGAACTTTTAAGGAGGCATAGCGGAGAGAGAAAGATTACACAATGTTTCTGTCACTCATTAACCCTATTTGGAAATACAAGTGTGAGGAGAATAGGTGAGGATGGGATCAAATGGAAGAATGAACCATTTAACTAACACTGACTGCCCAGGTATACACATCTTGAATACATTCTTGCTCAGTGGTTGTGTTTCTAGAACCTATGGAATTATAACCCATCGTTAGACCCAGGATGGGAAAGCTTAAAAAAAAATGGGGTATTCACTAAAAGCACAGAATTAGTGTCATAGAGTTATACAGTAATACTGTATGGAAGCAGGACCTTCAGCCCAACTGCCCCATGCTGAATATGGTGCCCACTCAGCTAGGTCCAATTGCCTGCATTTGGTTCATATCTCTCTAAACCCTTCCCACCCATGTACCGATCCAAATGTTTTTTTATTAAATGTTGCCATTGTACCTGCTTTGACCACTTCCTCTGGCAGCCCATTCCATATATGCACCGCTTTCTGTGTGAAGAAATTGTCCCTCAGGTCCTTCTTAAATATTTCCCTTCTCACCTTAAACTTATGCCCTCTGGTTAGCAATTCACCATCCTTGGGAAAAAGACTATGTGCATTCATCATATCTGTGCTCCTCATGATTTTATACACCTCAAGAGGCTACTCCTCATTCTCCTATGTTCCAAGGAATAAAGTCCTAACCTGACTAATCTCTCTGTATTACTCAAACCTACTAATTCTGGCAATAACCTCTAAATCTCCTATGCACACTTTTCAGCTGAACAATGTCTCTCCTAAAATAGGGTGACCAAAACTGTACACAATACCCCAGATATGGCTTCACCAACAACTCATACAATTGTAACATAACATCCCAACTCCTCTCCTCAATTCTTCAACCGATGAAGGCCAGCAAGCTAAATGCTTTCTTCACCAGCCTGTCTACCTTTGACGCTGCTTTCAACAAACTATGTACTTGTACTCCTAAGCTCCCTCTGTTCTACAACACTCCTCAGGACCTTACTATTTACTATATACATCCAACCCTGGTTAGATTTTCCAAAGTTCAACACCTCACATTTATCTGTTTTGAATTGCATTTTCCAATCCTCAGCCCACTTCCCTATCTGATCAAGGTCCCTCTGTAATTTTTGATAACCTTCCTCGCAATCAATGATACCTCCTAATTTTGTATCATCAGTAAACTTACTAATCAGGCCTTGTACGTTCACATCCTGATCATTTATGTAAATTACAAATAACAAAGGTGCCAGCACCAATCCCTGTGACACACCTCTTGCCACAGGCCTGCAGTCCAAGAAACAAATTTCAGCCATTACCCTCTGCTTCCTAACACTGAGCCACTTTTGAATTCAATTAGCTAGTTGTCCCTGGATCCCATGCGACTTAACCTTCATGACTAAAATGCCATGTGAGGCCTCATCAAAGGACTTACTAAAGTCCACATAGATTGAATCTACTGCTCTACCCTCATCTATCCTCCTAGTTAAAAAAAACTCTAAAAGATTTGTCAGACATGACCTCCCTTGCACAAATCCATGCTGACTATTCCTATTCAAACCTTGACTATCCAAATGTTGGTTGATCCTGTCCCTCATCTCCAAACCTTGCCTACCGCTGATGTCAGGCTCACTGGTCTGCAGTTCCCTGACTTGTCTTTGCTACCTTTTTCTAAACAAGGGAATAATATGAGCCACCCTCCAATCTTCCACAACTTCACCAGTGGCTAAAGATGAAGAAAAAAATCTCTGTAAGAGCCTCTGCCATTTTTTTCCATAGCTTCTGACAATGTCTGAGGATGGACTTGATCAGGCCCAGGGGATTTGTCCACTTAATGTGCTTTAAGGCTACAAACACGTCTTCTCTGGTAATATACATGCTATCCAAAACATCCTCACTTGTTTCCCTTATTTTCTTAACATGCATGATTCTCTCCTCAGTAAACACTCCCATTTCCTGTGGTTCTACACGTTGATGGCCATGCTGATCTTTAAGGTACCTATTCTCTCCCAAGCCAGGCTTTTACTCTGAATATAGCTATAGAAACTCTTGAGATTATGTTGAATCTTATCTGCCATATCCATCTCATACTCTCTCTTTTGCTCTTCTAATTTCCCTCTTAAGTGTGCTCCTACACAATTTATAGTCATCTAGGGGTCTACTTGAGCCCAATAGCTTAATTTCAATGTATGCCTTCTTTTTTCCTAACTAGAGCTTCAATATCCCTTGTCAGCCAGGGATCCCTAAACCTGCCAGCTTTTCATTTGACCCTAACAAGGACATACCATCCCTGGACTCTTGATATCACACTTTTAAAATCCTCCCGTTTACCAGTCACCCCCTTTCCTACAAACAGACTCACCCAATCGACTTCTGTTAGATTGCGCCTAATGACCCCAAAATTGATCCTGCTTCAATTTAACATCTTAACCCATGGACATGTCCCACCTTTTTCCATATCTAGGAGAGTTATGGTCACTGGACCCGAAGTGCTCTCTGACTGACACTTCAGTCACTTTTCTGACCTTGTTTCTTAAGAGGAAATCCATTCTTGCACCCACCCGAGTAAGGCCCTCTCCATATTGATCTAGGGAATTTTCTTAGACACATTTGACAAATTCCAACCCATCCAGGCTTTTTACAGTCTAGGTGGCCCAGTCAATGTGTGGGAATTTAAAATCCCCAACCACTAACACTCTTTTATTCCTGCAGATATCTGCAATCTCTCTACACATCTGCTCCTCCAGTACCCACTGACTATTTGGGGGTCTTTAATACTGTCCTAACAGAGTGACCATCCCCTTCTTGTTTCTATGCTCTAACTACATGGCTTCATTTGATGACTTCTTAAGAATACCCTTCTAAGCACAGTTGTTACATCCTCTCTTGCCAAAAAGGCATCTCCCCTTTCTCACTTACATGTACTTCAGCCACATCTATTGTTTTGTATTCTGGAACACTAAGCTGCCAGCCCTGCCATTCTCTCAGCCATGTTCCTCCTGTGGCTATAATATCCCAGTCCCCAGAACCTTACCAGTCAGGCCTCGTACGTTGAATTAAATGCATTTTAAACCAAAAGTATTTTCCCTTGCTTTACTGTGCTCCTGGTTGTCCTCAACAGTAAACTTGTTCTTGGCAGCTAACATATTTTCTCAATGGGCCCTCTCTCATTCAGAGTCCCAGCCCCTGCCCCGGACAAACTAATTTATATCCTGAATCATAGCAGGCAGTGGCACAGTGGCAAATTTCACTGGATGAGTAATCTAGAAACATCCTTATATTATGGAGATGTGTCTTTAAATTCCACCATGGCAGATCGTGAAATTAGAATGCAATCTATATATCTACAGTTTCAAAATTGGCCGAATGATGATTGCGTAACCACTATTGATTACAATGAAACAAATGCCCTGAAGTGAAGGAAATCTACCATTCCCGCTGTTCGAACCAACGTATCTAGCAATTCCGTACCCACGCGGTTATCTCTTAAATGCCCTGAGATTTACTAGCAAGCCACTCAGTTATATCAAACTAAAGCAAAGTCTAATGAAAGGAGAAAAAGACAAAAACAACTGTTATCAATCTAGACACCACAAACAACAACAGCAAACATAACCCTTTTGATCACTCTCCTTCAACATTTGGGGGTTTCCAGCAAAATTGGGAGAACTGTCACACAGACGGGTCTAGCAACAGCCTAACAGCTACCATGCCTTACATGCAGTATTCTTTACAAGTACACACCCACCAAAGGTGGTGGCTGACTAGTATAAAGGCAGGAAAGAGTTACATTCAAAATCATCAACATCGACTCCTGATCGCATGAAAATTCATTCATCAGTTGAACATGGAAAAGGAAACCTCCTGCTGATTACCAAGTACAGGCATCCCCTTGGCTAATGAATCAGTATTCTTCCATGTTGAACCCAACTTGAATGAGGCACTGTGGATGTCGAGCGAACCGAACATACTCTGGGTGGGGAACAACTTTGTTTCCACAATGAAGAGTGACTCAATCGCACCACTACTGACCAAGTTGGCCAAGTTCGAAAGAACATTGCTGATAGCCTTTGTCAATAGCAAATGGTGAGGGAATCAATAATGGGGATAAAACCTAGTTGACGTTTTTCTCATCAATCCACCTATCACAGATGTAACAGCTCGAGACAGTATTGTGTGGGATGTCCACTGCAGAATCCTTGTGGAGACAAAGTCCCATCTTCACACTAAAGATGGTTTTGTGCGGCCTAATCACTGTGTTAAGTGAGACAGACATTTTGAACAGAATAGCAATTCAAAATTGGGCATTCTGGAAGTGATATGGGCCTTCAGTAAAACAGATTTGTATACAATTACAATCTACGAATTCATAGCTTAATACGTAACCCATTCTACTTTTACGATCAAGCTAAGAGTTCAATTCTAGTTCAATGAAGAATGCAGAAGGGTGCACCAGGCATACCTAAAAGTGAGATATCAAGCTAGTGAAGCTACAGCACAAGATTATATGTGTGCTAACCAATGGAAGCAGCACATTATAGACAGGACTAAACAATTTCAAAACCAACAGGAATTCTGTTGTACCTAATTGTGAATGGTGTTGGATGATTAAGGAAACATGAGCAAAAGAACTGAACTACAGAAGTGAAATGAGAGTAATTAATCTAGACACCAAGTCTTTAAAAGAGTATGACATCAAGGGCGCTAGTAAAACTGGAGTCAATGAGAATTGAGGTTGGAAATTTTAGAGTAATTGGACTCATGCCTTGCACAGGGAAGGCGGTTGTGGTTGTTGGAGATTAATCATTTCATCCCAGGGGACTTCACTGCAGCAATTAATTAGGGTAATGTCTGAGGCTAACCAATCTTCAGCTTCTATGCAAATAACCTTCCTTCCATCATAAAATCAGAAGTGGGGATGTTTGCTAATGATTACTCAATGATTTACTCAATTTATGAGACATCAGATAATAATCCAATATTCGTCCAAATGCAGCAAGACCTGGCCTACATCCGGTTGATAAATTGTGAGTAAAATTTGTGCCATACAAATGGCGGGAAAATAAACATCTCCATAAAGAGAGAATCTATCAACAGCCCGCATCATTCCAGCCACTACAAGATTCCGTCTGTGGTCTTTACACTCTCTGCTTTATTGTTCCAGATTGACTTTTTTGGGGTTTTATGCAAAGATGCCTTAAGCTCACTTCAGGAAAACCTATAATTTTCTTCTATAAAGTGTGAGGCATGTTGAATAAAACCTATTCTTTTCTTCTAAGCAGACACAGAAATAATATACTGCTTGCAATTAGGAAACTGTTGATGTTTTCACAATAAGCATTGCAAGTTAGACCTCAAAAATGCCCTGATTTTCCTTATTTTAAGATATTTTGGCTATTTTTGTAATCAGTCGGATCTACATATGCAAATTAGCTTCTGTTTGGTTGCTTTAAAGTTTTGGCTGGCATTTCAGGCTTGTATTGACCGAGTTCTGCACATTTGGAGGTTCAATCTTACAGATAAGATGATACAACAAGGCCTTATCTGCCCTTTCAGATGATTTAAAAAGACTCCATGACTTTATTTCATCATTTATCCTTCACCTAAACCCAAAGATGTGGTGATACATCTGATTACTGTTTGTGGGATCTTGCTGTGCGCAAATTAGGATGGCTTGAGGTTATGAAACACTATAAATGCTTGTTTTTTTTGCACCAGGTTACATTATACTTTATTAGCTTCTTGCACCCAATGTGTTTCTCTAATTTTTCATGACAATATTGGAGGAATGAATTGTAGCGGGATGAGGAAATAATCAGAAAATAAACCATGTCATTCAGGTCATAAACTGTCTTTGTATTTCCATTTCAATGTGTGTATTTTCACAGTTCCTACATTTGATCTGATTGTCCTATAAAAATTCATTGGTTCATCTATAATTGTTTCCCTCCAGCAAAATCACCTTTTAATAAGGAAGTTCACAATGGTAGGGGAATGTGAAATAGATTGAATTAATGAGTTTGACACCTGATTTGAACAACACATGAAATATTTCACAGGGGTGAAAATCAGGGAAGCATGAAGACAAGCAGGATAAGAGCATTTGGACAATTCAACTGGAGAAGGACAATTTCTGATTTCTGCAATCAGAGACAGAAGAAGTAATCTGTCCTTCAAATTTTATTTTATCTCTCTCAGACGGCATCAAATCAATTATACCAATCAATCTTTGTGCTATCTTCCCCATACTTTGCAATGCGTGCAGAAAAGTTCAGTGGAGAAATGTACAACTCTGCGCATTTCCCCACCAGGATCACAGGTCACCAATCTTCCAGATTTTCTCCCAGTTGATTCATTACGCACAAGAAAGTTGGATGAAAATCAATAATGTCCCACTGTGCTTCAAATGAGCATTTTGTGTCTGCTGTTGTAAAAGAAGACAAAAGTAAAGCATTTGGCACAGGAGGAAAGCATTTTTTCAAAGGTTTCAATTTAAATATTTTTTAATTGTTTTTTGACCAGAGTGATATAAAGTTGAATTTTTACTTGGATTGGTTGGAGTGCTGGTGATGTATTGGCAGATCTGATTGGGCTGAGGTCAGAAAATTGAACAAATAATTTCCCCTCAGGTCTTGCCAAATTTAATGGTAGAGTCTGACTCATTTTCTTTCCTCCATGTCTGAACTGCAACCTGACAGATTAACTAGTAATAATAAAGAGGACAAAGAGATGTCTAGAAAAAGTGTAAATGAGGAGGTTGGCAGATGAGGTGTCTCATTGGTACAATGCTGTTGACTGAAAGGTCATAGTACCATTGGAGCAGTGTATGAAAAAGACAGGTAACCAGGAGGCTGTTGTCATGCTTTCATATTAACCTTATGTGTCCTACAATGTAGTCATGAGATTGACAATTTGTTTCTGCAACTTGGAGAAAGTCACATCGTAACCAGCATGCACATTATAAAGATTCAAAAGCAATATCACTTGTTGCTTCACCTTAAAGGAGGTTTCTGTTCTTTTGTCATCGAGCTGATTTTGGTGATCCCGTTTTTCCCATTTATCCCATTTACACTTCCTTTGGCCATACCACTTGATTTTTATTTTTACTTGCCCCATGACTATCTCTTTGCCTTTTCGATATTTCCTGCATCCAATTCATGGTTCCTGCCTTCTTGGAGCTGATCTGAAATCCAAATTCTGCTGAAGTCTGGCAGCCTCCATGAATTTTTTTTTAATTACTCTGGAGTTGGTCCACATTGAGCTTACCATGCTATTAATTTCCTCCCTTATGGTGCTAGGATGTGGTCCCTCCCTGCCTTCATCAAAATTGAGAAAATGGTGGGAATAGAGGCAGGGCTTTGTGCCCCCTGATTGGCGGACTTTTTTTTCAGCCTCGCCTCTCTTTGTGATTACAAAATCATCCAGCCTATTGTCTTTCATCCCTGTGATGTATTCCATTCCCTGGCCATCAAATGATCTGTTCCTTTGGAAATATCTGAGGCTTGATCAGACAGTACACTATCTACATGTTTTCAGTAAGATTGTCTATTTGTCCCTCCAATAGTGTCTGACACTCTTTCTGTCTCAGTTCATCTGCTGCAAAAATCTTCATCCTCAAAGCTTAATTATACACACACCTGGCTGCTCGTCCTTATCTACATTTTAGTTAATCTAAAACTCTTATGCTCATGTTCAAACAGGAAACAAGTTCCATTCACTATCACCCTATGATCCCAGTTAAGCAAAACCACGGTATTAAATTCTCCATCCTTGTTTTCAAGATCCTCAAAAGCCTCGCTTCTTCATAATTCTGCAAACTCTTCCATCACTACTACCCGTTGAGATACCCACACTTTTGCTTTCTTTCCTGCTTTACTGTGAACCTTGCAACTAAAATCTTTGACTACGTTACTTCTTTTTTGCCTAATATCTGCTCACATCGTTGTCAAGTTATGTAATATGTTGCTCTTGTGAAACTTCTTGTGATGTTTTACTATCTTGATCACACCATGCTATTGTTGTTGGGATGCACATTTGAATGGAACATTGGAAACCTCAAGGAATTGCTGTTTAGAGGCCGAAGGTAAAACTTATTCCAAAGAACGGGAAAACAATTATCAGCTGCTGATCTGAATGAGACAATTTGGTTAATTATACCATGGGAGGTGAGAATTCTGTTCCCTCCTTTTGTTTGCAGTTGCTCCATTTTAAAACAAAACAAAGATTACTTGTTAAATTTACCAGTTGATTTACTTAAGTAATTCATTCTAAATTAGTTAAAAATTCTACAGAAGTTGTGAAACATAGAATTATAAGTATTAAAAAAACTCATGGCCATTCAACCCATAATTCTTTCCTTGAGCATATCAAAAACTAAATGCATCACCCTTCTCTTTTCCCTTAACCATGAATTTCACTTTTCTTAAAATAATACAATAGTCTGCCTTAATCGTTCTTTGCTAATGCTTCGTAAACTCTCCATGTAACAAAGTTTCTCCTTACCTCTCCCCTCAGTTTCTTATATGATTTAAAATGCATCAATTGCTTCCTAAACAGAACAAATAACTTTTCCCTAAATACGGTATCAAATCCCTCCCTTACTTAACATCACGTACGACTAATGCCTTTTGAGCCTCCTCCACTGAAACTGGAACAGTCACGGTATCTCAATCTAAGCTAAATGTTTTTGATTCCCCATTGTTTGAATTCTCCAGGTGAATCTATATTTCACAGCACCTATTGTGTTAATGCATTTTCCATTACACAATACCCAAAACATTGCATACAATTTTAACATTGTTGTTTTGTGCATAATATTATTATTGTTCTCCTCTGTGCACCTACATAAAATAAAACCTAATATATTGCAAGAAATCAGTTCAGAAAAATGCCTTAGCCTATGGAAATCTGAATGTCTAATTATTCTGTATTTCATAAGATAATGAACAATTAATTAACATATTACCTAGGTTGGACACTTATTTCAAAGATTTTATTAGAGAAAATACATTGTTGCCCTTGTGCCCTCACCAGACAATGGAAACTCAGCAGTGCTACCAAGGGAGGGGGCTATTACAGGAATGTAACCAATAGTTTTTTTTTAAATAACATGTACTCCCATACAAAAGCCTATGATTACGGCTTCCAGTAAGTTAGGTCTTACTGCTGAATATATCATAATATTTGGTGAAACAAAGTGTGATTTGACTTCATTATAGCAAATTCTTGTTTTTGGCACTAAACTGACCCAATATGAAGAAGAACTTAAACCTCCAAACAAATGATAAACATTTGAGCTTGAGGTAATAAAATTTTAATTTTTTTTGCAAAACTCTCGGTAAATTCTTCCTAGCTTATTAGTTCTTTTTCAATTTGTAACAGATAGGGAACGAGATCCAATGTTACAGAAAATACTAGATAACAAAGTGTGCAGCTGGATGAACACAGCAGGCCAAGCAGCATCTCAGGAGCACAAAAGCTGACGTTTTGGGCCTACACCCTTTCTTACAGAAAATACTGTTGTGAATACAATGAAATTGCACGTGGTTATTTTTGATTTATCAGGTAATCTGAGGAAAACTTAGAATTTTCAAAGAAAAAACAGTGCTCAAGGTTGTTTCGATGTTGACTGAATTTAATCTTAAAGGACTGGTTTTAAAGTGTAAAAGGAGTGTAGATTGTTGTATTACTATGAGTTTCTTATGTTACGGAAAAAACGTTGGTTATTTTTTAATTGCAGGAATGGTTCCGAAATTGTCCAAACAATGACTTCCAAATCTTAGACCACTGGAGAACAATGCTGAGCTGCAATCCAGTGAAGTTGTAAAATAATTTAATGAAGGCACTTGCTTGTTGTCAATCATAGAGTTACCTGTGAAATGGTGGCCTGAACTGACAACCTTGGTTAGAAAATTCTAAACATTGGAGGGTGAATGTAAAAACAGGGGAAAAAAAAATTGATTTGGAGGTGACAAATAGTTGTACAGTCTTGAGAGAAATGTATTAATCATTTCCATGTGGTGGTACTGAAAAGAAGACGAAAAATTTGATCCAGATGAAGTCAGAATATACTATGTTGCAGAATTTCATTGGAATAATCCCAACTTGTAACTTATATTAAAGTGAATCAGAATGGTTTAGCATTTGGGTTTTATTTATTAGCTTAGGAAGGAATTTATCTCGCATAACTTTGCTGTAATATTGTCAGAAATTTATGTTGTATTTTAATATATTTTCTCCATTTTTGGAAATGCTGTTTCAGCATTGTTTGTACTGTTATGCATTATAAACAGGAAAAAAAAGACATTACAGGAATATTGGATATATCTATTCAGGTCCTGTTCTGCTTTGAGTTATTTGATGGTTTGGAGCAAAATAACTGCCTGAGGAGTTTTGTTGAAATGCATTCTGCTATCTGTCTGTTTTCAATTCAGTAAAACTGTTAAAAAAAATTAATACTACTTAAACTGTCCAAGCTTTACTACTTAAGTGAAGACTTGAACATGAACATAACAAATACTGGAGAAAATGATTACATGAGTCTGTTTTTTGGTTCTGTTTGTCTCCCTATGTTAGGAAAAGCACTTATTTCTATACGATGGTTTGATTGTCAAACTGATGTTTACCATGTTATTGGAATTGTGCTGTATTGCAGTATTGTGTGTCCTAGCCATACACTCTCTTATATTGCTATTGTGTTTCAATCATCATGTTTGCAGGGCTACAGGATAAAAGTGCGGCCGGGTGGGACGGGGGAGCGGAGCACAACTGATTGGACTGCTTTCTCAAAGATCTGGCACAGGAACAGAGGACTGAATGGCCTCATTTGAAATTCTTTTATTCTGTTTCAAAATAAGGTTTGAGCAAACAGCGGGATGCCGCATTATTTTAAACATAGCAATTTGCCTGAGCAGAAAGCAGTTTTCAACAGTGGGGACTCATTGCACCCTTGACACAATATAAAAATGCATAAGGTTACTAAGATGTTTGGTATTCAAACCAGAAACAACTGGGATTATTTATTTAGGCTCTGTGAAAGATCAATTACATTAAAGAATTAGTGAATCTTCTTTTATAGAGGCATATAAACCTGTACAAATGTATAGGTTTGTTATGTATTATCATAGACTAGCTGTCTGATGCCAAACATCTTAAGAAAATAAGAGGAAATCTGCACCAAGGATAAATCTCTAAAAGGATTGAAAGCATCTATTAAAAATGCAATTGCTGTACACGCTTTGAAATTGTTTGTATCTTTGATGATTTGTTGGATTGTAATGAGTGGAATGTTGGAATAACATAAAGTTGTGATTTTCACTAAAAGAACAGAAGAATGCAATGTTCACTGATGATTTAAATTGATTGCTTTGGGATCTTAACCATTTATATATGGATTTTGTTCAAATTTGGACACAGCACTACATACCAAATGGATAATGTGATACAACAGGCTATCAGAGCAAACAGATGAAGTAGTGCGCAAAGGGCTCAATGAAAATAGATTTCTATAGTATATAAATTAAACTGAGAAGCAGGAATCTGTAAATTTCAGCTATTACATCAAATGACTCATTTCTGAATAGTTGAATGTAGCACTAAGAAAATCAATTTCACCTTTCCTGGTAAGTGTTTAAAAATTGCTAAACAATTTTAACAATTGCTAAAAGTGCAGCCTCCAGTGGGCAGAGTCAAAGGCACAGAAGTTCCTTCAATTTCAACACTATATGGCATTAAGTCTGCAATCTGACTTTAAAAATTCCAGAGGAATAAAAGAGAAATTGGCTTACCAACTGAGAGGACGCATCCTTTAAGGGAAAGGGGGAGACAAGGAAGGAAGTGTTCAGTTGATCAGCTGAAAAGCTGTATGTTATGTCTGCCCAAACTGTCTACTTGAAATACTTTTTTTATGTACAATCGATATTATGGAACCCTAAATGATTCTAAAGGATGGGTTTGCAATTTTGCTCGATCTAATGCACAAAGCAAACATTCCTTCAGTTTGGTGATACACGTGCAAAGTTGAGGGTTTCAACCAACCCAATTCAGTTGATCCCTATTTGGGGATCACATAAGCAGAAGTTGGACGTTGAATTAAAAATTTAAAAGGATAGAAAAAAAGTTGAAGGCTGGAACAATTCTATCCCTATTAATGCTGGCTACATTTATAAAACTAACTGCACAACTCTTGTATTTATAATGACGTCTACAGGGAAAGATTTTGAACGACTTATCTGCTATGGTGTTTCTTACACAAGTGTTAATGTAGATTTTTGCTCAAGTGGATTTGGAGGGAGGTTTGTCTTCTCCCCCCACCCCTACTTCCCACCCTGGAATCCTGCCCTCTTTTGTGACCAGGTTCACTGTTTTATTTCCCCTACAACAGTTACTACACTTATTAAAGTAATTCACTGCTAAGTAAAGTTTTGAGGTAATATCAAGGAAACATTACAAAATGTTTAATTATAGTTTTCTTTACATTCATGTCTTGCTTTCTTTGCCATCACTATTTCCAACTGTGTAACATTGCCTATTTTTCCTGGCTTCAGCTCATTTGCTTAATATGTTATTCAATGTATTTGTCAGCTTTATGCTTGACTGTTCCAACAAACATCCAGTTAGGCTTCCATGTTTTACCCACAGTAAACTTGAAGTCATCCAAATGTCTGTTTGTACCTTAACTTAGATAAAACATTTAATGAAACATTTGTTTTTTGTTTCAATCTCTGCATGGCATTATCCCTCCCCTCCCCCAACCAATCCTCAAAACCCTGCAATCTTCTTCAGTCAAATCAGACTCTGAGATAGATTTTCTCTTCTGTGCATCCCTGACTTAAATTCCCTTTTTGTTTGCATCTGAAAATTCAGTTGCCAAGGACCTAAGCTTTGGAATTCCTCTCTGTCTCTCTCCCTCAGTTTCATATTTTAAGATGCTCCTTTAGATCAATCTTGTCTGAATATTTCCACGGGTAGCTCAGCTCAGTGATAATTCCGCCATGTAGCACCTTGGGGCATTTTAACCATATTTATGGTGCTGTATCAATTCAACTTGCTGTTGTTGAATTCAGCTCAAAAATCCAGGTTCCACCTACCTGTTAAATGATTCCAAGCTTTGTTCAGTTATACAAAATTATTTCCAAAATGATTTGCATTCTAGACATGAACATAAACTTTCCAACATCTCTGTCCCCTTGTCCAAAATAGTCGCATAATATGAAATTTTCTCCAGATTCGCATTTTCTACTCTGTGAATTTGTGTAATGCTTGTGGCCTTTCTGAATTGTCTTTCCCCAAAGCAGAAGAATTGACGTGTCTTCAAGCTCTGCTAATTTACATTCCTGCAATGTATTATTCCTTCTGAGTGAAGCTACAGTAAAGACACATATTCAGAAGATAATGAGAGATGAGCATAAAATATACAAGGAAGAGAACTAAACATGTCAGTGTTATCTTATGGATTGCTTTGGAATATTAAAGAAAAATAAGGCATAATGTATCCTGCTGCATTTTGTGCTTGTCTTAACTGCCTTGGGTAACTCTCTGTGCGGAGTTTGCACATTCTCCCCGTGTCTGCATGGGTTTCCTCTGGGTGCTTCGGTTTCCTCCCACAGTCCAAAGATGTGCAGGCTAGGTGGATCGGCCATGCTAAATTGCCCGTAGTGTTCAGGGGTGTGTGGGTTTTGGAGGGATGGGTCTGGGTGGGGCAGTGTGGACTTGTTGGGCTGAAGGGCCTGTTTCCACACTGTAGGGAACCTAGTCTAATGTGATCTAGCTCCATTGTATTGTTGTGGAGATGAACTGTTTTCTTATTTGCCTTCCAAATCAAACTTTTGCTCAGGTCGTATTTCCCACCCACAAACCTGCCCTGAGCCATCGCCTCTCCTAGATTTCTCTCTCAACTTGCCCATATCCTTTTGCTTTGTCCAAGGCGCTCTCCTTCTCCTTTGACTTCATTCCAGGAACAGGAATGGGAGTAGACATTTCAATGTGGTCATGGTTGGTTGAACACTTGAATGCTTTTACTCACCCGATCCCCATAACCCTGTAGACCAATGTTACTCGAATTAATGACAAATAAAATTCATTTCTTGATCACAAGCTAGCTAACATTGCAAATGGATCACGATCATCCAGCACTGATACACAGCCAGTACCACTTGGCTCTGTCCATCCTAAAATCCATGCCTGATCTCTCTGCCCTTCATCTCCATTTGCCTTTCAAAGAATTGTGCTGTGCAGTACTGTTTAAGCCATGATGTGGTGGTACTGGTATTGGACTGGGGTGGACAAGGTCAGAAAACACCGCAGCACCAGGTTACAGTCCAGCAGGCTTATTTGGCAATCACAAGATTTCAGAGCCTCACTCCTCCTTAAGGTGTTAGTGAGAAAGGTAGTGTCAGACACAGAATTTATAAATACAATTTTAATGGGATACACCTCTGATCAGGATGTATTAAATAAACCTGAGATGCTGCTAAATCTTTAATCAGTTAGAAGATTTTAATTGATTAATATGTATCTGTAAATCCCTAAATTTCTTTCAAGTCACTGTACTGAGAGAACTAAAGGTTTTATCAGCGTAAAGAAGAGGTGACATTTTAGGTCAGACAGTGCATGTTAGGCATGAGGCCTTGTTCAGAATCTTTTTGTGTTTTGGTTTGGATTCAGACTGGTTTTATTTCTAATGTAGGAATTAATAAAATGCCACATTGACTAATAAACACTTTCACATAAGTCCTCTCTCATACATAACACCGTCTCTCAAACACGTACGCTTGCTCATGCGCTCACTCACCCACCCACTCACTCACATTTTCTCTCTCCCCACCCTCTCCCCCAATCCCTACCTACCCTGCTACAACCCCCACCCCAACACACACACTCTCTCCCTCACATGCAGTATTTAACACAAAAGGCTACACCAACTTTCTATGTCCAGCTTGATGGAGCAGCCCCCATTTCATTCTGCTGTTGCCTATTCGATCACAGTCTGAACATTTTTAGCAATGTGTTACCATCTCATTCCCTTCACCATTTTCACAGAAAACAGGACAGATCTTTCGTAATGTGAGCAGCCAGTGTTCGTATCACTCATAAGTGATAGTCCCTGGATGGGAGGTACACTAAACCCTGTCTAGGAGGACCACAAAGTACCTGCCCATGGACCTTTGACATAGTGGCTTTATTTGGATCAATATATGTTGCACATATACAGTAGGAGATTGCAAAAGCTGTATGATGGCAGATATTTTGCCCCTCCCCCACCCCATAACCCATCCAAACTCCACGTGCTCCCTGTTGACCCCATCACTATTGTGCTTCCACACATTCTCACACAGCTCTTTGAATTATGACTTTGTCTCTCAACATTCCCCGTGCTCCCCCCCCCACCCCATATGCTCCAGCTTTACATGGTAACAACTGTGCTGCACAGTTCCCCAAACCTCAGAGTGCTTTTCTGATGACCCTAACCCACTGCATTAACCCACATCCTCCAATACTCTATCACCACCCTATCACCTACTTATTTGAGAGTTCAAGATAATAAAATGTGAGGCTGGATGAACACAGCAGGCCAAGCAGCATCTCAGGAGCACAAAAGCTGACGTTTTGGGCCTAGACCCTTCATCAGAGAGGGGGATGGGGAGAGGGAACTGGAATAAAAAAATTTTATTCCAGTTCCCTCTCCCCATCCCCCTCTCTGATGAAGGGTCTAGGCCCGAAACGTCAGCTTTTGTGCTCCTGAGATGCTGCTTGGCCTGCTGTGTTCATCCAGCCTCACATTTTATTATCTTGGAATTCTCCAGCATCTGCAGTTTCCATTATCTCTGATACTATTTGAGAGTTCAGCTGCTTTTACAATTATTGACCCATCTGAAACCTAACATGCTGGCTCCAATCCTCAGAACTGACTTCTTCAATTTCCTACCACGACAGAGGCCTTTGTAACATTCTTTGACATTCATTGAACTGACCTCCCCCCACCCCAGGACTGGGCCTGTTCGCCGATTGCCCACTGTCCTGCATGCCTTTGATGGACAGGTCAGACTGATAGGTCACCATGTCATTGACTGATCTCCACGCAGCTCCCTGAATATTGAAAATTCACAACTGGTTGGCTGACCAAGTCCTAGTCCCTGGACAGTTGAGCTATAGGCTCTCTGGCCATGGCTGCCCCAAGCTGACTGACTGGGTAAGCTCCTGGGCTTAGCTTACTGTGTTGTGTCCCCCCGACTGGAAGCTGTCTCCTTTAATGTAACCAAAGAGCATTTCCCTTAGACTGGCTGTTTGGCTGAAGGGCATGCAGTATGTTTACTGTGTAAGCTGCTGGCATGTGGTGCAAGTGTGACATTGACATAGCACAGTGCCATCCAGTAACAAGCTCACACCCTTGACAGCATTGACAAGCTGCTTGGCTTGGTGTCTGCGCCGAAAAGAACGGTACGGCATAAGGACTGGGAGTGTTTAAGGAACAAGGTGCAAAAAGGTGCAGATACTTTGAAAGAAACCAAGTGGACGCAAAGTGAGCAAGAGAGGAGCCACGAAGTGGCCATCTGCCTGTGAACACCTGGTGCCCCAGCAGCAGCATTGTAATGAAAGGTGTTGGTGTGCTCCAAACTGCAGGATCAAAACAGAGAACTGTAATGTAAGTGGGTCAGAGATGCGCCACGAGGGTGATGCGTATCCGATGCCAACCTCTATGTGCATGACTGAGGGATGTGCTGGATGGTACAGATTTTCACTGCCCTTGGAGTGTACCCTGAGATGACAAGGACTGCTATCTAAATAGGAGGAACAGGCAGTGAGCTGGAGTTGCCAGACTCCCATCCTAATAGGACAGTCAGTGGCGCTAATAGCTGAGCTCAGGTTTTATTGGTAAGCATGTACTACAGACCTGAGCAGTGAACTTTATGGCTATATTCAAGAGGAACTCCCTTCCAAAATATGCATGTGTTTAAAGCTTATCAGAGTGAAAACAACAATTTTAACATTTTTAAGAGGAGATTAATTGGATGGAGTTTAAGATTTCACATTGTTTAGTCATTATATTCCTTGTTCAGTGTGCCCAAGGAGACATTATTGCTCAGTTCCCCTTCACTGACTCGTCCTCACCCTTAACAACTTCTCCTTCAATTCCTCCCACTTCCTACAGACAAAGCGGGTGGCCATGGGTACCCGCATGGGCCCAAGCTATGCCTGCCTCTTTGTAGGGTATGTGGAACAATCCTTCTTCTGATATTACACTGGTCCTATTCCGCATCTCTTCCTCCGTTACATCAATGACTGTATCGGCACGGCCTTGTGCTCCCATGAGGAGCTCAAGCAGCTCATCCACTTCACTAACATCTTCCACCCCAACCTTAAGTTCACCTGCACCATCTCTGATACCTCTCTCTCCTTCCTGGATCTCTCTATTTCTATCTCTGGCAACCATCTGGAAACCAATATCCATTTCAAGCTTACCGACTCCCACAGCTACCGAGAGTATACCTTCTCTCACCCACCTTCCTGCAAAAAGGCCATCCCCTATTCCTAATTCCTTTGTCTGTGCCACATCTTTCTCCCAAGATGAGGCATTCTACTCCCGGACATCCCAGATGTCCTCGTTTTTCAAGGACCTCAACTTCCCCTCCACAGCGGTCAAAAGCGCCCTCAACAGTGTCTCTCACATTTCCCGCAACTCATCACTCACACCCCCTCCCCGCAATAACAACCAAAACAGAATCCCCCTCGTCCTCACATACCAGCCCACCAACCTCCAGATCCAACACATCATCCTCCAACACTTCCGCCATCTGCAATCTGCCCCCACTACCAAGGACATTTTTCCCTCCCCACCCTTATCTGCTTTCCGAAGGGACCACTCTCTCCGTGAGTCCCTTGTCCACTCCACTCGCCCCTCCAGCCCCAACACACCCGGCAGTTTTCCCTGCAGCTGCAGGAAGTGCTACACCTGCCCTTACACCACCCCCTCACCCCATCCCAGGCTCTAAGAAGACCTTCCACATCAAACAGATGCTCACCTGCACATCTGCTAATGTGGTATACTGTATCTGCTGTTCCCATTGTGGCCTTCTCTACATCGGGAAAACCAAACAGTGGCTTGGGAACCGCTTTGTGGAACACCTCCAATGAGTTTGCAGCAAACAACTACACCTCCCAGTCGCGAACCATTTCAAATCCCCCTCCCATTTCTTGGATGGCATGCCCATCCTGGGCTTCTTGCAGTGCCACAACAATGCCACCCGAATGTTGCAGGAACAGCATCTCATTTTTTGCTTGGGAGCCCTGTAGCCCAATGGCATCAATGTGGGCTTCACAAGCTTCAAAATCTCCTCTCCCCCTACTGCATCCCAAAACCAGCCCAGTTGGTACCCGCCTCCCTAACCTGTCCTCCCACCATCTCCTACCTACTAGCCTCATCCCGCCCCCTTGACCTGTCCGTACTTCCTGTACCAACCTATCCCCTCCCTAACCCCCCACCAACATTTTTACAGGCTCCAACCCTGCCTCCTTGATCTGTTTGTTTCCTCTGCACCTATCTTCTCTCCTCCTCCCCCTCTCTCCCTATTTATTTCAGAATCCCTTTCCCCTCAACCATTTCTGAAGAAGGGTTCAGACCTGAAACATCAGCCTTCCTGCTCCTCTGATGCTGCTTGGCCTGCTGCATTCATCCAGCTCTACACCTTGTTATCTCATTACTCAGGTTTGTTTTCTTTCCGTGTAGCCAAGATTTCTCTGCTGTTCTAACTTAGTTCTGAACACCTATCCTTTATTTTTTAACCCTCTTTCTCCTCAACGGGGAATTTAATTGCTGGGAGTAATCCCATTTGAAACCGTAACAAACTAAGGAACTTCACCTGGGGTCTGGAGTCATAACACTCTCTGATTTGAATCACCCACTGTGTTTAAATAGTTAGTCATCATTTACCAGGCAGAAGACAAACATTGAAGATATTTAATATACAGTTGGATGACATGAAGTGATAGCCTCAGTATTAGTGGGATTGAGCTTCAATGGTTCTTTCTCTTGTCCTTAACCTTTCTTTATATTCTTAAGTATATACGCCTATTATCAACATCAGCCAATCAAATTGTTGCGATGAATCAAAGCAAACAGAGACATGTGGAAATGTCAAGTCAATTGAGCACTGTCATTTTAAATATAGCTTACTGAAATGTCAGTGGAGGGCTGTCATGTGAAAGACATTTATATTGCATGACATGAGACACCAGGAATACAATGTGCATCCCCCCAGGTAGAATACCACAGCTAACTTCTCTCTTGAAATAAATATAAAAATGGAAATGTTACTTTATTTGTTAAGTTGTTCTGAGTGCTAATTGGAAATAGACAGTTTAGTTTCAATTATTATAAAACAAACAGGAGCAGTTGCAAGTTCATTTTGCAAGGAAAATTATTTAAAACGGCATACAGTTGCCATTTATGGGTCAGATGTTATTTGCTCATTCATAGACAAAGTTTGGAATGATGCATATCATTTCTGAACACAAGCATATTTCATGACATATCAAATGATAAAAACCAAATCAATTTTTTAACTGCCAAAACAGTCTGCCTGAATATGGAGAGGGGATTTTAAACAAAGCCCGTGGTTGTTGTGTTGTCTTATCTATAGTTTATTTGTAAGCATTCAAATTACTCTGCACGTACCTTCAAAATTTTTATGCTTTATTTATTGGGATGTTTCAGTCATTCCATTTGGATTCTTTGTCTTTAATTTGCCAGCTAATTGAAGAGGAACATAGTCAAAAAAATTACACACTTGCAAAAGTGACCCTTTGATTTTGATTTGCTATGAGCTAGAACCATTAGAGGCAGCAGGTGGAAGCAATATTATTCTGTTTGCTTTATTAGTTAGCCTGAACCATATTGGCATGATTTAATCACTTTAAGTTATTAGCATCTGACAACCAAGCAACTGCTTGTATTAAGCTTAGAACCAAAAATAGTAAAAGTATTTTACATTTAAATACCTACGCCCATAGCTTTTAAACAACTTAAAAATAAAAGTGAATATGGGGAAGACATTTCATCCAAGAATTTGAACTTTTAAGAATGCTGTTTTTGGTAAATCTGTAAATTGTGGAAATCTAAATTAAAAGGCACAAGATGTGCCTTGAACCCTTTCATCTTACTTTTCTCAATTACTTCATCTTAACTCTTCAACAAAAGACCAGTTTCTTGTTTATTAATTCCATGGTTGTTAGCATTAAAATAATGTTTAGCATTTGTTACCCACCCCTAATTACCCTTGACAAGATTAGGGCGGAGTTACCTTCTTGATCCGGTACGCCCACAGTGATAAGGGAAGGGAATTCCTGGACCTTGATCCAACAACAAGTAAAGGAATGACCATACCTTTAAGAGTCCCAGTATGCTGGAACTTGGAGGGGAACTTTCAAAGAGTGGTGTTCCACTCTGTTACTCTCATCTCTCCAGCTTGTAGACACCGTGAGTTTGAAAAATATCACAGAAAGAGGCATTGCAAGTTGGCTTTTGTTCATTTTGTATATGGTGCACACTATTGCCACCGCCTTTTGCTGCCACAATATCAGAAGAAGTGATTGGTGATGGCAGTAAGTTGACTGAGCGACCTGCTTCAATCTGAATAGTGTCAAACTTTTTTTGAGTGGATTAGAAGCTGCATTCATTCAGGCAGGTGCAGAATATTTGGTCACATCCCTGCCAATGCTTTGTAGATAATGGATGTGTTTTGCATGTCAAAAAGTGAGTTATTGCCAACCATATTGGCCTCAATATTGCTATGTTTAAATATTTGGTCAATGGTAGCCAGGATGTCGATTGGGGATTCGGCAATGGTAATGCCATCGAAAGATCAGACGTGATTAGATTCTGTCTTGTTGCAGATGGTCATTGTCTGACACTTCTCTATGGCATAAATGTTACTCACCTATTTTCAGCTCGAGTTGGTTATCCATGTCTTGTTGCATTCGAACACAAACTCCTTCAGTATCTGAGGAGTATTGAATGATGCTGAATGTTGCACCATCATTAGTGAACGTTCCCGCTTCTGACTTTATGATGGAGGGGAAGTCATTGAGGAAAGCAGATGATATTTGGCCGTTGGATGCTACCCTGAGAGAGGACTCTTGTGGTGCAGTCGCAGCGACCCTACCTCTGGTCAAGGAGGTTTGGGCTTAAGTTCCCACCAGCTTGATAGTTGTGTAATCATGATCACTGAAGAGGTTGTTCAGAAATTATCTACTGTGAGGGACCCATGCAGTGTTATCCCGGGCCTGAGGTGACCCGTTTCCAACTGCACTAACATTGCTGTTGGCGAGAACTACAATTGGTAGCGGGTATCCTACCAGATTGCTAATGATCTCTGTTTTGCTTGGGCAGCTTGCTATCTTGGTCACTCAAATACTGCCTTTAACAGGGTGATGAAGAAGGCATTAAGCACACTTGCCTTCACCGGTCAGGACGTTGAGTTGGGATGGCATGTTGTGGCTGTGCAGGACATTAGTGAGGCCACTTTCAGAATACTTCATATAGTTCTAATTGCCCTTTTATAGGAAAGATGATGTTCAACTTGAGAAGGCATAGAAAAGATTTCTAAAACTGTTGCCAGGTCTGGGGCTGGGGTTGGGGGGGCGCATGGTTTTGAGCTTTAGGAAGAGGCTGGATGGGCTGGGGCTTCTTTCCCTATCATTGAGGATGGGTATGCTTGCGGAGCCTTCACTTCAAGTTGATTGTTAACTGTCCACCACTGTTCACAAACTGGATGTAACAGGGTTACAGATCTTTACTCTGATCCACTGGTTTTGAGATTGCTTTACTCAGCCTATTACACATTGCTTCTTTTGTTTAGCATGCGAGGGCCAGGTGTTGCAACTTAACCAGATTTCAACTTTGGAGACATCTAGGCATGTATGACGCGGATAAAGCATTTCCTTATGCCTGTTTCCTGCAATTTATTTTTCCTGAAGATAGTCACTAACCTTTGCCAGAAACTGTTACTAAAGTAGCTCCAATTCTGCACCAAGCTTGGCTAACCAGGAAACAATGTTGTTATTGCCACCTATCACAGGCAGGCATATTGGAAGGGTTTAAGGATTGATAATCATCGTTTTGGGACCTATATAAACATACATTACATGACAATTGAGACCTGAAATTGGACTCTAACTCAGAGTTACTGGCTCAGGGACAATACCCTTGCAAAACAAGATGTCCTGGTTTCACTAGGATGTCACCTTTTAGTTTGCCTGGTGCTGCTCCTACATGCTTTCCTGCAAACTTCATTGAACCAGGGTTGATCTCCTTGACTGCATGAGGGGAGATGCCAAATCATGATGTTAAGGATTGTGTTTAAATAGATTTCTGTTCTGCAGTTGTTGTGCAGTGCCTGAGAGATATCCAGTTTCCAGCTGTTAAGATTTATCCTGAATCCATCAGATTTAGCAAAGCAGTGGTACCGCACAGCACAATGCAGTCCATCTCTTCTTTGTGAAGATTATACTACATCTCCACGAGGAAAGAGCAGTGGCCATCCCTGCCATCAGTATTATGGGCAGACGGCAGGCAGAGAAGTGATGGGTGAGGTCATGTAGCTCTTGTTGATTCTCTTCCTAGCTGCCACAATTCCGGTTTGTCAGAGAGAACAAGTTGTGGAGCTGGATGAACACAGCAGACCAGGCAGCATCAGAGGAGCAGGAAAGCTGATGTTTCGGGTCTGGACATTTCTGAAGAAGGATCCAGACTTGAAGCATCAGCTTTCCTGCTCCTCTGATGTTGCCTGGCCTGCTCTGTTCACCCAGCTCTATACCTTGTTATTTCAGATTCCATCATCAGCAGTTCCTACTATCTCTGAAACAACTTGTCACATATGTCCTTCAGGGCTAGTCAACATGATCAGTAATGGTGTATTTGTTTTTTTTTCAGTGAAGTGTTATGGACCAGGCCGAACCCCCTCAAAATATATCAAGAAGAATCCTAGACCCTAACTTTTTTCTTATTTTACAGGTAAATAAAGGGTTGCATTCCACATGTAATTTGATTTGTTAAACTCTTCAACATTAAGCAAAACACACTTTTTATTTTTACTAAGTACTGACATTTTAAAGATAAAATAATTCGCTTAAATGTAACTATTGAAATAGACTCTCTGTGCTTAACAAATCCATATGGTTAAAAATGCTAAACAAAATAATTGAAATGTTAACTGCTACTAATTAACAGTTCTAATACATTAACGTCCCACAAATACACCCTTAGCAAAAGCAAAATCTGTAAAACAGATTGTCTCTCTTGCAATTGTAGTAGCAGGAACAGAGCTCCAGCTTTTAGCTTTACCAGAGAGAGGAATAATAGCATTCACAACCAGTTTCAAGACCCTAGCAACTGCAGAAATCTAAAACTAAAAATCTGGCTCTGTGGGGGCTTGACCCCACTCAATCAGGCTGCTTCCATTGTTCCAAATTAAGAAAAACCCCAAGGCCTCACAAACAATTTACTTCAATGGCTTTGAGCAGACTGCTCAATACCTCTGTCTCAACCTTGCTTCATTTAAATAAAAAGGACAAAATACACCTCTTAATGCAGTATCGTGGCAGAAGTCATAGATTCTCAATTTGAAAAGGGTGACATTATACTAAGGAAAGGCACCTTTTAAGAAAGTTCACCATTTGATGATTCCATGTGCTGTGTGTATACAATGTTGTGATTCTGTCTGTAAGTTAGTCTGCTATGTGCCTGTAATCTAACCAAATAGAAATTGGCTAGTTGCTATGTGTCATGACTTACAATATTTCTTAATGTTATAAATAACTGACATTTTAAAGATAAAATAATCAATGACTGACAAGTGTCCCCCATTGAAGGCACATTATGTGGCCTTTCTACCTTCAGTACTTCTTCCAAATGGTCTTCAACATGGTGGCGTTTTGATTTATCAGTTGAGGGAGGGAACTGAGCTGGAATTGGTAGAATATTTTGTTGCCTACGTTTGACCTGATGTCATGAAATATCATTGGGTCCAGAGTTAATATTGAGAGCTCCGACGTCAACTTCCTATTGACAATACATTGGTATACAGTCACATGTGATTCATCTATTTTACCAGTGGGTTGTGATTAAAGAAGTGAGAGATGTTTGCTATCGGATATGATTTAGCGTGTGACTGCATCAGCCTGTTACTGAAGTTATCTTATAAACAGCAATGCTTAATTGATTAACAAATGGATAAATTTTGTTTATTTATATAATTTAGAAGTCAGACAGCAATATCATAGGCTATCAATTCCTTTAATGACACAGTTGTAAAACATGGTTAACAGTATCGTTATTGTAAATGTAAAAAATAAATACCTATTACTAAATAAATTAGCAATGCTACAGGCAAAATAGTATTTAAATTGTACCACAATGTTTAGTGTCTGTATGCTTAATTAACACTGAAAATAAAATGTCCAGGATTGATGTGAAGTCAGCTTGAATATTTACAATTAAACTCCGTGCATATGTAACAGTTTGGCAGTTTTAAATAACATGTCTAACAGAAGTGTTTAAAATCTGGTTTCAAATATTTCTCTAAGCTCATAACTTTTAACAACATGATACCTTACTTTCTCAAACAGGCCATACCCATAGTAGGATTGGCTATTTCATTTCTCCAATCACTCTCTTCACTTCACAAATGTTAGAAACACAGGAACAGAAGTGGATCTGTCAGTTCTAGTAAAGTTTAGTTCTGCTCAGTTAAGACAAATAGCCTCTGAAAATACAGAAAATGATTTACCTTAGTGACAATGATAGTAACTTAATCAGGGATATATGGACTATAGATAACCCCACCACTCTTATCTCTGAGTTGCAGTTATTCATATCGACATTCCTATAAAATGATATGTTAATTCAACTGCAGAATTTTAATGTAATGATTAGAATGCGATTTGTTCTTAAACTATTGATTCATAGTTCTGTTAGAAAAGAAGCAAAAGTGTGACACAACGGCTCAGTGGTTAGCACTGCTGCCGCAGTGCCAGGTACCCGGGTTTGATTTCACCCTGTCTGTGTCGAGTTTGCACATTCTTCCCGTGTCTGGTTTCCTGTGGGTGCTCCAGTTTCCTCCCACTGTACAAAGATGTGCAGGTTAGGTGGGTGGAGCACGGCAAGCGCAGAGTTATGGGGATAGGGTAGAGGGGGAGAGTCTAGGTGGGATGCTGTTTGGAGGGTTGATGTGGACTCATTGGGCTGAATGGCCTGCTTCCACACTGTGGATATTCTCTGAACAAAATGTGAACCCTCAATCCTCGTCAAATGGAATGTAGATAAGTAGGCTATTGTACGAACAATAACAGTTCTCAATTGGCAATTCTGGTGCCCTGGCCATTATATGCTTTAGGCCAATTGAACAGTGCAAACAAAACTGAAAATAAAGTTTTCTACATCCATATTATGGATGTAGAAAATGCTTGATTCTATCTGCTTTCCCTGATTGCTTTCACTAACATTTGATGAATTTGTTTTAGTGAAACATGGTTGAAAAAATGCAGTTGCATTCAGAGAATGCCTTCCAGAAGTTCATAACATCCAGTCCAATTTACATCCAGCAAGGTCTCACAGACAATACTGTGACAATGATGGAATCATCTTGTTAGTTGGGACACTGGGAAGAATGCGGTCTGGCGTTTCTTCAAACTTTGCCCCTGGAATCCTCTATTTTTACTTGAAAAGATCTGATTGCAATACATTTCAGAAATGGTTATCTGGTGGCTAAGACTCAAAACTGCAATGGGAGGGGTTAATTCTGACTGTGATATGTTAATGACACACAGTATAGATCATCATAAAATAATACAATATCACATGAACTTGTGCTCTTTTGCAGTATCATGAGACAAAATCATAGCAAGCTGTTTTCCCAATAAAGTTGATGTTTTCCATGTCTTG
The DNA here is from genome assembly GCF_030684315.1 of Stegostoma tigrinum. Classification (NCBI taxonomy): domain Eukaryota; kingdom Metazoa; phylum Chordata; class Chondrichthyes; order Orectolobiformes; family Stegostomatidae; genus Stegostoma; species Stegostoma tigrinum. The sequence goes on along the minus strand of NC_081368.1, from coordinate 56,253,960 downwards.
GGAAGCTTCTTAAACATTCGTTGGTTGCACATGTGTTTTTCTTAATGCCAGATACACATATGCATCAAACACCAATCAGAAACATCGAATATTTGGTTTGATTTATTGGCACCATCCCTAAGTACAGTGAAAAGTTTTGTTTACAGGCAGATCATAGTAAGCAAGGACATACAAATTATAGGGTGGAAAAAAGACCTTAAATAGGGGCATACAGGTTATGTCACACAGGACATGCGCTAGGCAAGATCAGCATTATTTGAAGTTAGAGAATCCATTCATCAGTCTAATAACAGTTGGAAAGAAGCTGTTCCTGAACATTCCTGTGTGTGTGATCCAGCTTTTGTATCTTCTTCCTGATGGAAGAGGTTGTAGAAGAGCATTACTGGGTGCGATGAGTCTTTGATGGGATGAAATCTCTATTTACATTTTACAGTTCAGCACTACTTACATTATCTGAACTTGCTTTTCCCCTGCACCTAGTCTGGTGCACTTGTAATGTGGAATGCAAAGATTGTGTATGACATGATTTTATTGTTCACTTTGAATGGATGGTCTTTCTATTCATTGAGAATACTCTGCAGTCTTATATGCAGTCTGGGTAATTGAAGGCCAGTTTCTGCTTCATTGAGTCCTTTTAGCATCATGGAAATATTCTCTAACCGGCTGTCAGATTCTCTGGATGGTGATTTCTTCCCAAGCTTTATTTTCTGGTATGCAGTTCAGGATGGATGCATGCCTGAATCAGATATTGTTGTTCTCCCCAGCCAGTGCCACTGTTTGACATTTTAGTGTCAGTAAAACGGGGATTGTGTGAATGATTTTTGAACCATAAATCTGATCACAGATCAGATTTGGTAAACTTCACAAATAGCAAGTGTCATGGCATCTCTCAGGGGACACTGTAGCATTTCAATGTGTTTGCCTTGAACAAACATAAGTGCTAATGAGCAGAATCTAATGTCACAGAAAATCTATAATTTATCTCTGTATAAGTTGAATGCTCAACACTGGTAAAGTCACCCAACTGAATTAAATTTTATCGTTCTATTGCATCAAGTTTTTGCCCAATAGCTTGATGGTATCTCATAATATGCATAACAACACCAACCATATGTATATAGCTTCCTTAATGTAGTAAGGCACTGAAAGGATTTTTAACAAACAGAATTTGAAGCTGGCTGACCTACTGAGGCATTCAGAGCAGAATCTGTTTAGAAATGTAAACTTTTAAACACTGACTGAAGAGAGAAGTAAACAAGATCGAGAGATTTCAGTCCTTGAGGACTGGGTAATGGAAAGCAGAGCCAATGATTAAAATAAAGGAAATGCAAAAGACCAGAAGTGGAGGAATGCACAGAGATCTTGGAGGATCATACAGCTAAAGTGCATTGAAGATAGGGTGGCAAGTTTTATAAACAAGAATAAGAGTTTCAAATTCGAGTTGCTGAATTGGGATATTTGGCAAGCATTGGGTGGGTGAAGGAATGTGTTTTGAGAGGCTGTAGGCTGAGAATATTGAACCAATGATGCAATAGCACTACTGACAGAATAAAATTCAGTTGCCGAGGAGGGAAAAATGTCACCGCGATCGAGTTCTGATAAGTCATTTTATATTGTTTCCAAATAAAAACACATTCTGTTAAATTTGATATGAAATTTGGATATGATGATAAAGTCAGAAGGTTGTGCAAGTTTCATTTGAGGATGCTGAATCACTTGCTGTGTTGAGCATTTTATTTTTATGAATGTGGAAAGAAAACCTAAGTATTCCTTTCCAATTTATCGTGGTTAATTTTCTGATGTCACGGGATTTTTTTGAACCTGAAGAACGAGTTTTTTTGTAGATAATTATAAATCTGTGTATGATCATTTTATATCAAGGTTATTCATTATTTTATCTTTGATAGTAATAATATGCCTGTGGCCCTTTTTCACTGATAATGCCTGATGAACATTGATTAAAATGACCAAGTGGTAAACCTCAGAAAATGATGTTGCATTTTTTCCTATCACGCCTGATGATCAACCAATTAACTGGTCAATTGTGTGTGATCTCTAAACTCACTCAGCTCTGGACATGCTTCAAAGGAATTAAAGTTCTAAACTTTTCAAAGTTAGATGTTCATGACATAGTAATTGATATTTGCTCAACCTGAACTGCCATCCCAAAATTGAGAGAAAGTTCATCTTTCTAAAAACTTGTTTTACATCTAAATTTACATTTTAAATTAGGAGCTGAGGTAAGAATCTAGCAACTCAGTCTATGCTGTCATTCACTGCAATCCTGGCTGATTTGTTCAATCTATATTCCTGGTTACTCCTTATAATCTTTCCACCTTTTCTGATCAATAACCTATCCATCTGCTTCTGAAAAGTATTCACTGCTCTTTGGGAAAGCATGTTCTAAAGATACACAACCCCCTTTGTCAGAAAAATTCTGATATCCTTCTGAAATTGGTGAGGTATTTTTTAAACAGTGACCTCATTATTTCAACAGCTACTCCATCAAGAGCCATCTGGATCTTATGTTTCAATTATGTCACCTTACTCTTCTCAATTACAGCTAATATAACCTTAGCCTGCCCAACATATCCTCCATAGGACGACCCATCGAAGAGCAAGTATTAGTGCAGTAAATCTTCTCTGAATTTTCTTTCAATGTACTTACATCCTTCCTTAAATAATGACATCAAATCTCTGCAGAGCATTCAACTTGCAGTCTGACGATGCCTTATATAACTGAAGCATAATGGATTATAACACTGGATCACTTTTGGGTTTTTTGAGGTTTTAACTCCTGTGTGTGTTTGATGAAAGAAACCTGTTGCAGCCAAACAGATAACTGCCACTGTGAATTAAATGGGTGTCTGGAAACAAAGACCCTGAATTATCACAACTGACAAAATGTTGAGGAAGCTTCCAAAAAGGTGGACTGAAAAATGAAGAAAATGTGTTGCAAGCTACTTTGCTCTCCTGGAATTCATCTCCAACTGTGGGCATGATGAGAGAAAAGGCAGCATTCTCGGCAAGAAACATGTCTAACATATTCCTTTAACATAGTGGTCTGTGTGCTTGTGAGTTGTGGTACTTGTATGCAGCGATCTGACTTCAAGTGCAAATATGTTGTGATGGTCACAAAGAGTCACACTCGCATTGCAGGTCAAGATTCTCTTGATCTGAGTGCTAGAAGCCTGTTTACCGTTAAGCCAGTCATGAGGAAACAGGATAACCGGAGGGCTTTCTTGTTCTGAGTGCTACCAGCTAACCACCATACACAAAGAAACTGGACAAAAGGAATTCAAATGACCTGAAAAGCTGAGAGTTTCAAAATCAACTGGTTAACTATTAATATCGCACCCCCCCCCCCCGCCCCAATCCCGTATGTAGAATTTAATTTTTATGCCTTTTAACTTAGTTTTTTGGGGGCTCTTTTCTGATCTGTGAGCCTTTGTGTTTCATTATTATTTTTTCTCGTGTTTTGTAACTAGTAAACTTATCTGTTAGCTCAAGCCTAGTTACATTGACTCCTTTTAAAACATAATTTTCTCCCAAAGTAAATTAATTTATCCACAACTGAAGGGACACTGAATCATCACATCTTACCCAGGTTGAAAATTTCATGCACCCTGTCTGAAATTTTAATAAGTATGGAGACATTCTCCAGGATCTGGTGGTAACAATAATTACCTTAATTTTGTGTTCAATTCCCTTCGCAATAATTGATGATATTCTGTTATATTTCCTAATTATTTACCATAACTAAGCAGTCACATTTTGTGATTTATACATTAGGATACCCAGATTCCTCTCCATGTCTGAACTCTACAATTTCTTGCTATTTCAATGATCTTGCTTTTTCTAAAAAAAACAAAGCATTGCTTGTTAAAATTGACAACGTAGTCAGTGGATATAGTTCATTTTAGGCTTTCAGGAGTGTTTTGACATGGTCTCACATTAGAGATTAAAGTGCATGGGACTGGGGGTAGTGTTGAGTTGGATAAAAAATTGGTGAGCAGACAGAAAATAATGGGTATAAATGGGTTTTTTTTCTGAATGGCAGGCAGTGATTCGTAGAGTATGGCAGGGATTGGTAATAGAGTTCCAACTATTCATAATATATGTCAATGATTTCGATGAATAACTAAATGTAATACCTCAAACTTTGCAAATGACCCTAAGATGGGTGGAAGCGTGAGCTGTGAAGTGGATGCAGAGATGTTGCAGTGTGACTTGGACAGGCCAAGTGGGCAGATCCCTAACAGATGCAGCATAATGTGGGGTTATCCACTTTCGTAGCAAAATAGGCAGATTATTATTTGGCTGCAAACAGAGAGTGCAATGTTCAACAAAACCTAGCTAGCCCCATGAAGCAGTCACTGAAAGTTAGCACACAAGTACAGCAGGCAGTAAAGAAGGCAAACTCTATTCTGGCTTTCATAGTGAGACGATTTGAGTAGAGGTACGTTGGTGAAGCCACAACTGGAATATTTTGTGCAGTTTTTGGCCTCCTTATCTGAGGAGGGAAGCTCTTGCTACAGAGGGAGTGCAGAAAAGCTTTCCCAAATTGATTCCTGATATGGCCAGATTGGTGAATGAGGAGAGATTTATTCGGTCAGAAGTTTAGAAGAATGAGGGAGATCTTATAGAAACGAATAAAATTTTAGCAAGACTAGACAGGTTAGATGCAAGAAGGATTTCACAATGGTCAGGGGTTGACTTAGGCCAGAGATGTACTGTAAAGATAAAGGGTAAACATCTTAGAATTGAGATGGAAAATAATTTATTCCCCCGGAGACTGGTGAATGGTGCAATTCACTGGCACAGAAAGTGGATGAGGCCAAAGTAATCTATTTTTCAAGAAGTAGATAGACATAACTCTTGTGGATAAAGGAATCAAGTGATATGGGGACAGTGGGATTAAGGTATTGAGCTCCAGGATCAGCTATGATCGTATTGAATAGCTGAGCAACTCGCAGGGTGGAATGACCTATTCCTGAGCCAACTTTCTATGTAATAAATCGGTTAAATATTTCCTTTTCAGGAAATCATGTTGACTCTGCTTGATGACCTTGAACTTTTCTAAGTGGCTAGCTTTAATGTTTTTATTAATAGTTTCTGACACCTTCTTGATGACACTTATTAAGCTAGCTTCCTGTAATTTATTGTTTGCATTCTCATTTCATTTTTGAATGAAGAAGAAACATTCACTATATTCTACGCGAAATAACTATTGTCTAAACATAGGGAATTTTGGAACTGGTATGTCAGCTGTCTCACTAATCTCTTTTATTTCTAAGGCTCTAGGATGAAACCCATCTGGACTTTGGGACTAATCAGTCTGTGATTGCAACAATTTGCTTCGAACCACTTCTCTGGAAATTTTTTGTTAAAGAATTTCTTCCCAATCTGCAGCTATTTATGGGATGTTCTTTTTATGCATTGCAGTGAAACCAAGTGCACAATATCTGTTCAGTTCATCTGTAATCACATTATGCTTCATGAGTAATTCACCAGGTTCATTTCGTTAAGGAGCACTATTCATTTTGTTAGCTATCTTTTTTTCTTAATGGCTACTGAAACTCTTATGATCTGCATTTATATTTCAAGCTAGATTTCTCTCACAGCCTGATTCTACATCAACCCCTCACCCCACAAATTAATCTTTTTGACATTATTCCTGTCTAGTCGCAATAAAGCGGGTTTGGTATAGTCTTGTTTCTGATAAGCTCTATCTTATGCTGTTCAACTAAGCAATTGTTAAAACATTCTTTAAACTCTTATTTGTTTATCCTTTGCTTTTCATGGTCTATATCTACATTTTTTGCTCAAAGACCTTTTCAGTAAAGCTAAAAACTGTGTATGCTGGACTGTTTAGGTTCAGCATTTGTTTTTACAAGTTGAACAATGTGGAAAGAATGTAAAGGATGTAAGATTCTAATCATAAGAAATGCAGTCAAGCTGTTTCCATGCCAAAATACCAATTGATTGCTTCTCTGTTGATTATATAATTGCTCTGCAGTGCAATATGTGCATAATATATCTGAACGAATTACACAGCGATTTAATTGATTTAATATTGTACTAACAGGGAGTCGTGGCAGTTTGATATTTTCTACTTTCCAGACTAAAAGAACTACTGGGCATCCAATGCAGGTTATTTTGCTGCAGAGTTGTGGTATTACTATGAAACAGACAGTTGTTAGCCCTGACAGGGTTTGTACAACAGATGAAAGATTGAAGATTTGTAGGAGATTGATTTACTTGTGCCATCAGCAGAACTTTTTAACAATAAATGAGTGTTGAAAGAAATATAATTTTCTGACAAAATGTAAACATCTTTAAGTGTTTCTCAGTATGAAGTTTGACACACATTAATGGACAGAAAGGGTCTTAATGGTGATCCAGGGATTGAGAATTTAGTCAAGGTTCATACTTTGAACAGTGCTGCCCAATTGTATGCAGTTTAACACAAAAGTCCATTTCTCATACGTGTAGGACTGATTGACATTAAAGAGCTCATGACGCCATAACAAGAGCAGAGTTTTTTCCTGTTTCCTTTCCCCCCTCAAATGATAACAGCTTAATCATTTAATCTGTTGTTTATCCCAGTGTGGATCATTTCCAAGAGCAAAAATGTCTGCTATGCTACCTGAGAATTTTCAGTTACTTTTGAATGACATTAAGTCATTATGTGCAACATATTATGACATTTACATGCTCATAGAATCACTATAGAGTGGATGCAGGACCTTCAGCCCATCAAGTTCCCACCTAGATCCATCTCCCTACCCTATCCCTGTAACCTCGCATTTTCTATGGCTAATACACATAACCTGCACGTCTTTAGACATGAGAGGAAACTGGAGCACCAAAGGGAAACCCCCACAGACACGGAGAGAATGTTAACTCCACACAGATCATCAGCTGGAGCTGGAATCGAACCCAGGTCCCTGGCACTGTGGCACCAGTGTTGACCACTGCACCACCACACCACTCCAAATGTTGGTGTATTTATTTTGAAGCCATAGCATTTAATGTGCGATTGCATGATCAACCAACTGTGTAAGTAGGTCCTTATATTAATGTAATTACATTACACTATTTTGGTTTCACAGGATTCAGCTCATATCAATAAATTTAAAGCTGACAGTTTAATGCTTTACCTAGTCAATCCCAAAATTCAGTGGCTGAAGTATTCTCAAAGTACGAGAGATTGCCTTCCACTGAAAGTGTGCTCAAAGCAGAGAGCCATTCATTTGGATGCATTAAATCAGAGAGCCTTGTTTTCCCAAGGAAGCACCGTTTTGCAGCAAAATGAAAAAAAAACTGCTAACTGAGGAGACCAAGGGATTGTGTGCAGCAGGCTGTGTCAAAAGTTCCAGAACAATTACCAGTTTAACTTAGTGGGAAAAATTGTTTTGACAGTATGGCTTTTGGAGCACTCTTGCATCATACCAGAGCATTTTCTACTATATTACAGTGACTCCACTTCTTAAGTGTTCATGGCCAGAAAAGTAGTTTTGGGTCTTGGAAATCAGGAATGTAATCAAATTATTTCCTCTCTTTACTGACCAAAAGTATTCCTGTATTCATTGATTATTTGCTCACTTTAGAACTGACTATTTAATTTTGCCTGCAGCTTAATTGTTAAATGAAAATGAATAACTTGATCCAGCAGTCATATAAATAGACTTTTTTTCCCCAAAACTCAGAATCATACCAAAACTAAGGTACTCCTCCTACTTTGACCATATTTGGCAATCCAGGAGTAAAGTGTGGTAAATCAATTTTGACCAAACTGGAATCATGACAAAAATTTAATCTCTTGGCAAAACCTTCAAATCTTCTGTGCGTTGTTTCATTTATTCTATGTTTAGAACTCCATTTTTCCTCTCTTGCATTCAAACTTACTCATGAATGTCAGAGTGGTAATCTGATGCAGTTTTGTTATTTCAGCTAAAAGTGGATCTGGCATTTTAAACGAAAATTAAGTGGAGGAAGAGGAATGCAAAAGGAAGGAAATTGTAAACTACTGTCTAACTTAACATCAATATTTCGCTCTAAACTGTTTTTATCTCTCTTGCAACCTGCCTTTTCACTTATCTTGACGTCATTTGCAAATTTAGCTACAGTGCAATCACTAGCTTTCTCCACTGTATATTGTAAACAGTTGTGGTCCCAGCAATGATCCCTGTGGAACTCCACAGATCACAACAAGTGTGGGTAGAGGTGTTGTTATATTCAGACTTCCAGAAGGTATTTGACAAGGAGCTTCACAAGGCGGTAAGATAATATCCCACAATCTCGGAACCTGAGAAAGAACCTCTTACCCCACATTCTGTTTCCTGCTAATGAGCCAGTTCTCCATCTGTGCCAATATACTACCTCCAGCACCATATCCCTGTAGCTACCTCTTTTAGGGTTCTAGGGTACAAGTCATCAGGGCCAGGGATTCATCTGCCTTTAGCCCCATTGATTTTTATAATACTACTTCTTTAATGATGGCATTTAATTCCTTCCACATGTTCTTTTACTGTAATGGGATGTTTGAAGAACCTTCCACTGTGTAAAGAATTGTGCAAAGTATCTGTTTAACTCCTCTGCCATTTTCTTGTTCCTCATAACTATCTTCTCAGATATTTTATAAGGAACCTATTTTCATTTTGATCTCACCACTTCTTATATATTTAGAAAATGTACTTTGTCAGTCATTTTATTCATTGCTAATTTGACTTTAAAGTTAATTTTCTCACTCTCTTTATTGATTTTTAGTCCTCCTTTGCTGGATTATGAATTCCTCCTAGCCCTTAGGGCTATCACTGACTTTTTCATCTTTTGTATGCTTTTTCTTTCAAATTAATATTCTCCTTAATTTCTTTGATTAGCCATGGCTCGTTTATCCCTTTCAGAATCGTCACTCCTACTGCGGTGTATTTTTTTGCTGAGAGTCATGAATTATCTCCTTAAGTGTCTGCCACTGCTTGCTTACCATATTTCTGCTGATCTATCCACTCAGCTCACATCAGCTAACTCTGCCTTCACTTCATTGTAATTCCCTTTATTTATGTTAAACACAATTGTTTTGACCCAAGTTTTGCAATCACAGAATTTAATATTCAATTATCATATTGCAATTGTGACATCCTAGGGGATCTTTTACTCTGAAGTGATTAATTAAACCTTCCTCATTATCCATTACCAGAACCAGATAGCCTGCTCCCTGGTTGGCTCCATGACATATTGCTTTTGGAAATCATCCTTAATGCTCTGTAAATTTTGTTTTTTTTATTCATTCATGGTAAGAATGTGTTGCTCGCCAGGGAGCATTTATTGCCCAAGCCTAATTTCCCAGACGGCAGTTCAGAGTCAACCACATTGCTGTGGGTCTGGTGTCACATGTAGGCCAGGCCAGATAATGATGGCAGTTTCTTTCCCTAAAAGGTATTTGTGAATCTGAGTTTTTTTGACAATCGGCAGTGCATTTACAGTCATCATTAGATTCTTAAATGCATATTTTTTTTTATTGAATTGAAATTCCACCATCTGTCATGGCAGGATTTGAACCCAGGTCCCCAGAACGTCATCTGGGTCTCTGGATTAACAGTCCAGCAAAAATATTTCTGGGTCATCGCCTCCCCATTTGTTGTTGTAGCTATCTTTTGCAATTAATCAAATTTAATCGAATTAATCAATCAATATGAAGATTAAAGTCAGCTATAATTATTTCTCTCTTTTTACATGCTCCTATTGTTTGTTGATTTATAGTGTTTCCCTCAGAGTGGCTACTGTTTGGAGTCTGTACATTACACCCACTTCCTCCTCTTCTTCTTTCTGTTTTATTACCTCCACCCAAATTGGCTCTACATCACCTGAGCCTAGATCATCTCTCAACGGTCCTCATTTCATCTGATAAATGGTATTAACCCACCACATTTTCTGCCCCTCCTGTTACTGCAAGAGGTCAAATATCCCTCGCAGATCAGTTTTTTTTAAACTTTTGATCTCATTGTAAACATGTTTCTGAAATGGCTATGAGGCCATATTCATTTATTGTGATTTGGACCATCAGTTCATTTACCTTATTCTGAATGTGTCTTGCATTAAGAAACAAATTCTGCTCTATTATCAAATTTCCCTACACTTTTATGGTTCCTTAGAACAATGTGACAGTTACACATTCTGGCCCTTCCTTTTATTTTCTGTTAAGAATCAACTCTGTCTCTACCCTCCCATCCTACCACCTTCTTTACCTTTTTGGTTCTATAATTTTTCATGAGTTTGAATACTCCACCCTCCACGATTGATGTGAAGACCCTATCCACAGCCCTTGTTATGCCAATCACCTGGACAAAGCATGATTCAGTTGAAGCCCACCCTAATGAAAAACTTCTTCCTTCCCCAACACTGGTGCCAATGTTGTATGAATTCAAACCTGTTTCTCCATTGCAATCTTTGAGCCACATGATTGCCTCTTTGTGTTGACCCTGTGTCAATTAGCCTGTGGTTCACGTAGGAGTCCAGAGATCATTACCTTTTTGTCTTGGTTTTTAATTTAGCCCCTAGCTGCTCATTTTTCGGTCATCTGGATCTCTTTTCTCTTTTCACTTGTATCATAGGTACCAATATGAACCATATCAACTGAATATTTCCTCTCCCACTCTTGGTTTCACTGGATCCAGATGGGAGAGAATCATACAGCATGGAAGTAGACCCTTCGGTCCAACCTATTTCTGCTGACCAAATATCCCATCACATCCAAGCCCATTTGCTAGCATTTGTCCCTCCAAACTATTCCTTTTAAAATACCCATCCAGGTTCCCTTTAAATATTGTTATTGCACCCGCTTCCACCAATTTCTCTGGCAGATCTTTCAAGATGCACAGCACCCTCTGCATGAAAAAGTTATCCCTCAGGTCCCTATTAAATCCTTCCCCTCTCATCTTAAACCTATGTCCTCCAGTTTTGGACTCTCCCACTCTGGGAAAAAAAATATCTTGGCTATTCACCCAATCCATGCCTCTCATGATTTTGTAAACCTCTGAAAGGCCACCCCTCAGTCTCCAATGCTCCAGCTAAAAAAAGCCCAATTTCAATCTCCTGATAACACAATCTCTCTAATCCTAGCAACCTTGTAAATCGTCTCTGTACCCTCTCAATTTTAACAACATCCTTCCTATAGAATTGTACACACTATTCCAAAATAGGCCTCATCAATGTTGTGTACAGCCACAACATGACATCCCAAGCCCTATATGTATTGTTATGACTAATCAAGTCAAGTGTGCCAAATGTCTGCTTCACCACGCTGTCTGCTTGAGACTCCACTTTCGCAGAATTATGCACATGCACACCTATGTCTTTGTTTGACAACACTCCCCAGGGTCCTACCATTAACTGGTTGCATTTTGTTAAGGCAAACATCTTATGTTTATCTGAAGTTAACTTCATCCACTATTCCTCAGCCCATTGGCCCATCTGATCAAGGCCCCTCTGTACTTTGAACTGACCACTAAACAACCTATTTTCATGCAACCTGCAAACTTACTAACCATACCTTCTATCTTCACATTCAAATCATTTGTATAAATGAGGGAAAACAGTGGACCCAGCACTGATCCTTGTGACGCATAGCTGGTCACAGACCTCCAGTCTGAAAAACAACTCTTCACCACCACCCTCTGTCTACCTTCAACCAATGTTGTATCCAATTGTCTAGCTCCACCTGGATCCCATGTGATCAAACCTTAATAACCAGTCTACAATCCAGAACCTTGTCAATGTCTACTGCTCTGCCTTCATCAAATTTCTTTGTCATGTTCTAAAAAAACTCGGTCAAGTTAGTGAGATACAATTTTTCCATGCTCACTATCCCTAATCAGTCCATACATTTCCAAATGTATGTAACTCCCATCCCACAAAATCCCCCCCTAACAACTTACCTACCACTGATGTGAAGCTCACTGATCTATAGTTCCCTGGTTTTTCATTACAGATTTCTTAAATAATAACACCACATTAATCAACCTCCGATCTTCAATGGCGATAGATGATACAGATATCACAGCAAGGGGCCCAGCAATCTCTTCAATGGTTTCTGACAAAGTTCTAGGAAACACCGGATCAGACCCGAGGGATTTATCTACCTGTATTCATTTTTAAACCTCTCGCACCACCTGTAGCAGTTTCAGGGCAATCCCCAGTTTTAAAGGGAAAAGCTGAAAGAAAATGGCTTTTTATGAAGAACTGGTCAACCTGGCATCTGTGCAGGCATTTGGGAACAGAGATCGTCAGAGGTATGAGCCAACTCAATCAACGAAGCCGGCACCTACCAGACATCGTATCCAGGGACAGGCATAGAAATGGTAATGACCCCGAAGCTGTGAACAATGGAGCCTAGATAATAAAATGTGAGGCTGGATGAACACAGCAGGCCCAGCAGCATCTCAGGAGCACAAAAGCTGACGTTTCGGGCTTAGACCCTTCATCAGAGAGGGGGATGGGGTGAGGGTTCTGGAATAAATAGGGAGAGAGGGGGAGGCGGACCGAAGATGGAGAGAAAAGAAGATAGGTAGGGAGGGGATAGGTCAGTCCAGGGAAGACGGACAGGTCAAGGAGGTGGGATGAGGTTAGTAGGTAGGAGATGGAGGTGCAGCTTGGGGTGGGAGGAAGGGATGGGTACCACAGCAACAATGGAGCCTATCTAGTTAATGTGATAACAATTCACACTAATCTGAAAACAGTTTGGGAGGCTCCATGAAGTCATCAAGATTTCAGTTAAGTGAATTCGGGACAGCATTGACCCTTTTTGTTTCCACAAATGATGAGATTAAACTGCCCCAGCAATTACTGATGATGCTTGTGACACGGAATTACCTGGGTGGTGGGGATTGGGGGGTGTGGAGCCGCCCGGTCCTTTGAAATCACAAGCGTAAAAGGGGCAGCAGGGCCAGCTATTAGCAGAGCTCTTCTTCTTTTCCACTGTCCTCACGCTGAACTCACTGTTCCTCTGGACACCAACCCCTTGGGGCTGAAGACTTCGACCCTGTCTGCGACCTCAGACTTCGCAAGTCCTTAACAACACTTGAGGCAGAGAGGGAGCCCCACCGGACAAGTAACAAGTCCCTCCTGAGACCATAAGAACCTTTTCAGGCCTGGGACACTTATACTCAGAAGTAGTTGGTTAGGCATGGAGGGAGGGTTTTTGATTCTTAAAGTATAAGTACCCTGTAAATTATGTAAGGTTAAAGATTTACGATGTGTCTGCTCCAGTTTTCTTATACTCTATACTATGATATAAAAATATAAGTTTTATCAAGGTATTGTGCAGATTGGGCAAGTTGAGTTTTCCTGTAATAAAGTTCACTGGTGATTTTGAACTCATACTTGAGTCCATCTGTGCTCCTTCTGGGCAGACCAATTTTGGTTGAGTTCACAGCAGATCCCAGACTATAATTCCAGTGTCAAGGACCGGAGGGTGATCCGGGCGATTCGAACTACCCGTTCAAGGGGGATTGCTGGCCAGGATAAGCAGTTTGAGCTCTCTTTTTCTCCCTCTTGGGGGTACTGCCCGAGTGGGTAGGTACCAGGTGGCTGTTGTCCCACCAACGAGAGGGAATTGCCCAGGCATTGGTGGCGGTCGCGATTACTGTGTGGAGATAAGTTCTGACTCGCTGGTCAAGCTATAAACAGTGTGTTCGGTTCAGGGATCTCTCCAGTGGAGTTGCCCTAGTGTGGGCATTCCGGGTCTTTGAGTTTCAGAGCCTGTTGGAGAGAGACCACCACAGTAATCGGGAAACCCCAGGCACCAGCTTCAGGGCGGAGTAAAGGGAAGAAGCCCTATACACACCTCTTCAGTAATATCAACAGTTTTCAAGGCATCAATATTTATTTCCCAAGCTGCCTGCCTTGCAAGCCCATCTCCACGTTAAATATTGATGCAAAATATTAATTTAATATATCCTGAACTTGGGCACCAGGAAGACATCACAGCCTTCAGGATTTTTGATCCTGGCCACAGAAAACTGTATTTATTCCCCTGCCTATGCTATCCATAATTTTTGTTTCATTTATAAGATGTGGACATCCCCCGCAAGGCCAGCATTTATTGCCCATCCCCAAGTAGCCAGAAGAGAGTTCAGAATCAACCACGTTCTTGATTACAACTTCATTTTTCTTTTCTTTCTCCTCTTGAACGGCGACCTGTACTGCAGTACGATGGTCAGCTATTATCCTCTACTTATCGTCCCGACAGTATGCTTTCATCCACACATGGAGCAAGAATCTCAAGCCTATTTGACAAGTTCAAGGGCTGATGTTCCATTGGCACTACCTCCTGGATCCCTGCACCAGTCTTGCTCATTGTCGCACCCTCCTGACCCTGAGCAGTGACCCAGTCTGAGGTTATTAATCTAAGGGGTGCGACTGCCCCGAGAAACACAGTATCAAGGTAACTCCTCCCCTCCCTGATATGTATCAGTGTTCAAAGCTCTGACTCCAGCTCATCAACCTTTTGCTTTATTGAAAAAAAATCTCTTATTCATAAAAAAAATATGTACATGGTCACAAATGCGGTTCAGTTCTATAAAGTAGCAAATCAAGGAAACAAACAAACATTGGAATTTGACTCTACCCAAACAAATCAATGGCACCTTTTACTTGAACCAGGCTATATTTAGAGACTCTCAGTTCCCATTATCTCTGATCTCATATACTTAGAGTCTCAGCCAATTAACACTTGCTCCAGATGTAGTCACTACGTACCAAAATAAGGTGTACCAGCTCCCACATTATGCAGGGATGGTAAACCACCTGGCCCTGCATCTCTATTTTATTTACTTTGTCCTTAATTTGTTTTATTTCCTAATTACGTATTGACATTTTAGTTTTTAATCTGTAAAATATTTGAATCCCAACAGTGTGCAAACAGGCCCTTTGACCCAACAAGTCCACACCAACACACAGAGCACCCCACCCAGACTTATACCCCCATCTACACAACCCTGAATGCTATGGGCAATTTAGTATGAACGATTCACCCTAACCTGCACATCTTTGGACTGTGGGAGGAAACCAGAGCACCCAAAGGAAACCCACGCAGAGACAGGGAGAATGCACAACCTCCACACAGACAGAGATAATGGGAACTGCAGATGCTGGAGAATTCCAAGATAATAAAATGGGAGGCTGGATGAACACAGCAGGCCAAGCAGCATCTCAGGAGCACAAAAGCTGACGTTTCGGGCCTAGACCCTTCATCAGAGAGGGGAATGGGGAGAGGGAACTGGAATAAATAGGGAGAGGGGGGAGGCGGACCGAAGATGGAGAATAAAGAAGATAGGTGGAGAGAGTATAGGTGGGGAGGTAGGGAGGGGATAGGTCAGTCCAGGGAAGACGGACAGGTCAAGGAGGTGGGATGAGGTTAGTAGGTAGATGGGGGTGCGGCTTGGGGTGGGAGGAAGGGATGGGTGAGAGGAAGAACCGGTTAGGGAGGCAGAGACAGGTTGGACTGGTTTTGGGATGCAGTGGGTGGGGGGGAAGAGCTGGGCTGGTTGTGTCGTGCAGTGGGGGGAGGGGACGAACTGGGCTGGTTTAGGGATGCAGTAGGGGAAGGGGAGATTTTGAAACTGGTGAAGTCCACATTGATACCATATGGCTGCAGGGTTCCCAGGCGGAATATGAGTTGCTGTTCCTGCAACCTTCGGGTGGCATCATTGTGGCAGTGCAGGAGGCCTATGATGGACATGTCATCTAGAGAATGGGAGGGGGAGTGGAAATGGTTTGCGACTGGGAGGTGCAGTTGTTTGTTGCGAACTGAGCGGAGGTGTTCTGCAAAGCGATCTCCAAGCCTCCGCTTGGTTTCTCCAATGTAGAGGAAGCCACACCGGTTACAGTGGATGCAGTATACCACATTGGCAGATGTGCAGGTGAACCTCCGCTTAATGTGGAATGTCATGGCAGATATGCAGGTGAACCTCTGCTTAACTCCTCCCACTTCCTACAGACTAAGGGGGTGGCCATGGGCACCCGCATGGGCCCCAGCTATGCCTGCCTCTTTGTAGGTTACGTGGAACAGTCCCTCTTCCGCACCTACACAGGCCCCAAACCCCACCTCTTCCTCCGGTACATTGATGACTGTATCGGCACCGCCTCTTGCTCCCCAGAGGAGCTCGAACAGTTCATCCACTTCACCAACACCTTCCACCCCAACCTTCAGTTCACCTGGGCCATCTCCAGCACATCCCTCACCTTCCTGGACCTCTCAGTCTCCAACTCAGGCAACCAGCTTGTAACTGATGTCCATTTCAAGCCCACCGACTCCCACAGCTACCTAGAATACACCTCCTCCCACCCACCCTCCTGCAAAAATTCCATCCCCTATTCCCAATTCCTCCGCCTCCGCCGCATCTGCTCCCATGATAAGACATTCCACTCCCGCACATCCCAGATGTCCAAGTTCTTCAAGGACCGCAACTTTCCCCCCACAGTGATCGAGAACGCCCTTGACCGCGTCTCCCGTATTTCCTGCAACACATCCCTCACACCCCGCCCCCGCCACAACAGCCCTAAGAGGATCCCCCTCGTTCTCACACACCACCCTACCAACCTCCGGATACAACGCATCATCCTCCGACACTTCCGCCATTTACAATCCGACCCCACCACCCAAGACATTTTTCCATCCCCACCCCTGTCTGCTTTCCGGAGAGACCACTCTCTCCGTGACTCCCTTGTTCGCTCCACACTGCCCTCCAACCCCACCACACCCGGCACCTTCCCCTGCAACCGCAGGAAATGCTACACTTGCCCCCACACCTCCTCCCTCACCCCTATCCCAGGCCCCAAGATGACATTCCACATTAAGCAGAGGTTCTGCTTATGCCAATCTGCCAATGTGGTATACTGCATCCACTGTACCCGGTGTGCCTTCCTCTACATTCGGGAAACCAAGCGGAGGCTTGGGGACCGCTTTGCAGAACACCTCCGCTCAGTTCGCAACAAACAACTGCACCTCCAAGTTGCAAACCATTTCCACTCCCCCTCCCATTCTCTAGATGACATGTCCATCATGGGCCTCCTGCACTGCCACAATGATGCCACCCGAAGGTTGCAGGAACAGCAACTCATATTCCGCCTGGGAACCCTGCAGCCATATGGTATCAATGTGGACTTCACCAGTTTCAAAATCTCCCCTTCCCCCTACTGCATCCCTAAACCAGCCCAGTTCGTCCCCTCCCCCCACTGCCCCACACAGCCAGCCCAGCTCTTCCCCCCCACCCACTACATCCCAAAACCAGTCCAACCTGTCTCTGCCTCCCTAACTGGTTCTTCCTCTCACCCATCCCTTCCTCCCACCCCAAGCCGCGCCCCCATCTACCTACTTACCTCATCCCACCTCCTTGACCTGTCCGTCTTCCCTGGACTGACCTATCCCCTCCCTACCTCCCCACCTATACTCTCTCCACCTATCTTCTTTACTCTCCATCTTCAGTCCGCCTCCCCGTCTCTCCCTATTTATTCCAGTTCCGTCTCCCCATCCCCCTCTCTGATGAAGGGTCTAGGCCCGAAACATCAGTTTTTGTGCTCCTGAGATGCTGCTTGGCCTGCTGTGTTCATCCAGCCTCACATTTTATTATCTCCACACAGACAGTTGCCCGAGGGTGGAATTGAATCCAGGTCCCTGGCACTGTGAGGCAACAGTGCTAACCACTGAGCCACCATACTGCCCCACAGCATTGTTGACCTTGAATCTGAAAGCAATTCATAATAGTCAAATTTGCAGCTAATACTGACCAAATAACTTGTGATTTTCCTGTGGTCTCACTCTTGGCTTTGTGCTGGGACACCAATCGTGGGCTTCAGTTTACCTTGGGCTATGCCTCTCTCAGATACATGATCTCCTTCCTGATCGTGCAAAGCCTGCTGCTTGTTTTGATATGTAAGTTCTCAATGGTGCTAAAGTTTGGCAAATATGACAAAATCTGGTCCTCTCTCAGCCTAACGTATGCCATGTTATGATCACTTGAAGCTGCTGAGGTACTTTGGGTAGATTCACAGCAACCAATCTTTCCCAAACAAAAACAGAAATTGCTGCAAGATCTCAACAGGTTTGGCAGCCTCTGTGAAAAGAAAGCAGAGTTAATATTTCAGGTCCAGTGACACTTCTTCAAAACTAACCAATCTATTTTATTGATATTCATCTTAATAAAGATACACTTTGGTCCAAACAGAATCTCGATAGAAGGGAGCTCAATCTCAACAAAAAGTAAAGGTTTATTAGGTAGTATCTAATAGGTTGTTGCATTATATCTAAGACACATGATAGGTTTACCAGAGGCAATCGGACTTACCTCTAGAGTAAATACAGATTACTGTTGGCCATTGGTGCGGCAACACTGGAAGACTTTTGTCAGACACTGGAGCAAAACTGGTTGGGTTTATCCAGGAAATGACCTTTATATTCTGATATACAGCACTTTTATTGTGAGATCATTTAACACAAACAGGTACTAACTGCCTAACAAAACACGGTTAATGACTACAACTTGAAGGTAACTGGTAAGAAGAAGCAGAGGTCATCTGTGGGAAAAGTAATCAGTGAGTTGTTATGATCTGACCTGTACTGCCTGAAAGGGAGGTTGAAACCGATACACTGCACTAATAACTTCCAAAAGAAAATTGGCCAAATGCTTGAAAATGAACATCCACAGAACCATGAAGTAACATCAGGTGACCAGGACTAATTACATCACACATTCTAAGAGCCAGTATAAAGAAAATAGGCTGATTTACCTACTCATGTGCTGTATTACCTTAAGGTTTTGTAGTTACTTTATCGTACAGGTAATTGTGTCAAATTGTGCAGAGCAAGATCCTACAAAAATATGTTAAAAATAACTCCTGCATTTTGTTTTTGTAAATTCTCACATTTATCTAGTCTGGTGGATGTCTTTGCAATGAAGCAATGAATACATGGGCAGAAGTAATTATTGAGAGCAAAATCCAATTAACTTTGAAAATGCTGAGAATTCTAGAAAACATTTAGTGTTACCGTATTGTAAATCATGCTCTAACCAGTGTTGAATTTACATTATTTAAAAATAAAAGGCCATATGTTTGAAATAATTGTACTTAATCAGAGAGTCCTGGCAGCCAAAGGAAACAATGCTATCTGTAGCAGGCAACTTTTCCTTGATTTCAAATAACACTGTAACATTGATTATAATAATCTGACTTCACTGATTAAAAAGTTAGTGTTGTGTGGAAAAATTACTGGACCAAAATAGAAACATTATTTCAGTCTCCTTTAATTCTTTGTAGCTCCCTAAAGATGTCAAACTCTCTATTTTTTTTTGTTATTTCTTACCCACATCCTGTAGGACGTTAGTGAGTCCTCTTCTGGAGCACTGTGTCCAGTTCTTGTTGCGCTATTATTGGAAGGTTATTATCAAGTTGGAGAGCGTTCAGAAAAGATGTTGCCAGGAATGGATGGTTTGATTTATAGGGAGAGGCTGCAGAGGCTGGGACTTTTTACACTTGAACACAGGAGGTTGAGGGGTGACCTTGCAGAGATGGTTAAAATCATGAAGGGTACAGTTAAGGTGAATGGCTGGTGTCTTTTCTGTATGATGGAGGATTTCAAGACTAGGGATCGTATTTTAAAGGTGAAGGCAGATTTAAAAAGGACATGAGGGGCAAATGTTTTGCACAGAAAGTGGTTCATGTGTAGAATGAACTTCCGGAGGAACTGGTGGATCTGGGTACAGTTGCAACATTTAAAGCACATTTGGATAAGTGCATGAAGGGAAAGATTTGGAGGGATATGGGTCAAGTGCAGGCATGGTGAGATTGGTTTATTTTGGTAGTATAATTGGCATGGACTGGTTGGACAGAAGAATCTGTTTTCTGTCCTGTATACTTCTATGACCTTTTTTGAGGAAATTGACATCCATAGAGCAGGCAGAGGAAGAGGAGATGCCTGAAATGATTTTAAGAAATTGTAAAATCACTTAAAAAGGGTAAAGAGGAGGGAAAAGTGTGTCTGAAGTAGATTTTCTTCTTCACTGCATAGGTGACAATCTTTTACATCAAACTGGTTTACAAACAATGGACGTAAAATGCCTAATATTGCGTGGCAGCCTTAAGCAATTTAGACTAACTTGTTATTCGGTGTAAACAACGGATGCGGGAGATCATAATAGTTCTGACAGCATCCATGGAGAAAGAGCAAGGCAACATTTTGGGTCTAGAAGACTCTCCATCAAATGAAAAGTCGCCTAGACTAAATGTCATCTTGCTCTGTCTCCATAGACTCTGTCTGACCTACTGTGATTGCCTGCATTTATTGTTTTTTTGAGCACAGATTCCAACACCTGCAGTATTTTGCTGCTTCTTTTGATATTGGGTGTATTGCATGAATGATATACTGTTGATGACAGAATGACACATGGTGCTCGGAGCTAGTAAATGTTCCCGAGAAAATGGAGATCTAAAATTGTGTGTCCAGAATGGCGTGTTTTGTGTTAACAGTCAAATTGGGCAAGTTACTCAGTGAAACAAAGGAAAGGAAATCCATCCTATTTTGTCTGCCAACTGTTGTTTCACAAAATTGGCAATAGGCATGCTTTTCACAAAACTGGATGTCAACAATGGGTTCTAGCAGATATTCTTAGCGCAAGGGTCAAGATGACTGGCAATATTCATGCCACCAACAATACGATATTGGTTTAACTGCTTACTCTTTGGAATCCTGTAAAAGGTAGTGTCTAAAATTTTGCAATGGGAACAATTTGCCAGGTGCATGGTAAAATCAAGAAGGAATGCAACCAAAGGGCCAGGGGAATGGAAAAGACATTACAGATTGCAGACTTAACACTAAATGAGAAATGAAAATTCTCCAGAAAGACAATTAGGTATCTGGGACACTATCCAAGAATGAGGCATCATGTGGCACTCAAGTGTATATACAACGTTTGGCAATTCTTAGGCATCATAAATCAAGTGGAAGAGTTTTACCCTCAATTTGGCCAATATTATATAATCCTTTGAAGGGATATGCAAAAAAAGACTGCAACTTTTGAAAAGATTACCTTCGACTGATTTTTTTTTATTGCATTACAATCCAGGATTATTCACTGTACTAGCTGAGGAGGCATCATCCAATCGATTAGCAGCCGTCATTGTTCAAGTGTAAACTGACAATGTGTAAATTGGTCTATTTTACATGCAAAGCTATGGCTGAAGAGATGGCCACAACTATAAAAATGGAAGTGCTAACAATTATTTGAAAATGTGAAGAGTTTGCAGATTACCTCACAAGACTGTAATTCCAAGTCAGGATTGACCACAAGCTGTTGGTGAGATTATTATGATGGAAAGAAATCTTAAAAATGCATTGAAAAGCTCAGGCTTAAGCTGATGAGAAATAATAATGGAGTAGTCTATGTTCCTGGCAAGGTGCAAATAATGGCAGATACACACTCAATGTCAACGTTGGATTGAACAGGGAAAATAAATTGTATTCTAGTAGGAAATATTAATGTCTTATTTTTACGTTTTAATCAAACACCAACTGTGGGTGCACTCAGAACAACTCATGCAGCTCAAAAATCAAACAATGAGTGGACAAAGATCAACTAACACTTTGCAGAGGTTGGCAAAATATAATCCAGCAGCCCAAATATTGAAGAGGTACCATGAGCAGTAATAACACCCAACAATAGTTCAACATTTATGGGTGTATAACCACAGAATGTTTACACCAAAGTCAATGTGAAGTGAAATCGTACTGAAAAATCCAGTGGGCATATTTACCGAGTGACGAAGAGCACAACACTCAGTGTGGCGACTAGACATTTTGAAAGGCGTATTGGACTGCATTTCATCATAATCAAATGTTACCAAAGGCGGATTGTAACAGCAAGTCTTTGTTCACCAACAACAGACTCACTGGTCCCAGAAGATTTGACATCAGACAATGGATCTCAAATTGTGAGCAAATATTTCAGGAAATTCACTTTGGAGGCAGTGACTAAACAAGGTGACAGATCTTTCCACCCCATCCTTGTTCAAATATAATGGTGGAAAGAGCAGTCAAGACTGTGAAGTCACCAATGCATAAGAATCTACTCTGTTCTGATAGATGACAAGAATGCAACACAACTTGAGAACAGTCACATCATAAAGCAGCAGAGATGTTAAATTCTACAAACAGGGTGAAAAGTCTAATCTGAAAATCAGGGCAGGAAAGATGAAAATCTCTGGATTGTTACCACAGCCATGTACAAATTGACGCACGGAAAATAAGATGAGAGATGAATTTGTGGCACAAAGCTTGATTGAGTAAAATTGGGCTCGAGTTCAAGAGGCTCTGTGACCAGTACTGGGAAAGGAGAAAGCTGTTCTGTTGGGGTGCGTTTCATTTGAGACATGTTGTGACAGGGTCCTGGCAAAATGTTAAACCAGATTTGTAGATAGGGCTTTAAACTAATTACTGGTCAGAATGTTCAATTGAAGGGAAGTTGAAAAATCAAAAATGAGCAAAAAAACAGATGTACAGGATTGGGGAAGGAATTAAGGTGTGACCGGAAGAACTGGGGAAAAAAAATGCACAAATGTGCTGCAGAAATTAGAACCAGATAGAATAATAATGGCACAATATCCAAGCTTAAAATTCTTTATCTGAATATACATAACATTTGTAACAAGGTAAAAGAGTCAACAGCATGAACTGTAATAAATTAATATGACTTGATAGCCAATACAGAGATGTGGTTACAAGGTGAACAAGACTGGGAGCTCAATACTCCAGGGTATTTGAACTTCCAGAAAAATAAGCACAAAGGGAAAAACAACCAGATGTGAATAGCATTGTTACTGAAGTGCAATATCAGTGGGATGATGAGAAGTCATAAAGACACAATAAATTGTGTTGTGGAATCAGTTTGAGTCGAGATGAAGAATGGCAAGGGAAAGAAATCACAGGTGGGAATTATCTATAGGTTCCTGAAGATTTGGCTTCATGTAGAAGAAAGTGTAACTTGAGACATAATGGAGGCATGTAAGAAGAGCTTTACAATTGCTGTGGGTAATTTTAATCTGTACGTTAATTGGACAAATCAGATGGGCAAAGGTGACATGCAGGATGAATTTCTGGAGAGCATCAGGGTTTGCCTTTTGAAGCAATATTTTGTGGAACCTAACCAGGAGTGGGCTATCTTGTATCCAGTCTTGTGTCATGAGGTAGAATTGATAAGGTTAAGGATTATTGACGAGGTGACAATCTTAAAATAGAATTTCAAATTCAGTTTGAGGAAGGGAAACTTGTGTCTCAAAGTAATAGCCCCAACTTAGGGCAATTTGTAGAGGCATGCAGAAAGGAAGAAAAACAGAAATTGCTGGAGAAACTCAGCAGGTCCACCAGCAACTGCAGAAATGCAGTTTCTACACCAAGTTATGATTTATTTTTGTTTCATCTGAAATACAAACTGGCTTATAGTCTTATTGGCACGACTGAGAATCAGCTGTGACTAATTCCTGAGTTATAACAAATAGACTGTATAGAAGAAGGGGCATCCTATTTTCTCCTGCATCTTAACTTTCCCCATTAACAGACGTCTCTCTTGTACAAAGGGTACAAATTTTATTTCAAAACCAAGTTGGAATTCAGTGTGCCATTGCTCCAGAGTACATGGGGAGCGTAATGTCCTACTTTAAGCCAAACCACTGCTTCTTGGGCTCTGCCTGTGTTGGAACTGGCACCAGAAGCTGTATCACCTATCAGCAGTGTTAGCACATCTGTTCTTGCTGTGTAAATTTACAATATATGCAAGTCTACCAAAGATCACTACATGATTCTCATTGAGGTCTACCTTCTCATTAAGGTTGTCTCCCCTTGATGTAGCTCAGCAATGGGTTTTCAAAAATGGATCATTGCTTTGCACAACTTTTCATATTCATTCATGCATTGACTCTTTAAATTCCTTTAAAGCCTTTACAGCTATTGAGATTACCTCTCTGTAGTACTTGAGTGAAATGATGGCATCTGCACCCTTACTAGTACTGTGTTCAAATGTTTTCCTTATCAATTTCAGAAACTATTCATTTGCCCTCTAACAATGCAGCACTTTCTTCTTTTTGCTGTCCCATCAATGCCTGCAAGTTGTCACACAAAATTTATTGATATTAAATGGGCAGGGTATGTCTAGCTTTGCAGCCATCAGATTCATTTCTACAGTGATTTACCACTCAATGGTTTTGGTCTTCCAAATATTTAATTGGAGATAATTTGTGCTCGATCAGTACTGGATGTCAGACAAGAAATGTGACAAATCAGATGCATAAATGAATAGTATTGCAGTAATAAGTGTAAAATGGCCGTTAGTCACGATTTGGGCATCAAAAGTAAGAATTCTGCACATGGTTGACTGCACTACTCGCTATTTATAAATAATTAACAACTGAATTTTTACAGCTTAATTGTACCTACAAAGATCAAAGCAACGTGACTATCAGTTGAATGCAGCATTGGGTTTAATTTAATTCTACTGACACTTCTAGACATTTGATAAATTCACGAGAAAACATTAATAATTGCTGAAAAACAAATTTTGCATGTTAATAAGTCTTATTAATTTACAAAGTGGATGCAATACATTGGCCTGATGTTTAAGTGTTTCAAATGATTCTAGATGCCATCCAACCTAATTTAATAAAATAAAAACAGCTGGTTGAACTGAAACAAAATGCACACATATATCTGCCCAGTTGTGCAAAATGTCACATTAAATTCATAGCCTAACAACTGGATTGTGAGAGAGAATTTTTGACAGATGCATGTTAATATCCCCTGACACCACATTCTGCAACCTTAGCTACAGGTGACAGTCTTACCTATGTCTTACAAGCCATCTTTGCACATTGCTTCCTTTTTAAATCAATTCCAATTCATGTGTTTTTGACTGTTCACAAATTTTAATGACATTTCACTGCTTGTCAGCTCATTTTTGAGGATATTAAATGTGTTATTTTGCAATTTGTTTCAATCCTGTCTTCTTTCTTAATTAAAAGCTTCTGAAGATTACATTTAATGTTGATCTCATTTATTATGTTAAGGATTCAATAAAATTTACTTTGACTTCTGCAATGTAAAGAAGGATGCAAGAACTTCAGAAGGCACTGATTAAGGCAATGGATTCACTGACCAGCCATGATTATTAAAAAATCCAGAACTATGCCTTAACCTTCCGTCACAATTAACTTAAAGAATCAGATTACCATATTACAATAAAAGATCATTAAAATAGCTGGGGAGAATAAAGCCTGAACTTCAGTACATGCACTGTTTGCAGTCACTTTGAAGGAAGATGCCTCGGAATTGATTAAAATGTGGCAACAGTTTGATTAAAACTGTGGAAAATTGGCATTCTCAGAAAAGAGAAGGCAGCTGTGTCCGTGGAATGATATTCTCAACTGCTTGAATCTACACATCAGAAGGAATACAGGCAAAGGAATTATCATCAATCAAACTGCAGTCATAAGCGAAGCCTCAGTGTCTTCATACTGTGTGGCAAAAACTCTCTCAATCCCTGTTTCTCTTCAATTACTATAGTGCATCAAACACTCAAAATCTTCCTGATTTTGTGGTCAGCAGAATAAAATATGACATAGGGTAGAATTTAATCCAAGTGATGGGGCTCTTGCAGCCTTGCTGGAGAGCTGCTGAGAGCCTTGCCTAGCTATTTTTGGGGACAATGTTCTGTTTCAATTATTTATTGTTTTGGAAGCCAATACATCCGAAGAGCTTAACATTCTTGCTAGTTCAGCTCTACCCATTGTATGACGGTACATATATTCTTTGGGTGGAGATAAAGATTTGTGCCTCAATACTAGGAGGGAGCAGACGTGTCCGTTCAACTCCCTAATATTGTGGTAATTGTGCATGACTGGGTTTAGTTGTTCTCTATTTCTAACAAAAACAGCTTCTTGTCGTCGAAGGCTAGTACTGTCCTGTAAATGCTCCATGGTGGGTATTCTCTACCACTAATGATGAGATCGATAAAACAAACGTGCAGGAGGATTGGTAGCAGTAAACAACTTCAAAGTATTCTCGCCCAGTACCACATACTGATAGAGGTAGTCGATACCAGAAGCTGTCAGGAGTGGTCATCTGAGAAAATAACACACTAATAAACTCTTAAGTGATGACTGCTAGGCCTTCGTGAGATTAAGGATAGTGAAATTTGGACCATACTTGCAAAAAAGCACTTGGGATTCAGTAAATTGAAAGTTGAGATTGATAGATTTTCAGAGATAAGGGGTAAAAATTGATTTAAAATGCGGATGAGCTCATGACTCAATTAAAAAGTGAAAAAAAAACCTCAATGGCTTTAACAGCCTAGTATTATCCTCCATTCTTATTTCAGGATTTTAATCTGGCTACAGTCTTGAGAATCCTGTATGATATCTCATGTTTCTCTGAATGGGCAGGTTCCCATTCAGGAAACAGAAAATAATCATTAATTTGTAATGTAATTTTTTGGGTCAAACACCACTTCACCTATGATATGGTCCAAATGCTTTCTTACATGTTAGTCCATGTGACATTATAACATGAAGATTGTTTTCTTGGTGAAACAGATATCTTTACATTTGGTAACAACTCAGGGCTGAGTCAGTTTTTAGAGGTGCAGGCTAATAGGACTGATAGATATATGTAGTGCAGAAAAGACATTTTGGTCCATCAACTCTGCGCCATCATAGCTACCACGAAAAGTGCACTAATCCCAATTAACTGCATTTGTTCCATATCCATCAAAGTTATGGTATTTGAAGTACTTGTCCAGTTTTTTTTAAAAGGTTGTAAGGTTTAAAGCGTTGATCACCTGAAGCGGGAGTGTGGTTCCAAAAGTTTTGCGTTTTCAAATAAAACTGTCAAACTATAACCTGGTGTCATGTGATTTCTGACTTTGTCCACCCCAGCCCAACGCTGGCACCTCCGCATCGTGGCCACTTTTCCAGGCAGTGTATTCCAAATTCCCTTCACCCACTGAGTGGCAATGTTTGTCTTAAATCCTCTCTGAACCTCCTGTCCCTCACCCTAAAACTGTGCCCTCTCATGATTGAACCCTCAACCAAGGGAACAGCTGCTCTCTATTCACCCTGTCCATACCCCTCATAATCTTACACACTTCAAACTTGCCCCATCTCAGTCTTCTCTGCTCTAAAGAAAATAACCCAAGCCTATCGAGTCTTTCAGGATAGATTAAATTCTCCATCACAGGCAACATCCCAGTGAACTTCCTCTGTATCCTCTTTAGGGCTGCCATATCCTGGTAATGAAATAACCAGACCTGCATACAGTACTCCAGTTGTGTCCTGGCCTATTCTCTGTACAGCTCCAAAAATACCTTAGAGATAGTAGGAACTGCCTATGCTGGAGCCTGAGATAACAAGGTGTGGAGCTAGAGGAACACGACAGGCCAGGCAGCATTGGAGGAGCAGGAAAGCTGATGTTTCAGTTTGGACATTTCTTCAGAAATGTGCGATGGGAGGGGGGCTCTGAAATAAATAGAGACTGGGGGAGCGGTGATAGATGGTAGACAGTGGAGCAGATAGGTGGGGGAGAAGACGGACAGGCCAAGGAGTTGGGGATGAAGTTAGTAAAGGTGAGTGTGTGTAGGAAGTTGGAATGGGAGTTGGTCAGCGAGATGGGAAGAATGGATAGGTGGGAGAGAAGACAGACGGGCCAAGGAGGTGGGGTTGGGTGTGTGGTGCTGGTCTTGGGATGAGGCAGGGGGTGGGGAGATTTTGAAGCTCGTAAGGTCCACATTAAGACCATTGGGTTGTAATGTTCCAAGAATATGAGGTGCTGCTCATTGTGACACTGGAGGAGGCCCAGAATGGACATGGCGTCCGGGGAGTGGGAGGAGTAGTTGAAGTCGTTCGCGATTGGGAGGTGTTGTCGTTTGTTGCAAACCGAGCATAGGTGCTCCATGAAGCAGTCTCTGAGCCATTGCTTGGTCTCCCAGATGTAGAGTTCCACATCAGGAACAGCAGACACAATAGACCACATTAGCAGATGCGCAGGTGAACATCTGTTTGATGTGGAAGGCCTTTTTAGGGCCTGGCTTGGGGGTGAAGGGTGAGGTGTAGGGGCAGGTGTAGCACCTCCTGTGGTTGCAAGGAACAATGCAGGGGGTGGTGGGGCTACTGGAGTGGATGAGGAAGTTGTGAAGAGAGCAGTCCCTACATTTCTCTCTGAAGCGTACATTGTCGACCTATACTCTCCCCTGCTCCTTTTTGAATGTGGCCATTTGATTTGCTGTGTACGTGCCCACAAGGAGCTGGCCCAGTCTACTGTGGCCAGCTCCTGCTTTTTAATAAAATGCCCAGCCCAAAAACCATCTTTTGCAGGCAATCTTTTCTTTGTCCAGAAGAAATCTGAAACATCCCATGTTATGGTTGCTATTGCCTGAATATTTCTCCACTGCCAAATCAAACACTTGTTCAGTTTCTTTCCCCAAAACTACATCTAGCACTCTGCTGTCCCTTGCTTGGCCTTCAACAAATTTATGCAAAAATCTCCCCAGGATAGATTTCAAGAAATTTGTTCACTCTAAACCCTTACCACTATGGCTGTCCAAATTTATGTTGGAAAAATTGAAATTCCCCCAAATAATTACCCAATTATTACTTTTACACACCTTTGTGAGCTGCCTTTTTGATGGACTTCATCAGATGATCTTAAAACAAGAGGCTAGAGCGATAGTTGTTGCATTGGTTTTGCTTTGTTCAACAATCGCTAGATTTGGGGAAGGTCCATTAGAATAGAAGATAGTGAATGTAAGTTTTGTATTCAAAAAGGGAGGAGACAGAAAATTGAAAAGTACAGTCTAGATATCTTGATATCTGCTATAAGGAAAATGTTATAAACAATTATTTAAGAGCCTAATGCAGGACACTTGGATATGTACAAGGGAATCAGGCAGAGGAAGCTTTTATAATGCTTAGGTAACATGAGGTGAAAACTTATTTTCTTTTCATGTAATTGATGCTCCCATGTTGAAAAAGCTGCAGTAACGTCCTATGTATTTAATACAGTAGCTTTCTTTCTAGCAATATTCTAGTATTAAAAAAATGTTTTTCTTCACATTTCTCCTTCTCAGGTAAGTCAATGTTGTGCCGCTTTGGAGCAGTTTCCACCGAGTTTAGAATTCAGTCACGATGGTTTTGTAAAAGGGTGATCATGCTTTAACAATTTGTACAACATCTTTTGAGGAAGTAACATGTGTTATGGATAAAGGAGAACTAGTGGATGTGCTATACTTAGATTAGCCAAAATACTTTTGATAATGGTCTCAAGAAAAATTTTTGTGGAAAATAAAAGCATTTAGTGGAGGGAGTAGCATATTGGCATAGAAAATTGTTTGGCTAACAAGGTGAAGAGAGGCAGCATAACTTGGTCTTGAGGGTGTAGACTTGCTTGCCGAGCCATTGTGCTTAGATGCGGGCATTTCATCACCCTTCTAGGTAACATCATCAGTGCGCTTCTGGTGAATCTTCCAAACACACTCGGCAAGCAAGTCGACAGTCTCATCCACAATCTGAGTTCCAAGTCTTCACAAAAACTTTAAATAAATTAATCTTTCTGTTGTGAATAAGATGTAACGAGTATTATCCTGCGGTTGAGCCTCAACGGTTTACAACTGAGGTCAATGACTTGGGTATAGGGATTTAAGATATGGTTGGTATGCAAAAGTAAGTAGGAAAGTAAGTTTTCGAGGGGACACAAAGACACTAGACAAAGAATAGTTAGGTTAAGAGAGGAGGCAAATACGTGGCAAATGGAGTATAAGGTAGGATAAGATTAAATTCTTCACTTTATTAGGAAGATATACGTAATATCTAAGCCATGAGACTTTGTAGGAACTCTTGAGTTGCAGGGGACATCTGTGTAAGCCTAGACATAGATCTTGAATGGTTAATATATGGGGACAACAATCTTGCTTTCTTTTGCAGTGCCAGTTTTAATTGCTTCACCATTGACAACCATGCCATCAGCTGACAAATATTTAACTTTTAGAGTTCCCTAACTCGCTCTGCCTTATTATTCACCTTTCTTCCTTGAAGACTTTTCTTAATAACTGACTCTTCTGCAAACATTTGGTTATCTGCCCTGAGATCATCATAGATGACTTGTGTCAAATTTGTTTAACAATACTGTAACGCAATTTGAGATGCCTTTCTGTGTTAAAGGTGCCAAATGAGAACAGATTGTTGCACTGCATTAAATTAATGAGAATTATGGAAATACTTTGTTAATTGTATGAAATGTGATAAATGCTGTTGGCTGCACAATTGATCACCACGTGTTTTAACATACATTCTTTCAACTGACTAGAATATGGGGAGGGAATGGCCGAGTGGTATTATGGATGGGCTGTTAATCCAGAGACCCAGGACATGTTCTGGGGACCTAGATTCGAGTCCCGGCATGGCAAATGATGGAATTTGAATTCAATAATAAAAAACTGGAATTAAGAGTCCAAAGATGACCATGAATTAATTGCCGATTGTCGGGAAAAACCCATCTAGTTCACTAATGTCCTTCAGGGAAGGAAACTGCCATCCTTGATAATGGGAACTGCAGATGCTGGAGAATCCAAGATAATAAAATGTGAGGCTGGGTGAACACAGCAGGCCCAGCAGCATCTCAGGAGCACAAAAGCTGACGTTTCCGGCCTAGACCCTGCATCAGAGCTGCCATTCTTACCTGGTTTGACCTACATGTGATTCCAGACCCACAGTAATGTGGTTGACTCTCAGCTGCCCTCTGGGCAATTTGGGATGGACAATAAATGTTGGCCTAGCCAGTGATGCCCTCATCCTATGATTTGAATTAAACTATAAAACTGTTGTTTATCTCCCTCTTATTCAAGGCTCCCTAAACTTACAGCCTTTGTCCAACTTTGGCTATCTGCCCTAATTTCCTTTTATATAATTCAGCATCAAATTTTATTTGCTCTTATTCGAAGTTGGAATCTTTGTTCTGTTAAAGCTGCTTTATAAATGGAATGTTTTTGGTGACAAATGCTAAACCTCAACTTGGGAAGCAATAAAATTCTACCCCGAATGTTTCACACACTGACTTGTATACTCCTCAGTTAATGATGAGCAATTTACATTCAGTTGGTTAGTTGCTGAAAGATGTAGACTTGGGTAAAATTAGGTAGCAGGCTTTCAACATTTTAACTCATTCAATTACTGAATGCACTGTTCAGTGAAAAACAAGTCCCCTTGGCTTATGTGTTACATTTCTTGATCCTGTAAATGAATTGCAACTCCCATAGTGTACTGCAATCAATGTAACCAGAATACAGATTATCAGAGGAAGCTTTTATAATGCTTAGGTAACATGAGGTGAAAACTTATTTTCTTTTCATGTAATTGATGCTCCCATGTTGAAAAAGCTGCAGTAACGTCCTATGTATTTAATACAGTAGCTTTCTTTCTAGCAATATTCTAGTATTAAAAAAATGTTTTTCTTCACATTTCTCCTTCTCAGGTAAGTCAATGTTGTGCCGCTTTGGAGCAGTTTCCACCGAGTTTAGATGGAGGTTCATCAGAATGTGATGGTTAACCATACGTGCTGAAGCTGTGAATGTGGATATTTAAAGTTGCTTAAGTTATTTAGCCACTCCAGAACAGCTGTGAGCTGACAGGTTCCCATTTCCACTTGCTCTCATGAATAGGTGGCAAGACAATTCTGCTTAAAGCCCGTGAGGTTCTTTCTACCACGTGCAGGAGAATTCCTGCAGGTACCATGAAGACATATTGCCATTTTTTCAGTGCAATTTGAGCTGGAAGGGGGCGTGAAGTTTCTGCCCATGAATTCCAGTGATGGAGAGTATCGGGACCCAAAGGAGCCAAAGTGTTTTTTTTCACAAGAAAGCTTAAGCTCCCAGTCCTGCATACTTACCTCCACCAGCCACAACTATCTTCGGTTCCTCTACAGCACAGTTGGCAGTCGTACTCATTACATACTTGCTATTGGCAGCACAATTTGTTGCTGCTTCATGCCAACTTTACCCCGATTTAGATCACTCACCAGAACTCATGAGCAAGAGGTGAGCTTTCAACCCACCTCTCTATCCAGAGTTGCAATCAGAGCTTTTTTTAACTTTTGAACACCACATTAATAAATTACACTGATGTAAATGCCTGCTAGCACAAAGACTGTGAAATGATACTCTGAGTCAATTTTAGAATCTGGTGAATTTATACAACTGGCCAAATTTGTATCATGGCTTGGTTCAGCATTCCAGTCCAGTCTTGCCTTTTGTTATTTGTGAGAAATTGCTTATCGGAGAATAATTAAATGGTACAGGTGGTTCTGCTGTAACCCATGTTCTGGCAACACAAATTAACCATAATGCGACTGATGAATAAGGGAACTCTATTTCTAAAATATGAATGTGTGATGGCAATAAAGCAATTCCACTGGTGCATGGAGGAGTATGTATCGACATCACATGATTGTTTCACTGGCTTTGCCCTGAGCATGAGCAATGTTAGAGCCGAAAGAGTCTCAGTGCCTGCATCACATCTACAACAGGTGTCTACTTTAGGTCAAGCAGAAGAGCTTCAATGACAGGGCAATTTTTTTTCTGACCTTATTGTAGATGTTTTGGAGTATGTTTTTAGAAAGTATTGCAGGGAAAAAAAAAATGGATTTCAATATTCTCCTCATCCTGGATAAAGTGCCAAGCCATTCTCCCACCATTGGTGAGTTTTCTGAAAATATCAAAGTACTATTTCTACCCCCAAACATAACTTCCCTCCTTCAACCCATGGACCAGGTGCAATGGCAGCTTTTAAAGCTTATTATTTCTGGTGCACATTGAAGAGACTGATTACAGCCACTGAGGACAATAAGAATAGTGCTCTTCAATTTTGAAAGAGCCTTGACATTGAGAATGAAATTGACATTATTGTAGAGGTCTGGGGTGATGTTAGTAAGGATTGTTTGCATGCAGTTTTGCGGTAGCCTCTCCCAGATTTTTTTTTCAAGATTTTAAAACCTTCGATCTGCCAGGGGAGCTCCCAAGAATAAAAAAAAATTGTGTCGATCTTGCAAAGCAAGTTGGATTTGAAGAAGTGGTGAGTGAGGATGTTGAATAGCTGCTTGAGTCTCTCTGTGAAGACCTCTCTACAGCTGATCTACAACAACATGTCGCCAAGGAGGACGTAGAGACTGGGGATGAAGAAAATGAAGTCCAGGATGCGGCACCATGAGAGCTTTCCACTTCTGTTTTGTCTTCCATCCTGAGGGAAGTTGAGAGGCAGTTGCAGCCCTTAGAAGACAACGATTGCAATGCAG
The DNA here is from genome assembly GCF_030684315.1 of Stegostoma tigrinum. NCBI lineage: Eukaryota > Metazoa > Chordata > Chondrichthyes > Orectolobiformes > Stegostomatidae > Stegostoma > Stegostoma tigrinum. The sequence goes on along the minus strand of NC_081368.1, from coordinate 56,220,584 downwards.
AATGCAGCAGGATAGCTGTTCGTGGAATAAGATCTTATTTGGCATCCTATGAACAGCTTCCTCATGAAAGAAGAGAAAAGACAAACAGTCAAAACTGGATGTCTTTCTTAAACTGCCCCAAGAAACAGTCAAAAGACAATGAACCACAGCCATCCACTTTTGGATTAACTTCTGGATTTTTTTTTGTCCTAAGCCCGCAACCACAACTGCACCTAAAGTTGACGATGATAATGATGACCCTCAGACCCTGCAGTAACAACAGAACAACCTCAAATCCTCCTGCCCCATCAAGTCATCTTGACTTTTTTTTTCAAGGTAAGATGTTAAATTTATTTTAATTTCATTATTAGACCTGATTTAAACATTTATTCAAACTTTACTATCCTGTGCGTTAGGCTTTTGAGTGAGTTTTGAGAGATAGTGAGTGATAGTTTTTAATGGTCTACCCCAACCCTGCTTTTTCCTTCGGCCGTGTTATTTTTATGGCACGATTTTCTATAACGCAATGTTGCTCAGCAGCGCAGATTGTGTTATAACAGAATGCCTGTATGTACAATTCAGTGTACTCTAATAAACTCTGTTAGCCTTCAATTGTTAATTGCGTACTACAAATTTGTAGTCTGACAGTTACTTAAATTGTGCTCACAGTTGACTGTTTACATTTTTCAAAGTCATGTGCATTTGTTGCTTTTTAAACTTTGAAGTTTAAAGAAAGTATATTCAACAAATTATGGTATTTTAAAAAATTATCTGTAAATTTCAGTTCTCTTGCGTGAATTTAAATTTCAGTGGCAGTTGGAGCTAATGTCCAGTGTCTTATATGCTCTTTGAATATAAACACTTGAAACTAATCAGAACAGACAGTAGAAACATGACTGTATTAGCCCCACTCTTAATAAGTACTTGATATTGCACTACTTCCAAAAACTGGCATGATTTTCAGACATGATAACTGATCTGTTATTAAATGAGCAATGTCATTAACAAAAGTCTGACTTGCTTTATTTTCTAAGGACGGTCTCTTGTCATGCATGGACAACATAACTGAAGAGGCACGATCACATCTGCTTTATTATAATGGCAAGATCCTGAGGTGCTTGTTGGTCAGTTGCATAACTTTTGCTTGTTGGAAATTTGCTATTAGAGATAGGTAGGCAAATTAGTGCAGTGCTGCAATGATTATCCAAGGGCAGAAAAATATAAGTAACATGTTAATTATTAGTGGAGTGAGATTGGTCATTTATTTATTGGCTAGAACAACACAAGGTGGTCTAGCCATATAATTTTAGTGTTTGGGAACTTCCTCTAGTAATCAGATGTAAGTCAAATAAACCAGGTAGGAATGTGGTAATAATAAACAGAATTATGGATTCTGGGTGTACGTTTGCTCGCTGAGTTGGAAGGTTTGTTTTCAGACGTTTCGTCACCATTTAGGTAATATCATCAGTGAGCATCCAGTGAAGTACTGGTGTTATGTCCCACTTTCTATTTATCTGTTTAGGTTTCCTTGGGTTGGTGATGCCATTTCCTGCATTGGTGATGCCATTTCCTGTTCTTTTTCTCAGAGGATGGTAGATTGATTTGGAGCCAATGTGTTTGTTGATGGAGTTCTGGTTGGAATGCCATACTTCTAGAAATTCTCGTGCATATCTCTGTTTGGCTTGTCCTCGGATGGATGTGTTGTCCCAATCAAAGTGGTGTCCTCCCTCATCTGTATGTAAGGATAATAGTGATAGTGGGTCATGTCGTTTTGTGGCTAGTTGATGTTCATGTATCCTGGTGGCTAGCTTTCTGCCTGTCTGTCCAATGTAGTGTTTGTCACAGTTCTTGCAAGGCATTTTGTAAATGGCATTTGTTTCGCTTGTTGTCTGTATAGGGTCTTTTGAGTTCATTAGCTGCTGTTTTAGTGTGTTGGTGGGTTTGTGGGCTACCCTGATGCCAAGAGGTCTGAGTAGTCTGGCAGTCATTTCCGAAATGTCTTTGAAGTAGGTATCCTTACATCCTTACATATCCTTACATACAGATGAGGAAGGACACCACTTTGATCGGGACAACACATCCATCCTAGGACAAGCCAAACAGAGACACGCACGAGAATTTCTAGAAGCATGGCATTCCAACCAGAACTCCATCAACAAACACATTGATTTGGAGCCAATCTACCATCCTCTGAGAAAAAGAACAGCAAATGACATCACCAATGCAGGAAATGACATCACCAACACAAGGAAACCTAAACAGATAAACAGAAAGTGGGACATAACACCAGCGCTTCACCGGAGGCTCACTGATGTTACATAGAATGGTGACGAAACGTCTGAAAACTAACCTTCCAGCTCAGCGAGCAAACTTACATCCAGAACCTCAACCTGAGCTACAAATCTTCTCAAAGCTCACTAGAATTATGGATTGTTAATAAAATGTGTTGGTCTTTTTACTTGAAACATGATATTGGTAAGGCATTTAATTGGACATAGTAAATGAACTAGGGAGGCAGTGAACCAGGTTGGGACCAAGTGAACCAGGACAAAGGGCAACTTATCAAGAAGGCTTTCTTTTCAGAAATTAAAGCAATCAGCTGATTGATCTTAGCAGGCATTCCTCCAACTCGGGTTGATAAAGGCAGTCACTAATCGAAATCCTACTTGGAATCTCTAATATCTACAGTGAATTTTCAATTACCTGTTTTGAAGAATTCACTCCAGGTATGCCCCAAAAACTTGGGGAAAAATGTCCTTTTTTTTATTGGTCTCCTCCAACAAAGATAGTGCAAAATGCATGATGTAACTGCATGGCTATTCTTGAGTGCTGTTCATTGGGACACATCTTTTTAGCTTTCATGAATAAAAATAAGAAAAGGAAAGTTTTACTGGCCTTGAGGTTTCATTGTAATAACTTCAGTGTTAATTATTACAGGCATTCATCCTAAAAACTATATTTTATCTAATTTTATTGATTACATTTACCATCTATGACCCATATGCAGTATATCAGCAAAATGTCTTGCCATGTATCTTCAGCCATAACTACATAGTGATCCTTGCGCTTTGTATCTTATCTCCTACATTTTTAGCAATCACATCCCATTGAAGTGGAATTGTGCTACTCTTCAACATTTCATCAAAACAACATGATTCTAGTTGTCATAGCCTGCTTCCACATCAATTGGATTATGTTAAGTCCATGAGCTCATCAGTGTGGAGGAGCAGAGAGATCTTGGGGTCCATGTCCATAGATCCCTCAAATTTCCGACCCAAGTTGATAGGGTTGTAAAGAAGGCATATAGTGTGTTGGCTTCAAGTGGCAGGTGAATTGAGTTTAAGAGCCATGAGGTTATGCTGCAGCTCTATTAAACTCTGCTTAGACAATGCTTGGAATATTGTGTTCAGTTCTGGTTACCTCATTACGGGAAAGGTGTGAAAGCTTTAGAGAGGGTGCAGAGGAGATTTACCAGGATGCTGCTTGGACTGGAGGGCAGGTCTCATGAGAAAAGGTTGAGGGAGCTAGGGCTTTTCTCATTGGAGCGAAGACGGATGAGAAGTGACTTGATAGAGATTTACAAAATGATAAGAGGCATGAATAGAGTGGATAGTCAGAGACTTTTTTCCCAGGGCAGAAATGACTATTACAAAGGGCCATAATTTTAAGGTGATTTGAGGAAGGTATAGGGGAGATGTCAGAGGTAGGCATTTCACACAGAGAGTGGTGGACATGTTAGCAGAGTCAGATACTTTAGAGGCCTTTAAATGATTCTTGGATAGGCACATGGAGGATAGTAAAATGTAGGGTATGCAAGGTTGATTGATCTGAGTAGGATAATAGGTCAGCACAACACCATGGGCCAAAAGGCCTGTACTGAGCTGTACTGTTCTATGAGCTACTATGGTGCTAAGTATATCCATTACATCTTTAACAGTTCAAGAATTACTAGCTATTAGCTTCACAGAACCTACGTCACTGAGGAATCATGCAATGTATGTCGTATTTCACTGGTTTACGAATGAAGAAGCACAGTATGAAAGCTAACCCAACTTCCTACTACCTTGAACCACTGCTGAAAATGCAGGATGCGACACAATATCTGACAAGGAATCAACTACGCACACCCCTCAGAATCGACTGTTTTGAGTAACTTTGAAAACATAGACATTGGTTTTCTATCAGAAGAGGCAGGATTAATGTTCAATATGTTCCTTCATCTAAACATTACCTAGAAGAATTTGAGGTATATATAGAACACTTCTTATCTCATTGATCTGCACTCAGGGCAGCATAGCTGTTTGATGGCGTTTTAAAACATGTTTTGTCCTGAGATATTATTGGCCCTCACAAGGTTATTGGTTCTGAATCACTGTCATTTTTGATGATTTCCACATTGTTTTACACATGGGACTCTTACTACCAAACCAATGCCATATGTTTCATTTAGTAGATAAAATCAAGGACAAATCTTAGTATATTTCAATGGTATCATTCATTTTACAAAAATACTGTCCAGGTGGAAAATGAAAAACTGAGATATGATCAGGAGTTTTATACATTGATTGTGCTTTTATTGTGTTGAGGACTTTATGAAATGTTGACGTGCGTGTGATAGATGTTTGTAAGAGGCAGCCTCAACAAATTAAACTCTCAGTTCTTAAAGGAATACCAGTGTGAGAATAGGTTTAAGCAGCGAGTAAGTGATTAGATGAATCAGTTTGCTTGAATTCTCTGATGAAGCTAGAAATGAAGGTTGATCAAGACAGTAAACTTTGTAAAGATGAGCTGTTGGAAGGCATTTAGCAATATGCTACAGAGAAGATGTCTCAAGAAGGTGAAAGCAAATTAAAGGCACATCCATAATATTGGTAAGCAATTGACAGAAAGCAGAGGGTTGTATTGGATGGATTTTTTTTTCCCTCCAGGTTAAACGCATGATTTGCCTTGCTGTTCACCTCGGACCTAATTTTTGTAACTGTTGCCCATTCAACTTTTAGAAGTGACTTTTTCTCAGCCATAATGAGAACAAAAATTCCAAATAATGTGAAACTGGTGATTTTAATAGGTGGTGTTGAGCATATAATTCATAATGAGATACATGATGGTGAAATGGAGAAGTTCGAAGAATAGCAGATGGAGTTTAATTTGGAAATGTGTGAAGGGTTATACTTTGGAATGACTAATAAGAAAAGACAGCACATGCTAAATAGAATTATATGAAAAATGAAGATAAGAAAAAGTTTACACTTTATGTACACATCATTCAGGATAACAGCGAAAGTTGATTATGTTTTAAAAACACCTCAAAAGCATATGAATTACTTGAGTTTATAAATAGAGGCCTAGGGTTTAAACAGAATAGGCTATATGATTACTTTATAGATCACTGTATTTGCCTTACCTGAAGAAACGTGGAAAAATCTCACTAAACATAAAGAAAATTGTAAAGGTCTTAAACTTGGCCACTGGGAGACAACAAGGATAATTAGAGTTCAATTATGAGAGGAGGTTGGTAAATTTGTGAGCCTTTTCCTTGAATTAGAGGCAGTAAAGTTGTGATTGAATAGATGTTTACAAAATTTAATAGGTTTTGATAGAGTAGATAGGAGAAGACAAAATCCCTGTGGTATATGGATCAATAACCAATGGTCAAAAGCTTGAAATAATTGACAAAAAATGATGGTGGGTGATGATGAGGAGAAACTCAATTCAAAGTTGACAGTATTTAAAACCTGAAAAGGTGGTAGAAGCTGATTCAATAATTAATATTAAAAGAAGTTGGACGGGTGCCTGATAATGAGGCATCTTATTATGTTAAAGAAAGAAAGTATAGTTGTGAAAGTGGACACAAGTGCTCTTCAAGATAACAAAGTGCAGGGCTGGATGAACACAGGCCAAGCAGTGTCTTAGGAGCTTCTGTGCTCCTAAGATGCTGCTTGGCCTGCTGTGTTCATCCAGCCCCACACTTTGTTATCTTGGATTCTCCAGCATCTGCATTTCTCATTATCTCTGATCACAAGTGCTCTTCAAGGGGCCAGCATGGGCAGGATGCGTCAAATGGCTTTGTGATGCACCTGTTTCAATAATTCTATGAATAGCTATGAAAATAAAAGTAACTCCCCTCTAAACCCAACAATGAGAAAGTGAGTGATAATTATGTTGCATTGCTTCCATGTAAGCTAGACAATTTGTAATATTATGGAACATTATGAATCTTGACAAATTGCTGGACAAATGACATAATGCTGTTTGTGTCTGTTAAAGACAACGCATTCAGGCATATGGGATTTTTCAAATGGACAGGCAAGTGTGGTGGCTCAGGTTTGTTAATACACGATGGAATAAGCATGATGGCAAAAAGTGATCTTGGTTCAGACAAGGTAACATCAATATGGGTGGAGATAAGAAATAACAAGGGGAGGAAGTAACTGATGGAAGTAATAGGCACCCTAGTGCAGTTATACTACAGAGACTAAATCATGCGATATTGCGCATGTGAAAAAGGCAGTACATTAATCATGGTTGGCTTTAACCTAATGTAGGTTGGGAAAATCACATTGGCACAGTGAAGAAGAATGCATACACCGTATCTGAGGTAGTTTCCTGGAACAGTATGTTGTGTACCTAGCCAGTGATCAGGCTACTTTTGATCTGGTCATTTGTGGTGAGGCAGCTTTAAGAAATGATCACAGAGTAAAAAGAAATCCCCGAAGAAACATTGGCCAGAAGATGATAGGAATCTACATTCACTTTGAGGACGACAAATTTTGGTCAGAGACAACTGTACTAAATTTAATTAAGGGAATGTGCAAAGGAATAACCACAAAGTGACTGGAATGGACTGATGAAGGAGTTTAGTAGGAAAGATATTTGAGGAACAATGGCAGACATTTAAGAAAATTGTTTGTAACTCTCAACAAAAATTTAAAAAAAGACTAAGAAAGATGCTGAAAAGATTATTGGTTAACCATGGTTAAACAGGCATGTTAAGGAGAGAATCAAATTGAACGAAAGCAAAAATATATGACATGGCGAAGATTCGTGCCAAGCCAGAGGACTGGCTAAGCTTACAATAAAACAGGAAGAAAGGAAAATAAAGTTTAATAGTAAAATTGCAAGTAATATAAAAATGGACATTAACAGCTTCTTTAAACATCTTAAAAAGGGGCAGAGAGGCCAAAATGCACCCTGAAAGAAGGAAGTTGGGAAAATAACAGGGGACCAAGAACTGACATTGATACTGTACAAGTATCAATGGTCACAACTAAACAATAGTATTTCAAAAATTACTCATGTATCAAGGGACAAAAGCTCAGCATGACAGAAAGGAAATAAATTAGGGAAACTAATGGGGCTAAAGGTACATACGACCCTTGATGATCTTAGGATGCATTCTTGGATTTTAAATGAGGTCACTACAGAAACAGTGGATTATGATAGTGACCTTCCAACCCTAGTAATGTGATTTTCCAGGACTCCGGTCCCGATGTTACTCCGGTGAAGGCTGTCCTGTCAGAAGACCATCCTCCTTCCCCACTGCTGGTGCCCATATCCCATGAATTATGTCAATTTGCTCATGGCTCAAATAGTAATCTGGAGATTATTTACCTTTTTGGTTCTGCTTTTTAATTCAGCTCCTAGCTGCTCATATTCCATCAGTAGAACCTCTTTCCTCTTCCTAGCTTTAACTTTGGTACCTACATAGAGCATGGCAATTGAATCTTTCCTGTCCCACTTCTAGTTTCTCTGCATCCCAGATGAGATATTTTGAACCTAGGCATCAAGCAGGCATCACAGCCTTTAGGACTCTTGATCCTGAATACTGTGAACAATGTCTATTCCCCTGACTATCCTAGCTCAATTATAACAACATTTCTCTTTTCTTCCCCATCTTGCCCACCTTACCCACTTTGAATGACTTCCTGAACCACAGTGTTAAAGTCAGTTTGCTTGTCCTCTCTGCAGCCCCTGCTATCATCCATACAGACAAACTCCAGGGCTTAGTCTCCTTCACTACCTCCTGGATCTCCCTACCTGTCTCACTGGTCATCATAATGAAAACCGAAAGAACTGTGGGTGCTGGAAATCAAGAATAAAAACAAAGTTCCTGGAAAAGGCCAGCAGCATCAGTGAAGGAAAAAACAGAGTCAACATCTTGGGTCTGGTGACCCTTCCTCAGAACATTCCTCCGTTCTGAGGAAGGGTCACCGGACCCGAAATGTTAACACTGTTTTAGTTCCTTCACAGATGCTGCCAGACCTGCTGGGCTTTTTCAGAAACTTTGTTTTTGTCACTGGTAGTCATTCTCACCCTTTCCCTGATCACTGATCGAATTCGAGGAAATTAATTTAAGGGGTATGATGGTCTCTTGAGACACCACATCCGTGTAATTCTTCCTCTCTTTGTGTTGCAGTTATTGAAACTCAGACACCAGCCGATCAACTCTGAGTCAGAGTTCTTCAAGCAACCAGTATTTGTAACAATGTGGTCACTGTGAGCCACAGTCAGGTCCACTCGCTTCCATGACATGCAGTAGAACATTTTTACTGGCCCAGGATCTCTATTTTAACTATATTATTATTAATTGGTTTTGTTTTCAAAATAAAATGCATTTTTCTTTTAGTTTGTAGCATTTAAATATTTCCATATTTACCATCAATCTGGAAGTAACCGAGAATAGATAGTTAAATGAGTCATAAATTAAGCAGTGAACTTGCAGTTTACGTGTGATGTCACTCTTTTGTCCTGAGCCCCTGATCCTGGACTTCAATTTATCCAGTTTCAAAATAACTTGCAAGCTAGGAGCCAAAACAATAAGCTAAAAGCACCTCTTTCCCTCTGCACTTCTTCCAAATTCCTTGAACGATATACTGGCTCATGCTGTGTCTCAGTCTGAATGTAATCTCACCTTCCTGACTCTGTGAAACTTACTGATGATGTTGGGAATGGCATGCTAGTATGGATAGAAATTTTTCTACATTATTGAATATAATGATTTGGAATAAACGGTACATTTTCAGGATGGCAACCTATAACTAATGAAGTATAACGTGGATAAGTGCTGGCTCCTCAATTACGAAACATGTATGTTAGTGACTTGGAAGAGGGAAATGCATGTACTGTACTTAATTTTGTGGATGGCACACAAAAATAGAAGGGACGTCAGATGAGAGGCTGACCTAAAATCTGCAGATACATATAAATGGATTAAGTGAGTTGGCAAAAACATGACACAATATAATGCAGGAAAATGTGAGGCTACACACTTTGACAGGAAGAATTGAGAAGTTGAATCTTTAAATAGAGAATGGCTGCAGAAAGATGCAGAACAGTGGGATTTGAGAGTCCTTATGCATAAATCACTGAAGGTTAACATTCAAATTTAACAGATATTAGTGAACGTAAATGTATTTTTGTCTTAATTTCATAGAAAATGGAGAATAAAAATAGGGAAGCCTTGCTGAAAGTATAGAAAGCACTGGTCTGACCACAGCTAGAATACTCTGACACTTTTGCCTCTCTTATCTGAGCAAAAACACACTGATATTGGAAATAGTCCAGAGAAGACTCACTAGGCTAATCCTAGCTATGGAGGGATTTTTTAATGAGGAGAGGTTGAGTAGGTTGAAACCGTACTCATTGGAGTTTAGAAGAATGGCTGGGGATTTTATTGAAATTTATAACTTTCTCAAGGGGCTTCACAGGAAAAGCTGTTTCCCAAAGTTGGTGAGCCTAGGACCAGAGGGCATAGTCTCAAAATAAGGGTTTGTGTGTTTTAGACAAAGATGAAGAGGAATATTTTGTTTGAGAATAGCATTGTTCAGTATATTCATTGCTGAGGTGGACTTTTAATCAGTAAGGAAGTCAAGGATTCTGGGTAAAAGGCAGGAAAGTATTATCATATCAGCCATTATCTCATTGAATAGTAAGGCAGATTCATTGAGCTGAATGGGGTCCTATATCTGCTCCTATATCTTATGGTCTTCTAGACTTAATACTTTAGAAAAATTGAGCTGACTTTCCTTTCACTCTATTTTGAAGCTCTTTATTCAGACAAGGTCATTATGATAGTGCACACATTTACATCCTTCTTTCTTCTAGAATTATTAGTTGGACACTTATTTTAAGGGGCAAGAGACCTACTGTTCTCAATTGCTGCCCTTAGTGCACAGGCTTGGATGTAGGTTTTTTTTTGCATTGTACAGTGGAAGGACTCTGACGATAATAGGTTTTATATGTTCTAATGAGCACCAGATTTTGATACTGGATTTTGAACAATTCTTTAATGGAAGAGTATAGTCTTCAGTCAGACCACATTCAGCAAAGCTAAAGATACAGATGTGAAATGAACGCTTTCTTGCTGCCTTTTAAGGGTTTTATGTTTTTCTGATAGTGGAGTTAATAATTGAGAGTAATTGCTAAATCTAAACATATGAACATATTTTAGCAAAATATTTCCTACTATTAAATCATTGGTTGGAATGAAAAAATAATTTTCATTAAATATGATTCTTCTTTCAATTATGATGAAAGTCATATTTGTCAATAAGATTTCAAGTTCACAAAAGATGTGAATCATAAATGCAATATATCAATCACACCACATCACTCCAGCCAACGGCAAGATTAAATCTAATAACTACTGATTTGATTTAATGATGGCAGAACCTTTCAGTCATAGTCTTTATGAATTTACCAGGAGAATGCTAGTCAGTCAGTTGCACGCACATCCTGTGGTTCTTCATGATCCATGTTCTATTTTTCAGTGAAGCTAGTATGGAGTTACTGAAAATAAAAAAAAAAGCTACAATGATGAAACGGTGGGTACTGAGGCAAGTCCTTGCTGCTTTTAATATAATTCCCTTGTTCTAGTTAACAGAATTGGACAACCATGCAAATCATCTCCATGTGAATGGCTACATAAATAGTAATGTCTCAGAACTCAGTTGACATGTAGCATCAAATCTGCCATGTTCCACAGATCTCCAGTAGGACAAAGGAGGTGTTATTAGCTTTTCACAGCTAGACAATTTATCACCATACACTTCACAGAAACATTTTCTCTTTGGGAGATCTTGGGGTCATTGGCATTTCCGGGTAATAAATCTTGTGTGGATTGATTCAAAATGGTTCAGGATGATAGCCATGAGATTTAGTGCACTCATTCCTTCAACTATAATGTGACATAAGGCTTGCATCTATTTCACACCATAACAAAATATGATCCCTAGCCTAATGAATACCCCATTTACCTTTCTTTCTAAAGCCGAGGTGAATATGAATTACAGATACATTCAGCCAAGCTCAAAGTGCAGGTCACAAATAAAATTCAATTCCCTTTAAATTTTTTTTACTATGGACAGGATGTGACAGTTGATGTCATTTCCCTTGAGAAGTCATTGTGCCTCAAGCATTCTTATTTTATTCAGTATGGGACTTTGTATCTGACTTGAGTAATGATACTGAATAGGCCTCATGTTGAACAGGTTCCCTTGAGCATAATGCAACTGTATAGCAAAAATGTTCACACTGCTATACCTTTGTGTGATATAACTGGTCTTGACACGCACGGGCAATAATTCTGCTCATGTGTGCTGTCCTTCTTAGAGACACGATGCTATATTCCTGATAAAAGTGTTGGCAAAAGTCTTTCACTTTCAGCAGAAGTAGAAAGAAGTGGCCTAGTTTTTAAAAGGGTAGGTTCACATTTGAGATTTCATTTCATACACTCAGCTTTGCACAATTTTACAACTTTTTTTGAGGGGAGGCAATGGTGTCTCTATCTTCGGCAAGTTTACAAGTATATTTCTCTCTCTCTCTTTCTCTCTGCCTCGCTCCCTCCACCCTTTTCTCTCACACAACACATGCATGTTTGTGCTGCAGTTTTGAGCATTTGAGAATAACAAAAAGTGCTTTTGCGACACACAAATCAACATATGTCCGATAGTGAAAGCCTTTGATAGAAAATATATTTTTCAATGCATTTGTAACTTTGCTGAAACAGACGAGACCTTTGTCTCCCTCAAAATTGTGGATTTCTGGTAAACCTGGGTATTAAAATATGTAAAATCTCAACTGTGAATCTACACTTTTACAATTTTTGGTTTAAGAAAAAGATGACAACCGTGTACTATGCAGAAGCTCATCACTCCTGTAATGATTTTAATGAGGCAGTTATCTCATATGCTGCTCCCATTTTAAATTTAATGCTGGCAATCAGGTTTTGCAGTTCTCCAATAAGGTGAATAGTGATCAAATATTTCAAATTCTTAGGAAGACTAAAACTAAGGAATATTAATTAAGATTAAGAGGTTTTGCCTCTTAAAGTGAAGGTTAGGATACCTTTTATTACCTCAGGAGATTAGTCATCTAGGGATTGCTTTTCTCAGAAAGCAGCAGAAAACATTTAATTTATTCACAGTTCTTCCATAAAATTTTGATGAGTGGGGTTGTGGAGATACAGAATAGAAATTGGGGTTGAGGCCATGACTGATGAAAGATAAAATGTGTCCATCATTAGCTCTACTCTGTCATCATAAGGTAGATTTGCTATCAAAGGCCTCCAACCTTGTCTCCAGTGGTAGAAGGAAGCTCCAATGTGAAAAGGCTGTGTTTTGAAACAATATGTAGTTTATGGGATGACACAGCAATCCAGTTGTTGCATTGATACGATGGACAGTGTTACAAAGACTGTCAAGAAACCTATGTTGTAGATTGAACTTCTTCAAAATCTGGAGCCGTTCTCTGTAGCCAAATCCTTTATGACACCATGGAGATGGCAAGAACTGCTGACGTTGGAGTCAGAGTCTAACACAGTGTGGAGCTGGAGGGGCCTAGCAGGTCAGGCAGTATCACAGGAATAGGAAGTCCAGTTCTGAAGAAAGATCCTGACCTGAAACATCAACTTCCCAGCTCCTCTGATGCTGCCTGACTTGTGTTCCACCAGCTCCACTCTGTAGTAGGTTTTATGACTTCATGTTGGGAGCTTACTGGACTCCTCCGCATTAACTCTTTCAGAAACAAACACGTTCTATAGCAGTATCAAGATCAGCCATGATCTGATCGAACGGTAAAGCGAGCCTGAAGGGTTGAATGACCTACTCCTGCTCCTAAATTCTATTGTTTGAGAAACTCAGTTGCTAATCTTTTCCAGCACTGCTTGGGGAAATGAAGAACTTTTTTTTGCCACAACCAATCTAGTGTTAGCTATTCCTTCCACCCTGATGTGATTGGATAGCCCAACTTTAACTCTGAATAGATCAATGACTTCCACCTCCATTAAAACCCCAACCTTACATGCCTCCATGAACTCAGCTTTTCCAATCTCTATCCTAATTCCCATCATATCCTTCTGATTACTCTCATCATCCTTTCTGCTCTCTCTGAGCAGCCCATAGCTGTAGCCAAACCCACCAAACAGTCCGAATGGCCCCTCAATCTGCTGACTGTAACAAACAAAAGCAGAAATAAAGAACGACAGTTGGGTCCTCCATTAAATTTAGCAGGAACTGATTCAAAGCCCTTCCTCTCCCACCATCATCACTCACTCTTTCAAACCCCATGGCAGAATTCACACCTCTCTGAAATACTAAAGCCAATGTTTAAAGTTCCATGCATTGATAACACGACGTTAAACTGCTATTCATACTTTTAATTCATTTACATGCACAATGCAAATATACCAATATTTCCCATTGTAATTAAGCATTTAAGTAAAAATAAGTCAAGTCAATCAAGTAATATGGGAAAAGCCATATGGTTTAATATAAATCGAGATCATATCAAGAGAACCCTATTCTGCTTTTTAATCAAGTAATTTCTCCTCAGAGTCTCTGATTACTTGTACTTTAATGAATAAATGCAGAAATATACTTTGGTAATTAATATCTTGAGACCTTCAGACAGTAAAAAGCTAATTATTGCTAAAAATTGAAATCATTTAGAAAAGGACTTGATTCCCAATAATATTCACATCCAAAATTCTACCAATGGTTGGAATAGGAGGACAAAGGGATAACTGGCAAGCCTCTGGTAGTAGAGACAGCTGGACCTATAGGAGATAGTAGGAACTGCAGATGCTGGAGAATCTGAGATAACAAGGTGTAGAGCTGGATGAACACAGCAGGCCAAGCAGCATCAGAGGAGCAGGAAAGCTGATGTTTCAGGCCTAGACCTGTCTTCAGAAAAAAAAAGAAATTCTGAAGAAGGTCTGGGTCCAAAACATCCACTTTCCTGCTCCTATGATGCTGCTTGGCCTCTCTGGACCTACAGGAGACAGGTTGATCATCAAGTTTGCCATAAGTGTCAATGGTGTCAAAAAGACAAGGTGAGCGACCCTCTGCCTGAATGTATTTGCAACATAGTTGGTGATCGAAAAGCAAAGGGAAATAGACTTGATCTAACTGATATTACAGAAACCTGGCTGTATGATGACCAGGACTGGAACTGAATATTGAAGGATATTTAGGCATTACAGAAGGATGGCCTGCTGTGATATTTAGACCTTGTAAAACACATGTAAGCAGCTATTAAAATTGCTAGGACATAGTTTTAAAACTTGGAAAATGAGTGTTTTGATTCCAGCTGATGTTATTATCAGACATATCAGATCATGGCAGGAGCCCAGCCTGTTGGATCGCATTCGGACGTCTCACTGAAAGGTAAGCAAGCAATTCTACAGATTTTGCTTGAGTAAGGAGACAAAAGTTGTTACAAAAGAAATGAAGATAAAGTAGAATAAATCAAGTTTTCTATTTTTTACATTATTCCCACATTAAGGCTAACCCAGACCCACTAATCCACCTTTCAGGAACATTTATTTCTGCTTCATTAATTTGTGACTCCCACATTTAGGCCATTGTTGCAGTGAAAATGGACTTTGGGCTCTACATTAAGTTCAAATAGTGCTTCTGAGTTCAGGTTTCGTTCATGTGAGTAACATCCTACCGATTTCTCCACCAGCAAAATTGAGATCCATTGGAAAATTCAGTGGAACTTTCAAACCTGGGACTAATTGCTATTTTGGAAGGTCCATGAAGTTTCTCCGAAGCTACAAAAATCCAAGACTTTATCTCATTCCCTGGACAAGAAAGAGTAAAACACAGTTATCATTAAAAATTAAACTGTGTAAGTCATATTCTATCATACATAAATAAAGGCATATTCACTGAGATCTGACTTACTGCTGACATTTTTAATGAAATCCCTGATGATTTACTGAATATGAAGTTAATATCTGAAATAACAGGATGGACTACTTTGATAGCCACAGGTACTGAGTTCATTATTGTAGCTACCTTTATTGAAGGATATTTTCTATTTATGACAAAACAACGTCTTGGCACTCTGTGAGCTTTCATCCTAATTATAAGAATATTATTCAACTACATTTCCTTAAACATGCAGATATAAAAAATATGAGAGTAATTATATGTAAACTAGCTGACAATATTGTGCCAATTATAAAATATATTCAACATGCCAGCTTTTCATTTTTACCCACTTGTAATGAATATTGCACTTGCCCATCAAAATTTCTCTTGTGGCATACAGATAACACAGTATGTAGACTAAATGAAACTCCTCTGTAGCGGGACAAGTTTGTCAGGTAGCGATAGCCAGGGCACATCCAAACTGCAGTAATTTAAATATCTTGTTTCCAGACTCCATGAGCATTTCTTTTCCTGTTGGGGTTCAGTGCTAAGACTGAATAGATAGAAGTAAAGGAGATGATCTAGGAGGCATTTCCAAAAATAGAGATTTTAAGCAACACCTCTCAGAAATGAATAGACCAGCAATATAGATAACAATCAAAGTATTTGTCAGGGACCAGCAATACCTTTGATAGATGATAGTGATCTCGATAATTAGCTTTATTATGTATAATCTTTTCACTTTCTATTTCATAGCATGTTGAATAAATCATTGTATTTTTGAATCACTCAAGTATCTGATACTGCAATTTGGGAAATATGTATTCTGGAGTAAAATTTGTAGAGTTATAAGGTAGCAATGCATATAATAATGCATCAGTGATATTAGAAACCATGAGGTAGACAGAGAGAGAGAGCAGCAGTCTATACTAGAGAGAGTTACTACCTCGCATTGAAGTATTTATAATATTATCAATAAAAAGAGGTGTGCAGAAATATCAGAGGCTGATTTATAGTTACTCTTATCTGGAGACTAAACTTCCTGAAATGGACTAGCCACAACTTACCTGAACAGAAATAATCCAAAAGTGGAATGAAACCACATATCAAAATTTGTGCTGAAGAATTGAAGGAAACATTGATATTACACCACTTACACAAATTCCATTTTTTAACCATACGGAAGAATTATGTCTTTCCTTAAAAGATTTATCTGTAAAATACAAGGAGTCCTCTGAATAGATGGCACTTCTGTTCACACTTTCAATCTCCAAAGTCCTTTTAACATCATACTTTTTTTGCTATACTCTACTCTCACACTAAAATGTATCAAAAGATTCCATCTGCTTGGCTCTTTCTCTGAAGCCCGGGTGAGACCGCACTTGGAGTATTGTATGCAGTTTTTGTCTTCAAATTTGAGGAAGGACATTCTTGCTATTGTGGGAGTGCAGCGTAGGTTCACGAGGTCAATTCCTGGAATGACGGGACAATTACGTGTTGAAAGATTGGAGCGGCTGGGCTTGTATACACTTGAGTTTAGAAAGATGAGAGGGGATCTGATTAACACATATAAGATTATTAAGGTATTGGACACTCTGGAGGCAGGAAGCATGTTTCTGCTGATGAGTGAGTCCAGAACCAGAGGACACAGTTTAAAACTAAGGAGTAGGCCATTTAGAACAGAGTTGAGGAAAATCTTCTTCGCCCAGAGACTGGTGGATACATGGAATGCACTGCCCCAGAATGCAGCTGAGGCCAACTCTCTGGATACTTTCAAGGAAGAGATGGATAGAGCTCTTAAAGATAGTGGAATCAAGGGTTATGGGCATAAGGCAGGAACAGGATACTGATTGTGGATGATCAGCCATGATCATAATGAATGGTGGTGTTGGCTCGAAGGGCTGAATGGCCTACTCCAGCACCTATTGTCTATTGTCTAAGCGGATGACACTGTTCTATATGATAGTATTCAAGTTGATATGGCAGACTTGTCAGCCAAAGTGAAACAGAGGGTAGAACAGAAATTGTAGGAGAAATTCAGAACACCCAGCAGTTTCTGTGGAGAGAAAAACAGAGTTAATGTTTTGAGTCCAGTGCTGCATCAGTAACTATGCTTTTTTCTCTCCACAAATGCTGCTGGAACTGTTGGGAGCCTCTAGCAATCTGTGCTTCTGTTTCAAATTTTTAGCATCTTTTATGAAACCAGGCTATACGTGTGAATATTTTCTGATAAACCTGCTCACAGTTATTCTCACTCACCTCTGGAGCAGGTGGAACTGGAAGCCAGGCTCCTGGCCCAGAGGTAAGGGAACTGCCATTGAACCCTGAAGGCTCGAGTGCATGTGTTTGTGTGTTTGCCTGATAGCGAGGGCGGAAGATACAAAGAAAAAGTTTCCAAAATGCAAAGGAAGACATCAAAATAGTCTCCGATGCTTTGTCAGTTTACCTGCTGCTGAGACCCACTCCAATGTTTTTGCTAGCTTCTCACTATTCCAATCAGTTCCTCACCAGCCTTCCATTTTCCACCCTCGCATAAAGTCAAATTTATCCAAAGGTGTGCCCCTGTATTCTAACTAGCACCAATTCTTATTCATCCATCATACCTGTGCTCTCTGACCTATTTGACTCCTGAAGAAACATCGCTCAGTTTTAAAACTCTCATCCTGGTTTCAAATTGGTCCCACAGTTTTACTTTTGATGTAATAAGAACATAAAATCAAAGTGCAGAATTATTGATAATCCTCAATCCCATTTTCCTGTGTTTCCCCTAAAGCCTTTGACTCCTTTATTGATTTCAAATCCTACCTCAGTCTTGAATGCACTTGTAGAACCAACTTCGACAACCTTCTGTGGTAAAGAATTCCACAGATTCACACCTTCTGAGAAAAGAAATTTCCCTTTATCAGTGTGTTATATATGCGACTTCTTATCCCTTAGATTATGCCCTCTGGTCCCACACTCTTCCACAAAAGGACATAACATTATTGCATCTATCCTCACTTCTCCTGAGAATCTTGTAAATTTCAATCAGGCCACCTCTCATCTAAATTCCAATGGGTACAGGCCCAACCTTCTCAACCTCGCCTTTTAAGACAATCCCTCCATACCTAGTAACAGTCTCATGAATTTTTTCTGGACTACCTCCAAACCCTGTGTGTATCTCCTTCGCTGAATGGCCCAAAGTTGTCATTGTATTCCAATTGCACTCTGAGTATTGCCTGATATAGTTTTAGCCAATTATCTCTCATTTTACACTCCACTCCTTTGAAATAAAAGCCATGACTCCATTTGCCATCCTTCTTATGCATTAAACCTGGATGCTATCTTTTTTGTGATTCATACACAAAGACTCTAAAATCCCTCTGTGCTGCAGCTTTCTGCAATGTTTCTCTGTCAAAATAATATGCGACTCCTCTACTTTTCCTGTATTGAGTATGACCTCATATTTTCCCATATTATGTTTCCCTGCCGAGATTTTGCCCACTCATTTTAACCTGCCTATAACTCTCCGCAGACTGTGTGTGTCTTTCTCCCCACATACCTTCCCACTATTTTGGTGCTAACTGCAAACTTGATAATAATCTATTCTCTTCCCTCATCTGAGTCACTAATATTTTTTTTTGAAATAATTGTGGCCCCAGCTCTGACCAATGTGGCATGCTGTGAGGTACAGTTTGCCATACTGAAAACGTAACACCACCCCCACCCTGACTTAGGTCATAAAAAAAGGGTTGAGCTGTGCTGAAATTCTAGCCAGTCTGATATTTAACACAGCTACGAGGCGAAGACTGGCACTATCTTGGCCAATTGGTAGATAGCAGTCTGGCACAGTCTCCTCATGAACGCATGTGCCTTCTCTACCTTATGTTAGCATTTGTTAATGTGCCTAAGAGTTCACAAAGCCTCTTTATAATTACTGTTGTGTAATAAATCATAAAATATTGTCTAAAGTAAGTATGTCTTCTGCTGAGGTTTATTTGTGGTCTATCCTCCACTGCAGAATACTAGACTACACCTTAGACTTGAAAAGGAGGAGGATTAGTGGGCAGGACTCTACCACTGTGTAATAAACAATGGTATTCAGGCATTTAATCACTAAATATAATAACTTACACCTCCTCACCCTGTAAGTGCCTTCAGCCCCACAACCACCAAGATATCTGAACACTTAGAATTCTGTCTTCTAAATCATCTGACTTTAATTATTCCTTCATTTCAGCTCCTGAGACTTTAACCTCTGGAAACCCCTTGCTACTCCCTCAGCCTCAATTACCTCCTTTTAAGCAGCTCCTTAAAATTTATGCCTCTAAACAAGTTTTTGTGCATTTAGCTCTTTATCCAGTATGTGCCTTGGTGTCAGATTCAATTTGATGCCAGGCCTGTAAAATGCCTTAGGATGTCTTTTTTTTTATGTCGAAGATGCTCTGAAAACACAAGTAGTTACATTGAGTATGGGGAGCTCGAAACTCCGGAGTTATGCAACAGAGACAGGTTTGAAGGCAAATTCCAATTTTAATCTGTGCGTCTGTTCTGCCTCCCTCAACCAGATGAATGTGTTAGTATGCTTTCAAGTGTTTATTTTAACAGCTGGACCTATAATTAGAGAACTCACAGTCTAACACAGTTAAAATTGCAGGTTGAACAAAATTGCCCATAACCGGTATGTTTGACATCTGTGCGAAAAGCTCTTGCAGTAAACACTTGGCGATTACTTCCACTCGAAGACAGTCTGATCACAACAGCTTAAAGCAGATTTCTAATTAACATTTCATAATCTACTGTTTGGGTGGCAAATTAGCAGAGCAACCTGCCTGCATGATATAGAACCCGGCCTATTATTCATTTTATTGAAAATATTACTTCATTGGTGTCTCAGGTCCTTCAGCAAAATCACGTTCAAGTTAAAAGAAGGCAAGATTGCAAAGCAGAAGCTATTTGCAATGGAAAATTTTGGAAAATTACTCAAATTTTGGCTCCTAACGTTCCAGAAGACATGAAGTGCTTGACAATTATTGATTTTTTTTTCAACACGTTTGACAGGAGGTAGCTCACAAAGCCATTTTAACTCGAAGCGTGTATGTGACCAAAAACCGCAGATACAGGAAAAGATTTGGACTCCCCACGTCTGAATATTCCTCCGTATTCCATTCAAGTGATACTCGCTGTTTTATTTTCATATCAAGTGCAATTGACATGATGTTACAGGGTCTTCTTTATCAAAATATTAAATAGAGATAGTGAACAAATATTTTGTGTTTTTTTTTACTGTGGAGAAAGAAATGCAGGCTAGAGAACTCGGAGAAATAAAACTGATGTTTTAGATGACAGAAGAGGAGGTTCTGGAAATCTTAGAAAATATAAAGATGGATAGATCTCCAGGACCTGATCTAATGTATCTCAGGATATTATCGCAAGTTAAGGAGGAAATTGCAGGGGCCCTTGCAGAGATATTTGTATCATCTATAACTACGGGTGTTGACTGGAGAGTGGTTAATGTGTTTTTCTTTAAGAAGGGATGTAAGGCAAGCCTGGGAACTGTAGTTCTCTGAGTCTGACTTCAGTGGTGAGTAAGTTGGTGGAAGTGATTCATAAAGATAGCATTTCATGCATTTGGAGTGGCAAGGAATGATCAGGGGTCGTCAACGTGATTTTGTGTGAATTCACAAATTCGATTGGGCTTTTTGAGGAAGTAACCAAGAATATTGGACTGGAGGCCTGCGATCAGCAATGTTACACAGGGGTCAGTGATGGGTCCACTTTTGTTTATCATTTATATAAATGATTTAATGTGAATTAAGGAGGTCTATTTAGTAAGCTTGCACATGACACAAAAATTAGTGGCATAGTAGGTAATGAAGAAGGTTATTTAAGATTACAAAGACGTCTTGATCAACTGACTCAATGGGCTGAAGAGTGGTAGGTGGAGTTTAATTTGGGTAAATGCGAGGTTTTGCATTTTGGTAAAACAAACAAGGGCAGGCCTTGTACAATTAAAAGCAGGGCCTTAATAGTGTTGTTGAACAGAGTGGCCTAGGGGCTTAGGTACATAATTTGTTGAAGTTTACATCACATATATATGAGGTGGTTAAGAAGGTATTTAGCACGATTGCTTTTATTGCTCAGATCTTTGAGTAAAGGAGTTGAGACATTACGTTGAAGTTGTACAGGACATTGTTAAGGCCACTTTTGAAGTACTGTGTACAGTTGTGGTCATTGTGTTATAGAAGTGATTTCATTAAGCTACAAAGGGTTCAGAAGAGTTTTACCAGGATGTTTCAGGGAATAGAGAGTTTGAGTTATAGGATACGCTGGATAGGTTGGGGGTCTTTCACTGGAGTGCAGGAGGTTGAGGGGTAACCTTGTAGAGGTTTATAAATTCTTGAGGGGTATAGATAAGTTTGATGGCAAGTATCTTTCCCTGGGTTGAGGGGTTTTGAGATTAAGGAGCATATTTTTAAGGCAAACAGAGACAGATTTTAAAAAGACATGAGGGGCAATATTTTTCGACAGAAGGTGGTTCGTTTGTGGAATGAACGGTTGGATGCCGGTGCAGTTGCATAATTTGAAAGGTATTTAGGTAAGTACATGAATAAGAAATGTTTGGAGGGCAATGGGCCAAGCACAGGCTGGTGGGACTAATTTAGTTTTAGATTATGCTTGGTGTGGACTGATTGGTCTGCTTTCATGCTGTGTGGCTCTATGACTCTATGAAACTGCATGTTAATTAGTTATTTATGAAATTGGATTGCAAGGTTAAAGTCAACAGAATTGTGGTGGGGTTCCTATGACAATGCTTGCCACTGGTGTTAGTTTAGATGTTTTTAAGGAATGTGATTTTCAGTTGTGTTGTAGATAATGGCAGTGGCAGTATTAGACAGCATAGAGTTCCTGGTGACTTTAGAATATCATACAGATTTAATTTAAGAAAATGTGAGAGTACTGAGATTCATAAGTCTTACAAATAAGGAGCAGGAATCGGCCATTTATCTCCTCGAGCCTGCTCTGTCATTCATAGATGATCTGATTGTGGGCACAGCGTGCATTTCCATCTATCTTCTATAAGCTCTGATTCCCTTGAGAGTCGAGAATTTGTTCAATTCGGCATTGCAAGCATTCAATGCACCAGCCTTCACCAGTCTCAAAGTCATTCAGTCCACACAAACAATTCTCCTTATCTAAGATAATAAAATGTGAGGCTGGATGAACACAGCAGGCCAAGCAGCATCTCAGGAGCACAAAAGCTGACGTTTCGGGCCTAGACCCTTCATCAGAGAGATTCTCTGATGAAGGGTCTAGGCCCGAAACGTCAGCTTTTGTGCTCCTGAGATGCTGCTTGGCCTGCTGTGTTCATCCAGCCTCACATTTTATTATCTTGGAATCTCCAGCATCTGCAGTTTCCATTATCTCTCATTCTCCTTATCTCCAGCTTTGATGGGAGACCTCTGCAATCCATCCTGAAGTTGTTAGCATTTGATATTCTGGGATTTCCAACAACTCAGGTTCAGCAGGGGTACTTTCTAATATAATCCCAATTATGTCATTGATGTTCAATTGCAATATTTTACTTTTGGGCCTGATTAGAAAGCATCATGTGACTTTCCTACAGTGCAGCTGCCACGTGAGAAATCAGGTCTGGACTAGATGATTAGGTTATTCATCTATTGGTGCCAGCAACTTATGCTAAGCCCACCAGGTACTTTTAAGCCTGCCCCTCATAATTGTGTCTCCCTCCTCCTCTGAGGAAGACTTCGCAGATAACCTGGCAGACTTACTCACTCATGCATGATATTTAGTCATTTGCAGCATTCAAATTTATGTTGTTTCTTGCCTTAACAGAGCTGCAATATCTGCTATGTCTTAAATCAAGTGAGTAAATCTTCACAAACTTGCCCTGTTGTCTTCATTATAATCAAATATGGATTGATGTTTGGTTAAATTGTGAGTTACTCATTTAATTTCCAACAGAAAATGAAAACAGAAATGTGCAGAACAATAGCAACAGCTGGAAAAATTGAACAAGCTATAAACCTATTAGACATGTTCCCTTTGAAAATTGTTGATGGTGAGAGTCATTCCCACAGTTGATTGCATATTCAGCTGTGTGAGGTTAAAAGACAACCTTATCTAGAGTATGAAATGCAAAAGGACATAGTTCATCTATCAAATCAGCATGGTGCACGTATTGATGTCATAATCTCTCCGTCCTATCTCGTTCAGAAGGCATTCACAGTGGGTTTATTGTACCTGAAGGTAGATTCCTGACCCTTCCCAAAATTGTCTGTCCTATTATTTGTTCTGGAATCTTTAAAACTTCTGCTTAGCCCTTTCCCACTTTTAATTTACCTCATGCAACAGAAACCCCACCCTACTATTTAGTTTAAAGCCTGACCGACAGCTTTAGTTGTTGGTTTTTCCAGAGCTCTATTCCCAGCATGATTCAGGTGAAGCCCATCCCATCAGGGTTGCCCCCTCCTTCCCCCGTGCTGGTGCCAATGTCCCATGAGTTTGAATCCATTTCTGCCACATAAATTCACATTCATATTGAGTTTTGAACATTTTTCCCAACTGTCATCTGATTGATTCTTTGGCTTGCCAATCCTGATGTAAAATCATTCCTTTTTCAACATCTTATCTCTCTTAGCTTACCAACTCCATAGATCCTAACCAATGAACAATTCATTTGTCTGCTGAGGATATGTTGCGTAACGTCCCAGGGAGTATGTATCATGCCAATTATCCCAACTTATTCATTTGAATGTTCCCACAAATCTGTCATTATGTTTTCATTAAAAGAACTATGTACAACTTCATTACAACTAATAAGGCTGAAAACAAATTAAAGTTTGAAATGACCGTGCAAACCTAATATTTAGGCCTGTTCTATGTGTTACAAAACTAAAGCATTTTAAAACATAGATGTTTCTTGGAATAAAATTCTTTTACCTCAAGGCATTTGCAAAGTTTAGATTAACTTGACCCACCAAAACAATCACAAAGTTTACTTTTGACATGGACCATTTACATTTCTACTTTGAGAAAAGTCTTTGCAACTATCTACAAATAAAAAGAATATAACTGAATTCCTCACTTAATCAAATCAAAAATACTCATTGAAAAATAACTAATTTCTATTCTAACATTGTTTAATAATCACCAGTTTTAAAAATAAAGGTTTTTCTATCTAGTTTTTTTTATGTTCTAATGTGGAATTGCCCCAGTAAATGACGAACTTTGAAAGTATCCATGAGTAGAAAGTGCTTACAATTGATAGACAGTTATGTAACAAGTAATGTATCAAATTAGCTTCAGCAGTATGCAGTTATTGTAATAATCTTTACTTGTTTCAACTAAGAAAACGTTGATTAAATGGCACAATATGGATTTTTGATATTTGATTTGAAGTACTAAGGTTGTGGTATTGAAACAATGGTGCCAAATCTCAGAGTTCTCAAATTCCAAGATGCATTTAGATTGGGCTTTGAGCATATGGATTTTAAAATTAAATTTATATTTTTAAATAGCAACACAAGCTGTGGTTGGAAATTGCAAATGGGTCAACAAAGTGAAGCACAGCACCAGACTGAATGAATTTAGATGTCAATGAAAAGCTTTTTAGTCGTTAGTGGGATTGAAGTGAGAACCATGTTGCCAGGGGTGATGTGAAATTCTTTTGAATAAATCATGTCAACACTTTTAATTTGGTGACGTTATTCCTGCACCAAAACACCTCTCAAAATACTGCTCAGATATGTAATGGTCTCAACATTTCTCTCAGCCCGCAGATATATTTTTGAATGAGGAGCTTAGAGGAAACCGTATAGGCCGAACACCTCTAGTCAACAGCTGCCATCCTAAAAACAACATTTTTTTTTACCTACTCTACCTCCCACCAGTCAGACAATCCTCTAATCATGCCAGTACCTTGCTCCAAACATCATGTGTTATTATCTTATTAAGCATTCTCCTTGTAGAACCTTGTCAAACACCTTCTAGAATTCCAAATAGGTCATGTCTGCTGGCCCTCCTTTAATTAATTTGCTCGTCACCTTCTCTAAAGAATTCTAACACATTTGTCAGGCATGACCTCCCCCTGATGAGGCTGTACTGACTCAGCCCTGTTTCACCATGCACTTCCAAGTGCTCTGCAACCTTGTCCTTAATAATGAACTCTCAAAACTTACCAGTAACTAAGGCAGGCTAACAGGCCAGCTTCCAGTTTTCTGCTTCCCTCTGTTCTTAAACAGCATGTTACATCAGCCTTTTTCCATCCTCTAGGAACCTCCCTGACTCCAGAGATTCTTGAAAGAACCACCAAAGCCTCTACAATCTCTTCAGCTATCTCCTTCTGAACTCTGAGCTGTAGTCCATTTGGCCCGAGCGATTTATCCATGGTTGCCTCATCCTCCCCTCGGTATGTTACTTCTTCCTTGGGATGAATTTCTGCTGCACCTCATGAATTACCTGCAGAAACTCTTGCAATTGCTGCTCTACTGTCTACCCTGTTAGGAACCCCTTATAATCAACTTCTCCCTCATGTCTTTGTAGTTACCTTTACTCAGTTGAAAATTATATATCTGATTCAGTTTCTCCTGTTCAAACTGCAGGGTGAATTCTATCATTTTAAAAAGAAAATCATTCATGGAATGAGGGCGTCGCTGGCTGGGCAGCATTCATTGCACGTCCCTAATTGCC
The DNA here is from genome assembly GCF_030684315.1 of Stegostoma tigrinum. NCBI lineage: Eukaryota > Metazoa > Chordata > Chondrichthyes > Orectolobiformes > Stegostomatidae > Stegostoma > Stegostoma tigrinum. The sequence continues at coordinate 56,194,758 of NC_081368.1, read as the reverse complement.
CAGAGAGCAGTTAAGAGTCAACGACATTGCTGTGGGTCTGGAGTCACAGGTAGGCCAGAATAAGTAAGAATGGTAGTTTCCTTCCCTAAAGGACAGCAGTGAACCAAATGGGTTTTTATGACAATCGACTCACAGTCAGAATCAGATGATTAATTCTAAATATTTATTGAATTCAAATTCCACCATCTACTGTGGTGGGATTTGAACCCAGGTCCCCAAAAGCCTTATCTGGGTCTCTGGATTAATAGCCCGGTGATAATACCATGTGATCATTACCTCTCCATGCCGGCATTGCCACCACCCCCTCCCCCTGCGCCCAACACCCACCCCCCCCCAAAATGTTCCTGTAACTTAAGCTCTGTAACCAAGTTGCCTCAATACAGATGACCAAATCCAGAATTTCCTGTTCTGTAGTGGGGTCTACCACGATTTGCTCTTTAGAACCATCTCATAGACATTTTTTCCTTTAGATCCACCACTAACCTGATTTTCCGAGCCTACCTGTATATTGAAGTCCCCTTTGATTATTATAATAGTGTCTTTATTATATGCCTTTTCTATCACTTGATTTATTTTCTTCCCACATCCTAACTATTACTAGAGCACCTGTACAAACTCCTATCTTGTTCTTTTCTGTTAGCAGTTCCAATTCAAATCATACTCATTCTACGTCTTCTGACTCAATATTTGTTCTTGCTATCGACTTAATTGTATTTTTTTTATTAACAAAGCAATCCCACTCCCTTTGCTCACTTGCCTGCCCTTTTGACAGGATGTGTATCCTTGGATATTTAGTCACAAGTCCTGAACCCATTGTAGCCACGTCTCTGTCATACTTAAGCATCATAGCAACAGATTTCAATCTGCACTACAAGCTCATTTATCCTGTTTTGTATATTGCATTCATTTAAGACAACAGGCTCAGTCCTGGATTGATTGCTTCCTTTTCATAGACGTCCCCTCATCTGCTGTGCCTGAAGTTAGATCCCTGACCCTTCCCAAAACTCTGTCCTATTGCTTGTTCTGGAATCTTTCAATCTTCTGCTGAGCCCTCTCCCAGTTTTAATTTTCCTCATGCAACTGAAACGCCACCCCATGATTTAGTTTAAAGCCCTATCCACAGCTTTAGTTATTTGTTTAGCGAGGATTCTGGTCCAAGCATGATTCAGGTGAAGGCCATCCCATCAGAACTGCTCCCTCCTTCCCCAGTGCTGGTGCCAATGTCCTATGCCATTGAATCTAATCTTGCCACATAAATCTTTGAGCCATGCATTAACCTCCTTAATCTTTGACCCTCTACCAATTTGCTCATGGGTCAGTTAGTAATCCGGAGATTATTGCCCTTTTTGCTCTACTTTTAATGTAACTTTCAGCTTTTCACACTGCCTCAGCAGAATCTCTTTCATCTTTTTATCTGTATTGTTGGTACCTATATGGACTATGACAGCTAGATGTTTTCCCTCCTGCTTTTGGTTCTTCTGTGGTCCAGATGACACATCCTGAACCTGGACACCAGACAGGCAAGGCAGACTTCAGGACTTTCAATTCTAGCCACAGAACAGCATCTGTTCCCCTGACTACACTATTTTCAATTACAATGATATTACTCTTTTCTCCACCTTCTTGAATGGCTCCATTATACCACAATGCTGTGGTCAGCTTACTCTTCTTTACTCTCGTCCACATAGGGAGCAAAATCCTCAAACCTGTTAGACAAGTTCAAAGGCTGATGTTCCTTCAGCAATACCTCCTGGATTCTACTGCATGCTACGCTCATAGTCATACCTTCCTGTCCCTGACCACTGGCTGACTGAATTTGAAGTTGCTATTCTAAGAGTGTGATTGCCCCCTGGAACACAGCATCCGAGTAACTCTCCCTCTCCCTGATGTGTCACAGTGTTCAAATTTCAGTCTCCATCTCATCAACTCTGAGCAGAGTTCCTCAAGCAACCAACATTTGTTCCAGATGTGGTCACTATGAATTACAGTCTGGGTCCACTGGCTCTCACATCATGCAGTTATAACACATTGCCTGGGCCTGTATCTCTGTTTTATTTACTTAGCTCTTAATTTGATTTGTACAAGTTTCCTACTGGTCATTTAGTCTTTAACCTGTAAATATTTCATCTAATTTCCTTCAATCTTAAAGTAACCTATGATTGACATTCAAGTTAATAGTGATTGCCAACCAATGGGCTCAGGGTTTTTGCTCTGATGCCACTCTTTCTTTTCCTGGGTCCATGGAAAATCAGCTCAATCGTTCCAAGGAATATAGTTGGTTTATATTTCTAAATAGTATAATGAAGGCTTCTGAATCAATCAAGTTATAAAGCCTTCTATAGATAACAAAAACATTCCTTATTTGTGAGATAAAACCTGCTTTGAAGTCAAGACTTGTCATGAGGTTTGATACAAATACTTTATGCTTTCTTTGGTCTAGCATGGAATCCTCTTTTAAAGGAGAAACTGATTTTGAAATACTTTTATAATACGGAACATGAAGGCACTGACTGTTAAATGTGATGACACCAAAATTAGAAACACTTCTGAAATGCACATTCCCCACATTGATTGAATGGGACACAGTAGTTATGATTTTCTACTTAAGCTACTTTTATGTTTTTTTTTGGTTGCTACTGACAGAAACATGAGCTTTGTTCATACAATGAATATTGGCCCATTTGAACTATCTACATTTTAATTTTGAACTGATGAATGTTTGTCCTCTGCATGATCAATTGCATGTTTTCTGAAATAGATAGCAATGAATGTGAACTAAACAGTTGATGCATTTCATATTAAAAGAAATACTTTTTTTTCTGAAGAAGGGTTGAGGCCCAAAATGTCAGCCTTGGTGCTCCTCTGATGCTGCTTGGCCTACTGTGTTCATCCCAGCTCTATATTCCTGTTATCTCTCCTTTCAAAGTAAGCCTGATGCACAATATAGTCAATAAAACTGCATTTCGTAAAACATGTCATGGCTTCAACTCAAGTTCTATGAAACATATAACAAATTTACATGCAGAAAATAATTTGTTCTACTTTTCCTCTTGTGCATTTTATAATAAAAAGTACGTCCTCACTTTTTAATCTGGTTAAGAGCCAATTAGTTAACTGTATAGCACTCAGTACCTGTCAGAATGACTCAAGCATTTTGTATATGATCGTTTGATGCATGTTTTATCCCTCATGCAATATTGATAAACAGTTTTGAAGAAAGGTTGTCAGACCCAAATGTTAGCTCTGATTTCTCTCCACAGATGCTTCCCAACTTGGGGAGTTTCGTCAACAATTTTCATTTTTGTTCCTGATCTCTACCAATAACAATTCTTTTTAGTTTATTTATAAGTAGGATAGTTGAAATGATTAGTGATAATGGGAACTGCAGATGCTGGAGAATCTGAGATAATAAAATGTGAGGCTGAATGAACACAGCAGGCCAAGCAGCATCTCAGGAGCACAAAAGCTTGTGCTCCTGAGACGCTGCTGGGCCTGTTGTGTTCATCCAGCCTCACATTTTATTATCTTAGTTGAAATGATTAGACAGTATTTGAAAGTTGTCAATGTTTTTTCTCCTGTGGTAATGATTCAATGAAATTGTCATAAATTGAACTTTCTGCTATGATAAATAGTACGAGGTGCATCTTGTTACTGAAAATAAACGTGAGCTATTTTTCATTCATCGTCAGTTTTAACACCGTTGGGATCCTTAAGTGTACTGTTTGATTTTGGGAATTCTCTTCCAGTCATAGAAGTATAAGAGTTTCTTATTATTTGTTTTTATGTTGGCTCTCTCATATTGTAGGAAAATGAGGTATCAGCAAACATCAATTCACCACAAACGAGAGTAGTGCATGGGTTTTAAGTATGGTTCCAAACACTTTTTTTTAGATCAAAGCTGATTTATGCATTAAACCCATTAACTGCTGTCTCTATAAGAAAAGATTTTTTACACTATCCATCAACCTCTAACTCATTTAATGTCCTGCAATGTAGCTTACTTGTGTAAATGTTTGAATATGTATGAATTCTTCAATACATGTGTGTGATAGACCATTTTTACAATTTTTATTCAAATAAGATTAACGCTACTGTCTTTTCTTTAAAAAACATTTCAATAAAACTGTGTTGTTAGAGGTTTAACATGTGCCTTTTACATTTGCAACCTGCAGATAGTCAAACACAGAGATAGTAGGAACTGGCAATGCTGGAGAAACTGAGATAACACGGTGTGAAGCTGGATGAACACAGCGGGCCAAGCAAAATCAGAGGAGCAGGGAAGCTTGACGTTTCGGGCCGGGACCCTTCTTCAGAAATGGGGGAGGGGAAGGGAATTCTGAAATAAATAGGGAGACAGGGGGAGGCAGAAAGAAGATGGATAAAGGAGAAGATAGGGTGAGAGGAGACAGACAGGTCAAAGAGCCAGTGAAAGTGAACAGCACCACCACCCCCGGCACTTTTATCCCTGCAACCGAAGCAAGTGCTACACCTGCCCCTATATCTCCCACCTCACCTCAATCCCAGGCCCTGGGAAGACTTTTCACATTAAACAGATGTTCACCTGCACATCTGTCAATGTCATATACTGTATCTGCTGTTCCCGTTGTGGCCTCCTCTACATCGGGGAAACCAAACGGAGGCTCGGGGACTGCTTTGCGGAACACTTACGCTCTGTTTGCAACAAACAACTACACCTCCCAGTCACGAACCAGTTCAATTCTCCCCCACCACTCCTCGGATGACATGTCCATCCTGGGCCCCCTGTATCGCCACAACGATGCAGGAACGGCAACTCACATTTCGCTTGGGAACCCTGGGTGTCAATGTGGATTTCACAAGCTTCAAAATCTCCCCTCCCATGACCACGTGCCAAAACCAGCCCAGCTAGCCCCCGCCTCCCTAACCATTCCTCCCACCTCAAGCCCCACCCCCATCCCCTACCCACTAACCTCATCCTGCACCCCCTATCCTGTCTGTCCTCCCTGGATTGACCTATCCCCCCTAACTCCCCAACTACGTTCGCCTTCACTGGCTCTAACCCCGCCTCTTTGACCTGTATGCCTCCTCTCACACTACCTTCTCCTTTATCCATCTTCTATCCACCTCTCCCTCTCTCCCTATTTATTTCAGAATCCCCTTACCCTCCCCCGTTTCTGAAGAAGGGTCCCGACCCGAAACGTCAAGCTTTCCTGCTCCTTTGATGCCACTTGGCCCACTGTGTTCAAATAGTTAAACGCACACTGAATTGGTAATCACATCCTTTGAACAAAACACCCTGTTGTGGCCAAAAGAAAAATTGGAAAACAGGGGAGAAATTTCAGCCTTTTACAAATAGCTATGACAATACTGTAAGCAAGGTCACACCTGCTATAAAAATATCTTTTCCTAAAAGTCCCTCTTTGTGAGATGAATAAAATTAGCATAATATTCTGAGGAGAACTGAATGTAGAAATGTAGAAGGTTGGAGCAGGAGGAGGCCATTCAGCCCTTTGAGTCTACTCTGCAGTTCATCATAATCATGGCTGATCATCTAATTCAATGGCCCATTCCCGCTTTTTTCCCGTAACGTTTGATCCCATTTACTCCAAGTGTTATATATAGTCACCTCTTGAATACATTCAATATTTTGGCTTCAACTACTTCCTGTGATAATGAATTCCACAGGCTCACCCTGAAATATCTCCTCATCTCCATCCGAAATCATATCCCATGAATGCTCATACAGTGATCCCTGGTTATGGACGCACCCACCATCGGGAGCATCCTCCCTGCATCTGCCCTGTCCAGCCCTGTTAGAATTTTATAAGTTTCTGTGAGATCCTCCCTTATTCATCTGAACTCGAACAAAAACAACCCCAACCTAGTCAGGTGATGTATTGCAAGGGGGGAAAATAGTCAATTTGCTGCCTAAAATGTATGCTCTGCTTGGTTTGCTTTGAAGTCAATTTGTTTTGAAAGCAGCTTTGATGAGCACTTTTAATTCTTCACCCTTTATTCTAATTTAGTATGTTTTTATGGCTTATTTGGTTTGCTCTTTTTCTGTCTCTGTTGCTCTTGTCTCTTTTTTAACCCAACTTCACTTCTGTTAATCTGCTCAGGAGCTCTATAGAACACTTGGCTGAAATTGACAGTACATTATATCAGAAGGATGCTCTTCACTCTGTGGGTGATAGATGCTTGAAATAATTTATTTGGCAGTGTAATGGAGGCAACAACATCAACACTTTCAAAATTAAACCTGATTCAATATTAGACAATAGCTGTACAGTACAAGAATGACCTTTAATGGATATTTGACACTTTATTATATGGTGGAACACAGGAGAAAGCCATGTTCCAACTCACTATGACAGAGTAAGCTCATGCTTAAGCAATCTGCACTATCAATTACAAATGCTTAATATTTCTTTGAATAGCACAATTACCACAGTTGAACATTAATTCATGGGCTTTATATGTTAGTTTATTGTATTTGCCCCTAAGTGCACATAAAAACAAAATAGTTATTTAAATCCTACTATTCATACTTAATAACTGCTCTCTGTAATGCAGCTTAGATTATAAAGTAAGAAATTTCATGAGTTCTTTCTGAGGCACAGACTAAGTTTCAGAAAATTGGACAAACGTGTACAGAAGGGAGAACCTGCTGTTCAGTTTCTTAATTCCTCATCTATTTTGCAAACAATCTTCCATCCAGTTTCAATTCAACACATGCCCAATTGGAATCACAAAATTTAAAATAGACTAAATCCATTCCTAATTCCAGGGAGATTTAAAGGCACTGAGTGCGTAGGGTTCTATCTGGCAGGTATCATTTAATATTGAAAGCAGTTATGAACATTGACATTGCAACACCAATCAGGTGTATATCATGCAGCATTTAAACTTGAATGCTGCTGGACCAGATAAGGTTCAATGTATTCATTTCTAAAAGTGCTTGAACTATTATCAGCTTCAACAGATTGGTAAGATATAAGGCCTTATTTGAAATACTTTGCTGATTAGCTAAGAGATGGAAAGGGAGTTGGAGGCATGATGGTATGGAAGCAGTTGGTAAGGGTGTTTTGCATTTGGCAAGCTAGAAGAATGTTTTTCATCCCTAATTCCTGGCAATACTCAGCAAGATTGTGAGCTTGGCTTATAAATAAGCTTTTTGCACCATGCTTAAACTGGGAAAGGGTAGGAGGAAGTTAAAGATCAGAGATGCTTAAACTGGGAAAGGGTAGGAGGAAGTTAAAGATCAGAGACCTCATGGAATATTAGATAGGCTGAGGATGGAAAAGGTTGAAGCCAGGTGCTGAACGATCAGAGACCTCAGAATCTGAAGGAATGGTGCAAGAATGATTTTGTCAGAAATATCGTTGTTGAAGAAGATTGGAAGCCGTCAGGAGGGAGATTAGAAGTTTTGCTGATCAAGGAAGTCAGCAACCTTGGGACAGACCAGAAGAGTTTAGGGGTTGTGTGAATAATTAAGGGAGCCTGAGGAAGATGGAAGGTTTCAGTTGCTGGGAAGATAAAGTGATCAGTAAATGAGTAAAAGGCAATTACTATCATAAACTGTCACCTACTTTAACAGATAGGTTTCCTGAGGTCTGGAAAACCCAGCTGGTTAGTATTAAATTAAGAATATTGATGATGCCGAGGCAGGCAGCTTCATTGTGAAAGTTCAATCCATCTTTCAAGCAGGTAATTAACACTTCAATCCCAGCCTTCATCCTGCTTCTGTTGAAACCAGAGGTGGGGACAACTGTTAGAGATTATTGACTTTTTGTTAGGATCTTGCTGGTACAATTTCTGGATAAATCAGATTCCAGAGTGAGATCTGACTTAATTGAACATGAGGTTTATTTTTGTTGCTTAATTACTGTGGTAGTCAGTCACTAAACATATTCCCAAAAGGTTGTCAATGTACTTGCAACAAAAGAATATTAAAGTTTATTCCACACAAAAAGAAGAAACTGAGTCATTTTACATTACATCGTAGTTGAAATGGTCTAATTTAAAAATATCAGAAATAACAATTCATTGCTTTTAGCCCAACAACAACCTTACAGATACACAAGCCTCAGTGAAGGGTCGCCTGCTATGTAACCCCATTGGTACAGCCTGTAATTTATTCCTACTCAAAATTATGCTTTTGCTTCGTTATTCTTTAATTAATGTCTTTGGCTTAATTAAAGAAATTTAAGTTGACAAAAAAATCTCATTTCATGATACAGGTTCCTTAAAATCTACTTCCAGAACCTCTATTTATTCTAGTCTCTTTCTGACTTTCAGGGTCACAGGATTTATTATTTGCTGCCCTGCCTGTTTTGGGCACTGTTAAACTGTGCTTCTGTTATTCCAGACCTTTGAACAACCTGATACTTATGAGGAAACCTTCACACCACTTTACTACATGCATTTGCTTCTGCCTTTGTCTCCCTATGTTATAGGATATCTTGTTGCTCAAAGTAGCCCTTTTTGTTTAGTCTGGTCTGCTCTTGATTGCAATGCATTGAACTATTCACATTTTTATTACATCAGTTAGATGCATTCACATAACTTCACACAACTTGATGCAACTTTCTAAACTCAAAAGTGAAAATAAAGCTGTTCCTTTTTAACACACATGTAAATACAAATCAAACATAAAGCTATATTTGGTTCTTTGATTTTAAAACCAAAATTTCCAAATGGTGATGAAAATGCCATGAAGATTACTTTTTTTTTCATATCACCTGATCCAACTCATCTGTTTTATGGAGACTAACTTATCCTACCCCTTATACGCTGTCCACTCATGTCCCCTTGATCAGGTATGAGTCATAGAAACCTCAGATAAATCCCCAGTGAGACGCTAAGTTGAGCACTAATTTCTGTAGCTATGGTCACAATGATAGGCTTCAAGAATGGGAACTTCTAACTTGAGAAATCCAGTGCAAGGGTTTGAGTTAGATGTTCAAAGTAATGCAAAAATTATGCTAGATCGAAGCGGCGACTTGATCAGAATAAGCCAGGAGGGGCAGGAATGAATTTTACACAAGATTTGATGTTAGGAGGCATTTCTTTTCACAGGGAATAATTACCCAAAAAACATATCACTGGTGTTGAAGTTTATTGTGATTCACTGCAAGTATTGAAAAGAGAGCTTAATGGGATTCTGCTGTTGTGTATGGCAATAGTTCTGAAAGCGCTGATATTGGATACATGGGTTCCACCCATTTTGTTTCTGAAAAAGGGTCCAGACCCAAAATGTCAGCTTTCCTGCCCCTCAGATGCTGCTTGGCCTGGTGTGTTCATCCAGCTCTCCACCTTGTTACTACCTATTATTCTGATGTCTCTCAGTCTGTGTTGAGACAGGAGTACTATAACAGCTTACAGAGGGAGCTGGTGTTTTTTTTATCAATCTCCTCAGGTCTTTGTACCCGTCCCTGAAGAAATGTATTACTATCATGCAATACACATTCTTGCAATTCATGAGCAGTGTCTGTTCTGTAGATGGTAATGTATCCTCTAATTACTAGTTCGGCCTTAGATAAAGAAAAGATGATGACAGTGAACTATCTCAACAACCTTTTTACCCAGTACCTCCCACTGGTAGAAGTAGAAAATTTCATAAGATACCAGGCGTGATAATTTGGGAAAATAGTGCATCCAATTGTCACTATCAATATTTATAGAAGAATTTCAAGTGACTAGTTTTGTCTTCAGGCATCAGAGGTTGGTATCCTTAACTTCTCTTTCTTTAAATTGACTAAAGCTTTTGGGAATATTATTGTGGAAGAATGAGACAGGGGCCAAATGGTATGCCTGTATCAGAGATAATGGGAACTGCAGATGCTGGACAACCCAAGATAACAAAGTGTGGGGCTGGATGAACACAACAGGCCAAGCAGCATCTGAGGAGCACAAAAGCTGATGTTTTGGGTCTAGACCCTTCATTGGAAAAGTCTGTTTTTAGTCTTGTTCAGTAGACAGTTTTTAAGCTAATTGCCAACTAGTGTAATTTGACCGTGCCCAAGTGGTCCCAAAACAGACATCAACGGGTTTAGCACTGAAATTGTATAATTGTGAACATTATATGAGTTTGCACTGATAGTGTGGGGTTGTTAGCTCATCTCAGAATGGACTAGGGAACACTTTGTCCAGCCATCTGCCTCCATTTCCCTGGAGCAGATGCTGCTGTTCTGCCTAGTCTGGTGTCATTCTCGCATTTCTCCATTAAGCATGAACTCCTCACAAGATTTCAATTAGTCAACCATTCTTTTTTACCCTGGCAATTACTACAAGATGTCCAATAAGGTAGTTATCACTCTTGTTTCAGTTGCAGTCTTCAGAGAGTTTCAGAATATACATTTCAAGAGTATTGATGAAGTTTTGACAAACTGACCCAGATGTCTCCTGATATATTTGAAAAGTCCATTTCCAGCAGCAAGTATATGACAAAAAAAATGCTTAACTAGCACTTGGAGTTCTCAGCCAGAAGTTGGTTAATTCTTTCCTCCCAAACAACTAGCCTTCATTAAAAGAGTGGATTTCTTCGAGCATTTATCAATTAAATGACATTCAGCTTCCACAATGGTCACCTTTAAATAAAAATAACTTGTTGGAACATGTTATGGTAGAACTCCAATTAGGTGGGACTTGAAACCGCAACGTCTGGCCTATGGTAGAAACACTGCCTCTGCACTAAGATCCTTCTGTTGAAGGTAATGTAAGTGATAACTCAGTGGTCTTCTGATTGGCTGACCCCAGTACAAGATGTCAGCATACCTTTCCATGGTGGTGTCTATAGCACAGAACACATGTTAAACTGATATTTCTCTTTAAGACTCTATTGGCTTCCTCAGAGGAGAGTTAAAACTGAAGTTATCTGAGAGAAATCATTCCCATTGAGACAGTATGTTTACCTTGCTCCAGGAATTGGACATGGAAGGTTGATGCAGTTGGTCACTCTGCTAAAATTACATCAAGAATTTCCAGGAAAAGGTGGCTAATCATCTGGTCGTCTCCTGCACTTTGTTGACATATGTTTAAAATTTTGGGAGAAATTGCATACGTTAAAATTTCACCAATTGTTTAAACCAAAAAGTTTTCATCAAATCCAGGAGTCTCTGCAGGGATAGAATGTTGCTGTCATCATTCTCCTCTCAAACAAAATGGTCTTATTCTCATGCCGACACAGAACGTATTTGTATCTAAGAATTATCTGAGGAGACCTGGGACAAATATTTTAATACATTTAAACTTCCATTAGCACAATTCATTTATTTGCCTTCCTGATTATCCATCAAAAACTTCATAGGTCAGGGCTTCGCTTGAGATGTCACTACTCTGTACAAATCAATAATTTTGCTGTTTGTAAAGTCTTCTTTATTTTGATGAGTGAGACTAGATAATGCTTCTTTTGTGTTATCTGTGTCAATCTGATTATATATGTGAACAAATTATGGAAGTTCTCAAATTTCTATTGGTTTACATAATTCACCATCATTATGACAGAGAATTGAATTTCTGCTATATTGAACTTCTGACTACCCATGAGCTGAAGAAGCTTTCAAAGCAAGAGAAATGAGCACTGAGCTTGATGGTATAATGCAACAAATCTCATGTTCTTATTACATATAAGATAGTCATTTTTCAGAATTGTAAAACCATTGCACAATCATAACACAGAAAGAGGCCTTTCATGGGAAAGATATCAGAGTTAACATTTTGGGTTAAGTGAACCTTCTCAGGCCTGTTCTGAGGAAAAGTCACTCGGCTCTAAGCATTAACTCCAATTTCTGTCTATAGATGCTGCCAGAACTGTTGAGCTCAACTCCAGCAATTTCTTTTTTTGTTTCTGATTTGCATCTGCAGTGCTTTCAGGTTTTTCTTTCAAACTTTCATGTCTATGCCGAATCTCTGAAAGAACATCTCAGTCCCACTCTCCTGCCTTGTCTTTGTATCCTTGCATTTTTAAAAATGATTTGCCTAAAGTCAGTTGGAAAGACACAATTGAGTTTGCTTTCATCTTTTATCATACTTAGCTTGATTTAAGTAAACAAATAAAATTTATGCCAACTAGTATGCACACAAAGCACCCACACACTCAAAAGTCAGTTATATACAAGGGGATTACAAAGTTGGGAAGGGCAGATAAAGCAAGTTACAGTCCAATTTAAAAGAAGGGAGTTTACAATCCATGGAGGTTCGTGAATTGACTGGATTCAGGCTGAATTGAGTGCCTCTGATGCTGCTTCTGAAAACAGAAGGGCTGAATTTCAGAAGCTCTGGCTGTTAGAGTAGTATTAGTAACAATCAACAAACAGGGTTCAAAAGCTTGAGAAAGAGAGAGCGACAGGGAAGCCCTCTCACCTTTTTCTTCTTTCGAGTACTTCAGCTGTTTTTCCTATCCTGCAGAGAAAGCAGGTGCTTGAAACACACAGTAGATTGGCTTGTCACGTGACACTGCCCAGGGATTCAAAGAAATTATTGTCAGTGTAATCCCATTGCACCTGATTAGATTGTGCCTGGTTACTCTCTCTCTCTCAGATAAGTCCTATTTGTCCAAGTGGGTCATGTCCAATAATTTATCTATCCGAAACTGGATATTATGGTGATAAAATTGAGTCGCCATCATTGCATGCATGCTGCATTCAGTAGAATGGAGAGTTAGTTTTCATTTTAATAATTCCTTGCTGGTTGGCAGCCTGTATCCTTTGTTGATATCAAACAGGTTTTTGTGTTTAAGAAATCATAAGACTCAGCAGTCTGTATTTTTCATTAATCACTTTCTGTCCCACTACCACTAACTATCTGTGACTCTCTGGTCCAGCACCAACTTTGGATTAGTCTCCTGTATTTTATATGGCATTTTTTAATATTTTCTTATTATTAAGTATATCACTTTACATTTCTTTATATTAAATGCCATATACCCAACGACTCTACAACCGGTGTATGCTTCCTTCAGGGATATCACTGTCCTTCTCACAGTTCACAATGCTTCTATGTGTTGCCACCTGTAAATTTTGAAATTGCCTCTTGCAACCTCAAGTCAAAATAATTAACCAGGCTATGATAAAGAATGCGAAAAAATGCCTTGATGCCTAAGAAGCTCCAGTCCAAAGAATAATTGTGCACTTGTTCTCTTTTCATAGTCTGCCACTCAGAAAATCTTGTATCCATGCTGCCAATTTCTCTTTTTTTCCATAGGCTTTGATTTTGTTGACAATAATATATTAAGCCTTATTAAATGCCTTTTAGAAGTCCATCTACTGCATGACACGCATCAACCATCCCTGTGACCTCATGAAATTTTATTTTCTTTTACGCATTCACAGGTGTCACTGGCTAGGCCATCACTTATTGCTCAACTCTAATTATTCAGAGTACAATTGCATGGTGGTCTAGATGAGGTTAGGATGGCCACTCCCTCCTGTCTCCCAAAGGGCATTGGAGAACCAGATGAATTTTTCCAACAACAGTTCCATGATCATCAATAGACTCTTAATTCCATTCTTTTTATTTCAGCCATGAAGGGATTCAAAATCAGATCCCAAGAACATAACTCATTCAGAGATTGTAAGAACTGCCAATGCTGGAGTTGGAGATAACACAGTGGAGCTGGAGGAGTACAGTGAACCAGGCAGCATCGGAGAAGCAGGAAAGTTGACATTTTGGGTTGGGACCCTTCTTCAGAAATGGGGGAGGGAGAAGGGAGCTCTGAAATAAGTAGAAGACAAAGGGTGGGGTTAGGGAAGGTAGGTGGGGTGGTGATAGGTGAGTGCAAGTAGCAGTGGTGGGGACTGGTCAGTGAGTTGGGAGAGCAGGTAGGTGTTCTCATTTGTCGCAAGGCTCAGAGACCGCTTTGTACATCACCTGCACTCTGTTTGCGACAAATGACAACTCCTTCCAGTCGCAAACCATTTCAGCTCTCCCACCCCCTCCCTGGGCAACATGTCCATCTTGGGCGTCCTCCAGTGTCACAATGATGCCACCCAGAAACTGAAGGAGCAGCGCCTCATATTCGGCCTTGGGAGCCTGCAACCCATGGTCTCAATGTGGACTTTATTAGCTTCAAAATCTCCCCACCTCTAGCCTCATTCCATGACCAACCCTCCTTCTCATCCCCACCTCCTTGACCTGACACAACCTGCCCATTTTCATTCCCACCTATCCTCTCATCTCACCTGTTTCCAACAGGCAAGCTCTAATCTTGCTTTCTATCTCGTCTTTCTTGAACAGACGTGTTATATTTGCAGTGCTTCAATCCACTTTGCAGGATGTTGGATATTCAAATTATTTTCTCTAAAGCCATTTGTTTTAAAACCCCAGAATGCAAGCAACTGCTCCAGCCTTAAGTCTTCATTTTCTTTTGTCTCTTGGCAGAATTTGTCCCAGTGCCCCATGAAACAAAAACTCTTCTTCATTTCCTATTTCTTCAGCCTATACATTTCTATGTTCTCTCCTATTTCTGTTGTTATTGGCATGTGGTGCTGGGAGTAATGCAAAGATCTTGTTGGCCATTTAAATCTCTCTATTTGTTTCCTTAGCCCCCTAAATTCTACCTGCTGGATCCAAATTTTTACTCAGGTTTGCTTTGTTGAAGTATTAAATATTATAAGCATTTAGTTCCTAAATCAACCATACCACAATTTCAATGTGTATTTTTATGTACTTTTGATCATCATGAAACTAAATGAACTGTGTAATACCAAATTTTAACAAATTAAAGTGGCAACTTCTCAAAGGGGCACTCTAGCAAGAATTAACACTTTAATTCCATTTAGTAAGATTCATTTAAAGTGCTCGTAACAGCTGAACTAATGGATTCCAAACTCTCCACTCTGGTGTCCTTTAGTTGCTAAAGGTTATAAAGTGAGTCAGAGGACACTGCACATTCCACACTTAGGATGCCTAGGTGCAGATATGAGCATAGAAGAGAAACAGGCAGTTGAGGATAAGAATCTTTGTCATGGCCTGCTGCTTGGCCCTTTTAATGAGCAATTTAGCCAGGCCCAAGAGTAGATCCACTAAAGAGTTTCTCTGACAGCTGTCTCTCCTCCCACACTGGATGGCCTAAGGTCAGGAGTGTGGGAGTTAATGTTCAAGCAAAAAGAAACCACCGGCCTCCACAGACGAAGGAGAGACTGTGAAGTGGTGTTAGCTATGTCCGCTTGGAATCATTCTTTTCAAATCTGCAGAAAACTCAGCGTGCCTGGGAGTTTGTGAGCCATTCTAATCACTTGTGCCACAAGGCTGCAGCACATATGGTGTCTACAGTGACGTTCTGATGATAAAGGGGAAGACTCCCACGTGGAGAGACTCCAACCAGGGGCCATCACCATCTCCAGACGGCAGAATGGAACACCATGGCACGTACACATAGATGGCAAGGCTGAGGCTCTGGAAGATGTGCAGCATAAGCCCATACCTGAAAGCCCTATGTGCTGTTTCTGTTCAAACATGTTACTATGTGCCATTGACACAGGTGGGCTTGAATCCAGGGTTCTGACCCCAAAATTTGGACACTACCACTGTCCTCCAAAAGCTTAAAATCTTTGAATTAGCCTACTTGGTACATCTTCTGAGCCACCACTTGCCTGAGGTGAGATAAGACCCTGGACGTTCTGATGTGTGGACAGAGGACATGCTACCCACTGGCCAGGGATGTCCTCAGGTCTCTAGGTGAGTGCTGAATACTACCTTGTTACATACCAGACTAGACACCCTCAAAACATTTTTAAAAATGTATCCTCGACCTTAACCTTTTCTGATTTTAAAAGTAGATGTGAAGTGCATGTTCCAAATGTAATGTGGCTGGTCAAACCACTCAATGTTGAGCAAAATTCAATTTATTTATATATTATAGCTAAAATAGAAAAGAAAGAGGAACTTAGAATAACAACTATTGGAAAACTTGACTGAATAATAGACACAATATCTATTACTAATTAACTGTTTCAATATAGTAACATCCCATAAATATAACCTCTCTCAAAATGATAAATTCAGACCCAGATTCCTACATGCAGTTCTCCAAGCAGCAAGAAAAAGAATCGAGAGATTTTGGTGAAAGTATAAGATAAAGGTAATATAAAGATAAATTTACTGTTGCTCCAACTCTTCTGGGACCCAAACAGCTTCTGACAGCTACAGCCAAATAAAAATGGAAAGCCTGATCTGTGAGAACTGGCTACCCGCCTTCTATTATTACAACAGTTTAAAAAAAAACTAAAAGTCTCCTAAGTTATTGACTTAAGCTGTCTCCAATAGCCACATCAATACTCTGCCTTCACAATAGCTTTTCAAAAAAATCACCCAGGATAAAATAACATTTTCAAACTGACAGCATCGTCACACCCTCTTCAAGGACACGAAAGTGCTCACATAACCATACAAGATGGGCAGACAGTCTGGTATAATAACCCTTTCCAAAAGCCCACTGCTGCATGTATTTATGATCTTCTTTGCCCAATCAAGGGGCTAACCCATGAGCAGATCCTCTGACTGGGAAGTTTGCCTGTGCACCAGATAGCCAAAGGTCAGATCATGGGGCTGAGGGACAAATATTAAGAAAGAGACCCCTCAGGAAATGAAACAGGAGCTACAGTCTTGTGCACTCAGTGTTTAGATCACTGCACTAACTCCATGCCAAGCCCCTGAAGGTGAAAACAAGAACTCCCACTGGAGTTCCTGCCATGTCCAGACAGGAGCATGCACACCAGTTGATGAGACTAGACAAGCAGCTTGTACAGGAAACACCTGTTTGCCAAGTGTCTTTTTAGATGTGTTTCAGTGAAGCCCAACTCACTCCCACTATCTGCATTTCCCTCCTATATACATATGTGTACAGTCGAACAGCTGGTACTGAAATGAACCACGAGCACTAGTGGTGGTTCACCCATCTCCCTCAGATTGTTCTACAGCTGTTTAGTAATATTCACAACTTTAAGCAGCAGCGAGATCACATGCTATTCTAGAGACAGTAGGAACTGCAGATGCTGGAGAATCTGAGATAACAAGATGTAGAGCTGGATGAACACAGCAGGCCAAGCGGCATCATAGGATGCCGATGCTGCTGTGTTCATCTTCATCCAGCTCTACACCTTGTTATCTCACATATTCTTCGAGCTGCATTCCTCATCTGCTCTGCCATTCAATAAGATCAAGGCTGATTTGGTTGTGGTCTCTATTGTACCTTGCTGTCTGCCCCTGCCTCCCATAAGCCTCAAATATCTTGTCTATCAGATGTCTTAAATTGCTAAACCTGAAACATTCCACTGTCAATTGTTTTGACGGATATATCAACCCCATTTAAAATAGAAACGTTAACAACTGTACTAAGAGCAGAATAAAACCATACAATCATGTCATATATTTGCCTGTGAATAACACTAAGTAATAGCGAGTTTTGAGAAGATTTGTAGCTCAGGTTGAAGTTCTGGATGTGAGTTTGCTCGCTGAGCTGGAAGGTTAGTTTTCAGATGTTTCATCAAGCCACAAAATGACATGACCCACTATCACTCATATCCTTACATACAGATGAGGAAGGACGCCACTTTGATTGGGACAACACATCCATCCTAGGACAAGCCAAACAGAGACATGCACGAGAATTCCTAGAAGCATGGCATTCCAACCGGAACTCCATCAACAAACACATTGATTTGGAGCCAATCTACCATCCCCTGAGGAAAAGAAGAGGAAATGGCATCACCAATGCAGGAAATGACATCACCAACACAAGGAAACCTAAAGAGATAAATAGAAAGCGGGACATAACACCAGCGCTTCATCGGAGGCTCACTGATGATGTTACCTAGAATGGTGACGAAACATTTGGGAACAAACCTTCCAGCTCAGTGAACCAGCTTACATCTGGAACAAAATAAAGACCCACTCTTTTGTGGACCGAGAAGAGGAGAGCGCTGTGTTGGAGGTGAAAGGAAGACGTCGGGTTGGCTGTGCACCCTTGCAACCGGTGGATCTTAATGCTGGCTTCGGCCTAACGCTGGTTCAGGGGAGCAGCCAACCTGCAACAACGGCTGTGGCAAGTGCTCGTGCCCCAGGTCAGGGGACCCGGAACACCATCCGTGTTTCTGCGAAGAAGGCGGATGAAGGTGCACCTGTGGACCATACCTTCTTCGTGAAGAGGGTCCTGTTGGACTGTTGTGGGTTCGCTGCTGCGGACATTTACTGCCTGCAGGATTTCCCCGGAGGAGGTTTTTACGATGTGACCTTCAGGAGTGCCAAGCTTTGCGAGCGCTTCCTGGAGGTTTTCAAGGAGAAAGGAGGTGAGGGCCCCCTCTCTGTATTGACCGCTGTCCCACTGTTTGTGATGCCAGTGCAGAGGAGCCGTATGGTGACTGTACACATGTACAACTTGCATGTGCCAGCACTTGATGTCCTGACCTTCCTTGGAAGGTACGTGAAGGTGGAAGGGGATCTAACTGACATCATGGACCCCTTTGGCATCTGGATCAGTAAGAGGCAGGTCAAGGTGATGCTGAGGATGGGCGCGGACGGGAACATTGTACACCCACCGTCCAGCTTTGCCATCGGCGGGAGCAAGGGCTACCTGACCTACGCAGTTCAACCTAAAGTCTGCCATGTCTGTGGTAGGTCAGGTCATGTGGCGGCCGACTGCAAAGTCACCATCTGCAGGAACTGCAGGGAGGAGGGACACCTTGCAAAGGATTGCCCACAAGAAAAAAGCTGCAACCTTTGTGGGGAAGCGGGCCGCCTCTATTGGGCATGCCCGCAGCGGGGGACCACCTACGCCCAGGTCGCCAGCAGGGGCAATGCGGGGCCAGCCCAGGGCTCTGCAAGGACCCCACTAATGTGCAGGAGGGCCAGGTCGTGCAGGAGGGGCCCAGCCCCGCAGGATGGGCCCGAGGCCAGCAAAACACCCCTCCAGGCTCCGCTCCCCCCCACCGAAAACCCAGAGTCGATGGAGGTGGCGACAGGCGACCCAGGGGAGTGGACGACGGTCCGGAAAGTGAGGAGGAAGGTGCGTCGGCGGGCCCAGGAACTGAAACCATCAGGCGGGAAGTGGCAGCTACAGGGGGGCTATAAGAGCTACTCTGACGAGGGAGATTGGGCGAGGGCGCGCCCAAAGCAGAAGCTTAATATCTCAAGGGAGAAGGAAAGCAGCACCCCATTTCCAGGTGACGGGAGGCATCCTGAGGCTCCCTCCGACACCCAGTCATGTGCCGCTGGGGCCCTGGAGGGCACCCTGGAATTTCCAGGCAGGAAGGAGGAAACAGCGCGTCCCCAGCCTGACCCAGAGCCGGACTCTCCTGCCTCTGTACCCCCGACGGGGGGATGCCACCCGCAAGGCAGTACGGATGGTTTCCTGAGCCCAGAAAGCATCCAGCAGTTAGCCCGGGCAATGGGCATGTAGGGACAGATGGAGGGGCTGGACCTTGGACTTGGGGAGGGTACTGCGGTCACTGCCCACAATAGGGGTACGAGTTGCGAGCATTAATGTGCGCAGCGTCAAGTCCACCGCTAGATGTGTATCCACATTGGCCTCCCTGACCATCGTCAAGGCGGACCTCCTGTTTCTGCAGGAGTGCAGTATACTGCACCTCAGCAGGTATGGGAAATGGTCCGGCATCTGGACCTGTGGGCCTTCGATCTGGTCGGGAGTAACGACTGTCGCTCCTCAGGCCTGGCTATTCTGCTGCGGAGGCGCAACTCCACCATCTCTCAAGTTCAGGAGGTGGTGGGGGGGGCTCCTCCTAGTGGCTGACATCACCTACAGGAACATTCCCCTGAGGCTGATCACCGTGTACGCCCCAGCGGTACGGAGTGAGCGGTTGGCCGTCCTGCAGCGGCTTCCACCCCTGCTGGCTACGTCCAGGCCAGTCATCCGAGGCGGAGACTTCAACTGCATCATTGATGCAGATGGAAGATCCGGCGTGGGGACAGTGGGTGGAGGGAGTCAACTGGACGTCACGTCCAGATTCCTGGTGGGCACGGTGAAGGATGCCAAGCTGCTCAACATCTTCAGCACCCCTGCAGACGGAGAGCAGCACAGGTACACCTGGTCGCGGCCAGATGGGTCTGTTCGCTCAAGGATAGACTTCCTGTTTGAGTCACGGGCGTTCTCGGTCAGGTCCACCGGCTTCGAGCCGGTGTTCTTCTCTGACCACTGCCTCCTGCTGGCCGACTGTCACTTATAGGACGACCAGCCAGCCGGCAAGGGGACGTGGAAGCTCAGCACGACTCTGTTGGCCCCAGAGAACGTCGAGGAGCTTAAGAGGGAGTACGTCGGTTGGAGAACCGTGAAACCCCTCTTTGAGTCTCGGGCGACTGGTGGGAGACGGTGAAGGAGAACGTCAAGAGGTTCTTTGTCCTTAAGGGTGTTCGGAAGGTGAGAGAGAGGTGGGGAAAGCTGTCGCGACTCCAGTAAAGGGTGCAGAACCTGCTCCTTCTGCAGTTGATGGGGGTCGATGTCACGGAGGACCTCCGCGAGGTGAGGGGCCAGCAAGCCTTGCTCTTCACCGTGGAGGCCTCCACGATAATCTTCTGGCCCAGGGTCTGCTCCGTGGAGCAGGACGAGACGTGCTCGCGTTTCTTCTTTCAGAAGGTGCACAAAGAGAGCTCTGTGCTTAGCCGGCTCAAGGAGGACGACGGCTCGGTGACGTCGTCTTGGCCTGACATTAAGAGGATCAGCAGATCCTTCTATGCCGGACTGTACGACACGAAGCCCACAGACAGCACGGCCTCCGAGTCGTTCCTGTCGTCTGTCACGGAGGTCTTAGACGACGGCATGAGGGAGTGGCTGGACTGGCCGATATCCCTGGATGAGCTGACCAGAGCCCTCAAGTCCTTGGAGAGGAATAAGCCTCCCGGGAGCGACGGCTTACTGGTTGAGCTGTATTCCGCTCTGTGGGACCTGGTCGGCCAGGACCTGCTGGAGGTGTACGATAGTGCGCTTCGAGCAGGGGAAATGTTCAAGTCCATGAGGAAGGGCATCATCACCCTCATTCACAAGAGGAAGGGGGAGAGGGAAGAAATTAAGAATTGGCGTCCCATTTCACTATTGAAAGTGGACTACAAAATACTGGCCAAAGTCATAGCCAACCGGGTCAGGTCTGTCCTGGAGTCAGTGATTCACCCTGACCAAACCTGTGCTGTGCCGGGCAGGAAGATCGCTGAGAGCCTCGCGCTCATCAGGAATACGATCGCCTATGTGCAGGACAGGCAGGTGGGTCAGCCTGGACCAGGAGAAGGCCTTCGACAGGGTCTCTCATGCTTACATGAGGGACGACCTCTCCAAATTGGGGTTCCGGGGGGGCATCCGCAATTGGATCTGGCTGCTCTACACCAACATTGTTAGCGCAGTCTCGATCAACGGGTGGGAATCGGACAGTTTTCCCGTCAGATCTGGAGTCAGGCAGGGCTGCCCGCTCTCTCCTGCCTTGTTCGTGTGTTGTATGGAGCCCTTCGCCGCCTCCATCAGGAAGGACGTAAGCCTGAAGGGTGTGACTATCCCAGGCAGCGGAGGCCTTCAGGTCAAGACCTCCCTGTACATGGACGACGTCGCCGTCTTCTGCACCGATCGTCGGTCGGTGAGTAGGCTGTTGGACATCTGTGGCCAGTTTGAACTGGCCTTGGGTGCCAAAGTCAATAGGGGTAAGAGCGAGGTCATGTTCTTCGGGAACTGGGACGACCGCTCCTTCATCCCCTTCACCGTCAGGACAGACTACCTGAAGGTGCTGGGTGTTTGGTTCGGTGGAGCTGGGGCGTGCGCTAAGACTTGGGAGGAGCGTATCACCAAATTGAAGCAGAAGCCGGGCAGGCTCCGGTCCCTCTCCGTCGCGGGTAAGAACCTGGTTGTCAGGTGCGAGGAGCTTTCGGTACTGTTGTATGTGGCGCAGACCTGGCCTATTCCCTGGACCTGCGCCGCTGCGGTCACCCGGGCCATCTTCCACTTCATTTGAGGGTCGAGGATGGACCGGGTCCGCAGGGACACCATGTACAAAGACCTGGGAAATGGGGGAAAGGGCGTGCCGAACGCCACCCTTGCCCTGACGGCTACCTTTGTGTGCGGGTGCATCAAGCTGTGCGTAGATCCTCAGTACGCAAACACCAAGTGTCACTACTTACTGAGGTGCTACCTGTCCCCGGTGTTGCGAAGGATGGGCCTGGCCTCGTTGCCGCGGAATGCTCCGAGTAGTTCGACTGTCCCGTACCACCTGTCCTTCGTGGAGAAATTTTTGAAAGGAAACACCTTTGACCACAAGGCCGTCAGGCAGTGGTCAGCACATAGTATCCTTGAGACCCTTCGGGAAAAGGAGAGGGTGGATCCCGTCGTGTGGTTCCCCACGCAGACTGCCAAAGTCATTTGGCAGAATGCCTCATTGCCAGAACTTTCAAACAAGCACAAGGACATTGCTTGGCTTGCGGTGAGAGGGTCTCTGCCAGTGAGATTCTTTACCATGCCCGGAATCTCTGTGCCACCGCACGCTGCCCTCGAGGCGGCTGCGGGGGGGATGAGACTGTCGATCACCTCCTTCTGGAGTGTGCCTATGCGCAGGGGGTCTGGAGGGGGATGCAGTGGTATTTGTCGAGGTTCGTCCCGAGCAGCTCTGTGACGCGGGACTCCGTGCTCTACGGGCTGTTTCCCAGGACGCACACCGAGACCAACATCAACTGCGCCTGGAGGACCATCAATGCAGTGAAAGATGCTCTTTGGTCTGCCCGCAACTTGCTGGTCTGCCAGCTGAAAGAACTGACCCCGATCGAGTGTTGCAGACTGGCGCACTCCAAGGTCCAGGACTACGTGCTGAGGGACGTGCTAAAGCTTGGGGCAGCTGCCGCCAAGGCGCGGTTGGGAAGGACCACCATATGATGCCCCTCGTCCAGAATAGAAAAAAGGGCCCTATCTGTTAACTGGGCCCAGCTGGCACCTTCCCCAACTGGTCAGGGGGCCAACTGGGACTGTGCGGGGTGACGACTGCCGGGGTATTTTCTTTGATTTGTTTTTTTTCTTCTTTATTTGTTTTTTTCCTTTAGTTGGTGTACATACCCCCTGGGTAACCCGGAGCGGCTTGCATGACTGGGTAGGTGTATAAATATGTTTTATCTTTTGTACATCTTATGAATAAAGTATATTTTTTTCAAATAAAAAGTGACGAAACGTCTGAAAACTAACCTTCCAGCTCAGCGAGCAAACTCACATCCAGAACACCAAGTAATGTTTAATTTTACTTTGTTACTTTTATTGAAATCTGGTCTGTATTACAGCTTGCAAGTTACACATGCTTGTTTGATATTTGAAAGAGAAATTTGAATAAATTCAATTACCTATACAATGGAGATAAATTTAATATTAATGTCATTAAAATGAGGCTCTTTTTATTTTTTTTATTGGTGAGCTTATCATTTGAATGCACAATCTCATCTGAGGGGGTAAATATGCATCTACTGTACACAGGTCCACAGCTGTCTCAGTACAAGTTAATTACTTCACTGCATACATAGTGCGCACTAATTAAAAGTTAACAATTATTGTTCTGTGATTGTATGATTTTATGAGGAGTTCTGTGAAAAATCATCA
Organism: Stegostoma tigrinum; assembly: GCF_030684315.1. Taxonomy (NCBI): domain Eukaryota; kingdom Metazoa; phylum Chordata; class Chondrichthyes; order Orectolobiformes; family Stegostomatidae; genus Stegostoma; species Stegostoma tigrinum. The sequence continues at coordinate 56,171,216 of NC_081368.1, read as the reverse complement.
GTTTTTGTTACAGCTGCAGAGATAGACAGCATGCATCATAGTGCTGTGCTTGTTAACCACACTCAGCTTGCATGACAACCATTAATTAATTCTCTGCAAGTTACTTGCTGCTGTGACTCTTGTGAGCATTACCCATGAGCGCATGAAGAAAATGGATATTCTTAATTTACAAAATAACATTGAATTCGGGTAATCTCCCTCAACTAATTGAAGACAAGAAGGCCGACTGAATTCTTTTGGGGTTTTTGTACAGATGGAGTCAGAAATGTCAGCGCTTATCTCTGGGAAGCTTCTTAAAATGTAACTGTCCTTCTCAGTTAGTGAGGACTAGTGTTGTCCACTTTAAGGCTTGAAGTGATAATGACAGTTAGACTTCCTGGTCCTATGAAGATGGAATAACCAATTAAGACATTTTGAAGGCTATTCATGATTGGTGAGATAACAATTACTTTCCCTTGTGTGAAAGTTTAGGTAACTATCAATCCATCTGCTTGGACGGTCGAAACTGGGAACACATGACAGAAAGTGACTGGGGATACAATATATGTTGCTTGTTTGACAAGTCATTTTATCGTATGAAAGCCGTAAGGAGGTATCTTGACCAACTCAAGAAAGAGTTCCACTTGAAAATCCACTGTAGGCACAGAAGTGGGGATGATATGTCATTTCTTGTGTGTGTGTCAATAAGGAGTGGTTGCAGCATTATCATGTTTGGTTTTTTTTGTGCAAAGCAGAGTCTACACTTTAAATTTAAATTTGCAAAAAAACTTTTTTTATGAGCTTAAAAGTAACAGTACTCAAGGGGGAAACAGGTTGATAAAGAAAAATAAAGTTAATTTTTTTTAAAAATCAAAAAATGCATCTTACTGTGGTCAAATTGGTAGCAAATTGGTAATAAAAAGGCAAAAATTATCCCCTATCTCTCCCCTGCTAATAACATCTCTGCCGCCCTTTTGCTCCGTACGGTCAGCTCATAATGTAGGAAACCGCAAGGCTGACGTGACAGACTCTGATATCAACGGCTAAGAGTATACTTTTTTCAGTAGAGAAGGTATCTGCATTCATTGTTGAAATGAAGCTGAATTTTTAATTCAGTTTTTGCTTGAAAATTTGGAAATTAAAATTTAAAGATCCTTATTCCTATGCAATCAATTACACAACTAAGATGAATTATCCTTTGTCATTGCTGTTATTGCATCCATTTAAATTAAAATAAAGCTCTCAACGCAGAGTGTTCACCTAATTTGGGGAAGGGGTGTCAGGCTCTGAACAGCCTGCAAAATGCAGCTCTTAAATGGTTGCACTTCTAATTTAAACAGACATTCCTACTTAAAGATGCATAACCACATGATAGGAGGAACCACTTTTCAACCTAATTTTCAATGTTTCTGCCAAGGTAGTAAACTTTTGAAATAGATAGCCCACTGCCAAATTTATAAAAACAAAGAAAAACTGTGGATGCTCTAAATCAGAACGAGAAAAGCAAGTTGCTGCAAAAGCTCAACAGGTCTGGCAGCACCCGTGAACAAAAACTTTAGAGTTAAAGTTTCCGGTAGGTTTCTGAGGAAGCATCACTGTGATCTTTTTCTTCACAGATGCTGTCAGACCCGCTGAGCTTTTCCAGCAGCTTCTGTTTTTGTTTGCCGAATTTATGTTTCATTAATTCTGTGGGCGTAGTTTTAGTTTTGTGAGTAAATCCTATTCAACGTCTGCACATACCAATGTGGCTCACTGATAATTTCCAATGCGGCTACTATGAATGAACGTTGTAAATCAGTGCCAATGAATTCAGTGAACTCTTGCCTTCTGTTATGAATTCTACCCTGGATAACATTCCCCAATGGATTCCACCTTCTGTAATTTTTGTACTTTTGAGCAACATGCAACAAGAGCTAAATAATACAGAAAATATTGTGCTTTCAAGGATAAATTACAGACTGCACAAGCGTTTTTTTGTTTCTGAATGCAGCCCTTGGTGGTCAACAACTGTTCTCAGCCGCAGTCACATTTCCATGTTTCATTTGCATATTGTTGATAAACTGAAGTTAAAAGCTGGAAGGGCACAACATTCTGAAGCTCCTAAACAGAGCTGAGTTATGAGCATCTGAGAGAATGGGTGAAGAGAACCTTGGATGAGCAGTGGATCAAAAGTCTAAACTCCTTTTGGAATGACCTGCAATAGTTCCAATAGTTCCCGCTTTATTAATTTTAAAGGCCAGTTGCGAGCCTCAACATTATATTGGCCTGTTGACCTACATTCCTGGCAAGTGGGAAAAATGGCTAGGCAACATGCTAGCGGCGTTAGGGTGGGTACTATTTACTTCAATCCAGGGGAAATCAGGATCCACAGAAAGCTATCTCTTTGCCCTAGCCTTGAACTGATCTCTATTTCTCTGCAACTTCCACTCTATGAGGTTTCCTTATCTATTCATTATTGCAGCTCTTCATTATTGCACAATCTGGGCCATCACTAGTGCTTGCCAGCCCTGAGAGGCTCTGGCCACAACCTCTCGCAATGTGGGGCTTCTGTGGGAAGGTTAGTGATTGGATGAGAAGCTCACTGAGCAGCTTTTCAATATCGAAAATCGGTGCTTGATTTGGTGAGCCTTCTTGTTCATAAGGCCAGAGAGTTAATCACCCCTGGGATTGCCTGTCCCCAAACTGAGATCCCAGGCACAGAAAACATTGAGTAAACACAACAAGCTGAATTGTTAATGCAGGATTTGTTCATTAATTTGGATATACCAGCTTAAAAAAAATTCAGATGCACTTAATAACACAGCTAAAATGAATCATCCATTGTCTTGTAGTTAATCATTATTTAAGCCAATCTGTAATGTCATGCATATTAATTTTTGCCATAATTAGCTCTAGGATTGATTACACAGTGCTACCGGATCACTTAGGCTTTGAAAGAGAACTGGAACTAAGTGCAGAAAGGAAATTATGTTAAATTGTTGCCATAGTGAGAACCTCGTTGTATTCTTTTCAAGTAAAACATGTTTCTAAGATAACTTGTCTCTCTCTACTCTTTATTCGATTACTATTTAATTCATTAAATGGCCAGTGTATTTCTTGTACAATTGAAATAAGCTTCTTTTTGATTAGCATTAAATTCCTTGTGGAAAGCTGGCTACTATTGTATTAGGTTCTGTGATTTGTGAAATTAATTGAATATCACTTCGGCATGTAACTCTGCAGTTAAACTGCTGGAATAGCAATTGCACTGCAACAAATATTTCACTGGCAAGAAACTATACAATGTTGGCATCAGATCAATGTAACTGGTATAATTACAGCCTCTTACAGGGCACAGCATGAGTTTTCTTTCTTCACGAGTTTCTGTGAACTATTGGGCACAGTTTATGAAAGCATTATAAAAATAGCTTAAAAGTCAGTTTTTTCAAATCATTTAGCATGTCAACATTCTGGCTGACAATTTATGTACCAGACCTTTTGCTGGGTAGAGCAGCTGAAATGTCACGAAGAGTGGGATGATACTTCTGAAACGCTGCCCCTGAGGAACATTGTAGCCATATTAAATGGATGCGGTGAAAATTGTGGGTGTCTCCTTCTAGCAAGCATTGCAAGGAAACTCATTTTTACAACAACAGATTTATACTGCATAGACTCCTACACACGGACTGCTCACACAATTGTTCACTAACTGCATTTGACAAAAAGAAAATGTTTGGAGTGGTCATTTCGATCTTTGGCTTAAAAACATAACGGCAAACAAAACAGTGAAAGCAAACTGAAAACAGCCATGAGAAAACAGTAAGTTACGACAAAGCTCGCATCTAAAGCGATGACTGGATAACAGTTGAATTTCTTGCTATTGGGTGTGTTGCTGTGTATTCAGAGTTTTCAATATCTGCATTTTTAAAACCGTTTTTATTCATAGCTTCTAAGCTGTTGTGAACAATTTACCAAATAGATGAAAGGAAGTGGATGAAATGTTTGTTCAGGTTTGAAAACTGAACGGCTTACTCTACGATATAACAGATTGTCTCCTGCATTATCTGAGATCACATTGTGATCCGAATCTTCGCCATGGAAAGTCTTAATTGCATCTACTGCAGGCTGTGTCTGTCTTTGTGCATCTACACACTTTCCAGTTGATCATTTATGAGTAATCACATTTATCCCTGTGTTTCCCTGCCATGCCTGTTGAATCTGCAGCCTGGTGGTGGGTTGCCATTTCTAATCATAGGGCCATTTAATTTCCCTTCAATGTACTATTTGTGATCTTGTTGCAACATATTTGTGAATAGCAATATAAGCATATCGTGGTTGAAATGATACAGTAATAATATTGTATGGAATAATGTTTAGCTCATTAGCATTATCTGTTATGGGAGATGCCTACAGATGACACATGGTTTCATTTGAATCTTTTTGGAGTAGATTTGTTGCAACCACCCCTACTCCTAGTCCTCGTCCACAGGACTCAATACAGGTATTATATGGTAAATGATTGACAACTAATATATCTTCTACAATCCTCTGGCTTCCACAAATCCTCACTACATTTTATGCTTTTTCTTTTGATTTTATGCTATACAAAAGCCTAGTTTAGCCACATGTGGAGTATTGTGTTCATTTCTGGTCACCTCATTCCAGGAAAGATGTGGAAGCTTTGGAAAAGATGCAGAGGAGATTTACCAGAATGATGTCTGGAATGGAGGGAAGGTCTCACAAAGAAAGGTTGAAAGAGCTAGGGCTTTTCTCTTTAGAAAGACGAAGGATGAGAGGTGACTTGATAGAGGTGTACAAAATGATCAGAGGTGTAGGTAGAGTGGACAGCCAGAAACTTTTTTCCGAGGGTGGAGGTAGCTATTATGAAGGGGCATAGTTTTAAAGTGAATGCAGGTAGATGTAGGGGAGATGCCAGAGGTTGGTTCTTTACTCAGAGAGTGGTAGAGGCGTGGAATGCATTGCCAGAGAGGGTAGTGGAGTCCGTCTCACTAGGGGCATTTAAGTGGCTATTAGATAGGCCTATGGATGATAGTATAAGGTAGGGTTGGAGGTTAGATAGATCTTAGGTTTACGGTTAAAGCTCGGCACATTATCGGCCGAAGGGCCTGTGCTGTGCTGTACCGTTCTGTGTGTGCCAAGGAGGCATGTACTTGAGTTACAATGTGTGTTTTATTACAATACAGTAAGGTAACAACTTACATCAGCTTAAGGCTAGTTGGCTGCATGAACTCTGCCTCAACCACAGTCGGAATCTTACGGTGCTCTGACTGACACAAGCCAAGTTGTGAAATCTTGAAGAATTGAAAGAGAAGTTAGGTGAGGCATTTTTCAGAGCTAGGAGCATCCCAATGCACTTTTAAGCAGGCTTCTGGGCATCAAAATGAGATTCTCGGTAGAGAACAACAAGATATCTATTAATGGCAGTTATTGTCTTTATCAGCCTCATTAACTACAAATCTCACCTTATTAATTTGAAGCCTACTACCTTATTCACTGCAAAGAAATTAGGCGATATAAAAATCAGAGCGGGTGCCTGGCAACGTCAACTTGCTGTTTGCTCCTCCTGACCGTCACCGTGGATACCTAACAATAGCATCTCTGGACAGCTGATGAGATAGTGAAAGTGTTAGTGTTGATCTTTCAGGAATTGCTAGAGTCAGGAAGGGAAATCGCTAGCATGACGCCCTGTTTAAAAAGGGACTAACGCAAAAGACGGAAAATTATAGGCCGAGTAGCCTAACCTTGGTCGAGTGTAAGATTTTGGAGCCCATTGTAAAAGATGAGAGTTCTGAATATTTGGAAGTGTACAGTAAAGTAGGGCAAAGTCAGTATGACTTCATCAAGAGGAGGTCAGGCCTGACAAATCTGCTAGAATTTTTTGAGGAAGTAATGAGCAGGATAGACCAAGGAGAGCCAATGGATGTTATTTACCTGGACTTCAAGAAGGCCTTTGACGAGGTGCCACACAGGACGTTTCTGAGCACCATAAGGGGCCATGGTGGTAGAGGCAAGATGCTAGCATGGATAGAAGATTGGCTGTCTAACAGAAAGCAGAGAGTGGGGATCAAAGGGTCTTTCTCAGGATGGCAGCCGGTGACAAGTGGTGTTCTGGAAGGGTCAGTGTTGGGACCACAACTTTTCACTTTGTATCTTATTGATCCAGATTACGGGGCTGTGGGCATTCTGGCTAAGTTTGCAGACGATACAAAGTTGGCAGAGGGACAGGTAGTATTGAGGAGGTGGGGTGACTGCAGAAGGATTTGGACAGGTTAGGAGAGAGATGAGAAGAAAATTCAGAAGTCTGAAGTGCCAAGAGACTTGGGAGTTCTAGTCCAGGATTCTCTCAAGGTAAACTTGCAGGTTGAATCAGTAGTCAGGAAGGCAAATGCAATGTTAGCATTTATTTTGAGAGGATTTGAATATAAAGTAGGGATGTACTACTGAGGTTTTATAAGGCTCTGGCCAAGCCCCATTGGGAGTATTGAGTGCAGTTTTGTGGGGTTCAAAGGAGGTTCGCGAGAATGGTCCCAGGAATGGAATGCTTAACATATGTTAAGCATCCCATCCAGAGGGCTCTGGATCTATAATCATTGGAGTTTAGAAAGATGAGGGAAGGTCTAATTGAATCTTACAGGATACTGAATGGCCTGGACAGAATGGATGTGGGAAGATGCTTTCATTGGTAGGAGAGACTAGGACCTGAGGGCACAGCCTTACAGTAAAGGAAAGGCCTTTTAGAACGGAGATAAGGAGAAACTTCTTCAGCGTGAGAGTGGTGATCTATGAAATTCACTGCCACAGAAGGATGTGGAGGCCAGGTCATTGAATACATTTAAGACAGAGATAGGTTCTTGGTTGTCAAGGGTTACAGGGAGAAAGTGGGAGAATGGGGCTGAGGAACTTATCAGCCATGATTGAATGGCAGAGAGAACTTGATGGGCCGAATGGCCTAATTTCTGCTCCTGTGTCTTATAGTGCTGAGGTCTTATCGACATGCCTCACAGCACCGGCCACAGTTCCCCTTGTCCATGGATACTGGTGTCCTTCTGTATCATAGGACTATCATGGCACCTCTCTGATTGATTTACAGGACACTTCTACACTTCAAATCTGCTCTTTGGGGTTCATCAGCAACTAGCATTGAAATGCTGCTTCGAGAACACTTTGCAAGCTAAAACAAATACTGAGCTCTCACACTAGACTAGGCTGCATCTCAGCGTATAAAATTGTTTCAGAGATAGTACAGGCTGCAGATGCTGGAGAATCTGAGATAACAAGGTGTAGAGCTGGATGAACACTGTAGGCCAATCGGCATCAGAGGAGCAGGAAGACTTTTTTTTCTGAAGCAGGGCATAGGCCTAAGACGTCAGCCTTCCTGCTCCTAAGATGTTGCTTGGCCTGCTGTGTTCATCCAGCTCTACACCCTGTTATTTCTGCATCTCAGGGTGTGTTTGTTTGCAATCTTATTGCTCATTCGCTTAAGCCTCCTTGGATGCTCACAGCTTCTGTGCCCTGTTTTATCTTTGAACTTTGCACCCCTAGCAAAAGCTACCAGTCTAATATCTCCTCTGTCTTGTCTTGCTGTTTAACACATTCACAAAATCAAAATGCTTATTGTGGTTATCAAGAGTCCTCCGTCAAGCCTTTTGTCAGTGGATCCCAGTACAGTAAGTCAAGAACAGCTTAGAAGCTAGTCCCACTCATTTGGTCAATTAGAGCTGTCAGACATTAGGTCTTCACCTCATAGGGTTTGGAAGCTACATGCTGGGCAACCCACACTCACCTTGGCTCTTTTGGCTGTGCTGTGGGGTGTATCTTCCTGGAAAGAGAGAAAAAGAGGGATTGAGAGAGATGAAAATGGATGACACATGTTGGTGCTGCTGGGGGAAATAGTGTTGAGGTGTCCTGAGTGAGTAAGTAGCAGCACAGAGGCCACCCTGTGTTTGGCGACACTGAGGTAAGTGAGTATGTGGCTGGATGGTAATAGCCTAATGCATTAAATGTAGTAGTGAGATGGTTAGAGGATGAGCCATGGTGAGAAATGGATGCGATAGAAGAGATAGAACGAATGCTAGGTAGCGGAAGGAAGATGGCGGTGCTTAGTCCGGTCAAGCAGGGAAGACCATTGACCTTCATCCTCAGCTGCTGCAAGTTCCTCCAGAAGACACTGACCCAGGTGGCAACTTTGGACCAGGCTAGAATGGTCTGATGCATCTTCTGTTGGTCCTGGGAAAAGAGGACATTCCTGCTCCTGAATGCTTGTGTCCACCAGAGCCTCCAAGTGCCTGTTTGCAAAGTAGACTGCCAATTTTATCTTAATCACTACATTTACGGCAATTGTCACAGGCCATGTAGAGTAGCCCCAAACTGACAATGCATATTTAGGTGCCCAATGGCCTTTTTAAAATTGGCACAAGCACTGTGGATACTGGTCTATTCAGGGATATCCTGGAAGTGGCGGTTCTTCTTGGTATGACGAGAGAATCCGAGTGGCATCAGACAGGAAGTGCGCCATAATGGCACAGCAGGCAGAAATCGGTTTGGGATGACGCCACAAGAAAACCTGTTGGGCCTTATTGAGGGAAACATTCCATGGAAATCACCAAAATTAGCTCTTCTGCCAAAATAAAAGTAAGATTCAGCCCACTGGGGCTGCATAAGTATTAAAAATAGGGCATACAAATTGTGACTATGTACTGTTGAACTGACAAATAATCAACAAATTGACACTATACTTGGAACTGACAAGGTACTCCCAAGAATGGTCATTTATAGTTTGGTGGAGAGAGCTATTCTAAAGCTTCCTAGCCAACCCTTTCAGGTCAGTTGTCTTGGGTGCATTAACTGCAATCACAGCATTGTTAGGATAATTTTGACTTTTGACAATGTGTTAAGAATAGATGTATCTCTTCATGGGAGTGCATTAATGGGATGGAAAATTATTAGGTTACATTTAATGTTTGGTGGAATTGGTACAAGCCAACGTTTCCAGTTCTTACAGTGCAGCAATGTTGATTTTCCATTTATTATGTCTCAGTTTGCCTTGGTATTTTTTGTAAGTATGCAGTCTGCAAAAGAAGTACTTATCACTTTGAAGAAAATGGAATAATGGGCCTCAAAATGTCATGAAAGAATTGTGTAAGGTTTAATAATCACTTCTTTTGAAAAAATGTACAGGTAAATCCAAGTATGAATGAAGAAATGACTCAGTTATGTACCACAATGTTTTAAAGATATATAGCTAAGTCCCTAAACAACACATATCTTGTCATGTGTCGAAGCCACTGTGTCCCCATTGCTATTCAACATCCTCCTCAATTACAATGAAAATCAATGAGCAGAATGAAATTTGAGAACACTCCACAAGCCTTAGATTGCTTTATTAAATGAACCATTACAGAATGATTTAGCATCAGCACCATGACAAGAGACCTGTGAATTGCCCACATGTTAACAAAGAAGTCTTTTTGTAACCTCTTAAACTAGTTCACAATAAAGCATAGAAATAACAAGGTGTAGTGCTGGATGAACACTGCAGGCCAAGCAGCATCAGAGGAACAGGAAGGCTGCTGTTTCGGGCCTAGACCTTTCTTCAGGGAAAAAAAGGCACAATAAAGCACATCCAGTCTCTTAGTCAGCAAAACCACAGTTGGATTCCAAGTGCAACACTTCAATCCATAAACTATTACAAACAAGATAATACTACTTCCAAACCTTGATATTTCTTTATTTTAAATTGGATGCTTCTCATGCAGCTGTAATAAGGTCCAGGTAAAATGCTGTGACTTCTTTTTTTGCCCTTTAAATTATTTAATCTCTGAGTACATAATTTCTATAAATTCTGGTTTATTAATTAAGAATCTCATGCTTACTTGCTATAAATGATTTTAAGACACTTCTGTCTGTCATTGTCTGTTAAAAGCATCTTCCAGTTTATAATCTATGTTCTCTCGAAACTGTATGCATGCTTGGCCAGGTAGCAATCTAGAATGTGTTGTGTATCAGAATAAACAGGCTGATCACAACTTCATGAAATTTAATGACTTTCAAAAGTTGCCTATGTATTTTTTTTAAAAAAGTGTAATGCTCAGAGGAATTTGTAGCTGACACATCAAGAGCAGAAGAAACATTGTGATGAGCACAGGGATGCATTTGATACATAAATAACGATGGTGAAATGTGAAAATATTAAACATTACTTGGCTTTGTAGTTACCAAGGAAATGAAACTGCCAATCATGACAGTGTTGTTAAAAAAAGGTCAAAAATATGACAGCATAATCAAATTGAAAAGAAAAGGTAAAACTCCTGATCCAGTTAGATTACGTTCACATGTAATATAAGTTAGCTACTGGATAAAATAAGCACTGTTACACAAACATAAAGATCAATTAAAAATGGGAATAGTGTCAGCAATCCGATCGACTGCTAAGGTGATTTTTATGTACAGATCGGGTGCTAGCACAAATCCAAGAAACTAGACACACAATAGCTTTACAATGCCAGTTGCAAAGTTAGGGGAAGACCTTTCACAAACCTCCCCCCCCCCCCAAAAAAAAGACTGAACACATAAAAAGAACAATTGGCATAAATTCCCAAAGAGGGTCATTCATGTTCAACTCTAAGCCTTTGTAAATAACACAGAGTACACGCACAAAACCAGAATCAGAACAAAGGGAGTCAGGGGACTCAGCAGAATGGATAGTAAGTTCACCATAAACATAAAGCAAAGTATACAGTTATAAAGGTAGCAAATGATTGAAAAATATGTTTCTAAATGATTGCTGTTTTGACTACAATTCATTGTCATGTACTTAAAATGATATAGCTCTAAAAATCAGTGACACAATTTTAATATTTGTGGATGACATCAAGTTGGGTTGAGGTATAGAGCCATTGAGTCATATAGCACAGAAACAGACCCGTTGGTCCAGCTTGTCTGTGCTGACCAAGTTTCTTAAACTAAAGTAGTCCCATTTGTGCGCATTTGTCCCACGTGCCTCTAAATCTTTCCTATTCCTGTACCTATCCAAATTTTTAAAAAATGTTGTACCTGTATCTGTATCTGCTACTTCCTCTGGCAGCTCATTCTACATATGGGCCACCCACTGTGTGAAAAAGTTGCCTCTCAGGTCCCTTTTAAATCTTTCTCCTCTCACCTTAAGAAATACACCATCTAGTTTTGAACTCTTCCACCCCTTGGAAAAGACCTTTGCCATTCATCTTATCTAAGTCCGTCATGATTTTATAAAGCTGTATAAGGTCACCCCTAACACTTCTATGCTCCAGTGGAAAAAAAAGTACAAGCCTATCCAACCTATCCTTATAACTCAAACCCTCCAACCTCAGCAACATCCTGATAAATATTTCCTGGACATTCTATAATTTGATAATATCTTTATAGCAGGGCAACCAGAACTGTGCACAGCACTCCAAAAGTGGCTGCACCAATGACCTGTGCAAGCTCAGCATGACACCTCAACTCCTACACTCAAAGGGCTGAGCAATGAAGGCAAGCATGCTAAACGTCTTCTTAATCACCTTATTTACTGTGAGGCAAGTTTCAAAGAATTATATAGCCGAACCCTTAGGTGTCTCTATTTGACTACACTACCCAGAGCCCTACCATTAATTATATAAGTCCTTGCTTGTTTTACCCAAATGCAATATCTCTTACTTATCCAAATTAAACGCCCTCTGCCTTTCCTCAGCCCATTGGTTTAATTGATCAAGATCTCTTTGTATTCTTCAATAACTTGTTTCGCTATCGACCATTTCACCAATGTTGGTGTTATCTATAAACAAACTAGCCATACTCTCAACCACATAGGTGAGGGCTAAAATAAAGCACAAGAGGTGAACCTGCAGAATGGTTGTCCAATTGGCAGATGGACCTCAATTAAAAATAAGCGTCAGGTAATACATTTTGGTAGAAAGAATAAGGAGGCCCCATAATCATTGTAAAACAGATGCTGAAATAGGGCTTGAAGAACAGAGGTATCTGAGAGCTCTACACGGGGTCAATAACAATAATAATAAACACTTTAATGCATTTCTAAAGGCAGATAAATACATTTCAGGGAAGTCAAGCTCCTCTAAACTTTCTTTGAGCCATGCATGGTTAAGGTGTGTATATTATAAACAGATAAGGATATGTTGGAGAAGGTGAAAACACTTACAAGAACAATACCAGAACTGACCTTACACTTAACAGGGTCAGGTTAAATCAGCTGGACTTCTTTAATCTAGAAATGAGAAGGTTGAAGGGATGATCCAATGAAGTTAATTATGATTCTGAAAGAGTTTGATAGGTGGATAAAGATTGTAACCTCACTGAATTTGTCTAAGTAGCATCAATAGAAGTTTAGTTTAAAAAACCCTTCCCTGATGGAATAAACAGTCCTAGTTTCTTCCAAATCTCTTCATTACTTATTTACTTCTAGTTAAATATCTTACTGCCTTTCTTTGTACTGGCATCAGTTCCTGGTGTCTAGTATTATACAAAGATTTGGTTCTTATAGACTCAGTATAACCTCATGAAATTTTCATTCAGTCTCTCTATCTCTATTTTCTTCCCAAGATCCAGTTAATTTCCTCTACCGCTGCACATTGCAGTTTCAGTTGCAGTCAGTTAGCTGTTATCTCCACATTAGTCCCCTGGGCTGTGCCTGTAGCTCACAGAAATTTCATCTATTTTCTTTTCTGATTAATTGTCTTTGATTAGTCCAAATTATTAATTTACTTTTGCAAACAACCCACAATGAGACTAAGGAAACAATTTTTTTGGAGAGAGAGGTTGAGAGTGTGCATATGATGCCGCATGGCACTGAGTATGAATCTCAGGATGCAGTGAGAACAGCTGACTGTGGGACATTGAATGTCACAGAGATACCTGTGACCCTGGGTGGACTCAAGCATGAGGGTTGAAACTTCAGTCAGAATCCACGTGGGGTGAGTCTGAGCTGGAGGCAGTCTCTGAGGAATGTGATGCACCTATGGCTGGAGGTCGGGGGAAGGATCATTGAACCCGAAATGTTAACTCTGATTTCTGTTCACAGATGCTGCCGCACCTGCTGAGACTTTCCATCAACTTCTGTTTTTGTTACACATTAAGATTAAAATCTTTTTTCTTTCCATCCTCGCCCTCTTTTATTTATTTCTATTCCAGGCTACAAACTATTAAAATATTCTATTAGCAGCAATGGCCCCAGCATTGATTCCTGTGCTAACCATGGCCATAATGATGCCATTGGAAGGTCAACCCATTAATCCATTTCAAATCTATTTCAAACTGACCTCCTATGCCAAGGCCTTCTGCTTTATTTACTTGAGAGAATCAAAATTTGTTGCTCCACGTGTGTGTGAGATATTTTGAAATTCCCATCAGCCATGATTAAATGGCAGAGTGGACTCGTTGGGCCAAATGGCCTTACTTCAACTCCTATGTCTTATGGTCATATTATATGATGCTTCTGGTGCTTGCCAACTTGATAGTAGCTTGTTGATAAGACTCTGTCATGGCTCAGTTTGCTGCATTTTCCTTCCGAATCAGGAGGTAGTGGGTTTAAATGCCACTCTAGGATTTAAACACAAAAGTTCAACACTGGCACCTTCATGCCAATCATAACAAAAGTAAAGAGGGGGCATTTGTTTGAGATATTTTATGTTCAAGTATTTGATAGAAGAGAACAAGAGTGATCCTTATTGTCCTGAACAATATTTATCTGTCAGTCAGCAGCACAAAAACAAATGATCTGGCTGTTGTCTTGTTCCTCTTTGTAGGCACTTGCGGTGTGCAAATTAACTGCTCGGGTTCATATATTACAACAATGATTCCACCTCAGAAAACGTATTTCATTGGCTGCAAAGTGCTTTAAGCTATACACTCATCTTGAAAAGTATGCTATGAATGCCAGCTCCTTTTCTACATTTCTTAATTTCATTTAACTTTCTATTGTGTATTGTGCTGTCAAACAGGTGTAAGAATTCCCAAAGGCCCAGATGGCCCAGTCTGTATAGTTTACTTGGTGTTGGGAATAATTGCTGTTGCCACTTGGGCATGTAGCAAAAGACACTTGTTTCAAACTTAACATGGAAGATATGACATGTCAGCTTTTATCAAGTTGAGTTTGTTTCCAATTGACACATGAATGTGTATCTTATTTTTCATTTAAAATTAAAATAAAAGGACAGAATTACTGCTCCAGCAGTCAAGCGGCAATCCAGGTGTAAGTATTGCTCAAAATCACACTCCTATTCCAAGGCAAAATTATGGCACAAGTTTCTATTCATACTTATTGACCAAAATCATATTTGTAAAATTTTGATTTATAGTGCAACTAATGTATTATAGCATAGTCTTTTAAATTAAAATATATAGCTAAGGCTGGTACCCCAATGCAATTTGCTAGATGCTACTGAAATGGGTTTATCACAAAAAATAGCACTTTCAGCTATTAATTAATTCTTACTCACAGATGGTGAATAGACTGTTTTATATCACCTAAGGTGACTTTAAGTGCTATACAGATCTATTTACCAGCTTCATTTAATTTTTTTTAGCAAGTTATTGATTATTTATATTTCAAAACTTTGATAATGTACCTATTTATGTCATTGCACCTAAGAATCAAGTCTAATTTTAAATTTACTCATGAGCTGAGAAACAAGTAGAATTGACCGTAATTTCTAGTGGTGACAGATTTTTTGGGGCTTTAAACAGATGAATGGTAATAATGTCTCTCCATACAGAGGGAGGAATCTTCCCAGCCTCAGGACATTGTGAACATCAGACAGTTACTTACTAAAATAAGGTGAGATCAGCAGGAATGAGAATGCAGATGTCAAAATGAAAAAAAAAATGCGATTCTCCAACATAGTTTTGAACAACAGAATGAGGATCTTGTTAGTGAGCTGTGAGAGGCCTGTATGGACGCGACTTCATACATCAGCAGTTTATTGTTACCTGATCTCACCTTGTTGATATACAGTTTCCTATTTTCCCACCAGCCAGATGGAAACTAGTCGACAATGATTCTTGACGTGAAAGTCCGATCTGGTAACTTCAGTTTGGTACTTGTTCCTCCAGGCCTTCATCTTGGATAGCAATCCCAACATCTCAGAGCTCTTCCAACGGGTTGCCTACCCCAGATAACAGCCTTCAGCACTGGACACTTATCATGCTTACTGCACCCTTATGGCAATCTCCAGTCCTCTTGTAATATTGACTACTCTTCAAAGCTGGACTTTGGAGTCCTCCATGATTAGACCTGGCTGATAGGCCAACAGTTGAGAGCTTGAGTGCTGCCAATCCAGGAAATCATGGTGAGTCAGCCTGGGGAGCTGCACAGAGACCCTCAGAGCTCTGGCCACTCATTAGTTGGGGCTATCCATCCAACTTGATCAAGGGATTGGGCCACAGTCAGTCCTGGGAGTCTATCTATTGAAAGGCAAGGTTGGTTATCAGGAGTTACTGCTGCAGCAGGGAAGCTGGGAAACTCGAATGTGAGGGCAGAAAGCAGCATGCTGGCATGCAGAGGAGTTAATGGTTGTGTAAGGGGACAACTCTCAACAGATGAAAGAGGGAAATTATCAAGCATAGAAACATTAGGGATAATGTCAGAGGGGTGTCAGTGACAATCAGTGGGGGGTACACTCTACTATTATCTCCTGAATGAAAACACGGTATGCCTGGGGCACAGGGCTAAATTGTAAAGAGAAAAAAAAAGTAAAACAAAAGGTGTTGGGTAGGAATGTGGGAAAGATCAAAATTGATGTGGGTGATGGGGATGGGAGGGAAGCAACCAAGAAGGGCATATCAAGAATTTTGGACGTCGCCTAAACTGAGAGGCTGAGCTTGTGACTCCATGAAGAATGACTGCTATTGCCGACCATCATCATCCAAATAACAAATGACCAATAGAGGGAAAAAAAAGGCCAATTGTTGAACAGTCTGCAGGATTCAGAATCTAGACAAATTAGGAGCGTGACAGTGGTTCATGGTTAGCAAGGGGATCAAGGGTCATAGGGAGAAGGAAGGAAAATGGAGCTGAGAAACACATCAACCATGATTTAGTGGTGGAGCTGACTCAATGGGCTGAATGGCCTAATTTTGCTCCTATACCTTATAGTCTTAAGGTTTAATTAAATAAATGCCCACTCAGTACAGGTGAAGGACTCCTGTTGCACATAATAGTGAAGGGGTTAGAATGTGAGTTTAAGTGGGAGATGGATGCAGTACAGAGATTGTGTGAGAGCTAGCAGAGAGAAGAAGGTTGCATTTACACACAGGCTAGAGAACGTCATTGGCCTTCTTGCAGAATAGCTCTATATTCCTCCAGTCTGCCAACCCTAATGTCAACTTTGGACCAAACTGGGAAGAAAGGTGTGGTGGCAGAGTTTCCTCCACCAGCCCTGGGGAAAATAGGCTGGTCCTTCCAATGCAAAATTCCATCCATCAGCACCTCCAGGTCCCTATTGTTAAATGGGGATGTCCATTTGAGTCTGTGCAACCGTTCAAAACAGTTCTGGAATAACATTACATGCCTTGTGCATATTTGTTTATTAAATATGCTGCTGGTGCCAGGTATCCTGGGATATCCTAATAGTGACAAGTACTGGCATCCAGAACGATAGAATTATTAGGTTGTCATTGAGAGGTGATTGATAGCTAATTGGGTGACCTTTGAGAACAGGGTGGAAAATCTCTTTTGGGCTCATGGAGAGAAACCCACTATGAGACTTGTCAAAAATGATACATCGTTGATTACCAGATAAATCCCTTCGTGTTTCTGTGGAATTTTCACAATTGTGGGAAGTTGATCTGTGTTTAATTTAACTTATTGTTGACGTTCCATCATCTGTTGTGTTCATTTGGCCAATTATGGAGTAAACCAACACATCCTGATTACAGAAACAAAAACAGATTTCTGAAGAAAACTCAACAGGTCTGGCAGCATCTGTGGAGAGAAAGCAGAGTTAATGATCAGGTCCACTGACAGTTCTGCAGAACTGTCCTGTTTTCTTCAGTTTTGTATAGTTAACAAACAGTGTTAAAAAGAGATAATTAAAGGAGAAGTAATGTCAGCAAATGCTGACTGTCTACTATCAATCCTGTGGCCCTCACACCCCACACCATCTGGGTCATTGGTTAGTTCAAAGTTTTAGTTTGTTACTCTGGTTTGTAGATTTTTCTTCATGATAATCAAAAAGTAAGGAAGTAGGCATTTTAAAGCCTTCAGCTACAAGTTTTGAATTTACTTGTACGTGAAGAATTTAGAATTCACTTTGTCTGAATAAATTAGTGAGTGACTACAGATAAGGAGTAATTGTGTAGCGTGCTACAACTGTTCCAGAACCTCTGGGTAGAATTTTTAATTCTTCTTGTCTTGACTGAACTATTCCTGCAAACACTCATGCTTTCCACATCAAAATTATTTTAGCAGTATTAATAAAACAGAAATTAGTGGAATAAATTTGTGGGAGAACTCAGTGAGAAAAGATGTTTGGTTTATTGATTTATCTGTAATGGTTAAACAGTTTTCGAATGTGTTAGAGTAAGACAATTTCTTATAATTTGACAAAATTGCATTTTGAGAAGTAAACATTTATTTTGAAGCACTTGGCACTTTAGTATTATGTCATTGGAGTTTCAGCCATGATTTCTATCTGAATTTGTTAGAAATTAACACTGATGTGTTTGTAAATATTAACATCGTTCTGAGAAACAAATTGCACTCTGTCTCTGAAAGAGGCAAACTGTTCCTAAGTAACCTTAATGTTGCAAATTGACTTCAGTCTGAGATGGCATCAGTCAAAGGGTTCACAAATAGCCTACAGTGACTTGAGATCAAAAAAAGTGCTACACCTCCAAAGAGGTCATTTAAAACTGCTAACTACCAATGTCAAAACTGAAAAAAAAGCAATATGGCACAACTGCTTCTTCAGCCTTAAGATCATGGAACACATTTGCTGTTTATGACGAATAAAAATGAACAAAGGCTTGGATTACAATTATACTGAGTGGAAAAACATTTGCTGATACATGTAAGAAAAATGTGTCATCATAATAGAGTAGGAACTACACACAGTAAAGTACATTCATTTACAGAAGTAAAACAGAATTATGTAGCCATTCACAGAAATGTTTCAGCCAGACTGAAGTTATTGTTATTGAGGCTGGTCTAACACTAGATCACATTTTGAAAGGAGCTTTTTTTATAGCAAGATGTCTTAAGTTGGCATAAAACATTTGTCAGGCCGTTTATGGAATATTGTAGGAAGAATGGGACATTCCATCTTTTGAAATGACAATAAGATCATTACAGAAACACATGCAAATGATATCCCAAAAACAAGGGCCATAATTAAATAGAAATTGTTAGTAGAGTGAAACTTATTTCCTTTCAGAAAAGTTATCATTGAGGAGGGATATGATATAATTCTTTAAAATGTTGAGAAATATTTTATTTGTGGATAGAAGCAAAAACAGCTGTCCAATAGAATTGTGGGCATTCGGGAAATTATTGATTCTTTCTAATTTCATCTGATAATTTTTCTAACTATGAAATATTTATTCAAAAGTTTCCATGTTAGCAATATTTGTGGTGCAATGGAGAACAAGGGGGAATGGGGTAAATTTAAATAGTGGTTGCTTCTCCCATCTTAAACCTGAGATGTTTAATTTCTCTTTCTTTTCTTTTTACTCTTATCTCTTTCTTAGAAAGGCAAAGCATATACCCCAACATTTCCTTTTTTTTAATTTCACTAATTGAAATAAACCCAAAGCAGAACTTTAAAGATGAAAACAAAGAGAGGGTTTATTAATAAAACATTCAAAATGTTGGAGAAATGCTTTGGTACCTCATCCAGACAATCACTAGGGAACAAAAGGAATATAGGATAGGGGGTAGTTTATAAATTCCAAGTTGTGGTAAATCCAGAGATATTAAAATTCAGTTTGCACGAATCTCAATTTCCTGGAGGTCAGTGTTCAATAATAGTTTCCTTGGTGAACTGGGTCCTGTCATTTTCCTTGCAGGCAGCAGGAAGTTGAACAGGAGCTTTAAGGCAAGCTGTTGACTCAGTCTGGAATCCCGCTAACCCCTCTCATTCAAACAGCAGCTGATTTAGAATCTTAGGATTGTATGCTTAACCAGCTTGGATTTCAGTTGTGTAACAAAGGTAGACATTTCAAGTACAAATTGCTTATCTCCGTGGGTGAACTGAAAGGATATTAAACTAACTGTGCAGCTTTACCTCCCCCAAAAGAGCCTTCATTGCAAGATGAAGAGGTACATTTAAAAAAAATTAGTGCTCATTTTGACATTATGGGATTTGGTGTTTTCCTTTGTCCAGTGTTGGCTATAAAACAGTTGATTCATCTCCAAATCCCTTTGTGCCAGCTTTCGCTGGTCAGCCAGTACAGCACAGGGGTATAGACACTTCCAGAAACATGATAATGGATCAGTCACAGGCATTTTATGAGCCTGGCAAGGATGTCCATTTTTAAAAGAAGTAAAATTCAAGCACAAAGATGTTGAAGAGATTACAGTTTTCTTGATATTTCTTTTCATGCTGCCTGGTCACACTAGCAGACAAATTAATAGTATACATGTCTGAAAGCCACTTATTGTAAATTGATTAACACTTGCTCTAAAACTATAAATGGAGAATGGTTACTTAAACATATGAGCTGTTGTTAATGGTGTCAACTATGATTGCCAACATTAAGTTGATAAAGCCAGTGATTGAGCTAAGTTAGATTTGGGTTAGAAGCTTGGAAGAATGGACCCATATACAATGAAGAGACAACTTTGAACAGGTCAGTAACTAGGGGAACCAAAGTGAGATGATATTGCCAATGATGGGAGGAAGAGGCAAGCCTGTCAAATCAAGGGGTAGATGTCTGTATCCAAAGGAGACAACTATAGGAATGTGGTCCCTCCAACTAAGAAACAATGCAGCAAAAGTATCCAGGAATTCTAGAATGTGGGAAAGGCATGCAATGCATTTTGTTTTCAGATAGAAGGATTCACTCTGACTTTCCCGAGCATTCTTCTGTAGCGTTCACCTTGGACATCATAGTTTCACTCTTTCTTCTGTCTTAAAGTATATCCTCACATCCCGATCTGAACAGTCGACGTGTACTTTCATTTTTGCACCATTCCACAGCACAGTAACCCTCCACACATGTTGTTCTTCCCTTCGCAACACAAAATCCATTTCTCACATTCTCCACTCTCTGTCTTCTGTCATTGCAGCTGACTGCAGCACACAGCTCCAGACAAGTCAGATTACCAAGGTGGGGGCGGTGTGGGGGTGGTGGTGTGGGGGCCTGCAGCAAGAGCCAAACTGACCATGTTGGAGTCTGACACCATGGAAATTGACAGGCTGGCACATGTGCACTGATGATTGGCGATAGAGAGAGATGGGCATATCCCGGAGATCTGATGACAGCACGAGGTAATAGTAATTAATTGTCATTTGCTTATCACTTATTAATTGGAGTTTTCAGAGTTTGCACACTTCTCAATGTCAGTAAAGAGTCATTGTGTTTTTTTCTCTTACTGCTCCCAGAGGACACTCTAAACTCTGTTCATGTGTACATCGGTGCTGAGCCTCTAAGAGTGAGGAGCTTCCAGACTACAAACCTGGAATAT
The DNA here is from genome assembly GCF_030684315.1 of Stegostoma tigrinum. Lineage (NCBI taxonomy): Eukaryota > Metazoa > Chordata > Chondrichthyes > Orectolobiformes > Stegostomatidae > Stegostoma > Stegostoma tigrinum. The sequence goes on along the minus strand of NC_081368.1, from coordinate 56,150,578 downwards.
CTCTGCTTCTATGCTGTTGTGAATGCTGGAGGAAAGAGAATACAAACCAATCCAACCGAAAGTACATTAAAATATGAAAATGACCATCAAAGAAATGACCTCATTCTTGTAAAACTAATCATGTAAACACAAGTCTTTCACTGTGGATGGTTTCAAGCTTAGAAATTCCAGTTTTTAGAGGATTCTTGGCATTTTCAGTTAAGAACCATTTCTTTTGTGGTCTCATCCCCCTTCCTGACTCTGGTGAGTTGCAGCATTGGAAGACTACATGCTAAATCTGGCCAATAAAACCAGAATGCAGTGTTAAAAGCATAATTAACTACATCTTTGCATAACATAATAACAAGAATTTGCTTCTTGCAGGAAAAGCTACTCAGTTCAGAAGTGACCAGGGTTAGTTCCCTAACTTGATGCCACATTTCAGAGGTTCCCAAACTTTACCCTGTTGCCGAATCCAACATGCCTTGACCATTAGAATTCTGCCACTGACTTACTCAAATAAGTGAAATATTTTCTTTGTCATTGAGCTGGAATGAATTAACAAATTATTTGTTACAAATTTGGAAATTGTCCTAAAACTCTGACTGCAAACATTTGGCAATTATTAAACCATCAGCAATGCCATTTGTAATAAAAGAAAGACTTGTTAATTATATGTTAATTTTTATTATTTGGCTTCAACACACATTTGGGATAATCCCAGTCATAACTTCAATTATTTGATTGCATTTGGAGAATGGATTCACTTCGCATATTTAAATAGTTTTCACTTATGAATTGAAACTGAATTCATTGTTGCGTATCCTTTGGAGTTATATGTTACTGGATGTTGTCATGTAAAAGCAGATGTGGCTTTATACATCTTGATTTTTATTTGAAAGTTATAGTCTCAAACATTGGAGAGCAGCAATTATTCATTAGATTCAGATAATAGAAAATAATGCAATATTTATTAATAAAAGCACATTCCTACCCAGACGTATAGATTTCAATAAATAACAGCAGTATGAAGTGAAGCAGAGCTCATTAAGGGCTCATACCTTTCAAACATTCATAAGAAGAAGAAAGGGAAAGACACCGGCTGGGACACAAGATGCTAATCCCATGTATGTTCACCTTCTCAAGCCTCTCAGTGTAGGTCTAGAGGCAAGAGCAAGACTAATCAATCTGTTTGAAAGATCAAACTAGCCACACTGAGAAATTGTCAAGTGAGGATGAATCATCTTTTTGTAATACACAAAAAAGCACTGTAAATATTTATGCGAAACGCAACAAATATTACATATTCTGTTGCAGCAAATCTGATTCATGTTTAAGAAGTTTCTGAATCCTACAGTTCACTCATGTACATTCACAGACTCTGCACTTGCCTATCTTAGCTTGGCTTTGTTCATTTCTATTGTGGTACTTTATTGAAAAGTAGCCAGAAAGGCTTCTGTTCCCAGCGAAGCAACTTCTACTTCTACAGTATCATGATCTTAGGGAGCCGTAAACATATCTAGAACTGGCTGCTTACTTGTCCACACAATCTCAAGGACAGAAAGCACAACAGGTAATAACTTACCAACACTGAATGAATAACATAAGGCTGAATCTTATCAAAAGTTATTAAGTGTCAATTCTGGTGTGTTTCAAAGGAGGCTTGTCTCAGTGAGCCTCAGTGATTTTTCTCATGCTATCTTCCCAAAGTCACCAAATTACAGGTACATTATGGCCGTAACACTCCACTCATAATATTCCCACCCCACCCCCAGTCATTACTGACTGAAGTGTTAGCCACTGCCAGGATCCCTGATGCCGACAATACCTTTGTATCTGGCCAAGTACTAATGGCCCTCAGCTGCCTTGAACGGTTTTATTTGCCATGGACATGTCAAACAGAGGGTAATTGGCACCTTGCTTTGCTGATTGGAACCTGGAGAACCTGCTGGACAGTGGGTGCGCAAGATGTGGCGACTGATGAGGAGCAAGCAATGAGCTGGAGCCACCAGTTTATCACTATGACTTTTATCGTTGGGAATTGCCTCTGTTTAGCTTCTATGTGGCAGGTGGAAGGATAGGAAATTGTCTATCAAAGGCCCTAACTGCTGATTTCCCAAATTTCTCACCAATGCCCATTTTGTTTAAGAATTGTGAAGATTCTGTCTATCGAATATGGAGCATTCAGGCAATATTCCCCTAATAGGCTGGCCCTTTGAGTGATTAATATCATAAAGGATTTTTTCTAGTTGCAGTTTTGCTCCTTAAAATTATGCTGCATGCATTTGTTTGCCTCCTTTCTTTTCCCTTAGGCTTTGTTTTTATTTATGTTTTCCTTTTTAGCTTGCTGTATTCAATTTGTTATTTATGAGAGCTACAATTTGAGCTATAACTTTTCATTTTAAGAGTCAGAATATGAAAATTCCTCGGACACTTTCCAAATGCTTTGGAAAGGAGATAATGGCATCTGAGTGGGATGAACAGCAGGTGCCTTTTACACCTAAGGTGGACTGCACATATGTGCCCTTGTCAAGTCACAATTACAGGCCTAGTTATACCTAAAGAGATTTTTTTTTGTAGGCTGCCTTTCAGTAGGAAGGAATGACAAAGGAGTTGTATTATATATTCAAGCCTGACCTTCATATGTGGCAATGACTGTGAAGGTGACCACTGAATCTTTATGCGTTCAGACCATTCCAATACACCCCTAGAGATGTATGCTAAATCAAATTATACTACACAAACTTACTCTACAGATAATAGATGTGTTGTTACCTAGGGATAAATCAATCTTAATTTTTTTTTTAAACTTCAACAGCAAAGTGAAAGGTCGCTGTGTGTCTCCTATGTGGGGACCACTTTGCAGCATGTGGGATATTATTGATGGCATTCATAGCTATCAACTCCTACATCAAATGTAGCTGTTGCAAACAGAGATAAACATGTATCATCAAGGATATGTGTCGAACATGGGACAGCCAAGTGAAACAAGGTTTCAGATGCCTAGGCATGGTAAAAGTACTGCTAAAATCTGAGTGATATTTCAGATTAAAGGTGAGAAGCTTTCAAATAGTCTGTAACAGGTAGCGTTTAGGCGAGAGATGGTGGATTGCTTTCTATAATATAGATAAAACTAGTGTTCCTTACATTCTCAGAGTTTTTTATAACAATGCTTAACAAACCAGGATGTGTTATTCATAAATTTAACTACTTTTCTGGGCCCCATTTGTAGGTTCCCTCCTCCAGAAATGTGTGGCTTTTTGGAAATGAGAAAGGAGAAGTTTCACTTGGATGAAGTGTGAACAATTTTCAATTTGCTATCCTTATTCCTTGTGCAATACAATTTGGCTCAACACTTGTAATTGATCCAGCCATTAAAAACCTTATATTTCCAATAGTTACAGTAATTATTTTAGACTTATCTTATGCAATTTCTATCTGCGGTGTTATTCTATATATTGACTTACATGTTAAGGAAAATAAATTTACAAGTTGCTATTTGCCAATGCCATTTCCCCTGCCTACTCGTATAATTTTCTGCTATATTATTTCCACGCAGTTGGCAGTTTTTTTATGTTTTATGTAACTCCTCCTAATCTGAAATATTCACTCTGTCCTCTGGTTGTTTTTCATAATTCAGAAATCTCACATTAGCAATCGGCTTCTTCCCTCTGTTGTACACAGCAAGGCCTGGTTTGTGTCATGGCAACCAGTGCTGAACCGTGTGTTAAAGAGCCAAAATCCCTATAGTTTGATTATGGCTTCTGACTTAGAAAAAAGGCAATTACTGTGGATGTTAGAAATACACTGTGGGCAGTGTAGAAGCATCTATGGAAAGAGAAAGCATTATTGGTCTTACTTTTACTTTATGGATCCCATTACAAGAACCAGTTGCAAGTTGCAAGCCCTTACGAGAGCACAGTGGGATCATGAAGAGAAAATTGTCCATAGCAACCGATTCTGACGTCCACTGCAATTGCCACCCGATTGAGGACGATAGCCTACATCTCCGAGCTGCTAGCCCAGAGATTTCTTGTTTGATTTAAATCCTTTTAAGTCCTTTTTAGGATTTCATCTCACTTGCATCAAGGTTATTTATCTTATCTTAGTTATCTCTGTGATCGCGTGATTGAAATCTCTGGTTTCTTTATCATTCGCTTTAAATAACAATCAGTATTGAACAATTGTTAGATGGTAATTTTTGATAGAATTTTACAAGTTTTGTTGTGAAAAGTGCAGTGAACCAAAAGGAATTTTGGGGATTATGTACAGTTCTAGGACAAACTAAAAGCAAGAGGCTAGCATAGTTTGAGCTCTGCATAAAAATAAAGCAAGGAATCTGAAGGTATATATATAGGTCTAGTGATTACAGTTAATTATTTGTTCAGCATCAGGTTTATGGGAACAATCTAACAAAAAGAGTAATGGATTTCTTCGCCAATGTGTGCACAATCAATAATCGACTGGAAAATATTTGCACATATGAAGGCAATTTGTCCACCAATTTATCATGGATTGAGTGGCCATTTATAAATTGGTGTCTTTCAATCTAACTGATGGACTGACGTTTCTGAAAAGATTATTTACTTTGAAAGCCCAACACTGCATTTATTTGTTTGCTTCATTAGCGTGCTGAGTTTTATTGCAATAATGTTGAAATTGTTGTCCCCTGCTATTTTGGGAAATGTTGACCAGAATAATTATGAAAGCATTCTTGTTCATGGTCAAGATGCAGAATTCATACAGTTATCACTGTCTTTAACTGTGACTAAATATTGTGAATGTTATGTGTGTTGGAAAAATCCCACATAATGGATCATTGTGAAATATATTCATGAAGGTCTACTGCAATGTAGATATGTTGCTATGGAAAAAAAACTTTTCTGGTCTGCAAATAGATTACCTAAATGAAGTATTACATTCCTATTGCCCTCTGAGTTGGAAGAAGAAATTCTCCAAGGTAGCCGAGTATCGTCCTTCACTTCTGTCAAATCTATCTTTTACCTGAGGCATCCAATGAAGTCAGATTGTCTTTTGAGTAATAATAAATCTGATTCTTTTAACAAGATCAAATGTAAACGTCTTTCCGCAGTTGATAAATTATTTTGCTGCAAAATCAGATACCTGGAAACCCAGTTCACCTCATTTATCTTCAATCCAAAACACTGGATTCTTAAAATAAAACAAAGGCGCAAGTATACCTTTCTGTTGATTGCATTTTGATTAAGGACTCCAGAACATAAATTTGATTGATTGAGGCAGATCTAATTTAATTTTAAACTGACAGTGATTAAGTATATTCTTTGAAGTAGCCAGTGACATTCAGCCAAATATTCTCATCTTACCCAGAATTCTATATCAAATTTATATTGATTAACAGAATATTTCAATCATTCAAAAGTTAGGACAAAAACAGTCAGATTTTCTTTAATGAGCAAATGAGAATAAATTAAATTCCCTTTTCTCTCCATGTAAGAAGCTACAGAGTAATCAGTAATATAATTTCTTGTATGTACTTCTTTGTACTTCTTTTGATCTCCATAGGTCAGGATCATATCACACCCAGCAAGATATATTTAGAATCTCCTTCTGACAACAGTAAACTGTGGTCCTGCTGGATTTGTATTCAAAATATTGCTTTGTTTTTATGAATACTTTTCCAGAGAAGTCAATCTATATTAATCTCGGCCATCCAAGACATTTGGCCATGTGAGCAGAGGCAGTCTATTTAAGCTGCCTGCTGAAGCTGCTCAACGTGATCTTCATCTACAACAGCATGAATAGTTGGATCAGTTATGATGAGACAACAACAGAACACTTTGAAATTCACAATGACATCAAACAGGATAGCATTGTAACAGTGAATATGTTTTGGCATGTTCTTCTTTTTGCTTCTGTCTTATGCCTTCAGATCATCCACAGATGGTGTCTGTTTACTTTCCAGAAATAATGAGAAGTTTTCAGTTTGCTCACCTGAGACCTAATACACAGGAACACTAAGTTTATCAAATAGTTACTGACGATGCTGAGCTATCTTGACCATCAGCACCTAGAAGACAGACATCATTGTGCAGAGCATTGTCATGTCACCACCCTAACTGCATTCACAATGTGACATTGGGTGTTATTGGTAGCTTCATATATTTAGCTCCACAATCACAATCACCATCAATCTTTCACTTGATGCTGAAATGAATACATGCATTGAAATAATTGTAGGTGTTATGTCTAAGCTTGTAAAAGAGTGTCGGTCAACAGCAACTTGACTGAGAACATCAAACTATGTCTGCATCCCCAGCACACTCCTCTACTGTAGTGAGACCCAGACAACAATAGGCAATAGACAATAGGTGCAGGGGTAGGCCATTCGGCCCTTCGAGCCAGCACCACCATTCATTATGATCATGGCTGATCATCCACAATCAGGATACTGTTCCTGCCTTATCCCCATAACCCTTGATTCCACTATCTTTAAGAACTCTATCTATCCCTTTCTTGAAACTATCCAGAGACTTGACCTCCACTGCCGGCAGAGCATTCCATATATCCAACACTCTCTGGGTGAAGAAGTTTTTCCTCAACTCTGTTCTAAATGGCCTACCCCTTATTTTTAAACTGTGTCCTCTGGTTCTGGACTCACTCATCAATGGAAACATACTTCCTGCCTCCAGATTGTCCAATCCCTTAATAATCGTATATGTCTCAATCAGATCCCCTCTCATCCTCCTAAATTGAAGTGTGTACAAGCCCAGTCGCTCCAATCTTTCAACATATGATAGTCCCGCCATTCTGGGAATTGACCTTGTGAACCTACGCTGCACTCCCTCAATAGCAAGAATGTCCTTCCTCAAATTTGGAGACCAAAACTGCACACAATACTCCAGGTGCAGTCAAACCAGGGCCCTGTACAGCTGCAGAAGGACCTCTTTGCTCCTGTAGTCAATTCCTCTTGTTATGAAGGCCAGCATGCCATTAGCTTTTTTCACTGCCGGTTGTACTTGCATGCTTGCTTTCATTGACTGATGTACAAGAACACCGAGATCTCATTGTGTTTCCCCTTCACCTAACTTGACTCCATTTAGATAGTAATCTGCCTTCCTGTTCTTGCCACCAAAGTGGATAACCACACATTTATCCACATTAAACTGCATCTGCCATGCATCCGTCCACTCACCTAGCCTGTCCAAGTCACCCTATATTCTAATAACATCCTCCTCACATTTCACCCTGCCACCCACCTTTGTGTCATCAGCAATGATACTAGATAGAAGAAAAGGCTGACAACTTCAACCTTCACTGACTCAGACATATCTTTAACATCTTTTGCAGTAAAAGGCCACCAACTGTGAGATCCCAGATGATACTAATTCTACCAGCATATATTTATTGCTAAGGTAACAACACCTATGCTGGCTTAATAACATTTGCTGAATGTTTGATGGTCCTATGCAAGCAGACTTTCTGTATGAAGAAGTGACCACTATATCATGGCCTTCCGAGGTCCAAACCTAAAAGCTTACTGGCATGTGAGTTGTAAAAATGGCTGGCAATTGGCACTGACAACTGGGAGACTGACACAAGCTGCAGTGAGCGTGAGAGGTTGATTGTTATTGGAAGGGCACAGGAAGAAATGAGCAGGAATATAAATCCCATCAGGCCAAGCACAGGGCCCACAGAAAGCAGGCCAGAGTATATTGTATCTTCCCAGCTTACTGTCCTTTTCTGCAGCAAGTGGAGACTAACACTTCAGCCTGGGCTTCCTGACCCACAGTAGGTGACCCTTATACAGATTTGTCTGCAGAATGCCACCTAATATAATACAGACATTCCTCAGTGTCTATGAGATTGTGGCTGTCATCTACCTTCCCGAAGTACTCGAGATCATCTTGTGTGGTTACAATGACAGTGCTTTTAAAAAAGGAAGTTCCAGGACTTCTTACACAATGACAATAATGTTAAAATGTGTAGTTCAACATCAGGATGATGAAGAGAGATAATGGGAACTGCAGATGCTGGAGAATCCAAGATAACAAAGTGTCGAACTGGATGAACACAGCAGGCCAAGCAGCATCTCAGGAGCACAAAAGCTGATGTTTCGGGCCTAGACCCTTCATCACAAAAGGGGGATGGGGAGAGGATTCTGAAATAAATAGGGAGAGAGGGGGAGGCAGACTGTGGAAAGTCATCTTGGGCTCTGGGATGGGTGTGAGAGAGGTGGTATGGGACCAGATGTAGCACTTCCTGCGTTTGCAGGGGAAAATGCCAGGTGTGGTGGGGTTGGAGCGGAGTGTGGAGTGGACAAGGAAGTCATGGAGAGAGTGGTCTCCCCGGAAGGCAGACAAGGGTGGGGTGGGAAAAATGTCTTTGGTGGTGGGGACGGATTGTAGATGGAGGAAGTGTCAGAGGATGATACGTTGTATTTGGAGGTTGGTGGGGTGGTATGTGAGGACGAGGGGGATTCTCTTAGGGCGGTTATTGTGAGGGCGGGGTGTAAGGGATGAGGTGCGGGAAATGCGGGAGACACGGTCGAGGGCATTCTTGAACACTGCGGGAGGAAAGTTGTGGTCTTTGAAGAATGAGGGCATCTGGGACGTGCAGGAGTGGAATGCCTCACCCTGGGAGCGGAGGCAAAGGAATTGAGAATAGGGAATGGAATTTTTGCAGGAAGTTGGGTGGGAGGAGATATATTCTAGGTAGCTGTGGGAGTCGGTGGGCTTGGAATGGACATTGGTTTGCAGGTGGTTGCCTGAGATGGAGACAGAGGGGTCCAGGAAGGTAAGGGATGTGTTGGAGATGGTCCAGGTGATCTTGAGATTGGGGTGGAAGGTGTTGGTGAAATGGATGAACTGTTCGAGCTCCTCTTGGGAGCATGGGGCGGCGCCGATACAGTCATCAATGTACCGGAGGAAGAGGTGGGCATTGGAGACAGTGTAGGTGCGAAAGAGGGACTTTTCCACATAACCTACGAAGAGGCAGGCATAGCTTGGGCCCATGTGGGCACCCCTGACCACCTCCTTGGTCTATAGGAAGTGGGAGGAATTGAAAGAGAAGTTGTTGAGGGCAAGGACGAGTTCGGCTAGGCAGATGAGGGTGTCTGTGGAGGGCGACTGGTTGGGTCTGCGGGGCAGGAAGAAGTGAAGGGCCTTGAGGCCTTCTGTATGGGAAATGCAGGTGTATTTTGTACTCCTGAGATGCTGCTTGGCCTGCTGTGTTCATCCAGCTCCACACTTTGTTATTATTTCAACCAGTTCAACTCATTTATTTAAATATACGTCTGATGAACACGTTTCACTGCCATACATTAATGGTCACCTCTCCTGACATAATCTTGTATTCTTCTTCCCAGCAAAACAAAACATTTCTCTCTAAGTTTTCTGATTTCAAAGATCTGACTGACCATGTTGCTTTTGTTGGGTATAAATGTTCATATCATTTCTTGATAGTTTTTTAACCATTGCTGGAATGGCACACCTTCTACAACCCACCAGAAAATTAACAATAGAATGGGTGCATGTTTTCTGGTTCCCATTCTTTGGAAATACTCAAATAAGTTAGAAAAATTCAAATGCTGATGCTTTAAAAGGTGCACTTCTTCTAGCTCTAAATGTAGTTGGTGGACTGACAGACAAACATTGTTACTGGCACATGATCACAGTGCAACAGGTGAATGTGGCATTCTGTGCTATAGTCTTTTGAGAACATTCAAGAACTAAGAACCAAAATAGCGAATTAAACAGAATTAACTCTTGAGAACTCTTTGAAAGGAAATTGTAATTCAACTCAAAACTTTAATTGAAACTTTACCAGTTCAACTCCCCCTCTCACTCCTTGGACGACATGTCCATCCTGCGCCTCCTGCATTGCCACAATGATGCTGCCGAAAAGCTGCAGGAGAAACATCTCATATTTTGTTTGGGACCCTGCAGCCCAAAGGTATCAATGTGGGCTTCACAAGCTTCAAAATCTCCCCTCCCGCGACCGCATCCCAAAACAAGCTCAGCTAGTCCCCGCATCCCTAACCATTCCTCCCACCTCAAGCCCCACCCCCATCTCCTACCCACCAACCTCACCTCACCTCCTTGACCTGTCTGTCCTCCTTGGACAAACCTATCTCCTCCCTAACCCAACTCCACCTCTTTGACCTGTCTGTCCCCTCTCCACCTATCTTCTCCTCTATCCATCTTCTATCGGCCTCCCCCCCTCCCTATTTATTTCAGACTCCCCTTACCATTCCCCCATTTCTGAAGAAGGTTCTCGACCCGAAACATCAGCTTTCCTGCTCCTCTGATGCTGCTTGGCCTGCTGTGATCATCCAGCTCTACACCTTGTTATCTCAAATTAAATCAGAATATCATTTTGGGGGAAAATCATGCCCTCCAGCTTCACTGATGCCCACCGATCTCTAGAAGGTTTCAAGCATACTGGCATACAAGGTATGTTCTTCTTCGGGCCACCTGATGGTGTATAATCATGTAAAAAATTATTCCTAGTTCTTCATGAATAGTGTGCTACATAAAAATTAAGTCAAGGTAACAAATTAATTGTTGTTTGTGGATTTTGAAGAAAACTATTACGTACAGCATTATGACCATCTCTTGAAAAGGAAATTTCAGAATAAACTACTTTGAAGGCATTTTGCATGAATTAAAGCATTAAATGCAGCTCAATTACCAAATTATTTCCATTGGAGAAAGTTCAAGATTAGATCCTAAAAATGAGAAGCATGAAGATTTCAGGAAGCATTCACATCTTCAAGAGAAACTTGGAGCATAAACCCATTCTTGTGCATACCAACCTGATGTTCTTGACAACTGGTCGAGAACAGGACCAGTTTCCAATGTAAAACCCCATGTGTCAAGACAGGTGAGCTAATTAATTGTGAACAGTTCTTCTAGTGAGTATTGTAAATTGGTATATCAATGAAAATTTCTAAGATTATGAGATCTACCTGGTTTGTTGCATCATACATGTAAGATAATATGAATACAAAAAAAAATTGAAATGCTGGGTGTGATGGCAGTGTCATTGAGGAAAGCAGTCAAAAAAGTCTGGCGACTTTTGTGAGTTTTCACTTTCTCCACTTCAGTTTCATTCTATTGTCAGCTACAGAGACCTTATGTCTGTTTACAGGATGCAACATTAAACAGGACGAATCATTCTTTTTCCCATATATATATAGCGCATGTAAGTTGTGCATTCACACTTTACAATACAATGTGACTCATCTTTTCACGTTTAGTGTCTACTGACAACTCATATACACTTCCAGCCAGCATATTACATGGATTCCTGATATGCTTTTAATCAAAGGGCAACTTGACTTGTTGGTTCATGTTTCTTTCCTGAGATGCACTGAAACTACAGATCTTTATGAAACAACATATCAATTGCAAGAAAAGGTAAAGGTTCTGTAGAAGTTAAAATGGAATGGTGATATGGTGATATGCCAACCAGAACAGCATTCGGTGCTCTTAAGTTTGGTCAAACCAAAGTTTGATACGTGTTTAGCAGAGCTTACTTACTTTTCAATTCTATCCTTTTAGTAGTAAAGACAATCCCTCTGCTATGTTATATTTTAAATCATCTTGCTGACCTGTGGCCCACATCCCAGTAATCAGTGTGTTTGTCCTTCAGGATGCCTGGTAACCCTTGTTGTCATGTGCAATTTAGTTTGAAAGCAGACAATCGACAAAAAGAAGTTATTACTGTAATTTAAGCTATCCCATGTGTTAAATGTACAAACATAATTAACAGCTTACTTAACTGCTTTTTCAGCTGATAATCAAATTGTGATGTTGAAAGCTAAATATAATTGACCCATAAACCATAAAGCTTTATGGTAATTCTCATTTATTCTTAAAGTAGTATAAGAAGGGAATGCATGATTAGTTCTGCAACAACTGTTAAACATTGTTGGAATTATTGATTTCTATTAATCATTGAAGGACAAACAACCATTGGAAATCAACTGTTCCAATGCAGGAATCTTATCAGTGTTGAATACAAAACTAGGTTTTGTATTTTAATTGCACATACCTGCCAAGTTTGTTACAGATCATTCAAAATATACAGTGATATTAAATCACCAACAAGAGACGACATTTTAACTTAAGAATTGGGAGCAGATGTAGTCTATTTCACCTCTTCTGAACCTCCTCGAACCTTTCAGTATGATCGTGGCTTATCAGATTATCACTTTAAATCCATTTTCCTGCTAGCTGCCTGGTGTGTAATCTCTCACGGTCAATATGTATGATGCGTACCTTTCGGCGATGTGCTCATGATATCATCATTGAAGCATGTGACATGCAGGTAAAAACAGACGAGCTATTGTGGCACAGTGGTATAGTCCATACTTTTGGGCCAGAAGGTCCGGGATTAAGTCCCACCTGCCCAGTCGGTGTGGCATAACATGGCGGAACAGGTTGATGGAAACAACTCGAACTGAAATAATACCTGATGTCATCTTACCATCATGTGAAGTATGACACTATTGAAAGCATGCTACTGTGTTGTAACAGAATAAACTAACAGTAATCCAGCCACTTAAATGCCAGTGAATTTAATAATTATATGTAACTGCTGGTTGTAACTGACATCTGCTAAATTCTTTCAATCTCTATGTTACCCATACAGAGTTTTGTACATCATGAGGTATAACAACAGTGTTGCCACATCAGGTGGTATATAGTGCTCCAGGTAAAACCCATATCATGGAGTCTTTAAAAAAAGAAAGACTCCAAGAGTTTTGTGTCAAACTTTTGGAAAATTATTAAAGGCAAACTAGACAACAGCATGGGACATCAAACACACCAGCCAGAGGCTGAAAGCAGCAACTACAAACCTATAGTTTGGAAATTAACTTCTTAAAATAATATTCTTAAGGAGGCCAAAGCCAGCAAAACAGCAACAAGAAAAAAAGTGAAGGAAAGCCAAAAGGTAAGTGATAAATATGAGAAGACAGAAGCAAAACCAATTAAAAATTATTTGAAGCAAACGCGACACCATAACATTAGCTCAACAATAACTACATGTTTTCTGTGCAGTTAGCACAATTGCTACTTCCAGCAAAGTGCACCAAACTAAAAATCTATGACAGATGCATTTTGTCACACCTACCCAAACATTGCCCAGCTTTTCTCGATATCCTCAAAGTATGTGGTGCCAAGGGACATTGGGCAGGCATGTGCAGGGACTCTTGTTGCAAAGATCAAGCTAGAACTCACTACGCAGGTAAACAGCAAAATGGCTCAACACCTTAACATTGGTAAAAAATGTTCTCAAGGTGCAGAAATACAAATGTATCAAGGGCATTTAAAGCTGACCAATTAAATGATAAACCCAGAAGATGGCCAAGCTTTCAACATTGTTAATCTCACTCACCATGTCAATGGTATAATGCAATCAGAAGTCTTTTTGGCAATTAATAATAACACATGTCATTACAGGATAGGACGACACCACAGCCAGTATCAACATTTCCACACACTTCACATCCCTAAAGACATGTAGCTCAATAAGTGACATTGTGCAGTACAGCTCATAGGCGACCTACTGGCAGTATCTAATAAATTCTTAGTTCTATACATTGGTAACATCATACTGCAGTGCCAAATGCAAGCTTATTTGAAATTTATCTGATTGTAAAAAAATTAAAATCCTCTGAATTTCTCACAAACATGTTCTGCAAACATGGGTTAGAAACTCACCAACACAGACGGTGAAATTTGAATTCAATAAAAATCTGAATTAAGTGGAAAAAAAGTCGAGTGTAACTACTGCCAATTATCCTAAAAACAGCTGAATGATGCATTTACTCTTTGGAGACAGCAGAATTATTTTGAAATTCTCTGCAGCACATCAATTAAGAAGGCAGTTCAAAAAATTGACATGGGGTGAAGAAAGGGAGAGGTTGAGAAGGGTAAAGAATACAGTTAGCTTTTGTTCCTTCAGTTGCTTTTCCTGTTCTGCAAAGAAAACAGGTGCTTAAGCCTATACATGGGGTTAGCTTGTTACATGACTTTTCTTCTCCAACTGCCTAGTAACCCAAATATGATCACAGCTAGTTTATCTGTCGCTTTATTAGATCATGGCTGGAAATTTACCCATTAGTCAGGTTCTCTTTGGTGATAATTTCTAATGGTCTGTCTCCACCCAGTTGAGTACCGAGGTGATTGTCTGAAATGTTCTTGTTAAAGGATAGCAGATGGTCACTTTTGAAGCAAGTTTATGATGCATTTTTGCAGACAGGTTAGGGTGTCACTATGTCAAGACTTTTGGAATGCTAAAAGCACTATGATGCAATTGTGCTGTTCCCTTCAACGGTGAATCCAAATCACTGGAATGTGATATTCGTCTTTAATAACATTCAATTAGGAGTTTCCAAGCTAGTAAATTCGAAAAGGCTACTATGTGAAGCAATAGGCATGAGGGTGCAGAAACGTAGTGTTGCAGTGCTCTGCTGCTTAAAATGTGGAGTTGGTAATCGTACAAAAAGAAATGTGAATGACATTCACTATCAATATAGTGAATATCTAATTGTTACTAATGTGGAATTCACTGAGAACAGTAAGCATGAAATTTAACAATGCGTAGTGATTCATCAAATATAAAGGAAGTTCTCTGTTCTGGTATGTCACTCAACCCTCAAAATGATGGAATGTTTTGGTCGAGTAGAATTTCTGAAATAATAATCATTAGGAATGAACATTTCAGTTTAGCTCGGCTGAAGAGAAGCTGGTATTTGTGCTGATGCTATCATGCACCACTGTTGAGGCATCAACCACACATGCAGAAGTCTACTGGCACAATATCTTCCTATCACAGCTGAACAATGGCACAAAGTCATGCACCCTTGCATGGAGTCCTGTTGGTAGTCATTATCAATAACGGCTTACATTGGAAATACACACACCAATTCAGCAATATCATCTTTGATTTAATACCTATTTGATACAATACCTAAAAGTATGTTCCAAATCTACCATCTTTTCAGAGTTAGGCATTAAAGAGGATGTATTTAACAATGGATTTTTTTTGTGTTGGAGACTGGGTTACACAACAAAATTATTGGCCACCAAGTTTCACTGAATGTCTTCATGACACAGTCGGTGAAGCACTTACAGCCAATGCCAATTCAGAGATCTGCAGAAAACAACCCTCAACACATTTGCTGAGGGGTTAATGCGTAAAAGATCAGTGATTCTTGGAAACAGTAATGTGCTCCTGAGAGAGAGGGGGAAAAAAAGAACTACTAATGGTTTTGTAAATTAACTTTTACTTCTAACAGTCATTTTGGTCTAAGGCGGTTACGTTTCCAACTCTCAGATTCCATGGGTGATGCCTTTTGTGCTGCTTGCATGTGCTAATAAATGATAAGAAATGACTCTTAACAGAATGAATTGGGTATTCAAAGTGCATTGTGAGTGCATTCACATGGGAGTACCAAAGACATACACATCGATGCATAGAATCTCATAATTTTGACAGCACAGTAGGAAGCAATTCGGCCCACACAAACTTGTATTTGAGTGAACATAAGAATGGAAAAACAAGTACATGACTAGCCGACCTTGGTTCTGCCAGAAGATGCAGGAAATGATGATGGGATGTGGGTGAGATTTATTATGAAGAACGTAGAAAGAAGCTACTAAATGTTTTGCATGCAGGGGCTAATAACATCAGAGAGATAGCCACTTAAAGTAATTGAAGGAGAAATGTTTCAGAATAGTAATGCAAAGGTGGTGATATGTAGGGTCCTTCTAGTTATCAGAGAGGATGATGAAACATTGAACAGCATAATTGGTTTCAACATGCGACTGAAGAGTTTGAAGATGAACAGTTGCAGTTCATTAATAACTGAGATATATTTAGAGGCACAAAATTTGACATTACAATGTGACGTCAATTATTAAGAAAAAAATGAACAAAACTGTAACAGAGCTAGAAAAAAAACAGGTAAAATTAAAATGAGATTTCATGGAAGGAAACAGTAAAAGATCTTAACTAACCACTAAATAAATCAGGGCAAGAGATACATAAGCTAATTACCATGACTAAATTTGTCAGAGTTAGCAGCTCTGCAATGAGATCACCCAATTGTCACTGCACAGATTTCTGGTGAGATCCTATTTAGAGTTCAGTGCCGAGTTTTGTTCCCTCCAAAATTGAGGAGTTACATAATTGTTTTGAAAATGTCCAGAGAAGAATTGTAAGAATACATGTAACAAAGAATTGGTTTCATTATCCTATGCCAGTCAGCTGAACTAAATAAAACACAATTAGTTCATGCTCATATCTGCCAAATCTGATCAAGATCATCCTGGAATGCAAACACTGAGCTTTTCGTCAATGACACCTTCCATAAATCTGTTGCTGATTGTAAGTGGTCTAATTTGATACTAACTGGGCAGGTTGGAATTATGCTACATTTCAAAGACAGGGCATACCTGGACCATGTTCCAATCTGCTGATTAGATTCACGTGTTCTGTCTGTCGTGGAACAGCTTGGTTAGGGCTGCCACAAATTCGGGAGTGCAGGCAGTACTATTGTCAGAATGTTGTCAGGGCCTATTGTTTTTCCTCAATTTCTTGAAATCACACAGAGTGAATGGAATTGCATGAAGTCTAGCCTCTGACATTCTGTAGACTTTGGAGGAAGCTGAAATGATCATTCACTGGGCACTTTGGCTGAAGAGTGGTTGCAAATGCTTCATCCTTTTCTTTTGACTTGATATACTGGGATTCCCCAACATTAAAAATAGGAATATTTCTTTGAAGCTCTCCTACAGTTAAATTTTTAATTGTCCACCATGATTCAGGATTGAATGCAGCCAAATTGCAAAGCTAAATTCTGTTCGGTGATTGTGGGATCACTTACCTCTTTTCATCGCATGATACTCCCACTATTTGGGATATAAGTAGCCCTTCACTTGGATGACACCTCATTTTTATCTTTGCTAGTCCTGGTCCTGCACTTTTCATTCAATCAAGGTTGATCTCTCAGCTTAAAAACCAAAATAACTGAGGATGCTGTGAATCAGGAACAAAAACAAAGTTGCTGAAAAAGCTCAGCAGGTTGTGCAGCATCTGCAAAGGCAAAAAACATAGTTAACATTTCAGGTCCGTGACCAATCCTCAGAACCAAGATCTCTCAGCTTGATAATAATGGTTATGTAGGTAGTTAGCGGATCATGAGGACATACGATTGTGGTTAAAGATAGTCCTTCTGCTGTTAATTGCTCACAGCACTCCAGTTTTGAGTTGTTAGTTCTCCTGGAACTTTGTCCCTGTGACAATGTTATGGCTTCAAGAGATGTATTTTGTCCTTTTTTTATGTATATAAAGGTGGAGACAGAGGCAATGAGCAGTTGGCTCCATACCCAATAAAGTAAACAGCTTGTGAGGCCCTTTTCTTTCAAGTTGCAAAATAGAAGCAGCTGGAATGGGAGGTCAAGCTCCTCGGGAACCAGGAGATTTTAAAAAAATATTAGCCTTCAACTTTAACAGTTATCAGGATTTTGTAGCTAGATGTTAAATCTCTTATTCCTTTATCTGTTACAGTCAAAAGTTGAAATTTTGTTCCAGCTGCTAGAATTGCATGTTGGGCAATCTGTTTTACTGAAGTTGCTTTTGCCACGGGTGTGTTTATGGGATGTTATCACATTGGAACACCTAATTAGCAATAGATAATATACATATAATTTTATTAAGCATTTTGATAGAGTTACAATAACATAATTCTTTTATTTTTATTTTGTCTATATTTTAATTATAATGTACGAATAAATTGTGCTTAGCTTCAAGCCTGGTATTTGATGAATTGAATTGCATCTGGAGCACAACACTTTACACTTTACAAATCAACTTGAAAACTTTAAACTTTACGCTTACTTTGAAAATATGAAAAAAAAGATAGGATCTAGACTATCTTCTGAATGTGTTTTGAGGGGATTTGGCCTTGTCCACGACAGTCCAACTTAGCATAATGGTAGTTCCTTACAACACAATGGAAAGTATGCCTAACGTGAAAATTGGATTTTGTTTCCTCAAGGACAGCATTGTGGTCACTTCTACAAATATAGTCATGGAGAGGCAAATGTGAGGCAGCTCGACTGGTGAGGACTAAGTCAAATAGTCTTTTCCCTCTGTTAGTTTCCTTATCAACTGGGGGGCATGGTGGCTCAGTGGTTGGCACTGCTACCTCACAGCGCCAGGGACCTGGGTTTGATTTCGAATGTCTGTATTGAGTTTGCACATTCTCCCCATTTTTATGTGAGCTTCCTCTGGGTCCTCCCACAGTCCATAGATGTGGAAGTTAGGTGGATAGGCTATGCTTAATTGCCCATTGTGTCCAGGGACGTGCAGCTTAGGTGGATTAGCCATGGGAAATGCACCGTTGCAGGAATAGGGAGTGTGTTCTGAGGAAGGGTCACCGGACCTGAAACGTTAACTCTGGCTTCCTCTTCACAGACCTGCTGATCTTTTCCAGTGACTTCTGTGTTATTCCTGATTTACAGCATCTGCAGTTCTTTTGGGTTTTATTTTGTGTAGGGGGTGTGCAGGTCTGTGTCGGATGCTTTTCAGAGGGTCAGTATGGACAGAATGGGCTGAATAGCCTGCTCCTACACTGTAGGGATCCTATGATTCTATAAACTGCTATAAACAGAACTTTGTCCAGAAATTGTTTCCTTTAGAATTCAGTCAGCCCCGTTTGTGGTGGTGTTACCATGTTAGTTCTTAGTGTTGGACATTGACCACCTCCCCCCACCCATAATATGTGTTGCGTCCTTGCCACCTGTTTCGTACTAGTGATGTTCAATCTGAAAAGACTGCTGCTTTTCAGTGGAGGTGGTAGATGTTAATCACCTGGAGATTTCCTTGACTATGCTTGAGCTGACCCCTCATACAGTATACTCGCAATGTTGAGCTCTTTCAAGCAACTCTCTCTCAACAATATAACGTTGTCCTCCCATACCTACCCAGGCATCAACATTCCCTCTGAGCTGTACACACTAAGGGAGGAATTGAAATTAGAAGAGTTTTTTCAAGCATTATGAAGGTCATGTGTCTGAGAGACTGTCAATAATGTGTGATTCTATGAGCCTGACTATGGCAGCCTGTTGCTTAACTAATCTATGGGACAATGCACCCAATTTTGGTGCTAGCACACATATTATTAATAAAGGCTCTGCAGTTGAAAGGTATGGGGGTGTTGGGTGATCTTTCCTGTTTCATTCCTTTATGACTATTGACTAGCAGTTTGATAAAACTAAATAGCTTGTTTGGCCATTTCAGAGGGAATTTAAGAGTCAACCACATTGCTGTGTGTCTGGATTGACATGTAGAGGCCTGACCACATAAGGATGGCAGGCTGTCTTAGATTAGATTAGATTCCCTACAGTGTGGAAACAGGCCCTTCGGCTCTACAAGTCCACACTGCCCCTTGGAGCATCCCACCTAAACCCATCGCCCTATAACCCACACACCCCTGAACACTTTGGGCAATTTAGCATGACCAATTCACCTAGCCTGCACATCTTTGGACTATGGGAGGAAACCAGAGCACCCGGAGAAAACCCACGCGGACACAGGGAGAGTGTGCAATCTCCATACAAACAGTTACCTAAGGGTACAATCGATATCTCTTCTCGAGATACTTTCATTCAGATATCCTGGTGTGATAGTGACCATCTGAATTCCTCTGATCCTTCACTCATTCTAAACTGTCTCCAAGAATTCTGTTGCATTTTTTTTTCCTCTTGTGCTTAATCCTAATATTAGCATTAAATTTGCTGACAAGTGTAGTGGTGCTGTCTTATGGACAAACCATACTCTTCTCTATAGGTCAAAGCCAACTCTTGAGAACTTCCTCATTTTTTTTCCCTTTCCTTTGATCCTACCAATCAATACCTAGACTTTATTCTAGATTTATCATTAAATCCTTAATCACTTTAGATCTTCATCCTGTGCAACCAAACTCAGTCGCCTAAACCTGGCAAGTTTACTTTCACCTCCATAATATCAACAAGCAGTCCTATCTCATAGATTCATCACTTTAGACTAATCCTGTCCTGTTGAACTATTTCTTTTTTCTAGATTTGTTCTATTTGTTTTTCCTTGTTCACTTCCCAGCTATATCGATGGCTGTTCTCATGTCATCTTTTACTTTAACAGTTGCCGATATATTGGTCTAACCACCAACATCTAAAAGATTTCAAATCTCTCTACACTTGTGAAAAGCAATTGTGGGTTCTCTACTATTTCCCACAGATACTCAAGCAGTCTTCATCCATTAGCACCACCCTCCACTCATAGACTGCTTACAGTGTGAAAACAGGCCATTTGACCCATCAAGCCCACACTGAACCTTTGGAAAGCATTCCACCCCCATTCTGTCTGTGTAACTCTGCATTTCCCACAGCTTATGTACCTAACCTATGCATCTCTGGATGCTGTGGGCAATTTAGTATGGCTAATCCATCCAATCTGTGCTTCTTTGTTCTGTGAGGGGAAACCAGAGCACCTGGAGGAAACTCATGAAGATGCAGGGAGAATGTGTAACTCCTCACAAACAGTGACCCAAGGCTGGAATTGAACCTAGGTTGCTGGCGCTGTGAGGCAGTAGTGCTAACCACAGAGCCACTGTGTCACCCCAAATAAATTATGTTGGTATCCGAATGGGTCACAGATGTGTCAGCCATTTTTTCTCTAATTCTATTCAGGTCCCTACCTTAAGATGAACTGACAACCATATTTTCTGCTCTCATCCTCAATCGAAAAAATTAAGTAATTTCATTTCCAATTCCACCTTCCTCTCACTTTTTACATGGTCCATTTCCAAATGTTTTTCAAGTCTCAAATTATCAAACTCCATTTCTGGGGATCAGCCATTGTCACATATTAACTATAAGTTCACCAACTCCTCAAGCTATCCTGATAATACATTCACAACCCTCAAACTTTCAGAAAGTAATTAGTTGCTTTTGAAGTGTTTTTTTGGACATCCTGTGATCATGAAAGACATGATGTGAATGCAAGTCTTCCTTTCTTTTGAAAGGATGCATGAGTGGGCCAGGTTTTACATCAACCCTAATTTTAAATGCCTTTTTGTATAAAAACATGGCCATGTGACCTTCTGGCCCAATCACCACTCATTTTGCTACTGCAAAGTAGCAACAGGAAACAGCCATGGTGAGGAGTGTCTGCTGCTAACAGATGCTGCCATTCAGTCAAAAAGCTATTTTGCCGATCACACCAATGAGTAATATTTAGCTTCTGTCTGAATTCTGTTAGATTAGCCACATGCTGGATCATATCAAACAGCATATTCTTGCATGTTTTTTGAACAAGCAAAGTACAGACTATATCCAAAGATAGTAAGAACTGCCGATGCTGGAGTCTGAGATAACACAGTGTGGAGCTGGAGGAACACAGCAGGCCAGGCAGCTTTAGAGGAGCAGGGAAGTTTCTGAAGAAGGGTCCTGACCCGAAATGTCAGCTTTCCTGCTCCTGTGGTGCTGCATGGCCTGCTGTGTTCCTCCAGCTCTGCACTGTGTTATCACAGATCATACCCAACCAGCCTGCAGGTGGAAATCTCAAAACACAATGTCCACCATTAGGTATGATTATGCAATTAGATGGCATTTGCTAAATAATCCAGGGTGTGCAAAGAGGCAGAGTTTTATTACATCTTATTAATCGGACTTACAGTATCGTACAGAATATACTGGAAGATATATTAATGTACAGGGTCATGCTTGTTGCGGGTACAAAGCACATGTACAAGCATTTTATACAGTTAGCCCTGCCATAGCTCAACTGTTGGCATCTGATGGTACCAGGTAGAAGATTTCAGGAAGCCAGGGTGGCCTAGCATAATGGCACTATCTTGTCATTGTGCTAATTTACAAAATTGAGGATCTTGTAAAACATCTTTTATAGGTTGTAACATGGAGCATAATTGCTGAGGTACATTTTTTTTCAGGATACATGGTGGCAATAAGTTGGTATAAGTTTCTGTGTTGATTTCAGTATTTCAGGTGTGTTGGCCTGCTATTTTTAGAACATAGTTTAAATATGGGCAAGAAAACTCCTCCTTATCTGAAACCACCCAACTCCCTATCCTGCTCCCCAGTGAATCAATACTTCTTCATGTTAAACACCAGTCAATTAAGCATTGTCGCTGGCATATGGTCTGGGTCGGGACTTCAATGTCCACCACCAAAGTGGCTTGACAGTACCACAACTGATCAAGCTGGTTGAGCCTTAAACAATGTAATTTTTAGACGGGGGTTTTGGCTGGAGATGAGGGAACCAACAAGAGGGAGAAAACTACATGAACTCATTCTCACCAATCTGCCTGCAGAAGATGCATTTTTCTATGACAGTATCAGCAACAATGAACATCACATAGTTCTTGTGGAGTTAAAGTTGTATCTTCACGTTGAGAATGCCCTCTAGCATGTTATATGGCACCATCAGCATGCCAAAAGGCATAGACTTCAACAGATCTAGTAACACAAGGTTAGGCATCCATGAGGGACTATGAGCCATCAGTAGCAGCCGAACTGTATTCTGACACCATCTGCAACCTTATGACCTGGAATATCCGTCATTGTAACATTACCATCAAGCTAGGACATCAACCCTGGCTTCTTTCCAGTCCCAAACTCTCCTTGTAACTCTTCAACAGCATCCATTAAAGCTCCAGAACTTTCCTGACACAATGTCCATTCTGTGCTTGCTATTGTAGCCATTGAGATCACAGTCAAAATCTGGTCCCACAATGCCACCAAGGTTTGTGACCCAAGGGTTTGGGAATCCCCGTTGTGAAAGGAAGGCCACTTCTATCTCATGTTGACAATATGTGGTACAGTAAGAAGTCGCACCTGTACTGTTTCCAGTCCCTTTCATTTATTCTTGTGTTTCATATTTTATGCTTGAAATTCCAAACTGCTTGCCGCTCCAGGAAATGTCAGGCTTCTAACAGAGATCACTCTGTTTACTTGTTTTGTTCCTGCACTCTGATCTTAAAAATCAAACCAAACAATTACAACTACAAAGTCATTCAAATACCAGAGATCACATCAGACGCATAATATTAAACTTACAATGACTAAAATAAACAATGTTATATTTGCTCTGAATCTTTTTTCATCTCAGCCTTGATTTTTTTAAAGCTAAAGGCATCTTATTCTGATTTTTCTGACTTTTATGGTTGCAGTGTTTTAATGGATGCGGAAACCATATGATGTAATGTAGCCTCATTTTCAACAAAAATGTATGGGGCGCTCACCCTATCTCCTAAAGGCTGCATTGCAGCCACTTAAAGCTCCGAGGGTAGTAATCGGCTCTCTGTCCCATGTCCAGAAGAAACGGTGCCCCTACAAGTTGTCAGCCAATCTGATTGGTCAGCAGCATCAATAGGCATGCTAGCCACTGAGGGGAATGCATCCAATCCCAGAAAACAAACACCAAGAAGCCAGATGAAAGGTCAGTTTGGAGGTGCTTGGAAACACCAGGCCAAGACACGTGAGGATGGGTGCGAGAAATGGAGGTGAGGGCCTGGGGGATGGGGAGGAAAAGGCTGGTGTAAAAGAGACACCTTGGGAAAGGTGAGGATAGATCTAGTGGGGGCTCAAGAGGCGGAAAGCTCATGAAAGTCTAATCTGCCAGGCCCTGGAACATCCCTGTTGTAAAGCGCTTTCTGCCAGCTGACAATTAGCAGCTGGGGTGGGAAAGTATCGTTGAGTGGCCATGAATTTACCACCAATTTTTCCTCCATTTCTGAGATCAACTTTATTTTCAAGATTTCTTAACTGACTTGAATGCAACCAGCTGCTGTGGTGTGCTTTGAACTGTTTCCCAGAGCGGTGGCCTGGACCTCTGGATGACCAGGTAGTAATAATACAACTACACCACCGCCTCCTGCTATGGTCATTTAAGGATTGTAAAATTCTGCTTACCGTGTTACTACTGCTGTCAGTGTAAGTGCATCAATGTACCATTATGCCTTCTCAACAGCATCAGTTTGATCCTAACCATCAAATGTCCTATTAGCCATAATTCTGAAATAAAAACAAATATTTGAAGCAACATTTTACCAGCCACCTGTGCATTCCCTTATTGCCTGTCCTATGTATGTTCTTTTCTCTCTTGGCCTAGGGCTCATATGCAATGCCATCCCAGTGGCTGTAGCTCCTTGAAAATGAGAGCAAATTTGCAACTGATGCCATGTTAGCGACAGCTGGGAATGATCAGCTTGACTGGCAACTCTCAGGAGCAGGATTTCCTCCACAGATGGGACAGAAAGCACTTTTTGATGACGGGCTGACCACATGCAGCTCTCTGCCCTATATTTCCCGCCGAAGTTTGCGCATTGCCCATACTGGTAACTGTAAATGTAAGTTAGAGCAACGGCTTCTGTTCTTCTTTAAACTTTTTCACCCTCTAGACTTTCAGTATCAGGGAATAGCCTTTCTTGTTAACTGAAAATGTAAATACACAAGAGCCACTTTTGGACGAAGAAAAGACATGTAAGTACTACTTCTGAAATTTGCACATCCTTCCACATTACAGAGTAAGGTTGAGGTGTGAAGGTGTATTCTGAAGGTCATGTCATCTTGCTCAATAGGTTTCAGTGATGACCGTTCCAACACACTCACTGGGATTTGCACATGAAGGCATGTCTGTTACTCGATCATTTAGCTAGGGTTGCAATCTATGATTGGCCATTTTGTCTTATAAAACAGAAGTTTGTGTGTTGGGTTATGCCCCTGCTCGGGTAAAGAGTTGTTGGGATTGTGCCATCTGCGAAATGCAAATATACAGTCCAGCAGAGTTTGCTGAGTATGTTAGCGTGAGGTGAAGGATATGAATGTGCGGTCTGAGTTCAAATGTATTTATGGACTGTTGGTGGGATATTAAAGTAGTTGAAGTGTATGTAAAAATATTGATAAAGTTATTCGTAATGGGATGTCAGGGTTCATTATCTGACCTACGCTGTTTGTGGGAAATAACAAAAATAATTCAAAATAAAGTTTTGCAATCTCTAATGGCACTGTAACCAGGCTCTCAGTGCTAGAATTGAAGCATTGACTACCTTGGATATCTGCCAATTGCCTCTTCTGTCCATACCTAGAGAGGTCTGATTATCTCGACGAGGGAAGAGAACATCTCTCCTTTTGTAATCACACTCTCTGGCCTGTGTTGTGCCGTCTGTTTTCACTAGACCTTCTAATTTCTTTAAATCTATTTCAACCCATGAAAAAGGTTGCCAGAGCTGTGCTGTCATGATTGATGTGTTGTTGGGGGGCACAAATTGCAGGACTCCCCTGCTAACCAATCTCCAAATAATGGTAGCAGTGCTTGAACAATCCAGTCATCTGCAGAATGAAGGTTTTTTTTGATGGTGTTGTTCTGTATGCTGCCATGTATTATTGTGCACCTGAATCCTAAGCTAAGTCGACGGTGGACAGCACTTATCCAACAAACGCCATTACTTAATGATGTCCCAGAAGTATTCATGAACAGTGTGTATGCCATGTTGATATCAAAGAAGCTTGTGTGTGTTAAAAAGCAAGTTATGTGGCCTTTGTGTTGCACAGATTGTCCTCAGTCAATTAACCAAGTCTACTATGTACAGACATCACTTTACTTTTTCACTGCTACTTAGCCTGCTTCGTTCATTTTTGTATGTCACAATCCTAAATCCTTAGAGCCTGGTAGAATGTAATTAACTTGTCAATTCTATCAAGCTCGGATCCAGTGAATTTTTTTTTACAAATTCTCTAATTAGAATCATTTCTGCAAATATATATATAGATATAGTATTAGCTTTATCTTTTGTTTTTAACTAATATTTACAGTATTACTTACTTTATCAGTACTTTCAAAGAAAAATGATCAAAGTTAATTCAGCATCTTTTTTCCCTTTACATTGAAGGTTATTTTGTCAACAAAGATAATAAGTTTGGAAATCCCTTAAAGTGGAATATTCATGACCTACTATTTATTTTACTGCACAGAGCAATACTCACAATGTTTGAGATATTTTGTTTGTGAAAAGTCCTCAGCAAAAAGTCATGCCCAGTGGTCAAAATACAACTTGTCAATTACAAGTTGTGTATGGGCCCCAGCTATGCCTGGCTCTTTGTAGGTTACGTGGAACAGTCCCTCTTCCGCACCTACACAGGCCCCAAACCCCACCTCTTCCTCCGGTACATTGATGACTGTGTCGGCGCCGCCTCTTGCTCCCCAGAGGAGCTCAAACAGTTCATCCACTTCACCAACACCTTCCACCCCAACCTTCAGTTCACCTGGGCCATCTCCAGCACATCCCTCACCTTCCTGGACCTCTCAGTCTCC
The DNA here is from genome assembly GCF_030684315.1 of Stegostoma tigrinum. Taxonomy (NCBI): domain Eukaryota; kingdom Metazoa; phylum Chordata; class Chondrichthyes; order Orectolobiformes; family Stegostomatidae; genus Stegostoma; species Stegostoma tigrinum. Next base: position 56,124,232 of record NC_081368.1, on the reverse strand, counting down.
ATCTCAGGCAACCAGCTTGTAACTGATGTCCATTTCAAGCCCACCGACTCCCACAGCTACCTAGAATACACCTCCTCCCACCCACCCTCCTGCAAAATTTCCATCCCCTATTCCCAATTCCTCCGCCTCCGCCGCATCTGCTCCCACGATAAGACATTCCACTCCCGCACATCCCAGATGTCCAAGCTCTTCAAGGACCGCAACTTTCCCCCCACAGTGATCGAGAACGCCCTTGACCGCGTCTCCTGTATTTCCCGCAACACATCCCTCACACCCCGCCCCCGCCACAACCGCCCTAAGAGGACCCCCCTCGTTCTCACACACCACCCTACCAACCTCCGGATACAACGCATCATCCTCCGACACTTCCGCCATTTACAATCCGACCCCACCACCCAAGACATTTTTCCATCCTCTCCCCTGTCTGCTTTCCGGAGAGACCACTCTCTCCGTGACTCCCTTGTTCGCTCCACACTGCCCTCCAACCCCACCACACCCGGCACCTTCCCCTGCAACCGCAGGAAATGCTACACTTGTCCCCACACCTCCTCCCTCACCCCTATCGCAGGCCCCAAGATGACATTCCACATTAAGCAGAGGTTCACCTGCACATCTGCCAATGTGGTATACTGCATCCACTGTACCCGGTGCGGCTTCCTCTACATTGGGGAAACCAAGCGGAGGCTTGGAGACCGCTTTGCAGAACACCTCCGCTCAGTTCGCAATAAACAACTGCACCTCCCAGTCGCAAACCATTTCCACTCCCCCTCCCATTCTCTAGATGACATGTCCATCATGGGCCTCCTGCACTGCCACAATGATGCCACCCGAAGGTTGCAGGAACAGCAACTCATATTCCGCCTGGGAACCCTGCAGCCATATGGTATCAATGTGGACTTCACCAGTTTCAAAACCTCCCCTTCCCCTACTGCATCCCTAAACCAGCCCAGTTCGTTCCCTCCCCCCACTGCACCACACAACCAGCCCAGCTCTTGCCCCCCACCCACTGCATCCCAAAACCAGTCCAACCTGTCTCTGCCTCCCTAACCGGTTCTTCCTCTCACCCATCCCTTCCTCCCACACCAAGCCGCACCCCCAGCTACCTACTAACCTCATCCCACCTCCTTGACCTGTCCGTCTTCCCTGGACTGACCTACCCCTCCCTACCTCCCCACCTATACTCTCTCCACCTATCTTCTTTACTCTCCATCTTCGGTCTGCCTCCTCCTCTCTCCCTATTTATTCCAGCTCCCTCTCCCCATCCCCCTCTCTGATGAAGGGTCTAGGCCCGAAACGTCAGCTTTTGTGCTCCTGAGATGCTGCTGGGCCTGCTGTGTTCATCCAGCCTCACATTTTATTATCTTGGAATTCTCCAGCATCTGCAGTTCCCATTATCACTTGTCAATTATTCTCCTCACTTTTGCCTGAGAGTAACCTTCACTATTTACTGATAAGAAATAAACACACTGCTCACAAATCCTCCCTCCTCCCAAGAAGAAACTCAGAAAGATAATTAATTTTAATCGAGTTATTCTGACAGTTTTCTTTACCTTTTTCCCAGCAGGTGTTTGATTCTATTGTTCTGGGCCATTTCTTTTTCATTCAAATGTACAACCTTGCAGTAAGCTAAATAGTGTGTATTGAAAGGATGTCTGGGACATCAAACACAGTTTAATTCCAACATGAGCATTGTCATTATAACAAAGTAATATGATTTAGGACATCTGGTCACGTTCACCTCCCTGATCAGGGGCTATTGGTGTTATTTAAGATGTCCTCACTATTCCCTAATTGAATCGTCTAATTCAGCACAGCTTGGTAAACCTCAGTCAATATAGAATAAATGTCGAGGGTCTGGGTGTGAGTTTGCTCGCTGAGCTGGAAGGTTAGTTTTCAGACGTTTCGTCACCATTCTAGGTAACATCATCAGTGAGCCTCCGACGAAGCGCTGGTGTTATGTCCCTCTTTCTATTTATCTGGTTAGGTTTCTTTGGGTTGGTGATGTCATTTCCTGCGTTGGTGATGTCATTTCCTGTTCTTTTTCTCAGGGACAAACTGGCAGAAAGCTAGCCACCAGAATACATGAACATCAACTAGCCACAAAACGACATGACCCACTATCACTCGTATCCTTACATACAGATGAGGAAGGACACCACTTTGATTGGGACAACACATCCATCCTAGGACAAGCCAAACAGAGACATGCACGAGAATTCCTAGAAGCATGGCATTCCAACCGGAACTCCATCAACAAACACATTGATTTGGAGCCAATCTACCATCCCCTGAGAAAAAGAACAGGAAATGACATCACCAACGCAGGAAATGACATCACCAACCCAAGGAAACCTAACCAGATAAATAGAAAGCGGGACATAACACCAGCGCTTCGTCGGAGGCTCACTGATGATGTTACCTAGAATGGTGACGAAATGTCTGAAAACTAATCTTCCAGCTCAGCGAGCAAACTCACATCCAGAACCTCAACCTGAGCCACAAATCTTCTCAAAACTTGCTAAAATGTCAAGGGACTAAACTAAGGAATTGCAGTTCTTGAACAAATGTATGCTTGGAAACAGAAACATAAAAAAAGTCAGACCAGGAATGGGCCATTCAGCCCATTGGTCTTGTTCACCATTATTTTTATTCACTTGTGAGAGACAGGTATCACTGGCTTGTCAGCATTTACTGCCTCTTCCATGTGCCTTAGTTGCACATGCTAATCTCTTACATGGGAACTTATCAGAAGTCTTCTGAAAGTCAGAGCAAATTTGTTACAACTTTAAAAATTCTATTAGTTTTGTCAATCATGTTTTCTGTCTCATAAAGCCTTACTGACTGTCCAATATAACAAGGTATAGAGCTGGGTGAACACAGCAGGCCAAGCAGCATCTTAGGAGCAGAAAAGCTGACATTTTGGGCCTAGACCCTTCATCAGAAATTCATCACTTTCGATAAAGGGTCTCGGCCTGAAATGTCTGCTTTCCTGCTCCTATGATGCTGCTTGGCCTGCTGTGTTCATCTAGCTCCACACCTTGTTGTCTCAAATTCTCCAGATTCTGCAGTTCCTATTATCTCTGACTCTGTCCAATCACTGTTTTCCAAGCACTCTATGATTAATCCTTTTATAATGGACTCTCTCATTTCCCTGCTACCAACATCAGGCTAACCACTCTGTAATTCCCCGTTTTATCTCCACCTCCAACCTGTAGTAACTGAACTAGTGTCTCGAACTTTGAGAGATGACTGCCATTATTTCTAGGGCCACTTCCTTCAGGACTCAGGGGTTTAGATTATCAGGCCCTAGGAATGTATCAACCTTTAATTCTATCAATTTCCCCCACCCTGTTTCTCTACCAATACTGATTTTATTCAATTCCTCACTATCGATAAATCCGGTGTTTCCCAACATTTTTGACCATTTTATTTGTGTCTTACTTTGTGAAGAGGGAAGCAAAACATGTATTTAATTGGTTCTCCTGTCTCTTCATTACCACATGTCCCAGTAATATTTTTCTCTTCAAACAAACATTTTCCAACCAGCTGGTATGTTCCTCACAATCTTACTCTCGTACTCTATTATCTCCCTATTAAGCCCTTTGTCCTGCTTTGCTGAAATCCGAATTTCTCCCAAACACCAAGTCTGGATCTTTGTTTTGGCCAATTGGTATACCCCTATCCTGGATCAAATATAATCCCTAATTACCCTGTTAGCCACGGTTGGATTAACTTTCCCATTTTGTTTTTGTGCTTGACAGGAATGAAAAATGTTACAGATCCTGCATGTACTCTTAATGTTTATTGTTGCCTGGCCAACATCATACCTTTAAGTAACATTCCCCAATTTGTCACAGCCAGTTTGTGCCTCATACCACTGTTAATTCTTTTATTTCGATTCAAGGGTCTCATCTCAATATTAATTGTGCCGCTGTCTATCTTAATGAAGAATTTTGCCACATTACGGTATGCTTCATTAAGGGACTTTATATGCTAGATTGCCAGCTATTCCTTTCTAATTACACAATAGTATGGTCTAAGATGGTCATTCTATACAGTTCCTCAATGCATTAATCCAGAAAACCATCATGCTGACGCGCATGGAATTCCTCCTCTAGGGCTTTGTTACTGATTTGATTTGCCTTGTTGTCATTCACCAATGGACAACTTAGCCGGATGCTCTATGTGCTATGTATTCTATCTTGAAATCAAAGGCCTGGAAGGGTTAATATCTAATAACAGCAGAATGGTTATTTCAAATGTTAACATTTAAAAAAAGCGAAATAACTAATTTAAAAACTTGATAAGAGAAATCTAACAAATAACAAAACAGAGGAGCTTTATCGCCGATGTACTCCATTTTTGAAACGTATCAAAATGCCTTGACTGGCTTTTTTTTGCATATAATATCAAATTTACTATATTATATCCTTGACTTTTTTTCCATTTTTGTGACATTGCACCTGTAATAATTTTTAAAGTATCTTCTCCTGGTCTGTGTCCTGGTTTGATTCAGGGATGAGTAAATATAATAAATGTGTATAATACAATAGATTATGCCATTATAAAAAATTATAGAATGATCATTCCTTAAGGACTTACAATCCTATTGACTGACAATTCTTGTCAAGAGAATAGTTCCTTTCATGTTATTATGGAATTAATTTTGTCATTTGTATTTTCTGCCATAGCAGGCATATTTAATGCTGTGCTTCGCAATGTGAAAGCTCCTTTGTTGACCTTGCTACTAAATTATGTTTATACCTTATTTAAGACTATGTGTTTCCCAGTATATGCCTGCAGTCTATTCTGCAAAACCTCATACTGATGATATCATGGAAGGCCTCTGGTAACCATGTATAACTGCACTATTTTAAAAAAAGATGACTTTTTTTTCCTTTATCTGATAAATCACAGATGCATTAGCTAATTAAAAAGTGAGTGAAAAAAACACTCACCAGCACCTGACAGTTCACATACAGCAAACTGCAGCTTAATAACTCTCAATGTATCAGAAGCTGAGCATCAGAATAAATATTTGTAACTGAGTACAACTAATGCAAAACAGTGTAACAATTGCTATGAAAAAGTACATTTCTTCAAAATTTAACAACCTGGGTTTGAGAACTGTATTGTCCTCCATGTTACTTAAGGTTCATAAAATATAATAACTGATCAAGTAACACAGTGAGACATGTAAATCTCACTGTCCCATTACAGCAATAGAGAAGTCTATCTGACACTACTGTATCTTGGCAAAAGCCACGTTAAATGTGCTTAAATTATTTCATGCCGTGACTATTAAATATAATTAAACTGTCTCAGCCTTTTATGAGATAAGTAAAATGTTTTACGTTTACAATAGCAGGAATTTTTGGGACAACTTGAATAATGTAATAGCGCTATGTTTGTATTGACTGGATTTCAGGAGTGGAGAGACGGAAGTAAAAATGATAAAGACAGTCTCTGTGGCAAGAACTAGATGTAAACATCAAAGCAAATGCATTTATTAAACAAAAAATTACCCTTATCATCTGTACACATTCTGACATCAGATTGAGAAAACTAATAATTTGGCTTTTGAAATCATTCTAAAGCATTTTTGTCTCCCCCGTATACAGCTGTTACTGTAACAACAGAGCCACTTCTAATGCTAAGGAGCTTAAATACCTTAATGCTTAGCTAAGCTTAAACATTGAAGGAATTGGCTATCTCAAGAATTCCATGAAGTTGCAACTGTGATATTGCATAGATTCCAACCGTAACACAATGTATCTTTAAGTTAGTTCTGTGACTTTACAACATGTGACATTCTGTTATAGAGGTAACCGCTTCACCTTTGGTCCCTCTTTCAGAACAACCGATTCAGTGCAGTATGTTATGCACATGCTATGCACAATAGCCTCGAAGCATCAAACCCCAATTACGAATAATTCTCTGATGTTATAGCCATGCAAATAATTTGTGTTGTTAATGAACTTTGACCCATCTGACCGAAAAAATAACTCAATCATTGTGATAGAGATCGGCACTCAAACCACTTCATACGAACAGTGGTACTTGATCCAAGAAACATGCCGTTGTTATCTGTCATAATGACATCAAATAGGTACTAAAACCTAATGGTAACAGCTGGTGAGTGGCAAACAATTCACACTAAGGGCTGAAAAGATATTTGCAGCAGTGGCAGTTAAATAGCCTTTCTTCATCTCCTACATGAGTTCAGAGAAGAAATTGACAATCAAGCCTAAAGTGCTAAAAACAAGAGTAAAGTATAGCAAACGTACAAAAACATTAATACTACCTTCAGGAGCAATACTGTAAGCAGTCTGTCACTTAAATAAAGCAAGGCTACAGCTGGTGCATGATAATGAAATGTGAGGCTAGATGAACACAGCAGGCCAAGCAGCATCTCAGGAGCACAAAAGCTGACATTTCGGGCCTAGACCCTTCATCAGAGAGGGGGATGGGGTGAGGGTTCTCGAATAACTAGGGAGAGAGGGGGAGGCGGACTGAAGATGGAGAGAAAAGAAGATAGATGGAGAGGAGAGTATAGGTGGGGAGGTAGGGAGGGGATAGGTCAGTCCAGGGAAGACGGACAGGTCAAGGAGGTGGGATGAAGTTAGTAGGTAGGAGATGGAGGTGCAGCTTGGGGTGGGAGGAAGGGATGGGTGAGAGGAAGAACAGGTTAGGGAGGCAGAGACAGGTTGGACTGGTTTTGGGATGCAGTGGGTGGAGGGGAAGAGCTGGGCTGGTTGTGTGGTGCAGTGGGGGGAGGGGACGAACTGGGCTGGTTTTGGGATGCGGTCTAGGCCCGAAACATCAGCTTTTGTGCTCCTGAGATGCTGCTGGGCCTGCTGTGTTCATCCAGCCTCACATTTCATTATCTTGGATTCTCCAGCATCTGCAGTTCCCATTATCACTGCTACAGCCGGTGTAGAACATAGAACATAGAACATAGAACATAGAACAGTACAGCACAGAACAGGCCCTTCAGCCCACAATGTTGTGCCGACCATTGATCCTCATGGATGCACCCTCAAATTTCTGTGACCATATGCATGTCCAGCAGTCTCTTAAATGACCCCAATGACCTTGCTTCCACAACTGCTGCTGGCAACGCATTCCATGCTCTCACAACTGTATGTTTTCTTTTAAAAAAACAGCATTTTAAAATGCACTGAACTCAGCTACAATATAACAAAGCACACTTGGAACCAAATACAGAAACAAAACTGAAGAAAGCACTCATTTTTAATATTAGATAGGAACAACCAGATGATTCTGTCACCTTGCTTTCAGAAATGGAGTGAAAATGAAAAAGGTATATATGCTATCACCACTTTTTTTGACACAACTGCTATCTACAGACACAATTGTGCTACCTGAAGAGCAATAGCAACAGGGAAGAGATAAACAAGAGAAGCGAATATAAAACAGAGTAGGCACTATATTCCAATATAGATGTTAATACTGAAGTTTTGAGGAGCATAAAGAAGGCAATAAAAAATGGAAAGCAAACATTTCACCATGCATTACTGATCATTAATATTCTATAACACTCGTGACATGCAAGTACTCTATTGAAGTCTGAGCTATTTGCAATGTCTCAGTTTATGGACCCAATTCAGATAGTGCAAGGGCACAATTTGAAAATGGACACCATCAGAAAAGCCAAAGCTTTTACACCCATCTAACTAAAATGCCCAGAGAAAAATGAATAGGATGCATTAAATTCCAAGACTGACTCTGGTGCCTGGGCAAATACCACCCCTTTATGTAGCTTAGAAGTGATGTAATCTGGAAACTGGCACAATGTGGTGCAGCCCACACATGACATGTTAATCATTTACAACAGTTTTGATGACCTTGCCATTGACATTGTTCATCGTAATTGTAATTGCAGCTCTTCCAGATGGACATCCCAAGGCTTTTCCTTTGTTGACATAATAGGATCTTCTATTATTGATCCATACCATGCTTACTGGGGTGCAGATTACTGCAGTTCTGAACTGGAAATCACGCCCCACTATTCCCAGAATCTTCACAAATTTAAAAAGAGTTTTTAAAATGTATTCAAAATTCCCCAAGTTACTTGTCTTTTGAATAAAGGTGAACAGAAATCATGGACAAATTTTCAGGACATTACAAGAATTAGTACTAATGATAGTAATTAGAAACAGGATACAAATAAACAATTATGAACTGTCAACATGTAACTCTGCCAGTTAAAACTCTAATCATCTCATAAACTCTCCCTTACAGATAAATACAAATGAATAGAGGAGAGGGGGCACCTAATGGATGGAGGAAAAAGCTAGGAATACCATCTGGTGGAGTCTATTCATAGGATCTGCTGAAATGGTTCTGGTATTGATCAGAATTATGCTTCTTGTACTTCCTTCTTTTGAATGTTGACATTCCATTTCAGGAGGCACAGGAAGCTGATTCACATGTTTAAAAAAAACTGTCTCTGGTTTGTTCATTAAAAGTTCAGGCTTTCCGATACTACTGCAGGAAAAAAAAACTGGCTTTCTTCAGCTCTAAAGTGGCTTTTACTGCAGAGAATTGAAAGAGTATCTGAGCTGGTGGAAGTCTCAAGCTTCCCATTATCCTATTCACAACCGCAAGCTGTTCAGTTACCTGAGAACCAATCACATAGCTGTTGCTGGGCAAAATGACTTTGCAATCAATAACTAGTCACTGGTTCCCAGACCAACCAGCTACTTGTCCCAAACCAGAGCTCCATTTGTACATAGCCCTTTGGCTCCAAGCTACAAACTACATTTACATTTACAATGAGTGTCCAGTTACTTGCTTCTTTGTTATTCTTTTAAAAAGAAGTTCTTTCCTCAATTCAGTCCATAACTAAAAGTTCATAGAAATAAAAAGACATTGTTATTACAGTAGGTCTATATACTATAATGATCACAAAGTAGCTATGATACCAAAGATTTCTGACTACAACACTGAATCTGTCTGTTATCCTGAACAAGTGAGAGAACCTTACCTTCCAACTACAATTGCTTCTGAGCCATAGTACAAGATTGCAACTGATACTTTTCATGTCCAAGGACTAGATTATATTTTAGTAGCTGACTGCTTCAAGTAACTCTTATGCACCACTTATACAATGTTTGCTGATGTATTGATCGCCATATTCAGTTAGTTCAATGTTCCTGAACAATTTAGTATTTGACAATGGTCCATGGTATGATAATGCAACCTTCCAAGACATGTTCAGCAAAAAATTCCAGATATTTGCCCCCCTTAACTATTTTCAGCCAAGTCTCTTGCAAAGTGATTCTTCATCCCATAAAATCATGGCAATCAAATGTAAATCAATTTTCCCGGATTTTTCAAAGTGTTACAAAAATCCACATGCAATTCTTTAAGGCAACCAGCCACTCATAATTGGGAGAGGGATCCACACTGTTCTTCCTTCACACACTCTCACCACCAACCACATGTGCATGACACATTATTGGAAATAAGAGACAAAATAGTATAAAAGCAAGAACAATAGACGCGCAGGCAATCATCCCAACTTGAACCAAGACGAAAGATAAGGTCTTGAGATTTTTATGACAATGCATGCGTTTGTTAAAAGACGAAATGCTGTTGAGTCATTTAAGTCCCGCATAGAAATGGATGATGTGTCTGAAACCCATATCATGAACCAAGTGTCACATGGATGAATGACTCGAACACTGAAGATTTCACATCAGACCACATATACACATCTGTGACAAATGATATGCAGAAAAGCACACTGCAGAGAGGAGTTACACAGCTAACTAATAACTGAAAAAGGACAACATCTGGCCATTTTGTATGTTCAGAAATGTGTTCCCAAACTGAGTAAACATTATGGGCTGAATCTTGGGTTTTTGGGGAGATGGGTTGTAAGGGCTGGGCCAAGTCCAAGTAGTAATGTAAGTTCAAAGGGATTCTTGCCATGGGGCCTAATAAATGTTCTCACTGTATCTTCCCAAAATCTCCTGATTAACTACCTACCCCACTACATACGGCATCTATTATACCAGGTTCCAGCCCTAACATACCAAAAGTATTCCTAGAACAACTTAATACTCAGTGGAAATACTCAGAACGCCCAATATCCCTTGTAGTTATGCCAACTTTATAATGTCGCTGTGCATATAACAACCATTGGCACTCTGAAGCAGAAAATACTTTAAATTCATAACACATCCAAAGACAGTTAAAAAAAAATTAACTATTATAAGAACAGTAAGAAATAAAAACAGAACATGCAGGAAATGCTCAGCCGTTGAACCAACACTCATGGAGAGAGAACTAATGTTAACATTTTAGATCAGTAACTTTTCTTCAGAACTGAAAATGTTAGAGGTTTTGCCCATTTTGAAAAGGTCCAAATGGAAAAGACGAGAAGTGGGGGTGGGCAGTGGCGAGTGGGGCACAGTAATAATGTCCCTACTTCTGAGCCAGGACACCTAGGTTCAAATCCTACCTGCTCCAGAGGTGTGTAATAGCATCTTAGAGTAGGTTGATTAGAAAATATCTGGAACAAAATGGAAGGTCTCCTATTGGGTGAAAAGCAATAGACAGTAAATGACAAAAAGAATGATGGTCTAAGGCAAAATTTCAGGCTTCAGATATTGTTTTGTTACTGGAGACAGATGACAACTTGACAAATTCAGTGCTCTCAAAAGCAAAGAAATAATTGTTGCACAGCTCAAACATATGTCCTAAGGGAAAGTACTTTCTAACCTTCAGTCTTTTACTGTGAACCCATCTGCTCATTAGAAAGATAGCCTCAAGGAAGGTGAGGAAATAGCCGATTCTCAGAATAATTTCATTGCCTGTTTTCCAGGTGTTCTTTAAAATGCTTGCAATTTTGACAACAGATGACACCGAATGTAGAAGGACATAGACATGAATGATGATAAATTTATTGTGGCCTTAAATGTGCAGATACTAATATTCCTTAAATGTGATCCACTTTGTTTCACGTTTTATCTGCTATTTGCAATGAGTTTAATTGTACAGGCATGTCCGTTATCTTGTGCATCCCAATTTGAGGCTACAAATGAGACATTGAACAAAATTTGTAAGGGAGGTTTTGAAGATAAATGAGCCCTCAGAAGCAGAGGTTACACAATTACTGACGGCAGGAAACGAGTTATTGAACATCTGGGAGAATAAAGAATCATTGCGAAATCTTTTGAAAGATGCTACTCTTTATCCCTGATCTTTAACTTTGGCCAATGTTTGGGAACCTAGCCCAAACATATACCTTCCCCAAAAGTGTTTATGAATTTGAGATGTAGTTCATCTTGAAATACACTAAGTGCAAATTTATTTAACTATTAATTATTTTTGGATTAAGTTAAATGCTTTAGAATCATAAGCAATACTTTTACTTTCCATTGGAGTATCAAGCCATATTTAATACCTTTAAAATTATTTTGCAATTAGCTACCTTGGAGAAGGGAGAAATATTTAAGTTTATAATGTTATAAGTCAATGCAAAACTCAAGAATAATAATTGCATTGCAGTCCCAGGGGAGCATTGAATCACAATGTTATACTTCAATCAGTGAAAGTTAAAAAAAGAATTCCATAAAAGAATAATCAAGACCAGGAATAGAACTTCAAATAGCTTAGTTTTTATTCATTGAAGTGATGTTTCCTTTGTATGCTGGGCCAGCATTTATTGCTCATTCTCAGTTATCCAGGTGGTAGTGAGCTGCCTTTAAAACTGCTATAGTGAATAATAAATGATTGGCTGTAGAGTTCCAAGTCAGGATGGTGAGTGGCTCCAAAGGGACCATGCAGGTGTCATTATGTCCATGTATCAGCTGCCCTTGACCCTCTAGGTTGTACTGGTCAAGTATTTGGAAGGCGCTTTTAAAGGAACTTGCATATTGTAAACAGTACACTCTACAGCGACAGTGTATCAGTGGTAAATGGAGCAGATGTTTGAGAATGTGGTGTCTATCAAGTGGGCTGCTTTGTCCTGGGTGTTTTCAAGTTTCTTGACTGTTGTTGGAGCTGCATTCATCCAGCCAAGTCAGGAGCAATCCATCACACTTCTGGCATGAGCCTTGTTCAAGATGGATGGGATCTGGGATATCAGAAGATGAGTTACTCTGCAGGATTCCTAGCCTCTGACTTGCCCTCATATTCCTGTATGTTATTCATATAGTTGGCCTAGTTCAGTTTCTGGTCAAAAAAAAACATTCAGGATATGATTGTGGGGTTTTTTGTATGAACAATACATTCAAATGTTAAGGTGTAATGATTAAATACTCTCTTCTTGGAGCTGATCGTGACCTGGTGCAGACATTATGTGCCACTTGTCAACCAAACCTGAATATCATTCAGGCCTTGCTGCATTTGGAGATGGATTGACTCAGCATCTGAGGAGTCACAAATGGTGCTGAACATTGTGCAACCATTAGCAAACATTCCTACCTTTGACTTTATGATGGAGGGAATATCATTGATGATGTAACTAAAGATGGATAAGTCCAAGACACTATCCTGAGGAACTTCTACAATGATGTCCTGGAGCTGAGCTGACTGACCTCTACTGCTGCAAGTCATTTTGTTTCTGCCAGGTATGAATCCAAACAATGGAGCATTTGCCCCCAATTTACATTGACTCACATTTTGCTCGGGCTCATTGATGTCACACTCAGTCTATTGCAGCCTTGATGTTAACGTTAATCACTCTCACCTAATTTCTGGAATTCAGCTCTTTCGTCCACGTTTGTTCCAATCTGCAATGAGGTTAGGAGCTAAGTAACCCAACTGGTGAAACCCAAGCTGAACAAGTTATTGCTGAGCAGGTGCTGCTGGGTAGCTCGGTTAATGGCTCCTTCCATCACTTTTTGATGATTGAGTGCTGACTGATAGGACGGCAATTGGCCCAAACGGACTTATTCAGGTTTTTGTGTATTGGACAGGCCTGGGTAATTTTCCATGCTATTTGGAAGATGCTGAGATATCACCATACAAGAACAGTTTGGCTAGGGGAGCAGGAAGTTCTAGAGCACTACTGTTACCTGACTGTTGTCAGGGCTCATAGCTTTTGCAGTATCCACTACTTTCAGCAGTTTCTTGAGATCATGAATGGGTGAATCAAATTTTATTCATCTGTGGGATGTCAGCATTAGTGCCTGGCCAGCATTTATTGCCAGTCCTTAGTTGCCCTTGAGAAGGTGCTGGTGAGCTGCCTTCTTGAACTGCTGCAGTCCACCTACTGTGGGTTGACCCACAATACCATTAGGGAGGAAATTCCAGCATTTTTGATCCAATGAGAGTGAAGGAATGGCAACATGTCTCCAAGTCATGTAGATGACTGATGTCTATGATGCCAGATTGCTGTGATTAGATAGAATCACAAGCTGGAATAGCCAAGGTAGAGACAGAAGAGCAAAAGTACTTCCCGAGCTTATTTCATCATTTATGACATCATTGTTCACCCATATTTTAATTCTATTTACCTGCTTCAGTTCCACATTCCTAAACATACTTATCCAGTAGAAAATCTGGCAATGTCAGGAATAAAATTATTAGTTATGTGGGGATCTATCATATTTGTTGCACTTCTACTATCCTTTGCCTGTGTGTTTCCTAGCTTTTCTCTTGAATGGCTTGTCCATCTTACTATTATTTCCAATTCACAGGGAAAAAAATCTTTATTTACCTTGTAAATTCCTTTCAAAATTCTACAGAGCTAAATCTAACAGGAAATACAAGCTTAATTTAATTTATGGAGTATTTTCTAATAATTTAACACTCTAAACCATGGTTATATTCTGATAAACCTATACTGTACTTCTTCTAAGACCAATATATCCTTTTGAAGCAAGCATTAGAAAATGAAGGAACTGGGGAGAGAGAAACAGAGTTAAGATTTTGAGTCTGATATGAGGGCTCTGAAGAAGACGCATATTAGACTTAAGATGTTAAATCTGTTTCTCTTGCCAGATCTGTTGGGTTTCTCCAGCTTTCTCTGTTTGGTTCAAATTTTCAGCATCCACAGGATTTTGCTTTTATATATTTTTTCAAACATGCGATGCTCTGAACTGTAAACACTACTTCAGATGTGTAACCAGCACCTGTAACAAAACTATCTTTATAGGTTTCTTTTAAATCAACTTTTTGAAAGATGTTATCACACAACATTTAAGCAGGAGAGACTTGAAGCCAGGTCTCTTGGTCCAGAGGCCAGAACATTAACAACGTGCCACAAGGATCCATATCTTTCCTTCTATTCACACTCTCTGGTACTAAAAGAAAATATTCCTTTTGCCTCATAAAATTTATTTTCATCCCTGATCATTTCTGTGATCTATGCACACAAACGCATAAATCTCGTTTGATCAGCTCTAGTTCTAGCTGTTGACCATAATAAAGTTAAATTCTAGATTTAAATTGAAATTAAAATTTTAGTTCCGAACTGATGACCTAAATGACTACTCCTTGCCTGTACTTATTTTGTAGTCTTGAGTATTTTGCTTTTATTGCCCCAACTGTGCAATTAGGATTAAATTCAGCTTCCTCATCGTTTTGCAGTGCTAAAAATTATAGTAGTAAGAAATGGATATATGTTGTATTTAGAGAAAATGAATAATGATCTATTCTCTCAAGTGTAAGCATTACTAAAATTTTAGAGTAGTTCATTATTTCTGTAATAATTGTAATCTAAATTCCTAAAGTAACGTACATATAAAATAACTTGCACAACTGAATTATGCCAAAGTACAAACTTATTACTGGGAATGTTAACCATTTTGCATTCACGAAATTGCCTATTAAACTGTTGTAAACAGCACTAAAGCTAATTAATATGATTTCACTTGAGTATTCAAAACTAATATAGTCAGATGTAATTATCCTACCAAAATGACAAGCACTTTTTCAATGAATATTTGAGTGAACAACTTCTGTTATTAATATAAGGTCTAAATAGAGGGTAATGTTCCTATGCAAAATACACATGCACTCAAATTAATACTGCAGACTTACCCACCACAATATTTGGAATAATTTAAAATATCATGGCTTGAGCAGTCAGTGACTGCTGTGTCTCACTTCACTTTGCAAAATAGAAATCCTCTTTCAGTGTTAATTATGTTGTTTGATGCTCACTCATGCATATTTAGACCTGGTGCAATGTAAACAAGATGAAAAGATGCTGTGAGTAAGCTAATATTAAGCAAATGGTGACAATATTTTGAAAGTAAAAGTCAAAATATTACAAAGCAGCAATTCTCTCTCTGACAAGCAATAGGGGCTTGTACTATATTTCATGCCATCATTAGGCATGTTTCCAGCAGTTGTGGGGAGGTTGGTGCAATATCAGCCAGGCTGGTAGTCAACAACCTTTCCACCACCAACAGAGTGGACAGTAAGCGCTACATCTGACAGTCTGATTGCCATCAGTAAGTAAATAATTAGGATCTGTTGAGCTTGTTAAAAGTCCAATTGATCAAAATATTGAACTGTCCATGCCATAAAATGGTTGACAAGAGTGAGGAGGTGTAAGCATTTTTTATATTTAACGAAGTATTTTAAATCGGGAAAGGATGGGAGTACTATCTTTTGGGTTGAGTGGTCCACCTTGCCCAAAGATGGCATCCCTGGGAATATAGTACTTATTGCCTCTCTGCCTACCTATATTAAAGAAAAAGCCACACATCCATTCCTCATGCCTACACCTCCCTGAGGTGCCAAAAATAATTCGCCCACGTCTGTTTTCTTCATGGACTTGCCTGAAGTCCCAGCAGCGCCACTACCAAATTCAAACTAGGATTGTTGGAGCTGTTGGTTATTCAGATTGACTGGCTGACAGAAGTCCCGAGGGTGAGACTTGCTCCAAGCAGGGAGCAAAACTCCCATGCTCCTGAGTTTGGTTGCAAAGCTTTGTGACTGCAGAGGTAATTTCTTTTGGACTGCTGACTCCATTAAGATGTTTCTCTCGGGGTGCGAGCCATTTGCTCCCCTGTCACTATCTGCCCTTTGTGTAAGCAAAGCAGGGAATATATTTGTGGTGATTTTGTCTGTCCAACAGTATTATCAAACATGTATCAATGTATTTCACTAATGCATACCGATTATTACACTAGCATGCAACAGACTAAGATGGCAGCAACTAAAGCAAATATTTCCCCAAAATGGCACTGTTCAGAGAATTCCTGCAAAACTTCAAGAGCTGCAAGGTGAAAAAATAATATAAAACATTGTTCCAGCCTTTGTTTTTAATAGCCACAATGAGATCCTAATCAAGACTATAGTGGTTTTCTCAAGGTATAATTTTCATGAACTTTCTTTTCAGAGCGTTTAGGGAAACCAGATGTCATTCTGGGAATATTGTGATGGTCTCCACATAAGTGTATAGTGATGTGCCTGCCATTGCTGGCAGGTGACAACATTCTCTCTTCCTACCTTTGGTCTCACTACTAATCTTGAGGCAACTCCACCATTAGCCCCGAACCCTTCTTCCCCAAGGCAAAACCATCTATTGTTGCATATATACTGAAATAAAATGAACACGCAATCTCAGGCCACGTAGTGAAATAAAATGGAAAAACTGATGTCTTGTCAGATATACAATTTATATTGTACAATTGCTCCCTTCCTGCCCAGAGGAAAGCAGGCAGTAAAAAATTCATCTATAAATGTTAAGCACCTCCATTGTTTGCTTGTAGAAGACAAATTATTTGTGCTTGCTTCACGACCAAGGCTGGCATGGAGTATTATTACCTGAGTCTCACTACTCTTTGGGTCACAACATAAAATAAAAATACTTTTTCAGTTACCAAGTGACCAACTAAATGCCTTAACTATATCAAGTTTTAAACAAAAAGACTTCTTGACCGTCTTTTTCACAAAAACAATTATGAGTATATGACTAAAAAGAGCTTTTCAATAAAAATGCAGTAACGGTTCACATACTGTCAGTAATATTGAAGTGTGAATACTTATTTGTCTAGATAGCCTTAAAACTCTGACATAAATAGACAAACACACTTCAGAAAAAGAAAAATCAGACCTATCTGCAAAGATGGTCTTTCTGAAACATAAACACTGTCGTCAATGGGTTAACAAAGTGTGGAGCTGGATGAACACAGCAGGCCAAGCAGCATCTTAGGAGCATAAAAGCTGACATTTCAGGCCTAGACTCCAATGGGCGATACTTGAAGACAACAAAATAAGCCACTAGATATTCTGACACATGCCATCAAGTCACTGACTATTCATACAGAATTACTTCTGAAGTCTTGTAGACTCAGCTTGCAAGTACAGTTTTGAGATGTTATTTGATCACCATTTCAAAAGACCCAATGGAATTCACCCTTAACTAAAGAGTTTATTCTTTCCTTTTCACAAATAGAGGATCAGCTGGACAGCTTCTCCATAATAATCTTTCCTCCAATTCATTTTATTCTTAGCAGGCTTCTCTCCAATTCAATCAGACAAAACAAGAACCTCATCAAATGATAATGGGAACTGCAGATGCTAGAGACTCCAAGATAACAAAGTGTGGAGCTGGATTAACACAGCAGGCCAAGCAGCATCTCAGGGGCACAAAAGCTGACGTTTCGGGCCCAGACCCTTCATCAGAGGGGGGGATGGGGAGAGGGAACTGGAATAAATAGGGAGAGAGGGGGAGTCGGACCGAAGATGGAGAGAAAAGAAGATAGGTGGAGAGGAGAGTATAGGTGTGGAGGTAGGGAGGGGATAGGTCAGTCCAGGGAAGATGGACAGGTCAAGGAGGTGGGATGAGGTGGTAGGTAGGAAATGGAGGTGTGGCTTGAGGTGGGAGGAAGGAATGGGTAAGAGGAAAAACAGGTTAGGGAGGCAGAGACAGGCTGGGCTGGTTTTGGGATGCAGTGGGGGGAGGAGGCGAGCTGGGCTGATGTTGTGATGCAGTGGGGGGAGGGGAAGAACTGGGCTGGTTTTGGGATGTGGTGGGGGATGGGGAGATTTTGAAGCTTGTGAAGTCCACATTGATACCATTGGGCTGCAGGCTTCCCAAGCGGAATATGAGTTGCGTTTCCTGCAACCTTTGGGTGGCATCATTGTGGCACTGCAGGAGGCCCATGATGCTACCCTAACCTGTTCTTCCTCTCACCCATCCCTTCCTCCCACCTCAAGCCGCACCTCCATTTCCTACCTACCACCTCATCCCCCCTCCATGACCTGTCCTTCTTCCCTGGACTGACCTATCCCCTCCCTACCTCCTCACCTATACTCTCCTCTTTACCTATCTTCTTTTCTGTCCATCTTCGGTCCGTCTCCCCCTCTCTCCCTATTTATTCCAGTTCCCTCTCCCCATCCCTCTCTCTGATGAAGGGTCTAGGCCCGAAATGTCAGCTTTTGTGCTCCTGAGATGCTGCTTGGCCTGTTGTGTTCATCCAGCTCCACATTTGGTAACCTTATCAAATGAGTCACTGGTGAAAACCAGACCAGGCAGGGTCAACTGCAAAAAAAATACAATACACCAAACATGTAATTTTTGGGAATTCTTTTCTTTTTAAAAAAAAATCCTACTTTCACAGTGAACTATTAATGACCTCTTTAAAAGAAACCACTAGAGGTACAGTAAAACCTACCATAAATAACTTTACCCACAACCTTTCAAAACATAAGTCCTGCTCGAAATATTAGGCATCAAGCTTCTTCATTGTGCTTGCTATAACATTCTTATAAAAAAATGCTCATTCACCCTTCAATTCTAAATATTTTTAGCTACAGCTGTATGGGTGTCACGACATGCACACTCAGTTTCTGGAATGTTTCTGAAAATTCATATTTCTTACCTACTCAAAGGTTTACATTGCTTCTAGTCACAGAATTATTTTCTCTAGTATATTATTCACTACTGACAGAAAGTTTTTGTATGACATCATAAGACATGATTTTAAATCACTGTTGTAGCACATTTGCATTTAAATCTGATCATAGGCTCTTGGTGCTTCAGTAGAATCCATTATTTTAATTTTCTTTAAAAAATTGAACATTACAGTTAATGACTCACTTGGCTTCAACTTCTGGCGATGCACCACAGAGTAGCATTAAATGGCTGGTGTTAAAAAACATTCAGCTGATTATCACCCTGCATCTTTAGTAATTGCCAGAGTTCTTGAGCAGATAATATTGAAAATTCAACATTACTTTGTTATAAAGCAATAAAAGCATTTCTTTAAAAAAAAACTAGGAATACTGGGGCTTTAATTTTCACACAGGAAAATTGTAGGTTTCTGGTTCCCAGACCTGTCCCCCCCAGGTGAAACTAGTCATTCATGCAGATTTTAACCAAAGCAGCCTCGATTTGGCATGGAGACAGGGCCCATATCTGATCAGAGCAACCGGTAGCTTGTTCAGATGAGAAGGCCTTCCAGATTCAGGAGAACAACCATTTGCACAAAATAATAGTGTCTTAGAAGCTACGTCAATGTGATATCATTGCCTTATCTACTTTTTCTATGTAAAAACAAGATTGAAAAAGTTGCCAAAGTGAACTATTGCTGTCCTCAGTGTGACATACAGTGTAGCCTTTAGCCACACACCCCTGCACAGACCACCGGGCCTTTCTGAAGCACAAGCAGACTAACCGATTGCTGAGTGCCCTCATACAGCTATATAAACTCTCCCCAACACACTCCTGCCCCACATTCCCTCATCCCCATAACCCTAACACATTGGGAGACCAACCGGAGAATTTCATTATCTGCTCTCATCACTGTTTAACAAATCTCTTAATGGCTCACATTGGCTGCCCATTTTGCAGAAAGAAGTAGTGGTGCAAGCCATGAACCTGAAATAGCTAAAAATCGTTAGTGTTGAGAGCATGGCCTGGAAACTGATATGTTTGTTGGCTTCACAGTTTTCTAGGCGCTTCTGCCTCTGATCAAAACTTCAATAACTTGTTTTGGTTTACTTTTTTCCTCATTGAATTTTGAACAATCCAGCACAGTGGCTCAGTAGTTAGCCCTGTTGCTTTACATCGCCAGGGACCCATGTTCAATTCCAGCCTTGAGCGACTGCCTACATGGAGTTTGTATGTTCTCCCCGTGTCTGCATGCGTTTCCTCTGCCTGCTCCAGTTTCCTCACACAATCCAAAGATGTGCAGGTTAGGTGGATTGGTCATGGGAAACACAGGGTTACAGGGATAGGGTGGGGGGGGGGAGATGGGTAATGGACATGGGCGAGGTGCTTCTCAGATGGTCGGTGCAGATTCAATGAGCTGAATGACCTATTTTCACACTGTAGGGATTCTATGATTTAGGTAATCATTATGCAAGAGAAGCCTTGAAGTCCAACAACATTCTCGGGCAAGTTATGGGATCCTCAGGATTTGGAGTGAAGTGTTAACCAGGCAGCTCTTCAAAAATAGCTATTGAACATGTGCTTACAGTACAAAATTGTCATGACAACAGATTGCAAAGAATTGGAACCCTGTGTCTGTTGGTTTCTGGAGATGCCATCTCGTACCATACTTCGTATATGGTTGTGATCAATTAAGCCTTTTAATGTTCACTCTTCTCAGTGTAGAATTGACCTGCCTATGCTGGAAACAAGAAATAGCAGCCTATTTCTACAATCCTGAATTCCCAAGGTAGGAAATTATACTTGCTATTGGTTTGAGACAAAACTGGCTTAGTGGACTCCTTACAGCTTAATTATATTCAGTGTGACAGGAACAAACTCGACATTAACAGTCCAATGAAAGCGAAATCCTCAGCTGAATGTGCAGAACAACCAATGGCGAGAAAGAAAGGAAGGTCTTTGAGTTTGTAGGGCAAGTGCCGTGCCAATTCTGAATACTGCAGAGGAGCCCAGAAATGGAAAGGAAATATAAGAAACAGGGATAAAATGTTTGAAAGAGAAATATTAAACAGCAAACCTGTGAGATAAGAAGATGGATGGTGTTACAATGCCTTTCAGAACACAGTGAGTCTGACATTCACATGTACAATTAAATCTCAGATGTTTATACATAAGTTGAGAGCTATTGTCACCAAAGTATCCTCAACAAGTTTTCTTTTTCCTTTCCCTCCCACTGCATTTTTACGTACTGCCTTGTTCCACAGCTGATTTGGATGGGTGGATCCTGTTGGCTCTGAGGGTTTGATGGGGCAATCCAAGGGAACTTGTGTCTGGATGAGCCAGGCATGTTGAGGGTTTTCTCCCTCAGCCAGAACTTCCAAGAGTCAGAAAGAAAGCTGGGTGGGAGTGGAGGGACTGTCACCTCTGTTTGAGAGGGAACTGCAGAAGGGCCTGTGTGTGGTCTGTCCTCTAGATCACTGCACAACATCTTTGTGGGGAGGATCCAACTGACTGGATACAAAGTTTCACTTCCCCTCCCTGTCGCCATTTGCTCAGTGTTGAGAACATATGATTCAGGTGATGCACTGCACTGTATGTAGGTCTCTCCAGCAGACTTTAACCTGTCTCAACATGGTTGCCACTAACTTATCCATGGAGGCAGACAGATATGTTAGGCTATGTGGCAGCTCTTGAGTGATGAGGGCTATTAAGCCCCAGACGCCTGCCTGCAGCCTACTGCTGTCACACTGCCCTGTGACTTTACTGATTGCTGACACCAAAAGGCTCTCTCCTGGCTGGGGCTGAGTAGGCGACTATCCTCCGATGGTTTTCCAAACCCCAATAGCCTGGGGCACTTCTCCCCCGGCCAACTGTGGAGCTGTCTCGGTGGGATATCATGCCAGATTGTGGCCCACATTCTCTAAGCCTATCATTCCCACCAAGGCATCATTACCAGGGCCAGTGTGGAGTGTAAGAGACAGCCTTGCTGAGGCCCTGTTACCCTCAGGAGTCAAGGAAGTGGGTTTTGCAGGAGCTGGCCCCTTTCTGCTGACTTCATGAAGCACTGGTTCTATCTACAAGATAAAAGAGAGAAGGTGTCACTGCCAGTGATTAGAAGTAGTAAGCAATTGAAAAAAAGGCAGACAGTGAGTTAATGGGATAGTAGCAGTGGCATACACCATGGTACTTATTAGTTTGGCGGGACATGGATGTGTCTGCATCCAGACAGGAGTAATTCAAAGCTTCTGCTTCAAGGGCAAAGATTCTCTCCTCATAGGGGTGAGGAGCTGGATGTTAGATACCCTTTCACTGGCACAGCCTTGATCTTCCATGTTATGGAATGTCTTCGCTTGTATCAAGAGCAAGGGGGAGGATGAGTGAAATAACAGTAAGGGTTGCGGCTATTAGTGCTGGTGCAGAAGATGGAAAGGTGTTCTGAGGTATTGAGGAGACAGTGCAGAGTGCATGCAGAGTTAGTGATATGGCAGATTGGGGTAACACCGGCAAATGAGGGAAGGGGTCAAAGGCAACAGTGAGAATGGCAGAGGACGAGCTTTGTGGGTGGTGTGTGCATAAGCAGAGGTAGAATGAGCGTGAGGTGGCAGACAGCAGAGTGGGGCACTTGATCTGGCAGAGCCATGAAGTTCCTGGGCCACCTTGTGGGACTGTTAGCCACTCATCCAAACTGTGAAGATGGCACTGACTCGGATGGTGATTAGACAGGCTGGCAGGATCTGATGGCACAACCTCCTCTGGTAATTGTTCAGGAAAAGGACTCCTCTCCTTTGCACCATCCCAGTCCACCAGGGGTTCCAGGTCCCTTTTGGTGAATCATGACGCCACCTTCCACTTCTCTGCCATTTTCCGAATCTGTCTTTTGAGCAGACTAGCTTCAGGGTGCCCGTGCTCATCTGTGTGATCTTTTAAAGATGCCGACTGCCACAAAGGATGCCAGTCTCTCAATGGAGTTCTGCTGAGTAGCGAGTTGTGCCAGGAACAGCACACAGTAAATTGAGATGAAAATTGGGCAGATGGAATGGCATTAAGAGGAGGAGTTGACACAGATGGTTCATGTGGCGAGTTTGGGTAAGGTACAGACAGAAAGAAAACCAACTAGGACATGCAGCAAAATATCTTCCAAAAAATTTAAAGCACTCATATCAAATAAAAAAGAAACACCTATAATATTTAACCAGAGTGTGTGGGATTAAGTGCATAAGGCTAGTGATCTTTTTCATGGGCTCGTTGTAAAGATTCTTCATAAAGTAAATCTCATCCCGTGGAACGGGCATCACAACATCCTTCATTTTTCCCTAAATTATTCTGAATTGAAAACCACATATAGCCCATCAGAACTTAAAGTATTCCCTTAAAATAAATGTTATAGTGCTGGTGTTGTGGATGGAGACAGTATTCTTCTGAAGTTATAGTTCTGACATGTTGGGAGGATAAATGAACAGTGCTTTATCCTGACACATATGATACTCTTTTTCAGCTTGACACTGGAGTCAAGGCCAGAAATGGGCGAAGATTTTAGCCCCAGTATTGACTTTTGTTACTTTGAAGAGTATAAATAAAATCCCTTGTTGAAATCTGCGCAAAGAACATCATTTTAAAGGAGCACGGCGAAATGCTGAATTATTCTTCTTCTTGATCTTATGTTGGGTTTTATTTTTTAAAAATAGAGTAGAGAAAACTGAAGTAAAAATATTTCAATGAGAAAAATGGATATAAGAACATTCAACTATAAACGTTAAAGTAAACATACATTCAATAGAGTGATGCACTAATTGTTGATCAGCATAACTTGCAAGACAGAATTGAAATGAAACCTAATAGAATCCTTCAATGAGTGAGCTAGTTTGTCATTGAAACTTCTGTCACTCCTTGGAATATCTAAGCTTGGAATATGAATGTTACTAAGATATGAATACATAATACATTCACGTAACATTCCTTCTTCTGTTGGCTTTAAGGAGTCAAAACTTCTTTGTCGCACATGGATTGATGCATTCATCAAAGTAACATTTTAAGACCTGTCATGTGAACTCTTTTTGTCTGCTAATGTCACAAACAAGGATCTATTTTACTATCGAAGTAATTTGAATAATGTTACAGGAACAAACATCCAAAGGAAGCTGTACTAATAAAAGTGAGAATAAATCAGCCAATGGGACTCTTACTCAAATGATCTTGCCTTGTGAATCCCTGAAATATGCATGTACGGCAAAAAAATGTTATATATTCAATAAATAAACAACTGAAAGATCCTATAAATTGTTACTGTGAAATATATGGTAGACTGTGCATACTTCAAATGCTCACACAAGATGCCAATGTGTTATAGCCTTGAATTCAGCCCCTGACATTATATATCCTTCCTCCAGATATCTGCTTGTTTGATATAACGTTCTTGAGACTCCAAAACCTGAGCAGAATTGCAACAATGCATAGATGTAAAGGTATAACGGTGACATATGCTTCTGTATTTTTAATAATTGAAAATGAGAAGTGAAGTTTTGTTTCAATATTCGTTCATGGAATGTGGATGTCAGTGTTGAGTCTATGTTTATTAACTGTCTCTAGTTGACTTTGAGGAGATGGCAGTGAGCTGCCTTCTTGAACCACTGCAGTCGATGTGCTGTAAATAGATCCATAATGCCGTAAGGGAGAGAATTCCCAGTTTAGATCCAACAATAGTGAAGGAATGACTATATATTTCCATGTCAGGATTGTGATTGGCTTGGAGGAGTCCTTGCAAGTAGTGGTGTTCCCATGTAACTGCTGGCCTTCTCCTACTAAATAGTTGTGGTCATGGGTTTGGAAAGTGCAGTCTAACAATCTTTGGTGAATTTCTTCAATGCATCTTGAAGGTAGCACACACTGCTACAACTGAGCATCAGTGGATGAGTGAATAGATGTTCCTGGGTGTGATGCCAATCAAGCAAGCTGCATTGTCCTAGATGGTGCCAAGCTGCTTGAGTGTCTTTGGAGCTGCACTTATCCAAACAATTAGGGACTATCCCACCATACTCTTGACTCATGTCTTGGAGATAGTAGAGAGGTTTTGGGGACTTTGTTAGTCAGTTGTGCATTGCAGTATTCCTCGCTTCTGATCTGCTTTTGTATGGTTAGTCCAGTTTAGCTTCTGGTCAATGGTGAGCCCCGCGATGTTAGTAGGGGGTAGATTAAGTGGTGATAATGTCATTGAATGTCACACGGCATTTGGTTAGATTGTCTTTTATTAGGCTTGGTCTTTACTAGCAGTTGTGTGGCACAGATGTTACTTACAACTTTTCAGCCCGAACATGGACCTTGTCTTGGTCTTGCTGCGTTTGGAAATGGACTGCGTTAGTACTGTATACAGTACTCGGTTGCATTGCATAATGCTCTGTGCAAATTAGCTGATTGAGATAAAGCAAGACATTGTCGAGGTTTGATTGCTGCTATTTTACTGTTCACTTGTTGTTGGAGGGTTGATAGATATTTTTGAAACACTGAGGGACATATTCTAGTGTTATTGTAA
Source organism: Stegostoma tigrinum (assembly GCF_030684315.1). Lineage (NCBI taxonomy): Eukaryota > Metazoa > Chordata > Chondrichthyes > Orectolobiformes > Stegostomatidae > Stegostoma > Stegostoma tigrinum. Next base: position 56,098,877 of record NC_081368.1, on the reverse strand, counting down.
AGATTCTTACAGAACTTTATCAACAAGTATTCTAAAACATTTTGTGAGAAAGCAATCCTACAAAGAATGAGTTCTGTTCCACATGAATATTTTGAACACTGATAGATTTGGAGTTCTGAGTTATGCTGCAGCCAGCTCTTTGTCAGCAAGAAGAATACAGAGGAGAATATAAGATCAAATCAGATGAAGCAACAAAAAGAGGCATCAGGGTGAGGATTAGGGAAGATGGGCACTCTTCCCCAACGTAAATGTAGGACCTTGTTCATCTTTAGGATCCCCTCCATCATCCTCTGCTGCTTCATTTGGTTACCTTGTACCCTCCCACTCCATTTCTGCGATGCATTATGCATGATGCTACTGAGCATCAGTGGTGGAGTGAATGGATGTTTCTGGATCTGATGCCAATCAAGCAAGCTGCATCGTCCTGGACGGTGCCAATTTTCTTGAATGCTGTTGGAGCCACACTTCTCCAAACAACTGGAGACATGCCCACCATACTTTTGATGTATGTCTTGTAGATAGTGGAGAGGATTTGGGGAGTCTGGTAGTGAGTTATACACCGCAGTATTCCTCGGTTCTGATCTGCTTTCCCATGGTTAGTCTAGTTCAGTTTCTGGTCAGTGGTAGCCCCCAGGATGTTGATAGTGGGCAGATTCTCCACTCTGAGACATACTGTTATGTGTCAGTCAGCCCACTCTACATATTCAGGGGTTGTGAGTGCTTGATCCCAACAACACAATGTCATAACTAGTGTGTTGTGTTTAACCTGAAGGTGTCACTTCTTTAGTGCCTTCAGATTAGTTTATTTATAATAATTAGCAGCTAAACCTAATATTACATGTTAAAACTAACTTTTGAGAAGCCATGAATTATTATTAAATCAACCATTTTGTGCTTTTCTAAAGAAAACTGTTGCACTAAAATAATGTGCTAATTTGACCAGAGCACTTTTCAATATTATAACTTCCCTCCCAGTACATAGCTAGACCATTCTGAGATGTCTTTTGACATTCTGCTTATGATTTCTTTTGTACTTACTTACTACGGTGAGAAGAAAAGCTCCTGTGAGTCAATGACTGTCAGGCAATTGAGTATGCAATGTTATAAAACCAAATCCCAGGGCTCTTAAAACTGGTCTCTCTACATTGTTGTGAGAAACATGTATTCTGAAAAAATAAAAATGGAATGGCATTAATAAAATCACAGTCTCTGCTAGCAAACCAGCTTAAAGTTGTAATTGGCTTGTTGCTGTGTTAAACACAGACACAGACACACACACACACACACACACACACACACACACACACACACACACACGTATGTATTTATATATAGATTTAAGAAGAATTTTTTTGATTGCTAATAAGCGACAACTTTTTTAGTAACTGGATTCATAGCATTGTATGCTTCATCAGTTCATAGAACATAGAACATTACAGCACAGTACAGGCCCTTCGGCCCTCGATGTTGTGCCGACCTGTCATACCGATCTGAAGCCCGTCTAACCTACACTATTCCACGTACGTCCATATGCTTATCCAATGACGACTTAAATGTACCTAAAGTTGGCGAATCTACTACCTATGCAGGAAAAGCGTTCCATTCTCTTACTACTCCCTGAGTAAAGAAACTACCTCTGACATCTATCCTATATCTTTTGCCCCTCAATTTAAAGCTGTGCCCCCTTGTGCTCGCTGTCACCATCCTAGGAAAAAAACTCTCTCTATCCACCTATCTAACCCTCTGATTATTTTATATGTTTCAATTAAGTCACCTCTCAACCTTCTTCTCTCTAATGAAAACAGCCTCAAGTCCCTCAGCCTTTCCTCGGAAGACCTTCCCTCCAAACCAGGCAACATCCTAGTAAATCTCCTCTTTCCAAAGCTTCCACATCCTTCTTATAATGCGGTGACCAGAACTGTACTCAATACTGCAAGTGCGGCCGCACCAGAGTTTTGTACAGCTTCACTATAACCTCTTGGTTCCAGAACTCGATCCCTCTATTAATAAAAGCTAAAACACTGTATGCCTTCTTAACAGCCCTGTCAACCTGGGTGGCAACTTTCAAGGATCTGTGTACACGGACACCGAGATCTCTCTGCTCATCTACACTACTAAGAATCTTACCATTCACCTCACAAATTTTGTATAAATGTAGTGCAACTCATCAAATTCAGATATAATAGAACATTTCTTACCATGCTCCAGCAATGCTTTATTTTTCTTGAATGTTCTTTCATGTTTCCTTGAATTTTATTTGAATTATCAAACCCATTTTGGTGAAGCCAGTGGCCTTTTGACATGGAAAAAACAAAATCATTTCATAACCCTCATCCTTTCATCACAATAATCATTATGTCAATTTCAGATAATTATTAAATTTATATGCTACTGTGGAAATATTCTGCTATATTGTTGCCAGTATTGAAATCAGTGCAGAAAAGGTTTAAACAAAAAGCAGGAATTTCATGTCTAATTGCCAGTGAGCTTCATTACAATCAGCATTTCTTTTGATTATCCCTGGTTATAAATATGTTGTAATTTAGTAGCCAGTATCTCACGTGCAACATAAGATTTGCCAACACTTAATGTGATTAACCAGTCAAATAAGCCAAGGATTAACCAAGTGCAAAAAAAAATCAAACTGTTAGAAATGAGATAGGACAACTAAAGTAGGATGTGCAGAAACAAATACAAATGAATTAACATTTAGTGTGAATTTTATTCTACAGAGTAAAGTGGATTGCACATCACTTTGAAAATTTATTTCATTTTGTTCATGAGTATGCATTTTTGGTATATATGTGAACGTATTAATTATTTATAATATTACCCTTTCTTTTCATTTGATAGGTCTAATTTCTTATAATTTAATAGGTTCAATATGCAAAGTGAGGTTTCAGTTTAGCACTGCATCCTGCTGTCATTAGAAAAATTGCTGAAAATGAGGTGGACGTTATACTGTCATTGGAAGTAAAAAGATATCGAACTGCCATTGCTGGACATCAAAAGCAAAAGTATAATATTTTGGAAATAGAAAAGAAAGATTTTTTTCAGAGTAAATATGAATCTCTTTATAGAATAGACCCCCAAACAAACAGGGAAAAGGAGACAGAATGTAAAAGCATTAGTGGGCCACTCAGCCCCCCAGGTTTGGTTCTGAAATTTAATACCGTCTTGACCAATCTGTTTCTAAGTTCATCTACCTGCCTTCGTTCTGCAAATCTCAACACGCTTGCCTAATAACAAATGATCAATCTCTGTTTTGAAATCAGTTTTGTAATAATTGAAAGGAAAGAATTGAAAAGTTTGAAGTGGTATATTTAGTCATCTGTGGACAAGATTGTTTTTAACAAATGCTAGGAGAAATTCTGCACATTAACAAGAAGTTCATTAGTGTCTGAGAAGTGAACATAAGTTTGGCCTGAAATCCTGGATCAGATCTGGGGCCGGAAAATAAGTTCAGTGTTCCCTGATTTTCAGTTTGGCTTTTCGTTAATGAAGAGCTAGAAAAAAATGAGAACTTTTACCTCAACAGTGCTTATTGTAGGCTGTAAAAATATGTATGAGGATAAAAAGACATATGGAAAGGAGTGATGGGTATTGTGAATGTGAGAAACATGGGGCAAAATTTGTCAGTGACACACTGCTCCACGTAGTGGACCCAAAAGTTTGTCACACCCGTTCTCTTGCAGTTTTTGTCCCTCGTGATCACAGATGAAATTTAAATTGTGAGCAGTGTGTACAGGTAACACTTGTGATTTTGTGGCCCAGTACACTTTTTATTGATAAGACCTGCTATCAGATGCCAATGTCACTGTTACATGCGATCTGTAAAAAAGTCTCCTCTTTTAACAGAAACATTCCTATCAAACCCCATTCACATTAATTGACATGTTTAAAGACCATGCCAATTGAGGAGGTTGAGCCCAGGATACACAAGTCTTGACTATTGACTTCCCCACTTTTATTGACTTACCATTCATCCCAAACTCACAGCTGCAGGTGCTCCCTCGTATTTTGAAGTATCTGTATCCTCTCAACCAGGAGATCTGGATTCAATCTCACCTCGCCCGGGGCATATTACAACATCTCTGAACAGATTGATCAGAAAATAACTCAGAAAATACACTAAACAACTTGGGTACTTTTGTGGCACAATGGGAGTGCTACTTCCTCTGGGCTCAAGTCCGACTTAGTCCAGAGATGTGTAATAGCATTCCTGAACAGCTTGTTAAGTGATTATCTACAGTAAACAACTTGGGAATGTGTTTTTGTTTTGTTATTCACAGGATGAGGTGTCCCTGTCTAAGTTAGCATATATTTCCCAGAAGACAGTTAAAAACTAACCACATTGTTGCCAGGCTTGAAGTCAAATTTGCAGAAACATAGGTGTGAAGGCAAATGGTAAGGATGACACAAAGTCAGCAGGCAGGTTAAATGAATAAGAAAAAGAAATTCAGATGGAACATAATATGGGAAAAAGTGACTTTCCTCAGTTTGACCGGAAGAAAACCTGAGTTTGCTAGAAATGGAGGTTTTGATGTATGACCTTGCTTATCTCAGTGAGTATGCATTTGGTAGCATCTGCAACAGATTTTAAGAATGTGCCAGCATTTTGCAGAAGTTAGCTGGAAATAGTGATTTTGCTGTTCTAACTTGTTTATGTCACCAAGGTGTGTGCTTTAATTACAGCTAAACAGAGCGTACGAACTTAAGAACAATTTAAATGGAGAAAGCTGCAGCACAGAGGAATTTCAAAGACCTTGTGCATGAATCAGAGAAGGTGGCACCCAAGCTCAGTTGGGTAATAGAGAAGGCAATAGAATGTTGGCGTTTATTTCAAAGGAAATGGAGTACAATAATCAGGAAACCTTCCTGAATCTCTACGAGGCATTTATCAGATCACTCATTAAATACTATGAACAGTTTTGATTTCCTTACCTAAAGTAGGATAAACTGGTTTTTGAGGTGGTCCAGAGAACCTTCACTTGGTTGATCCCAGGAATGGAGGGATTTTCCAGTCGGGGGAGGTTGAATAGGTTGGACTTGTACTCACTGGAGATTGAAAAAATGAGAGGTCACATTATTGAAGCACTTAAGATTTTTAAGGGGCTTGACAAGGGAGATATGGAGGGCTTGCTTCACCTTATGGGGGAGTTTCAGACCACAAGGCATAATCTCAATGTAAGAAATTAGCCATTTAAGACAGAGATGCGGAAGAATTTCTTCTCTCAAAGAGTAATGAATCTATGGAATTCATTATTGCAAACAGCTGTCAAAACTGGGTCACTAAGAATACGCAAGGCAGAGAAAGACAGATTTTAAATCTGTAAGGGAATTGAAGGCTATGGGAAAAATCAGGAAAATTAGTAGAGGGTGATCAGATGAACCATGATCACATTGAATGACAGGGCTGGTTAGATGGTCTGGGACTTCTGTTCCTATACCTTACGGTCTTTCTTATGGGTCAGACCAGGTGATGACATCAGATTTGCTTCCCGAATGATGTTAGTGAGCTGGATAGATTTCCATGACAATCGACAGTAGCTACATGATCGTCATTAGGTAACTTTTTATTCCAAATTTTATTCAATACAAGCTTCACCACCTGCAGTGGTGGAGATTCAAAACCATGCACCCAAAACACTAACCCAGAGTTCTGGATTGTTTGCCCATTATCACCACACTTGCTCACTGAGCTGGCTTACTTTCATTCTGACATTTCGTCACCATGCTAGGTGACATTATCAGTATGGCCTCTGATGAAGTGATGCCATTCTACTCCATTTGGAATTTATACTGTCTTGTCTGTTATCGTGAGTAGTGTCATTTCCAGTTTTGGTCTGTCGGGGCTTGTATTGGGGTCCAGTTCTGTATTTTTGTTGATTGTATGATGGGTGGAGAACCATGTCTCTAGGAATTCTCGTTAGTGTCTGTGTTTGTCTTGGGCTGCTATGGTTACCTTGTCCCAGTTAAACTGATGGCCTTCATTGTCTGAGTGTACTGATATTCAGGAATGTTTATCGTGCTGTTTTGCTGTTAACTGATGTTCAAGTATTCTGATGGCTAGTTTCCTTCCTGTCCATCTGATGTAATGTTTGTGGCAGCTGTTATTATCAAGAGGAACTGAGCACTATGAATCATGGTAGTACTACTAGGAATCTACCAGGTAGTAATATTAGGAATAAGATAACCATGTGTGGGGCTGGATGAACACAGCAGACCAAGCAGCATCTTAGGAGCACAAAAGCTGATGTTTTGGGCCTAGCATCAGGGGTCTAGGCCCGAAACGTCAGCTTTTGTGCTCCTAAGATGCTGCTTGGCCTGCTGTGTTCATCCAGCCCCATACTTTGTTATCTTGGATTCTCCAGCATCTGCAGTTCCCATTATCTCTGATCACAGTTATACTAGGAATCATGGTAGTACACGAGCCTACAGCCACTGTACAACAAACACTCACAAGGATTAAAGACTCCATTCGCACAACATGCAGAACCAACATGATTTACAAATTACCATGCAGCAAACAGATCTAACATTGCTTGTTTTTATTTTCTTTTCCAAATGCAGAAATAACTAAAATGCAATTGAAGATATAAATTGTTACCCATATTCTTATAATACTCTGCTTATATTATCACCTGAATGTTTCATCTCATCAACTAAAAAAGATATTTTTTTAAGGACATTCTTTAATTTCTTAGGATAAGCATTTTTCCTTTTTGCAATTGGTGCCTTGTGTCAATCCAGTTTAGTTAGGAATTTATTTTCTTTAACCAGTATTTTCCTCACCATTAGCAAGGTAAATTCTCAACCTTTTGTTTGTGATACCCTTTGTTGAATAAATAATGTCACAAAAAAGAGCCATTACATGATGCAATTCTTTATCTCAGATTTCAGTTTTATGTAAGAGTTCATTCAGAATATTAGACAAGTACACATTCCATTCCATATCTACTGCTTCTTTAAGTGCCAGTGTTTTATCAACTAAGCTGATTTTAACTGCCCTATTTATTTTCTTGACTTTCTGGGTCAGCGTGTTAAACAATATTCTTTCCCACAAAGAAGATAAGAAATTGTGCCATACTAGTACAGCCATCTGGATGACTGGCATGTGAATTCTCACGAAACATGTATAGCTTCATAGCTTCTTGATCACCCAAGATTGTAAATTTGAGTACACATTTCTCTAAATTTAATATCTGTAATGCTGTATGTTTTCAGAACCTTCAAAACTATGACATAATTTAACATAGTCCTCAGTTCCAATAGGTAACAACTGACATCAGGCCTAGTCTGAGTGCACAACCAGTTCAACTGTCCAATCAATTTCTTACTTGGTCTATTTTCACCTTGTTTATGATATGCTCTTTCTGTGAGGATCCAGTTCTGTACATGGGAAGTGATTTGCATGATCTAAGTAAGATGGTTGGTCCAAGGTCACTTCCAATGGTTCTGTTTGATACCTAATCCAATATTTTTAAAAGCTGTTGAAGCCAAAGTACTAATTCTGAACATCTGTTTCAAAGGTTTTATCTTATACCAATGCTCAAATTCTGTGGAACCACTCCACCAAATATCTATCAACTTGCATCATAAAGATGCCAACTAGCTTCTCCTTGGTTGTACCAGTAAACCTTTACCAAAAATAATTTTAGCTGAATACATTCTTCATTCAAATCTGACAGATTTACCTGTGAAATATCACACTGATGCAATATTTACTCACAAACACATCTTTTCATTTTCTAACACATCCTTTATATATGTCCAGCTTCTGTAGACGATTTCAAAAAGAGTTCCCTTTCTTTCTCTTGGAAAATTGTCGCTTTTAAAGCAAGTAATTTACATCCCAGAAATACGTCGTTAACAAAACTACGCAATCTTTAGCTCACTTTTCCTGCTGTTGGGGAATCATTGAGATACACAGCATGGAAACAGATCCTCCACTCCAACCAGATATCTTAAAAATGATCTAGCCCCATTTGCCAGCATTTGGCCCATATCCCAATAAACCCTTCCGGTTAATGTACCCATCTAAATCCTTTTAAATGTTGGACTTGTACCCACCTCTATCACCTCCTCCGGAAACTCGTTCCACATGTGCACCACCTTCTGTGCCAAAAAGTTACATCTCACGTCCTTTTTAAATCTTTCCCCTCTCACCTTAAACCTATGTCCTCTTATTTTGGACTCCCATGCCCTGAGGAAAAGACCTTGGCTATTCACACTATCCTCGCTCCTCATGATTTTATAAACCTCTGTCAGGCCACCCTTCAGCCTCCGATGTTCTAGGGAAAAAAAAACTCTGGCCTGTACTGCTTCTCCCTAAAGCTCAAATCCTCCAATCCTGACCACATCCCAGCAAATCTTTCTGAACCCTTTCAAGTTTAACATGTTATGGAGAGAGGCAAGAGAGGAGATTGTTGGTTCCTTGACCAAAATCTAGACGCTGGAGAGGTCCTGGAGGCCTGGCAAGTAGCCAATGTGTTTCCTCTGTTCAAGAAAGGAAATAGGGATAATTCAGGAAACTACAGACCGGTGAGTCTCTCATCAGTGGTTGGGAAGCTAATGGAGAGAATTCTTAGTGATAGGATTGACTCACATTTGAAAAAGCATGGTGTAACTAGGGACAGTCAGCATGGCTTTGTGCAGGTCAAGTCATGTCTTACTAACTTGATTGAATTTTTCGGGGAGGTGGCGAATGTGATTGATGAGGGGAGAACAGAGGATGTTGTCGACATGGATTTTAGTAAGGCTTTTGACAAGGTCCTTCATAGGCTCATCTAGAAGATTAAGATGCATGAGATCCCTGGTGACTTGGCTAATAGGATTCAGAATTGGTTTGCCCATAGAAGACAGAGGTTGGTAGTAGAAAGATGTTTTTCTGGCAGGAAGTCCATGTCTAATGGATTTCCACAGGGATCTGTACTGGGGCTTTTGCTGTTTGTAACATATACAAAGAACTTGGATAAAAATGTAGATGGCTGGGCTAGCAAGTTTGCAGATGATACAAAGATTGGTGGAATTGTGGATAGTGTACAATGTTGTCAAAGGATACAGTGGGATCTCGATCAGTTTCAGACATGGGTGAAGAAATGGCAGATGGAGTTTAATTCAGGTAAGTGTGAGGTGCTATGCTTTGAGAGATCAAATGTTAAGGACAAGTATATAGATAATAGCAGGACCCTGAATAGAATTAATGCACAAAGGGATATTGGGGTTTAATTCCATAGCTCCCTGAAAATGACCACATAAGTCGACGTGGCATTAAAGAAGGCATATGGTGTGATTGCCTTCATTGTTTGGGGAAGTGAGTATCAGACTCAGGAAGATATGTTGTAAATTTATAAGATTTTTGACGGATGTGAAGGCTTTGGAGAGGGTGCAGAAGAGGCTTACCAGGATGCTGCCTGGATTAGAGGGTTTGAGCAATAATGAGAAGCTAGAAAAACTCAGTTTGTTTTCTGCAGAGTCATGGTGGCTGATGGGAGATTTGATAGAAATCTATAAAATTCAGAGATGAAATTCACTCAGAGTTGAAATATCTAATACTAGATGATATGCATTAAAGATGAGAAAGGGAAAGTTCAATGGAGATGTAAGGGACAAGTACGGGACAAGTCTTGATACAGAAAGTGGTAGGAGCCTGGAGTGAACTTCCAGAGGTGGTGGTGGGAGCAGATGCGATAGAGGCATCCAAGGGACTTTTAGGTAAGCACGTGAATAAGCAAGGAATGTAGAGATATGGGCCACGAGCAGGTAAGAGGGATTCAGTTTAATTTGGCATCATTTTCAGCACAACATCCTGGGCTGAAGGGTATGTTCCTGTGCTATACTGTTTTATGTTGTATGTGATGTCTTTCCTATGGCAGGGAGACCAGAATTGAATGCAGTATTCCAACAGTGGCCACATGTGCAGCCACAACTTGACATCTCAGCTGCTATGCTCAATGCACTGACCAATGAAGGCAAGCATACCAAATGCCTCCTTCATCACCCTGTCTACCTATGGCTCCACTTTAAAGTACCTATGCACCTGCTCCCCTAGGTCACTTTGTATGGTGATGCTCCTCAAGGCCCTCTCATGTTGTTCTGCGCTCCTAATTTAAGATAGCTGATCCTTTGATTGAGTTCCTTTCCCTTCCTTTTCCTGGGACTGTATTTGCTTCCAGGTGCACCTTCAGAACTTGCAGCCTTCTGCACCTTTAGGTCTCTTCACAATTCGTGAATCTTGCTTCTGTCCCTCGTCTTGCACATTTAGCAATGTTTATATTTGCACTTTCCCTTTCACAGGACATTTTGACATTGCTCAACCCTTCATAACAACATTCCCTGGATAAAAATGCACTTCCAATGACCTTGCATGATGCTGTAAAGTTTGTCAAGCTTCTTCTGAAACTTCAGCCTTCATGAATGTTCTTCTCCCTGTAAGCAGAACATTTGAGTAATCGGAAAAAAATGGATCTCGCTGTTGTCTCTTTGCGAGCATGGGGGCAATCAGCAAATTTTTTTTTGGATTTCTCCAAAAATAAATGAAGTTACTATAACCATCATCTATTTCCACTGAGTTTGTTTTTATTTGCATGAACTACCTCTACCAAGGCAGATATTAGTTTTAGAACTTTGTTGAACCACTAAGATTTTATAAAGCATTTCATCTCTTGTATGATGTTTCACATACTCCGTTACTAAGGAGTTTTGCATTGCTGTATTCATTTGCACAATGTTTATATTTTCACACACTTTTTTATTTTAATTGTTTAGGTGTTAGAAAGGATTCTGAGGGATAGGATTTATGACCGTCCGGAAGAGCATGGCTTAATTAAATGCAGTCAACACGGCTTTGTGAGGGGCAGGTCATGCCTTACAAACCTTATCGAGTTCTTTGAGGATGTGACTAGAAAAGTTGATGAGGGTCGAGCTGTGGATGTGGCGTATATGACTTCAGCAAGGCATTTGATAAGGTTCCCCATGGTAGGCTCATTCAGAATGTCAGGAGGAATGGGATACAGGGGAACTTAGCTGTCTGGATACAGAATTGGCTGGCCAACAGAAGACAGCGAGTGGTAGTAGAAGGAAAATATTCTGCCTGGAAGTCAGTGGTGAGTGGTGTTCCACAGGGATCTGTCCTTGGGCCTCTACTGTTTGTAATTTTTATTAATGACTTGGATGAGGGGATTGAAGGATGGGTCAGGAAGTTTGCAGACAACACGAAGGTTGGAGGTGTCGTTGACAGTATAGAGGGCTGTTGTAGGCTGCAGCAGGACATTGACAGGATGCAGAGATGGGCTGAGAGGTGGCAGGTGGAGTTCAACCTGGATAAATGCGAGGTGATGCATTTTGGAAGGTCGAATTTGAAAGCTGAGTACAGGATTACGGATAGGATTCTTGGCAGTGTGGAGGAACAGAGGGGTCTTGGTGTGCAGATACATAGACCCCTTAAAATGGCCACCTAAGTGGACAGGGTTGTTAAGAAAGTATATGGTGTTTTGGCTTTCATTAACAGGGGTATTGAGTTTAAGAGTTGTGAGATCTTGTTGCAGCTCTATAAAACTTTAGTTACACCGCACATGGAATACTGCGTCCAGTTCTGGTCACCCTATTATAGGAAAGATGTGGATGCTTTGGAGAGGGTTCAGAGGAGGTTTACCAGGATGCTGCCTGGACTGGAGGGCTTATCTTATGAAGAGAGGTTGACTGAGCTCCGACTTTTTTCATTGGAGAAAAGGAGGAGGAGAGGGCACCTAATTGAGGTACACAAGATAATGAGAGGCATAGATAGAGTTGATAGCCAGAGACTATTTCCCAGGGCAGAAAAGGCTAACACGAAGGGTCATAGTTTTAAGCTGGTTGGAGGAAAGTATAGGGGGGATGTCAGAGGCGGGTTCTTTACACAGAGAGTTGTGAGAGCATGGAATGCGTTGCCAGCAGCAGTTGTGGAAGCAAGGTCATTGGGGACATTTAAGAGACTGCTGGACATACATATGGTCACAGAAATTTGAGGGTGCATACATGAGGATCAATGGTCGGCACAACATCGTGGGCTGAAGGGCTTGTTCTGTGCTGTACTGTTCTATGTTCTGTGTTCTATGTTCTAATTGTTAACAAATTCTCTACAACTGCCCTCTGCCAAATCCTTTGTTGTTAATTTGGAATTTAAATCATGCCCCTCCTTCAGACCTTATCAGTTTCCCCATTATCTCCTCCACAATCACTTTGTTTTTCTTTATTGTGTAGTTTATTTTCCCTTCTCTACTACCTTCAAGTCCCTTTGCTCTAACTTCATTTAAATTCTCTTGCTAATAGGAGACTCAATACAAGCCATTATGACATCCTTCTTTTATTTTAAGTACATCACATTTACCACTGAAATCCTCCACAAGTTTAATGTACTTACTATTCTTTATGCTACTGCCTTTTAGTAGGATTTTTAAACTGTGAGAAGGTAGATAGGCAAACTACCAATATAGTTTTAAAACAATTAGTTTTTATTCTCTTAAGCTCTAATCCCCTGATGCCATTAACATTTCTTTAATGTTTTGACCAGACCAGTTAGCTCGCATTAAAAGGGATACAATAATGTCTACATTATGTAAATTGTAAATCCACTGACTTCCCAGAAACAATTGCATTTTTGTCTTGCACATCACATCCATTTGAGTCTTTTTCATAGACAGTCAGTTCACTACTACTGAGCCCAAAGCAGATAGAAGCCTCAAACATCTTAGCTTTGCTGTGGTCCTTTTATTTACAGAATCTAGGTAACATTTTAACGAACCCACTGCAAACACCGTGGACACGCATCCAGTGTTCCACACGTGCAATTGAACGGCTCGTGACTAGAACATTCATTACTGGGCTAAAGATTCTTCTGATCACGCCCTTCTTTCCAACTGATTATTTCCACCCTCTTTTTGGACTTTCTGAGTTGTACATAATTTTTAAAATTGTTGTTATTCCCTTTGGAACACCCATTGCACAATATTCAGATTCGTAACTAAAACAGCTGATTGCCTGGGCATTCCCGGGATTCATTTTTCCATTGCAGTTCTCCTTTCTTCCTGTCATCTGCTGTAAGTGCCAAATCCATCACCAATCACCCTCCTTAAAACTATAATCCCTCTTACATATTAATATTTGCTACTTATATCTGGACAGTCTTGAAATGCCACAACCATTTGAATCTTGCAATATTTTCGGTTACTACTAAATGTCCCATTTGTGCCATGAAAGTTGCTGAAAACAAATGATTTTTGTGGATCTTTTATAAGTTTCTATAATCTATTCCAAAAGCATGTTTTGTTCTGGGAATCCGGATACAAGGGGCCTTTGATTTATTAATATCAGCCTCATAAACACTTGTTCTTGTGAATGTGATCCCATACAAGTTTTAATTTTAAAAATCTGACATAGGAACATTTCCTGACCTTACAAATTACTATTTTTTATTGTTCGGTTATATGTTCCAACTTGCGTAAAAATTCAACTTGCGAAAAGCCTGGAGAATGGAGCCTGTACAAAATCTGTACAATCTGTGGATTGTCCATAATGCATCCAGTCTGTTAACTTCCATTTATATTCTTCCACACAATAACTGGCCAGTTTTCTAAATATCTCAAGATCTGACCACACTTCATATGCATTTATTAAATCCTGTTGTTTATAAGTTTATCCATAAACATTAATAGTTATGCAAGCCTTCCTAAGGCTGTACTGTTCAAAATCAAAGTATAATAGAAGTCCTCAAAGATGAGTTTTGACATGTTATGAATTCACAAAATAAATTCTTATATCTCTCAAAGGAAGGACATATTTTAAAAATTTTCAGCATACTAGTTAAAAATACAAATTTTCCCATTAAAACAATCCATCAATTGAACCGTTTCACTTTTTGGTGTCAACATTCACAATATAACAGACTTCCATTGCAGTTATGTTCAATATTTTTGAAAATCACCGTTTATACTGAGTAGTTCAGTTCAGTTCTGGGCACCACACTCTTGGATGTAAGGCAAACTTTGGCACGGATGCAAAAGAGTGTTACTCCATTAATACATTGATTTATATGGAGAGACTGGAACTTTAAGTTGAGGGGTGAAAGATATAGGATAGATGTCAGAGGTAGTTTCTTTACTCAGAGAGTAGTAAGGGAATGGAACGCTTTGCCTGCAACGGTAGTAGATTCGCCAACTTTAGGTACATTTAAGTCGTCATTGGATTAGCATATGGATGTACATGGAATAGTGTAGACTAGATGGGTTTGAGATCGGTATGACAGGTCGGCACAACATTGAGGGCCGAAGGGCCTGTACTGTGCTGTAATGATCTATTTCTATTTCTATCTCTATTTCTATCAGAATTGTACATCTTAGAATAGGAAAGGTTAATGGATGGCTTAGTACAGCTGTTAGAATTCATGTTATGCTCTATTGAGTAAATTAAACTAAACTGGTTCTAGTGGTGGAAGGGTCCCAAGCTGGAAGAGATATTTTTAAGACAATTTAAAAAAGAACCAGTCTTGATATAAGGATTGTTTTACAATCTAAGCTGTGAACTGGAACGTACTTTCTGATATAGCGCTAGAAGCAGATTCGGGAGTAAATTTTGAAAGGTAATTAAGCAATATTTGGTAGTGTATAACATTGGAGAAAGGATGAGGGGTTAGGACTGATTGATAGTTAAAATAGCCAGCACAGGTGCTGTATTTTAAATGGCCTCTTCTGAATCATTCTATGATTCTATAACACCAGCTTCCATGAATTTACAGCATTTCAAAATGTTTTCCAGCCAATTTAGGAAATTTGAAATAGGCATAATGTTCTTTTGCATAAACTTAGTGCCAATTCTCATCCATATAAGTCTCACAGACAGCATTGAAATGCCACCAGATATTACTATTTTAGCATCAATGGCTCAAAGATAAAAATTGGCAATGAATGGATAATTCAATGGATGCTTTCAATTTACCTGTCAAATTGTTGTATTCACTGAAGAGAAAGCCTCCATAGTCTGAGAAGGCTATAGATTGCATTCCATCAGGAGAGAGACAACTGGGAATGAGGTTAACCTGAAGGTCACCATGCTTCAGGCGAGGATGAAAGATAGGGCATTCAGGGTGAACACAGATAATACAGAAATTGAACCTGGACCATTGATGTCACCCTGCTTAACAAATGAACGATCCAGCCAACAGAGCTAACTGGCCCAAAAACTGTTCCTAGAAGCAATGGCATTATAAATTAGAAAGTGGGAAAGTCCAACAGAAGTGACAAAATCCCATTAAACCTGAGGAGACACCTATAACAGTTCCATATTTGTAGCATGTTGCAGATTTTTCTTTTGCCTTTGCATCTCCTACTGCAAACCTCACTGGGGGGCGGTATTTATGTATTGGAAATTCAAACACTCCAATAATCATACACCAACAATTAAAATTAATTGTTGCACATACTAAAGCAGGATGTGGTGAGGTTTCTGATGTGTCCTGTCAGCAGCCACGGGCAGTCTTGGGGAACAAAGTTGGGAAATCACCTCATTTCTCAGCCTGGGAGTATTCAGAAGCTATAATTACCTCGGTTTCAGCAGTGCTTTAAAATATCTATGTGAAGATGCTTTTTGATTAGGTCATAATTTTATTTTGCCTGCAATGTCTTTTAACTTATTAGGAAATCAGCAAGGTGAACTTCCACAAAAAAGGAACATCCGTGATTCATTCTGTATAGATGAGAGTCAGTGAACCATCAAGAAATGAAAGGAAGAGAAAGCAATCATGCATTTGTTAGCAATGTATGGATGGGAATGAAAAGCTCCAAATCCATCTTGACATCTATTTCTACAGGTGTTTAGAATATTCATTTCAAACACATCACAGTCTGAATAATATATGAGCACATAAAATGAAAGCTAAAGTCTTGTTTGGTGGTTTTATAGCTGTATTTTTTCTTTTGAAGCAGCCATGTAGAATAAAGAACTCAAGTTGAGAAATAAAATGGGAATTAACCCCTTCACTTTAAACAAACTAGCTAAAATGTCCTAAAGTATTTAAACAAGATACAAGAACAAAATGGACAGCAAGACAGAACAGGGATTATTGAATGACCAAACATCCTAGGAATGGAATTGGGAGTGGGGACAGGAGGGGAGAAATTCATACTGCCGGATCTGTATATTCTTTCAGTTTTTGTCTCTAGATTTGAATTACTCTACTATTGCCAATTGCTCCTTCAGCTGCAAAGTCCTTAAACTCTGAGCTTCCTTTCTAAAACTGCTCTACCTCTCCGTCTCTCTCTCTCTCTGCTATTAAAACACTCCTGAAAGAGTCTGCCAGGGCTTTTGTTCCTCTGATCTACTATCTCCTTTTGTAACTTGGTGTCATTTTTTGTTTCATAATGATTGTGTGAAGCACCTTTGAACATTTCACAATGTAAAGACATGATATAAATGCAAATTGTTGTTATTGTTCCAGCTGGTCTTAATGATAAGACAGAGAGACATACAAAAAAGGTTTAAACATATTTTCAACTTTAAGGTGTTCCAACCCTTGGAGCCAATGTAGATTGGAAAGGATTGTGGTATTGAACAAGTCCAGATTAGATGTAACTAATAGAATGTTTGATGGAGTGAAGCTTATAGGGACATAGGATTGAAGGTTAGACAAACAAACACAGGAATAATCAAGTTCATAAATGACAAATATGCTGATGAATAATTTTGATTATATACGTGTTTTAGAGGTACAAGCAAGAAACAATGCATAGATAAAAGTAACCATGATATGGAGGTGTAGGTGTTGGAGTAGGGTGGAAAAAGTCAGAAATCACTTGATACCAAGTTGTAATCCAACAGGTTTATTTGAAACCACAAGCTTTCTGAGCATAGATGATGAAGGGGCTATGCTTCAAATAAACCTGTTGGACTATAACCTAGTGGCATGTGACTTCTGACTGGATAAATATAGTCAAGCTTTGTAATGCAGAAGGTATGTGACTGAAAGCACAGCTTGGGGTTTAACAGAATATTAAAATCGTAAGAAATCTGGACGAGCCTGAGATGGTGACAGGGTGTTGGAGGGATGTATAGGGAATTAAAATAGTAACAAGCTGCAGGTGACTTGTTCTTTCTCTGTTATTACTGGCCACATGTTAAATATTGTTTTTCAGTTTAAGACTGTACATAAAATCAAAACCTTGACCATGAAAATTTGAGAATATGGAGCCTGTGGTAGCTAAAAATAGATTTTCTTTCTCTTAACATTCTCGCTTCTGTAATGACACCTTTCTGTTCTCTAGTCTTTTTACTTATGGTCCATTTTTTCTCACCAAGTTTAAAAAAAATAATTTTGGTTTCTGCTGAAATCTGAGGGAAATATTTCTTCAATGATTCAGAATGCAGTGCAAATGTTGGTTCGGAAGTATACGTTTGTAATAGTGCTAACAAATGCCAATGCAATAACCATCAAATATTTTAGCTACTACCGTCAATATAGTGCAAATGTTGTGTGAAGCCCTCCTGTGTATATCTGCATGAATTGGACGAGATTGGCCATTCATTTCTTCTGTTTCACAAGATGGGCTCCACAGAAATGTGACGTGGCCTGTCCATATTATGTAGATAATGGAAGGATTTTCCTGTATAGTTGAAGGGTTTGTCACACCATGAATATTTCATGCTGCTGAATCCTTCTAAGCTGCCTCGTGAGATAATATACTTTGCTGAATATGCTCTTAGCAGGAAAATGATATCTACCATGGATGCAAAAAGCAATGTGTTCACTTCTTTTACATATATCATTTATGGGCTGGAATTGCACTTTAAGGCATTCT
Organism: Stegostoma tigrinum; assembly: GCF_030684315.1. Lineage (NCBI taxonomy): Eukaryota > Metazoa > Chordata > Chondrichthyes > Orectolobiformes > Stegostomatidae > Stegostoma > Stegostoma tigrinum. The sequence goes on along the minus strand of NC_081368.1, from coordinate 56,081,049 downwards.
TGCCCATCCCTTCTTATTGGAGTCATAGAGTCACACAAAACAAAAACAGTCCTTTCAGCCCATTTCTCTATGCTGACTAACAAACACCAAACTACACTGATCCCAAATACCTGCATTTGGTCCATAGCTTACTGTGCCCTGATGTTTTAAGTACTCATCAAATACCATTTCAATATTGTGAAAGTATCTGCCTCCAACACCCTGTCAGGCAACACGTTCCATATAACTGTCACCATTTGGGTGAAAAAGCTCTTCCTCAAATTTTCCACTAAACCAATTCATCTTAGAGATGATCCTGGGGTTTGGAATCATTAGTCTGAGATTCAAATACCCTTGGATCTAGCCAAGTGGCTCACCAACTTTCTTTCTTTCTACCTTTAACTGAATATCTAATCTCTATTACTGACTTTTTGTCTGGTCTGTCAGGTTGAAGTATTGGCTGGAGGATGAAAGGGAGGTTTTGCTGATAGCGCAGGTGGTTAGTTAGTGATTTGAAGAGTATACATCACTGTTATTCATAGAAGTTTGAAAAATACTTTCAGTTAGTAATAAATGGTTATCCCTGTATTATCCCTGAACAAACAGCTGCAACGCTCACATCTATCTGACAATGCAGAAAATCGCCAGGTATGTCCTGTGCAAAAAGAAAGGACAAATACAGCCCAACCAATTATTGACCTATCAATCTACCGTCAATTGCCCGCAAAGAAATGGAAGAGTCATTAACAGAACTATCAAGTTTGTTGAAGAATATCTATTCTCTGCCACTCTCTTTAGGTTATATCAAGACAACTCAGCTCCTGACCGCATTTCAGTCCAGGCCCAAGCATAGACGGAAGAGCTCAGCCCCAGAGTTAGGATGGGAGTGACATCTTTTAATGTCAAGACAGCATTTAGCTGAGTGTGAATTTAAAGAGCTCAAGTTAATAGGAGTTGGTGGTTGACTGTGAGGGTCAGCAGGGAGAGGAGAGGAAACGACCCTCTATACTGATTCAAGTCATATCTAGCATAAACGAAGATAGATTCTGTTGGTTGAGGCCAGAAGCTAGGAATTCTGCAGTACATAGTTTATACTACGCCTACCGTCAACAACAGTCAGCAATGTGTAAGAATACTGTCCTCTTCCCGAGATGAATGCAGCTAAAAGATCATACAAGAAGTTTGATATCATCCAGGACCACACAGTCTGCTTAACTGGCATCCCATTTACCATCTTGAAAACACACTTCTTTCACCAGAGAACATAGAACATAGAACATAGAACATTACAGCACAGTACAGGCCCTTCAGCCCTCGTTGTTGTGCTGACCTGTCATACCGATCTCAAACCCATCTAACCTACACTATTCCATGTACGTCCATATGCTTATCCAATGACGCCTTAAATGCACCCAAAGTTGGCGAATCTATTACCGTTGCAGGCAAAGCGTTCCATTCCCTTACTACTCGCTGAGTGAAGAAACTACCTCTGACATCTGTCCTATATCTTTCGCTCCTCAATTTAAAGCTATGCCCCCTCATGCTCGCCGTCACCATCCTAGGAAAAAGGCTCTCCCTATCCACTCAATCTAACCCTCTGATTATTTTATATGTTTCAATTAAGTCACCTCTCAACCTTCTTCTCTCTAATGAAAACAGCGTCAAGTCCTTCAGCCTTTCCTCGTAAGACCTTCCCTCCATACCAGGCAACATCCTAGTAAATCTCCTCTGCACCCTTTCCAAAGCTTCCACATCCTTCCTATAATGCGGTGACCAGAACTGTACACAATACTCCAAGTGCGGCCGCACCAGAGTTTTGTACAGCTTCACCATAACCTCTTGGTTCCGGAACTCGATCCCTCTATTAATAAAAGCTAAAACACTGTATGCCTTTTTAACAGCCCTGTCAACCTGGGTGGCAACTTTCAAGGATCTGTGTACATGGACACCGAGATCTCTCTGCTCATCTACACTACTAAGAATCTTACCATTAGCCCTGTACTTTGCCTTCTGCTTACTCCTACCAAAGTGCATCACCTCACACTTGTCTGCATTAAACTCCACTTGCCACCTCTCAGCCCAGCTCTGCAGCTTATCTATGTCTCTCTGCAACCTATAGCATCCTTCATCACTATCCACAACACCACTGACCTTAGTGTCATCTGCAAATTTACTAACCCATCCTTCTATGCCCTCATCCAGGTCATTTATAAAAATGACAAACAGCAGTGGACCCAACACCGACCCTTGCGGTACACAATTAGTAACTGCCCTCCAGGATGAACATTTCCCATCAACTACCACTCTCTGTCTTCTTTCAGCAAGCCAATTTCCGATCCAAACTGCTATATCTCCCACAATTCCATTCCTCCGCATTTTGTACAATAGCCTATTGTGGGGAACCTTATCGAAAGCCTTGCTGAAATCCATATACACCACATCAACCGGTTTACTCTCATCTACCTGTTTGTTCACATTCTCAAAGAACTCAATAAGGTTTGTGAGGCATGACCTTCCCTTCACAAAACTGTGCTGACTATCCCGAATCAATTTATTCTTTTCTAGATGATTATAAACCCTATCCCTTATAACCTTTTCCAACACTTTACCAACAACTGAGGTAAGGCTCACTGGTCTATAAACAACTGAGGAAGGCTCACTGGTCTATAAACATCTGAGGTAAGGCTCACCATGGCAGCAACATGATGCACTGCAGTAAGTTACTCCTCCAGCAGTGCCTTCCAAACCTGGGAGTTCTAACACCTAGAATGACAAGGTCAATAGATGCATGGGAACCTGCAAGTTTATTCCAAGCCAAACACCACCCTAAAACACCTTGAAATTGTGTCACTGACCTTTCATTGCCACAGGGCCAAAATACTGAAACTGTCTTCCTAAGAGCACTGTGGGCATTTCCACATTGCATGGACTGCAACAGTTCCAGACGGCAGCTTATAACCAGTTTCTCTGATCAGCAATGGACAATTAATGTTCTTAGATAGGGACATGCCTCGAAGAAATGAACAATTTTAGAAAGGGTCAGCCAGCTGCTTCATTCATTTTAATTAAAATGTATATCTGTTGGAAAGAGGATACCTCCATTTTGGGACTCTGATACCTTCACTTATCTCGCAGAGAATCTTGCTGGGGTTTCCAGCTTGGAGGACTTCCTATCCCTCCACCTATGAGAGCCTACTCAAGCTTTACTGGACGGTGAGTGCACTTTCAATCCATTGATTGGTTAATGTGATAAAAATGACAGCAGAACAATTCTTTCCCAATTGGTGGACTTTTGCCCCTCATTTTAGCCTCCCAGTCAAGACCTGAGGCTCACAGGCAATAATCCTGCCCAAACCTATTTCGAATCATGTTTTAAAAATCTAGTTAATTCTGCCTAATGCAAGGAAATTTCCATTATCCTGCTGAGAGCCTAATTTGTCCTTGAAGAGCCTATTCCCTTTGGCAGCTATTCTGCTTTGTCAGTAAATTCTATTGGCCTCTGTCAGGTTCTAAGTGTTTGCAGATCTCTCTTGCTACTGATGGAAAAACATCAACAACAGGTCATATTGTGCAGAATTTGCTCAGTTCCTTCATGCGGCACCAATAGCACATCCATGCTTCATAAAGCACTTAGAATTTATTGTATTATAACACCATTTTCTCTCTCAATGTATTGACAAGAGTGCCCAGATTGTGATCATGGCCTCTATGACGCTCAAGCTGTAGACATATGAAAAAAATTCTTTTCAGAAATGTGTGACCTGAAGGTTAATAATTATGCTACTTGAGTAATCCATTTAATGCATTAAGTAAAGTCTTTTTAAATTAAACTCACTTCTGATAGATGGATATTGTAATTTAGCAGCAGTCCAAAGCACAACATAGTTGACTAAGTTCGCAGGATAATATAATTTATATTTCATAAGACAAGTCAATACTCAGTTACTTGCTGCAAGGAAATAATTATTATGAAGAAATAAAGTAGGCTTTAGAACTTTGAAGATTTAAATCTAATTAGTGCTGAAGCACTTTCTGTATTGTGCAGAATCTTCTTAAGATGTCAGGGGTCCTGCAGGTTGGTGGACAGCTGGCAAGAGACCTGTACTGCCTTTCCAGTGACTCCCTCCAAACCACTCATGAATCAGTAGTGTTAAAGTTACCGACATGGAATCAAGATCCTGGGGGTAAAAAAATACCCACCCAACAAAAGTCGCCAATCAAGTGGAGGGGGCCAGCCCTTCAATTCAGAAGTACCACAGAAGCGGTTGTGGTTCCTGCCATAAGAGCAATGCCAAATCCAGAACAGTGGATAACCCAGGAGAAAAGCAAGTGATAAAAACAGAATTTGCTGGAAAAGTTCAGCAGGTCTGGCAGCATCTGTGAAGAAGCAAAAACATCAGAGTCAACGTTTTGATCTAGCAGCTCTTTCTCAGATCTGAGCTAACTCTGATTTTTCTTTTCCTTCACAGATGCTGCCAGACCTGATGAGCTTTTCCAGCAACTTTTGTTTTTGCTCCTGACTTATAGCATCTGCAGTTCTTTTAGTTTTTATAAAGGTCGGTGATGTGGGTCTGTTCAGGGGGTGCCTTGGGTCAGGGTCCTAGGGAGAGGTTGTGGGGAGATTTGGAACTAAGGGCATGGGGATGGTTGCCAGTGGGCAGACCTCTGCCCGACGACCAGTTCCTTGCTCAGATGCTAGTCAGGAGCTTTGCTGTCAGGAGCTATCCCTCAACACCCAAACCCAATTCCCTTGCTCTCCCAAGCCAAGGTTACAGTTTGACTTGTTGCATGCAGTGCTTTGTGACAGGCCTTCTTAAATTGGGTCAATGCCAGTAACAATAGACTGTGGCCCTTAACTGACCACTTAAGGGCTTCACTTTGCAGAAGGGCAGACAGGTCCACCATGTGCCTTCCCAGTCAGACGTTACTTCCAGTGGAGGTAGGGCAACAGTGTAGGTTAGGCTCACCATCCTGTCTAATTAATTATCCTTCCCAACTCTAGGCTCATCACCTTTACAAATGGATGGCTCAGCTCAGTGTCTCTTCGTTTTGACATTGTGATCCAACAGCAATCAAAAAGTGATATCTAAGATACATGTAAGTAGGGTATGGAATACAGTGTGTCTCTTTCCAAGCGAAACATCCCTCTTGGCCTGTAAATACACCCTTGTGCACAAATTCATTCACACTGTAAAGACCAATAACTTATTAAGCTCGCAGGAAATCTCAGCAATTTGCATCATTACAGCTATTAGCAATTTCAGTCAATAGGCTGATTTTTCACCTCAGAAGAAAATCATCAAATTGACATTAATGCAGCCACTAGCAATTGAAATGAACAAACTATTTTGACTAAGGATCAGAAGAGACTTTCAGTTTTTTGATCAGAACCAAATTCTTTCTTAACTTCAATTAAAATAAAAATGAAATTATTTATATCTACACGTTAAAGCAAATGAGACGGAAGCAGCTTTTATTTCAAACCTTGATGCTCAATGTGCTGCCATGCTGAGTGTTTAAACATTCAGTCAGTATCCTTTTGAGGAGCTTGCTTTCTTCATTGAAGTTCATAGTTCCTGATCGAAGAGCTCATTCCTGGAGAGCACAGATCAATTGGATCATAACGGTTAGCTCTTTGTAGTCCATTGAGGAAAAGTGTGAAGTAAAAGATTTTCCCAGTGGCATCTGGTAACAGTTCTGATATTTTGAGGTTGTTGCACATTGCCTTACATTTAAAGTGATTCTAAGAAACAAACTGTTAGACTAATTAGACCGTGGTCTTACTTGTTCTCCACTCAACTCTTCTCTATCCTTCCTCATATACTTCAGCAGGATAGTTCTATTTTCCCTTATGCCTCATAAGCTTATCTAGCATCGTAATAAATGTACCAATGTACCTATGTTACTGGTCCCAAGTAACTGAGGTAACAAGTTTGATTTTTCACCACATTTTGGATAAAGAGATTTCTAGAAAATTTCCTGTCCTTCATATCATAGTGATGTGCTTATCTTGAATGCCTTTATATTTTCTTTCTTCACTAAATGAAAACACTCTCCCAGAGTCTACCATAAATTCTTGCACTTTTAAAGACCTTCATTGGGTCCGTTAGGTCACACATCAATCTCCCATCTCCAAGAGAAAAGTGGCCGACCCTATTCAGATTTTCCTGATTGGTATAACCTTTCTTTTCTGGTATTGTCCTTGTAAGTCTCTTTTGCACCCTCTCCAGTGTCTGAAAATCCTTTTATCAATATCACACATCCTGGAAGCTATTTAATTCATGTACAGTGCAATCATCCACTGAGATGAAAAAATCAATACAATTAATCAACTGTTGAAGGGACAGTGGTTTGTTGTATCCTTCAACATAACATAATGTTGACCATTTGCCATGTTTTAACTTTCCTTAGAAGAACTTTTTGATACAAAATGATTTAAAGTGGAATATTGAGGCAGAGAATTGATCTTGAACTCTTCCTGGGCTGTTGAGCTAGTGGTTGTAGCAACACTGCCTTGCTGATTCAAACACCCATTTCCCAGGAAAGATAAACTGCTTAACACTGTCCTCTCTGCAATTGTGATCCCAGCTGATGGTAATATGGGGGGGGAAAAAATCAGATTCCAGAGAGCAGCAGACTCCAGCTATCACACACTGGCATCTATCCTACAATGTAGAGATTGCCTAGGAATGTCCCATACACAACAAGCAGGGCAAATGTCACATGATCAATTACCATTACATCAGTCTACTTTCAACAACAGTCAGGTTACAACAGTCAATTTTCAGATTCAACAGTGCTATTAAGCAGTACCTGCTTAGCAATAACCTGGTCAGTGACACCCTGTTTGGGTTCTGCCAGGGTCATACAATTCCTGATCTCATTATAGCCTTAGTGACAACAAAACTGAATTTCAGAGATGAGGTGTTAGTGATAGCTCTTGACATCAAGGCTGCAGTTGATCAAGTGTGATATCGAGGAGAAAAAACTGGAATCAATGAGCCTCAGAGGGCAATGTCCTTAGCTGGAGTTAAACCTGACACCTAGGAAGATGGTTGTGGTCGTGGTTGTTGGTGGTCAGTCATCTTCGGCTCCAGGACATTTCTGCTAGAGTTTTTCAGGGTCATGATCTATGCCCAACCATCTTCATGACCTTCCCTCCATCATTAGGTCAGGAATGGGGATATTCATCAATGATTTCACAATATTCAGCACCATTCATGATATTTCAGACTCTAAAGCAGTTCACATTCAAATACAACAAGACCTGAACAATATTCGGACTTAGGTTGACAAATGGTAAGTAACACTCATACCACACAAATAACTGGCAATGGCTATTCCCAATGAGAGATAAGTTAATCACCGTGTCTTGACATCCTATGGTATTACCATCACTGAATCTCTCACTATCAGCATCCTGGTCATGACCATTGATCAGATATTCAATTGACTCATCACATAACTACAGCGGTTACAAGACAAGATCAAAGGATAGGAACACTAGCGTGAGTAACTCATCTCCAGACTCACCTGAAGCATATTGACCACCAGAAGGCACAAGCCAGGAGTGTGGTGGAATACACCCCACCTGCTTGGACGAGTGCAGCTCAAACAACACTCAAGAAGCTTGACACTATCCAGGATAAAGAAGCATTTGTTCAACACCCCAACCACCCCTCCCTCACCATTGCTCAGTAGCAGCGGTGTGTGCTATCTGTAAGATGCACAGCAGAAATTCATTAAAGGCCTTCCAGACATTTGACCACCTCCATTTAGAAGGGCAAGGGTAGCACGTAAATGGGAACACCATAGTTTCTCCTCCAACCCACTCATCATCCTGAGGTAGAAATATGTTGCCTTCCTTTCACTGGGTCAAAATTTTGAATGTTCCTCTCTAATGGCATCATGGATCAACCCACAGCAGGTGGGCTGCAGCAGATCAAGAATGCAACTCGCTCAGGGGAAACTAGGCTGGTCAATAAATGCTAGTCAGCCAGAGATGCCTACGTTCCATGACTGAATATAAAAATAGAAAGAAAGCTTGGCTTGATAGACTATAAAGTTTACTTTAGCTGTTTGGTTACTGATGTGGTCAGTCACTAAATGTATGGGAGAAAGCTAAGAGCCCAGAGATGCATCAATATCGAATCATGAGTTGGGTGCTATTTGACCTCTGCTGTGGCTTGCTGTTGCTCTGGCTCCTGTAACTGCCTTTGCCTTCTTAGCAAGGTAACCAATACAACAACCATCTTTCCAGTGGTTGGTTCCATCACATATACTGGCAATGATTTGTGTTGGAAATATAAGTAACGGATTAGACTCTTAGCCCTGATAAGAGTCAGTACTGGAATATCCCAGCTGCAGAGTTTTCTCTATTCAGCAGACACACCACACCTTAACAGTGAGAGCCATGTATCGAGCAATCATGGGATTTTGGAATAGTCACCTACTTTGTAGAGATGCTGCGTAGATGGAGTGACCACAGCAGTATACTGGTATTTCACCTTACGCTCTAAACCCTTTCCATCCCAGCCCCATATCAACCATAAAAGGTATCATTGCATATTATAGTATATATCATACCCAAAGTGTAGGAGAAGACATTAACCGATTTCATTTCTATCACCACATCTGCGAGTCATGCAAGAAAACTACTGTTTGCTACCATTATCTGCCTCTTTTAATGTCATTCATGATAACTTCTATTTAATTGGTTTGTCTACATGCAATTTGCAAGTAATAATGACATGTCACGAATGACATGGCAGTCATTGCTACTGACCAGCATTTGAGCTCCAATTACTTGTGAACTGTATGTATTTCACATGCACGATGACATGATTGCAAGTGAAATGTAGCTGCCTTCTGAAAGTGCATGCTTGTTGCATTTGCATGGCAGGCCTCTGAAAGAGCAAATGCAACAACCATGCGCTTTTAGAAGCCCGGTACAATGGTAACAAACTGGTACAGACTTCGCCTATTACTTCAACTGCTAATGAAGAAGAATGTTTTTCTATCCCACATTATCTTATGCACCTGTATCAGGAGGAGTCTTGTGCTAAGTAGTAGTGTCCCTTCCCCTGAACCAGGAGGCTCTGGTTCAGGTACTGTATGCAGTTCTGGTTGCCCTGATATTATTAAACTGGAAAGAGTGGGAAAAAGATTTACTAGGATGCAACCTAGACTGGAAAGTTTGAGTTATGAGGAGTGGCAGGGGAGGCTGGGAAGTTTTTTTTTCCCCTGGAGTGCAGGAAACTGAAGGGGTGACTTTATGGAGGTCTGTAAAATGATGAGATGCATAGATAAGGTATATATTCAACAGCTTTTCCCATGATCCGGGAGTCTAAAACTAGAGGGTATAGGTTTAAGGTGAGATAGGAGAGATGCAAAAAGGTCCTATATTTTCACATAGAGGGTGATAGGCATCTGGAATGGGCTGCCAGAGATAATGATGGAGGCGAGTGCAATTTGTTATTTCAGAAACATTTGGACAGGTACATGGATGGGATAGATTTTGGAAAAGTATGCACCAAATGCAGGAAAATGGGAGTCATTTGATTGTGAAAACTGCACAGCATGGACAAGATGGTCTGAAGAGCCTGTTTCCATGCTGTAGATCTCTATGACTCTATGATGACTCTAAGCTCTAACTATTCAAAACACGTGTAATAACATCTCAGGCCAGATTGATTAGAAAATATCTACACATCTAAAATCCTCACTAAACTTTGTTCAGGTTTAAGGAAAGTGATCACAGCCTCTCCAAAGTTTTACTCATAGCTCAGACACTCCAGCCCAGCCAGCATCCTAGAAAATCACTTCTGGACCCTCTCCAGCACAATCACATCCTTCCTACAATGTGGTAACCAGAAACTGCATGCATGACATCTGTTGAGGCCTAAGCAGCATTCTAAGGAGTTCCATCACAATCTCCTTGCTCTTGCATTCTACAGCATGACTAATAAAGGCAAGTATTTCATATACCTTAAAACCACTTTATCTACCCGCCCTGCCAACTTCAGGGAGCTGTGAGGACACACATCAAGGTCCTGCTGATTGTCAATACTTTTCAGTGTCCAACCACAATTAATGTTATCACTTGCTTTATTAACCTTCTCAGTTTCATTGCCTCACATTTTACTCGGTTGAATTCCATTTGCCCACCTGAGCAATCCACTTATTTCTTCCTGCAGGTTATGGTTGTATGGATGGATGCCCAGAGGAGCAAGTGATCAGCTGGAGTTACCAGGTACCCGCTCTGAATTTTGATTGGGGAATTCTCAGTATCTAGTTATGGCAGGATAGGAAGCTGCATATTAATAGGGCAGGATGTGTAGCTTATGAGGCCAATAACTAGCAATAATCCCCATTAATAAACATCTGCTCACCACTGCTTGTTGGGAATCACATCAACATATGGAACTTAGCTGAAAACTGCATCTAGTTGCTGCCAATATCAAGAAACTCTTTGTTGGATTCCCATGTAATTCTCCCAGATTTCTTGACAGAGCTCATGTCATTTAGGACCTGATTAGATTGTGCCTCAAGTCCTTCACCAAAGGTAGAATTTGTTTAAAGCACCACCCAGAACTGTTAAAGGAGTCCAGATAATTTATTTTTTTCATTGTATTTCAAGTTAAATTGTTTATCTACCTGTCATTTAATGAGTTTGTGTCCACGTCTGTATTTTATTCATCTTGATTTTGAGATTTTGGGCTAAGATATATTGTAATTGAATGTCACAGTAAGACGTTTTTAGTGGCTGAGGATGTTTGGCAGCATGGGTGAGAATTGGCATCTGATGGGTTTCTCATTGATTTGTCCCTGAACTTCCAACTGAAGATCACAGATCAACAGTTCAAGCTTTTTTCAGTGACTAATTTCCTGTCATTTTCTAACATGATATAAAATGAACAAACTTGACGATAATTGCAAAGCCAATGGAAATTAAATAATTGCCCATTTCCTTAAACAATTATACCTTGGGCAAAGCAATAAATTATTGCAACAACTTTCTTCTTTGCAAATCTGTTTCTCAACTACCTTTGTACAATGACAGAAAGCAATAAGTCAAAAGTAAGTGAAATATTCGACAAAGTTTGTTTTTTTTTTAAAGACCTGGAATAAATTCTGTTAGTGTTCTATCTTCCATTACTGCATTTAATCAGCTGTAACAATGCTCATCATAATTCATCAGGTTATATTTTAAATTGATGCTCATGTAATGTTTTCCCTGATGTCTATCAAAGCCAGAATAAATTTAATCTGAGAAAGTGTGATGATTAGTTTAATAAATGCAGCTATCAATTTTCTTTCCTCCTCTTCATTCCAAGATCCCTTGCATTTTCACAATGATTTCACTTAGTATCATATTTTATCTTTTTCTGAGATTGCAGCCTACTCATATGGGTGCAATGCTGGGACATCTATACTCAGCTACTCCAAATGTTTATCAATTTAGCACAAGAAACATCTCTTTTTTTTAAAATCAATGAAAATTGATATGAGATTCATTGAAGTTAATTGAATTGGGTCCTTCTCTCCTACAGTGAATGGAACCAGCTATTTGGTGAGAAACGGAGAAAGTATAAACTCAGTTACATGAAGACACATGAAGATTATTCAACAGAAAATTGTATAGTGTTACTTTTTTTAAAACCTTGATTTTTTTTACAGTATATAAATTGGTTTAAAGTTAATAAAATATTATGATTTAAGATGGGAAGTTTATCTATATTTTAATATAACTTATTTTTAACTTTGGATTTTGAATTAATGCCATATGGGATATAGTTTACATGTATGTGAAAGGATACAAGTTTGTTAAACATGTAAAACTTTCTGAAGCTATGGTTTAATTAAAAAAGAACAGTGGGAGAAAGATAGTTCTTGGAGATACATGGGAGCTTTTGACACTGGAAGCATTTTTTGAGTGAACAGTATAAACAGTGCCATGCATTAAACTACAGCTGAAATGATCCAGAATATTTTGTTTTTGTTGGCTTAAAGGAACATCCATAGCTTGAAAAGTCCATTTGCTTTCATTTTGTATAATTCCTAGATGAAGGTAACAATGTCAAACAGTTCTTCTTGAAAAAAGGGAAATAGTTATAAGGCTACCTTAGCATAAGGAGTTTATTTTGAAAGGCCCAAACCAGAAGTGTTTAGTTAAAACCTTGAGGGGTTATCGAAACTGAGAAAAAAATGTGCTCAGTTATACGAAAAAAGGCTCAGGAACATAGAACATAGAACAATATATCACAGTACAGGCCCTTTGGCCCACAATGTTGTGCCAAAACAAGGAAGTTATCAGATTGTTAAGACTGAAAATTTAATCATCAGCTAAGTAAAGCCCTGTAGATGTGCATAGAAGTGGGTTCCCTCTCGAGAACTTTTTTTTGGGAATAATATAATGTTTTATCATTCACAGGCATTGGGCCTACAACAAGTTAGCAGTGGCTGGCCTGGGAGAGTTTGGCAACATGTTGCGGGCTTCACAGATCCTGATCCAGAATCAGCAGTTCCCAGGTTAACAGTCACAGGAGCTTCATGCGCTCAGGAAGAGGCCGAGAGTAAAAGGCTCCCATCCTGGGCCAACAAGTGAGGGGTGGTTCACATCATAGGACAATAATTAATGAGAGGAAGCATACTTAATGAGTCATCTGATCTCTGCTTGGGAAACTGTTAACAAATAGGCTCTTGTAAAACATGAGCTTCAGGCTATGTTAGAGTGGAAGGAAACCAATATGAGCTTATAGCACTGGAAATGGTGATGGTGTGGTTGGATTGTCACTAGGCTGGTAATCAACGGTCGCCAACTATTTACATGGGGCCATAGGTAAAGATCTCAACTTGTCAGCTTTATTTTATTTTCCTGAATCTGGAAATATGCAGTTAACCTTAATATTGGGAACTATGATAGCTTCCATGGCTGATAATGGCACTCAGTTCTTTTAGCCATGGTAAGCAAAAGCGGCAAGATTGCACAAAGCCCATTGAGTAATTATTTTTAAAAAAACTTATGGTTTTAACTTCAGGTGGGAAGCAAACACACAACTTTGTATGAATGTTCTGAGGGAGTCAAACTGGATTTGAAAAGTTAATACTTGTTTCCTTTTCTCTCTGCACAGATGCTGTCAGACCTTTTTGGCTTTCTCCAGGGTTTTTTGTGTGTTTTCACTTTTTTTTCAGAAACCTCAGGCTGTGAAGAAGTCTTATAAGTTGCAAAACAGATACTGCCACACAGAGGGCAATTTGTATGTGGAACAAGCAGCCAGAGGAAGTGGTAGATTCAGGCCCAGTTGCAACAGTTAAAAGGCATTTGGACAGATACATGAGTAGGAAAGGTTTAGAGTGATGTGCTTCAAATGCAACAAAGTAGACTAGTTCAGTTTGGGAAACTTGGGCAGCATGGAAAAGTTGGATCAAAAAACCTGTTTCTATGCTGTGTCACTCCATGACTATGTGTTTTGAAATGTTTAATATTTTGCTTTATATCAGTAGTTTGGTTTATTCTATTTGATTTTCATTTCTTTTACCTGCCAAACCTGTTTAATTGTTAACATCAGAGTGTAATGTTTAAGTGAAGGACTCCCTCCCCCCACCAACCATGAAAACTAAACAGATGAACTATGATCTATGAAGTAATATTTCAGACTTGCACCTATCTCGTTCAGGAACAAGATCATCTGGGCCCATAAAATTGGATAAAAAGCAATATAAGTGATTTATATAATTGTACAATTAATTGCAATTCATTAATGATATCAGAAGTGTTGATGTGTCAAAGCATGTGAGAGCCCATAGATACCATTCTGATCCAAAACAAACATGTCTCTATTAAGTGTTTGAAATTCGATTAGCTTTGGCACACAATTTTTGGGCTGGAGGCTGAATTGGAGATGGATCAAGGAGGGGAAAATTATGTATATACTTTGTCCCATGATGCATTCACACCTCTAAGGCTCGGGTCTTCTGATTTAATCATTGAAAGAAGGGTGTGACTGCGAGTGGCCAGTTCAAGGAACCCAAAAGGTACATGCACCACATGTCAGCCTCTGCACTTATCCAGTTTGTTTGATGTGCTCTCAGCTGGCTTACATCAGAATGGGGGTGGAAGGGTGGATGAACAAACCCACCGTACAAAAGCATTCAAGTGGAAGGAGCAACGACGAATGCATTAGTAAAAGGAGATATTATAGAGGGGGCTGTTGACGCCATTCCCTGCAAATAGCTGTGTTCCCTGCCTGGTGCTAGGGCTTTGGACAGCTGATTGTGACTGGAAAGGAACTTGCGTTAGACGAAGAAGATCCAGTGATCTTTGGTCCATGTCAATATCAACAACATACATAGAATAGGACAAAAGTTCTGCACAAAGAATTTGAGGAACGAGGCACTGAATTAGAAAGCAGAATCACAAGGTTTTAGTCTGGATTATTAGCATGCAAATTGGCCTAGGATACATCATTATACAGATGACTACATGAATCAAAGGCTAGTGCAGGAGAAGCTCGTTCCAGTTTGTGGGGCATTGGCATCAGTACTGGGCAAAGTGGGTGCTGTATCTTTAGGATTGTGTACACTTGATCTGTGCTCAGGCATGAATCTACATGAATAAGTCTTGTTCAATTAGCAACATGTAAATGATTAGAGTCACCCAGGACTCTGAGCTGGAACCTCAACTTTTTACAATTTAAATCAATGACTTAGATGAGTGGAGCAAAGGCACAATTGTGACATTCAAAGGTGACATCAAGCTACAGTGTGATGAAGAAGGCATAAAGTTGCAGATGAATATAGATAGTTGAGTGATATGGCAAAAATATGACCGGTGAAGTATTGTGTGTGTATAATATGGGAAAATGTGAAGTTGTTCACTTTGACAGAAAGAAACAGTACTATTTAAATGGAGAATAATTACCGAACTCTGAAGAATAGAACGATCTAGGTGGGCTAGTGCATGAATCATAAAAGTTAGTATACAGGTACAATACATAATCAAGAAGACTAATGTTCTTTTATTAAGAAAGGAATTAATTTAAAAGAAAGTAGAAAATGTTTAAATTATGCAAGACATTGATAAGGACATGTTTTGTGTACTTTGCATAGTTTTGGTCTCCTTATTAAAGGAAAGATGTAAACACAATGGAATCAATTCAGATACAGGGTTCATTAGATTGTTCTGTGAGGATAGTTTGGACCAGCTGGTTTGATTCCTTTGGAGTTTAGAAGCTCAAGGAATGACGTGAATTATGTATATATGCTCTGAATGATTTTAGCAAGGTGGATATGGGGATAATGATTCCCCTTGTGCCTCATTCCAGAATTAGGGAGTATGGTTTTAAAATGAGTAGTCACACTTTCAGGACAGAAATTAGGAATTTTTTTCTCTGTCTGAGGTTTCTGTGACTTTGGAATTCTGCCTCAACGCAGTGGAGGCAGGATAATTAAACATTTATTTAAGGGAGAGGTAGACATTTTCTTGTTCATCAACGGAATGAAAATTTATCAGAGGTAGATGGGAAAGTGGTATTCAAAATGCAAATAGATCAGCCATGATCTTATTGAATGCTCGAGGAGGCTCAAGAGTTAAATTTTTATTTTTGCTCCAACTACCTATGTTTATTTGTGATATCTTATAAATGGTAAACAAGTTGCCACACCACAACATAACTTCAAAGACAAATGTTTTGCATCAATGACAAAGGAAATCAGTTACTAAAGAAAATTGTGACACATTGTAGACAAGTGGATTGGGCAAAAACAGGGTAAATGTACGCTAATGTGCATAAACATGAAACCTCCTACTTCAGGAGGGAAAACAGCATGGTAAAGTACTAGTTAAATGGTGGTAGGGAAGTTTAAATGAGCAAAGAGGCTGGGTGTCCTTGTATAGTCACTGAAAGTATGCATGCAGATGGAGCAAATAGTCAGGAAGTCAAATTTTGTGTTGGCTTTCAATGCAAGGGCTGTGGAGGACGTTGATGAGACCACACTTGGAGTATTATCTGCAGCTTTGGTCTCATTATCCAACAAAAGATATAGGTGGCATTGGAGGAATGCTGCAAAAGTTCATTGAACTGATTCCAGGAATAGCAGATTTGGCATATGAGACCAGATTGTTTTTTTTTATTCATTCATTGACAGAATGAGGGTGTCACTGGCCAGGCAGCATTTATTGCCCATTCCTAATTGCCCAGGGGGCAGCTAAGAGTCAGCTGCATTGCTGTGGGTCTGGGGTCACATGTAGGCCCAGACCAGGCAAGGGTGACAGTTTCCTTCTATTAGTGGATCAGATGGATTTTTGCCTTGATATTTGATTAACAGTCATCATTAGATTCTTAATTCGAGATATTTTATTGAATTCAAATTCCACTATCTGCTGTGGTGGGATTTGAAGTCAGGTCCCCAGACCACTATCTGAGTGTCTGGATTAATAGCCCAGTGATAATATCACAAGGCCATCACCTCCCCCCCCACCCCCACAGTTGACTTGGGCTTGTATTCACTAGAGTTTAGAAGAAAAGTGAGGATCTCAGAAAAATAAATATTTTAAAAATTTTGATGATGCTGGACAGACTGGATGTGGGGATAATGTTCCCCTGGCTGGGAATTCCAGAACAGGTAATCATGGTCTCAGAATATGCCATGGGGAATTTTAGACCAAAATGATGAGAAATCTTTTCATTCAGAGAGCGGTGAATCCTTGAAATTCTCTGTTACAGAAGGTTGTGGAAGCAAAGCCACTGAAGTAGATCAATTTCTAGAAGCTACAGCTGTCAGGCAGTATGGAGAAAAAGAGGGAGCAGGAATATAATGTTGAGATCGACTGTCAGCAATATCATAATAAGTGGTGCAGCAAGCTCTGCCATTTGACCTATTCTTGCTCCTATTGTTCATATTTCTAAGTTTTCACATGCTAATAGGACCGCATTCATTTTCTAATAAATCATTAAACTAAGAGCCAGTCATTCCTCAGATGGGTATAAAAGGTTCCACAGCACTACTCAAAGGGAAGAATCTGCATCTATGCAGTGATTTTCTTCAGTTCAGGATGCCCCAGATACTTTTGAATCTCTTACATATTTTAACAATATTGTCCTTCTATGAAACATGGCAGCATTTTGATGACAATATTGTGGCAATTGTCAGGAGCTAGCATGGTTTTTCAGGGATAGATATTGAAATGAATCAAAAAAGTTTGCTTTTATTTGAAAAATACCATGGAATATCAATTCCAGCTGAAGTTTCATATCTCATCTAAAAGATGGCAACTTCAAGCCTTGCAACTGCACTGCTTTGTCAACACATATTTTGTCCATGTCTCTACAGTGGGACTTGTATCTGTTTTAAAGGATGTCTGAAGCAGCCACCTAGTTCTGCTATGATCTTCTTAGGGGAGATATCCCATCACAATCCCTTTTTGTGTTACTAGTCTATGCGGATTGCTAGTATTAAGTAGTGAAGGATTAACCGCGGTAAGTCTTCTGAAAAATCATAGACTTGAAAAAGTAGTTTGTTACATATCAGTAAAATAACAGGTAACATAAGCTTAAGACTCGCTAAATTCACCAACAATAAAGTAAAGGCATTGTTATCTCCTAAGAGAAACTCGGTCAATGTTTTGTAGCTATGGACTGTTGAAGTAACCAGCTAAACACTAAAGTAGAATAGCTGACTAGATCTTCCCTGATATGCACATTTTTCTAAAACTGATTAGAGCTATACCAAAACTTCAGAGTTAATCCTTTTGAGGTAACTGCCTCATACAACGGCACCCACCACATTCGGGCTTCCAATCAGGTGCCTGCTGCAGTCATCTCTTACAATGGGTACTAATCACTCTGGAGACACAAGTAAAATAATATGCTGACAATCCAGTACAGTCGCAAAGGTAGAAGGTGCCATCTTTTAATTGCTGCTAATTGAAACATGGTTGACATATTTGAAAAGTAAAAGTAGAAGTAATATTGACTGTCACATTGGTATTTACAGAGGCTGCTAAAACTTATTAGAAACAATAATAATTGTTTTTATGCACTGTATTACATTTTCTTTTTCAAATAATTATTTCATTGTTAAGCGGTTTTGTTCCAGAGTGTGTGCTAATGCAGCTAAATGGTGTCTAATTTATGATATCTCAGCAGAGGACAAATGAATGATCATTAGAAAAAACAGCTAATGCATACATACCAGCTTCAAGATAAACTAAAATAAAATTTATTCATTATTCATATACAATGCCATATCTCCAAGTGCCATTATTAGCTGTCGTGGTAACAAGGAATGAGTGAAAGCTGGCATGTAAATGATATCTTACGACATGCTAGCATCTCACAAAGTAATGCCTAAGAACAACTGTGACTCTGGCTCCTTCATTACTAATTTAACAATAAACTTCCACCGAGGGATGGTATCTGATTTTGTTTGAAATATGATTTTGCTGTTCCTGAATAAATTTGGAGGACTGGATCAATCAAATATGTTATTTTTTGTTCACATCAAATTTGGTGCAAATTTAGACAACAGAATACTTGAAGGATTCAACACCCAGTGGGACACAGCTCTGCCAAATCACTCTACACGGGCAACATTTTGCTCATAATATCGCAAAAAAGTTTACAGATCAACATGATTTGCATTCGGTAAGAGCTGTGAGGAAGTAATAAGTGGCAAATAGATGTCTCCTTGCATTTCTCTGTACATATTGATCATCTGTTTGTTTTCTAAAACAGTTCAACCATTGAAGACTGAAAGGGCTCAGATATGTACTAAGATTTCTAACAGTCAAGGAAGAGGCAATGTATTTGAACTAATAACAAAATGGTCCAGATAGACTCTGCATTGGAGCTATATGCAACTTTTATAATTAAAAACTAAATATAATTCTAAAATAGGGTACAGACACTAGCTACCCTGTTTGGTTTTCACTTGAGCTTTCATATATAAAATCAAAGGTCTGGATTTTATCCTACCATAGCTGAATCCACTGGTGAGGCTGAGCGATCTGGTCTGGGATGAAGGTCCACCGTCTAAACCCAATCAATTGGTGGTGAGTTGTATATGTTTGCTATAGGATCACATAACACAAAGCCCACATCGAGTACTTCCTTGAACACCCCTCTGGATACATCTCAATCAAAAGTGAACAGGGCAGTGTTAGATTGCGTGGAGAGACAAGGAGGAGATGCAGAGATGAAGCTCATGAGTTACTGCAATGCTATTTTGAACTCCCCAGACCCTCTTTCATGATTTGAACTTGGCCAAAGGAAGTAACCATATGTGTCATTTCTTCGCAGATGCAGTGAAATTGACATTTGCTGGTTTATGCAGTCCAGGACTGCCGGAAAATATCCACCACGATCATCAGACAACACCCAAGAGTGCTATTTTATTTCCACTTGCTTCTGGCATAATTGGGAACGATTTCCGCATTTTTATTTTCCCTGCATTCATTCACAGAGTGAGGGCATTACTGGCCAGGCAACATTTATTGCCCATCCCTAATTGCCCAGAGGGCAGTTAAGAGTCAAACACATTGCTTTGTGCTTCTGGAAGCACATTTAGGCCAGACCAGATAAGGATGACAGATTTACTTCCTTAAAGGACATTAGTGAACCAAATGGTTTTTTTTTCCTGAAATTCAATTCATGGTCATTGTTAGACTCTTAGGTCCAGATATTTATTGAATTCAAATGTCGCCATCTGTCATGGCAGAATTTGAACCTGGGTCACTGTTACCAAGGTCTCTAGGTTAACAGCCCAATGATAATACCACTAGGCCATACCCTCCCCACTAATGGGATTGAGCTTGTGAATTCCATGTGATTATCTGACCCTGTCCCCTACCTTTCCCATTCCAATGGATTCCACTAAATCTAGCCAAATGACTTAGTGAAAGAATATGCAATTATTGCTTCTCACAAATGAATGACCAGGTAGTTATTATGGAAAACATTTCAGTTGCTTTGGTGAATCATCCTTCTTCTTAACCAAACAAAATAATGTGTGGCAATTTTTTTTGTTTTAAAATATTTGCCCCTTCTTAACTTTTCTTACAAATCATTTTATGTGTAAACTCACTGGCATCATGTTCATAATTTGCTGATTCCTATATAGCTTAATGGATCTTTCCACATAAAGGAACTCTAAGACGAGTACATTAAATGATGTAGTTAGTATTTACAAGATCTATTTGGAGTGTAAGGTCTCATAAGACAAAAATGTTTTTTATGATGAATCGGTCTCACTTAATCTAAGATTGAAACTGAGTGCAGTTAAAACAGTGATTGCAAATGTAATCCTACAGCATAGATTGCAACAAGAATTTGTGCTGATGCTCCAAATAGGATGCAGACAAGAATATATTGGAAAAAAAAATTATAAGTTTAGGGTGGCAGGAATACAGGGATGGAGTATATATCCTGTCCCAATGAGAGAATAGGTAAAATTGACAAATATGATATCCTTTTGTTTTGCTTTCATTGTGACTTTTATGATAAGTAATTTGTAGAACAGTATAAACTTTAGCCTTTATTGAACTTAATTGCCTTCATCTTTGTCAATCCATGTTAAACATCTCACATGCCTCAAAAGTTTGCATTAATTCTTTAAATTGTTGACTTGTAAGTTCATGATTTGGATACAGATTACCTCGCCTTTAAGAACATCTTCTGGCTCCACCCCAACTGTATATTGATGGAATGAAATTCCACGCAGCTTATAAAAACTCCTGATTGTTGTGATAGACCTCTGAATGCCAGGTATATGTAATCTGTTTGTAGCCTGGATTTTGAATATGGTGAAAAATTGAGATGTGTTGCTGAAGTGCTTTGTCCTGTTATCAGGACCAACTGGAAAAATGCCAAATATCAAATGATCACAACAATTCACATTCAAGGTGAAAAAAGGTGTTGATTGGCTGGTAAGTCATCTGAATGGCTGAGATACCACTATTCAGAAAACAAATGAAAACAGTAGGCTTCCTGGCACCCGAAGGTTGCAGGAACAGCAACTCATATTCTGCTTGGGAACCCCGCAGACCAATGGTATCAATGTGGACTTCACCAGCTTCAAAATCTCCCCTTCCCCCACCGCATCCCAAAACCAGCCCAGCTCTTCCCCTCCACCCATTGCATCCCAAAACCAGTCCAACCTGTCTCTGCCTCCCTAACCTGTTCTTCCTCTCACCCATCCCTTCCTCCCACCTCAAGCCACACCTCCATTTCCTACCTACTAACCTCATCCCACCTCCTTGGCCTGTCCGTCTTCCCTGGACTGACCTATCCCCTCCCTACCTCCCCACCTATACTTTCCTCTCCACTTATCTTCTTTTCTCTCCATCTTCATTCCGCCTCCCCCTCTCTCCCTATTTATTCCAGAACCCTCACCCCATCCCCCTCTCTGATGAAGGGTCTAGGCCCAAAACGTCAGCTTTTGTGCTCCTGAGATGCTGCTGGGCCTGCTGTGTTCATCCAGCTTCACATTTCATTATCTAGGCTTCCCAAGCTGCTGGATAATTCAAAAAGGATGCATGGCTACAACATACTTCTTTCATTTTCAGAAAATTGGCCCCTGTGTATGAAAGTGTGTTCATATTAGGAAGTAAAAGGAGACACTACTGGTTTGACTCATTATTATAAGATTGCCTATACATTTAAGTGTAGCGGTTTGCACCTCCTTCGCTGCTGTGGTGCTTTAGAAGGAGCCATAGCCAAATCCTCTGAGATGTTGTGGCAGAGATATGCAACAAACTGCCTGTGAAAGTAGTATTCTCCAGGTCAAAGGAGTTGAGTGCCTGACTATAATAACTCCAACATCATTTGAAAAGCTTGGCACCATCCAGAACAGAAACAACCTGCTTCATCGGCACCCAATCAATCACTATCAAGATTCTGTCCCTCCATTACCAATGTCCAGTGGCAGCAGTATATATCACTTACATGCATGCAAAGTAAGAGTAGATATAGGATATTTGGCCACTTCAGTCTACTTTGCCATTCCATATGATTATGGTGGATCTGTTTCATTTCAAGATATATATTGAACCAATTTATCAAGGCTCTTTCAACATCACCTGTCAAATCCATTGAGTTTGATTCTCTTGTCTGTTGTTCTAACTAATGCAAATATCTATGGATATGAGAGGGCATATTCAATAGGAGAAAAACCAATTTTAAATATGTTTCAGGAATTGAAACCGAGTGCATTCAATATGTACTGCATTGAACTGCAACATTCTAAGTGAGTCTTATCCAAAAAATAACCATTTTTAATCATTAAGCTGAGCTTGGATTTTGGGTGCTGCAAATTGTTTTAATTTTTTTTATGTAACATTGCCATGTCTTTCTACTAGAACTTAATTGGAAGACTAATTAACAAAATGTGTTTCTAACTTTGCAGAAATGTCAACATCCTTGTCTGTAATTTGACACCATCAGCAATGTTGAATAAGTTTACTAAGCCTGCAACAATTATATTTTATGTGGATAGGCATAAATCATTAATGTCTATTTCAGCTCTGTTTTGCTCTTATGTTTCAAAAACCTACATCTTGGAGCACCACCAAAAAGTCAAGAGTCAATGAAATGTTTAACTTATTAAAATCTTTTCCTGGAAACCATTTACTTTGTTACTGGGAATAGTCTGGGCTGTAATGTTGCATGAAAGCATTTTTGCTTCATTAGATAAAGTCACAATAGTCCATAAATCCCTCTGTTCTACAGCTTATTGCAGTTTCTGTCCATTTAAATAATCTTCAGCTCCTCTATTCTTCCTACCAAAGAGTGTAACCTCACATTTTCCCTCATTATATACGATCTGCCAAGTTCTTGCCTACTCACTTAGCCTGGCTACATCCCTAATGTAGACTGTCAGCGTTGTCATCATCACTTGCCTTCCCACTTATTTTTGTGTCATCCACAAACTTCGCGATAGCACATTGACTTTGCTCATCCAAGTCATGAATATATATATTGCAAATAATTGTGACCCTAGCACTGATCCCTGTGGCACTTCACTAGTTACAGTTTGCCATTCTGAAAATGACTCCATATCTCAACTAAACTAAATATGTAAAAGAATGATGATATACAAATAATGAAAGAGAATCCAATATAACCAACTTATTTACCAACAAAATTTAAATTTGAAAATTTAAATCCCTTTCCACTTTCCTGGTCTGCAGAACTCTTATGTTATTGGCCATAACTTTGGGCAAAAAGTTACTTAAATTACTTAAGAAAATTATTAAACTATGAAGTACTGACATGTCTTATTACATACATTGATAATTACTGGAGCGTTTGCGGTGTTGCTGTTTTGTGGAAGAAACAATATTGTATTTTTTGCTCGTTCATATTTTTGTCATAGTCTAGTGTTACTTTGAGACATGAATAAACTTACAGCTGGTCTTTTCTTCTATACAATGTGAAGGATATTGTCCATGATCACTCTCAGTTGGGATAATTGAAATGTTGTGGGCGAACTGAAAACTGTGTCAAGACTGTAACAACCAGCAATCTAAGATGAATCCTCGTGTGGACAGTACTAATACCTACCATTTGGCCCCTCATTTTCTTCTCTTGTCTGTGCTTAACAGAACTCCCAACATTGCCCTCCCCACACCACAGACAATCACTTCCCAATTATCTACTGCATAATCACAACCTCATCCTCTATCCTCCCTTGAATGGGTCTTCCACTCCTCCATGCTACTGACTCAGCCCTCCATATTCTTTTGGATCCCTTATCCACTGATCCATGCCCTGATCACACCTCACAAACCCTCGCCTCAATCCACCATTTGCAATTAATCCAGATGTATTAGTCAAACTGCATAAACTATAGTGTGAATTATATTTTGACACCATTGTCATGTGTGCAAAAAAAATCCGCAACACAAATCCCTTCCGAGCAGAAGAAGGAATATGGTTAATAGAGTGACAATATTTATCATTAGGTTGGTTGCACAATATGAGTAATACCCTGTGCATGCGGTGAATGTGTCAAGTAGAAACACTGAATTGTGTATGATCTCAGATGTTTCCATACGTTGTACAAACCTGTAAGAACTTTCACATTTTGTGCATGTTGATGCAGTTTTAATGGCATCAGATATCACTGACAAAATTAATCTATAGACACGTAAAACATTTGTCATTAGTGGTTGAGGGGGTAATAACAAACTGTGACTATGTCATATAATCATTTGTCTGTTTAGGGGATTACCTTTAAGTATGTGATAAATTCAAATTATTTTAGTAACGATTAGTAACTATAATTGCACTTGAAATAGCTAACAGAGTCTATTAAAATAGTAATGAAAACAAAATATGTTCAGTAGCAGCATTTGTAAATGTGTGAAAAAATTAATGCTAATCCTTAGAAGTCAAAATTGAAAGCATATATTGTGTTGGACAAAAATATTGAGCTAGTTTTGACGGGAAGAAACGTAATGCCTTTTATGTAAATTGCAATCCCTATTTTAGGATCAGGCATGGAGATGTCAATCAGCTCTCCTCTTACAATCTTCTCGTTGGCCATTATATGATTTAGGATGTTTTTAGCAAGATGCTATACTTTCTCTAATAGAAATGCAGTTACTAGTGTCTATTTATCAGTAAGGATTCAATTCCAAGTTTGTTTTGAGTAAATTAAAGAGAAATTTTAATATCTGCTGACATCAAGAAAAATAATAAGAATCAAGAATCAAAGTCAAGCATTCATATGCACAGTTGTAAAGTTAAATAAAAGGTGGGCCAATACAAAAAGAAGACAAAAGGAATATCCAGTTGAAATTATCAGGGCGTACTTGAGGCATCGAGGTTATAACTTGAGACCACAGTTTGTTTGTCCTCAGTGGCAATGACTGTTGCAGATCTTTTCAATTTCTTGGTGCTTGGATATTTCTTCAATTTGTGTTGTCACTGACTGCTTTGTTTTGTGTGTGAAAGAGCCTTCTGTAGTCACAAATCCACCTCTTCAGCTCTACCAAAAGACGTTTCTTTAAATATAAACTAGACTTGTGTATTTAAAGGTATGGGTTCATTGCTTTCTAACTTGATAATTTCAGGTGATATAATTCATTTATGATATGTGAAACCTACCATATCAAAATAGTAGATGAAGATTTCTTCATTTCTGCCAGGGTAGCTAGTCTTTGGGGTGTTTCAATAAATTTTTAGCTCAACCAATTTTGTTCCTTGCTCATTAGTTTCATGAACATTGACTAATCTGTGTGTTCAGGTGATTGCTACAGCCATTTTAAGGCAATATCTTTCTAAACCTATGTCCCTCTGTGGAAATTCTAGGTGTTAAAACCAAATAATGAAATTTGAAAATATTTTATACTGCAGTTATGTGATCTAAACTGTGTGATTCACATTTGCAAACGTTTAGTAATCATGATAAGTTTGAACTTATGTTTTAAAGTTAGTAACTTGTGTATTTTTTTGTGTGCCTCAAGTAAATAATTACCTTGTATTTCAAAAGCCTTGGTGATTTTGTTTCAGAAACAGTTTTTGAGGTTTACCTTTAGTCTAAACATGTTTTTGTGCATTAATGGATACTTCTGTTATCTTAGATTGTTTTGTGACCAATAAGGATAATAATGGGACCTTGAGGCTTGTTAAAGACTTGTCAGGCTTCTTTTAAAAGTTAATGGGCAAAATTCATAGCTGAGAAAGAGAGAATTTTAGTTTCACCTTTAAGTGGGCTGATCTCGGTGTTCAGGTCCATTGTACGCTAAAGGCGGCAATACAGGTTGATAGAGTGGTCAACAAGGCACACAGCACGCTTCCATTCATCAAACGGGGTATTGAATACAAGAGTTAGCAGGTCATGTTCAACCACATTTGGAATACTGCATACAGTTCTGATCGCCACATTACCAAAAGGATGTGGATGCTTTGGAGAGGGTGCAGAGCAGGTTCACCAGGATGTTTCCTGGTATGAAGGGCGCTAGCTATGAAGAGAGGTTGAGTAGATTAGGATTATTTACATTAGAAAGACGGAGGTTGAGGGGTATCTGATTGACGACTACAAAATCATGACAGGCACAGACAGGGTGGATAGCAAGAAGCTTTTTCCCAGAGTGGGGGACTCAGTTACAAGGGACCATGATTTCAAGGTCAAAGGTGAAAGGTTTAAGGGAGATATGCGTGGAAAGTTCTTTATGCAGGTGGGTGCCTGGAACGCATTGCCAGCAGAGGTGGTAGAGGCAGGCACGATAGCATCATTTAAGATGTATCTAGACAGATACACGAATGTTCAGGGAGCAGAGAGATACAGATCCTTGGAAAATAGGTAACAGGTTTAGATAGAGGATCTGGATTGGCGC
This sequence comes from Stegostoma tigrinum, assembly GCF_030684315.1. Classification (NCBI taxonomy): domain Eukaryota; kingdom Metazoa; phylum Chordata; class Chondrichthyes; order Orectolobiformes; family Stegostomatidae; genus Stegostoma; species Stegostoma tigrinum. Next base: position 56,054,729 of record NC_081368.1, on the reverse strand, counting down.
AGGCTTGGATGGCCGAAGGACCTGTTCCTGTGCTGTAATTTTCTTTGTTCTTTGTTGTTTGTTCTGTGAAGTCCTTGGAATATGATAACTGTACAGACCAGTGCCCCTGGGTAGGGAAGGACATATAGTGAACTAGGTTACTTTCCTGTAAACAGTTAGTGTTAGCCCCAGATCAAAAAAAAAGGTCGGGATAAAACCCAGAAGAGGTTACTTAAAAGACAGTATATTTAAGCTCAGGTGAATGATAGACCATAAATATGGACATTTGGTTCAGTTTGTTGGATGCTGCTTTGTAATGCAGAGTGATGCCAGCAGCATGGGTTCCATTCTAACCTGATTGAGTTTAACTTGAATTTCCCACCTTTCTAAATCTTTTCCCTTGCCTGAAGCATGGTGACCCTGTGGTAGAAGAATCACCAGCCATCTCTCTCTCTCTAACATGAGGCCAGCGTTAATGTCCTCATGAACAATGGCAACTTTACTGTGTGCTTTAAAGCATTTGAAACAGTATTTTCGGGTTTTATGCTTTTATGCTTTTGTTTATTCCAATTTATCTTCATTTCTTTGTTGATATACTCCCGTTTTATTGACAAAGTAAATTCTGCAAATGGTATGCTTATGTTTCTTTGAGAGACTACTTTGTTAAAATCAAAACCAATCAAAATATGATCTATCCAACCAATTTCCTCTCTGGGATATGACATTTCTGGTCATGACGTCACCTGAGGTCATAACAGTAATACTATAAACAGTGACTTATTCAAATTCAAGCCACTTTCAATTCCTTATGCAGACCAATATTCTGTAATACATGGCCTTTGCAATCTATTTTCATTTTAATGTAAACATGTATATGTAGAATATATGAGATATGACAGCAATGTTGCCATCCACACCATTTCATTGCAATCTTATTACATCCCATGCTCAATATTCAGATGGTTCTTTGCCACATGAAGCATAGCAAAGTGTCGCTATAAAAAGGTACAGGATGTTAAACACACCACTTAGTTCTTCCTGTTGAGCAATTCCATTAGCAATGGTTAAATACAATTGTACTTTTATTGCTACAAAGTAACAGCATTGTCAGAAGTGTCACTTTTGCTATAAAAAGAAAAGATAACCAAATGATGGTGTCGATGGCCAGGTGAAACTGTTAAAAGGTAGAGAACATCTGAATCTAACGCAATTTGAATGACAGGCTGGATTGTTTCAAAAGTCTTTAGTGGTTGCAGAATTATGGCATAGATTACAGACCAGACAGATCTATGCCCTTAAGACAGTTACATAACATCATGACATGTGAAAATACTGCATGGATGTACCTGCTTTACCTCAATCACACTTTCTAGGTAATAGCATCAGCGTAACCTTCAGTCAGTCAACTGTGTAACGTATGGTACCATCAGTAAGCACAAACTCAATTCTGTGTCTGAGTCTGTGGCACTTAGCCTTTTAAGAAATGGTGTTCATAATAAACTGTCAACAAGAACCTGAGTCTGTAGTACATTATGTGGACCACTACACGTACAACCACAAATCACATCAGTGATCACCCCATTGAACTCAAACAAGGAATTGTAAATGGCATACAAACATGATGCTGCAATCTAAGAGGTAACCTCAACATTACAACTTGCAGACCCTATATGTGGTCAATTTGACACACCGCATCCATCAGAGCAGCTGAAGACTTTACCTTCATCCATGTGATAAGTACTAAAAAGAAAGGTCAACGTGCCTTGCCTACCAAAATTGACTCTGGAGTCAGTGCAAATATCATTCCCTGCTGTACTTTACATAAGGTTACTCAGAAAATGGGGACAGCATACTGCTCTCCACAAAAAATCAGTTAACAACTTAATACTGATCCCACATGCCACGTGCTGGTATTTTGTCTTTCATGAGAGTATGAATCTTTGGGTGGACCTCCTCAAACCTTTCACATTGTTAATACAGCTGAACCACGTATTATTGATCTGCTGGGACACACAGATCTGTATGTTATTAGAATCCATGAGATGACAGATCCATCAGTTACAAGAACAAATTTTGCAGACTGCAACATCGATCTCATATATTTTCGTCACAGCCAAGCCAAGCAGATTCAGCAAGCTATGGTAGGTCTGGCCAGTTGGAATAGCTCAATAAGCTTCTTCTTAACCAGTGGCCTGAAGGTATTCATCAGGGCCCTGACCTGGTCTGTTTATTCTGAATACTCAGGTGTGAATTAGTACTTTCCGGAATGTAAGCTGCAAAGGTTAATGGGTTGTAACTTCATAAGCTCTATGTGAAGATGTACCAGGCCATGGACACAGAAAAATAAGGAAGGTGGTGAGGAATCCATTTATTGATCCGACAATAGTAATGATAGTGCTGAACTCATCAAGTTTGTGCAAAGCATGGCAATTCCATTAACCCCTTATTCCACATGAGATTTCTTCTGAGCTGTGATGTATGATTATACTCATTTTCCATGTTGGTTGTGAGTGCTGTCTGGCTCACTGTAAGGGTAACCGGACCTGAAACGTTAACTCTGATGTTTTTTCCACAGATGCTGCCAGACCTGCTGAGCTTTTCCAGCAACTTCTGTTTTTGTTCCTGATTTACAGCATCTGCAGTTCTTTCGATCATCATTTTCCCTGGTTCTGACACTGGGCATATGTATGGAATGTGGTGTGGTGGAAAAACACAGGAGGCAGATGTTCCGGAGGCAAAGAAGACTCTGATTTTATTGAGAAAACAAGCAAAATTTAATACATTTACAGAAAACAAGAAAGTAAATATCAAAATTAGAACCTGCCTGTCTCTGACTGACACCAGTTAAGCCTTGCAGCTAAGACTGAATACAGTTGGTAAATAGATACAGTGGGTGACTGTGACTTATGCTAATAGGGAAGGCGGAGGGTGTGTGAGAGAGAGAGAGACAGAGAGAAAGAGAAAGACAGAGCGAGAATACTTGCTGACCCCAAGTCCTATTCCACTTCCTTAGAGGTATCCTACACCATTAGCCCCGAACCCCATCTTCCCCTGTCAAAGACTAGCCAAGCTGGGTTAGAGAGTCTCAATGACCTCAGGCTCACTCCTGGTGTGAAAACGTGATTTTGACTGGCTCTTGGCTACAGTCGCTTACAGTAGCTGGGACCCCGCAAAAGCCCACAGGTACCGGTAACAGTCAGTCTAATGGTGTCCGCTGATGTGGTTAGACACACGGGGTCAGCCTGATGTCTACCCTGGTTTTCTTTCTTCTCCTGGTAGTCCTTGCGATGTTGCGAATGGTGGTGGATGTTGCTGGTGTTGGCCCGGTTGGGGTTTCGGGTCTCAGGATGCCTTTGATCACCTCCAGGCTTCGAGTGGAGGTTTGCACGTAGTTGCTGCTGTTCAGTGGTTGGTATCGCAGTGCAGGCCTCGTAATGCCCCAGTCTCCATAACTTTTCCCTTCAGAGGGTTTTAAGTCCAGGATATGCCCATAAACTGATGGGGACTTTTTTGGCACACCTTACATGGTTACATACATGGTCACATTCTGGTGACTGCTTCATCAGATTTGCTTTTGTGCATTAAATCAAAAATGCCACTAATGATGTAGTTACTGACATGTCAAGCAGTCAAGTGATCACGGGCTCAAAACTGGACATTCTAAAGTGACTTACCAGTCAGGGAAATCAAGCCTGACAGAACATTTGCCAAATTAAATTAAACAGCAGCCCTCTATTGACGACAGAGAATGGTGGAAACCAAAATCAAAGAGGTGCCAAAGGTTCAAGGGAAACCAGCTACAACCAGCTGAAGGGTCTCGGCCCGAAACGTCAGCTTTTGTGCTCCTGAGATGCTGCTTCGCCTGCTGTGTTCATCCAGCTCCACACTTTGTTATCTCGGATTCTCCAGCATCTGTAGTCCCTACTATCTCTGATACAACCAGCTGAAGGGTTGTGTTTTGGGGACGTGTCGATCAGACTTTCTGGCATCTAGGGTGCCTGAGTAGGTGCACATCATTATCTCCTGGCTTTGCAAGAGTAAAAGGTGTTGGTGAGATCCCATTGGATGATTTCCACCCAGTTCAAGATCCCCAATGGCCATAAGCCACAGAACTTTCCTAATGTCTGGTACAAGGGAGGATAAGAACACACATCTAGGAGGAAGCCCCGTAGGCAAGACACCGTAAAGACTCAGACCTGTCGGAGCAGTAGAAGTTTAACAATCTGCATAGAGAGAGAGACAGAGAGAGAAGATCTGCCCTGGCCACTGTGAGACCTAACTTCATGGAAAAGAGCAAGGCCCACATCAGAGAGAAAGGAGATTTCAACAGCCCAGCTCAAACATGTGGATCAGTGCTGGTAATATCCTCAGACAAATAGAATTGGATAGAGGTAAACATTTTGGTAAACTGGGAGGCTCTCACATAGCATTTTAATAAGGGATATTATGTTAATAAAATCGAGTTGAACTGCAAACTGAATCCTGTGTCCTATCTCAACAACAAGCGCACTTGGGTAAATTGTTTTTCAGTTCACAAACTGGTCAAAGTATACAATGCACAGATAACATTTTCATGTTCAATATGTTTACTGTATGTCGACAAATTGCGTCTGACAGTAGTCCACAGTAGACAAGTGCACCCTTGAAGACATAGGTGAACTGGTGTTCAAGATATTGCCTTTTCTCCTTCCTACACTCTGTTGAATGGTCGCACGGAACATACTGTTTATACCATAAAATCCATGATCGTTAAATGTAAAGCAAACTGCTCTATTTTTCACATCACGATGTTAAAGCCACTTGATACTCTGGGTGATGCTTTATCCTTCTTGAGCAGCTCTCATGCTTGCAATACAGATCCACACAGATCTTGCCTCCTGTACTCCTTTCACATATGCAGTTCTCCCAATTTGAATCGGGATGATGCAAAATAATTCAAGGCTTTCAATGGAGCCCCAAACCTATAGGTTTCTGAAAAGATGCTGTGCTGGTTTATCTAGCCCAGTTGTTATGATATTGTGATGAGCAATGATCAAGCCCTGCAAAGAAAGAAAAACATATACAAACTGTCCATTGTCACTCCCCGTCACACAAGTGACAACTTGGACATGCAAGACATCAAGCCCGACAACAACTGTACATATATAACAAATGTTACACATCCTCCTGTGATATCAGATAGCATACCAGAGAGTGAAGCTACATTGCAAAGTCCTGGTCACTGGATAATGACCAGATCTGTCATAGATACAACAAAGTTTATCTAGAAGTTTAGAAACAACTTATTCACCCCTGTACATGTTTGTCAGAAATAGGGTTTCCATGCTTTGTAGGAAAAGGGAGGAATGTTGCTTGGATTTAAGATCAGACAGGATTGTAAATTTAAGACAGCATGAAATGTGACATACAGTAAGATGTCCTTGCCTCATCATCTTTGTATAATGGAATCAGTATGCCATCTTCAGTCAGTTAGCTATGCAATGTAAGGTAACATCAATAAGAACAGAATGCAGATCATGCATGTAACTCTGTGTCACTGTAGCCATGTAAACAATTAACACCTTTAATAATCTTCTAAGATATTTCTTAACACGGATCTGTCTCTGCGGTATATTGGATGCAAGCTAGCAATTATACAACCACAAACTACATCAGTGATCAAATCATTGAATCCACCAAAAGATATTTTAAAAAAACAATCTTTTCAAGCAACCTGTTCGGACAAGTTATGACACACTTGCCGGAAAAAATGGGATTTGAACCTCGTTAAGGACACTGCCACTTCATTACAGGGCCACTAAAACAAATAATTGTACACAAGGGTTTGTATATTTTCATTGTGATTTCAATGTTATAAACTTTCAACAGTAAGGAATTCTTGAGGGCAATTAACCTTTCACTGAAAAATCACTTGCATTACATCCCACACAGGATAATTAAATTTACTGATTATGGTGTTTGAGGCTTGTTTATTGCCTTTATGTAAGGATTCCAAATTAGAACCCTCAAATATAATGATATTGCAACTTAAATATTCAATGGGAGCTCTGTAGTTGACATTTGTATGGAATTTCTAGCAGGGTTGGAATGTTGAAATGTCAGTGGTTTTCTCATGTGGAATCATGAACATACATAGAAAGTCTCCTGAACACCAAAATAATGAAAGTTTTGTTTAAAATTTAGGCACCGCAATGTTTTTGTTTGGTCCACATTGTGCCGTACGTTGTAGTGATTACCTTAAAAGAAATTTGTTTCAGCTGGATTCCTTGACAAAACTAATTGATCTGCCCTATCAAAAATCAAAATATTTTACAAACAGCACACATGATGCAGAAGATGAAGTGAACTGTGAACAAGCTCATCTCGTGGATCCAACTTCTTTGCGCTTCCCACTGAATAGTCTAACAACCGTTGTCATTACCAGGTTAATTAATGCAGCTTTTTGGTATCCAAAGCAGTTTAACGCAGCCGTACAAGGACAGGACAGATCACTTACCTGACAAGCAAGCATGGACTAAATTAGATCATTTCATTATTATTCAAAGTTTAAGATTTTGCCAGCGGCTTTCCGTCACAAATTAGAAGTGTCGTATATAGTTTGTCTCCTGATTCTGTACAGATAGTGAAAAATTGATCCTCTGTTTGCAACATTGTGGAGAAGCCATCGATTTGTTCAAAACCAGTTGTTGCGAGGTCAAGCCTGCCCCTCAAGTGAAATGAAATTCATAGAATTTCATTAGCTCTGTAGGTCTGTTAAACAGCAACTTAAAAATGTGGAAGACTTAAACCATTCATGCAGCAAATGAAGGCCACCTTGGTTTTAACAGACCCTCTAAGGCATCAGCCTGTTCATATTTTACTTAAACATACAAATTTTGAACTTTGTAATCAGTAATAACTATTGCTTTGTGCTTTAAAATATCAAACTAAAAAACAACATTTGCACCACTGTACCTATAACCTTCACATCAGTTTGATTTACACCATTATACTGCAGTTATTACTTTAGTAACCTCTTTCAGCAAATTGTCTCATTGCTCATTATTTTACCTTCTTTCAGAAATCAGTTTCTATTAACTTATGTGATAGCTTACTATTTTCGTGAAGCATTGCTACAGCTAGAACATAACTGATCCTGTGGTGTATGGGGCAATTATGATTTTAAGATCAAATTATTACTTTTGTTTTGATGGATTTGCATCTATTAATTGGTGTTAGATAATTTGTAGCATCTGAGCTGGACAATGAATTTGCAAGTTATTTACAAATTATGAAATGTATTTTATTCAGATTACATTTCATTTGTGCTTATCCAATAAGAGAACTATCCCATTCTTAAGTTTACAGTGTCAATATTGAACAACACCAGCAGTCTAGATTAAAACAGCACATTTAATGCAATTAAATTTCTCAAAAGTGCTTAATTAAAAAAAGGAATCAAATACTATTTAAAATTTCATCTGGTCATGAGGCCCGTTTCAGCTTCAAATTCAGGGGGTGAACCTGATACTTGGCCAAACATATACCTGCTGAATGAATCTGCCATCTGGCCATTAATTGGCCACATTGAGGTGTTTCTTAACTGGGACTCAGTATAGGTCTGCAGGCTTGGGGTAATGGGTGAAGAGCGCTTGGAGCAGGAAAAAGCAGCAGCAGCAACAGGGTTTGGATTACTTTAACTTTGTGGAAGGTAAAATTTGAGAGGCTGGCCAAGAAAGTATTAACATAGCCAAGTCTGTATGTAGCAACAGCAAGGAGGAGGTTTTCAGCAACAGAAGAACTGAGATAAGGAAATGGCAGATGAGTTGAAGGCATTTTGCAAATGTCTTCAATGTAAATGATATAAGAAACATTCCAAAAGCAGTGATAAATTATGATATGGAAGTGATTGTGGGAATCAAGAAAATCACAATCACTTAAAAATTGTCAGAGCTTTGGACTACAGCTGCCCAGTTATACATGGTACAGGTGATACTGCATCTGGGGTACTTTGTAAAATATTGGTCACTTTATTTATGGATGAATATAAATGCATTGGAAAAGGTTTATAGAAGTTACTTGACTAATACCTGAAATAGGCAGGTTGCCTTATGGAGAAAGATTGGACAGGCTAGGTTAGAGTTAAAATGAATCAGAGGTGACTCGATTGAAAACTACTGGAAGCTAAGGATATAAAGCAAAACCATATTTTGCTCTTCAAGTGTTGAGAAGTCTGGAAAAGAAAGCTCCAGTACCTATTGAACAAGCAACTTATATGTGGAGGCATGGAAACCTTTCAAAAGCTGCACGATTGCTGTAGAATGTAAACGTTTTGAATAGTTATTTTTGATATTTGGTATATAATCATTTCAAATAGTTCTTGCGGGGATTAAAACTGTTTTTTTCCCTTTTACTGTGTAATCATAAAGTCATAGAGTTACACAGCACAGAAACAGACCCTTTGGTCCAACTTGTTCACACCAACCAATGTCCTAAACTAACCTAGTCCCTTTTTCCAGCATTTGATCCATATCCATCTACAGCTTTCCATTCATGTACTATCCAAATGTTTTATCAATGTTGTAAGTGTACCACCTTTGCCACTTCCTCTGGCAGCTCATTCCATGCATGCTCTACTCTTTAAATGAAAAGTTTGCCCCTCAGGTCCCTTTTAAATCTTTCTCCTCTGCTCTCACCTTAAACTTATGTTCTGACATTGGCAGACTCTTGTGACTGAGGAAATATTTTCCCCTAATCAACCTGTTTAAGACTTGGCATTATTACACACCACCAGAGCAGGTGGGATGTGAACCCCAACTTCCAACTTCAGAGTTATGGACATTACCACTGCACCACAAGAGTCCTCATAGTGACTGAGAGAAATGGCTTGTCCAATATTGCCATTACCTGTAATGAATCTGACAAAAGAAAACACTCATCAATGATGAATGCAACACTCTAGTTAATTATGAATTCTGGCCTGAAGCCACTATGGTCACATTTTACACTGGCCTTAGAGATTATTAATGCAAGCTGCTATGGCTTCATCAAGATGTTGGACTCTTTTAATAAATTTTGGTCTTTCAAGAATGTAATCAGTTTTGAGGTTGAAATAATTGTCAAAACCTTTCTGTACATTTTCACATTGAACTGATGTTTAATTTATCCCTCATTGAGTAATAACATCATCTTCTAAACTCCCAATAGTGTACAGAAGTATATTAACTTGTTCAGCTTCTATCCTGATATTAGGCTGGAAGCTATTCCACACCTCAATTGTTTTCTCCAGCATGTCAGTTTTGTATTCTGTTGCCCCACCTCTGAAATTAAATCATCCTCGCAATGCTACTTCTGATACCATAGCTCCTCATGTGATTAGATATTTCATCAACTTTTATCGAAAAGTTCAGCAGGAATCATGGTTGTCATTCTTTGCCGCTTCATTGAAAGTTTACTTCCAAATGCTTTGCTGTTGTCATGGAGGTTTTCCAATGCTTCGTATGTGTGACAAACATTTTCTTCCTGCTTCTCAGCTGTGATAGAGGTTTACTCAAGCTTCAGAGACTCACTAAGGTCCCATCACATTGTTCTTGTCTCCCAGAAAATTTCTGTGTTACTCTAGAGTTGTGCCCTTCTTTAAATTGCCAAACGTTTACTCTTTTCAATGTCTTGATTTGTGGTTTCCTCAGCTGTCCACTTCCAGAACATATGAGTTCTCTCTTGTGGCTTTCAGATCTCCCTTGTGGTATCCAAATGTTGTGCAGCATCTCTTAGAAATTACAGCCTTTATGCCTGAATTAATGTGGTGTTTAAGGTTTTTCTTTTTGTACAAGGGATTTTTGTCATATTCTTTATCTAGTTGACTCACTGGCTCAAAGCAGACTGAGGACTGTTACCACAGACTACCGCGTCCCAATACACCATGTATCACTGCCTTCAAACTACAGTTTTCTCTTGCCCTAATGCATCTCTGTCACGTCTGAAATACTTTTTGTGGCAATTTTTAAAGTATTTTCTGTCGTCTGTTGCTACTAGTGTTTTGGGGTTTGCTATCATCAACAATCAACAATATTTCTTTGATTTGATGTTTTCTTGGTCATCATCATGCTTCTTTTTCGCTTTAGCTTATTCATCTGAAAGCCTGAAGTCTAACTTCCATTAGTTGACATCATCTAGAAATAATGCTGGTTGGCCCAGTTCACTAAGTTGTGGCTAGTCTCACTGACGTCACCACACTATCCCTCATCATGCCATCTCTCGGCAGATTGAGTGTGTGGGTTCCTTTAAGTGTGGTAAAGCATGAATAAGGATAGCCACTTTTCCAGTCTAACTGGCATGGCGTTGTAAACAGTGGGGATTTTTTTTTGCATTCCTGCCCTGTTTACCAATTACATGAATATGATCCGCATTATTGAAGAGACAGTTACGACACTAGCCTCAGGCCTGTCTTTTAGCAGTTCCTACGCTACTCTACACAGTGGGTTGTGCTTACCCCTCTCAAATGGGTGCTAATTCATTCAGACCCTACAGAACAATATATGCCAGTCTAGTTCCTATATATACCCGCCTTTTGTGTGGTATCTGGGACATTCTTTCTTCCAGCCCTACTCAGTAAGAAAATGAGGTTCCATTTTGGAGATGTCAGGTACCTTCTGAATTTGTCAAGAACAGACAGGAATGAGTGTTACATAAAAATATGGTCTGTAGACCTGTTCAGTTGTCAAGTCATTTAAATCCTCCGCACTATAGATTTTGAAAAAAAAATCCAGCTGTTAAAAAATCAGCACCAGCAATTTCAATAGCTGATTGGTGGCATAAGCCTGAGAGTGATCAATGTAGCATTCATGGTGCTTAGTGGTTTCCATAACCTATCATTATCTGAGTGTGGAGCTTGTAAATTCACAGTTTTGATAACATCTCTAAATGGTTATAAAGGAATTAGCTATCTTTGATGTGAAGTTAATGATACTAATTTCTGTTTTTCTAAGAAATTAAATCCTACTTGAAGGAGAGCCAGGCAATGTAGAAGGACCTTTCCAGATGACCTCTTTAATATTTATTCCTCAAACAACATCAGCAAAACAGATCATTTGGTCTATCTGTTGTTTTTGGGACCTTGTGCATAAATTGGTTCTTGCATTCCCGACTTTAGAAAAGTGGTCACACATAATTATTTCATTGGATACGCAACACTTTGGGATGTCCTGAGGTTATGAAAGGCAATAATTCAGGTTCTTTCTTGCTAATTTAGAGTTGTCACTCTGAGTTACAAAAGTTGTCTGTACTCGGAGTAGCAGCTGTTGTTCAGAGATTGTAATTAAATCATATTTCTTTGTCAAATTGGTGGGTTTACTTTATTACACTGACCTGACACTGTCTCACAATATAAAGCTGCTGCAAGTTACAATACAGTAATATGATATTTTACCAGGCCAGTCATCATAGTAACCCTACAATGTGGAAACAGGCCCTTTGACCCAACAAGTTCACACTGAACCTTGGACCTTCCCACCCAGACCCAACCCCCTATAACCCACCTCAGCTACACATGCCCAAACACTGCAGGCAATTCAGCATGGCCAATCCACCTCGCCTGCACATCTTTGCACAGTGGAAGGAAACTAGAACACCTGGAGGAAACCCAAACAGACACAGGAAGAACGTGCAAACTCCACACAGACAGTCACCTGCGGGTGGAATTGAACCCGGGCCCCTGACACTGTGAGGTGGCAGTGCTAACTACTGAGTCACCTTAAGAGATATAAATAAGAGTTGCTATTTGTACATCCTCAGTAAAAATGTCAAACAACATTTGAATACGATGTCCATTTTTGGCCCTACAACATGGTTGGGGATTTAAAATAACACAGGAAACAGTTCATAAATGATCAACTAGGTTGCTAACTAGTTGACAAACTCTTGGAGCTCAGGTTAGGTTGACCAAATTGGAGCTTTTCTTTTCTACTTTTACATAGATTTTGAGGAGATTCAGTGGAGGTATTGAAGAAAGAATTAGATTTGATGTAAATAGGTGTGTTAAGGAAGAACACAGGACAAATTAAAACAAAGAACTAGATCAGATGCCAGGAGGCAGTTTGATGCATCATGGGTATAAATTCACTCACTATATCAGAAGCTGTTAGATGTGTTCCTGAGGGTGGCTAAAATATATGGTGCAGACACCAAACTACTGCAGCTTATTGGAGCTCCGTTTGCTCACAGATGAGAATTAAGAAGAATGCTTCACAGTTTCCCCAGTGTGACCTAAGTGTATTTTCTTTTAGTTATTTCTCCCATCCAGGAATTTGTACAAAAGTTGTGTAAGTTGAGGTTGAGTGATTTGATGCAAATGTGAATTTGGTAGAATGTGACCAGATTCAATACAAGCCATGTTCAGTGGACCAGTTGGTTTTCTCTGCACTTCCTATTTGTTACAAAGGTAAGGAGTAAAAGCTGGAGATTATTCTTCGTTCAGATAAATGGCCCCAGCTGAATAAAATATTAATTGAAGTCAAAGGTACAGATTTCAACCAGTCAGCTTTTAACAAGGAAAAATCAAGCTAATATTCCCATTTAGCTTCTAATTGTCTTAGCCTCAACCCATCTCAAACATTTTAGCTAATCATAAAAATAATCATCCAATCACTATTGTATGGTAATGAAGCTCTCAGAAATCAAACACTAGGATATATGCAAACCATTGGTTTAGCTAATCTGAATGTGTGTATAATATAGTTGCAAATAGATTCATCATCATTTTCTCTATTCAGTTGTGATCCCACAAAGTGTATGTTTCTGTTAATATTGGGGGCCTTGGATTTTGTACCAGCAGCTTGGTATCTCGGCCCTGATCATTATAATTTTCATTATGTTCTGAGGAAGGGTCACCGCACCTGAAACATTAACACTGTTTTAACCGTCACAGATGCTGCCAGACCTTCTGAGCTTTTCCAGCATCTTTGTTTTTGTTGTGTATTAGAATTTTTGTGGTCTTATTGAAGATTCACTTTCTGCTTCAACATTTTCATTACGTGATTGCCAGATTAACTATTGTTGGTTTTAATTTGCCTGTCTGTTCTAGAGGTATTTATTTAAGTTGAGGGAGAACACCGATCCCCTTTAATCTATCAACCAAAAAATTGTCCACTGCACCATCAACGTGTTTCAAAAGACTGTGATGAGCACAAAAAGAATTTCTGAGATGTTTGCCTGATTTTTATTAATAAATAAACAGATATAACCTAAAATATATTGTTGATCCTAACATTCAGTGGAAAATGTTACTTTATTTTCTTCCCTGACCATGAGACATATTACTTAATAATCAGATTTTTTTTGATTTAAGACTTCTTTTGAGCCCTCCCTTTTGTAAAATCAACTACTTTCCACGAGTACCAAAATCAATAATAACAAGAATGTAGAAAAAAGAATACTGAGAATCTCTCTTTCTGTTTTTCAATAATTCTGTGTGCATCTTGTAACTTTGTGTCCTTTTTGAAAAAAGTGTGAAATGAATGCCATTCCCAAACTTGTCATTTTAGCCTATTTTATTTAAAAGTAAAGCCTTCAAAGCATTTTCAAATGGAGAGCATTATAGTTATTTTAAAAGCTTTTACATGTGCCTATTAGCACAGGAGTCAATCATTTGTTTCTTTGAGCCTGCTCTACCATTTGATAAGTTCATGGTTGATTTTATTTTTGTCTCAAGTCCACATTCCTGCCTGCCCTGATAAACCTTGACTCCATTGTCTATCAAATATCTACCAAAATCATTCCTGAAACAGTTCAACGATCCAGTCTCTGCTGCTCTCTGATGCAGGTCCAAACCAATACCTTTCAGAGAGAAAAGAACTCTACTCCTTTCTATCTTAACATGGAAAACTCATATTCGTAAACTGCAACCCCTGCTTTAGCCCACCATCTAACAGCAAACATCCTCCTGGTGTCCACATCATTCAGTCCACTCAAGTTCTAATATGCTCCAGTAATATTCTTCTAAACTCCACTGTGTATAAACCCAGTCTGCTCACCCTGGAAAGTCGCAATGCCTCATTGGAATGCTCCCCACTCAATCAACAAGCAAGACATTTAACACCATCCAGGACAAATCAACCAATTTGATTGCTATCCCATCCTTATATATTCACGCCATCCACATTCAGTACACAGTAACACCAGTGGGTCCCATAAATAGTGCGTAGTGCCAAGAATCCTTTGACAGCACTTTGCAAACTTGTGCCTAAAGGAAAAGCAACAGCTACATAGAAACACAACAAACTAAAAGTTTCCCGGCACTCCAACCTGAGTGGGAATTACACTGCCATTTGTTCTTCATCACAGGGCTAATGTTCTGGGCTTTCCTCCAAGACAGTGCTGCAAATGGCCATTTAACACTGCTGTAATTTAGGAAGCTGCTTATCGACCATTGTTTCAGGTACAGTTATGGATGGGAATCCATGGTAATCTTGTCAGAGATGCTCAAACTCCAGAATCAATAAATAAAATGCCATACTTCCAGCAAACTTATAAAGCTGGCTTGGGAGTAGCTGCAAGGAAAGTGAAATAGACAAAAGCAATTTGATCCACAATGTTCATTGCTTTAGTCACTTCAGTAATGAAATTACGTGGACAGCAGAAAGGCTTGATTGCGGCGTATAATATTCTACATATATGACAAAATAATGAAGTAAGTGAAAAATCTACATATTCAGTGGTCCAGTCTAAGTGGCAGTTAGTTGCACTCGGACTAAAAGGTAATTGTAGTTCTGACATGTTCCTTTTTCACCAACTATCTTCTGTCATTGTCTTGTTGAGTTTAGATTAGATGGAATTGCATTTTTAAAAATTTTTACTCATTTGCTTCCTAATCACCTTTTTGGATTAATTTCTTCCTCGTCATTGAAACACTGTCTCCAGCTTAGACCTGAAAGATTCCATTGAGATTTGTTTGTGACTACACACAATTCTCATAATTCAAAGCAAATGTTGACAATATTACTTTTTGTTATGAAACGAGTGGATGTTACCAAGGCAATGTGCAAAATATACTCTCAAGTGTGAAATTGAAGGTAGATAGATAGCTTCAAAGATACCTGGACCAATGACACAGATGGGCAGAAGAGTGGCAGGTGGTATTTAGTCCAGCCACGTAAAACTTATTACATATAGGAACAATGTGTGCATGATAAAAGGATGATGATTACTTAGATGGAAATCCAAAAGATTTAGTTAACTATTACTGGTTATTCATTGAAAGTTTCCAATTAATGTGAAGCACAAGTAATGTGGGTATGTTATGACAGCATTTGGATTTGAAAAAGGTCAACACTTTTTTGAGCTCATGAATAATTTTACATTTGGAATATTGGCTGCAATTCTTTGGCACAACTGCCTCTCACAAAGAGAATTTGTTTAATTCATCTCTGCTGACAGAGTTGCTGTTTTGCTAGTGAGTGGGTTCTTGCCTAGTATTTTGGGATCTTGATCAAGTTACCAATATCTATGGAATATACTTGGTAATTAATTGATTTTTTAATGTCACAAATTTGTTAAAACAAATATTTGACTAAAAAGTGTAAAATCTTCTAAGTGGGCTTTTGAACAATGATTAAGTAATGAATAGAAACAGCAAACAAAAGCTGCTGAAATGTGGTAAATTGAGTTAACTGAATTTTATGATAAAACAATAATCAGCTATTATATATGTTTCACAAGAGAGCAATGTAAATTCGAACAAATGTAGAACTTTGTTTGGGTCGGTCTCAATTTTACTAAGACAACTTGAGGCATGTTGCAGGTAAGACAGCCATTAGCATGAAGAGTAAGTCTTGCTCTTCATTATTTTCTATTGTTAAGCACAGTTCCACTATTGAACTAAGCAAGCAGTATGTAACCAGCGTTCAAGATAACACAGTGTGGAGCTGGAGCAACACAGCAGGCCAGGCAGTATCAGAGGAGCAGGAAAGTGCACATTTTGGGTCAGGACCCTTTTTCAGAATCTTCTGATGCTGCCTGGCCTGTTTTGTTCCTCGAGCTCCACACTGTGCTATCTCTGGCTCCAGCATTGTTCTTACTCTCTTCGTAATTAGTGTTCAGCGTGTTCGCTTGCTAGGAAAACAGCTTCACATTTTAAATCAGTATTTACCAAGCTACATACATTTTTCTCCTGTCTTTTAAAAGTTTGCAATGGTGGACATGGTAATATAATTCATAACTTGCAAAAGGAGTTGTTATATCATTGAGTACACTAGCATCTAGTTAGGTATAGACATTTGGCCAGAGATAGGTTCTAAAATATAAGATGCTTAGATCACTTGCAGCCACAATGACAAACTTGACGTGAAAGAGCACAAAAAAAGCCAAGATGCAAACTGGTGACATGTTAAAAGTTTATAAGTGCGCCTAGTTTGATTAGGGGTTGGCTCCTCCTTCAGCCATCCAATTCAAAGAAAAACTAAATTCATTTGGATTCTACAGTTATCAATTTGGATCTTTATTTGGTTTTATTTGTTAGTTAGTTTTGGACACAATTATAGTTGAAGTTAAAGACACAGAAGTCATGACAAAATTCGATGAAAAATGTTGTAACAGTTCTGATATTCCTCGTCAGAACACAATTCTATTTTTCTCCCTTGCATTGTTTAGGCAACGCATAAGCAGGTTTTTAAAATTTGTTTCTCAACCACTATTACCCACGCAAAAGCTTTCCAGGGAACTCAACTGAATTATTTGGATAAGTTGGTCTAACCTGATTTTGGTAAACTAAGCTGGTCAGTTACTCAGCTCAAGTGAACTGGTGACTGCAGTAGTCCTGGGATCCATGTCTTAGTCCTAACTTACACAATGGATTATAACAGGTTTGATTGTATATGCCTACTCTAAAGTCAATAACAAATGCATGACTGACTATTTGTCTTCTACATAGTAGGAAAGATTTACTTGAAAATGCAACACGAAGGCATCAGAATAAAATGTGATCAGAGTTAACGGGAACTGCAGATGCTAGAGAATCTGAGGTAACAAAGTGTGGAACTGGATGAACACAGCAGGCCAAGCAGCATCTTAGGAGCACAAAAGCTGATGTTTCGGGCCAAGACCCTTCATCAGAAAAGGGAAGTTCTGGAGGACGTGGAGGGCGTGGTGGTGTCACGGGCATAGGTAGGGAGTTCCTGGACCAAGGGGGAGAAAATGGAGTCCAGATAGGTGGAGATGAGTTCAGTGGGGCAGGAGCAGGTGGAAACAATTGGTCGACCAGAGCAGGCGGGTTTGTGGATTTTGGGAAGGCGGTAGGAGCGGATGGTGCAGGGTTGGGGAACAATGAGGCTGAAGGCTGTGGATGGGGGGTCATCTGAGGTGATGAGGTTGTGAGATGATGGTTTGGCGCTCGGGGGTGGGGTCATGATCCAGGGGAGAGTAGGAGGAGGTGTCGGAGAGTTGGTGGTCTGGCCTCAGCAATGTTAAGGTCAGTGCGCCATACAACAACTGAGCCTCCCTTGTCTGCGGGTTTGACGGTGAGGTTGGGATTGGAGCGGAGGGAGTAGATGGCTGCATGTTCTTCAGGGGAGAGTTTAGAGTAGGTGAGAAAGGTGGAGAGGTTGAGGCATTTAATATCTCGACGGCAGTTGGAGATGAAGAGTTCGAGGGAGGGTAGGAGGCCTGGGGGTGGTCCAGGAGGAGGACTTGTGTTGGAGGTGGGTGAAGGGGTCAGAGAAGGGAGGGTTAGGCTCACGGTTAGAGAAGTAAGCGTGGAGGCGGAGGCGGCAGAAAAACTGCTCAATGTCCAGATGTGACTGGTATTCGTTGATGTGTGGGTGGAGGGGCACAAAGGTGAGCCCCTTGCTATGGACTGACCATTCGTCTTCCATCAGGGGGTGGTCTGGGGGGATGGTGAGAATTCAGCAGGGTTCAGTGTGGCTGTCTCCTCTGGGGTTGCTGACTGTGGGCAGAGTGATGTCGGCATCGGCTGTGGGCAGAGTGCCGCTGGCATCAGTGTTGGGCGGAGTTCCGTTGCCATTTTCTGATAAAGGATCGAGGCCTGAAACATCAGCTTTCATGCTCCTAAGATGCTGCTTGGCCTGTTGTGTTCATCCAGCTCCACACTTTGTTATCTTAGAATAAAATGCGTCTTTTTTTACGAAAGTTTGTGTTTAATGTATAAACGTGGGTGATGTTCTGTGATTTTTCACTAAAATTTCTTTGATGAAAAAGATACACTTGACGGTTTATGGTGGAAGATAAAACATCAAAATCAATTTTGGAATTTTTAAAAATAATTTTAAAGACAATGTTGACTTTTTTTGCCCCCACAATGAACAGAGAAATTTGATATTCCACTCAAATAAAATGACATTTTCAGGGAAGAGAGATTGGTGAGCAGCAAATATAGTTCGGTATACTGGTAAAAATCCAATTATGCCTTATCCAACAAAGTGTAACAACCTCAAGAGTTTTACAGTTATGCTAATTGCGGGGATGGTAGAAATGCACATCAAATTATTGATTTCTGTTTGATTTTCATCCATTAACACTCCAAGAGTGCATGTGCAAACACGAGAAGTTGTAGTCAGTTTCACGGAGGAATGACAGTGAAAGCTGACAGTTTCAATGTCATTACATTTACAATATCTAGGTACATAATATATTCATGCATGTGCTGAAATGATTGAATTGCACATCATTCAGTGGCTACTCCTTCAAGAGCAATTGTTTATTATTGATGTAGAGGCTATAAAGACGACCCAAGGGATCGTTGCAACAAATAACAAAAAAAAGTTGTCAAACTCTCATTTTATATGTAAAGGCAATATTTTCTCTTTGTTATTTCATGGGATATGCATATTGCTGGCAAGGCCAGCATTTGTCGGCTATCCCTAATTGCTCTTGAACTGAATGGCTTGCCACAACATTTCAGAAAGTATGATTAGATTAGATTAGATTAGAAGTACTTAACAGCTAACCACATAATAGTAGTTTTGAAGTCAACTATAGCCCAGGCCGTATGAAGACAATAGATTTTCTTCTTGAAGAAACATAAGATCAGTTTGCTATGAAGGTCCATAATATATTGTTTTTCTTATTTAATGCTTTTATTTATTATTATTAGATTCAAGTCAAGAAGGGAAAAAATGGATTTTGTCTTTTTCAGTTTTGTAAACATCTGGTTTTCCTTTATGAATGTTGGAAAATTATTTTGAACATTGAGGCCAAAGCAGCATTTATTGCAAGTCATATAACTTCAGCTGAATGACCAACAATCTACGTAGACAGTCATTAGATTGTAATAGGCTTCACAAAATTAATGGTTACGTGGTAATCTTTCCTTCAGTTCCAGTTTTGTCAATAGCGTTTAAAATCCACCAGTTGCCATTTGAATCCAAGTCCCGAGACCATTTGCCTCTGCTCACTCAGTGACATTACCACTATATTAACATTGCTGTAGCAAAACTGCCTTGTTAGATTTGATGTACAGTTGTAATGCAGAGAGGATTATGTGGTAAAGCATGCAAATATATCTTGTCATAATCAGTCTGTGTATTGCATGTTGTCTAAAGGCTAGATCTCTTTAGCATTCTGAATGGTAAACAAAGCATGTTAGAAGCCTTGCCTCTTAAGGGAGAAAATAAAATGCTGTCATCTTTATAGTTAAAGAAGCATACAGAAAAGCACAGATACAAGAATATGTGATTAAGTATCCAGACGGAGCTGTTGCCAATCATGCTAATGGAATTAAATTGCTGTAGCACTTGCTGACTCTCCACAGCCTAATCAACATTTGATTGTTCCTTTTCAAGTAAAGATTTCTATCAACATCACTCCTGTTTGCAGCTTATTCACAGCAAACCCTGCAAAACAGCTAAGTAATTAGTTACTTTCTCTTGTCACTTACCCTCACGTTTCTCCCAACTTCAGCTCTGGTAGGCTTCAAACTGACTGCAAACAAGAAAAGACAGTCGATAGCAGCAAATTGCCCATTGCATGTCAGAGTGACCCCTCATCTAAAGAAATGTGTTTGCTGGATGGATTACGGTCAGGACTTTAACAGGTAAGAAGACATAGGTTTCATAATGATTGGGAAGATAAAATGGCACAATTGACAGTGTCTTAGGAGATTAGCTCTGATCACTAGCTTTCAGATTTCTCTGCAAATTCCCGATAATCTTTCAAGATGTTTAGTTCCTTTGCAAATGAGACTTCTCCAAGGTTCCTCACGATTCAATGAGAATGCTTGACCTCCCCAGAGGATTTTGAGAACGTGTTAACACTTATCGACTGTCCTCCTGGGAGTCTGTTGCTGTGACTATTTTCCGACATTTGCTTCAGCACATTTGAGAGACCATGTCCGACCGAGCAGAGCTCGTTTGAAGTGATTTGAACCTCAATGTTGGACAAGGTGGCGTGGGACAGCACACTTCCTGTCACTGGATTTTGAGAATGCTGCAAAGTCATTGCTGATGGTATTTCAGTACCTGAAATGCTGGCTGTGGATTATCCAAATCTCTGAATCACACAGGAGTGTAAACGTCACGGTAAACCTTGATCTTTGTCTTGGATGTGAGATTTTCTTCTTCAAAATACTCATTTCTTAACTCAACTGAAGGCTGAGATTGTCCATTGGAGGCAATGTTGCATTTTGATACATTTGTCCTCCTTCATTGCGAGGAGTTTCTCTGGATATATTTGTTTTAAATTTATTCATTCATGGGATTTGGGCATTACTGGCTTGGTTAGCATTTACTGCAGCAGTTAAGAATCAACCACATATTGCTGTGGGTCTAGAGTCACATGTAGGCCAGTCTAGGTATGGGTGGCAATTTCCTTCCCAAACGGGCATTAATGAACCAGAGGGGATTTTCCTGACAATCAACAATGGCTTCACAGTTCATCATTAGATTATTAGTTGCAGATTTTTTTAAAAATTCAAATTCCACAATCTGCCATGGCAAGATTTGAACCTGAGTCCCCAGAACATTCCTTGGGTTTCTGGATTAACATTCCAGCAATAATACCACTAGGCCATCTCTTCCCTGTCTGAGGCGAGGTAATGAAATACAAGAAGAAGTCCACATTTTCCAGTATCTCACTCAGCAGAGAGAGTTGCTTTGTGCATTACAGCTGGTTGGAAGGTTGCCTTTGTAGTCTCGGATGAGTTCTGTGAACATTCCTGTACGTGCTGCATACAGCACAATTATACCTCATATTCCACCTGGGGACACTGCAGCCCAATGGCCTCAATGTGGACTTTACAAGTTTCAAAATCTCCCCACCCCGACCTCATTCCCAAGACCAGCCAATTTCATCCCTGCCTCCTTGACCTGTCCATCTTTTCTCCCACCTCACTGACCAACCCTTACCCCCACTTCCTACCTACTAGCCTCATCCTCGCTTCCTTGACCTGCTTGTCATCTCTCCCACCTACCCTCCCCTCCCTCCTCACTGACCAACTCCCATCCCAACTCCCTACCTACACTCACCTTTACTGGCTCCATCCCTGCCTCCTGACCTGTCTGTTCTCTCTCCACCTATCTGCTCCTCTATCCACCTTCTGTCATTGCCTCCCTCTTTCTCTATTTATTTCAGAGCACCCTTCCCCTCCCCCATTTCTGAGGAAGGGTCCAGACCTGAAATGTTAACTTTCTTGCTCCTCTGATGTTGCCTGGCTGGCTGTGTCATCCAGCTCTACACCTTGTTACCAGAAGTAAAACAAAAACTTGTTTTCTGTATGATCCAGCAGTTTTGTCTGTTGTAGCTGTTGTTTTCTGCACTCAAAATTCTCTCTCACTCATCCATTATCACAAACAATGTGTGAGTGAGAGAGAATTTGTTCTAAGGCTGCTGAACTTCACCTTGAATCGAAAACATGAACGGTGCCAGGAAGGAACCTAAGCCTGCAGATCAGCCATTGATTGAGAGGTCCTCGATAAGCAGAAGAAGGTGAGACTGGTTGGTTTTTTGAGAAAGGCATGAGGCTATTTTTTCAATTTTCTTTTCCTTTTCTTACTACCACTATAATCATTAATTGTTACCATTGTAATCATTATTCTTGCTGAATAAGTGTTCATATTTAAACAAATTGTTGTTGTCAAGCCTTCTCTTAATTATATCTAACCTAATCTGAACAGAATTGTTTGGATACATGGTGTAATCCAAGATAGTACTTGAGCCTGCCATTCAACCAACTCACAGCTGATTGTCGATCTCAATGCTACTTTCCCGTCCTAGCTCCTTGGTGTAATTTATCTCCAGAACTCTTTTGATTACTGTCTTGCAGATACTCAATTGTTGAGCTTCTATGGTCGTCTAGGGTAGAGTGTTCCAAAGATTCAACACAGGCCAAGTAAATAAATTTCTTGTCATCTTAGCCTTATTTTGAGATTGCATCCTTTGGTTTTGAACTCACCAGTCAGGAGTAACATTTTTCCTACATCCATCCTGTCATGCCCTATAAGAATTTATAAAGATCAGATGATATCATCTCTCAGTCTTCTAAACTCTAGAGACTGAATGCCCCAGTTAGCTTAATTTCTCTTTATAAAATAATCCCATTGAAAGGGAAAAAGTGCAAGAAAAGCTTGGACACTTTTCCAAAAGGTAAAGTTGCCATGGTCTTACCAGGCCACAGGGCTGCTTTCTCATTAGAGAGACACAACTGGTGGTGGCTTAACCTGAAGGTCACCATGCCTCAGGTGAGGGGAGACGTTGAGAGGAGGACCCTCCATTGTAATGTCAGCTGGTACAGAGAGAGCAGTCTCTGAGAATTTCAATACAAGCTACTCCAAATGGTTAACCCCAAATGTAAACGCTGTCTAACTGTCACAAAGAGGGTTAAGAAACACTGCAAGAATGTAGATAGGGGCTTACATAGATCAGCACAAATTATGTAAAGACATACAGATTGCAGTGTAATAGAGTAGTACAAAGATTTTGCATCTGGGATCATATCATTGGACAACTATATTAGCCGTTGATTTTAACTAAAACCACCCTATCTTTTGCTTCACACAGTTCTCTTTGATTGTTGAATAAACCAGTGAACAGGGAAACATCAGTCTCATCTGATTATGGCAGGCACAGAAGGAAGTAAAACTTCCCTTTTCAGCACCATCCCAGGAATTAGACTGGTAAACCTCTGTTGCATTCCTTCTATGGTAAGTGTATTCTTTCTTACATAAGAAGACCAAAATGACATGCAATATGCCATGTACATTCTCACCAAGGTTGTGAACAATTATAGTAAGGTATCTTTGTTAGGATTTTTGATCCATGAACAAGGGCATCAATACTTCATTGACTCGTTATTTGGGAAATATTTTGTCTTCACAGAGAGGAAATTGGAGAAGTCATTTGGTAATGACAATTCCTTATGTGTTTCCAGTTTTCACCAAAGCAAAGTTCACTAAGATCTGATGCTTCAACTGGTGAGAGTCACAAATTGTGTGACATTGTGGAACAGGCAGAGAGTAGTGAATAAGTTTCTGAGGAGGACAAAATTGGAAGAGAACCATCCCTAAGCCTTCATGGTTAACAGAGTTAAAGGCTTTTGTGAGATTAAAGAAGGCCACAACAGCAGTTGGTGCTAACTTTAACATTTTTCTTTAATAATCAAAGGAGTCTCTTGTCTTTTATGAGAAGATAGTTCAAGAGGATTTTTCAAAGAGATTTCCTGTGATAGACAGCAGAACTTGTCTTTCTACTTGAATGTAACTACATTTGCAGTATCCTGAGATCCTCTGGCATGAGATGAGGGAGGAGGTTGTGTATGTATCGGGAATGTGTCTTTTCTATGTACATGTCAATGAATGATCAGTACATAATGTGTTGCTTCAGACAACCTGATTTTTGTCAGATTCACTTAGGTTCCAGCAGAGCATACATCTCGCAAATATTTGCGAAAATCTGCTTCCACAAGCGACACCCCTGCTCCAACAATAATACTGTTTCCTCAGCTAATTAGTATCTTAAAGGGTCAATTTATTTCATAAACTAAGTGCTACCTATCAGGGTAAAAAGGAATGTTCTCTGCAGGAGCTACACAGTTGTGTTCTCAATTGTAAGCTAACAATGCTGTGTAGTTATTCATAAGATAGCCTGAGGTCTTACGATATAGTCTCAGATAACCCAGATATAATATAGCTAATCGACATGTACTAGGTACTAAACCTGTTCATCATGATTGAGTCAGCTTTTTGCCAAAACATTGGGCATCCTTCCCCAATTAGTGTCAGCAACATAGTCTGACACCAATAGGTCAGATAGCTGGCAATGAATCTACTGAAGTCATCTGTGACGGCTCTGATGGAGATGGCCATAACCATGTGGCTGAACTGGTATCGAAAGTTTTACCAAATACAACAATAATAAAGTAGTTCATCAAACAAGTCCTTATTGTATGTTCCCTTTCAGTACCATGCTTTTCCTGGCTCAGATATCATTCCTTGCCCTCACTGTGCTGAGATCAAAATGAGCTACAAGGTCAAGGGTACGGATTCAGAGATTCATCCTACTTAGGATAGCATCCAGAATTTCCAAGGACTTGTTCAATATCTGCATATTCTCAACAGATTGTTGTTTTTGATGGTCTATGCAGCTGACCTTTCAATCAATTGAAGAGGACTTCATCACAATATCGGGGTGGCTCGGTGACTCAGTAGTTAGTACTGCCGCTTCACAGCTCTGGGGAGCTGGGTTCAATTCCAGCCTTGAATGACCGTCTGAATGAAGTATGCATGTTCTCCCCATGTCTGTGTGGGTTTCTTCCAGGTGCTCCAGTTTCCTCCCACAGTCCAAGAATGTGAACGTCAAGTGGAGTGGCCATGCTAAATTGTCTCACAGTGTCCAAGGATGTGAAGTTTAGGTGGGTTACCCATAAAGAAAACCCCATGTGGGTTTCTGGTAATGCGGTAAAGAGCTCAGTCTGGGCAGAATACGGTTTGAAAGGTTGGTGCAGATGCAATGGGCTTTGTGCCCTCTTCCTGCACTGTAGGGATTCTATTTTACAATGTGTGATCATCCTGAAGGAATTTTCCTTCAATCTGTCTGTAGTTCTATCCTTACGGGATTGGTTACCAGTTGTCTGGACGGCTGGTTTGCGATGTAGAGCCCCACCAACAGTGAGAATGAATTCTTGAGTTTGCCATAAACGTCCCTGCTTCTCAACCTTTCTCCTCAGCTTAGAAATAGTGACCCTCAGTTTAAACCATTACCTGTCATCTCTCTGTAATGAGAGAACAACTCCATGGTCAGGTAGGACTTTTGCAACTTTACTTTTTTATCCTGTGCTTAGACACATGCTAGCACATTGCTCATTCTCTGCTGCTACTCCGCAGGTATCCTATTTATAGACATGGCTCAGGATACAGCATGACTTTATGTAGAATTATAAAATCATGAGGACCAAGGTAAGGGTGAATAGCCAAGGCCTTTTTCCCGGGTAGTGGAGTCCAAAACTGGAGGACATAAGTTTATGGTGAGAGGGGAAATATTTAAAAGGCACCTGAGGGGCAACTTTTTCATGCAGAGGGTCATGTATGAATCTAATGAGCTGCCAGAGCAAGTGGTGTAGGCTGGTATAATGACAGCATTTAAAAGCCATCTCGATGGGTATATGAGCAGGAAGGGTTTGGCGGAATAATGGCTAAATGCTGACAAGTGGGATTAGATCAGTTTAGGATATCTGGTGGCATGGATGAATTGGAACAAAGGGTCTGTTTCGATGCTGTATAACCCTGTTTACATCCAGCTGTGCAGAACTTAGAGAGGTCAGTACCCACTGATAAATTTGACACCACATCCTGCCTTCAGCACCTTTTCACGCTCATACTGGTGTGTTGGTGAAAACACAAATGTCTTTCTTATTGATCCCATCACAGCCTGAATATCTAAACTGTGTGTGACCTGCCTGAGCTGTGTGATGATGGATCCTCAGAAAAAAATGAGTTCCTTTAGAGGGTGCTGTTGACAGTCTCCGAAGTGTTGCTCAGATAGTCTGTAAAATGTAAAAAATATGAATGAATACTTTTCAGGAAAGAAAGAATGGCGACATCAGTTTGAACATGGCAATATTTCATATGTAGTTTACCTCAGATCAACATGGGTGAAGATGATGTACCATGTGAGTAACTGGTAGTTAACTCTGCCACCTCTTAGCTTCCAGGTGATAATTTCTCCCTCTCCAATTATCCCACATGTTGAGACAGCATTATTTTCCATGGAAAACATGATCTTTGTATTGCAAAGGTGATGCGGGGCATCAGTGATGGATGAATGGACAAGCATGTGGGCAAATTGGTAGGCAGAGAAAGAAAGGTGATCATAACCATTAGGGTAATATTTTGTGGGGATGATTGGCTGAAGTATGCTTGATAAGGCAGAGTTCAAGGATTGGATTGTACATCAATCAGAAAGTTGCCAGCTCTTTCCCGTCCTGGTGAGGTCACTGAACTGCAGCCACAAGTATGGTGCCACCTTCCTGCTGTTGAATGCTTCTGCTACTTACAACCACGCTTCCTCTGTCTGTACCTCATTGCTTAGGCAAGAATATCTTTGCTGCTTACAGATGCACCAGCAGTTAGTAGGCTTAAACATTGTGTGGGTCACATTTCCTCCCATTGATTTGATATGAAACTCAGAAATAAAATGTCATAAAACAATGCATTATAAAAGTCACTGAGAAAAGATATTCTGAATAGTGTGATAATGGGAACTGCAGATGCTAGAGAATCCAAGATAATAAAATGTGACGCTGGATGAACACAGCAGGCCCAGCAGCATCTCAGGAGCACAAAAGCTGACGTTTCAGGCCTAGACCCTTCATCAGAGGCTCTGATGAAGGGTCTAGGCCCGAAACGTCAGCTTTTGTGCTCCTGAGATGCTGCTGGGCCTGCTGTGTTCATCCAGCCTCACATTTTATTATTCTGAATATCGTTTTGGGTTTTCTCAAGTATTGTCATCCAAGCCCATGCCTCACACCAGTGCTACACCCACTGTTCTCAGCACATCCACAAATTAGAATTAAGCCCGTAGATATTTTTTAACAGACAAAGCCATTGTCCTGTATTTGTATTTATCACTGTTAAATTGAAGGATTGCCTTTTATTAGGCGAAGCTTGTACCATCCCCTTCTGTCTCCAGTATTCAGCAGTCACATTCTAATTACAGTTGTAAAATAAACTAATTAGGAGTTAGAAGTTCTTTGATTATTCAATGGCCACTAATCACCAAAAACAAGTATAAAACTATCAAGCCTTAAAGGTTGCAATTATAGAAATTGTTTATTTATGCTCTTTACATTATCTTGGGAACTTTACAAGCGTTAAACATAATGTTAGATGGAAAATATATGTTGTAACTGTTTCTGAATAAACTGTGGAGGTTAAGGGGCTTCTCAATTGTGAGTATGCTCTGAAACGTACCAACAGCTACTTCACTGGTTTATTGTCGCTTGGGTTGTGACAAAAATAACAGCAGCAATTTGCTTCTAAAAGCCATGATGATTATAACAACAGGAGCATTTGTTTTGCTGCTGAATATCCATTGCAACTTGCAAGCAAAGGAATTACAATAAACGTTGGTGCAAACATGGGGCATTTGAAAATAGGACAGAATATTAATACCTGTAGTTAATCCACCATATTTGACATAAACTGTGTATTAACCTCTGTACAAAGGGTGGAGCCAAGGTTTAGTGATCATAATACCATAAGACCACAAGGAAGTGGAATGGTGGAGTACCCATTCAGTCTCTCCAGCCTGCTGCACCATTCAACTGCATTATGGTTGATTTGACACTCCTTATGTCCTCATTCCTGTATTTTTCCTGCAACTTCCAATTTCCCTATTGCTAAAAAATCTATCTACCGCAGCTTTAAATATACACAAGCACTCTGCCCCCACATCTCCCTGGGAGAAGAAATTCCTTCTCATTTCAGTGTTAATTGGCACCCCATTATTCTGAGATGTTGCACTCTGGTCCTAGACTGTCCCATGAGAGGAAACATTCTCTCAGCATTCACCCTGTCAAGCCCCTTCAGAATCCTATATGTTTCAATGTGATCACTTCTCATTGTCCTAAACCCCAGCGTGCAGTGAGTACAGTTCCAACCTGTTTAACCTGTGTTCATAAAACAATCCCTGTATACCAGAGTCATTCTGGTGAACCTTCTCTGAACTGCCTCCAATCAAATAATACCTCAAGTTAGGGGAACATTACTGCTCACAGTATTTCAGACATAGTTTCAGCAGCACCCTTTACTGTTGTAGTAAGACTTTCCTACTCTTGTACTTTAATCCCTGTGAAATAAGGGCCAACACTCCATTAGCCTTGCTGATTGCATGCTGCACCTGTGTTTTGTGCGCAAGCACCTCCAAGTCAGTGTGTGTGCCTCTGTTCCCCACCTTGCCAGCTCTTGTCAGCAATGCTCAGGTCCTCCTCTCATCAATTCCACCTTTTTCCTCATAATTCAGTAGGTAGTTCATTCCACAATATGTACTGTATTGAATATGCATTGGTACCCATGTGTCTGGATGATTACTCCTCCCATGACCTGACCTTTACTCATTCAAGTAACTTGGTTAAGTTCCTTGTACAAGTATCTCCTGTTATAGTTTAGAAACCAATGCTTTTGATAAGATCATTCTCGGTCTTGAACTGTAATAATTCTGGCCTTCTAGCTTTGGAAGTAATCTTTTTGAGTGCATTTGGTAGCTGTCCATTTATAGTTCTCATTGTGCTAACACACATTGCATTGGATTAAATCAATAGGTTTGGAGTGCCGTTTGAAATTCTTCATTGTTCTTCAACAATGTTTTGATAGTTCTAACTCCCCTTTTAGCTTCACCGTTGAATTGAGGAAATTTCAGGGAAATTATGAAATGTATAGTTTTCTGCAAAAGAGTAGTAGTTGTGTGGAGTAATCATTGGCAAATTGTAGACCACTATCAGAGGCAGCTTGTCAGGTTGGTCGTATGTTGCCTCAATTTCCTTTAAAGCCTGAGTAGCTGTGTCCATGGTTTAAACGTAAAGATGTTTGACTACAAATGCCTTCAAAAATTATCACTGACAAAAAGAATAGATCCACTTATGAACGTTCCTACTGTCTGGATGGGAATTGAGTTGAGACAGGGGTTCCTTTCATACTGGTAGGTGCATTGCATACACCTGACAATGAGATATAATGTATTCTGAGATCTTGGTAACAAGAAAACCTAAATCTATGTTCTGCATTTTGTGATACCTATGTGGACATGATGCATTTTGTCCAATGTAAAAGGTGAAGCTGCCATACCCACAGAAGATCACTGGGCTGCTCTTTCACTGAAGAGAGATGACTAGCCATGGTTTAACCTGGGAGTCACCATACCTCAGGTGAGGAAAGAGATTGAGAAGGTCAATCCTACACACTAACCTCAGCCTGTGTAGGAATTGAACCCACACTGTTAGCATCTCTTTGCATCACAAAGCAGTCATCCAGCCAACTGACTTATTCATGGCCTGCTATGAGAACAGAATCACCAGTCTTTCATCCTGTACTATCATCATACACAATAATAAATTGCTTCCAGTGCTTAAAGAAGACTATATAATCCTCATTCCAGTAGGATGTTGATGGAAATAACCTTGAATGCAAGATTGGCAGATACAGATGTTTTCCTCAGCTTACAGCTGTTTGTGACCAACGTTTGAGCTTGTCAGCTGTTGTACTGTAGTCAAATCTAAATATGACTCAGTCTCACAAATGAGATTACTATCTTGTTGTGAGGAAGATCCACACCAGCTCTGCACAATGCATCTGCTGTCATTTGCAGTTTGGTTTAGACATATACCATACCAGAAGTGCATCTCATAAGTCTCATTTGGTATCTTTGGATTCTCAGAGCCACTCTCATGAGTTCCTTATTATCATATAAGGAGTTTTTTTTAATCTCTGTATGACCTTCAAGTCAATTACTAATCCAGAACATTTTTCACAAACCCATGTGACTGTAAGAGCCTCTTTGTCTATAGGACCTATCTCCTGTCATTGTCAGACAATGCTTAGACAGAACAGTAAATTGCACAGTGATGCCAAGCTGGCTGTTATTGAATAAAGATTGCTCCCAGTCCTACAAATGAGATGTTCAATTGTGTCAGAGATAATGGGAACTGCAGATGCTGGAGAATCCGAGATAACAAAGTGTGGAGCTGGATGAACACAGCAGGCCAAGCAGCATCTTAGGAACACAAAACTGATGCTTCGGGCCTAGACCCCGAAATGTCAGCTTTTGTGCTCCTGAGATGCTGCTTTGCCTGCTGTGTGCATCCAGCTCCACACTTTGTTATCTCCGTTTAATTGTGTCAGTTGTGAGGGGTCATAATACACTCAGATGTCTTATAAAAAATAGCATTTCCTTGAATATAAATGTATGTTCCTCATGTACATTCTAAAACTATGATTGAAATTCATTTAAAAGTTGTCTTAAGGGTTGTGCTGAGTTAAACAGAAATGTTGCCAACTGATTAACCATTGTAAAAAACATATCATTTTGTTTCCTTTATTTTTGGTTTGTAGTCGATAAACATGAAGATATTTTATTACACCAAGGAGATTCTGCAAATGCTTGCTGTAGTTTAAGAAATCATGCTTACGAGAGCACATTTTGTGTTTTATTCAATGCTGATATTGTATTGCTTTTCCTGGAATGGAGAGTGTACAAGCAGTATCCTGAACAATAGCGGCAATTGTTTGGCAACAATATTTTGATTAGCTCCTGTCGTAGTGAAAATGAGTATTTTGGGGCCAGAAACATCTAGCCTGGGAAGAGACACCAAGACAAAATCCCTCCACACTTGCCTCTCATGAGTGGAGGTACCAGAAATTTTCCAGTATTTGCTACCCGTCATCCCTTCACCTTTCTCTTTAAATTCCCTGTTGATGGAAGAATGTAAATGCCTTCAAAGGCAGTGAAAGGCTGAATTTTCAAACAGTAAATGAAAGGGAGCTTTGGTGTGTGAAACGACATTATGTCAACAGCAAAGAATGAACAGGAATTGGAAGAAACTGAAAGAAACAATTCATCAACTCTTATGGTCGCAGTGGTATTGTCAAATTGTTTCTCTGATACTGTTTTCTTAATATACATGTATTATCTGCCTTTGTGTATCACTCTGTTAATAATGGGGGGGGGGGGAATTGAGAAGGGTATTTTTTCACTTATACTGTTATAAGTTAGCTATTGATATTGCCTGATGACCCTTGGTTCACGACAATCTGTTTTTTAATAAACTTGTTTGCTTCTGGATGTGAGTTTGCTCGCTGAGCTGGAAGGTTAGTTTTCAGACGTTTCATCTCCATTCTAGGTAACATCATCAGTGAGCCTCCGATGAAGCGCTGGCGTTATGTCCTGCTTTCTATTTATCTGTTTAGAAAGCGGGACATAACACCAGTGCTTCATCTGAGGCTCACTGATGATGTTACCTAGAATGGTAATGAAACATCTGAAAACTAACCTTTCAGCTCAGCGACCAAACTCACATCCAGAACCTCAACCTGAGCTACAAATGTTCTCAAAACTCGCATGTTAAAACTGTTTTAACTTTTCAACTTAAAGAAGGACAAGTGTGAGAGCATGAGAGCCCTAATTGGCAAACTTGATTAATGGATGGATCAACTGGCATGCAATGACAGGCATTTAAGGAGACTATTTCTGAGTATACAGAGTATATACATTCCAACGTATTAGAAAAATTCTAAGGGATAGATACACCATCTGTGGCTAATTAAAAAGAGATAAGCAATATAAGCATTTCAAAAGAAAGTATTTTATTGTGCAAAAAACAGGTGGCTTATCAGATAATTGAGCAGAATATAAAAAGAAAGCAAAGAAGAACTGAAAAAATTATCAAGGAGGAAAATATAGTATACAAGAAAAATCTATCCAGAAATGAAAAGCTCATGAAAGAGTTTCTATAAATATTTTAAAATGCAAAGTTTGCAATGTGAGCATTGACCTAATGTAAAGGATGCCTGGAGAATTGGTAATGAAAAATAAGAAAATAGCGGGTGAAATGAAGTTATTCTACACCAATCCGAGCAATGTCCCAGAACAACTATGAAGTTAGGAAATGGAAGCAGAGAAGGAGGAACTCATGAAAACTATAATGACAAGAGCGGTGGGTACTGAGTAAATTGTTGGAGCTGTGGGCTGATAAGTGCTGAGGCTCTGACGGGCCTTATCCTAGGCTCTTAAAAGAAGTGACTAGTAAGATAGTTGGTGCACTGTATTTAATTTTCAAAAACTCTGTGGATTTGTGGATATACCCAAATGAATTGGAAGATTAAAAATGTAACTTCTTTGTTCCAAAAAGCAAGAAGACAGGAAACATTAAATTACAGGCTCAGACCAGTCAGTTTAAGATCTATCATCGGGTAAATGTTGGAGAGTTTTATCAAAGGGATAATAGCAGGGTGCATTGATGAGCTCAAAAGTAATCAGGCTATGTCAATGATTTTTGTGAAAGTGAAAGTATGTTTAACAAATCTATTTGAGTTATTTGAGGAAATAAAGTGACCTGTGGACAAAGAGGGACCAGCACTTGTATTGTATTGCATTAAATTCTAGAAGGTATTCGGTAAATGCTACATCAAAGGTTATTGTGGCTATGAAAGCTCATGGTGTAGACAGTAGCAAATTCATGTGGATAGAAGTTTGGCTGGTCAACAAAAAGCCTAAAGTATGCAAAAATGTGCCTTTATCAGGTTGGAAGTATGCAACAAGTGGTGACCCACAAAGAGTAGTGCTGGGATCGCAATTATTTATAAAAACCAAAATAACTGCAGATGCTTTAAATCAGGAACAAAAACAAAGTTGCTGGAAAAGTTCAGGAGGTCTGGCAGTATCTGTGGAGGAGAAAACAGAGTTAATGCTTCGAATCCAGTTCGGGTTGTGAGGAAGGGTCACCAGACCCGAAATGTTAACTCTGTTTTCTCCTCCACAGATGCTGCCAGATCTGCTGAGCTTTTCCAGCTTTTTGTTTTTGTTCTCAATCATTTATGATTTATCTTCATGACTTAAATGAAAGGACAGAAAATCTGGTTGCCAAATTTATAGATGGCACAAAGTTAGGTGGGAAATCATGTTATAAACGGGATGGAAGAAAGCTATAAACTTTAAGTGATTAGATGAAGTTCTGTCAAATGGAACATAACATGGGGAAATGTGAATTGTCCATCTTAGCAGGAGGATTTTTTTAAAAGAAAGAATGTTATCTAAATAGAGAGAGATTGCTAAACTTGAGATAGAGAGGAATACGGATATCTTTTTGCATGAATCACCGAAGGTTAGTATGTAGGCACAGCAAGTAATTAGTAAAGATAATAAAATGTAATTGTTTATTGTGGCAGGAATTGAATAGAAAAGTAGGGAGGTTATGTAGCAGTTACACGGGGCACTTGTGAGACTCCATTTCTGATATTATTTAAAAAGGAATTTAAATGAATGGAAACAGTTTACAGAAGATTGATAAGACTAATATCTGAAATAGATGGGTTAGTGTTTGAGAAAAGGTTGGACAATCTAGGTTGGTATCTGCTGTAGTTTGTTTGGGTTTATTAATTCGAGGTTGAGAAAAGTAAAGCTAATGTAAGTGAAGCAAACAAAAATAAAGTTGATGCAAGTGACATAATATTTAGGTATGGCAGGGCAGCTCAGTCATGTGGAAATGCATATTTTACAGTATGAAAAAGGTTGTTTAATTTACTGGTGACTTAAGTGACCACAGGTTCAGGAAGTGTCACCAGATGTAGAAATATGACCTTTAGATTTCAGAGTTCAAATGGGAGCTCAGGTCGTTGTAGCATATCTATGAGGCTGACAGCCACACAAACAGCATGTTTGGAAATGCGTTCACGCTGCAGACTAGATTATAGAGGCCAAAAAGTAGTGGCTGATCACCAGACAGCACAGGAGTCCCCTGATGTCCTGCTGACTAATCTGTTTTCTGTTTACAATGTTGGTGTATGCATTTGTTCCACAAAAGAGCAAGAGCCTTAGCATCAAAAACTAAGATGTTGGAAAAGTTCAGTAGGTCTGGCAGCATCTGTGGATGGAAAAAACAAAGCTAATGTTTCAGGTCCAGTGGCCCTTCCTCAGAGCGGTCTTAAGAAGCAATGACCTTAATCAGAAAGATTTTCCTATTCTGTTTGAATGTGATTACATTCATTTCGATACTACGATCTTAAATCTGAAGGAAGAAAATTATGCTCTTGAAATGTTAACTCTCTCTGTCTCTGCCTCTGTCTCTCTCCCTCTCTCTCTCTCTCCCTCTCTCTCCGTCTCTCTTCTCTCTCTCTCTCTCTCTCTCTCTCTCTCTCCCCCCGCAAAAACTGCTGGACCTGCTGAGGTTCTCCAACATTCTGTAAATTTGTATGAGAAATTATAGTCATGAGGATGAATTAGACTGTTTGAGACTGTCTTCCCTAAAGGGGACTATAAGGAGATTGATAGGAGTTTTAAAATTCATGAGAGGCTTGTATAGAGTGGATAATGATACACTCTTCACACTCAAAAATGGTCAGAGAATAGAGGACACCGATTTTGTAGTGTTTTATAAATGTAGCAAATTTGATGTGAGAAATACTTTTATACCCAATGAAGGGTTCAGTTCTCAAATGCATTGCTCCGGCATTAAGTGGAGGGAAAGTCAATGGAGACATTAAGACAGTATTAGATGACTATGTAAGTAGAAACATTATGCAAGGATGTAGGGAAAAAATGAAAAAAAGTCGATACTTATGATTATGCTAATTGAACTGCCAGTACAGAGAGAATGGAGTGAATTTCCTCCTCCTGCACTATAACAGTTCTGTGATTGAGGAAATGCATTACAAAAGCTTCAAATAATTCTCCCTATGACTGAGATTGCTGATTAAATTCTGTCTGTTTTAACCAAATTTCTTTTGGGGATAATCAATCATTCAAATGATTTAATCAGTGCATCATACTCTGGCATGCTTTCTTCTGTGCTTTGTCCAGCAAAACAGGGAGACAGTGGAAATGTCACTTAGCAAGCATCCAAGAACATCAGGTTACTATTTGAGGGGCATGAGTTTGAATCTCACCATGGCAGATGGTGAAATTTAAATTCAGTAAAGGAATCTAGAATTAAAAATAAAACTTGCTTAATGATAACTTTGAAACCTTGCTCAATGTCAGAAAAACCCATTTGGTTCACAAATGCTCTTTAGGGAAAGAAACCTGTTATCATTACCTGATTTCACCAATATGTGACTCCAGACTGTCAATATGGTTGACTCTTAACTGCCCTCTGGGTGAGTAGGGATGGGAAATAAATGCCCTTATCCCATGAATCAATTTTTAAAAATATATCTTAGCTATTGGGCCTATAGCATTTCACAATGTGCAGATGGGATGACGCAGCTCCTTGATGTGCAAGCCTGAAGTGACCGAAACTATTGCCAGGGCTCCCATTTCTGGCCTTAAAATGGGCCTTCTATATCAGTAAATGATTGAGGTACTTGCAACTTGTCTGCCGAAGCTGCCATCCCTATGAATGCTCATACCTTATTGACCTGCTTGTGAGTACCCGTACTTTGCTTTTTCCTTCTCCCAAGGGAAGTATTCCAGTTCTGTGTTTTCAGTCTCTAAATCATGTTTGGATTGGGGTTGGGCTTTGAAATATTTCACTGTCCTTTTTGTAGCTGTCCCTTAAGTCTTGCTACTTTTTCGCCCTGTGGTCGACATCTTCTGAGGTCTTTTCTTTCTATATCTGGTGTGTTTTTTTTTCCAGTTTCTTTTTGGCGACATGTTCTAAGCTGTTGTCCTCGCTGAGTCCGCTCATGCTTTCTCCCAGCTGCATGTTCAAATTCTCACAAAATTCTCTCCTGCCTTTGGAATCTTCCCTTTTCTTCTCCCACCAGCCATCTCATAATTTTGAAAGTTTTTATTAGATTACTCACATTAGTTGTGGCCCTTCGACTCTGTTTTTCTTACCTGTCAAAATGCCTCATATTGTGCTTCAAATCAAGATTGTTACCAGCACATTCAGATCCCAGTCTAGCATATCTCAGCCTCTGGGTATCTGCAATATACACTGTAGCTAAGGCTACTCACTCCTTAATTCTAAGTAGGGCTTGCCAACTCCAGATGAACCATGACACTGTTATTTATATATGCACAATGCCGTTTATCAAATGCAGCTCTCTGGTTTAGCGACTTTGTCCACATATTCATTCCATTCTGGTTTCTTCTTTTTTACCAAAGTCAGCCTCATAATCAGTTATTACACTGTGATTTACTTGAATTTTGTGATCAAACCAACTCAGATGTGTTCACATCAACAGGTGTATGTTCACAACTAGGTTTAGTGTCACAAATTGGTGAGCACATATATACCTAAGCAGCTAATTGAGATTGTGACTGTCATGGCCCCTGACAGTCAGAGGATTGTGGAAGACTAGGTCTATGCTCAACTATAAGCTGACAACAGACCTCTGAAGTTAACAAAGCGTGAAGCTGGATGAACACAGCAGGCCAAGCAGCTTCTCAGTCGCACAAAAGCTGATGTTTCAGGCCTAGAAGAGCTCTCTGATGAAGGGTCTAGGCCTGAAACGTCAGCTTTTGTGCTCCTGAGATGCTGCTTGGCCTGCTGTGTTCATCCAGCCTCACACTTTGTTATCTTGGATTCTCCAGCATCTGCAGTTCCCATCATCTCAGACCTCTGAAATTGTTGGCTGAAACATGAGTCAGGGAAATATCTGGCAAAGTTGCATCAAACAATGTATAACTGTGTTTTAACAATGGCAGAATCTGTTTAGTTCATCAGTTTTGCTGGAAGGGTAGATCTATCCATGAATTCCAGAGCTGCTCACAGGCCTGCATACCATAATAATAAATAAAGAACCATTTAAGCTGAAAATCTGAAACAAAAATTTAATTATTGAAGAAACTCAGCAGGTCTGGTGGCACCTGTGGTGAAAGAGAGAGACTGAAAGAGGGTCATTGAACTCAAAGTGTTAACTCTGTTTCTTTCCCCACGGTATGCTTCCAGACCTGTTGAGATTCTCCAGCAATTTCTGTTTTGGTTCTGCTTGCCACTACCTTGGCAATGAGCTCTATGATATCATTGCAGGGCCAGAAGGAGATGAGACAGCTGAGATCTTGACTGTTTCAGATCAGCAGGGCATATAGGTGCCTCAGAAAGGACGGTGCCCAGCTGTCTCTTGCATTTGGGTGCTCTTTTCAAGGTGTCCTGATTTGGAAAATGCCTCCTCAGATCTCTGTCAGGGACACCAGTGGTACCAGTAACTTCAATGTCTTGGTGAGGAGTAAGGGGTCTGGCACATGTGGTCAGCTGCAAGTGTAGGCATGGTACTTCTCAGGAACCCCGGGAAATAAGGAAGCTGCAAATGGGGGTTTGTGGCTGTTTGGTTTGAAAGCCTTTGAGGAGGTTCCACAAACTAAGCTGGATCTTTTAAGTGCGCAGGGCAGTAATAAATACGTTCTGTTTTGCATTTAAATCAGA
Organism: Stegostoma tigrinum; assembly: GCF_030684315.1. Lineage (NCBI taxonomy): Eukaryota > Metazoa > Chordata > Chondrichthyes > Orectolobiformes > Stegostomatidae > Stegostoma > Stegostoma tigrinum. The sequence goes on along the minus strand of NC_081368.1, from coordinate 56,017,258 downwards.
AACAAAGTTCATGAGGGGATGATGGCCCAGCGATATTATCACTAGAGTAATAATCCACAGAGACCCATGTAATATTTTGGGGACTCAGACTCAAATCCTGTCACGACAGATGATGGAATTTGAACACAACCATTATCTGGAATTACGAGTTTAATGATGACTATAAGATCATTGCCAATTGTTGGAAAAACTGATTTGGCTCATTAATTTCTTGAAGGTAGGAAATGTGCCTCACCTTTGGCTTTATTCATCAAAATTTACACAGCTTCTGTACAACAAGGAATTCATTTTAAATCAGCAATTTAAATCAATTTTGAACAAGCTATGTTTTAAACATGGTCTGTTTGCACTGGCGTATTCTGTGTTCTGCTCAGTGTAAATGTATTCAAGTATGAACTTGTGGAAAACAAATAATTTTCCAAATGAATATAACCCTGGATACCATTTGTGATGAAATCTTTCCCAAAAACCGAAGCTGTATTTTGAATGGATCAGTGCTGCGTTAATCGACAGGAATTCTGACATGTTTAAGTACTATGTTCATGTTGGAGGAAAGACAGTCACACTGAAGATAATTGAAAGCCAATCCTATTGATATTTCATATATTATTAACATTACCAACTCATATACATATAAAAAGATCAAAAATCTCCAAGAGCTTTTGTTCAGATGGGGCAAAAGAAATTCTACTGAAGGTATTTCCTCAGCACCTCAAGGCTTGACTCTTCCACTGCCTTGTTAACTGACCTCTACATATCAAACCTGCCCTCAGCACATTTAAACCTAAGCAGCAACCCACATAATGAGTCTCACACTTGCATCATTCCCATCCTCTTCAAGCTTCACTAGCTTCCTGTGTTCTAGCCTGTCAACTTCAAAATCCTTGTTCTGGTTTTCAGGTCTCTCCAAAGTTTCCCCAGAGGACATAAAAAGTAAAGATAAAAATACATGAAAATTACTATATGTCCATACTGGAGCTCCATTTTGAAATATATTGGACCAGTATATGTCTTTTGCTATTTTTACTATTTTATTTTCCTTCTGGTCATCTCGTGCAAGATGAGCCTTCTTATGTCCTCCGTGTCTCCTCTGTTTCCCTGAAAGCAGGGCTCATCACAATTCACTTCCTCCTCTCCACTTTGCACTTTCAATATCCTGCTGCCTCAGGTTCCGGACATAATCCTCCCTAACTTGCAATCACCTCTCCTGCTTTCAAAATCTTTAAAATTGAGGCTTTAGTTTTCTATTCAGACCCCTCCACATCTCTCTGTTTTCCCCATTTTTGTATTGGCAGAATTCTTTTCTGCATTATTAGAAAACTTCCTGAGATTTCTTCAGCAAATCAGACAAATGTTAATTCCTTGTTTCTCTTGCTTCTCAGACAAAAGATTATGCATGCAGCAGAATGCTTTATTACGCTTCTAAGAGTGTGGTCTAGTGTAGAGTATTGATCCAGGCCCCTATTACAACTAAATGGATGCACTTGTCATTGTGTGATAGATGTTTTTTACTTTCCGCATCCTTTCTAAAATGGCTGATTGCAAAATTCTCGCAGCGCTGCAAAAATAAATCTGAAAAATAGTTCTTCCCAATGACAGTAATGATCAATGAGTCTACAAATTGTGGAATTAAAATCATTGTTAAAATACAAAATCATGCCCTGTGTTAAAAGCTTTAAATATATTACAGAACAGCTTATCTTTCCTGCAATAATTGTAATTTTTTGGTACTCTACCATGCTACTTGGTAGAAGAAGCGCCCTCAACTTTAAGAGGTTAAGCACTAATTTTCATAATTGTTGCACTACATGTCATATTTAGTGATACTGTGGTATGAAAGGCCTCAAAGGATTCTAAATTCCGCTCAATTTGCCATTTTCAATAAAGCATTAATTTCCACAGACTGTATGTGGTCAAAATCAATTGACGTGTTGATGACAGTTCCTCCATTGAGACTGGTGTCGTCAAGCCAAGAACATTTAGTGACATATCTTGATTTTAATCAACAGGGCTGGTTTTCGTACAGATGTGGAAAATAATTTGTTTCATTATACATTTAAATGCACCAAAGGACATTACAATGACATTTTACTATAATTAAGAAATAAATTACAATCAGTTGAAGCTATTGACTGAGTGCTTTGATTCTTTGAAAATCTGACTGGCATTTTCTAAATAAACTAAATGATAACACAAGTTTGTAATCAATTTGAGAACTAATCACGGAGCTCACAGTTCATAGTCAGAACTCGTGCGTAAAATCAACAGTTGACACAAGTTATGTCAGTGACATCCAAACGGAAGATCGGTTTCATTTTTATTCATACTTGTCATCCTAATAAAGATCTTTATGTGTAACAGATGAAAATAAATAGAACACTATATGCCTCTAATATTAATACAAAGACTTCAGGGGTCTCATTACTCTCATTTCAGCCTTTTCTGCTTGTTCAATTCTTGGACAAGCATTTTTATGAATAACCACATGGCCGTCAGTTTCAAAGATCACTACAGGAAGAAAAAGACTGCGCAGACTACTCAAAGATTCCACATGAGGTTAGCGGAAAAGCTGTGAAATTATTCCTGAAAATTGAGACTTGAGCATGATGTTCATGAAAATATATTTCTTTTTTGGGTGCCATTGAATGTGTGGTTTTAAACTTAGAAACATAGAAAATAGGTGGAGGCTATTCAGCCCTTTGAGCCTGCTTCATTATTCAATGTTATCGTGACTGATCATCCAGCTCAGTACCATATTCCTGCTTGAAAACATTCAACTTTTCTGCCTCACCCATGATGTGCAGCAGAAACCTCCATAAGCTCACCACTCTCTGGGGGAAGGAATTTTTCCTTATCTCATTCCTGAATGGCTTGTTCCTTATTCTTATCAGTGACCCCCGGCTTTGGACTGTCAGGTCATTCAGAACAACCTTCCTGCATTTATCCTGCCTAGTCCCTGTTAGGATTTTATTTGTTTCTTTGAGACTTCCTTCGGTAAATTGCACACACAACTCCAGATGTGACCTTGCTAAAGTCTTACAAAATTGTATAAAGATATTCCTGCTACTGTGTTCGAACCCTCTCGCTATGAAAGCCAACATACTATTTGCCTTCTTCACTGCCAGCTGTACCTACATGCTTACTTTCAGTGACTGGTGTTTAAGGACACCCACCTCCCCTTTCCCAATCCATTGCCATTCAGTTAATAATCCACCTTGCTGTTTTGTGAGGAAACCTCCCATTAAGCTTTATTTCCCGTGCATTTGCCTGCTCACCTGATTGGTCCAAATCACACTGAAGCATCTTCCCACTTCACCTGTTCCCTAGTACTTGGCCATCTACAAACTTGGAGACATGTCACTTAGTTCCATATCTAAATCATTAATATATATATTATGAATAGTTGGGATCCAAGCACTGATCACCAGTCACTGGCTGCCATTCTGAAAGGTAGCCATTCATTTCTACTCCATGTTTCCAGTCTATCAACCAATTCTCTATTCATATGAGTGAACTACCCCTAATCTCATGTACATTTTTTTTTCTTGGTAAGCTCTTATGTGGTGCTTTGTCAGAAGCCTTCTGATAGTTCATGTAACCCACATCCACTTGCCCTCCCTCATCTACTCTTCTGGTTACATCTTCAAAAAGTTCCAGTAGATTTGTCAAGCATGATTTCTTCTCAGTAAATTTATGCTGACTGTCCAATCTCATCACTGTTTTTGAGTTCTGCAGCATTTTCCCTCCTGCCAATGCCAATCTAATCGAATTTAACTAATCGAAAATAGTTTACTATTTTCTCCCTACCACTTTTTTTTAAATGGTTGCATTAGCTACACTCCAATCCATGCAAACTGTTGCAGAGTCCATAGAATGTCAAAGATGGCTATTAATGCATCCACTATTTAAATATGACTTTTTTGATGCCTCTAGGATATAGATTATGGGGCTCTGGGGATTTATCAGCCTTTAATCTCATCAAATTCCCTGATGCCAACTTCGTACTAATGCTGATTTCCTTCAGTCACTCCGTCTCAGTAGACCCTGTATTCCCCAACAGTTTGGGGACATTGTTTGAGTTCAATTCAATACATTGAATATGTATTCAATTGCAACAAAATTGAAGTTCCTGGAAAAGTTGAGCTGGTCCGGCAGCACCTGTGAAGATAAAGATCAGACTTAATGTTTCGGGTTCGGTGACCCTCCCTCAGAAGTGTTAGTTCTGTAATGTTAACTCTGATTTTTTTCTTCACAGATGCTGCCGGACCTGCCAAGATTTTCCAGCAACTTCTATTTTTGTTCTTGATTTACGGCATCCACAGTTCTTTCACTTTTTTATTATGCGTTCAATTGGTTTGTTATTTCTTTACCCCCATCTCCTTTTGTTTCCAACTGTAAATACAGCTATAGATGCACAGAAGTGTGGTTTACTAAATTGATATTAAATCATTTCAGATGGATTTGATGGGTTTTTTTGTAGCACAGTTATATAAAACCAATTCTCCATTTTTCTCCGCAAGCTGTAATCCGTAAAGTTTTCTAAAGCCACCTTGTGGGGGTATGAATACCAATTGCTGTTTCATCTGAATCTGAAAGTATGTTCTCCCTTCCCTATCAGAATATCACACAAAGGGTTATTTTTTGATTGGCAGCTCTCCCAAATGCATCATTCTTTTCAGACTTCAGAATGATATTTGAAAACTTATGTAAGCAATTTCCTCAAGCAAGCTGGTCCTATAGGATTTTCTCCACGCAGAAAAAAAAAGTCATTTGAAGTACACAAAGCTTATTAGCTTTGTACTGAGAGAGAGTTAAGTTTAATACATGTATCATTTATTCAGGTCACCTCAGGCTATAATGAGGATAATTACAATTACAAATGTTCTCTAGAATACTCTTGTTTATCTGTATTCTCCTCAGTCCCACATCAAAAAGGAATTTATCGATTGCTAAGGTACAGATCAGCTGCTGTAATTGGTTACAAAGCAACTCTGAAGTATTTTGGGATGTTCTGAGGACATGAAAGGAATTAAGCAAGTAGAACAACTTTCTTATTGCAATTGGGTTGACAGTGTCTTCTTTTCCTGCCCCCAGACAGTCTTTCAAACTCAGTTCAGAAATAGATTTGCTGCTTTGAGATAGTGGCTGCTTACATCCAAGGGGAAATTCTCATTATTTCTGCAGTGTTTAGTTTGATATGTTTTTGTTTTTGTCTTGGAATGCTGGCAACATCACATTCACAAAGGAGGATGTCTTGGCTGGTGGTGTTTGTGGAAATGTAATTATACCCCATATGTAACTTGAAGTGCTTGTCAACATACAGTCGTGATGTTTTCAAATAATGCAAGACAGAAAATTATGATGGGGATCCAAATCAGACATGTAACAGTTTTTTTTAAAAATGTGTTCACCAGTTGTTTCTTCAGAATAAAAGAACTAAATTTCTATCTTCATTTGCTGGCAATGGCGGTGGACCTACTGTGATAAACTAGTCATCCAGGCCTGAAAAACTGCCTCTGAAATTCATTTACTGAAATAATACTTGTTTTACATTTTGCAGCTGATATACCTTTAAGGGACAAGCTCACATTGTCATTACCATATCATGGTGTAAGCATTGATGGGACAAAGCACTCAGTCTTCTTGCAGCATGACATGCTGAGGGAACAGGGCTGCAGTACGTTCAAATACAGGTATAATACTGAAGATGCTGGAAACCTGAAACAAACAGGGTGCTGAAGAAACTCATCAAGTTCGGTAGCACCCACGGAGAGTGAAACAGTCAACACTTAAGACATACAAATGCCTTGTGAATGGAACAATAAAATGTAAATACCAGGAGCTGCTCCCACCAGACACTGAAACCCACACTCTGTGTCATGCTGCACCACATACACTTCCTTGACATCTCTCTTTGTCAGCACTACCACACATTTTCTCAAAGCAGTCCTGCTCCCCAATTCCATTCCACTCTTCACCTAAACTTTTTGTTATCCTTTCAAAAGAAATGCATGTTCCAAAAACTCAACGGTACTGATGCCCCTTGCGTTCTTCTTCTCCCTCCGTCTGACCCCATCCCTTCATCTAATTCTACTTCTTGCCTGTAATGTGGGGTAAAAATCCCCACTAGTTTATAGACATGCCCTGGACTTAAAACTGCTCTGAAGGCAGAAGCTGTGGAAATTACGTTGGATTAAATTTACTTCTGCGACTCCAGAAACCATGGGCTGCAACTGAGCCAGGAAGAGGCTGGCTGAGACAGACTGGGAAATACACAAGCCTAGAGGCAGATGTCTGGGACAGGGATTACCTAACAGAAACTAAAGGAAGGTCCCCACTCATGCCCCAGCTAAAAATAATGCAGGAAAAACAAGGTACTTCAAAATATTCAGACCCTTTGGAGCCTACAGAGGTACAAAACCATTCAATTCCCAATCAGGCATTAGAATACTGAACATTCCACACCATTGTACAAACTTGTTTCACCTTGGATGTAAAAAAGATCACACCACCATGTGAAACTGAACGGATACCCATCCAAGGAAATGCCGGATATTCCAAATCCATCAAAATCATTCACTTCAGTCAAAAACCATTCACACCTACCCCAATGCTCAGGAAGCCCATTCAGCCTCAAGAGGAGGAACAATAACTCAGCAGATTTGGCAGGAGATAAGGAATGCCTGCAGTTGGATATAACAGTCAGAGACCCCGAGCCTGGCACAGCAGTGAAGAGTAGAGAAGAGCCCTGCATTGTGAGAGGGACATTGTGAGTTTAGGCCTGAGTTACCAGCACTGGGATGCCAGCAATGCACCCCTGACTCCAACACAGTGTGTGTTTTGAATTGGGCTCTGCCAGGAAAGTTTGAGAGTCTGAGCGAGAAGCAGGCCTTGCTCACAAAGGAGAGCATCCCTCGCAACCACGGAACACCAGCAACTAGCCATGAGCCTCCACTCAACATCAAGAGGCAACTGAAAGCATCCAGAGATAGAAGACACTGACCAGGGCAACGCCAGCAACACCCACCAACATCTGCACCAACAACCTGTGCGTTAAGTACAGCCAGCAAAAAAAGAAAGCCTAAGATATTCACCAGTCTGGTCCCACATGTCTAACTGCATTAGTGGACACCACTAGACTGAGTACTACCGGTACCTGTGACCCCCAGCTATGGCAAGTAACTACGGACAAGAGCCAGTCAAAACTGTTTTCACACCAGGAGTGAGCAGCTTGGCCAGTCTTAGACAGGGGAAGGTGGGGTTCGGGGCTAATGGAGTAAGGTGCTTCTAAGGAAGTGGAATAGGACTTGGGGTCAACAGGTAATCTCTCTCACTCTCTCTCTTTTTCTCATTCTCCCCTTCAATATTAGCATAAATTGCAATCATGCACTGTATCTACTTAGCCCCCGTATTAAGTCTTAGCTGCGAGTCCTCAACTACTGTCTGTCATTCCTGGATCCTTTTATCATCCTCAGGAAGACAGGATTTGTTCATTCTGCAATGCCCTTCCTTGTCAACAGCAAGTGATATTTAAAGGCATCTCCTGTCAGGGTCATTTATGAATTGATCTGAACTGGGGGCAAAGTTAACTGAGTGACAAGGACTACAAGTCAGAGACGGGTTCTAATTTTGATATTCACTTTTGTTGTTTTCTGTAAATATACCAAATTTTGTTTGTTTGTTTAATAAAATCAGCATTTTCTTTGCCGCTGAAACATCTGCCTCCGTTGTTTTTCCACAATTCCACATTCCATGCATAAGCCCAGTTTCAGAACCAGGGAGCTGGTGAACAGTGGGCCAGGCAGTTCCCCCTGCATGCCTTCTATTCATCATATACACTGACCTTTTCCTCTCTGATGCTGGATGATCTATACTCAGCAAAGAATTTGGCTTTATCCCTTTATGCCCCAGCTCAATAAATATTGTGCATGACATGATGCTAAAGTCTTGTTCCCGCATTTTTACCTCCATGCCTACTTCTTGGACAGTAGTCCTCTCCTTGCCAGACCTTTTCGTCGAAAGAAGAGGAACACTGGACTCAAATTCTTCACCTTGTTTCTCTCATCACATATATCGCCAGACCTATTGAGCCTTTCCAGCATTTGCTGTGTTTGTTTCAGATTTTCAGCATTCACAATATTTTGCTTTCATATAACTATAATGCCTTCCTTTCCAAAAAAAAAGTTTTAAATACTAACTGTATTTTTTTTCTAACCTGAAGAAGCATATCTATGTGAAATAGTTGGTTGGTTCAGCCATTTTGTTTCATTCAATTTTGTGCCTAATCTTGTGGGACATAGTCACTCCTTATTTGGTGTGAACTCCCTCTGACGGCTGAAGCCTGCTACTAGCGGCCTTTGTCTCTTTGAAGACACAGACCCTCACTCAACATCCTAAGATTTCTTAAAAGCTATAAAATAAAGTAAAATGGAAGCAAATGAAGGAAAAAACAAAAGGAAGAGAACAGCAAACAAAGTAAAAGAAAGGGGCAAACAAGCCCTATACTTTGCTTTCAAAAAGAAGCCTTAGATCTTCAACGAGAAGAGGAAGATGTGTATTTGATCATGGGTTGGGCAGCAAGTCACATCTTCAGTAATTTACAGCTGTTTCTGCAGCATGTACAGCTTTGCTGTTCGGATCAATTCATAAATGACTCTGACAGGAGATGCCTTTAAATATCACTTGCTGTTGACAAGGAAGGGCATTGCAGAATAAACACATCCTTTCTTCCTGTGGATGATAAAAGGACCCAGAGATGATGGAAAGTAGTTGAGGACTTGCACATTGTACTAATCAGCTTTTGAATCAACAGTTTCCAACTCATGTTGCAGAGACAACCTGCGAAATTGAGATGCCGCAGAAAAGGTATAAGTGTGATTTCTCTGAAGGCGAACCTGAGGGGAGGTTCAGTACCTTAATACTCACCTGAAAAGATCTGCTACATAAGAAGAAAGGCCACACCATTGAAGCCTTGCTGGAAGATGGGTGCCAAAATGCAGCCACAGTGGCAAGCAAATGTCAGCAATTGCATCAAGTGCATACAACTCCATTTCTAAAGTCAACAAAATATGCCAAACTTGCAAGATCTATCATAGATGTGGCTTAATGCACATTCTCAGAAGCTGCTGTGTTGAAGATGACATCACCATACCACAGCATGTTGGTATAAGGTCCATCTCCATCTTACTGAGCTCTGTTCTCCTGCAGCATGACATGCTGATAGAAGCTTCCTATAGTATTAATTTTGCAGCTCTATTCCAGGTCCTCCACCACCTCTACCCTCAGTATTTTGCATTGTTGAACGATTTAATTGTTCTTCATTGTCCTTTGGAGGTTTTTTTTTACATTTCCCCATTCCGCTTTCCCTGAGACCAACCAGGTGAGACCTTGCCAAGAAGTTACAGTTAGCACTATCCAGGACAGTCAGTTGCACACATTGACCTGGAATCAGCTCAGTTGGCGGGTTTCTGATGCAGTGATGCCAGCAGCATGAGTTCAATTCATGTATCAGTTAAGGTACCACGGGGGATTCTCCTTCCCAACCTCTCCCCTCACCTGAGGTGTGGTGACCTTGAGTTTAAACCACCACCGGTCATCTCTGTGATGAGAGAACAGCCCAGTGGCCCTCTGTGATTGTGGGGTCTTCATCTTTCACCACTTAGTTGCACTGTGATTTTCTGTTTCTTCAGTTTATTCAAAAGCAATAAAATTGGTCCAAAGGACTGCAGAGATTTAAGCATGGATTATATTCAGCACAATTGATTTCTTTTTCACAACCACTTCTGAAGTAACGCCTGGCTGCCTCAGCTGTACTCCCTGGACCTCTGATGATGAGCATACAGAGGCATCAGAGGCTTCCCACCAGCCCAGATGCTGACACATTAGGAGAAACCACAGACTGAGAGATGGTGGGAGCACAGTCTGGTGAGCACCTCTCAGTGACAGCTCTGCAGCTGGCTGTGGAGGAAATGGCCCAGGCCTCGGGCACTTGGAGACCAGGCAGCTCTTCAGTCTCAGGCAGGAGTGGATGCTGTGGTGTCAGCAATTATCCATACACACAGGAAGCTGCAGGAGCCAGTGTTAGAAGCTGTAAAAGTTCAGTGATTCACTTGATTGATATTCTGGCTGCCTCCATGGACAGGTTGGTGGCTGCTTTACGTCTAGCAGACTCAGGAACTGCTGGAGTAACCTGCACTGCATGACACTGGCCACTGCACCTTCAGGATATAAGGAAACGGTGTTTGTGTGGAGGGGTGTTCAGGGAACTGTGACACTGTCCAGATGCCCCCTTCTCAAAGAGACAGGGCGGTGCCAGCAGGCATCCAGTCGAAGATTCCTCGCACATAGATCCATCCATTTAGGACACCGCAAATGTGGCCAGGCTTCCCAATGCCACCTTGCCTCGCCTTCCAATCCTTGGAATTTCAGGGTCAGGAGGGCCTTGCATCTAACAAGAAGACCCTCCACATGCCTGGTCTATCTAGACATTTATACCCAAGAGGCAGCCCATTAAATCTCTGGGGCAATGGTCTCCACAATGGAGCAGCCTTCCTCCTCACCAATGACAGAGCCAGGGAATGCATGAAGATGTAATGAGAGGCAGAGAAAGAGGAAAACATACTGAGGGGATTTTGGTGGCAAGGGTGACAAGAGTTTGTATGTTACATTCTGTTTATGGGTAACTGTTCTGTTGATATTTGTGTGGTTGTAAGTATCTCAAAGTAGGTATTAGATGTGTTGTCATACCATCCAGCAACATTTTGTGACCACTGATGAGGTGTCATGGATGGAAATTTATGATAAGAGCCTACTCCACCATCCGGAAGTGGAGGTTGATTATGAACACATGGTGTTGGGTCATGATGAGAATTTTTTTCCTCCTTGTTTAACATCCCTAATGTGTGCAGTGATATAGCTGTTGAACAGTAGTCCAGCAGAGGCTAGGTTTGGGAAGTGTAGCACATAGATGGTCACTGCTGTAGGATGGCCAGAGATTAGACACACTGTTAGCCCCAAAGACATGAGGGGCTTTTTTTTTACGCACACAGAGAGTACTTCATGTGTGGAATAAACTTCCAGAGGAAGTGGTGGACTTGTGTAGAGCCACAATGTTTAAAACACATTTGGGTAAGTATGAGAAATATTTGGAGGAATATGGGCCAAGTGCAGGCAGGTGTAAGTCACTTAGTTTGGTTTTATATTTGGCAAGGACTGGTTGGATATATCCCTCAGATATAGTCACAATTTGCTCTACTCACATCCTTTGCTTCTTAGCTTCTGTGAATAGACCCAATAGACTAACCTTGGCCTTGACATGAGTGGACATCCTGGGAAAATGTGTCTTTGCATCTCCCAAAAAGCATTAGCCCAAACCCCAGACTTGTTGTTGCAGAGCTGAAAGACCCACGTCCTAGGCAATAAAGAAACAGACCTCCTGGCCATGAAACCATGGCCAACTCCCCTGACTGATATGAGGTATTGGCTGACTATGCCTGGATTCTCTACCTGACTGATGCATTCATGGACTTCGGTGAGAACTAGTCCCCTAAGATTTTGAGACCTTTCTGCCTGCTTGCTGCGCATGCACTACATTTGGCACCTAACATACTGGCACATGGAGCAGGTGTGAGATTGGCTGTTTTCTTTCTAAAAGGCTCTACCACCTTTACTAAAGACAGATTAGCAAAAAGGCTCACTGCTTGTTTTTTGTGGCCTTTTAGCTATTTGTGCCTTACAGGGATGTATGTTTGTTGTAGTTGTTGCAGCATTTCTTTAAATATTAGCTGGTTTATTGTAAAATATTTTAGGATACTTTTTTCAATCCACGTTAGCTAAATTGTCCCTCATGACCTCATAGTTTCCTTTCGTTAGATTTAGACCCCGGCTTCATAATGAACTATGTTGGATTCAAACACAATATAAAATACCTTTATATTCAGGTCACCATTTCCAAAAAAATTCCTTTACAATGATGTTATTAATTCACTCTTTCTCATTGCACAGTACTGAATCTGAAATAGCCTGATCCCTAATTAGCTGATCAACCTACTGCTCCAGAAACACACCTTGCATACACTTTCAGAAATTCAACCTCCACAGTTTTAGTGCTAGTGGTTTACACAGTTTGTGTAAATTGAAGTGGCCCATCGTTGCTGTGTTATTCACATTATGAACATCTTTAAATTCTTGACTTATATTGTGTCCAATATTCCCACTATAGTTTAGCAGCCTATAAACATCTTCCATCAGCATTTCATGCACCTTGCTGATTTTTAGTCCACTAAATTGATTTGACATCTTCACCCTTTGACTTAAGATCTTCCCTTTCTAATGTACTGTTCTTGACTCTTAGCAAGAATGTTGACCCAATTTCGGGCTATTACTAGTGAGGACCTAGTCCCCTGTCAGATTCAAAGTCTTACTCTGAATATCAATGACACAAAATTTGGAATTTGCTCGAGCAAGTAACCCTTTATTGACTAACAAATTAATGTCACCAACACTATCCAGTAATACTTCAGATATGAGACTCAACACTGGCCCTGTACCCTCATTGTTTGTCAGTACACAGGTATTTGAGTGATCTGTTTGCCTTCTGCTTTTCTCTTATTTTTTGATCGCTGAACAATCCATCTCTCTCCTTCACTTTTATCTCCAGCATGGCAGAAACAACGCTGAGGACAATGAGCACAATCTCTGCCTCCAGCTGTATCCTCATATGCACTTACTTATACTTTTAAATGTGGCAGTTGCCCCCAGTGCCCCTTTTGACTACCCCTCCAAAATACTTAATGCCCTTGAGTATTCAATTCCCAATCTTGGGCTCCAAATAGCCTCAGCACTGTATTGGCAATTAAATCAGACCCATTTACCTCAATTTGAGTTTATAGCCTTTCTAACAAAAGCTATGTGCAATCAGATAGAGTGCCTTTAATTCTGCTTTTTTAACATTATTCCATATTCTAATCCAATTTGATTCTTGTCTGAGCTTTGCTTATCTTCTATTTTTATTTTCTACTCCCTGCATCTTTTTTACCAGTTCTGCTTCTCTCAGATGTGAGATCCCTCCAATGTTCCGATCCTCTTGTAAATCTGATTTAAACCCTCTACAATAATACAAGTGAATCACACAACATTTTGTGTTTGTCCTACGAGATAATAAATTAAATATTTCAATGTATTAAAAATCTGGTAACTAATCCAATAAAACTAGGAAACAATTTAATTTATTTTGTAAAGGTCACTTTTTAGCACTTGAATATTAGCAGTCTCACAAGGAAAATTGGTACTAATTGCAAATTTTCTTTTTTTATTATTATGTAAGAAGCACATTTTCAACTGTATTATTGCAATTTCACAAATGGCTACTCGTAAATAAATCAAGGCATATTTTTAAACCAGCACTTTTAAAAACTATTTTAAAGCACTAACTCATTGTCTTGATTGATACCAGTTTTTATTTGGTGATATTGAAGTTAGTTTGCAAGAAGCATAAGAAAAAAATCTCCACTGAGTACATGCTTGCACCCATTTTGATGATTTCAAGCAACATAGAATTTCTACCCAATACCATGTTAAAGTCAAATCTATTTCTCAGCAAGTAAAAAAGAGTTGGAGATCAGAGCAGTTCAGGCAGCGTCCTTGGGAAAAAAAAACAAGCTAACATTTCAAGTCAAGATGACTGTTCATCAGAGCTGACATGAAGTTATTTAAAAAAGACAATATTGAATGTTTTTCAAATCTTCTTAATTTGATAAATATTATGAGAACATTTACATATTGATTTATAAAAAAGAATTAGAATCAAAATATCCCAAAAAATCTCAGTACCAGCAAACATAGAACATATAGAACATAGAACATTACAGCACAGTACAGGCCTGCGAAACCAATCTGAAGCCCATCTAACCTGCACCATTCCATTATCATCCATATGTTTATCCAATGACCATTTAAATGCCCTTAAAGTTGGCAATAAGTGTTTGTAAATTATTGTTTTCTCTTGAGAATATAATATTGGATTGATGTGCCTCCCACTGTTTAACTTGAAAACAAAGTAACCATAATATGAGTATGACTAGAGTGAATAAAGAGGAAATATCACAGAAAGCATCCATGTGAAAGTTGACATATGTTCCATTTATCAAACATAACTTCATAGAAATCAGGGGAACATTTGCCGCTTGCTGTGTTGACAATGATAGATTATGGTTGCGAAACACTGAAATTGTGGACTTTAATTTTTTACTGCATTTAAAGACATTATGATTGAAAAATAAATTGCCAGTGGCCATTATTGATTGGTCTGACTATCAGGAAAATGACATTTAGCTCCCATTTAGGTAAATTGTAATTTTGGAGCTTTGGCTGACTGAACTTTACAGCTGTATAACATTTAATGATTTTTGTGATTGAAAAATAATTTGAAAGTAACTACTATTGATTGCTTTTGCTAATAGTAGAATGTCATTTCTTCCAAACCCTTATTTCTTGTGAGGTATTTGATTAATTGAAAATAAACAGAAAACTCTGACTGGCGTATATTTATACTATTGACATGATTTGACAGAGATCTTGTCCAAAATCTTCAGTCTTGTTGGCACTTTGGCTTCTTCCACTGTACTTTCCCTGTTTTAGCCTGTTTGCTATTCAAATTCAGATTACCGACAATTCTGCTTAAAGCAAGGTTGCATTTGAATTATTATTTCCTTTGCTCAAGAACATTACTTCCTGAATGAAAAAGAGAAGAATATGCCTTTGAACAGCATTTTCCATGACTGCAGGACATCATAAAGCACTTCACAGCCAATAAGGTATTTTAGAAGTGTAATCTCTGCCGCAATCTAAGGGGAAAAAAAAGCATTTAATTTGTGCCAGAAACAGCAATGCCCAGAGCATCTGAGTTTGGCTCTGTTACTTGAGGGTGAAGTATGAGCCAGGACACCAGGAAAGCTTCTTCCTCAGCTTTGATTTCAGCCGCAGAACCTTTCACTTATGCTGAAGAGGCAGATGGGACTGTTAATTTTAAACTTTCATTTACGCTATGAAGTTTCTGAGGGGTCGCTCTGCCACAGATTGATAATTTTGAACCACAATGAACAATCATAAACATGCACAGAATTCACGAGTTGGTAGCCATTCTTTTCAGTTTTACCCAAATTTTGTGAAAACAGGGCATTTGAAGCTTATCATGGTAGGAAAAACCTACATTTAAATTAAAATTTAAATTAGGCAGACATAAAAATACAAATGTTGTCAAATTAGCAGAATGAATTATTTTCATCTCCCTGACTGTCTGACTACACACTTCAAATAGAAAAAGCAACACATTTGGTTTTCGATTTGTGAATGGAAATGAAACAAGAATTGTTCCAATTTCTCTTTTTAATGTTACTTTGTTGACTGATCGAAGAATATGGTCTGAAAATTTTATCTGTTTCAGCTGTGCTAATTAATACATGCAATAGAATTATTTTTATGTTCGCAGTTTCCAAAACAAGTGTTATTGACAAGATGTTTATGATTTTGAAACTACAAATTTCATGAAATTCTGAGCAAAGAATGAATCCTGCAGTCAGAAGTTAAATCATCAATAATTTTGCTTATGCAACTCCGATCTGTGCATCTATTTTGATACAATGTCCGGTAAATAGTGCAGGTCCTGTGTGCATAGATCTACTCCTTGCACTGAGAGATTGACTTAAATTTTTAGATTGCTCTCTTGGCAGTGATCCAGTTATTTTTTGTACATTTAAGCACAGTGCAACAAGTAATTTCAAAGAGATTTGTAAGGACGTGATGGTTAGCTCATAATTGCCACAGCAATGTTTTCAGCTATCTCTGAAGGGCAAGGATAGATAGCCTTCCAATGTGTTTTCATTGTGACCGACAGGAAATTATCTTTTATATAAAAGGAATGTTCCTGTGAAAAAGTTGTCAACTATAAAAATTGTTGAAACAGAGATTCTCAAAAGGCCTTTGTTCGTTTCTAATTGTAGGAAAGTGTAAAAGAAGCAATAATTTTGAGTTATGTTTTCAAAATCAATGCTTCTGGTGAAAAACTTCATTTTCTTGAGATTTAAAGCAAAGTATCAGGGTTAAATTCATATGACTATCTTGCATTCCCAAGCCTTTGCAGCATCCCCCAATTACCTGTTCAAAGTTTTTTTTGGATATTGGAAGTATGTTGGGCTGTTTAACTAATGCAAGGCATTATGCAACTAGCAGATAATGTGTTCAATTTTCCAAGAATTAAATGAGCCTAGAGCTTGCCCAGTGTACAGTCAGTTCCTTAGGGAACAGACATATTACAGTCTGGCTGTGCCTGAAGTTGGCAAAATGACAGTGAAACACTACTGCATTATAATGCCCAATATGCAGCCTGGCTCTACCATCACTTTAGTAAGGAATTTGCAGCAAACAGGAACATATCAACTATTGCATAAATAATGATTCAAGACAATGGGTTAAGGAAGAAGTTCAGGAAGAAGATTCACTACCGCCTTTTCAAGGACAATTCTGGATGTGCAATCATTTTTGACCTTGCCAGAGATTTCCATGGCTTGTGAGCAAATACAGTCAAGACTAGTCATTGAAACCTTTCAAGAAAGCTGAAAGCCTTCATTTAAGCAAAGATTTTGTTTTTAGTCAGAGTTTGGGATTTCCAATCTTCAGGAAAACCATTAACAAAAAGGAGAGAAGCACGTTTGGATAGGTCCCTTGACACTTTGTTGATCAGGAGGAACAGATGAATTCTCTTGAGGCTCTGTAGACTATTGATGTAACCCTCCCTGCCTACCTGTGACTAAACTGCTCTCATCTCCTAAGATAATATATCCCCATCCACCAACTCTCTTAGATTTGGAGTGCACACTGTCATAAATATCTATATATATGCTTACATATCATTCTATCCTCACTGAGACCAGACAACATCATGCTCACCACAACGATCATGTTCAGGCCCCTTTACTGGATACACTTGATGGCATTACTCGTGCCCCTCCATGATGTGACCTACCTAACTGCAATTTTGCATCCTCCTTTGCAGTTAGATTGCCTCCATCAGGCACCATCTCGCCACATCAGAAACTGAATCGCCCACTATCCATCATCTTTCTTCAACCATGTTTTCATCACTGACCTTATTCTGACCTATGATCAAGATCAGACACCCAAAAACCATAATCTACCTGGCCTCCACCATATTCTGTCATGAATAAAATCTACATCTGACCACCATCTCCTTTAAGCCCCACCACCACGATTCTTGCTCCCTGCTAGACACATCAACCACAATCTCCCTTCGCTTTTTTAAGGGCTTTCTGCTCAGTGAGTCCTCATACAATAGTCCATTCTGTGTGGAGGGCAGCCACACTGTGAATTAACTTGTTAATTTTCAGTTTTCTCAAGAACATTTGGGAAAACTGTTTCTGGCTTTCTGTCCATGGGTTCTACACAGACCCAATTGCATAGCCACATGAATATCAGGGCATTTAAATCCACTAACATGTTCTGCATTTTCTCTGTATTTACTTTACCCTAAAGCACAAAGAATGATATTTTCAAATAAATAAATTTTAATCACTATTGATCTTACTTTTCGGGTAAAGCAGATAACTAATTAAAGCAACAAAAGATGAGATGAAATGGAACATCTTTTGTCTAAGCCTTTACCACCAGGGAAAGAAAATAACATAGATACACAGGTTCTGATCAACGTAGAGACCCTTAATTCTTTCAGAGAAATTCTAACGCATCTGTGATTAACTAAAAGAAAGATGCCATAAGCTGTTTTTTTTTTAAGAAAAGAAAACAAGTTCACACGATAGATAGAAAAATGCTAGAACTACTAATTTAATTCCATAGTTTTAAAATTAATTTTATCAAGCTTGTTTACTTTTTTAAAATTTTCTAATTTCATTCAAGAATCACATTATGCATTACGTTACTTAATATAAGATTACATCTCCATAGAAATCGTATCTACTTCTTCTTGGTAATTGAGCTGTTCTCTAAGATATGAAATTTCATGGGGTCCATGTTAAGTGAACTTCCAACCTATCTTCAAATTACATCCTATATGCTTTTCTACTCACTTAATTTACATTGAGTGATATACAAATCAGGAGAAGCCCTACTTTTAAATGCCTCTTGACATGGCTTTTGGACAGACATGGTTTGCCTTATCACTCTTCACTATTTCTTTCTCGACCTTTCTGTCTTCTCCAAGCTAACTGTTTACTTTGACCATGAGAGTCAACTGTAGACTTTATCCAACTCCAAGCTATGCAGATCTTCCAACCATTTCCTCACAAACTCTGTCTCTAAATTAAATACACGTTCCCATCCACATTCCGTTGTGATGAAAGATAAATTTAAAATTTTCACTGCATGAAGTGAAAGCCTGGCTACATATATATTTTGCTCCCTCAACTCTAACCAATCTACAGCTACCTCTGTCTTTTCCTAAATTGGACTGTTGACTGCCTGCTAATGTAAACAACCACATGGAAATAAAAGGAATCTCTCTCAACTCAATTGCATACTTTAAATTCTCAAACAGCATATCTTTAACCTTCTAAACAATACTTTGATCCTAATGTTAGTATGATTGATTTTTATCTCTACATTTAGACTTAATGACACTTATTTCAAGATTTGTAGGCTCAACAAAGAAATTACCTTGCTAAAAATTTCAACTTTCATTTGCCTGGTCTGAAAACTGCATGAACAGTCTAAGAGCTCTATTGAAGTGATTATAGAGAAGCTGTTGCTACCAAGCTCAGAGATGAGCCAGCCTCTTCTTAAGTAATCTCACTCTCTACTTTGCCCTAATTAACTAAACACAATTTTGTGTATGTCAGATCATTTTTTAGTTTTTCAACCAAATGTTACTATTTATTTACACTAGAAACTCAATTTCAAAATTTAAAATTAAAGCTATGAATGTGATCAGTAACTGACCTGTGCAGTTAAAAAAATGTCAGATCTATCCAGCAAGATATCACTCTGTGTTCTGACTTGCTCAGGCTTAACATCCGCTGGAATCATAACAGCTCAGTCAGAGGCAACTAGACATGAATGTGTACTACAGGCTGAAATCAGAGAATGACGCTTAGAATGACTATTGTGTTACACAGGTTGAGATCAGAGCCTTGTACAGCTATGTATTAAAAACTAACACTTTTTTTTAAGATTTCCAGCACCACCTCCTCTGTATTATGGACATTTTTCAAGATATCACTATTTATTTCCCCAAGTTTTCTGGCTCCCATATCCTTCTCAATAGTAAACACTGATGCAGCATATTCATTTAGTATCTCACCCATTTCCTGCATTTCCATACTTAGGCAGTTTTGCTGATCTCTAAGGGGCCCTATTCTCTTCCTCGTTACTCTTTTATCTTTAATGTTTTTGTAGAATCACTTTGGACTGTCCTTAACCCTATTTGCCAAAGCTATCTCATGTCCTGTTTTTGCTCCCCTGATTTCCCCCTTAAGTATGCTCCTACTGTTCTTATACACCTCGAAGGATTCACTTGATCCCTGCTCTCTATACCTAACATATGCTTTTTCTTTCTCAACCAGAACCTCAATTTATCTAGTCATTCAGCATTCCTCACAACTACATGTAAATGATTTGCATGTGAATATAGGAGGTATGGTTAGTAAATTTGCAGATAACATGAAAATTGGTGGTGTAGTGGACAGCAAAGAAGGTTACCTTAGGTTACAATGGGACCTTGATCAGATGGGTCAATGGACTGAGGAGTAGCAGATGGATCTTAATTTAGATAAATGTGAGGTACTACATTTTGGTAGGGCAACTCAGAGCAGGATATATCCTTAATAGTAATGTCCTGGGGAATGTTGCCAAACAAAGTGAGTGCAGGTTCATAGTTCCTTGAAAGTTGAATCACAGGTAGACAGGATAGTGAAGGAGATGTTTAATATGCTTGTCTTTATTGGCCAGTGCATTAAGTACAGAAGTTGGGAGGTCATGTGGCAGCTGTACAGGTCATTAGTTAGGCCACTTTTGCAAAACAGCTTTCAACTCTGATCTCCTTTCTATGGCAAGGGTGTTGTTAAACTTGAAAGTGTTCACAAAAGATTTACAAGGATCTCACCAGATTGGAGGGGTTCAGATTAAGGGAGAGGCTAGAATAGGCTGGAGAAACTGAGGCGTGATGTTTATAAAATCGTCAGGGACATGGAAAGGGTGAATAGCCAAGGCCTTTTCCCTGGGCTGTGGGGGACCGAACATAGAGGGCATAGCTTTAAGGTGAGAGAGGAAAGATTTAAAAGTGGCCTAAGGGGCAACTTTTTCATGCAAGGGTGGTGCATGTGTACAGTGAATTGCCTGAGGAATTGATGGACGTTGGTAGATTACAACTTTTAAAAGGCATCTGAATGTGTATATGAATAGGAAGGGTTTAGAGGGATAGAATCCAAATGATGTCAAATGGGACTAGATTAATTTAGGATAATCTGGTCAGCGTGGAAGAGTTGGACCAGAGTCTGTTTCTGTGTTGTACATCTCTATGACTCTAGAACACAGTGAGGGATCAGAATATAATTTATGCAGGATTCACCAGTTTTATGCCAGCTTTCTTAGCTGAATTTTCTTAACCAGTTTCCGAACTATTCAACTCATTAATGGGAGGCCAAGCAGAGATTAGGGAAAAGGGGAGCAAAAATTTCTGGGACCGATGAGACAACAGGAGGAGGGATGTAGCGTAAAGTGAGGCAGTGTGCATCAAGAGATTCAGGGTGGAGAGGAGCAGATTCGGAGGGCCTTTGTAGGAAGCTGGCATTATTGAGATTGTGGATCATGGAGGACATTAGAAGGACGACAAAATGACAAAACTAGAGGAAGAAGAGATTGATTTCACATGAGGGTAACAGGGTTACTTGGGGGTTTCTTGAAAAGACATTTGCTGTTCTATGTAGCAACCGTGCTCGCCCTTCAGCATTCAGATTTTCTGAGGCCTAGGATACCCAAAACTGAGCTTTAAAACTATTAGAGAAGAAACAATTTGATGCTTGTAGCCTATTTAAAATATCAAGTGATGGGCCCACTGTTTGGGCATGAATTTTCTCCTCTCCCCATAAGAAAAAAAAACAAAATTAATACCATTAGTGACATGTTAGAGTTGAAATTTTATAGTTTGAGATATTTCATGATTTATTTCCCACCCAACTAAAATTCATTTATGATTGAGGGCGTCAAAATTCCCATAATGTCTTCTAATTAACACCTAATGTTGCTACTCCTCTCTGAGATTTGAATAAACACACAGGAGCAAAGTCGCCGCGTTTAAGAGAAATCAGGGCTGAGGATGAGGGAGGATACATCTGTGATTAATCGCATAGTGATTGTTCCAATAAGGGCATGTGCTTTCGCTGTCACAGGTTTTAAATTCTTTGTGTGATTTGTAAAATAATAAGCAAAGCTTTAACAATTGTATTACTGAATGCTTGATCAGCCTCACAAGCAGCTGTATTCCAGCTTTCCTTACTTTCCTTTCCTCGCACTGGAATGGGCTAATTTGACAGGATTTAATGGACTTTTTTTTGTTGGGAAACCAATATTAACAATGCATGACATTTTAACAATGTTTCAATCTGCCAGTGGGTGGAGGAATGTTAATGGAGGAGGATAGTGTGCAAATTAATCAGCACATTTGTTGCCAACACATCCTGCAATAGGATATGCTGGACTCGATAATCATAAATAATAGAAAAATTAATCAACACCAGTAATAAACTGAGGTATGCATCATTGATACCCATTCTCAATCTGTTACTCCCTTGCATTTAGGAATGTAGCTAATGCAACTGCTTTACACGTCAACATTTTCAGGTGTCAATCATGACGAAGTCATCTGTTCACAGAATGTTAGCATGCAGGTACAGCAAAAAGTTCAATGGTATGTTAGATGCTATTTTAAAAAGTTTAATGTGAGCAAGAAAGTCTTGGTACAATTATTCAGGACACTGCTGAAACCATACGTGGAGTGTTCGTAGATAGTAGGAACTGCAGATGCTGGAGAATCCGAGACAACAAGGTGCAGAGCTGGATGAACACAGCATGGCCAAGCCGCATCAGAGGAGCAGTAAGGCTGACGTTTTGGGTCGAGACCCTTCTTCAGAAATGGCCATTTCTGAAGAAGGGCCTGGGCCTGACGCGTCAGCTTTCCTGCTCCTCTGATGCTGCTTGGCCCTGCTGTGTTCATCCAGCTCTACACCTTGTTGCCATGGAGTGTTTTGTACCATTTTTATCTGCTTTGCCAAAGGAAAAAAAAAAGTTCTTGCAAGTGAGTGTGAGAAAGGTTCACTCTATTATTGATCAGACGAGAAGGGTGCCCAAAGAGGAGTGATTAAGTAAACTGTTGCTTTTAAACTCTGGTAACATTAGGAGAGATGGCCTAACTGAAAGATGCAAAATACTCAAAGAGCTTCATAAAGTAGATGGGTTTGCATGCAAGATGAGGTAGTGGCAGAGCAGTATTAACGCTGGGCTAGTAATCCAAAAGTCTTTGCTATTGTTCTAGTGATAGGAGTCCAAATCCCATCATGCCAGGTGGTGAAATTTGAATTCAACAAAAGCTTAGACTTGACAGTAGTGGCCATGACTGTTGTAAAGACCCATAAAATGGCTCATATCCTTCAGGGAAGGAAGTCTGCCATTCCTACCAAGTTTGACCTCCATGAAACTCCAGGCCCAAAGCAATATGGTTGGCTCTTAACAGCTAGGGATTAGCAAAAAATGCTGGTGTAATCAGTAATACCAACATCCCATGAGCAAAAAGAAAATATTTACTTGACAATATACAATGTTGAAGGCAGAATCTTACATTTGAGTAAGAGGTGAGGATGGCACAGGATCTTTACATCCAGTGGAAATAATTTTGGATTAATACTCTGCTGAAAGAAATCACTTTCAACAGTGATGCCCTTCTTCAGTCCTGCCCGGAAACATGAAGATTTTGATCTCAAATCTCTGGAGAGAACCTTAGAACTATGATCCTGCCTTTCTTATGTTTAGTTGAGTCACTCCTAATTGCTCTTGCCCCTAATTCTTCTCTTCCTGGTACCCTCTAATAATTCATGGCTGCAAAGTTTGCCCAGGTGATTAAGAGTTATAACTTTGCCATGTTATAACTTTTCAGGATCCATTTGAGAATAGTTTACTTTCGCTGGTCATCTTTTCACACATTTCCTAAAGCTTCTCCCTGGCAGTAGCATAACCTTCAATTCACCATCAATAATGCACGCAGACATCTTCTTGTAATTAAGAAAAACCATGGCCTCAAAAGTATATCATGGAATAACTAAATTACATGGATATACTGGACTATTGAACAGTGAAGCAACAGAGATGTGAATTTTTCCAATAAGTCAGCTCAGTGTTATATTTGGGGAATTTCCTGGAGGGTTTACCTCCTTGAGTCCTAATGACCCTTCTCACTCAGTTTAACACTGCTCAGTTCATTAAACACCATATCTCCACAGCACCACTCCCACGCTGTTTTGCACTCAGCAAGCATGAATTGCTTACAGGTGCTGGGTCCTTCTGGAGTCTATGTTGCCATTGCCAGACTTAAAAATTGGATGGGCACTTTGTCAGAACACTGTCAGGTTGATCTGAAGTAGCCATCTGGGTCAGTACACTTTCTCTGGTCTGGAGGACAGGTGCCACACAAAGTTTAATGAACATCTGTGCTCTATAAGGCTAAGCACCATTCAGACTCTGTCACTGTCCCAACCTCTCACTGAGGGTCGAAGTCTAACATTCTCATTATTGCATGCAGCATCTTCCCTCAATGGATCTCATTCCTCCAAGCCATTGACCCTTTCTGCCCTTTCATCTTACCATACACTCACTTGGAGCACTTCCATCCTTCTTGACTGACAATAGTTCACCTTGACTGTTCACTGTAGCCAAATGTGATGAGGTGCCTAGCTTTTGGCATTGAAATGAAAGGTAAGGTAGAGGTGCCGTAAACATCCAAACACGTGCAAAATGAGGGACCACTAAGAAAGCAAGGTAAGGCTTCTGATGTGCACCCTGTGCTGATGCAAGAGATACCTACACACAAAGCAACATTGCGATGTATGCTGTCAATGAACTGTGAAGTGCTGAGGTGCATTATACGTGAATGAAATGTGCTGTGATAATGCGGTGAGGCTACTGCTTTGCCAATGCCCATAGAAGGATGGTGCAGGCAGTCACTTTCATGGAGAATATCTTGAAATGCTGGGGAATGCTGGCCAAGATGGTGGCCGAAGAGAACTTTGGTGAGACATAGCTGGCAAGTAATCCCTCGGAATTTTAAATCAGGAATTGTCAGCATGTAATTTGTCTACGGCATATGCATGAACAGTAAGGACACAGCATTTCAGTGGAGTAAGATTTGGTGATGACGAGATGTTCATGCATGTACATAGGCTGCTCTGCTCATTGCTCTGTATTGAGATTCTCAACTCACGATTTAAACCCTTGGATGCAAAACTAACATTTTCCCAAATTTGAGTGCCAGTTTCTTTTTTCTGTTCTCGCCATATTCTCTGAACAGGCTCACCATTATCCATTCCATTCAGGGGCTGGAAAAATTCCGTCAACTGTTATGTCTGGACTTATATTTGCAACCTCTGCTTCCTCAAGGAACTTTGATAAAGCAGATTAAAGAACAAACTGAAGAAAACTACTTTCCTGTATTTGGAAATCAGAAATTTAATTTGTTTTATTGTGTCTTCTAATTGGGATGAATAGATTTGCTGATTACTTTGATTTTCCACAGGCTGAGTTTGCGCTGTTGCATTTTGTTTGCATTGCTGGCAGAACTCTTGCCCAACCAGGAATCAGCTCTGATAATGCTCATTTCATGCTTTTCAAGCAGCTTAATAGTCACTTACTTGGTCAGTAATAAACCAACTTATCAGTCCCTGTCTAAACAGCAGGACTGTCTGTGGAATAAAGCGGAATATTGAGTAGCTGGCTTACTGAGCTACACATTTCCAGATTTTGTAAGATAGTCAGAAGTACAAAAGTAAAATCTCACACAGCACCCATAATATGCAGAAATACTGTATTGAACCAATAAAAGAAATATGAAAGCTAAACGCTACACATGGCGGAAATTTGAAATAAAATGTGGAATCGTTCTCTCCTGAAAAGTGGTGTGGATGGTTGATGGTGCCAAGCGATCAATGAAAATTGGTATCCCTCTGTTCGTCAGGGATCTGAAGGCCCTAGTGGACGGATGGTACCCAACTCCCACCATGGTTCATGGTCAACCTTTCTCACTGTCTCACACATCATTTCCCTCATTTTCTGTCACCCATCCCATCCAGATGGTCCCACGGCCCCCAGACTACTGATGCTGCACGGTCTCTGCGCTGCTCACATGCTCACTCAGGAGAACCTGCTACTTTGTACTCACAAACACTAATAATTGTGCCAGCCACTTTTATCTCTCTCAATTCCTTCCACTGATTCATTGCAGGAGAAAACAGTCTGCAGTAAGACAAAAAGAGCCAAGGTGGGTAGTGAAACCGCTGACATATGGCTCCCTCTTCTGCCCCCATGAGAAGAGTTTCAATGCCCAGGCTGGTGAGGCTGTGACCATTCCTGTGGTGATGCTAAAACCTGCATACCCTCACAATCGAATAAACATTGTTGTCCTTTGCTGTGCTGCCCTCCAAATACTGCCACTGTAGACATACCTTGAATGTGACCAATCTTCTATACCTGCTTTGCAACACATTGCCTCCTTTGTCTCTAGCTGAAATCCACACAGTCTCTGCAGCCAAAAGGACAACCCCACAAGATATCCCCTTCTCCACCTCTGAGGAATAAGCCACAGATTACTTCAAGTATACACTGGTAAAGATGCCTCCTGTACTCCTGACCAGCTCAGGTACTCAGACCTCGGTGGGTAAATTAACCAATCAGAATAGGGAGCCCATGCTGATAAATGTATTCATTACCAAGTGTCCATAAATGGCTGAGGATCAAAAAAAAGGCCTTAGCTTGCTGGCATTCGAAGCCTCTAGCTCATCCTCAGGCATGAGACGACTCTGCGGTCACGGCAATTAACAACTTTGTATGAACGGACAAGCATACGTAGGGTCAGCAGGTAGGTTTGTCAACATCACTGGGTGCACTGACTCAAAGATTGGAGAATTCCATCAGCACAGTTTGCACCATTCTGTCTCTGGAATGTGATCATCTGGCCGCCTCCATAGACATGGACAAGCAGGTCCAGCTCGCTCATTGCATGCCGGATATACTCGTAGACATGCACTGTGTTGCTAATAGTCATGGGTGCTCCAGACTTTGACCTCAATCCAGGTGATCCTACCCACAAAGGAGAAGGGCAGTGACAGTAGGCATCTAGCTCCCGAGAAGTCTCCTCTTGGGGCATTGCAGAGGTGGCCAGGCCTTCTACCTCCTTCTGCGTGCCCTGTGGGAGTTCAAACTGAGGAGGGGTGAACCTGCCTTTGGGCAGGAAATGCTCAGCATATTTGGGCTCCCAAGAACAAGTCCCTCCGAGGCTGCCTGAGCAAAACTCCAAGGCAGACAAGCTCCACTGCAGGACAGGTGCCCTTAACCCCGCCTGGGGAACCTGGGACTATATCAAAAAGCAGTGGAAGGAGACAATAAAAAAAAGGAGATTTTCTGAGGACACATAGGTTGTGCAGGTGAACCCTCGTTCTCACATTTATAAATATATATTCACTGGTCATCATTAGTTGTGCAACTGAGTGAAATAATGATGGTACAGAGACTGGCTATCCTTAGCATTACACAACATTTTGTTATCCAAGGTGAGAAGTGAACATCTCCTACACTATGTGCAGGCAATTGGAACTTGACAGGCAGACAATCAGAGAGTTGTTCTCATGCTGATCAGGCTGGATGGCCTACACAACTGCTCCTAACTGATTAAAAAACACACACTCAGCATTCTTTGCCCAAGTGAAGTTTGCTGTGAACACATGGTCCATGGTTCTATGACATCACAAACATCTTCGACCATTGCTTAAACAAAGTAAGGGTGCAAATATAGCACACCAAAAGTTCCAGTGACTTGTTTTTCAAAGTGGACTAACTCCTTCCTTCATCTTTGTTATAAAATAGTCCTTTCTTTTGCCCATTTTGGCCCACAATCCGAAACACGAAAAGAAACTCAAAGTGGTCTTCATAAGGACGGAATGGTGATTGCTCCAGTCAATACTATCATGGACTGCTGCACCTGCAGCAGACAGAATGGTTACGAGGAGGGCAAATATTTTCTTTTTATCCCTTTGTTGATTCCTTCACAACCAGTCACGGACCCACTCTAGCAGTTACCTCCTTTAGAACTCCACCAGGCTGGCGATGGACTCTGAAGTCCCCGACCAAGCACAATCTATGACCTTGCCACTCTCAATGCTTCCGCCTAATGGTGTGCAACTTGGAGGATGACTGATTCATCAACCAGTGAGTTATTTAATTGCCTTCTAGCATTGACAACTGGATGTGGCAGCTCACTAAAGGTATAGATTTCCCACACAAGATGATTCATTTTGGAACTTTCCAGGTGCATGACAGTCTGTGTGAAGTTGCAAAAACAACTGCCCTCTTGGCAGCCTTTTTAACATTTAATCAATGTCTCTTTTAAAACACAGTTCCAAAGCTTCCATAAAAGCATAGTGTGTATTTAAAGGTATGAATATGACATGATTTTACTGTGCACAAGGACATGCCACATTGTGCAAGAAAGGGCACACTTCAGCAGATTTTACTGAATAGCTCAGCTTGCAGACAGCAATAACATCGTCAGCAACAATTTTTCAGCTATATCAATTCCATGGATGGACCAGCAACAAATCTCCATATGTAATACATTCATTTGCGCATACAATAGTGGCTGATTCACCACTCCCTGACTCCTAGTGGGAAATCAAATTCATAGTCAGTGTTAAATTGGAAAATGCAATTCTGAAACACTGGGTTTTCTATCCATCATCATTGCTGAGGATGAATATGTGGGGAATCAACATCACTCAGGTGTGTAATATGCTGGCATGTTCAGAGTTACAACTAGGGAACAAAACAGTTACAGAGAATAGGTGAATGTCCTTAACAATGTAGCTGCAAGATTTTCAAAAGTGGAATGGGGGTATTCTTAGAAATTAAAAGGAAGAAAGCCTCAAAATTTCATTATTGTCAAAAGAAGGAAAAAAAACAGGAGGGTTGCATTCCTATATCCTTTTTCATTAAATTACGATGCCCTAAAATGCTTTCTAACCAATATATTTTCGAAGTAGCCATATCATAATAAAGATAGTTTAAATACATTGAATTGGAAAGAGAATTCATGAATAAATTGAGTGTGGAAGATGATAATATCTGTTTAATATCAACAGTTCTTTAGTCACACAACTGTGCCATGATGGGCCAGAATTCACCAAAAATAACATTGTGTTGACAGGTGCACTATGTTGAGGATGCCATCCTATGGTCTTCCAGAGCATTTTGTACTGCCTGTCAAGATATGGATAGGATGGAATCAGGACTATCACTCCCAAAGCAGAATAGAGGCACAGCCCTGGGTGAGAATAGTGTTGGAGCCCAGAAACAGAACTATCCCATCCCCGGAGTTATGAAAGACTCACCTCTGGTGCATCTTGGTGCCAGTGGAAGTAACTGGAGGCCATAACAAATGCTGTAGTTGTTGTTTAAACCTTAACCTGTGACATTGCAGACTTACATATGGTTTGTATATGCTTGTAGGCCCAAATTGAAAAAATCCCCGGTAAGCCTTATCCACTTCCAAGATGACCTAAGAAATCTCATTAATTCAGTAAGTGTTATACTTTAAATCAGGCTTTTTTTTACTTTTCTTTATCTTATGGAACAATACATTGTTAGATATTATACATCCTGCAAGAAGCAAACAATTTTAAAGAGATTGTCCTGTATAGAGAAAAAAGATGAATAATACATTGAAAGTAAATAAAACTGACTGCAAATCAATTGGCATTAAAAACTAATGAATATTTTTACAGCTTTTACAATTACATAAAACTTTCTAAACCTTTAGGGCCTTGTAAGGCCTATGTGGCCTGTCATTGCAAAATACATATTGGGCACAACTGCAATACATGATAATCAGCTCATGGTTTTGACTATAGCAGGCGGAAACAAGGCAAGAAGGTTAATTTAGCTCTGCAGACGTTGAAATGCCAGCTTCCCAGTAATGGATGAGAGTAAGGAATGATGGTTCCAGGGGATTGAAAGTTGATTGGGCTTTTTGATTGTAAGTGGCAGGAATTTTTAATATATGAGCATATTGTACATAGTAATTAAAATACCAGTTCACCAGCTTAAACAACGCATTTGCAATTGATTCTTCAAATGAGAAACAAGTGGCTTAGCATGCATGGGTCTGGTGCCTGATGGTGGCATGCAGCAAGTGAGGTCAGCTTTCTGGCGGAATCGCACTGGGTAAGATCTGTTTTCATGGGGAACTTTGTTGAACCACGGTACAGATGGACTGAGTCTGGAATCAAATCTCTGAATGGCTGTCTGATGAAGGAAGTGTATTATAGAATGCATGGGTACTTAGGGCATGTTTCATTCAGAGAATGGTTTGTGATGGATCAAAAAGAACTTGTCGGGGACTACTGAGTAAATGAGAGCAGCAGATGAGGCATTCAAGGCAGGGAGCAGAAAGTGACAGTAAGTGATCAGAAAATTCTAAAAGTGAGGTGCCCTCTCTCACATAGCCAGATGCCTACTGCTGAATTGCAGGTTTTGGCTCTGTGAGGTAGTGCCAAGATGATTGAGTTCCTGCACAATTGACCAGGTATCCTGGTCCATGTATATTTAATCGATTGGCTACCAAATGATTGGCCTTGGCCAGCAATCCCAACTACGAGAAAAAGAACCACGGACTTCTGGTCTGACACTTGATGCTGTTCCAACAAGAAGCAGCTCAATTATTGATTGCAACATTCATTAAAAGTTTAACCTTGATCTGTTTGGACCTTGCATTGAATCCATTTCAATTGTTAGCAATGTTTTGAAGCAACCAATTTCCAAAAGTTCTCTGTTAATGGAATAAAGTAAGTCAGGGGGTTGTTACATTGTTGCATTACCTTTCTGATCTCTAGAAATGCTCACGATTCTGCCAGCTGTAAAGGAATTGATTTTGGTTGAACAATTCCTGTAGGTATCCTCACAGTGATAGCAAGGCCACTATCTGAAAAGCTTTGTCTAGCTTTTTTTCCAGTAAAATTTCATGAGTAAAAATGAACATTCTCTTTCATGGATTCTGGAGGTAAGATTCTTAATGCAGAAGATTAAATCTGAAAAACAGTAGTTAAATATACAATCAAAGCATCATTTTATTTTCCATAAAGCCAGTGGTGCATTGTTGTTTTGTAATGATAATGTTATAACCACCCTGCTGCCAGTAACTAAATTCAAAGGCTTTCTGTTTACAAATGTAATCCCCACACACCATTCTGATTTATATTTAAGTTAGAAGAATCAATCTGAAAACCTACCAAACACTAAATTTCATGTCTTGCGACTTTCTTGTCTTTCCATTCCATTGAAGTTCCTTAAGAATTTCTTTATGGAATTGAAAATCCCTGACACTCCCTGTGAATTCACCACAGGAATATTTCAGTGAAGTTAGCATTGAGTGACTGTGCAAATTATACATTTAGATCAACTGTTCATTGTTATTGTCAACACTGGTATAATTTTGCATTCACAAATGACAAGTATTCAATTCTTGAAAACAGTGATTCATAGATTAGTCTCTTTCTGAAATTTAGTGTCAACACTTGGATGGACGTGTAAATGCCATCAACTGGTACAATGAATCATGACACTCAGTTAAGTAGATACTTTCACACAAGTGTTTTTTCTCTATCTGATCTTTGCAATAGTCCTCTTACCATTAATGTGAATAATAATAATTTATGAAGAAGGGTCCCAACCCGAAACATCAGCTTTTTTGTTCCTCTGATGCTGCCTGGCCCGCTGTGTTCCTCCAGCTCCACACTTTGTTATCTCTGACTCCAGCATCTGCAGCGCCTGTTTTCTCTGAATGATATTTTGCTTGTTGTGCATGTTGTTCAAATGGAACTTGCACTGTTTTCTCAAAACAAAGCAACTGTCTTTTCTTGACCACTTTAAAATTACAGAGCTTTGCAAGAAAAAAAATGGCAGCAATGAAATACCTGTCTAAATAAGGTGCTGAAGTCCTGGAATGAATCTTGAAAACTCAGTCTTTTAAATCAAAGATAAGACAAAATAACACGCAAAATAAGAAGTGGATTCAGTAACATTCTTGAAAATATAATTAGAACAACTGCATTAGCTTAATACTATATTCCGTTTGTTGTCAGCATGGGTAATTGCATTGTAATGACCCCAAGGTTACTTAGTGAAAATGGAGGTATTGGAAATGATGCTTGTTAATGGGGCGGCCAGGTACCGTGAGCTTAGTTACTAGTTGTTAGCTTGTATTGTGAAAGCATTTAAGATGGGATGTGTTCAGATTAGTCCTTATGTTGTTGGGCAGCAATCAGATCACCTACAAACATACAAAAACACAGGCAGTTGTGTAAGATCAACAAATGCACTTTGTTTTTATTTCCTTGAGGACTTTTTCCAAACATGTTGAGAACTATATTCAGCCCATGCAAATCCAGCGCTATAAGGTCTGATTGTGCTTCCGAAAAGGTGGCACAGTGCTGCATGTTGTGGAAAAGGAAAAATGGAGATTGAACACAAAACAAAAATCTGACAGAAAGGTAGAGGTTAAACTATCAGAAATAACCAATGCTTAAATGAGCGCACTAGAAATAAATTCATACTGAAAAGCTAATCGGCAAAATTTTGTAGAGATCTGAATGGCATGGACTATGATGAGATTCAAGGCAGAATAGTATGAAAATTCCATTGAGGCCTATCTCAAGGTTGGGAGCAACTTGATGCATCTTTTATGCATTTGCCAAATTGTAAATCAAATTTCTTGCCCAGCAGTGGAGAGGTGCCAGTTAAGGTGGATCATAACTTATTAAATGCCTTCTTAATTGTATTAATTATTTCATTAATTTCCAGGTGCCTATTTTATCAAAATATGCCAAAAAAAGTCCGATGTCAAAAATTCTCAACATGGATGTTAGGGCGAGCATGTAGCAACCTCAACCCTCTGCTGGCTGTGAGGAATAATCGATGTTGCTCAGCATCAAACAGCATTCCAGGGCATAATTGCTCGGTACCAACCTCTTGAACCCTTCATGCAGATTATCTAGGAGAAAGAAAATGACGTGGGAATACAAGTGAAATGTATTTCAGGCAACAGCAATTGGGAAGAGAGAGAAGGAAAAATGGTTTGGTAAGAGCAGACCTGAAAGATACTCTCACTCTCTTTGTCCCTCCCTGTTTCTTGCTGTCTCTCACTAAACCAATGCCTGGTGATCAAGAAAATTGGAGAAAGATGGATTCACTGAGAACTCAAGAATATCGGTAAATTTCACAGCTTCTTAGGGACACAAGGCATCAATTAAACAAATTTGATTTCAAGAATCTCAAGATGCTAATGGCTTTTACAACTGCCCATTCTTAATCTCTGTTTTCATAAATTAAAGTGTAAGTTTTTGTAAGTGTTTCAAAAAACAGTTAAAAAGTCATTTTCTGCCAGTGAATGTGTTAAAACGATGTGAGCTGATTCACTTCTCTTCACGTGACCACAACATCAGTGAGTAGAGAATAAAACCTTAAGAACTGTGTTTTTTCAGACATGTGATACCGATAGTTTGTTCAACAATAAAGCACATCTCAGGTGACCATTGTACCATCCTTAGGCACAGCGGTGTCATCAGTCAAGTTTGAAAGAACTTCTCTTTAATTCCAAGCGACCAATTCTTAACCATGTCTACAGGTCCAAGGCTGTCAGGGTGTTTTAGCTGCTACGTCCTGAAACCCCAAAATCTGTTTCCCACCTACATGGCACAAGTCAGGAGTGTGATGGAATACAGCTCCAACAACACTTAAGAAAATTGATACTATCCAGAACAAACCAGCCTCCTTGATTGGCACCACATCCACAAACATACCGACACTCGGATGCACATTGTATACTATCTACGAGACATGTTGCAGAGATGTGCCAAGCTTCCTTAGAGTGACCACTATCATCCAGAAGGACATTGTAAGAAGATATATGGGAACAATGCCATCTGCAAATCCCTTTCAATGCCACAAATCATCATATGATTTTCATTTTGTTCAGTCTTTGGTTACGGATTGCAGTGATAGTGAACAGCATTCCTCAGCTGCTTTAGTCTGTGTATTGAATGTGTTCCCGCAGTCCTATTATAGATGGAGCTTCAAGATTTTGATGCAGGAACTGTGAATGATGGCAGTAAAGTTCCAAGTCATCATGGAGGGGAATTATGTCTATGCATCCTTGTTCTTCTAGACGTTAGAGATTATGATTTGCAAGGTTCTATCAAATGAGCCTCGAATTTTTGCTACAGTATATTTTGTTGACTTGAAGGCATGGTGAACGTTTAAGTTTGTAATGATAGGACACTTCTCAAATATTGCTGGAGTTGCCTTCATTCAGGCAAATGGAGGTCATTTCATTTTACTAAATTGTTTCTCAGTATGATGGTTGTAGCAAGTCAAAACTTAAGGAAGTTATTAAAAAATGCATAACCTTTGACTTCTAGTTTCAGTCAGCTAATGTATTTATAAGTTTGGTGCAAGTAATTTTTTCTTTCTCTTTGCCTCCCATGATTTTCATGATCAAATGGTGATGGTACAAGGAGGTGGTTGAACACTCCCTTCTTAGAAATGAGCATTTCCTGGCTTTTATACTGTCAAAAAGCATTAGTTGCAACTTGAATCTTATCGACCCATGCGTCAGTTTTATCTAGTTCTTTTTGCATTGGAAATATTATCTGAGTAATCATAAATGGATTCGAAAAAGGTGTAATCATCCAAGAAAAAATTGCATTTATGGCACGATAATTCGATAGCCATTGGCAAACCAGCTGAAGTTTGTTAGACTTAAAAGAATACCTTGAGGGACTGAGCTGTTGTGGTGCAGTGGTAGTGTTCCTACCCCTGGGTCAGGGAGGCCCTGGCTCAAGCCCCAACTACTCCTGACGTGAGTGATAATGTCTCTGAACAGAACAATTGGAAAATATCTACTCCAAGGAGCTACTGGGCGGGGAAGTGGGTGTATGTGTTCTTGTGGAAGACCATTATGTGTGTCATAAGGTTTCTGAATAGGTTGATTAAAAATAATTCTCAAGCATGCTGAGCAATATGTGAAGTAGTTGCAGTCAAATGCTCACAAGTTAGAGTTTGGTTTTCCATTCCAAACATCTTAAAGTGAAGCAGTCCAATTAAGAGGGCCAAAGACTTAAGATCTTGCGACACAGTGGTAGCATCCTTACTTATTAGCTCAAATCTCACCTGCCTGAGAAAGATGGCACACTGGGTCTGACGAGGTTGATTAAAATTATGTACCCTGAGGAACTCAGGGATAAGGACTTTTGTGGTGCAGTGATAACATCCCTGTCTCCTGGCTAGAAGCTCTGGGTTCAAGTTCCGCCTGCTCCAGCAGCGTATCATAACACCTCTGATCCATTTGGTTTAAAAAGATCTACTCTGAGACACTCCTTCACCAATAAAATGTCGTTAAGACGACAGATCCCCAACAACTACAACAATGTGCTTTTGAGCTAGTAATGACTGTAGCTCATGGAGAGTTCTATTTCTAGTTAGGTTCGTTCCAGCTATTCTCAGACTCCTCAATGAACTCCATCAAATACTGTTAAAAATATGATAATATCTTGTGGACAATACCATAACTTTAAGAGGTGCATTTTATTCTTTTAATTTTCAAGAAAGTTTGAGGCTAGGTTATCAAGAGGCCTGCTCAAAGCCAATAAAGTAAACAGTTTGTGAGGCTTTGTGTTTTTTTTTTGAAAGGCAGAGCAATAGAAGCAACCTGAATGAGTGGGATCAAGCTCACACAGAACGAGGATTTTTCATTTTAGCTTTCAGCAATAGCTGTTGGGGTCTTGAAACTGAGTGTGGAAGATTTTGCTCCTCTCTCTGAGCCAGCAAAAAGTCGGGTTTTCTTCCTGCTGCTAAAAATGTATGTGAGGCATTTATTTTACTGAATTTGCCTTTGCCAAGGTCATATATATGGCATGTTAGTGTATTGGAACTACTACTGTATTAGGAGTAGTTAATACATATTATTTTTGTAAGCATTTCGATAGAGTTACAGTTAAGGCAAGTCCTTTCTTTTTATTTTGTCTGTATTTTAACTGTAGAGTGAATTTTTTTTTGTTTGAAGTGTTGTTGTTTGACCAATCAAATATCATCTGGCCTTACACTTACCTTTAAAGTAAGAAAATGTTAAGGTCTAGGCTACCTTCTAAGTATATTTTGAGGGGATTTGGACTGGTCCATAACTCTTATTAGAAGTATCAGCTTGATTGATGGATATGAATAATCTATGAATTATATGAATAACCACAAATATTTGCGCATTCTCCCTGTGTCTGTGTGGGTTTCCACCGGGTGCTTCGGTTTCCTCCCACAGCCCAAAGATGTGCAGGGTAGGCGGATTGGCCATGCTAAATTGCCCATAGTGTTCAGGGGTGTGTGGGTTATAGGGGGATGGGTCTGGGTGGGATGCTTAAGGGGCAGTGTGGACTTGTTGGGCCGAACACTGTAGGGAATCTAATCTAATCTAATCTATTAGATTAATCGCCCGCAGATATTACGAACATTTAAAGCCAAGGATTCATGTCGAACAAGAGCCAATCATTAAAATTTCTATCTCAGCAAGCAGGAAACGCCAAAAATCTTCAACTTAAATTTAGGATATAGCTGGAAAACAAGCAGATGACACATGCACACTGTTAGCTCTGTTAGAAATCTATATCTCCACACAAACAAGGCACAAAAGATGAGCAATTGTTTAATTGCATAGAAGGAGTTGAAATGGACATGGCACCATCACATCTAGATTTGAAAATAATGTGTTAATTACTGGAGGCAAAGAACCTGGAGCATCCAATTAGTAAGCGATAGAACCAAAGAACCTTTACACTTGAGTACCACTGGATACCAGGATAAAACAACCCTGCTGTCAAGGAAAATATAAAAATGTACATTAAACTAAAGGCAGAGAAATGAAAATTCATTTTAGCAATAGTCCTTAACAAAAGGTTTTTTTTAAGATTGAAAAAAATAAGGGGGATATGAAAAAACTTTCAAATAAATAATAACAAGTAAAATATCAGAAACAAATTGACAAGAGAAATGTCTACAACTTCACAATCGGATTTTTACTGAATAATTAAGGAGCGTTGTTCAATGTCACATCATCCAATTAAACCTAATAGCAACCTAATGCAAAGGGTTAACACCCACACTTGCAAAGCAGGGAAGATTAAATCAAAATGGTTAACTTATGACTTTCTTACATTCTTCCTTCTTCACTGAAAAAGATCATTGCACACAACTATGAGCTATTTTCTCAAATGTCTAATGTTGTTCCTCAACCATCTTTGTTGCTAAACTCCTTCCCCAAAACTGTCAGAAATATTCTATTTAAATGAACACTTACAAAAGGTTTCACAATTGTAAACATTAATTTCCCTACGCCATTCCTTTTGAATGTACTATAATGATTCCGTAGGGGCCCCATGCATGACTCCAATCTGCACTAGCAAAATGACTGTCCCAGTGCTGACTGTGAGACGACGAAGTATCCTGTCACTTACTCCACGTACTGTAACAGGGCCATGTGTCCCAGCACTGGCTGTGTGTGTGAGGGGCATGTCTGAGTGTTTTAGTACTGACTGTGTGAGTCTAAAAGCACCAAGTGCACTGGCACTAACTGATCTGCAAAATGTATATATCAGAAAATCTAGGCCGATAAGTTCAGTCATCAATAAGGACTTTTGGAATGCTGATCAGTGAACCCAGAGTTCATTAAACATACTGGATTCAAAATTAAAATTTCATAAGTCACTGACTTCGCCTCTTTCATGATCACTCCAGGGGAATAGTTTTACTATGTTTTCTCAATGTGTTGATTTAACATTGAAGGTTGTGTCTTAAATATTGAGAATCTTTTCCAAAAATATCCATAACTAACAACATATAGCTTTTATCACCTGTGTTGTGAATGTTATTGATTTGAAAAAAAAATGCAAATATAAATTAAAGGAAATCCAGGGAAAGTATCATGTCACCCATAAGGTTTTAAATGAAAAGCTTCATTTGCGATCCAATTTTAATGTGATTTTGCATGAAATGCATGCAAATCAAGCTTCAAACTTGGCGTTCAGTTTATAGCCTTGTAAACATCAACTTGTTATCATGCAAGGAAGCAAATTGTCAATCAAAGAAAATATACAGTGTTTCACAATACAGAAAAAAATTATTGATGTATTCTTAACATTTCCTTCAAGTGTAATAGAAGCCCAACTGCAGCAGATGAAAGACAGTAAAATATTGGTCTCATGCTTGACTTGATAAGCCAGCCCTAATCCCATTCCATTTTCTGCCCCCTTTCAACTTTACCGAACGTTCTCTGGGAAGAGCTATTTAAAGAAGACCTAAAATTAAGAAATATCCAAGTCTAAAACTTAGACCAGTGAGTTCTGTTTCCACTCGCTCCACTCTCTGCTCACACAAACTACTGCCAATGTTGTCAGAAACAGTGAAGAAATTGGGATCACATGGTTAATTTTGCAGACGAGTTATTCTAAGTTGAGCTAAGATCAGTGTTGACAAACAAAGTTGCACGCCTTCCTTTGTGAAAGCATATCAAAATGATTCAAAGTCTTAAAAGTGTTCTTAATTCTCCTTTTTTTTTCCCGCTTGGGCTCTCTGTACAAAGGCAAGCTGATTCACAGCACAATCAACTCCACCAAAGGTAAGGCAAGGAAGCAAATCCCAAATCCACTTCAGCCAGAATGGATATCGAACTCCACACTGTTGACACCAATCTGATCCAAACCAGTTGTCCAACAAGTTCAGAGCTGTGAATAATGTTGGTAGAGGCTCCAAATTTCTTTCTAGCGCAAGGCTGACCAGGAGTTTCTTTTTCCACTCTCACTGCCTATCATTGGTGTGTGTTGGAGGCATTTACAGACTCATATTCAACCTGATTGACATCACTATGATCAAATCCTCCCTAGATTAGATTACCTACAGTGTTGAAACAGGCCCTTTGGCCCAACGAGCCCACACTGCCCTTTGAAGCATCCCAACCAGACCCATCGCCATATAACCCACATACCCCAGAACACTATGGGCAATTTAGCATGGCCAATCTGCCTAGCCTGCACATCTTTGGACTGTGGGGGAAACCGGAGCACCCGGAGAAAACCCACGCAGACACGGGGAGAATGTGCAAACTCAACACAGACAGTCACCCGAGGCTGGAATCGAACCCAGGTCCCTGGCATTGTGAAGCTGTAGTGCTAACCACTGAGCCACTGTGTCACCCTCCTTAGTCATGAGGTCTTCACGTTGGACTTGAACCCTGAGCCACTGGCTCAGACGACACTACCATCCTGCATCTCAGGATTGTGCTTAAAATATGGATGGTGGCAAAAGGCAGGAAAGATTTAGAAATAATATTTTTAAAATAATACATCCATTTTACCCAATTAAGATGCACCAGCAATGTTGATAGAACGGATCGTAAAGAGGTGCCAGTTCAGAAAACCGCTGTAATATGAATTCGTTGAGAGTCTGAAATGTCACTTCATCTGTTATATTGTCATATGAATGTTATCATTCTCATATTGTTTTTCTATGTATCTCCAAGTGCCCAACAGGGTCTCAAAATATTTGAGGGAGGAGTTGTGCATAAATGTCATTTCACAGCTATATGTTCACAGCTGTGGCACTGTGAGTGACTACTTTGGACATGCAGTGTTTAAAGCTTAAAATATTTATACCCTGAAAGCCTTTTAGGTAAGGATGATTATGATGATGATGATGATGATGATGATGGAGTGACAGTTCCAACATTTATTGTTTGAAAATTTTTTGTGATGGCATCTAAACATTTGGCAATGTCACAATCATTTGAATATTTAACATACATGAGCCTGCTATACTTCAGTGGCGCAGTGATAACTGGGAATTGAGGTTTTATCCAAGGCTTGTTGTGTGGTCTGAGCCATGATATCTAAACATTGAGTGTTTTAGGAGGAAAATTATAGCACTCTCAAACTGGTCATTATGCTAAAATAGTCAGAATTTGCAGTAATATGTAATCATCTTGTAATCAAGGATAACCTCTTGGTCATATGTGTAAATGTTGGTGCTGATTTATTAATAACCTTAAGTTTTAAATTGAAAACTTGAGCCATTTTCATTGAGAGAAGAAATCTGAAGTGCAAGAAGGTAAAACCTACAAAGGCTGATACCTTAGATTTTTTGTACCTGTGAATCCTCAAAGAAGCAAACGAGAAAATCAGTGAGGCATTGATTAATCATAAAATTATAGACTGGCACAACATCAAAGACTATTTAGCCCACTTTCCCTGTTCTTCAGAAGATCTATCTGACTCTCCTATCAATTCCTTGTAGCCCTGGACAATGTTTTTCCTTTAATTCTCTTTCAAATGTTAACATTGATTCTACTTCCACCACTCTTTCTGTCAATACATCTCAGATCACAACAACATATTGCATCAAAACATTTTTCCCTAATGTCCCCTTGTTGCTTTTGTCACATTAAATTTCTGCCAATCAGTTACTGACCATCCTGCCCCTCAAAGTAGTTCTTCTTCGCCTGTTCAGCTACATAAAATTTACCCTAGGGACAACAATCTCTGCTTCTCCAGCCTTTCCATGAATCTGAAGTGCTTCATCTCTGCTTTGTTTCCTGAAAATCTGATTTACACTTTCTGCAATGTCTTGCAATTCTTCCTAAATGTTGATGTTCAACTTTGAATACAGGAAAAGAGAACATGAACTCAAGCAAGAAGCAATGGTTGGATGTCAGCAAGCTTGGGATGTAAATATGCTTACTTTCTTCCACATACAAAAAAAATGTGAGACTGTCAAATTTGATGCAAAACAATATTAATAAAGAGAAATTAGCTTGGGAAGCTAAATAAATTTAAATTGTCATGAATCCATGATTGAGTAGCAGCTTGTAGTTTTTTGAGGCAGACTCTTGCTGAAAAAAAAGGAAGTGAAGAGGGAAATGAAGAAAGTTAACTGACCACCCCCGTTTAATGGAAATGAACAGCTGAGCATTATAATAATAAGTCAGGAGCAGAGGTTGGCTATTTGGCCCCTCAAATTTGCACTGCTTTTCAATAAGTCATGGCTGTTACTTTTTCACCAACCACCCACTTGTTTATATGTACACATGGATCTTAAAAATATTCTAAGACTCTGCTGTTCAGGAAAAGAGTCCCAAGATTTACAATCTCCTGTTTTAAATGGTGAAAGCCTTTTGTAAATGATGATCCTATTCCCACATCACCCCACAAGCTGAAGCATCCTCTCTACATTTGCTTGCCCAGACACCTCAGGATGTTGATTGTAATGGAGTTTTGAAAAGTAAGAGGCAACTAGTCTAGTCTGTCCCATCTTTACTCACAGGGTAACCATCTCATTCAATGTATTAGTCCACTATATCTTCTCTGAATTTCTTCCAAGGTATTTTTGTCCTTCCTTTTAATAAAAGATCAATATTATATACAGTGGTCTTTGTGGCTTTGAGACTGTTCTGTAAAACTGAAACATAACCTTTCTACTTTTGTGTTTAATTCTCCTTGCAATCAATTATAATGTCCCATTAGCTTTCCTAATTATTTGATTTTTCCTGCATTACTGACATGTTACAATTCATTAGGATACTAGGACACCCAGATAAAGATCCTTCTGCATCTCAGAACCCTGCACCTCTCAGCATTTAGATAATATGACTTTTTTTTTGTTCTTCCTACAAAAATGGACTATTTCACATTTTCCCACATTGTCAGATTTTGTCATATTTTTGACATGACTGATCTTAAGTGAAATGGATTGCAGTTTTCTGCTTTCAATACTCCTCCCATTTTGAAAAAAAAGAACTATCTTTACTATCTTCCAATCTAATGGGACCTTTCCCATTTCTTGGAAAATATTTTTAGAACATTTGAACCACTATACCAATTATCTCACCTGCCACTACTTATAATACTATAGGTTGAAGCCCATTTGGAAATGTAGATTGAAAACTGCAGATTTGGGTATTGAAGCCTCAGAACAAACTGAATTAGGTTGACTTTATATAAGAGAAGTTATCCCAGTTTGGTAATAACCCAAGGAAACCTAAATAGATAAATAGAAAGAGGGACATAACACCGGCGCTTTGTCGGAGGCTCACTGATGATGTTACCTAGAATGGTGACAAAACGTCTGAAAACCAACCTTCCAGCTCAGCGAGCAAACTCACATCCAGAACCACTTTCCAAACCAATGGCCTCCTCATTATCGAGTAGCGGTTGCACTACCACCCACCATTCCTCTCCAAGCCCCACCATGAAGTACACCAATGACACATAGATAACAGTTCGGGAAGGCAACTCACCATCAACTTAAGGGTGATTATTTATGGTCAATAAATGCTGATCTTGTTGGTAATGTTGACATCCCAAGACACTACAGAATAGAGATGCTACTTAAAGGTGTGCATTATAAAGTATTATACCTCCATAGAATCAGTGAAAATCAGGAAAAATGTGTCAGTCTAAATATAGAGTGTGAAACAACTTGTGTTTTTAATGTATCTGGAGATGTGTTAATGATGGGATGTTACGATCAAAGAAGGCCTTTTTCAGCAGTGACATGTTTGGACCTCATAAATAGTTGGCCCAGAGAAATGGCATAAGATGGTTGGATAGTGAATGCAAAATATAGGGGTACTAAATGCGACTCAATGTTTAATCTTTTCTCCAGGTCAAACAACAGAAGCAAAGTTAGTCAAACTTCTTTAAATGCTGTAAAATAAAATTAAAATCCTTGAAACCATTAACATTAATGTAAAGAATTATGCATTAAGCTGCAGATCAGTAACCTCCTCCTAGCAGAATTCATTGACTTTGAGCAACGATCCTTATATACTTCATAATTGCATAAAATATGAAGGTGTATTTTACCTCATTGTGGACTGCATGCTGACAGATAGCTGTTAACACATATTATGGTTCCAATAGATGATTTCATCCATTTGTTTTCTTTGTTAACTATTAGACAGATTATAACGTCCAGCTATTCCAACTGCCAACCCTACCAAATGCATCATTTTCTAGAGAAAGAACTGCCTAAAATCTTCAGGTAAGTCAGAAAACTTTAGAAATTTGGGGAAAGAAAACATCCTTTTTTTAAATTAATTCACGGAATGAGGGCATCACTGGCTAGGCCAGCATTGATTGCTCATTCCTAATTGCCCAGAGGGCAGTTATGAGTCAGCCACATTGCCGTGGGTCTAGAGTCAAATATAGGCCAGACCAGGTAAAGATGGCAGTTTCCTTCCCTAAAGATCATTAGTGAACCAAATGGGGTTTTCCAACAACTGGCAGTGGATTCATGATCATCATCAGATTCTTAATGCCGGATATTTATTAAATCCAAGTTCTACCATCTGCTTCGATAGGAGTCAAACATAGGTTCCCTGAACATTAGGTGGGGTCTCTGGGTTAGCAGTCCTGTGATAATATAAATAGGCCAGTGTCTCCCCATTTTTTGATGATGTTTTGCCATTTCTATCCCTTTTTATCCTACATAATTGACTGAACTGTGTTTTGCAATCTCAAAACAGTCCAAATATTAGACCTGACATGAGCTCACGTGCTGAGAAAAATAATCTCCAAGATATTTGTAGACATAAAGTTAAATCTCATACTGTGTCAGAAATGTCCAGAATTTCACAGAACGTTCATCTCCATTCAATGGTCTAAGACATCCGTAACGGGAAATCTAGCAAGGAGTGCTCTATGTGACAAAAAAGATTTTTTAAAAAACTAAAGGAAGTTCTGAAGGAGTCTCGTGAGGCAGGCATTGCTGGACAGGGGTTCAGAAGGCATTGTTGCTAAAACAATAGGCTTTGGGATTAGAATACTGTCGGCACTGCTTTCAAAAAGAGCATCCAATGAAACACAGTCACTGGACATTAAATTGGAGTATGTGCTGCAAATAAATATGCTGGGTGAGAGTACCCATATCCCATGAATTTAAAAAAGCCAATGTTTTACAAATATCTGTGAAAGAAGTCCAATGACATTGCCTGAAGAGCAATTGTTGTTTATTTAGTGTTGTTCAGGCTACACTGTTAAGAATCTGGTTGATCAGCTGAAAAGGATTGACTCTATTAGCTTCAATGCAGTTCTGTAGTAGTAAGAGTATAAGAGCTAATTGGCATCTTGAGCTTGCTTGACCATTCAATAAGATCATGGCTAATCTTTGGCTGAAAATGCACTTATGTCCTTATTTCTCATATCCCTTAACCTACTTTGTGTCCAAAAAAATCTGCCAAACTCTGGTTTGAATATCCTTCACTATGAAGCATTTACAGTTTGCTGGAGCGGAGAATTCCAGGATTGGAAGATGCTTCTTCTGTCTCAGTGTTAGGTGACTGTTCCCTTAACCCTGTGACTACTCCTATTCCCTCCTAGACAAAAATAAGGAAAAAATATAATCTAATTTTATGTGTTAAATTATTGCTGGGATTCTCATAGTTCAAAGTTTACATCATTGATAATTAAAACAGAAAAGAGCCTCTACTAAGATAACAAAGTGTGGAGCTGGATGAACACAGCAGGCCAAGCAGCATCTTAGCTGCTCGGCCTGCTATGTTCATCCAGCTCCACACTCTGTTAGCTCGGTTTCTCCAGCATCTGCAGTTCCCATTATCTCTGATACAAAGAGCTTCTGCTAATGCTTAAAAATGTTGTCTAAACCTTTTGTCTGGGCACATGACCCATTGTGCCTATAATTGGCTGTATGCCCAATACAGTTTGGGTCTTTCTCAGCACAGAAATGCAAGAAGGAGCTCAGACAGTTGTCAAAGCAGAAAGCAAAAACTGCAGATGCTGGAGTCTGAGTCAATGAAGCATGGAACAGAATAAGGAACATAGCAGGCCAGGCAGCGCTAGAGAAGCAGGAAAGTCGATGCTTTGGGCTTATGCCCTTCATCAGCCCTGAGACATGACAACGGGTCACATTTTGTAACCAAGGATCAACTAAGTAATGTACAGCTCCATTGTTCCTTGAATTTTCAATTGCATGTAAGAAAATTTCATAACTTACATTACTTTGGACTACCGCATTGAATATATAGCCAGAAGCGAACTCAAATTTATTACAGCGCAGTGAACTCAATCATTACTCTGATGAATAAGTCAACCTCCTTGAAGCACTATTCAGCTCCACTTCTTGGATACCACACAGGTGTTATGAGCAATGGCTGCAGAGACTAGGTTCAAACTCCCAAACCCACCAAGAAATTTGTCTTTAGGTGATGAACTGCATGAAGTGGAGTTACCATGGGAACGACTTGGAAAGTGAACATTCGTCTACATTATGCCACATGACTGGAAGTAAATAAGTCCCAAACTGAGGAATGGAATTCTTTCCTGTAGACCAGACACCATCATGTTTACCAAGGGCTTGTGTGTGGCTAAATGGATTTCTTGTCAGATGGTAATGGGAACTGCAGATGCTGGAGAATTCAAGATAACAAAGTGTGGAGCTGGATG
This sequence comes from Stegostoma tigrinum, assembly GCF_030684315.1. NCBI lineage: Eukaryota > Metazoa > Chordata > Chondrichthyes > Orectolobiformes > Stegostomatidae > Stegostoma > Stegostoma tigrinum. The sequence goes on along the minus strand of NC_081368.1, from coordinate 55,972,433 downwards.
AACACAGCAGGCCAAGCTGCATCTCAGGAGCACAAAAGCTGACGTTTCGGGCCGAGACCCTTCATCAGAGAGCTTTTTGAGTCTAGTGGGGCAGAAACAGGCTGAGACAATGGGTTGACCAAGGCAGGCAGGTTTGTGGATTTTGGGAAGGAGATAGAAACGGGCCGTGTGGGGTTGGGGAATAATAAGGTTGGAGGCTGTGGGTGGGAGGTCCCTGAGGTGATGAGGTCATGGATGGTGTTGGAGATGATGGTTTGGTGCTCGGGTGTGGGGTCATGATCGAGGGGGTGGTAGGAGGTGGTGTCGGAGAGTTGGCGTTTGGCCTCGGCGATGTAGAGGTCAGTGCGCCATACTACCACTGCGCCACCCTTGTCTGTGGGTTTGATGGTGAGGTTGGGGTTGGAGCGGAGGGAGCAGAGGGCTGCCCATTCTGCGGGGGAGAGGTTGGAGTGGATGAGAGGGGTGAAGAGGTTGAGGCGGTTAATGTCTCAACGGCAGTTGGAGATGAAGAGGTTGAGGGAGGGTAGGAGACCTGGGGCTGGTGTCCAGGAGGAGGACTTGTGTTGGAGGCAGGTGAAGGGGTCAGTGGAGGGAGGGCTAGGCTCCCACTTGAAGAAGTAAGCGTGGAGGCGAATCTTTGTGATGAAGGGTTGAAGCCCGAAACGTCAGCTTTTGTGCTCCTGAGATGCTGCTTGGCCTGCTGTGTTCATCCAGCTCCACACTTTGTTATTCTTGTCAGGTGGGTTAGTTTAAAATTACCCTTTATCTCCTGTATTTTCAAAATGAGCATACGCGTACGTCACAAGCCTGTATAGTTAACAGCAGAAACTCTGCTACCTTTTATTGTTTCAGGTGGATTAGCAAATGAAAAGCAACATTCCATAAACTGATCTTTCTGGTATCAATATACACACATGTGCTATACATTAAGGCACTTTTTTAAAACCTTTGTGAACTCAAATTTAAAACTGCACACTGACATAAATCATCCGAATTTTTAAAAAATATAAGTCACTGCTGGGACAGTATGCTGAAGAAAACACAATATTAAAAAAAATCTATTACCATTCAATACCAGCTCTGTGATGGAATAATGTGGGCAGGTCTAGGATTTTCTCTTTTCTCACAAATGCTATATTTGCTAACAAATTCATGTTAAAGTAAATGATGACCAGCCAGAAAACTTCATGACAGTGCAGAGATTTGACACTGGCTATGGAACAAAACTTCAATCTAGAACTTTGAAGAGGTGTTTCGGAGGTTATTTTCTCAGTTTTAATCCTCTACCATCTTGACAGCCATTTTTGGGCAGCTATAATGATATCAAGGCAAGCTTGAAGCAGCCCACACTATTTCTGTTAGTGATATCTGAATTAGATCAGTTCAAGCAAAGAAAGCACTGTGATGATGATAATACTCCACAAGTAGCTCACAATGTCAACGTGTTTTGCCTCTCATTTCTTTTTCATCTGTAACTATGAAAACAGATAAGGTACAAAGCTGTCACGCTAATTATTAAATATGCTTCTCGAAACAGTTACAAAAGCAAAATGCTCTGATAATGTCACATTGTAGTCATGAAGTTCAATCTGCTTGTACATCATCCATCATCCTTTAAAACATCATCCAGACTTTGTCTTTTGTGCTGGTTCAGATGAAAGCAAACAGAATTAAAGCAAAATGCTGTAGACGCTGGAAATTGGAAATAAAATCAAAGTGCTGGACAAAGATGTCAGGTCTGGATGCAACTGTTAACAGCATTAATGCTTGGAAGAGGAGCCATATGACACTCAAGCTGTTAGCTCTGTTTCTTTCTGCACAGGTGCTTCCAGACTCGTTGAGTTTCCCCAGCACTTTGTTAAGAAAAGTAATAGTTACTTGAATCTGTATCGCTGTACAAATGAGCTTGTTCCCAGTTCTTCAGAGTGACTGGTCCATGTTCTCCTAATCTCATTGCTTGGGAGTTATGACGCCAGGAAAACAGGAGTAATTAGAATGGCCACCCACTGCATGTCCACTTCTTGGAAATTTCATGCAGGTAAAGAATTTTGATATCCCTTAAAGTGAGGTACTTAAGCATCTGAGATAAAAGGAACTGCAGATGCTGGAGAATCCGAGATAACAAGGTGTAGAGTTGGATGAACACGGCAGGCCAAGCAGCATCACAGGAGTAGGAAAGCTGACGTTTCGGGCCTAGACCTTTCTTCAAAATCTCCCCTCACCCTACCACATCCCAAAACCAGCCCAGGTCATCCCCGCCTCCCTAACCTGTTCTTCGTCCCACCTATCCCTTCCTCCCACCTCAAGCCAACACCCCATCTCCTAACTACTAACCTCATCCTGCCCTCTTGACTTGTCCGTCATCCCTGGGCTGACCTCTCTCCTAAAGCATCCAATTAGGACCCATTTTCACATGGAGATGAGTTATTCCAGTTGTTGGAATGATCATCTTCTAAGAAATTTGCAAGCAACCAGCCAGCTCTCGAGAGGCAGTCTCCTGGTGGAAGGCCCTGGGGCCATTGACAACTTCTTTTAACATCTACCCTATACCAGAGCTACAGGGATCAGCAGACCACTTTGTGTAGGGACTGCCTCCTCCACTATAATGGACTAAAAATAATTGCCAAATGTAGTTTTATCAGTTCTTTTGGAAATCTTCAGAGGTTACCTTCACCAAGAGGCAGTTTTTTTCCTCTGACCCCCACCTACATCCACACATGCTGCCGACTCCAAAGCTTTGGGAATTCCTATTGGGTCTTCTATCTGTATAGCCTGCCCATCATCCTTAATTGGACAGCATTCCGGAAGGTGAAAGTTGCTTCGAAAGATGGACCTCTAACACCATCAAAGTTGTACCTTGTAAATGATCCTGATGCCCACTGAAAAATTCAACAAAGTGTCTTAAAAAGTATTGAAGTCCAGCAGTAGGTGCTCAATAACTTTGAGGTAAAAACATTGCCAAATAATTTGATTCCTTGCATCAGGGTTCTTCTTACCAAAATAACTGAGGGAACTTTGCTAACATTCTGAAAAGAGACAAAATGAAATTACTATACTTAAGGGAAAATTTGTACTGAGTTCAAAAACTGACTGAGTTTCAGCAAATAGTGATGACAAGAATACCTTGTTCTGTCAAAGGGTCACTCATTCCCCCTGATTTATCTTCACGGATGCTCCCAGACCTGCTGAGCTTTTCCAGCGATTTCTGTTCTTATATAGAACATTATCTCCTGCATTTTGGACACATTTAAGTTTAAGTTTAAATTTAAGAAGTTCTATCCAGAGCTCCAGGGTATTTATCGACCTTGGTCATATCAAATTGCCCTTCAGGTTCAATGAAAATTTTTTTTAAAAAGACAATAGGAAATAACACCTTTAATTTTTTTTCTCTCTTGTAACATCTCTTACGGAATTGCATCATGCAAATCCATGGGCATACTGATTGCAGAGTTGTTTAGCCATTGTGGATTTTTACAGTGAATTTTTCAACAATCAAAAATCTAACAGCTATTTAGTGTTTAATCATAGTAATTCCAAGCTGTTACATTGTTAATGCATCATTATTTGTTCGTTTATTTTATTTGGAAATTAGTTAAAAGAAACCTGGTGACTCCCCTAGATGGGGAATTCTTTTCATTCCAACATAATCACCTTCATCATTTCTAGCAAAGAAAAGAGAAATCCAAAAAAAATGCAATCTATGATAATAACCTAGAGATAATCTCTTGCTTAATGCTTTAAAAAAAACTGTTACATTGAAATAATATACAATTTCTTTTCTAATAAACAATTTGGTATGTTGTTATTGATAAGGGGAAAGTTCTAAGCACAAAGTACAGGTATTAGAAAGCCCTTTCAGCACAAAGTGGTCATTCCTAAAGATTCTGAATTTGAAAATACTACTGTTGTGGCAATGTTTAGATATTTATAGAATTTTGTATGAGGCCAGATGGGGCATGAGGTTCTACGTATTTGCACAAAATTAAAAGTAGATTTGAAACAGGTAGGTGTGATAATCAGTGTGCAAAATACTGTACTGGCTCCTGACTGGTTGTTAAATCTCTCAGATTTTCTGTCAACTGTGTTGACAACATTGATGACTTTTAGCCAAGTATGAATTGCAATCACACATTGGCAATCAGAAGGAAGAGAGTGGACTCTATAACACCTTCAATTTTAGGCACTATGTAGGCTCCTGACTCCAAGAAGTGATGATTGAGATACTCAAGAACTCTTCCCATGAGATTGCACTATCTTTGTCAAGGGGTATTTGCATGCATACCTAATGAATCGCAGCAATATATAGAACAGAAATTTTAGATGCCAAATAGTCAGCAGTGTTGTGATATGTCTCATAGTCAATATGTCAACATGCCTTTAAGTGACATGCTCATGACATCATTACTGGATCACAGCATGTGACGTGAGCATATAAGGCCTCATTCTACATCTTGCCTGTTAGAAACATTTTATTCTGAAAGCCAATGCATTATTTACTTTCGTTTTCGAGTAAACACTGAATCACGCTTATATTTCTTTCCTATTAATGACTGTAAACTGGTCATGGTCAAGTTCTGTGTGCTGGGGTTGTCTCATAATGGTGAAATTGACATCAGAAAATAAATTAGTATCCTGAAAAATATAACTGCATTATGGCTATAAGAACAGAAAGTTGGGATAGGAAGATATTGGTTAACACACAGATGTTTGCAAAAGTCTGCAAAATCATTTCTAAAACTGTGCTGAAGCTGTGAGAGTATTATAAAACTTGTTGCTGGTGTGACCATAAATATATCTTCCTCACTCCACCATTTAAAGAGATCACGGGATTGGAGATAACATCTCAAACAGCTGCCTGTTAGTTTTCAAGTGCAGCTATGAAGAATGTGTCCAGAGAAAATACGTCTGATGATGGCTTTAAACAGGAATGTGATGTAATTAAAAGGCCATTTAAATGACCACAAGAACAGGCCTTACCTTATATCTCTTTGTTCATTTTTATCTTACTTACATTTGTGATTCTTCTGATGTTTTACATTAGTTCCACAATTTCCTGTTTTCCAGTCTCAGCCACCAATTGTTCACAGTGGATATGTAGCTCCTTGACACATCCATTCCCCATCAGGAAGGTCTGATGCCTCTGTTTCTTCCTTAAAAGAGTCTTGGGTGGTCCCCATCTACCAACATCATCCATTGCCTGGCAAAGCTTGTTCTCACTTTGAACAACTTGTCATTCAACTCATCTCACTTACTCCAACTTAAAGTTGTGCGTAGGAGTATGCACATGGTTCCCAGTTATGCCTGCTTCCTTGTGGAGCATATAGATTATACCTTGCTCCAGTATGATTCACAATTCTTTTTCCACTGCATCAGTCAGGTCACTGGCACCGCTTCCTGCTCTCATCTGGAGTTGGAAAAAGACCATCAGTTTGACTTCCAATTTTCCTCCTCCTCTCATCATCACCCATTCCTTTTCTCCAAAATTTTCCTTCCCTTCCTTGACTGCACTGTTCTTATTTCTGGGAACAGACTGTCTATCAATATCCACTTCAAACCCATTGACTCCCAAAATTACCTCAAAAATATTTCCTCACATCCTGCTTCAGTTAAGGTTCCATTCCATTTCTGTTTCCATCTCATCTGTTCCACAGACGTCACCTTACACAAAGTTGCCTCTGGTATATCCCCCTCTTCACGTGCCTGAGGACATCCCTCCCTGCCCACCATCTTGCCTGTCTCATTGCCTACACTTCTGCCATTATCCCTTCACCAACCTTCCAGAACAATGATAGGGTTCTCCCTGTCCTCACTTCCCATTCCACCAGTCTCAGCATTTAAAGGATCACCTTCCACTATTTCTGCCACTTCCAGCAGGATACTGCCAGCAAGAACATCGTTCTCTCCCCTTCACTGTCAACATTCGTGCTGGCCTACTCCGACAACACACCCATGGCACATTCCTATCTAATCACAGAAGATCTAAACCTTGCTCATTCACTGTCTCCATCATTCACCACAGCCCAAGGCCTCAAACATAACTTCCAGATGAATAGCACTTCACTTGTGCTTCTTTCAACCTAGTTTACCACACTTGTTGCTCATAGTGTGGTATACTCTACTTTGCAGAGGCCACTCTGAGACTTGCTGATCACTTTACGGAACACCTCTGCTCTGTCTATTAGAATGACACTGCTGTTCCAGTTGCTTGCCATTTCAATAAACCATCTTGTTCCCATGCTGGCAGTCCATCCTGGGCCTTCTGCAGTATTCTAACGATGTTCTAAGTAAGTTGGTGGAATGACATCTCATTTTCTGCTTAGGTCTTTGCAAGCTGCAGGCATTAGTGTATACATTCAGAGTATGGTGCTTGTTTTCCAGTTTTCTTACGTCACTCTCCCTTCCTGGCCATGTCTTGTGGTTATCTTGTTGGCTTTGTTCTCGTCTTCTTTTCACAGCTAGCATCTAGACCTATTTTACATATCGATCACCTCTTTACCATCATCATCGCTGCCTTTGCCTTCTACTCTGGACGTGCTCATAGATCCATGGAGACATACAGTATTTAAATAGACCCTTTGGTCCAACTTATCAATGATGACCAAGCTTCCTAAACTAAACTTGTATTTGGCCCATCTCCCTCTCAACCTTTCCTGCTCATGTACCTGTCCAAATGTCTTTTGAATGTTGTAACTGTACCTGCATCTACCACTTCCTTTGGCAGCTCACTCCACACACAAACCACCCTCTATGTAAAAGAAAAGTTGCTCCTCAGGTCCTTTTTAAATCTTTTTCCTGTCACTTAAACCTATGCCCCCGATTTTTGAACTGCCCCATTCCAGACAAAAGATCTTTGCTATTCACCTTATCTATGCCACTCATGATTTTTTAAACCTCTACAACGTCAATCCTCAACCTCCAATGGGAAAAGCCCCAGCCTATCCTTATAACTCAAACTCTCCAGTCCTGGCAACATTCTTGGAAACTTTTTCTGAGCCATTTCCAATTTTATAATATCCTTCCTAATACAGGGTGATCAGAACTGTGCACAGTATTCCTAAAGTGGCCTCACTAATGTCCTGTACAACTGCAACATGATGTCCCTACTCCGATACTCAACAGCCAGAACCATGAGGGTAAGGTGTTAAATGTCTTTTTAACTACCCATTCTACCTGTGATGCAACTTTCAAAACAACTATGTACCTGAAGCCCTAAGTCTCTCTGCTTGACAATGCTATCCAGGGCCCTACCATTAATTATATAAGTCATGTTCTTTTTGTTTCACCAATGTGCAATATCTCACGTTTATCCAAATCAAACTCCACCAGCCACTCCTCAGTCCATTGGCCCAGTCGATCAAGATCCTTTTTTTTATTTTAGATAACCTTCTTCACTGTCAAATATACCAGCAATTTTGGTGTCATCTGCAAACTTACAAACCATGCCTCCAAAATTCTCATCTAAGTCATCAATATAAATGACAAACAATGTCAAATAACCCAGCACCAGTCCCTATGGAACACCACGGGTCCCAGGCCTCCAGTCCAAAAACAACTCTCTGCGACCACCTCCCTCTATTTCCTTCCATCAAGCCAATTTTGTATCGAATTGGCAAGCTCCATCTGAATCTCATGTGAACTAACTTTATTAATTAGTCTAGCTTGTTCAACGTACTCCTGCCCCTATATAAAGAAACAGCTTCATATTGTTAAACATGTTTGAGATAAGCAAAATAAGCACAAAGGCCAGTACAGGTTGTAGGCTTCCCTGCAGAGCAGGGCCCATTTACTGCAGACAATTTGCTTTGTGTGTGTGTGTCATGTTAATGCATCTATTTTCATAATTGTAAAGGATTCCATTTCTTCTGTTTTCTGCTGGTATGTAACCGCTGGCAGCGCAATATGTAAGTGAATGTTATAATTCTGCCTTGGCTCCAGTTCCTTGTATCTGTTTTCTGTATCTGTTTTATTTGACCAACTATGGCAGGTCATGTTTGTGGAATGACCAGTTATGACCACTCGTTTCATGACTCATGACACCGAGTTGGAGCTCATGCTCAAGTACAGAGCAGTTGTGAGAATTATGCTCTTACATGTCACCCTATGGCATCCGACATCAATGTCCTCAAGTGATGGTTCTTTTGCCTGAAGAAGCCTTACTGTAAACAAGAACAGGTTTCAGAATTTGTGCAACATATTGCATGTTCGATAATTTGGCTGTTATGAGGAACAGCTCTTGTCACCATCTTTCAGGGGAGAAGATAAGGAACATGAATATGAGGAAGAAGAATATAGCTGGTTTGCAGCAGGAAATTGTGGGACTGGAAAAGGAAAATGATAGCTCCTTCCAATTCAGAGGCTGCTCACTAAAATAATTTACTAACCCTGTAGTAACCGCAATTGCACCTACTGCTTCACCACCAGTTCTCCATAAGTCATCATCATCTGCACCTCTTTCTGACGACTCTGAAATGAAAACTGCCGAAAATATACACAGCAGTCCAAATTTATCAACTCAATGGAATGCATACAAAATCATCCAGTTTTTGAATTAGAATCCCTACAGTGTGGGGACAGGCCCTTCAGCCCAACAAGCCCACACCAACCCTTGGAACATCCCAACTAGACCCATCCCCCTATAACCTACCGAAGCTACATATTCCTGAACACTTTGGGCAACTTAGCATGGCCAATCCACCTAATTTGCACATCTTTGGGCTATGGGAGGATGAAAGCCACGCAGAGACAGGGAGAATGTGCAAACTCCACACAGGCAATCACCTGAGGGCAGAATTGAACTCAGGTCCCTGGTGCTGTGAAGCAGCGGTGCTAATCACTAGGCCACCATGCTGCCCAACTTTAATTCTTCACACAGTAATTGCCACAGTTGCAAAGGTTGCTGTCAAAATGGCTGCCTCTGCATGTGCAAACAGGTCTGGTGATGTCAATTACTGCCGACAGATGTCCCTAAACTAGAATTAATCTGTGAACACACTATCTATGTGGAACAAGATAACCAGTTGTGCACGTGCAATTGCCGTCAACTATGGCTGATGTTCTACATATCCCAGGGGGGCCAGGAACTGAGAATGAAGTTGTTGAGGGAGGCAAAGACTGGGAGTGGAGGTAATATCAAAAGGACAAAGGTGATGAAAGTGGTGCTGACCATTGAACAGTTCAGCTGGACAGTACCTTGTGGTGGGTGATGGAGAAATGGCAGCTTCCAACAGAATTTGGACTGGGGTGGAGGGGAGAACTGGCAGTACTGAGGGCTATCTGCACCCTACCACTCAGTAGTCACAGCGTTCCCGAAAATCTGAGCACTGGGAAAAGGGCTATTCTTTCTTTTGGAAGGTTCCTACATCCATCAATTTGCAGTGATGTAGCAATGACAGATGGGGTTTCTACACCTACTGGTTCCTTTCCCCACCTGTAGCATTCCTTTGGGACATAACCATTTCCTTAGTGCTTATGTTCTGTGTATATTAGCCTTTCCATGTGCTCCTGTGAGGTATCACCTGGCGGCTGCACCGTGCTGGTGGAAAGCTGGAAACCTTCAAATGAGGAGACTGCAAGTGGCCTTGGAAGGTGATATCGAACAGTTTAGGGCCTGGAAAAATAGGCTTCATCAGCTTGACCTGGGCTGCTGGGAAACAGGAGGTGCATTGGCGCGATGGCAGGTTTGGGAATATAAATGATAGTGAAAAGTAGGCTTGTGTTCAATAGTCATTGTCACTCTCCCAGGGTGGTATTTCAACAATATTTTGGATATCTCTCAAAATAACTATTTGATTTAATTTTAAAAATTTCTTGTTAATCTTATCATGTTTGTCTTATGCCAGATATAATGTAATCGGTTTTGACGTTCGGGTGTGGAATTTTAATCAGGAACAAAAACAGAAATTGCTGGAAAAGCTCAGCAGGTCTGGTAGCATCTCTGGAGACAAATCAGAGATAACGGGACTGCTGGTAGCTAAAAAAAAATGTCAGTTTATACGCAGAATGTAGGGTGAAGGGTGGGGGCAAAGAATAAACAATAGTTGAGTAAGAGCCCAAATTGTACTGTTTGCTGGAGCATTAAAGGCTGAGCGAGTTAGAAAATGTTCTTTTCAAATGTTGTGTTTAGACTTCCACAAAATAATACTGACGTTTTGTAAGTACGTTAGTCATTTAGAATATGTACAAGAGTCAATCACTGTGGTTTAACAGTTGTTCCAGGTTCTGAGTTACTGTTGTAATGCCTGTAGAAACAGGAGTTATTCATTTTTACCCTGAATGCAACGTTGGAGATTAAAAAAAAGCACTCTCCAGTGTGATATTTACACAGCTGGGCGCTCGTGCCCCATTCGTTCAACCATTTCACCAAGTTTCAGAACCCATACTGAATTTTCAAATGATCACTGCTATTTATTGTAGAATTTGAAGGTGCAGGCTGACTTTCATTGTTAGTGACCATGAGTGATATCTAATCTTTGGTCACTGTGAGCAGCCAATGGATAATACAGGGAGCGCTGTCCGTAAGCAGCAATTAGGTAAATCAGTAAGCAGTATCTATTTACCAAGCAGATTGCAAAGTAATGAATAGGTGTGAGTTTATCATGCGTCATGCCCCCACCTCCCTCCACACCAACGTTCTCATTTTTAACAGTTTGTCAATTGTTCCCTCAGTGCTTTCAATTATTATCACTTTAACAATGCTAGGTGCAAAGGACTAAAATTTATTTCTGGGGTCAGTCTAATTAAGAGTGGGCTAAATCCAGTTGCTCTGCAAAAGTAGGACAATAGCTCCCTGAGAAAGGTCAGCACGGATCGATTGCCCCATGTTATTGTGGCTATAGCAGTGATCATTGGCAATTATCACCTCACAAATATGTTGGCCCCCAGAGTCAGGCAGCAGACTCATTTAAAATAGAAATTTAGATTCTGCAATATTAATATAATGCCGGTTGCTATTTTTAGACTGAGGACAGAGTGAAAAATAATGGTTAATAATGGAAAAATCAGATTAAATATTATCACAGTTGAAAGCAAGCCTTGTCAATATAATGCTGCAAGTCTGCATTCAGAAACATCAATTGCAAGGTGTTGTGGTGCAGTGATATTGTCCCTCAATCTGGACTGGGAGATTTGGGTTCAGGTCTGTTAGGACAGGGAATGGCTGAACCCCTCTGACAGTTAAACTAAAATACGAACCCAGGCTGTTATGATGAGAGTAGGCGTTCCCCCTCTAACAAATTAACTCCCTAAACAGCCAGACAAACTAATCTTTCTCCCAGTAATCTATTAAAAGAGTGCTTAAAGAAAGAAAATCCCTGATCTCCACTTTACAAGTTACAAGAAACAATTTATTTATTTAACCCAACAATGAACAAATTAACAAAATTATTAATACACTGATAATTTCCTGCTAGACTACTAACTATTCCCTAACTGGTCTAAATTCTACTGGAATGCTGCTTAAGTTTAAAAAATAGCCCCATTAATATAAACTCAATTAATAAGAAGCAATAAATTATAACTTTTTCTCTCCAAGTTCACACAGACTGTCTTCCGAAATATTCTGTTGTCTCCACTCCCTACCTTTCTTCCATTAATTCTGTTGTTAGGGATGTTTTATCTCTATAATTTCTTCAATGAGGACTTCGAGCTAGAATACCCTGGTAACTTTGATTATTTAGATGGGCTTTCTCTGAGAGCTGACTGGTGCTAACTCTGGCAGGTGCCCGGTGACTCTTTCTTTCAGATGGCAGTTGGATCTGCCTGAGTACGCAAATGTCCATATCTCATATACCCGTAATGATATAATCAAATTCTTCCAATATGATTAGTTTCAGGTTGTCAACACCATCAGGTTTAAATTCTTTGAATTGCTGAGTTTGGTTTTAAGTTAATTGGTCGAATTCAAACGCGTTGTCACAACATCAAAACAAGACTGTTGTTTTGCCTGCCTCCTGTAAGGCATTTTGTTGATACACTTGTTTCACTTTTTGGGGCTCTCTGTAGGGGAACTTTAGCTGCTGCTTATAGACGTATATTTTTTTAAAATTTCTAAGTACAGATGAAGCACAAATCTCCAAAAGGCACCGCATGTTTTAGCTTCCTGTCTTCCACTTAACAATTACTTTACCCAACTTCATAACAATTCCCGTCTGCCCTGGTATGGAATAGGATGTCCAAACATGTTGTTTCAAAAGAATTGTAGACAACATTGGTGCTTGTCCTGAGCGATCTAAGAATGGGATGCATGTAAAGGCCATGGTTCAACAGCAAGAATCAGATAAGACTGAGTAATACAGTGCATGTTAATCTACAGCCATGGATCAGGTTATGTTTGGTCCTTCCAGTGACGATCAGGTTAATTTTTGTTCTTGGCTGTTTACACAACAGCATCCAGGAATCTGCAGTGCACAAATATAATAAGAAAGTACCTAATGTCCTGTTTGCAAGAGCAAGAAACTTCATTTCTTTGCTCATTGATGACTGCCAACCGAGGGAGAGAGCCCATGTTTTTTTTTAATACGGATGGCAGAAATTCCTCAATTTCAGGGACCATTGATTGCACATATAGAGCTACATGCTTCTATACACAATTGTGGTTCATTGGTAAACTGCAAGCGCTGCAATTCCGTTCATGTGCATTTCATTCCTGACAATCTGCGCAAGATTATGTCTGTCAGTGTCATTTTCCTGGCAGTGGGCAATGATAGCTTTATTTTAAGGGAATACAATTTGTCCGATTAATTTGGTTTGGAAAGGAAAATGCCCTGTGATACGTGAATAACGTACCCTGGGACCTAATTTAGCATGCTTGCATGTTCCTTCATTAACAGGGCTATGTCATTTTTTTAATGCATGGTATTGGAGGGAGGTAACCAGAAGCTCTTTGCATTTTTTTTTAATTCAGAAAGGCATTCACATCATTCAGGTCCACTGCTGTCGATCATTTTATTATGGGCAATGACCTTCAAGAAAACAGTGCTGATGACAGTAAAGCTATTGTTAAATCCTCTAACCATGGCTTGTGCTATGCAGAGGAGGAACTACCTGAATGCACATTGCAATGTAACCTCTCTATGACAGCAGCATTCAAACTGTTCAAATAGTAGACTGAGAATTCAAAATAAAAGTGATGGTGTGGAGGGGTAAGTTAAGCTTGGAGGGCTTATGTTTCTTTTAAATAGCTAATTATTGTTACATGAAAAATGTTCTTTATTATAGATCACACTCTAAATGTTCTATGAGCTGATTTGGGTTACAATCTTAAACTATTGTTTACATCTATCAGTTCCCTGATATCTTTAAGCATATTACTATTTTCCATCAGCTCTGTCTACATGTTATATGACATAGCATTCCAAATCTGAATGCCTCAAAGGAGAATAATGTAACAAGTGACTTATATAATTTTGTTTTCTTTCAGGAACTGATAACTGAGCTTTGTAAAGTTTGATACTTTGGGGATAAGGTTGAATTGCATTTGACGCATCACTCGACTGGGCTATTCATAAACTGCATTCATTTTCATTAAAAAACACTTTTTATTCAGTGGCAGGTTCTTTGAATTCAGTAATGGCAACAGCTACTGATTTTGACATGTTGAAAGCTGCATTTATTTCCCCTTGCCATACTTTTGCAATTATGTTTTGAAAATACGCTGGAGAAGATGTGCTTCATCTGGTGGATATACAGTAAGCTCGCTCTGCTCCTTTATCAGATTTCTCTCAATCTGTACTAGTAGTCAAATTTTCCAAACACTTTTCACAAGCTCTCATCCATCATTGCAGTAATGCCATCTGAAAAAGGATCTCAGGCAACTGTGACCTTCTCTCTGCAGTGGGAATGATTAAAAGACAGAAATAAATTGCCTTGCTACTGGTAATTGGAAGGGTTACTCAGGGAAATGATCATTTTGAAGGTAGAAGTTTGCTTCAGATGGTAATGTCAAAATTCAATACTGTTTTGCAGAATATGGACTGTATTAATGGAAAATAAATTTACTGCAATGAACAAACATTATACACTGTCAGAAAGATGGATTGTAATTCGAGATTATTTGGCACACACAAACATGTAAAACAAAAAGCTTCAGAAGAAGAGGTAGTTTCATGCTCCAAAAAAAAGACGATATATAGGACATGAGATAATAGGAACTGCAGATGCTGGAGAATCTGAGATAACAAGGTATAGAGCTGGATGAACACAGCAGGCCAAGCAGCATTTTAGGAGCAGGATGGCTGATGTTTCGGGCCTAGACCCTTTTTCTGAAGGAGGGTCTAGGCCAAAAACATCAGCCTTCCTGCTCCTCTGATGCTGCTTGTCCTACTGTGTTCATCCAGATCCACACCTTGTTATCTCAGTATATAAGACATAGCTTGTTGGAATAATGCTAAAATGTTCTTGTTGTCTGTACTTTGCATACTTCAGCCAGTTTATGCTTTAGAAACAATTGACCCAAACAATCTTGTCAGGGAGACAGACAAAGAGGCACAGAAGTCAGTTTGTGGATCAATTCAATTTTATTAGTAAAACATTTCTTATTAAATACACCACGTGTGCATTTCCAAATTCCCACAGTATTTGCTCTCCATCTAGCTCTGTCCATCTGAGAAAAGATATTACTTGCAACAATCGTTGTTGGGAAATGTTCATTCTGGAGTTCAGTTACTAGTGGTAAACCGCAAGGATCTGTTTTGGGTTTACTGCTGTTTGTCATTTTTATAAATGACCTGGATGAGGGTGTAGAAGGATAAGTTGGTAAATTTGTGGATGACACTAAAGTCAGTGGTGTTGTGGATAGTGCAGAAGGATGTTGCAGGTTACAGAGAGACATAGATAAGCTGCAGAGCTGGGCTGAGAGGTGTCAAATAGATTTTAATGCGGAAAAGTGTGAAGTGACTCACTTTGGAAGGAGTAACAGGAATACAGAATACTGGGCTAATGGTAAGAATTTTGGTAGTGTGGATGAACAGAGAGCTCTTGGTGTCCAGGAACATAGATCCCTGAAAGTTGCTACCCAGGTCAATAAGGTTGTTAAGAAGGCATACAGTGTGTTAGGTTTTATTGGTAGAGAGATTGTGTTTCAGAGCCAAGAGGTCAAATTGCAACTGTACAAAACTCTGGTGCGGCCAAATTTGAAGTATTGCGTATAGTTCTGGTCGCCACATTACAGGAAGGATATGGAAGCATTGGAAAGGGTGCAGAAGAGATTTACCAGGATGTTGCCTGGTACGGAGGGAAGGTCTTATGAGAAAAGGCTGAGGGGCTTGAGGCTGTTTTTGTTAGAGAGAAGAAGGTTAAGAGACAACTTAATAGAGACATACAAGATGGTCAGAGGTGGACAGTGAGAGCCTTTTCCCTCACATAGTGATGGCTAGCACAAGGGGACATAACATTAAATTGAGGGGTGATAGATAAAAGATAGATTTCAGAGGTAGGTTTTTTACTCAGAGAGCAGTAAGGGCATGGAATGCCCTGCCTGCAACAGTAGCAGACTAACCAACTTTAAGGGCATTTAAATGGTCATTGGATAAAAATATGGATGATAATGGAATAGTATAGGTTAGATGGGCTTCAGATTGGTTCCACAGGTCGGCTCAACATCGAGGGCCGAAGGACCTGTACTGCACTGTAATGTTTTACGTTCTATAATCCACAAGTCTGAGTTGGGCCGTTGGAATCTCCTTTCTCTTTGATGTAGGACTGGTCCTCTTCGACTGATGGTGGATCGTACGGGTCAGGGCGAATCTCTCTCTCTCTCTCTGTCCAGATGGGTTGAGGTCTGATGCTGGGCTAGGTTGAGTTCTTTGCTGACGGGGTCATGTTCAAGTGTGAATGTTTAACCACCACCCCACCCATGCCAGCGCCTCACCCAACCCCAGCCTGACCTTCCGGAATGTTCTGCAGCTTTTGGGTTCAAAGCGTCCAATGGGATCACGCCAACACCCTTCATTGTTGCCATGCCAGGACGGTGCTAAGTGCACTGGCCTCAGTTACTGTATCTCTATCAAGGTGCCTGGAAGTCTGTGTAAGACCCCTCTAAAGCACAAACTTCAAGCTGGTTGTAACCGGTTCCCCTGAACATTTTGTGACATCTTTGACCTTGGTTTCCACTGTTTTCTGTAGCCAATAACTATCTTAATGAGGTGGCTCACAAATTTTTAAAAAATGTTGAGGGTGAAAACCATGTATTATTGGACTGGATATCTTGATGCTTTCAAATGTTTAGAAAAGAGATTGTTTCAGCCTGAGGTGTGTTTATTTGATGCTGGACTCAATGATGAGTCACCCTTTTAAGAAGTCAAACGCCATTGAAATAGGTTCTTAGTAAGTCCAAATGCTGAATTACATTCCCGAGTGGGATCTGCTAACACGGGCCTAATTAAATGAACAATCAAGATTGATTCTTTCAAGGTGCATGTATCAGTTTCAATTTAAAATCTGGAATCTTTGGCCCGATTACAGTGTATTTGTTTTATCTTGCTGTGTCCAAAGCACCATTGGAACTTATTAATGGACAATGAGAATTTGAGTCAGGCTACAAGATTACAACAGCCCCTAGTTATTTGGCAATGCCAAGCATGGATTATTTGACAATAATGGCTTCCTTCATACTGGTCAGCATTAGTTTTTTTTTCTGTTGGAATGCAAGTTGAACCTTTTCCTAATTAGGGCTGTCTCAGTAAGCCCCACTATGCAATATAGATGAGCACAGCAACTCAAAGAAACAACTTGAAAAAAAATGCTTTCAGCTTAACATTGGCTTGTAAACTAAATTCTTACCCTTTGATCTTAGTTTGTTGATGTTCCTTGCTAAAGTTGTAAACTTAAGCAATTTGTCCTTATGTTGGACATTGCACACTGTCCACATTTCAAACACTTCACTGGAATAAATTTTCAATTGAACTGTACTTACAGACAGTGGCATGTCACTGAATTTGCTTCCATTTGTCGACTCGTATTGGAACAAGCTAAAGCTATACTGATGTGCATGTTGTTGTGCTATTGATATACTAACACTTTTGTAAGAAGTCTCTAGCATCTGAGTAATTGCTGGAGGTACAATTGCTGAACAGCTCTAGCTCTTCTTCACTTAAGCACTCTGAATTCATTTCAAGAATGTGAGATTCACCCTGCGAAGGAGCCATTTTCTCTTTCCAGTTTTGGCCTTCGGTCAGCAAGCAGTTGCTCGATATTTCTACTTGTTGCAGTGTCCATATCTAAAGGCCTGTTCGAATGTCAAAATGGCTACTACAAGTAGTTAGATGACTAGTGTAGATATACTTAATGGGGAGCAAGATAAACATATGAACGGTAAAGGAGTGTAAGGATATGTTAAAGGGGGTAAATGGATGAGAAGATATGCATTGGCACATAAGCACCAGCATTTCGATTTGCTTCTGTACTGCAAGATTCTGCAATACTCTGCAATATTTACTTTCAAACCAGAGGCATACAATTAGGTTCATTAAGGCTCTGAAATTAATGACGAACATATTCTGTGAGGTTCATGAAAACATTACAAGACTTAATTGGTGTATAAATTGAAAACATTCAGCCATGGTGAGTGGTATCATCAATGAGCTCATGGTCTCGGTTGAAATTCAGTTGGATATAAAACCAATACAAATAGTAATGACACACAAATCGAATATCTAGCTCATGGTACATATTTTTAAAATGAATGCTGTGGAGCCATAAATATATCTTGCATGTAAGTTTCTGCACACCAAAAATTGCTATATCAAGACAATCTGGTGTGATTACTGCTACAGTGGTGGTTTTATCAGGCCTTGCAATCACAGAATTATTTAAGAAGACAAATTTTATTTTCAGCATGTTGTGTTGGTCCTAAAACAAAATCTAACTTGATTTGTTATGGAAAGACCAGCAGGTGCAGCTTCTAAAACCAATATTAAATTCGGTGCGACTGCTGACTCTTTTGTGAAATGAGTAAATATTCCACACTAGGAACTGTTACACACAGGATCCTCTGATAATAAATATACATGAATGTCCTTGATGTGAAATTTATTATGTGTATTAGAGGAACAGCATAATTTTGCCTGTTTTCTAGATTGATTGGAAAATCACACAAAACGATGATTCCCTTTCTGCATCCTATCTCCAAATGTATCCCATACCGAATAAAATGCTCGTCCCGAAATTTAATCTTCTTTCATCAATATTTTAGTACCAAAAATGACAGAAACAAATTTCATGCTGAATTCAGATTGAAATGATGTGTTCACCACTTTCTCCACGTAATGTGATCTGCTGATTACAGCACCTCAGTATGAGTTCTGTTTGAGCTCATCTTTCTGAGCTTTAACATGCTATCAGCGTATTGTCTTACATACTCAACATGTTCTGTAAGAGCACCTACGAGTGGAAATAATAATGGAAATGTTCGTTGCACTGTCAAAGCAGGAAGATTATTTTAGTATTTATATCCTATCTGTATTCTCATAGAAGGTTAATGCTCCAGGAACACTAAATGGGCCAATCAAAATTGATGTAACAGATATTTGGATTAACAAACTCATTTACAATTCATCATTTGTTCACAAAATGGCCTTTGCAGTTATAATGGGTTGAATTGGACACAACTCAAAACCAGACATGGGAGTCATGCTGCCTGCTTTTTTACCTGATTGCTGAACGCTGCCTGGGTTAACTACCCTATTCGTCAGCTGCTTGCATCAGGTTGGGACCCAATATCGCAAGTTTTAATGGCACTATTAAAATGGCAGCCTGCCATTATAAAAAGGAAGATGCATGGTCACTGCAAGAATGGTGGGATTGATTTATGAACAGGATCTGCCTTGTGAAAGGCTGAAGAATAGTTGAGCATTGGAGGGAGTGTACAGTAGGTATCCTAAAATGCACTGGAGGTTTTAGTGGAAGGGATCATTGCCAGGGATGTTGTTCTAGGTACTTGGATACATCAGCAAAATAGATTTAATGATTTCCCACAGGTTGTCAAGGTAAATGAATCTTCAAATGACACATGTTATGAACTGTGCCACTAGCTTCATCCACTGTTCCACACATAAATCCTGCATCACAAACCTGCCAGCAATCTCTATCAAATACAATTTATCTGTGCACATGCTTTACCTCAAGCTGAAGCTCACTTATTTAGCACTGTTGCAAGCCTATCGCCCACAACTTGGATCAATTTCAGTGAAAGCTGTTCAATTATGACAATGATACCTGTGAAACAAAACTCTGGGGCACTCGCTGTCACACATTTCTCTTACTTGCAGTAGAACCTGCTGCATACAGCAGACAATAGCAACAAACTCATGGAGCTCACCTAAGTATTTTGACCCCCTTGGAGGAGACAGGTCTGGTTATCATGGGAAGGACATCATTAAGGTTGTCATCACCTTGTTATTGAAGTGATTGATAATGAGTCTATCAGTAAACTTGATCTTCCTGTTTGTATGACACTTCTCTTTCAACCCACCGTCTCTTCTTATTGAAAAGCTAGATATGTTGTCAGCATATACCTATTACTCCTTCACCACAACCCAACCCTTGATCCTTGAAATGTTCATTTCAGAACTCAAGAACTCAGTTAACAGAGGAAGAAACAAATGAGTTAAAAAAAACACTCACTCACTCTTACAGTTACAGCCAGCAGAGTCACAGATTGTCACTGTACAGATTATTGAAGTTAGGATGGAGGAGGGATCTATACAGGATGAAACACTGGTATGTATGTGCAGGAGCCAGAGTAGCTGAAAGGCCAGCACAGTATTCTAGCTCTCTCAAATGTGAAGTCACACACTAATTCTAACATATAGGACTCAGAACAGGAATCAGGGCTGAAGAGTGAAGACTGATGGGTGTTCATAACAAAAGTGTTGGTGATCAAAAGAAAACTGCCAAAAAGTCTATGCAAGATGCCAAGGAGGTTTCTTATGTCTAGGAATAAATTGGCACAGAGCTTGCTGCAAAGCTTGGAGTTCAGTCTTTCCAGCACAGTACCAATAAGTACTGCATCAGGTCCTCAAAAGAGCTCACCATAGCACTGTGTTGTTAGACTAAAGTGCCTAGTGGGTTCTTTAAGGTCTGATCAAAACAAATACAAGAACACGTATGCACTTTGATATGAAACACATTTATTAACTAAATCTAATTTAGATATATGCAAACCAATGACCAAATCTGTTAGTTTAAATTATTTTAGATTGAATCAACACATGACTCTCATTACCTTCCGCCCATCAGAGACTCCTGCGTGATGGCATGCACTCAAGCTGTATCTCAGTTTCCATGCCAACGGTCCATATACCCCAGTCTAACAGTGAGAGTGCCCAAATATTAATACTATTCTGAATCTGATATTATGTGCTGTATTGTTATTCTGAATACTTTCCCAAGCATTTCTCTGTTCTTGGTGGTCACAAACAAATCTAGGTATCGCTGCTAAGAGATAGTAGGAACTGCAGATGTTGGAGAATCTGAGACAACAAGGTGTAGACCTGGGTGAACACAGCAGGCCAAGCAATATCAGAGGGGCAGGAAGGCTGACATTTTGGGCCTAGACCCTTCTTCATAAACCCTTCTTCAGAAACCATTTTTCTGAAGAAGAGTCTAGACCTGAAACGTCAGCATTCCTGCTCCTAAAATGCTGCTTGGATGTTGTGTTCACCCAGCTCTACACCTTGTTATCTCAGATTCTCCAGCATCTGCATTTCCTACTATCTCTGTTTTCCACTTGGCCTGTTGGTCGTGTATTTTCCTTCGGATGCCATATCCAATTAACCCTCAATGATTTGGTTTGGAGATAACGTATTTGAACCAATCACTGCAAGTATATCATCGAGAATCTGAGTGTGAGAGTGGAAGATCAGGCTTGGGCCAGCTTAGCTATGTACTTTACTATTCCAGGGCATCATGGAACTCCATTAATTTACTCTCTGTATGAATGGCAAGCATTGTTAGAATGACTCCCTGCACAAATTGTGTTACTTCCATGCATTTTCTCAAGCTGGCAGTACTTGTGTGCCCACCCTTCTTACAATTGGTATCCTTGGTAGAAATTTTCCAATCAACCTGTTCAGAGATGTTATTTACATGCTTCTGGTGTGGGTGGTTCTTGAAGCTGGGCCTCCTGGCTCACAGGTAGGGGCACTACCACTGTTCCACATGAACACTCTGATATTTGTAGCGTTGTCTATTAGCCGAACTGCTCAGACTGTTGCCAAGTGAAGCTACTCCTTCCAGGTACAAGGTTACTCAAGGTCATTCTTAAAAGCATCTGCTGTCTCATCATTGATAGGTTAGCAAACTTCAATCAGCCATGATGCAGCTATTGGGGAAGTGCCTTGCAGGAGACCAGGATAGGATAAGATATATCAATGAGCAAAGAGAAGATGCAACGACGATTAATGTATTTTTGGCTCTGGTTTGAATTGCTTTAATTTATGACTTTTTTATGAGACTGTGCAGTTTATGGCAGCTTTTAACTTGTCAGAAAGAGGAAGAAACAGTCACCAATAGAGCAGTGATAACGAGTTTGACACTAATTAATAGGGGGCTGCAGTGATTAGTGTTATTCATTCTATATTTTATTGAAAAGAAGCTGGGAGGAAGGATGTTGTAAATGTTGTAGCTTGCTTTCCTCTTCCTGAGGCCATCTGATTGTCCACCATGGAGCATTCCATCACAAGTCTGATATACATGCAAGTGTGGGCAGCAGACCAGAGTCAGAAAACTCATCATGAGTGGATGACACTTGTTAGCCAGTGTCAGCCTTTTGACCTCTCATACTGATTCAAACACTGCAGAGGATTGATACAGAATGAAAGAATCAGGAAAACTTCCAGGATATTGGATATTCACATGCATTATGCCCTGACCACAAAGAGGAATGGAATCCATTTCACATTAGGATTATTGGAAGAGATTATATGAGATGTACACAAAGTAACGTGCTTAGAATCAATGACAATATATCCCATGGGCAAATATGCAATGCTTTTGCTCACGCTGCCTGCCTGTTTCAAGCAAGAATGAATGAGTTGAAGGTGTCTGTCTATTAATACTAAGAGCCATGGACATCTTGACAGTCTCGAGCAATGTGATTCTTGCCCTACTTTGAGGTTTCAGGTAGGACTGCAAAAGTTGACGGATTTTATTCATGACCTCATTAATACAGCAAGGACATCTCGAGAGTTAATTAACATTGAAGTTGAGGGAAAGAAATTACTCTCTAAGGATCCTGCGTAAGTGAGAGACTTAGAATATACAACAGAAAAGTACATTTATTTTTTCCCAAGAGGATCCTCTTTCATGGTAGTTAGTGCTTTACTGCCAGCTTTTTCGATTCAGAGTTAACAATTGTCCCACAGCTAGCAATACATATAACACAGACTGCTAAAGGTTATCTGCATTACTGATGTCTGCTAAAATTTCAAAATTCACTAAGGTTTGTCAGCCTTCCATATAAGGTGAATAATAACGTAAGTGGGATCTGAGTTGTGTTGAATTGTTCGGAAGCAATGTCCAGATTCAGATTTCTAGTTAATGCAAGTGTTTTTGGCTGAGAACTGACATTGCTCTCTGCTATGCCAATGCACTTCTGCACCCATTTGTATGAAATAAAATCTATACACGCCTGTAATATACACATCTGGAATAAAATGTGCATTGTTATTACAATATTTGCGTACATAGCACATTCCAAATTGTAATACCTGAAAACATTTCACATAAAGGATTACTTCTTGAGGTTCATTGATTGTACTTGTGCAGGCAGTATTAATGATGTGAAATTATGATACTTATTGACCTTGTTCACACATATTTATACAATCTTCAAAGTAATATCTATAATAAGGATCAATCTGGATGAAACTCCCAGAGTTTCAATCCCAAAAGGAAAGTTTGTCCTTCGGGCACTAACTTTGACCTTCAGTGATGCAGATGAGAGTATTATGTTTAACTCCAGCGTCTTCCTGGCTTCCCTTATATTACTACTCCAGCCCCGGGTGCTGAAAACACTTTGTCACTTCTGATCATTATATATTTTGCCTTGCATTGCATATCTGTCTAGTTGAGATCATTGGAACTAATTGACTCTGTTTACATTTCGCTCTATTACACTAACATGATATCCTTGTGCAATCTCATTTTTCACTCTTAATTTCCTACCCAGCTGACCTTCTTGTATACTGGCAAACACACTATTCCCTACCCAGGTAATGATCTTTTAACTGGATATATTGACGTTAGCGCTTATAGCCTCACCATTTTATGCCAGGAGAAGGAATATCAGCTAACAATATCAGAATGGTTGGACATTAGTAACCCTTAGCACTGCTGCCTGGAGTTTATTTTAACAGTAGAATGCCTAACATGCAAGCAAGGTGCAAATGGAGTAACTTTCAATTTCCTTCGAGAAAACCAAGTTTTAAATGTAAATTAATAGCAAGAGGACACAGCTGAAATTATTTTGTTTACCAGATAATTAATAATTTATAGAATAACAAAACAAAATATCAAGGACAACTTTTAGCATGAACCCTGCAATTAATCTCAAGGCAAATAGATATGTTTCTGTTTGGCTATGTTGATGATAAGAGTATATTAGTGAAGAAGGGATAGATATTTTTCCAGCTTCTACAAGTCCATTTGTATGGGGAGAAGTGGGAATGCCCAACACTGTTAGGTTCCAAGTAGACAAAGTTAAAGGAATAAACAATGGCAGAACTATTATACATATAAATTTGCATCTAAGTTAATTACAACCTACTTATTGAACATACATGCTAATTAAACACTCTCACAGTTTAGGAACTTGATATTTTTATATATGACACGGATTTGGTGATGAATTATGCTAAATAAGCCCGAAAGCAAAATGATTGCACACAGGTTTAAAAATCCATTTATTGCATCCACTGCATCAGAAATGATTTGTCCGTTGTAAATCTGATCCCTAAAAAGATTTCACAGTGACTTGGGCTATTAAACAATTTGTTATCTCACCTCAAATGGTCTTGCAAGCATCTGAACCTATTAAGGCAGTATAATTGTATTCATGTGAGCTTTACACAAAGTACTAGCTATGAATACCATTGGGAAAATGAACAGTTGGCTTTAATGTTTCAAAGTGATTCCATATGTCCAGACACCAGCCCCCAACCCCATCTCCGGCCATATCAGTCACTTTCCTGCTCTCGGATAACGAGAGATGACATCTAGACGTTCTACTTATACTCTTCCAGAAGTAGGTGCAGGGATGATGGAACACGATAACACTTGGTTGTTCAGTACAAACAGGAAGCAGAACCACTTTACATTACCTACAAATTATATTGGTTATGACGTACAATCAATGCTAATCATGCTGCTTATTGGCTGCATATGTCAGCAGAGGGCCTAAATTGTCATGTTCCAGCTCCATTTGAAAGTAGCCTGCACTGTTTAAAACTAGCTAACAGAATAAAGCTAGGCTGTATTGCTCGAAGTTAGCCCACACTGGTTTAAGTACAGATTAAAACTGGCTAGCTCATGTTGATTAAAATTAGTTTGCACCTCTGAAAAGGGGTGTGCGCTGAAATGGAATAGATGCTGGCAGTTGCACAGAAGTGAATCTAACCTGGGAAGAAGTAAAGAATTGTACAACAACTTATTGCATCTAGAATCCAGATTGCATTCCCTGAGCTGAAAAGAAATCCATTACAAATGAATGTCATCATTTATATTGAAGTGTATCAAATTGTTCTTGGGCATGATTAGAGGAAGTGATGGCAACATTCAAACGAAAATGCATATGTGCTATTTAACAATAATATTCCTAATAACCTGAAGTTTTACACCTGAAATGCTTCCACTTTGAATGCAATTGACAGACGTTAAAAGCATTATTACTGATTGAGGTTCCTTGACAACATTGCTTAGTGCTGTTCAGCACAAAATAGCTTCACAGTTTTAAATTAAATTGCAGTCACTTATTTAATGTATGACTTCCACACATTAGACCCACATATGTCTTACCATTGGAATATCAGTTGTTGTCAGAACTGACAACAGAGCTTTTCCTTCTAAATCTTCCACAATGCAGTGCGTCCTTGTAGAAGGAACATTTCACTGAGGTGTGCATTGAAACATCCTGTTGAGATGAGAAACTCATTTATGGAATGGAACTATTTAAAGCTGACTCGTGTCAATTGTAATGACTGCATTTGCAATGACCTCTGAGGTCAGGGAGAAACTTGATTTTTATCTTTTGTCCATCTTGTTCAGACACCTGGATAAGTTGAGGAAATCTTTGTGCGCAAAATGTCAGTAGGATCACTTGATGTATTATTCTTTTTATATCATGTTTCTTATTTCTTTCTAAATAATAATCTCTGACATAATGTACAGAATATTTGAAACTACATGCTGAAATTTGTTTGAGAATATTAGGTATGTAATATTGTGACCAGTCATATGAATAGGGTTTCCACAGTTACAGAAAATATTAATAAATGTTATTTCATAGCAAGATATGATATATGGAATATGATTTATTATATTGCTGATAGTTTTGATAGTACACATGCATGACTCAGGGATTACTGAGTCCTGATGTTACAACATGGGGCTATGCCTGAAACATTTTGTAGTATCCTTGGGTCAAAAAAAGCATAACATATATATGAAATCAGAATCCAAGAGATGAAATTTTATTTCCAAAAATGAGTGGGTCAGTGTTGTGTGAAAGGTTAAATTTTCAAATAATCAACAGAAGGAATCCAAGGTGTCCACATTCATAGTTCAAGAGATAAAGGTGAAAATCTGGAGACAAGTCGGTTAAACAGGGTAAGTATGTCATTAAAATATTTAAATGAGGGTAGCCAGCTCCAAATTACTAGAGATTCTCTTCTGTATTTACATCAATGATGAAAGACAGCAAATGAAAAGAGATGAAGGGGTCAATGCCCTTGAGATAAATGCTTTAAGGCACTGTTTGTGGGTCAGGAGGAGAAGCAATGTTTTGCCTGATCCTAAAACCATACCATGCCAAATCCATGACTACAAATAGATTTCCCACACCCACAATTGGAGCCCCCAGCCTATCAGGCTGCATAACTCCCAATCACCGCCTATCCCCTCTGACTACCAACCATCACCCGAGTGATCTGACATGTTGTCACACTTCCACCACCCACCCCAGTCCTCTGTCATACAGCCTTTGCAGTAATCCCATCTCTGTACAGTGACCGGATCCTCTTTCTATTTGAGATCAATGAAGGGAAGGTCAAAGAGTATCATGATATATCAAGTGGTGAGTTTAGAAGAAGGGGTGGAATCAGAGGAAAGTGAATGGAAAAAGTAGTTCAGAAGACCCTGGATATGCAGTTTGTTGAAACTTTCAATCCTGGAGAGGAGGAAGAATGGCCTTACGTTAATAAACTGGATAAGGCGAATGATGAAATGGAATTGCTGCCAAAAGTAGGTTTGAGGTCATGTCAGAGCATGCTGTTACAGAGAGAAAACTAACATATTAATGAGATGCTGCTTAGTGCTGTGCATAACCTCAGGAAAACAATGATGGGTAAGGGAATGCTGAATATCTTGAAGGTATCCGTAATCACAGAGTTGATTTTCTCAGCTACCTAGTGGTGAGCTGCAAAGGCCTGTGGGGTATTTGGGACTTGAGTGGAAGACCCTTCAACTTTCCGGTGATCCTGTTTATGGCCAGAGAAGAGCAGGACAACTGAGCTACTTAAATGGTAGGTGGACCTTCTACCATTTCATGTAACTGTCTGGTGAACCCTAGCAGTCTCCATCTGGCCTCAGGACTAGTGACCTGCCTAGTTGGGTATTCCATAGTTGTAACCCATGTAGATACCCTGGCAACTTTGGCAATAGTTGCAGCAATCTAGCTCATTGCCCTCACCACTGTCCCCAACACCTCACAAGAGGCATTTTCGACTGGCCCTGTGACCTCACTTACCCATTGGGATGGCAACCATCTCCATAGCACCTTCTTTGCTTGGTATAGGATATAGTTCCAATGGTGCTACTCAGGTTGCTGAACTGCAGACTACATTGGTACCACTACCCTTAGCAATAAGCTTTCAGCCCTTAAAGGGATGACAGTTCAATGGCAATTAATTCTTCACTATATAGCCGTAAAATGTGGCCAGACATACCAGAATTGACTGAGGTGCTGTTTCCCCCAATTCTTTAGCAACAGTTTAACATTAGTCTTAGGGTAGGCCATAAGAGTAAAAAATGGAATCCACTTGGATTAAATTCAGAGAGAGAGACAGTTGCAAAAGGAAGAGATGGTGTAATCATGTGTTGATAGTTATTCAATAATGACAAGGGGGAAACTGAAAGCCATGAAGTTAATCAAGATAAAATAGATGATCAGTAACCCCTTCGACAGAACTTCTTCAAGGTGTGTATTCATCAAAGAGAAGTGACAAAAGATTAATTACTGAAGTAAAAGAGTATTTAACTGGTCCTGAAAAAGGAGACAAAATAACATTCTGGAAACATTTAGCAGATCAGGCTGTATCTTTTGTAATGAAGCAGAGTGGATAGAAAAATAATTTCTGAGGCCAAGTGTGAAGACAGGCCAAGAAACAGGAGGCACTCCTCCTTGGATGTGAAGCTAGTTTCCTTGTGTGATTGTGTTTGTTGTTGTCCAATTATTATATATTCAAGGACAGGTAAAACACCAGATTTTAGTCATAGGCAGACAGGCCAGAGGAGATATTTCTGAGGGACTGTCCAGTGAAGATATATGGGTGGAGCTTGGAAAAAAAGGAGGTAATCACCTCAATGGGATTGTAGTATAGAACCCCCACCCCACGCCTCTATTGTCATAGGGGAATTGAGGACAAAATATGTAGAGAGATCTCCAGATTATTGTAAGAAACATAAAGTTGTAACAGGAGGGAATTTTAACTTCCCAAGCATAGACTGGGACTGCCGTGGTGTTAAGGGCCTAGATGGCGAGGAATTTGTTAAATGTGTTCAAGAAAATTTTCTTTATCAACATGTAGATGTACCTACTAGAGAAGGAACATAACTTGACCAGCTCTTGGGAACTAAGGTAGGGCAAGTGACTGAAATGTCAGTGGGGCAACTTTTTGAGGAGAGTGATCATAATTTTGAAAATTTTAAGATAGCAATGAAAAATGCTGTGTATAAAAGCAAAAGTTGTTTTTTGGCATAAAGCTAACTTTGACAGTATGAGGCAGGAACTTTCAAGAGTTGATTGGAGTAGACTGTTTGTAGGTAAAGGGATATCTGACAACTGGGAGGCTTTCAAAACTGAGATGAGAGCTCAAAGGCAGTACGTTCCTACTAGAGTGAAGATTAAGGCTGGAAAAATTAGGGAACAATGGATGAATAAAGATATTGAGGCTCTGGTCAAGAATAAGAAGGAATTATGTATTAGGAACAGACAACTGAGATCAAGTGAATCTCTTGAAGATTACAAATGATATAGGGGCATTCTTAAGAGACAAATCAGGAGGGCAAAGAGGGGAGATGAGATAATGGGAACTGCAGATGCTGGAGAATCCAAGGCAACAAAATGTGAGGCTGGATGAACACAGCAGGCCAAGCAGCATCTCAGGAGCACAAAAGCTGAAGTTTCGGGCCTAGACCCTTCATCAGAGAGGGCAAAGAGGGGATATGAGATAGCCTAGCAGAAAAGGCTAAGCATACGAGTACATTAAGGGCGAAGGAGCAACTAAGAATTGGATAAGGTCCCTTAAAGATCAACAAGGTTATCTATGTGTGGAATGACAAGAGATGGGAGAGGTGCTAAACAAATAATTCTCATCAGTTTTTACTACGGAGAAAGGAATGGAGGCTAAAGAGCTTGTGAGTAATAAATATTAATAATGTCTCGAAAACAGTACATATTACAGTAGAGGCAGTGCTGGAGGTCTTAAAAAGAAAGGTGGATAAATCTCCAGGACATGATCAAATATATTCCAGGACATTGTCGGAAGTTAGGGAAGAAATTGCACGGCCCCTAGCAAAGATATTTGTATCACCTTCAACCACAGGTAAGGTACCAGTGACTGGAAGGTGGCTAATTTTGTGCTTTTATTTAGGAAAAGTTGTAAAGGGAAGTCTGGAAACAGTAGACCTTTGAATCTAACATCAGTGGTGAGTAAAGTTTTGAAGGGGATTCTGAGAGATAAAGTTCATTTGCATTTGGAGAGCAAGAGATGGATGAGGAATAGGCAAGATGGCTTTGAGATGGGAAATTATGCCTCACAAATTGATTGAATTTTTTGACAGAGTAACCAAAAAGATTGATGAGGGTAGAGTGTTTTATGTTGCGTGCATAGTTTTTTCAGTAAAGCTTTTCACAAGGGTCAACATGGTAGATTTTAAAAAAAGTAAAGTTAGGACATATGGGATTTAGGGACAGCTTGGCAATTGGATACAAAATTGGCTAGATAGTAAGAGACAACGGGTTGTGGTACAGAATTGTTTTTCAGACTGGAGACCTGTGACCAGCAGTGTTCTGCAGCGCTAGCAGGAAATGCAGATGCTGGGCAATCTGAGATAACAAGGTATCGAGCTGGATGAACACAGCAGGCGAAGCAGCATCGTGGCAGCAGGAAAGCTGATGTTTTGGGCCTGGACTCTTCTTCAGAAACATCAGCTTTCCTGTTCCTATAATGCTGTTTGGCCTGCGATGTTCATCCACCTCTACACCTTGTTATCTCAATGTTCTGCAGCGAGCAGTATTAAGTCCACTTTTGTTTGTCATTTATATAAACAAATTGGATGAGAATTTAGGAGTCATAGTTATTAAGTTTGCAGGTGACACCAAAATTGATGGTATAATCAACAGTGAAGAAGGTTATCTGAGATTATAAAGAACTCTTGATGATTAGATCAAAGGGCTGAGCAGTGGCAGATGAAGGTAAATTTGGATAAATGTGAGGTCTTGTATAACAAGGGCAGGACATATACAATTAATGCTAGGGCCCTGAAGTAGTTGCGGCACTGTCCTCTGAAGACATTCCAGAAGTACCACCCCCACCCCACCACCTCACCACCAAGGGCCTAACTGGGTCCATCAGCTCAGGCTGGTAGGCTTTCCCCAGCCTCTGTACAGGAGGGGCCAAGCAGGCTGGAGGCCTCTGTACCCAAGCCCAGTCAGGAAATCCTGACCACGGCACGGCGGCTCAGTGGTTAGCACTGCAGCCTCACAGCGCCAGGGACCTGTGTTCAATTCCAGCCTCGGGAGGCTGTCTGTGTGGAGTTTGCACTTTCTCCCCGTGTCTGCGTGGGTTTCCTCTGGGTACTCCTGTTTCCTCCCATGGTGCAAAGATGTGCAGGTTAGGTGGATTGGCCAAGCTAAATTGCCCATAGTGTTCAGGGGTGTGGTGGTTTATAGGGGGATGAGCCTGGGTGGGATGCTGTAAGGGGCAGTGTGGACTTATTGAGCTGAAGGGCCTGTTTCCACACTGTAGGGAATCTAATCTAATCAAAATCATCTGAGGCAAGGTAACAAAGCAACGTGACAGATTCCAGAAGGTTGGCTGCAGCTGCCAATGTTATATCACACCACTGGGTAAGATGAATAAAGGTGAAAGAATTTTGGGATTGGCTTCACAGCTGTAAACTTACTGTACTGCATTACACTTGAAACACATATAACACTTACATCTACATTACCTTGAGGCCATCCAATCTGTTAAAGAACTGGTAGTCATCTCAGTGGAGGCTTCCTTGTCAGACCGTGATGACCCTTCTGTCTCACGTACACATCAGGCGTAGTGCTGTGAGGAACTTGAAGCCTCTCTCTTACAGCTGTGAATTGGAAGAATACTAAACTTTGGAATGTGGCAATGCAAGTTACTTGGTATACTTCAGGAGTTAGTCCCTTTATGTTTTTCTTGTACATGAATGGCCCTGGTCAGGTCAGTTTTGCGTCAACCATTCAAGCGTCGCAAATAAAGCTGCAGGATTTCATATGCACGACCTGACCAACAAACTGGATCAGAGTTTACTGGAGTAGGGGGCCAACATAATATAAAAACATATGACAAAATGCGTATCATAATGTATCACAGTCATAAAACACATGTTCTTTTGAAGGTAGCACTGTCTTAGTGTCACATATCTACTATAACTGTCTGGAACTTCTGAGTGTCCACAACTGTTGACGCAAAGCCTTCATTCTCAAACCTAACATTGCCTTGTTCTCTCAGGCTCACCACTTCAGATCACTCAGCACCTCCATCAGATGCAATTTCTTCCTCATCTAATTTCTCAGCACAAACATGGAGGGCGCAGAAAGTAGTGGTTATTCTGGAGATCCCGTCAGGCCAGTGGTGGAGTTTATCCCCTGAGCTGTCCAGGCAACTGACGCATTTTTTCAAAAGACCAATTATCAGTTCAATGAAGGTCGTTGTGGATTCACATGATGCATTATATTTCCATTCACCATCAGTCAGGAGTTTTCCTACTGGGGTCACTAGGCACTTTTCCTTGTCACCTACAAGACAACCCTGGCGATGAAATATGATCAAATATTTGCGGAACCTGGGAGTTGTGCAGAATGTAAATGTGACTTCTCCTTGGTTAATGCCTGTAGAACTGCATGAAATATTAGCTGGTGTAAGAAATGAGTTGGACAATGAGGGTATGCAATCCCTTCTTGCTCAGGAATCTGACTGAGTGAATGTCTGACAGGGAGCTTTGAGCACCACACGTGGGCAGTCAGTAGCTGCTTGCAGCTTGGTTCTACCAACCATAGTTGTAAATCCTACCGTTTGGGCAGTTTGGCTCACTGGTCTTGAAGGAACTTGATAAACTGAATTGCTTTCCTGTAAAGAACATCAGCAAACTTGCAAATGCACTAGTGGGCTGCCAGTTGGAATGCACTACACAAATTCCCAGTTGGTGCTTAAAAAAGAACCATTAGGAAGAAAGGTCGATTCTACTGTGAGATGCAGCTCCATAAGCAGTGCATCTGCTCTCAAGCCAAGGGGTTCCAGTTCTGACTTATCTAGGAAGCAGGTGGCATAGTGGTAGTGGCGCTGGACTAAGAATCCAGAGTCCCAGACTAATGTTTTGAGACAACATGGCGTGCAGCTAGAGGAACACAGCAGGCCAGGCAGCATCAGAAGAGCAGGGAAGATGATGTTTCAAGCCGCGACCCTTCTTCAGAAATGGGGAGGGAAAAGGGTGCTCCGAAATGAATAGAGAGAAGAGGATTGGGACTGAGGAAGGTAGGCAGGATGGTGATAGGTGAGTGTAGGTAGATAATGGTGGGGATGGGTCAGTGAATTGGGAGGAGCAGATAAGTGCGACAGAAGACGGACAGATTGTATCAGGTCAAGGGAGCGGGGATGAGGTTGGGGGTGTGGAGATTTTGAAACTGATAAAGCCCACATTGAGACCATCGGGCTGTAGGCTCCTGAGGTGGAATGTGAGGTGCTGCTCCTCCAGTTTCAAGGTGGCACATTGTGACACTGGAGGAGGCCCAAGATGTCCAGGAAGTAGGAGGGGGAGTTGAAATGGTTTGCAACTGGAAGGTGTTGTCTTTTGCAGTGAACAGAGTGTAGGTGCTCTACAAAGCAGTCTCTGAGCCGTTGCTTGGTCTCACCGATGTGGGGGATTTGAATCCTGCCCTGGCAGACCGTGAAATGTGAATGCTAAGAAATTCTGTAATAAAAAGCTGAACAGTGATTGTATAACCAGAGTCAATTGGTGTAAAAATCTATCTATTTCACTAATGCTCGTTAGAGATGGATAACTTCTATCCTTTCTTGATCTGGCCTACATGTGACTCTAGATTGACAGTAGTGTTGAGTCTTAATATCATAAAGCATAGAAGCAGACCCTTCAGTCCAACCAGTCCATGCAGGCCATGTTCCCAAACTAAACTAGTCTCATCTTCCTGCACTTGGCCCAGATCTGTCCAAACCTTTCTGTTTCATCAACTTACGCAATTTTCAAAAAAAATGTTGCAGCTATATCTACATTCATCACTTTCTCTGCCAGTTCATTCCACAAGTGAGCAAGTCCGTAACAAAAATTTGCCCCCCATGTCCTTTTGCAGCTTTTCTCCTCTCATCTTAAAACTGTGCCCCCCTTGTTTTGAATTCCCCCACCTGATATTAAAAAACCCTTATCATTCATCTCTCGTGATTTTATGAATCTCGGTAAAGTCACCTGTCAACTGCTGTGTGTCCTTCTTGTCCTGTTTTTGCTGTTCCCTTTTCCATTTTTAGCTTATTTTCTTCTGTCAATGTCATGACTTCTGCTGGATTCAGTGGTTTGTTTGCTTCTTTTGGGTGCTTGTGTGTGTTTGCTTTGCCTTACTACATGTCAACATGTTTGTATGCCCTCTATCTTTGCACTGTATATTCACAGTATCCCTCTTTTGGAATTTAGAATTTTGAAAAGATGATAGTTGTCTTTTGGACAGCAGGTTTCCAGTCTCTAAATTATCTTGTTTTGCATTCATATTCCCTGAAGTTGAGTTGCTAATTGTCTTCTTCACAGTCAGGCATGCATAATTAACATTTTTTAAAATACATAAATACAATGTGTCTCATAAATCCAACTTAAAATTATTTTTGCATGTTATGTGGAGTGCAAAGTTCCTAACACCGACCGCTGGAAATAGGGTACGTTCATCATGCTCGTCCCAAATCAACCCTTACATAGTTTAACAAAGTGTGAAGCTGGATGAACACAGCAGGCCAAGCAGCATCTCAGGAGCACAAAAGCTGACGTTTCGGGCCTAGACCCTTCATCAGAAAATGGAGATGTGGAGAGGGTTCTGAAATAAATAGGGAGGGAGGTGGATTGAAGATGGATAGAGGAGAAGATAGGTGGAGAGAAGGCAGACAAGCCAAAGGGGCGGGGATGGATCCAGTAGAGGTGAGTGTAGGTGGGGAGGTAGGGAAGGGATAGGTCAGTCCTGGGAGGACGGACAGGTCAAGGGGGCAAGATGAGCTTAGAAGGTAGGAAATGGAGGTGTGGCTTGAGGTGGGAGGAGGGGATAGGTGAGAGGAAGAACAAGTTAGGGAGGCGGGGGTGAGCTGGGCTGGCTTTGGGATGCGGTGGGGGAGGGGGAGGTTTTGAAGCTTTTGAAATCCACATTGATACTATTGAGCTGCAGGGTTCCCAAGCGGAATATGAGGTGCTATTCCTGCAACCTTCGGGTGGCATCGTTGTGGCACGGCAGAAGGCCCAGGATGGACATGTTGTCATAGCAATGGGAGGGGGAGTTGAAATGGCTTGCGACTGGGAGGTGCAGTTGTTTATTGTGAACCGAGCGGAGGTGTTCTGCGAAGTGGTCCCCAAGCCTCTGCTTGTTTTCTCCAATGTAGAGGAAGCCACAACGAGTACAGCGAATGCAGTATATCACATTGGCAGATGTGCAGGTGAACATCTGCTTGATGTGGAAAGTCATTTTGGGGCCTGGAATGGGGGGTGAGGGAGGAGGTGTGGGGGCAAGTGTAGCACTTCCTGCGGTTGTAGGGGAAGGTGCCAGGTGTGGTGGGGTTAGGAGGAAGCATGCAGTGGACAAGGGAGCCATGGAGAGAGTGGTCCCTCTGGAAAGCAGGCAAGGGTGGGGATGGAAAATGTCTTTGGTGGTGGGGTCGGTTTACAGATGGCGGAAGTGTCAGAGGATGACACGTTAGATCCAGAGGTTGGTGGGGTGGTATGTGAGGACAAGGGGGATTCTCTTTTGGTGGTTATTGTGGGGACAGGGTGTGAGGGATGAGTTGCGGGAAATGCAGGAGACACGTTCGAGGGCAATCTTGACCACTGCGGGGGGAAGTTGTGGTCCTTGAAGAACGAGGACATCTGAGATGTGCGGGAGTGGAATGCCTCATCCCAATTCCTACTGGAGGAGCTAGATGAGGTTGGAACATAAATGTCAAGGTCTTTTCTTGCCCTTAACCAACTATTGATCCATGCTGGTGTATTCTCTTTATTTTGACTTAATTTTTTTTTGACAAGGGTATCTCATGAAATGTCTTTTGAAAATCTGAGTACACAAGATTCACTTTCTTTAAACATCTGTTACACATGCTTGCTTTGAAACACACTCCTAAATTGAACAGGAAGCTTGAAATTCAAGCATGCAACATTACAGTCAACTTAAATACAGCTGTCACTGTAACAGTCTTGAACACTACATATCCTTTGGCAATAAAAATGTACATTTTGGAAGAGAAAATGCTACATTCCCCCAAACTGCAAATAGTTTTGTTTCTGAGCTGAGTCTTTCCTGAAGAGTGCACTGTTTATGACTGAATAAACAGCTTAACCTAGAAATGATCGATTACATATCCATATGCCTGGAGTTTCCAAAGCTAAAATAGGACCAAATTATTTTCATCTGATTTCCTTTTGATTCAATTGTATCCCACTAATTGCAATATTAGCAATAAATAAAAAAAAGTTTGCTACATCTCTTTTGAGATTTCAGCTCATTAACATCTGATGAATGCTACACTTCAGTTGAAAAATAATCATTCTCTTCACGAGAGAAAAGCTCAATTGCCAAAGATGTTCAATGAGAGACCGAGTCCCAAGTGCAACTGCTGTTGACTTTCCCAATGTTTTCTTTGATACCTTGTCTAAATGTTCCACTTGAATATCACTTTGTTCCTTTCTTTGCAGAAAGGAAATGACGGTCCAATTTTTTTTGCACAAATTGGTGAATAAGTTGTTCCAACACACAGATCTTCCACATAAATTAGTAAATAATCCTCAACCTCACAGGGAACTGCCTAAGTAAAAATGATGAGCAGATAATTAGGCTATGTATTTGTAATTGCTGTAGCATGTCTCCAGGGATGTGTTCCTGAACATCTGTTTGTGCCCATCAAATATAATCCATTGTAAATAACAAGCATATTGTCTCTGTAAAAATTCATATCAAACGTGTGGCTAAGATTTATGTATTTGCAGATGCAGCAGACTTTGTGTGTTAAACAGCAGTGCAAAAGGCATAAATATATATAAATAAAATAATTTTAAATTTTCCAATTTATCATTTAATTCCAAAGCAACGATAACTAAAATTCAACTGGTTAAACCTAGTATAATTGTGCTCAGGTTAAAAAAAATTCCAATCATGCCGATTTTATTTCATTAACCTCTCTCTTGCCTTTTAAACTGACAGATCAGGTGTGCTCTTCAACTGACCCAGTTGTAATGCAATATAGAATTTAAATTGCTGCATTATTTAAGTGGGAATTTAATTCCTAAACTATATCTGTCTACACATTTACTTTAAAAAAACAGATTGAAATCAAAGCATTTTACGCATATTTGTAAAATGATGCTACAACATGTACTGTGGTGGGGTATTAGAACATAGAAATTTCCAACTGAGGTATGTATGTTTACTGTGGCATGCATTTTTCTATTTAGTATTGAGTAAAGCAATGCCACATTTTCAATTATGCACAATCAAACTATCCTTTTCTTTATTGAATTAAGCTATTATATTTTAGCCTATAATTTGCCTTCCACTCTGGCCTCCTCGTCCTCTCACAGTGAATTCTTAGTGCTAGTGTAGCACTCCCTTGGTATATTAGTTTTTTTTGCACTTGTTTCACTAATCTGAAACAAGTTTCTGTCCATGAAGTGTCAAAGGAAAAATGTACAAAATGACCCCCTCCAAGGATACTGTGATGACTCCAAATTTATACTGTCAGTCACATGTTGGGAATGTGAATTCACTTCACAATAGCATAAGGTAAGCTCGGAAGAGTTTCTAAAGCTAGAATTGTAAATATTTTAATAAGCAGGGAGGTACCTCTGCTCTTTCCGTACAGAACAGGTGCTTCTGTAAATTAAAATTGTTCTGGCGTGAAAAAAAATTGACAAATGTTAAAAATTTGGAAAACCAATGCCAGAATATTAGAAACCTACAATAACTCTGCAGGCACCTTTCAGGGATTTAAGAAAAAATCATATTAATATGACTGGTTTAGCACTTTTTAAAATTTTAAATCCTCCACCTGCCGTGTGTTATGACAATATGTGAATCAACAATTTTCAATGAAACCAAGTTTAAACCACTGGAATTGAATAAAGTGTTCCCTTCCCACAGAAAGATGAAATAAGTTGTGAGTTTTTATTTGCCACATATTTTTGTGTGAGCATGCTTCGGTACAATTGCTAAAGTTCACTAACTGAGGTTTGCGAGGCAATTTTTACAGAGTATGGTATGTATGTGGAAAGTGCTGTTATGGAAGGTGGTGAAGGCAGATACGATAGCAACACTTGAGAGGCATTCAGACACACACATGAACAGGCAGGGATCATGTGCAGGTGGATGGGAATAGCATGGAATGGCATTGTGGTCGGTGCCGACATGGTGAGCCAAAGGGCCTGCTCATATGCTGTACTGTTCGATGTTCTACGTATTAGAGTTCCCTGTACTGTATCATCATACAGACTAAGGTTAGATGGAATCTGCTAAGGGTCCATATGACATGGACCATGCCGAGGTGTGTGGCAGAATTGGAGACAGCGGTCGCGAGAAACGTCTCAACATTGAGATAATTTGCTCCATCCTTTATGCTTTTCACAAGTAGTGTGGTGAGATTCTTGCTAGGCTGTGGCAATTGACAATCATTGTTGCTTGTTAAGGGCCTTCTTAATGCCACAACTCACCTCAGTAATATTCAAACTCCAAGCTCGCTGAACAAGTTGGACATCAGGAACGTTGGACAAGGAAACTAGAGTCAAGACTTGCATTGCAGGTGGCACCAACATCTGGAATTTAAAGGCTGCAGCACTTGGTGCACAGCTCAGAAACTGGACCTCGCTGTAACTCAGGGCTGCTCACTTGCTCTCTTACAACATGCTTATTTTAGCACCTACCTGTATGCACACTGCTTTGACTTCCCTTACTGTGCCAAATAGTCCACTCACATAACCCAAAACTTGCCTTGCTGCTAAGTGGCAGTCAGCATAGCGATGTGTATATCTTGAGACATAGCAGTGTGCTATGTCAACCTCATGCCTGCTCTGTACACCAGCAGCATACACATTGCTTCTGCAGCAAGCAGGCAGCCATCTATTCAACTCACAGCGGAAATAATCCTTTTGCTGAACTCCATGTAGGCACTTGCCAGTCAGGGGGT
Source organism: Stegostoma tigrinum (assembly GCF_030684315.1). Classification (NCBI taxonomy): domain Eukaryota; kingdom Metazoa; phylum Chordata; class Chondrichthyes; order Orectolobiformes; family Stegostomatidae; genus Stegostoma; species Stegostoma tigrinum. The sequence goes on along the minus strand of NC_081368.1, from coordinate 55,934,316 downwards.
CCCAAGCAAAGTAAGTCAAGGGCAGCCTCCCTCAGCATTCAAGATCCATGATCAACCGTTTGGTCTGGGGAAAGAGGAGGTGTAGGTTGCAGTCTCTGTGAGAGGGTCTATGCCCTTGCAATCCAGGGAATGGGATATTTGTATTTTGTGGGTTTCAAAGTACCAACTCACCATGAAGCCAACTCTCTCCTTGTCAGGGTTAAGCATACAGACACAAGGGACCATCCTCCCAGTCTCACCAACCATATCAGGCTTTTACTATTCTTTCATAGATTATCGTCTCCTGTAATGATGAAAAGTGGGGGGCAATAAGTGAGATGACAGTCAATGGCATGACTGTTGGTACAGATGCACGTGGAGGAAAGTTATTGTGATGCATTGAGGATTGTGGGAATAGCACAGGAGTTGGAAGGGGTAAAGGAATGAGAGACACTGGGGAAAGAATTGATAAAGGAAGGCATTTTAGATGGTTATCTGCTGAGTGGTGAGTTATTGTGGGAATGCTACATGGTAAGTTGGGACAAAACTCAGGCATGAGTTGTGAATATGGAGGCCTGGTAGGTAATTAATGAAGTGAGTTTGGTAAGGCATGGTGAGAAAACTCACTAGGTCTTGTGGCAAGAAACTCTCCAAAAAACTCATTGAAACTTGGACTTAACCAAAAGAACAGGTAAGATTAAGCCCATTGTATTGTGAGACACCAGCAAAATACTTGTACCGATGATGCTGTCTTTGTTATTCCCAAAAGTATTGATTTGATTATTATAATATCTAGGTCATTTTAACACGAACAATTGTACTTAAAACAGTTTTTTTTAAAATTGCAGTTGACTTTTAATGGACTGTTAAGGATGTTTGGAATTATTTATTGAAGTAAAATTATTATCCTTTTGTAGAATTTAATTTTCTATAATAAAGCCAACTGTAGAGTATTAGCACAGTCGTCTATGAGTGCAGAAGACAAAAAAAAATCTGTTGGGAGGAGCAGATGAATTTCTGCAATGTTGCACATGGTAGACTCCAGGATAGACAAGATTTCTCAAGTTCCCTGGTTCTCTGGAGTGCATTGAATTCAGGACCATAAAATTGCTTTTTTCGCCTGAAAGTGTCAAACTGATCTATAAAATTGCTGCATCGAATGATCAATGCTGTGTCTGTAGAACTGAAGGTGCTGATTGTTAAAACCTGGGACTGTGTTGTTTTGAAGAATTTCACTCTATTGTTGGTTTTACTAATTGTCTTGTCAATTCATTATACAATGCAGATTAAACGTCATATCTGGAGGAAAAATATAGAATGCTAAGAAGTTAATATAGTGCTGTCCTTGCTTTCAACACTGGCTAGTTTCTACATTATTGTTTTATCAGTACTATAATTGTGAGCTGAACAAGTGCGTCAGAGTTGACTTACCGTTCAACATCATTTTATACACAAAATACTGTAAAGGTACAATAGGAGGCATATAGCCAAATATCATCTGAAACCCTACTCTTTTGCAATAAAACTCCTTATTCTTACGTTGATTACTCTACCTATCACAACATTAAGTCTTTTTCACAATGCTCATCTAAATTATCGGCTACCAGCTTAGGACGAGGTGCAGGTAAACTTGGCCCAGCTGTGTAGTCAGCTCTAATGAACTTGACCAAGGACGGTCTTGAACATGGTCGTCTTCTCATTATCGTCAGGTAGCGAGCATTCTGCTGTTGGTCCAGGTTGAGTCTTCACTAAGGAAATGCCCACCAAGTGATGCTTCTTAATATTCCCTGCTGTATCCTCCTAGAATGTTCCCTGGCCCTCAGCCAATCAATCACTGGGATCAATGCCATGGCTCCAATGGGATCCCTGATGTTTCAAGGGCATGTTCCCCCTCTCCATACATAGTTGTGGTGGGAACCTGGGGCACAAGAGAATCTGGTCTCTGTATTACAATAAGCAAACCAAAACTTTGTTTTCCAGGGCAAGTCTAGCCTTGACCTTGACCATCTTTCTCATGGACAGTTGTTTGGTGTTTGGCCTGTTCTGAAAGTTCCATCGGGCTTGGCTGCTCCAAGGTCGCCCATTCTGGTTTTGGGCCTAGCCCTTCAGGCCCTGGGTGACCTGGCCGCATTAGAATTGCTGCATGACATAGATAGGTGCAAACGTTATACTTTAGACCAAAAACAGAATTTATTTTCTCCATATTATCTACTTTTTGCCATTTCTGCTGCAGCAATCCAGTTGGCATGTGTCTTTTAGATGATGAGTTTACCATTTTGAGGACAGCATAATGATTATAGAGAACAGCAATGGTGAGCCTGCAAATTTGGTGTTAGTCCACTGTGGAATTGGGAGAAACACAACTTGGCTGTATCTTGGCCTTTTCTCCAATATTTTTGAAGGGAGGATTTAGCTGTTTGCTGTAAACTTTCTGTCTGTCATAAAAAATGTCCCTTTTGTCAGAAACTGTGGACAGGATTTCTCTGCTTTACCCTGGGTAAAGCCAGTGTACAATATACCAACTGCATTTGTGAAAGACATTCAGGGTACAAACTGCAAACTGTGCTTTCGACCATTAGCTCTGATATTATCACAGTGTAATCCTCAAAAAATTACTAAGATTGCTGAAGCACTGCCTCAGGAATGTGGGTGTGGGTCTTTGGAACACAAATCTGCTGTCCTCTCAAGGTGACAGCAGTCAGCTTCCCATAACTGCTCCTCTGACTGTGACTTCACCGTTTCCTTCGCTTCGACTGCTGATGCTTTTGCCAAGATGGTGTTGTCCAAAGCAGTGCCTTTGAAGCCCCAAGTTACTCAAGCTCCTCCTCCAATGCCATCTGCTGCCTTGAACACCCAACATTAACAATCTTTCTCCAGCCATGTTACAGCTATTGAGATGATATCGCATAGGCATCATATGGCAGAATGGCATGAAGGGAAAGAACAAGGGGTATTAAGTTGTCTTTCACATGTCACATGGTTTGATTATTACATTTAGTTTGGAATCAAAGATAATGTTGCAACATGCTCACCAGATCATAGGGCTACTCTGTCATGAGAGAGGTAGTGGTTTAACCTAAAGGTTACCATATCGCAGATGAGGGAGAGGTTGAGAAAGAATCCTTTGTGGTAACATTAGACATTGCCTGTGGCCAACTGGCATATTTATTTTTGCATTTTTGTAAAGAGAATGCAGTGACAGTCAGTATCAGAGGGAAGGTAAGTTTTGGGTGTATTGGAGACTGGAAGTTGGGATTGCTGTACTTAGTACTGACTTTTGATAAGTCAATCACAGTTAGCTCAAGCAGAAAAGATGTAATGTTGGGTTTCTTCCTACTCTTTCTCTTCAGTTACTCTTCACAGAGCTGGTAGTAAGGGCTTTACCTTCATGATGTTGATAGTATGCAGCATACGGTAGATTGCCGAAAGTCTGTTGACATAATCTACAAAGTACTGCAAAACTCCAGCAGAATGATTATGCAGCAGAGTTAAGTTTCAGCATCCTAATTGTCTGCTTTATTACAATTTATGGCAGCATTTTATATGGTCCTCTTCTGCATGGGTTTCACAGTGGAGTTGCGGCCAGTGTTGCCAATGGATTGCCCTTGTTTCTAAGTAGCCACACTCCAAATTGTCTTTGTGAATCAAAAGCAAATGGCACATTAGGTAGCTATGGAATGATGTTTTCATAAAAGGAATGAGCTGCAAGATATGATGTCTATGTCCATGTATCAACTGCACATTGCGGAAGCTGAATACCTTTAGTAGAAATCAGTTGATATGGAGCATCTGTAAACTAATATGCATGTAGTCAATGGCATCTTGAACCATGAGTAGGTCTGCATGCATTACAAAATAACAAGTTTGTTCTATCTTTTCCTCACTGGCCAGGGAGGATAGTTCAAATATACAGTCTCAATTATTTCCTTTGCGTGGCAATGGGCATAAAACTGGGTCATATTGTAGATATTGTCAACACCAGCTTGGATGAGCAGGCGTACAAAAGCTCATAAACAAATTTTACTTTTACAGTCAGTGGCAATGCAGCCTTGTCCCACTCTGAGGTTGAAACTCATAGTTGCTCCTCCTTAGTGAAATCAAGGTGTATGATACAGTGGACAAAGAAAAACAAAGAACTGTGGACACTGTAAACCAGAAACAAAAGCATAAAGTGCCATCAAAATCTCAGCAGATCCAGCAGTGTCTGAGCATTGCAAAAATGTACCGTAACCTGATACCAGGTTCTCACTGCAAACAATAAAATCTCACTGATCGGAAAAGGAGGGTGTTTACATCTGTGTTGAGATGTATTTATTGATGACAAGTAGAGTTAACGTTTTGGAACCAGTGACCCTTCTTCAGAACATTTGGGTCATTAGATCCAAAACGTTAACTCTACTTTCTCTCCACAGATGCTGCCAGACCTACCAAGTTTTTCCAATAGTTTCAGTTTCTCTTTATGTATGATGCACTGTTGCTCATTGAGATTCTGCGTTCTGGCAGGAAAATTTCTCAAGACATCCTGGTGAATATTGGCTTCTGTTGAGACCTTCTCCCCTTTCTTTCCCCTCTTGCAACGTTTTGTCTTCCTCTACCTTGCCTCTGTCCCTTCTCCTTGTCCTGCAGTAGACAAAGGGAGATAATTCAAGTGCATTTGATACTATAAGTAATTGTTTTATGTAGAACCTTTGAAGTCAGAATAAAACATGTGTTGCACCACTTCCCATAAACTTCAGCAATTTTAAACATTGTTGTGCAAATTTCTACAATAGAACTTATTGATGATCACTTTCCATGGTGTTGGCTGTCATGTCCTCCCTGTGGCTAATGCAAATTTAAGAGGTGATGGTGGTGAATCTGTTGAATTCCAAAATAGTACAGTTAGCATATGGATTAATGTCATAATTGACTTCCTCTATAAATGTCCAATGGACCTTGATTGCATATTGTCTCACAAAAATGGAGTACACTCTATCTGGCAGAAAAATTCTATGTGTTCCACAGACGAAATTTTGGAGGCAACATGATTGTTCTAAATTTGGAGTCCAGAACATGGGAGCACAAATCTAAGACTAAATATGGAAAATTTAGGTAGAGCAGGCATTTTTTTTTTTGCAGATGATTCTGAGACCAGTTTGGACTCTGTTGATGATTGAATCAAAGAATACGTCAAACTTTGGCAAAATGTTTGGTAGGTGATTGAGAGACAGGGGCCGAGCTTAAACAAAAAAAAACATCCATACACCATAGAGCATTGCAAAAATGTACCTTAACCTGATACCAGGTTCTCACTGTAAACAATAAAATCTCACTGATCAGAAAAGGAGGATATTTACATTTGTGTTGAGATGTACTTATTGATGGCAAGTAAAAATTCAAAAGCAAACCTAAAACATTGGTTATCTTCTGTGCTCTATTGAAGGTGTTCAATAACAATCTTGATTGACATTCTACTCTCATTTTTTTAAGGATCAATTTATGAACATATCTCCCTTGATGTAGAATTATTTCAAAGGAATCTTCACAGCTGCATAATATGCTTCGATACCTCACTCAGTGATTGTGTGAAGCTGATATCTTTTTGAAAATAATTGTGTAGTTGCTTGTACCTACACATAATTAATACTACCAGCTAAAATAAATTCCCAATCAGCTATACAAATAATATTGTCAAGTGCAAACCACAGTCCAAATGCAATTGCTGAAACCATTCAATTTTTGTAGGTTAAACAACTCATGGTAATTAATTGAAGAACGCTGAACAAGAGGCAGAAGAAAATTTTGTTTATTAAGCACATTGAGAAGCAAGAGGTCAAGCCCCAAGTTGTTCCTGCACATAATTCACACATATTTCCATACTTTCAATTTTGTTCTTCAAGGTCCTCAATGCTGGGTACTGAAGGATTTGAACTATTTATTTAATCAGCTTTCCATACTCAGAGCCTGTAATGTTATTATACAATTTCTGACATCCTCATAATTGAAGACGTTCTGATTGGTTCTGGCCCAGAAAAGAAAAAAAACAGCATGAGATGCCACGTTGCTCTTCAAATTATCCTTGCAATCTGACATTACCAGGTATGATTTGGAAGAGAAATAAACAATGGAGAGGATGTTAATTCAGGAAAACCTAAAACCAAAGTTACAAACATTATTTATTTAAATTTTTTGATTATTGGCAGTTTTATTTTCTATTCATTTGTGCGATGTGGGCATCGCTGGCTGGCCAGCATTTCTTGCCCATCCATGGTTGCACTTGAGAAAGTGGTGATGAGCTGCCTTCTTGATCCGCTGCAGTCCTCCTTCTGTGAGTTGATCCACATTAGAGAGGGAATTCCAGGATTTTGTCACAGCGACAGTGAAGTAACGGTGATATATTTCCAAGACAAGATGGTGATTGGCTTGGAGGGGAATTTGGATGTGGTGTTGTTTCCATATGTCTGACGCCCTTGTCCTTCTAAATGGGTGTAGTTATGGGATTGAAAGGTGTTTTCTCAGAATCTTTGGTGAATTTCTGCAGAGTATCTTGTACATGGTACACTGTGCTGCTACTGAGCATCAGTGCTGGAAGGAACAGATGCTTGTGGATGTAGTGCCAATCACGTGAGCTGTTCTGTCCTAATGTCAAACTTCTTGAGTGCTGTTGGGGCTGCACTCATCCAGGCAAGTGGGTAATATTCCACCACACTCCTGACTTGTACCTTGTGGATGGTGGACGGGCTTTCGGGAGTCAGTAGGTGATTTCCTCGCTGTAGTATTCCTAGCTTCTAGCCTGCTCTTATAGCCAATGTGTTTATGTGGTGAGTTCAGCTGAGTTTCTGGTCAATGTAAAATCCAGGATGTTGATAGTGGGGATTCAATTATGGCAACACCATTGAACTTCAAGGGTTGGTGGTTAAATTGTCTCTTCTTGGTGATGATCATAGCCTGGCATTTGTGTGGCGCGAATGCCACTTGCCACTTGTCAGTCCAAGCCTGCATATTGTCCAGATCTTGTTGAATTTGGACAGCTTCAGTATCTGTGGAGTTTTGAATGGTGCTGAATATTGTGCAATCATCAGTGAACATCCCCACTTCTGACCTTGTAATGGAGGGAAGGCCATTGATGAAACAGCTACAGATGGTTGGGGGCCAAGGACTCTACCCTGAGGAACTCCTGCAGAGATGTCCTAGAGCTGGAATGATTGAACTCTAACAACCACGACCATCTGCCTGTGTGTCAGGTATGACTCCAACCATCGGAAATTATCCCCCCCGATACCCATTGATTCCAGTTTTGTTAGTACTCCTTGATGCCACACTTGGTCGAATGCAGCCTTGATATCAAGGGCCGTCACTCTCACCTCATGCCTGGAATTCAGCTGTTTTGTCCATGTTTGTAATAAGGTCAGGAGCTGAGTGGTCCTTGCTGAACCCAAACTGGGCATCACAGAGCAGGTTCTTGATGAGCTGCTTGATAGTACTGTTGATGACACCTTCCATGTCTTTACTGATGATCGAGAGGAGACTGATGGGGTGGTAAGTGGCCTGGTTGGATTTGCCCTGCTTTTTGTGTACAGGAAATACTTGAGCAATTTTCCACATTGTCGGGTAGATACCAGTTTTGTAACTGTATTGGAACAGCTTGACTAGGGGAGTGGGAAGTTCTGGAACACAAGTCTTCAGTACTATTGTCAGGGCATATAGCTTTTGCTGTATCCAGTCTCCAACCGTTTCTTGATATCATGTGAAGTGACGTGAATTGGCTGAAGACTGGTATCTATAATGCTGGGGACCACTGGAGGAGGCCAAGGCGGATCATCCACTCGACACTTCTGACTGAATTTTGCTATGAATGCTTCAGCCTTATCTCTTGCACTGATGTGCTGGGCTCTTCCATCATTGAGGATGGGGATATATGTGGAGCCTCCTCCTCTAGTGAGTTGTTTAGTTATCCACCACCATTCATGACTGGAGGTAACATGATTGGCTGTGGGATCACTTAGCTCTATCACTTGCTGCTTTCGCTGTCTGGTGTGCAGGTAGTCCTGTTTTGTAGCTTCACCAAGCTGATACCTCATCTTTCTCTTATGCCTGGTGCTGCTCCTGGCCTTCCCTCCTGCACACCCCCATTGAAGCAGGGTTGATCAACTGGCTTGCTGGTAATGGCTGAGTGGGGGGTATGCCAGGCCATGATGTTACAGATTGTGCTGGAGTATATTTCTGCTGCTGTTGATGCTCATAGATGCCCAGGCTTGAGTTGCTAGATCTGTGTGAAGAGTGTCCCATTTAGCACAGTGACAGTGCCACACAACACGATAGAGGTTATTCTTAACGTGAAGGTGGGACTTTATCTCCACAAGGACCGTGCGATGGTCACTCTGATCAATACTGTCATAGACAGATGTAACTGCAGCCGGCAGATTAGTAAGGATGGAGTTAAGTATGTTTTTCCCTCTTGTCGGTTTCCTCACCACCTGCTGCAGACCCAGCCGAGCGGTTATGTCCTTTAAGACCTAGCCAGCTCGATCAGTAGTACTGCTGCCAAGCCACTCTCAGTGGTGGATATTGAAATGCCCCCACTCAGAGAACATGTTGTGCCCTTGCCATCCTCAGTGCTTCCTCTAAGTGTTGTTCAACATTGAGGAGTGCTGATTTATCAGCTGAGGGAGGATGGTATGTGGTAATCAACAAGAGGTTTCATTGTGATGAGACTTCATGGAGTCTGGTGTCAATGTTGAGGATTCCCAGAGCAACACCGTCCTGAATGTATGTCATCGTACTGCCACCTCTGTTGGGCCTGTCCTGCCAGTGAGACAGGACATATCCAGGGATGGTGATGATGGTGTCTGGGACATTGTCTGCAAGTTATGATTCTGTGAGTATGACTATGTCAGGCTGTTGCTAAACTGGTCTTTGAGACAGCGCTCCGAATTTTGACACTAGCCTCCAGATTGTAGTGAGGAGAACTTTGCAGGGTCGACAGGGCTGTTTCTGCCATTATCTTTTCCGGTGCCTAGGTCAATGCCAGGTGATCTGTCCAGTTCCTTTTTTTTTGAGGTTTTGTCACAATTTGTACAACTAAGTGGTTTGCTAGGTCATTTCAGAGGACAATTGAGAGTCAACCACATTGCTTTGCATCTGGAGTCACATGCAGGCCAGACCAGCTGAGGGTAGTAGATTTCCTCCTCTAAAGGACATTAGTGAACCAGATAGGTTTTTCTGACAATGGGCAATCAGTAGATCCTTAATTCCAGACCATTTCCCCTCCTCTAATTATTGAATTCAAATTCCACCATCTGCCATGGTGGGATTAGAATCCAGGTCTCCAGAACATTAATTGGGTTTTACTGGCTAAACAGGTCCACAGCAGATGCCATTTCTCTTGCCCTAAACTCATTCCTGGAGCACCTGGATATTAAGGATACCTGTGTCAGACTCCTACTTATCGGCTACAACTCCACTTTCAACACCATAATCGCAGTCAAAATAATCTCAAAACTTGAGACCTAGGTCTTGGCACTGCCCTTTGAAACAGGATCCTCAGCTTTCTGACCCACAGACCGCAATTGGTGAAAATAGTCAATTACACCTCCTCCGCGATAATCCTCCACATTGGCACCCTGCAAGGATGTGTACTCAGCCTCCTACTGTACACCCTGTGCACTCACAACTGTGTAGCCAAATTTTGTACGAACGCCATCTGCAAGTTTGCTGATGTCACTGCCATGCCAGGATAGATATCGAACAATGGTGAGTCAGAATAGAGGAAGGAGATAGAGTGTTTGGTGTCATGGTGCAAAGATAACAATCTCTCTCTTAATGTCAAGAAGGCACAGCAGCATCTCTTCATCCCCAGGAGCCTTAGGAAATTTGGCATGTCCATAGGGGCCTTCACCAACTTTTACAGATGCACCATAGAAAGCATAGTGTCTGGGTACATAATTGGTTTGGTATAGCAACTGTTCTGCCCAGATCATAAGGAAGTACAGAAAGTTATGAGCACAGCAGAGACCATCACAGAAGCCAACCTCCCATCCATGGACTTTCTCTACACTTCCCGTTGTTTTGGAAAGACTGCCATGCACATCAAAGATCCCTCCCACCCCAGTAATACTCTCTCTAAACCACTTTTATCAAGCAGAAGATACAGAAGCTTGGACACATGCACCAACAGAAGTTCAAGAACAGCTTCTTCCCTGCCATTATTAGACTGCTGAATGGACTTTTCTAATTTCAAATTGAATGTTGATTTGGCTTCTGTGCAGCTCCTGTACAGTACAACCTTGTGTGCCTCGCTCTGTCTAAGCATGTCCTTGTTTGTTGTGATCTGCTTGTATTGCATGCAAAACAAAACTTTTCACTGTACTTAGGTACATGTGAGAAGAATGAATCAAATCAAAATCAAAGCTTTATTTTAAATTTGCTCATGGGATGTGGGCATCTCTGGCTAGGCTAGCAACTATTGTACATCCCAAATTGCCCTTAACAAAGTGGAGGTGACCTGTTTTCTTGAAGTTCTGCAGCCCATGAGGTATAAGTACACCCAAGCTGTTGTTTGGAAGGGAGTTCCAAGATAGTGAACCAAAAACAGCAGAGTAACAGTTGTAAGTCATGATAGTGTGTGGCTTGAAGGTGACAGTTTTCCCATATGTCTGCTGCCCTGGAGCTTCTAGGTGTTAGATGGTGCAGGTTTTTAAGGTGATTTGCCACACAGCGCCTGTTCTTGATGATGCACATGGTAACTGCATATAAATGGTGGAACGAGTGTTTGCTTAAGAAAGTGGTTGTTTTGAGCTTCCTGTTGGAGTGCACTCATCCAGGCAATTGGAGAGTATTCCACCACATTCTTGACTTGTAGGTGGTGAGCAGCCTTTGGTGACTTAGGAGTTGCATTAGTTGCTGCAGAATTTTCAGTTTTTGACCTGGTCTTTTAGCTATAACATACGTATGCTTCTGGGCACTGCTAACCCCTTAGTTTTGATGGTGTGGTCTTCGGTGATGTCAATGCTGTTGAAATGTCAAGGAGAAGTGATAGATACTATGTTGTTAGAGATGTTCATTGTTTGGACTAAAAGCCAAGCCTGAATGTTGTCCAGGTCTTACTCCATGTCAAAATCTTTGCTTCAATAGCTGAAGCAAAGTCAGCTTCTAAAAATTGTGCAATCAGTAATAGTACTGTGTGGAATGTCTAAGCTATCAGTGCTTATTAGTGATAGGCAACATGGTTTTGTGCAAGGAAGGTCGTGCCTTACCAACTCAATAGAGTTCTTTGAGGGCATGACAAAGTTGATTGATGAGGGAAAGACTGTAGATGTCATATACATGGACTTCAGTAAGGCATTTGATAAGGTTCCCCATGGCAAGCTGATGGAGAAAGTGAAGTCACATGGGGTCCAGGGTGTGCTAGCTAAATGGATAAAAAACTGGCTAGGCAACAGGAGACAGAGAGTAGTAGTAGAAGGGCATTTCTCAAATTGGAGACCTATGACCAGTGGTGTTCCACAAGGATCTGTGCTGGGATCACTGATGTTTTTGATATATGTAAATGATTTGGAGGAAAGTGTAGGTGGTCTGATCAGCAAGTTTGCAGATGACACTAAGATTGGTGGAGTAGCAGATAGTAAAGGGGACTGTCAGAGATTATAGCAGAATATAGATAGATTGGAGAGTTGGGCAGATAAATGGCAGATGGAGTTTAATCCGGGCAAATGCGAGGTCATGCATTTTGGAAGATCAAATTCAAGGGAGAACTATACAGTAAATGGAAAAGTCCTAGGGAAAATTGATGAACAGAGAGATCTGGGTGCTCAGGTCCATTGTTCCCTGAAGGTGACAATGCAGGTCAATAGGATGGTCAAGAAGGCATATGGCTTGCTTTCCTTCATTGGGCGGGGTATTGAGTACAAGAGTTGGCAGGTCATGTTGCAGTTGTATAGGGCTTTGATTCGGCCACATTTGGAGTACTGCATACAGTTCTGGTCGCCACATTACCAAAAGGATGTGCATGCTTTGGAGAAGGTGCAGAGGAGGTTCACCAGGATGTTGCCTGGTATGGAGGGTGCTAGCTATGAAGAGAGGTTGAGTAGATTAGGATTATTTACTTTAGAAAGACGGAGATTGAGGGGGGACCTGATTGAGGTCTACAAAATCATGAGGGGTATAGACAGGGTGGATAGCAAAAAGCTTTTTCCCAGAGTGGGGGACCCGAAGTGAGAGGAGGAAAGTTTAAGGGAGATATGTGTGGAAAAGTCTTTACACAGAGGGTGGTGGGTGCCTGGAATGCATTGCCAGCAGAGGTGGTAGACTCAAACACGTATCTTTTAAGATGTATTTGGACAGGTACATGGATGGGCAGGGAACAAATGGACACGGACCCTTAGAAAATAGATGACAGGTTAGACAGAGGATCTTGATCAGTGCAGGCTTGGAGGGCCGAAGGGCCTGTTCCTGTGCTGTAATTTTCTTTGTTCTTTGTTCATTGTTCTTATCAGCAAATAACTGGTTAAGAGTCTATGTTTTTGGTGGTGAGTCATTTAACCACTTACAAGTTGGTGACAATGCCAAGCTCTATCAAGGTGTAGGGGAAAAATGCATCAAGCAGTTATTAAATTTGCTAAAGGCAAAATAATTTCACACATTTGATGAACATCTCACTGTCAGCGGTAGCTTCTAATAATTTTCCAAATTGCTCTTGGCAGTGGAAACTTTACAGACTGTCACACATTTCTGACAGTAGCAAAACTTATATTTTGTCTCAAGTAATCTCAGTTTCTGGATAAAAGTACGTAATGAAGGATGCACTCAGTACAACTTAACAGCCAAAAAAATTTTCTGGATTGGGAAATAGCAATTTATGCATTGTGGATGAGAAAAAGAGGCTTGATGAAGAATTACTGTTATTCTAGGAAGTTAGACTTTATCCCCATTAGCCTATGTCACAGAAAGATTTGACTTGCAGATATGGAAAGCTCTCAGCCTCACCTCAATGACAAAATATTGCACCAACACAGCTGGTTGATAACAGCTTAGAAGAAGTCTTTTTGATGATTTTGCCATGTTGGTGATTTTGTTTAAGTAATGTTGTGTTATGCTCAATTTTTTTCTTTTGTAGACATGAGCAGATATCATACCTTGCCAACTGTGCTAAGAATATTTTGAATTGCCAAATCACAAAGGAATAGATGTATTACATGGAAAGGCATAGGAATCCAACACTGGCAACACCAATGCCATCAATGAAATGTGCAGTGCTACACTCTTTTGGAGCAAAAACGTGCCAAGGGTTACAGGGAAGACTTATGTAGGTCACAAGATAATTTAAAGAACCCATATAAATTATTTAACTTAATACAGTTTGAAACATTCATAGTGAAACTCTCAGAAAGGGTTTCTTCTATGATTAACAAGTCTGTATGAAAGTCCTGAATTAATAAAGTCCTGAAGCTAAAGAATACTTGACAAGATCTGGAAAAAGTATCTGATTTGAGTTAGTACCGTGAAACAGATTGCATTTATGCACTGTTTCATGACCTTAGGACAGTCCAACATGCTTTGCATTGTGAATTAAGTAAATACTGCTAGCTGCGAGTTGAAATGCTGATGTGGAATACCTTAGCTGTGGAAGGCTATACATACTATGCCCCTGAGCTTGCCTACTCCTTCTCACTAAGTAAGGCATTTCAATTACTTATGTACTCCTTTATTTACATCCATCCTTTGTAGCTTCTCAAATGTAGCCCGCTGGAATAGTCTCTTTTCTTCTCTCCTCGCATGCTTATTCAAGACTGGTGTCTTCTCTCTTGCTAAAGCCAGTCATGTGATCAGGTACATTCCCACAATTTAACCAAATCTCCTTGTGCCACGTTATCCTTTCACTATCTGTCATCATTGTTAATTACGCTAGGAAACAATTGGTGTTCTTGAAAATTCAAATTGTCTCAAGGGTGTTTAGGCCCATGATTGGAAATAATATTGAGTACTGGAATATGACTTTTAACATAAACTTGATCATACCAAACAGGAGTTTGCTTTTGTCAATGGATGCAAAAAGTGGAAAATATTTTGAGTCAGAACTGTTATCCTACACTTTAATGAGTGCTAAAATAATCCATAATCTTTGCATACAGCTTGCACTTCCTGTCAATGTTATTTCTGGTAACATCTCTCCATTTCGGCTGTTGTCTCGGTCTTTGTTGACATCCTCATTTAGCCCCTTCAGTTCTTTTAGTGAGGCTGCAATAAGAAACACAAACGGAATGTAGATAACTACCCATTACAGTTTCAAAGACAAAGTTGCTGGAAAAGTTCAATAGGTTTGGCAGCACCTGTGTAGGAAATAAACAGACAATGTTGTGGGTCGTGTGATCCTTTCTCAGAACCTTCCTCCTGTTTTGAGGAAGGGTCACCAGACCCAAAATGTTAACTCTATATTTTCCTTCACAGTTGCTGCCAGACCTGCTGAGCATATCCTGCAACTTTGTTTTGTTCCTGATTTACGGCATCTGCAGTTCTTTCGGTTCCTGTTACAGTTTATTCATTTCACATATATATGCACTACGATTATCCACCATGACATATCTACGATCATGTTTAATATCACAAATGTTTTATCTTTTCTTTTTTATTCCTTCTTCTATATTTTCTTTTTGTGATGACAAACCTTTGGGTGCTTATGTTTCACAATTTCTTTAATTAAAACTTACATACACTTCATCACACTCTCAAGATGTTTTGAAGAATTCTTTGAAAATAGGCAGCATACTTATGAACAAACTATCATACCATATGGAAACATAACTGCAACATTTGAGACCCAATGAATGAAAGAAGCTAAAAATAGTTTGGCAAATATCAAAGCACATGATGTAGAGTTAGTTCTGCATGATTAGTGTACTACGCAAAAACTTATTGCATTTCAGTCCATAAAAGAAAATCAATGAGAAAACAATGATGAAGATTTAGGAGTACATCTATCGTTGTAATATTTTGATAACACAGCCAAATTAGTGAGAGACAGTTGAATGCACAGAGTGAAAAGGAAATCTAAAATGAGATTGATTAGATTTACTGTAAACACGAAAGTTTAGCTAAGTTGGAGCATTTCATCTTTATGTTCACGTCTTTGCTTTAAATAAAAAAAGGCGGTGCCAAAGAACCAAACATTTGAAAGTTGTGTGCATTTATATGCCGTCTATCACCCTGATACACGTAGGAGTTAATATTCCTCGGCATGTGCACATCTATTTTTACTTCCCCATCTTCAATTTCCCAGTGTCTCATCAAATTTTGTTTAAATAATCTCTAATTGTTCTTCTCTTCTACTTCCTTTTTAATATCTGCAAGTTTCATTTATGCACATGGGAAGATAGGAATTTGGAGCATGAGTAGTGTATTCATCATATAAGTCTGCTATGCCATTCAATAAGATCATGACAGATCTTATTGTGACTTCTACTCCACATTCCTGCTCACTGATGATAACTTCTGACTCCTATGTTCAACAATATTCAATGACCCTGTCTTCACTCTTTCTTGAGAAAGATAATTCTCAAGGCTCACAAAACTCTAAGGGAAAAGAAATTATCATCATTTCCATCTAATATAGGGGACCCCTTATTTTGAATTGTATTTCTTCATTCCAGTTTTCCTTACCAGGGAAACGGCCCCCAAGGAAGTGTCATCAGACCCGAAACATTAACACTGCTCTTTTTTCTTCACAGATGCTGCCAGGCCTGCTGGGCTTATCCAGTAACTTCTGTTTTTGTTCCTGATTTACAGCATCTGCAGTTCTTTCGGTTTTCTTTTCTTTCAGCATGCACCCTGTCAAGCCCACTCAGGATCTTACATGTTCAACATGATCACTTATTATTCCTTTAGACTCCAATGGATACAGGCTAAGTCTGTGAGACCATTTACTTGTAATGTCTTTACTTGGGAACACATAATTAAATTGTGAGTTGTTGCCATGACTCATGGCTGCAAATGTAGTTGGGTTATGACAGTTATATGGTTTTAAACATGTGAATATCTGGTCTATTAGAAAAAAGAACGATGTTCCATTGTGGTGAAATCCCTTTCATCATTTGTTTTTATGCCATGCTGACAGCACATTCTCCCAAATCCCTGAATGATGTGGGTTATGGCAGGAAATTTGGGATAATTGCGTAGAATGTTCACTGAGGCTTTTCTCAATGTCAAGACTGACAAATCACATTTTTCAACCAAGTCAAGATTCCTGCTCGTGATTAACCCCAATTAATTGGAACTAACATTTATTATCAATCTCATTAATATGCAGGTTCCCATTTCCCCCAAGCTGTGCAGAAGTGAAATATCAAGAATTCTCAGTATAAAAGTACGAGAAAGTACTTGAGAGGGAATCCAGCAGCAACAGATAAATATGTTCTTCGAGAACGGAGGTCACGTTGAGAAAGAGGTCAAGGGTTATAGGAAGGGGCAAGTGTTCATTTTCTAAGGACATCTCCTTGTCTGCTATCCATGCTTCTGATTATCCTACACATTGGGGCAAATTGAGGCCCTTTTGATCTAACATTAACTATTTTTCTCTCTCCACATATGCTACTGGACATATTGGCTTTCTCCATCACTTTCTGTTTTTTTTCTGGGAATGATTTAGCAGTCCCATTGTAGTTAAATTTGACATTTTGCAATTTATCCTTGACTTTTTAACTCCCACCCTGTTACTACCTTTGGTTCAGTAGTTTTATTGCTATTGGAAGAGTAGTTTTGTGTGCAACATGACATCAGCCTTTGTACTGGACCATTTTCCATGTCTTCAGCAAGTGGTTCCTTACATGAGGATTGCCGTGGAAAATCTGTTCAATTTCTCTGCGATGTCTTTGGTGATTTTTAGTTATGTCTCAGCCTTTACCATTTGGCTGTGGCTACTACTGAGGAGATGATGTGCATTGTTGAATTTCTCATTCTTTTATAAAACAACTGATTCTTCAGTCATGAACTGGTGTGATTGTTACTGATGGCTAATATCAGGAATGCCATAACAGTTAACAGTTCTTTCAGGCATTTCATTATCTCAGCAGCACTCATTGAAGTCAAATGCACTGTCCATTAATCAAAAGGATAGTTGACTGTGAAAGATAATCAATGTGTCAGTATGAAGAAATCTGCTCCCACCTTCATCCATTGTCTGACTAGGATGCCATGTGTTATCAGTGGCTTAGCCTGGTCCTCAATATAAGCACTGCACTCACTGATGTGATGTTTTATTTCATTGCTCATATTTGACCAGAACAGTGCACCTCTTGCCCTCTTCAGACTTGATTCAATTCCTTGCTGATTTGTATAGACACTCTTTAACATCGCTCCTCTCCTTTGGGATAATGAATCAATTTCATGTTTACAATACACCATCTTGTGCAGTCAATTTATCACCAAATGCCCAAAATGCTCTTACAACAACAGGTGTGTCCTTTACAGTCTTTGGCCATTCTTTTATTATTACTTCTTGCAACAGTTGGAAATTTGCACCTTTTTGAATAATTCATTTGGTTTGAGCAAAGTGCATGTCTATGTCACTCAGTGTCTCTGCTGTGTGGATGACTTTCAAAGCATGATGAGCTGCAGTTTCATGTTGAAATTGGAAGATTTCCCATTCTGGAGCATTCTCCATTTACTTTACTGGGAGAACTGCTCTCAAAAGCATGTCTACAACATACACCTGTTTCCCTTACTGGTATATCACATCCAGTTGATGTCTCTGGAACTGAAATAACATTCATGGCAGATGCTTTCAGGCAGATGGCTTTGAAAATGCTTTGAAGATGACTGTTGTTGAATGCAACAGTCACTTTGTCTCTTCCAAGTAGATATTGATGGAAAGTGTCACTGGCCCTCTTTCTTAATCTGGCCATCACATCCTGCTGTTTGAGTTAGAACTTGCACGCAAAGTCAGCTTGCTGACCATGCTGTCCAATTGTGTTGCTTCAAATTCTGCCCTGCTGGTGTCACACTACAGGATGATTTTAGCATTTTTATTGCAGTATTTCAGCACTAGTGATGATTTTAGTGAATGCTGCTTCTTGTTCTTTATCCTAGCCACACCCCATATCCTCAGGTCTGAGTTGGTGTAATGCGTCACACTGCATTGACAAATTGGGCAACAATTTTGCCAAACAGTTGAAAGATCTAACAAATTGTTGTAGGAGCAAATTACTGCAGATGCTGGAATCTGCACTGAAAACAACAAATGCTGGAGATCACAGCAGGTCAGACAGCATCCGTGGAGAGAGAGCAAGCTAACATTTTGAGTCTAGATGACTCTTTATCAGAGCTGAAATGAAGTGTGGAGGGTGTAGCATTTATGCTATTAGTGGGTGGGGGAGGGTTGTGGCAGTGGCGGGGTTGTAGGATGCTGGTAGCAAAAAGATGTTCACAGTTTAGATTAAGTGATCAAAATGTCAAAATGGCAGAACAATGGTGTGACTAACTGCCAGATTTGAAAGAGAAGACAGTGCCACTGGAGTATGGTCAAGGGAGCGAGATAACAAATCGTTGTGCTGCTTTTACATTTGTTAGTTGATGTATCACTGCCTGGATCTCATCTTTTGCTGGGGTCTGAGCAAAGACTTTTGCTGTCATTACATGATCTATGTACTTGACTTTGGGCATCTTTACTTGTAACGTCTTTTTTCTCATTCAACTTCAGGTTCACTTGGCAAGCTCTGTTGAGCAGTTGCAATAGATTTTGACTGTGGTCAGCAATGGCTCTTCCATTGTATGTCCACACCATAAACTACAGAACTTCTACTAAAGCTACAGAGATTGTAGGAACTGCCGATGCTAGAGAATCTGACATAACAAGGTATAGAGCTGGATGCGTTCATCCAGCTCTAAACCTTGTCCTAAGGCTATATGTTTTTATTGCAGCTCTGGCCACTCACTACATTTGGTGCCAAGTTTTTCTGTGTACTTCACAGTAATGCATTCAGCACAAGGACTTTATTGAAGCTTCGAGCTTATGATGTCTGCCTATCGTACATTTATCGCTTGATAGAGATCCCATGACCATAGCAGACTAGACTAGACTTTTATGCATGATTACACGTCAATCCAAACAGTTCCTATGGCTTCCAAGTCAAAAAAGTAACATATTTCTCATTGACCTCAGGGGCAGGTGACTGGGGAGGTGATGAGTTGAACCTCTTAAGTAGCCATTGATTGACTAATTAAGAACCTTCATAGTTGTCGAGCTGTGAAAACCTACAAAATACCTTCTCACCCAGTATCTAATGACAGATGCAGCCAAGAGTTTTTACCCAATTACTTGTCTGTCTCGTCACCTCTCTCACCAGCTCTGGAAGGGAAAAATTGTACCCAATGTTTAAATCAACTTGCTGTTTCAAGCATGTTCCCTGTCAAAGCTGATGTTCAATTCAATTAAATAATGATTAAATGGTCCCAAAGTGGATGCTATTGTGGTGTGAAAACTCACAAAATGAGGAAATCAAAAAGATGTGTTTCATTACAAAATAACATTCAGCGATGTGACAGAGGGAAAAGGAAAATATTTACTCAGTGGTGGAGGAAGAAGTAAAAGAATTTCTAATCCCTTCAAAAAAAGCACCCCAGGAATATTTGAAAATGGATGCATTTTCCTTTGCTTCACACACGTGAATAATTTGATGTGGCAGGGATATCTCTTAAGGCTTTGATGCCTGCTGTGTTTGCACCATAATTTTTGAAGGCACTAAATTTTCTTTTCAAAATATTATCGTGTTCTATTCCCATCCTTTGCATTATTGAAGGTTAATTTGCAAAATACATTCAAAATAACAGTAAAAGTGGTATTGTAACTGATTCATTTTGCAGTAATTAGATAAATTTTTAGCCTTTTTAGCTATGTCTCTAACTTTTTTTTGATCAGTTCATCTAATCAAAGTGAGGCATGATACTCATTCAGAATGAAACATTTTGTTCGTTTGAATTATTGAATATCAGCAGCCTGCACAATTTCAAATATAAGGTGTATACCAGAGACTCATTGTCACAATCCCAACGCTACCTTATTTTACAAAACTAGCTATCATATAGAATTCATCCAAGGTGTCAACGTTGAACTTTGATCATCTAATATACTAATCAATCACTTACCCACAAGTTACACAAAATTCATTACTTTTCTTGTGTGGCCTGAAGGAGAATTGTTCCTCCTCCTTTCGGGCACACAAAGGAAAGGTAACCAATAATCCATGAAAGCCTCTCTGTCCTCCTGAAAACTGCAAATCTTTTTCCAACTGTTTGGAAAACCAGAGCAGTTTCATGCTGTAGCATCAGTCAGAATGCATTGCTATGATGGGATCCTAATGTACAAATAAAAAGTGATGAGATTCTGCCTGTTTCTAGGTGGTCATCTTAACCAACTAATTACAATCAGTGATTTAAGCGGTAGTCAGCAGGATTTTATCAGAAATAGGGCCGTGATAAAGCTGAACACTTCCCTTTTTATCCATGACACTTGCTGACACATAATACTTGAAATGGAAAAGAACTTCCATTCTGAATTAGTTATATGACTGATTTTGTTTTGAATATAAGGGAAAAATAAACAGAAAAATTAAAGACCTAACTAAAATATCTGAAAATTGATTTGAGTGCTGTTGAATGAAACAACTTCGCCTCCACGCTTACTTCAAAACGCTTAACCTTCTCTCTACTGACCCCTTCTCCTGCTTCCAACACAAGTCCTCCTCCTGGACACTACCCCAAGGCCTCCTACCCTCCCTCGACCTCTTCATCACCAACCACCCTCAAGACATCATTCGCCACGCCATATCTACTCCTCTCACCCGCTTCAACCTCTCCCCCGCAGAACATGCAGCCCTCCGCTCCAATCCTAACCTCACCATCAAATGCATGGACAAGGGATGTGCAGCTATAGTATGGCACATTGACCTCTACATGGCTGAGGCCAGACGCCAACTCTCTGACACCTCCTCTTACTGCCCACGGATCATGACACCATCCCCCAAGCACCAAGCCATCATTTCCCAAATCATCCACATCCTCATCACCTCAGATGATCTCCCACCCACAGCCTCCAACCTCATTGTTCCCCAACCCCGTAATGCCCACTTCTATCTC
The DNA here is from genome assembly GCF_030684315.1 of Stegostoma tigrinum. Lineage (NCBI taxonomy): Eukaryota > Metazoa > Chordata > Chondrichthyes > Orectolobiformes > Stegostomatidae > Stegostoma > Stegostoma tigrinum. Next base: position 55,913,235 of record NC_081368.1, on the reverse strand, counting down.
CTTCCCAAAATCCACAAACCTGCCTGCTCTGGTCGACCCATTGCCTCCACCTGCTCCTGCCCCACCAAACTCATCTCCACCTATGTTGATTCTATTTTCTCCCCCTTGGTCCAGGACTTCCCTACCTATGTCCATGACACCACCCACGCCTTCCACCTCCTACAGAACTTCCAATTCCCCAGTTTCCAACACTTAATTTTTACTATGGATGTCCAGTCACTATACACCTGCATTTGGCCTAAAGGCCCTCTTCTTCTTCCTGTCCCACAGGTCAGACCAGTCCCCCTCCACTGACACCCCCATTCGCTCGGCCGAATTCGTCCTCACCCTCAAGGACTTATCTTTCAATTCCTCCCACTTCCTACAGACAAAGGGGGAGGCCATGGGTACCCACATGGGCCCAAGCTGTGCCTGCCTCTTTGTAGGTTACGTGGAACAATCCCTCTCCCGTACCTACACTGGCCATAAATCCCACCTCTTCCTCTCTTACATTGATGATTGTATTGGCACTGCCTTGTGCTCCCACGAGGAGCTCGAACAGTTCATCCACTTCACCAACACCTTCCACCCAACCTTAAGTTCTCCTGGACTGTCTCTAACACCTCCCTCACCTTTCTGGACCTCTCTGTCTTCATCTCAGTCAACCTCCTAGAAACTGATATCCATTTCAAGCCCACCGATTCCCACAGCTACCTAGAACACACCTCCTCCCACCCACCTTTCTGCAAAAATGCCATCCCCTATTCCCAATTCCTTCACCTCTGCCACATCTGCTCCCAGATGAGGCATTCCACTCCCGTACATCTCAGATGTCCTCATTTTTCAAGGACTGCAACATTCCACCCAGCAGTGGTCAAGAACACCCTCGACCATGGCTCCTGCATTTCCCGCAACTCATCCCTCACACCCCATCCCTGCAATAACAACCAAAAAAGAATCTCCCCTGTCCTCACCTAGCACCCCACTAAGCTCCGGATCCAACGCATCATCCGCCAACACTTCCATCATCTACAATCCGACTCCACCACCAAAGACATTTTTCCATCCCCACTTGTCTGCTTTCTGGAGGGACCAGTCTCTCTGTGACTCCCTTGTTCGCTCCACACTCCCCTCTAACCCCACCACTCCAGGCACCTTCCCCCTGCAACCACAGGAAGTGCTGCACTTGCCCCCACACGTCCTCCCTCACCCAATCCCAGACCCCAAGATGGCTTTCCACATCAAACAGATGTTCACCTGCACATCTGCTAATGTGGTATACTGCATCTGCTGTACCCGGTGTGGCCCCTTCTACATTGGGCAAACCAAGTGGAGGCTTGGGGACCACTTTGCAGAACACTTACGCTTGGTTCGCAATAAACAACTGCACCTCCCAGTCGCAAACCATTTCAACTCCCACTCTGATTCCTCAGACGACATGTCCATCCTGGGCCTCCTGCAGTGCCACAACGGTGCCCCTTGAAGGTTGCAGGAACAGCAACTTATATTCCACTTGGGAACCCTGCAGTCCAATTGTGTCAATGTGGATTTCACAAGCTTCAAAATCTCCCCTCCCTCACTGCAACCCAAAACCAGCCCCGCTCATCCCCACCTCACTAACCTGTTCTTCCTCTCACCTATCCCCTCCTCCCACCTCAAGTCACACCTCCATTTCCTTCCTACTAACCTCATCCCGCCCTCATGACCTGTCCGTCCTCCCCGGACTGACCTATCTCCACCCTACCTCCCCACCAACACTCACCTTTAATGGCTCGATCCCCACCTCTTTAACTTTTCTGCCTCTTCTCTACCTTCCTTCTCCTCTATCTACCTTTAATCCGCCTCCCCCGTCTCCCTATTTATTTCAGAACTCTCTTCCCTTCTCCCATTTCTGATGAAGGGTCTGTGCCTGAAACGTCAGCTTTCCTACCTCTGAAATGCTACATGGCCTGCTGTGTTCATCCAGCTCTACACCTTGTTATCTCAGATTCTCCAGCATCTGCAGTTCTTACTATCTCTCATAATGGCTCTCATATTATTTCTCACAACAAGAAGGATCCCCTTTGTAACCTCCCATCCACTTTAAAGACACAGATGTAAGGTGAATCCTCATTGTTCTTCATCATGTTCTATAAGCTATCTGGTAGATTTGTTGCCACAATCTCCTTTCATAGTAGGGATCTAAAGGGCATATTGGTCTCATATGTTAGTGGAAAACCACCTCGTCATCTAACAAGAAACATCTATTGTCTTTCACGAGATGAAACTTATAATTATATACATGTTACATGACTATATTAGACATCAAGTAGAAGTTACTAGAAAGACTCAGACGGCTTCTCTTACTCCTGTAAAATCATGAAATACCCTTCTCCTAAATCTATATAAGATCATCACAGTGGATGGTGTTTATAGCATTTCTTGGCATTAACTCTTTGAAACACTTATATGTTTATAGAGCTAATGCATGAACATGTGTAGGATTTTTTCTTTCTCTGTGGCACATTGCTACTAGGATCAGTTTTTCAGGATCACATTAAACTTCTTTTTGTCCCACTTGAATATGTTGTATCACATGCTTTCATTTCAATGACAAAGGTAATTCTCAGCAGAATGTCATCAGATATTCACAAACTGCTTCAGCAAGCAAGGTTAGAAATGTTTTGAATGAATAAAGTCATTGTATAAACTATTATTGAAAACTATCATTTAAATTGAAAAAAAGAAGTGAAATTCAAAATGATCAGTAAATATTTCAAGTATAACTTTACAATTTTGGCTCTTCATCACCATTGGTTTGATATGAAGTGAAGTTATTGATCAGGACACAAATCTCTTATACAATCCCAATGAAGGATGAAGCCGATTAAAATCTGTTGTACGTAGGGACAGGAATTTTGAAAACTTTGAAAGTTACAAAGGAAGGGAACTATCTTACAGGTTATCAGGAGAAAGCTTTACTTATAACTAGGAAGAAAATGCCCAAATCGGTCTTTCTTTATTTCACTTTGATTTTATGGCTTCTTAATGCAAATGTGGTAAGGCAGTTCAACATTTTGTTGAACACACTTCTAGTATGAGGCATATCAAACTGTTTCTGTTCTTCAGCATATAAGCTTTGTTTGGAAAGGACAATGGGTTTGCCCATGAAAGTTGGGTTTAGGTATTGAGTGGACACAGTGGGGAGCATGCATATTGCCATGTATAGCTCACTATAAAGCTGCAAGATCTGGTTTTTGATGGCATTCATTGTTGAACATTGTCAAGAATCATTAATATGGCTGAGATTCTAAACTCTAGAAAACCGTCAAAAACGCCTATCACCAGAGGGTTGGGTTCATATTTTTATTGATAGAGTAACTAATAATAAAGGATTAATTGCCCTTGATGTAATTACTGAATAGAAGTTTGATTTATAACATACTGAACATCAGGGGATTTAAGATACTTGAATGAATATTATGAATGAGTATTTTTTCTTCCATATCAAGTGAGTACGACCTCTATCAGACTTTTTATGAACCTCTTTATGTCTCTTAAGCTTCTCCCATCATGGATAATGGGTGAGTGACCGTGAAGATGGCATTGGAGTATGAGGTGTCATGGTAAGTGTGCCAGAGCATCAGTCAGAATAGTAGACATGACTTTAAGAGAATGCATGGTAGGGGCATGGTGGAGTGGAATGGCATAAAGGTATCTTGAGGGCCAAAGTTGTCGCGAAAGGATGTAGGGAGTGAGCATGAAATGAAGGGGTTGAGAGAAGATGATAGAGATCCTAGCTACTTTGAATACAGTCAGGACAAAGCTCCCACAGAATAAAGGCAGACTGTCTAAGGCCAAGACAACTTGATTCTAGCCGACCCATACTCCCCCTGCAATATGTTTCTGCAGATGATAGGTCCTGCTTTATCCTACCTCACCTCTTGGGGTGAAATAATCTGCAGTGGTTTTTTTCAAACTGCAATGAATTGTCAAGTCAGGAAATATCCTAGCTCAAGACATCTGATTCAATAGTTAAAATTTGCTCTATTGTGTCTGAACTGGCCAGGGTTGGAATTAATGATGGTACTACAAGGATAATAAAGCTGTGTGAGACCTTACTGAACAATGGAATCAAATGTGGTCAGACCTTCAAAGATTGAGAAAGACACAAAGGAAGGACTAAAAGGAAAGGTTGATTTGAATCAAATTCAGTAAAGCAAGAAAAATAAAGATGGAGGATAAATGTACTGAGAGGGCAACAAATAGAAATGAATAGTATGAGAGAGGATTAAGAATGTTAAAATTTTAATTAATCAACACCATTTACAACACAGGGATAAGATTCAACAGTTTAAATTGTTTCTAGTCTTGGTTAGATTGTTTGTTGGACATGAATTAATAATCCTTGCCATTAAGGAGGTATTTATTAATTGCCCAGCTTTCTGCAATGAATTTAATTTGAGGTGAATCTGCAATACCATGAATTTCTTTAAAAAATGAACTTGTTCAGTTATTTCATTTTTTAAAAAAAATTCAGATAGTGGTTATTTTCACAAGGCTATCCATGTTACAATTGTCCAGCAGGTCATTATGATTCACAAGAGTATCTCTTGTCAATTTAAGCTCCTGTATATTGGATAAACTAATAGCAGTGAATGTCATTAAGTTCACCATCATTTTGTCAGCAAACTCTGGGCTTTTCCTTTTTGTAAGCACTTGCAATGTCACTACACAAAGCAGAGAGAGTAGTTCTTTTCTGCAGTGCAGGAGAATGTAAGCTGTAGCCCTACTTGTAAATAATCAGGTTAGACACTCATAGGATATGAATCACATTGTACAGCTTCTCATTATGTATCTCTATATTCCCTTCTTTTGGTCTGTGAAGATTGTATTGCCAACATGTTACCACTTGACTTTCTAATAGCGTTTTCGGCTGAGGCAATAAACAACAAAGCACCAGTTAACACTGCAGGTGGAAACTAGTTTGCTGAAAACTCCCTGAAAAATTATAGACGTTGCTGGAAGATAAAAACCCATCCATCTTGGCAACTGATTGGCATTGTTAAATACACGCTGTGGTCATTCCAATGTCAACATAGTGCAATAGTTATTAATGTGTTCTTGGCTAACAAATTGTAATTAAAATAATGGATAGTTGGAAGAAATCACTGGAGGGGTTCAGATATCATCCAAAACCACAACTGCAAAGGACAAGCAGTTAATAACTGTTATCTGAACCTGCAAATTAAAGTGCAGCTTTCAGATCATTCCAGGGTATTTATTTCTTTTTATCCATGACGAAACTCTTCAGGGATCTGTAACCAAGGGAGACAGATGGAGTTAAGAAACACACTAGCCATGACCTATTCAAATGATGGAACAATTTTGAATGGCCAAATGACCAACTACTGTTCCCCTATTTCTGTTAAATATTACCTTTACCTCTATAACATTGCTTATAGATAATCTGGGGCTGGACCTGGGACTGGAGCTTTGAGGCTGAAATTTATGTGCGCCCACGCCCCCCAACCCTCTACCACCCCATTGGGCATGATTTTGTAAAGAAGTGAATGAAGAAAGTTGAGTCACTAGGCCAGCATCTTTCCCTGACCCAGAACTCGCTATTGTACTCTAAATGGTTAGCTGCCAAAATCGATAGGTGCCAATCACATTTTAATAAGTAATTAAGACTCATTAACAAGCTTATTGATCTGAATAATATGCTATCCAAACTGATATACTATCAGTGTGGGCGGAAGACCTGGGTGGAAGACCTCACCTGCTAGAGAGGCATGTTTGAGTTTGTTTAAAAGTATCAATAATCAGTTATACATCAGGCTACTATGCTCATGTCCAGGATGCGACCAATATGCTCAGGTTCAGGAATTTACTTTATGTAATTTGTACCCTTGGTGCAAGTAGAATTTCAACTTTCATTTTATATACATTTTCTAACCTACCTGTGCAGATTGTTAGGATACGCCTCTGGTAGAGGTGTGCCTGTAACTTTGGCCTCTTGCCTCAGCAGCAGGCACACTTCCAGGGACCCTTTCATTTTATGTTTTCCCTTCATTCTTACGATACATTACCCATGAAACCTTTGGATGACAGCCAACTTCATCCTAACTGTGAATTGTGTACTCCTTTCATGGCAATGCATATTGCTGCAATAAGAACAACAACTTTTAGTTGCCTCAATGAGGTTTTCTATAGCTAAGGTTGGAAATTAACTCAGTGAGCTATTTGACTCCAGAATATTTTAATACCTAAAATTTGAATCAAATATCATCTGACATCTCTTCACTTCCTGAAGCGGACATTGGAAATTTATCAGAGATCCAAGTTGCGTAAATTTGTTTTTAACCTGATAACGCTGATGCTATTTTTCAGTTGTTCCCAACTGAGATTTGCTCCTCCAATGTCATTAGAAATTAAACTTAGCTGTTTTTAGTGTATATAATTTACTGTCTCACCACACAATGCAATTACTCACTGAGCTGATTAGCAACAAAAAAATGAAGTGTGTATTTTAGACATTATCACAAAATTTCCTACAATGGCACATTATGTGATAGACTTTAAATCTTACTTTTAAATCTTACTTTTTCAGTAACCTCCCACTTGACAGTAATCTTCTATGATATCTGTGCTCGTCCAATTTTAGCCTCTTCCATATCCTCAGTTTTCAGCACTCCTCAATTGATGTCCATGTAGTCAATTAGTTAAGTCTGAGTTCTGCAATTCTCTCCCAAAATCACTCGACCTGTCCACATCTTATTCCTCCTTTAAGATGCTTCTAAAAACTTGCCTCTCTCACTATATTTTTAGTTATATGTTCTACTATCTCCATAGGTAGCTCAGAGTATCAACTATTATTTAATAATAACAAAATACACTTCTGATGAAGTCATATTTTAAATGACAATCTGTTCCCCTCTCCACAGATGCTGTCTGATGCATTTATTTTTCCTTTTGTTTTCATTTCAGATTCCAGCACGTGTGGTCTTTTCCTTTTATTTGTTTCTTAATCTTTCTGTGAAGCACTTTGGAATTTTTATTGATTATTTCACTATGTAATTATAAGTAGGCATTGTGGTAGCCATGTCACAATTTCGAGGAATATCACTGGGACTGTGGCACATGGGTTTCAAACCATGATGAGGGATCTTATTTCTGGTATTGTCAATTATTTCCCCTGAACCCATAACGCTGGTCAGAGTTGAGAAGAGAAGCCAAGTGCTGAACTGTTAATTATGTGAGTGAGGTGGAGTGATCCAAAATTCACAAGAAAGCCAGGATTCCCCCACACATGTGGAACCATAACCCCATAGTCTGCACACAATGTCATTGAGCAACTTCTCCTCCCCAGAAACCAAGAAGTAAATACAAGAACCAAGAAATTTAAGGATGTGGACCTAAAAGCCTCTCTCGATGAGATGGCAGAATGAGTGCATGAAGCATGGACTCTTCATGACTTAAGATGAAGCTTAACTAATAACACAATTCATTTATGTTATGAATAGTGTTCGACTAGTTTGCTAGAGTTCTTTGAAGATGGGTCAAGCAAAGGGATGATGGTGATCCTGCAAGTATACATCTGGACTTCCAGAAGGCATTTAAAAAGCTGCCACCCAATTCTTAATGTACAAGCTAACATTACAAGGGTTTCGGGGTAATTTAAAAGGTTTGAAAGAGGGCAAGCTAATCAATAAAAATCAGAGAGTTGGGATAAATGGAGCTTTCTCTAGTTGGCAAAATGAAACTACCGGGGTGACATTGGCTTCATTCCTTTAGGCCAAAACTGTTTATGATCTACATTATTAATGACTTGGAGAGAGGGATAAAAGGTACTGTAGCCAAAATTGCAGATGGCACCAAAATAGTTAGGAATTAATAAAGGAATAAAAGAAAATTCTAAACAGAAATGGGTATACTAGGTGAATGGGCCAAAATTTGGTACAGATTTTAGCATGGATAAGTCTGAGGCTATTTATTTTGCTTGGAAGAACAGAAAGGCAACTTATTACCCAATTTGAGAGAAGTTTCAGAGTACTTCAGCGCAATGGGATTTGGGAGTCCTCAAGAATGAATCACAGAGAACCAGAATGAAAGTAAAGAAAGGCAAATGGAATTTTGGCATTTATTTCTAAAGGAATAGAGTATAAAAGTAGACAGTTGTTGCTGCAACTGTAGAAGGCATTAGTGAGACCTGAAGTATTGCATAGGGTCTTCGGCCCTTTGCTTGAGGAGGAATATAGTTACACTGGAGGCAGTTCAGAGAAGGTTGATTTCAGGGCTGAGAGCTTGTCTAATGAAGAGACATTAAACACTTTGGGCCTGTATTCTCTAGAGTGTAAAGGAATGAGAGGTGATCTAATTTAGATGTATAAGATACTAAAGGAGATTGACAAAGCAGATGCAGAAAGGATGTTTTCTATCATGGGGCGATCTAGAACAGGAGGTAGATTTAACTCAGAAATGAGGGGAAATTACTTCTCTCAAAGAATTGTGAATCTATGGTATTCACTACACCAGAGTGTGGCCGATGCTGGGACACTGAATAGATTTAGCAAGGAAATAGACAATTTTTAAAATTACTAATGGGTTAAAGGGTTAACATGAGTGGGCAGTAAAGTGGGATTGAGGCCAAGATGAGATCGGCCACGATCATATCAAATGGCAGATCAGTCTCAAAGGGATGAATTGCCTACTCTGAGTTCTTATGTTCTGATTATATCCTTGAACGTCTACAATGAAATCATGCTCTTTTCATGACTCCAGGAAATCCTGGGCAGTTTTTTTAGAAAGTAATCATCCAGGGTAGGTCACAATAATTTTGTAATGATCATAACTTTTTATTATCATTGAAATAGCATGTGGTTCTTGTGGTTAAGACACTACCACTGCAGATTGTCAATAGAAATTTAGGAGCAAAAACATTCTTAATCAAAGTGTAAAGATGTAATGTGCAGCCTGCAATTTTTTGTTGATATCGTCTGTTTGATTTCTCACAGAGAGGAAATCGTTGTAGCTCTGACAGGCCCTGCAGTGTATTGATGCCTTTTCCCTTCAGACACCTGCAATTCTAACTAGTTCATCACATATTGAATATCATTGGGTGAATACTTCCATCTTGTCAGGTTTGGAATGAAGAGTTTGCTCGTTCAGGTCAACACATTGGCAAAGATACCTAGGTTTGTCAAATGGCAATCATCCTATCTGTGGTAATACTTTAAAGTAACACTGTCATTTCTGCATTAACCATATTTTTTTAGAATAATTTCCCAAAGCTTACTTTATACAGATTGTTAATCAAAGTAATCACAAGATACTGCTGATAAAGATTTTAACAATTGAATGAGGATGGCAGATAAACATTCTTCATAACTGCATGATACAGATAGATTCCCTAAACCAAAGTGGTCACACAATTCCTGCTACTGATTTTTGTACAAATCAGATTAATTATGCAATGTAATGTGATATTGAAAGAGCTTTAAAATAATTTTGATGATCTAACTGATTACTGTGCATTGCAGAATTTATTAAAGGCGCAGAAAGCGAAAACACAAAGCAAGCCATACGTTGTACATATGCAAAAGGTAACAGTGATAGATAAGTGGAAAAGTCACAACAATTTGTAAAAGACTTTGCAGCATATTTTAGAACCCCTATTCAAGTAGTGAAAGAGTATAAGAGTGAATATTCCCATCAATACATGAGCCAATGAGTTGATGTTGGGATTGGATTTACAGCAGGACTTGTAGAAGAGAGATAACGAAGTGCGGAGCTGGATGAACACAGCAGGCCAAGCAGCATCTCAGGAGCACAAAAGCTGACATTTCGGGCCGAGACCCTTCATCAGAAAAGGGGGATGGGGGAGAGAGTTCTGAATAAATAGAGAGAGAGGGGGAGGCGGATCGAAAATTGATAGAGGAGAAGGCAGATGGAGACGAGACAGACAAGTTAAAGGGGCGGGGATGGAGCCAGTAGAGGTGAGTGTAGGTGAGGAGGTAGGGAGGGGATAGGTCAGTCCGGGGAGGGTGGACAAGGTCAAGGGGGCAGGATGAGGTTAGCACGTAGGGAATGGAGGTGCTGATTGAGGTAGAAGAGGGGATAGGTGAGAGGAAGAACAGATTATGGAGGTGGGGATGAGCTGAGCTGGTTTTGGGATGCAGTGGGGGGAGGGGAGATTTTGAAGCTTTTGAAATCCACATTGGTACCATTGGGCTGAAGGGGTCCCAAACGGAATAGGAGATCCTGTTCCTGCAACTTTTGGGTGGCATAGTTGTGGCACTGCGGGAGGCTCAGGATGGACATGTTGTCTAAGGAATGGGAGGGGGAGTTGAAATAGTTCGCGACTGGGAGGTGCAGTTGTTGATCGTCAACCGAGCATTGGTGTTCTGCAAAACGGTCCCCCAGCCTCCATTTGGTTTCCCCGTTATAAAGGAGGCCACAACGGGTACAGTGGATGCAGTATGCCACATTGGCAAGTGTGCAGGTGAACATCTGCTTGATGTGGAAAGTCTTCTGGGGGCCTGGGATGGGTCTGAGGGAGGAGGTGTGGGGGCAAGTGTAGCATTTCCTGTGGCTGCAGGGGAAGGTGTCGGGTGTGGTGGGGTTACAGGGGAGTGTGGAACAGACAAGGGAGTCACGGAGAGAGTGGTCCCTCTGGAAAGCAGATAAGGGTGGGGATGGAAAAATATCTTTGGTGGTGGGGTCGGATTGCAGATGGCAGAAGTGTAGGAGGATGATGCATTGGATCCAGAGGTTGGTGGGGTGGTATGTGAGGACGAGGGGATTCTCTTTTGGAAGTTATTGCAGGGACGGGGTGTGCGGGATGAATTGTCGGAGACACAGTTGAAGAGGGTATCCTTTCACAACAGAGTCCAATTAAACAGACTTTCAGATGATAGAAAATGGATTGCATGACCAAACATAAAGCAGTGCCTCAATAAGAGCTGAAATATTTCTCTATCAAAAATTTAGTGAGGAGAGAAGAGTTTCATCATGCAAATTATGTGTACAAAATCAATGTTATTTGCATACAATAATAGTGTTCAGCCCTGACTGACTGCGAAATTAACCAATCATCTCCATTCTGGCAGGATTATGGTGTTACTCTATATAACCTTGTTTCAAAATGGTCAATTACCATTGAATCAGCAGGAGTAATTCAAACTGCTGTAACACTTAGTAAATTTTCAATAGAATGAATGAAATAAGGAACAGATATTTGCATTATTTTCAGCAGAAATGGCCAGCAGTAAAATATATAATTGACGACATTTAATTTTCATCTCTGAACAGTAGGGTTCAGTACATTGATATTTTGTCGAGCTACTTTATGCCATCATGGAGTCTTGTCCATGAGAATGACTATAAGTATATTTTGCAATGTGATCATTGAATACATTCAAGATGCTCAAGAATTGCAATGAAGATTTATGCACAATAAAACCTGTCTGCCTGGCTAAACAGTGTAACACAAAGATGTAGGCTGAGATATTAGCAGGGCCAGGTTACATAGGTGGTGAAGGGATGGACAATGTAGTGGAATTTGAATAGGAAATACTGAACTCTGCATTTTCCCACATGCTGTCAAATTTGATACCTCGATGTGTGTCTTTTGCTGTTGGCAGGTTTTCAGCTTGGAAGCTATCCTATTTAACAAACTCCTCATTTAACTATGCAGGATGAAGACTTTGAGCTGCTTCTGCTGTTTCCTCTGGATCAATAATCAATTTATTTTCACAGTAAAGTGAGTTGAGATGCTGGCAGGCAGGGGTGAGAGAGGATAGTGGGGTGTAAGAATGTGGCCTTTATCCCTGAATGGGCAAAGGGAGATGGGGGGTGGGAGAAAGCTGGTGGGGGGGATGGTATGTGGTGGTGCGGCAGGTGGCCCTGAGCAATAGAGTTCCCAATTTCACAGGAAACAGATGTCCAATTCCTAATCTCAGTCTCATTCAATGGAGTGGTGTTTCAAGGCTTGCCTAATCAGAGTGATAGCTTGTGGGCATCCAAACAAAAGCACTTCTGCTTCTCCACGGCCATGAGTGCTGTTCTAAAAGCATTTACCTCCTCCTTGAACTAACCTCATTTTACTTCAACTGTTAAGTTTCTGAAGTTCTGGGAAACACAACTGCCCCCTTTAAACCACGGCAAAACACACTAAATCAGGATTGTAAGCCTCAGTAACAAATTAGTTTGATAAATACACTCCTTAGGTGTGTATTAATAGCTTACATCCTGCCTCACCTCTGTTAAATCTGGAAATACGTTGCTTCAATGAAATGAAAGTTGGATTTTAAACATGCTTAAATTTTAATGTTGGACCCAAGTCTCTAACATCATTAGTCATCTGGCTAAAGGTCTCAATGATTTCTTATCCATTTCTATCAAAGATATTCAGTTTGCTAGTATCAGGGAGTCTGAAAACACCTAGAGGCTGAAAGTCGCTTTGGTTCCTAAACAGGAACGCAGGTGGAAACTCACGCTAGGAGCAAAAAGACCAAACTTGTGAGGATTTGTAACATATGCTTCACTTGCATCAGAGGGAGAATCTCCAGCATATATTTAAAAAATCCTTTACGCTGAATATTTTGGGTTTGATGTTACCAGATTGGGAGGAGAAAAACAGAAGAAAACATGTGGGAGCTAAAGATCACTTTTAATTGGTCCCAGATAACTGAATGTCCACCTTAAGGGACAGTGTAAAGTTTACCTGTAAAGTGGATTTTCAAATAGACTCGAAGTTCTGCCCAGTTTTCTACTAAAGTAGGCTTCTACACCAGATTGTTGCTCCTAATCGAATACACATTGCCTACAACAATAGCAATCAGTCAATGTTTCTTCTACTTTGCTTGTTACAGTAGAGGTCTTACAACATTAAATGTTGTCTTGTCATTCTTTCAGCTATTAGCTGTAAATTTGAATTTCTTTTTGCAAGTTAAAGATCTCTATTTAGATTGTATAATAGAATCCAGTAGGTGAATTTTATTTTGTATCGTACGGTCAACACACTTGCATACCCATCCTTTCTTCTTATTTTTAAGGACACTTTCAAATCTGCCCTGTTTTTGCACTTATTAGGCTGCTTTCAGGTATCCTGTTTATTTTGTTTGCCTTTGTTGTGACTTTTGCTGAATATTTTAATAAAGATTTTTTTTGTCTGTCTATAAAACCTACTGTTTGGTGATTCTTTTTGTGAGTCCTAAAGCATTAAGACAGTACCTCCTGTTTCATGCTTTCAGCATTTGGAGTTAGATAAATTACTTTAATTCACTTGTATCTTACGTAAAACATGCCAACATATCTAAAAAAATGAAGGGATCAATGTAAAATTGTTTAGTATTTAATTCAGATTAGAATAGTGTATGTTCACGCTGCTTCAAAATTAACAAATTTTAAAAAAACAGGAGGTGGTCTTCTGATAATTTGCCATGTTGCATAATCACTGTATTTTGTTGTTCTACTCAAATGATCCTAACAGCTACAGAAAAGATTAACCTGTCATTTGTTATCTTCTCAAAATGAAGCTCTGCCTTTTGCAAAGGGGAAAAAAAATCTATTTCATGTTATTATCCGCTTCAGGTGTTTTCTTGCAGATTGACTTCCTTTGCGACAGCTAACTGAAATCACAATGCAATAGATTTCCTCTAAAATATTAACTTTCAGAAACATCACTTCTAGTTTCAGAAGCATAAAATAAATCTGCAAGAGAAATATAAGTGCATCAAAAAAAGCAAAATGCTAGGGCAACCCCTGTGTGAGATTTAAACTCTCTACATATTCCAATGTCAAGTATTGGCTATGAAAATTGTCATTGGGAAAGCATTCAAGTGTAACTTCCCTATTGCATATTTAATGCTGACCTTATTGTATTTAGTTGCAGCAATGCCTTTGAATAAGAATTTTCTCAACAAACTGGATCTCCACTAAAGTTGACAAGTCATTGCTTCTGGACTCATTTAGACTCAGAATTCATTTGTACTGCAAGTGTCCTCTAAAGTCAATATGATGTCAATGCAACTCTAATCTAAATCTGAAGTGACACAGAGTACCATCTTAAACACTTTAGAATGTGGATATGCTGATGTTCATATTCAGAGACACATGAGTCTACTCTTACAAGAAACTGAAATTAGCAAGCAATTAGGCAGACCAACAATTGCAAAGAGATTGGAGTAAAAAATGAGGAAGGCTGGTTACTATGAGACATGAGACCACACCTGGCCAAATGCATGCAGTTTTGTCCTCCATACCTAAGGAAGAATACATTGTTTTGAATTCTATGAAAGTTAGGTTCACTAGATTGGTTCCTAGGTGAGTGAATTTTCTGTGATAGGAAACTGAGAAAATTAAGAGAAACTTATCTGGAAATTAGAAGACTGAGAGATGATCTTATTGTAACATATAAGATTCTGATGGGCCTTAACAAGGTAGAACAAGAGGCTGTATCCAATGGCTGTAAAGGCTAAGGCACTGAGGCACAGTTGCTGAATGAGGGATAAATTATTTAGGTCTGAGATGACAGAAATCTCTTTGCTCAGAGTTAAGAACCATTGGAAAACTCTACTTCAGAGGTCAGTAAATTTTCCATTGTTGACTATCTTTAGGTTGAGACAAACAGATTTTTGGCCTCTCAGGGAAGGAGGCAGGAAACTGCATTTAATGGAGAAGATCAGTAAGAACCACGAGGAATGGTGTAGAAAAGGTAAGGGGCTGTATGGTCTAACCCGTTTCTCTCTCTCATGTTCTGATATAGTAAGCATTCAGTCATCCCTATAAAGACTGGAAGAGTGAAAGGTCTTTTATAATTCCATGAATAAACCTAGAGAGTGATGATGACATGACATTGCTGCCATATTGGTTGATTGCCATGTCTGCTGCAAAAGATCATGAGGTAAATAGAGTCATTTTTGTCTTCTCAAGCTTTTGACCAATATGTTGGTGACATAAGTAAGATATGGTTATTTATAAAGAAATAGCAGAAAAATGGAAAAAACAGGATGTTGGATAAGTATTCTCATTCAGAAAGCTCGGAACTCCTCCCACTCACAAACTAATCATCGCCTCCAATTTCCTGTACATGCCCATGTTAATCAAACTCAGTGTTGAGTAACCAAATGATAACAAAAATAAAGTGGTCTGATAATCTCAAGCAAAGCAGCCCCCACCCAATCAATTTCAAGACAAGGCAGTGGACCATTCATGGAAAAGGATGTAATCCTGATTGATGTCCTTGACAATAATACCAACTAACCACTGTCGAGCCATTTGTGAGTAAATGTAAATGGAAGAGGTCCAATTTTTCCCCTCCATTTCTGTGATCATTCTTCAACTGAACAGATATAGTACACATTATGTCACTGTGCTTTTTTTTTAAACTTAAGTGCCTGTTAATAAGCATTTAGAAAAAAAAAGTTCACTCAGCATTGGCTTGATTTACATATGATATTAACTGCGTATGAATGAATGTGGACTAATCACAATTGAGGGAGCTTGCAGAAGTTGAAGAGTAAGATGACAGGGAAACAGTTTATAGAAATAATCAAACAGTCAAAGTCAAACAGTCAAACTTTTTAATAATCCTGGTGAACTATCCAGTGTTTGATACACACTTGGGAACAGAAGGAACATGAACAGTAGTGCATAATTTCTGGAAGTGATTTGATGGAATAAGAGCTAACCTGGTGCCGCAGCACAAATATATGCTGGAATGTATTAGGTTAATAAATTGAATACTTGATCATGTCTCAGTGTGAACACTAAGTTGCTTTTTCTTCTATTTTTATATGCTTATATTTTCATCCAAATATGCCAGTGTATTGCAAAATTATTCTAGATAACATAATTTAGTTGTGCACTTAGAGTTATAACGTTATACAGCACAGAAACAGATCCTTCATTCCAACCAGACATTCCAAATTAATTTAGTTCCATTTGCCAGCATTTGACCCATATTCCTCTAAACCTTACCTATTCATGTGCCCCCATCCAAAAGCATTTTAAATGTTATAATTGTACCAGCCTCAATCACTTCCTGTGGCAGCTCATTCCATACACTCATCACCCTCTGCATGAAAACGTCACCCAGTAGGTCCCTTTTAATTCTTTTTCCTCTCGCTTTAAACCTTCGCCATCTAGCATTGGACTCGCCTACCCTGGGAAGAAAGACCTTGGCTATTCACCCTGTCTGTGCCTCTCATGATTTTATAAATCTCAATAAGGTCACCATCTCAGCCTCCGCTGCTCCAGGAGAAAATCCCCAACATATTCAGCCTCTCCCTAAAGCTCAAACCCTCCAATCCAGCTAAATACTTGTAAATCTTTTCTGAACTCTTTTAAGTTCAACACCATTTTTTACTATACGTTCAATAAAAAGAAAGTACAGTAGGACAGCTAAGGCCTTAGTTCCCTTTCTACTCAAACCATTTCTAATACATTATGCAATATGAATGATAACTTAAATTATCTCAGATAACATGGTACAGAGCTGGATGAACACAGCAGGCCAAGCAGCATCATAGAAGCAGGAAGGCTGGCGTTTTGAGCTTAAACTCTAGGCCTGAAATGTCAGCTTGCCTGCTCCTATGAAGTTGCTTGGCCTGCTGTGTTCATCCAGCTCTACACCTTGTTATCTCAGATTCTCCAGCATCTGCAGTTCCTGCTAACTCTATGACGTAAATTATCTATTGCTTTTAGCATAATAAAACGTCCCAAGATGTGCCATTGATGCCATGGAAGGCAAAATCTGACTTTGTGCCATATAAGGATTTGGGCTGTTGTCCATTTTTAGGATCATTATAGGATCCCTACGGTGTGGAAACAGGGCCTTCAGCCCCACAAGTTCATACTGACTCTCAGAACATCCCGTCCAGACCCAGCCCCCTATAACCCACCTAATCTACAACATCCCTGAACACCACGGGCTTTGTCAGAGCGTCAGTTTTTAATGAGTGTCAAATAAGAAGAAGGAGTGGCGGTGAAACAAAAAAGGCTTAGAGATGCAATTCCAGAATTAGCGTTATGAAATTTTAAGTAAATGCATATCTAATTAAAGAGCAATAAATTTAGCTTGATTACATAGTTATTTGGCATTAAAGGAGCTATTTTCATATAAAACACTGTATTGACACTTTTCCAAGAAATGACTCATAATGTTGATATAATTTTTTTTAAAATGCCTGTTGGACAGATCAGTAGAGAAAACAAAGTTTAAAGTTATTCATTGGGCTTTCTGACACTCAGCCCTGATTTCATCAAATAATTCATTTCAAGTGTAGAATATTTTCATAAATTGTGATAGATTCTAGTTTGAAACACATATAGAATTGCTCAGACTACAAAATCTCATCACTCTTGGCGTAAGAATATGAGCTTTATTTTATAAGTCATGAACAATTGATCCTTATACTTAGGTCAATTTGAATAAGTTTGCCTTATGATTTAGTAACAGAATGACTTTAAGAATAAATAGGCACATTGTGCGGGAGAGTAGCAAACTCATTTATAGGTCACCTTTTGTTTTTTTTTTCTCCAGAGTTCATTTATTTACACTTTGTGTTTTGTATGGCAGTAACATTATTTAAATAGAATTCAATTAAATATAACCAAGAAATACTTTTCATTGGCACTGGTGCTGTGCAGAGCAATGGAACAAGAGGATAGAATCTGTGTTTAAAGAAGAGATTTGCCAAGAATGTATTTCAGTGAATAACTGAAATGTTAGTATTGATAAATGCAAATATAAATTGGATTTATTTCAGAAAGCAGAATATGAGCAATTTAATGGAAGGTATTGTTTATTGTCTATTGTCAAACTAGCTGGATCTTAGTCATCTTTTCATCTCATAATTCTGATAGTAACAGCATACTTAACATTTCACAGTAAAATATGGTGCTCTTTATAAATTAGAGATCTTAGGAGGTCTACAAAATCATGAGGGGTATAGCCAGGGTGGATAGCAAGAAGCTTTTTCCCAGAATGGGGGATTCAATTACTAGGGGTGATGAGTGCAAACTGAGAGGAGGAAAGTTTAAGGGCGATATGAGTGGAAAGTTCTTTACACAGAGGGTGGTGGGTGCCTGGAACGCGTTGCCAGCGGAGGTGGTAGACGCAGTCACGTTAGTGTCTTTTAAGATATATTTGGACAGGTGATCGGATGGGCAGGGACCAAATGGATACAGACCCTTAGAAAACAGATGACAGGTTAGACAGGGGATCTCGATCGGCACAGACTTGGAGGGCCAAAGGACCTGTTCCTGTGCTGTAATTTTCTTTGTTCTTTGTTCTTTGTTCTTCTTTTCTGTTGTCTTTCTTACTCCCAGTAAATGACATTTGAACAAAAAACTTAAAATATGCTACTAAGGATTGAATGCGTAACATTCTTAAGAGATGATATATTTCAATCATATTCAAAGCAGCTGTTTTAGGAGGTCAGACTCAATTAAAGTGGTGAGGTAACATACCTGATAATAAGTCAATAAACAATATCTTCCCAGGCTTGACAATTGGTCTGTCCCAAGATGTCAGATCTTAGCAGGGTCATGGTGATTACATATAGTTTTCCTTTGATCTGGCTTGTGCGATTTATGCCAGAGAGATTTGGTCATGAGAAATGAAAATTACTGAATGAAGTGTCAGAAAGCTGATGGTGCTAAAAGGACAACATCACAATATTTTTAGAGTGGTGCAAGTTGGGGTGTAGGGGTATAGAAGAGATTTATGACCAGAATGCAATAGTGCAGTAATACTATACAAGTCAGAACATTAAGCATAACTGTTCAGGAAAGGTTTTTAAACCAATTACTAACTTCAAGCAGAGTGCTGTAACTGCTCCATAGAAAATAACACACTGAAAGGGAAAGATCAAGTTATCACTTACCATCCCTAGGCCATACATGAACACTTCAATTTTGGCTCAGTGAACACCATCTTTACAATGGACGCGAGTATTCTTGTATTTAGCTCTGTATGTAGAGCATGAAAGAAGAAAGAATGTATATATGTCATATTGTGCTCTCATAAAATAATTTTGAAATGTAGGACTCAATCGTGTATATATATATATATATATATATATATATTTTTAGCTTAGTGCAAGTTGTGTTATGTTTTTTAGAGGATTCCCTTCATGAGGCCCAGCGACATTTCCCACCATATCTGACCAAATAGGTTTCATTAACTACCTACCCCTCTCCCATGGCATTCGTCAAGTCTGATTCGAGTCCCAACTTACCACACACCGTTCCTGGAATAAATTCTCACTCACTGAATATCCACTGAACTACTGGCATCTCATGGACCGGCCACCTGCCAATTGAGTACCAGATATGTATAATCAATTTCGAGCTGCCTTGCACACTGCCTGATATTGGCCAGACAAGGGTACATTGTTGCCCTGCTATATGGGCAATGGTCTAGAGGTTATGGTGGATGGGGTGGTGTATATGCAGGATGTTCTTCTTCCACCAACAATGGAAGACATGACATTGGACCATGCCAACCTGGTCCGAGGTTACCATCCGGGCAATGCATTTTCAATTATCTAGAGGAATGCACAGCAACTTAGGAAGAAGATCAATGACCTTCTCCACTCTTTTGAGGATGATGAGAAACTCGGAGTAATTGTATACTGTGAGAAGGACAGTGCAGAACTACAGAAAGGACATAGACAAGGTGCTGCAGTGGGTGGATAAGGGGCAGATGTGTCTCAGTGTGGAGAGGTGTGACTCTATGCATTCTGGTAGGAAGAATATTGAAAGACAATATAAAATATGGGGTACAATTCTAAAAGGAGCAGAAGCAAAGGCATTTGGCTGTATCTGTTTACAGATCAATGAAAGTGGCAGGACGGTGAAGAGATCAATGAATAAAGCATATGGTATCCTCAGTTTTGTCAATAGGGGCTCAGAGAGCAAGATCAAGGAGCTGGTGTTAAAATTATATAAGACACTTGTTAGACCTCATCTGGAGTAAAGTGCGCAGTTCTGAGCACCACAGACTGTGAACAGTTTGGGGCTCAATATTGAAGAAATATATGCTGGCATTAGAAACAATCAAAAGAGCTCAGCTGATACCAAACCTGGAGGGAGTGTCGTGCGAGGAACAGCTCAGTAGATTGGGCCTGTACTCAGTGGAACATGGAAAAAGGCAAGGTGGCCCAGTTGAAACATACAAGATTCTTAGAGACTTGGCAGCATTGGGTGCATAAAAGTGGTTTCTCCTTGTGGGAGAATCTAGGACTACAGGGAATAATTTCGGAATAGTGGGTCACATTTAAGACAGAGATGAGGAGGAATTTCTTCTCTCAGGATTGTACATCTTTTGAATTTTTTACCAAAGTGGGCTGCTAAGGCTAGTTCATTAAGTACATTCAAGACTGATATTTAATCAGTTAATGAATCTAGGTTTATAGGGAAAAGCAACAGAAATTGCTGGGAAAGCTCAGCAGGTCTGGCAGTGTCTGTAAGGAGAAATCAGAGTTAATGTCTTGGGCCAAGTGACCCTTCCAGTCTGTAACTGAAATGTTAACTGATTTCTCTCCACAGATGCTGCCAGACCTGCTGAGATTTTCCAGAAATTTTTATTTTGGTCTCTGATTTACAGCATCTACAGTTCTTCCGTTTCGTTTGTTATATGTAGGGTAAGTACCAGAAAGTAAAGTTGAGGATTGCCTGATCAACTGAGTTTATTGAATGGTAGAACAGATTGATGGGCTGAATGGCCTATTTCTGCTTCTATGTCTTTTGTTCCATGCCTCATGGTCACATCATTAGAAGGATATTGCAGAGAATGCAGAAGCAGTTTACAAGAATGGTTCCAAGGATAGACTGAGTTTGAGACAGCAGGGAGAAATGGTGACACTTACTCTTGTGGAGTGTTAAAGGTTATTAGACTTCTTCACACACTTCTGCGCATTCTACTGAACTGTGAATGTCACACTGACCTGGTTGGTATCTTCATCCCGGTTTGGAATAGTCTGATACCACGTTCTCCTCTGGAGGTCCTGTGGAAAGAGGATAGCCCTCTTCTCCATCACCCCATTCATCAGGCCCTCCAGGTTCCTGTCAGGAAACCGTGGTGCCAGTTTGCACCTGCAAACCATCTTTCTTCCGATGATCTAACTGTGAAACTCAGCTCATGGCTGGCAGCAATTAATCTGCTGCCCTGGTCTAAATATGGCACTGGCGGTGGGAACCCTAAAGGTCCTGGTGGTGGTGAGTACTTTTGCAATGTATACACAATGAGGTATGGAGTGTAAAGTTGCATAGATTGCAAGGACTTACAGAGAGAAACCCCTCGTGATCCTCCCTGAAATTGGGACAGAGGCAGTCTTTAGTAAAATTTGGACCTCCATTTCAATGACATATAAGTCCAGCAATTGCTCAGCCACAGCTTCTGAAGATTTTAAGAAACTGAAAGAACACAGATGTTGTAAACAGGGGAGTTCTGAGGTAGGATCACTTGACCCGAAACATTAACTCTGATTTTCCACAGATGCTGCTAGACCTGCTGAGGCTTTCCAGCAATTTCTGTCTTTGTTTCTGAAGATTTTACTCTGCTCTAAATGTTACACTGTATAAAATTAAGTTATAATTTCACTATGTATAACAAGGGGAAGCTCAGTTAGCTAGAGGCAGATTTGCAATGTCATGATGATAACATCATGGAGAAAATTACAAGAGTGGCTGAGGTTACCACTAGGGATTCTCCTTCTCAACCTCTTCGTTTACCTGGGGAGTGGTGACCCTCAGCTTAGATCACCAACGGACATGTCTGTATAGCGAGAGGCCAGTTCTATAGTTGGCTAATTTGATGGCGACTTTACCTTTCACCTTTATGTAACAAGTTTCACAATAATCAACTTGGAATAATTAGGATTGCCTCGTAAGTTCCTTTTCAGGCCTGATTTACTGTTGATGACTGTGATAATATTTAATCTTAATAATTGTTACATTTAGAATGCTGATGTTGTCAAAAGCCTTCGTGGTAATGGAGTAAGGGTGAGGTATCAAAGAAGAGATGCCAGCAGAGTGAAGAAGGACATTAACCTTCTTCTTACATTCCTGGGCATTCCTGCAGACAGCTGAGAGCGCTTTAACATTGGTAACAACCTTGGACAAGACTGGCATGATCTGGTGACATGGTTTGGACGTTAGTTCTAGCAGAAGATGAAGTCCCACCTTGACACTCTGCTGTCCAGCAGGACCTTGTCCAATGTCTTCAGTTTGTTGTTTGTTATTTCCAGAATATCCTGCCAGCAATGTGTTCTGGAATGGTGCGTGGTAAGATGGGGCTGGAAATGGACGAAAGGGTTGCTACAGATTGGGGTCGGTGGTTTACATGTAACAGGTTTGTTAAGATACAGTGAGAAAAGACTTTGGCTAGTGGCAAAATGCCCTCCAGAAAGCACAATGCAACATAAGCTTTGCAACAAAAAATGTAGGATTCAACCCATTGTGAAAGAACTTGGCAGTGGCTATTAAAATGGCCCTATTCCCAAATTGATATAAGTAAGTTGATGGGTCCTTTTGTTGACTTTTGAGAAAGCTCTTGTATGTTTTTGAAGTAAAAGGATATGAATAGAAACCTTTTCGAAAGTTTATAAGATTTTTTAAAATGTAATATGAAACCAACTGCTGTAGACTGAAGAAACATTTAACAGGTTTTTACGCGTTTTTTTTAAAGCCATTCTTTAAAATGAGCTTACTCAGCCATGATGAACAAAACACTGATTTTGAAGCACATTTGTTATAAAGTCAGGCTTGGCTATTTTAAATAAAATTGCACCAGGTAATTGCTCTTCAATGCATCAAATGATATTCTGAAAAACAAAAACAAATCTAAAATGCTGACCAATTATCACACACAATGAAGTTTTTAGAACTGGTGTTTTGCAAATGAGTTTGAGCAGGAGCGAACAAAAAAAAATCACTTCTAAAAAATCAGGCTACTTTGAGCACCTGCATTGCTGACTGCATCAAAAGTATAACCTCTAGCCCTAATGTCATAAATTCATGTGAGCCCCATGCCCTGTTTAATTCAGTGTTCAAGGTGTTATTGGAAGTAAAATGTTGAACTATATGCCTGAGATTTAGTGCCTCATTTACCAATAACTGGGGCAAGCAACTTCAATGGTAACTAATTATCAGTCTGTAGCCAGCGAGAAAGCTCACCAGATCAAGCAAGGATGGATTAAATACTGTCCAGAGTGTATCTAGTTTCATCAAAACCGTTGCCATTGAAGTAGTGCTCCATGTAAAGTTATTAGCCAGTCAGAGCACAGCATCCTCAAGGAAGTAGGGAGCGTTTCTAGATCCCTTGTTTACAGCAGCATGATGGCTCAGTGGTTAGCACTGCTGCCTCACAGTACCAGGAACCTGGGTTTGATTCGATCCTTGGGCAACTGTCTGGGTGGAGTTTGCACATTCTCCTCAAGTCTGTGTGGGTTTCATCATATGGTTCGGTGGAGTGGCCATTGGGAAATGCAGGTAGGGTGATTGGTTTGGGTGGGATGCTTTTCTTTCTTCAGGATGGTGCAGAGTGAGATGGGAGTGTTGGGCAGAGGCAAGGGCAGTGATGTGGCTTTCAGCAGCCAGCTTCCTGTTTCTAATTGTGCCAGAAGTTTAGCTATGGAATTTCTCAGCCAGAACCTAATTGCTGAAGGACTAGTACAGAGGCAAATATTTCTCTCAGGTCAAGTCATCAAACTGTTTGCCCTTCCTACCACCTTCTTCACCACCTCCAATTTGGGGAATATTCCACTCTAGGTATTTCCATGTGTTTGTGTGATCCTTTGTTGTTTAACAGCTTCATATTTCTGTTCAAATAGCTGTCGATATCATACAAGCATGTTGAACATTCCTTCACAAACATCATAGCAGTTATTTACAGGCTATAACTTCTCAACATATGTCACTTTGTTCACCAATTTCAGTCACCGGATGAAACTTTAAAGATTTGTTGATGTGAGAATTTCAGCTTTTTACTTTTTTTATTGGTCTATGGATTGATACATGGGATTAAATCGTTAGTGTACCCGAGGCTTTCAAGTGATAAAACCTGTAAAGGACAAAACACAAGCCCTTTGAAAATGTGCTATCAGCAGTTGTACATCTCAGTCTGATACTGTTATTTTCTTTGCCATTGTAGTTTATAAATTGCAACTTCAGTAACAAGCTCTGCATCTAAGTTACTGCCAGATATGCTGCTGATCAAACAGTTAATTAACAGTCTCTCGTGCTATCTGCAATCCATACACTCCAATGAGCACTAATTTGCCTCATGCTACAATTCCTATTAGTGGAGGAAAAAAAAATACAAAGATAGAAACAAAACGCTTAACGGCTTAACAATTTACAAGAAAGGTATTATCCCTCAGCAGAGTGGATGGCTACTGAATACTTACTAAATGATTCAGCAGTGCTAAAATCGCAATAAGTGGCAAATATTCCACAAGTCTCATCACATGATCCATGGGCAGCAAAAGGCAGTATCCTTCATGATCCGTGGTTGGCTTCAGAAAAAAAAACATTGGCCTCACTACATCAATGTGCTGGAGAAACTCAGCATGCTGAGCAACATCTGGAAAGAGAGAAACAGAATTAATGTTTGAAGCCCAATGACTGTTCCTCAGAATTCCAGTTCTGAAAGAGAGTCATCTGACTTGAAGTGTTAACTCTGTATCTATCTATAGAGATTCTACCAAAGCTGCTGACTTTCTCCTGTGCCCTCATTTTTGTGATACTAATGTTTTTTAAGCAGCTCATTGTTTAGAACATTCCTTAGTTGACTTCTGCAGGATCTTTCAATCCTGGTGCATGTTGTACTTTAAATATGGTGCTGGTGGTGCTAATCAAAAAGGTCCCAAAGTGGCAAGTACGTCTGCTGCTAGTGAAAGCCAATAATGTGAGAGTGGTGCAGACAGCACGTGCATAAAGTGAACAGTTGAGAATTGCACAAGATATTGTCATACAGCAGGGAAATAGGCCCTTTGGCCCAACTCGTCCATGCTGACCAGGTTTCCTAAACTGAACTATTCCCACTTGCCTGCATTTGCCCCGTATCCCTCTAAACCTTTTCTATCCATGTACCTGTCCAAATGCCTTTTAAATGTTGTAACTGTACCCATCTGTACCACTTCCTCTGGCAGCTCATTCCATATGTGCACCACCTTCTGTCTGAAAATGTTGCCCATCAGGTCCCTTTCAAATCTTTCTCTCTCGCCTTACATCTATGCCCTCTAGTTTTGGATTCCCCTACCCTGCGGAAAATGATCCTGGTGCTCACAACTTTATAAACCTCTCTAAGATCACCCCTCCCAGTCTCCTATGCTCTAGGGAGAAAAATTCAAGACTATCCAGCATCTCCTTATAACTCAAACTTACCTCAAACCAAGGTAATATTCTTGTAAATATTTCTTGCACCCTTTCCAGTTTAATAACATCCCTCCCTAGGGCAGCACAAGCAGAATTGTACATAGCATTCCAAATTCCAATACACTAGTATTCAAAGAGAGAAACTTTCCATGAGACTCCCCAGATTTTACAATTAGGCAACTTTTGTTAAAATTCAACCACAAGTATTTCACATAAACAGAGCACTTCCTATATCTTTGGAAAAATAACATCTCATTTTTTAGAAAGAAGCATTCTGTGGTATCATACACAAGTGAGGCAGGATATGTTGCTGCTCACAGATAAGAATATCACACACCTCTTACAAGCAAACAGCAGACAGTCAATGCTATTTCATCGGCATAGTGTCTTTGATTATTGCAGGATACGTGACAGCTATTGGCTTCAATACCTAATCTTACTTTATCCATCAGCTGCAAGGTAGCACCAATACTGTAAGTGGCAAAGGATAATCATCACTTCCTAGTGACATTTTATCAGTAAGACTGTTTGTTGTTGGAGCCATAGCACTTCAATCATATCAGGCATCTCACTCAGTGTGTCTTAACTCATTTTATGACCTGTTAAATATTTTAAATTTTGCATACTGATGCTTTTCTTGATTGTTGCACTATGCAACATAGGGTATCACTGTTGTCAACAGTCTACAAGTGGCTTCAAGATGGTAAAATCAACACTAGGGTCTCTGGTGGAGACCTTGCCCTAATTTTCCATGTGTTTCAGTTTGTCACAACAACTTGTATTATCAGTCAGCGTTGAAGTGTTGGAATTCCTCTCCAGCCTGGTTTCTTGTTGGAACTTTAATTTCTTTAATGTCTTTAATTCTGAAGGATGAAGTTGTCAGCAATATTCGAGAGCATAGCATGTTGGCCTCACACACAACCTACACACCAACTCAGTAATATTCTGTTCCATTTTTGTGTGATATGTTTTTGACTCAGGACCCACAAATGGGTAATTTTGTGGAACCATGTACGCTCTATATCCTTGAAACACTGTCAATGCCTATGAGGCGTTCCTTCTGGGATCCACATTGCATCAAGCCTACATCAATGAGCAGAAAGAGAGATGGATACCTTGGCAACACCTCAGTGACATTTTGCATCCAGCAGAGCTCTCAAAGACAACTTAAGCCCTCTGTAATGTTTGAAGTAGTAAAAACCAGAGCTGTGGATGTTTGGAGAGCTTCAAGTAGAGCTGTATTAACAGTAGATTGCCTCTGAGGGATGCCCATGAGATAACAATAATCACCAACCAAATTCCTAGGCAGCCACAAGTGGTAAATATACTATTCTGCAGCAAAATACAAATAAGTTGCCTCTAATATGAAAACTGACTCACCATGATCTCAGGGATTGTGAGAGTTGTCTCTAGTCAATACTTCAGATGTCTATATTCTGCACCTAGATATAAAATATAAATAACACTGGCTATAATACTTGCTGTCGAAACTTTGCAGTTGTTGATGCACATTCACTATGTTTAACTGTGCTTCATCAAGAAAAATAAACATACAGGCCTATAATCACAGTGGAGCTGAAATAAAGGGTATTGCGTTATTGGGAAACATTTGGATAAAGCTTGAAAACAAATGTGAAGCCTGTGATACAAACTAACAACTCTTTCTGCAATGGAGGTAGCATGCAGATCTTTTGCTATCCATTCAATATATAGTTAGTACTAAGCAGCTCAGCATTAAATATATTGTTGTACTCCCAAGGTGGAAGGGCTGTTTGTCTTAGAGATACCCACCAGTTAAAGCCAACTTTTACCTCTAAGAGGAGGGGGAGGAGCATTCTGCCCTCAGCAGGTGGTTGAGGCCAGTGAAGAAGGTTTTTAGAGGGAAGAATGGTGCAATGGAAAACACGAGGCAAAGGGCAGATCCTGTCATATCCTGAGGCCTTGTGTGAATGAGAGAGGGTTAGGGAACACTGAAATCATCTTGGGAGCATACAGCTGTCACAGTCTGTGCAAGCAATGTAGCATCCAGCACATGAATGCCTGTTGACCTAGGCCAGATATCTTAAAACTTGTTGTTGGAAAATGTCAAAACCTATTATTAAGGAAATAATAACAAGGCATTTTGAAAATTCATAAAACCATTTTGTCTTTGCATAGTGGTATTATGAAATGGAAATTATATTATATAGTAGAGTTCCTTGAAAAATAAATATCAAAGCGGATCAAGGGCAACTCAGTAGATATAACGCATTTGAATTTAAAAAAAAATTGATAAGCTGCTACTTGAAAGAATACCGCATAAAATACTTATTGTATTATACTGACAACTCCTGGGGCTGCCATTTCAGCAAAGGAATCCGCTGCTGACTATCCCCCCACGGTGGCACTACTCCCGCACCTGCAGACACTCGGGAAGAAACTGGTTCACTGCTATCGACACTCTGAGATAAGGAACAATGCCACCAAAATGAGAAAAAAGAAAAAAAAGAATAAAAAAGATAGAAGTGGATGAACCCATGCTCAAGACCTACACCTGAACACCACTGTTTCGCTGTCACCATCTTGGGTGTCCTATCGCAACCAAACTTGCTTACGTAAAAAAAAAGTTGAAAATGAACTCTTGAAGAGTCTGCAAAAGGCTATAGATAGTTTAAACATAGATAAGCAAAAACAAAGTATAATGTAGAAAAATGTGAGGCTGTTCAATTTGGTAGAAAGAATAAAAAGCAAATGTTATTGAATTGGATAAACAGAAGTATTGGTGTGCACACTCATATGAAACATAAGATTACAGCAAGTAGTTAACAGGTCTAAATAATACATTGACCTTAAGTGAAAGTAGAATGGAGTGTAACAGTTGGGAAGACATGCTGCAGGTGCATTGAGCACTGCTGAAGCCACGATCCACTTAGCCATTTCTGGATACTGCCGACCTTTTTGATGTCCTTATGTTTTTGGGACAGGGTCTGCATGTGTTATTTTATTAGGCATGAGTGGCCTGTTGTAAGGGCAGGGAGAAAGGATAACCTGAGTGCCAGCTCAGAGGGAAAAGATATGTCTTGCTGCAGAGGAATCAGTTGAAGACTTTGGCACAGATTGTGAAAAAGACAGAGACAAAGCAATGACTCATGCATTCAGAAGCCTGAGAACCCTTCTCCCTCTCCTCATTCTGTCCTGATAAGTAGATTGCCTTTGTTGGACTTGCACTGTTCCATTTCCCTGTTGAGATGCAGATAAACTATAGCATTCATGACAGGGAGTAAATAGTCTAAGCAGAACCCTGGAATTGGAAGCCTGGTGACCTCCACAGCTGACTGTCAGTTAGAAGAAACTTGACAGCCATGCAGAGCTTCTCATTGAACATGCATCCAGTCAGTAACACATTAATCACTGGGCTTCACGTCGATGTGATCAAAATGAGTAGGTGGGATGACATTTTCCATGACTTGCCTTGAGAAGAATTGAGTGAGGAGTGTGTCATGAAGGCTTCAGTTTAGAATCCAACCCAGAAAGAGGCACTCCTTTCAAACTATCTACTTTTGGTGTTTCTTTCCACTGTAACTGCACTTATCATTCTCTGTTTAATTCCATATTGGTCTTAGCCATGTTATTTGGTAGAGGCAGAATGACGGGAGGTTCATTCAACATTCAGAACCCTGTCAACTGTTGGCTGGCTGCCTTCTGATTATGTGGCACTGAGATAACAAAGCTTCAAACTAACATTTAGGGAAAATAGCATTTAAAAAGGCACAGCTAAACAGATTTAGAATTTCTCTAAGCAAAGCATCTAAAGATCTGTGGATATTGAAAATCTGAAACAATAGCAGTTTTGAAGAAGTGTCCCTGGATCCAGAAAGCAAACTCTGCTTTCTCTCCACAGATGCTGCCAGACCATCTGAGCTTCTCCAGTAATTTCCGTTTTTGACTCAATCATGAAATTTTAAGACAATGTTAACTAAGTACTAAACTGTGTTACTAATGATTTGCATTTGTTTAGCTTACTTAAAACCATAATAGTTCAGAAAAGCTGAAATACTCTTCAAAAAGTGTCAAAGGGCTAGGAGATCAAATAAATAAATTATGTTTTGGAACATTTTAAAGGGCCCCAGCAATTTAAAAGATCATCACTTAGAGAAA
The DNA here is from genome assembly GCF_030684315.1 of Stegostoma tigrinum. Lineage (NCBI taxonomy): Eukaryota > Metazoa > Chordata > Chondrichthyes > Orectolobiformes > Stegostomatidae > Stegostoma > Stegostoma tigrinum. Next base: position 55,883,751 of record NC_081368.1, on the reverse strand, counting down.
AGTGCTTTGCTAATTTGCTCTGATACAATGGTATATTTTAATTCTGAGTCTAGGCATAAATATAACATTGTTGATTGGCTGACTCCTTTAATTTTCATTGGCCCGCAATGTAGTTTTATACCCTTCAATAAGGGTATAAGAAAATTTAGCCATTCCTAATAATGGCAGAGATAGAAATATCTGAACAGAGTTGGTACTGCCACACTCCATGATTGTTCTATTCCATAACAAATGGGCACACTTGAATAAATGACAACACTTGGTCCAAAAACTATTGGCAGGGTGAAAATGCCCAGTCTTCACTGTTGAATGTCAATTACCATAATTACCAAAATGTAATTAGCTGTCAAAACAAACTAAAAGTTTAGCTGAGCTTGGATACCTTAAAACACCAAGATTATCTTTCACACTTGCACTGATAATTTTGCGGGTGTTTCGAAGAAGAATATTGTGTTCTAAGATAATGGGAACTGCAGATGCTGGAGAATCCAAGATAACAAAGTGTGAAGGTGGATGAACACAGCAGGCCAAGCAGCATCTCAGGAGCGTGCTTAGAACACATTGTGTTCTAAGATGTTCGAGTTCTAAAATTATTGGAACATTGCACATTATAAATGACTTAAAGTTATTGTTTTAAAGATGCTCAGCATATTTGTAACTTTTGTTATCAAAAATGTTACAAGAATTTATCCCTGCGTTGTGCCATTAAGATATCTCGCAGGTATTCCATTCTCCACAAAGAATCTAAATTAAAGATTGCTAGCCCAAAGGCAGATTAGTGAGCTAAACTATAGTGCTCCTTCACAAGATATAAATCTCTATTTACTTTATTTGGTAAAGTCTCAGGTTGTCACTCAGCAAACATTTCATTTAGGTCGTGGGTTGCGAGCAGATAGATTTTTTTCATTTTGTACACTGGATTTATTGAGACTTTATTGCCTTCAGCTAAAGCCATAATTGCATTCTAATTTATAATTCAACTCTGCTATCTCTGCAGACCAATTCAAGATATTTTTGTTGAAAAACGAGATTCTAAATTATAAAAAATTGTAAGGTAGCACCATGACTATGCAAGCGGTTCATGACCATTTGTGTATTCATAAAACAATAATCCAGTTAGCATTTAAAACAGATAGGTATTCAACTCTTAATCTGCAACCAGTATCAATAGTCTTTATGCAAGCAATTGCTTAACCTTTGTTTATGTAAAATGCACATTGACTAATTTTTCAAAGCAAATGGGATGTTTTAACAAAATAGTAAAGAAACTACAGATCATGTTGCATGGTCATGTTAATTAGCAAAAGCTTGAGTTTGTATTTCTCCTCGTGACCTTTCCTGTCTACTAACATCCTTACTATCTTTTCGCAACAGGATAAGTGGTCTTCCAGACTAGCCATGGCATTTAGTATTAGTGCTGCTGAAGCGATTAGCCAGTAAAGAGCTGAGAATGTAGTGACACTAATGCATTCGCAGCTGCCTCTCAAGGTGAAATGTTCAAACAGTCGAGCCTGGCTTCATAATGAGTGCTTCTCAACAAAAGAGAGGCTACAGCAGATGACATTGTTCATTTCCACATCAAGGTCTAAGGCACAAACTATAAGCTGTTTGTTTCTGGCAGGCTGCATTGTATTCACCAAGTCCAGACACACACAAAGTGGAATTTTATCAATTAATCTCAGCCAAGATGAGGGACCATTCTGTGCCGATAACCTGTTTAATTACTTTGCAGAATTAGAGAAATTGTCACTGAGCTATGGCACTATCATCCCGCCTCTGGGTACCCGGGTTAAACGGATGGAAAATTTAAACAAATAATGAAGAATCTCTGTTTGAAGGAATATATGACAGAGCTGATTCATGGCAAAGCTGAGTGAAACATGAAAGATCAAGTGGAAACAGAAACAACATCAACAGAGTGGAAGCAAAGGTGTGAAACTTTTCTGATGAAGTGTCTAGGCCCAAAATGCCAGCTTTTGTGCTCCTAACATGCTGCTTGGCCTGCTGTGTTCATCCAGCTCCACACTTCGTTAACTGTGAAGTTTGTCTCCTTGGTTCTCAAACCTGTTTTTGGAGACAATGATCAATGCTGTCAGGAGAGAAACCTCCTGAAATCAGGATGAGGAAGCTTCATTTGTCTAGCAAACAGACCTGGTTATAGGTTGCAGGAGAGCTGGGTGAGAGGAGTATAGTATCAAAAAATTGGACCCAGTGTTGAAAAGGATTTAATGACCACATCAAAGTCTACAGGTTTTAGCTGGCAGCTTTCAGTTCCCCGCCCCTAACGTTCTCTTAGATAGAGTTCCTCTAATTGATACATTTTGCTACTACATACATTCCTTTCTCTAAAAACTCCTCCTCAAACGTCCATTTATAAAGACAAGACTCACATTCATTTTCAGCCCATTATTCTCTCACACTCTGCACAAACATTTTCTGTCCATTGTCTGGAATCAGTTCTCTTTTCATATTCACATAATGTCTTTTAATGTTGCAAGACAGAGAGAGAGAAGTGGTGGTGGATCTGCAGACACGGCCACCATGATCGTGATGTAGTTTAGGAGCTCAGGAGGACATGCAGTGATCATAGAGAGTCGGTAGTGGCCGAGTGACCTGATGGCATTAAATAAAGCAATCTCATTGGATGTTCAAACACCGCTCAACCGAATTGATGACATAAATCCACCAATGCATAATCTTTCCAATCAATCCAACATTATTTCACTTCCATTTAGCAGTAACTCACGTCCTTCATTCTCCATAGTCCCATTGTGGGTTCCAATGGAGGAAGTGAGTGTGTTGTCCTTGAAGGTATAAGCACTTTTTGCAGGCTTTACGTTACTGTGTATTCTCAATGTTCTCTATCGTAAATGCACACTTTGATGTATCTAGGATAACAGCTCAGTATATCAGTACAAAAGGCAAGGCTGAAATATTTCTAACCATCTTTAGCCAGAAAGGCTACTCTGTGTGTGGTTCTCTCCATGGGAATGTGCTTGCCAAATGGTAATATTACATGGTCAGGTGTGGCAACAGAAACAGACAGTCAAATTGAATCAGCCTTCCTACCTTGTACTCACAGCACAGTCAAGTTGAAACCTTCGAATTTGACCCCAATGGGTCCTAAGTAGGCATTTTGAATTACCATTCCCAGACGTGAGTAAACAATTCCATACAAGGCTTAACTAGTTATCAAGAACTCGGTAAACTTAGCAGGGCAAAATTAAACAACATAGTGTTGTAATTCATGTCTATGATCTAAGCCAAATAATCCTTGTTGTCAGCCCCATTCTCACAAAAGGCAGAGAGAGAAACAAGACAGTTGTAAGGAAAAAAAACACAAAACCGGCCAGATTACTTAAACAGTTTTTTTGAAGTGTTGTTCCACAGGCATATATGATTATTTCTTGGTTGATTTTCTAACCATGTCAACCATGGCCATCTTTTTTAGCTCACTCTGAAGAAGTTTCAACCATACTTAAAAACTGGTTTTTATTCTCTGGACTTTGAATAGCTGATAATGCGAGGTCAGGCAAGGAGTTTCCAAATCTTCCTGCTGCAGGATCAATGGTCAAACTCCCACTCTCAGAAACACAGTCCAAAAACTAAGTTCAAACACTTTGGCCGTCATGTTCTCTCCCAGACTTCCTGGCACCAGTTCCCAGACACTGATCTTATTAATGGCCAAACAGTGCTAGCTGATTAGACATAATGCTTTCCCCATTGTAGAAGGATCAATAGAGCGCTTTGATCCGGAAACAATCTGCAATTAACTTTCAGACATGGCCTCTAAAACAAGTAATAGTTCATTTCTCTCTTTTTAAAAATGCAAGTATACAAGCTGCTGCCCACAGTTCAAAGATTATCTTCAGCTCACAGTTCCAAATCAAAAGTTGAAAGAAGAATCTAATAAAAATAATGAAAAATCACGAGTGATACAGAGGTCCAAGCTAATTCTCTGGGGAAATGGGTTCAAATTGTAACATGGCAGCTGGAATCAATCAATCAAAATCTGCAATGAAAAGACAGCCTGACAGAATTCCACGAGTTAGGTGTGAGTGATCAGTCTTGCTGTCAATGTAATGCTTGACAAATCGTGCCATCAAAAAGCTGAAGCAAAAGAGAACTCAAGCGTAATTGGAGGAATTTTTCTGCTGGTTTGAGTTGCACCAATTAGAAAGGAAGATAGTCAAATTGTTAGTGGAGTCCACTCATCCCAGTTCTGAGACATCACTGCAGATATTCTTCAAGATAATGCCTGAGACCCAAACATTTTCAGCTGCTTCATTTACAAACTTCTCTCCATCATGAGGTCAGAAGCGATGATTTATGCTGATGATTGCACAGTGTTTATTATCAATGCCTCAAATACTAAACCAGCCTGTGTCCACATGCTGTAAGGCCTGGACATCATCAAAGCTTCACATAGTGTGGAGCTGGAGGAAGACAGCAGGGCAGGCAGCATTAGAGAAGCAGGAACGTTGCTGTTTTGGGTTTACACCCTTCAGCAAGACATCTAGCTATCTCTGATCATCAAGTCTTAAGTTGTTAACTGGCAAGTATCATTCATACCACACAATTGTCAGCAATTCTCCAATGGGGAAGAATCTAACCATCTCTCCTTGTTATTCAGTGGCGTTATTGTGAGTCTGTAATTTGGGTGCAGGCACAAGATGGCTGCTGGTGCAAGCTGGTAACAAAATTGCTTCCAGCCTGGGAACTGTGAATTCTGCTAGATCTGCTCTTTTAGCCCGGGAACTTCGCATTCTGTTAGGGTTGCAGCATAAATAGTGTTGTAATGATAAGATAATGCAGTACTAACCATTCTAGCTGATCTTCAGTATCAAATGTTACGGCGCTATATGGTGAGACAATTCAGTAACCTAAGCATTGTGACATAAGTTGTTTACCAGTTAATACTATTGTATTAGGCAACTGTCAATGAGGCAACATCATGTATTGATTGGAAAATAATTGAAAACACTACATGATCACGCCATGTACCCTGCTTTAAGAAAAGTATAAAATGTCTTTGTATTAACCTGTGATGCGCAGCTCCTCCAAGAAGTACAGAAGTGCTCAACTTCTGTGATTCTGGATGATCTGTACCCAGCCAACTGAAGAAATAAAGAGCAAAGTTTCGAGGAGCCAGACCGACTGCGAGTGTTCATTGACCGATCGCGGAATCGAGAGAGACCCCGGCGAGGATCCAGATTTACATTATCATCACTGAATCCTCTTCAATCCTGGAGATACAATGGACCAGGAACTGAACCACCGCTATATTAAATTACAATAGCCGATCAAAGATTCGGAATTCTGTGTTAGGCATCTAATTTCCTGATTCTCCGAAATGACTCCACTATCTACAAGGCATCGGTCAGATGTGCAATGAAATATTTTACGCTAGCTGGGATGGGTGAAGCTCCAACGAAAATCAAAAAAACTTTACATCATCGAGGACAAAGTAACCACCTTTAATGGCACTCCGTTCACAAATTCAACATTCACTCCCTTCACCACCAATGCTCAATGGTAGTAATGTACACAAGATGTGTTGTAGCAAATCATCAAGTCTTCTCCAATAGTACCTTCCAAACCTATAACTTCTACTATGTAAGGGCAAGGCGAACAGAATCATGGGAACACTACCACCTGCAAGTTCCTTTCCAAGCTAAGGTCATTTTGACAGAGATATATCATTTGCATTACTTTACTGGCACTCAAAATCCTGCAAATCATTTCCTAACAGGATTGTGCATGCGCCATACCACACAAATTCAATGGCTCAGAAAGTCAGAAAACCATCACCCTTTCCAGGGCAATAAATGCTGCCCCAGAGGATGAGATTCACATTCCATGAATTAATTAAGAAGGAAGCTCCATATGACGCTAAAAAAATGGTTGAGGTCGCTTAAGCCAATGCGAGTCTTTGTGTGCATTGACAGCATACAGCACAAAATACTTGTTCTCCAAAATAAGCTGTTCCAATTCAGCTACAGCATTGGCGTCAATCCTCACTTTGGAAAATTGTTCAGGAATGTCATGTCCAGAAAAAGAAAAGGCAATCCAATTTATTTAATTACAGTCCTATCTGACTACTCTCAATCATCAGTAAAGTGATGGAAGTTGTTTCAACAGAGTTATCCAGCTGCATTTAGGCGGCATAAACTCTCACCGATGCTCACGTTGGATTCTGTCAAGGCCATTTGATTCCAAACTTCATCAGAGTCTTTGTTTAAGACATGGGCAAAATAGTTGCATTTGGAAGGAGAGATGTGTGTGACTCTCCATGACAATAAGAAGTCCGATTCATTAATGCTAGCTATAACATGCATGTACAAGCTATCTTTACAAAAAGAAACCAAAAACTTTAGTCAATTTCTATTCCTTGCTCATCTGTTAGTTTATCTAATTAACAATTGTAACCCCTCAGATTTTGCTTGCCTTTCTTTCAAAATTGCCATCAACACGTCACACTTCAAAATGAAAGAAACCCTTGTCTTTGTTCTTGAATCTACTGTTCCATGTTCAAACTTGCTTTCTACTGTAAAGTTATGTTAGCATTTCACATATTCCTGAACAAGCGTCCCAGGACCTCAGTGTTAGAATCTTTCTGATTAGGCTTCATTTTATGATACAGTTTAAAGACCACAAATAGTCTTCCACATGACCATGACAAACCTTAATCTTCCCTCCTTCTTGTTCATGACCTGCTGGAAGCCTTTGAAGTGGTTTATTGCACTATCCCCTCCCACACTTCCCTACTGTTTCCTAACTGGATGGATTCAAATGCAATATTTCTTTTCTTACATTTCTAAATGTATTTGGCGAATTGCTGGTCATGATTTCCCTTCATACTCTACGTATCTATCCTCACCTGTTCCTTAAATATGTGTGATGACATGGTCAAAATTCAAAGCATCCATCTCCACATATAGATTGATGATACCAGCTCCTTGTCACCCTTGCCTTCTCAGCTCTTCCGATATTTATTTCTAAACTCCCAGTATTGGGTGAGCAGAAACCTCAGCCAATTAACTACTGTAAGATCAAAGTCATTTTCTTTGTGTTGTAATCTTCATTTACGAATACCAGAAGCTCCACCTCTACTTTTCCTTGCCAGCTGCCTGAGACTAGATAAACAATTCACAATGTTGAGATCAGCTTCCAATCGCATATCTGCTCTGTTAGTAAGTTTGCCTATTTTCTCCTCTGTAATATCACATGTCTCTGCATTGTCTCAACTCTTTGATAAAATTGCCCCCATGCTGATATTATTTATGACTTATACTATAATAACCTATGTACCATGTACCACTGACACCCAAGTTCTGTTGAGTCTAAAATTTGAAAGGCTACACTGTCACAGATGAATTTTTATAGTCGAGATTCAATGCTCACTGATGTTACTGTATATTACACACATATCTGATTGACCAAACACATCACATTGTGACTGAAAGTGAGTCTGGTACCTTTATACTTGAAAATCACACATCATAATGTGGTGTCGCTATCTTAAATATACTTTGCAGTATGGTGTGGAACCTGTGACATATGACAATATTCCCTTCATTACCGTTAGAAAAGAAACTTTTCTAGCAACATGTCGAACGAAGCATATGTACAGTTGTCACCACACATTCGGGGACACATGATGAATGCATGACACAACCAAATCAGGATCTGGTATAGCTAACCTGAATTGGAAGTGTTCTATTTGTCATCTTGAATGGATGGATGTGTATCATCTGTCATATATATGTGGATGTTGTCGGGCACAATATCTTCAGACACTAAGTTCTCATCCTATGTGACATGATGTTGCAATGCAGATGAATATTTTATTTGTTCACAGCAAGTGACTCATTGTTTATTGCTCTGTCAAATGACCTAGGGTAGGCACAATTATACAGTATCATTCCATGAACTCGTGTGTTTGAGCAGAACTTTCAACTTCATATTTTTGGTCCTGGTTCACATTGGGATAACTGCTTTTTTATTGATCATGCTGATGCGCCACATTTCCCCACCGATCCAACAAAATTTCATGCACATGTGGTCAGAAGTTGAGAGTGTGGAAAGGAAGAGATGTTTGGATCTGACTCCCAAACATGTGTGTTGCCAGTAAGGGTCAGCTGTCGACTAGAGGAGCAGCATATTGATTTAACATAGTGAGCCAAAAATCTTAGCAAGTCACTTTACATTTAACAACCATGGAATTTATGTTATAAGCAGTACATTCTGCAAGACCATTCAACTGAGGGTAGTGAGGAGAAGAGGTAATATATTGAACACACCGATTCCTGATTATATTTTTGAGGGTGTACAATTGTACTGCAGACCATTGTCAAGTACAGTTCTCGAGGTATTCTGAATTTACTGAATGTGATAGCAAATATGTCAATAATGGTTTATCACACAAGAGGGAATTTGTTTAAATCAGTAGTTCCCCAGAAGGTAATTGTGGCCTTGGACATGGGAAATATTACTTGCAATCTTGCACTGCATCTCAGTTTTTCCAGCAAGAGTTTCCCTTGATTGTTGAGGTTGATGAAATTGGCACACTTCATGGGATTTGATCAGTTGATTGATGTTCTTGTTGATTTTGAACCAATACATATATTCATGAGCTAATGTACTTTTTTCCTATATTTCTGTGACCTATGTGTCTATAGGCTAGCATGTTTTGATATAAAGTTTGTAGGATTGCAACTTGTTCATCCTTGGAAATTACATTCTTGGAGATCTCTGAATAACCAGAGAACATACTGTCTTGAGAACTTTTAGAATATTTTTGGGCCTTATGTTGTTGATGACCTTCTTGAGCTGTTTCACTTGGCCACCATCTGACATTGTTTGTTGAATCTTACCTGTTTGGCCATGACCAAAATGTATGAGATCAGAATTGTGGTCCATAATCTTTGATGTTGCAACTGGTAAAGTTATTACCTTGTTGCTTGTGATGATATGCATGGTATAGACAAATAATAACTGGTCATTTGTTTCAACAATGTGAAAGGCATCAAGTGTTCAATGCAGGAAACCATATTGGCATTTAAATTGGATAACGCCAACGGACAGGATGTAGGCCCAGTTATAAGCAGTTAGATTATCTAATATGGACTGCAACAGTTTGCATCAATTTCTTCAGTACATTTTATGTAAGAAACATAATGTGATTATATTTGCACTTATATCACTATCAACCTAGGTATATAATGCATGATGTCTATCTTTTTCAAATATATCATTCGGATGGAGGTAAATGCTTTAACTTTTCTACATGGCTTGTCAAATAACCAGGTGCACTGTTTGACCAGGTCAGCAAGCTGAAATGTTGTAATTATCTTTTGACAATATCAGCTTGCTTGAGTTGCATGGATGGAGCATTCAAAACTTCTTTGTTTCATTCTCTTGATGACTATACTTGAATGTATTAATTAATGATTTTTTTATTGTTACGTCTATCTTACAGTGAAAAGTACAGTATAATACAGTGAATGGCTTCTATTGTTGACATGATCTGGCATCGTTTTGAACAGTTTAAGAATAATCTATTAAAGATAACAGCTTAAAGAGAGTCCATTGCCCTTTCGCCACCACTTGGCCGCCGTCAGCAATGGGCCCAAACAATGTCAAAGTCATTGTTTCACAGGCACCATCTTTCATCGCTGAGCCTACCGTGCCAACGTCGCCTCCGCCAATGCAACAGCTAGTATTGGGTCCTGTGTTCACCCCTCCACCAGCCACCTCCCTGATGCCACTGCCAGTGTCCCATTCCAGGCTCAGCAGCTGTCGTCACCCTCCAATCCAGTGTGGCTGCCTCCTACTACCTTCTGGCTTCCTCTTTGATATCATTGTCACTGATGCCACCACGGCTGAGCTCACTGCAGAAGGTGAATAGAAGCAAAAAGTAAAAAGATGGAAACAAAGAGAAAGGAAGAAGGAAAAGAAAAGAAAAACTTCACGGAGTGGACAAGCCCCAGGCTCAGGAGCCCGAACACTGCCTACTCCATTGCCGCCATCTTGAAAAGGGATAGTCTTGCTTCACGTACTACTGTGGAGCAGTGTGTAATACTTGGGTTTCTCTTAGCGAGTGGATTTCATTCACATTTTGGCCCAATACCCTTTTGTGAAAAGCAGCTTGCATATGTCGTGAAGTTGCAGACATTGTTTTCGAGGGTGTGGCGAGCCTCATCTCATGTGGGAGTGTGGGAAGGAAAATGGGAGGTATATGATTTGGAAGTTGCACTAAACCTAATTTGACATTGCAAAAATTGTGCCAAAGTCAGGCAACTCCAGATGCTGCTGGCCTGTGAAATTGCTTTGAATTTGCATCCTTCTTTGGTTGCAGCATTGATGATATATTCTTTGGGTTTTCTGAGAAGTGCTTTTCTGAATGATTTTATGGATTTAGAGACAAAAATAAATTCCATACACCTTTGCTGAAATTATATTTCATATCTTTGCTTTGACATCTGCATACAAATCTATTGATCATTGCATCTGGCTGCTGGCAGGACATGAACTCAACACTGTGTATCCTGAAATTGACTCCAACTTTAGGTTGGTTTTATTTAATCTGAAGAATTTTGTCAGGATCTTTGCAGTCACTGTCAGAAATACCAAAGAGTTTTAATTTTCTAAAGCCTTTAAAGCCCCAAAGTGAGAAGATGTTTGACTGTCTGTCAGTTTTTTTTTTACCAATTATCTGCTGATCACTGAAATAAAAATTGATTTTGTTTTTGAATAGTTAGAGTTCTGACAGTATGTCAAAGCATCAAGCCACAGTTAAATGATTGTCTCCCAAGTTTTTAGTCTTTAAAGTGTTAGTGGATGAATCTATATTATACTCTAATGCTTTCTTATTTTTTTTGTCGGTTTCTTTGATTTACTCTATGTTGCTCCTCTCTAAAAAATGCTGGCTTGTAGTAGCAGTTTATTCTCTATGGCTACTTATGCTAAAATAAAAGAGTGAAAGCATCATATAAGAGCACTTTTAATTTTTGTAGTGGTTTGGAAGAAGAAAGAGAACAGTATAATTTACCAGGGTCTGGACATTGGTAGGCATTCTTAACAAAGAAAAAAAAACACTTTCTTCAGTGTTTTCAAATTGTAATTTCTTCTAGGAATGCTTTGGAGCAATTGTTTGAAGACCATTTAAAATTGCCTTTGTTTGTAATATTTTTACAGAGAAAGTGAGGTAGGATACCTATTATGCTTTGTTGGCTTCAGCTTTGGTTATAGCTGCATCTTCACTTCTGAAATTGGACCAAATAAAAGCTGACTAAACGAGGCCTTTTCAAAGCCAAAGCATTTCTATCACCTTGTCAATTCTTGTCATGATCATCATGTTATGATTAGCTTTCGCTGTCCATTTGCAGACACAATGTTGCTATTTGTGGCCTACAATACTTTAGTCCACATGACATTTATCACTAATATAAACAGTTTCTATATCTTCCATATGAACTATTTGCAAGGCTGCATAATCACAGGCTTACACAGACACTGAGTTCAATGTTTACTAATGTTTCAGTACACTAGCACAGAATTGACTAGTTGCCCTGACTATTTTACTTCAACTTGTTGCAGGTATTAATTTATTCCTTCAGAGGATTTGCACATCACAGGTAAGGCAAGAATGGTACAGAGATAGTAGGAACTGTCAATGCTGGAGAATCTGAAATAACAAGGTGTAGATCTGGATGAACATAGCAGGTCAAACAGCTTCAGGGAAGGAGGAAAGCTAACGTTTCAGGCCAGGACTCTTCTTCAGACCCTTTTCTGAAATAGGGTCTAGACCCGAAACATCAGCTTTCCTGCTCCTCTGGTGCTGCTTGGCCTGCTATGTTCATCCAGCTCTACACCTCGTTGTCTAAGGCCAGTAAGTGTTGCCCATCTGTAATTGCCCTCAAATTGATTTGCCTGTTTGGCAATATCAGAGAGTGGTTAACAGCCACATTACCAGCCAGAAAAAATAAGGATGGAAGTATCATTTACTAGAGGATATTAATGAACCCGATAGATTTATAGAGCAACCATTGGTAGGTTCATTGTCATTGTTACTGCAACTCGTCTTTCTCCATCAATTGTCATGTTGGGATTGAAGCCCATGTACCACAGCATTATAATGTGTCTAGTCACATTATAACTATGCAACTGCCCTCTTTTTAGTTCAAATATTGGGTATTATTTGTACCTAAATTACATTTCAACTTTAAGATACCAATTATATAAATGCACAAAAACAATCACAGAACAAGGAGAAAATATGAATTGATCAAATATATTCATCATGTTAGAAGTAAGAAAACTTCATGGAAGTTCACTGGAATATGATAAGATCTGAGAAACAGCAGGAGGAAAGATTTCAAATCTTATATAGGCTTTGTGTAAATCCCATCAATATCAGACAGCGGTTAGCAGCCACATTACCAGCCAGAAAAAATAAGGATTGCAGTATCATGGTTAAATGAAATGAGATTTAAAATTAAAGAGATTCAAGATATTCAGGCTGTATCTTGACAGGATTATGGAAGTCCGATAAGCTATACTTATTTGTTCTCTGAGTTAATATATTTGAAAAGAAAGGTGCTTGCCTAATTATCCTTGAGATGCCTTTGTGACTGCTGTATTTTATAATTGCTGTTTACAGACTGCATTCGCGCACTCACTTTAACAGTAATTTTGCAAGACCGACAAAATTAGTTTCGGGCCTGTTATGGCTTGCATCAACTTGTGTTAGAATAAGGAGCACTACCCATTCTGAATTACATCAGTAAGCTCTCCTCCTGTAACTTTCACATTTCCTTTGGATGTAAAATGTCCATGAGGTGGTAGAACTGTTGACTCCTTGATTCAGGTTATTACAGATTTCTTCTACTCCTTGTGTAACTGTTACAAGGTTGTGATAGAAACAATATCACTGTGAGATGATGCTAAAATTATTTGCTTTCAAAGTATGCACAAAAAAGGCAATAGGAAAGATTTTCTCTTTGACAAGAGAGTGCCAAAATAAGTAACTACTTTCATATATTATTTCACCATAAAAGGTATAAGACAACATTAAATGATGATGCCCAATACCCTCCATGAATTAGCACTTGACACATCTCCTAGATATAAAATATACGACAGAGATGTACACTTCTACCATCTACAATTTCTGGAGCTTGTGTACTTTTTCTCTGAGTTCACAGCCAGTCTTAATCAAACATGAATTATTGGACAGTGAACTAAACATGGCATAATTGAACATTGTAAAAATAATGCACAGGACCAATTATTTCAATTCACATCACCTATAGAGCACAGCTCCAGCAGAGCCCACAATTTTGACAGATGTGAATGACTGTAATCAACTATGGTCACCCAGTAGGGTAGCGAACAGCGGGCACATGGCAAGAAAAGATTCACATGAGGAATCATAAATTGTCAGATGACAGACAGGTACTGTCAGCCATGTGATTGTCTGGTTTGGCCTCAGCCAGAAACCTAAGCACAAAACCTAAGCCAATTCTTCAATAAAGAGGGAACGCTGCATTGCTAAAGATGCAATTTACCAAAAAAGCTGTTAAAATTAGATATCTCTTTAACCTAGTATCGGAGATAATGGGAACTGCAGATGCTGGAGAATCCAAGACAACAAAATGTGAGGCTGGATGAACACAGCAGGCCAAGCAGCATCTCAGGAGCACAAAAGCTGACGTTTCGGCCCTAGACCCTTCATCAGAGCTCTGATGAAGGGTCTAGGCCCGAAACATCAGCTTTTGTGCTCCCGAGATGCTGCTTGGCCTGCTGTGTTCATCCAGCCTCACATTTTGTTATCTCTTTAACCTGTCAGGTGGAATTTAAAGATCCTATTATTTGAACTGGTCATTATGTTATTCATGTTTATGGGGCTTTGCTGTACTCAAATTGCCTGCTATGTTTCTCCACATCACAGGAGTAGCCACACTTGAAGATTATCTTATTGGCTGTAAATCATTTTGTGATATCCTCAGGTCAATTGGCTTTATGGTAGAAGACAAAGGATAATAGTGAAGGGTTGTTTTTCAAACTGGAGGCCTGTGACTAGCAGTGTTCCACAGGGATCAGTTCTGGGTCCACTTTTGTTTGTCATTTAAAACATTATTTAGATGAGAATTAAGGAGGCCTGTGTACTAAGTTTGTGGTTGACACCAGAATTGGTGTATAGTCGACAGTGAAGAAGGTTATCTAAGATGACAAAGAAATTTTGATCAATTGGATCAATGCACTGAGGAGTTGCAGACAGAGCTCAGAAATGATTTCCATTGCAGAAATGTTGCTCGGAATGGGGAGTTTGAGATGTAAAAATAGACTGGAAAGGTTTGTACTTTTTTCACTGGAACATAGGATGTTGAAGTGTGGCCTTACTGAGGTTTATAAAATCATGAGGGGCATAGATAAGGTGAATGATAAGGATTTTTTTTTTCCAGGCCAGGGGAATTAAAAACTAGGGAGCATATTTTAAGGTGGGAGGTGAAAGGTTTGAAAAGAACATGAGGGGCAACTTTTTTACACAAAGAGTAGTCCATGTGTGGAATCAATTGTCAGAGAACGTAGTAGACACAGACACAGTTACAACGTTTAAAATACATTTGGACAAGTCCATGCATAGCAAAGGTCAGGAGATCTGTTCCCATGCTGTTTGACAACAGTTTAACGTTTTTGTTAATTTTGTATCTTCTATGAAGACACGAAGAATAAAGTAGACACTTGCCTTGACATTTCTCCTGATGTTTGAATGTATTCAGCATTGTTCAATAAACATTACCCACATGGAAAGGAATAAAGATTTAATAAAATTGAGACCTTCTGTTCCTAAAACCATCAATTGCTTCTAATGTATCTTTTGTAGCTGTATCTCTGTCTGAAAAGGAGGGTGTCTTTGTCCAACTGCAAACAATGATGACTAATAGAAATGCTGTTAGCCTGTATTTCCTTCTGGTCATTGCTTTATATTGATTGCTTGTACTTAGCTCTGAAATATATGGCAAATAGCTGTTTGGTGAGATTCTCAGTATTGAGAAAAATTGTGTTTCTACTATATTTGGGTAATACAATCATGTTGGATGCAGTGGCTGGTTAAAAAATAAAGTGGTATTTGGGCTGTCACTGTGTAGACAAGTTCAGGAAAAGTTTCAAGTAGGTCAGCCAGAAGCAGAAAATGACAACAGATCATATAACCATAGAAAAAAATGCTCGGTTAATTTTTTTTCCTGCTTGTCTTCTTGTTTTTAGGTCTGAGTGTGTAACATTCAGTCTAACCATCAAGGATCAATTGCAGATTCCTGCTAATGTCACATTATGATCAACTATGAGCAGGTACTTCAAAGCAGCCCAGTGTGACTCTCATTTCACTTTTTCTCTACCACTATAAAGGAAGATCTCATACTATTTGGCACATAATGGAATGAACCCTTAAAATTTGCCATCAAGAAACTTGTGGGCACAGGCAAAAGTCCAGTATTCAATTTAAAATCTTACCGTATATTTTCAAAATGACTGGAAAAGAGGTTGATATAAAAGAGTCCAGTAGCCCATTCAAGCTCATTCTGGCTTTCATAAATATCCTAGTTTCCCTGCTATATTTTGATTGTCTGACTATAGTGTTTTTTCTTCTTGCACCTGAAGAGCTATTTTAAATATAAAGTTCAAAGAGGTGCATTAAAACACACAGTCCTTTTGGAAATGTTGCAAATTGTCATTAAATTATAGTTTCATGGTTTCCTGTATTATTTGAAACAATGATTTACATTGAAGGTAGTAACTCATTTATTCAGAAACTGAAGAACACAAATGAATGGAGGATGAAATACCACAGCTAACCGTGTTTGGTTGTTTGTAACTTATACATGTGCATTCCTCTTTGACTGTATTGCATTGTGCGCTTAGCTTTAAAATTTCAGGGTGACTGCATAAATAAATAATTTGCTTTATTTAAACTCATAAAAGCTTGTTACCCACTTCCAGCCCACCCCAGAGAGCTGGTAAAATTTATCAACACTAACACAATTCAAAACATATTCCACATGCTATTAACAAATTTGGCAACATACTGACAGTTGTCAGATGTGTCTAAAATGCTTTATGGCCAAATGATTTCCATATTGTGTCTTCCTGTTTTGTTGACATCCTTCTGCCAATGCGAGATGATTGATGTGCAACAAACAACCCATTCGTTATTATGTTTCATTTGGTGCAATTTTGATGATGGTATTAAAGGCTAATCCTTGACAGATTCTGTCATAAGCACCACAGATGAAGCTGTCAAGTGACATTGCAGAATGTTGGCTATGGTGTAAGTGCCTCTCACCGAGCTGCTATAAACATTGGCTCTCATAGCACCAGCCCATAGCAGTGTCAGCATTTCTTTCTTCTGCTGGCTGGTGACTCCCAGATGTGATAGTTGATGTTTAGGGCATCAAGTCAATATTGCAAGTATTCTTGAAGTAGCACATTAGGCACTGCACTGGTCATTTTGCTTCAAGCAGCTTGCCATTCAAAAGGATTTTGGTACCCAGCTACTCAAGACACCAATTATACATAGCCCTCAAATCTGAATGTGCAAATCTTGATTTGTGTTTGAAAAAATGTTACCAACCCAATTATCCTTGAATTTCTCATGTATCATTAGATGCTGCTGTCTGTTCACCTACTATTACCTGAAGGTCGAGTAGTAAAAGATATGCTTCTCTTGTAATAGAGGTGCCAAGGTTTAGTCAGTTTAAGAATTATCTGTTCGGAATCAAAAACACTGAAATTATGTCAAGGACTGATTAGACTTGTCTAGTTTTAATTCTGATTTAGATAATAATATCAGTCATATAATATTTAATTTCATCCTCTCTTTCAAAATGTTTTGCCACTAATGTGTTGCCGTCTCATTAATCAAAATTATTGTTACTTTGTAATATAAATTAAAACATATACACTAAATAGTGCAATCACATTTTCCAATGTGAAAGGAATGCCATATTTAAGATTTTTTAAAAAATCAGTTTAGTGTGGTGCAATGCTTGCTTGCAAAATGGGAGCTGTTTTCATTTTTAAGGTTAAATTTTTTTTCGTAAAATGAAGGCAATTAGTGGGAATTTCTTTTTAATTGATAGATTTATTGTTGTCACATGTACTGAGATACAGTGAAAAGTGGGCAGATCATACAAAGTGCATCAGGGTAGCAAAACAGGTTGCAGAATACAGCCACAGAGAAGATGCAGAGAGAGATTAACATTAACATTTGAGACGTCAATTCAAAAGCCTGAGAACAGCTGGAAGGAAGCTGTTCTTGAATCTGTTCAGACTTGTTTTCAATCTTTTATATCTTCTTCCCGATGGAAGAGGGTAGAAGAGAAAATAAGCGGGGTGGGAGGGGTCTTTGATTATGTTGTTTGCTTTCTTAAGGCAGTGGGAAGTGTAGATGGAGTCAATGGATTAAAGGCTGGTTTTCATGATGGAGTGAGTTCATAGCTCTCTATAGTTTCTTACAGTATTGGGCTGAGCAGTGCTGTACCATGCTGTGATGCATCCAAATGGGATGCTTTCTATGGTGCAGCTATAAAACTTGGTAAGATTCCTGCCAAGCATGCAGAATTTTCTTACCCTCCTGAGGAAATAGAGACACTGTTGTGCTTTCTTGACTTGGGTGGATTTGTTGTGATCATCACTCCACGGAATTTGATGCACTCTGCTTACTGAAGTCAATGATCAGCTCCTTCATTTTGCTGAAGTTAATGGAGAGATTGTAATCTTTACATCATGCCACTAAGCACTTAATCTCCTTCCTATATTCTCATATAAATGGAGTTGGGGTGGAAGTTGACAGCACAGTTATGAATGCATAAGGAGTACATTTTGAGAATAAGTATACAGACTTGCAGGGCACTGGTGTTAAGGATTATGGTGGAAGAGGTGTTGTCACATATTCTTAATGATTGCCGTCAATGGTGTACTGTTACCATTTCTGTATGCTACAGCTTCCCTCAATGGTTCTCACCCACCTGACCTCCCCAGATTAATAAACTTGCATCCCGTCAGCACTTCCTACTCACTCACTCAGGACACCTCACCAGCTTTCCGCCAACTGCACCACCATTAAAAGCTCTGCTAGAATTTTAATCTCACTCAATCACTCCTTTTTTTTCTCTCTTTTCAGAAGCAAACAGTAGGGAAGAGAGAACCAAGACCGGTGCCGGGGTGCTTATATTGTATTCTTCACTCTAATACACTTTGTATAGCATGATCTGCCTCTACTGCATGCAAAACAAAATGTTTCATTTTTCCTTGGTACATACAACAATAATAACTCAAATCAAATTATTCACCTGAACTATAAAAGGACAGAATACTTGGGATCATGGTTGAGGATTGAGATCACTCATGTAGGAATGCCAAAATCTCCAAAACCCAGCAACTAAGTAAGATTCATTACAACATTTTTCCACTACTACGTCTGTGAATTTAGTCTTAATATGCTGCTACCTTTATTTCACAGCTCACTCCCTTCTGACATCCACAGACGCTAGAGGCATCTGCACAGTTTCTGCCCCAAAGAGAGCATCTTCTCCCACCAGTATCTTCTCCTCCATGTCTGAGGAAAAAGTCACAGATCTCACAGACGATACACTGATAAGCCTACCTGCTGCTCAGATGCTGGCTTTTCAGTACTTGGTACTTTGGTACTTTAGATTAAACTTGGTGGTTGTGGGGGTTGGTGTGGGCGTGGAATTCTGATGAGCGTATCACTGAGCCACATCTCTACAGCTGGCTGACAAAGTAATGCCCCAGACCACTGGCACTTAGAGGACTGTCAGAGTACTGGCTACAGCTCAGCCCCAGGCCATAGCAGATTGTTCAGTTCCTGCCAGATATTCATAGACATCTGTTGTCCTTCGATGTGGCTAGTTGTGCTCAGTATCTATGGTAAACCCTCAGAAGGAGTGACGACTTTGATGTCACTCCAGCTTTCCATTTCTCAGAAGATGACAGGGTGGGGGGTGTCATTGAGAGTATTGGAGGAGCCTCTGTGAAGAAACTCTAATGGTGTGTCGCCTCTCCGTTTTCACCTTGCTTGTAGTTCACATGCTGAGGAGGATAAGCCTATATCTGACCATGGTGCCCTCAGCACTGTGACCTGTAGCCACTGGTGGCTCCAGTGTTGCCTGCTGAAACCACAAGGGAAACAGATCACATAGTAAGGCAGAGATAATGGGAACTGCAGATGCTGGAGATTCCAAGATAATAAAATGTGAGGCTGGATGAACACAGCAGGCCCAGCAGCATCTCAGGAGCACAAAAGCTGACGTTTCGGGCCTAGACCCTTCATCAGAGAGGGGGATGGGGGGAGGGAACTGGAATAAATAGGGAGAGAGGGGGAGGCGGACCGAAGATGGAGAGTAAAGAAGATAGGTGGAGAGGGTGTAGGTGGGGAGGTAGGGAGGGGATAGGTCAGTCCAGGGAAGACGGACAGGTCAAGGAGGTGGGATGAGGTTAGTAGGTAGCTGGGGGTGCGGCTTGGGGTGGGAGGAAGGGATGGGTGAGAGGAAGAACCGGTTAGGGAGGCAGAGACAGGTTGGACTGGTTTTGGGATGCAGTGGGTGGGGGGGAAGAGCTGGGCTGGTTGTGTGGTGCAGTGGGGGGAGGGGATGCACTGGGCTGGTTTAGGGATGCAGTAGGGGAAGGGGAGATTTTGAAACTGGTGAAGTCCACATTGATACCATATGGCTGCAGGGTTCCCAGGCGGAATATGAGTTGCTGTTCCTGCAACCTTCGGGTGGCATCATTGTGGCAGTGCAGGAGGCCCATGACGGACATGTCATCAAGAGAATGGGAGGGGGAGTGGAAATGGTTTGCGACTGGGAGGTGCAGTTGTTTGTTGCGAACTGAGCGGAGGTGTTCTGCAAAGCGGTCCCCAAGCCTCCGCTTGGTTTCCCCAATGTAGAGGAAGCCGCACCGGGTACAGTGGATGCAGTATACCACATTGGCAGATGTGCAGGTGAACCTCTGCTTAATGTGGAATGCCACAATGATGCCACCCGAAGGTTGCAGGAACAGCAACTCATATTCCGACTGGGAACCCTGCAGCCATATGGTATCAATGTGGACTTCACCAGTTTCAAAATCTCCCCTTCCCCTACTGCATCCCTAAACCAGCCCAGTGCATCCCCTCCCCCCACTGCACCACACAACCAGCCCAGCTCTTCCCCCCCACCCACTGCATCCCAAAACCAGTCCAACCTGTCTCTGCCTCCCTAACCGGTTCTTCCTCTCACCCATCCCTTCCTCCCACCCCAAGCCGCACCCCCAGCTACCTACTAACCTCATCCCACCTCCTTGACCTGTCCGTCTTCCCTGGACTGACCTATCCCCTCCCTACCTCCCCACCTACACCCTCTCCACCTATCTTCTTTACTCTCCATCTTCGGTCCGCCTCCCCCTCTCTCCCTATTTATTCCAGTTCCCTCCCCCCATCCCCCTCTCTGATGAAGGGTCTAGGCCCGAAACGTCAGCTTTTGTGCTCCTGAGATGCTGCTTGGCCTGCTGTGTTCATCCAGCCTCACATTTTATTATCACATAGTAAGGCAGGCTTCTTCCACCACAGATGCAGGATCCAGGACTTCGTCTAGAAGGACAGAGGATAAACAAATTTTCAGAAGGCACATATGTGATTATTGTGAATAGTTAATAGCATTTTACAGGTGCAAATTTATGTTCACTTTTCATCATAAGCTGTGTCTTTTTCCATTTTGATTGCAAATTTGTGATTCTATTGATGATAGAAGATAACACAAGTCGGCAGGTAATGCTTCAGAAAATGAGTTGTAGGCTCAGCCTATCTAAGTTACACACCCAAAACATTTTTGCCTTCCTGCCTTGCCCTGTCAAATCCCATCTGCCGATTTGCCACCCAACTCTTTGAGAGTGCAAAGTACCCCAACTTGATTAGATCAAGTCAACCGTATGTGACACATCTTTGTAATTATAAGGAAGGAACATCAATATGCACTTGACACAGTTGGACTAAAACAAAAACTCAAGCTTCAGAAACAGCACATCAAATCAACCAGCTGGGGCATTTAAGAAAAAGACATAAATTGATTCACATTTGTGCCTCTTTCTCTGTATTGCATACTTGTACTTCCCATTTCGGTCAAGGTCAAAAACCACATGACACCGGGTAATAGCCCAACAGGTTTAGTTGAAAACACAAGTCCCACACCAGCACCTCCACATGATCCCATCTTGATGACTGAGGTTGCCAATCTCGGAGTGAAGAAGGACATTTCCATTCACTCTCCAGTGGTAAGAGTCACCCTCCATCCCTGATTGGACTATGAACTCAATCCCTAACCCTTCATTGGCTGAAACATTGAAATTGATGGTGGGAGTATCTAAAGTGAGCTGAATGGGATTGAGATATGGATCTAGATCCTGTTTTCAGTTCTTTGCTCCTGATTAAATCATATTAGCTATGGTTTGATCTTCATATGTTGCCAGAGATACTGAATTTTATTTTTCTTTTCTGTGTTTCTATTCATGTTTCCAGTGTCCACAATATTTCACTTATGCATTGATTGAATGTGTTGTCTCTTGTATAAATTGATTTATTGATAATTGGAAAATTACATTCCAACTGAATGGAGCAGCGTCAATAATACTAAACAACAATATCTGCATTTTAGGGACAATTTATGATCTGAAAATTACATCACATGACTTTATTTTATAACATACACTAAGTTTTTATTTACAATGCTGTGGCTGCCTCACCAATTTTCGCCACTGCCCTGTGAACAAGAGTTGCATCAGCTAAACAAGCACATCATAATCTTATCAAATAGAGTCAGCATGGCTTCAAGAAAGGGAAATCATCATCGTAGTATCATAGAATCTCGACAGTGGGGAAACAGGCCCTTCAACCCTATAAGTCTACACTGACCCTCACAGCACCTCATCCAGACCCATCCCCCCTATAACCAAACTAATCTACACATCCCTGAACACTGTGGGCAATTTAGCACAGCCAATCCATCTAGCCTGAACATCTTTGGACAGCGGGAGGAAACTGGAGAACCCGGAAGAAACCCTCGCAGACACAGAGAGAATATGCAAACTCCACACAGACAGTCGCCTGAGGGTGGAATCGAACCTGGGCCCCTGGTGCTGTGAGGCAGCAGTGCTAACCACTGAGCCACTGTGCCGCCCATATTAGTCAAAATCATGCCTGACAAATTTATAAAATTGTCTTGAGGAAGTCTCAACCAGAGTGGATAGAGAGGGACCAGTATATGTGTTGTGATAATGGGAACTGCAGATGCTGGAGAATCCAAGATAATAAAATGTGAGGCTGGATGAACACAGCAGGCCCAGCAGCATCTCAGGAGCACAAAAGCTGACGTTTCGGGCCTAGACCCTTCATCAGAGAGGGGGATGGGGGGAGGGAACTGGAATAAATAGGGAGAGAGGGGGAGGCGGACCGAAGATGGAGAGTAAAGAAGATAGGTGGAGAGGGTGTAGGTGGGGAGGTAGGGAGGGGATAGGTCAGTCCAGGGAAGACGGACAGGTCAAGGAGGTGGGATGAGGTTAGTAGGTAGCTGGGGGTGCGGCTTGGGGTGGGGGGAAGGGATGGGTGAGAGGAAGAACCGGTTAGGGAGGCAGAGACAGGTTGGACTGGTTTTGGGATGCAGTGGGTGGGGGGGAAGAGCTGGGCTGGTTGTGTGGTGCAGTGGGGGGAGGGGATGCACTGGGCTGGTTTAGGGATGCAGTAGGGGAAGGGGAGATTTTGAAACTGGTGAAGTCCACATTGATACCATACGGCTGCAGGGTTCCCAGGCGGAATATGAGTTGCTGTTCCTGCAACCTTCGGGTGGCATCATTGTGGCAGTGCAGGAGGCCCATGACGGACATGTCATCAAGAGAATGGGAGGGGGAGTGGAAATGGTTTGCGACTGGGAGGTGCAGTTGTTTGTTGCGAACTGAGCGGAGGTGTTCTGCAAAGCGGTCCCCAAGCCTCCGCTTGGTTTCCCCAATGTAGAGGAAGCCGCACCGGGTACAGTGGATGCAGTATACCACATTGGCAGATGTGCAGGTGAACCTCTGCTTAATGTGGAATGCCACAATGATGCCACCCGAAGGTTGCAGGAACAGCAACTCATATTCCGCCTGGGAACCCTGCAGCCATATGGTATCAATGTGGACTTCACCAGTTTCAAAATCTCCCCTTCCCCTACTGCATCCCTAAACCAGCCCAGTGCATCCCCTCCCCCCACTGCACCACACAACCAGCCCAGCTCTTCCCCCCCACCCACTGCATCCCAAAACCAGTCCAACCTGTCTCTGCCTCCCTAACCGGTTCTTCCTCTCACCCATCCCTTCCTCCCACCCCAAGCCGCACCCCCAGCTACCTACTAACCTCATCCCACCTCCTTGACCTGTCCGTCTTCCCTGGACTGACCTATCCCCTCCCTACCTCCCCACCTACACCCTCTCCACCTATCTTCTTTACTCTCCATCTTCGGTCCGCCTCCCCCTCTCTCCCTATTTATTCCAGTTCCCTCCCCCCATCCCCCTCTCTGATGAAGGGTCTAGGCCCGAAACGTCAGCTTTTGTGCTCCTGAGATGCTGCTTGGCCTGCTGTGTTCATCCAGCCTCACATTTTATTATCACATAGTAAGGCAGGCTTCTTCCACCACAGATGCAGGATCCAGGACTTCGTCTAGAAGGACAGAGGATAAACAAATTTTCAGAAGGCACATATGTGATTATTGTGAATAGTTAATAGCATTTTACAGGTGCAAATTTATGTTCACTTTTCATCATAAGCTGTGTCTTTTTCCATTTTGATTGCAAATTTGTGATTCTATTGATGATAGAAGATAACACAAGTCGGCAGGTAATGCTTCAGAAAATGAGTTGTAGGCTCAGCCTATCTAAGTTACACACCCAAAACATTTTTGCCTTCCTGCCTTGCCCTGTCAAATCCCATCTGCCGATTTGCCACCCAACTCTTTGAGAGTGCAAAGTACCCCAACTTGATTAGATCAAGTCAACCGTATGTGACACATCTTTGTAATTATAAGGAAGGAACATCAATATGCACTTGACACAGTTGGACTAAAACAAAAACTCAAGCTTCAGAAACAGCACATCAAATCAACCAGCTGGGGCATTTAAGAAAAAGACATAAATTGATTCACATTTGTGCCTCTTTCTCTGTATTGCATACTTGTACTTCCCATTTCGGTCAATGTCAAAAACCACATGACACCGGGTAATAGCCCAACAGGTTTAGTTGAAAACACAAGTCCCACACCAGCACCTCCACATGATCCCATCTTGATGACTGAGGTTGCCAATCTCGGAGTGAAGAAGGACATTTCCATTCACTCTCCAGTGGTAAGAGTCACCCTCCATCCCTGATTGGACTATGAACTCAATCCCTAACCCTTCATTGGCTGAAACATTGAAATTGATGGTGGGAGTATCTAAAGTGAGCTGAATGGGATTGAGATATGGAGCTAGATCCTGTTTTCAGTTCTTTGCTCCTGATTAAATCATATTAGCTATGGTTTGATCTTCATATGTTGCCAGAGATACTGAATTTTATTTTTCTTTTCTGTGTTTCTATTCATGTTTCCAGTGTCCACAATATTTCACTTATGCATTGATTGAATGTGTTGTCTCTTGTATAAATTGATTTATTGATGGAAAATTACATTCCAACTGAATGGAGCAGCGTCAATAATACTAAACAACAATATCTGCATTTTAGGGACAATTTATGATCTGAAAATTACATCACATGACTTTATTTTATAACATACACTAAGTTTTTATTTACAATGCTGTGGCTGCCTCACCAATTTTCGCCACTGCCCTGTGAACAAGAGTTGCATCAGCTAAACAAGCACATCATAATCTTATCAAATAGAGTCAGCATGGCTTCAAGAAAGGGAAATCATCATCGTAGTATCATAGAATCTCGACAGTGGGGAAACAGGCCCTTCAACCCTATAAGTCTACACTGACCCTCACAGCACCTCATCCAGACCCATCCCCCCTATAACCAAACTAATCTACACATCCCTGAACACTGTGGGCAATTTAGCACAGCCAATCCATCTAGCCGGAACATCTTTGGACAGCGGGAGGAAACTGGAGAACCCGGAAGAAACCCTCGCAGACACAGAGAGAATATGCAAACTCCACACAGACAGTCGCCTGAGGGTGGAATCGAACCTGGGCCCCTGGTGCTGTGAGGCAGCAGTGCTAACCACTGAGCCACTGTGCCGCCCATATTAGTCAAAATCATGCCTGACAAATTTATAAAATTGTCTTGAGGAAGTCTCAACCAGAGTGGATAGAGAGGGACCAGTATATGTGTTGTGATAATGGGAACTGCAGATGCTGGAGAATCCAAGATAATAAAATGTGAGGCTGGATGAACACAGCAGGCCCAGCAGCATCTCAGGAGCACAAAAGCTGACGTTTCGGGCCTAGACCCTTCATCAGAGAGGGGGATGGGGTGAGGGTTCTGGAATAAATAGGGAGACAGGGGGAGGCGGACCGAAGATGGAGAGTAAAGAAGATAGGTGGAGAGAGTGTAGGTGGGGAGGTAGGGAGGGGATAGGTCAGTCCAGGGAAGACGGACAGGTCAAGGAGGTGGGATGAGGTGAGTAGGTAGGAAATGGAGGTGAGGCTTGGGGTGGGAGGAAGGGATGGGTGAGAGGAAGAACCGGTTAGGGAGGCAGAGACAGGTTGGACTGGTTTTGGGATGCAGTGGGTGGAGGGGATGAGCTGGGCTGGTTGTGTGGTGCAGTGGGGGGAGGGGATGAACTGGGCTGGTTTTGGGATGCGGTGGGGGAAGGGGAGATTTTGAAACTGGTGAAGTCCACATTGATACCATTAGGCTGCAGGGTTCCCAGTCGGAATATGAGTTGCTGTTCCTGCAACCTTCGGGTGGCATCATTGTGGCACTGCAGGAGGCCCATGATGGACATGTCATCTAAAGAATGGGAGGGGGAGTGGAAATGGTTTGCGACTGGGAGGTGCAGTTGTTTATTACGAACCGAGCGGAGGTGTTCTGCAAAGCGGTCCCCAAGCCAGCGCTTGGTTTCCCCAATGTAGAGAAAGCCACGCCGGATACAATGGATGCAGTATACCACATTGGCAGATGTGCAGGTGAACCTCTGCTTAATATGGAAAGTCATCTTGGAGCCTGGGATAGGGGTGAGGGAGGAGGTGTGTGGGCAAATGTAGCATTTCCTGCAGTTGCAGGGGAAGGTGCTGGGTGTGGTGGAGTTGGAGGGCAGTGTGGAGCGAACAAGGGAGTCACGGAGAGAGTGGTCTCTCCGGAAAGCAGACAGGGGTGGGGATGGAAAAATGTCTTGGGGGTGGGAACAGATTGTAGATGGCGGAAGTGTTGGAGGATGATGCGTTGTATCCGGAGGTTGGTGGGCTGGTGTGTGAGAACGAGGGGGATCCTCTTTGGGCGGTTGTGGTGGGGGCAGGGTGTGAGGGATGTGTTGCGGGAAATGTGGGAGACGCGGTCAAGGGCGTTCTCGAACACTGTGCGGGGAAAGTTGCGGTCCTTGAAGAAATTGGACAGCTGGGATGTGCGGGAGCGGAAGGCCTCATTGTGGGAGCAGATGCAATGGAGGCGGAGGGATTGGGAATAGGGGATGGAATTTTTGCAGGAGGGTGGGTGGGAGGAGGTGTATTCTAGGTAGCTGTGGGAGTCAGTGGTCTTGAAATGGACATCAGTTACAAGCTGGTTGCCTGAGATGGAGACTGAGAGGTCCAGGAAGGTGAGGGGTGTGCTGGAGATGGCCCAGGTGAACTGAAGGTTGGGGTGGAAGGTGTTGGTGAAGTGGATGAACTGTTCGAGCTCCTCTGGGGAGCAAGAGGCGGCGCCGATACTGTCATCAATGTAACGGAGGAAGAGGTGGGGTTTGGGGCCTGTGTAGGTGTGGAAGAGGGACTGTTCCACGTAACCTACAAAGAGGCAGGCATAGCTTGGGCCCATGCGGGTGCCCATGACCACTCCTTTTGTCTGTAGGAAGTGGGAGGAATCGAAAGAGAAGTTGTTGAGGGTGAGGACGAGTTCGGCGAGGCAGATGGGAGTGTCGGTGGAGGGGGACTGGTAGGACCTGCGGGACAGGAAGAAGCGGAGGGCCTTGAGGCCATCTGCATGCGGAATACAGGTGTATAGGGACTGGACGTCCATGGTGAAAATGAGGTGTTGGGGGCCAGGGAATTGGAAGTCCTGGAGGAGGTGGAGGGCGTGGGTAGTGTCACGGACGTAGGTAGGGAGTTCCTGGACCAAAGGGGAGAGAATGGAGTCCAGATAGGTGGAGATGAGTTCGGTGGGGCAGGAACAGGCTGAGACAATGTGTCGACCAGGGTAGGCAGGTTTGTGGATTTTGGGAAAGAGATAGAAACAGGCCGTGCGGGGTTGGGGAACAATGAGGTTGGAGGCTGTGGGTGGGAGGTCCCCTGAGGTGATGAGGTCATGAATGGTGTTGGAGATGATGGTTTGGTGATCGGGTGTGGGGTCATGATCGAGGGGGCGGTAGGAGGTGGTGTCGGAGAGTTGGCGTTTGGCCTCGGCGATGTAGAGGTCAGTGCGCCATACTACCACTGCGCCACCCTCGTCTGTATTTGGCATTCCAAAAGGCATTTGACAAGGTACTTCACAAAATGTTAAGTCTTAAGATAAGAGCCCACAGTATTGTTGGTGGTACATTGGCATAGATAGAGAATTAGCTCATGGGAAGGAAGCAGAGGTTGGGGATAATGGGTCCTTTTTGTGTTTGGTGACTGTGACCAAGGGATTCTACAGGGTTCAGTGCAGGGCCACAACTGCTTACCATATATATTAATGACTTGAAGGGAAGAAAGTGATTGCACTGTCGCCACATTTACAGACAAAACACAAAAATAGTTGGAAAGGCAGGTTGTGAGAAGGCAACAAACAGAGAGATATTGATAGATTAAGAAAATGAACAGGAAGTTAAAATGTGAAGTTTGTTCATTTCAGAAGGGTAAACAAAAGAATAGTATGTTATTTAAATTGACACAAATTGCGGAAAGCTGCAACACAAAGGGACTTGGATGTATTTGTAGATGA
This sequence comes from Stegostoma tigrinum, assembly GCF_030684315.1. NCBI lineage: Eukaryota > Metazoa > Chordata > Chondrichthyes > Orectolobiformes > Stegostomatidae > Stegostoma > Stegostoma tigrinum. The sequence goes on along the minus strand of NC_081368.1, from coordinate 55,855,592 downwards.
CAAGCTAGGACACAAGTGCAGCAAATAATCAGGAAGGCTTTTGAAATGTTCACACTTATTTACAAGGGTGTTGGAATAAAGGAGTAGGAAATCCTTACTGCAACAATAAAGGTGTTGGTGTGACTGCGTCTGGACTACTGTGAGCAGATTTGGTGCCCTTACTTAAGGAAAGATATTTCATTAGAAACAGTTCAAATAAGGTTCACTAGAATGATCCTTGGTCTGGTAGGATTGTTTTATGAGCAAAGCCTAAACAGATTGGGACTCTACTCACTGGAGTTTGGAAGAATGGGAGGTGATCTTATTGCAATATAACAGATACATAAAGGGCTTGATCATAAAATGTGAGGCTAGATGAACACAGCAGGCCCAGCAGCATCTCAGGAGCACAAAAGCTGACGTTTCGGGCCTAGACTATTCATCAGAGAGCTCTCTGATGAAGGGTCTAGGCGCGAAACGTCAGCTTTAGTGCTCCTGAGATGCTGCTGGGCCTCCTGTGTTCATCCAGCCTCACATTTTATTATCTTGGATTCTCCAGCATCTGCAGTTCCCATTATCACTCACACATAAAGGGCTTGATAGAGTAAATGCTGAGAGGATATTTACCCTCATAGGAGATCTAGTACCAAAGGGCATAGTCTAGGAATTAAGGGGTGCCAATTTAAGGCTGAGATGAGAAGGAATTTCTTTTCGCAGAGTGTTGTGATTCTTAAGAACCTCTTGTCACAGAGGCCTATGGTGGCAGAAGCTGTGTGTGTGTTAATGACTGGGATAAATAGATTCTTGATTAGTTGGGGAAACAAGAGTTCCAGGGAAAACTGCAGGAAAGTAGCTATGAGGAATATCAGATCAGCCATGATTCTATTTAATGGCAGAGCAGACTTGAGGGGCCAAATGAAGGTTCCTGTTTCTTAAGGTTGCATATTCTTACATTATACCATAGAGCTCAAACTGGCAAATTATTTAATCTTCTCCTCTATCTCTATTTCTTTCTCTCTTTTTCAGTTTATTTTTCAATCTTTCCATTTCTTTGACCCATATCGTCTTGCTGTTCACAAACTAAAACATTCTCCTTGTCCTTTGGAGAAGAAAACAATTAACTGTCTTGACATTGTAACAAATAAATTCCAATGTTTATTGAAGTGCTTTTTTTCCATTGTGAACTTCTGGGATAAATTGATAACTAAGAACACTGCAGTTTTTTTTTGCTTCCACTAGAGTATTAAAGCTACATTCAACATTGTTAGCTCAGGTTTGCAGAAAAATAATCTGTCATTGATTACAGAAATATTATAACTCAATTAATTAAATGTTGCTCGCATTTCCCTAGCCTTCTTTAAGCAGTGTTCCTTGTGGATTAGAACATAATTAAATCATTAATGAGAAATGAGTTGCATTGAAAGGTGATATGAAAGAGTAAGATGTAGAGGCCTCCGTATGGAAAGAGATTTTGGTGTTTAAGTCCAATCCAGAGGGCCATGGGCTTGAGCTTTAAGGCTATCCATCATTCCAATTCACTTTCCCCACCTGACTGAGCTTTGTCAGTTGTCAGCCTCGGTATTGGATGAATAATCATGTGCAGTGAAGACACTAGCCTGGATTATTCTGTGTTGTTCAACCTATGGCTCCTGGTGACTGACCACCTGGAGAAATTTATAATGAAGTCCAGCTGTGTATCTCATGAGGAGAAAGATGCACAATGTACAGGGCACATTTTGAAAGAAAACCTGTTCAAATTGCAATGACAAAACAGCATATAAATACATGGGCATAGGAGGGTACTGATTACTTGTGGCAACTAATAGCTATTTGGGGTGCATCATACGGCATTTTATTACTGGAACTGGCCGCACTAAACCAATTAGTTCACTCTCCAAGTTGCAAGGTAATTGCGATAGCATAACATTTAAAGGATAAAATTAATTAAATATATGTCAGCATTCCTTTTGCTTGAGAAGAATCAGTTACCTGTTCTCTGGAATTTATGATCGCTTTATCCTTCAAAACATTTCATGCCTAATTCTTGTGCATAAATAATTTCCCATGTTAAGCATTGAAGGAATGTCATATTTTTGGCTTGAATTTTTTGAGTAAGGAATCCTATCTGCAATTTTAACTCTGACACGTTTTAAATTAAATCCAATGGCAGGGGTCTTTTTGCGTTTGTTCTTTGTGTAAACATTTGCACAGGCAATTAATATCATAACAAGTGTTTCATGTTGCCAGCTGTGATAGGTTATAGGATAAAATATTCCCTTTTCTAATTCAAGTGCCTGGTCTGCTAGGGCTTGTGGTGACTTTTCTCATGCAAGCTTCCATTCTGTACCTCTTTATTTATTTGACCGAACTATTGGACACAGTTCTTGGGGAATCCTGAGGCATTGTACAGCAGCAGAGATGGAAATGCTCACTGCAGAATGTGCCAGCTGGCTTTCTATCCTCTGGCACTAAATTTAAAGCCTAGTTGCACGCTATTTGATATGTTGCAACCCAAGGGCTGACTCACACACTGATGTTTGACTGTTATTACTCAACACGTAACCTACTGGAGAGAGAAACATGCTCCTCATTTTATGAATAGGAACCTGAAGGATGGAAAGACAGGCAGCAGCCTTTCTCCAGCCAGCAGCCACAGGAAGACGCAATGAGCCTGAACAAAAAAGTAAAGCCTTGGTCACTGTTGAGTTCCAGGTAAAAAGGAATTTCCAGGCTGTAGCAAGAAGGTCAGTGGCGTTCTGTGCTCTGCAAGGGTAAGTGCCACCATCTTTTCTTTTTTATTACTTCATTCTCATAAGGCAACAGCTCACTCTTACTCTGCCACTGTACATGCTTCTTATCAGGATGCATGGGCCCAGTGATCTCGGCATTGCATACATGATGTCAATTCTACAGCTCTCACCCTCCCAAACTGCTAACCCTTCCTGGCCTCTGCATTTCCTGCTTCTTCGCTGAGTACCCCCCACCACTGCTCCTCCTTGTCCATGACCACAAAATAATCTTGCATCCACTTCCATCATACTCAATCCCTCCCATGGTGTCATTTCAGGAAAAAAAAAATTGCCCACTTCCGGACTGATGTTCGAACAGCGTCTAACCAACCTATCTGTAATCTATAGCACTTTACTTCCAGGTCTGAACATAGCCTGCTCTTCAGGCCACAATGACTGTGGATCCTTGGACTCTAGTAGGACCAAGTGCCTGACTAACCATGGCAAGCCGCATGTACTGGAATAGAATGAGCTCCTTGACTGATTGTGGTGGTCTTCGCTAAATAACTGTAGCCATTCTTCACCAAATGGAGGACTGGTCACTTCCACTTTGCCATCTGGCCTTTGCCTGAAGGACATACAGTTGGTCACAATGTATACTGCTAGCAAACACTTCCTGCAGTTTTGACACCGATGTAAAACAATAACATGATCCACTTAAAATCAGCTAGTTTGTAAGTCAGTGCCGAAATCAGTAAGCATGCTCGCAGAAAACAACGTGAAGTATATAAGTGGTGGCAGTCTAGAGGCAAGCAATAAAGAGAGTCAATACTAGAAAAAACAAGCTAAGAGCCGTATAATGCATCTTGTACAGATACATGAGACAGATGTGTGTCCCTGTAGGCAAAGCAACCTGATAGAAACATGCCAATCACTGGCAGTCCTAAGCTCCAAAATAAAGTGTTGAAAAACTGATGTGGTGCCTGAATTGTTCCAAGACCAGTCATGTCAATGTGGTGAGGCAGCCAGTTTGCTGATGCCAACTTGCATAGATGAGGGGTAGAAATGGAGCATGTAGGCATGCCAAACAGGAGGCTGGAAGAACACAGCAAGCCAGGCAGCATGTGGAGGAAAGGAATGGCCAACATTTCAAGTATAACCCTCCTTCAGGACTAAATGTGGGGGTAGGGGGAGCTGCAGATTTAAGACAGCTACAAGGGAGCTGGGGGATGAGTAGAAAGGTTATTTGAAATTGGAGAACTCAATGTTGAACTGTTTCAACGAACATCTTCGCCTGGCCTGTAACGGCCAACCTAACCTCCCGGTCACCGCCCATTTCAACTCCCCATCCCACTCCCCCCTCCAACATGTCTGTCTTGGCTCCCTCCAGTGTTGCAGCTACTCATGATTTGAAGAAAAACATCTTCTTTTCTGCCTGGACACCCTATAGCCCAGAGGGCTCAACATTGAGTTCTCCAATTTCAAATAGCCTTCTCACCCATCCCTTGGCTCCCCTTCCAGTCCCACGTCCTCCCTTCCATTCCAGCTTCTGACCCTCCCTTCCAGCTACCAACTAGATTCCCTCTCATCGACCAACCAGGCAGTACCTATCACCAGTGTCCACCCATCACCTCCATTCCTCCTCAACCCGTCCCCACCGCTCTTTATCTACAGCTCCCCGCCCCCACATGCAGTCCTGAAGAAGGGTAATACCCCAAAATTTGAGTGCTCCTTTCCTCGAGATGCTGCCTGGCTAGCCGTGTTTTTCCAGCATTCTGTTTGTCTACCTTGCATCCCAGCATCTGCAGTTCTTTTCGTCTCTAAGCATGTAGGGATGTTGTTCTAAAGAGGCAATTACATGATGGCCAGGGCAAGAATTTGGCAAGCTGCAGCCTCTCTGTGATTAACGTATGAGGAACTTGCACTGTTTTGTTTCTTAGAGAAAGAGAGAATTGGAAATGGCATATAAATAAGGCGAGTTGGTATTGTAATGACATGTAAATGGAACGAAGGCGCTCGCAGCTCAGTTGCCTTGTGAGCAAAATCAGGAAATTTTTTCTTGATGTCAAGAATCTAATGTTTTGTTTAGTCTCACCATATTTTACCATTTTTCTTGACATCGCTCACACCACAACAGGGAGGGTAAAATTCTGCCTTGTTAGTGCATTATCTCCTTCTGTGTCTCTCTCTCTTGCTCACCTTCCAAATTTGTTGTCTTTAACTTTTGAACAAAATTTCTAACACAAGTTAATTGCACATCCAAACTGGTGCTCCAGTTAGACTCTAAACCTTGCTCTATTTATTTATATGTGAAAGTGCTATCCTAGATAAAATCAACACAGGACAGTTTCTCCTATTTGACCTCTGAATCACAGCACTATTGAGGGCACAAGAAATCCCAAGCATCTCTAATTTATTCTTCATATTGCCTCGTTGTATTAATTGAGAAAAACTATTTATTCTGAAGAACTGATTTTAATAACATAAACTAAAATATTCAATTTAAGTGTTAAGAATCTGGTATTCATTTTTAAAAGGATTGAGTTACCCGTGGAGTATCATCAAAGTACCAAATGACTACAGATTAAAATGTATTGGATAAAATTTAAACCACAGAAAAACATTGTGTTCCTTATAATGCTGCTGAAAGCGTTTGAAGATAACATTTTGAACACATGCTCTGGGGCTAATTTTACAACATGAACACTTTTTGATTTTCCCTCCTTTCTATTCTAAGGTATCAAAGAGGATTGTTGCAGGTTAGGACTTAGTAATACATAGGTTTTCAGTACATGCTCAGGATTTATAATGTCCATTTTCACTTCTTCAGGCTGGTCCTTTTACACCTGAGAAGGAGAAAAGATATGTAACCTATTTCTCATTTATGGAAACACAATCCAAAATACAAAACATAATTATTCAGCGAAACAACCTCAATTCAGGGATCATAACTGTTTCCTCAACTTGACACTACTCAGACAACTTTTGTGGTTAGTATTTTGTCAGTGTTAATTCTTTGTTACTGCAATGTCTTAGTAACAAAGTATATTGTTGCAAACCTTGATATGTCAGACCATATGTTTGATGCCTGCGCAGTCTTCCAGTTCTGAAGAATTTGTTATGGGCTTTAAGGAGGAGGGGAGGTGTTCAGTGAATTTAAAGTGTGACTTATGAAGGTAGCTATCCACTGAATTGAATACAGGGCTACGAAATGGATAATACGATTTAAGGTCACTAAATAGCCAAATGAAATAGGTGAACTTTGTCAAAGCAATCACATGATGAAATGGATGAGCTGTTCTAGGTAGAACTTACTCTGAATTGATAAATTAATGCAAATGAATATTCCAATTGGCCAAGATGGTAAAGAGATGTGAAGTTGACTCTGAAATACGCTGCTGCTTGAAGTTTGAAGATATCTGCACACAGACTTGTTTCAAGACGTAATTTTGAATTCTTTTCTGCAACCTGCAATGGCTGTAAAATATTACTTTATGTTTTATAATGGGCTAGGTGCCTGTACTTGGAAATCCAATTGAAGGGAGGAACATAACCTCTTCAAGTTGAGAATATCTGGAAGAGACATGGCGGTGAATTAAATACTCCAATAAAAGGGACATATTGCAGATGCTGGGAATCTGAAACAAGCACAGAGAATTTTGGAGAAACTTAACTTTAAGCTTGTTTACCTTCATAGTTTTCTATCTCTCTTCTGGCATTGGATAAAACACTTAAAAAAAAACTATTTCCAACACATTGCAGTGCGAAAGAAGAGTCATACCAGACTCGAAACATTAACTTTGTTTTTTTCTCAGCAGATGCTGCCAGACCTCTGCGTTTGTTTCAGATTCAAGGGGGAATTGAGTGAAGTGAGACTGTGTGGCACGGCTGTTAGTCCTGGCACGGGTGGTTTAAAGGTGGTGATGTGTTGTGGATGAGTGAGGAGGTAGTGTAGAGGCAATGCAGGGTTAGTTAGTGGTGCGTGAGGCTGTGGAGGCGAGGACGAGTCGGGGGATGTGGTACAATTGTGAGAGTGGTACAACACAAGCACCAGTAGGAGGTGGGTAAAATAGCAAAGATACAGTGAGTGTTAGGAATGCAAGGAGAAGTATGGAGCACTTATCCTGCTGAAGCAGACAAGGTCAATGAGCTTCTTATGGCATTGCTGGCCATTACTTTGTGATATGGAGGCACACTGACCCAAATGGGATCTAGAACCAGTTGGCAATATCTGGTGGTATGGCTTCCTCCTTTGGTTGTCCAGAATGACAATGTTTTGCCTTTGCACGTCCCATTCACCAGGACCTCCAGGTCCCTGTTGGAGGATTGTGAGGCCAACTTACCTATTCTTGACATGTTCATTTTCCATCCTTGACCAAGAAGGGCAGCTTGAGAACACTGGTGCTTATCTGAATGCAACAGAGTTATATGGATATGGTGATAATGGGAACTGCAGATGCTGGAGAATCCAAGACAATGGATATTGTGTTGGCACCAGTGATTCTAGTCTTTTGGCACATTTCCAGTGGGGATTGAGCAGTTCTGCTGTTACAAATTTGGCGCATAGTATGATGGGGATGGAGTTAAATATGAAGGAATTCATGAAAAATTTCATAGATTCCTCTCAGAAACTCATCTGACAATTTGAAAAGAAATGTAAGATTCATACCAATGTGATACTTTCCTCATTCGGTTTTACTGCAATACCATACAATGGGGATTTTGAGTGATTCAACTTATTGATCTCTGCTCATTGTTTCAACCCTCAATGCAGTACTTATGATATTCCAATTGAAAACAAAACTAGTTTATGATAAAAAGGTCAGATTCTGTCTTATGGCATACATTCAGAAAGTAATTATTTAGTAAATATAATAAATTCAAGGAACCGTGATTAATCTATCCCAAGCTAATGAAACCAATACATTCATGCACAGACACATTTCTTTAAATTCATATGTAGGCTGACACAATTTATATCATCAATAAGGAAAAACCAATAAAGAGTACATAAAATTTATTTCAACAAAACAAGTGTTATTGTTGATGAAGTATGCCTTTTGTAGAAAGAATCACTTACATGGTCTGGTGAAGTGAATGAGAAAATGAATTTTCTTTTTGTTTCCTGTTGAGTGACTAAAATCACCTCATGGTTGTACACCTCAAAAAGCAGACTGATTCAAAGTGCTTGAAACGTGAAAACAAACCTTTCAAAGCCTTGTGTTACAATGGTTTGGGATGGAGTGTCATGTAGAGCAGTGAAAGATATTTTGAAAAAGCACTTAGTTCAACTTCACAATTAATTCTGTTGTGTTCATAAATTTGGTATGTCCTTTGATTATTGAATCCCAGCATATTCCAATGTCTCTGCCATCTGAGCTACTATTTCATTTGCTTTCCAGTGCTGGTAGGGTTACTTTGAATCTTTAATCAGTGGCACACAGACTTTACAATTTTACAAACCCAATCATCATGTACCTGCTGTAAAGAAGTGAACCATACAGGATGGAGATCAGTGAATAGAATGTTTTAGGAAGCAAAAGGAGCATCTCATCAAATCCTGTGTGCTGGTGCAATAGAACTGTGTTTTCCCAGGAAAGTTCCCTCCACCACAACAACATTTTTTTTTTGTTTGTCTGTGTCTATCTGCACATGTGTGTTTGGGTTTTAAAATAGGCCAGGGTTTCAAACAGTAGAATTAAAAGTTGATATTTCGCAAATTTGTTTTCCCTGCAGTTAGTATTTATTTATAAAGATCAGAGTTCAGGAACATGGTCAGTGTTTTCTATTTATCAGATTCCACCAGACTGCTAGATTTGGGGTCTTGATACTTTGATTAAATCATTAACTTTTATGGTGACCAGGAGTAGTGCAGCTTGAGGTACACCATGCTTTCCCAGGTGGGGCATAGCAATATTACACATCAACAATACTATGAATTTGAACTAATCATTCATCCTGTCAAGGATTTGAATTGGTGTTTATTTGCGGAAAAAAATATACTTTTCTGAATCCTTTCTCCATCATCAATAACAGAGGTGCTCAGCTTCATTTGACAAATAGTTTTCCTCTGAATTAAAATGCAATTCTCAAAATAATGTGGGGCCTGCAGTCATCAACATTGGTGCCTTCACTGAGTATTTAAATAAGAACATATTTGTGACCATTTTAGAAACTTTCAGCGAGCCACATTTATACCTTCCACAATACACGCAAGCCTCACAGCTGTGCAAAATTGAGTTACTAGTACTGGTCAGTTAAAAAAATTTAGACTCAATCTCATCATTGGGCACGTCACAACTGACAATTCTATTGATATAGAAGTGAATTTCAAGAGTTTTAAATGCTCAAAATAAAAACGTAAGCCCACTGATCTGATGTTGGCAGATGATAGGTGATAACATTCACAGATACCTGAAGAAATGCAAGTACCCTATTTATTGCACTGAAAAGAAAAAAAAAGTGTTGCAGTTAAATTGATAGGAAATGCTATGGTTACTGCAGGCAGATCTTTAATTGAAGTAATTCAGAAAGTGTTGTTTACTGTCAAGGGAGTTCTTTTGATCTGTGAAATGCACCATGGCTGAAAGTTTGAGACTAGTGAACACCATGCAGAGCTCTCAAAAATAGCAGGTGGGGCCTGGATCTGGAAACAGGCCCATTTCTGAAAAAGGGTCCCAACCCAAATCTTCAACTTTACCTCCCCCGCCGATGCTGCCTGGCCTGCCATGTTCCTCCTGGTCCATATTGTGTTGTCTCAACATTTCCAGGAATCCCACCTTTGACCAGTGAAGTGGGGGGAAGGAGACATGATGTGATTCAAATGAGTGAAACCAGAACTCAACTGGGCCATTTGTAGTCAGTGTTGAGTTCAAACAGATGCGATTTTGGCTGTTTCAAAACAATTAATCCACAGTGTAATATGTTACAATGGTAAACAATAAGCTATCATTTGAGCATTAAAGTGTAAAGGAGGAACAGTAGGTAATCAATGTTATGTCTCTTGGGCAGTATGTCAGTTTTCCTTTCAGCGACCTAACATGCTCATGTTATTCAGAGATAGTAAGAACTGCCGATGCTGGAGTCAGAGATAACACATTGTGGAGCTGGAGGAACATAGCAGGCCAGGCAGCATCAGTGGAGCAGGAAAGTTGAAGTTTAAAGTCAGGACCCTTCTTCAGAAGTCCTTTCTGAAGAAGGGTCCTGACCCAAAACATCAAGTTTCCGGCTCCTCCGATGCTGCCTGGCCTGCTGTGTTGTTTCAGCTCCACACCATGATCATATTATTGTTACTCTACCACAGCGTGTTACCTGAGGCCATAAAGATCTCAGACTCTATTTTGGCATTAGCCCTTGAAGCAGAATTCACTGATGGAAGCATGCTACTCCTCATTATTCATTACTGCCCTACAGTGGACATTGCAGTCATTAAAATCTTGAAAAGGAAGTTGAGGCCCACTAAGGTAAGAAATATATTGATATGGGGCCAAGAGGAGCAAGAGTGTTCCTGGACAAGGTTACCTCAGTTCTACGTAAGAAAGGGCCTGTTGAAAGCAAGCAATCAGCAAACTTCACACTGTCAGGTAGGAGAGATCACAGTTGGAGAGAGACCCAACCTGAGAGAGTAAGTATTTCAGGGATTTTTGAGCAGCATTGGAATTCAGTAAAGAGGGGAAGAGGAGCTTTTTGTTTAATTCTTTTGTTCATTGTTTATAAGATCTTCTTAATAGGATAACTGGAAGTCCAGGATTGGGGCTTCAGCACAAAGCAACCAACAACATCACAGGAATACTGTAGGTTCAGTCATTGATAAAAGCCACTAATTTCACAATCTATTATTGGCTCCTTTCAAATTTAAGTTAAATACAAGAAATATTTATAGATTAAACACTTAAAAATCACGGAATTTTAAACAAAAGTAAGTGAAGGACTAAGTAAATGGAATAGTGATGCAGCCCCAGCTGATGTACTGTACTTTGCATGATGTGGAAGCTGGTGTACCCCACTGTGGTCATTGTGGACAGATCTATAGAAAATGTTGGTTGTGTGAAGAATGTTGGGTCAAAGTTGTTGCGCTGTAATCTGAACTTTAAACATTGTGACTCATTAGGGAGGAGGAGAATTTCCTGGATGCTGTGTTTCAGGAGGAATTCACACCACTTAGATGAACCACCTCAAATTCGGTCACTGGTCAGTGACAGGGAAGTGTGACTATGGGCTAGCACTCTGGTAAAGGGAGACATTCATGAGTTGAGAAGACAAGTGTAGTTGTAATCTAGGTTAGTCTAGCCAGGGGAATAGAGACTGTTCTCTGTGGCCAGGATTGAGAGTCCTAAGGAGGGTGTTGCCAACTTGATGTTGGGGTTCAGAATTTCTCATCTGGGCTGCAGAGAAACTTGAAGCAGAAAGGAGAAGATCCAACTGTTGTGGAACACATAGGTTCCAATGATATAGGCAGAAAGAAGAAGGAGGTTCTGCCGAGGGAATGTAAGCAGTTCGGCCCTAAATTAGAAAAATGAATGCTGAAGGTAATAACCTCCAGACTACTACATGAGCTATGAAGTAATTGGCACAGAGTCAATAAGGTTAAAAAGCTAAATGCATGACTGAAAGATTGGTGTGGGAGAAATTCAAGTGAAAAATTGGTGAAGATATGTCTGGCATACTTGCCTTCTTTGCAAGTTGTAAAAGTTGGCAAGTCATGTTCCAGCTGTATAAAACTTCACGTAGGCCACATTACAGAATGCCAAATACTAGGGGACAACGATTTAAGGTCAAAGGGGGTGAGTTTAAACACAATGTGTGAGGCAGGCTTTTTTACACAGACAGTAGTACATGTCTGGAACACACAACCAAGGAGGGGATAGAAGCAGATACAATTGCCATATTCAAGAGACATTTAGACAGACACATGAACAGGCAGATAAATAGGGATATGGACTGTTTAGAATGCCATCATGGTTAGCAGAGACATGGTGGCTCGAAGGGCCTATTCCTGCGGTGCACTGTTGAAAGTAACATCACTAAATTTGCAGATGACACAAAAATAGTTGCAAGGGTAGGTTTCTAGAGGGATATAAACAGTTTACAGAGATATATTGCTAGGTTAAATAAGTGAACAAAAATTTGGCAAATGGAATACAATGTAGGAAAATGTGAAGTTGCTGATTTTGGAAGGGAGAACAGAAGAACAGAGTATTATTTAAATGGAGATAAACTGCAGACAGCTACAACACAAAGGAATTGGGACTTGGAATTTGCACAAAGGTCAACATGAAACACAAAGCTGGAACACAGGTGTAGCAGGTACTCAGGAAGGCTGATGAAATGTTTGCCCTTATTTTAAGGGGGTTGGAGTATAAGAGTAGAGAAGTCTTAGTGAAACTGTACAAGGTGCTGCTAAGACCACGTCTGGAGTGTCATGAGAAACTTATTTAAGGAAAGATATCATGTCATTGGAGGGACTTCAGGGAAGGCTCACTAGAATGATCCCGGGTATGGCGATATTGTCTTATGGGAAAAGGCTAAACAGGTTAGGACTCTACTCACTGGAGCTTAGAAGAATAAGAGGTGATCTCATTGAAACATATCAGATTTTAAACGGGCTTGAAAGGTAATTCTGAGACTATGTTTCCACTCATGGGAGAGCCTAGGACTAGATGGCAGAGTCTTAAAGGACACCAACCTAAGGCTGAGTTGAGCAGAAATTTCTTCTCTCAGAGATCTGAAGATCTTCCGAATTCCTTGCCACAGAAAGCTGTGGGGCACAGACCTTATGAATATTTAAGACTGATAGATCTTATGATCTTATGGAGGAAAAGAAGAGAGCGGCCTGACACACCTCCTTTCAGAGAATCCGCAGACTAACTGCCTTAGGATTAAACTTTCCTCTGTTGCTCATAATGGAATGAGCTACACTGACTTTGTATCTAAGATGTGAAAATATTTTGTAAAATACACAACAAAGATGAATTTTAGTTTTTGTACAATGGGGAGGTGATGAAGATCAGCAAGCATGGGTTGACAGAGAATGTGATTTAATACAAGATGTCAGAAGTGGGGTTTAGAACAACTTAAAGCCTATGGAGAGAGAAGAGTGAAAATAATGAAGTCTGGAAGTGACAAATACGTGCCATGTGTGTGCAATGGTAGTTGACTAAGGTATAAAAGAAGGGAGCAGAAGTAAATTCCTTCCATTCTATGAGGGCCCTTGAATGTTTTGTTCCTCTAACTCCACTCCTATGTTCATCTCACTTCCCATTGCCGTATATTTAGCTACACAGCCCTCAATGGGCCATTGTTTTGAACCACCTCCCTAAATTCTTTGAACTTTAAAAACATTCTCACAAGCTATCTATTCAACCATATAGGTTGCAAACTATTTCTGTGGACTTCAGGCTAGCATTCTTGCTCCACTTGATGTCATTTAAAACAAAATGTCCCATCTTTGAGAGTCTTATCTTCCAGTTTGAGATTCTGCTGTGAGGCGAATCAATGGTACATGCAAATGCTGAAAATGACATGAAGAATTCTCTCTTTGCCATTAGATCCAAATGAGCAGGAATTCACCAGGTTCCCAGTTAATGTGCTCCCTGATGTGCTGAATGTTGCCAAAAATTTCTGTTTTGTTTTTGTTTTTCCCTTTTACACAGAAGTCTGGTTAGCCATTCTAACATTTCCCTTCCTTGTTTGGTTTCCAATTTCTTCTAACTGTGCCTGAAGTACCTTGTGATATTTCTTTACATTAAAAGATTGACATATTCATCCAAGTTGTTGCTATTTTTTCAAGAGGAAGCATTTCAACAGAAACTGTCAAGAATTTGAGCATCCAGAACAATGGTCTGCTTCTATTAAATTTTGGCCATTGTATGCAGTTTTCAAAATTACTTCTAGGAAAGATGTTCTCCAAAATTGAACTCAAATCTAGGAAATTGTTGTCAATGCTAGTATTTACTTTTCGATTTTGTTGGTATATTCACAACATATTACATGTTCTTCGCGATGTAATATTTTCATCATTATGAAGAAGGAAATCTTGCTGTCTCTATATTATGCAAAACCACTGCAATGGGTTAAACATCAAAAATGAACTGAAAATGTTAACATTACATTGTGGTTTGGTCAGCATTTGCAAGGTGGAAAGACAGGTGAATTGTACTTAGAGTAGAGTTTCCAACTTGGATGCAAATAACCCATTGTGTCAAAAATGTATTCAAGTTGTGCTGGTTAATTTACAGTGCAACACACACATTAGGTTTTCCATCTAGTGTATGTGATGCTAAAATCCATGTGTCCTTTGAGTATGAAAACCTTGTTTATAAAACAAAAAAGACAAATGAAATGAAATAAAGAAGTTACAATGCAGTAAATCAACACCGTGTGAAAACTTAGAATATGATGCAAATACAAACCTGTAGTTTCCACTCCGTTGTCATTATTTATTTCAACACAATTTGCATTGTCAGCAAAAGCAACTCAAAACATCACAGAATCTTTTAAGTAAGTTAAGCGAACACAAATTGAGTTTCCACAGACATTAAAAATCATTGTGCTCGAAGCTCATTCTACTTACAAAACTGCTTCTGCTCCAGATCAATTGAATCAACGTTGCAAATTTTTGTTAATTCCAATCTTTTCAAGGCTGTCAAGAAGGCTCTTAAAATTAAGTTTCAGTTGCACGGACACTAATATGCCGCGTTTAAAGAGTTGAATTTTCTTTTAATTTACTGGGAAACTGACAGCTGCACATCAAATAATCAGAAAACTATGCTGTATAATTTCTTTTTAGAAGTCATTTTCAGTTACATAAAATTAGCTTTCTCAGAAACGTTGGAGTTGAGATTAAATGAAAACATGATAAACTCTGAAAGGTCTAGGCCAGAAACGTCAGCCTTCCTGATCATATGATGCTGCTTGGTCTGCTGTGTTCAACCAGGTCTATACCTTATTATCTCATAAACTGATTGTCAATTCTTTGATAATTCATCACAGTTTAATTACTGTTAAACGTATAATGGGAAAAAAAGATTTTGTTAATGCATTGTAAAATACTGCATAACTTTGTTATATCATTGCAGATTTTGCTTTCTTAAATGGATTTGAGTGGATACTTGAGGAAGAATAAACATTCCTGAAAATGAACACAATATTAATCTCAATCTACACCAAGATTCTTAATTTAGCCCAAAGCAGATGCTTCAACTCCCTGGTTTAAATCTAACAATGGCTGCGAACTGAAAACAGACTTAATGATCCGAAGAGCGTCAAAATCATGGTAAACAGTCACCTGTAAAACATTAAAACATGTCTAATCTAATGCACCCAAGAGTAAGTTCAGAAGCAGCCATAATCTGTTCCATAATAAATTGAGGCGACTGGAGAGGTTGGTGTCATACAAGAGCATGAATTATGCTTATTTCTGAAAAGTATGGATACATTTTGACTTTTTCTAAGTGATTGGTGTTTTGAATGTGTAAGAGTCGGGATGCTAGTCTCCATATGCGGTAAAATAACTGTGTTATTGACTGTCGCACATTACTATCAATAGAAAGATTTCCATGCGGTTAAAAAGAAATTATACCTTCCAACCTTTGAGCCTGGTTCAATTAGACAGGTAGATAGATAGCCCTTCTATCCAACTTTACTTCATTACCTTTGGTACTATCCGCTAAGAGAAAACAATCTATCTCAGTGTTGAAAGATCCGATAGTCTACAGGTTTGTTTTTGTTTAAGAGAGTGCTAAAAGTCTATCACACATCTTGTGAAAAAAGTTCTTTATTTTGGTCTGAACAGCCCAGCTTTAATTTTAACATTTTGTGTCCTTGTTCTTCATTATCTCCCACCATCCCCACATCACAGGAAGTAACTTCGAGATATGTGTTCAATCAAATCCTTCAAACATAATCCCACCATGGCAGAATTTGAATTCAATAAAAATTTAGAATTAGGAAACCATTGTCAATTGTCAGGAGAAACATATATGCTTCATTGATGTTCATTAGGGAAGGAAACTGCAGTCTACAAGTGATTGTATTTCTACAGCAATGTAGTTGACTCACAACCGCTCTGGACAATTAAGGATTGGCAATAAATTTGCCCTAGGCAGCAAAGCTCACATCTTGTGAACAAATTATATTTTAAAAATTACTAGTGACTGTTTTCCAACAAAAAAAAAGTGAGTTTGAAATTTTCTGAATGAAAGTTAAATCTGGAAGATTTTCAAGAGTCTAATCAAAAAGTGAGGTGCTATTCCATTGACCTTCACGAGAACAGTGTAGCAGAGCAAGAACAGAGAGGTCAGAGTGGGAGTAAAGAGGGGAGTTTTAATAACACACAACTAGAAGCTCAGGGTCACACTTGTAAACTGATTGGAGGTACTACAACAAAGTAATCATCCAATCTGTATCTCCCTGAAGTCACTTATCATTTTAACAATATGATGCATGAAATGATTAGGGTCTAGTTAGCAGAAGGTAGAAATAAAATTTGCATTTGTATTGCATTACGTCTTGAGACGGACTTAACCATTGTTAAAGTATTAATGATTGCATCACAGATTGAAACTGCCATGGGTAATGTTAATTTCATTACTGAGAATGTATGCTTCAAATTTATGGTATTTGTTCCAAATGCAGGTAATTTTTCTTATCAGCAAACAACAATAAAACAATGATAAATTTAACTTCACTTCTAAACAGAAGGTGACAACTTATGTGTGTATCCATAACAAGCCATCTGGTAAATAACTCATCATTTGCCACTAAGAATGTTAAATGTTAATTAAATGCGTCGACAGAACACATTTCTAAACATTGCATTCATTCTTACACTTACTCAATGATGCAACTCCACTTGAAGTTAAGATGCAAGTCTTTATAATTAAAACAGCAATTTAAAGAAAAAAAATCAGAGATGACAGGCTTGTATGAATGGGTAGCACAGACGGAGCATGATGAACACAGCAGGCCAAGCAGCATCTCAGGAGCACAAAAGCTGACGTTTCGGGCCTCGACCCTTCATCAGAGAGGGGGATGGGCAGAGGGTTCCGGAATAAATGGGGAGACAATGTGTAAATGGTCTTTAATTGACATTGGATGCCCAGGCCTCTCAACAGTACCTCGCTAGGTTCCACACTTTCTGAGGTACGTAGCCAGAGGTCATCTTGAGGTTAACAGTCTGGTGGTTTCTGGTCTTTTTTTTCAGAGGTGTTGTGAATTGGGAACGCAAGCTGAACAATGTTCTCCCATGTCTGCTGATGGGTTTTGTTTATTCTTTTGCAGACTCAGCACAGATCTATGAAATTTTATTTTTTTTAATATGTCCAGAGCTCTGTTGAAAATTCAGGGCTCATGCACATATGTTTTAATACTGGGGGGGCATGAGGGGTGGTGTGTGGGGTGAGATCAAATACACAGAGGCATACTTGATCATCAGAGATGGAGACACTTAAATTTCACTATGCTATGATGATAGTATAACGTACCTCTGATCCACAAGAGTCAGTCTCCAACAAGACAGAATCTAACTACCTGGACATATCTTTCTACAGTTTTTTTCATGATTAAACTCTCGACCTTCAACATTCTGGACATCACTATTAAACAGAAATTTAACTGGGCCAATTGCAAAAAGACTGTAAATACAAGAGCAGGCCATAGGTTGGAAATTCCACAACAGGTCATCCCTACCTTCCAGAATCTGACCAACCGCATCCAGACACAAGTCAGGACTATGATGGGAAATGTGTCACTTGCCTGGATGAGTGCAGCCTCTACCAACATGTGAAAAGTTCAATGTCACCCAAGAAAATAAAATAGCCCAAATGATTGTTACAGGCATTCCCTCAACTGCTGAAACTACAGTGCATGCCATCTACAAGATGCATGCAGTAACTCACAAAAACTTTTCTAGCAACACCTTCCACACCTTTAACATCCACCATCTAGAAGTGTGTCATTGAATTGTTGCAATTATGTTATGTTTCAACATTTTTACATTGCAATTATTAATTCATATCCCACTTTTCTCTTCCTACCTTCAAGGTCACTCTGCAAAAGAAAACATCTCATTGGTCTTTCTGAGAATGATTTCCCAAAGGAGAACAACTGTTCAAAGGGCGGACTGTTTCATGCTTACTAGGGACTGGCACAGATATTCACACTTCAGTAGGTCCTTTTAGGCCATCTGAAAGTTTTCATTTGGCGAATTTCACAGTGGGGAGTGATGGCAGAGCTCACATCTGGCTGTGTGTTGCATCCAAACTCGACTCTGCATGGTGCAAAAACCATTCCTGGAGAAACTAAGGAGAGGTATAATTGTCGAGAAACAGCAGAAAATTTGTGAGGTCTCTGAATGGATACAAGGGCAAGAAAATTTGGAAGGCTTGTGAACTGATGTCAGAGGCCACTGTCCCCCACAGAAAGGGTAATACTTCCAGTGAAGTTTAATTATTGTACATTAATCTGCCTCTGCAGGTCACAAACATGGTCATAAAGTGTATGGATAACAATTCTGACACCTCAAACACAATGATTGCTGAGGTTTTATTTGATGCCACTGGTCTCTCCAAACTTCTTCCCAGTATAATAGTAAGTGTGATGAGGAGTAGTAATGGTGAAAGGGTCATTCAAGGGGAAATTACACTCAAAGCATTCCACTCTCAGTCATTCATTCTCATTAGCATGCCACATGCCGTCTCATTTCCCAATGATTGAGTGTGCCTTAAACAGGTAAAGGTGGAACAGTCTTTGACAGGTCCCTCATGTGTTCCCATACGCCGCCAAGATTATCTTAGTAAGTCAGAGTAAGATGATTCTGGATTGGAGCGAAAGTAACAGGATAGTTGTTATGGGGGGCTTTAGCTTTCCAAATATTGACTGGAAATGCTATAGTTCAAGTACTTTAGATGGGTCAGTTTTGTCCAATGTGTGCAGGAGGGCTTCCTGACACAGTATGTAGACAGGCCAACAAGAGGCGCGGCCACATTGGATTTGCTACTGGGTAATGAACCAGACCAGGTGTTAGATTTGGAGGTAGGTGAGCACTTTGGTGATAGTGACCACAATTCGATTACATTTACTTTAGCTATGGAAAGGGATAGGTATATACTGCAGAGCAAGAGTGATAGCTGGGGAAAGGCAATTATGAGGTGAATAGGGGAGATTTAGGATGCACAGCATGGGGAAGGAAACTGCAGGGGCTGGAGAGAATTGAAATGTGGAGCTTGTTCAAGGAACAGCTACTTCATGTCCTTGATAAGTATGTACCTGTCAGGCAGGAGGAAGTGGTTGAGCGAGGGAACCGTGGTTTACGAAAGAAGATGCATCTCTTGACAAGAGAAAGAAGGATGTGCATGTAAAGATGAAGTGTGAAGGCTCAGTTAGGATGCTTGGGAGTTACAAGTTAGCCAGGAAGGGCCTAAAGAGAAAGCTAAGAAGAGTCAGGAGGAGACATGAGAAGTCTTTGGCAGGTAGGATCAAGGAAAACCCTAAACCTTGACATAGATATGTCAGGAATAAAAGAATGACGAGAGTAAGATTAGGGCCAGTCAAGGGCAGTAGCGGGAAGTTGTGCGTGGAGTCCGAAGAGGTAGGAGAGGCGCTAAATGAATACGTTTCATCAGTATTCAAACAGGAAAAAGACAATGTTGTCGAGGAGAAGACTGAGATACAGGCTATTAAACTAGACGGGATTGAGGTTCGTAAGGAGGCATTAGCAATCCTAGAAAATGAATATAGATAAGACCCCAGGCTGGATGGGATTTATCCAGGATTCACTGGAAAGCTAGGGAGGAGATTGCAGAGCCTTTGGCTTTGATCTTTATGTTGTCTTTGCCTACAAGAATAGTGACAGAGGACTGGAGGATAGCAAATGTTGTCCTCTTGTTCAAGAAGGGGAGTAGAGACAACCCTGGTAATTTTTGACCAGTGAACCTTACTTCAGTTGTGGGTAAAGTTTTGGAAAGGATTACAAGAGATAGGATTTATAATCATCTAGAAATGAATAATTTGATTAAGGATAGTTAATGCGGTTTTGCGAAGGGTAGGTCATGCCTCACAAACCTTATTGAGTTCTTTGAGAAAGTGACCAAACAGGTGGGTGAGGGGAAAGTGGTTGATGTGGTGTATATGGATTTCAGTAAGGTATTTGATAAGGTTCCCCACGTAGGCTATTGCAGAAAATACAGACGCAGGGGATTGAGGGTGATTTAGCGATTTGGATCAAAAATTGGCCAGCTGTAAGAAGGCACAGGGTGGTGATTGATGAGAAATATTCATCCTGGAGTTCAGTTACTAGTGGTGTACCACAAGGATCAGTTTTGGGGCCACTGCTGTTTGTCATTTTTATAAATGACCTGGATGAGGGTGTAGAAGGGTGGGTTAGTAAATTTGTGGATGACACTAAAGTCGGTGGAGTTGTGGATAGTGTGGAAGGATGTTGCAGGTTACAGATGGACATAGATAAGCTGCAGAGCTTGGCTGAAATGTGGCAAATGCAGAAAAGTGTGAGGTGATTCACTTTGGAAGGAGTAACAGGAATGCAGAGTACTGGGTTAATGGTAAGATTTTTGGTAGTGTGAATGAGCAGAGAGAGCTCAGTGTCCATGTGCATAGATCCCTGAAAGTTGCCATCCAGGTTGATAGAGTGTCAAGAAGGCATACAGTGTGTTAGGTTTTATTGGTAGAGGGATTGAATTTTGGAGCCATGAGGTCATGTTACAGCTGCACAAAACTCTGGAGTGGCCACACTTGGAGTATTGTGTATAGTTATGGTCACCACATTATAGAAAGGATGTGGAAGCATTAGAGAGGGTACAGAGGAAATTTACCAGGATGTTGACTGGTGTGGAGGGATGGTCTTATGAGGAAAGGCTGAGGTACGTGAGGTTGTTATCGTTAGAGAGAAGAAGGCTAAGAGGGGACTTATCAGAGACATACAAGATGATCAGATGATTAGATAGGGTGGACAGTGAGAGCTTTTTTTCCTCGGATGGTGATAGCCAGCATGAGGGAGCATAGTTTTAAATTGAGGGGTGATAGATATCGGTCTGCCTGCAACAGTAGTTGACTTGCCAACTTTAAGGGCATTTAAATGGTCTTTGGATAAACATATGGATGATAATGGAATAGTGTAGGCGAGATGGATTTCAGATTGGTTTCACAGTTCGTTGCAACATCAAGGGCCGAAGGGCCTGTACTGCACTGTAATGTTCTATGCTCTGTGTTCTCTGCTTCTACTCCCACTGAAAGCATTGAGGTTACTCCATATCAAAGTTCAAACTGAAAAGAAAAGTTTTGTTTACCACCAACGATATGCAAAGTAGAGAGTATGTTTTTATTTCAAAAATGTTCTCTCTTATCATTGAAAACTGTTAATTTGCTACAATTTAATGCACTGCTTATCGCGGTGCAATTGGTAACCTTTCAGTTGGTTCAATACAGATTAGACCATGGGCAGAAAGGAAAAGCAAAGTGTAGAAACGACATCTTTCCAAATGATTCCATAGTCAGTGGGCCAAACAGATATTTCTGTCATTGTCAACATTAGTCCACATAATCACATAATTGGAGATCTCTTACATTGCAGAACAAAGCCAATCAGCTCGTTGTGCCCTAACTATTTTTGTTATCTAATGCCAATCCTTTCCCTCATATCCCTGTATACTACTACTAACCAAAACAAAATTCTAATGTCATCGTCTATGACTCAATTGGACTTGCCGCCATACAATTCCAGGCAGTGCATTTCATATCCTGACAATCTGCTGTGCGAAAATGTTTTATTTATCTCACTCCACCTTTGCTTCGTTTTCACAACATTTTACATTTATGCTGTTTTATTCCTGTTTCCTTCACAAGCACAAACAGTTTCACTCTACCTACTCTGTCTAGCCCCTTCATGGTTTTGAAATCTCCTCTTAGCCATCTTCTCTCCAGGAACACTGATCCCAATTTACTTCAATCTATCCTCATAGGTGACGTTTCTCATATCTGGAACCAGTCTAGCAAACACTCTTCACGCTCTGCAATGTATTTGCATCTTTCCTGTAACATGGAGCCACGACTGTACACAATACTCCATCTGAGACCCAAGAAGTGTCTTACACAAGTTCAACATCACAACCTTGCTCTTGTACTCTGTGACCCACTTATAAAACTGAGACATTGTATTATTTACTTATTGTCCTCTTCACCTGTACTGTTACCTTCAATGAAAAATGTACATATGCACTTTGGTTCCTCCACACTTGCACTCCCCTCTGGAATTATAGCTCTTATTGCAGAATTGTGTTTTAGTGTTCTTCCTATTAAATTGCATCAACTCAACACTCCACCAGGAAACTCATCTGCCACTTATCCAGCCATTCCACCTGCTTGTCCTTGTAGAATTCCATACAGTCCTCCTCATAGTTTACAATTATTCTAAGCTTAATGCGTCACTTGCAAACTTGGAAAACATTTCTGTTTTCTATCGCTCAGCTAATTTTGCATCCACATTGGCACTGCCCCTTTTATGCCATGACATACAACTTGCCTCACAAGTCTATTGTGAGACACTGTATCAAATGTCTTCTGGAAATCCATGTGCAGCGCATCATAAGCATTGCCTTCTTTGACCGTTTTAATTACCTCTTCAAAAACTCCAACAAGTTGGTTTGAACTTCCAGTGGGCTGATCCTCTGTTTCCCTCTGTGAAGGTATCCAACCATGAGATTGAGGGAGACTTTGGCTAGAGTGTGGGGTTTAACTTATTGTCGGTATCTCCACCAGCTTGGAAATCTGTTCATCAGCTGCTGAATGTGCTTGTGTGCACTCAACTGTGTGATCATGAACATGTTCTCTTCAATAGTTTGAAAATAACTTTGAAGCATACTGGTTGAGGGTGCTTCTGCCTTCCAGGGTCACTGTTATTGACAACCATCAGGTCATAGAGTCATAGAGATGCATAGCATGGAAACCAACCCTTTGGCCTAACTCGTCCATGCCAACCAGGATCCCAAATTAATCTAGTCCCATTTGCCAGCATTTGGCCCATATCTCTCTAAACTTAAACTATTCATATACCCTTCAAGGTGCCTCTTAAATTTTGTAACAGTACCAGCCTCCACTCCTTCCTTAGGCAGCTCATTCCATACATCCACTACTTTCTGCGTGAAAATATTGCCCCTCAAGTCCGTTTTAAATCTTTCCCATCTCATCTTAAACCTATGCTCTTGAGTTTTGGACTTGCTTGAACCTGGGGAGAAGACCTTGGGTATTCACCCTATCCATGCTCCTCATGATTTTCTAAACCTCAATAAGGTCACTGCTCATCTTCCGACACTACAAGGAAGATAGCCCCTGCCCATTCAGCCTCTCCCTGCAGCTCAAACTCTCCAAGCATGGCAATACTTTTGTAAATCTTTTCTGCACCTTCTCAAGTTTCACAACATCTTTCCTATAGCTGTCCTTCAGGAAGCAGGTCTTCTAAAAGAATATACAGGTCTGACGTGAGAATCTCAGCCTCCGGAAGCACTCCTCAGCCATATTCTGATTTCTCTCACAACCTGGAACTATGAGGATAGAGCTTGACACAATTAGTTGTTTAAGGTGGAATGAAGAGTTGTATACATGTTTCATCCCTCAGTTTTAGGCACAAGATGTAACAGGCCACCACTTTATTTCTTTTCTTGACTTTCAGGTTTGTACGATTGTGCAACTTTAGATTCAGTTAGAAAGGTAGACTTGCTTTGTTACAGCATCTGTCATGAACTCGGGAGCACCAAAAGTGCAATACAGCCAATAAAGTGTAGCCTGAGAATTCTTATCACTGTTACAACACATGAAACATGACAGCCAAGGCAGGAAAGCAAAGTTAAGTGTATCCATGATTTTACTGAATGGCAGGACAGGAATGTTGGACCAGATGGCTTCCTCATTTAGTCTACGGTCTTACATTTCTGTTTTCTTGGATTCCTCAATTGATCACATGCTCCTCAGATCCCCATTCATATTGAACTGCAGTTGTCAACATAAACATAGCAACGTTCCAAAATAAGCAAAAAAAAAGTTAATTCAAATTTAAAACCGAAAAGAAATTGTTAAAATGCCAACAAGGAGCCAAAGATTTAGTTGTCTATTCATATTATTCGGTACCCCCACCGAGTATGTTACAGGGAAGTGTCAAGCTGCTGCTGAACAATTGTTAACAATACCCGTTGATCATCCAGAGTAGGAATACAACAATTTCACCAAAATTGTCGAAGAATTTGCATCCTTAATCAACAATTATTTGCCAACATTACTAAGACTGTCGCACCAAATCAAATCTGCTGGAAACATTCAAATGTTCGAGCCCCAGGGGAGCACAAAGGGAAAAAGGTCAAAGAGAGGAGGTATTGATCACTCTGAGAGTATCAGTGTGAACTTGGAGCAAGTTGATCTTCCAGAAAGAAAACGACAACTTCTTACTTGGGTGAGGAGATTAGTTAAGCCACCATACAAGTCATCACAGTAAAACAAAGACTTTCAGGGTTGACAAAAGAAGATATAGTACAGATAGACTTGCTGTGAGATGTTGAGTAAAGGGTTAACTCTTGATGATATATGCTCAGCTGGAATATTTACAATTGACATAATGTTAACAATGAATTACTTTAATAAGTCCTCAGCTCTGGCCGCGTCTCTTTCTTCGAATAGCACAACCTAACCATTCTCTAAGATACAACACAAATGCAAACATAAACTCCCTCAATGTCACGTTGAATTACAAGCTTCAATGACATTTCAAAGCCTCTGAAGTTAGACTTGAAGGCGTGGGACCAGAACTTAAAGTCATCGGAGTTGAATACTGAGTGAGCGGCACGAGGACTAGATGACATAACATTACCGTTTTCCCAAGCTTACCACTTAACATACATTCCTACCCAAAATATACTGAGAAGTAAATATGCTACCTGTTCAGAGATAATGGGAACTGCAGATGTTGGAGAATCCAAGATAACAAAGTGTGGAGCTGGATGAACACAGCAGGCCAAGCAGCATCTTAGGAGCACAAAAGCTGACATTTCGGGCCTAGACCCTTCATCAGAGAGGGGGATGGGGAGAGGGTTCTGGAATAAATAGGGAGCGAGGGGGAGGCGGACCAAAGATGGAGAGAAAAGAAGGTAGGTGGAGAGGAGAGTATAGCTGGGGAGGTAGGGAGGGGATAGGTCAGTCCAGGGAAGACGGACAGGTCAAGGAGGTGGGATGAGGTTAGTAGGTAGGAAATGGAGGTGTGGCTTGAGGTGGGAGGAAGGGATGGGTGAGAGGAAGAACAGGTTAGGGAAGCAGAGACAGGCTGGGCTGGTTTGGAGATGCAGTGGTGGGAGGGTATGAGCTGGGCTGGCTGTGTGATGAAGTGAGGGGGAGGGGACGAACTGGGCTGGTTTTGGGTTGTGGTGGGGGAAGGGGAGATTTTGAAGCTGGTGAACTCCCCATTGATACCATTGGGCTGCAGGGTTCCCAAGCGGAATATGAGTTGCTGTTCCTGCAATCTTCGGGTGGCATCATTGCAGCACTGCAGGAGGCCCATGATGGACATGTCATCTGAAGAACGGGAGGGGGAGTTAAAATGGTTCGCAACTGGGATGCTTGCCTCTTTGTAGGTTACGTGGAACAGTCCCTCTTCCACTCCTACACAGGCCCTAAACCCCACCTAATCCTCCGTTACATTGATGACTGTATCGGCACCACGTCTTGCTCCTCAGAGGAACTCGAACAGTTCATCCACTTCACCAACGTCTTCGACAATTTTGGTGAAATTGTTGTATTCCTACTCTGGATGATCAACGGGTATTGTTAACAATTGTTCAGCAGCAGCTTGACACTTCCCTGTAACATACTCGGTGGGGGTACCGAATAATATGAATAGACAACTAAATCTTTGGCTCCTTGTTGGCATTTTAACAATTTCTTTTCGGTTTTAAATTTGAATTAACTTTTTTTTTGCTTATTTTGGAACGTTGCTATGTTTATGTTGACAACTGCAGTTCAATATGAATGGGGATCTGAGGAGCATGTGATCAATTGAGGAATCCAAGAAAACAGAAATGTAAGACCGTAGACTTAAACAAAATGAGGAAGCCATCTGGTCCAACATTCCTGTCCTGCCATTCAGTAAAATCATGGATACACTTAACTTTGCTTTCCTGCCTTGGCTGTCATGTTTCATGTGTTGTAACAGTGATAAGAATTCTCAGGCTACACTTTATTGGCTGTATTGCACTTTTGGTGCTCCCGAGTTCATGGCAGATGCTGTAACAAAGCAAGTCTACCTTTCTAACTGAATCTAAAGTTGCACAATCGTACAAACCTGAAAGTCAAGAAAAGAAATAAAGTGGTGGCCTGTTACATCTTGTGCCTAAAACTGAGGGATGAAACATGTATACAACTCTTCATTCCACCTTAAACAACTAATTGTGTCAAGCTCTATCCTCATAGTTCCAGGTTGTGAGAGAAATCAGAATATGGCTGAGGAGTGCTTCCGGAGGCTGAGATTCTCACGTCAGACCTGTATATTCTTTTAGAAGACCTGCTTCCTGAAGGACAGCTATAGGAAAGATGTTGTGAAACTTGAGAAGGTGCAGAAAAGATTTACAAAAGTATTGCCATGCTTGGAGAGTTTGAGCTGCAGGGAGAGGCTGAATGGGCAGGGGCTATCTTCCTTGTAGTGTCGGAAGATGAGCAGTGACCTTATTGAGGTTTAGAAAATCATGAGGAGCATGGATAGGGTGAATACCCAAGGTCTTCTCCCCAGGTTCAAGCAAGTCCAAAACTCAAGAGCATAGGTTTAAGATGAGATGGGAAAGATTTAAAACGGGCTTGAGGGGCAATATTTTCACACAGAAAGTAGTGGATGTATGGAATGAGCTGCCTAAGGAAGGAGAGGAGGCTGGTACTGTTACAAAATTTAAGAGGCACATTGAAGGGTATATGAATAGGATAAGTTTAGAGAGATATGGGCCAAATGCTGGCAAATGGGACTAGATTAATTTGGGATCCTGGTTGGCATGGACGAGTTAGGCCAAAGGGTTGGTTTCCATGCTATGCATCTCTATGACTCTATGACCTGATGGTTGTCAATAACAGTGACCCTGGAAGGCAGAAGCACCCTCAACCAGTATGCTTCAAAGTTATTTTCAAACTATTGAAGAGAACATGTTCATGATCACACAGTTGAGTGCACACAAGCACATTCAGCAGCTGATGAACAGATTTCCAAGCTGGTGGAGATACCGACAATAAGTTAAACCCCACACTCTAGCCAAAGTCTCCCTCAATCTCATGGTTGGATACCTTCACAGAGGGAAACAGAGGATCAGCCCACTGGAAGTTCAAACCAACTTGTTGGAGTTTTTGAAGAGGTAATTAAAACGGTCAAAGAAGGCAATGCTTATGATGCGCTGCACATGGATTTCCAGAAGACATTTGATACAGTGTCTCACAATAGACTTGTGAGGCAAGTTGTATGTCATGGCATAAAAGGGGCAGTGCCAATGTGGATGCAAAATTAGCTGAGCGATAGAAAACAGAAATGTTTTCCAAGTTTGCAAGTGACGCATTAAGCTTAGAATAATTGTAAACTATGAGGAGGACTGTATGGAATTCTACAAGGACAAGGACAATGACAAGCAGGTGGAATGGCTGGATAAGTGGCAGATGAGTTTCCTGGTGGAGTGTTGAGTTGATGCAATTTAACAGGAAGAACACTGAAACACAATTCTGCAATAAGAGCTATAATTCCAGAGGGGAGTGCAAGTGTGGAGGAACCAAGGTGCATATGTACATTTTTCATTGAAGGTAACAGTACAGGTGAAGAGGACAATAAGTAAATAATACAATGTCTCAGTTTTATAAATGGGTCACAGAGTACAAGAGCAAGGTTGTGATGTTGAACTTGTGTAAGACACTTCTTGGATCTCAGAAGAAGTATTGTGTACAGCCGTGGCTCCATGTTACAGGAAAGATGCAAATACATTGCAGAGCGTGAAGAGTGTTTGCGAGACTGGTACCAGATATGAGAAACGTCACCTATGAGGATAGATTGAAGTAAATTGGGATCAGTGTTCCTGGAGAGAAGATGGCTAAGAGGAGATTTCAAAACCATGAAGGGGCTAGACAGAGTAGGTAGAGTGAAACTGTTTGTGCTTGTGAAGGAAACAGGAATAAAACAGCATAAATGTAAAATGTTGTGAAAACGAAGCAAAGGTGGAGTGAGATCAATAAAACATTTTCGCACAGCAGATTGTCAGGATATGAAATGCACTGCCTGGAAGTGTATGGCGGCAAGTCCAATTGAGTCATAGACGATGACATTAGAATTTTGTTTTGGTTAGTAGTAGTATGCAGGGATATGAGGAAAAGGATTGGCATTAGATAACAAAAATAGTTAGGGCACAACGAGCTGAATGACTTTGTTCTGCAACGTAAGAGATCTCCAATTATGTGATTATGTGGACTAATGTTGACAATGACAGAAATATCTGTTTGGCCCACTGACTATGGAATCATTTGGAAAGATGTTGTTTCTACACTTTGCTTTTCCTTTCTGCCCATGGTCTAATCTGTATTGAACCAACTGAAAGGTTACCAATTGCACCGCGATAAGCAGTGCATTAAATTGTAGCAAATTAACAGTTTTCAATGATAAGAGAGAACATTTTTGAAATAAAAACATACTCTCTACTTTGCATATCGTTGGTGGTAAACAAAGCTTTTCTTTTCAGTTTGCACTTTGATATGGAGTAACCTCAATGCTTTCAGTGGGAGTAGAAGCAGAGAACATAGAGCATAGAACATTACAGTGCAGTACAGGCCCTTCGGCCCTTGATGTTGCAACGAACTGTGAAACCAATCTGAAATCCATCTAGCCTACACTATTCCATTATCATCCATATGTTTATCCAAAGACCATTTAAATGCCCTTAAAGTTGGCAAGTCAAATACTGTTGCAGGCAGACCGATATCTATCACCCCTCAATTTAAAACTATGTTCCCTCATGCTAGCTATCACCATCCGAGGAAAAAAAGCTCTCACTGTCCACCCTATCTAATCATCTGATCATCTTGTATGTCTCTGATAAGACCCCTCTTAACCTTCTTCTCTCTAACGAAAACAGCCTCAAGTCCATCAGCCTTTCCTCATAAGACCATCCCTCCACACCAGTCAACATCCTGGTAAATCTCCTCTGTACCCTCTCTAATGCTTCCACATCCTTTCTATAATGTGGTGACCAGAACTATACACAATACTCCAAGTGCGGCCACTCCAGAGTTTTGTACAGTTGTAACATGACCTCATGGCTCCAAAATTCAATCCCTCTACCAATAAAACCTAACACACTGTATGCCTTCTTGACACTCTATCAACCTGGATGGCAACTTTCAGGGATCTATGCACATGGACACCGAGCTCTCTCTGCTCATCCACACTACCAAAAATCTGACCATTAACCCAGTACTCTGCATTCCTGTTACTCCTTCCAAAGTGAATCACCTCACACTTTTCTGCATTTGCCACATTTCAGCCAAGCTCTGCAGCTTATCTATGTCCATCTGTAACCTGCAACATCCTTCCACACTATTCACAACTCCACCGACTTTAGTGTCATCCACAAATTTACTAACCCACCCTTCTACACCCTCATCCAGGTCATTTATAAAAATGACGAACAGCAGTGGCCCCAAAACTGATCCTTGTGGTACACCACTAGTAACTGAACTCCAGGATGAATATTTCTCATCAATCACCACCCTGTGCCTTCTTACAGCTGGCCAATTTTTGATCCAAATCGCTAAATCACCCTCAATCCCCTGCGTCTGTATTTTCTGCAATAGCCTACGTGGGGAACCTTATCAAATACCTTACTGAAATCCATATACACCACATCAACCACTTTCCCCTCACCCCCTGTTTGGTCACTTTCTCAAAGAACTCAATAAGGTTTGTGAGGCATGACCTACCCTTCGCAAAACCGCATTAACTATCCTTAATCAAATTATTCCTTTCTAGATGATTATTAATCCTATCTCTTGTAATCCTTTCCAAAACTTTACCCACAACTGATGTAAGGTTCACTGGTCAAAAATTACCAGGGTTGTCTCTACTCCCCTTCTTGAACAAGAGGACAACATTTGCTATCCTCCAGTCCTCTGTCACTATTCTTGTAGGCAATGGCAACATAAAGATCAAAGCCAAAGGCTCTGCAATCTCCTCCCTAGCTTCCCAGTGAATCCTGGATAAATCCCATCCAGCCTGGGGGACTTATCTATATTCATTTTCTAGGATTGCTAATGCCTCCTTACGAACCTCGATCCCGTCTCGTTTAATAGCCTGTATCTCAGTATTCTCCTCGACAACATTGTCTTTTTCCCGTTTGAATACTGATGAAATGTATTCATTTGGCGCCTCTCCAACCTCTTCGGACTCCACGCACAACTTCCCGCTACTGTCCTTGACTGGCCCTAATCTTACTCTAGTCATTCTTTTATTCCTGACATATCTATGTCAAGGTTTAGGATTTTCCTTGATCCTACCTGCCAAAGACTTCTCATGTCTCCTCCTGACTCTTCTTAGCTTTCTCTTTAGGCCCTTCCTGGCTAACTTGTAACTCCCAAGCATCCTAACTGAGCCTTCACACTTCATCTTTACATAAACATCGTTCTTTCTCTTGTCAAGAGATGCATCTTCTTTCGTAAAACACGGTTCCCTCGCTCAACCACTTCCTCCTGCCTGACAGGTACATACTTATCAAGGACATGAAGTAGCTGTTCCTTGAACAAGCTCCACATTTCAATTCTCTCCAGCCCCTGCAGTTTCCTTCCCCATGCTGTGCATCCTAAATCTCCCCTATTCACCTCATAATTGCCTTTCCCCAGCTATCACTCTTGCTCTGCAGTATATACCTATCCCTTTCCATAGCTAAAGTAAATGTAATCGAATTGTGGTCACTATCACCAAAGTGCTCACATACCTCCAAATCTAACACCTGGTCTGGTTCATTACCCATTAGCAAATCCAATGTGGCCGCGCCTCTTGTTGGCCTGTCTACATACTGTGTCAGGAAGCCCTCCTGCACACATTGGACAAAACTGACCCATCTAAAGTACTTGAACTATAGCATTTCCAGTCAATATTTGGAAAGTTAAAGCCCCCCATAACAACTATCCTGTTACTTTCGCTCCAATCCAGAATCATCTTACTCTGACTTACTAAGATAATCTTGGTGGCGTATGGGAACACATGAGGGACCTGTCAAAGACTGTTCCACCTTTACCTGTTTAAGGCACACTCAATCATTGGGAAATGAGACGGCATGTGGCATGCTAATGAGAATGAATGACTGAGAGTGGAATGCTTTGAGTGTAATTTCCCCTTGAATGACCCTTTCACCATTACTACTCCTCATCACACTTACTATTATACTGGGAAGAAGTTTGGAGAGACCAGTGGCATCAAATAAAACCTCAGCAATCATTGTGTTTGAGGTGGCAGAATTGTTATCCATCCACTTTATGACCATGTTTGTGACCTGCAGAGGCAGATTAATGTACAATAATTAAACTTCACTAGAAGTATTACCCTTTCTGTGGGGGACAGTGGCCTCTGACATCAGTTCACAAGCCTTCCAAATTTTCTTGCCCTTGTATCCATTCAGAGACCTCACAAATTTTCTGCTGTTTCTCGACAATTATACCTCTCCTTAGTTTTTCCAGGAATGGTTTTTGCACCATGCAGAGTCGATTTTGGATGCAACACACAGCCAGATGTGAGCTCTGCCATGACTCCCCACTGTGAAATTCGCCAAATGAAAACTTTCAGATGGCCTAAAAGGACCTACTGAAGTATGAATATCTGTGCCAGTCCCTAGTAAGCATGAAACAGTCCGCCCTTTGAAGAGTTGTTCTTCTTTGGGAAATCATTCTCAGAAAGACCAATGAGATGTTTTCTTTTGCAGAGTGACCTTGAAGGTAGGAAGAGAAAAGTGGGATATGAATTAATAATTGCAATGTAAAAATGTTGAAACATAACATTATTGCAACAATTCAATGACACACTTCTAGATGGTGGATGTTAAAGGTGTGGAAGGTGTTGCCAGAAAAGTTTTTGTGAGTCACTGCATGCATCTTGTAGATGGCATGCACTGTAGTTTCAGCAGTTGAGGGAATGCCTGTAACAATCATTTGGGCTATTTTATTTTCTTGGGTGACATTGAACGTTTCACATGTTGGTAGAGGCTGCACTCATCCAGGCAAGTGACACATTTCCCATCATAGTCCTGACTTGTGTCTGGATGTGGTTGGTCAGATTCTGGAAGGTAGGGATGACCTGTTGTGGAATTTCCAACCTATGGCCTGCTCTTGTATTTACAGTCTTTTTGCAATTGGTCCAGTTAAATTTCTGTTTAATAGTCATGTCCAGAATGTTGAAGGTCGAGAGTTTAATCATGAAAAAAACTGTTGAAAGATATGTCCAGGTAGTTAGATTCTGTCTTGTTGGAGACTGACTCTTCTGGGTCAGAGGTACGTTATACTATCATCATGGCACAGTGAAATTTGAGTGTCTCAATCTCTGATGATCAAGTATGCCTCTGTGTATTTGATCTCACCCCACACACCACCCCTCACGCCCCCCCAGTATTAAAACATATGTGCATGAGCCCTGAATTTTCAACAGAGCTCTGGACATATTAAAAAAAAATAAAATTTCATAGATCTGTGCTGAGTCTGCAAACGAATAAACAAAACCCATCAGCAGACATGGGAGAACATTGTTCAGCTTGCGTTCCCAATTCACAACACCTCTGAAAAAAAAGACCAGAAACCACCAGACTGTTAACCTCAAGATGGCCTCTGGCTACGTGCCTCAGAAAGTGTGGAACCTAGCGAGGTACTGTTGAGAGGCCTGGGCATCCAATGTCAATTAAAGACCATTTACACCTTGTCTAACAATAGGAAAGCAAATTAACCTCAAAGAGAACGTCAACAGAATAATGAGACTACAGATTTTGTGCATATGTAATAGGCCTACCATCGGTATAACCATCAGCGCTGATCTCACGTGTGGAGCTTCTGAACCGAGTCCTAAGAGAAGCTGAGTTGTGAGGCTGAACCAAACACATAAGCAGAACAAAGGACACCAGAGAGGTGGAATGCAACTGAGAGATCTGCAACACAACAGGCCGAAGCAGCTTTCAAAAGAAAAGAGCCTCTGAACATGGGCCTTTCTGAACCAAGAGCACCAACGGCAAGAGCCTTAACAACGGATCCTGATCATCAGAGCTAAAGACCAAGAACTTGAAGCAACAACTAAGTTACCCGATAATACGAGTCCTGACACAACCTGAGGTGAAAATTGGGCTCGCCAAATCAGCAAAAAGTACAGAAAACCAGGCACTTATTCAATAGACCAATATGTACCTAACTCTAGGTGTCGTACAGCTCGAAGTCCTCAATTGCGTTCCGGTACATCAAGCAAGAATAGGCAGGCAAACTTGAAAACTGTGTTCAAGCACAACCCTGAGACCCCAAAGTTTCAACATAGTTAGCAGTGGGAAGCTGATGGTTTCAGTGCATTGGGACTCTACTGGTAGGAATTCTTAGTGCACTTAAAACCTGGTGTCTTTTCTGTGTTATCGCAAATGGCTGTGCTCAAATAGTGTTACCCTTAGTGGATTTTAGTATACTACTGTTCCCTGTATATTATTGGTGTCAATTTCCTTAAATTATTGAATTACACAAATCTTGTACTGCTACCTTTGTGTACATAAATAATCACAGAGATTCTTTAGCCTTTAAACACCTGTGTACTGTCTCTTCATTATATCCACAGTAATAAATTCAGTATCCAGAATTCGGGGCTCCAAGCGATTTGAACTGCTTGAAGGTCTGAAAGATGATTGACTGCAAACCAAACCCTGACAGTAGCTATCAGATGCTCTATGGGAGACTCCTCCCCTACTTTTCCTTTCCCTTGCATTTTGGTCTCAATTCTCCCACAAGAAGGTGTGAGAGATCTATCTGTATCTGAAAGGCATATACTCATTGGCTGAATGGCATTCGGTATATCTCTTATTAAGTACTTGCATCACAAGTATGCAACAACACTGGTATACATCTTAGGACATTTGCAGAGAGTTGTAGGCTTGCCTGAAGTGGGACCACATTGCAAAAAGATCTGATTGAAGGGCAGGGGTGGAGAAAGCTGGAGGGAAGTGATGAAACATGTAGAAATGGAACAATGGGTAACTGTTGTAACAAGTGGCTGGGAGCAATGATGTTTTGGAGTGTGTTTGTCAAAACGCTGCGATAGCAAATTCTCTAATGGAACCTGTTATTGTATTTAGCTCATATTTAGACCATTAAACTACAACCTACGCTCTCTCCAGTACTCCCATTGCTGATCATTTTAGTCTTCACTAATCAAGACTCCTCGGTGGCAATTGTTCTTGCTGTTGTTAGGGAACATTACTTACTTCATGCCTCCTTAGTAAACACAGCTGTATGTAAATATGAGATTGTGAACAACCTTCAAATGTTCCATAATGATAATAAAACAAATCCCCATAACTCCCCAAAATATTTAATTAGCTTTTCAAATATTTGAAGTGTATTTATGATCATTAGGTTCACATCTCACCCAATCAAGTTCATTGTAGGTGCAAAACCCTGTCTAAAGTGGTAATGATATTTTAGCAATATTGTTTAAATTCGGCACTTGCCTGTGTCTATACAAATTCCAGGATTCATATCTTGTATTGCTCCCCAATCTATCCCCCTCTCTGTAACCATCTTTGCATTCTTTCTGAAGCCGTTCTGCACTCTCCAGATGTATCAATGCATCAGGAGATCTAAACTTGCAACAACTGTTATATTTTTGAACATTTGAAAACGATATAATGAGACATGAGAATGACATATATAATTAAACCTTTGCAATGTTAAGAGTTGGATATTTTGAAGGCATACTGTCTCTGCTTCCTCAAAAGTGACCAATGAAAGCTTGAGGTTTGCTGTGCATCTGAGGTGTAGGCTGTATCTCATCATAGACAACAAGAAAGGTGAAAGGTTATGCAATAGGATCACTACACCACCATTTTCTATTCAAATGAAGGACTTGCCTGAAAAAATGCAGCTGAACCACCTAAGCATTACAATGGTCTGTTTTTTCCTCCACTGATAATTTAAAGCAAGAAAATGCCAACCTCACATTTTCAACTACAGTGTGGACAATGACAAGTTTGTCATATTTGTCAAACATGAGAGAAAAGGTTAATATTTGCACATAAACAAAACAAACCCTTCTGTGATATTCTTGGTAAATCTCCCACTGCATTAACAACCATTGTCTGGAGGTACGTAAAGTATGGTTTTTAATCTTTCAAGCAAAAATATTAAAACACTATAAAAAGCCTAATTGCCAGAAAACTGAGTTTAACTAGAAATTGCAATGGATAAATCACTTCTCTTTTATCTTGATGTGTTTTAGAATTTTTTTTTGCATGTTTGGTTCTCCAATGTAATAAATAATTTGTTGCTATGCACACCATGTACAATATCTAAAGATTTCTCCTTCAGTGGTCATATCCTTTCAATGGACTATATGCACGACAAAGCAGAGATATGAACTATTGTGCACTCACATCATAGTTGATTCAAGGATATAGAAGGCTTGTTGGTGTGGAAACCAGCAGCCGTAGAGCCATGTAGTTAATCATATTGAGGGGTTAGAAGGTATGAGCTATACAGAGAGGCTGAATAGGCTGGGGCTATTTTCCCTGGGGCGTTGAAGGCTGAGGGAGGACCTTATAGAGGTTTATAAGATTAAAAGGGGCATGGATAGGTCAAATTGTCAAGGCCTTTTTTCCTGGGGTAGGGGAGACCAAAACTAGAGGCTGTAGGTTTAAGATAGGAAGGGGAAGATTTAAAAGGGACCTAAGGAGCAACATTTTCACCCAGATGGTGGTGATCATATGGAACAAGCTGCCAGAGGAAGTGGTGGAGGCAAGTAGAATTACAACATTTCAGAGGCTGTTAGATGAATAGGATAACAAAGTGTGACGCTGGATGAACACAGCAGGCCAAGCAGCATCTCAGGAGCAAATAGGAATGGTTTAGAGGGATATGGGCCAAATCCAGTGAAGTGGGGCTAAATTAATTTTGGGGACCTGGTGAGCAAGGATGAGTTGGTCTGAAGGATTTCCATGCCATACAACCCTAAGACTCACTGACAAAAGAAAATCAACAGTTGGAGCAAATCAGAGTAAAGGACTGGGCCATATGCCTATCATCCAGTTCCTGATTTTTATTCATATATTCCGTTCCTACTTCTATGTCATATTTGATTTAATAACAGTTGTATGGAAAATCTTATGTCTATGTTCAAATCCTTTAAACAAAAATAACCATAAAGAAGACTATCTGTGTAAACTTGTCATTTTGTAATTATGCCCTTTCAGTAAAGGTGGAACTGCACATAATTTTAATTAAATTATCTTGTATCAATAGTATTTTTCCTCCAGATCCAATATTTCTCTGTAGACACAAAGATTATTTTGGATGCCGATGTGTTGTGACTGACCACTGGTATCATGGGAACCATAATACTATTACTGAACCAGTTCCGGAACTGGCAGTGTGCTTCACAGTGGCAGTTTTGATATGAGTTATTGAATATTACCATGGTATTTTCCCTCCATACCTTCCATCAGGAATTGCTCATTTCACACATGCTGAAATGCATGGCACACATTTGGCACATTTGCCTTAGTAAAGAGCAATACTTGGCAGAAAATTAGATTCAAAATGAATGGAAGAATTTGTAAAAGCTTTGGGTAAAGGTTAAATTGAAAAAGAGATAAGAATTTTAAAAACAGAAAGTATTGAATATGAGAAGGCATGAATAATAAAATTAAAAGAAACATAAAGTATACTGTAACACATTATGGCAAAGAAAACAGCACATTTTGGAATACTTTTTAAATTTGGTAAATATATTTGCTGAACAATCATCTGCAGAGTTGCAGTGTCCCAGTGTCCCAGGTATTGAAGCAGAAATCTGAAGTCATCATGTAAGCCTTGTCAAAGTGAACCCCAATAGTCTGGAGCAGCTTGACTGCGCTGATGGAATAGCAAAAGGAAAGCCAAGAGGAACCAGTCAATGTCTGAGAGAATGTGTAACCAGGTATTAAACAATCGAGGGCACATGGTTTAAAAAATACCCCGGGCATGCAGCATGGCAGATAGAAATCATTTGCAGTCTGAAATAGATGACAGAAAATGACCAGAGGGACAGTTGGCAACGGTCAGGTTACAGACTCTGAACCAGCAAGCCTGTCCTATAACCTTTGGAAGCTCTGGACAGGCTTGATTGGTGTGTCATTGCACTTCTACCTCTCAGTGACAGGAAGCTCCACCATTTTACAAAGGGTTTCTCTCTGTGAGTTTCAGTGAGATTTCTTGCCATACCATCCCAAACCTACATTAGGTAACTAACTATTGCACTCCTACGTTGCCCTGACATCTGATACTAATCCTTCTAGCACTTGCTAGCCCCACAAAAGCTGACTGGAAAACCTGGATAGCTTGGCATTCCTGGTGGCCCTGCCATATTGAAAAAAAATACATTTTTGTGGCCAGACAAGGCTGGCGATGAAAAAGCTGCCTGCTTGCTTCCAGCAGTAAGTTTGTAACATGTCAGATAGAGGAATAGCTCTCTAACTTTGAGCACCTGACTGCTGATCATGGTCAGACTCCAGTATAAGGTGCAACTATGAGAAGATGTAGCAATCTGCTGTACAGATGTTTGTACTCTCGACTGAGGACTGCTGACCAGCAAGACCATCTACCTGGCTCTGTGACTACCCTAACAGGTTGCGAGCATGCAGGTAGTCTTGAAGCGAGTGAAAGCTAAGACATTGAGTGAACAGCCTGAAGATACAGGGTGCTCCGGTCTATGAGTCAGGTGCCTGTCTGTACCCTTCAACTATCCTTGTGGCAGCATTTTGATGCTAGTTGTTGGTGCACACCGAGATGCAACGTGAAAATACAGAAGCATTCTACTCGTGGATTGGAAAGATTACATCAAGGTTTTGAGAGGCTGACAGATGTTGGATGCTCGTGCCTGTGCAGCTGGTGCCCATTGAGTGTACTCTGAGGCCTGTCGCCAGGTGTCTAAAATAATGGCCTAGAGGATCAACCACCGAGGTACGGCACCAGGAACCCGCTCAGACACCTTTCAGGAATTGACAACGTGTGGTTTCCTCATGGCATGTGGTAGGATAGGAAGCTGCGTATTAATGAGCTGCTAATGAGATTGCTAACAAGCAATATTCCCCATTAGTAGACTTCTTGTCATTGCCTTGCAAGAATCTCATCTCAACTGCAGGAAACCAGTTAGAAAATGCAAGCTGGTTGCTCCTGACATTGAGGTAGACCTCTCTGGACTTCACTCATGATCCACTCAGATTTCTCACCTCAAACCATATGATTCAAGCCCTTCTAATATTGTCTGCCAGTTGCATCTGTTCTAACCCTCTGAGTAAGTGACAAATTAATCCCATTCTTAAGATCTTTCCCCGTAGCCCTGCAACTTTTTATTTTTTTTAAATGTACATCAAATTTGAAATTTACTACTCAATTATCCATTCAGACAGTGCATTCCAGATTGTAACAATGCTTTACCAAAAGCATGTCACCTCATCTCCACCTTGGCTTTTGTAACAATTATGGTACATCTACCACACTCTGTAACAACCCTCCTGGTACTGGAAACGAATCTGCCTGTTTCAGACTTTTGAACCCCTCCTCTATGTCTGTATGACAATTTGAGGAAGCTCAATGAGTGCATCAAAGGTGAAGATTTCAGGATGAGACATTTACTTGTGGTATTGCCTTTAGTTCACAGAGAATTGATGCAGTCATAACACTCGAGGAGCAAGAACAAAATTCTCTCAGTAGGCTGACCTGATCTTTCTCTTAACTATTATTAACTAAAATTAGTCATGTGTTTTATAGCTGCTTGAAAAATGGCTATTGCATCCAACCATCCACAGCAATTACTGGACTTCAAAGTAATTCACTGCACATGAAGTGCATGCCATAGGTCAGTGATGAGCAACATGATAAGGTGCTGCATGAATGCAGGTCTCTTTCAATCCCAAATACATAGCTGAGCATAAGAAGCAGAAGCCGCCTGAAGAAGTTCACCTTTTGATCTTCATTCTACTCTGGGAGAAGATACCAAAACTCCAATTATACCATAGCTGTAGCGCAGGAGCAAAGTTTCATTAACTTCACATTGACACTATGATTTCGCCGGTAAATTTTACAGCACTGCACTCCCAGAAGAAAGTACAGGTCAAAGATAGGGCTAAAACACTTTAGTGCTGATTATTTAACCTGCTCTCCTCTCAAACACAGTTCCCCTTCAAAGCATGACATTGGAGAATGTGCCCTGTAGTGTAAATCTAGAGTCAAAGGGGTGGGAAATGCACTCTGTCTGAAGTCTCTTACATTTAATACCAGACTATTAATGGAAATAATCTGTTTCTATATGCATACTGTCCATTGCGTTATTATTTTAAACAGCTATTATTGTTAACAGCTGGATTAAATCGGCATATAATCTCATTTGTTCTTTGGAAAGTGGACACAGATTTTCAATTTTTTTTTGTACATCGTGACAAATCCGTTCAGTACCACCTCTAATTCATTGACATTCAGAATCAAGTGGAGCTCGCGAGCCAAGTGTACACAATTCCTTAATGTTCTTTTACTTTGCAAATGCAATTTGACCCACCCTACGCTGGTGAACTAATTTTGATTATAAATACACTTTCTAAACAATCCTTCATGAAAAGCCACAATATGCAGTTGTACAACAGAAGAGGGCTGAAACGTTTATATGCTACCGCACTGCCTTAGTGCTGACCTTCACCCCATCTCTTCACATGTTGATGTTCCAGAGTAACTAGTTTATCTTTGCTGCTTTCCAAGAGACAAAACAGTACGTTACTCAATCAAACAATAAAAAGAAAAGTAATTAATCATTTGGTTAATGCTAAATGTCATTTAACATAAAAAAACTTCAATTAACCTGCCAAAGTCATGTTTTTAGTTGCAAACTGTCACTGCTCAGATGTGTCTATCTTTCAACAGTGTATATGTTTTGACATTTTGAAAGCCTGAAAATTTTTAAATACTAATGTTACTGTGTATTTCTAAAAGAAGGATCATGCTGATTGTTGTCTGAAATATCAAGGAAAGTTGAAAAAAAAGAAACTTTATGAATATTTGAAAGTAAAACAGAAAATGCACAAGTTCATCAGTATGTGTAAGGATGAAAACACATGTTTTGTATGAACTGAAATTTAACTGGTTGGATCACATCCCATTGCTAATGGATCAAAAGATCATGCATTCAACTCTGTCTCTAAAGTTTTTAGCCTAAAAGACTGACAATTCTAAGGGTTTGTTGCATTGTTAATAGAGTTGTTTGTCAGATTGCATGTCAAACCCAGGCTCTGTTTGCCCTTAGATAGATATAAAACACTTTGTTGCACTATTTTGAAGAAGAATAAGGGAGCCTTGCTCAGTATATATACACATCAACAACATCATTAATATCAGATGGCCCTGCCATTAACAAAATATTGTTTGTTGCACTTTGCTAATGCCGTGTTAACTACATTGCAGTATTTCAAAGGTGCAAAATTGGCTGCAAGACACTTTGGAGTGCAATGTAACGATAAAATTCTGAGGTTGTGAAAGATATGATATTAATAGATTGCCTTCATTTTTTCAAAAATTAAATGATCCCATAATAAAATTTATGATCTCTCCAAATGAAACTTTCAAGGACATTGAAAAACCACTTTCTTAGTTTTTCTTTTAAGTTATTTATTTAAAGCAAACTAATCGACCATCAATATAAAAATCCAACTAAAAATCTTCCAATTTTGTTTAGTTTAATAAGATCGGAATGTTAAAGAAAAGGTGATAAAAAGTAATGACATCCTCTGAAACTTCTCCTTGCATTATATGATATTGTACAAGTCTTCAGAAGTTCATTCATTCATTGGATTTTCAATATCCAATCAGTTATAAGCCATTTTTCATATAGGTGGCTTATAAACAAGTTTTAGAAGTATTTGGAAGAAACACCGGTGGCATGATCACAGGTGCCCCGTAGCAATAGGGCATAACCAGGCAAAAATCCAAAACTGGGACCTTGAAATTTTATGGCAGTTCCAACAGCACCCCAGTAAAAGTCTGGTTTTAAAAAAAACTATCAGAATGTCCACTACTTCCATGCAAGGGCTAGCTTCAGTATTTCGTATAGAAAAAAAACATAATACCAGAGACCAGTAAGCCTCATATTATCAGATGTGAATATGCAGGCTGTATTAATTGATGTAGGAATTAGGTACAGGCTGCATAGAAACTTATCTTGGTTCCCCATTTACATTGGGTTTAGAAGGATACATAACTGTGACTTGAACAATCTCTTGATGAGTGGATTATGGATGTTCCAGCCACATTTTAAGAAAAAAAATGGGTTGGAATATATCATGCACATAATATAGCTTTGAAGATTGCATAATTGATGCAGTTTCTTTTAACTATAAATTCACTTTGACAGAGAATTGACAAATATAATCCCTAACATTTCCCAAGGAGGGTTTTAATGTATATTTGCCTTAGATCCCAGTGCTAGATTTATGATTGACACTCTCAATTAACAGAAAGCTTCCGAAACTTGTTTCTGTGCCTTTGCCTTTATTGTGCAAAACCTTCTTTTATACAATACAGCCTGAGATAGGAAAAACATGAGCTATTGATTTTTTTTTAATCATGTAGTTCACTGTCAGCTTATGGACTTGAGATCTTTACAGACAGGTTGAGGAGAAGGCAATTTCCACTGCCTTCAGACTTAGAATCTAATTTAAGACACAGTAATACTAACTACTTTGATAAATTCTAATCATGGATTTTCCAAGCCCTTACTTATAGTTACATTAAGTAATGATTAACCATTTTCTACATGTCCAAATCCATAAAATTTCTATGTTTCTTCCAGAGAGCAACATTGTAGTCTCACATGTTGCAATCTTCTTCCAGAATGTCCTAACTCTCCCCACTCTGTGGTATTTATATTCAGTGATGTGCAGCTTTGTTACATCATTGCAAGGTTCCTCCAGCTTCCAAATCTCCTTTAGCGATAACTGATTTACTTTACTTTTGTATGCAAGTCTTCTAAACATGGATGGTGTTGAATGGCTGCCCAAGGGTACAGCTCTCATTTAACATAAATAAATACTAAGCATATCTGTACCTAATAATACCTGAACATGAAATGAGTAAAATGTAAATAACTAGAGTTTTAAACAAGAAGTTTCTATATTATTTTAAGAGTATCAACACAGATTCAGTTGTACTCGGACAGCCATGCTAATCCTGGAGTCCATTATGTATGGCTTTAATTTTTAAGTAGTCATTTATTTAGTTATTTTGAAAATGTATTAATTTGGCAAAACTCATAAGAAGTAATTATTAGGGAAAGTTACTTGTAGCATTGGACATACAGATTGTTGCAGCAAATGGCCAATAAACTATTGTTGCTGACGCAAAAGCTAAGAATGTTTGTGCCACTGTCAACGACAGCTATCATTTTAAAATCAAGTCGGTGCTGAAGAAACTAGTGTGTGCTGCAGAACACATGTTATCTTAACAACCCATAGTACTTACTATAACAAGCATCTGATCTGGTCATACAACAATGGAACAGATTTTTTTTTCACATACTGCTCAAAAATGTAATTTTCTTTTGCTGTGGGCAAGTATTTGTAACGATAATACAGTTCTTTTGTGACAAAGTCCCACCTTCACAATGAGAATACATTTCATCATGTAGTGTGGCACTACCAATGTGCTAAATGGGACAGACTTTGAACAGATCTAGTAACTTAAGAGTGGACACCCATGTGGCTCTGTGGCTCATTAGCAGCACTCTAACACAATCTGCAACCTTATGGCCTGGCATATCCCCACCTTACCATAACCGTAAATCCAAGGGATCAACCCTGGTTCAATAAAGAATGGAGGTGGGTGTGCCCCAGGAGAAGCCCCAGGCATACCTAACGGTGAAATGTCAACTTGATAAAGCTGTAAAAGAGGCCAATATGCATACCAACGTCAGAAGCAGCAAGTGACAGAGCTAAATGATCCTACAACCACCAGATCAGATCTCAGCTCTGTAGCCTGTTGCATCTAGTCATGAATAGTGGTGGACAATTAAGATAAAGCACAGGCTCCCGAAACTTTGCCATACTCAATGATGAAGGAGCCCAGCACATCAGTGTAAAGTATAAGGTTAAAGCATTCTCAGTAAATATCAGATAGAAGCACTGATTGACTGATCCATCTTGACCTCCTCCAGTGGTTCCTGGCATCACTCAGTTGGAAGCACTGCAAAGGCTATGGAGCCTGATATAATTCTGGCAATAGTACTGAGGGCATACGCTCCAGGGCTTATTGTGCTCCTAGCCAGGCAGTTCCAGTAAAAATACAACACTGGAAATACCTGATACTAAAACCTACCCAGGTATGTACTGTACACAAAATAGCTGGACAAATCCAATGTTACCAACCACCAGCCCATCAGTCTACTCTCAATGATCAATAAAGTGATAGAAAGTGTCATCAATAGTGTTATCAAGCAGCATCTACTC
The DNA here is from genome assembly GCF_030684315.1 of Stegostoma tigrinum. NCBI lineage: Eukaryota > Metazoa > Chordata > Chondrichthyes > Orectolobiformes > Stegostomatidae > Stegostoma > Stegostoma tigrinum. Next base: position 55,812,136 of record NC_081368.1, on the reverse strand, counting down.
ATAGATGCAGAGTTTAGGTTCCATCAGTGCCATTCAGTTTCTGACATAGAGTTTGTCTGAAGATGACAAAACAAAAGCTGAATTTTAGAGGTGAGGTAAAAATGACAGTTCTTGACTGCAAGACTGCATTTGACTGAGTGTGGCATCAAGGAGCTTTACTAAAACTGGATTCAATGAGAATTAAGAGTTAAACAATTCACTGGTTCCCTGGCTCAGAGAAAGATAGTGCCATCAAATGTCAGTCACCTCAGCTCCTGGGCTTTTTACAGGAGCTCCTCAAGTGGTGTCCTCCATCCAAACATCTTTAGCTGCTTAATGAATGGCCTTCCTTCCATTGTAAGGTCAGAAATGTGGATATTTGCTGAAGATTGCAGTGTTTAGCACTGTTCATGTTTCCCTAGATACGGAAGCAGTCCAGTTCCAAATGCCGCAAGCCTTGGACAATATCCAGGCTTGAGTTGACAAGTGGCAAGTGACATTCTTGCCAAGCAACTGTCAGGCAAAGACCATCTCCAAAAAGAGAGAATCTAACCAACATCCTTGTTGTTCAATGATATCTCCATCACTGAATGCCTCACATCAATATTCTTGGGGTTACCATTGACCAGTAACTGACCTGGACAACAAAACATCAGAGGCTAGGAATTTTGCAATGTTTCCTTCACCTTCTGACTTCTGAAAGCCCATCCCCATCTGCAAGACACAAATCAGATGAAATGCTCCCCACTTGGCTGAATGAATGCAGCTCTAACAACAATCAAAAAGCTTTGCATCATCCACGACAACACAACCTGCGTGTTTGGCACTACATGCATAAACCTTCAATCAATTCACCTCGGCATTCAGTCACAGCAATGAGTACTATCAGCAAGATGCACTGCTGAAATGCACCAAGACTTCTTAGATAGCATCTTCCAAAACCACAGCCATTATCATCTAGAAGGACGAAGGGATGGGAACACGTCCAAATACAAGCTCCCCTCCAAACCAGTCGCTATCCTGACTTGGAAATATATCGCCCTTTAGTATTGTTCAGTCAAAATCCTGACATCTACGCCTACTGGCATTGTGCATCCACCCGCACGAAGTGAACCACATAGGATCAAATGGCAACTCACCACCACCTTCTAAAAGGCAACTAGGAATGTGTAATAAATGCTGGCCCAGCCAATGATGTCCACAACTCATGAGTGAATGAATTGAATTGGTTCTGAGGAAGGGTCACCCGACCCAAAACGTTAACTCTGTTTTTCCTTCATAGATGCTGCCAGGCCTACTTAGATTTTCCACTAACTTTGTTTTTGTTCCTGATTTACAGCATCCGCAGTTCTTTCAGTTTTTATTAAGCTTTCCAGCAATATTACTCTAGTTGCCATGTCATGGATGGCTCAACTTATCCCCACACTTTTTCTATATATGCCTGATTAAACGTCAATACTAGAAATGAAAATGGATTTAATTTTTGATCATGCCATTTCTAATTCAGCAAGGTGCCGCAACTAGTTTAATTGGGATTGAATGTGAACTGAAAAAAGAATTGGCACAAATCTGAAATTTGTCATTTTATTTCCTTATGCAATAATTTATAAATGACCAACTTAGTTTTTGAACTTCTTTGATCAGAGAGTATGCTGATTAGTAGCAAGCAGGAGGCAGTACAAAGAAGGAAGTCAGACTATTGAAATGGACTTGCTAATTGATGAAAGTCATTTGCAGTGAGAAATGTTATTCAAAACTGCCTGCAGAGAGAGAAGAAATCTCAGAGGAACTTGAATTAATATGTACACCTAGGAACAAAGGATGAAGTTAATCAGAAGCACTTTAACATTGCATTCTTGTGTGTGCATGCAGAAATGGTTTTTATTAGCATTTGGAATGGAGACAAATTGAGATAACACTTTTTAGATACACCACGATTGTAGGGAAAAGTCACATTTCTGCAGTTTTTTGCAATTTTTTTTTGCTTTAAACAGTGAAAGTTTGGGACAAATCAAATGTGGAGGGGAACTGTCCACTGTATCACAAAATGTGACCGATGGCAATCCTGTTGTTCACATACCATGCTTGTCAAAATTGTTCTATAAAAAGCTGAAGCGGTGTTGTGAGTATATGTTAAGGTTAAGTAGCCAGGTAATAAATTATTTAAAAAGCCACCCCCTTTGAAGCAGAACTATTACTATTTATATAATGGAAATTCAATCTTACCACCATCATACAGTTCTGTACTTATGCAAAGGACAAACAATTTATAGTTTCCATCATTCAAGTCGCACAAAACTAAAATCACAATTACAGGTTCATAAGAATGCTACTTTCCATGATATATACACAGTTTATAATTTGTTGGATTGCATCTATTTGTTGTGTATTTTCCTTTTTGTTTATTGATTCTCTGGTCTTCCATGGCATACACCATCCAAGGCTGATAAAGTTCACCTATGAGTTTTATTAACATTATTTAAGGGAGGATACAATGAGGCATAGATAATAAAGTGTGAAGCTGGATGAGCACAGCAGGCCAAGCAGCATCCCAGGAGCACTGAGGCATGGCAGTTTAACTCAGATTAAAGTCTGCCTGCTCTGAATTAACCTTTGTACTAAGATGTTTCAAGGAAAATTAAGCTGATTTTCAGTTGGAAATTGCATTTGTCAAATTTCTTGAAGAAGTTGAGAATCAATAACAAAAGAAACATTACAAATGCAAAGCAGATCAGTATTTGCATCCCATTGCAAACACCAGTGAGAAACATAGCTGTATGCACACATGCACATGGAGGCAAAGCTAAAGTTCTTCTGATTAAATTCCTTGTCCTTCATTCCTAAGTATATAGAAAAAACATTTGGAAAATTCTTTCATCTGAAAGTGAGGCTCAATGTGAAACAAGTGTTCTACTAGATCAAAGTCTTACAAACAAAAAATCACATAAACAACAGGTACAGACATTTGAAGATGAAGGTTAAAAGCGTTAATCAATTCTAATGAAGGACATGATATGTTGTTTCTTTTCATTTTTTCTTTGCAAGAGTTATTGAATAATTTGCTGTTTGTTTCAAAGATTTCCAGATTTACCTTTCGGTTTGGTTTCCAGCATTTATGTTCCTTCTCATTACATGTATTTTGAAGAATGACATATTTTGCTGTTAAAGGATAAATATCTATTTTTACCAAATATTACTCATATTTCCAAAAAAAGTAGACAAGATTAAAGCATACTATATGAAACTATTGGTTTTATAAGATTAACATAAATTAAATATGGTATTCATAATGACCACATCTGCAAAAATTTGTCATTAATATCTATCTGTGACTGTAATAAGTTTCTTCAAGTTAATAGTATTAATATTTTGGTTTGGAAACCCCAGATTTGTGAGGGAAGAAGTCTCAATCTAGATCTGTCTAAAGTATAAATGAAGTCCATGCAGTCATCTATCAATAGTGTAGCATTAATAATGTAGGGTAAGTGACATACTGAACAGACAGCACAAAGTTGTCAGAATTTCGTGAATTTAAATTATTCATGAAGGTTCGAATTTGGGGCACCTTGGGTCACTTCAATTTAAATGCACTTCTCTCCTTCCAAATGAATTCTTTACTGGCACAAAATCCTTTCTGAATCCTTCTGTAGGAAGCTTATGTGTCCACAATAGTAACACTTCAGCCTACCTTTAGTGTGAGCTCCAGATAGTTCCACGTAGCCAACATGGAATTATATTGAAGATTCAGACTGTGTTTGCAAAATTGGTGCACATATAAGATAATAAGATTGTAATTTATTACGCAACTTTAAGGTTATATATCGTGTTACTCCTTTGGTGTTTGCATGTGTAGTTTATGAATCTGTCGCCCATTGAAGGAAAAGCTGACTTTATTAGTTCATGATTGTCATATAATGTTATGAAATAAAAGCTTCAAAATATAGTGAACATCAGTTGATAGAAGCTGAAAACTATAAATATTGAGGGGCCAAATAAGTAAACTCTGTTTAATCTGGCATTTTACCTCTTGTTCAGTTTCAATACAACATCAAAGTCAACGATAGACTAGCTCAATAAGTGAAAGTGCTGTCTGTACTCCATCACTAGGTAATAGTCAGGTGGCAGAAATGGATTTAAAAAAAAATCCAAAGCTGCTACAGGCACAGGGAAGGAGATAATCAAAATTACCTGGATAGCCGTGTCACAGATTAGCAGCTCACCTTGAAGATGCCCTTCTGATGGAAGCGAATAGCATTTTGATTTGAGTTAGTCTCATTGTAGGTAATTCTTTGGGTTATTGAAGTCAGCAGATTGATAGCTCAGTAAACCCGCACAGTAATCAAAAAGAAACAGGCAAGATTTTGCCTTTTGAGATTGCAGCTTGTCCTCAGACTCATGCTTGCCCTGCTGTAGGAAGAATACTATTAAATTGGAGAGGGTTCAGAAAAGATTTACAAGAATGTTGCCAGAACTGGATGGTTTGACTTATAAGGAGAGGCTGGATGGAGGAGATGTTTTTCACTGGTCCTTAGGAATTTGAGGGATGGCCTTATAGATGTTTATAAAATCATGAGGGGCATAGATGAGGAGAAAAGCAAGAGTCTTTTCCCAAGAGTGGAGAGTCCCAAACCAGGTAGCATATTTTTAAGGTGAGAGGAGAAAGCTTTAAAAGGTACCTGAGGGGCAACTTATTCACACAGAGAGTGATATGTGGAATAAACTGTGAGAGGAAGTGATAGATGCAGATACAATTGCAACATTTAAAAGACATTTGGACAGATACATAAATAGGGAATGTTTAGAGGGATATAGGCCAAACACAGGCAAGTGGGACTAATTTAGTTTGGGAAACTTGGTCGACATTGACAAGTTTGACTAAAGGGTCTGCTTTTGTGCTGTATGCGCCTATGATATCCCATTGACTTTCCTTCCAATAGTTCTTATTCAGCTATTTATTTAACGTCTTGTGTAGATGTCAAGGAGGTGACGTGGACTATGGCAGTTTCAATGTTAAAGATGGATTTCTTTGGAATTGAGGGCTGTCAAGTACTGCAATAACAGATAAAATGCCCTTGGAATGCAGGGTGGAGGGGAGAGGAGGAAAAAAAAATGCTTATTTTCACCCATTTGATGTGCCTGAGATAGAAGGGTAATTATTTTAACAATGCTTATTATAATATTGTAAATTACATATCCTCCAATTGTTGACATTTATCAGTCACCAGGTGAATATACTGAACATTTATACTAAGAAGGGGCTTTGCTAGCTTTCCTGGGTGCCAGCAAATCCCCATTCCAATTTCTGGATAGAAATTTTATGGTTGCCTGATAGTGGGTTTACAGGCAATGGGAGCCCATAGAATTCCTTTGTTGGCCTTCCCACAGCCCTTCTTCCCACCTACAACTTGTTCATAATGATAAGATGGGAAGGGAGCAGGGGAAGTGTCAGTTCTCTAACTACCTTTGCCTCATTTGAAGGCCTTAAGTGGCCAATTCTTGATCGCTTCCTGCCTGGCTCTGAATTTGCCACTGGCAATGTGATGGAGTTCAGGGATGTATAAGAAGCCCAGTAAGACCCAGTTGGGTCTCAGAAAAGAATGGTGTGGAGGCATCTTCATTAATGAGTTTCTTTATGAATCAGGGAGCAGCCTGACCAAGACCTTCTCATTGAAAATATTTCTCGAAAATGAACTTGAGTCATTGGCCTTCAGATGCCTGAATCATTGTCAGGTTTTCAAATATATTAATGCAGTTGACCACCAAGCTCTGTGCAATGCCCATGCTGCATTAACATTTGCATCCTATTCCGTCCTTACCAATGGCCACAGACATTCGAACGGATTTCTGCCGATGTATTAAATAATGCAGGTCATCAACATTCTTTTGTAACTCACTCTATTCAGTTTCCAATCTAAGCTCTGCAGCAAAACTAATGTGCAAGCTTGCCGTCAGCAAAACAGGTAACTGTGCTACAGTAGTCCTCTAACCCTTTGTGACTGATCATATCAATGTCTTCAGCACATACAATCACTACGTTATTTCCATAATTATATATATTATGGTAGCTGGTTTGATGACTCCCATTGTGATGGTGTTTCATCATCACTGCTGTCTTTCAGAAATGTCATCAATGCCTGGCTATTTAGTAATGCTTTTGTATTTGAAAACCAAAAGGCTTAAGGGTACAGTTGTGCAGAAGGGAGCTGGGGGTTGGCAAGTGGTGCAACTTAACCTCAGAAGATGTGGAATCGGGATGTGGGATAAGTGGCAAGTGAGAACTGAAATGAGGATCAGTTAAGGATAAATAGAAATCATTACCTTCTACAGTTTCAGTTATAATGCTGGCCATGACCTTAGCAATGCATGCTCTGAACACCATCTACTCTGCTGAGGTCAACGCAAGCCTGACCCTGCTAGTTAGTTAGTTTATGCTGCATGGGATTATGCACCAACTGGTCCTGTAAGAGATAGGGATGGTGGCTATGAGTGTGACGGAATATGTTTGATCTATGTGTTTTTTCATGGGTGAAGAGTTTGCAGTGCATACAAATTGTGAAACAGCTTGCAGCTGTGCTAAGTGTGTGGGAATGAAGTGGAATCAGGGATGTTTACTATGAGCTATGATACATAGAGATTGTCGGTTGTTTAATGATGGGATTGTGCTGCACTGAACAGTCTGAGAGGCTCGTGATGCGGTTGCTAGGATATAACATCTGAAGATGCATCACTGACTTCGAATGTTTGTGTAAAATAGTTATTCTTCTAGCAGCATTGCATCCATCAGCTCAGGGCTCTACATGATATGGGCCAGCATGATCATGTTCTACTGCCTTTGAAAAGTGTGTCCCAAATTACCCAGGCAACCCTCCAGACAAAGAATCTTTCTCTTCCTGTCTATTTCGTCTACCCAGGCAGCGAAGGTAGCAAGAGAGGCAAGAATTCTGGGCTTTCTCTCCATACCTGCACTATAACTTTATCTTCTCCTTGTTTAGACTCTTTTCCGCAAACAGTTCTAGCATTTGCTTCAGCCAGAATGTATCCCACCTTTAAGAATGGCAGATTGACTTTAAAGTAGTTTTTTTATGAGTTCTTAACTTCGTAAAGCTTGGGGACCCTGCTCATGCATACAGCCCCACAACAAAAGACTCTAAGCATTATCAGCAGGCCCATAAACTTCTTGCTGCATGCCTATATTGAAGCAATTGGCACAGGTTAATAGGGCATTTCAACCTTGATGTCCTTTTTTAGGGAATATCAAATTAAACTCCTTTAACTATGTCCTGTAAAACTCTGTAGTAGTATCATGGACATAATTGCGCTCAAAAGGTACAAATGTCAGCCCAGATGTTCTTCCAGGGAACCTGCAACTGAGGGCTTCATTCATTGATACATCCCCCAGTTTCATTGGAGATAGTTTTAACTTTTTGCTGATAATGTGACACAGGCAATAGTAAATTAACATTCAATAAGTGCCAAACTTTATTCTCCTTTATATTGAAGTTGTTGAACATCAGATCAGGCAGGGCCTATTTTAAATGGCATATTCAACATAATCTATGCCAAATGTCAAAATTTGCCCAAGCATGTTCTGCATTGCAATTGGAGACATTGGTGTTACTAGCTGTTGTTTTTACTTTGATTCATTTTCAGTGAAATTTTATTTTCTGCATAATGAAAGAATAACAAATGATGAGAATTATTCAAAGCGACTCTGTCTTTTAAGCTTTCAGTTCAGTTTTGAATGCACTTAGCATCTTTATTCAAGATGGTTTTAGTGCTTTTGATTTATGAATATGTACTTTCTTTTGTTTCCCAATTTTAAGTACCATGATAGTGCCACTCAGCTTCTGCGCTTCAATTCGGATGAACTGCTAGGAATCAGTATTTTGCAACTTCATCTGATCCGGTTGCACTAGTCAATGGACTTGGTGTTTGCATCGAAATAATCTCAATACTTTCAGATCGTTATGCAGAGGCCCAGTTTTGCAAAAGCAGTTTCATTGAATGTTTGAGTTTTCACTTAACAATGGTTGCTCCTATGTTTCTCTATGCATGCCATGGCTCAAGGAATTGTCAAGAAAAAACCTAACACCCTGAAATATAGAAGAGTTCTTTTTTAACTTTAAAATCTCTGAACTTAATCTGTAAATTATCTGCATGCATTTTAATGTCTATTAAATCCATCAAAACCTTTTGAAATTCATTAATCAAAATAATAATAAAAATATAACTTTAATGGGTATCGATTGAGGTCAAGTTGCTGTCACACATTATTCATACTTTGGAACATTCTCTGGTAGCAATATAAACCCAATAATGTTTGAAGCTTATTGCAGCTTATGAGAGGTACACAGTACTCTAACACATTGCCTTGAGTTAATGACATGTGTTGTTTTCTGACGTTGTTTGCACAGTACTCGTTAGAATATTTATTTTGGATAATTAAAGTATACAAAATGTTACCGTTATAAAGGCCAGAGTAGAGATATGTAAATAGTTTCTGGAAAAGCATATCCGTGTGGGTGAATGGCAATAGTACATCCAGTTATGTATTTGTTGCAAGTATGGAAAGAATTTCAAGTGAATCCAACATCGCTTTTGACTGACTGAAAGTCAATGACTTTGTACGTGATACACTTCAGCTACAGCCTCTGTACTGCAACCTTACAATAAACCAGTTCTCTGTCCTGTCCAGATATTTGGGAGTGGCAATGAAGCCACTAAACCTATCCAGTCTGTTTTACCTTTCACTTAGCTCATGATTGATCTACATCATAATTCAACTTACTTACATTGATTTTGTATCCTCCATACTTTATCTAATAAAAAGCTATCGATCTGAGTTTTGAAATTTTCAATTGGCCAAGTCTCAATAGCAGTGGACAGGGACAGGGTCAGGGGAAATTCAGGAGATTTTTACTCAGAGTTATTTTAGTCTGTATTTATACTGGGTTTCTGATGCCTCATCTGGACCAAGGCTAACCTTTTTATCAGCGCTGGATTACGACATATCTGATAACAATTTGTGCACCCATGTAGGTAATTGGAAATCGATTTGCACAGTTCTTCTGACAACACAAGAACAAAACTTGCTGGTGAAACTCAGTATGCCTAGCAACATCTGTGGGAAGAGAGTAAAGTTAATGTTTCACATCTGACGACTCTTCATCTGGATTGTTAGCAGCCAGAACAAAGTGGTATTTATGCTGAACACCAAGTTGGCATGTGGGGGGGCGGGGAAGGAGAGTCAATAGGTAGGGATGGAGACCAGAGAGAGAGAGAGAGAAAACAAAAGAGAGAGATATGAAATGGGTAGAAAAGAACATTATAAATAGCAGGCTAGGACAGAGGAAACACTGAACAAGTGATAATAAGAGCTAAGATTGTGATGGAATAGGTGAGTTGTAGTGGAAGCAACCTATATAATATGATAATAGGTTTATTCCACCAGCAGGTGAAACTAGGACTAGAGGGCATAGCCTCAAATTAAAGGGAAGCAAGTGTAGGACTGAGGTCAGGAGGAACTTCTTCACCCAAAGGGTTGTGAGTCTGTGGAATTCTCTGCCCAGTAAAGTGGTTGAAGCTATCTCGCTGAATGTTTTTAAGGCAAGGCTAGATACATTTTTAAACAGAAAAGGAATTAAGGGTTATGGTGAGTGGGAGAGTAAGTGGAGTTGAGTCTCAAAAAGGTCAGCCATGATCTTATTGAATGGCGGGGCAGGCTCGAGGGGCCGTATGGCCTACTCCTGCTCCTAGTTCTTATGTTCTTATAAGCATGGGTGATTGTTAAAAGCATCCCATTGTCATGACTGGACTGGATGTGGGGTGGGTAAAAAAAAATGGAAGAATAGAATAAAGTTCTAAAGTTCTTGAAGTTGACATTGAATCCTAGAGTCTGCAGGGTCCCCAAGTGGAAAATGAGATGTCGTTCTTCGAGCTTTTGCTGAGGGTCACTGGAACCCAGCAGCAGGCTTGTGACAGAAATGTCGGTATAGGAACAGAAAGGTGTATTGAAGCGGCAGGCAACTGGAAGCTCAGGGTCATTTTTGCGATAGAAATTAGGTGGTCTGAAAAGTGATCACTTTGCCTGTGTTTTGTCTCCTGAGTGTCGCGGAGACAACACTGTGAAGAGAGAATACAGTAAATTAGATTTGCAGATGCTGCCAGATCTGCTGAGCTTCACCAGCAATGAATATTTCCTTTCTTTCAGGTTTCCAAAATCCACAGTTCTTTGTCGTACTTATGACCGCACCATGTTCATACATTTGGGCATTGTGCTTAAAGATCCAAACCTTTCTTTAATATGACTAACCTTTATTTTGAATGGGAATTAAGGATTGACTTTTCAAACTGATTTTCCCTCAGAATTACAGCTGTCCTCTAAACAGTTCTTCAAGGCTTTTTTAACAAGCAATTTGTTGTGCTAATTTGATTACATATATTTCAGGTTACAAGCAACACTCTGGGTAGCACTAAAGAAGCTTGTTATTGCCTTCTACCTATCTCATTTACTAATTTACAGATGCTGACATTTTTGTCTAAATTGTCACCCAGAGGAAAATATACTGCTATATCCTTTCATGATAATTGTTTTTATTTTGCTTTCAATTGTATCAGCAATGTGCCAAATTTTTAAAAAGAGCTAATCGCAAAATAATTAAATGGAGAAGGTCTGCAGGTAAATCCCTTTTAATTATTTTGGTTTTTAATTATTGAGAAATACATTCTTGGCAACTTTAATGGCATTTCGAGAAAATGTAAGTCGTTGCCGAATTTGCGAGCTCTCAGAGTTGCAAGGTGAGTTTGGCAGCAGTTCACAAAGATGCCTACTGGGGATATATAACTAAGCCACTTAAACAATTACATTTATAACGCATCTGCTAAGTTATTTTTCAATGAAGGTCACTTCATTGCTTCATAGTCATTCCCACATTAGATTACACCAATACATTTGACACAGTTAACATGCAAAGGGCTTTTAACTGTGTTAATGAAGGCATTGTGTTATACTTGTCCTTGTCCTGATTTTTTCTGTGTTAAACGTGATACTAATGGACGTACAGAAAAATAGTGATGGGGGTGGTGGTTAGCAAAACAGAAACGGAGATCGGATTCACAGTTGTATCATGTAAAGCTTTTTGTGTTAGAGCTTTGCAGCGTGGCTGTCAAACATAAGCGACTTACAGCCACCAGGAAAAGAAGCTCAATGAATTCTGACTTTACAGTCTGTGCTGCATTATGAATATATTTTGACAGGACAAAATTACAAAGTTAGCAGCCTTCTCAAAGACAGAGCTCTCAAGTATGCTGACACTAATCAAATAGAGGTGGCTTTAGTGAATCTGGCCCATTCACAAGCTAGAATGTGGCCACATAAGTAAAACTCTTTGGTGAGATAGACAGAGCTGGATGAATGGTGGGATGCCCAAAACACCATTTGATGAAATAACAAGGTGTAGAGCTGGATGAACACAGCAGGCCAAGCAGCATCAGAGGAGGAGGAAGGCTGACATTTCAGGTCTGGACCCTTCTTCATTTTCTGCTTGGCCTGCTGTGTTCACCCAGCTCTGCACCTTGTTATCTCAGATTGTCCAGCATCAGCAGTTCCTGCCATCTCTGAATTCATTTCATGAATGCCTGTAAGCAACAGACATGATGGACCTGAGCATCTGCCACACTTGGGAGTCATTAATTGGTAAAAGAGGAACATGACAACATGTGCTGTGGGCTGACATGCACGACCATGACAACCAGTGGATTTGGCAGTTTTGCATCAGACACCAATGCCGAAAACAACAACCCACAATGTCCATTGGCGGCTTTAAGTGTGGTGCTCGTGGTAGTAACCGGCCTGGCAAGGGTAATCCTTCAAGGCCGTCAGCAAAGGTGGTTCAAATGAAGACAGTCAACTTAAAAGTATGGCTTTGGGGCTCTGTGGCACAGTGGTAGTGTCCCTACCCCGGAACAGGAGGCTTGGGATCAAGTGCCATCTGCTCCAGAGGTGTGTGATATGTCCGAACAGGTTGATTAGAAAAACAAACAAATAAAAACAACAAAGAAAAGCATTGTGTTATGTTAATGCGCGGCTGCCTTTGGAAAGAGCATGCAGTGTCCACCAACACGCTTGACATCTTTCGAGAGGGGTACCTCTGGGGTAGAGTGCTTTATCCAACTCAGTGTAGATTATTCCCATCCCCCTCTCCCTACCTTCCCCTGATCTCCTGTTGGCTTGCTTTGCCTGTTGTTTCAGGCTTTGCATATATTTATTCAATTAACTACCCAGGTGATACACTGATGCTGGTTTGTGGTTAAAACAAAATCACTGTGATGTGGGGTGATAAGAAAAAGAAATGTTCTGTTGTGTGTGATAGCACTTCCAGATACATATATTAAAAAAAATTACTTATTGTATGCCCATCGCCTCTCCTATGTGGAAGGATGCCTGCTATCTCAGTACAACCTAATCATACATATCAAACAGTATTTTCAAAGAACGCATCAGGCACATGGTATCCTGCAGTTTTCACTGTATGCATCTGTTCTGTCAATACACAAGAGCAGTATTTTATATTCTGATGCCAAACTCGTAAAAATTCAGTTGCAGATCTGAGTTGGACTTGAATGTTCAATTCGTTCTCCTTGATTGTATGATTCTACACATAACATTTGTTCCTGAAAACTGAACAAAAACATGCAATGAGCTGCTTAATCAATCTATTTTATTTGTTGCTAAATTATGCAAGCTCTTGATAACTCTTTGAAGGAAATTGATTGTTTTGTTCTAAAGAGACTGAGCATTGCTTGGAATATTATATGTTCACACTTAAGGTTGTATTCGTGCCCTTCTTAGCGCAAAAGCACAACATAAATTTAACCTTTTCAATCTGCTGTTCATGGGAGCACACAATGTACTGATTACTTACGGCATTTCCCTACAAAGCAACAATTTCACTGTAGAAAACATAAAATTAATACACAATATAATAAACCATATGCATTTTATTCACACAGAAGATTACTAAGAAGCATTCCGAAAAGATCTAAAAAGTTTTTATTTCAAGGAAGATGAGAAATGTGCAGGGATTCCAAGTTTTGTTAAGGGCTAGTTTCTCTAACTAAATTTCTAGCATCTATTATTGACAATAAAACACGTAAGATGCCAGAAATTGAAAAAGACAATGTTAAATTAAGTAGTGTTTTTGCTGGACTTTAATGCAATTTCCTTGCAGTTTAAACGTTAGACTTTTATTTGTTGTACTAAGCTGGTTATTACACAAGAAATGTGTTTAAGACCTCAGTCACATCTTTGAAGAACTAAGCTTTCAAGCTGTAGATTGTGATAATTTGGGTGGCAGTCAGTCAGGGAGACATTTGGAACACAGAATCAATATAATCTGCAGATCTCAGCCAGTGCATTCAATTCTGTTCATACACTCTATCACCTGGGATTCATTACTTTTAAAACAGCTTTATACAAGGCAATTTGATTTGTAGGAAAGGGATATAATAAGGACTGAGACCAGCAAGCACCACAGACTCTCCACAAATTTAGTTTGTAATACAAGGCAAATAGAAATTAGTGAATAGAAGGCAATTTTTCCTTTAAATGCTATTCTTTACTTTTGTCAAAGTCAGTAAATCTTGTTCAACAAGCATCCCAGTACTCCATTACGACATGTCAGTTTCATTGCAAAGTTTTTTTTTCATTAAGAATATGACAAAGACTAAAATAGCACCTCGACTGCAGTCGGGATTTTGTAAAATATATAAAGAAGTGGCAAACATGATTATAACATCTATTGTATCTCTGGCTTGTTTTTAACCAACAGAAATAAGCAGGAAAATAATAAAAAATACAATATTGAAATGTAAGATATTCATATCATTGTATCATTAAATAGCTTCAAATCAAAATTCCTTATTGCTGACCTTGATAAAAATGACATGAAGATTTGACCTGCAGGATTTAGAAAGGGGACGCAGAAACTGGCTCTGGTTAAACTTAAGGGGGATAAGTAATATGGAAACAGCTAGGTTGGATTATGTTTGACAGTTTGAATCAAATTGTTTATATGTATTCTTTCTCTTAAGTGGATTGTGATAATCAGATTTTCTTACATGGCTAAAATTATAAAAAAAGAGTCCAATGATTGTTTTCATTCCTGAATCTCTGTAAAGGAGAAACAATATGTTGGTAATTTGTTCACAGTAACAGTGATGACATGCATTGCCTTCTGATAAAATGTATCTCCTGAAGTATGTGTTATCCCCAGACACAGTCTGGAAGTAACCCAGGATAGAGTCTACTGGCTTTCATTGCGATTCATATCCTATTACTGAAAGATCAGTAATATTTGATCAGTAAAGTCTTCATGATGGGACAACTCCAACAGAATCACCTGTGGAAGCTAAGAACAATCAGATAAATTGGCAAAATAGTGATGTGCTTCACATTAGGAAGGAACTAATCAAAGGTTCTATATTATGAAGAAAGTATTGTGAAATAATGGCCTTAATATAGAAAGGAGATTAAAAGGGGCATGATCCAGGACAGCCCTATCCTTCCCACAGTAAATAGGGGAAATAGTTTTCCGGGAAATTCAGATCATTTTGCAGCTCCAAAGAAGGTTTTCCAAAAATGTGCGTAACTACCTGATAATAACTCACATCAACTACCATAATAATAAAATAAGAAATAGGTAATTAGATACTAATTTCCATGCCACTATGAACAGAGTAAAGCTATGCTTACAAAAGTCTGACATACAGTCTAAAATCCTTCATCCTAAGAACCATTCTGCTGAATTTTCTCTGTACCCTCTCAATGTCTGTCATATCTTTCCAAACGTATCATGACCAGACCTGAATGATACTGTTAGTTGTGGCCTAACTAGAACATTATAAATGCTCAGCATAGCTTCTTTTCTTCTGCATTCATTTGTTCCATTTATGAAACCCAAGACCCCACACATTTTGCTAATTCCCCTGTCAGTATGTCCTGCCACATTAAGAAATCTATGCTTATGAACCCCAAGTCTTAGTCCCTGTGCAGTCTTTAGACATTTGTCATTACGTCTATGTTGCCTCTTTTTATCTGACAAAATGCAACACCATCTTGGTCTTAAATTCTATCTGCCAATTGCCTGACCACTCTTCTAGTCTAACTATGACTTCCTGTTATTATTGTCACTGTTTCAATTATTTTCCATACTTTCAAATTTGGTAAAATCAACAACTTTTGAATTTTTAAACCTCGTATTCCTTGGTCCAAGTCGTTTGTATGCAAATCAAGCAAAACAGTGGTCCTAACACAAGATAGATGGGCATCAAGATTTAATATTGTCCAGCCAAAAAAGCAACCATTTATAATGAAATGCACATTTCAGACATAAAGCTGTTTCTTTCATCTAAGCAGATGCTGGCGCTCCAAGTGGCATCATTGTAATATCACTGGGTGAGTGATCCAGAACCTCAGACTTACAGTTTCATAAGCCCATTATGACAGATGGTGAACTTAGAATTCAATAAAGTTCAGAATAAAACATTAGCCCAATGGTGACTGTATAAGTATAGACAATTGCTTAAAAAAAGAAATCTGGTTCATCAAAGCCCTTTAGGGAAGGACATCTGGCCTATATGTGATTCCAGACTGACAGAAATGTGTTTCACTCTTCATTAGTGATGGACAATAAATACTGCCCTAACCAAGGATGCCCACATCTTGAGACTTTTTTATATCTATGCACCTCAAATTTGATAGCCAGTCTTTTATACAGAATGTTCTGTAGACACCTTGTTAAATCCGTACAGGCAACGTGAACTGCACTTTCTTCATTAAAATCTCCCTGTTAATGTCATCAAAATTCAGATAGATAAGGCAAATATGGTCTAACTTTTGCACACAGGTGCTGGCTCCTTCCATTAACTCAACCTTCTTCAAAACCTGTTCATTATTCGCCTTTGATGATTTGAAAAAAAATAAAAAAGAATGTTTACATTTGGACTTCAGTAATAGTAAGTGACAAATTGTGCAGTAAACAACTTCACAAAGGAGCTGAAACAGTTGTGACCACATCTGGATTTGGAAGGTAATTCCTTTGTTTAGAAAGAGAGGGGGCTTCAATTTCAAGCAATATGAGGTCTTGAAAGGATAATAGAATTACACTGATTTCCATATGCTAAAGCTGAAAGACACTTGTGAGCTCAAAATGCATTGTGAACTTTCACCGTTAACCTCCTGTGTGCAGTCCCAGCCTTTGCCACAAACCCACAATCATAATGAGCAGTGGCAAGATTAAATTCTGGCAATGTTTGTGATGCACAAGTGAAGTTTTGTGGCCTGAAAAGATTGATTCTAGTTGCTGAAGTAGCAATCATCTTCCAAGTTCCCAAGCATGCACATAGTGCAGGAATGGCTCTCTTCACACCACAGACCATTAAACAGTACATAGAGCTAAATATGTCTGGGGTCTGTACTTTCAGCATTATAGTTGCGTTGAGACAGATATTTACTCATTTACCTGTTAAAGGCAAGTGGACATATGTTTACAAATGTGAGAATGCATTTACAGTGATAGGTTATCCTTGCCACACAGATGCCCTCACAGGGCTTTTCTTCTTTCAATTTTTCCGTCCCATACATCTCGGTGCAGTTCACGGTTCCATATCTGGAGCGGAGCATGCCCAACACTGGAGCATGTTGGAGGCTTGATTAGACTTTTGTGCCTAGAGGCAGGTGTACCCTCTTTGGCCTGAACTGCCTCAAGACAGAAAGTGCCAGGCAGGTTGGAGGTGGAAGACGCAGCCACCTCTGTGTGTGGTTTCTCCTCTGCTTGGGTGCTGCACTGTCTCCTAATGAGGAAGAGGCATTTGGAGTGAATTCAAGATACTCTGTCCACACTGACACCTTGTTGTTGGCGCAGAACTGTGATAGTTACAATGCTGCAGTGTATGTCTCTGTGCTGATCCAGAAAACCCTGAGACTGCTAGACGTGGCTCTCCATGACAGTGGCTAATGGCATCCAGACACTTAAATGCTTGAGGCAGCATGATTCTAACTGCGCTGCTGCAATCCTGCAACTTTTGTGTTGGTTTGACCAGTACCCCTACCTGTTGCTCTTGTGTCTGTTTGCACATGTCCATAAAGTCACAAATTGCCAACATCCTCTCCTGCCTGGAGCTGAGCAGGTGCCAGGTCACCAGTAGTCCACCATATGACAGGAAACTATGTTTCTTTCTTGACCAGCTGTGGAAAGATGGCAGTGAATTTCTTACCATCAGGTGTTTTTAACTCTGTTGTAACTAAAGCATGCACTGATATGTCAGTATCTGCATTGGTGTTAGGTACAAGAGGTAGCCTTGCAGACTCATTGTCTGGGGACATCGCCTTCTTAAACAACAGAGGTCATGCAAATTGTGCTTGTAGATGCAGGAGACCAAAGAGGGAATGCATCATGTAAAAAAGGTAGATGTTCTGGCATGTTAAGAATATATTCACAGTCGGGGTAATGGGAATGTGGGTTAGCAATGGACAATGCTTCGTACTTGTTTTGACAGAAGATAATGTACTATCGTCAATTTTGCAGATAACAAGATGGGAAGGCAAGTTGTGAGGATGACACAAAGAGTCTGTAGAAGGATGTAGCAAGGTTTAAGTGAAGGGACAAAAGATATAAAGTAGTAAAATATGAGTCATGCACTTTGGTCAGAAAAATAGCCTGTTACTGAAATGGGGAAAGACTGCATATTGAGGCAGTGGTTTTGAAGGTGGTTTTGAAGGTCCTCGTGAATTAATTACAAAATAATGTAGTATACAAGTCCAGCAGGTAATAGGAAAGGCAAATGGAATATTGGTCTTAACATCAAAGGGAATGGATTATGAAAACAAAGAGTTCTTGCTAAAATTATACAAGGCACGAGTCAGATTACACCTAGAATGCTATGAACAGATTAAGTCATCATATCTAAGCAAAGATATACTGCATTGGAAGCAGTGCAGTGAAGTTTCAATAAGAATGAAGGGTTTTTCTTAAGAGGAGAGGTTGAGTAGGTTGATCCTGTATTCACTAGAATTTAGAAGAATGAGAAGAGACTTTATTGGAATATAAAAGATTCTTAGGATGACAAGGTATGAAGCAGGGTGAACATGAAGAAGGGTCTAAACCTGAAGCATCAGCTTTGCTGCTTCTCTGATGCTGCCTGGCCTGCTGTGTTCATCTAGCTCCATGCCTTGTTATCTCAGACTCCAGCATTGGCACTTCCTACTATATCATAGATCCTTAGAAGCTTGACAATGCCGATGGAGAGATTTTGTTTTTCCCCTTGTGAGACAGTCTCGGACCAGAGAGCATAACCTTAGAGTTAAGGGTTTCCCAGTTAGGACAGATATTATGAGATTTTTTATTTCTGCCAGAGGGTTGTAAATCTGTGGATTGTTACACGTATCCAAGATTGAGATAGGCCGATTTTTAGTCAATAAGGGAATCAAGGGTAATGGGAAAAATGTAGGAAGGTAAAATTGAGTGTTATCAAATCAGCCTTGATCTCCCTGAATAGTGGAATAGATTCAATGAGGCAAATGGCCTTCTTCTGCTCCAGTGTGTTATTGCCTTAGAAACATAGAAACAAAAATACAGGCCTGTCAGCCATACCAGCCTGCTTCACTATTCAATATATTTATGGCTGATCAAACAACTCAGACCTGTGTTCTCACTTTTGCTTCATCGTCTTTGATCCCTTTAGCCCTAAGAACTATATCAACTCCTCCTTGAAATTATTCAGTTTTGACCTCAACCATTTTTTGTGGCCGAAAATTCCTTAGGCATTCCAGTCCCTAGGTTAAGAAATTTCTCCTCACCTCTGCGTTAAATGGCCTACCCAGTAGTCTGAGATTCTGACCTCTGGTATGGGCTCCCAGTAATCATCTAGGTAATATAGTCCTAACCAACTCAATCTCTCTATGAGTCCTGCCATCCCTCAGTCTTTGTTTTAGTTCCCAAGTTATTTATGGTTCCCATCTTTGCAGCTTGGCCCTTGTCCTCAGCAGTAAGATCCATAATTTTCTCTTCCGAAGTGGTGAGGAGCTGAATGTTGTGCAGTCCCACTACTTTTCCTGGCTCTTTCAGCACTATTGTAGGTTATTTGTTTCAGAAATCTCCAGCTTTATATGTTTCGATGAATGAGAGAAATAAAAGAATTGTGTAAGATGAAAGTGGGTGGCATAGCTATTGTTGATGGTCCTGGTAGCGCAAAAGTGGTGGGTTGTTCCAAATGAGTAAGTAGACAGCACACAGCCCATGCAGGTTTAATAGAGTAATTGGTAACGTGTGAGAGAAGATGGTGCAGTCAATGGTGAGAGCAGTAGAGCACGTGTCTTGGTGAGAGGTGGATGCAGCAGTAGAAATAGGCAAAGTATGCTGTTGCAGAGACAAGATTGCTGGCAATTATGCTAAAGGGTGAGTGGGGAGATTCATTGGCTTTCCTCCTACACTGATGGACATTCCTCCAGCTGGATGATCCCACACTGACTTGAGTGGCAAACTTGGACTGCCAGGCTGGCAGGAGGCTAGTGTCATGGCTTCCTCTGTGAGTTCTTGAGGAAGAAGACAGGCCTCCTTTAGACCAGTCTATCAACCAGGAAATCTGTGACCCCTGCCTGCAAAGCTGTGCACCAATTTCTTATTAACTACCATATCTGAGGAAAACACATTAACTCATGCAGGGCAGCTCTGGACTGATAGAGTTTAAATGGGTGTACGACAATCTAATAAAGATGGTGCTCCTGCCAAGAAAGCTAGCAGTGGAGAGGACTAATGCAAATGACAAGTGTGATAATCACACTGGCATCAGAAGACGGGAGTGCCATAGGGCCATGGTACTATGTAATGAGGCAAGTTTGGGATGATTGCATGAGAAAACATATTAGACCTTGTGGAGAAGCCATCCATGAAGCTTGACAAATCGACACTCAGCAATTTCTGGTAAAATTCAGCCCCATGGATAATAAGTGCTTAGGCCTAATTAGTTTTTAAACCAGATTTTTCCTACAGGCTCTACATTATATTTCTTATTTGCTGTTTGAGTTGGTAGCTCGCCAAATGTATTTTCCACCTTTTGTGTATTTAGACAAGCTATAATTCTGAGATAACAAGGTGTAGAGCTGGATGAACATAGCAGGCCAAGCAGCATCAGAGGAGCAGGGAAGCTGACATTTCAGGTCACTGGATGAAGGCATCACTGGCCAGGCAGCATTTATTGCCCATCCCTAATTTCCCAGAGGGCTGTTAAGAGTCAACCACATTGCTGCAGGTCTGGAATCACATGTAGTCCGGACCAGGTAAAGATGGCAGTTTCCTTCCCTCAGGGACATTAGTGAACCAGATAGGTTTTTCCTGACAATCGATAATGGATTTATGGTCATCATTGGATTCTTATCTCCAGATATTTAATGATTTCAAATTCCACCATCTGTCATTGTGGGATTCAAACATGAGGCCCCAGACTATTATCTGGGTCTCTGGATTAACAGTCCGGTGATAATACCACTAGGCCATCACCTCACCCAATAACTCCTTAAATATTAAAGGCATTAGGTGTCTCTTAATCTTTTTACTTCCACTTCATTTTAAACATACAAAGTCTTTGTACTTAATTTTGTTGATGACCAGTGGCCAATATGTGTGGGACAGCTCAGCTAATTTGTTGTGAGCTAATAAACGTGATGCAATGGTGACTATCCGTGTCATGCCTGTCATCAAGACCCTGATTGCCGTTTCTTTAAGAAGTAATTAGCACTAGCAAGACAGTCAAATTCTGTGCATAGCAACATCATTTTTTTGTACATGGTGCATCATAATTAATGAATAGATTACAAATTATTATCACAGACTATTCCAATTACTGAGATCACCTCTACTGATTCCTGGAAACTGGCAGAGAAGGATTAAACTACAAAGCATTTAAGCAAGAGACAGAGGAGCATGCTATTCTGCTTATTATAAGGGGGGTTTAGGTCCAAGATTTGCATGCAAATAAGCCACAAGAATTATGGAAATGTGACAGAGACCGGAGGCAACAACTAAATGCATGCCAGTATTTATGGGATGCCTCTTCACCATGAACAATCTCAGAATTTATTTAAATGTTATTTTGTGTTTATTTCAGTTGCAAAAATCTATGTAGAAATCAATGTAGCATATTTTTGATGTAAATTGTTACAGAATACATTCTAAAAATAGAAGGAATTTTGAGTTTATTTTTAAGTGTCCAAGCACAGCTGGCTTGAGTTGAAATACACATTTCAGAGTACTTGTACATCTGTGTGTTATTTGCAATCTGTTCTGAAAGTATCCATTATTTTACTCCAGGTTGTCAAGTGGCTTTGGCAGTGTTTCGATTATTTAGAATACAAATTTACAGAGATAAGTGCAGAAAGTCATAAGTCTGTGACAGACAGATTTTTCTGTTCCCTGACAGACCACTGTCATACTTAGAAATGTTCAGTTCACATTTGTTTTCCATTTCTCATTTTGAACACATCTTCCTTGGTGTTGATGACTTTCTTTGCCGATCGTTTGCTATAATACAAAAGGAGATTATATTTTTACCCATTGCCCTCAGTGTATGACACATTTTACCTGTGATGTAAAGGAGAGTGAGACATGAAGATGGAGAGATGTGGGAAGCGTGTTTTAGAGCCACGAATGCAATGGCAATTAAATTTGGGATTCTCAAAAGAATTGCAGCAGCGCAGGTACCTCAGAGTTTGGGTCTGGAAGAGGCTATAGAGAAAGGGAGAGACTGGGACTTGGAAGAATTTTGAATTTTCTGCAGAAAATGATCCGAATGTCAGGTGAAGACTTCCAGGAAGCAGGAGGTCTCAATGATTGTGATGGTATGGGTTGAGGTTAGCTCAAAATCATAACAATTGCCAAGCTTATGAGCAATTTGGATGAACCTCAGCCAGTCGTTTGGTGAGAAGGATTAAGCACACATCTGGAGAACAGCACTTGTGACTGGGATGACAGACAATAGATTTTGTCCTCAATATTTAGTTACAGGAAATTTCTGCTGCTGCAAGACTGGATGTTGGATGAACAACACAATAAATTGGATGCAGTGGAGGGACCAAGAGAGGTGCTAAAACAAAGCTGATGTCATTAGTGCGCACATCTTGAGTATTCAGATGGTATTCTCCAGGGAATGTTTTAAATTAACTGTTCTCCTCTTTACCCTTCCCGGACGTATCTCATTTAGTATCAACCCTCAATGGAAAGTTTCCCTCCCAATCTTTATCTCAAATCTTCAGTTCCTCTTGGTCTTCCTGATCCCTTGCTATCAAACTTGACTTCCCCTCGATTTCTCCTATTTTGACACTATCCAAGTGAGCTCCTTGAATGAGTTCATTATCAGCAGCAAAACACTTGCCCCATTCAAATCGCTTGTTGATTTTCTCACTCAGTGCTTCCACTATGACATCATTTTTTTTCATATGCCCCTACCTACTGTTGAACTGTGAACTTTGCCTGCAGATCTGCTCTCAATGCCTGTCTCCTCGCTCCCCTCAAGAATGTCTGCTCACTTGTGAACAAGTCTATTGTTGTCCATTCCCTTATTGTGGATGGCTGTATCAATGCCATGGTCTGAACAAAGCCTGTCTGAGGGTTGATCACATCCTTCTCCTTGATGAGGTCTTCCCTCTTGACTACATAAACCACTATGTGCCCAGTCAAATTGTTTTATGGTGACAGTATTGTGCTTATGATCAGTTCACACTTTACCCAGCTCCCATACTCCTCTGTTTCTTTTGCTTTGTTCCAGCCCCTCAAACTAATTCGAATTCAGTGTTCCTAACCACTTTCCCTAAGTATGAGCAAAAAAAAAATCACAGATATAACTTCACCCCATTGTTCCCTCAGCCTGTGAATCTCATCCTTTCTGTAAAAACAAAAAGCTCAGGTCTAGCAACATCTGTAGTTAAGGAACCTGAATTGACATTTCATGTCTAGTCAGACTTCTTCAGAAGAAGAGTAATGCAAGATTTAAAATGTAAACTCTTGTTTCTTGTCCACTCATTCTGCAGGCCAGCTGGGCTTCTCCAGGGCTTTCTGTTTTTGTTAAGGATTTCCACTGTCTACAGTATTTTGCTTTTATGTGCACCTCATCTTGGTGACTTGAACTTTCATCTCAAGTTATCACCCTTTATCACCTTGCTATTGCCCTCACCTGGACTGTCCAAGGACCAAGGGATGCAGACTTGTTGGGATACAGCAGAAAACTGGTGTTGCCTTTCATCTACACCCTCCTTCCTTGTACTAACTATACCTCCTTCTTTACCAACTACTGGAAAAACTGTCTTTCTCAATTCTCATATTACTCGGCTTTCAAAATCCAGCTCTCTGAACTTTGACCCTCTGTTGAGCTCAACATTTCAGCCACTAATAAATAGCTCAAATACCCCTTCAACTTAACCTCTGAAACCCTTGTGCCCAGTAAATTATAACTCTCTATCACCCTGTCATGCCTCCCAAAGGATACATACTTTAAAGGATATGATAAGCAACAGGTTAAGCCATCTGGCACAAGATCAGGGTGGGCTGCACAAAGCAAAATTGGGTCCTGTTCTCTGCTGCCAGGATCATTCTAGATTATATAAGTAACCACTGAAATTCTCTTCTGCTGCAAATCATCTTATTCCACAGCGCACCATTTCACATCCTACAAGTACAAGGAGTTAATGAGCTTCTGCATCACTAAAATTGAGTAATTTGGTCGGCTTCCTTTGCAGAATCTTTCACGTCCATTAGCCTAGTGGGTCAAAAGTCTTCTGACCCCTACCTCAGCCCTGAACGTGTATTTTGGTCTAGTTTCTCTACAATATCTCTTCATAGACTCTTCAAACTTATTTTGTTATACTGTTTGCTTGATCCAACTCTCAATAAACTCTGGAATACCAACTTTCTCTCCTTGGCCCCATGTTAGCAAATGTTGTAACTTCAAGTACTGAATGCTCGTACTCCGAAACTTGCTGCTCCCCTAGCCAAGCTGTTCCAATGCAGTTACAAAACTGGCATCTATCTGACAGATTGGAAAATTGCCCAGGTGTGTCCTATATGTAAAAAGCAGGACAAATCCAACCCAGCTAATTACCGCCCCATCGGTCTACTCTCGATCATCAGTAAAGTGATGGAAGGTGTCATCAACAGTCCTTTCAAGCAGCACCTTCTCAGAAATAACCTGTTCAGTGACACCCAGTGTGGTTTCTGCGAGGGCCAATCGGTTACTGAATTCATTACCGCCTTGGTTCAAATTTAGGCAAAAGACCTGAATTTTAGAAGTAAGGTGAGAGTGACAGCCCTTGACATTGAGGACACCTAGCAAAACTGGAATCAATAGGTCCCAGGAGGCAAACTCTCTAGTGGTTGGAGACATACCTGACACATAGGAAGATGGTTGTTGGAAGTCAGTCATCTTAGCTCCAGGACATCTCTGCAGGAGATGTGTCCTAGGCCCAACCATCTTTAGTTGCTTAATCAATGATTTTCCATCATAAGGTCAGAAGACGGGATGTTCGCGAATGATTGCACAATGTTCAGGTCTATTTGAGACTCCTCAGATACTGAAGCAGCCTATGTTCAAATGCAACAAGATCTGGACAATACCCAGGTTTGAACTGACAAGTGACAAGTAACATTCGTGTTCACAAGTGTCAAGCTATGACCATCATCAATAAGAAATAATCTAAACCCAACCCTCGTGGCATTCAATGGTGTTACCATTACTGAGTCCCTCACTGTCAATGTCCTGAGGGTCATCATTGACCAGAAACTCATCTGGATTTGATGCATTAACACTGTGACCACAAGAACAGGTAAAATTCTAGGAATATTCCTGCAAGCAACTTACCTCCTGACACCCCAAATTCTGTTCTCTATATACAACGCTCAAGTCCACGCTTCCCTGGATGAGTACAGTCCCAACAACACTCAAGAAGCTTGACACCATCCAGGGCAAAGCAGTCTATTTGATTAGCACCACATTCACAAGAATCCAGTTCCTCCTCCACCGACGCTCAATAGCAGCAGTATGTACTATAAGATGCATTGCCAAAATTCACTAATGATCCTCAGACAGCACCTTCCAAACCCATGACCACTTCCATCTAGAAGGACAAGAGAAGCAGATTTATTGGAACACCACCACCTATACATTCTCCTCCAAGCTGACTCACTATCCTGATTTGGAAATATATTACCATTTCATCACTGTCACTGGGTCAAAATCCTGGAAATTCCTCCCTAATGGCATTGTGGTTCAACCCACAGTAGATGGACTGCAGTGGTTCAAGGAGGCAGCTCACCACCACCTTCTCAAGGGATGGGTGATAAATGCTGGCCAGCCAGCGATGCCCAAATCCCAGAAATGAATATGATGAAAAATGACTTCACTCCATTAAAACGGCCATCAATGCCCTTCTCAAACTAAAACATTGTCTTGAATACATTTGCAATCTGCCAACCCGACTCCAAACAAACATTCCTTTTGAAGTCTTTGAATATAGTGTCTCCAAATTCGTAACCATCCTGAACTCCATGTTTGAGCCCCGTCCCCATTAGATATTCATCTCTGCCACAAAACCAATATAATAAATGACGTCAAACATATCTGTGAGAATTTTATATTTTCCCTTCCTTCTTGACCCGTCTATGACATTTAACACAGTTGGATTGATCATTCTGTTCAACGCCTTTCCACCATTGTGCAGCTGGGTGGGTCTGCTCACACCTAGTTCTATTTATACAAGGCTAATCATAACTACAGTATCGCTTGCAATAGCATCCCTGACTTTTTCATATTAACTCTGATGCCTCTCCAAGGATATTTCCTTGACCCCTCCTGTTCAAAATCTACATCCTGCTGCTTGGCAACTTCACCGAAAGCACAGAAACGGTTTGTACGTTATGAACGTCGACAAAACCCAACACTACTTCGCAACCATTTCTTTCCATGGTTCCACTGTTGTTAAATTGCCTGTGTTTATATATATTGTGTGTAAAATAAGCAGAAATTTCCTCTAGTTATGAATTGGAATCACTGAAGCTATTGTTTTCAGTCCCTCCTCTAAACTCCATCCTCGAGCCATCGCCACTATCTCTCTTCTTGGTAACAGTCTACCATTAAGCTTGTTTGTTCATAGCTTTGGTTTAACATTTGATCCAAAGATAAGCTTTCATCCACATGTCTGTGCCATCATGATGACTGCTTATTTACACTTCGATAACATTGTCAAGCTTTATCTTTGTCTCAGATTACACATTGCTGAAACATTCATTCTTGCCATTGTTAAATTCAGACTTAATTATTCCAATGTATTTCCAATTTGTTTCTCACTCTCCACCCTTCAAACCTGAGGTCATCCAAAGCTCTGCTGCTCATGTCTTCACTCTCATCATTATGCCTGTGCTCACTGAACTATAATGGGACCTAGTCAGTCAATGCCTTGACTTTAAAATTTTCATGTTTATTTTCAAATCCCTCTGTGGTCTCGCTTCTGCATATCTCTGTATCCCTCTCATCCTCATAAGCCTCCGGGAATTTATATTCATCTTATTCTGGCCTCAAGTGCATTGAATTTTAATCACTGCACCTTTGGTTGAGCCTGCAGTTGCTGAGAAATTCTCCAAATCACTACTTCTCTTTCCTTATTTAAAACATGCCCTTTTCACAAACATTACATCATCAATGCTAAAAACTTACTATCTAAATTAGAATCATACTTTGTTCCATAATCCTCCCGTAATACAACCTGTAAAATTTTATTACTGTAATTTCAAGGCATTATATAAATACAGGCTGTTGTTGCTTGATATATTATTTTACATTAAAATACGTTAATAAATCAATTTATCCCAGTATGAATCTTCCTTCTATGTATGAACAAAAGTCTAGAGAACAGGATAAACTTTTGTCCAAAGCAGTTACCACACTAAAACAATTTCTAGTTCAAAAGCAAAGGCTGAAAAGTTATAAATGGCTGGCTCAGCCAAATGTGTGAGCTCCATATGATATTAGCTCAATCTAAAATTTGATTAATGTATAAATACAAACAGAACCAGTATATCTTAGTTTCAAGGCACCTAGAAGACCAGGAGCAGTGGAACCATGTGAAAGGCAGGAGCTGATTACACCAATAGTTGCACTGTTCTCTGACAACAACAAATGTTCTTGAAGGTAGTTTGAGCCTGTCTACAATGTTGTATCTTTTGCATGTCATTTACTCTAAATGAAGGACAAAATCAGCCTCTGTATTAAATTTTGTAATTATAAAAACCATTTGTGCATGAACTATAAGCTAAGTTACTGCCACCAGACTAGCAACACTTTGTTGTGACAGTAATGACTAAGAAATCCAGCAAAAGGCTTAAAAACACGAGAGAGGCTTGAGCCCAGAATTACAAACTATTATATTCACAATGTTGGTTGTGGTATAAGCTGGACAAAACATTAGACTGAAACTCAATCTGTCCTATTAGAAAGACTTGAAAATATGTTCAAGAAAGAAGTGCTAATTAAAACAATACAAGTGTTTTTTTACAGAGATTCAGTGCTAAGAACATGAAAGCCACTGTATAGTATTAGTTCCTTTCTTTTATTTCCTTATCATCTCTGAATCTCTACCATCTCCAACTCATTCCCAATTTCACATCAAATGTGGTTACATTTCCATTGCATTGGTTTCAGATTTTCAAGAGAAGGTTCATTTTCATATTTAACTCTTTTGCATTTGCTGTGCCTATTTCTGGAATACTCTCCATTTGATTCATACTTGCACCTACCATACATTCTTTAGACACAGACCTACTTCTCAATCCATTCTCATTCGTGGCCATTCATTCAGCCCACATTGCCTTGTGGAACTCCCCAAAATTCTTTCACCTTTTACAAATGTTTTTGCCTTCTGTAAGCTGTTCCCTCTTGGTTCGTCCATTTGTAATGTCAAA
This sequence comes from Stegostoma tigrinum, assembly GCF_030684315.1. Taxonomy (NCBI): domain Eukaryota; kingdom Metazoa; phylum Chordata; class Chondrichthyes; order Orectolobiformes; family Stegostomatidae; genus Stegostoma; species Stegostoma tigrinum. The sequence goes on along the minus strand of NC_081368.1, from coordinate 55,784,159 downwards.
CAATTCTATTGCTGGGGAAGAGTTTTACAATGCACAGTCGACTTGTTCAAAGCCAAAGAGTCACATAAAATACAATGGATAGCTAGGCTGCTGCCTTCCTACCTGCCCTCGTATGTCCCTCTTAATTCAGTGGTCAATTAAAGGGCCAATTATCTCAACTGAACTGATACTAATCATACCCTGAAGTATCCAATTAAAGCATGATCAAGGGTTTCTTTGTACCTTTGCCATCATAGTACTATGGGCAAGCAAGGGCAAAAGGTAAATGGTTAGCTCACTACTTTTCCATCTTGGGGTAAAATTTATGAAGGAATGGAGGGGCTATCTTCATTAAAGAGAGTCTGCGCCCATAGGGGACAAACATGGTGTTCCACCAAACCCCCAGATTTTGCCTCCTCTGCATCCCAGCCTTTAGATAGACCCTGAAAATGGACATCTGTCCTATTAATCTTTGTTGATTATAATGTAAGAAGCATCAAGCTTTTGGATCATTTCTCTAAGTTCAGTATCCACCCGGGGTTAACTGTCCTAGTGACGGACTGTCTCATCAGTAGAAGGACAGCATTATGAAAGACCAGCATTTTTAAAAACTTGTTCATTGGATGTGGAGTTAGCTGGCTAAGCCAACATTTAATGCCAATCCCTAATTGCCCTGGAGAAGGTGGTGGTAAGCTGCTTTCTTGAACCATTGCTTTTCTTGGAGATGGGGCCATCCATATTGCTGTTTGTATATGGGTTCCAGGGCTTTGACTCAGCCAAAGAACAAACAGTGGTATATTTCTGAGCCAGGATAATGCATTGTATCGGGGGCAATGTGCAAAAGGTGCTCCCATACATCAGCTACCTTTGTCCTCTTAGGTAGCAAAAGTTGTTGGCCTTGGAGGGTATAGTCAAATTAGCCTTGGTGAGTTACTGAAGTGAATTTCGTAAATAATGCACACAGCTGAACTGTCCATCAGTGGTGAAAGAAATGATTGTTGGAGATGGTGGTAACCAAACAGGCTGCCTATGCCTGAATGACATCAATCTGTTCACAGAGGCTCACTCCACTTTCTAATCTTTGGCTTTAAATTGTGGATGGTTAGCAGGTACTAGACAGACAGGAGGTAAGATTATATTTTGGTACAGAATTCCTAACCTCTGACCTGCTATTGTGGCAACAGTATTTTGTGGTTGATCCAGTTTAGTTTCTGGTCAATGGTGCTTCCCATGATGTTTATAGTGGACGATTCAGTTACGGTAATGCCATCACCAAGAGGTAATAGATTCTGTCTTGTTGGACATAGTCATTATGTGGCCCCATGTGTGCGGCAAATGTTACTTGTCACTTATCACCTGGTCCATGATCTTGCTGTGTATTACATGGATTGCTTCAGTACCTGAAGCATAGTGAATTGTACTGAAAATGGTGAAATCTGCAAAATACAATCCCACTTCCAACCTTATAACAGTCATTAATGAAGTAGCTGAACATGTCTGGGCTTCAATCACTACCCTGAGAAACTCCTGCAGAGTCATTTTGGGAAAGAAAATGATAGATCTTCAACAACTACCACAACCTTCCTTTGCATAGGCATGACTCCAGCCAGTGAGGAATTTACTCCCAATTCACCAGGAAGCAACATGCATTGCTTAGAAGTGTTTTAGAGATAGTAGGAACTGCAGATGCTGGGGAATCTGAGATAACAAAGTGTAAAGCTGGGTGAACACAGCAGGCCAAGCAGCATTGTAGGAGCAGGAAAGCTGACATTTTGGGCCTACAGGGGAGCCCCTCTAACTGCATACTGAAAAGGTATGAGGAGAAGATCATAAAAGAAATCCGTGGTGAGAGCTAAGCATCAAGGAGCTGCATACAGTGCTGCAGGAAATTCATAGACTTTGACCAAGATAAGAGTCAGATACTGCTCATAATGACCACATACCACATTAGTACCAACAATTTCAAATGGCCATGAGTCATACCTGCTCACCCTAACTCTCCCAAACACCAGAGATAGCAAGGTGTAGAGCTGGATGAACGCAGCAGGCCAAACAGCATCAGAGGAGCAGGAAAGCTGATGTTTCGGGCCTGGACCCATCTGAAGAAGGGTCTAGGCCCGAAACATCAGCTTCCCAACTCTCTGATGCTGCTTGGCCTGCTATGTCCATCCAGCTCTATACCTTGTTCTCTCAGATTCTCCAGAATCTACACTTCCACAGTTTGCTGGAATGCTAGCCATTCACCATGATAGCTACATCGCACAAACAGATTCAACATTTCTCACTGATACACTTCACTCTCTGTTCCTGGACAAGATCGTGCAAAGTTGGATGCAGCAGGAACCCACCTCTTCCACCCTCTACTCCCTTTCTTCAGCTGTTCACCACATAGCCAATGATAATGGGTTCTTCCATCTTGATATTGGGAGCAAACAACATTCAGCAGACAACCACCAACCCAGAGTCAACTGAGTGACACAAGGTTGCTTTAGATTGATGCAGGTGGAAGAAATGGAGCTTCTTTTCAGAAAGAAAATAGCCTACTCCATTAAAATTCTTGCAGTTGCCGATGTCTCCCTCCAAAGTTGATATATGCATGGGCTTGAAGGTACTTTTCTTTTTTGTAATAGTTGACAATAGACTGATACAGATCTGAAACATCATGACTACAGTCAGGACACCAGGCATTGTCTTAGAGAATTCTTTGTGTATTATTACATCCGAGCTGGATACTGAGGAAATTACATTCCTTAGTTCCTTTCATTACAATCCATCTCAGAATTGACATACAGCTCCCGCAAAGAAATTTGCAGGCAGGGACGGGCAACTTATACCATAGGAAAGCTTATTATCCTCATGTAGCCTCATGGTCACTCTGTTTGCCTATTTCTACTTCGGGAGAATGACACATGGTTAGCTCTTATTGAACAGAAGCCTTAGCAATCTTTCCCATGCAACGGCAGTATAGCAAACTGTGCCTTATTATAAACGTTTCCAGCCTTAGGTTCGAAGGAGTCAGACACAAAATAATTACAATTAAAATTGTTGCAAAACGAGATGGCAAAATTTCTGAAAGGTGTAAAGTCTCATTTGTGTTTTTTATATCACTGAAGTTCATGTTCAATTGGTTCTTGAATCTCTTGCCCTCCTGCTGAGATCCTTTCTCCTCCATCTTCCAGCTGCTTGGCTTGTTCTGTATGACAAATGTTTATTCTCGAAGGTATACTGTGTTCCAAGGAGATGCACCAAACTGCATCTGTGCCCAAGATCAGTGGTTTAGTGCAGTAGATTTGATATCTGAATCGTTACGTACAGCATGCTCCAATTAAAACAGGGTCATACAGATTAATGAGTAAAATGTTCAGCTCGAAAAGTGGAGTGAAATGAAGATTCATGGGGCAAGGAAATTTCAGTTGGAGAAAAGAATGCTATTCAATTGGGATAGGCTTTACTTAAAACTCGGCTGCGTGTGTCCTGGTGAACCTTTTAAGTAGATCAGTATATGGGGCATTAAAGTAAAAGGTAAGGGTGAGGAATCAGGTGTAAGGTGATTTAGAACATGCAGATTGAATGAAAAAATATACTATCACTATTCAAGAAATGAAGGAGGAAGCTGTGTGATGCAATGGCTGTGTCCCTTCCCTGGGATAGAAACTGAACTCAAGTCTTGAAGGATATCATAATGCAGCTAAATAATTTGATTATCAAATTGTAACTCATTCAATACACATAATAGCAGGTGGCAAGTTTGGCAGAATCTCCTGGTCATCCACAACAACATGGCAACCACAGCACAACAGCAACTCCATGCTAAAAGACATCACATGTCTTGTTATGAAAGAGTGCCATTCTTGTTCTATTTCATGCCAACACGTGCAAGAAAAGAGGAAGAAACAAAAACAGGGAAATACAGGCCAGTTATTCTAACATCAATCATTGAGAAAACGCTGGAATCTTTTATTCAGGAAATTTTTAAAATGCAATTACTAAATCACAGTGTTATCAGACAAAGTTAATGGGCAGTTTTTTTGAAAGAGAGATCTTGTTTGCCAAATTTTTTTGAGGATAATATATAACGGATCAAGGAGAGTCAATGTATGCGATTTACATAGATTTCAAAAAAGACTTTCAACATAGTGTCATGCAACAGATAAATACAGGAGTTAAGGACTCATGGATTTAGGAGTAATTGATCTATGTAGATAAAAGTAGAGACAGAGAGCGGAGAGTAAACAGGGAATTTTCAAGTTGATAATCTGCGAGCCCTGCTATAAATATTGGAGTTTCACAGACATCAGAGCTCGGGCCAACGTTGTTTGCAATCTATGTTAATGACTTAGAGTAATTCATATAAGTTGTTGACAGTACAAAGCGAGTGAGGATGTAAACTGTAAGAAGGGCATAAAAAGGCTGCATAGAGATATCAACAAGTTAAGTGAATGGACAACAAAGTGACAGATGGAGTAACATTTGGAGAGGTGTGAAATTATTTCTTTCGTATGAATAGTAAAACAGAATATTTTAAAATGCATGGAAAATGTAAATACTGAAGTTCAAATTTACTTGGATTTCCTTTTACAAGCAGCACTGATAGCAATGCAGAAGCGGCAAGTCATGGGGAAAGCAAATGGCTTATTTACCTTTCATTGCAAGATTGGAGTAAATGAATCAGGAATTGTACAAGTTCTTGTTGAGAACCAACCGAAGAGCTGTGCACTATTTTGGCCTCCACATTTAAGGAAGGCTATATTGTATAAGAAATAGTCGAGCAAAGTAGATGCAGCATTTCCTGAGTCAAGAAGTTTAGGGTATGATGAAAGGAGAGTAAGTTGGGTCTATATTCTTTGGATTATAGGAGAACAAAAGTTTATGGTATTGAAACACTTAAAATTCTGACAAGGCTTGATAGGATGGATCTTGAGAGCTTGATTCTACATCTGAGAAATTTAAAACACAGCTTTAGACTCAGGATAAAGTGTTAATCATTTGAGATTGAGATGAGGTTAAAGTTCTTCACTTAAAGAGCTGTGAATCTTTCGGATTCTCTACCATTGAGTGTTCAGTATATTCCTGGTTCAGATAGACATATTTCCTTTAACTCAGAGGAAATCAAGGAAATTCGGGAGCAGGAAGGAGATTCGTGCACAGGTAGAAGATCAACGAAAATCCCAACAAATGACAAATGTTCTACGGATTGTTAGATCAATTCCTGCTGCTGTTTCTTATGTTTTTATATAAATATTTTTTAAAGTCAGAACAATATGCCTCATACAAGTCAACTACTACCTATAGACTTTTTTTAAAAAATTGAAACAACCACAGAAGCATCATATAATTTTAAATTGGAACAATAACCAAAAAAAAGCTAGCCAGTTACTTCTACTATTTGATGATTTCCTTGATAACATTAGTGGCGTTCTTTCTTGCTGCTGAACACATGATAATAGAAAGAAATAGCTGGACTGTTGAATTCCAGAATGGCACTGCGAGCATCAAATCAGAATTGTACATTCACTGTACTTTTACGAGCAGCGATCAAGATGTGCATTTTGATTTGCCCAGAGCTGTGCTTGGTTTTTACAACTGCCACCTTGGAATTCTGAAGAAACTGCTAATGCTCAGAAACAAATGCAAACCGTACCAATTTATTGTCCTCTGTGTGATGATGCGATATGAGGACAAGTACCTGTCTCATTTATAGAGGTATGTGCATGGATGTTGACAGCCACCCCCGGAGCAAGCAACATAGACATTATCCTTCGTTCAGAGGCTTAGCACTTGACTTGACTCTCAATTCCAGCTTGTTTTTAAAGGCAAAAGAATGCTGTGTTTTTTTTGCCAAGACTTGCTTTATTCTTAGTGTTTTCTACATTTTAAAACTTCTTTTTGTTTATTTTCTATGTGATAAATATTTAAACAGGTAGATAAGTACAACATGGGTAAATAGTACACAAATTACAAATCAGTACTGGTGTTAAGCTATCCCTTTCAAGGTTTTCATTTCCCCTTCATGAGCTATCCTGCAGTTTAAGTGGGAAATATTGTTAAACTTTGCTGAATTATTTACAGTTTTATGCTGACAGAAACCCAACTGAAAAATTTCCCAACGGCAAAATACTAAGAGTGCTGGAAATCTGAAATAACAACAGAAAATGTTGTAAATGCTCAACAGATGGGGTGATATTTGGGTGAAAGAAGCTTATCAAATGAAATTGCAAGTGTAGCAAGTCAGAGAGAAGGGATGAGCGGAGGAGGAAAAACCAAAAGGGAAGGTCTGTATTAGAATGAAAGATGGAAGTGATTTAAATTACCAAGGGGTCAATGGTGTAAGCAAAAGGGAGTGATAATTGGACGTACAAAGGAAGAAAAGATGAGCCCAGAGAAAGTGTAAATGGAAAAAGCACAACCAATTCTATCACTTGTTAACTGTAAAATTGGGAGCAATCATTATAAACATTAATTGTTGAATTCAGTGTTGAATCTGAAATCCTGTAAAATGATTAATAAAAAGATAAGTGGTTGCACCTTACATAAAGAAGGAGATGGGGCAGCACAGTGACTCAGTAGCTAGAACTGCTGTCTCACAGCACCAGGGACCTGGGTTTGATTCCACTCTCAGGTGACAGTCTGTGTAGAGTTTGCACGTTCTTCCAGTGTTGCGTGGGTTTCCTCCAGGTGCTCCAGTTTGTCCCACAGTCAAAAGATATGCAAATTAGGTGGCTTGGACATGCTGAATTACCCACATTGTTCAGGAACGTATAGGTTAGATGTGTTAGCCATGGGAAATTCAGGGATAGGATAGAATAAGGTAGGGGATGGGTCTGAGTGGGATGCTCTTTGGAGGTTTGGTGCTAACCTGTTGGGCCGAATGCCCTGTTTCCACACTGTAGGGATTTAAAGTCTGACAGTGTAGCACCATGGCTCAGATGTTAGCACGGCTGCCTCACAGTGCCAGGTTCAATTCCAGCCTTGGGCACCTGCCTATGTGGAGTTTGCACCTTCTTCCAAAGCCTGCATGGGTGTGTTCTGGTTTCCTCCTACAGTCCAAAGATGTGCTGGTTAGGTGAATTGGTCATGTTAAATAGTCCATTGTGTCCAGGGGTGTGTAGGTTAAGTGGATTATCCATGAGGAATGCAAGGTCACAGAGATAGGTTAGGGGTTGTGCCTGGGTGAGATATTCTTCAAAGAGCTGGTGTGGACTTGTTGAGCCAAGTGGCCTGTTTTGATGCAATAGAGATTCTATGATTGTTCTATTCTATGATCACTTACATTGGAAACAATTCAGAGAACATTCATTCAGTCCTTCCACTAGGAGGAAGAGTTTATTGTATGAGGAGATATTAATCAGGTTTAATTTCATGTTTGGAAACTTGGGACAATATCTGAATGAAGCATATAAACATTTGACAGCAGTTGACAGGGTAAAATGCTAAGAGGATAATTTCCAACCTGGGTTAATCTAAAGCTAGAGGACATAGTTTAATCATAAGGAGTTATTTAAGGTAGAGATGAGGACAAATATCTTTCTTCTGTTAGTGTTTAGAACTAACTTCCCCAACTAACTTGAATATTTTTAAGACGCAGTTTGATAATTTGATTGAAAAAGGAGTGAAGGATTGAATGGGGAGTGATGTTTGTGTGTGTGTGTGTGTGTGTGTGTGTGTGTGTGTGTGTGTGTGTGTGTGTGTGTGTGTGTGTGTGTGTGTGTCCTAACAATATACGTTTTGCTCGTCCTGTCGGCATAAAGTTTCTTGCCCATCAACAACACTGATGATGACTACATTGGAATGCAGTGGATCTTTAACTTAATGCCACATAGAAATTGACATTCTTCTTCAAGGATGGCTTAATTGCCTTCACCCAAAACTGAGCTCCCCTGTTTGATTGTATATATTACAGCAAACTTATGACCTGTTCAAATCTAGAACTGGCTGGAAATTAGATGAAGAATCCAATAATGATCTGTATTCCGTTGTCCATTACTATGGATTGTCATGGATAACCACAAGATAGTCTTGTCATGCAAGTGCTTAAAATTTAATCCATCAGGAGAAATAGTTAATGGCCATGAGGTGAGACTTGTGATCAAGAAGAAATAGGTCTCTACCCACACGTTACCAAAACCTTTTGAGAATGAAATGGGTATCAATGGCACCCATTGCTCAACGCGGTCAATGACTCATGTGTCAAAATCATCAATGAGGTTCACAATGTCCTTAGAGATCCTAGGCTGTCACATCAATCTCCAAACTCTGGTTCCATACTTGATGCTACTCAATTAGCCCCAGTGTCGCTTTTCTGAGAAATATCCCAAAATTAAAGCTGGAATAACTGGTTCTTCATCATATACTGGCACATCATCCATAATTGTATAGTGCTCTTGGTGCTTAAATTATGTATTCAAGACCAACCTCCTTGTCATTTGTACCAGATCTGATGAAGGGTCACTGGACTCAAAACATTAACCCTGATTTCTCTTCACAGATGTTGCCAGGCCTGTTGAGCTTTTTCAGAAATTTCTGTTTTTGTTTCTGATTTCCAGCATCTGCAGGTCTTTGAACTTTTGTATGAAGGACTTCTTTCACCAGTGCCCTATTCAGCCTGTAAGATCATCACAAATTCCAAAATTACCATCAGGCTTGGGTACAGTACCTATGCACTAACACTGACTGATTGGTTTTATGACTAAAGAAATCATACCTATTCCTATCATTTATATAAGTTATTTCCCAACTTTCTCATTAAGGAATGTGAAATATTCCTGAGTGTGTTTAGAGTTTAGTCTCTTTTTTTCATTGTTTCTTCAAACAAGCCTAGCTTTGATGCCCTCCCTAAATATATAACGCCACACTTCAATGGCTACCATTTCTTGTCTTCACTATCAACTACTGTTCAATTTTTTTGTCACCTACAAATTTCCTGATCATGCATCACATAAGCATCCTACCACAGGAAAATATAAGATAAAGTTTCACTACATGGATTGCTCTGGTTGTGCCTTGCAGTATAGTCTAGAAAGAATGTCCTGTATCACTGTGACATGTTAAATCCTTCACCACTGAGGCTGCCAAAGAATGAATACCCATTTGGGTTAATCTAGAACTAGACGGCACAGTTTAATAACAAGGGATGAAGATGAAATTGGTATCTGACAGCAAACCTCTGAGAATCAAGAAGAGACTGAGGATCAGGACATTGACCTGGAGGGATATCCTGGAAAGCAGGATAGAGCCAGGCTTCATTGAGCCTAACAGGCCAGAGAACGCCCGATGAAACCTGCCTCCCAGATGAAGGAGCTGGATTTAGACCACATTTACTTATTTAATTGGCATTGGTATTCTGGCAAGTAGCCCTTCCTGATTACAAAGGACATGTCAGCATTCTTATTTTTGTACTATTTTTGTGTTTATAATAAATGTCTCTCTATTCACCTGATTGCACATTTGATACCTTAAGGTGATCCACTTATAGAATCTATCCATTGCAGATGAATGGCCCATTTGCAGGAAAAAGGTAGTCAGTGAGATCATGGCATGATGCTAAGGGCACATGGTTCTGAAGGTCTTGTGAGGACATCACAGCTGAGTGTTCTGCAGTGAAGTGTTTCAGGCAGCAGGTTGAGAAGAAACTTGAAGAATCTCCTTCTGACAATTCTAGCATTCAATGTTTCAGAGTCTGCGTAGACTGCTAAATTGCACAGAAATGCTTCAGGATCCTGTAATGTAGCATCGGACTTCTGAAAGGCAGCATTTTTCTCAGCAGACAATTGTGATAAGAGGGAGGGTGGGCTTGTGAGCTGCCCATGCTGCATCTACCATCTTTGAATGGGAGTCTGCTCCCATAAAATGTTGGTACAGAGAATAAACATTTCATCACTGATTTTGTACTCTTATCTCACAAGGTAGTTGTATGGGCATAATGGTGTGTGCTGGACAGGCTCTGGCACAATTCCTAAAAATTACATTCAGCCTCAAAGTTGCCGGCATTAAAATGCAATACCTTGGCTGTAGACCTTAACTTTATGGTTCAAGGATCCCTGACATCTGCAGGTTATCTGCAGTCATGGAGTCATTTGCTTGTTAGAGATGAATAATGCTTTGCCATTACAATACTTTCCTCCTTGGAATGTCTGAAGAAACTGTCCAACTCTCAAATCAGTTTGACTTAACCAGGTCTGACGGTGAAGCAGCTCAGATTCCCAAAGAGATATCTTTTATATGATACATGTGAGTAGTCAATGCTAGTTTCTTGTGCAAGCACAGAAAATGCACCATCTGTGCCAAAGCTTTTTTCTTTCCCAGCAGCTCTTCTTCCTGTCATCTGTTTCTCCAACTTTAACCCTCCTATTTGGTTCCAACTAGCTGATAGTTTGAACCTGCTTGAGTAGTGGATTTAATCTCGCCTTTCCATACTCAATCACTACATAACCATTCAGATCCTGCTGGCAGGGAAGTTTCTCATGACCAAATAAGACTCAGAAATTGTACCCAAGATGATCTCACTGAGAATTTCTCATGTCACTGAGAAATGAATGATCTGACATTTAAATTCATTTCTACTCCTTCTTGTAGCTATCCTTTCCTGTCCAGCTGTGCTGATCTTTAAGGTTTTGGAGTAGATTTGTAGCTTGGATCATGGGTGTTGTAGTTAATTGGCTCACTGAGCTGGTTCGTTATTCTGCAGAAGTTTCATTACCCTGCTGAGTAACATCTTCAGTGCAGCCTCCGATGAAATGCCAGTGTGTTTCCCTGTCTGTTATTTAAACTCTGGAGTCAATTGAGCTGGACTACCTCACTTCCAGTCTTCCTTTGCAGTGGAGTCTATGTGGGGTCGAGCTCTATGTGGTTTTTGATGGCTTTCTTCATGGATTACCATGCTTCTAGGAATTCTGATCTTGACAGAGCAAAGTAGGGAAATAGGGGCAAATGGCTATTTTGAAACATTATTTTTCACTTATGTTTATCACAAACCTCAAATTCCTCAAACAAAAATCTTAGTTAACTCAATAGACAGAAATTTGTCCTCAAACATTCTTATCTGTTGCCTTGAACCAGATTTTCAAGAGGAGGGAACTTGAAAGCCTGATAAATTTATGGACAGAAGGAGACGGTAGAACTTTTCACTTGACAGGAGAAAACTCCCTTCTTTTGAGTTCCACCTCCAAAGCTGAACCCTGATGATGACCTTACTTCTTGTCATTTGCTGTCTCTTCACGTACAAGCCTGACAATTCTATACCATGTTTTTGACACCTGGCAAACTTTGTGTCTCCACACCACCTTTACCTCCTTCAATGGCAATTGGGGTAGTTTGGGGGTTTCACATCACGATGAATTTCACTCTTGCATTCCTGCCATGGTTGAAAGATCTGCCAACTTACCCTTGATGGAGTTGTGAGGAATGTAGATATTTTTTGATGTTTAGATTTATTTTTGTCAATAATTTCGTTGCTTAATAGCTGCTATTTCCCGAACTTTTCCCTCAAGTCTTTCTATCCCATTTTCATTTTCAGTTCAGCCAATTTCATTTGTAACCTTGTTAACATAATTGGAAGTGAGGATGACATTTGCCATATCATTTTGATTTTATTTTTGAGTTCAGATTCTTAACATGTTTTCGCACCTTTTTTTCCTCTCTGTTGGTTTGGAGTGACAGATAAATGCTATGAGCTGGGCTTTTCGTAAAATGACTCAAATGCATGACATTTAAATGCCAGACTGAAAAGTGACAGCAGGAAAAGAAATGCCTTTCTTAAAACAGAATTTTCTTAGAAAACAAAATCCCAGGGCAAAAATACAGATGCATCCCTTTTTAAAATTATAATTGCCAACCTATCTGCAGCAAATTTCCTATTAGCTGATGCTCTGTGCTTGGTTCTTGCAGGGTAAGACAATTCTATGAGAATCTGCAGCTTTGTTGTTACTACCTTCTGCAATAAGGAAAAAAAAATTCAATCTTTAGACCAATGCTGCCACAGGCAACTCCTTCCTAATGAAAGCACAGAAATCAATTGGATCTTACAAGCCTTATGAAAATATTGTAACTTCTAGGGTATAATTAACCTTTTTACAGTCACAAAAAAAAGTTTTCAACACATGCAGAGATTATTTTCAGTGACAACCTTTTTGAATGAAATTACAAAATTTAAGATTCAAGTGCATTCAATTCGTATTATTTTCCAAATAACACTTTTGTTTACTTTTCAGCCTAAATACATTGGCAGGCTTTGCAGATCTATTGACATAAGTGCCTTCAAGCCTTACAGTGTTTTATATGGTTGCTGCTGCTTTTGTTTTCACTTATGTTAGCACTTATGGGATCGTACACTAGCTCTATGGGGATCCTTTACCTTAGCCTACCAACTAGAAAACTGCCAAGTTCAGGTTTTGCACCCTCATTTATTCCCTATTGATGTGAAAGGAGAGTAATAATGAGTACAGTGCAAAGTAATTTGTTTTGCCCGATACCACAGATTTCCCAATTGATGAGCTGGTTTAAAATGACTGCACCCATTGATGTGCTGTACGCACTTTTACAGCGATATTGCACATAGTTTTTGGGGGGACCGTATATGGTGGTGAGCAGTTTTCACTTATACAACCTTTGTGGTAATATGACAGACTGCATTGCCTATCTATTTGTAAAACCCAAATGATTCTTGTTCTGTTAACTTAAATTAGCAAATAGTCAGGAGATAGCACTCTGATCAGTGGAAAATGCAGTTACCAGGAAACTGTGCTGAGACATCAGGTTTTGGCCATACTGATTTGTTTGAAGGAACACAGTTGTTGCATATTCAGGTTGGCAGACTACACCAATTTATAAAGTGCAGCAGTGCTGTGAAGAGAAATAAGAGGTTGAGCGAATGGAGAAAACTGAAAGGGATAAAGTTGATTATCAAGAATACAACACATTGAATGTTTATTTTCAGGTAAAAGAAATAGGAACAACGGAACAACAACATGAACTATGTTGCCATGTCCACCAAATCATGTCGATGTAGTCCACAGGACAACAAATAATTAGAAAGGCTATGGATTCTAGTTCTTATCACAAAGGGACTGGGATACAGAGAAAGAAGATTATACTTCTGTTGCACAAAGCCTTGGTGAGACCCTATCTAAATTACTGCCCTCAATTTTGAGCACTGTAATTGAGGAAGAATGTACTGATATCCAAGAGTATAAAATCCAGGCTCATCAAAATTATACCAGGATTTAAAGAGTTAACTCTTGAGGACAAGTAACTTAATTTATATTCCTTTACACTTAGATGATTAAGAGGTGATCTAATTAAGGTCTTTAAAATATTTTAGGGATTCACTGAAACAAATACATTGTGTCTCCTGGCAAATAGGTGATGCAGGAAAAGGTTTTTTTTTGAAGGCCATAACCTTTGTTATAACCCAGATTACTGTTTTAAATAATTATAATTAGGGAGAGAACAATGCAGCATGGAAAAGCACATGTGATTATACCCATCTAGAATTAAAACATTGAAGGAGAGTATAGTTCTGCTGAACTTGTGGAAAATGTAGGAAATGGAAAATGATCACTGAAGATCTCCAAATTTATGACAACTGTGTATTGCTTCCGGATCCCCTCCAACCCTATTCACTACTTTGTTGGTTTGGAGATTGAGGACAGTGGTGGTTTCAGGCTGGGTTACAAAGTCAAGAGCATTGTTCAGAAATTTGGCCCAGTACAGTTCAGTGTCTTTGCCTTACCATAGAACCACAATATGGGTGAATTTAAAACTAACTAAGTAATAGGTTCCAAAACCAAAGCTATTTGAAATTGTGTTGTAAACAAAACAAAGTTATTTAACAATCCTTAAATAATTATAAGGACAAATGTCATTAAAGGCTATTTATATGCAATAGGAAAAGTGGTTTTATTTCGGCTATGGATGAGTTACAACACTGAAATGCTTTCTCTCTCTGGAGTAATAGCTCCTAGTAGTTGTGCTGACTGTTCCTTGTTTATCAATCCCTACCAACTAATGTCAAAATGGAGGTATTTCAAGCAATTGCAGTGGCTGCATTTCAATTATTCATCTTAGATTCCTCCACCAACAAAAGGCCTCAAAGATCATTTGCAAAAAGTGGCAATACAATTTTATATGGTGGCACAAAACAGCAGAAATTGACAATCTTTTCAAAAGAATAATATAAGGTCGTTTTGCATTTGATGAGCATCTACTTTCTCAATGCACCAAAGCAAATCTGCAGCTCTTCTGACAGTGACTCTTTTATCACAGATCAAAGTGTTTCTCATATGGAGCAGTAGCAATTTACAGTTGCTTAGTGTAACGTTTGGCTGAAGCTCATGTATAGCAGACTTTGGCACATTTTGAATTATATTTGCCAGACACTGTGAATCCAATAATCTTCCTTGATTCTGCCACCAAATATTGAAGGTGACTCTCAATTAAGAAAACACACAGTAGGTTTTCTTGTACTCCAGTTTTACATCTTTAATAAGAATTGCTTTTCCCCACATTTTAATACAAAACAAGCCAGACCTGAAATAGTTGTATTGGCATCTTCCTATCCAAATCCTAACAATTTCTAAAATGATTCTTTTTTTTTAATCTTTGTTTCCTTATAAGATTAGATCTTAACATTTCATTAAGCCCAAATATTGTACTAATAAAATTCAGGATTAAATGTTGGGCATCCCTGAGGCTATTGCACATACTTAATATGTTATTGTACTTGAGAAAATTAGATACAATTAAAATGGAAGGTGAGTTTACAGTCAACTATTTTGATAATAAACAGTTTTGTTTTAAAAGGACTTTACTATTGCAAAGAATTTATTTTTGGTGATGCTGAATAAATTGGCACTTTTCTTCTGTTATTCAAATCAAATGCAATGTATTGACTTGGGAAAGAAAGCATACAAGTGGATATTTTAGCTTAAACATCAAAGAAATCAGTTTCAAGTATAGCCAGCACAACCTTTCTTTTTTGACTATTCACATGGATGTAGATGGAATAAAGTTCTTGTTCTTAAAATCAAGCAGTGCAAAAAAAAGTTTCTTTTCCAAGTTATGATAACAAATGTGTTTTCCTTACAAATAAAACTTAACCCACGCAATTTGATAAAACTGTGAACTTTTAATTAAAAGAAGAGATTTAGAAAGCTGTTGGATCAACCTAAGCAGGATACGTTTGTGTAGAACGAATGTGAACCAGTTTCCTAAACCTTGGCATCTTAGATCTATATGTGACCTCATTAATATATTTTACAATTGGAATTAGATATTTCCCATATTAATCATTATAAGCACACTACAAATAAACAGTGAAAAAAATCATTGATTCAATTTGTTACTAACTTTTACGGTGCTGATCATCTTTGATCAGTAGAAGACGAGAATATTTCTCAGAAATTAATTTTATGATAATTCTAAAATTTTACCTAGTGAAAAGATTTTTTTTTAGAAAAATGGCACACTTGGCATCTTGCAAATAGTTCTTGTCTCTACATTACATGAAGAATATGAAGGCATAGGAAAAGGTACAAAAAAGAATTACCAGTGCGATATGGGAAGTGAGAGTCTATACCCAGCAGGAAGGAATGAACCTACTGCAGCAGATTAAAATAAAAGAAGACTGTGTGGTGGCCTAAGAGAGATCTTTAAGATTCAGGAAGAGTGAAATATTGAAACAGAAAGGAAATTTGCTAACACTTGTAAGGAAGGCTAGAATTATGGACCATAAATTTATGGTAGTAATTAATAAATTAGACTATCTAACAATTTTTATTTGGTCGAACAGTACAACATGAAACATACAAGGTAGTTGAGATGAATATAAATGAAGTTAAGGAAAGGTAGGTAAACATATGAGTAGATAGGATAAGAACATTCTGAGGAAGGGTCACCAGACCTGAAACGTTAACTCTGCTTTTCCCTTCACAGATGCTGCCAGGCCTGCTGAGCTTTTCCAGCAACTTTGTTTTTGTTCCTGATTTACAGCATCTGCAGGTTTTTCAGTCTTTATTTAGAAGGTTATCTTGACGGATACAAATGAAGTTGTTTGGGAAGAGCCTCCTGTGGAGTAAAAATAATGGTATAGATCTGTTGGATGAATAGCCTGTTTCTATGCTGTTAATACAGTGTACATATGCAATACAATGTTTATTTGGGCAAAAAACCTTACAGATTATTCTTTTGTTATTTACCAATTCATCTTCATCAGATTAAAGTAAAGGATAATGGCAGATTTATGTTTGAATCTTTCTTGTTACTAAATGGGATGAGGTATATGCATTACATTACATAAGGAAGCAAGGCAAAAGCTCATTTTGAATGCCCACTTGTGAAGTGGTTAATACCCAGAATTGTGCTTATTTGAGCGTGTCAGCAGTCAGCTATGAATTGTGGCCTGGCTAAACATCAAAAAAAAAGTAAAATACTGATGGAAATTGAAATACACGTCAAAACTGCTGAACATATGTAACAAATAGGTTGAGAAATTAATGGCCAGGAAAGGTGATGAGGACAGGAATTGCAAAAGGGGAGGAATATAATTTTTATTAATGACTTGGATGAAGGGATTGAAGGATGGATCAGCAAGTTTACAGATGACACGAAGGTTGGAGGTGTCGTTGACAGTATAGAGGGCTGTTGTAGGCTGCAGCGGGACATTGACAGGGTGCAGAGATGGGCTGAGAGGTGGCAGATGGAGTTCAACCTGGATAAATGTGAGGTGATGCATTTTGGAAGGTCGAATTTGAAAGCTGAGTACAGGATTAAGGATAGGATTCTTGGCAGTGTGGAGGAACAGAGGGATCTTGGTGTGCAGATACATGTATCCCTTAAAATGGCCACCCAAGTGGACAGGGTTGTTAAGAAAGCATATGGTGTTTTGGCTTTCATTAGCAGGGGGATTGAGTTTAAGAGTCGTGAGATCTTGTTGCAGCTCTATAAAACTTTGGTTAGACCGTACTTGGAATACTGCGTCCAGTTCTGGTCACCCTATTATAGGAAAGATGTGGATGCTTTGGAGAGGGTTCAGAGAAGGTTTACCAGGATGCTGCCTGGACTGGAGGGCTTATCTTATGAAGAGAAGTTGACTGAGCTCGGACTTTTTTCTTTGGAGAAAAGGAGGAGGAGAGGGGACCTATTTGAGGTATACAAGATAATGGGAGGCATAGATAGAGTTGATAGCCAGAGACTATTTCCCAGGGCAGAAAAGGCTAACACGAGGGGTCATAGTTTTAAGCTGGTTGGAGGAAAGTATAGAGGGGATGTCAGAGGTGGGTTCTTTACACAGAGAGTTGTGAGAGCATGGAATGCGTTGCCAGCAGCAGTTGTGGAAGCAAGATCATTGGGGACATTTAAGAGACTGCTGGACATGCATATGGTCACAGAAATTTGAAGGTGCATACATGAGGATCAATGGTCGGCACAACATCGTGGGCTGAAGGGCCTGTTCTGTGCTGTACTGTTCTATGTTCTATGTTCTATGTTCTATGTTCTAATAGGGTGGAAGGGAGAGAGATTTAGATGACTAAATTGACACTCTAAGACAACCAGGCTGGGATAAGTAAAGAAACAAAAGGTGGGTCCAGAGGAGCTGCAAATATCAACAATAAAATTCTTATACCTGCTGTATAAAAAAAAAATGGATTACTGATAATGGTCTGAAAATCATATCTTCAATAGAAGTGTTGAAAATTAAATAAAACAATGGAAAGAACATCCAGTGTTGAACTTGATACAAGAAACGGCAATGGTGCACTGTGTCCAAATGACCCTGTAACAACTTCCTTCCTAACACCTAGGGTTTGAGCCAAAATTGGCACAGCAGTCCCGCAGACTAGTTAAGCAACACCCTGTTATACTCACCTAATAAAGTTGGTGGAAAGTATAGAGGGGATGTCAGAGGCAGGTTCTTTACGCAGAGAGTTGTGAGAGCATGGAATGCGTTGCCAGCAGCAGTTGTGGAAGCAAGGTCATTGGGGTCATTTAAGAGACTGCTGGACATGCATATGGTCACAGAAATTTGAGGGTGCATCCATGAGGATCAATGGTCGGCACAACATTGTGGGCTGAAGGGCCTGTTCTGTGCTGTACTGTTCTATGTTCTATGTTCTATAATAAAGTGAGTGAGATTAGCTCAAATTCAGAAAATAATCTATTTTGTCTAAATTATTTAAATATCTAATTTAGATTTATTTAGATGAACCTTAGATATTTAAACTAAATTGTGAGATAGTTTATTTTTGCATTGAGAAGGGTCCCTTTAGTCATAATGAGGCCATCCCTGTTAATCTCACACTTTGGTGAAATGGTAAGTAAGATAAAACAAACAAAAATAACAAGGACAACTGTAGATGCTGGAAATCTGAGACAAAACAGAAATTTCTGGTGAAACTCAGCACCTGTGAGAGAAAGCAGAGCTAACAATTGGAGTCCATATCTAATGAGTCAGTTATTCTGTATATACTGCTACGTAAGGCCTGGTTGATAGTCATACAAGGCAAAATTTCCTTAGATCAGTAGCTGGCTTTATGTGAGATATATGAGTTGCACCCTAAGATTCTCTCCCTAGATTGTTGTTCTATGAATATGGCTTCCCTCTATGCCTTATGTGCTGGTGTAAACAGATATATTAGTGCTATTGTTTTTGGGAATGTCTGCTCTTTACCAGTGAACTCAGGTTTCCTTGATGTACCATAGCCTCAGCCTCAGCATGTTTATATGAGCTGGTTCTGGGATTTTAATAGTTTATAACTCATAGTTTTGCATTAGGGCCATAAAAGCCTTTAAACTCACTCCTTCGCATCCTGAAGGACATATCTGCATGAGCGGTGAGGAGGTCAATAAGATAGAAAAACTTGACCTCACATTCAACAGTATGCCTGTCACAAATTAATCTGTCCATGATTGTATTGGTAGGAGTGAACACCATTCTGTCTTTGTGAAGACGATCTCCTCAAGACAAAGCTATAACCATGAACAACAGTAGCACTATATTCAGCCACCATCTGTAACTTCATATCCCACCCAGATACTACTGCCTAGAGATAGGTTAGCTCATTTGCCTGGATGTCTGCTTTGCAATGTACAATGGTACATTTCAGTTCCTGCGCTGACTGATGTATTGATAAAGTGCTCTTCATCAACCCACATCAATACTGCGTCAAATGCTATCAAAGACCAAAGACCCCATACCAACAGTAAGCAGGACTAACATGATATACAGAATCCCATGCAACGAGTGCAAGAAACATTTCATTGGACAAATGGGGAGGAAACTGATGGCCAGGGTACACAAAGAACAGCTGACAGTGAAAAGACACAACCAGCACTCACTTTTCTCAATACACACAAACAATGAACGCTGTCAATTCAACTGGGATAAAGTGACTATACAGGGACAAGCAAACATAGATGTGCAATGGAATTTCTGGGAGCCTGGTTCTCAACATATGACTCCATTAACAACAGAGAAATAGAACCCATATACACACCACTGCCACAAAACAGAACTGGACCCACCACACCAGAGGATCATATAGATTTGGAAAGGAACAGATCAGGAACACTTTGATTAGAGGTCACTCTGAAGACATTACCTAGAACAATAATGAGATGTCTGCATACCGTGGAACACCTGGCTTGATGAGAAAATGAACAACTGCATCCACAAACTGAGCTACAAATTTTCACAAAGATAATAAATAGTGCTCTCCTACTCAAACTCTTCCCTGCCTGAGGTGAAATAACTCCTCAGAGGCTGGCATCCTGTCACCAAGTCACCATGTATTTACATGTGGGATTCCTTGACGTAGACCCAGCTCCCTCAGAGCTGGGTCTCAGAATGAACAGAACCTCTGACAATCTTGTTTATATCTGTCAGTTAGGGCTCCCTATGTAGACCAGATTGACAACTCCAATCAGGGAACTGATGTTCTATGAGGTCCACCTGTCTGAGCCATCTCTTCCTAATGAGGGAGAAGCCCAATGCTCCAGTAGGACTATGGTGACAGTACTTTAGTGTTGCAGTAGTATTATTCCTTCCTCTGAGTCAGGAGGACCAGGTTCAAGGTTCTAACTGTTCTAGACGTGTATGATAACATTTCTGAATAGGTTGAATTGGAAATATCTACACACCTCTCTAGAATTACATTCAAGCAAAGAATCAACCCTGGTTTGATGAGGAGTATAGGAGACCATGCCAGGAGCAGAATCAGACCTGTCTAAAATGAGATTACAACTTGATGAAGCTTCAACTGGTGCATGCCAATCAGTGCAAGCAGCATGTCATAGACAGAGTGAAGTGATCCAAACTAAGCAAATTAAAGTTCTGCAATAGTTATCACAAACAATTACATAAATGTACCAGAGTGGAAAGTTAATGATTGTGAACTAACTTCAAAACACAAAGTGAAAGCACTTGCAAAGATTTTCAGCGAGATGAGCCAGTGGATGATCCATTTCAGCCCACTGAGGTCCATTTAGTGCAAGTGATGTAAAGGAATGAATGACTGTGCTGTATGCAGTAGGGGTTATTGGTACTTATAAAATCTCAGCAGTAGAATTGCACACCAGTACCCAACTGACTCCATAGCCAAACTATTCTGCTCCAACTCCTGCAAAAGCATCAACTCAACAATGTGTAAAATTGACTGTCCACAGAAAGTAAGACAGATTCAACTAAGACAATTCCTGCATCATTCGTCATTGTCTGGAGACCAATTGCTTGATATTTAACATGCCAGGTCATGACTCTGAAAGAGATAGCAATATGTAGATATTGTATTAATTGTCTGCAAATTCAGTCTTTGCACTAATCAAGAATAAGTATAATTAAGTTCAATAAATAATATCAGAGTTGGACTGAAAGAAATACGCGCTGTAAGTTCAAATGGAGCCTCGTGGATGAGGGAAATGGAGGAACCAACCTTGAAAGAATCAAGTGAGGCTTAAAGACCAGAAGGAGTGGTTCAATTTGAATGATAGTTCTGATGATGGGAGAAATAAGCAGGCATTGGTAGAATAGATCAGCATTGCAGTGGCTTGGCATTCTCTGAGGTAGGAATGCAAATGGGCAAAATAGAGGACGATGCTAAGGATTGATCATTCAGGATCAGAGACAATAAGTGTGGTGCTTCCTGGAACATTACTTATCATACTTTAATCATCAATAGATTTAAACTGTGTGGGATGGAATTTAACTCAGAACCTACTTGGATAACATCCTTTTCTTTTATTCCATTATTTATTCATTTCTGATGAAGGGGATATGCTTGACATGGTACTTTATTGATTCCCATCAAGATGTTCATTACCTACTTAATGTTTCCAGCATCTTCTGTTTTTGATTTAGATTTACAGTCTTCAGCATTTTACCTTTCTGCAGAATACTGCCTATTGGTTGTCTTAGTCACAGGCAAATCTAAATTTAGTCGAAAATATTCCCCTGCGATTTTATTTTATTTCAATTTATTTCCTTCCAATCACTAAGGCACAATGTTATGCCCTGATCTTCTCGAGTCTGCAGCCTCTACTACTTCAGCAAAATGACTGTACATTCTGTGTGAATTAACTCACGTCAAAGCTCTGTTTTACAATGAGGCGAACAACAATGAACTGCAAACCTATCCTCAAATAAGTCTAATTCATTTCTAGTTGGGAATCTTTGGATGACAATGACACAGATCACCCATCTCAGATGTTTCATTTTTGTGCTTTTCCTAGCTTACGAATGCTGATGACAATGAATAGAATCATACACCATACAGGAGGCTATTGAGCACATTGAAGCTATGCAAACCCTTTGAAAAAAATTGTCCAATTAATTGTCCTCTGCCTTTTTTCCATCTTGCAGACATTTTCTTCTCAACTTCCTCTTTAACTCTCTGTTGAAATTAATTAGCAAAACTACTTCTCCAGCATCTATAGAAGCTGAATATTGCAATCATAAAAAGCAGTTGGGAAAAATAACTCCTCCTTAGCTATTTCAAGATTTCAATGACTGCCTGGACTGGACTTAACTAAGTTATCATGAATAATAATTGGAAGCTGGGTACTTTTCTTAACTAAACAGCTTTCTAGCGAAGTTGTACATCTTCCCGGACAGCAGTTAATAAAGCACTTTTTTTTCATTTAGTTCTTACTGCGTCATTAAATCTGCTAAGATACACAAATGTGCATCAGATAGAGTTCCTAACCGATGCCAATGTAGCATGTTTGCCTTTTTGTTTCGAGATCTTTGACAATGTATCAGTCATTTTATTTTAACTTGGCACTTTCCAGTAATGACATTTGTGCAGTTGGAAAGTTATTGGTGATGGACTCTAAATTATACTAAACTATTTCCAAGCAAAGTACGGAAATTCTCAAAGCTAGCATGTGTCAACATATTAAGTGTGCTCCCATATATTTTGAATGAGGCAAATTGATTAACTGTTTTGAAGTCATGGCATTTTAAGCAATTTTGACAAATAATAGCAATATTGTTTGCTTAATTCTTCTGAAATGTGTCACTGACTATGGTTTATATGTGTATCAATATATAATAGATTTATTAAGACTTATTGCATAATTTAGAAGAATACAGGCTTATATCTTGTGATTAACTAATTAGTTGTACATATACATCAGATTGACCATATTACTTCAGAAGTGACCTGCTCATGTTTAAATATGTATGAGAAATGTACCAATTAAAAATACATTGAAACCCTAATAAAAATGTAACAATTTGGTTTATATAGTTGAGAGGTTATGCAGACTTCAGCAAATGCCTATTAGGAATCAAGCCTTTTGATTTCTATAGCTGGTGCATTTAGAACATAGAACATAGAACATAGAACATAACAGCACAGTACAGGCCCTTCGGCCCTCAATGTTGTGCCGACCTGTCATACCAATCGTACCCATCTAACCTACACTATTCCATGTACGACCATATGCTTGTCCAATGACGACTTAAATGGACCTCAAGTTGGTGAATCTACTACCGTTGCAGGCAAAGCATTCCATTCCCTTACTACTCTCTGAGTAAAGAAACTACCTCTGACATCTGTCCTATATCTTTCACCCCTCAATTTAAAGCTATGCCCCCTCGTGCTCGCCGTCACCATCCTAGGAAAAAGGCTCTCCCTATCCACCCTATCTAACCCTCTGATTATTTTATATGTTTATTTCTTTGTTTTATTTGTCTTTTGCTACTATTTTGGCCAGATGGGGATTAAGTAGTTCTCCAGAGTGACTTCAAGCATCTTTTTATCAATTACTATTGTCAGAGTTTCAACACTGTATCATGGCTACAACACCCACAGTCTGGTGCCCAATTAAAATGTCATCATACACTCGCGAGTCAAACTGAATTGATTACCCTCTTTGAGCTTTAACATACATAAAAGTAAACAGTTATGAGTAATTACATTAAGTCTTGGTAATTATTGCATTTGAAAAGATACAAATTGAAGTTTACTGCTGTGTGATGGATTCTTGCCATAGATCATCATGGCATAAGATCTATCTTATTGATTTGCTGCCAAAATCCTCTTACCTGTTTGGTTCTAAAGAGTGTGCTTGGTCTAGTCTGATAGACGAAAACCATAAAGTTGTTTAACTGTAAAATGCTTTTGTCTTAAACAAGATGTACACGATAGCAACTCTGTACAAGTTATGTTGGTATGATAGACATTGGGCTGAATTTTTGAGCAGTGGCAACCTCATTAACATATAACATAGAACATAGAACATTACAGCACAGTACAGGCCCTTAGGCCCTCGATGTTGTGCCGACCTGTAATACCGATCTCAAGCCCATCTAACCTACACTATTCCATGTACGTCTATATGCTTGTCCAATGACGACTTAAATGTACCTAAAGTTGGCGAATCTACTACCATTGCATGCAAAGCGTTCCATTCCCTTACTACTCTCTGCGTAAAGAAACTACCTCTGACATCTGTCCTATATATTTCACCCCTCAATTTAAAGCTATGCCCCCTCATGCTCGCCATCACCATCCTAGGAAAAAGGCTCTCCCTATCCACCCTATCTAACCCTCTGATTGTTTTATATGTTTCAATTAAGTCACCTCTCAACCTTCTTCTCTCTAATGAAAACAGCCTCAAGTCCCTCAGCCTTTCCTCGAAAGACCTTCCCTCCATACCAGGCAATATCCTAGTAAATCTCCTCTGCACCCTTTCCAAAGCTTCCACATCCTTTTTATAATGCAGTGAACAGAACTGTACACAATACTCCAAGTGCAGCCGCACCAGAGTTTTGTACAGCTTCACCATAACCTCTTGGTTCCGGAACTCGATCCCTCTATTAATAAAAGCTAAAACACTGTATGCCTTCTTAACAGCCCTGTCAACCTGGGTGGCAAGTTTCAAGGATCTGTGTACATGAATACCAAGATCTCTCTGCCCATCTACACTGCTAAGAATCTTATCATTAGCCCTGTACTTTGCCTTCTGGTTACTCCTACCAAAGTGCATCACCTCACACTTGTCTGCATTAAACTCCATTTGCCACTTCTCAGCCCAGCTCTGCAGCTTATCTATGTCCCTCTGCAACCTACAGCATCCTTCGTCGCTATCCACAACTCCACTGACCTTAGTGTCGTCTGCAAATTTACTAACCCATCCTTCTACGCCCTCATCCAGGTCATTTATAAAAATGACAAACAGCAGTGGACCCAACGCCGACCCTTGCGGTACACCACTAGTAACCGCCCTCCAGGATGAACATTTCCCATCAACTACCACCCTCTGTCTACTTTCAGCAAGCCAATTTCTGATCCAAACTGCTATATCTCCCACAATTCCATTCCTCCGCATTTTGTACAATAGCCTATTGTGGGGAACCTTATCGAACGCCTTGCTGAAATCCATATACACCACATCAACCGGTTTACTCTCGTCTACCTGTTTGGGCACCTTCTCAAAGAACTCAATAAGGTTTGTGAGGCACGACCTTCCCTTCACAAAACCGTGCTGACCATCCCTAATCAATTTATTCTTTTCTAGATGATTATAAATCCTATCCCTTATAACCTTTTCCAACACTTTACCAACAACTGAGGTAAGGCTCACTGGTCTAAAATTACCAGGGTTGTCTCTACTCCCCTTTTTGAACAGGGGAACCACATTTGCTATCCTCCAGTCATCTGGAACTATTCCTGTAGACAATGACGAGTTAAAGATCAATGCCAAAGGCTCGGCAATCTCCTCCCTGGCTTCCCAGAGGATCCGAGGATAAATCCCATCCGGCCCAGGGGACATATCTATCTTCACCTTCTGAAGGATTTATAATACCTCTCCTTTCTGAACCTCAATCCCACCTAGTCTAGTGGCCTGTATCTCAGTAGAACGCTATTCCAGCCCGTCTTTCTTCTGAAAAAAGGGAGTTCTGCATTTCCACTCAGAGCTACTGCCTTTGCCATTCTAATGTCCATTGGTGCCACATGCTTTGCAGCATGAAGAAAAGTAGGAAACATTTTTGGAAGGTGCAATAAATGAAAGCTGCTCCAGATCTTCTTTGGCATTGGGCATTTTGTTGACTGCAGTGACAATATTGGCTGCATTTAAAATACGTAATTTTTGCTGACCTGCCATTGTGGTTTCATGAATGTGTTCAGCTTCAAGTAATGCAGAAACAATATGGCCTTTTCCCTTCTCCAAAAATTCTTTTTTGATGCTTTTAATTAATGTAGAGAGGGTACACTTTTGCATGATGCAGCATCTCTTTATTGCTGGCTATATAACAAGAGTTGAAGTCTGATAATCTGAAATTAATTTCAATTTTGAGCTGGCCTTTAAGTACCTTCAGATGTTTTCTGGAACTTTCTGATTATCCTTAAAAGGATCGCTGTATCAATTCTGTAAAACCCATCTTTCTGATAGCAAACACAACTTTCAGAGCTCACTTGGCTGTATTGTCTGTTGCATGAACAGTACAATAAAACTAATATATTGTTATAAAACAAGCAAATTTGTGGTGTTTATTTGCTTCTTTTACTGATTTTGCTTTTCTCTCCTTTTATTTTATCCTTTATGCTTCTGTTTTTCTTTAATTTTTCAGTGTTGCTCCTTAACTTGTCTTGATCCCTTTAAGAATTGTTGTTTTCAGAAATGCAGATTTGAAGTAGCAGTTTCTGTCACGAGGTGGCATTTATACCAAATATGGAATGATAACATCGTGCAACAGCCTGGAGAGGGAAAATGGTAGAACTAATGGCCAAGTGTCAATCATGGCTCACTGCCTTGTGCTCTAACCCTGGATTTAGAAAGTTGTGAGTTTAAGTTCCACACCAGGGCCTGAGCGCAATAGATTTAGAATGAATGGAAATCTATTGTTAAAATGCTCAGTTTTCTACAAAATAAACATTATCTTTGAGACTGTATATTCTTTTAGGAGAGCTCTGAATTTATGTTGTGAATAATTTTTGACCTTTTTGTAATTTATTTTAAATTGGGGAACAGGCTGTCATTTTGTTCATTTTCAAGAGAGACAGGAATTTATACTTGAAGGAAGTAAGATTTCAAGTAGAAGAAAAGTTGGTCTAACCCTATTATTGCTCACTTTGCTGATTTCTAGTCACAGAAATTGATATCGTTAATTGTCAGAATGCTTTGCTACTTATGGTTGTTGACTTGTTGATCTTCAATAACGTTTTCAAATATCTACCAATAAGATCAGAAACTCTTTTATATAGAGCCACTGTTGCCACCATGATGCATGCTTTGGCTCCAGCATGGTATTCTGAAGTAGTAATGCTTATTTTAGCCACCGTAACATAAGACCTCAATGTAGGCAAGTTGGCTTTCAAAGGTTTAAAAGGTAATTATTACAGATTCTGTTATTTACAAATAATATAGCCATAAGCACTTCAATGTCTGGGTAATGTTAAGTTAAAGAATAACATGCTTTCAGAAACAAATTTTGCTTCAAGTGGCCCCAGTTAAGAGAGAGACTGAGGCTTTGTAACCTTAGATGTCAATTGCAATTATTCAGCATTATCATTATGAGAAATGAAACAACAAAAGCTAATCTTTGATAAGATTCACATTCAAAGAGTGGGGGAGTGGGATTCATTTTATGGAGCCCACCAGAGTGATAAAGGTGGTGTGGCATTAGATTCCCTACAGTGTGGAAACAGGACCTTTGGCCCAACAAGTCCACACTGCCCCTTTAAGCATCCCACACAGATCCATCCCCCTAGAACCCACACACCCCTGAACACTATGGGCAATTTAGCATGGCCAATCCACCTAGACTGCACATCTTTGGACTGTGGGAGGAAACTGGAGCACCCGGAGGAAACCCTCACAGACACAGGGAGAATGTGCTAACTCCACACAGACAGCCACCTGAGACTTGAATTGAATTCAGGTACCTGGTGCTGTGAGGCTGAAGTGTTAACCACTGAGCCACTGTGCTGCCCAAAGGGCATCATAATTCAGAAGCTTGAGATGCAGGAATAAAGTCAGTGGTGTGTTTGTGGTATATTAAGCCTTATACCAACCTATGAACAGTTCACATTTGTCTGCCATAAATACTTAGTAGCAGAAAAACGTTTCACTAACAACAACCTATCTCCTGTGTAAAGTGTGTGATGTGGGAGAATCTCATGGACCAGGTTATCTTTGAGTAGTTGTTTGTAAGGACAGCATTCTTCCTTGTTAACTCTACAGCACAAGGGAAGGGAGCAGGAGCATGGCAACTAATGTCAGAATTTGGCTAGCAGACACGTAATAAGGATGTGATTTCGCTCACGTTATTTCAATTACCTCACTGCAAGTAATCTCAGAAAATGTCCTTCACAATACATAGAAGAGAGGACTGGATGAATTTGAAGTTCCACCATGCTCCAAAGAGTGGCACACTTGTCAGTACTATCCAGATTTATGCCCATGTCAGGATGATTGCTACAAGATTATATCTAGTCCTCTGACTATGTTGGTCTCATCAAGTAACAGTGACACATACATGAAATGTGAAATATTTACAAGTGAAATTAAATTTTCACCCATTCCACGATGTTCTGTCAAGAACCCTTATGCTAATGGCAATTCAGCCAGGCAGGAAAGATGTGACTGCGATGAAGAGCCTCCCTGTTTGACTAGGAATTTATTTTATAGTCCACCCACAGTTGCAAGACAATCTGTTGACAGGTTTTCCTACATAAACATCCTCACTCTGCACATCACCAGCAACTCAAATTTGAAAGTTTGAGTTATAACTGCAGAGGAAATGGCAAAGAGCAGAAATGAAGCACACCTCCTGTTCAGCATTTGGAAATGGCAGCTGACAAAACCCCTCCCAGAGCCATAGAGCAAATTGTTATAAATATCTGCCACAGTAATGTTCAATAAGGTGATTTTATACTGCTATACCCATTGCCCTGAACCACTGTCAACCTGATATAAATCATCAGTTGGATGGTGTCATCAACAGTATTATCAAGCAGAATTTACTTGGAAATTAACTTACTTGCTCAGTAACGCTCAGTTTGTTTATCCAAAGGAGATTTCAGCTCCTGGCTTCATTCCAGCTTTGGTTTAAAAATAGACAAAAGAGCGAATTCCAGAGATGAAGTGACAGTGATTGTCCTTGAAATCAAAACCACAATTGACCAAATGTTGCTTCAACGAGCTGTAGCAAAAAGTGGAGTCAATGGGAATTAGGAGTAAAATGCCCTGTGGTAGGCTTCATACCTGGTACAAAGTCAGATGGTTGTAGTTGTTTGGGGCCAGTCATGGCAACTAATGTTGCAATTGTTAGTTTCACCAAACTGTGAATTGCATGTTTGGTTCTTGAGTAAATTTCTGTGTGGTTTAGAATTCCTAATAGCTCATATAGTCTCTATATTACTGACTCTTGAACTCACCTGTGCACATATTTTGGTGGATATGTATGTTATTGAGGATAGAGTTCTAAACTTTTCACATTATTTGAAATATTATGATCTGGCTGAAACTTGTTCAGACAAAAATGGCTTTCTGAAGGATGGCAATATTCCTAGAGTGCTTCTTTTATTTATGCAAAGATTGATGAGACCTTTAGATCAATTTAGCATCTTCAGGATCTGAATTTATCCACCTGAAGTAGAGAGAAATCATTCAAGAGATACGCCTGATTGAGATGGTTCCAAAAAGCAGCTAGGATTACAATGCACCACATAAAAAGGAAATATTAAGTCATTGTTCTGACACTACCATCATACCAGCTCATGTTTGTTGATTCAGAATCAAGAACCAAACCTGAGATGTTCAATAATAACTTATATTTATCATGGCACTTTTAATTTCATAAATGTCTCGAGCAATTCATATGCCATTATGAAGCAAAGGGTGATAAGTGACAAGATATTCAATCAGATAAACAAACTTTTAGCAAAAGAAGTAGAAAAGTGAGGTGGCAAGAGAAGTGGTTTTAGGGATGTTATTCTAGAGCTTAGTGTCTGGGCAACTGAAGTCAGCCACCAAATAAAATTTGGGATGCACAAGAGGCCGGAATTAGGGAAGTGGAGCTGGAGGAGATAGTATGATCAAGATGGGTGAGGCTATGTATAAATTTAAAAATAAGGATGGGGATTTTAAGAATTTTAAGAGCACAACATTTTTTGAGGTGTCAAAGGAAATCAGTAACTTTTAAAATAATTTAAATTCACAGTATCTGAAAGAGCTATGATGCAATGCTTTGTCTTCCACACAAAAACACTTACAGCACAAGAGTTAATCAAAGCAATTGATTATTTACTTTTTACTGTATATTTGATAAACACCAAGTGCAGACAGCATCTCCATCTCCAGGCCGGTCCAGCAGCTTTGAGATAGTAACAGCTGCCAATGTTGGAGTCAGAGATAACACAGTGTGTAGCTGGAGGAACACAACAGGCCAGGCAGCATCCGAGGAGCAGGAAAGTTGATGTTTCATGTCGGGACCAGTCTAGTATCTTTGAACTTTTCGCCTACACAATTCGCAAAAGGAAGCCCCCAGTGATAGCATCCTTCCTGCTATTTTCAAAATGTTTTTGCTACAAATTGTGCCACTCTCTTCCATGTGGGAGTGAGATCAGACTTGAATGGGAATCTATTTCTTACTTGCTTCCCCACCCAAAACACAGTTCTTAGTTTTTGGGCTGTAACATATCAATAGACCACTTGCTGTTGCAATTTTACTTTCACCCAAGAATTATGTTACACTTTACAAGTTCCTTTACCATTCCTAGAACTAAACTAAGGTGTGCCACAGCTTACCTGAGGCATTCAGTTTGAATTAGGTACCTCATGATTGCATATGCAACAACCAAATCATGAACCTCCCTGTATTTTGTTTTCAAAAAGACTCAAAAATCAGCAAATTCCCTTTGCTTCTGATAGCCCTTTCACTGCTGGTATATAGTTTCTGGCAAATTACTCCATCGCTTTTCTCAAAAGTTTTCTTAGACTCGAACAACTGCTGCTTCTGTTATTGTGAGAAATCTCAGAGAGTTAAATACAAAACAAAAGTCATCTCCTTGAAATCCAAGCCCACGGCAATGCGGTGCCCCTGGGATGACTCAGATGAAGAATCAAACTTATTGTCTCCCTTTCTCAAACATTCTGTTTTTTCTGGGCAAGGTTATAAATGATGTGAGTCCCTGATGAAGATAACTGTAAAAATACAGTCTCCTCCAAAATTCAGAAAGGGCTCCCCATTGTATAGTGTGTTCCCATTTCCAAACCTGAACTTATTAACTAACAAAGACCATCCTTTGAATTGCAAATACTCTGAGAATTTTTACCCATTTTCCAAACCAGGTGAACACATTACCTTACATTAAAAAAAATCTCAATCCCCAAACTAGATATTTTACTCCCAAAACATAGCAGTCATGAAATAAGACACTTTTGTAACACTTTTCTCGAAGCGGAGCAATGCAAGTCAGTGAGCCTACACATAGGAGGAGATTGAGACTTACTGCCAGTTTAGGCCAAATACAGTTGAGTTTTGGATGACCTCAAGTGTATGCTGGTTAAAAGGTGATAGATCAGCAAGGAGTATGTTTAGACATTGCAATCTCTCAAGGTAACAAAGCCATGAATGAAGCTTTCAACAGTAGGTGAGATGAGATAAATGCAAAGCCGGGAAACCTTCTGGAAGTGCAAATAGAATGTCATAGTGATGGCATGAATATGAGGTGAGAAAATCATCTTGAGATCAATTCTGAGATCAGTGTTGTAAATGGACTGGTTTAATCTCAACTGTAGGGAGAGGGATTGGCTGAGTATTTCAGAAAATTGGTTTGGATCAGGGGGCTGAAAATAATACCTTCAGTATTCCTAGTATCTAATGTGAGGAAATATCTCTTCATCAAGTGACAGTGAATGGCAGTCATACTATTAAGGAGTCAAAGAAGTGTCCTGCTTTGTGTAGCTCAGCCTTTGGATAAACTTGGTCAATAATAGAGGAAATCACAAGAGGTTTTTACATATTCTTTATTAATAACTTTAAAAGATTGAATCAAAATGTTTGCCCTTTGAAATCACATATAAAGGAGAAAGTAATTAAAATGTTACTCACTCCGTGTCATCGCATACATATCACTGTCATTAGAAATAAGTTAAGCAAACAAAGCAACGTAGCAACAGATATAACATTATTTCCAGTCCAATTACAGAAAGATATGATGATTCCATCTTATTGTGCCTTAATGTAATGTCGTAGATGAAATGTTTTCTTTTCTTTATTCTTTCATAATGCAAATTCACTCCAGCATCTTTCTTCTACAATTATGAAAATTCAATATTGGGCAATCAAGGGGGAACTTAAATATGTAAATCTAATTCTCCTTGATCAAAAAGAAATGCAAAAACCTTTCTTTCAATTCAAGAACTTCATATTGACAGCATCTATGATAGAAAGGGCCTCAGTGTCAAAAAGTATTTTTGCAAGTAACCTGAGTGTCTGATAGGATTATTTTTAATAACATCAGATGTTGAAAAGATTTAGTTACGTAGAGAAACAGGATTTAATGATGAAGTCAGAGGTGCGGATATTCACTGACGATTATGAAATGTTCAATATCATTCACAGTTTCTCAAACACTGAAATGGTTCTTGTCTATGTTCGGCAAAATCAAGGCAATGTCCAGACTTGGGCTGATATGTGGCAAGCTCATTTGTCCACAGAAAAATGCCATGTTATGACCATTTGCAACATGTGAGAATATAACCATGGCCCATGGATGTTCAATAACATTACCATTGTTAAATCCCTTAATATCATTGTCCTGGAATAGATCAAAAGCAGAAATTGCTGAAAAATCTCAGCAGATCTCTGGCCGTACTTGTGGAGAAAAATCAGAGTTAATGTTTCAGGGTCCAGTGATCCTTCTTTATCCTGGACTGGATGTTCGGGGGCAAGCGGATACCAGAACAGTGAGTTCAATACTACAGCTACAAGAGCAGTTCTGAGACTAGGAGCTCTGCTGTCAGTAACTCATTTCCTGTGACCTCACTGCCTGCCCACCATCTACAAAGCACAAATTAGGATTATAATGGTATGTTCCTCACTTGTCTGGATGAGTGCATGTCCAGCATCACTCAAGGAACTGTACACTATCCAGGACAAAGCAACCTGTTTTCTTCATAGAATCTCTACAGTGTGGAAACAGGCCATTTGGCCCAACAAGTCCACACCACCCCTCCGGAGATCATCCCACCTAGATCCATTCCTGTACATTTTTCATGTCTAACCCACCTAATCTAAATATCCCTGGGCACTTCAGGCATTTTAGCATGGCCCACCCGCCTATTCTGCAAAACTTTGGATTGTGGGAGGAAACCGGAGCACCCAAAGGAAACTCATGCAGAAACGAATAGAATGTGCAAGCTCTGCACAGACAATCACCTGAGGCTGGATTGAATCCGAGTCCCTGGCACTGTGAGGCAGCGGTGCTAACCACTGAGCCACCTTGCTGCCTCGTGATTGACACATTGATTCACTCCCTTCAGGAAAGATGCAAAGCAGCATCCATAAGATGCACTGCAGTAACACACCAAGATTCTTTAAAGAACATCTTCCAAGCTAAGGATTTCTAATCCTAAGAAGGACAAGGGTAGCAGATGCATGGGAATACCACCAAAATGACACTGCTGACTTTAAATAGGCATTATTTCTTGACGGATATCAGCCTGCCAATTCTGCTTACGTATCGGAGATAATGGGAACTACAGATGCTGGAGAATCCAAGATAACAAAGTGTTTGGCTGGATGAACACAGCAGGCCAAGCAGCATCTCAGGAGCACAAAAGCTGACGTTTCAGGCCTAGACCCTTCATCAGAGAGGGCGATTCCAAGATATTCGTTTTATTTAGTTGTCATTGTGGTAGTCTCTGGAAATTCCAGCATTGATTAATCTTCCCTAATTGCCCCAGAAACAGTGGTAATGAGCTGTCTTCTTGAATTGCTGCAGCCTGTGCATTGATGATGTTCCACAGTGCTGTTAGGTAGAATGTTGGGAATAATACATATTGACAGTGAATGAAAGGCAATAGATTCTCAAGTCAGAATGGTTTGGCTTCGAAGGGAGGTTGAAGTTAATGGTCTTTCAGTGTCTCTCCTGCTCTTACCTCTTAGGTACAAAAGGTCCCATGTTTGAAAGGTGTTATTAACGTAGCCTTGCAAATTGCTGCAGTGCATCTTAAAGAAAGCAGACACTGCATCAATGATACACCAATATTGGAGGGGTTGTTTGATTGTTTAAGTGGTAGTTGGATGCCAATCAAAAAGGCTGCTTCTGCTGGGTGGTATTGAGCTTCTTGAACATTATCAGGGCCACACTCATTCAAGCAACTGGAGGATATTCCATCACACATCTGACTTCTGTCTTGAGAATGATAGACGAGATTGGTAGATTCAAGAGGTGAGTTACTCACTGCAGAATGCACAGCTTCTGACTCGCATTGTAATAATTCTTAAATGGAAGATTCAATTCAGATTCTGATCAATGGTAAAACCCAGGATGTTGATCATAGGAGTTTGGTGAGTGTTTTCCCAATGAATGACAAATGATAATGTATAGATTCTATTTTGTTGGAAATGGCAATTGCCTTGTATTTGTCTTGTGTTTTTTTTGAATGGAATGTAGGCATCATTGCCTAGGCCAGCATTTATTGTGCAGAGTACATTAAAGTGTCAATGACATTGCTGAGAGTCTGGTATCACATGTATGTCAGACCAGGTAAGGGAAATGTTTTTCTTTGTAATGGATATGAGTAAGCTATATGGGTTTTTGCAAGTGGTTACATGGCCACGTTTCAGCTGCCCCTGTTCTCCACACCGACCTCTTGACTGCTTCACAGTTGTCCATTCTTTGGCTGATGTGATTTTCACATAGGCATACAAGTGAGTGAACTGACATGCTTTTCAATTCCTGGGTGGGGGAGGGGGAGAAGAGGGGGTGTGGCGGGAGGAGGTGATGTCATTTCCATGTCTGAGTTGGAATTTTACCCCATTGTAAGATTATAATTATAATGTTTGAATAGAAACGGGAGGACCGTGTATAATCTTTTACCAGCAGATGATGAACAACTTTGTCAGTGATTCTAAAAGAATAAAAGTGGGTACAGCTCAAAAGGCTTAGGAATTCTTAGGATGGGACATGCTGTCTCAAGCTACACAAAAATACAATGGGGCACTTCTAACTCAAGACAATCTTCTAACAAGAGTGGTTCTCACCCTCAATCTAATACCTGCTCTGCCAATTGGCTCAGCATAGGGGTTGTTGTAGCTGCACAGGACTGAGGTTGGCCAGACGCCTGCTTGGGTTTTTTTAGCTAACGCAATGTAACTAAACCAATCTAACTGGTCATAGAGCTCTGTAAAAAGATTGCCTGTTCCAGAGAACACAGGATTAAGATTCTTCTTTGGTTTTTCTCCCTACAACAGGGGTGGACTATTATTCATCTTTTACACCTAGTGGGCTCCAATAGGGAGTCTGAATGTCCTCTGGACCTCACAATATCAGCAGCTTAGTAACATCCCTGACTTTGCATCTCATTTATAAATTAATATCAATTACACTTAATCTCTTGGGGATATGCAAGTCAAGTTCTACATCAATTGTATTTGACCTTTGTCAGCGATTATTTGGATATTGCTTTCACCTCAGTGCTTCCCTTCCTGGGAAGATTATTTTACACTTGGAGCAGTTGCAACACAGTTTCACTGAATAATGTTGTAAAACATGTCAATTTCAAAATGTGGGAACAGCTGGCAAGAATGACGTTCATTGCCAATCCTGTAAGCTGTCTCTGATCTGCTTGCCAGTTACAAGTCGACCATGCTGGTATATTACTAAAGTCATATATAAATCAGTTTTGATAAGGATGGAAAATTTTGAAATATTACTGAAGTGATTCTATTCTTTCTTAGTATCCGAAAACCTTTTTTTTAACCTCAATTTTAATGATATCAGCTTTTTGTTTATAGACTCTTAAAACTGAATTCCCAATTTTCAATTTGGGACTTAAACTCGCATTCTCTGGATTATTAGTCCAATAATAATTGCTCTTTCAATGCCCTACACAGCTATGATAACGGCTTTTATAAGTTGAATTTCTTTGTATAAAAGATTGAGGAATGATCTATTCATGGTGCTGAATCATACTAAGTATCAGCTAAGTGTCTATTTCAGGAAATTTCATGCAAGACTTTTTTTCTGTAAGTTCTAGTGGGTCTTTTTTTTAGTCCTATTTTATGCTGACTGGTAAGCAACCCCTATCAAGCTTCATGACTTATCACTCTCACTGTTGCATCCTACATCTTCTCTCACTCACTCTCACCCTTTCAACTCCTCCAGGCTGCAAGCCCTCTGTGTTGACTACTCACTCAGGACACCTCACCATATTTTCCCCAACTGCACCAGTGTTTACAGCTGTGCCATCTGCTTTCCTTTCTGTCAATCCTTTCCTTTCTCGCATTCCAGAAGAAAATATCCCACAATAAGACTGAGAAAACCAAGGTGCGTGGTTGGGTGCCCAACAGCCAACTCATCGCAATCCTTGGCAAATTAAGGGACTCCCATAACCACTCATGATGATGCTGAGACCTCAATGTTCCAGCAATCATTGACTAGTGCCGTGCTGCTCTCTCATTAATGCTGCTGTGAATGTATTCTTACAAGCCCAAATGTCTGCCCCATGTCACAACTTACTCTGGTCTCTCTCCTCTGGTCAACTGCAGGCAACTGTACTATCCTTGTAGCCATCTGAAGAGATCGGACCCAGGCCAGAGACACTTAGAGAGGACTGTCAGAGACAGCCTGTTCATCCCCAGACAGGAGAATCTTCCATACTATCAGCCAATTAAAACATCATTCAAATGCAAAAGCTGACAAAGAAGGAGCAGGCAATTTTGCTGAAGGTTCTGGACAAAATGACTCAAAAGTAAATGGAGTCCACTATACATCTTCCTGTACCATGCTGGTTTTGTCATGCAAGTGTCCGGCTGCCTCCATGCACCAGTTGGTGGCTAACATGATTGTCAGGCCCAGCACATGCAGCAGCTGCCGGATGTAAGCACAGTGTGGTAGTCCATCCCGATATAAGTTGGCGTCAACGCTAGCAGCAAGCCAAAAGTTGGAAGAGGCACCTTGGTCTCGCTGTCAGTGTCCCTCTCTTGTAAAGAGACAGGCCAGTAGCAGCAGACAACCAAGTTAGGATAGAAGCATATGAAGTCTCCAGAAGTCTGCATTCAGACATTCCAGATGTGTCTAGCCCCTCCAACTCAACTCAGCATGCCAACATCAATCCAAAGGAAGTTCAAGTAAGGAGGGTGAACATAGGTGGGTAGGACACCCTGAGGATTTCTGGGTACTGTAGCCACAAATATCTCCAAAGTCACCTAACCAAAACTCAAAAAAGCCAAAAGGCTCCACTTTAGGGCAGATTCTCTCCAAAGTCGCTGCATACTTTGGGGCTGCATCTCAGCATAACCTGAACGATTGGATCAGTTACAATTATCTTCACTGGACTGCATTTACAAAGAATGACAAAGTGTCTTGATGGGATCCTGTAAAATTCTAACAAGACTAGGCAGGGTGTATGTATAAAGGATGTTCCTGAAGACTTGGGAGCCCAGAACAGGGATCATGGTCTAAGGATACTGGACAGGCCATTTATTACTGAGGTGAGGAGAAATACCTTCACCCAGAGAGTTACAGTTAGGATTAGGGTGGAATTTGCTGCCACAGAAAGCAGTTAAGGCCAAAAGATTGAATGTTTTAAAGAAAGAGTTGGATACATT
The DNA here is from genome assembly GCF_030684315.1 of Stegostoma tigrinum. Lineage (NCBI taxonomy): Eukaryota > Metazoa > Chordata > Chondrichthyes > Orectolobiformes > Stegostomatidae > Stegostoma > Stegostoma tigrinum. The sequence continues at coordinate 55,746,901 of NC_081368.1, read as the reverse complement.
TATCAGGGCAATATGGATCAATAGATATAGAGAGGGTACCAGTTCTGAAGAACAGTCACTGGAGCTGAAATGTTATCTCTGACTTCTCTCCACAGATGCTGCTAGGCGTGCTGAGATTTTCCAGCAATTTCTGTTTTGGTTGTTTATATAGTGAGGGTATTGCAGTGGATGATCAGCCAGGATCATACTGAATGGCAAGCAGGCTTAAAGGGCTGACTGGCTTACACCTCCTCCAATTTTCAATGTTTCCATGGGAGAAAAGGTTACCAGAGGCCCATACAAGGGTGCAAAGGTGGCACGACTGATACTTTATTCTAAATATGTTGTAAAATAATATTGACTTTTCATCATTAGTTGTGGGGCAGCAAATATAATTTTATCTGCAACAACAAGAATGAGGATATATATATATATATATTATATTAAAATATATGAACCTGAATGTCTGCATGTTCAAATATATATTAAAATATTAGGAGTGTAAGACCAATTTAATTTACATACAATTGCATAAACCCCATCACTGTTTCTTGAAATCTACCAAAATTGTGGAAAATTACCAAGTGCTGTAAACAGCAAGATACCGTATATACTAAAATGGACAATGATTTAACTTTGTTAGTCAACGCAAGGAAAAATAATGATGTTATCAAAATAACATGGGAGTGTAACATCCATTGTAATTAAGGAGTAGAATCACATATGCGAATGTGGGAGGCTTAAAAGTAGTCTTGGTCCAATAGATGGAACTGAATGCAAACAGTGCACCACGAGGTATATTGACTCAGGAAAATCTAAATGGAAAGTACAAAGAAAATGTCACACTATTGGGAAACCCATTTAGATAAGTAGTCATCTATCTTCTAGCAGTCCTTGATAAATGATTTAGTTAGTGGTTTGAAGTTTGGTAGTACAACAGAATGGCATTGATTGATGATTTGCTGAAATGTAATTAGAACTTTAATTAATAACCTGAATGCCTGCATGTTCAAATAAGAGAACACGTAAAGAAATGCCCATTGAAAAAGTTTTAAATGAATTGTGGGAATATTAACAAAGTTGCCTTAAGTCTAACATTAGGGACATATTGCTATAGCACAACAATAGCATTTTAGCAACACTTATCTTTGGTTGACTATGTAAGTTTTGCTGTATGTTAAACACAAAATAATCTCATAATTCTGGGGAAACCTATTTGATGCTTCATGCCTATTGAACTGTCAAAGCTCAACACTAATGACGCAATGATCCAATGACCCCACCAGCTTACTGGTCATAAATAACTAAACTGAGTGGATGTGGCAAGAAAAATCAGGAACGTGTGCTACCTGTCAGTGTTATTTATCCTCTACATTATCTGAAAACTTCTTTAATTAGTTAAATAGGAACTGTGAAACCAGTGATGGTGAAATCTTGGTATTCTTTCCCAAAGACTGTAACCCACAAGTTCCAAACGAGAGTCCAAAGTTCTTTAGCAGTAGAAACAAATAAGTGGAGCAACACTCAAATGTTGAGGTATACTAAGTGTGAAAAGTCTCTGGTAGAACCTTAAATGCAGCTTTAAATACATTTCTGAAAGCCCTTTCTACCCCAAAATGACTTCTCCCTTCTCAGTTTTATTTTGTTTGTTTTTATTTCCATGGAAAATCAACGCTAACAGATTGACATAAATAAATAATTATCTCTTCCGTCTTATAGAATAGTTTACAGCTTTTTAAAAAATTTAAACATTGCTATTCAGTTTTTACTTCAATATTTACCAAAAGTGATGGGAATCGTTATCTGTTCTGGGACTTATTTTGGATCTCAGAACATTTCTAAACTTTTCTTTCCAAATTATTAATGGATTGTAGCTATAAATAACAGTCTGCCAAGTGGCAGATATTTCTGGTGGCAGAGAAATGTAGATTTCTCTTTTTACATCCACTCAGTTATCTACTATATATAGGCAGGTTGGGACAAAGGAAGTGATGTTCAATGTACATTTTGTGTCTAGCTTTTGCAACTCTATAGAAGTATAAGTTAGTAAAGAAGTTTCCAAAGTTTTCCCAGAATTATGAATTTTGAGTTGATGATGTTTGCATTCCAGCTATTCATGTCTTTGTAGGGCTGGTAGATTTGGAAGATACTATTGAAGAAACATTCACAAGTTATTGCAACACACCTTGTAAATGGAGCAGACCACTACCATAGTGTGTTGGTGGTGGAGAGAGTAAATTTTTAAAGTGATTGATGGTAATATTGTTGGAGCTGTACTCATCCAGGCTAGTGGAGAGTATGAATGCTGACATTTACCTTGTAACAGGTGGAAAGATTGTATGTGGTTTCGGAGGCAAGGTTTTTGCTGTAGTCTCTAACGAGGTGGTTAATCATTGTATTTTGCCGGTTACACCATTTGGGGTTCTCATTGCTGGTAATCCCCAATATTGATTTTGGGGATTAGACAATGCTAATACTGTTCACTGTCTAGTGGATGTAGTTTTTCAAGTTCATGAAAGGGATGTGGGCTTTGTTAGTTGGGCCAGCATTTATTATCATTATAAATTGTCCTTGAGAAGGTGATGGTGAGCTGCCTTGTTGAACCATTCGGTCCATTTGGGAGCGATACACTCATAATTCTGTTCAGGAGACAGCGCAGCATTTTGACACAGTGACAGTCAAGAAACAGTAATATATTTCCAAGTCAAGATAATGAGTGGCTTGGAGGAGAGTTTGCAGTTGGTATTGTTCACACACACTTGCTGCCTTTGTCATTCTAAATGGCAGTGGTCAAGGGTTGGAAGGTGCTGTCCCAACAAAATATTCACAAACAATTTCCCACATTTCAGGTACCTGCTCGTATTTTAGCTGTGCTGGTGCATTCAGATAGACACATGACAGCTTCTGGAGATCAAATCTGCAGCACATCTGCAACAAAAAAAATGAGCAATGAAAATTTTCAGATGATTAGTTTGTTAACCAGCTTGTTACCTAGTTAATAATTCATTCATTATTCATTTCATAATGGCAGGCAGAATGTCATATTCCCTGCCTGTTCCCCTTCCATACTTTACGAGACTGGTGTAATAATGCTATATTGCTGACATGACATCAATACACTCAATTTTTGTTAATGCGCTGGAGAGGGATTTTCCATAAATATTTCTTTTGCAAATCTTGAGTGATATGAAGAAATTCAGGCTGAATAAATCTTCATACATGAGGCGAAAGTCATACCTATCCTCAGCACAAAACTGAGTCTTTCGAGAATTTTCCACTATCAGATACTTTTCTACTAATTATTGTATTCGGTAACTGTACATAGAAAGAAAAAGGGATGCAACTTTTCAAACCATTCTAGTCAATAAAAATGACAAAATTTCACCAGAAATTCCAGAAAGAGATCATTCAGCCTTTCGAGTCCACACTGAAGAATACCCGACCCAGACCCAGTCCTCTACCATTTCCCCACACTCATTATGGCTAATCCACCTAGCCTATACATTCTGAACATAACATATTTTTGTTTTTTCATGGCCAATCTGCTTAGCCTACACATCTTCAGACTGTGGGAGGAAGTTGGTGCACCCGATGGAAACCCACACAGACACAGGGAGAATGTGCAAACTCCACACAGACAACCATCCAAAACAGTAAGTGAACTCTGTTCTCTGGTGCTATGAGGCAGCACTGTTAACCATTGTGACACTGTGAATTGCCAAGTGCAAGATATAACTTTATCTAGGCCACTCCACAACTGTTACAGTCACCACTACCTACCTCCCCCTATTTTTTGGGTCTCTAAGCTTAAGCATCCTTCCCTAGTCTCCCATAAACATTGGAAATAAATGCCTGCTTTTGAGAAATTGACACATCATTAATAGGTCACCAAAACTCCTCATTTGTGTTTATAATTTTCCTACAAATACCAAATGATTTATTCACACCTCTAGCTTAATGTTCTATATAATGTATGTTTCATATATTATGTTTATATAAGTGACAAAACTAAACTAATGCGAATTAAAAGTTCAAAGCTTTCCATCGTCCATAATGCACTCTGCAAAATTTCCCTTTCAAAAAGGTAAAGTTATTTGCCAACTCTTCTAAGAAGACCATGCAAAATGTTTGTTTGATGATCCAAATGTATCACAGCTGTAAGCATTTTGGGAAGGTAGCTCAGATTTTTATCTATCTTATTAAGGGATGATCGTAGTGTTAGATCTAATTTTGGATTAGATTTGAATTCTCAGCGCTCATGCTCAAATATTATTTAATGAGTAATAAGGTAGTTATTTCCTGCTGTCTTCTGGAATATTGCACAAGAAAGATTCACAGGAAATGGCTTACAAGATAAGTTTCCCTTACATTAAAAAAGGAAAAATCAAAGTTCTTCAAAATTGCATTACAGCTGTCACTAGGTTGCGAAAGGGTTTTGTTTTTAGTCTGGTCACAAGTCATTTTGTACGGAAGCTGGAACATAATGCAGGACAATAGAAAGTAATCATTTGTAAGTACATATGTTACTTCTTTAAAATTACATCCCTGTATGATATTGCGTCCACAAGTATGCATTCATAAGTCTGACATTCATAGATGGGATCCCCTGCAATAATAAAGTGCTAAAGTAGTAAGGGTTACGAAATTTTACAAGGGTTACATCATTAGCAGCACAGTAGCATACCTCATCAGCCTGCATACTATAACCTTGCTCTCTCATAACAATGTCACTAACGTCTGCTGCTTGCGTGTGTGCTAGTAAATACATTAGTGTAAGTCTGTAGCAATGATTATATTTATCAGTAATAAATTTGTGCCATGTTTTTGCTGCATTTTATCATATCAATTCAAATATCAAAATAATTAATCATAATAAAAAAGAATGAATTATAATTTGCCACAGCAGCAAACCATTATGAAAACAGTGAAAGTGTAGAATAAACCTAACAATAGAAAACTATATTTGACACATAATAAATTTTAAATATTTTAAGGAGAATCAAGGTCTGAGAACAATATCTTACACGATAAATAGAAGAGGGAGCTGGGTTATATTTGGTGAAGTAATTAGCTAATAAGTCTTAAAGACTAATCCTTGAGAATGGACAGATGACCCCAGTCTTCTCTTTTAGTTCTATATATTGCTATTCCAACAAGCTTAAATATTACATATCACATTGTATGTTGGTAAACTGCACAATTTGGACTAAATTCTTAAAGATTGGTGTTAATGCCTGTTCACTCGTGGCTCAGGTACAATTTTACTTCAATGCATTAAAGAACTCCTTTAAAGTTAATTCAGAAAAACATACAAATTAAGTTCTTGATATTAAAATTTTGAAAAAGAGACCCCAAAAGGATGATGTAATTCACATCATTCTATCTAACACCAGAGATTTTGTGAATGTCATATTACCATATTTTTAACATTGAACCTGTGATAAGGGATAGAAATCTTAGCGATGACAAGATCCCTCCAAATGCAGTGATTTATTAATGGCTGAGAAACTGATTTGGTGAAGTGGTGAAGTGGTGAAAATGGGATGAAACAAAATTCCATACAGAATTCTGGTATGAGCAAAATTTTGTTTTTCTGACCTGTAATTTTTAAGGTTGTATGAATCTGTAACCTTTCGAGTATCTGGCTTTGGATGTTAAGTCTCAAAAGTAGATTAAATGGTACCTGATACAAAAATGCAAGATATTAAACTATAATGATAAATACAGAGTATTGCATATTAATAAACCAGAAAATGTAGTTTAAAACTTTAACTGTACAGCATCAAAAAGAAACTTTCCTGCATTACACTGGATGAAATTTGCAATGGCCTGAAGAGTACTTTATATCATTGAATTGATAAATAGATTCATTGCAAAAGATTGTCTGGTGATTTCTGCATGATATTTGAGTCCCTTGAACAGAGTGCAAGGGGGTAGAAGTTACATAGTATTAGATCAAAACTGCTGTATTGAATTGATCCCTAAGTTGCCGCATCCATCAAGCCCGTGAGTAGAAACACAGTTTTGATCATTGCCAGTTGAAATAATTTAACATTCATTTCCTTAATATATTAGAACCATGATGTACAACAACTTATTGAGAAAAAAGGTCACTAAAGTATCACAAAACTTACAAGTCCTATGCCCAAGTGAATCTATCAGGTCGTTTAAATATTACCTGTGATTTAAATCTTACTCGTTAATTCCTTGTGCAACCTATGCAACTCCTTTTCTAAATCCCTTTAGAAAAACAATTTAACAGGACAACTGGGGGTCCTACATTTGCAGCAATCACAATCATGAGGACTTTCTTTCTATCAAGTTGTACCAATATGTTGTTGATAACCTTTTCCCAAGGACCCATGATTCACATTGAAACAATGTACACATAGCTCTAAATGTTCCACCAATGATTTCTAGTTTTCAGTAGCCATATAGAACTAGCACATAATTGTTCTTCTTGTTATTTTACTTTACTGTAATGAATTTCTAATCTTATGACTAAGTGAGAAGGGATGAATCAGCTGCCCGATGTTCAGCCTCCTTGCTTGGTTGCATCAAATGATTAAGTTCTTTCTTTGGTTGAGGTTACATCTTTCCTACCAACTAAAACGTTATTAACCATTTTTATGGCAAGCAATAAGGAATCAATCACAGGGTTTTCCTAAGTTATAAGAAAGCAAATTTATTACCTACAAAACACAAGAAAAATAATTTTTAAAATGTTAATAATAAGGCTTTTTCCAATGTCATTTGATCTCTAACACATACAAATTTAAAGGAAATAGCGTCCAGTGTAAAGGAAGATAACTGGATGTATTGTGACAAAGCCTCCAGTGCATGCAGTGATGATGTTGAGGGGTGCTAAGCAGGACAGCTTGAAAGCAGTGCCTGGCCTTCAGCAGTACGTCATTTTGGTGAGGGAGAGGGCAGCTGAAGCAGCTGAATTTATTCTCTCCCCAAAAAAAAGTGTGTTTAGGGAAAGGAGAAATGAAGGGAGAGAAAAAACAGAGAGATAATAGATTATTTGCCCAATTAAATATCTTTTGTTTATTCAATTGTGATGTAAATACTTCATTCCCTGTAAAAATTATAAATACTTCCTATTTTAACGTTAATATCCCTTCATGTTTATAATGACCTGACGCCAAGAGAATGTAGAATCCCTGTATCAAAAATTTTAGGCCACCCATCTGTTCAAATATTATTTAAAATTTCTGGCACAGTTGGCAGGATTCCAGAGCACAGTCATTAAATCATGTTGGATTAGATTGAAAGTTGTCTGGATTAGATGAAGCAGATGGTGGAGGAATTCAAACTGGTAACGTTAACTCTGTTTCTGTGCTCACAGATGCTGCTAGACCTGTTCAGTTTCTCTCGCATTGTCTGTGCTTGTTGAAGGTTTACCAGACTGATTCTGGGATGGAAGTATTATTAATTATTCTGACATCTGATGGTACAATTTTAGAGGAATACGCTTGAGTTGTTAGAAAGGTCAATTCTATCATTCTTGCAATTGTTTAAGATTTTTCTGTCAACTCTACTATCTCAGTCCTCTTGATAATGAACACTGAAATGGACAAGCTAATCACACATTAACACACTGGCTACAGTTGATGTCTTTTAGTCACAGCTGGGAATGGCCTGTGTGAACTGGGTGGGCAGATCAGCTGTACTCCCATCCTGGAAAAGACTGCCAATGCAATCTGCTGGGAGGGACGCAGGAACAGAAGGAAGAAATACTGCTGATCATACAACTCCTGGATGCCTGAATGATCTAGGTCTTAAAGTGTGTGATTCACCACAGAGACTGGGTTTCTTGGAAAGCATCAATTCGGACAAGAGGCTGAGAAGATTTACTTTAAAAATTGCCAGATCCCACCAAAAACAATTCAACCAGATTGATGATGTACGAAGAATATGTTGCCACAAATGTGGACTGCAACATTTTAGCCATTATGATATAATTGAACCTGTTAATCTCACAACTGCTAAGCGAATAGTCACTGTGTGTATGATGTATTTGCTGGGGTAACAAGTTTTAAGCAGGGAACTGGGTAAAAAAAAATCCACCTGCAGCTGGCGATGGTGAGGGAGGGTAACTGGAACAATCAAATGGGTCATCTCTGGAAAAAAGGTGTCTTTGGGAAAGGAGTGTTGGTGGAAAGAAGATGCCAAGAGACAAAGAAGCCTCAATCCAATGTAAAGCACAAGTGTCACTCCATGTAAATACTGTAAGTAATTCCTTGTTTAACCTTAATTTCCTTTCATGTTTGTAATGACCTGATATAAGTAGAAGAAGGAATGCTTGCTTCATGACCTTTGCGCTTTCTCTGTGCTCAAATTTCATGTTACAATTTGGTTCAGTCCTTTGGTTGCCCTGGAGTTTTAGGTTTTAACCTGAGGTTGAGGCTAAGGGTACTTAGCTGGTTTCTTGAATGGAGTCTGCAATAGCATATTTTGTAATTTTGTTTCAAATGTTTTTTTTCCCTGTTCTCTGATGCTTTTTCATTAGAGCTGTCTTTATGGATTTTGGGTGACAGTTTCTTTGACAGAGTGTGACAGGAACGTGAAGACAGCAGCTGCCTCTTCAGAATTTTACAACTCCCCTGAAAAACTCATTAAAACGTGTATTTCCAAATTGTTCTGCTGGATGAATATGTCTATGAAAGCCATAGTGTCAATATGCAGTGTTTCTTAGGAATGAATGTCATTCTGGTTTCAATGGGTGTCTTGATTTGTAAGGATTGTCTGTCTTTTCATACTCATCACCCCCACCTTGACCAGAGGTTGATGTGATTAGCTTGTTTTCTTCATCAGGAGGTTGTGTTGTTTTTTTTAAAGTGGCTTGCTTTGCCTCAGTACAATCTGCAACATTCTAACTAGTAAAAACTTTTAAAATTGTATCTTCAAAAGCAAAAGTCTATAGCTTTGTAACAATGTGTGGATGCTTTTGCCTCAACAAGTAAAACTAAACTTTTGAAAATATTTACATACTTAAATTGACTCAGACTTGTTAAAATACAGCTTCTGAGTTCTACAGATATTAACTGTACAAATTTCCATTGTTATTTCGACTAATATTGACAAGGTTCACAACTTGACACCCTGAGTTCGACAGGGTCCCAATAAGATAGCTACTTCGGTTTGATAATTTTGTAGGTGTGTCAGAATAGACAAGTGGGTAGCTTACACATGCTGCATGGAAACAATTAGCTTTCCTTTGTTTCTTCCAGTCTAATGCAATGGTATCGCAAGGCTGTTCATTCAAAAATTGTTTTTGTTGTAACAAATTTTCAACAAAATGCAACTATAATTGTAGCTTTCATTTCATAGCCATTAGAATTATAGTGCATCAGTAAAGGAGGAAATGCAAATTCATGCAGTGTATGCTTGTGTTGAAAAATTCATTTAGTAGGATTCATTTAGGATTTAGTAAGGGGAGATTGTGCCTGACAAACTTGTTAGAATTCTTTGAAGAGGTAACAAGTATGTTAGACCAGGGAAAACCTGTAGATGTTATCTATCTAGATTTCAAAAGGCCTTTGATATGGTGCCTCACGGGAGGCTGCTGAGCAAGGTGAGGGCCCATGGTGTTTGAGGTGAGCTACTGGCTTGGATTGAGGATTGGCTGTCTGACAGAACGCAGAGAGTTGGGATAAAAGACTCTTTTTTGGAATGGCAACTGGTGACGAGCAGTGTCCCGCAGGTTTCAGTGTTGGGGCCGCAGCTGTTTACCTTATATATTGATGATCTGGATGAAGGGACTGGGGGCATTCTGGCGAAGTTTGCCGATGATACAAAGATAGGTGGACAGGCAGGTAGTACTGAGGAGGTGGGGAAGCTGCAAAAAGTTTTAGAAAGTTTAAGAGAGTGGTCCAGGAAATGGCTGATGAAATTCAATGTGAAAAAATGTGAGGTTTTGAACTTTGGAAAAAAGAATACAGGCATGGACTATTTTCTAAATGGTGAGAAAATTCGCAAAGCAGAAGTACAAAGGGATCTGGGAGTGTTGGTCCAGGATTCTCTAAAGGTTAACTTGCAGGTAGAGTCCGTAATTAAGAAAGCGAATGTAATGTTGTCGTTTATCTCAAGAGGGTTGGAATATAAAAGCAGCGATGTTCTTCTGAGGCTTTATAAAGCACTAGTTAGGCCCCATTTAGAATACTGTGGCCAATTTTGGGACCAACACCCTACTAGCCCTGGAGTGTGTCCAGCGGAGATTCACACGGATGATGCCTGGAATGGTAGGTTTAATGTATGATGAATGGCTAAGGATCCTGGGATTGTACTCATTAGAGTTTAGAAGGTCGAGTGGAGATCTAATAGGAACTTACAAGATAATGTATGGTTTAGAAGGGGTGGACGCTAGGAAGTTGTTTCCGTTAGGCAGGTAGACTAGGACCCGTGGGCACAGCCTTAAAATTAGAGGGGGTAAATTTAAAACTGAAATGAGACGACATTTCTTCAGTCAGAGAGTGGTGGGCTTGTGGAATTCATTGCCACGGAGTGCAGTGGAGGCTGGGACGTTGGATGCCTTCAAGGCAGAGATCGACAAATTCTGGATCTCAGAAGGAATCAAGGGCTATGGGGAGAGTGCAGGGAAGTGGAGTTGAAATGCCCATCAGCCATGATTTAAATGGCAGAGTGGGCTTGATGGGCCGAATAGCCTTACTTCCACTCCTATGTCTTATGGTCTTATGGTCATTAGAAGGGAAGAAATTTGTACATTCTGGTCAACATTATTGCTGCTGCATGAAAAAACAACTCAACAGGAAATTGAACACATTTTGCACACTGCTAGTCTTTATTGATGTTATATTTATGCAATTTTTATTAGTATTTGAGATTCTGAGAAATGCCTGCCAGCTTGTCCAGAAAACTCCAATATATTAATAATAAATTTGAATTTTTGCAAACATTGTTTGATGACAACATTTTCAATGCTTATTGATGAAAAGAATTTTTATCCATCTAAGGTTTATCAATTTTATGAGAAAATGAGAGAGCTAAAGGTCCCAGTTTACAGTGATAAGATAAAGCCATTGGCCAGATTTTGAGTTATAAGGAGAAGGAACGGCGAAAATAGTTAACTATTCTGACAGCGGCTGTACAGCCTCCCACTGGCACTTAAGGGGAGGCTTGGTTTGGGAATTGGTAGCTGGGCAGAGAAATTCTATACAGACACAGAGCTATGATGTGGACTTCTCTCATGGCCAGTCCCGATAAGATAGACTGCATAAACATTTCATATATTGCCCTTTGAGCAATATGATTCTAGCCTGCAGTCCAGTGCAAAGTGTGTTGCAGATTGCCTGCTTATCAGGGGCTCCAGCTAGCACTTGGCTGGCATGACGGAAAAGCTATTGGTGCACTATTTAAGGCAGTCTCCATATCACAAAAAGAAAGGCTGCTCAGGTTACATCAACTGCTTTGGAGGTAGGAACAAGGCTGATAACAAAGTAATGGGTGGGAGAAATGGCTCCCAGATTCTCAGACTCAAATTTAGAATCCTTAATAGTAGAGGGAGTAAGGTGGAGAGACAGGATGTTTCCATAAGGACGCAGGTCAACCTCAATGCATGGCATTAAAAGGAAATAGCAACAGGTGGCTACAGAGATTTATTCAGGGCTCTACCCTGGGTCACGCTGTGTTACCCAACAAACTACAACAACTTCACAAATGTGGTGTTTTCCAAGGAGGTCTCCGACTCAGTGTACCACCAAATTATTACTACAATTACTACTCAATTCACCGTATCCCATTGATCACCTAATAACAATTAAAGTTCATGTCTAACTTTCAGAATGAAAATAAATAAAATCAATGTGCACAGTATCTACTAACTTGGATTTGTTAATGTCCGTTTGTAGGTCTATCTTTGGGAATATCTTTGTTCTTACTTGAGATTTTGAAACAGGCAAGAGTAACAGAAATAGTTACAAGTGAGCACGGTTTGATTCGCACTTCAAAATTGGACCTTTATACTTTCAAAATTAGGCATTGCTGTTATGGAGATGCACAGGTGAGAGGTTTTGACTCACAATTTCCAAAATTTGTTGGGGGGATGAGCAATGAAAATCTTGTTAGATGTATGGAACATTTTTATTCCAAACGCTAGAGGAAGGCTTTCTCTTTCTATGTTGGAGTAATTTACCTGATAGGTCATAAGAACATTAGAAGCAAACAAAATAGGCTTGTCATCTTGAAATAATTATGCTCTGAGGCTGAGACACAAATGCTTCCAATGTATTAATCTAAGAAGGAAAATAGTGTTGAACAACATATTTGCTGGATGATAAAGCTCGTTTAAGGAACAGAAAAATACGTTGGTTATTTTCCTGACATATACTTTATTCTGGTACAGCAAATATCAAAGAAGAGATACTTGGATTACAAAATTCATAATATAGAAATGCCTTTGACAGCGTTCATTGACATACTTTTGTTCACATGGAACAATTGCACACTTTAGCCCAATGGCCTCTTTTGCAAAATTGCTTGCAAAGGTCACAAAATTCAGGACACTTTTTTTGATGTGTGAGACAATTCACATCTTGTATGACATTTGATGTAGATTTAATAGGTGTAGGGGTGACAATCACTTCTATAAGCATATCAGCTATGTGAGCTTTTGTAGAATCAGATTCCATAACTTAGTGCTAACATTTTCCTACGAATCAGTCAATTGTTTCACTTGGCTGTTGGTGGTAGAAGAACAGCTCAAACCTGTGTATCCTGAAGTTGATTTGAATCTTAAACCTAATTTGTAAAAAAATAGAGATTTTATACAGATTTTTTTGCAGTCATCAGGAGAAATACTGGAGGATTCTATGTTATCAATCTTTCTCAATGCAATTAGAAGTTTGAGCGTCTGTTTCACTTTATTCGCTATCTGCTGATCAATGAAGTGAAAATTTGTTTTTTTGAATAGTAAAGTTCTGCTAGAATGTCCCTGGAATGCCACAGAGGCTGGTGTCCCATCACTAAGTCACCCTTTAATTGTACATGAAGAATACTTAACACTGATCAGCTCCTTCAAGCCAGTTCTCAGAGTGAGTAAAACCTCTGACATGCCTGCTCTTACTTGTCAGCCAGGACTCTCTGATTGGATCAGATTAACAGCCCCAATCAGGGAAGTCATATTCTATGAGGTCCATCTGTCTGACCTCATTACAATCAGTACAGTGCCATTCCATTTTCAAATATTTGTTTTCTATCCTGACTGTGCAGCTTTGTGCTAATTAAAAATTGCTAATGTTCAAACAATCTCTATTGCGTTACAATTTAATTATTTATTAGCCTTCTGCCTTTTTCGTTTCCTCACTTCTCCTTTAGACATTGTTAATTTTATTGCTTTTAAGTCATTTTTTAAAAAGCTGGCCCATGTATATGTGTGTTGTGCATACTAAAAGCAGTAGCAATGACATGCAGTGTGCACCATTTTCCTGTGTTTTCATCATTTCTGAAGAATATAAAATCACAGAATCGACTGGCAACTGCACACAGTATTAATGATTTGTAGAATACTTTTTTTCTAACCATTTGGGTTGTGCTTAATTCTAGGATTACTCTGCCAAATCAAAGCTGTCCTAAGCTTCTTGTAAACTGCCAGACATACCTTGGCTTCCTTTTTTGTTAAGAAATAAAAACTGTACTCACAACTGTTCCACTTTTTTTTACAAGACAGATTGTATGCCTTTGGCCGTGGATTGATGGCTTAGTTGGCTAGACAGCAGGTCCTCAATGCAGATTGATGCCAACTGTGTGGGCTCAATTCCCACACCAGTGGAAATTCTTATGAATGATTATTCTTCTCAACCTGTCCCCTCACCTGAGGCTTGGTGACCCTCAAGTCGAACCACTACCAGTCATCTCTCTCTCTCGCAAGAAAGCACACGGATGGTCTGGGATGACTATTGTGGCTTTACTTTTCCCCTTCAGGTGAAAAAAACAGAATGGACTAGAAAAGCTTAGCAGAACTGATAGCATCTGTAGAGATAGAAAAAGAGTTAAATGTCTGATTCCAGTATAACTCTTCTTCTGAACTGAAAGGTGATGGGCAATGGTGTTTTTTTTAATGTTGTAAACAGAGTGGGAGGACGGGTGAGTAGAACAGATTTGAGAGTCTCCAGAGCAAAAGACAAAAGCAGTTCTAATAATGGTAAAGGAGTAGTAAAGGTGTAAATGATGGTGTGAAAAGGAGAAAAGGAATGTATTGTTCTAACAGCAAAGTCAACAGGAGTTTGTACCTTCTCTATCCTTCAGCCTTGAGTGTTAAATATGAATTTCAACTCTGACCTTAAACAGATGATTGGTGACCTATACAAAAAGAAATGTGTATGCTGCCACTGCTGCCATCAACTTCTGGTCTTTGGTACCAAATAACTATAATTGGATTGTGGTGTCCAATTGCTGTCAGCATGCTGTGATGTAGTTTTCTATTTGTTATCCATGTAACATTACCACAAAGGTGCAGATACTTATTGATAGAGATATCCATTTATTAACAACTGACTATGCACACTGATATGATAACACAGACTTGCAAATAGTTTGGTTGTATGGTCACTTGTAATACTATCACATAAAGATTAGATTAGATTAGATTCCCTACAGTGTGGAAACAGGCCCTTCGGCCCAACAAGTCCACACCGCCCCTTGAAGCATCCCACCCAGATCTGTTCCCCTATAACCCACACACCCCTGAATACCACAGGCAACTTAGCATGGTCAATCCACCTAGCCTGCACATCTTTGGTGATAATGGGATCTGCAGATGCTGGAGAATCCAAGATAATGAAATGTGAGGCTGGATGAACACAGCAGGCCCAGCAGCATCTCAGAAGCACAAAAGCTCTCTGATGAAGGGTCTAGGCCCGAAACGTCGTTTTTCTGCTCCTGAAATGCTGCTGGGCCTGCTGTGTTCATCCAGTCCCACATTTCATTATCCTGCACACCTTTGGACTGTGGGAGGAAACTGGAGCACCTGGAGGAAACCCATGCAGACATGGAGAGGATGTGCAAACTCTACACAGACAGTCACCTGAGGCTGGAATTGAACTTGGGTCCCTGGCGCTGTGAGGCTGCAGTGCTAACCACGGAGCCACTGTGCTGCCCTGACATTAATGTATGTAGTTGATTGACTATCTGACTATCCAACAGTCCAGAGTGCAAGGTGAAGACATTTTGTATCAGAGCATCAGATTTGTGATGTCATTTAGCTGTCTTAAAGACATAATGCTTTTCTCAGATTTATGCAATAATACAAATATCCCTTATGCAGTTGAATACATATTTGTATGGTCATGGTCAAAAGGGAGCATGAATAAGACCTGCGAAATCCAAGACGACAGTCTGCGCATCAAATCAAATTTAGATGCTCTTTGAATCACTAGACTCATAAAGGTACAGAGTTGTACAGCACAGAAACAGACTCTTTGGTCCAACTCATCCATGGCAACCTGATATCCTAAATTAATCTAGTCCCATTTGCCGTCATTTAGCTCAAATCTCTTAAACCCTGCCTATTCCTGTACACATCCAGATGCCTTTTAAATGCTGCAATTGTACCAGCCTCCAACACTTCCTCTGGCAGTTGGTTCCATGTACATACCTCTACGAGAAAAAAATAGTTGCCCCTTTCATCTAAACCTATGCCCTCTAGTTTTGGACCTTGGCAATTCACCCCATCCATGCCTCTCATGATTTCGTAAGCCTCTATAAGGTCACCCCTCAGCCTCCTACACTCTAGGGAAAATAAGACAGCCTATTCAGCCTCTCCCTGTAGCTCAAACCCTCCAACCCCAGCAATGTCCTTAAAAACCTTCTCTGCAGACTTTTAAGTTTAACAACATCTTTCCTATAGTAGGGAGACCAGAACTGAAAGCAATATTCCAAAAGTGGCCAAACCAATGTCCTGTACAGCGACATGACATCCCAACTCCTATGCTCAGTGTACTGACCAATAAAAACAAGTTTTGTTTCTTTCAGATCTCTACAACTAATTAAAGTTTGAAAGAATAAATCTCCACACTTCTGAAATGCAATTTTCAGAAGGACAGATTTTGGTTTGCAAATATTTTGACTAATCACCCTATTAAAATGCCTAAATGCAACAGCATCAACATTTTATGTTGTGCCCAAGGTGTAACTAATGGGGAGGTAACACAACATCATGTAAATACATTGACTTCAATGCTGAGTCTATCAGCAATACAACATACCAGATAATTTTGACCTCAACTTCCTGGTCTCCTCATTCAATAGGAGATATATGTTCTTTGGATGCTACCCCCTGAATTCTTCCAATGCTGTTAACTTTACTATTGTTTTCAATGTGGTCTCTGAGTTAGTATCACCTAAGTGCCTCATGCTTCCTTAGATATTGCCCATGTGAATCTGGTGCATACCTGTATTACAAAAAGTAATTAATTTATTACAATAATTGCACTATAACATCCAAGTTCAGAGGGATAAGTTATGAGTACTTCTTAGATAAACTTGCCTAATATTCCCTTGAATGTAGAAAATTGAGAAATGTCAAGATCAGGACACTTAAAACATTATAGTGTAGATTCAGAATACCTCTTTCATCTGGCAAAGAGATCAAGGCAAAGTGGATATAATCTTAACACTACAACTAGACTGTTTATAGGAGAGAGACTGAGCAATGCACATTTTCAGACAGAGGTTGCAGAAATCTCTACTTATCTAACCAAAAAGTTAATTAGAGTTTTGCAGAGTGAAATTGATAGATGTTTGTTAAATATCAGCATCAAGGGATTTTAGAATGAACCACACTCTAATTAAATGCCAAACATCTTGATGGGCTGAACAGCCATATTTTTATCCATACTTTAATCCTTTTCCCATTTTTCTGCATTGCTGCAATTTGAGAGAAATAGAGTCTGTAATGTCATTCTATAATAATATATTAAAACACTATCTGAACAAAGTACAGTATAAATAAAGTACATTTTGATACATTGGCAAAAGAAAGAAATGATATTATTTAGTCTTTAATAACTTAGAAGCACAACTTGCATATAGGCAAACAAATAAATGCTGCCTTATGAAAATTAAATAGACTGATGTGATTATTGTCTTCTTTGAACTATATGGCAATGCATTAATCAAATATAATTGATGCAAAAAAACAATACAGCTCACATTTTCAAAAGGATGAATAACAAACATTTTATTTTTAAGTATGCTTAAAATATTCAACAAATTTTTCATGCACAGTACCCTTTCTGAAGCATTTTTGATGAAATGAGACCCAAATCAATGATGCTCTGTGCAATTAAAACAAATCCTCTAACAGCTGGTACACTTTCATTTTAAGTCTAAAAATGTGTACAAAACTATCATTTTGTACTCTGATATGTTTCTAATTCAGTTCCGAAGAATTAGTAAAAGATTTTTTTTTGCTTCTGAGTAGATAATTGAGAAGTCACTTCCTCTCTAGGGAAAGGTATTTTTTTTAATAAGCATGTGTTAATTTTTGAAAAAAACCCTTTTGATTGCAGTGATGAAAGAGATTGTGGTTGTTTCTGTGGGCATCCTGCTGATCCTTTATGCAAGACAGAACAGGGAGATCTGCCAGATGAAAGGACTAGGACATTGCCTTGGACTACAGAAGAAAAATAAGTAACTATCAGCTTATAATATTTTCTTCAGGACAATTCTCAATTTATTCAATTATATTTTTGCAAGAACCCTCCTGTCTAGCAGTACAGTCCATGCACTCATTCAGTTCTAAGGAGATTAACTGTTATCATCAAACTTCACGATAATTATTTATTGTTGCTTTCTTTCTGACTGCTTTTGCATTTTAGGGTATTAAAATATAAATCACAGTTCACTGAATAAGTAGAAGCATCAAATCTGATTGCACAAAAGAAAGTTGTTGACCCATTATGCCTGTATTGGTTATTTAAATAAAATATTCAATTATTTTCCCACGTCTGCTCTTGTCGCATAGACCTGCCAACATTTCATTTAAAATAGTACAATGTTCAAGTTATAATCTTGCCTCACAACCCAGCACAAAATATTTCCAACTCTTCTGTTTTCATCTATATTCTTCTGGTGGAGTAATGGTGAGGGGCTGAGTGCTGGGATTTGCGGGCGAAGGAGGAGATTACTCAGGTGGCAGGGTACAGAAATTATCAATGTTCTGAGCCATTACTCAATTTCTGGCCACAGTGTCGTGCATTTCTCTGGGATTCTACCACCAATGGACCAAGGAATACATAGGTTCAGCTCCTCCAATTCCACAAATGTTTTGTTTATTGAAGCCCAAAGTAATCCGTTGCTTTGGAGTGAAATTTTGCAATGCATATTGGATCACCTGGAATCTCCACCACTTTATTTGAAGCAACATGACAGATACTTCCAAACCTGTCCAGGCACGAGAAGTGTACCTGATTAATCTCCTCCATCGCTTATTATATCACTGCATTGATACATTTGTCTCTTTCATATATGGCACTGTGGCAATTAGACACTATTTTAGGAGCCATGGTTTCAGCAGATAGGTCTTGTCTACCGGGAACCATTCAACTCTTTGCCTTCCTTGCTGATGAAGTAGCATATTATGGAATGACAAAGGACCAAGTTGTTGTGAACTCTTTTAAAATGGATCATAATAATACATGGGATCTTCTTTCTGAAAATCATAGACAGTTCGCACATTTAGTAGTATCCCTTCCTGTTGTTTAAAGCAATATGTTCCTCAATTAATTCTTCAGCGGAGCTAATGGCAGTGGTTGTATGAGGCAAGCAACAATATTGTAGAAATTTTTGAACCTAACTTTTTGCTACGTAGGGAATATTCTATTCAACTAGATTGCACCTCCTGTTGGAAAGGTCTTTTCTACATGTTAAATGTTTGTTATTACATTGGCCCCCTGTGCCCAACCTAACCATAAGAATGAAAAGCCATAGGAGGTAAGGACTACTGTTGCCTTAGTTTTACTAATAAACCCCTCCAAAAGTTTAATTTTCTTGTAGAAGTTGAACGGAGGTAGTCAATTCCATGTTTTGTGAGCAGGAGGTACAGTTTCACAAGGCACAAAATGGTAAAACTGGAAAGAAAAGAACGTCTAGATTTAAAGATTTAGGGAAGAAGAAAATTAATTTGAGACTGCTGATGTGAAGGGTCAGAACTTCAAGAGCTTCTTTTGTGATATCCCAATCTGGAATGGTATGAGAACCACAAATCACGTCAACCAACTCACCCTTGCCATTGTCTTTCAATTTAAAACACTCCTGCATTAAAATGGGCACAACTCAAAAGAAAAAAAAATAGGGATTTCTGTAGACATAATTGAGGACTGAATGATGAAATTGAACTTTAACAAGACTGGGCAAGATGATTGATGCTACTGTCCCAAAAAATTAACATAAGATGGCATAATTCACTCCTTTCCATTATTTTCTGGTACTTTTACACTTAATTTATGGGATACTTCACTAAGGTAACATCACTGTGGCCCAATTTTCTATAAAATGCAGGCCAATATTGCTAGCAAGCTTGAACAAATTGTTTGTATTTTGCATTACCTTGGGGATTTCTACACCTCTAAAGATGGGTTGACAAAGGTATATAATAAATAGGGGGAAGGTAACAGTTTCCCCATATGATCAATGTATCCTCTACTTGTTTTGGTTTAGAGTGCATGGGTGGATTGATTATGTTCATAAACACTCAACATACTTTTCTGTACCTATGCACCTGGGATATCTTCATGATGCCAAATTGTGCACAGCCTCCACAGTGCACTTTAGAGGGGTCATTGTTTATGATGCAGTTAATATTTTTAATTTCTTCATGTTAGTCAACTGGAACATTCCAATTGCTTGCAGCAATACTGAAGATGGTGGCCGATTAGCAGTCCAATGTGCAGGCTCCCGCCTGGAGCTTATCTGCTCCATTAACTTTCACTTTTGTTTCTCTCTTCTCACTTTTATTTACATCTTACTTTAATCTACTTACCTTGTGTGGAGAGTGAGTTTGTGTAGCAGGGACGAGATCAGCGCAGTTGAATCGAGTCATTGTGGGACAAGCAAATCCAACATGGTGTATAGTGAGGTCCCCAGCATCTGTGGCAACAGTGGGAACAGGTAAGCTGAAGCAGCAGCAAGTGCAGGCAGCCCAATGTTGAGTTTGGCATTGTCTGAAGGCAAGGCCTGATACGGTCTGAAGACAAGGCCTAGTGACATCTGGAGGCAAGGACTGATAAGGCCTGGTGGCAAGGCCTGGTGAAGTCTTGTGGCTAAGCCCAGCACATTCTGCTTGAAGGACGGTAATGCTGGCATTTCCTTTATTTCTTTAGTTTTCTGATTTACCCCTAAGATTTTGAACTTAGGTACCTTGTACATAAGAAGATGCCAAAGCTTGGCTTTTCTATTATTAACAGGAGGGAAGGCAGTGGCTTAGTTGTATTATCGCTGGATTGTTAATCCAGGCATCCAATAACATTCTGGAGACCCAGGTTCAAATCTCCACCAGGGCAGATGATGGAGTTTGAATTCAATGAAATATCATGAATTAGGAATCTAACAATGCCCATGAATCCATTGTTCATTGTCAGAAAAAAAACTCATCTGATTCACTAATATCCTTTCGGGAAGGAAACTGCCATCCTTCCATGGTCTGGCTTACATGTGGCTCCAGACCCACAGCAATGTGGTTGACACTAAACTGCCCTCTGGGCAATTAGGGATGGGCAACAAATGCTGCCTGGTCAGTAACACCCTCATACAGCGAATGATTTTTTTAAAAAAAATTCTTTATTTGTCTAATTTGTTTGTAAAATGTTGGGTAACTCTTACCTAAGATGATATCATAAGTGGTCACTTTGTAAACTTTTGTCTGCACTCGTGTGAGTACATGTGACAAGAAAGCTAATTCAATTCAATGTTCAACTCAATATTACAGAAATAATGAGTTAATTTGTTCTTTTTCAAATTAGTTAAGGAAGGAATCTTATAGGGGAATCTGCTCCTCTTCATTCTCTATTATGAGATCCATCATATTTAACAGATTAGCAGGCTACATATCTTATTTATTTCACTCTCTTTTGAAAAGTAACATTTCAGACAACACATCGCTTTCTTCTAGAATGTCCTGAATTACTGGCCTGAAGTTGAAATTAGAAAAAAAATGTTATAACTTGCATTAGTATGGTCATTGGAGAAGCTGTAGAGTCAGAAATGCTTTGTGAGTCTTGCCTTCAAATCTGCCTGGGTATCATTTCATCAGATAAAAATGGATATTGCTTAGCAAGGATAATTCTATTTAACATTACCTCTCTGTGTGCACCAACACAGAATGATATGCAGTGTCATTCATGTACCCAAAAATTGTGACAGATTTCAAGCCAAAACATTTTGAAACATTTCTCCTTTTCATGATATCAACCACAGCACTGTTTCAGTTACCAGCTCTGCAATTAATTCTTGTAGCAGTAACTGGGGAATGAGTCAGTCTATCTGGGCTGATGTTATATTAAAGAATACTTTATAGAGTAACAGTGTTTTTACAGTCCACCAGCCCATCATGTTTATGCAGGTAATCAAACGTCTATCAGTTCTAACCCTATCTTCTTGCACTTGGCCTTATATTCTATAGTGTTTTAAGTGCTCACCTAAATACCTTTTAAAAGTGTTGAGCATTCCTGTCTTTAGCACCTTTTAGACAGAAAGTTCCAAACGCCCACCACCCACTGGGTGAAAACAAAACCTCATTTCCCCTCTGAAACTCCTGTTCCTTAACTTAAAACTGTGCCTCCTGGTCATTGACTAAGGGAAAAAGTTACTCACTATCTATTCCTCTTAGAATGTTTTACACCTCAATAAGGTCCTCCTAGAGCCTTCCCTGCTCTAAGGACCCTAGAATTATAGAACCCGACTATAGAATTGATACAGCACACAGAAGAAAGCCATTAAGCCCATCTTGTTCATACCTTCTGTAATATTGGGAACGTGACTCTACATGTAAAATGAAAGCACATAATGGTGACATGTACTGTTTCCAGGAATGAACAAGTAACCTAGATGATGGGGGACCTTATTTCGCTTTTAGCATGGTGATTTATAGATTAAGCCACCTGGCCCAATTTTCCTTTCTGCTGGCTTGCTTTAAATCTGAAAATTTAATGTTCTGTATACCCTGCAACAATTAGTTTACTGTTGACACTGAAAATAAAAATCAGCACCAAAACGTTCAAATGCCTCAGGCTATCAAGACATTGAATTCCACACATCAACAAAAAGAAGATTTCTATGAAAATGTCTGCATTGCTCTAAGAACCCAACCAACTGGCAGTGACTTCAAACACACAATCTGGTTAATGTCTAATTGACTCTATTGTGTCATCATTTTCTCCATCTCAGGAACTGTTTCTAATGTCAACCAAAGTGCAAAAATGAAAAATAAATTTTCACTGGTTTTTAAACTACTTTTTAGCTCTGTAATCTGCTCAAAATTATCGTGAGTTAAATGTGATATGGTGACACCTTGGTATGTGAGAGATAATTGTAATATAATTCCAAAGTTTGGGGTGTGTTCTGTACTTTTCCTCACCCTGTATTACCATAAAAGTTGAAGTCATGGTTTGCTGCAAAGTAAACTCTGCTCTAGCAGTGCGACTTTTCTAGCTTTCACACTGCTCTTGTGGTTTCTCTGAGTTGAAATGTCAATTAACAGCAGTTGTATACTCTAGTCCTATGTCAAAAGGAACTGAAGCAAAACCATATCTGCTCTCAGTTCAGCCCTTTACAGTCATCAGAAAGAGAGATTTTAGACTGAGAGGGGCATGAGGTCTTGAATAGAAAGCATCTGGTACATAGCACATTTTTTTAGAAAGAAAGTATCTCCATGCCATTTCAACACCATTGATGGTTATGGATCTATGGAGAATGGAATTCCCAGTCTGTTTCAAATTATGAGAACTTTTCCTGTTCTGAATGTGAAGAAATAGAAAGTGCGAACTTGCAAAAGAAATTTGACATTTGATTTGATGCAAGATTATGGATTCAGTGTATGAAATAATGAGACAAAAGTAATGATGAAAAAGTAGTGATGAAGAAATTAATGAGACATTTTGAAGTTTAAAGTTTAGTTTGAACTGTAATGTAAATGCTTAGAGTGATTTATGGAGGCAGGTAAGGAGTCAAAGACGTAATGTTGGGTAGAAAGTGGTGGGGAGGGAAGTTAATAAAAGATTAAGAAGAGGAAGAGTACAAGAAAAGGAAGTTAGGAAATTAGCCTTAAATACAAGGGAATGAGGTTCAAATCAAAATGGAATGCAATTGTCATTTCCCTGGGCTCTACAACCACACAAGTTATTATAAAGCATGATGAATGAATTCCGAGAGAAGAAAGATGCTGAAACAGGTGGCAATGGTGAACCGGCGGAGTGATCCACAGCAGGCTTAAATTCTGAATACCTTATTTATAGGGAAGAAAGACCTTCCAATTGCTAATCAAATATAAAGGAAGAGTACAAGTCCTTGAGATTCGGAAAACTATGTTGACAAATAAAAAAATGATAAATTTGGTGAGATGATCATAAATCACCAAAGATATTATTGATAATACTCATGTTAAAGATACAAAGGATAAAAAAACTTAACACTCTTAAATGTGTCAGTATAACTGATGGAAGTTATTAAAACATAAACTGACCAGATATACTATCATATCAAGCATAATAAAACTTTCTAATGTTTCATGCCGTTTTCCAAACTCTCACTATTACTTTCATACCCGAATCTTATTATAAACAAAATAAATTTCAAGCCTCTAGTGATAATATCTATATTGTTGTGATCCACTTGATATCCAAGTTATGTGATGATGATATGAAATAGATTGGTAGAAGCAATTGAATTCTGATAAAAATATTGTTTGCTAAGAAATTTTACTAATCTAATAGACTTGTGTATAATTCTTGCTTCTACAAGCTAACCAATTTTCAAAACGGCTGGTTCATTCTTGCATATAATTCATTCTGCAACCATCTTAAAACCAATTAAATGTATAACAGCAGGATGGTTCAAAGTATTTAGATCTCTTTCTAAGATAAAATATGTTGATTGTTATAAGACATATTTGATACCTATTTCAAGAAAAAAATCAATTAAAACTTCTGATAACTTATTAATACATGGTGTTCATTGTAAATTACTAATTTTATACAAATGTTTGAAATTCTCAAGGAGCATGGATATCATTTTATTTTGTTCATTCATGAGATGTTGGTGTCGTCCATTTTTTTGCCTTACTCATCCTGGAGATTGTAGTGATGAGCTACCTTTATGATTTGCAGCAGGCTTAGGTATAGGGACAACCACAGTTCTATTGGGGAGAGTGTTCCAGGATGTTGGCATGCAAGCAGAGAAGGAATGGTGATATGTTTCCAGGTCAGGATTTGGAGTGAAACTTGTGGGTGATGATGTTCATTTTGAATGTCATCAGTTCATACCTAATGTTGGGTGGTAGCTATAGATTGCACACATCACCAGTAGGAAATAGTGACATTGTGGCTACAAAGTACAGAAAACTATTGAAAAGCAGAAGCAGCAAAATACAAGTGGAGAAATCTTCATTTATTAAGACTGGGTGTGGAGGTGAGCCGAATAGTGAGAGAGGCAGCTGCATAGGAGTTTTGTTTCTCATCTGATTGCGTTCCTCTTAGTCTCGTTATGTCAGGGTAGGTGATGGCCTAGTTGTATTATCACTAGAATATTAATCCAGAGATCCAGGTAATATTCTGAGACCTGGGGTTCAAATCCTACCATGGCAGATGGTGGAATTTGAATGCAATAATAATCTTGAAATATGAGCCTAATGATGATCATGAAACCATGGTGAATCATCAGGAAAAGGAAACATCTCTTTCACTAATGTCCTTTAAGGCAGGAAATTGCCATCCTTATCTGATCTAGCCTACATGTGACTCCAGACCCACAGGAATGTGGCTGACTCTTAATTATCCTCTGGGCAATTAGGGAGGGGCAGTAAATGCTGGCCTAGCTAGCGATTCCCACATCCTGTAGATAAATTTTAAAAAAATACATGCACATGAGTGTATGTAATGTAAGATCTTATGGGCAGGGCATCCTGCAGCTGGCTGGGACCTCTGGGCTCCAAATCAAAGGACCTTAATTTTTAAGACATTTAGACTGCACTTAACTTTCTGGAGGCCAGGAAAATTACTCACCTCTGCTCAGTATCCCCACCCATCTCTGGAGAAATACAGGCAAAAGAACAGCACCTCTCTTCTATGATGCCTCCTTGGGCATCCTCTGAAGGGTGCTTAAGAAGTAAAGTTATTTTCCTAATGATGGCAAACAAGCGGGATTTCCAACTGACCAAGACAGCCTGGACAGAAGTGACTGTGGATGTCAGTGTTCATGAGTAGCTCAAAAGATCTTTGCTATTCTACCACCAAAAGATGAATGATATGCTCATTTCCGCCAGGGTGTTTATTACTGTTTATTCCAAACTTCATGCCGCTATGAGTATGAGTTAAGGTTGAAAGGTTACCACTAAAGAGGTCTACCACCCAGGACGTTATGGTAATACTACCTCCCACACATTTTTCATAGTTCATAGCTAAAACATAAAAAAAAAGCAACAATATTCAACAGCTTATACACCTTAAGGCCATTGACTTTTCATCATAACTGAGCGAATACAGATTTCTGTGAAAATGGGAACTGCAGATGCTGTAGAATCCAAGATAACAAAGTATGGAGCTGGATGAACATAGCAGGCCAAGCAGCATCTCAGGAGCACAAAAGCTGATGTTTCAGGCCTAGACCCTTCATCAGCTCCACATTTTGTTATCTTGAGTACAGATTTCTGATGGTTTTTGTTTTCATTAAGGGCTGGCAGAGGACAGGACAAACAATGACAAAAAGTGACTTTTTGATTGAAGTCCTTTTTGAGTTCAACTTCACATGTCTGTCCTGGTAATTTTTTGTGACATTAGACAGAGTGTTGGCTCACTCAGGTGATCTTCTGGGTCCAGTCATGGTTCACACTAGACACTGTATGATTTAGTAAACACAAACCATGCTGCATGTGACTAAGTCTTCCCAACAGCTGATCAATATGGAATGGCTTCAGTCTTAACACTGTAACTGTTTGCACAAGGAAATACCTGGGTTATGAAGGAACCAAGTAACCAAAGAGCTAGAGCTTGGAAAAAGGAATACAAACTGCCAGGTCTGTCTTCATACATATTGTCAGGTTTAGAAACACATGTTTTCCACTTTTGGTGAACAGACTTGTGCCTGCGAATGTAATTCCATCATGATAGATTGTGGCTAAATGTGTGTTCATGAAATCAACATAAATGCAGAGCAGGAAAGCTGACCTGCCTGAAAGGTTCTGAGCACTGAAAAGCATAATTGTAACTTGCCATTGGGAAGCTGAATTTGTCTTAAATTTGCTGCGTTAGACAAGATGAGAGAGAACATGTTGAATGATCAATTGGTTCGATGGAAACCTAATCATTAAAATGTCCCTGGGCCATCTCTGTTTTCTGAAGGGATATCTGTGTGTCTAAATCAAACATTATAACGCAAGAGCGGGTGCAGTGACCTGGTGACCATTTGTAAGCAACACAAAGTGTAGTTGACCACGCAGTTCGTGCTCTGTATATATCATGTGGACAATTGGATGACACAAAAGCTGTAAGGAAATAACCTATCTGAGCAGTGTAAGTAGGCTGGCTTGGTGTCAGAGATAATGGGAACTGCAGATGCTGGAGAATTCCAAGATAATAAAATGTGAGGCTGAATGAACACAGCAGGCCAAGCAGCATCTCAGGAGTGCTCCTGAGATGCTGCTTGGCCTGCTGTGTTCATCCAGCCTCACATTTTATTATCTTAGGCTGGCTTGGTGCCAAAGTTTGTAAAAACTGAGAGATTAGCCTCCCTCCAGAGAAAACAAGCAGGTCTCCTATTGGGTCAAGTTGATCAACTGACCATGGTAGATGTGACACTCTTGTGATGTTTGTCAGTGGACTGTTGATCAATTGCTGAGGACTGGACAGTGTCAAAGGTTGATCGCACAGGTTATTTGCATAGAAAAGAAATATAAGGGAATATGCCTCAGAGTGACAGCTAGCTCAGGAACAGGAATCATTTGATCAGCAACTGGGGATTAGGATGGAATAGGCTGATCGCCTGTTTTGGTCTGAATCTCAGCCAAGTTAGCATTATCGGACCATCTGTGATTGTGTGGGTAAACCGATGACATTTTACTACTGTTACAATATTTTGTCAGTTCAATTCCAGCTTTGGGGACTGTTTTGTGCAGTTTGTACATTCTACCCGCTTCTGCTTGGGTTTCCACCAGGTGCTCTAGATTCCTCCCAAAGGCCAAAGATGTGCAGGCTAGGCAGATTGGCCATAGTAAAAGTGGGGATAGGAGGAGGGTGCTGAGACCTTCAGGGCAAACTAGATGAGAATTCCGCACTAAAGGGATTCTATGATTCTACAACCAGGAAAGGTAGAAATAAAAGCTTGTGCCAATTATGCCACGCCACCCTTCCGTCCATAAATTCTGAGAAGGCACAGAATTTTTCATGTAATGTGTCTAGAAATGAGGGAAACTCCTGTTTCAATCAAAGGTGACCGAAAAAGAATTGAGATCATGGTAAATTAAAATGTATTGTTCACTGCACTGTCCTTTTTTCTCCACACTGCTATTGTCATTATCCTGAGAGAGACATTGTTTTACTGAGAGAGACATTGTTTTACTGAGAGAGACATTGTTTGAAACTAAAGACAAAAAAATGTGTGAATACAATGATTGACATGTGGTTGATATCAGGCTCTGGTAATCCATTTAAAGAGGCTTAGTTAAGTAGGAATTGGAGCTTTAACTGATATGGTTGGATCATAAATGATGCAGAGTTGAAGTGAAAGAAAAGTCATTTGCTTGTTTGGAACCTTGATTTAGATAAATAGCAAGTTTACCTGAAATCATCCAGATAACATGTACCATACAAAATGTCCCAGGATAACTTTAATTGCAACTGTAGCAATCATATGTTCTCGCTGAAAAAATTCAGTATTATACTTGAATTCTGTTGTCATTCAAAGGATGATTCTCAGACTTTTTTTTCCCTTTTTTATCATTTTGGGAAGTGGAAATGTTAAACTGCTTTTAGATTTCAGACATTTACAGTAGATGGCAGATGTCATCAATAGGTTTTATGAAATTCTTCTCTGCGATGCTTTCTTTCTTCGTGGCAGCCAGTTTCTGAGATTACAGATAACGATCATTCTTTATGGACAATTCACTCAAATACAAAATGTAACTTTTTTTTGCTGCATGTCACTGTGCCAAAATAAGTTTTATGGAAAATCTTCAGTGGAACAACAAAAATGCAATTCAGGCCAAGCAGCTATTAATAATTTATTTATCCATTATCACCTGAAAATGTGCTTTGCAGTATAAATGGCAGCTCTGATTGGCTTATTTCCACTGTTGGCCCCAAACACTATGCATATATGGATGACATATTTCATAAATGGCAAACCAAAGTAGAGCTAAGAATTCTTTTCCCTGTGTAATTATCATTTCTATTTTTAAGACTGGCTTTAGCAAGAAATTATAATAAATTGGCACTCCCAATAGACAACTGTGTTCCCACAAGAGGATTGAAAATGTCATAATGACTTAAAGTAAAGTATCATAGCTTTAACTTCATATTTTTTCTGAACAGGAGAAGATGTAGAATAGGATTGGAACTTGGGATAACAGAAAGTCAGGTGCGGAAATGCTGACACATTTTTGAGATCATTACTGGTTGCATGTTGGTGAAAAGTTAGATCTAATAAATATATAATATTGTGCATGAAACAATGGGCTTTATATTGTAATTCATAATTTTAAACAGATTCATGATCGTGGCAGACACACTCATCTCAAACTTTCCAAGAAGATGAAATTAGACTCTAGAATCTAATGCACAATATATAAAATCTTTAAAACTGTAGACATTTTGGAAAATAATAGTACAATTCTATAGATTTAAAATGATGCACTTGGGAGTTCAGGTGTTTTTTTTATTTTGTTGCAAGACCAGAGCATCGCTGGTGAACAGCATTAATAGCATTTATTGCTTGTCCCTAGTTGCCCTTGAGAGGGTGGTGCTTTGCTGCCTTTTTGTACTGCTGTCATTTATGTGCTTCCAGTAGAACCACTATACCATTAGGGAGGGATTTCCAGGATTTTGGCTGAGTGATAGTGAAGGAACTGTGATACAGTTCTCAGTAATGATTTAGAGTGGCTTGGAGGGGAATTTGCAAGTGGTAGTGTTCTTATGTATCTGTTGCTTTTGTCTTTCTATATGGAAGTAGCCTTGGGTTTGTGGAGTGGGTTTCTCCAGTGCACCTTGTTCGTTGTTAGCAGTGCTGCTACTGAATGTACGTGGTGGAAGAAATGGATTCTTGTGGATATGGTACGAATCAAGTAGGTTGCTCTGCCCTGGATGGAGGCAAGCTTTATGAGTGTTGTCATCCAGACAAGTGGGGAATATTTCATCTCATTCCTGATTTGAGCCTTGTAGACGGTGGACAGACTTTGGGGAGTCGGGAGTTGAGTTACTCACTGTGGTGCTCCTAGCCTCTGACCTGGTCTTGTAGCCACTGTAATAATATGGTGAGTCCAGTTGGGTTGCGATGTTAGAATAAATGAATTTTAGTGGTATGTTAATTCTGATTAGATTTCAATGTAAAACGTCTGCTGTCATCGAATATTGTTATAACCACTCTCTCTAATTAATCCCCATACAGTGTCCATTTTGTAAAATTATTTTGATGAGGTTGTGTCAAATATTCAATGTAATAGATCAAAGCAGTGAAATAGCAAACTGAATATGACAACATTACAGCATAAGATCTATGTTATTCATATTAATGTCATATACAAAGTATTGGTTTCAGAGACATGAGCTGAATGGAAGAACAAAATCTGAGCTATAGCATTTTAAAGAATTGAAGAACATAGTTTTTAGATTGACCAGTTCCGAGTTACATCTGCTGAAGGCTTAAAAGTTCGAGGAGCTTTCGCCACAAACATGGATCCCTGGCAATTGAATTTGTCACCTCGGCCTGAGTTGAAAATGGCATTTTGACCCTGTGACCGATGTGCCTCTGATTCAGGGAACGGATACCATATTCACTCAACAATAAATGCATTCCTGCATCTGACCAATCAAAATAGGGCGGCACGGTGGCTCAGTGGTTAGCACTGCAGCCTCACAGCACCAGGGACCCGGGTTCAATTCTAGCCTTGGGCGACTGTCTGTGTGGAGTTTGCACGTTCTCCCTGTGTCTGCATGGGTTTCCTCCACGTGCTCCGGTTTCCTCCCACAGTCCAAAGATGCGCAGGCTAGGTGGATCGGCCATGCTAAATTGCCCGTAGTGTTCAGGGATGTGTGAGTTATAGGGGGATGGGTCTGGGTGGGATGCTTCAAGGGGCGGTGTGGACTTGTTGGGCCGAAGGGCCTGTTTCAACAATGTAGGGAAGCTAATCTAAAGCTAATCTAAAACTGAAATAAGATACAAGGTACAGTTAATCTCATAGTTTGCATTTAAAAGCATCTTTAAGCATTATATCAATTTCAGTAAGATACCTACAGAAAGTACTTAATACATAATTCTTAATCATATAAACAATACCACTTATGGAATAACAAAATATAGAATTATAATTGGGAAGAAGCAACATTTTTAATGAAACAACTCATAATATTTCAACTGACATCCATAACACTCAGTCACTAATATCTGTAATTAGCAGTGTAGTTTACAAAATATATTTTGGAACGGTTCAGTGCGAACTTAATAAGCACAGATGTAATGGTTTTTGATATTAATTTGAAGAATCATTGGAAGTAAGTGAGATCCTCTATCAGTTGAGAAACACAGGCATAAGTTCAAGTAGCATGAACATTTAACGTTGAAATCTAATCAGAATTAAGGTACTATTCACATTCAGTTTTTCCAACATCACAACTCTGCTGGACTCACCTTTTAATACAATGGTTTTGAACTTGGCCAGTTAATTAGCAATTTATTTCCAATTGTGAGTTTGATGAAGACCCAAATTACTCAGTCTCAGCTCCAGTTATTGAAGGTAGGACTTGTATAATTGGAAATTGAGACAAGACAAAACAGAGTGTGTCAAACAAAGGCTAAGTCTCAGTTCATTGTCATCTTCCTTGATGTGTTTTTGGACTCAGTGTGGACCCAGCAGGAGATAATATTACAGTGTTACCCAGCACTCAGAGGAAGAATTCTACTCCCAACACCAAGAAGTCATGTCTGAAGCTGAAAAAGGACATCAGCTGCAGCAGCAGTAGGAAGTGCCATAGTTAATGATTCGCTGTAAATAGCTATTCTATAACTAAGCCAGTATAGATGTACGTTAACCTACATTCTGCAGTATCCAACAATTTATCATTTTGCTTTGTCTTTTTGAAGCTACTCTGTCACATCACTCTTCACACCATCTTGCAGGTCGATCCACCTAAACCCTCCCTCTGTGCTTCCTCAAATCACTATCTATACATCTCTCTTAGCTGCCCTCTACATTCTGCACAATTTCATGCCTCTCCATAATCCTCATTTTCACCAAAAACACCCCACGCACTGACTGAACAATGGGCATTACAATCACGCTTTAGTCTATTCTTTCTGTCACTTCAAAAGAAGAAAGAACAGGAAATAATGAGAGAAGGAGAGAAATGGAAATGATTTGCCTTCAAAGATTTGCCGAGTTCATAAAAATGAAGAAGCATTTAAGATCACAGGTTTTCCAATGTCTCTGACCATTGGAGATGAATACATTGGACTCCTCAGCTATTTAGAGATAGAATTAATTATCATTGAATGATGGTGTTCTGTCACAATGGCCTGATTTCAACAGCAAGTGAAATATACAAACAGGAGGCTGGAAGAACACAACAAGCCAGGCAGCATCTGTATTTTTATTTGCAGAGATACTGCCTGGCTTGCTGTGTTCTTTCAGCCTCCTGTTTGTCTGCATTGGATTCCAGCATCTGCAGTTTGTTTTTGTCTCTAAGCAAGTGAAATATCACCATCTTCACCTTGGTAATTTTTTTTTCCCGGACGCAACTAATTCATTTATACTTCTAAATGGCCTTATGAGTGCAACAGAAGTCAATAGACAACTATTCTTCAGCAGAGATAGTAGCAACTGCAATTCTGAAGAACGGTCTAGGCCCAAAACATCAACTTTCTTGCTCCTCTGATGCTGTTTGGCCGGCTGTGTTCATCTAGCTCTACACCTTGTTATCTCTATTCTTCAGCGGAGCTGATTTATTCTGATCATGAACTGTTACAGACTCATGTCGACCATAAACTAGTTCAGATACTCACATACTAGAGGGCTCAGTTGGACAGACAGTTATGTTTTCACCATCTCACTTGTACTTTACAAGTGCTTAAGAGCAGGCGGTGACTGGAATGAAGAGTTCATTTGGAAGCATACTGTTCTCTCCAAGCTTTGGTTAGCTGGATGCAGGGGCCATAGATAAAAAAGGAGAATTGCTGAGCAGCACCAGACAATGTGTGGTGCACTGATAGACTTTGAAAGATCAAAGAATGCTAGGGGAGGTGGTATTGCTGGGTGTGGGGATGGGGACCAAGAGATTTCCGTTTGTATGTGGCCCGTGACACTGCATCACAATCCTGCCTAAAGTTTTCGAGAAGGTTTGAAGCTCGAGTTGTGGATGACATTGTAGACTTGCTTGCCGCCGACGGGTTTAGTTGCAAACATTTCGTCCCCGTGCTAGGTAACATCATCAGTGTGCCTCAGGTGAAGCGTTGGTGTTCTGTCCTGCATGTTATTTATATGTCTCAGTTTGTTAGTATATTTGGTATTACTTCCAGTTCTGTTTCCCAGTGGTTCGTACACAGGGTCTAATTCAATGTGTTCGTCGATGGAGTTCCAATTAGGATACCAGGCATCCAGGAGTTCCCTGGCGTGCCTTTGTTTGGCTTGTGCAATTGTGAATGTGTTGACCCAGCCAAATTTGTGTCCCTCATTGTCTGTGTGCAGTGAGAACAGTTAGAATTGGTTGTGTATCTTGGTGGCTAGTTGGTGGTCGTGTATCTGTATTGACAATTTTCTTCGTTAGTCCTTTCAAAATACCATGCAAGGACAGTGAGAAACACTAAAAAGGCCAAACCAGAAGAAAACTGACAATACAGATGCACAAACACCAACTAGCCAACAAGAGGCATGACCAATTCTCACTTGTCTTACTACACATGGAAAATAAGTGACACAAATCTGACTGGAATAACATATCCATAATCGCACAACCCAAACAGAGACAAGCTAGGGAATTCGTGGATGCCTGGTATTCTGACTGATTCATTTAGCCTCTCTAACTGATTGTTTCCTATCTCTAATGCCACATTATTTACCAGATTCAAGACTAGATAGGTCAGTAATATATGATGTTCTGCTGTAAAAATGCATGTCTCACATTCAGTAACTCTGTCCATGTAACTGAGTCCATAAAATCTCTCGAGTCACTTGGTAATGTGTTTATGACGTACAATAACAGCGGTAAACAGGGAGCCTAGATGATGTTTGTAAGTCGTGATATTACAGTCGGCCAGTTGGTATTATTAATAAACTTCACATCATCTGTTTCTAGAAAAGAAAATTATTGTTTCTAGTATATGTTACACATTTGGAAAACTACAAAGCACATCATTGACTAATTCCCTGTAAATTCAGACAGGGCGTGAGATTCTGAAGTGAATCTTTTGACCTGGAAATGAGCAGGGCATCCTTCAGCACTGACAGTTAATCTCTGCTGATGTTTGAGAAGGCTGGAACATATAACTGCAAAAAAAAAAGCCTTGTGTGTCCAGAGGATAATACAAAGAAATACTATTTTTATATGCAGCCACTGGTACAATATAGGAAACAAGACAGCCAAATTACTCCATGGCAAATTCGCACCAATAACAATGTGATGGTAATGGCATTATTTCCGCTGGTTATAGTGATTGAACAATAAGTGATAGCCAGGGATTTGGAACAACTCTCCTGCTTTTATTCAAATGGAAACTTTCATGTACAGGGAGTCCCCAATTTATAAATGTATGGCTTAAGAATGCTCATTCTTAGAAACATGACTTGATACATAGAACAAGAACAAAGTTGCTGAAAAAGCTCAGCAGGTCTGGCAGCATCAGTGGAGGACAAAACAGAGTTAACGTTTCGGGTCCAGTGACCCTTCGTCAGAACGTCTGAGGAAGGGTCAGCAGGCCCAAAACGTTAACTCTGTTTTCTCCTACACAGATGCTGCTAGACCTGCTGAGATCTTACAGCAACTTTGTTTTTGTTCCTGATTTACAGCATCCACAGTTCTTTTGGTTTTTATTCGACACATGAATTTCATTTTAAAGACCCAACATATTAACATTTTCTGTGCTAACAAACAGCTGCTTCCCATTGTCCTGCGTTTTTCTCCAGTGTGTGAGCAAATTGACTTACCATCAAGTTCCAGAACAGAACTCATTCATGACCTAATGACTGCCTGTGCAACAGAAAAGGAAAATAGGATCTTGCTCGACCATCACATCCACAAAATAACAAGCGTCGCACTCTCTCAGTTCTGCATAAGAGTGTCAAGCCTGATTTTTCCGAGACCTGGAGTGGAGTACCCACAACATCTGACTCAGAGAAAACAGTGCTGCAAACTTAATTGTAACTGTCGCAAAAAATTATGAGGGGACTTTGCACATCTGCTGAGCACTGAAAAGAAAAGAACAATATCGCAACACCATGATGAGGTAATGTGGGAAAAACCTGAAAAGTAAAGTGAGGGAAGTGTCCTGAAATGAATTTCGCATCTTCACATTTGTGGAATGTGAGAAGAGATTACTCGTAGTCTGTTCCTGTAAAGGTAATAGGGGAAGTGATGAATGCCTTTAGACTGAGAAAGACCAGTGATGCACTATGTCTCCATAATTGGATAATAAGAATGTGACGTAGATATGGTTAAACTTAGACAGATCTTGTGATGAAGACCAACTACTTGCCTTTATTCCTCTTATAAGACCATTTGTGTTATTTTGTGTAAACCTTTCCCATTACTCCCTTTTTCTTGGAACTGAACTGGCCCAATGTTGCAGTTTTTAAAACCTCTTTAAGGGCTCCTTTAAATATGAATTCTTGAGTTGAAAGGCTAAACAAAAAGTCGCTGCTGTGACTATTATATTATTGACTCATTGCCAGCCCGCCCCCTGTGAGTGCATTGGTTCCAAAAGGAGTCTACCCAAACTTTCAGATGTACAATTTCTGATTTTAACCAGAGATGGAAATCCAGTTGGTAACAAGGGCAGGATTCATTGAACAAGAAAAAATACAGAAACATTGTACTTAGGAGCAGGAGTAGGCTATTTAGTGCTTCAAACCTGCTATGTCATTCAATAAGGCCGCCAATAATCTGGTTGTGTTATTCACTCCACTTTCCTGTCTGCCATCATTTAGAGAGATAAGATATTTTCAGCATGGCTTTGTCAGAGGGACATTATGCCGAATGAATTTGATCGATTTTTTTCAAAGGTGATCAGGTGTGTAAATAAGGCAGTTGATATAGTTGATATGGATTTCAGCAAGGCCATTGACTAGAAACTGATAAAGAATGTAAAGGTTCATGGTATTCAGGATAACTTGACAAATTAGATCAGAATCATTGAATCCCTACATTGTGGAAGCAGGCCATTTTGCCCATCAAGTCCACACTGACCCTCTGAAGAGCACCCTGCTCAATCACCGTGACCCTGCCTTTTCCATGGCTGATCCACCTCAACTGCACTTCCTTGAATGCAACAGGCAATTTAGCATGGTCATTCTACCTAACCTGCACATATTTGGACTGTGGGAGGAAACCCAAGCAGACAGAGGGAAAATGTGCAAACACAGACGGTCACCCAAGGTTGGAGTCAAACCTGAGCCCCTGGCGCTTTGATATGGCAGTGCTAACCACTAAGCCACCATGCTTAGTGACAAGGGACATGCACGGTGGTAGAAAGTTGTTTGTGTGACTGGGACAATGGTGTGCAGTGGTATGCCACTGGTATCAGTGCTGGCTCCCTTACTGTTTGTGCTATATATGAATGATGTGGTAGGCAATATGGGAGATGATAATATAAATTTGCTGTCTTAGGTTACAGGAGCACACAAGCAGATTAGCCAGATGGGCAGATCACTGACAGATGGCATTTAACCCTGATAAATGAGGTAATACACTTTGGAAGAAGTAACAAGACAAGGGATTACTCAATGAATGGCAGGACATGAGGATGCTCAGAGGAGCAGCAGGATCATGAGGTTACTAAAGATAGCTAGATAGATTACTATGCCTGATAGGCATGAGAAGACACACAGGAAATTTCACTCTCCGTTGAAGCATAAATTATAAGAGCAGAGAGGTTATGTTCGAGCTATATTGAAGGTTTGGTAAGACACAGCTGGAGTATTGGGTGCAGTTCTGATCACTACACTTCAAAAAGGATATGATTGCACTGGACGGTGTGAAAAGGAGATACTGCCTGGGATGTAACATTTCAGCTATGAGGACAGGTTGTATAAGCTTGGGTTGTTTTTCTTTTGAAGCAGAGTAAGTTGAGAGGGGGCATGATAAAGATATATAAGATTATTTAGAACTTGCGAGGATGAATATATATAGCAGCTGTTCCTGTTAGTTGAAGAGTCAAGAACATGGAGGCACATTTCTTTAAGTGAAAGGCAGGAGGTTTAGAAGATATTTTGAAAGATAGACTTTCAGCCAGAGGGCAGAGGGAGTCTGAAATGCAGGGTAGTTAAGGTGGGACAACTCACAACCTTTAAAAAGTACTTGAATCAACACGTAAAGTGGCATAACATTCAAAGCTATGAGCCTAGTGCAAGAACGTGGGATTACCGTGGGTAGTAGAATTTTTTTGATGGCACAGACTCAATGGAGTAAAGGATAAACTCTGTACTGAATGATTCCGTGATTCTATGATTTTAATGCCCATCTGAGATTTTTTTAAAATCTGTTAATTTTTGTCTAAAAAGGGAAGCCTCTTAATCTTAAGTTTTGACCCCAAGCTCGAGACCCAAATGTCAAACATCTTTACAAATTCAGATCGTAGCTTTTGTCACTCTTCAGTCAAGTGACAATAGCAATTAGATCGTCAGCAATTCACTTACTTGGTTGTGCATTTAGGAAGCCTTGAATTCTGTCTTTTGACGCCATTTAATTTTGGCAACTGTTGTTGCTGTATCTCAATTTCATTTACCACTTTTCTACTTTCATTTCCAGCTTTGCCTTTCTTCGACATGAATTCTGCCTCAGGTTCTCATTTCTCTGGCAAGCCAATT
Source organism: Stegostoma tigrinum (assembly GCF_030684315.1). NCBI lineage: Eukaryota > Metazoa > Chordata > Chondrichthyes > Orectolobiformes > Stegostomatidae > Stegostoma > Stegostoma tigrinum. The sequence goes on along the minus strand of NC_081368.1, from coordinate 55,709,469 downwards.
TAAACCCTCTTCACTGATACTAGCAGATCATCCTGTAAGGGTATTCTTCCCAGTTCTACTAAGATGTAACCTGGCCACTACAGGTTCCACACTCCCCCAAATTGATCCCAGTGCCTCTGTAATTTAAAGCCTTCCCACTTATACCATTTTTCCAGCCATGCATTCATCCACTCAATCTTATTACAAACGTACTTACTGACAAGTGGTTCCAACAGTAACAGATTGCTGATTTAGATGTCATTCTTTCCAATCTCTATCTTAAACTGTGGTAACAGGACCTTATTCCTCTTTCTACCGAATTCATTGGTATCAATGTGGAACATAATCTCTGGCCATTCTCTGCCCCACAAAAGAATGTCATTCATCCTTGATCCTGACACAAGGGAAACTGCGCACCATCCTGGGGTCACATGTACTGTCACAGAAACAGTTGTCTGTTCCCATAGCTATTGAATCTCAGAACATTAAGATCCATCAACTATTCTTCCCTGCACCCCTGTTCAGCTGAGCCACTCGTGGTGTCACAAACTTGGCTCTTGCTACGTCCCTTTGACAAACCATCACCCTTGCCAATTTTCGAACTAGAGAGTGAGAAAATCTCCGAGGACTCCTACACTATCTCCTGCTACTCACATTCTGCCTGGTAATCATCTATTGCTAACCTAAGTCATGATAACCTCCTGAAATATGCTTTCCATGTGTTCCTCAGATGTATCAGGTTTCTGACACATTCTTACTTTTTTTGGAAATTTAATTCCCACACTTCCACCTGAACTATCCATCCCTACCCTTCACTTTAAAATGCATTTTAAATTTTCCCCTTTGTTGTAGCAATTGAGACTATTAATTTTAACCAATCTTTGAATGGACAAAATAACGGTCAATTCAGACCTGCAAAATAGTTCAGATTTAAATTCGGATTTATAATATGTTATTTCCTATAACTATCCTATCTATCTATTCTCAGTATTCACTTGAGGGATGAGTGTCACTGGCAGGGTCAGCAGTTGTTACAAATGTCAGACTGCCCTTGAGAAGATGTTGTGGCGATGATAGCTACGGCAAAATTAAAATAGACACTTGAATGACATCATTATCTGAGAAACATGGAATTACATCATTAACATAACAACTGGCACACAGATATTGAGTGCAATCTCATTTCTATTCACTACATTATTGCTTGGTGTGTCTTCTCCATCCAATAAAGCAAAGGTCAGCAAAACTGTGCACCTTCAGCACCAATCTGATTGAAACAAACTGATAGACTGTGCTTGCTGTAGCATAAAACTGATTTAAAAAGTGTCTTTCTTTTTCAAAGAGGCACAACACTTTCAATCCCTGAAGCTGCCCACTATCACCTCAGAGGTGAGTGAATTGAACATCATAAGACAAGGTAATTGAAGAGCTGTGAAAAGTAATTAAGGAAGGAAAGAATGAGTATCTAAGCCATGGGACATTGAGCTTTGTACCAAAGGTGGTATGAATAGCTGTTTGCATTTTGTTTCAATTAATATACACTGTACAAAAATATTCATTGTGTGCAATTGATAACTGATATTAATCACGAAATTTCAGTCCAATTGGTATACGATGCAGAATGATGCCAACATCACTGGTTCAATTTCTGCACCAGCTAAGGGTACCATAAATGATTGCCCTTCCCAAAATCTCCCATCACCCGAGGTGCAGTGGTCCTCAGATTAAACTGTCACCGATCATCTCTCTCTAAAGAGAAAGCAGCCCTGTGGTCTGCTCTGACATTGGTAACATTTTAACTCAATTAACAATGTTTCAGGAGAAACTATTTTGACAAATACAAAAACACAACTCTCCAGGTGCTGTCAATCTGAGATAAAAATAGAAAACGCTGGAAATATTCAGCAGGTCTGACAGCATCTGTGGACACAGATACAGTTAACATTTCAGATCGATGACCTTTCATCAGAGTTCTGATGAAAAGTCACTGGCTTCAAATGTTAAATCCATTTTATCTGTTATCCCTGTTTTGATTTGCTGGGTTTAATTAGAATGTCAAAAAAAATTGTCAACAAGTAGAAGATGTATGATTTTTGGAGAATTGAACACTTATAAGTAGATTTATCAAAATGGTCTCGTAAGTATTTTTTCCCCAGAAATAGTTCATTAAAAGAAAAGTATTTGAAAATCCTATTTATTTCATTTAAAGTAGTAATCAGATGTCTGTAATTCAAGTGTATGCAATTTTCTTTTGCAGTCTTAAAGAGCATTTGCTCAAAGTTTCAAAGTCTTTTCACTGCTGCCAGTTAGGACAACAAATTCCTCAACTGACTAGAATTTTAAAAGAAAAAATAATAGATGCCTCATATATTTCAAAACATTGCTATCCATTTTAGTAGGCAAGGCCTCTAAAAGTGAAAAGGAATATCCACTGGCTAAGTTTTAATTAAAAGGACATCGATTATAAATCTTTAATTTAGCCATATGTGTTTGACTATTTCAATGGCATATCGTCATTCACATAGTGTGTATTACAAACTTTAAATCTCTTAAAAATCCTCAAAAAACCTACCATTACCTCTGAGCTGCAGCTATTCTCTACTTAATTTCAGTCTCTTAAAGAAACACTGTAAGCAGTCTGGAATTTTAATAAGTTAACTCTCCAGCTTTAACTGAGTCTAAATTATTCATTCATAGATAAAATAAGTTCTCTTTCCAAGGAAATGTTGCACCTATCTCCCACAGCTTCTGTCAGTCTACAATCTGTCTGTGTTCGCTTCTTGACTTACAATGTTTCTACAATGAAAGCACAGTAGCAGTCAAACATATTTTAAGATCATAACATTCCAAAATGCGTTGCAGGCCACTCAGTTCTGCATTGCAGTACTTGCATCAAACAAATATGACAGCGTAATCCATATCCACAAACAGATATTTTAAAAATCCTAGAAATGAAATTTTACATTAATAGGTAAAATTAATCAGTAAGTTATTATTCCCCAATTTTACACAAATTAATCTATTAATGGACTAAAGCCTGTAAAACCCTCCCTCAACCTCCAATGTCTAAGTATCATTTTCTCTTCCTTTTAGACTATGCTTAAAATCTAATGCCTCAACCAAGGCCAGGATGTTCTCATTTGCAGTTGGAGAATGGTGATGTGCGTGATAAATGACATCATTTTCACCATAGCCCATGGCACATTGTGTCGTGCAAGCTTTTACTTTCCTTCTCATTAATTATGCAAGTGAGATGTCAGACACCTTACTTGATGAATTGCTCTGTGAGCAAGACAGGGCCTTCGAGTCTTCTGGTACATGTTTAAGTGTTCACCACTTCAGAAGCTGCAAACTAGGACTGACCACTCATACTGTGGCGCTTGCCCCTAAACTGTCAAGACATGTTGCAGAAGAAGGCTATGTGCTAGTAGGCTCACACAAAAGGATTTCAATGTTCTGATGGATGAGCTGATGGAGTGGAGGTCAGCGAACTTCCTTCTTGGATACAGATACATGCTTACAAGGAACAACCAGTGTGGCTACAAGTAGCAGCATAGTTCAATGCTGTCTCATACGTGCAAAGGGAAGCCCAGCAGCGCATTAAGACAGAGAAGACACTGTTTAATCTGCTATCTCACACTCACAAGACTGTTACTTGCTCTAATTCAGCCGCCATATCTTACTAAGCTGACGTGCTTCAGCTTCACGTGCTTTGTGTCCACTCAAAGAGTCACATCCATCTCTTCTTCTGTAACTACTAAACCTTCCTGCCCTCTGTTCTTCGTAACTCATTCACTGGGCACACCCCAGTATAAGACAGCACGGTGGCTCAGTGATTTTCACTGCTGCCTCACGGTGACATGGGCCTGGGCCTGATTCCAGCCATGGTGGCTGCCTGTGTGGAGTTTGTACATTCTCCCCGTCTGTGTGCGGATTTCCTCTGGGTACTCCGGTTTCCTCCGACTGTCCAAAGATGTGCAGTTCAGGAGAATTGGCCAAGCTAAGTTGTTCAGTTGCACCCAGTGATGTGCAGGCTTGGGGTGGGTTAACTATTGTCAATGTAGGATAGAGTAGATGCAGCCCCGGTGGGCCAAATACCTATTTTTGCACTGTTGTGATTCTACCTCACCATCTCTTTAGATCGTCCATATTTGCTAACTGCTCTTGCAACCACTCCCATCATTCTAAACATTCCCTTTGTCTCAATGCACGAAATGCTGGTCCCTTTCATTCATAAGGTCAAGAGGTATGGGATACAGGGTGATTTGGCTGTCTGGATTCAGAATTGATTGGCTGACAGGAGGCAGAGAGTGGTTGAAGATGGTAAATATTCTGCCTGGAGGTCAGTGCTGAGTGGTGTCCCGCAGGGCTCTGTTCTTGGGCGTCAGCTCTTTGTAATTTTTATAAATGATTTGGATGAGGAGGTTGAAGGGTGGGTTAGTATGTTTGCTGTTGACACAAAGGTTGGAGGTGTCATTGATAGTATCGAGGGCTATTGCAGGCTTCAGTGAGACATTGACAGTTTGCAGAGCTGGGCTGAGAAATGGCAGATGAAGTTCAACCCGTATAAATACAAAGTGATGCATTTTGGAAGGTCAAACTTAAATGCTGAATATAGGATTAAAGGCGGGATTCTCGGCAGTGTGGAGGAACTGAGGGATCTTGATGTTCAAGTGCATAGCTCCCTCAAAGTTGCCACCCAAGTGGATAAGGTTGTTAAGAAAGCATATGGTGTTTTGGCTTTCATTAACAGGGGGATTGAGTTTAAGAGACGTGAGGTTTTGCTACAAGACTACAAAACCCTGATGAGACCATACTTGGAATATTGTGTCCAGTTCTGGTCGCCCTATTATAAGAAATATGTGGGGGCTTTGGAGACAGTGCAAAAGAGGTTTACCAGGATGCTGCCTGGGCTGGAGGGCTTGTCTTACGACGAGAGGTTGACTGAGCTCGTACTTTTCTCACTGGAGAGAAGGAGGAAGAGAAGTGACTTGATCGAGGTGTACAAGGTAATGAGAGGCATGGATAGAGTTGATAGCCAGAGACTTTTCCCCAGGGCAGGATTGACTGCCACGAGGGGTCATAGTTTTAAGGTGTTAGCAGGAAGGTATAGAGGAGACATCAGAGGGCGGTTCTTCACCAGAGAGTTGTGAGTGCATGGAATACTTTGCCAGTGGTAGTCGTGGAAGTAGAGTCATTAGTGACATTTAAGCGATTGCTGGACATGCACATGGACAGCAGTGAATTGAAGGAAATGTAGGTTAGGTTATTTTATTTTTGGATTAGGATTAATCCACGGCACAACATTGTGGGCCGAAGGGCCTGTACTGTGCAGTACTTTTCTATGTTCTATGTTGTAAGAAGGCTAAATCAGACAGTGTAGTGGAGAAGGAATTAAAATGGATCTTATCGGAAAAATCAGATTACCCATATGCTGGTGGGAGTCACCAATAAGGAACTTATATAGAAAGCTCCATTATTTATTACCTGTCTCCCACTGTGTCTTGTTTCTTCTGCACAAAGTTTTATCCAATTTCTTCAGCTAATTTCTGCTCTTCTCGTTTGCAGAAACTCCACAAGAAAGTGGCCACAGCCTAAATGCCTCAGCTTTGCCTCTACTTCTGAAATAGAAGCCTGTGAGCCCTTAGAGGATGGTCTTGCAAAACTCTTCCTGCCAGCCTCCACTGAAGTAGAGACTTCCACCTTGGTAGGTTCACCTTGTGGGTTAAGCTTCAGGGCGTAGCCTGATATGTATATCACTAACGTGTCTCTTCAGCTGTTTGAGAAAGAAATGCTCAAGGTCTCTGGCACTCAGAGGACCTGCACTTACTCAGCCTCATGCCAAAGATGCACTCTGTTCTTGGCCATGAATAGCTTGATCAAGATACAGAGACAGGTATGCACAGGATTATCATGGAGGTGTGTCGGGGCACTCGGTCAACTGGAATGACAGATAGAAATACTTTCTTGTGTTCCCCCTGCTGTGGCAGTCCTGGCACATGGTACCTGGCCATCTCAGTGAAAATGATGGGAGGCACCTTGGTGACCCAGGGCCAACCAAGTCCTCAGTAGCTGCCGATTATGCACATGTACTTGCACTGTATCACTTTAGTCATGGGTACTCAGCATCAATAGCAGGATCAGAGGGAGTCAAGGCACCTCTTTCTCAATCCATGTTCCTCCTTCTTGGACAGACAGGCTGATGACATATTGGGAGGGAGAGGAAGAAGAAAATGTTTTGAAGGCAGATAAATGGCATGGATTCTGGATCATCGTACATAAGCAATCAGCTTTGGCAAAATATTTTCATTTACACTATTAAAATGTCTGATAATTTATTCTCACTATAGGATTTCTTTAAGTTATCAATGTAAAAATCAAGGAATCTCCTTCTGCATCCCAGAGATGTAAGTTGTTGTAATCACTCAGCATTGCTTATTTCTCACAGGCAACCAAGCCTTTGAATGCAAATAGCCTCATCCATCAAGGATCCTTGAACCTTAACTTTGAGGACATAGCCAAGATGAAGCATGCTAATACGGACTCAGCTGAGGATAAACTCTAAATCCAAGGAATGTGCCAGGGTCTGACCTGCAAACATCATCCTATACTTACACCCGCCTTATCAGTGAGAATACAGAATCAGTGATGATTGCACACATTCCTGCTGTAACATGAGGTATGTAATTTATATATATTTTAAAATCGTTTATTTTTGCACTTTGATTTTTGAATTCTGAACTCGTGGCATATAGGAATTTATATGTGTCTGAAGAGGAATAATTAAGTTGTAAGTATTTTTGTAGCTAGGGTGATGTCTTTTAACAAACAGTTTGAGAGATAGTTCTGGAAGTAAACGGGAATTTATTTGTATTGGGAGAGGTTACAGGCAAACATAATAAACAGTGTAGTGTCTTCAGCTTTGAGATAGTTGACTCTGGAATTGTTACTTCTTTCTTTTGATATGGAGAAATGTCCATAGCTTAGGTTTCAAAAAAATTTTCATTTTGGTTTCAATTTGGAACAGTTTTGTGGAGTTGTTAGCTAAAACTAGGTCTGTGAACCAATTGCTCCTCAGGAAAGAAGAAAATAGTTCAGAATTGTTAAAATAGTTTACTTCCATGTAAAGAGTTTAGTAAATGTTCCAAACAAAATGTGTTTGGTTAAAATTTTGAGGGGTTATTTTGATCTGAGAAAGTTTAAGCTCAGTTGAATGAAGGCTCCAGAGAAGGCTATCAGGTACTCAAGACTGGGAGTTGAGGCTACAGTTAAACAAAGATCTGTAGGTCTGATAGAGAAGGGAATGCTTTCTCATATGAGCACAGTAAAACCAGGTTTATGGATTAATGGATTTTTTTACCACGCGTTTTGAAGTTTTAAAATCTGTATTATATGTGAATAGTTTTTTGTTTGTTTCATTTTGACTTCATTTCTTGTACATATAGACTTTGTATTTTAGCATAAAACAAAACGTCACATGCTTGTATTTTGATTACAGACCACCTCATTGCACCTAAAAATTCAAAATGATTTAGCAAGACAGACTTCACTCTGTGAATCTGACTTGTCTACTTATTACACTAGCTTTGTTATATCACTGTAGGGAATTTTTTTCATCAGTGTGGGATTTATAAAGCAGTGACATTTAAGCAGAGATATGATGGGTGGCACAGAAGTCCACTGTTCCTCATAGAGCAGTCGTCTGCATGACGTGCCACCACTCACAGTTTAAAAATGGTCATGTTCAAGCATATCAAGGCAAAGGTTACAGTCTCTATACATTGTGAAGAATTGAACTGATTCACATCAATGAAGGATCACAAGGAGCTTCCTCAAGATTTGGCTCAAATTGATGACTTCCATGGGGAACTGTACTACATGTGACTCAAAATCACATACTCAGGAGTGGTGTTTGAGCCATATCATTTGATAGCATGCATCAAAACACTTTCTCACTACTGTTTTTATTCTCAAATAATGTTGTAATATGGGTTCATCTGAAGATACTATTCACATATTTACATAAGTAATGTGTCATTCAAAGTACAGTGCAAAAAGTGATGACCAGCAAAACAAAAAGTTAGACATGAAGCAGAAGGCTGCCTTACAGATGAGCAATTTAGATGTGCAAGCCATCAAATGCTGTCTGAAGCTCATTTATCTGGAAGTGGGTAACTGTAAGGTTGGCTTCATCCTCACAGGATTGCTGTCACTCTCCCATTACATGTATTCTAGGCCATCCTGGCTTTAACAGCTCCAGATATATAGGTTACGGTATACCTTGATGGGCAGAAAGGCTTATATGACAAAGAAAAATATTTGGACGCAAAACGTTGCACATGATTCCTTCGGATCATAACCTGTTAACAACAATCTTCAACAATTACTGACCTCCAGATAAAGCCAGAATTAAAGGCCTATGGGTGACTCTGCTTAATCAGTGGAAGCAGGATTACTGCAAATTCTATCTCATAGAAAAATAACTTACTATCCCTACTTTGCATCTGGATTAAACCATTTTGTAAATTATTACATAGTTAACTTTTTATCAAGTAAGGCTCCAAATCCATATTCACATCATAACTCCCAAGCTTCGTCTGGGACAAAACACCTGGCTGACTGTGACCAACCTCTCATCTGACTAGAGTACAAATTAGTCCCAATAATACTCCTTCCCTTTGAATTTCTCTCCTCACTATTTGCTTCAATCAAATGTCGTGTATTTGCCTTTAATTGCTGGCTCATGCTGATGCAGTACTGTGATATGCCCATCTCTGTCTGACTGATGCACTAATCACCAGCACCACATGTTACTGCAAATCCTTGTGTGCTAAAAGGCAAATTTAGGACTGGAGATATTCTGTCAGTTCTAAAAATCCTATAGCAATAAATGAGATGTTGAGCTGTCCCTCAGGTCCAAGTGGATGCTCAAAGTCCTGAAGTGATTGCTGACTTAGCACAAACATGATAATGCTGTGAGGCTGATGCTTTGCCAATGCTGAGTTGCATGGATGACGTTCCAGGAACAGTTCGGCTATTGACCATGGGAACATCTTTTTCAGAAGAGGTTCTACGTAAGGAAAGCTGAGATGGCTGAGCCAAGCTTTCCCCCAGGCTACCACCTATGATGATGAGACAACCATCAAGAATGTGTTCTGTTTTACCTGTTGACAATTTGTGCCATCAAGTTTTCTGATCATAGAGAGCAAGATTGATCATGCAATGTCCTATGTCAAGTTGGCGTATGAATGAATGCAAATGTTTTCACATGAGCTTTATGCCACTCAAGGATACTCATCTGAATTCACCATATAAGGCATCAGGAATAACTTTGGCAAGTTTTTTTCTGATGTTGAAAATATGACAGCTCACTCTCACCCTGTTTAGACGTCTCACTCACCATTATGCTTGACACATCATGAAGGAGAAAATTCCCTCACTCGTTTTTGGTTATTTGTCCTTGTACATCTTTACATAGCCTGGTGTCAAATTTTGCTTGATCATATCCCTATGAGGCACCTTGGGACATTTTAATGTTTTAGAAAGGTTATATGAGTACAAGTTGTTGATGTTGTTATAAAACAGATATTTCATTTAATTCCAGTCAGTTTCCTGGCAGGTTCAGTGGTGTGTGTCAGCTGGGAAATCCTGTGTAGGAACAAGTGATTGATGTTATACTTTATTTTAAAGTCGAATGCTACAAAATTTCAAAAAAAAATTAGCTGCGCATAGAATTTGTAAGAGAGTAATAACATTGGACCTGAATTGGAATGACTGAGGGCCTAGAAACATGGGGTAGAAGCCTCAGAGACACTGAAGCCCAGTCAACATTAAACAACTGGGCTTTGTCTCTGTAGATTTGGTGGAATTCACCTTGCCTAATAGATAATAATAAAAGATAATAACAATAAGTAACACACTAATAGATATGCATGAAGGAGTATTTGGCTGGGAGGAAGAAACTGTATGATGGATCCCAGCCAAGGAGTGGCCATTGAAGAAGTCATCAGGAGAGGAAAGAGAAGTTTAAGATGCAGGAATACAAAGGGGCAAGAGCTCAGGGAGTATTCCTGTCCCTCCTGGCCTACAAGGTAAACTGAGAGAAAAGTTGTCCTGGGCCTTTTCTGACCCTTAATCCAATGGGGTTTGCCTGGGCGTGAAAGCTGTCTTATTCTTATTCTCTTATTCAGACTTCTGATTGAAAACTGCTCTTTGGGTGCTGATTGTGTCATTTGAACACATTCAGATTAAATACATGTATCATAAGAGGATCACATTGCCTTCAGCGGCTGACTGGTTTACTCGGTTTTATTGATTTTCTTGTGATGACACCACTTCTCTACAGCACTGTACTCAAGCTATCATATGCTCACAAATGGCAAATATACTCAGTACTGCTGGGACCCTCCACAGTTTGCACCACCAGTGTCATATTTAAACACGACAAAACTCCAGGTCGAACACTGCAAGCCAGAGTCTGCCCTTCACAGTGTTTTGCTGCGCAATTCTAAAGAATGTCACTGAGAAGGAGAAGTCAGCTTCCTGCTTCACTAACAGGGACCTGAGAGTTCTGGTGAATGAGTGTCAGAGAGGAGAGATGTCTTCACCCCTCAGGGCCGCATTGCACCAGAACTTGCTAGCCTAGTTTGGGGTTAAAATTCCAGTCTGTGCAGTGTCCATGTCCAGTGGAACACCTAGCTGTGCGACTAGAAGCTTCTGTGCTCATATTCCATCCAACTTTGCCACTGCACCCTCCTACCAGATCTCATGGCAACCACTGTTACAACTGCACACAACACTTCCTCTCAATCACTCTCAGCTATGCAAACCCACAAAATCCCCACACCATTAACCCTACATTCCCTTTATACTCTTCCTACCTATTCACTTGGCACAAAATGAGCTAGCTAAAACAGCTGTGCCGAGCACTTTCATCTAACTCAATCTTTCTCTATATCTCACTGCAGGAGGCAACACCCCACAGTGAAGTGGAGAGAGCCGAGATGGGTGATGGGCTGCCGAACATTTGTATCCATAACCATTGCGAGAATGTTTATTTTAGAGGGAGAGAACCATAACTACACATGTGGTGACATAAAAATCTTCATGACGTGATGGCTGTTCAAGTTCTGTGCTCCTCTACCATTACAGTGACTGTAAATGCAAACTTGAAATGCTCAAGCTTCTGCCCTTATTTTCCAATTCATTTCATTCCTTGTCTCTATTAACCACCAGTGACACCCACACAGTCTTCACTTTGGGGGGACCAGTCATTCGGGATATCATCTCCTCCTCCAGCTCTGTGGAAGGAAAACAAATCCCTTAGAGGAATTGCTGCCGAGGGTATCCCGTTATACCCCCTCACCAACTCTGGTTCTGACACCTCAGTGGCTTCCTCAGCGAGGTTATTCTCAGGAGAACATTCTGGTGAGCACATAATCGGCCCATCACTTTAGTTGGTCGAGGAAGAAATTCCCAAAGTCATTTGTGCTGAAGGGGACAATTGGAGAACAAGCACCTGTTCAGCACCTGATAGGAGAGGACCTCATGGTATCAACAATAAATAACTTCAATCAAATGTACAAGCAGGCACTTGAGCAGTGGCATGTTTGTCAGAGACACCTGACATCTGTTCAATGCTTGGAGTAACCCCATCACTGTCTGCCATGCTAACACTGACATATGTGCATCTAGCTGCCTCAGTTCACAGATTGTTGGCTGCTTCCAAAAAGCCGATCTATCACATTCAGTGTCTCCCAAACACAGACATAAGTCTGTAATACATTGCTTTAGCTACTGGTGTTCAGCACCAACAGCAAAGTGACAGAGCCAAGGGATGTCCATTTCATTGTAAGTAACTCTTCCTCACATGGAGACAGGGTGTTGCCCAAGTGACACCTAGCCAAGGGAGTGACAACATACTGTCCTCCCAGAAATCTCTTCTCAGGATAATCCAACGGTGACCTGTCTATCCAGCTCCACTCTACTTGCCACCCTCAACCCTGTTCAAGCTGAAGGGGGTGAACCTGGATCTGGGCATTACAAAAGCAGCCTGTCTGGGCACTTTAGCAATAAACTCCTCCTGTGTTATCCACCTGAAACCCCAAAGTGACAGGCTCCCACCCGCCAACTGCAGACCCGGGTACAGTGTCTGCATCCAAATGTAATGGGAGGGGAAGAAAAGGCATGTCATTGTCAGTAAGATCTCACATTTGTAAGTATATGCTCCCTTTTTATCATGAGTGATTTTACCTGCAGCTACAAGAATAAAGATAGAGATACTTGCCTGCCTTGCCACTACATAACAGAATCAGTCAGTAAGTACAGCATATGCACATTACATTTAAACGTTACCATTCAAACATTTGAGATATAGAGGGCTCCTAGGGCAATGGGTGTCTCTACATGGACCTTTTACAATGTTGACCTGATCTAGATATTTGCTGAACAAGCCATCGGGCACATACATTCCGGCAGGTTTTAAGTGCGGTGGGAAGAATGGGAATGTCTTACACAATCGCAATCTGTCACATTTCCTAAAAAGGCAACATCACATATCGGACAATGGCCTGCAAATGTTATAGTTCAAGATGTGATGTGAGCAGTTCCTGGAATATTTGCAAAATATGAGCCTCTGGAATGTGTTTGGGAATTGTGGAATGCAGGTGAAACTTGACAGTTTGCCTGTCATTATGTATGCCACGTGGGTAAATTTGTTAGGTGCAAAGATATAGTCAAGAATTCTTGTGGCCAGGATTCATATGTCAACATCATAGTTCAATGCATGCGATTCATATGTGGAATTCTATGGTGATTCTGTGATAACCTGTACTGTGTGTGAGTTTCTGATTAATGCAAGTGCCCAATAAAGAGTCTCACTTTACTCACAAGTAAAACCTGCTCCCTCAGTGATAAAATAAAATCCACTTCCTCCACCCATTCTGGGGATGGTGGCAACTATTTTTCATTGTCATTGTGCAATTGGGGTAAGAATGGAAGACAATATGGAAGGTAATGGTTCACTGAGTCTGTCGCAAGCTTATCCTGTCAATGTAGGTGACTGTCTCTTCAAAACCTTCAATTTTCTTTCTAACTTGCCTTCCTTGTCATCTCTGTTGTTTTTGAGCTTCCCCACATAACTCTTGTATTTAACTGCTCATCGCTCCTAAGCACCAGGCATCCAACTTAGTTATACCAAACAATGTTACACACTGCTCCTGCATTGAGACCAAGGTCGTTGTGACTGTCAAAGACCCTCTCTTCCATGAACTCCACATTCTCCTATGATGCTATCATCTCCCATCCTCTTGTGGCAAATTGCCCCTGGTGTTGTTGAGCAACATATTGACTCTTTCGAACACTCACTGGTGATGAACATGATCATTTAGCGGGAAAAGGCAAGGTAACGCTGACGTACAGTGAGCCTGTAAGTTTCGAATGAAGCATCAATGAGTACAAAAGGCAGGGTAGAAATGCTACGACCATTCAAGTATGCACAAATTGAGTGAATGCTAAGCAAGTGAGCAGACCCCTCAGATGCACCCTGCTCTGATGCATGAAGTGGACCCTTGTCCTAAACACAAAGCAGTTTGGCAGCAACAATCTGGTGAAAGGACTCAGTGAGCTATGAAATGCATACTTAAAGTGGGGAACAATAGTCTGAGTGAGTCAGAGATGTGCCATGATGACATAATGGGGCTGCTGCATGTCCAATGTCAGCGTCCATTGTCATGATGTGGAGGTGCCTCCATTGTCAGTCACTGCCCATTGAGAATGCCCTGAGATGTTTGAGAATGCTGGCAAGGTCCTGAAGAAACAAGCTGCAAATTGGAGCTGTCCAGTTTCTCTCCACTGCCTGGTAAAATAGCTGACTGCATGTAAGTGGAGACAGATTGGGTAATAACACAACAAAAGACACATGCAAATATAGCTCTCAACAGCTGCTACTGTGTCAATCACCTCTCTGTTAAAACCTTGGGTGGAAAATCTGACTTTGCCTTCGACATCAAGAATTTCATTTTTCCAATCTAGCTATGTTTTCCCAATTGTTTAACTGTTGCCTGTGTTGTTCAGAAGTTGAAGACATTTCAGCCTCTTGTCAAAATCTGTCACAATTTTAAAGATCTTGCCTTGCAAACTTTCTCTTTTTGAGAGAAATGAGATCTCACCTGTTCATCCTGCCTGCTTTTTAGTGTCATTCTTATAAATCTATTTTGTATTCTCTCCAGAATCCCTCTTTTTTTTTATAATGTGATCGGGATTGTTTGCAGAATTCCAACTGTGCTGCAACCATGATTCAAGAGACGTTTAGAATACCTTATAACTTAAAAAAAACCATCTTCACTTATTAATTTTATCCTAAGAGAAATAAACCCTTTTGGTATATATTTTCTCTGTGTTTGTGAACTTCTTTTAGCTATATTTATACTTCTAGTGATTTGTATACTTGTCCTCCATAGTTTTTTTGCTCCTCTATCCCATTTACCTTCTGATTTTCTCAGTTATATCGAACATGCTTATTTTTCAGAAATGTCATTCTACACATTTATCTACAATGAAATTAATTCAACATTTTTAAGATCATTTTGAATTGCTTGAAATTGTGACTGGCAGAAAGGGATAAGCTTTCTAAAGAGGAGATTGCCATCTAATGAAAATGATTTGTTTAATGAATTAATATAATGCTACAGTTACAGCATCACCTTTGTAATGCATGATCACCAGGAAAACATTCTTATACCTTCAACCACATTTTCCTTTAAAAGAGTCGCATTGCTTCTCAATTGATTCATTAAAATCGGAGATATTTTTGTACCAGGCTGGTAAGTACAATGAATAGCACTGTAACACAACATAATAATGTATTGATTTCAAAACTGCATTGAAAACAAGATGCTTGCCAATCGCTTCCTTAGCTCCCTTGAATTTTGCACTGCTCCAACTGGAAGACAAATCTGAACTGTTTACTTCATATCTTGCAGCTTTGTACAATAAATGCTATATGACTCCAAACGACAAAATCAATTTATTTCAAATGCTATTTAACAAAGATATATGAAAATTAAGATAATGGACAAGAAAATATAACTTTCATTGATTCTGGTTAATCAATGTTGTAAATGGTAAAGCTTTGCCAAAGAAATTTCAGTTATATTCATGAAAAAGCAGCTAAATAGCCATTGCGGGGTTGAAAATATCTTGGGTATTTTCCTATAAACTCACATTGTCTGATTATTATCTGAAGTGTTACGGGGAAGTTCAATTAAATCTAGGATTCTAGAGTTAATCTTTCATTTAAGTCACTATGGCCAATCTTTGTAATGTTAATATTAAGTTCAAGAAGTCAAAGAAGAGAAAATTTTAATTCAATGATTGCATTCTGAGCACTGGTACCTTTGCGGATCCTATTTATAAGTATGCTAATGTATTAATAGTCTAATGTATAGTGTGCTTCCTGCAAGTGTTAACTGCGACTTCCTGAAAATTTAACACTTTTTCCACCACACTTATGTCTAAATGAATTGTAAGAAATTCTGAAATGTTATTATCATTGACCTCTAATTACCAGTTGTATTCATTTATACAAAGGAAGCAATTAATTATAAAATCTGTACTATTTATGAATAGGAACCTGATGCTAAAAAGCTTATCTTTATGGATTGAATTTGTCTTCATTTCCTTCTGTGTTTAAAGTCTCCAGCTGTGTAACGCAAACACATTCAGCATTCACAAGATCCATCATATTCAAAATGTATTGCCACATTCCTCCTCAAAGCAGCTCTTTGAAAATTCCATATGTCTTTTCAGTCTTGGGCTATTTACATTCCCATAGCTTCTGCTCAGATCTGACTCAGATTGCCTTGGGTCACCTGGTTGAAATGCATAAAATAAAACAAAAAGAATGCACTGTTTTGATCTGATCTGTTTTGTGTAAATACATCTGGGTGTTCTCAGCAACCCAGTGAGTTATTGAGGTCAGTCCATCTGAGTAACTCGAATCTGTTTTAAGGATTGAAGGGCTGCTTAACATCATGGGTCACTTCCTAACAGGAGGAAAGAGAGCTCAGATTCCCAATGTCAGAAAAGGCTGGAATATAGATTGCATGACCAAAGTAATCCCACTTCCATTTAAAGAGCTTTTACAGACCTTGACAGCTTCTCACAGCAGAGTTGAGTCAATAACAGAGCTGGAAATTTTGATGTGTAGCAGCTCAAGGTTAAAAGATATATTTCCCAGTGGAAGAATTGAACAACTAATTTAGTGTTGAATTACTTTGTAAAGAATACTATTAAAATTGAACGCTAATGCTAAGAACATCTTTTCAGAATAACTTGTTCATCAAGGCAACGTTATAAAAGATAATATGTGTGTATTGCTAGATAATAAAATGTTCATGCATGACAAATTTAATAAATAATAAGATACATATATGCATATTACTGGATTGATGAATAATAAAGTAAGTTTGCAATATTGAATAAATAATCTTCATAGCATTGCTGATATGATGCATTGCCTCATACAATTTGTCACTTAATTCTGTCAAGTATTAACAATGGTTGGGCAAATGCTATTGTCCTGATTCGATAAGGAGTGATTCTTAACTTCTGATGATGATTGACATATTCTCATTATAACACAAGTGAGAAGAGCTAACTGGTAATATTGCAGGTTATTAAAAAGATCATTCATAAGTCACGGGGATCATTAACAAGGCTAGCATTTAATGCTCATTTCTGGGCATCTTTGGCTAGATGGTCAGAAGGCTGCTTTTTAAATAGCTGCAGACTGCATAGAGAAGTTATACCCATAATGCTGTTCAGCAAGGAAGCGTTACAATGAAGATGTACATATATGTACCATGTTTACCTGGTGGATAATTATTTTAACTTATGTCAACAGAAAACAAAATTGAGTGCTGCTTATATATCTAAAGTAAACATTTTTTGCATCCTTTATTTAACGGCACCGTGGTTTCATATCGTAATCAGAACAGAACATTCTCAGCTCGTTAACTTCCTCAATTATTATTGCACACTTTAATTAGAACTTTGCTTTTCCGTTTCTATCAAAGAAGTTAATGATATGCAGCGTCTATTCCTCTATTAAACATTCTTAATGACAAAATAGATGCACATAAACATAATCCAATGCATTATGCGGTAAATTTTATATGCTTGAATTTCTGACTTGATCTGTGATAACTGATTAGACTTTGCTCATTGTTGATAGTTAAGTAACATTCTACAAGAGTAATAGCCTTCTCAAGGTGATTACAAATGTGTAATAAAATTTTGTCTTGCAGTGATGTCCACATCCTGTCAATGAATGAAAAAAAATGAATGAATCAGCTGCACCATTATTTACATCAATTATTGTATGTAGTTCATTAAATTCAGTGGAACAGGAATGACTATCAACCACTTCTTGTTCTGATCATATATCATAGAGTATATCATCATCCCATGATCAGCAAAATACAACAAGAAAAGCTATTGTCATTTAATGCTCAACTGAGGTTTTCATTAGCGCCAAAGTACTATACTAAAAAAATATTGGATTACTCATGCTCAAGTTAAAAAGTTAAAACAAACACACATCTTCCTATTCAAATGGAGATAAAAGACCCCTTTGCGCTATTTGAAGAAATATAGGGAGCTCCTCTGGTGACTTAGTTAAACTTCATCATCTGTCAATCAATATCATTAAGTCAAACTCATCTAATTTGTTAAACTTGATATGTTCAAATTGGCTATCATATTTTCCTACCTATAACAATGGCCATAATTTGAAAAATAATAACCCATTATTCCACTTCAGATAACCTGATACTATATAAATACAGGTTGTTTCCCTCATACATACAGCATCTAACAGTCAAGAGAAATCAACACTCCAAAATTCTGTTCATTTCATTAATGTTCCATCTGCTTTTGCAAAGAGGGAAAATTATGCCATGAGATTTCATGAGACCAGAATGAAACTGTTCAATGGCAAGGTAAAAGAGATTTGTAATTATACATACAAAATTTGAAAAAAAAGACCATTTCCCTGTGTCAGCCTCTATAATAAATATCAATATAAATTCTGGACAAATCACTTTTTAATATATCTTGCTTAATCATATTCTGTGCATGGAAAGTAGAACACTCTTATTAACAACAGAAAGTAAAAGAAAATGGCAAGATATAGCTTTATTTATATTTATCACAAAAAGAAAGTCTTTAATGTGTTAAAAAGCAATACTACATTTCAAGGTTTATGATGTAATCTCTGTCTTTTATTGCATTTATTGTCTCATAAAGCACAAGTTTCTATACTCCGTTGCAGTTTTCAATCAGCCAATTTGATGTGAAACACCAAACTAAAATAAACCAATAAGTCTGCTCATCAAGGTTGTTAAAGGTAAGAGCATTTTCTTAGCTCTTTGTCAACTGTCTGTTTCCTATTGTAGTCATGAATGGTACAATAAAACTCAGTCTACCCCACTCAGCTGCAGTAATCGCTATTAAAAGAAAAAAGATCAAGAAATTATTTGAACGCAATGTACTGCAGATGCTGCAGGTCTGAAATATAAAACAAAGTATTGGAGATTCTTGACACGTCTGGCAGCATTTAAAGAGAGACAGATAGAGTTGCAGTTTAAGTCTGATACAACTCAAATACATATATTTGTATGAGATTGCTAGATCTTTGAATGCTTTAGAAATGTGGAGGTATGGGAAAAGTGTGAATAGGTTAAATTGAGATAAAAGATTAGCTATGGTTGTGATGAAATGCAGAGCATATAGTTTCCACAGATGTAAGAGCAGATGTAAGCATCTCAATCATCAAGGCTGTTCCGTCATTCAGTGATATCATGACTCATCTGATCATTGAAAACTCCACGTACTTGCCTTACCCCAGTTTGAGATCATACCTCCTGGCTCTGGAGTCTTCCAACGGGGAAACAATCTCTCAGAATCTTTCCTGTCAAGCCCACTAAGAACCTTGTATGCTTCAAAATGGTCACCTTTCGTTCTTCTAAACTCCCAATTATCTGGGCCCAACTTATTCAAACCTCTCCTCACGAGAAAATCCGTCTATGCCTGGAATCAGCCTTATGAACCTTCTCTGGACTGCCTCCAATATCAATGCATCTTTCTTCAGATAAGAGAACCAAAATTGATTACAATAGTCCAGGAGTAGACTGAATAGCACTTTGTGTGGTTATAGCAAGACTTCCTAATTTTTGTACTGAATTCCCTTTGAAATAAAAGTCAACTTTTTTTGTATTCTTCATTACCTGATGTATTTGGATGCAATTTTTTTGTTGTTTTGCAGGGACCTTCAAAATCGTCAGTAATGTAATTTTCTGCAGTTTCTTTTTTCTTTTTAATTAATATTTTGCTGCTCTCCTCTTCCTGCCAAAACAGACAACCTCTCACTTTCCGACATTACGTTCCATCTTCCAAGTATTTTTGGCCAAGTTTCCCAACCTAACAGTATTCTTCTGCTGTTGAGGGCCAAATGGCCTACTCTTATTCATATTTCTTACATTGTTCTTATTTTCCACAAGTGACTTGCAATCACGTTGATTCATTATTCTTAAAAAAAACTTAATTAGGCTTTCATCTGCACCAGTCACAGTTAATGAGATCAACATTCACTTGAGCAGCAGCATTAAATGGGCTGAATTACAACAGTTACCTCACATAAACCAACTTGATAGTTCATTCCAATAAAGCGAAATACAACTCAATATCAGATTCCAATAGGTGAGGTGGCAATGTCACTGAACTAGTTCCACAGATTAATTTTCTCGAGACATACATTTGAATCTCACCATGGAAGATGATGAAATTTGAATATACCAAAAGTTTGAAATTAAAAGCACTAATGGTGACCACGTAACAACTGCTAATTTTGTAAATGCCCATATGGTTCACGAATGTCCTTTAGGACAGGAAATCTGCCATTTATACCTGATGTAGCTGACATCTGAGAATGTATGTGAAATGAACATAGCAGTTTTGTTAGCTCTTTGGTGGCCCATGAAATTAGCCCAGCAAGCCACATAGCTCACGGGCAGTTAGCAATGCGCAATAACTGGTATTCTAGCTAGTGACGCTCACATACCATGATTGAACAAACAAACATTTAAAAGTATCAAGGAGCTTAATGTAACTACCAAGGAGAGTTTATTGCCCACAAAGATAGAATTTACACTTTGCTGAAATCAGAAATTTCAACCAAAAAATTGTTTACAAGTATGTTTCCTCTTACATTTCTGTTCAAACATCACTGATATATTACCAAACAGAAAATTTGCCATTAACTAACAAAGGCAAAGTTGCTGGAAAACCTCAGCAGATCTGGCGGTATCTGTGAAGGTAAAAACAGAGTTAACATTTCGGGTTTGGTGGCCCTTCCTCAGAACAGTTCTGAAGAAGGATCACCAGACTTGACACATGAACTCAATTTTTCCCTGCACAGATGCTGACTGACCAGCTGAGCTTTTCCAGCAACTTTGTTTTTTTCCTGATTTACAGAACCTGCAGTTATTTCAGTTTTTATTCTATCATTAACTTAGTCATCTAGGCAAAACTTTAAGAGACAATTGTCTTTAATTTTAAATTGTTTGTAAATGTTTTCATCACATATTTAGTTGTAATAACTTAATTAGAGCAGTTTGATCAATGCAGCTGAAATGGGTTTACCACAAAAATCTCATAAAATTCCCGTCAACCGTGACTAGTTAAACCTACTTTAATCAATGTGACGCTTAAAAAATAAACAAAAACTATTTTCTACTTACATCGTGAGACAGCAGTCCCTCAAAATTTTTTTTAAAAAAGTTATTCAAAATGCACATGTTCTTGACTTTGCATCCAAATGACTGAGCTTAATATTTGCAACCAAATAAAACAAAGAGATGTGGCTGCTGGAAATCTGAAATGGAAACAAATATTATTGGACAAACTAAACAAATCTGCAGAAAGAAAGCAGAGTTGATGTTTGGGTCTAGTGACCCTTCTTCAGAAGTAATAGCAGTACTAAGAAGAAAGGTGATGTATATGCTTAAGACAAAGAGTGTGGCAGTCGGGTTAGGACTAAGCAATAGAAGAAGATGGAGTCCAAAGGGACAAGAAGACAGATAGATAATCATACGCCAAAGAGGAAGAAAGGTTGCTCATGAAGACTATAGCTGGGTGAAAATGGGTTGGCCCCACCTTTGTCTTCAACATATACATCGCTATTTCCTACATGCTACTAGTTCTGAAGAGGCATCACTGGACTTGACACACTAACTCTATTTTCTCTCCACAAATGCTGTGAGACCTTCTCCAGCATTTTGTGTTTCTGTTATTATTTAAGCCCTCCTTCAAAGCCTGCAAATGTATACCATTAGTGGAAAATGTCTCAGATGATTAATATACCCTGAGGATTGTAGCCAATTTTGTGGGTGCCTGTTTCCAGTACATTGCCTTTAAAACTTTGACTAATGAGCGTTTGATTGTGCGTCACCATAAACATAAATTGTGTGAAACACTCTATGATATTTTATGCTGGCCACATTATTATCAGCTGAATTATGGCAAAAAGCAACATAGTTGAGGAAACTAATTGATATGTTTAGAATCTGTTCTCTTTTAATTTACTAAAGAACTGATGGCTGCTGTATTGAAGTCAAAGCAGAAAACAGTTTTGTCATTTTAATTAATTTAAAATTGATCACAGATAATGGAAGTGATCTGAATGATAAAGCAATTTGACCATTTTCTGCCATTTACTTTCCTAAAGCAAGATAGCCTAGATGCAATTCATATCATTCGCAGTATTGAATAGATGCACGCAGTTGAACCATAAAGCTAGCAGAACTTAAGTGGAAGCCTCATTTTTACCTAGGCGATTAAGGTAAATAAAGACTATCATCTTCTTTTGGTGACCTGCAACATTATATTTTGAAGCCATTTTAAAAAAGCTCCACTAAGATTGATCAAGATGTCCAGTGCTAATAAAAACAATTTTAATACTGACCACAAATAAAATGGTTTGTTCGTCGTTTTTCTTTCTTGATCAGATAGTACTGATAAATATCTCAAAAGATGTTTCACCCATTTTGTTATAGATAATCAATTTTTTAAAAATGTTGAATCCTAACTGACAGACAGTTTGTCAAATTACTCATCCAAAACAGCAGCTGCATGCTTTCTGAAATATTCAGTGACATATATTTAAAGTTATGCTATTCATTTATTTAACAGCAAACTTTTTTTTCCATTTTGAATAAAACAACAACAGAAATTGCTAGTGAAACTCAGCAGATTTGCCAGTATCTGCAGAAAGAAGAGAGAGTTTATGTTTGAGTTCAGTGACCTTTCTTTAGAGAGTCTGAAGAAGTTTCACTGACTTGAAACATGAGCCTTGCTTTCTCTCCAAGGATGCTGCTAAACCTGCTGAATTTCACCAGTGATTTCTGTGTTTGTCTGTTACAGATCTCCAGCATCCACAGTTCATTGTTTTATTTCCACTTTAATTGCTGTGAGCCCATTGCTTACACTTAATACGACTAAGCGAATTAGAGCATGCAAGCGTTCATTAGTTGCATTCAAATTAAGAATGGGTAAATATTTAACTATTACGAACACAGCTTAAAGACAAAGGGAGAGGCTCAGTATCTGTACACACCCGATTTTCAATAACAAACTTATAAAATTATAGCACAAATAGAAATAAATAAATATGATTTGACAGCTAACAGCGATGTGACTGTAGAATGACATGGATTCAGAGCTGAACATTGGTGAGCTATAACTTTTCAGAAGGAAAGAGGCTTGGTAAAGGTGTCTGTTAATCAATCATGCTTCTACAACAATAGAGGAGAATTATCTAAGTTTAGGAAATAAGGATAGAGAAGCAGTTTTGATAGAGCTGAGAAATGATAAAGACAAGAAGCCCCTGGTGGGAGTGGTGTACTTGTGGTTGCAAGGTATCCTAAATAAGGAACACACACATGTGGTTCAGGATAGCTCTTAGAACATCACATTCTGGATCCAACCAGAAAAAGTAAACACTCGACCTGCGATTGCACAATTCAATAGAATTAATCAGTGATCTCCAAGTGAAGAGACACCAAGCAGGGGCAACTATTATCTGATGGAATTTTACATTCAGTTTGAGGAGAGAATAATGAAGGAGAGAAGAGAACTAGTATTTTAAAATGGAATAAGTGCAATTATGAGGCCACAAAAACAGAGTCATCTAAAGTGAATCAACAAGTTAAGTTTTAGGATACGCCAGGACAGAAAAATAGCAGACATTTGAAGGAATATTTCAGAATATAAAAGAATGATAAATTTCAACTAGAAAGAGATGTTCTGGGATCGACTTCCTACAATAAATGTTAAATATTAAATAAAACCAAGGAATGCCTGCAAGTTTAAAAAGGAGGGAATAATGTGGAATATGAGAGAACATTAGCTAAAAATATAAAATGGATATTTGGCGTTTCTGTAGATATCTGGAAAAAAATTATCAAAATTAGCAATGGTCTTTTAGAAAATGAGACTGGAAAAATAATCATGAGAAATATGAAGAAGACAGATGAATAGAATGGCTATTTTGCTTCAGTCTTCACTAGACAAGTTAGGAGTAACATCTGGAGACTAACTACAGATCAGGAAATGAGAACAGAATCGTGGGCCGAAGGGCCTGGACTGTGCTGTAATTTTCTATGTTCTATGAGAAGGAGAGGGGAACTCAAGAAAATTACAATCGTCATTGAAGTGGGCTGAGCAAATTATTGAACCTATGAAAAGGACTTTGGGTTTTAACGGGCATCATCCTACGATCATAAAAGAAATGGCTAGTGATAAAGTTGATATATTTGAATTTTTTTTTCTAAAATTGCTTTGATTCTGAGAAGTTTTCCATTAAATTGAAATAAATAACAACTGTATTTCTCTTATTCAAAAAGTCAGGGAAACGGTAGACCAATTAGGTTAACATCTGTCACAGGGGATCTGTATGCAACTTTGGTAAACATGTCACAGAACGACATATGGTAAAAAGATCAAGGTAATCAAACAGAGTCAATATAGTTTTGTGAGAGTGAAATCATTTTTAACCAAGTTATTGGGGTTCTTTGGGGTGGTACATATGTACTGTGAATGAATGGGAATCAGTGGACATTCTGTACATGGATTTACAGATGACATTTGAGAATGTGCCACATTAAAGTTTATTACAGAAAATTAAAGCTAATTCTTTAGTGGGTCACATATTTGCATGAGCAGACGGTTGGCTAGTGAATAAGAAACAGAGAGTAGGCATAAATGGTTTATTTACTAGTTGATTGATACATAAAGAGTGGCGCACCACACTGCTGGGGTCTCAATGTTTTATAACTGACTGAGACCGAAGAATTAGGCCAGAATCTTATAGGAGCCTCAATAATGTGGACTATATCAAGAAATGTGGCAGAATCCCATGAGAAGTCCAGTTAGGCCAATCTTGATGTTGGGTACAACTTGCTGCATCTTTTAACTGAGTGCCTGGTGTTGAGGCAAAATTCTCACTAGAGAGCAGCGTGTTGTCTATTATTGGAGATTACTGCTTATTACCAACAATAGGAACTGCACATCTCACCACATTAGATTGTAGTTTTCTATCGTACAAGCTGCTGTGAGCAGAGTAGACACGGAGAATTCTCAATGTGGAAATCAGAGTAGGTACTTCGTAACTTCAGCTTTCTGCTGGCTGCAAAGACCCTTCATGTTTGTCATCATGTAACAGCATCTTGGGTCATGATGCATGGCCATGAGCTGCATAGACATTCAGGGTCATTGGCACCCGATAATGGATGATCATTCGGGATCCTCATGACCCCCTGACAATGCTGGGACCCCAAGACATAAAGTGCCCCTGCACCCCTTAACCAGACACAAAGGTAAACCCCCCCCAACAGCCCACCCACTTCCCAACGTGACCATTTGGTCAAATAAACAAACAGTATGTTTGTTGATAACATTCCCTCAAAGCTGTGCACAGCCACTCCAATATTCCATTGACAGACTAAGGTATTGACCTGGCATGCATGGGACTTGGAGGTTCGATATACTTGCTGTAGGAAGTTGGGGCCTGCATTTCAGGGTGAACCAACAACTGGCAGTAAAAAGCTGCTGTAAGGGTACTTTGCTGACAGCGACGGGCACTAAGGTCACTGATTGTAATAGATTACTTGCTATCTTAATGAACACACACTGAGCTCCTGCCTGCATACTTTCAGCATACATCTCTTTCCATATGTGCTAGTGCATTGATGTTTCAGCCAGAGCCTCAAGGCACTTCGTACCATCAGGTAACATGTCAATGTGACAGATACTGAGAAACAAGATAAAAGGGAACAGTCGTCTGAGGGTGAGGATGATGAGGAATTTAGGGGCAGGAAGCTGTTCTTGTCCATGGCAGAGTTCAGCCGTGTTTGGACACTCCAAGGCAGCAGGATGTGACTGATAACCAATTTCAGTAAACAAGAGCATGGTGCAGCAGACAACTGTGGGCTGCAAAATAGTCATTGGACATCATGCTAGCATTTGGTTTGCCCTCTGTGGGGCAAATTGCAGCATTTGTCTTGTGTGTGTTCACATTTAGTAGCTGCAAATAAAAACCTAAGTTTGTATTTGCCCAATTGTTTCCTTTTATGAGATGTTTCTCCACTGGACAATGATGCACTGTGGAAGGATGGTCAGATGGGACGAATGCTAAGAACAGTTAAATGCTGTAGCCTGGTAGTTAAATATTGTCAAAAAATATAAATAGAAAAATTGAGAAAGTGATTGCATTGATGAGGAAGGGTCAGCCATGCCAGAAACGTGCTATCAACCAATGTTATTTTGTGGCACCTGTGACATTACATTTCCATTGAGGAGCAACATCAGATTTCCAACATTAGTCTGGTACACAGTCGCCAGGGATGCTTGTCTTTAAGAGGATATCTGGTAAATGGCAAGTTCTTCTGGAGACAGATAGAAAGGTGGTGCAAAAGTAAGAGCGGTGCCATGGGGCTGGGTAGATTGTTATTGAGGTGTGCTTGGCAAAATACAGTGAGAAAACCTGCTAGGCCTCGCAAAGAAAAACCCTCGTGGAAATCTCAACATCTAAGATTCAGTTCATGGTAGCTAAATTTGCTGATGACAGAAAGATAGGAAGGAAATTAACTTGCAAAGAGGACGTAAAGAAGCTACAAAACAATGTAGATTGGCTAAGTGAGTGGGCAAAGATCTGGAAAATGGTGTATGATATAGAAAAACATGAATTCATCCAATTTAACTGAGAGAATAATCAATAAAACACATTGTTTGAACAGTAAGAGGTTGCAGAGCTATGAAATGAGAAATGATCTGGGCATCACCGTAATTGAATTGCAAATGCTTGATATACAGTTACAGGAAAGTTATTGAAATGTATTAGTTTATTATGAGTGGATTTTGCCTGAACTTAGCAAGTAAGGAAATTCAGGCCTGGTTCATACTTGGATGCGAGATCATCTGGAAATGCCAGGTGCAATAGTTTATGGGACATGTGGCCTCAAGAGGCCTAGATTCAAGTTCCCTCTGCTCCAGAGCTGCTTAATAAAATCTCTGAACAGGTTAATTGGAAAAATATCACCAGAAGTAGAGAGGTTATGTTCAGATACATAGGGTACTTGTGAGACAACCTCTGCAGTTCTGTGTCGAGATTTGTATTTGTGTTGGAAGCCGTTCAGAGAAGGCTAATACTCAGAATGGGCAAAGTTGTCTTATAAGATAACATTGGACATCCCAGGCTAGTATATGTGAAACAGCCATAGGGTCACAGGTCACGCAACATGGAAGCAGAACCTTTGGTCCAACTAGTCAACAGCGATCATGTTCCCTAACTAAACTTTTCCAACTTGCCTGCATTTGGCCCAACGCCTCCAAATTTTACTAATTCGTATTTAGTTCCAAATTACTTTTAAATATTGTGAATGTACCAGCATCAGTCACTTCCTGTAGCATTTCCACAGACAGACCATTCTTTGTGTAAAGAAGTTGCCTCCATGCCCTTTTTAAAACTTTATCCTTTCATCTTAAAAATATGCCCCCATCTCTGAATTCGCTAATATGAATGAAAAGACTTTTGCTATTCATCTTGTTCATGTCCCTCATGATTTTATTAACCTCTATAAGAAATCTACCCCACCCTTCTACGCTCCAGTGAAAAATGTCTCAGCCTATCCAGCCTCTTCTAATAACTCGATCCCTCCGGTTCCAACAACATCCTGGTAAATCATTTCTGCGCCCTTTCAAGTTTAACAACATCCTTCCTACAGCAGGACAACAAATTGTATGCAGTATTCTAAAAGTGGCCTCACAAATGTTTTGGAAAGCTGCAACATTACGCCCCAACTTCTGTACCCAGTAGTCTGACCACTGAAGGTAAGGATGTCAAATGCCTTCTTCACCACCCTGTCTATCTGCAACACCACTTTCAAGGAACTATGATCCTGCACTTTAAGGTCCTCTGTCAACAACAATCTTCCGGACCCTACCATTAACTATATAAGTCCTGCCCTGATTTGCCTTTTCAAAATGCAACACCCCACATTTATCTAACTAAACTGCATCTGCCACTTCTTGGCCCATTGACCCATTTTATCAAGATCCCTCTGTAGCCTGAGATAACCTTCTTCACGTAAGAGGCAACTTGCTCCACAGGTACAGATCCAGAGGAGTCTTGATGAGATGGATATGGAATGGATATTCACTGCTTTGGGGAAACGGAGACCTAGTGGTCACACTTCATAAATAAAGGCTTACCCAGACATGAGAGAGGTGAGGGAAGAAATGCTCAGACATTTTGGAATTCCTCTTCCTCAAAAGGCCATGGAACAGATGCTTTGAATATTTTATGGCAGAAATAGGTAAGTTCTCAATAAACAACGGGGTGAAATGTTAACCAGTTTAGAAGGGAATGTGGGTAATCAAATCAACTATCATCTTATTGAACAATGGAGAAAGCTTAAGGGATTGAATTGACTGCTGGTCCTAATTAATTTGTTTGTATTAAATTTTTCATGTGCCAACAGAAGTGCAGGCTTGGCAATTACTATCTTTTCTCTTAATTACGTATTCCCAAATGGAAATTTAACTGATCTTTATATTCTATTCATGATCCAAAACTACGCAATAAATTGGTGGCCTGACACAGTCTATGAATTTTAAATGTGACCTGTCCAAAAAAATTATGGTTACCATATTTCTTTGACTGAGGGAAAGTTGCTGCATTGGTATTTGTTTTCGCACAATTTCTCCACTCGCAGTCTTATTTATTGTAATATATATGAAATATAAATGCGCAGCCAAAAGCTGAAGTAAATTCAGTCACTAACCCAGTTGAATGGCTACGATCCAGTTTCTATCCATTCAGTGACAGAAAACAAATCCCAGCACATAGCATGATATTTATCTTATAATAACATTTTATAGTTAACCTGCAGCTTTCTCTCTCTTACATGTAATTCCCTTTATCTTTATCTGTACATACCTTACTTTTGAGTATAGAACCGCATAATGTATGGAAAGTATAATAATCCAACCTGACAAATAATTCTGAGATAACAGTGTTAGAGTTGGATGAACACAGCAGGCCAAGCCGCATCAGAGGAGCAGGAAAGCTGAAATTTCGGGCCTAGACCTTCCTTCAGAAATGGGGCAGGGGAAGGGGGTTCTGAAATAAATATAGAGAGAGGAGAATGCGGATAGAAGATGGATAGAGGAAAAGATAGGTGGAGAGGAGAAAAGCAGGTCAAAGAGGCAGTGATGCTGCCAGTGAAGGTGAGTGTAGGTGGGGAGTTAGGGAGTTAGGATCTTCTATCTGCCTCCCCCCCCTCCCTATTTATTTCAGTGTTATGCATTATGACCACTGAGAAAGTGTTCTCAGCATATTCAAATATTTGCTTCGATGTCACTACTCATTACCTGCCTTTGGTTTCTGCAGGCACTAACAGCAGCCAAACATTCTTGAAGACAACAGCCCCTCCAGCTAACATACCTTCCTCCATAGAACTCTGCATTTCTGAGGAAGGGTCACCAGGCCCGAAATGTGAACTCTGAATTTTACTTCACAGATGCTGCCAGCCCTGCTGAACTTTTCCAGCAGCTTTTGTTTTTATACCTTCTTGCACGTCTGATGGAACTTGAACTCAGTCCTTCTGGTCTCGAGATAAAGACACTGCCACTGTGCCAGAAGAGCACAACAATGTGGCTTTTCTTTGTTTCCTTTCTTTGCTTTTGCTGCTTTGAATATAAAAACAAAACAAAGTGAACACTTTCAACTTTTTATAGGGCTCCTCAGTATGTGATTCCCCCACATTAAACAAGGTGTTACGTTTTGCTGGGTGTCAGGAAGGGAGGAGCACTCGTTCAGGTGTGATTCTGAGATGGGACAATGCTAAGGAAGGAGACCTTGCGTAGCTCAGATTTTGTTTGCTGCAGTTAAATGATTGTCGATCAGACGATGATTTTAAAAAAAGTACACAAACTTGTATTTGTAATGAAGTAGCACCGTGCCACCTCTGTGCCCTCAGATGCATTATGTTTTTCATTGCACTCTCGCTATGAACACTGTGAAGTTCCTGCCTGCTAGCACTCGCCACCCTGATATATGCATGAACTTTAATGATGGTGTCAGGAGCTCATCAATGTCCCGGCAGCAGTGAGTACTTCCAGTATTACAGAGTATGAGGAAACAGAAGAGGGCCTTAAAGGGATGGTGCATAGCTAATTTGGTGAGGTGCTGATAACAGTGAGAGAAATCTCTTTGTGTTCATTGGCTGAAATACTCCATGATATTCCCCAAACTTGATTCTTAGCTTACTTTTTAAAAAATTCAATCCAAATTCCTTTTCATTATTTAGTTATCCTTTCCCAGTCTGATATATAGTTTTAAATGTCTTGTTACTGAAAATAGTCTAGGTGGTGTATTCTAACATCTCTACTAACATTGCGGTATGAATAAATATCCTTCTGCAATGATCCATGGATATTGAAACCTTATCAACATACCTTATGTGCTACAGTGTTACAAGGCTTAAGATGGTGGAAAACTTATACCATACATAATGCTGATATATTCATAACAGTGCTCAGTTTGGTATAATGAAAGTGTATATTTTTTCATGTAAAGATTGTACACAATATTTGGTGATTCCCTTGATAAAACATTTTAATACCTATTGGCAGGAAGAGAAAATTCCACAGCGATAGCTATTAATGTCTCCTGAGCTCATTTTCCAGTTAAAAAAGCAAGCCAATCTCATCTTTTTTGCAGATAACTTGAGCATATAGTCTATCTATTGCAGTCTGTCAAACATACACCATTTGAAATGAGTGGTAATAAAAGTTATAAAATCTATACAGCTGATAAAAGAAGTAAATTGCTTTCTTCAGCCCACTGAATCAAAAGAGTTAAAGAGCTGATGTTCCTTTTCTTGTCTAATGAAACATTTTTAGAATTAGCAAAAATCTCCCATTTCACAAAGCATTACTTATTTTTAGCTCCAACATTTTCTACCTGACGTATCCTTGAAACATACTGCAAATTATTCTCAGCTGCAAATAAGTACAGGAGCATCCTTCCAGAGGAGACATGCCTACAGAACCCATTATTATCCATTCAGCACCTTGGGATGTCTTATAAACATAAAGGTTAGGTATGGATCAAAACGTTGAGAGGAAAAGTGATCGTACATCCTAATGAATACATCTCTAAAGTTATATGGGAAAAATTGCAAAGAATAGCTAGAAAGAATGGATGTATCCTTACAAATGTTGATTTTGTCCTTGTTCAGACCTTCAGTTTGCCTCACTTGTGAACACTGATTTGAGTTTTGACCCCTCTAAGAGCCTTCTCCATGCTTTCTGAAGACTGGTAATATGAAATTCAGGTCCAACTTTGAAGTGCCTGTGCCTGAGCCTGATTACAATTGTTTTACTGATATGATGATGGAGGAATTACTGGGCACAATGCTGTCCTCCTGATTAATTCTTGGACAATGAATACCTTGTCAATGAAGTTCAATCAAAGTCAGAAGGGTTACATTTCTAGATCAGTGAAAGCATGATTCACCAAGTTCCAACAATTTAACTCTGACCCAACAGAAAAGAAAACACTTTGCATGTGGTGTCAATTTTTCTGTGCCATTATCGTGCGGTTGACATTCAATCTAACAAGCCAGGGTTACCAAGAAATATTCCTTTAAGTGAGTTGTCACCTCTAACTGAGATACAAAATATTCTTCCCATCCTTCATATTCTCTTTTACATTGCCATTCTTGTAGGTCCTTTGACCTTTCAGTCTCCAGTATTCATCAATTATGGAAGCTAGTACAATTTAAATTCAATTAATAAAAATCTGGAACTGAAAGCTAGTCTCGCTGTTACCCTAAATATTATTGTCATCAATGGAAAAACATATCTGTTTCATGTATTTAAGGCAATCTGTTGTCTGGGTTTATAGGTGTGTGGCTGGAAAAGCACAGCAGGTCAGACAGTATGAGAGGAACAGTAAGGTCAACGTTTCAGGCTGAAACCCTTCATCTGGACTAGGGAGGGGGAGGGGAGCCCAGAAAATAAATAGAAGGAGGGGGTGAGGCTGCAAAAGGTTAGGTAGGATGGTGATAGGTGAATGCAGGTAGGGGGTTATTGTATTTCCAGTGTGAGAAATGTGAGTGGAAAGGTGATTAGGAAGATGTACAGATTAGGTCCAGTCAAGATGGGTAGGGCTAGACATGGGATAAGGCTGGGGGGGTGGACGGATTTTGAAACTGGTGAAGTCAATATTCAGGCCATTAGGCTATAAGCTTTCAAGAGGTGCAGGGGCAACACCTATCCCAACACCTCCTTCTCACCTCAGTTCAACGCCCCAGACAATCCTTTCAGATTTGGCAGAGATTCACTTGCATCTCATCCAACCTGATCTATTGCATCCCAATGTTGCTCCCGATGTGGTCTCTTCTATATCAGGGAGACAAAACACAGACTCAGGGACCTGTTCACGGAGCATCTGCGCTCTGCACGCATCAACCAAACCGACCTTCTGGTTGCCATCCATTTTAATTCCCCCTCCCACTTCCCTGATGACATGTCCATCCTTGGCCTCCTACATTGTCAGAGTGAGGCCAAATATAAACTGGAGGAACAACATCTGGTATTTCACCTTGGGGATATTCCAGTGGGAGGAGGACAACTTCTTCAGGTGGGCATCCTTGGAAAAGGCTTTGCAGTTGGTTTATGAGACCAACTTTTTCAAGGGTATTTTGCTTTGGACATTTATAGCCCAATGGCCTTAACATTGACTGTAACAACTTCAAAATCCCTCCACACCCACCCTTATCCCATGTCTAGCCCTTCCCCTCCTGATTGGACTCAAACTGTACAACTTCTTACTCACCTATCCGCTCCACACTTCCCACAGTGGAATCACAATAGCCTCTTACCTGCAATCACCAAACGCCATCCGATGTACCCTTCCCACAGTCCGACCCTCCTCCCCCGGTTTATTTCTGGTCTCCACTCCCCCTCCCCAGAACTGTCGAAAGGTTTTGGCCTGAAATGTTGACTTTCCTGCTCCTCTGATGCTGTCTGGCTTGCTGCACTTTTCCAGCCTCACACCTATAGGTTCTGGCTTCTCGCATCTGCAGTCCTTATTGTCTCCAAATCCATGGTCTGGGTTGGGCCTTCATGTGACTCCAGACACACAGCAATGTTGTCAACTCTTAACTGACCTCTGAGTTGGCTTGTTGGGCTACTCAATTTGAGGCTAATATACAATGGACAATAAATAATGGCCTTACCAATGTCACCCACATTCCATAAAAGAATAAAGAAATAGAAGGCATAAAATAGCCCTGACACTTATGTGTCTAAGAAGATAATATTTATATATACCAGTTAGACGCAATAAAGTGCCTGCTGTATCCTTCAATACCACAATGTAAATGCCCAAATCTTATGGGACTTAACATAATTATTGTTGCTTCGGGTGAAATACTCTGTTGTAGTCACAAATCACATCAATTGATAGGTAACAAAATTGCTCTTTCTGATGTAAAAACACAGAAAATAAGAATGGGAGTAGGTCACTTGGCCCTTCAAGCCTGCTCCACCATTCAATATGATCACGGCAGATCATTCAACTCAGTATCCACTTCTTGCTTTCAGCCCATATCTTTTGAACCCTAAGATTTAGAAACTATATTTATCTTCTTGGAAACATCCAATATTTGGCCTCAAGAACTTTCAGTGGCAGTGAATTTCACAGGCTCACTAGTCTCTGGATGAAGAGATTGCTCTCCATCACAGCCCTAAATAGCCTATCCTGTATCCTTAGACCAGGTCTGGAATCACTGGTCATTGGGAGCACCCTTCCTGATATTTACCGTGTCCAGTTCTGTTAGCATTTTACAGTTTTCTGTGATACCCCTCTTTTATTCTCCTGAACACAAGACCTTTGGAAATCGGCTGCTTCATTTTCTGGCAAAAAATGTTGTAACTGGACTGTGATAGGTGCCAATTTTTATTTTAAAAAGTTTGTTGTAGCTAATCAGGAGAGGGATAAAAAAAAAAGGAGCCAGTAACCTGTCCTCACCTGATGACAATAACTTGAAATCAAACCTACTAAATCTGCCATTCCATATCATGGTGTGACTTTCATTTTCATTGACTAATCTTGAAATTGTGCAATTTTTCCCCAATGTATGCTATGTGACAAAACTCATTGATCTTATCAGTAAAGGAATAGTATACTAGCTAACTCCGTAAAGTGATTCAGGCTTCTTGAGAGAATTAACATGCTGTGTATCCCACCACTTTACTTCTCAGTTCTTCTCCAGACTTTTATTTGAGATGTGTTAAAACTTCACTTTACCAGAAATGCTGCAGGAATTCAAATCGGCATAGAAGTAAATACATATTGTTCAAGACTCCGCATGTTTTCAGTTCTCTCCCTATTTTCCCTTTTGTGACTGCATTAGAAACAATGACTGATACTGGTGCCAAATGTCATCACATAACATTTTCTTTCTAGTGCTCATTGATTTGTCACTCCTCCGTTCAACTGTTTTCAGCATAATTTGTCATATGAAATACATGACAATTAAGTAACCCACCTGAGCACAGCTCCTTATTGGTTGTGCATCAGCACTACATGCAATTTTGCAAATAAATGTACAAGGTGTAAGATGCATTATGATTTAAAAAATAGTTATTTCCATTCAATTTGAAACACAAAGATTGCTACACCACTTTCCTCCCTGCTAGTTAACAGTCATTTAATACTGAACTGCATCATATTGCTAAATGAAAATGTACTAAGACAGTTTCTGAAGAAGGGTCTTGACCCGAAACATCAGCTTTCCTGCTCCTCTGATGCTGCTTGGCCTGCTGTGTTCATCCAGCTCTACACCTTGTTATCTAAGACAGTTGATTTTTTGTTTGGCTAGGTCTGAGTTGCGTTAAAGTATTTGGAGGGTTTTTCGTCACGTGGCTGTTGGGGCAGAATGATTAAATGAATTACCTGACCCCTACAGTTCAACACCAGGATCAAAAGGATTATTGGTGTTATACTGGGATTCAGAAGATTCTTCAGTGATTAAAGGAAATACATTACTTTTTTAAACATTTGTTTTCAGCTACCCCACCACCACACCAACCCCCACCCTTTGACTGTAACAAACCAATCATATTATTGCTTACATACACATCCAATCAGGGTAATCATGTGACTGCACTGTCAATGATGGACAACTCCTGGTCTTGTCATGATCTCACAATGTTTGCCAGACCTTCCTTATCACCTATCTTTCGGCTTTCACAATTTATCTTCTCCAATCACATTCCAATATGGCTGACTTCTGTACGTGTTATTCAGTCCTGTCTGTGAGCAGAACGGGGCTTGTCACCATTGACTGAAGATATCTGTCCATAGGAATTTGGTCAAATCTCTTAATGTTAGTTTGTTGGTTGCATTTAGAACTTCACTATAACTGTGTGGGTATATGTAACCTGTTGTCTCAATTACCTAAAGAGTCTCAAGTCTCTTCACAGACAGTCACCCAAGGATGGAATCAAGCCCAGGTTCCTGGTGCTACGAGGTAGCAGTGCTAACTGCTGAGCCACTGTGCCTCCAACCCTACAGGAATCCAAAAAAATCCCTTGATGTTGAATATGTTAAAACTGCTGTTATATAAACATGTATACATGTATGGGATTACACTCAGCTAAAATTTATTAATTAACATGAGTTAAGATTTTCCCCTTCTATCTGATATTAAATAACAAATTTTAAAATAGCTTGCAAGAATGGTTTCTATCAACACAGCCTCAGTGTAAGCAAAGGTTTCATTTTGCTTCTTCTTAATAAAACCCTAGTGTGTGATTTCTATGAGACACTTTATTTGCTTATGTGGATGCTATGAGAATGAAGGTCAAAATTAGGTCTGTGCAAATTACAACTTTGGCTAACAATTTTCTTTGGCCTGTGTCAACTAAAAGCCATAGGCAGACATTTTATGTCAACAAAAATCGTTTTATGTTAACTAAGAACAATGGGTAGCCCTAACACTAATAAAGGGGAAGGATGATTAAGAGTGTCAAAAATGAGGGAAATATTTGTGTCTGGAAAGGATTATAAAGTGGCTGTAATGAACTTTCTGAAAGATAGTAGCCTCCTTATTTAAATTTATTCCTCAGTTTTTTTTTTGCCCTAACAGAAACCTAATGAGTTCTGCCACTGTATCTTACCAAACTCACCTCGCTGATTACGTGCCTCAATGCCATCACTCAAATTCAATTTCTATCCCATTTGACCATGCACTAAATGCAGAACAAATTGCCACTCAGTGGATTTTGCTGAACTCACTGCATCCCTTGTACCTGCACCATCTTTAAAGGACTGTTAGATACCAAGACAGGCATTATCACCCTCGAGCAGCCCTTCACAGTTGTTGACATTTGCTTTGGATGTGGCAGACGTGTGAAAAACCCACCCCCTGTTTTGTCGGCACAGTCCTGGGGCTTCTGCTGAATGGAGGTAGTGGTGCAAATGTGGGACCTCCTCCTCCCCCTCGACCATGGCTAGAGGCCACAACACCAGACCGTGCCAGGATGGTCCAAGCTTGGCACCTGAGTTAGTACATTCTCAACCATCTGAAGGATTACCCAGCGCTGTAAGAAGAAAGGGAATAATCTTTTCCACTCCACCAAGTGCCAGCAATACCCCACACTCAATCTGCTCCTGGATAGACCGCCCTCCGAGTATCATGCCCAAATACTCATTACTGCCTGCAATACCTTCCCCACTTGCTGTCACCCAACCCAGCTGCCGACATCACTGACCCTGCATGCTCATTACACTGCCCACCGATTTGTCTGGGGCACATCCCCACAGAGGCAGCTCTTGACGTATTATGTCAGCACCCAACTTGACTAGACCAAAGCCTGCTGATAACTATCACAAGCATCTCCTGCATTTGTGCCAGCACAAAATGGCATAGCAAGACAACTGTAATATCAGCCTGGTACCTCTGGCTGAGGGAGCAAAGTTAACAAAGAAAATGTAAGGCAGGGATGTAGTGAGCATCCAAGTAGGCACAGAATGAAGGCAAGAGAAGAACCCGGAGATGTTGCTGCATTCAGTCCATGAGCTGCGTATGTGGCCCTTGACAAAGTGTCCTTGGTGTCGTAATACAATGATAGTTGTCAGTAGAACCCAAGGTGCAGCATTGAAGTGTAGAGGCATCCTGTAAGTGATTTGTAGACGGACCATGAGGGTTCACAAAGCCTGCCAACATCCATTGGACATGGGATGCATGTAGCTGCTGTCCATGAAGCTTGCACTGAAAGTTTGGCACGCAGTTTCTGACATAGTAGTCAGTCAGAGCAAGCAGTTATTTGAATCTGCCAGATGCTTGCTCTGGCTTCTTTGTCAAATTTCTGCAATACGTGGCTTGATGGGTGAGTTTGAGAGACTGAATATTAATTTTGGCATCGACAAGGTGTTTAATGTGTATTAATCCCTGTCAACTAGCATTTCGTCAGAGCCTAGTGAGAATCTCACCACCCTACTTGTAATGTGTTTAATGGTGGAGTAAGGTGACCTTGATGTTGAGGTGAGCCTTGCCACATCTGTCACTCAATTCCACTACAAACCTTGCTGTAGCCCACGTTGCTCAGACTCCTAGAAAATTCCGTCCGTTGTTTTTAATCAGTTAAAGATTACATTTTCCTGAAAAGCATACAGTCAGTTGGTGTTTTTTTAAAATTGAAAATATTCAATTGTGATACCTGCAGACGTGGGAGAGGAGCTTAATGTTAAATTTGGCTTCATAGATCACAGACATTGATTCAAGTCTCTACAGAAGTTTGCTCTAAGGAGTTATGGAAATTTGAAGACATTGTTGTTTTGATGAAACAGATAAACATTGAAAACAAACGGCATTTTGGGACCCCTGAGAGATTTTCTCATTGGTAACAGACAAGAGGCTGAATTAAAAATGTCACCAAAGGCTCACATCCCTAAATGCACCATTCTGTGTTAACTGTTTGTAGTTATTTGGGTTCATTTTTCCTTTTATTTGCTTCAATTGTCAAAATGGTTTTGAACTCAAAATAACTCATCTAAATCACTCAAAAGCTCAGAATCGAAGCACTGCCTCGTCAGATTCTCTCACTTAAAAGCTTACTCAATGCCCCATCAGGGAGAGAGTTTGTGAATTTGACACACTCAAAATAAAGACCTTAACAGCTCTTTTTTTTAACTTCTTGATTCAGCGTCAAATCTTTCGTCATAAACAAAGCTTCTCATTCCTGCAATCACCTTCTTACTCTCTCACAAACTGTCTTTGTGATTTTGTCACCCTTCCTGAAATACATCATTTAAATTCGTCAAACAGATCATTGGTGAGACTGCACAGTACTGTATACAGTACTGGTCAACATATTTACAGATGGAACTTAATGGGTTGGAACCAGTTCAGAAAAGGTTTACTGGAGTAATCCCAGGAATGAGTGAATTGCCTTATGAGAAAAGATTTAACAGCCTGTATCATCTGGATCTTAGAAGTATTGAGGTGACTTGATTAAAACATGAAAGGTCCTGAGGGGACTTGGGCGTTGAAAGAATGTTTTGTCTTGTGGGAGAATCTGGAATTGCGATCATAGTCTAAAGATAAGGGGGCACCCATTTAAAACAGAGATGAAGATGAAGAGGATTGAAAATCGTTGGATTCCTTTTGTCAATAGGCACTGGATGCAGAATCTTGAAATAGTTTTATGCCAGCGGTTGATCACCAGGAGATAAAGGATTATTGGAGATGTGCAGGAATGTGTGTTTGAGAGAAAAATAAGATCAGCCATGTTATGTTTTCATGTGGACACAGTGTGTATTTACAACCTTTGCATTGATGTGTATGTGTTTGGTATTACCACTGTCTTTCTCATTAAAATTTTCAGGGCCAGCTCAGTTGAGGGATCCATGCTTTTACCCAGTGAACCGTCATGGCTACAGATATTGGTATTTTATTACCCAGTGTAACCATGAGGTTTTACACTGTTTCTGTGGCATTTGTGAACTTTCTGGATGCTCCAGTGTTTGGTGAGATTATTTATTCGTTGGCATTTTGAGTGAGTGTTATTGAGAGTTACTTAATGAGATATTGTAACATAATGTTGTAACTTCTGAGATACTATGCGTGCTGAATGTCACAATTTGAGGACCATCCGTATAAGACCAGGATAGCTTGGGATTTTCTCTTCTGTTGCTGCCTGTTCCTATGGCCCAGTCCTGGCACTTTCAACCTCCTTCTATTTTTCAAATTTGCACCCTAAAATCATGCCCGTACACTGGAACCTCCATATCCCAATTCACCATCACTCTTCTACATTCATATTTCCTCGTCAATATTCCAGGCTAATCCCACAGACAAAAGCTATTCCCTGTGTCTTTCTTTTAGCATTCTTCAAAGGGATCATTGATAATTTTTTGCTGTTGCTTTAGAATCAGTAAACTCAGCTGGCTTATTCTCCTTATTTACACATCTTTCCAAACGCAAAGTGCAAAACTTCCTAGCCACTTTCCATTCTACTTATTTCACTCCTCAGTATTCACTATCCCTCACACTGGTCCTTGGAATTTGTCATTGGATCAAAGAAGCCCTGCTGATTGCATTAACAACATAGCTTTGATTGCAAGTTCTTTTATAATATTGTGTCTGACAGGTTAACTTTAAGTGACTTGGTCGTGATGTCATCACCACATCATGACGTGTGACCGAATGATATAAAAGACTTAGTCCCCATCTTACTTTGTTTCATTGCTCAGAGGCAGCAAGACCTGCAGATGCTGGAGTCAGAATCAATGAATCATAGAGCTGGAGGAACACAGCAGGTCAGGCAGCATCAGAGGAGCAGGAAAGTCAACATTTTGGGTTGAGACCCTTCTTCAGGACCCTTTGTCAGGAATCAGGACCCTCCTGAAGACGGGCCCAAACCCGAAATGTCGACTTTGCTCCTCCTCTGATGCTGACCTGCTGTGTTCCTCCAGCTCCACACTCAATTGACTGTGTCTTATTGCTGATTGACACAGTGAGGGAAGCTACAATTTATATCCAAAATGCTTTGCTTGAGCTCAGAAATGCAAGTGCCTGTGATTGTGATATAAGTCGATACCAGGAACCGTCATAAAAGTCGATTGGATTCTTCTGAACTACGTTACTTATTGGAACAAAAATGAATAACACTTCATCAAGCCTGAATGGTCTGTTGAAGGTAAAAAGCCCATCATTGCATCTACTGGAGACTATAAGAGCAGAACAGATCTGGACAATCAGCAATAATTTTTTTCTTTGAAAAATGACTCCCAGATGGCACATCCTATTCCTTCATATAAAGACAACATCTTGCTCCTTACCAAAGCCAACTCGCCTGCCCATTTTGAATCCATAGTCAGACAAAACATACAGCTGTACCAGTTCTGGACTTGACTATTCCAATGCTCTCCTGTTGACCATTCCAACCTCACCTCCACAAACATCGGCTCACTTGGTCATCTGGTGTTTATGTTCATTCATGTGCAAATTTCCTCTCATTTATTCATCCCACCCTGACCCAGTTGCATTGCTGTTGATTCCCCACAGGCCCAACATCAAAATTTCCTTTTCTGCTGTTGCAGTCCCCTCAGCCCTATTTATCTCTGTAGGCATCGGCACCCCATCAGTGCTGTAACAATCCCACACCCTCAACATGGTGCCTCAATAGTTAGCACTGCCACCTCACAGCTCCAGGGACCCAGGTTCAAGTCTGGCCTCGGGCGACTGTCTGTCTGGAGTTTGCACATTCTCCCTGTGTCTACGGGTTTCCT
Source organism: Stegostoma tigrinum (assembly GCF_030684315.1). NCBI lineage: Eukaryota > Metazoa > Chordata > Chondrichthyes > Orectolobiformes > Stegostomatidae > Stegostoma > Stegostoma tigrinum. The sequence goes on along the minus strand of NC_081368.1, from coordinate 55,669,067 downwards.
CCAAGCATTCTGGTTTCCTCCCACAGTCCAAAGATGTACAGGTTAGTTGGATTGTCCATGCTAAGTTGCTCATAATGTGCCAGGGACATGCAGGCTGTGTGGATGAGCCATGGGAAATGGGGATTTAAAGGGATAGGGTAGGGAGCGGGTCTGGGTGGGATGCTGTTCAGAGGGTCAGTGTTGATCCAAAGGCCTGAATGGCCTGTTTCCACAATGTAGGGATTCTATCTACAGTACTTCTATAAAACTGCACACTTATTTGACTCTGCACGGTGTTCCAAATTCTTTCATTCTCTCCACTGTTGGTGAACCTTAGGGTTTTGTCTGCTTTGATACCACAATCTGGAAACCCAAACAAACCTCATCTCCGTGCCTTCTCCTCAAATCTCATCTCTTCAGCAGTGGGTCATCCCTCTGCACATTTTTCTGTCTTGATTTTAATTTGCCTTTAGTCCTTGAATAAAGTGGCTTTGGGGAATGAATGGCTGTGTCAAAGGTATTACAGAAATATAATTTCACATTGTAGTGTTTCTTTTTCCCTCCTGATTGAAAGAAAAAGCACAAAGACCTCATAAAATATATGTTATAAGCAAAAACTGGCAACATAATTGTGTGTTACTTGGTTCATGATGGACACAAGCTTCAAATGATTGTGCTGTTTTAATGTAGTCAGACATTTTAACAGTTTTACAATATTGAGGTGAACATTTAAATTTGAATCTCTATATTTCCATAGCTCCTTCAAAACACAATAAAGCTATTTTAATTATCAACTGATGCTAACTACAAGAATGTAAATGTTTGCTCCAGGTTTAGATAATAGTCATCAATACTCGATGCCACCTTTCTTAATTCATTCTCAGGATATGTAAAATCACTGATAAAATTTTACAATATTACCCAGAACCTGAGAATGTGTTGCTGGGCCTCCCGAAAACATTTTTCTAATGGTTTCATACAACTGATTGCCTTAGGAGGAGAGAAAAAAGAAAGCAACCACACTGTTTTTTCACCTCCAGTGGCTTGTAGACTAGATGGCACTGTTGGTTTCATTCCCTGCTTAATCTATATTATCTTGTTACTCGCTTTTTACTGAAACAGGGTAACACAGTTTTCTGTAGAATAAATTCTTTCTTCTAGCACTTAAACTTCATGGCCTGAGCTCTGGCATTCCGAGGGAGTTTGTACAACAGCTGCCATTACAGAAGCCGGAAATGCACATTGTGCTACCAGCACAAAACATGCCATAAATGCATCTTTGGTGGCCTCTGCAACTCTAAAACTAGAAGTAAAATGCAGGAGTGTAGTTGCATGTCTCTCACGCCTATCCTGGCTGCACATGACTTTTACTTTGGGATATAGTGGACACGATTTCATCGGCCACCCGAGTGAGTGTACAGGTGGGAAAGCTTTTTTCTAGCAATTATTTTATGAGATTTGGTATCACTGGCAAAGCTACCATTTTTAATTGTACTTAAACTTAGAGGCTAGCAAGATGATTTTAGAAAATAACTAAAAGTCACCCACATTGCTGAGAGTCTGAAGTCGCATTTAGTTTGGACCAGGTAGGGATGGCAGATTTATTTTCTAAAATGATGTTAGTGAACCTGACCGTGTTTTATTTTATGACACAAAAAAAACAGAAATAACTGGAAATTCTCAGCAGGTTTGACAGAATCTGTGGAGAGAAACCAAAGTTAACAGTTTGAGTTGAGTGACCCCTTGGGTCGAGTCTGACCCATCCCCCACGCTTCATTCCTCACCCCCTCTCTTCCTTCCTGCAACAGCAATGAGTCCCCTTTGTCCACATCTACAATCCCACCAGCATCCACGTCCAGAGGATCATTAACTGCTAGTTCTGCCAGCGAGATGCCACCACCAGTCACATATTCCCCTTGCCCCAACTTGTCAGCCTTCTCCAGGGACCGTTCCCTCTGGGACAGCCGGTCCACTCTTCTGCCGCTCCTGACACCCCTCCACAGTGCTACGGCACCTACCCCTACAAGCAGAAGGAGTAACACTGGTCCATTTATCTTCTCCCTCCTCAGTATCCAAGGACCCAAACATACCTTCCAGTGCATTCACTGCTCACAAGGTGGCCTCCTCTATATTTGCGAAGCAAAGTGTAGACTGGGTGACTGCTTTGTGGAACACCTACAGTCTGTCCACAAAAGAGACCCTGAGCCTCCAATTGTCTGCCACTTCAACATACCTCTGTGTTCCCTGACCAACATCTCTATCTCAGGCTTGCTGCAATGCTCCAGCAAAGCTCAGCGCAAGCTGGAAGAAAACCATTTCATCTTCCTCCAAGGGTCCCTGAAGCCTATCGGACTCAATATCAAGTTAAATAAAATCAGGGCATCAGCTGTCCCATGTGATTACCCCAAATCCACACACCAGGCCTTGTTACTATATAGTCTGCCATTACGCATGACCCATTGTTAACCATTAACAGTCCCCATGAATAGCTATTCACCCTCCTAGCCAGATCATTCTCCATTCATTTGCTGGTCCAACTATTCTTCTCTTTCTTTGGGCTTTGCCTCCACCTATTGTTTGCTCCTTACCCCCTCCACCACCCGATCTTCTGCAAATAATCTGACATTTTCCTGGTTACCATCAGTTCTGAGGAAGGGTCACTTGACCCAAAATATTGAGGGGTGACTCAACCCAAAACATTAGCTCTAGTTTCTCGCCACAAATGCTTCCAGACCTGCTTTGCTTTTCCAGCAATTTCTGTTTTTGTTTCTGGTTTGCAGCATCCACGGTTCTTTTTTTAATTTCGTGTTTTTTATGACAACCAACGATAATTTCATGGTCACTATTTCTGATGATAGCTTTTAATTGCAGATTTATTAAGCCAATTTAAATTCCAGCAGTTGCCATGGTCATGGGTGCAACATTTCATAACATTGTTCTTGAAACATATGTATGGCACTTTGAGTTGTTAAGTATAAGTAAGAGACTATGAATGCTGGAAATCTGAAACAACACAGCCAATGCCAGAGAAAATCAACAGGTCTGGCAGCATCTGTGGACAGGGAAACTGAGTCAACATTTTGAGTTTGGCATGACTCTGCCTCAGAACTCATATATCTGGTTCAAATGATTACACCTCATGAAGGAATATTGAATTGAAAACCAAACTACCCGTATTTTTATACTCTACTTCCCTTATAATAAGCGAGAGCAATTTAATTTTCTAATTGCCTTGTGTACCTACCCACTCACTCAACCTTTTTAAATCCATGTATATTTGCACATAGATATACCTACATGCGTGTATCTATGACACAAATACAGGAACTTCACATTGATGCATTCCAAAAGCGAAGCAGACAATGAGATATAATATTTATGAAACTAATAGTTAAGAAGTTTAACAAAGATAGTAAACTTTAGATATTTAAGCACAACCTGGCATCTGACCCTCGCACAATTTTACACAGTTTGTTCATAATGCATTAGTCCCTCTGTTATATTGACAGGAAATTTGTTATCAACATTATAGCATTTTGAATCTTTGGCAAAATAGTTAATTCCGCAGGAAGTGGTAGACTTGCCTCCACACCTCCTCCCTCGCCCCCATCCCAAGCCCCAAGAAGACTTTCCACATCAAGCTGATGTTCACCTGCACATCTGCCAATGTGGCATACTGCATCCACTGTACCCGGTGTGGCTTCCTCTACATCAGGGAAACCAAGCGGAGGCTTGGGGATGGCTTTGCCGTACATTACGTTTGGTTCACAATAAACAACTGCACCTCCCAATCACGAACCATTTCAACTCCCCCTCCCATTCCTGAGACAACATGTCCATCCTGGGCCTCCTGCAGTGCCACAACGATGCCACCCGAAGGTTGCAGGAACAGCAACTCATATTCCGCTTGGGAAAGCTGCAGCCAAATGGTATCAATATGGATTTCACAAGGTTCAAAATCTCCCCTCCCCCCAATGCATCCCAAAACCAGCCCAGCTCATCTCCGCCTCCCTAACCTGTTCTTCCTCTCACCTATGCCCTCCTTCCACCTCAAACTGCACCTCCATTTCATATCTAATAACCTCATCCCGCCCCCTTGACCTGTCTGTCCACCCTGGACTGACTTATCCCCGCCCTACCTCCCCACCTACACTCACCTTTACTGGCTCCACCCCCACCCCTTTAACTTGTCTGTCTCTTCTCCACCTATCTTCTCCTCTATCCATGTTAAATCCACACCCCCCTCCCTACTTATTTCAGAACAGTCTCCCCTTCCCCCTTTTCTGATGAAGTGTCTAGGCCCAAAACATTGGCTTTTGTGCTCCTAAGATGCTGCTTGGCCTGCTGTGTTCATCCAGCTCCACACTTTGTTATCTCTAGTTTAGTTTAGGTAAATTTCTCCTGTAATTTTCTTTTCCACCCACAGCAGAAGAGAATGTAAGCAAACATCTCAACCTACAGTTTTTGTCAAGGATAGTTCGATGTTCTTTTCCAATTTTGTCATCTGAAATGTATCATCAAGAATTACATCAAATCATGTCGAATTTACATCACCTAGACTGCGAGGTTTTTATTCTCCATGAGGCACTTTTCATTTAATCTATCTCATTACAGTCTTCCAGTTTATCTTTACATTCCCTTTTATCATGTCCCTCCATTTTATTATGAAAATACCTTAGTATTTGCCACAACCATTTTGCTTAATCATGCGCTCAACATTCTAACCAGTCTCTGGATAGAAGAGCTTTGCCTTAGATTCTCATTTGATTTATTAGGAATTATGTTTTATTTATGGACTTGAGTTTAAGATTTTCTCATCAGAGTAAACATTGTGGGTTACTCTGTGGAGGAATGTGCTAATAACAGAGGCCTGTTTGAGAGTCTTTTTTTTTGCTCCAGTTTTGGAGTTAATTGATGATTACTGCGATTTAAAATGACATTGGCAGAGTCAGCAATCAAATATGGTCTAAAAGCATAAAGTTGTCTCAAGCTGGTGAGGAAAATGGATATTCCATACCCAAGGGGGTGGAGAGAGGAAAGAACAGTCTATCTCTCTATCACCCACAACAACTGGTGCTGCTCTGTTCGGCCTTATCTCATAGGGATTTTGAGACCAAAGAGAACCATGATAAAGCACTCCCTTTCTGTTGATTAACTCCAAGAAGGTATAGAATACACACTCTTTAAGCAAAGTCCTCAAAATTTTGAGGAGAAATGCTGATAAAACGTTGAATTTCTGAGGAGGTTTTCAAACAGTCTATTTGTAGCAGGTAGTGAAAAGAGAAAACTACACATTAGTGGCATGAGAAACCTGTAGCCACTACACAGCTGATTCCTATTAGATGTTATAAATTGAAGTGCCAAGGACCAAAATAGTGTGCAAACCTTTTAATAAACACTAGCAGGCAATTTAATCGTCAATCAGAGACTTAATGATCCTTGGTGAGTCTTTAGCAATTTCTTCATAGATAGGACTTTAGGGCAGGCAGGTAGCAATAGTTTAAGACCACACTTCAACATCTTCTATCCCGGTAAATATTTTTTGCTCTTGTTATCATGTTTCAATGTCCTTATTATGTTGTGGAATGCAGATTCTGCTAAAGCATAAATGCTACTATGGGCCAGTTGAACCAAATATTTCTGTGTTACTCATTCTACGTGATTCCATGAAAAACTGGTCAAAATAATTTGAAAACAGACTGATTTAGCTCCCCCTCCCATTCTTTAGATGACATGTCCATCATGGGCCTCCTGCAGTGCCACAATGATGCCACCTGAAGGTTGCAGGAATAGCAACTCATATTCTGCTTGGGAACCCTGCAGCCCAATGGTATCAATGTGGATTTCACCAGCTTCAAAATCTCCCCTTCCCCCCCCGCATCCCAAAACCAGCCCAGTTCGTCCCCTACCCCCACTGCACCACACAACCAGCCCAGCTCTTCCCCTCCACCCACTGCATCCCAAAACCAGTCCAACCTGTCTCTGCCTCCCTAGCCTGTTCTTCCTCTCACCCATCCCTTCCTCCCACCCCAAGCCGCACCTCCATCTCCTACCTACTAACCTCATCCCAGCTCCTTGACCTGTCCGTCTTTCCTGGACTGATCTATCCCCTCCCTACCTCCCCACCTATACTCTCCTCTCCACCTATCTTCTTTTCTCTCCATCTTCAGTCTACCTCCCCCTCTCTCCCTATTTATTCCAGAACCCTCACCCCATCCCCCTCTCTGATGAAGAGTCTAGGCCCGAAACGTCAGCTTTTGTGCTCCTGAGATGCTGCTTGGCCTGCTGTGTTCACCCAGCCTCACATTTTATTATCTTGGATTCTCCAGCATCTACAGTTCCCATTATCACTGATTTAGCTGCTTGACATGTTTAACATATTAACATCTTAAAACAGTACAATAGAAAAGGAATTATAAATTATAAAGTCTGTGATGGTTCTTTGGAAGTGTAATCCAGTTATTTTGCTACTTTTGTGTCCTTTGCCTTGAGTAATAATGTGGTTTGTTTGCATTTTTTATTGTTTTGTTGACTTGTGATGTTGATTTATTTTAATGATGTGTTTGCTCGGTAGGTGTCTTTGCTTTTCTATCTAATTCAGTTTCTTAGTTTCTAAGTTGGAATTGATGGTTCTGTTTTTCTTTCATCTGATAAAGTACATCACCTTCCATTTATCTATGTTAAAGTTAATTTTCCATCTCAGTCATTGAAGATTCTACAGCTTTCTAATGTTGCATTCTGCCTCCAGGAATGCTTACCGCAATCTGCTATCATTTGCAAATTTTTATTGATGGATAATAATGATATTAAGTAACATGTTTCAAAATCCAAATCATTGAGATTTATGAATAACAGCTCTTCTGACACTAATTCTTACCATTTTTCATCATCCTTCGATCTTAATTTAGTTGTTGATTCTGACCTTTAAACCTATGAATTGTGTGATTCATACAGTGCAGAAGAGGCCCTTCAGCTCAATGAGCTTGCACTGAAATACCTACCACTAGAAGCATGTTAATCCCAATTTCCTGTATTTGCCCTAAATCCTTGAACATTATGATATCTTAAGTACTTATCCACTTTTTTAAACGCTGTAAATTTTCCTGCTTCTGCTAACATCCCAGGCAGTGTATTCCAGATTCCTTCCACACACCCAGTGAACATGTTATTTTTTATAAATCCCTTCTGAGCTTCTTGGCCCTTACCCTAAAGCTATGCCCTCTCATGATTGACCCCTACCAAGGGGAACAGCTGCTCTTTCTACACCCTTTCCATACCCCTCATAATCTGATACTCCACAATCATGCCCTTTTCCCCCCATCTTGTCTGCTCTAACGAGAACAATCAAAGCTTATATCTCAAATCTAGCCTCTCCTTATAGGTGTCTTTATTCCCCCCTCAGATAGCCTTTTCAAGACTAAAAGGCATATTTTTAAGGTGAGAGGAGAAAGGTTTAAAAGTGACAAGGAGTGTAAATTGTTTAAAACAGAGGTTGGTTTGCTTGCGGAATGAATTTCCTGACGAAGTGGTGGATGCGGGCACAGTTACAACATTTAAGAAGCTTAGATAAGCACATGAACAGGAAAGGTACAGAGGGATTTGGCCAGGAGCAGGCAGGTGGGACTAGTTTAGTTTTGGATTATATTCGGCATGGGTTGGTTCAACCAAAGGATCTGTTTCCATGCTGTATGACTCTGTGAAACAATTTCTCCATCCCAGATAACATTCTGGTGAACTTCCTCTCTACCCTCTTCAGTGCTATCACATCCTTCCAATAGTGAGGTGACCAGATCTGCACACAACATTCCAGCTGTGGCCTGGCCAATGCTCAATACAACTCCAATATAATGTAGAGGGGAGAGATAATGGGAACTGCAGATGCTGGAGAATTCCAAGATAATAAAATGTGAGGCTGGATGAACACAGCAGGCCAAGCAGCATCTCAGGAGCACAAAAGCTATCCAATATTATGTATTTGCTCATATACTCTACTGTACAACAGATGAAAACAAGTGGCCCATACACCACCTTAACTATCCTATTCACTTACTCTGCCAACTTCAGGAATCTGTGAATAAATACCCCAAGATCCCGTTGTTCCCTTAATCTACCCAGTATCCTGCCAGTCATTAATTACTCACTCATCCTGTTTCTTCTTCCAAAGTGCATCACCTCATTCTTATTGAGTTTAAATGCCATTTGCCACTGGTCTGCCCATCTGACCAACTCGTCCATATCTTTTTGTATCCTACAGCCATCTTCTTCATTATTAACCACTCTACCAATCTTGGTGTTAGCTGCAAAATTACTTTAACTTTGCCCCAACATTTTCATCTACAACAAACAGTCAGGGACCCAGTACCAATCTTTGTGGTACACTGCTGGACTCCTGCTTCCAGACATTCAAACAACTTTCTTCCACTACACATTGTGACCTATTACTAAGCCAGCCTCTGATTGATCTTGCCAAGACTCCCTCAATTCCATGTGCTTTAACCTTCTCAATCAATATGCTTTGCCAAAATCCATATAAACTATATCACCTGGACTTCCTACATCCACACACTTCACCACATTTTCAAAACTTTCCCACAAATTTGTTAGGCATGTCCTCCTCTGACAAAGCCATGGTGGCTACCCCTAAGTAATCAATGCCTTTCCAAGTGGGTATTAATTCACTTGTTTAGAATTTTCTCCAATAGTTTCTGTACTACTGACATGAGACTAACTGCTCTGTAATTTCCTGGTTCATCCCTACTGCCCCTCTTAAAAAGTAGGATCATATTAGCCATCCTCCAGTCCTCTGGCACTTTCCCTGTGGTCAGGGATTGAACAAGGTTCTAGCTTCAAGTACTAGTAGGACCTGAACATAAAAGTTTAAACTAACTCTCCATCCAGGACTGGGGAATGCTGCTCCATCAAAGGTACAGTCCTTCAGGTGGTATTTTAACTAAAGCACCACCTGCCAACTCAGATAAACGTAAATGATCCAATATGGCATTATTTTTGAAGAGAGGCAGTGTACATAATGTTAGAAACTCTTCCTTGAATATCAATATCCAAAAACAATTTCCCAAATTAATTACAGTTTATTATTTGATTTCAGTTAATGCAGTCATCAAACAATTCAATAATGCTCTCACTCATGAAACCCTACAGCGTACTTTAGTTGCTTAGCATCCCTGAGAAACAGACAAGATCAGCTGGCTGACTTATCCTTGTCTATTCCCCTTTCAAATTGCTGTTCCTTCTTAGTTTGGTTATGGAAATAGCCCTGAGTTCAACGAGCACCATGCTGCAGTAGATCACTACTTCTTGCCCTACCTCATACATACTTTCCGATTATTTCTGCGATGGTGACAATCTGGGATTGGAGAGTTCATTTCCATCCCCTGCAATACTCCCTAGAGCCAAAATGTCCCAGCAACAACAGACCAAATTCCTTCTTGATCTGTTTTTTTTAATGGGAACTGGATTCCATCTGGTGAATATGCTGGATGATATCCTGTTTGCTCTGCTGGTTTGGTTTGGGAGGAGGCAGGAGCCACTTTCCCCATTCGACTCTGCTTTCAACAAGCAATCATTACACAAGATTAACTGCAAGCTGCAAAATCCGTTTTACTCAATGAGGATCTGCAGTCTTACCTTACATTTTTAAGCAAAATAATACCAAGCTGGAGGAAGGCTACACACATGCATTTATGTTAGAGAAAAAGAGCACTTTCCAGGAGAAAGGAACTAGTGTTAAAAAAGAAGTGATGTTTGGAAACATTTGTGGGAATTGCTTTTGTATGATTTTGGTTGTTGGCACTCCTACCCTAAAACAGTGAATACACTTGAAAATTAGTTCCTTGGTTGTAAAATACTTTGTCAGTGGTCATGAAAAATACCATTTAAATACAAATTTGTCATTTTTTTCTGAACAGGTAATCTCTTCACTTTAATTATTGCTTTCTATTTTTAAGCCTTTTTAAAAATCCATTCAGCTAGCCTTCTATGTAATATTTTCTTTGTGTCTTATGTGCCTTGTGGAATGATTCTGGTGATTTTTGTAGCCTTTGTCTCCCTAACAAATACAAGTATTCACACCTTCTCATTTTTCATTTTCCCATCATGTGTTATATACATCTGAATTGAAATATGTACTTTATTCTTACTTGTTCATTTAGATACTTGCATTTTTAAAATTAGTTAGCTTTAAATAACAGTGAATGAGTGACACACTTCGGTCAACCTTATGAATGTGGTCCCATTACATCTGTGAATAATCACCAATACAGAAATCTTAAAAGGAAAGATAATGCAAAGCTTCCATTGGCAACATTAAAACCATTGAAGTCTGACCAAAAGTGCTCGTTGCAACTCTGATGGCCTTGTGGGTTAAGTACCAAAGCCTTTGAATTGTTCTGCATGCTTCAAATGATTCATTAATGCCCCTTTCCAGGCAGGATGTCATTGTGAACATTAAGTATGCTTATGTAGAATATTATTAAAGCTGTAATGGCTTTTGAATAACTTGATGGATTTCTTTACCACAGCCGAGAGTGAATGAGTTTTGATTCTCTTTGCAGGGATGACTCCAAAACTGTATTAATTTGCATGCTATTAATTTTACAGTTCTTTCAGTTAGCCTTGTTTACTTATAATTTTACTGTGTATATAAAATTCTTGGTGAACTGTTTATACATTTCCTTAATGACTTTACAACCAGGCAAATAGCTTGATAGAATACATTTTAACAATGCCCTGCTTTTCTTGCCTGACATGACCCATTGAATTTAGAGGCAATTCATATGATAGCTTTCAAAGTGCATTAGAGCAGTGAGATGCCGTGTAAGTACAATAAAAATGAAATGAGATAATTTTGGACAGTCAATGATGCATTTCAGAGTTATCTCAAAAAAAATCAAGAATCAAGAAAACTCAGATCATTTTTAAATAAAAACTGGTTTAATAATACTCATTTAAACTTCCGCAGCATGCCTTCTCTGTCCTATTTGTGTTAAACCTTGATTATTACATTGCGTGTAACTGCAAAGTAACATTCAATTGTGGCTATGAACTAACAGTTTAGGAATAATGACCAAAGATGGATGAATTTAAAACAGCAGTGAAGGGCGGGCGGGCAGGCAGGCTGCATTTGCCAGGTATGTACAGCTCAACCATTTTCACCAGCACAACTGGAGCCCATTTAGATCACCAGCAGTATGATGTGAGAACCAGGAAGGCTCCTCTTTGCACTTACCAGTCTTGGGAGAAGGGAGGAAGTCTGCTGGGTCAGCCAATTCTTGGGGAACAGGTTGGATCCAATGCAATTACTTTGTTCCTCAAAAGATCCCGTTCATAATGGATGGAGTTTTTAAAAAATCCTGCCCTTTAGCAAGCTGTGTTTTAGCTCCTGTATTATCAGATTATTTATCACCTCCTATGTTCATATGTTTTGTGTATTATAAAAGAAAGAAATATAAATATTAAGAATGATTATATTCTTTTGTTTGTATACCCATATTTTCACTTAAGTGGAACGTTCCATGATGTTGATATTAGTGTTGATGTGGAAAATCTAATCAATCGCCATTCACTTCTGATGAAGCATATTTTAGGATAGCTGGTCTTTCAGCTGTAATTTTTGGAAAAATTTTGGATTTTTTTTCACTAGAAAATTTCTAGGTCTGTTTCTTGATCTCCACATAGTGTTACATTTTTAATAAATATACATTATAGTTGGGGACAGTAACTGTTTGCAAAATTCAATTCTTGAAATGTATCTCAGCAATTCATAAGGAAAACTGCTTTACTAAAAAGTTTCTGCACAAAAATGATGTTGTAAAAGGAAAACTTACGTCTTTGGTTTAATTGAAGTTAACATCTCTAAGTTGGCTTACAGTATTGGAACAAATTGAAGCAATGGAAGGTGACAATTTGGTAAGAATATACTGTTTATTTGATTTTTGTCAATGATGGAAACCTTTTTAAATGTTCTGTTCCATGAAGCTCAACGTAGTCATGTAAATATCAGCATGCACACGCATGTATTTCAGCAGTGTATACTTCTGATTATTGGCAAAATATTCAGATAACAGGGAAAGATATTTCTGTGTAAGGGTTTTGGGATCTGGGAGAAATCTTGTAATAATGTTACAGAGCTGTTGTCCAAATGTGGGAGCGGTCAACTTGGCCCGAAATGGGGAAAAAAAGCACATGTATTCTACAGAATTGAAAATTATTTCATAATGAGATCAGAACTAGGTAGATTTAAGTTAATGACGAGTATTCAGATTGAGCATTAACTGCAATAAATGTATTCAAAAGCTTGGAAACAAGTTTTTGATTTTGTTTTCTCCGTGATGAGTTGCTTTGAATTCAGACTCTCAATTCTGAACTAAGAAAACGCTTGAACGAGATGTTGGCAGCAACTGGATCCACTATTTAAATAATTTTGGCACTTGGAACAAGGAGCGCAACGCCGGAGGAGTTAACTCGATGTGAAGTGGATTCAATGAAAAAAGCACATGTAGGTAACAGTTTTAACAATGTGAACAACAAGATCTGCTTGATCTCAGATTATCATGTCTAGCAATATATAGTGTTTACTGCAATAAATAGAGTTCCACAGAAACATAAGCGTCAAGGTTATTCTTCACTAACTTTCCTTTCTCCTTTGACCAGTCTATTTCTGACCCAAACTAAGTTTTGGCTCAAATAAACACAAGTTTAACATGCCCCACCCTTAAATTTGCAGATGAAAGGCCCAGGTCAGGCTCTGGCTTAGGCAATTTCCATATCAACAAAGAGCAAAATACTGTACCTGTGCATTGTAAAGTTGAATCATCATATTCTTATATTTTAATACTATTCACTCTTTGACAAAACCTTAAGATGAAAGCTTGGCCATTTAAAAATCAAATCAAAGAGCATCTTGTGATGCAAAGAAAAATGGAAATCGAGATCTCACATTCAAAAAGCTGAGTGTGTTTGGAAAATTTAAACTTAAAAGGCTGATTATTTTTTGCACAGTAAGGATATTAATGGATATAGAATAAATGTGTAAAATTAGTACTGAAATACAGGTTAGTTTTCAGACGTTTCGTCACCATTCTAGGTAAAATTATCAGTGAGCCTCTTCGTCGGAGGCTCACTGATGATGTTACCTAGAATGGTGACGAAACGTCGGAAAACTAACCTTCCAGCTCAGTGAGCAAACTCACATCCAGAACCTCAACCTGAGCTACAAATCTTCTCAAAACTCGCTAACTGAAATACAGATTAACACCCAGCCACATAACCTGCCCTATGTAATGCATCTCTTACTTGGTAACCCATCTGGCAGTCTGGTACATTACTTATCTGTCACCCTATAAACCTACCACCCTAAACACCAAGAGCTCTAATTGCTTAGCCAATTGCCACCTTACCTGTACACTTAAGTTACCACCTTTGTTTTTGAGCAGCTAGTCTTCAGCAGGAAATTGTAAGTCTGTTTCTTGGTCTTCCCAAGTGCCAAGATTACTTAGTGTATTCCAGTGCTGTCACCATCACGTTTTGTGTGTTTTTTAAGCTCAGAATTGCGAGTTTAGGTTCAAAACAACTGATCAAGGAGAAGACAAAGTCAAAAACTATCTCCAAGCTTTGGAATATACTTTTTGCCATTAACTCGACGTATAAATGTACATAGTAATGAGATTTGTTTTAAAAATTGAAAAGCAGAGTAGATTCGGGAATATAAATGTCCTCCTATTTCTAATTCAAATCAGCTAAAGTCATAATAATAGTAGTAATAAATGAGTTATTATTTGAAGGGATCGTCAGAGTGTCCGAGATACTGTACAAAGTTTCAACCACTCTCAATCTTCTCAAAATAGTACCAAAAAGTAAGCCTTTCAACAAATTTTTTTTTGAATAGACAATGTTGGACCTTATGTAGATATACTCACTTTTCTGATTATGCTCCATGATTTTGACGCTCTCTGAAGATATGCGTTCAAAATTTCTAGAAACCTGAATGAGGTAGACAAAACAATTGCATGAGCTTTCATTCATCAGGCATCTGAGGTTTTTCACTTCCTGGTTCTCCTCATGCACTGTGGACTGCCATGTTATATAAACTGCTGATTCTTGGATTTGTTTTTCTATAGAAATATTGTACAGTGGGCATCTTCACCATTTTGGGTAGAGATTTTACATCACAGAGAAAAAAAGGACCATCCCCCAACAGCTCTTTACTTGATAACACTATTAATGTTCCAGATTAACTTCCTTTCACCATATATCCATTTTGGAAGGACCAACTTGAATGCAGAGTTAATAGAAAGATTCCTGGCAGCGTGGAGGAGCAGAGGGATCTTGAGATTCGGGTCCACAGTTCCCTGAAAGCTGCCATCCAGGTGGATAGAGTTGTTAAGGTGAATGGTGTGTTAGCTTTCATTAATAGAGGGTTTGAGTTCAAGAGCCATGACGTTATGCTCCAGCTATACAAAATCCTGGTTCGGCCACATCTGGGGTATTGTGTCCGGTTCTGGTTGCCTCATTACAGGAAAGATGTGGAAACATTGGAAAAATTGCAGAGAAGATTTACCAGGATGTTTCCTGGAAGGGACAGAAGGTCGTATGAGAAAAGGCTGAGAGAGCCAGGGCTTTTCTCTTTAGAGCAACAAAGGATGAGAGGTGACTTGATAGAGGAGTACAAAAGATCAGAGGCACAGATAGAGTGGATAGCCAGAGATTTTTTTCCAAGGGTGGAGGTAGCTATTATGAGGGGGCATAGCTCTAAAGTGAGTGGAAGTAGATTTTGGGGAGATGTCAGAGGTAGATTCTTTACTCAGAGTGGTAGGGGCATGGAATGCACTGCCGGAGAGGGTAGTGGAGTCAATCTCATTAGGGGCTTTTAAGTGGCTATTAGATAGGCACATGGATGGTAGTATGAGGTAGGGGTGGAGGTTAGATAAATCTTAGGTTTAGGGTAAAAGTTCGGCACAACATCATGGGCCAAAGGGCTTGCGCTGTGCTGTACTGTTCTGTGTTCTACATTATCCAAATTCTTCATCATTCCTCATCCGTGCGTACTTATCCGGATTTTTGTAAAAGCTCATTCAATCTATGTTCTATTTTTGCAGTCTTGGTGTGCAGGTTTTGAAGATGCATTATGAGCTATATTTGGAGTTTGCAGTTGATACCTAAGTAGGAAACGTAAGGGCAATCCCTTTGTGTAATTGATTTATTATATGAATCCAGGGAACCTGTGCAGATTGGTAAAATGCTGCTGTCTTTGGAATTACAGCCATTACTCCTCATCCAACTTAATGAACTAGACATATCTAGTCAAGCAGGCCTCATGAATCTGGCTTATGATTGTGCATTGAAAACCTTTACATTCCTGTGGGAAACACTTGTGGGGAAAAGAAAGAATGAAGTCAATGTTATGAAAATAGAGCTATTATTACCTTAAGCAAGATTAACTCACCATTCAGTATGTGTTGCAAATCAAGGACCATTGTGTTATACAGTCTTTAATATTTTGATGAATATTCTCTTTATCTGTGAGAGTAATTGGTGCTGACCTACTGCATAAAGGAGCACGGATAGATGGAATAGGTGATTATGAGTATCCTCTGCAGAATATTTTTTTGCACTCTTTACTCTATCTTCTACCACAAAGTAGCACAGCACATATCAAAACTAAAATACCTTCTCCATGGAAGGAAATGAAACTCAAATGGTTTCTATGACAGGCAAAACTTACTGATCCATCTTTATGCTTGGAGTATAACCTGACAACCTATTCCATGAAGTGCAGATCATTACTAAAGTCAAAAGATGGCAGTAGAGGCGTGATTGCCCCAAATGGAAAGCGGCATCAGTCGCATTCCGAGCCACCAGGCAGGCCCTTAATTGCAGAGATAGTGGGAACTGCAGATGCTGGAGAATCCAAGATAATAAAATGTGAGGCTGGATGAACACAGCAGGCCCAGCAGCATCTCAGGAGCACAAAAGCTGACGTTTCGGGCCTAGACCCTTCATGAGAGAGGGGGATGGGGTGAGGGTTCTGGAATAAATAGGGAGAGAGGGAAAGGCGGACCGAAGATGGAGAGAAAAGAAGATAGGTGGAGAGGAGAGTATAGGTGGGGAGGTAGGGAGGGGATAGGTCAGTCCAGGGAAGACGGACAGGTCAAGGAGGTGGGATGAGGTTAGTAGGTAGATGGGGGTGCGGCTTGGGGTGGGAGGAAGGGATGGGTGAGAGGAAGAACAGGTTAGGGAGGCAGAGACAGGTTGGACTGGTTTTGGGATGCAGTGGGTGGAGGGGAAGAGCTGGGCTGGTTGTGTGGTGCCGTGGGGGGAGGGGACGAACTGGGCTGGTTTGGGGATGTGGTGGGGGAAGGGGAGATTTTGAAACTGGTGAAGTCCACATTGATACCATTAGGCTGCAGGGTTCCCAGGCGGAATATGAGTTGCTGTTCCTGCAACCTTCGGGTGGCATCATTGTGGCACTGCAGGAGGCCCATGATGGACATGTCATCTAAAGAATGGGAGGGGGAGTGGAAATGGTTTGCGACTGGGAGGTGCAGTTGTTTGTTGCGAACTGAGCGGAGGTGTTCTGCAAAGCGGTCCCCAAGCCTCCGCTTGGTTTCCCCAATGTAGAGGGAACCACACCGGGTACAGTGGATGCAGTATACCACATTGGCAGATGTGCAGGTGAACCTCTGCTTAATGTGGAATGTCATCTTGGGGCCTGGGATAGGGGTGAGGGAGGAGGTGTGGGGGCAAGTGTAGCATTTCCTGCGGTTGCAGGGGAAGGTGCCGGATGTGGTGGGGTTGGAGGGCAGTGTGGAGCGAACAAGGGAATCACGGAGAGAGTGGTCTCTCCAGAAAGCAGACGGGGTGGGGATGGAAAAATGTCTTGGGTGGTGGGGTCGGATTGTAGATGGCGGAAGTGTCGGAGGATGATGCGTTGTATCCGGAGGTTGGTGGGGTGGTGTGTGAGAACGAGGGGGATCTTCTTGGGGCAGTTGTGGCGGGGGCGGGGTGAGAGGGATGTGTTGCGGGAAATGCGGCAGACACGGTCAAGGGTGTTCTCGATCACTGTGGGGGGAAAGTTGCGGTCCTTGAAGAACTTGGACATCTGGGATGTGCGGGAGTGGAATGTCTTATCGTTGGAGCAGATGCGGCGGAGGCGGAGGAATTGGGAATAGGGGATGGAATTTTTGCAGGAGGGTGGGTGGGAGGAGGTGTATTCTAGGTAGCTGTGGGAGTCGGTGGGCTTGAAATGGACATCAGTTACAAGCTGGTTGCCTGAGATGGAGACTGAGAGGTCCAGGAAGGTGAGGGATGTGTTGGAGATGGCCCAGGTGAACTGAAAGTTGGGGTGGAAGGTGTTGGTGAAGTGGATGAACTGTTCGAGCTCCTCTGGGGAGCAAGAGGCGGCGCTGATACAGTCATCAATGTACCGGAGGAAGAGGTGGGGTTTGGGGCCTGTGTAGGTGTGGAAGAGGGACTGTTCCACGTAACCTACAAAGAGGCAGGCATAGCTGGGGCCCATGCGGGTGCCCATGGCCACCCCCTTAATTGCCCTTAATTGCCACTGTTAATTAAGAAATATGCATGAGCCAAAAGAAAATGTGTTTCAATCCATGCTATTCTTCCAGATGATAAATAAACACAGTCAGAGACTTTTCCTCAGTTTATACCTCTCTTTTAATGCCTCCTCTTGAGGCCCTGCCATTGGAATTCATATGGAAGAAAGTTTCATATCAGAACACATTTATTGTGAATGCCACTGCCAGATGATGTAAACAGTCTTCTGCGTTCGTTATGATCATCAGCATGGAAATGTCAGATGGAGTTGAGGCTGCTGTGAGGATAGAAATTGCAGGATTTGGGAACCATGGATGGCAACGGAAATTGTAAGCTTCGTCAAAAGGAAGCATACAGTAGGCAGCTATAAACTGACAAAGCCCTTGATGAATATAGAGAAATTAGGAAGGAACTTAAATACAGAATTCGGAAGGCTAAAAGGGGCTCTGAAATATCTTTAGCAAACAGGGTCAATGAGAATCTTAAGGCTTTTTATAGAATATGTATTAGAAGAAGCAGCATGTAGGCCCACTCAAGGACAAAGGAGGAATGTTATGCATGGAGCCACGGTAAGTGGGAAGATCCTCAATGAGTACTTTGTATCAGTATTCACCAAAGAGAAGGACATGGCTGATTTTGACGTCAGGGATGAGTGTGTGAATACTCTAGAGAATGCCAATATATTAAAGGAGGAAGTTTTGGGTATCCTAAATTGCATTACAGTAGACAAGTCTTCAGGACCAGAAGGAATCTATCCCAGGTTTCTGTGAGAGGCAAGGGAAAAAATAGCTGGGAATATCTTCACATTCTTTTTGGCCACAGGTGAAGTTCCAGAAGACTGTAGATTAGCCAATGTTGTTCCCTTCCTTAAGAAAGGAAGCAGGAACAATCTAGGAAATTATCGTCTAGTGAGTCTGTCTATGCTGGCGAACCTCTTGGAGAAGATACTGAAGGACAAGACATGCACATTTAGATGAAAATGGACTAGTTAGTGACAGGCAATATGGTTTTGTACAGGGAAGATCATATTTCACCAACCTGATTGAACCTTTTGAAGAGGTAACAAATAAAATTGAGAGAAGGGCTGTGGTGTAGTTTATATGAACTTTAGTAAGGCATTTGACCAAGTCCTAATGACTGATTTGATACAAAAACTAAAAACACATGGGATTTGGGGTGGCTTGGCTAGATGGATACAAAACAGGCTTGGTCATAAAAGACAGAAGGTAGTGGTGGAAGGGTGTTTCTCAGAATAGAGATCGGTTACTAGTGAAGCTCTACAGGGATCAGTCTTAGGTCCTTTTGTTGTTTTTAGTATATACAAATGATATGGAGGAAACTGGGTGGTCTGACACAATGATTGGTGGAGTTGCTGTTGATGCCAACAATTGTGAAAGGATACAATGGATAGGGAGGCAGGACGAGCTAGCCTGGGCCTGTTCTTCCTCTCACCTATCCACTCCTCCCACCTCAAGCCACACCTCCATTTCCCACCTACTAAACTCATCCCGCCTCCTTGAACTGTCCGTCCTCCCCAGACTGACCTATCCCCTCCCTACCTCCCCACCCATACTCTCCTCTCCACCTATCTTCTCCTCTATCCATCTTCGGTCCACCTCCCCCTGTCTCCCTATTTATTTCAGAGCCCTCTTCCCCATCCCCCTCTCTGATGAAGGATCTAGGCCTGGAGCATCAGTTTTTGTGTTCATCCAGCTTCACACTTAGACATTTAAGAAGCAACTGGATGATTGCATGAATAGAGAGGGAATAGAGGGATACGCACTGAGTAAGAGCAGAAGGTTTGTTTTTCTAGATTAGTTAGAGCATTATGGTTGGCACAGGCTTGGAGGGCTGAAGGGCCTGTTCCTGTGCTGCACTTCTCCTTTGTTCTCTTGTAAGTGCCTAATATGACTATTTGCACTAAGGGTGAATGAGGCGGGTTAGGGGGGAATTTCTTTTTGTTTGGGGCCTGTGGAACCAAGTGCAGCAGCATCCCCAGCCCTGAGTATGGTGTCCTGGCAGTAGTTAAGGATGCCATCCCTGGGCAGGTCGCAAGGTGGTAGAGACAGAAACTCCAACTCATGGTCCTTTTCGAGTTTTGCTCTTGACTTTTGTTCTACTTGTGCCATTAATCTATCTCACAGAAACCTATAAAATTCTAAGAGGACTAGACAGCAGCAAAGATATCCCCAATGGCCAAGGAGACCAGAACCATGAGTCATAGTTTAAGGATACAGGGAAGGCCATGTGAAACTTGCAGTTGAAATTTCCTCACCCAGAGAGTGGTAAGCATGTGGAATTCTCTGCCAAAGAGAGCAGTTGAGATCAAATAATGAAAGTTTTTAAGGAAGGCTGAGATATATTTCTTAGGGATAAAAGGATCAAAGAGTTTGGGGAGAAAGTGGAAATAAGATATCGATTTGAATGATCATGAATGATCTTACTGAATGGTGGAGTGGGCAATAAGGGCTGAATGGAGTAGTTGTGTTTCTATTTCCTACGTTTCTTATTGATTAATACTTTAGATAATGAAAACAATTATTTAAGAAAATCTGTTTCCAATCTGAATTATCAGTCTCTCTTTCTTTCAGATTCTAGCAAAAATTATTATAATAATTATTTAGTATGATAATTTCAGAAGAGACTGTGTGTGCGTGCAAATTGATTGGAATAAAATAGATGCTAGAGAACAGCTCCCTATCCCCAACCCTGCTTAGTGTAGATCATATAGTATAATGTATCCTTTAAAGTTTGCCACTGATGGTCTACCGTGCGGCAAAGCTGAATAGCTAATTCTTCATCGAACATACACACAGCAAACACGTTTGAGCATTTTAATGAGACATAGCAAGACAGTTAAATTCCCAAAGAAAGCTCACTTTCACCCTAATGAGCAGAAATACGTTTAATCACATTTCTTCTCTAAAACTTCAGTCTGTGACAGCCCTTTAAGTACATGCACGGCTTCTTTGTTATTTCAATGAACATAACCTAATTACAATCTACCACTCCTCCTTCACTCTCAAAGGACCACCATTATGGAAAAAAAATGATAAAGCATCTTAGCATTCAATCATTTTGGAAAACAATTAATACACTTAAGAAGACATTGTGAAAATGAAATACAATGAAATTTGGATCCTTTGTTCATTTAGGGTGGAATTTAGTGCACCCTTCATGTCTGGGTAAGGAAGTCTCCTTCCATAAGGCTACAGATGTCAGCACCAATCTAATACAGGAGTTTTACACTCCTGAGGCATTATTTCCTGGTAACAGCCATAAGTCTAATGCTATGTTGGAGGCAAAACGTCTGCATCTGCAGATTCATTGCTTCTGTCTCGTGGAGTGGCATCTGAATGAAGAGAAGGCTGTAGCTGGTCCTTCTGGTGTTACTCCTCACCTACTGCTCTTCTTGTTCCCCACTAGGCTACAAAGGTAGTGGCACCAATTTCCCATAATGATGATTCAAGGGGGAAAAGAAAATACTCCAAGCAGCAGGAGCAACATTGGAACGGCTCGAAATTCCATTCCTTTCACTAATAGCATGTTTTCAGAGCGAATTCAGTCAGCAAAAGCCTTCCCATTCAGCAAAAAAGGAGCTACTAGATATCAGTATTGAAGGCTTTCCAGCCTTTCAATTTATCATTGATATTAATCCCCATTGCCTTCTCACTTTGTTTGATTTGGCAAATTCCAGGAAGCACAGGAATCACATTCGCTAATAGTTAAACATAGAAATAATGCAGCCATTTACATTTGCTAGAAGAAAATAGCAGATGTTTTGATTTCTTGTACAATACTTGTACAATGTGACCAATACTTCACTGCACAAGAATTTGTTTCTTAACCTAACGCATGGACCGTCACTCATCACCCACCATCGCTCTAGGGTTAAATTGCCTCCTCACAATTTTGTTTCTCTTTGCACCAACGATGTTTAAACTGAAAAATAATGCTATTATTGGATTAATACTTGATACTTGCAAAATTAGCATAGTGAAATTACGACTTAAAACTAAACATACTCCTCATTCAGGCAAAATACCTTCCAATGAATCCTGCTAAAAGGGAGGTGTGGACAGTGTGATAAATGTCACATGCCATCCTGTTTCTTTGTGCACTCGGTCCTACTGTGCAGACAAAACATAAAATGTATTTGATAAAGGAGATAAGATGATTGGTGATTAATAATCATGTGCAGAGTCATCTCACACCTACTCTATTGCAGCTGCTACTATATGAAATAACTCCACAAGGCTGGTATCTTGACACCAAGTCACCCTTTATTTGCACATACATAGTGCTTGACACTGGACCAGCTTCCCCAGAGGCAGCTTGAGTGAAAGGAACCTCTGACACTCCTGCTTGTATCTGTCAGCTAAGGCTCCCTGATTGGACCAGGTTAACAGCCCCAAGCCAGGGATTCATATTCTATGAGCTCTACCTGGCTGACCTCATTACAATCACTACACATTATACCTAGTGGTACACCAGACAGTTGAGGGTCCAGAATTCTCTGCCACAGAAAGTGGTTGAGATCAAAACAGTGAATGTATTCAAGACAGTTAGGTATAGTGCTTAAGGATAAAGGATCAAAGTTCATGGGGAGAAGGCAGGAACAGGGTACTGAGTTGGATAATCATCCCTGATCATGTAGAATGGTGGAGAGCCTCGATGGGCCAAATGGTTTACTCATGCTCTTTAGTTTCAATGTTTCTCTGTAAATGAAGAGGATGACAAATAGAAATTGGCTGCATTACCTGCAGCTTGAGGTGCAATGGGGTGGATGGTTTCTCAATGTGCATGCTGTAGCCCATAGAAGAACTTCATGGTGGAAAGGAACTGTCATTGCTTGAAGCCCTTCCCCACCACAGCACCCCCCACACCTCACAACTAATTCTCCAAGCCCCTTCACCCCAGCCCCCACCACCCCCACTGGAGTCTGCCTGACTGGCCCTTGTGGGTCCCACAAACCTACCTTGGATTCTGCAGACACTCCCTAGTCACTGAGCCTACTGCAATCCCAGCAATGAAGGACTGCAAGAGCTGACAACTTTCTGGTTGAAAGCTTTTGGAATCACAACTTCTACCTGTTTTAAAAAAGCGGTAGAAGTCTCAACAGCCAGCAGGCAACTGCCTGATTGCCATTAAATGTATTTGAGTCTTTTGAAAATAGTTACAGGGAGGTTGTTCCCAGCATTCTGTTTGAGGATGGGAATAATGTCACAGACATCAAGCTCATTCTTAGTATGTGCAAATGGACAATGTGCCTCCATTACAAAAACAAATGTTCACAGAATGCTTTCTTCAAATCCTAAAGAAATACAGGGTTGCCGGAGCTGGAGGGTGGGGGTGTAGCTTTAGTGCTGTTGATAATCTTTTAACTAAAGAAAATTTCTACCCACTTGATGGGCAGTCTGGTTCCCATATCATTCATAAATTGAGCAAGAACCCACCTTGCATTTTGAAGATTACAACAAGTGTCAAGAAATGTATATTGTCTTTCTGCTTTGCATCACGCCAAATTGTCTCCTCATTTTGCTTGCATTTCTGTGGGCTTCTCTACCATCAGTTTGACTTAATTCTCATTTATACTGTTCACTGGTGAACTTTTTGAACTTTTAAATTAATGTCAAACACAACCGTTATCCAAATGCAGCACTTTGCCCAAGCTTAAATTGGACAAGAATAGTATTTAAAGTTGATGCCTATTCTACTCAAACCAAACATATTACCACAAAATATAATTTCAAATTGAAGAGGAGGAACTTGATGCAAAACTAATTTGTAAGGTTCCAATAAGTTGTTTTGCTCTATCCAAAGAGTCCTAACATAAATATGTAACAAAATGGACACTGAGAGAAAATGTCATCGTCGTCGTCGTCGTCGTCATCATTCTTTCTTCTGTTATTCCTTTACTTGACTATGACTGGAGAACACTACAATTATAAAGTTAAGTAGAAAGTTTCTGTTGATGTAGCTACTTGTACTACTGATTTACTGTTTTTGCTGGCATCAATACATATGCAAGTCAGCATGCCCAGGCAACCTTTTGGCTTCCATAATATGGGAGGAAAGCCCTTTCTCCATTTTTTTTAAAAAAAGAGAAGGCACAGCATTGTGTAAATCACAATAAGGAAGTTGTAAGACAATACCCGCTTTGACATTATGAAAAAAGAATTTGCTTCCTCACACTGAGACAGCTTACTGTGTTGGCCCTGTGCATTAAGCACGAACATCATAAAGACCACAGTAAGTGTGGATGTAATGCCATATTTTTCATTTATCTGAATATGTGTTTTGATTATAGATGGGTAAAGTCTATCCCCACATATTTATTAGCTCCTTCAGAACTAATCAGGTCAGCAAGCCGAATGGAATGTTGCAACAATGAGAAAATTCAAAGTAATACGTCAGTTGCAAATTGAAAAAGTGATTCCACTTACAAAAGTAAATGCACATAATTGTTTCGGCATACTCGATTCAGATGTTAATCAATGCATTGAGACTTGTGATACTGCATCAGCCGTGGTAGATAATCACTTCAATGTGGTATTTTAGGTTCTAAAATTGCTTTGTTCATGTCACCTGCATAACAGAGTCTTTGCAACACTGATGTGAGGCGCATCAAAATAAGTGGAGCATGAGGGAGTAAGTTAAAGTTGTTGAATTATTTATTCCTATGCCTTCCCATGATTTTATGTCAGAGAAACTAAAGAAGCTACAGGCTAAATTTTCCCATTCGCAGTTGAGATGTAGCATTGAGTGAGCTTAGTGGCGTCCCTTTTGTCATGGGTCAGTGCAGATTTTCTAATGCAATATTCTTCCCTTTTGAGGTGAAAGATCTTATTATCTGAGTGAAGAACAGGACAGTGCGTGGGAGTGTGGAGGCACCAATAGGCACCAAACCCAGTAAACTTTATTGTGTTGTGCAGCTGTCCCATTACAAGTGGTGCAGATCTGTTTTTAACCTGTGATTCTTTGCAAAGGTGCCAGTGCTAGACACTCTCCACTTTTGTGGATTAAGTTCTTGAACCCTCAGAGGATGCACTGGCTGGGCATGTACACTCTAGCTGTTCAGGGATTTTTAACTCAGCAGGTACTCATAAGCACAGAAGAAATCACAGCAGGAGTAGTAGGCTTTCTGGTCCCTGGATCCTGCTCTGCTGTTCAACAAGATCATTGGTTAACCTTTTCATGGACTCTGTTCCAGTTACCTGCCCACTCAGCTCTACACTTAATTCCTTTATCTGTCTTTGCCTTAAAAATATTCAATGATACAGCCTCCACTGCTTCACTGGACAGGGAATTCAACAGATTTACAAGCCTGTAGTTGAAGAAGTTTCTCATTAGCTTAGCCCCAAAACTGTTTCTTCCTATTTTGAGCGTATGCCCCCAATTCCAGTTTTACCGGCCAGTGGAAAGAACCCCCCTGCTTCTATCTTATCTATTCTGTTCATAAGACTACCCCCATCCCCCATTCTTCTAAATTCCAGTGAGTATAGTCCCAGCCTACTCAATCTGTCCTCATTAGTCAACCATCTCAACTCTGGAATCAATCTAGTGAACTCCTCACTAACCCCCTCCAGTGCCAGTACATTTTTTCTCAAGTAAGCAGAGCAAAATTGCGCACAGTACTCCAGGTATGGGTCAACAGCATCCTCTTATGTTGCAGCATGACCTCCCGGTCTCTAAGCCCTCCTCCTTGAAATGAAGGACAACATTCCATTTGTCTTCTTAATTACCTTCTACACCTGCAAAGCAACTTTTTGTGATTCATGCACAAGGATATCCAGGTCCCTCTGCACTGCAGAATGCTGCAATTTTTCACCATTTTAAATCAGCATCGTTTTGCTGTCATTTCTATATCGTTCTCCAGCTGCCAGACCCTTGTCCATTCATTTAAATTATCCCCACTCCTCTGCAGACTTTCATTGCCCTCTGCATACTTTACCCCGCCACTTATCTTTAACACACAACATTTGGTCCCCAACTCTAAATCACCTACGTAAATTGTAAACATTTTCAGTCCCAACACTGATCCCTGAGGCATAATACTAGCCATCTATCACCAACCAGAGAAACATTCATTTATCCCCACTCTTTGCTTTCTGTTAGTTAACTAATTTTCTATCCATCTACCCTTTCCACTCAGGCATTTCCAGAGTATCTTTGGAAGAAATTTAAAAGCCCTCCACTTCCATCTGTCTGTGATCTCCAAGCCTGTGGTAATGCAAGCCAAGGCAGTTAAACCAGTACCTGGCAAGGAGAACCTTAGCTGATTTGGGCCTGCAGGACTCAAGATAGAGTTCAACCACCCAAGTTTTACAAGTCAAAAGGGCCAACCACAGAGCAGGCTCTCTCCAACCTGACTACAGAAAGCAAGAACAAAACAGAAGGTGATGGAAAAGCTCAGCAGGTCTGGCAGCATCCGTGAAGGGAAAATCAGAGTTAACATTTCGGCTTCAGTGATCCTTCCTCAGAACAAAGAAGGTAGGTTTGCTCTTACGCTTAGTGAAGGCAGTGAGAGAGGAAAACATATGAGGGCATATAGGTGGCACTGATATATGCAATTGTAAATGAACAATGACTTCTGTTAGTTCTGTTTTACTTAACATAGAAACATAGAAAATTGGTTTATGCCTGCTCCAATATTCAACATGTTCATGGCTGAACTACCTCAATGGCAGACCCCTGCAATCTGCCCATACCTCTTGATATCTTTAACTTTTTAGAGATCTATCTATTCCTTTTTTAACTCTTGCCACCATACCCTTCTGTGGGAGAGATTTTTGAAGGCCTTCACACTCAAATTGTGAAATTTCTCTTTGGTTCAGTCCAAAACACTGTAGTGTTCCTCTAATTTTCTTTCCAGCTGCATGGCCCTCTAAGATGCCTGCGCATCAGCAAGTTTCAGGACTAGAAGTCAATACTGTGATTGGTGTCTGGATTAGTTGCATGGAGGCAATGTTGCGACCATAAATCCTGAAATCAAGACTTTTTTTTTGTGTGTCTTCCAGAATCCCTGGCCTGCGGATGCACTACCACTGCACGCTGTATGTGCAA
The DNA here is from genome assembly GCF_030684315.1 of Stegostoma tigrinum. NCBI lineage: Eukaryota > Metazoa > Chordata > Chondrichthyes > Orectolobiformes > Stegostomatidae > Stegostoma > Stegostoma tigrinum. The sequence goes on along the minus strand of NC_081368.1, from coordinate 55,642,454 downwards.
CCCTGTCAGAATTTTTGTGTTTCAGTGTGAACGGTCATTCTTCTAAAGCACAGTGAATAACCTTAGAGGGATGAGGGAGGCACAGTGGCTCAGGAATTAACACTGCTGCTGCACAGCACCAGCGACCTGCGTTCAATTCCAGTCTTGGACAATTGCCTGTGTGGGTTTCCTATGGGTGCTCCAGTTACCCCTCTCAGTCCAAACATGTGCAGGTTAGGTGGTTTGGTCATGTTAAATTGTCCATGCTGCACTGGCTCAGTGGGTTCAACATTGGAAATGCAGGGTTACAGGGATAATGGGTCTGGGAGGGATGCTCTTCAGATGGTCATTGTGGACTTGATGGGCCAAATGGCCTATCTCTACACAGTAGGGATTCTATGATAAAGGTCCAGATGACAAAATCCCACTCTTTTGATATTACTTAATCTCAGGAATCTATCTGGAGCACCTTTTTGTTGTATCCACTTCCGTGGCAACTACGTTTTATTTCTTAGGCAAGGTGACCAAAATGACACAAAATTCACAAAGTGCCTCACCAAGGCCCTGTACTGGTGTAGTAGGACATCCTAGTTGCTGCAGTCAAATCTTAAAATGAAGGTTAGCTTGCCATTTGGCTTTCAACTGCGTACTTGCTTTCACTGACCAGTATACAAGGACACCCAAGTTTCTATGTGCATCAACCTATCACTGATTTAGTTGTTTAAAATTCTATATTTCCTACCATAGTGAACAATGTCACACTCATCCATGTTATACTGCATCTACCATGCATTTTCACATAGTCTCAACAAACGGCCTTGAGGGCTCTTTAGATCTCCCTCAACATTCACAACTTGCAGTGTTAGAATGTCTAATTTCCACTGTTGTTACATTACTAGGGGTCATGAGTTCAAAGTGAGTGGAGGAAAGTTTAAGGGAGATATGCATGGAAAGTTCTTTACACAGAGGGTGGTGGGTGCCTGGAACGTGTTGCCAGCAGAGGTGGTAGATGCAGATATGTTAGCGTCTTTTAAGATATATTTGGACAGGTACATGAATGGGCGGGGAGCAAATGGACACAGATAGTTAGAAAATAGATGACAGGTTAGACAGAGGATCTTGATCGGCGCAGGCTTGGACGGCCGAAGGGCCTGTTCCTGTGCTGTAGGTTTCTTTGTTCTTTGTTCTATATTGTACCCATGTGACATATGAGCAGCTTTGTCAGACATCCCAAGGATAAAAAAAAAGTTGTGATGCTCAAGCATTGTTCTTAGCTGACAAGCAACTGATTCCTTCATAGCAGACAGCCTCACATCACTGAACCTTGAACCATGACAGTGATAACTGCACCCGAGGCATTGGATTTCATGGTTGCAAAGACTGCATCTTTGTGGTTTTTTTGTAATTATGATTGTGGATTGAAATGGGAGCAAGACCATTTTAAAACTAAGGATTGTGGAAGGGGTTGCTGTACTTTTTAAGAAGCAAGATAGCAGCACTTGTAGTATTATAAATACCACATACATTTTGTTCAATGAGTGGGGGCTGTTTTCTGCAGATGATCTAGAGCTGGGGGTATGTATGCAGGGCTGCTAATAATTAGCTGATTGGTTTGTGAAATGGTCGATGACAAAGGATTTCTGCCTCTCGACAAACTGTGTGATTGGCTCCTTGTTAACTGAGCGGCGTGGGGGTGTGGACAAGACAGCCACAGGACTTCAGAACACCAAAAAAGGAAATGTCATTCTTGTCTCTGCTGTTTTTTAAAAAAAAGTTAAATGAAAGATGGTTTATTTCTCCTATTTGCTCAAAGCTGTTGCTTTTAACTAATAAGTAAAAGATTTTACAAGTTGTGAAACATTTGTTCCATGGTTCCTGAAAGCAAATGGAAGTACATGCAGAAAAGTGTTTTAGCAGCAGCAAGCCCTGGCAATGCAAAAGAATTACCTCACTGAACCCTATGGACAAGGACCACTGAATTCGGGGAGGCAATGGCCTCGTGGTATTATTGCTGGACTATTAATCCAGAGACCCAAATAATGTTCTGGGGACACAGGTTCAAAACTAGCCACGGCAGATGGTGGAATTCAAATTCAATAAGTATCTGGAATTAAGGGTCTAATGATGACCATGAATCTATTGTTGATTGTCGGAAAAACCCATCTGGTTCACTAATGCCCTTCAGGGAAAGAAACTTACCATGGTCTGGTCTATACGTGACTCCAGACCCACAGCAATGTGGTTGATCCTTTAACTGCCCTCTGGGCAATTAGGGATGGGCAATAAATGCTGGCTGGCCTCATCCTGTGAATGAATTTTTAAAAAAGGTGCCTTTTCATCTATCCATGTTTTTACATTTCCTATCTACCTTTCTGTCTGTGGGTGTGGTGGCAGTTTTTTTTAACGGCGCTGTTAGAGTTCTGACCAGCAGAGTTAGTTACCTGTAGTGAGTATCTGTTTATTTGTAATAAATAAATATTCTTATTAAGTGGAAAAAAGAACCGGCCCATCCTTTTACGTTCAACAGGAACTGAAAAGACAATTAGTTTATAAAATTTTCCAATTTAACTTCTGTGAAGACTCTGAGAATGACAGAACTTGATTTGTAGCACACCACCCCACTGAGTTGTGATAACGTGGTCAAAACTGACGCTGAATGAAATGTGCAGATAATGTGGCCCAACCTCGTAATGTCACTGCAGACGTACACCCATCTTAGAACATAGAACATAGAACATAGAACATAGAACATAGAACAGTACAGCACAGAACAGGCCCTTCAGCCCACAATGTTGTGCCGACCATTGATCCTCATGTATGCACCCTCAAATTTCTGTGACCATATACATGTCCAGCAGTCTCTTAAATGACCCCAATGACCTTGCTTCCACAACTGCTGCTGGTAACGCATTCCATGCTCTCACAACTCTCTGCGTAAAGAGATAATGGGAACTGCAGATGCTGGAGATTACAAGATAATAAAATGTGAGGCTGGATGAACACAGCAGGCCAAGCAGCATCTCAGGAGCACAAAAGCTGACGTTTCGGGCCTAGACCCTTCATCAGAGAGGGGGATGGGGGGAGGGAACTGGAATAAATAGGGAGAGAGGGGGAGGCGGACCGAAGATGGAGAGTAAAGAAGATAGGTGGAGAGGGTGTAGGTGGGGAGGTAGGGAGGGGATAGGTCAGTCCAGGGAAGACGGACAGGTCAAGGAGGTGGGATGAGGTTAGTAGGTAGCTGGGGGTGCGGCTTGGGGTGGGAGGAAGGGATGGGTGAGAGGAAGAACCGGTTAGGGAGGCAGAGACAGGTTGGACTGGTTTCCTCTCACCCATCCCTTCCTCCCACCCCAAGCCGCACCCCCAGCTACCTACTAACCTCATCCCACCTCCTTGACCTGTCCGTCTTCCCTGGACTGACCTATCCCCTCCCTACCTCCCCACCTACACCCTCTCCACCTATCTTCTTTACTCTCCATCTTCGGTCCGCCTCCCCCTCTCTCCCTATTTATTCCAGTTCCCTCCCCCCATCCCCCTCTCTGATGAAGGGTCTAGGCCCGACACGTCAGCTTTTGTGGTCCTGAGATGCTGCTTGGCCTGCTGTGTTCATCCAGCCTCACATTTTATTATCTCTGCGTAAAGAACCTGCCTCTGACATCCCCTCGATACTTTCCACCAACCAGCTTAAAACTATGACCCCTCGTGCTAGCCATTTCTGCCCTGGGAAATAGTCTCTGGCTATCAACTCTATCTATGCCTCTCATTATCTTGTATACCTCAATTAGGTCCCCTCTCCTCCTCCTTTTCTCCCATGAAAAGAGACCGAGCTCAGTCAACCTCTCTTCATAAGATAAGCCCTCCAGTCCAGGCAGCATCCTCGTAAACCTCCTCTGAACCCTCTCCAAAGCATCCACATCTTTCCTATAATAGGGCGCCCAGAACTGGACGCAGTATTCCAAGTGCGGTCTAACCAAAGTTTTATAGAGCTGCAACAAGATCTCACGACTCTTAAACTCAATCCCCCTGTTAATGAAAGCCAAAACACCATATGCTTTCTTAACAACCCTGTCCACTTGGGAGGCCATTTTAAGGGATCTATGTATCTGCACACCAAGATCCCTCTGTTCCTCCACGCTGCCAAGAATCCTATCCTTAATCCTGTACTCAGCTTTCAAATTCGACCTTCCAAAATGCACCACCTCGCATTTATCCAGGTTGAACTCCATCTGCCACCTCTCGGCCCATCTCTGCATCCTGTCAATGTCCCGCTGCAGCCTACAACAGCCCTCTACACTGTCAACGACACCTCCGACCTTTGTGTCATCTGCAAACTTGCTGACCCATCCTTCAATCCCCTCATCCAAGTCATTAATAAAAATTACAAACAGTAGAGGCCCAAGGACAGAGCCCTGTGGAACCCCACTCACCACTGACTTCCAGGCAGAATATTTTCCTTCTACTACCACTCGCTGTCTTCTGTTGGCCAGCCAATTCTGTATCCAAGCAGCTAAGTTCCCCTGTATCCCATTCCTCCTGACCTTCTGAATGAGCCTACCATGGGGAACCTTATCAAATGCCTTACTGAAGTCCATATACACCACATCCACAGCTCGACCCTCATCAACCTTTCTAGTCACATCCTCAAAAAACTCGATAAGGTTTGTAAGGCATGACCTACCCCTCACAAAGCCGTGTTGACTGTATTTGATCAAGCCATGCTCTTCCAGATGGTCATAAATCTTATCCCTCAGAATCCTTTCTAACACCTTGCAGACGACAGACGTGAGACTTACCGGTCTATAATTGCCGGGGATTTCCCTATTTCCTTTCTTGAAGAGAGGAATTACATTTGCCTCTCTCCAGTCCTCAGGTACGACTCCAGTGGAGAGCGAGGATGCAAAGATCTTCGCAAGTGGCGAAGCAATTGCATTTCTCGCTTCCCAAAGCAGCCGAGGACAAATCTGATCCGGGCCTGGCGACTTGTCAATCTTAATCTTGTGAGTAAGAATATAGAATAAGTGATTATTCCACAATTTTTTGTGTGAACAGCTTAATTCTATTAAAGGTTGGGAGATGTAAAATTGGGAGCTCATTTGTCCACTCTGTCATAGTGCAGTTTCTCTGAGCATTCAGATGTACTACTTGCCTGCTGCAAGTTTAACGCTGTCCTAGAGGACGCGCAAGCATGGTAGATAACATAACTTTCTGAATATAATTTGAAACACAGAAGGGTTACTAGTAAAGGAAAGGTCAATAGGAAATTCCGCAACATTCCTGTCAACCTGGTGATGATCTTGAGGGAGTTTGTTACATAATAGTTGAATGTCATATTCTGACAGAAGCCTTAAGAGCTACTGAACCTTAATGCCATCTGACGTTACTACACTGTCTCACTGTCCATTGTCTTTCACGAAAGGTCAAGTGGGGCACATTACATGTGGATACTTAAAAGTGGGATCACCTGAAGATATCACATGTACAACTACATGGATAATGAGACACTTACCTATTCAACAACATAAAAGGCCTCCTTAGAAGATTTTGGTCAGTTCATCTGCACTCAATATATTCCCTGTTTTGGCTCTGGTAATGAGGAGCACAGATACCACAATAATTTTGCACACTGTTTCAGGCTGTACTTCAAGGTTGTGCTGGAGTGATCCAGGCATTGTAACCTGATTTTTCAAGAGGTCTATAAAAGTTTCTTAGGGTGAAGTTTGAGCAGGATTGTATCTATGTTCTGATCCATCTGGGAGAATTTTACAAGTGGCCTGAGCCATATTTTGACTCTTTGTCTCCAAGCAGTTATCGCACTATGGGCTGAGAACTTTAGAAAGTTACAGGAACCTGTGAGTTCTCTCATATGCCAAGAGTCATGGCAGCTTCCAGGATGTTAGGTTTTGAAACTTGGGATTAATGGTCACACATAATTTAAACACTGGTGTATTGGAAGATGTTTCTGTTCACACAATTTGCATTTTGGTGATAGGGGCATGAGGACAGTTGATAGCATGCTGCAACTGGGAAAGCCTGAGTAGTGGAGGATTCCAGTCTCCTAGCCACTTGTTTCTGATTTTCACACAGAAAGAGGTGCTCCAGAGAAAATACCATGAGGTCCCAGGTCAGTTTAAGTGAAGGGTTGGGGATATTACACTGATTCCCACTTGTTACATGAGAGCAAAGACTGATATAAAACTTCAGAACAGCAGTGACCTGAACAACAACCTGAGTGAGATTGCTGCTCAGCTCTTCTGATCACAAATTTATGAAGTTCTGCAACAATGGAGTGGGAAATTCTGAACTGTCGCCTGCACTATTTTCAAACAGTTTAAAAACAAAAGATGTTGAAGCCTCTAGATCAGGGATCTTGTCATTCGACTGTAACTCCTTGGCGGGTCCTACCCTGCTGCTTTGGAAGCTGGAGACAGTGCAGCAGATACCTCAAATAACTGTCCTTGCTGTGTTCACTGATGATGTTTTATTCATTGTCTTTGCTGTGTCAGCAAGGCCACAATGTCTCCACCATCTGTGTTTTTTAGAGGAGATCTATGGCCAGATCAGGGATGGTAAGTGGTAAAATGATAACACAATTTTACCAAAGATACTTCTGAGCCCTCCTATCAATTGCAATGAAGCATCCTGTTAACTTTCACACACTGGCTTGGAGCCTATCGAAGAGGCTCATCACAACATGTTCATAAGAACTCTGATGTACATAACTTGGATTGTGCAATGCACAAATAGATAAATGTTTCATACTACTTGGAATTAGAATACTGACAGTAACCACCATGGCAACCCCCTTCCATCGATCAAGAGGCTCCCTTCTACTTAAACAGCCCACATAGTTGCACAGTAACAGTTCAGTATGAACATCTGAAAGTTACAAAATGTTGTCTTCTATTATTTGCTGTGGAATGTGATTGTCCAATCGGAACTTTATGTTTCATTTTTAAGTTCCTTATATATTTGTGCACATATGATGTTGTTTTCATGATGGCCTGAAGCCATAAACTGTAATCCGCATTTTTGGACAGTAAGTGACCTGTTGAAGTGCGACTTGAAAGCAGGTGGTTGGCATGACTGAATCTTTGGAGGTATGGTTACTGTTATTGCCCATGGCAACATCTTGAAAGCAATTATTAATACTCTTCCTGAATAAAGAAGAGCAAGTTACTCCATGAACTTTGAATGTGGCTGAAGTCATTTTTTAATGCATTGCACAGTTAACTTTGGATCCAAATTACAAGGTGTTATGTGAATGAGTTACAGACTCTTCAATGGTTTTATCCCTATTCTCCGTGTTCTTTTTTTCTTCTGTACTCATTGCTGTCTCTGTGGCTCCAATGAGTTTTCAGTCTCTCTCCATTTTGATTGAGCCCCATTATATCATATATTAATATATCTAGTTTACATCAGAGCCCGTGACTTTGAACATTCGCGTGTTCTTGTTGGCATTATCCTGCTTATGTAGAAATCAGAGATACCATGACTTGTTTCTACTCCCATTTCTGGGGGTACCATTCCCCTCTTATTCACTAGAAGTTCACACTATTATCTCAATCATAGTGCCTCTATCACAGTGGCCATTCCCTAAGAACCGCTGTAATGAATCCCATCTCCAAATTTATCGATAACAAAGTGTCAAGCTGGATGAACACAACAGACCAAGCAACATCAGAGGAGCAGGAAAGCTGATGCTTCGGGTCTGGACCCTTCTTCAGAAAGTCTGAAGGGTCCAGACCCGAAACATCAGCTTTCCTGCTCCTCTGATGTTGATTGGTCTGCTGTGTTCATCCAGCTCTTCACCTTGTTATCTCAGATTCTCCAGCATCGGCAGTTCCCACTACCTCCAAGTTTATTGTTCACTTTTTCTCGGACTCCATGGTATGCCACCTGATATTGACCAAACTTTGCTGATTGATCAATCTGTTTCTCGGTGTTGAAGATTTTGGACACAAGGAAGAAATGTGACCCATAACCGGTGATAGCCTGTAACGCAGCGGTAAAGTGAATGAGTGCACACTATGAAAGCAATGTGAAGCGGTCAGAGACATTGCTAAAGCAAATGTGTGATTAATAAAGAAGCTAAGGACCATAAGATTCATGTCAGCTCTGAAAGCTCCTGTGTGGGTGCGTCAGTTACATCGTTATCCTTGTGTGCAGAGCAACCTGACAAAAGTATGTAACTTCCAGGCATCCAGGTGTAATTTTGAAGACCTGAAGGGGTGTCTGCCTTTGTCTGAGAGCAGGCAAACAGCTGTGATGAGGCTGGTGGTTTGCCAATTCTGATTTGGGTGGATGAAACATTGAACAGGATGGTGGCCAGGGAATATTTAGAGATATTATTTCGAAAACGTAGTGCACAATGGCCAGGACAAGCAGTCAACAAACTTTACCTGATTGGAATGTATGTTAAGTTTCTCCATGGAAGAGAGCAAAATTTGGAAGTGGGATGTAATTGGATGAGTTAGGCTTTTAATTAAATACAAATGCCAGAAATCAGCTAGTTGAAATTCAAGCCTAGATTTATGAACTTGCCATTTAAAATCTGATGGGGAAAATTGGAAAAATATTTCCTGACATCAAGAATCTGACATTTTTTGTACTGACGCTGGTTTGCCATCATACTTACAATTACTTAATCGTCACTTCTCTGGTGTGACATCAGCCATTCAATGTAATATATGTTACATTGTGAAGGATATGAATGCATGTACCATTTGTGTGAACTGTGAGGATTGTAGCAAAACCATGTACTTTCTCTTTCATTCCCTAGGATACACATGGCAAAACGCCACACAGAATAGTCTGTTGGGAATGCAATAAAACCTTTGTACCTGTCTGTTCAGACTTTGTCTCCTGAGAACCGATGATTAAATATATCTTTAAAAATGTACATCATTACCTCTCAGCAACACCGATGTACTGGCTATGTTGTAATTGTCATTTGAAATACATTCTTTTGATAGGAAATTAACAGGTACCTGGAACCCTGTGATAAAGTCCAACACGGTTACAGTCAAAGACCTCTGTGGTTCCTGACATACTTAGCTTAGTAGTTTGCCAGAAAGTGTTAGAGGAATTAAAACTTGCTTGACCCATGCCTGACCATAGGACTTATCTTTGAATTATTTGCACTGACACCCTCAATTGCTCCCAACAAATGCTAAATATGTCCCAACGTTCAAATGCCAATATCAACTGCCTCTCCTCTACCCAGGCAAACAAACTACCCCTCCGAAACCCGAATCTAACCCCACAACCCAGAGCCCCACTGCTCCATTACACCTGGCATTTTAAGGGTCTGATGAAGGGTCTAGGCCCGAAACGTCAGCTTTTGTGCTCCTGAGATGCTGCTTGGCCTGCTGTGTTCATCCAGCTTCACACCTTATTATCTTGGATTCTCCAGCATCTGCAGTTCCCATTATCTCTGATACAATTGTAAGGGTTTTGTTTTCCAAAAATGCTTTTGTGTTATAAAGACATTATTTCCTTTGATTTAAACACTTTGGCTATAAATACTGGGCTAGTCTGACATTTAAACATTTCCAACTTGTGCAGATGTTATCCTTTGATATAGTGACCTGACAACAGATGTTATTGCCTAATTAATATCTGATACTTTGAAATTGGTATATGTAGCATATTCAGTACTCACTTTTATTTCTTAAAAGATCAGTGCCAACAAAAATAAATGCACTTCTATGAGGACATAAAGATCTTCTATCAACTGAAAGTCAATGGCAGTGTTAACATATTACTTTTTGTGGCCTTTGGCTGTTCGTGGGAAACAAAACACTTAAGTATTGTGTTTAACGCTATTATGAAGCACTTTATTTTAGAGACTGAGTAGATCAACAGTTATTGAAATTCATTGATCAGCAATAAAAGAAGCTTGTTTTTATCATCAGAACACTTAATGCAGATTGAAAAATATTCCTATGAAATGTTAGGTCATTCAAATAGAAAGATAATTCATTGACAGAAATGACAACCAACATGATGGCTGAAATTGAGAAAAAACTGCAGATATCTTTTCTTCTTAAGGAGTCCCTTGAGACTGAATGATGTTTTTGGGGTATATGATGAAATAAATTGTTAATGTAATAAAGTAATCCAACATATACCACAGAAATATTTGATGTCCAAGAATGATACTGCAAAAGATTTGGGAAAGGGAATTATTACAGTCAAGTAAAAGACGGCACATTTTAGTTTTGGAACTATTATCTAAAATGTCAGTGGACTGTTTATAACTGCGGGGGGGGGAAACAAAAGAGTTTTGACACTTGATTTTTAATTATTGCATATTTTTGAGCCATGCAATATAATGTTGCTCTTTTTGTTGAGGGTGGGGAAGGGGCAGAGGGAGAGTGTGCAATGAGAGTGAAAATTTGAAACTGACTAGTACAGAGTTTCTCAACTAAAGAAAATTCTGCCTTCCAGTCACGTATGCTGTAGAGTGCCTCCATGCTCTTTCATAAAACCGAGAAAGCTTAGAAGAAAGAATTCTGAAACAAGAAAAAGCTTAGGTCCATCTGATCAACCGTCAGGTTGAAGAATAACCATCAGCCTACAGATAACAGTAGCATGTCAACATTGCTAAAGACAAAAAAAAATGGAAAAATACCTTTCTACAAACTAGCCTGGATTTTAGATTCCAAATTTTGTTTATCCTGTCTTTTTTTTCTTTCTTTACCCACAACACATGTACAAAACAATTTGATTGCTGTCTTTCAGTTGTGATTGAGCGCGCACGTATTTGTGGGATTTGAAGGAGAGTAGCTTAAGTAACATTGTAGAAATTGGAACACCTTTCTTTCCTCTCCTGTTAAAATTAAGTGCACTACAATTTTTTTCACTTTTCAGTTAATGACAAACATGTCGTGAATTGCTTCTTGTTCTGAACACGAGTCAGTCAGGCAAAAATTACTCCTTTTACAGATTCCAATTGGTATTTTATGCATTAAACATTTTGCAATGTTCGTGGAAGAGTGGAGCACAATGTTGTGTATGCTCTTCCCTGTTAAGCTGTGACAGTAAATAAATGAAGTCTAAAAAGACGTGAAATAAAGTAATGGGGAAAGAAAACAGATGTTAAGAAAAAAGAACGTAGCTGTTAAATTCCTTTTTTCAATGAAAAGGAAATTGTGCACACTTTCACATTAATGACCCATCTGAAATGCTGCAATTTCACTACACAGAAAATAAAAGTTAACTTTTTTTTGTTGTTTGCTGGATGTGAATAATGCAACAAAATATGCCATTTAATGTCAGTATTTTGACAGAAAATTAGAACGGTGATCAATAGATTTGCAAATGGTTGGCCTTCACAGAAAAATCAACATGAAAAGATTAAAACTGCGATAAAGGTCATAGTCAAGTCACTAGAGATCATCAAGCTTCCTGGTTAGGCAAACAGGAGACTGGAAGAACACAACAAGCCAGGTAGCATCTGTAGGAAAGGAGAAGTCAATGTTTTCGGTATTACCCTTCTTCCATCCTCCTGTTTGTCTAACCGGGAAGCTCGATGATCCCTAGTGACTTGACTATGACCTTTATCTTTATTATTAACTTGGGATTCCAGAATCTGTTCATTTTTTTTTGTCCTCTAACTAAACTTGCTAGTTCATTGTTGGATCACATGATGAGCCAATTGTCAGATCAAAATTGCTTCAAAATCAAGGTTTTGTTTTTGCTCTGGAGACCTTTTGTAGACCATTTGTTCTTGATTCCAATGACCAAGACTTTTTGTCACCTCTTCTGCTATCTCCTTGTATAACTTGGCACTAAATATTGTTGCAAGACACTTGCAATATTTTACAATGTTGCAAGTGCCATCGAAATGCGGCAGTTATGTTCCCCATTTTCAAAAACAAAAGTTTAGTTTGTGAACTTCAAGAAAACTCAATAGTGCTGGACAGAAAAAGAAATATCTTTCCTCTTTGCATGAAATGGTTCATCAGAAGGATGCTAAAGATATTATGAAATGTCAAAATTTTCCTTGGAAGGTCAGGAGATAGTTTGGAGCAAAAGTTTTGCTTTGGGTGAAAGTTGGAAATTGTGCCAGTTTCCAATGAGGTTACACTTCAACGTACGGATGAAATTCTGTTGCATACTCACACCTTTTTTGAATCGTTTTTGCCTATTTTAATAAACTTTCACTAGGATTACCATGTTAGATAAATTAAGGATACATCACATTTTGGACAATGAATTCCATCTTCGCATAATGATAGTCCTACTGGTTTGCGGAAGATTTTTGGATAAATTTTAACTGAAAAAGGGAATGGATTCAGGAGCAAGTTAAAGGTTGGACAAACTGTCAGCAATCTGCTGACTTTCACCTCTAACTCTAGCATGTTTGGCGATATGTGAGCAACCCTCTTGGGTAAGATAAGTCACCAAATATAACTTGTGAAAAGGTATAAACATTGATATCTCAGTTTCTCTCAAATTCAGCAGTGAAATTTGCTGAGAAAACAATGGAAATTGAAGGACTCTGAATAAATGGAAGGCAAAAACACTACTAAGTATTGACACCTCACACCAGCTTCATCACCTCAGTGAAATGGTTTGGCTAAAGGACATGTTATGAGAGTGTGACTGTGATTTCATGCGCTTGGAGGTAATTTATAATACTGTAGAAGACATTTGCCCAACTTCAGAGTTTTTGTATTTGATCTTAACTTCATATCAGATAAACACCAAATAAGTATTGTATCCACTTTTTTTTTTCCTTGCAGCACAGGTGTGGGTCAAGAGGAACATCATTAAGATCTTTCTGCTTAACTACTTGTCACTTCCCAGAAGGCAGTGATCACAGAGGTCCAGCATGCAGGACATCATACCCCTTCATAAATTTTAAAGGTAGAGGATCAACTTTCTGGGCATGTCAACCAACTTGACTTCTGAGAAGCACGGAGTTATCATATCAGATAGTTACAGGGAAGAACATCTGCCAAGTAGACCTGGTGGCTACATATTGGCAATGACTGTTTAAAAAAAAACTCTGCCCTTAATTTTTTTCTTCTCAGGTCTGACAGCATCTGTGGGAAGAAAGAAGACCGAACGTTTTGAGCCCAGTGACTCTTTAGCAGACCTATTGAGTTTTGCCAGCAATTTCTGTTTTTGTTTCAGATCTCCAACATCCATGCTTGTCTAGCCTATTCCGAGAATCTGAACATGATGTCCACAGAATCTTGTAATCTGCGGCCTAAAATATATTTGACTGATACCAGAGCTGGGAATCAGCTCCACTTTGTAACAAACGTTCACTTTTTTCAGGGCTGTGGCGGACTTCTCACAGGTTCAGCAAGTCATCGACTACACAGCCAGGACAATGAAACTGCCGCACATCACTCAAGGTCTTACACTGCATCAATAAGCAACTCTTGTACAGTGCAGTATTCTAAGTGAGCTTCTGTAATGCTTTACTGTTGCACAGCTCGACACTAGTGGAGGTCCATACTTCAAACTTCAAAACAGAGACGGCAGATAATTCCTTGGAGATAAGGTTACACACTGAGGACTTGGCAGGTCACACTAGTGAAGAAACCAGATGATTTTGCCCAGGTAAGGTACAGATGAAATCACCGGACCATGAGAACTGATGTCACGCTTGAAGTAATCTGGTACACCTTTTCAATAAGTGTCGACATTGTGACATTCTCAAATTACACTTTGTACAACATAACACAGCAGAAAAAAAAATCACAGCACATGTCAGACAAATGGCTTTCCTTCATGAGGGGAGATGATGAGGGATGAGATGGTCATGTTGGCTGAATTTTTGTGTGGTTCAGTTGGACATTTTTCTATCAATTTGGCAGGCTAATTCTGAAACCATTTGAAACCTTCCATCACAGAAACACAGTTTTACAGTGCTGAAGGAGGCTATTCAACCTCATGTATCTACATCAGCTTTCTGTGTTTTGACTTAAAGCAAAACTTCTGCCTTTACACTGCCCAGATTTTCTGATGGCCAGATAGACATTATTCCAGCAAAGATGGGAATTGTGCCTGGGGAACTTGTAGGATCCCTTTCGTGGCAGACTCTGAAAGATTTTCTCTGCAAGTTAAATTTTCCACTCAACAATTCCTTCTTGTCTTGAACGCTCCGAAACACACTAATTAAATTCGAAACTGAGGTTTCTGATGAATTTAACTTAATTACTCAAATAGAAAGTCAAACTCTTAAAACATGGTCTAGTCCCTGAGTAATTATAACACATAGAGATAACTGACACACAAATCCACCCCTAACCCCCACCGCCCCCCAAGCCATTTTAAAAATGCTCTATCTCTGGTTTTCGATTCTCTTACACATGGAAACAGTTTCTCCCAATATAGTTTATTCAGGCCAGGCATGATTTTGAATATTTCTATCAAATCTCCCTCGCCCATGTTTTCTCCATGAGAAATAATCCCAACTTCTGAACTCCGTCCTGGTAAGGTGAAACCTCTCTTCCCTGAAACCATTCTTATGAACCTTTTCTGAACTCTCTTCAATACGTTCACATTTTTCTTTAAGGTTTGGCACAAAGAATTGTACATAATGTTCCAGCTGAGGCCTCACTAGTGTCCTAGATGTTCAGCATAATCTCCCTTCTCTTGTACTCCTGCCTCTATTAATGAAGTGTAGACTAATGTTAAAAGGCAAAATCATCATAGTCCTAGTGACCCATAGGGTGGCTCTCTCATCAGACAGATGACTGATGGTAGTTTAATGGGAGGGACACCATGCTATTGGGTGGGAGACCAGGTTGAGAAAGAAAATCCTTCATTGTAACCGCAGCTAGTGTCAGTCTGCAATGCAAACCAGCTGCCCAGACAACCGAGCTAACCAAACCACAAGAATACTGTATGCTTTATTAACCGCTGGCGGCCTTTTCTACCATCTTTTATTGACCGGCACGTATACACCCAAGTGTCTCTGCTCTTGCATATGCTTTAGAATTGCATCCTTTATTTAGGCTGTCTTTTGTATTGAAGTTTGTAACCTCTCCCCAGTAGACAATATTTGTCACCTAACTGCCCATTCCACCAAATTGGAATGTATTTTTAAAATTCTACACTGTCCTCTTTGGTTTATAGTTCTTGCAAGTTTTGTCATCTGCTCTGTATTCCACGAGATGGCTGAGACTGTGTCTTCCAAGTTTCCAGTTTTGTGCCATTTGCAAACTTTGAAATTATCCCTCAACACTAAGATTTAGGTCATTAAAATATACCTGGGAATTCTCCCTCTCAAACCTGACCTCCAGCCTGAAAAATACCCATTAATATTGAAACAAAATAAGGAACTGCAAATGTTTGAAATCTGAAATAAACAGGGCTAAAGAAGGGTCACTGGACTTATAGCATTAACAGCGTTTCTCTCAACATAGATGCTGCCACATGGCGGAGAAAATCAGCACAATTTCAGTTTTTGTTTGACCCATTAATATTTACCCTATTTCCTACCCCCAGACAATTCAGTGGCCACCTTGCTGATATCACCTAACAATGCTTTTGTGTGACACTGTAAGCATTTTGTAAGTCCATGTGTACCAGGGAAGATTGAAAGATGAATATCAGTGTCTCTTCAATTTCCACTCTCAGTTCCTCCCATACCCTTGGATGCATCTTATCTAACCCAGGTACCTTTATCAACCTTAAGAAATAACAACTTACCCAATAAATTCCCTTTTAGGAACTGAGTATCCTCTTCTATCGCCAAGGCTTGGAGAGAATTTCCTTCTTAGCAACTACAAATGTAAAGCATTAGTTTGATAGCATGGTCAAATCTTATACCTCCAAGGGAAAATCATCATTTTAATATCTAATTGTCCCTCATTTTCCTTTGACCACATTTTTACAACTGATATATGCATTGAAGGCTGTACTTTCCCTTTTTGTTAGCAGTCTGTTTCTCTTTGTAACCCTTCTTCGCTTCTCTTATTTGCTTTTTCATTTTCATGCTGAAGCTTCTATATATAGCTTGGTTCTCAATTGTATTTACAGCCTGACATCTGTTATGAGCGTTTTCTTGTTATCTTTATCATAATTTCAAGTTTCTTTGTTATTCAGGGAACTTTGGATATATTTAAAATACATTTCCATTTTAAGGGAATATACCTTGTCCGTGCCCAAACTTTGAGGTTAACCTATTGTTGAACTATTGCTCTTCGTGCCAAATGTTGTTTCTATCCTGTCCATGTTTGTTCTTACCCCACTGAAGTTGGCTGCCTGCTAAGAGATTATTCTTACCCAACATAACAAATAGATCACTTGCCAAGCATGACGCAAAATATTATAACATGGGAAAAAATTGTAATCAAATCATTTTGATCTTACAGAAAAATTGAGAACTCAGGCAATCTGAAGCATCTTGGTACATATTCTAATTCCAATTATTTTCTTTTAAATCATTCCTCTCTAGTGCAACTCATTGGCTTCGGCAAAGTTACTAGAGATTACTCATATCCTTCCTTTGACTATTAATTTCCATTTGATTGGTGTCTTTTTGGATTCTTTATTTCTAGTCAGCCATGGGACACAGACATCAGTGACAGGGCTGGCATTTATTGCCTATCCTTAATTGCCCTGGAGAAGATGTTATTGAGCTGCCTGCTTGAAACACCACAATCTACGTGAACTAGGTAGACCCACAACAGTGTAGGGAGCAAGTTCCAGGGTTTTGACACAATGATACATCAAGACAGTGATTGTATGGAGGGGAGCCTGCAGACTATAAGATACCATCATGACTTCTCCACCTGCACATCTTCATCAATGGCCCCCAAGACTCAACATCTGCCTCCAACTGAGCAGACCTTTTGAATGTCTGTTCCTTTTCTTTTCTGGTGGGACTCTCCATTATTAGTAATGTTCCCACAACTGCTCTTGATTGTTTGTTTGCAATGTGTGAGACAGGATATGAATGTCTAATCACCTGTCTTTTCATATGCACCAAGGTAAATGCATGTAAGCAGGTGGTTGGTCTGTATGAATCCCATGAATGTGCATTTTTAACATGAGTGACCTCTACTGACAAGCTGTCTTCAATCTCTTGCACTGCCATCAGAGTTGCACATATAGGACCTAATGAGAGGTAAAAGATATCACTTAGAATCATCAAGAAGGGGTGAAATTATCATTGTACACAATCATATTTCAGTAGCCCCTGCCATTAAATAAACTGTGTGTGTTGTATGTTACATGACACTGTAATATTTGATTCTGTCACCAGACATCTGTGAACCTCGCATTTTCCCATTTCCAATGGTCAACTTTGGTTTATCTCCAATACCACCACCTCGAAATTATCAGGACTGCATAGAGATGGCTGGAAGGCTTTGTTTTCCACCCGAGATAATGGGAACTGCAGATGCTGGAGATTCCAAGATAATAAAATGTGAGGCTGGATGAACACAGCAGGCCAAGCAGCATCTCAGGAGCACAAAAGCTGACGTTTCGGGCCTAGACCCTTCATCAGAGAGGGGGATGGGGGGAGGGAACTGGAATAAATAGGGAGAGAGGGGGAGGCGGACCGAAGATGGAGAGTGAAGAAGATAGGTGGAGAGAGTGTAGGTGGGGAGGTAGGGAGGGGATAGGTCAGTCCAGGGAAGACGGACAGGTCAAAGAGGTGGGATGAGGTTAGTAGGTAGCTGGGGGTGCGGCTTGGGGTGGGAGGAAGGGATGGGTGAGAGGAAGAACCGGTTAGGGAGGCAGAGACAGGTTGGACTGGTTTTGGGATGCAGTGGGTGGGGGGGAAGAGCTGGGCTGGTTGTGTGGTGCAGTGGGGGGAGGGGATGAACTGGGCTGGTTTAGGGATGCAGTAGGGGAAGGGGAGATTTTGAAACTGGTGAAGTCCACATTGATACTATATGGCTGCAGGGTTCCCAGGCGGAATATGAGTTGCTGTTCCTGCAACCTTCGGGTGGCATCATTGTGGCGGTGCTTTGTTTTCCACCCCTTGTTTTTTGCCTCTACTTGATTTCTCTGCTGCTTTGCAATACAAAACGAGACATAAAACAGTACTGGCGTCTGTTGAGATGGTGAAAGGTCAGCATTTTAGAAAGTTCATAGTGTGATATTCATTTAAGATGAGGGTGAATGTCAGTGTTGGAAGGTCAACTGGGATATGACAAAGTGCGTAGACAGAGGGATGAACATACCAGTAAGTTTAGTTGGATGAAGAATGGTGTTCAGGTGTAGACTTGTGAAAGCAAGGTGAAGGGAGTTGTGATTAGGCACACACAAAAGTGTATTTAAATGTGCAATGCTGCTTACCTTTCATGACCTAATTAGGTCATTGAACCTCTTCTGACACTGAATCCA
The DNA here is from genome assembly GCF_030684315.1 of Stegostoma tigrinum. Taxonomy (NCBI): domain Eukaryota; kingdom Metazoa; phylum Chordata; class Chondrichthyes; order Orectolobiformes; family Stegostomatidae; genus Stegostoma; species Stegostoma tigrinum. Next base: position 55,624,154 of record NC_081368.1, on the reverse strand, counting down.
GGAGTGAGGCACTGCTGTCCTACTACTAATCCCCTTCAGTGAGCATTCTTGCTCTCAATGTCAGATTTCTTTCTTCCTTTGTCTGTACCACCAGATATATGATGATATTGGTGAAGCAATGTACAACATTATTACGAGTCCATTGTTTTAGTTTGTTGCTCTGTTGAAACACTTGGCAAATTCTTCCTCTTTCTTCCTAGCTGAGATCTTTTGAGGTTCTGGCAAATTCTGGACTCTCTCTATTTCTGTTAATTACTTGTGAATCGTAGAAGTTAGTTGCAGTTATGGATTAAAAAGCAACTGACAAATAGGTCCCCATGTGCTTCCAGGCTTAAACAGTTAAAATCTTATTTTTTTTTGTTTATGAATATGCAGATTGATTTTAGCAAAAATTTGAGGCATAACCTAAATACTATATTCTCAAGGACAGTTTGGCTTTGATTTCTTTAGAAGTTAGGAGAGAAAACTAAATGATTCAAAGTGTAGAGTTTGAATTTCACATTTTGTTTAGTATAATTTCATTTCCAAACTCTGATTTTTTTTTGCTTTAATTTTTTTTCTCCAAACTTTAAGCTTTCAATCTTTGCATGACGGTAGCATTAGTAGTTAACATTTGTGCAGTATTTTCACTTTTGTTGAAATGTTACATGGAGATAATTCTGTAAGTATTTTGGCTTTCCTCATAGGAGTTCTATTGGTGCAAATTGAACAGTGGTATGGGGGATTATTGAATTAGAACAACTTTGCACAGATAAAAGCTGCAACAGGGAATTGTAAAGGCTTAATACCTGCTAATAATGCCAGCACAAATAAGCATTTTATAGCCAACAATTGATTCTTATTTGAAATGGCCTGATGAATAGGTCAACACTACTTTCACTGGGGAATTCCAATTAAAAAGATTTAAATTCTGAAATTGGAAACCCAACAAGATAACAGCAGTTAAGTACAAATGCTGTTGCCTTGTATGGAATATTGTAACAATAGTTTGAAGATTATATTTTAAGTCTCATGGTATTAAAGTGTTTAAATAGTACCTTCATGACCTAGACCTGTTCTAAATCACCAGAAAGTGAAGCAGTGTTAAAGTATATTCACATAGGACTAATGTCGGGAGTTATGGCTACCAATCTGAATACTGGGAAGTCCCAAAAACAGTGACAAGACAATGACACTGACACTATCTTGCGATTTTTAGAGTCATAGAGCTGTTACAGCATGGAAACAGAGCCCTTGGTCCAACTTGTCCAGGCTGATTTAGATATCCTAAATTAATCTAGCCCCATTGGCCACCATTTGCCCCATATCCTTCTAAACCCTTTCCATTCATATACTCATCCACATGCCTTTTAAATGTTGTAATTGTATCAGCCTCCACCACTTCTTCTGGCAGTTCATTCCATTTAACCACCACCCTCTGCATGAGAAAGTTGCCCCTTGGGTCCCTTTTTAAATCTTTCCCCACTCACCTTAAACCCATGCCCCTCTAGTCTTAGATCTTGTCTACTTACCCTATCCATGACCCCCATGATCTTCTCAATGTTTATAAGGTTACCTTGCAGCTTCCAATGCTACAGGGAGGATGGCTTCAACCTATTCAGCCTCTCCCTATAGCTCAAACTCTCCAACCCTGGCAACATCCACTTCAATCATTTCTGAGCCTTTTCAGGTTTCACAAGATTGTTCCTATAGCAGGGAGACCAGAACTGCATGCAGTAGTTCAAATATTGCCCAATCAATGTCCTGGGCAACCACAACATGACATCCCAACCTCCATATTCAATGCACTGACCAATAAAGAGAAGCATGCCAAGCGCCTCCTTCATTATCATTTATAGCAGCAGCTCCACTTTCGAGGAGCTACAAAACTGCATTCCAAGGTCTGTTTTTTTCAGCAACACTCCCCAGGACCTAACCATAAAGCGTATGAGTTCTGTCCTGACTTGCCTTTCCAAAATGCAGCACCTCATGTTTATCGAAATTGAATTTCATTTGCCACTCCTCAGCCCATTGGCCTATCTGATCACGATCCTGTTGTACATTCAGGTAACCTTCTTTGCTGTCCACTGCACCTCCGCTTCTGCAAACGTATTAGCCATACCTCCCATATTCACATCCAAATAACTTGTATAATTGACAAAAATCTTTGGGCCCACCACCAATCTTTGTGGCCTACTGTTGGTCACCGGCCTCCAGTCTGACAAGCAACCCTCTGCCACCACTGCCTCTGTCTTCTTCCTTTGAGCCAGCGCTGTATCCAAGCAACTAGTTCTCCATGTAATCTAACCTTGCTAACCTAAGAACCTAGTCAAATACCTTACTAAAGTCCATATAGATCGCATCCACTGCTCTGCCTTCATCAATCCTCTTTCTTACTTCTTCAAAAAACTTAATTATGTTCGCGAGACATGATTTCCCACGGACAAAACCATGTTGACTATCTCTAATCAATCCTTGGCTTTGCAAATACATGTAAATCCTGTCCCTCAGGATTCCCACCAACAACTTGCCCATGACTGATGTCAGGCACATTGGTCTTTGGTTCCCTGGTTTTTCCTTACCACCTTTCTTAAATAGTGGAACAATGTTAGTCAACCTCCCAGTCTCACAGAACATCACCTGCAAAAGTCTCAAATATTTGGGGAGGTGATATCACTGGACTGTTAATCCAGAGACCTAGATAACATTTTGGGGATCTGGGTTTGAATCCTGCCATCGCAGATGGTGGAATTTGAATTCAATAAAAACCTGGAATTAAGAGTCTTACGATGTTCTATGAAACCATCATAGATTGTCAGGAAAATTCCATCTGGTTCACTTATGTCCTTTAGGGAAGGAAACTGCCATTCTCATCTGGTCCGGCCTACATGTGACCCCAGATCCGCAGCAATGTGGTTGACTCTGAACTACCCTCTGGGCAATTAGTTCAAGTGATGACAAGGTGTAGAGCTAGATGAAACGTCAGGCTTCCTGCTCCTCTGCTGCTTGGCCTGCAGTGTTCATCTAAATTGTTATTGTTGTTACCTCAGATTATGCAGCATTTGCAGCTCCTTCTGTCCCTTGTACGTTCAAGTGTTGAGTGTGAGACTTAAACCGCTTTGGTTTCAATGGCGTGTATTTCACCAGCAAGCCACTGATAGATAAATAATAAGAACAAAAGCCATTATACTGCAAGCAGATTACTTTCATCTGTGTACCTTTAAAGGATGGTGCTAAGTAATGTCAAATAATTACATGCAATTGAGCCAGAAATGAGTCACTAATACATTTGGATCTGTGAATATATAAAAGAATTTTCTTAACAGCAAGGTGAGGAAAAAATAAAATTGCTCCAGGGTGATCCTAAATATATAAGGTTAATTTTACACCTGTTTTGGACTAGGGTAATCGAGGTGAATTTGACAGTAAAACATAAAAGTAAAAATGCTGTAGTCCTCCTGGACAATTGGGTCGCTCTTTCCTTCTCTTAGTCCATCCTTGCTTTCCTTCTCTCTAGTTTTCTTGCCGTATCTGATTTGATTCTAAACCATCTCAACCTTTGTCGTATCTGTTTCCTTTGCAATTATTAAGCCTCATTATCTTGGAGCAGTATTTTGTTGACCCTGTTGTTTACTAAGGCCCCAAATGCTCTCTTCCCTTGCTCTCATTATCAGTTATCAGTCCACATTTCAAGATACTAGTTTGGGAACTAAAACCATCATTAAGACATGGGCCTCAGATATTCTGTTCCAACAAAGTCTGGCCCCCAAGGATTTATCGGGTCTGCACAATTCAACAGTATTGATAAATTTTATTAACCTATTTTAAGTCAAAGAAGCAGGCAGTTGGATTGAAGACAGTTTTTAGGCATAGTCTTGGCATTGAAAACCTTTTTCTGAAGTGTTAGTAGAGAGGATGAATAATCCTGGCATCGCTCTAAGTGACAGAAGACAGATGTAGGAGGATTAATTATGGGATTGGAGAGACAAATATGGGTGACTGGTTAAACATGTTTGCACATCTATACTGAAATGGACAATATAAGGGACAATCTTTCAGTTACTTGATAGCTGTCACATTTGCTTTTCATTTATTTTAAAATACATTTTCAATCCATTTTCTCCTGGATGTTAAATTATCAAATAGAACAAATTGTCTTGTTTAATGATCTGAGCTTCGTTTGATCTCTGTTGGGTAAAAAGGTCCAGCTCGCTCTGTCACAAGCAATAAGAGTATTTAATGGTTACCTCAGACTGCCCACAAATTCACTTCAAGAAAAGATAGAGGTCACATGAAAACAGAGCCAGCGAGCATATAATATACAATTGTATGGGTAGAATCTTCCCAATTTTATATCTGAATATGGCCTCGTACATCAGAGGTCCTTGTCAAGAAATCCTATGTCCCTCCTTGTTAAATGCCACAGTAACCTATTGTATCAAGGCCCATAACATAGTCTCTCATGTGTCTGCTGTATTGCTGACTAATCATGTTACTAAGGAACAGTTTTGTTTCTAATGTTTCCAACATATGTCAGTAGACCTATCTGCCATGAACTTACCTTCAAGTCATTATTACTGTGGCTGCTGTTCAATAAAGGCTGACTGAAATTTAGGAGGAGCAAAAGCATTAGCAATCCCAAAACCTGCAGCAATTTCAATAGTGTCCACATAAAGATGCCACAACAGAAGGCCCCAAAGGCTGTTGAAGAGATTCCAAAGGCCAGGAGAATCCAAAACTAACTATCATTTCCTCCAGGTCAGCAAAGCTGAGCTAATGCTGAATGAGGATGGCCCAGGACACTAATGAATCTGTGTCATCTGCTTAATATTTAATTTGAGGGGCTGGTGGCCATCTTATCTGGGTGATCATTAAGTTGACAGACATATTTAATTTTTACACAACTGGCTTATTACAAGGACCCATTGCTTCTGATTGCTGAATCTGCAAATAACAAATATATCACATATGTTGTCGATGTAAATTGCTTGGGATCACAACTCCTCATCTCTTTTGTCTGTGACGATATCAGTGCTACCAATATAACACAGGCCTTACCCAGGTGCGGAGCACAGTAGACAGCCCACACGTCCCACTGAGAGTGCCATATTGTAATGCCGATGACTTCATCGATAGGAAAGGTTGCCATTTTGTTAATTTCCAACTCATCCGTGATCATCACTACCACATTGGTACCCAGATATCCTGTACATTTTCATGATGCCCATACCCTCGATAACCCTTAAGTTCTTGCTTCAGTTGCAAAATGGGCCACCCTCTTTTTGCTAGTCTAATGACTTCATTGCGCAAACCCCTGACTGAGGTTAACAGTACAGTCTGGGTAAATTATACTGTATACTCTTAGCATACTGTGCTCTGCACAACTGATGCAGGTAAAAAGGAGATATGCTGAATGCAGAAGAGTTGAGAAGTAATCCATCAGGACTTCCAGCTATCTGTCAGCAAAATGTGTTGCTAGTTTGCTTCTCTTGGCCAAAGCCTTTTCCCATTGTTCACCAATGCACCAATTGGAAATTGTGTTAAGGTGAAGCCTAAATGTAGGACCTATACTTTGAATTCTGAATAATCCCAGCATATGTTAATATTTCTGCCTCTGAGCATAATATCACAGCACCAGGGAGGCAGGATGCATAAATAATGAGGTGAAACGTGGAGAATTGCATCAGAAAAGTTGTTAGGTCTCAGAAAGGGTAAGCCATGAAACTATCCAAGATTGATGCTTTACCAAAACATGCTAAAAATCAGCCCACAGTCTTAACTCTAGTCAGCTCTGTCTTTTTTGCAGGTCTCCGTACATGCAATGCATAGAAAATCTTTAAATGATGCAAATTTCTGAATGATATCCATATGCATTCTTGTGGGCTGTTCATCTCGGTGATGCTCATTACCTTGATAGTGTTACTACTCCAATGAATGTGGTTCTTGGGAGAAGTGCTCTTGCCATAGTAACTATTGTTACTGAAGTATGTTTTCAGGCATAGTACAATTTTATTGGTGGTCATTGACATGAGCTTGACCTACTCCCAATAATCAGAACAGTAAATAAAAGTAATGAGATTATCATTTCCTAAGAGGTTGAAGAGGTCAACGCCAAACATCATCCATCACCTATCTGAGATACCGGCTATTTCAAGGTATTCCGGGTATTTTTATTGCTGCCATCCATCTGATCCAGTCTGTAGGAGTTGTCACTTTCCTGATTATGCACCGCTCTTTTTTTAGTTCTTTTCTTTTGCACTTGATTTGAGGACATTTACACTTGGGGGCAGTTGGAACTCTCCATGGCAATTCTGTGTTGGTTTCACACTCTCACTCACATTGAAATGATATTCACTAGGAAGTCAACTAAAGCTTATAAAGGAATTTTTTTGTTTCTAATCTGTCCGGCAGTCAATGGATTAGTGGTCTTCAAAGAGTTGCAAATCACTCCCGGCAAGTTTAGCATTAAAAATAGCTCCAGTTCAGTTGAGGTGAACGGATTTAGCTTAATGGCTGTTGTCTGGAACTTTAGATTTTCTTTCCCCTGACATATTTGGGGTCTCTTTTCTTTTGTTTGCCCTCATGGTATGAGTAGTATTCCATCATATACGTTAACTTACTTTTGAGGATTTGATTTTTGGATCAACATCTTGAGCTATTTGAACATGACATCAAATGACATGGTGTTGCGCAAAGCACTGCTTTCTGTTTGATGCTTCCCTTCCAATTGATGGTCTCCTTCTGCAGTCATTATTCTAACAATCACAAGCAATGTTTAATCTTTAAACCTAACAGCAACAAGCTGTTGTGGGATACTAATGGCCATTCAAAAATCTGTTATGGACCAGAATAAACCCCCTTCAAATACATCAAGGAAATAGCCTAGACCCTAACTTTTAGCCTAATTACAAGCAAGTAAAATGTGCTGCATTTCAGATAGAATTCAATTGGTCGCACTACTCAACTTTAAGAACAGCACACTTTATTCTTACTTTACGGTTAATTCCAGCAAAAGAAAGAGGAATTGATATGATGTTAATTGGAAAACAGATTGTTAACTTTCTTTCTTAAATGTTGAAGTAAATATTTCATTCAATATTTATCTACTTGAGTCGTATCAAATGGCCCAGAATACTTATATTGGAATCTAAAATCATTCCACAAAATAAGAACTCTCCTTTCCAAAAGAAAAAGATGAATGTCAGCTGAATTTTATTCAAACAATTTTAGTAATCTTTGACCAGTTTATTTAAAAAAATATATGCAATAAGAAGCCGAGTATAAGTTTGCAAATCCCATTTTCATCTTCTTTCTTGCAACTAAGGAAGACCACAATTCTAATGTGGTACAATCTATTATATTCTTGAGCAAATATGTATCTAATGGCTTTGCAAATTTTCAGCAGCTTATTTGAAAGAAATTGTAATGTTCCATTGTTGTATCTATTGATTTTAGTTCTTTTCCTGGAGTCAATAAACCTCAATTGTGCTGGAGGAATTCAAACCCATACTTATTTTGTTTTTTTTTGCCAACAAACTAGAAAACTGATCTTCTGTCTTAATTGTTCTTCTGAGAAAATAAACATTTTGAAATGGGGTGAAATGGTGACTCAGAGCCAGGCACCTGGGTTTGATTCCAGCCCAGGTGATTGCCTGTGTAAAGTTTGTACATTCTCCCTGTGTCTGCATGGGTTTCCTCCAGGTGTTCCACTTTCCTCCCACAGTCCAAAAATGTGCTGATTAGGTGGATTACCCACAGTGTCCAGAGATATGTAGTTGGGTGGATTAGCCATGGGAAATGCAAGATTACAGGGTTGGAGGAGAGGGGTGAGTCTGGGTGAGATGCTCTTTGGAGAGTCAGGGCCGAATGGCCTGCTTCCACGCTAGAGGTTCTATGAAACCCAATGGTATTTCTGTCCTATTATTTATAAAACCAAATCAAGCAATTAGAGTGAAGAAAACCAAGGACTACAATAGTCCCTGCTACTTGAAATAGTTGTTCAATCTTTTTTGAGTCCATTTGCCCCTTTATGCACTAACACTCAAGCAATGAGTGAATTGATGAAGTGAGTGCATCTGGAGACAGCTACTGTTTAGAATGTCTTGAGACTTGCACATTTCTGTTTTGTAGGGTTTGACAGTGACTCCATTGGAGCCATGCAATCAAGATTACAATATGATATGAAACTGAGTATAAACCTCATGCCATAAATTTCTGGAAATTCTGCACAGATGCACCATTACTATGTGGAATGTGTCAAGAAATTTGAAGCCTACAGGAGCAAACTACATACTTCTTGCTCCATTGTGCACAAAATTACAATGATTTATAGTCATATCCACACAACTTCAGATCACCGTCTGTAATGGGACCATATACTTTGAATATTATTCTTATCACTTTGTCGTGTGCTTTATTATTAACAGAAAATTTTAGTGTTGCACAAAGTGTCCTTCTTTACCATTTTGTTTTAAAGGAACAGTGGAGGATTGAACAGCTACTGAAATATTGTGTATCATTCCACTCCAGAAGGAGTTCCTGTGTCAATCACCAGGCATGCTTCTTTCGATGTTAAATACAATCTAGTTTAATTATTGGTCAACATGATAAATATTATGTTTGGCTGCTCAATGGCTTTGAAGCTTGTGCTGATCATAAATCATTTCTTTACATCTCTCATTTACTAGATGTAGCATCACTTTCTCTACCATAGATTCCACATAATTTAAAAAGATCAAAAATACTGCACCCATTTTCTTGAACAGCAAGAGCAAATAGTTATTCTGCTGTATACTTTTACAGCTCCTCCAAATTATTGTTTTTAATTGTTTTCTATTCCCATTACCACACCTTTCTGCCTTACGCCATCATCCCACTTGCCGTTTCATCCCTCCTGTCTTCCATCATACCAGAGGCCTTCAATTTGTTTATGGAAGCCTTCTGCCCACAGCACAAGGGCCAATAGCTTGAAACTTGGGTAACATGGTTCTCTCTCCACAGATGATTTTCATATGATAAGCTCCTCCCCACTAGAAATTCAGCTTTGTTCTACTATAAGCAGACAATTTATAATATTAAAATCTTTCCTGGCTGTTGCAAATGCATATTAACTTTCCTATTAATTACCAATTTTTTTTAAGAAAGGACAGCTTTCTATGAGGTACTTATGAGTTTATTGTTATGAGAACCACAAATATATACGGTCTTGTCGAAATAGTTTACATGGCTGGATTCAGTGCTCATGTGATTTAACACTAAGCTTCAATTGTTGATGATCATGTCAAATGAATTTGTTAAAATTCATTTCTTTTCCTCCAAAACATATGATACTGAAATTAAATATGCACAGTGTTGATGGATTCCAAAGAAATAGTACAATTTGAAAAATAAACTCGTGGAAGTGAAATGTTTGCACTAAAGAAACGATTTTGTCTATGAAAGGATTGTCAGAATATGCATCAGAAACAAGACTTCTTGTCAAAGTGCAATGTTGTGTGCTCTTAATTCTTACAATCTTATATAAGGCTTCGTTCTTACAGGAACAATTGTGAAGAACTTGTATAGTACAATTAATGATTAATTTAAGCTTTAACAGGAATCGTTCTGTGGAAATTAAGATGTGGCTTTGTATCGCAAACCAGTTACAGCTGTACCACCTATTGTGCAATTAGCAGTAATGTAAGTGAAAAATATGTGCAGCAACTGACAAGATAATCAATCGTGTATATAAAGTAACCAATTATATTTTAACAGACTATAATTTGTTCACTTGGTTTAATTGTGTATGTTTCAATTGTTATTCATCTCTGTACGTATGTCTGTTAAACATGATCACATTTTCTGTGTTAAAGTGTTACTATACTTGAAGGAGAAGTGCCCAAAAGTGGATTTAATCCATTTTTAAAAAATCACGTAAACTGAAATGGATTGCAAAGTTGCATTTACGTTTAATGCATGTTACTTTCGGCTAACTATATAAATGATCATGTTAAAGAGTTTAATAAATGCAGTTCGTTCTTGTCAATTTGTTAAAGATTGTAAACAATTGCCCTTACTGAATCTCCACCATCAACAACCCATGATTGCAGGGGTATGAAGGCAGCTCAGAAATTGCAAAATAGAATCTGACTTAAGATCTTGCCTACAACAGTTCACTGAAGCAGTTCTTCTGATGTCAAAAACCCGGAGGTTAAAATTCAAACCCATTCGTGAAGTCAATTGATCCCACAAAGCATGGGGATCCCAGAAAGATAAGGCCTCAGACACATTCTGAAACATTATTACATTCTTAGTTAATAGATCACAAAAGATATTGTTTGAGAGTCTTGAGCACTACATCTTTCATATAACAAAGCACTGTAACAAGTAAGATATTACTAAAATTATATTATACTTTTATCTGGCCACTTTGGTGGAGCTCTGCCTTAAGGTCAAAATGACCTGCTGAGTATAAGTGCAATCTGTGCTAAATAGATTAATCTTGGAAAAGCTCTGAGATCAATTAAAGAACAATGTTCTGGTGTAGGAGAATTGTATCAAAAATAATGGGAACTGCAGATGCTGGAGAATCCAAGATAACAAAGTGTGAAGCTGGATGAACGCAGCAGGCTAAGCAGCATCTCAGGAGCACAAAAGCTAACATTTCGGGCCTAGACCCTTCATTAGAGAGGGGGATGGGGTGAGGGTTCTGGAATAAATAGGGAGAGAGGGGAAGGCGGATCAAAGGTGGAGAGGAGAGTATAGGTGAGGAGGTAGGGGATAGGCTAGTCCAGGGAAGACGGGCAGGTCAAGGAGGTGGGATGAGGTTAATAGGTAGGAGATGGAGGTGCGGCTTGGGGTGGGAGGAAGGGATGGGTGAAGGGAAGAACAGGTTAGGGAGGCAGAGACAGGTTGGACTGGTTTTGGGATGCAGTGGGTGGAGGGGAAGAGCTGGGCTGGTTGTGTGGTGCAGTGATGGGAGGGGACGAACTGGGCTGGTTTTGGGGTGCGGTGGGGGAAGAGGAGATTTTGAAGCTGGTGAAGTCCACATTGATACCATTGGGCTGCAGTGTTCCCAAGCGGAATATGAGTTGCTGTTCCTGCAACCTTTGGGTGGCATCATTGTGTTTATTGCGAACCGAGCTGAGGTATTCTGCAAAGCGGTCCCCAAGCCTCCGCTTGGTTTCCCCAATGTAGAGGGAGCCACACCGGGTACAGTGGATGCAGTATACCACATTGGCAGATGTGCCGGTGAACCTCTGCTTAATGTGGAAGGTCATCTTGGGGCCTGGGATAGGGGTGAGGGGGGAGGTGTGGGGGCAAGTGTAGCATTTCCTGTGGTTGCAGGGGAAGGTGCTGGGTGTGGTGGGGTTGGAGGGAAGTGTGGAGCGAACAAGGGAGTCACGGAGAGAGTGGTCTCTCTGGAAAGCAGACAGGGTTGGGGATGGAAAAATGTCTTGGGTGGTGGGGTCAGATTGTAGATGGCGGAAGTGTCGGAGGATGATGCGTTGCATCCGGAGGTTGGTGGGGTGGTGTGTGAGAACGAGGGGGATCCTCTTTGGGCGGTTGTGGTGTGGGCGGGGTGTGAGGGATGTGTGCGGGAAATGCGGGAGACGCGGTCAAGGGCGTTCTCGGCCACTGTGGGGGGAAAGTTGCAGTCATTGAAGAACTTGGTCATCTGGGATGTGCGGGAGTGGGATGCCTCATCGTGGGAGCAGATGCGGCGGAGGCGGAGAAATTGGGAATAGGGGATGGAATTTTTGCAGGAGAGTGGGTGGGAGGAGGTGTATTCTAGGTAGCTGTGGGAATCATTGGCCTTGAAATGGACATCAGTTACAAGCTGGTTGCCTGAGATGGAGGCTGAGAGGTCCAGGAACGTGAGGGATGTGGTGGAGATGGCCCAGGTGAACTGAAAGTTGGGGTGGAAGGTGTTGGTGAAGTGGATGCGGGTTCGCAATAAACAACTGCACACCCCAGTTGCAAACCATTTCCACTCCCCCTCCCATTCTTTAGATGACATGTCCATCATGGGCCTCCTGCAGTGCCACAATGATGCCACCCGAAGGTTGCAGGAACAGCAACTCATATTCCGCTTGGGAACCCTGCAGCCCAATGGTATCAAAGTGGACTTCACCAGCTTCAAAATCTCCCCTTCCCCCACCACGTCCCAAAACCAGCCCAGTTTGTCCCCTCCCCCCACTGCACCACACAACCAGCCCAGCTCTTCCCCTCCACCCACTGCATCCCAAAACCAGTCCAACCTGTCTCTGCCTCCCTAACCTGTTCTTCCCTTCACTCATCCCTTCCTCCCACCCCAAGCCGCACCTCCATCTCGTACCTATTAACCTCATCCCGCCTCCTTAACCTGTCCGTCTTTCCTGGACTAGCCTATCCCCTCCCTACCTCCTCACCTATACTCTCCTCTCCATCTTCGGTCTGCCTCCCCCTCTCTCTCTATTTATTCCAGAACCCTCAGCCCATCCCCATCTCTGATGAAGTGTCTAGGCCCGAAACGTCAGCTTTTGTGCTCCTGAGATGCTGCTTGGCCTGCTGTGTTCATCCAGCCTCACATTTTATTATCTTGGATTCTCCAGCATCTGCAGTTCCCATTATCACAGCCACTCAGTAGATGCAGGCATAAGTATTGTATATTGAACACATCTTAAAACATTGCGAAGATAACAGCAGTTTAAGTATCCAAAAAGTTTATTTACTGGAGTTCAAACATATCCCTGCACTCTCAAACCAGCGAAAGTAGTTGAACCGAGGGTCTCGATCCAGTGACAAAAATATCCATTAGTTATTGGAACTTATTAGAAGTGAAATGGAGGAAGCTGTGAAGGTGAGAAACCAGGAATGTCTTTTCACTCTAAGTTGATCTTTAATCAGTGAACAATGTTGGCAAGGGGGAGTAGGATCCAATTGAGATTTATGTTGTACAACTAAGTCTAACAATGAATAGTTAAGACTGTTGTCTGCTACCGATACTCTAAACTCTATTAGACTTAGGAGAGTGAAATGACTGTTTTACTGAGGAGAATACACAAGCACAGTAAGATTGCTAGTTTTACTGATAACAAAAGCAGTAAATTTGCAATCAGTATGCAACTGAATACATCTGGAGCTGCAGGAATGTCATGATGAATGGTAGGTCAATGGTCTGACAGTTGGATTTGTGATCAAACTTAGAGAAGTGCTATTGTTCACGAACAAACTCTAAAGAATGTAGTCTTAGATTGGCAAGGTGAAAGTGAGTGGGAAAGAGGATAGAAAGATGGCCTTATCTGTGATCGCCTTGGGAAAGGTAAAGCCACTTGACATTGTGAATCTGACAGAACACCTGTAGTTATGCCCTGCCGCAGGCAATGTTTTCTGATACGTTACGGTTCCAGGTGAAATACCCTGAAATGTTAAGCCCTGAGTGAGAAAGGATGAACTACCTTTATTTATTCATGCACATGATTGGTCACTGCACTGTTAACGTAAAAAGAAGTTGTTCCTTGTGGATGCTTTTTTTCCCCTGATCAAAGATATTTAAGTTTTTTTTTAAAAGGAGCAATTTTATCTGGCTTTCTTGAATTTAAAAAAAAGGAGAGTTTATTGATTATGAAAAGCAAGAAGAAATAATAAGACAGCACACTGGTTAAATGTGAGAAGTAAGTCGAAAGAAAGGATAATAATTTAGAAATAAATCATTCCCTGAATCCTTCATGAAGAGTAGATAAAACAACATTGCGACCATTATGTAGAATGATACTGGTAGCAGTGGTGATGGTAGTTAGAACAGTACAGCACTGTGCAGGCCCATCAGCCCACAATGTTGTGCAGACCTATAATCCTACTAAGATCAATCTACACTGCATACCCCACATTTTACTATCCTCCATGTGCCTATCCAAAAGTTGCTTAAAAGTGTCTAAAATATCTAACTCCACTACCTCTGCCAGCAGAGCATTCCACATGCCCACCACTCTCTCCGTCTGAAGAACCCACCTCTGACATCTCCCCTATATCTTCCTCCAATCACCTTAAAATTATACCCCAAAATTAGGTGGTCAGTTTCAAGATTTTTGGCTATTCCAGTTGATTGAAATGCTTTTGACCTGCTTCCTTTTGTCGGTGGCTGGTTGGCAGCGCGAATAGTGTGTAACTTTGTTTTCCTTCATCTACCTGCAGTGAAGAAGTGATAAATGGCTGTTCTCAAGATGTAGCCTTCACAGCACATCACTCTACACACCAGTGCATCAGGCCACGAACACATACTTTCCACTGTTGCAATTGGTTTTTAGTGCACATCATCGTAAAGATACAACATAAGCGTGCCCACAGGAGATAGTAGGAACTGCAGATGCTGGAATCAGAGATAACAAAGTATGGAGCTGGAGGAACACAGCAGGCCAGGCAGCATCAAAGGAGCTGAAAAGTTGATGTTTCGGGTCAGGGCCCTTCTTTAGAAAAGGCACCAGATTTATGAACAAGAGTCCCAACCTGAAACGCTAACATTCCTGCTCCTCTGATGCCGCCTGGCCTGCTATTGTTCCTCCAGCTCCACTGTGTTATCTCAGGCCCACAGGAGATGACTTCCTATTGAGAGGAAACAGCTCATCAGCCTCTGATTATCTCACTCTTCTTTTTTATCCTTTTCTGTTTGAGTTGTACTTTCTGGAGTAGAGTAATAAAGAGTCATACAGGACTCAGAATGTTAACACTGTTTTTCACTCTACAAATGCTGCCAAACCTATTGTATTCTCCAGCACTTTTTTTTAATTTTGTGGAATGCTGTATGCTGTGATGAAGACAAGTAAATTTGGCCAAGCATTGTTTGACTGGCAGTGCATCAAGTATATACTTCTGTTCTACTGAGTTTCTTTTGTTATGCCCATTGCTGTAGGTGCCTAGAATCTCACATAGTGAATTAATAACACAATACAGAGCAGTTGGTGCCTGTGGGTAGATCATCTGAGAGCCACTGAACATCGAACCAATGCTGCAATAACAAAGCTTGTTTCAGTTGCCATTGTTACAGCCATCAAATTGAGAATCAAAAAGAATCTAAATAATACACGATTGAGGTATTCACACGATTGAGGTATTCCTATTGATTTAAAGTGTTTGTAGCATGTAGAATTGATGGTTAATTCCCCAGGAGGCACTGCTGTTTGATCTAAAGCCACAGCTAGACTTGCCACTTTAACTGTCATTGTTCCAACATCC
Source organism: Stegostoma tigrinum (assembly GCF_030684315.1). Taxonomy (NCBI): domain Eukaryota; kingdom Metazoa; phylum Chordata; class Chondrichthyes; order Orectolobiformes; family Stegostomatidae; genus Stegostoma; species Stegostoma tigrinum. The sequence continues at coordinate 55,608,983 of NC_081368.1, read as the reverse complement.
AGTGAGATAAGGCTCTTGGGATGATTGTCTAGTGAGGCAGCCTCTGTCTGTGAACCATAACCCTCAGTGACAGTTTCTCCTATCTGACCTACCACAAGAAATATGCTATTATGACATACCAAACTGTAATCGGATATTTTCAGTGGGAATCACCATTGATAAAATCTACAGCAGTAATAAAATGCTGCTATTGGCTGTCATTGCTCCACCATCGAAATATCAAAGACCAATGCTACTGGCGTTCTGAAATATTCCATTTCTAGCCTATTTCTGCACAGCTTGAATTTATTTCCAATGTTACAGATTAAGATGTGCAAATGTGTAAGCTGATTCAGTTGACACGAAACCATGTTTTAAACTTTGTTCTGAGGCTAATAAACTTCTCTTTTCATGATGTTTACAAATTTGCTGACTATGACCAAAGTTTACTGTTTCCACAGTACATTCTTGGACAGCAAAGCCAGGGAGATAACATATAAGTAAAAGATAGACTGTCTTGCCCACTGAGGCTGGAATTGTTATCCTACAGAATCCTTTATTTTTGTTCTCATTGTGACTACATAATTTGTTTCGCATATGGTTCTGCAATACTTGATAGGAGCGAAAGCATTTCACTGCAGCATGAAACCTAACAAAGGAAGAAGCTTGTGGATGACTCAGAATCAGTCCTATTGTTAATGATGTACATCATCTTGCTTCAACTATTAATACAAGATACAACAATAATTCCCTTCTGTCCAAGGTTTGTGTTGGAAGAAAATTCTGATTTTACCTCTTTTGTGCCTTTCACAATATAAAACTTCAGCTGAATTGCTGGTGATTCTGATTCCGTATTAATTTTACAGAGCTATTGTATCAGCAACTCAAAGTCTGTTTAAGTGATATTAATCTTTATCAATGCACTTTAGTTATTAATTATACATTGGAGAGATAAACAGAAGAGAATTTCTGCGGCTCAATGATCAGCATGCAAATTTGAGCCAGAGCATTCAGATGGAAATCACGACAATTTGGTTTCAAAGGATTCATTCTAACTGAGCAAAATTATCCATTGTCTATGAACTCTTCTCATATTATTTTTAGACACGGTAGTTTGGAAAATTTTCTTTTCTATAACATCATCTTCTTGGTGAAAATGGGCCATTAAATTGAATGCAATTGGAATTACAAGTCTATTGTTTTGAGCAGATACCTTGGTCACACAGTCACTTGTTTGCGCATTGAAATAGAAAAGGAAGTATTAACAATTTAAATTGGCAAATAAGCTCTTTTTTTGCCAATTAATGCTGTGACAAATTTAGAATCTAATATAAAAATGCATCCTGCTGATCAGTGAATGAAGGAAAATTAATTTTGTATCTGATGCATCAATGTAATATCCACTAACATCCCAGCTGAATTTTGATCAGCGCAGGTAGCAGAGGTAAGTGTGAAGACATCTTTAGGTATAGCTGAAGAATACAGTATGCGGCTTCCTAGTGCTCTAAATCATTTAACTGCATTCACAAGCCAAATTGCATCTAGTTAGTTCATCTATGTCTCCTAAGAAAGAGCACTGCATACCAATCAATATAAAGTTATCCATATTATGTAGGGCCTGAGGGGTGTTGGCCTTACAATAGTACCTGGAACACTATTTTTCAGTTGGAGACTTGAAATGCAATGCAATGAAAAGAAAATAGGCTGCACTCATGTTCCTACAGCTTGTACCACTTCCATCTGGTGTAAGTAATAGAATGGACATTGGATATTTAGCACCTTTATTGATTAAAAGAATAATAACACTAGTGTACAGCATACTGATGTAACTTAGTCTGAGTGAACAATGTATCGGCAGCAACTGTGTGTACAAAATGCATTAACACTTGCAGTAGCAATAATACAGAATTAGCTAAGTTATCGTCAGCACACCAAATATTCAATGCTGAAGAACTGAAATAGAGATTTTAATTATATTTATTAAAGATTCCTAATGTACAAACATGATCAGTCTGGGCTAGAGTTGGGGTGATCAAAATTTATTGACACTGGCTTTGTGAGAAAGATATCAAAATTTATTGTCACTTACTTTGTGAGCTGAAATCATGGAGACAGTAGCTTTGGAGAACATCTAGAATTTTCATGTAGCAGCCAAAATACTGTTGGTTTTATTTTCATTGGCAACAGTAGCGATCACTGTACTATCATTGATTAGTATTTGACTCCTGTGCATTGGTGTCAATGTGGTTGCCGGGGAACATTTGTTTTCTTCACTGTAAGTTTATTTGTTTCCCTAGCAGAGAAAGGACTGAATGAGAGACTGTGCTTAACAATTAAGTATGAATAGTTCTGCGGAGTCCAAGATGAAATAAAAATGGATTGCATGAAAAATCATCTATGAAAGTAAATTGTGCATTTTGCTTACATCACTTTTGCATCGAGAAATATTCACTTGTCAGTCCTCATGAAAATACATCACCTTTTTAAAAGTACTTGGAAAATCAAATTGCAAATCGTGTAAATTTCTTCCAGTGCTGTACGATTGCTTGCATTTATATACCATCTTTAACATAAAATATTTAAAGGAACTCATAGACACATAGTCAAAGCACAAAGAGCTCTGAGCTAAGGTGTCCAAAGCTTTGTTTATACTTGGGTTTTAGAGGTGGGGGTGGAAATGAGTAGGGATTTGGAAAGTGGTCTCAGTGATTGTGAACTGCCAATTGAACAAAAGATGAGGAATGTACTTAAGACTACAGTAGTAGCAATAGACAGTTGAAAGATTTATTATCACACAGAAGAATTTGATAAAGATAGGAAACGTTGAGACCATGCTTAGCAACAAATTGTGTACGTGTGCATGTGTGTGTGTATGTATACATGAGCGCACGCTTGCACACGTGTGTATGAGATTTTACAAGTGCTACATTAGTACGATTAGATTTGAGTGTTCAAGCTGGAAAATACTTAAATAATCAATCTTACAATTCACCTAATTGTTTCTCTGAAGGCCATAATTGAAATTGAAGCCAATCTTGCGTACTCAATGCCTGTTCCGTAACTCAAACCAGAATGTTTGAAATAATGTTCAGAACCAACTATTTGTGGTCTAAAGTCATGGTTCTGAAGGGCTTGGTGTTCATGATACAGTTCTTCCACCCAAACATGACATATGTTGTCAGTTGGTGGAGGAATGGAGCTCTACTCTAGATTTCAGAGTGAGAAATGTACCATTACCAGCTCCCAAAGGACCTATTAATGATGTTGCCAAGCCAGCTAAATTAGCAAATGCATTGCATCTAAAAGGAAGTGTCTGTGGTGCTGTGAATCACTTTCTATCTCTGTGCCGCATCAACCATTCAACTTTTCATTGCATTCAATAGAATTCATCACAATGATTATTCAGCAAATGATGAATCAGAAATTTCATGAGTTATGGATGAAATTTGTTCAGCATTCTCCTCTTTATTAGTCGTTGATGCAAACTTGTGAATCATTGAGATGCCAATGTGCAGTTTGCAAGCGTCAATGGAATGGTGCAAGACCAGTATTTGATCCAGGGAGATCATGTATGACCAACTTTTTTGAAGTTTTTATGATGGTGATGGGAACATAAATGAGGTCAATGCATTTGATGTGTTTTACTTGGATTTCAGCGAGTGTTTAGGTACGGCCCCAAATGGGAGGCTGAGAGCAAAATTAAGAGCTCACTCCGAGGAAATTTGGCTAATTGTATCCAAAATTGGCTTTGTGGCAGGAAGCAGAGGGTAATGGTTGAGGAGTGAGTTTGTGTCAGGAAAACTGTGTCCACTGGTTCCACAGAGATTAGTGTTGGGGCGCTTGCCATCTGTAGTGTATGTAAATCCTTCAGACTTGAATAAAGGAGGGTTGATCAGTAAATTTGCAGATATATGAAAATTGGTAGAATGCTCAACAGTGAGGAGTTTAGTATTAGCTTACAAGAGGACATACATTGGTTGACTAGGCAGGCTGATGAGTGGAAAATAGAATTCAAGTTGGATAAGTGTGAGGTGAAGCACTGGGGCAGGATGAAGAAGACAAGGCAATACATGATAAATAGTAGGACCCTGGGAAGCACTAAGGATCAGCAGGACCTTGGCGTGTATGTCCACCAGTCGCTTGTGTTATCAGGACACGTAAATAAAGTGATTAAGAAGACATATGGGATACATGCTTTTGTTAGTCAAGGCATGGAGCTTAAGAGCTTGGCGATTATGTTCTTACTGTATAAAATGTGTGTTAGGCTGCAGCATGAGTATTGAATAGAGTTCTGGACTCCATATTATGGGAGAATTGTATTGACTGTATAAGGCACAGAGGTGATTTACCACGATGTTGCCTGAGTTGGAAAGTTTTAGTTAGGAAGAGGGTTTGGACAGACAAGAGTTATTTTCCTTAGAGCAGAGGGAGACATGATTGAAATGAATAAAATTACGAAGAGTGTTGACAGGAAGAAACTTCTCCATTTGCTGGAGGGAATAAGGATCAGATTTAAGGTAAGGGCAAGAGATTTACAGATTTTTTTCATACGGAAGGTTGTGGGCATCTGGAAGTCAATGCAAGTAAATGTGCTAAAGGCAGAAATGCTCATGATGTATAGGAAGTATTTAGATGTCTACTCATAATGCCAAGGCATGAAAGGTTATGGCCCAAGTGCTGAAAAGGAGATTGGACTAATTTGATGGTTGTTTTTCTTTTAACCAGTATTGATTCAATGGGCCACATGGCATTTTTCTTTGCTATCAACTTCTATGACTCGACACTCCAAAATGCATCAATGTCCCTCTGGTAAACTTTTTCACACAAGTTTGAGTTTGCAACTGCTAGATCATAAATGTAACCTAAAGATTAATAACGGCATTCTATGTCTGAAAAATGAGAAAGGTGATTAAAAATATGATCATTGTAAGGTTTAGAGGGACCATTTTCCTTAGAAATAAGTTAATAAAAACTCATAACTCCATAACTCATGAATATATTTCAAAGGGAAGCGACTGGGATTGAGGGAGACTGAAAATATGCACATAGTTCTCAGAGTAGTAAGGGATTGCATCAGGACCAGGTGAGGTTCCTGTTTGAATTTCACCAGATATAGTTACATACTAGAAAGGATACAACATTGGTTGCTTTGTTAACACACTTACTGCCATGTTTGTTTCTTGTTGCTTCTTACAGCTCCATCTACACATATTGCTCTACATGTTAATGTTCAGTGAACACTACATATAATTTGCTTTTCAAAGCAAATTACATGACATAAATACAATGCTACAGACCAATAGTGTTATTGGATTCCAAAGAGTAAAATAGAAAATAATAGGACTTTAGATAACAGTGCTCAAACATAATTAAACAATAAAGGGAATTTTTAGAAGTCAACTTTGCCAAAACAGCAATGGAACAATAAGCAGCAGGATGACACAGTGCCACAGTGGTTAGCACTGCTGTCCCACAATGCCAGGGACCTGGGTTCAATTCCAGCCTTGGGAAACTGTCTGGGTGGAGTTTGCACATTCTCCCCGCATCTGCAGGTTTTGTCTGGGTGCTCCAGTTTCCTCCCTCGGTCCAAAGATATGCAGGCTAGGTGGATTGGCTATGCTAAGCTTTCTGTAGTGCTCAGGGATGTATAGATTAGGTGGGTTATAGTAGCCTGGGTCTGGGTGGGATGCTCTGAGGGCCAGTGTGGACTTGTTGGGCTAAAGGGCCTATTTCTACACTGTAGGGATTCTATGAATTTCATATTTTAATTACCTCTATTTCATAATTCTAATGACGACTTGCAGCATTGAGCATGGGTGCAGCTGATATCATTTTAGGCAGAAAAAATGCAGAATTGGTTAAACCAATAAGTGGTAACAGATGAATAAATTATATTCAGGCCATCTAAGTTAAAAAAAAAACAGAGATAATAAAGTGCAGACTAGAAATCAGTACTTCCAGTTTGATACAAACATTGTAGTTTTATGTCAATGGGTGTTAATACAATGACAGTGCCAATACGTTTTATAAGTTAGACAAAAACAACTAAAGCTCTATAACAGTTTGAAGTACAGACTCTTATATCAGCTCCTGCAATGTCAATTACTATGATTTCAAAAGTGAATTGTAGGAGGCACAAACTGGAAAAAAGAGAATATGTTCATCATACTTGGCAAAACAAGCGCCCGTGTCAAAACATAAAGAAAAAATACAGAGAATGAAGGAAATAATGGATAATCTCCGGTAGAAACTTGATCATAATCTGCAAATATTACAGAGTTTTGGCTAACTATATTAGTGTTAAAGATTCAGTCTCAGCTGTGAGAGTGTGCATATAAGTCATTGACCAAGCTGGCCTATTAATTGTGAAAAATACAATGGAATTTATATTACATCCTCAGGCAGCTAGTTGAGTCCTAGAGTTAACATTTCACTCAAAGGATGAATTATGTGACAGCACAAAATTTTCTATCACATGGTGAGCATAAATAATAAGAACAAATCCTCTGTCCTAAAAGGTAATCTTCATTTATTGGCTGTAAAATAGCAGAGACTTTACAAGTAATATTTATATCTTCCTTATTAAAGTGACATAATTTTCAAACAGATTAGAATGTATAACCCATGGATTCATCTACTTTTGGAAAGCTGTATAGATATTGGGATGGGTGGATGATGTGATGGAAGGTATACACAATGCATATATTGGCCAGGATATTCCAATGACAGATAGTATTCCTGCAGATATCAGTAATAGCTTTAAAAAATATGCCCCCATGTGTTATGCATATTTTTATCCAAGATTCCAAGCCTGGTCTGTCCCAAATTCATCCATTGGTAGTTCATAGGGAAAGAGCCACTCAGCGCAGGAGTAATGCTACACACTAAGAGACACATCTTAGCCATATTTCAGGAGTTAAAGATTACAAAATAAATTGGACAGTGATTCTGGAAATTTAAGTGTGTAAGGTAAACAAGGAGCTATGAGAGTAGCTTACCAGGGTGCCAAATGCTCTGGTTCCAGTGCTCTGATGGAGTGGTTAATGTAGGCCATGGGTGGTAATAGATAAGGGGCCTCACTCTTGAGATACCAAGAGTGGTTAGGCTGTGGACAGGGTAGTGTTGAGTCCTTGGGAGGGAGATGGATATTAGGGGTACTGTGATGCAGGTGAAAGTCAGTCCACCATTGAAAAAAGTCATGTTCTGATGGGTAGTGTAGCAGGCTGGCAACAAATAAGGGGTTAAGAGGAAGGTTGGACATGTGGGGTGGACGTGGGTTTCAGGATGATTGTTGACAGCATCAGGTCTGTGGTAGGTGGTAGAAGGTGATTTCAGGTCTGGTGAGATCAGGCCAGTAGGACCTCACTGGAGTTAACAGTACCAGGCTGGCGACAGTTGTGGGTCGGAGTAGTGTGCATTCATGATGGATCGGCGTAGGGAAATCTGGTCATGGGTGGTTGTCAGGGATCTGAGAAGTCTGAGACAGTGGCATAGATCTCGTGAGTCAAGGGTCCAATTTAATTGTTATCCAGGATTTAGATGAGTGTTTTAATATGCTAACATTTTCCTCGATAATTATTGGTAAAGTGAAGCAAAACCCAACAGACTCTTCTGGAAGGTTACAGATGCAGAGGAATTGGACACTGGGAAATTCACATCCCTGGGCAATTACCATGGAGTCAGTTGTGTTGGAGAATCCACGTGGCCCCCATTTGCAACTCCGGTTTTTACGTTATTGCAATGACTGTCTGGTCATCTGAACATCCGGCCATTATATTTTGAATTTCAAAATAGACACCAAGGGATGTGGGTCAGTTTGTCAGTAAGTCATTTGAACTTAAGTGCATCACTTCCAAGAAAGCATCTGAGACAGCCCATGTAGTGTTAATTATATACATTTTTGCTATTGAATTTGTAATAGATAGAGTAAACAAATCAAGGCTATTAATTTAATTTTGATTTCCAAATAGGAAATATAAAGAATCAGTTCAGAAGAATCACATTGTTTGTTCTCTTACATGCTTACCTCACTGTCAGCTTTCACAAATATTGCCTTTCCATGATATTTGTGCAAACCATCATGAATATTCACTCCTCTGTTTTTCTTTTACTTTTCTAAAGAAAAGAACACTCACTTCTGAAGAAGAGTCACTGGACCTGAAATGTTAACTCTGCTTTCTCTCCGTAGATGCTACCAGACCTGCTGAGATTTTCCAGCAATTTCTGCTTTTGTTTCTGATTTACAGCATTTGCTATGATAACAAATAAATGCCTGAGCCAACAACTGACTAGAGTTCCTGATTGCTTTCAATTGACCCTGGGGAAACCAGGAATTGGGTAAAACCCCAACACTCCACAAAATGCCAAATCTGCCTCTTCTTCTCTGGGAAAAGTCCTGCACTAAACTCCAAAAATACCCCATTTGTTATAAAACAATGGTTAGGAGGCCATAAAGCCTTTTGACTATTCATCTCCAAATCACAGCTCTTTCTCCCATAGCTCTGTTCATCCTTCAGCAGCCTATGTTTAGAAAATTAAAATTAATTCTGTCATGATACCTGCCATCCGTGAAAGGCTGTTTCCAATTTACTAGACCATATGACTTAGGAGTGAGCAATTCGCTGATGAAATTACTGAAGCAAGGTCTACAAGACCACTTCTCATACATAGACACTGTTGACTTCACACAACTTTTTATGTCTTAACCAAGTGAATGCAATTAAGCTGTAATCTTACTATAGGTATCAATTTCAGGTCATTTAATGTGATACATAGTAAATTTTACAGTTCCTTCCATTAATTCTAAGTGATATTGATGTATTTTATGAGATTATTTCACTTCACAGAACTTTACAGATTCTGCATAATTTTTACAACCTGATTTAAAAACAAGTGTCAGCTTTGGTTCAGAAGTCACACTCTCATCCCTGAATTTGAAGTTTGAGTGTACAAGTCACTTTTCTGATAATTGAGTGTATAATTCACGCTAACAATCCTTAGTGATGTGTGTTGGAGGGTGCAATACAAGAGGTGCTGCCATTCATACGAACGAGCGAACCAAGATCTCTCTTGCCTTTTCAGGGGCATGAAGAAGATCAGAGGAGATTTGTTTCCCTTTAGGAATCCTGGTCAATATGTATCTTTCAATCAATGTCACCAGAATAATTATTTCCTTATTGCTACTTGAGCCCAAATTTACTCTGACTGTTTGATAATCAATGGTTATCTTGTTAAAATAGAGATTGGCAAAAAATATCTCTCAAAGATTCGTGAGTGTTTGGAACTTTCTCCCTGAAAAGGAGTTGGATAAAGAGTCCTTGAATATTCTTAAGGCAGAAATAGAATAAATTCTTGCTAAGGAAGGTTTTGAAAGGATGTCAGGCATAGGCAGGCTGTGTATCTGAGGTTATGGTCAGATCAGTCATGACCTTTTTCAATAATGGAGCAACCTTAATGGACTGAATGACCAAATCCTGGTCTTCAACTGTAAGTTCATTTGTTCTCACATGATAACAGCACCAACACTTCAAAAAATTCTTAATTTTCTATCATAAGCAGTGGGATGCCCTGCAATTGTGAAAGAGGCTACATGAATAGAAGACTTTGTTTCTTTTGTTCAGTTTAACATTTACCACATACAATAAGATACTAAATTAATAAAATATTCTGTCTTTGCTTCTTCTTACACTGCCGTTAACATCTATCAGGTATCAAAAGACACCCAGCAGGCACTATATTACTTCTGGGATCTAGATTTGATTTGATTTATTATTGTCACATGTACCAAGATACAGTGAAAAGTATTGTCTTGCATGCTATCCAGGCAAATCATACTGTACATAAGTACATCAGGGTGATAGAACAGAATCTAAGAATATTGTGTTACAGTCACAGAGAAGGTGCCAAAAAAAACGCATTTAATATATGAGGTCAAAGTTTGATAACGTTGAGGAAAAGCTGTTTTTGAATCTGTTGGTACATGTTTGCAAACTTTTGTATTTTCTGCCTAACTGAATAGGGTGGAAGAGAATATCTGGGGTGGCAGGAGTACTTGATTATGTTGGCTGCATTCCCAAGGCAGCCAGAAGTATAGATGTAGTAAATTGAAGGAAGGCTGGTTTGGGTGATAGATTGGGTTGTGTTCACGACACTGTAATTTCTTGCAATCTTAGACAGTGCAGTTGCCCTACCAATCTGTGATACATCTGAACAGGATGCTTTCTACACTGCATTTATAAAAATTAGTAAAAGTCATTACTGACATGCTGAATTTCCTTAGCCCTCTAAGGAGATAGATGCATTGGCATGCTTTCTTGACCGTAGTGTTGAAGTAGATGCACCAGCACAGATCGTTGGTGAAATTTATTCCTTGGAACTTGAAGCTCTCAACCATCTCGACCTCAGCACCTTTGATACAGAAAGAGACATACCCCCACTTCCTGAAGTTGATGGCAGGTTCCTTCAAATTGCTGACACTGAGGGAGGGATTGTTGTCTTTGCCGCATTCTACTAAGCTCTCTACCTCTTTCCTCCACCCATTCTCATCGTTGTTTAAGATCCTACCACCTAAGGTTGTGTCACCATCATTGTTATTGCCATGACAATAACAAATTGCATTCATATAGCAGCTGGAATGCAGAAGAAAATCCAAACCATTTTTTTAAAGAGGCAGAAAAATGAATTCTGAGACATAAGAGTTTTTAGGAAGGCTAACTCCAAGTGCAATCAAAGAGGTGATTTTTGAGGAATATCTTAAAAAAGGAGACAAACGTGGAATGGTAGATGCTTCCAATTTCTTGTTACAAAAAACAAACTGGAGACTGAGAAAATTTAATGTGCTGCTGTTAATGTTGAAGTAACGTAGGGGAATGCAATAAGTGTGAATGTGAAGGAATAGCAACTTGAAGCAGAGGAGGTGTAGAGGTTACAAAGGTAGCACAGGAGTAGCCATAGAGGGATTAAAGCACAAAGTTAAAAACATTAAACCTGAGGCATTCTTTGAGCTCCTAAATATTATTTTCCACGTTTTCATGTTACAGAGTTGAATCAGAATAATTATATTCCCTATGTGTTATCATCTGTAAGATTAGTGAGGAGGAATGAGGAGGTCAATAAGGAACAATAATAGAAAGGCACCTGCTTCACAAATAAATTAATAGAGGTGTGAAATCACCTACAACATGTATCAATATAATTTGATTTCAAAATGCTTTGCCACATTAGCTCTGATAGATAACATTTGGGCTTTATAACATGTCTAACTCTAGCCCACTGCTATACCACCTTTCAAATGTGGCCAGGCAATTCATGCATATGTGTCAGCAACCTACTTTTAACATTGTTTCTAGTCACTCTCTTAGCTCACTAAAACAAGGAAACCAGTTTTGCTTCATGAATTAGAATACCATCACACATTTCTAAGGGACGCTGCACACTACTTTTTTGCAGCTGATCATAAAATGACCTACAAGGAGATATAACCAGGAATATAACTCATGTTAGTCAGCCTCACAACTGACGATATCAAACTCAAACCAATGCATGAACATTATGTCCAGAAAAGGTTTAATAATTTGTACTTTGTAAGGTAAGTATGATTATTGATTGAAAATTATTACGTAAGTGGCTTTTCAGCGTCTGAGATTAAAATGTAAATCACAGCATGATTTACTCATCGGACAAAGAGGTGAATATGAAACACAAATGATAAATCCAACATTGTGATGTTTTTTTAATGTTGAGGCATGCGCTCTCTCAACAATTTCATTTTAAATCCTGGTTGGTTCAGGACCTAATTGAAGTCGTTCATAAAATGGTAGGAAAACCAAATAATGCTACTCATGTATTTAATTTCTAACCTTCTTTCAAGAAGAGTCTGATTCACATGAAAATAATCAATTCTATGGAAGATATTGGTGAACATTTGTGTGGCTTCGAGGTTCTTGACACCTCCAACAAATCACTAATTTTAACTACCCCAAAAGGTAAGTTTTCATATTAATTCTGCAATTACATTTCTACAATGTACACCAAAACCATATACTTGATCCTTTTGAATAACCAAATCCTTCCATAGCAACTAATGTAAATTGTACTAAGGTGAAAGCCTTCGCTCATTACTTCATTCAGACAAAAGAGCAAAACAGAGTATTTTCACACCTGGTCCAAGACATGAGCACATAGCTTAGTCTAAAATGACACTTCAATGCAGTGGTAGTGAAGGATTGCACCGTAAGAGATGCCATCTTTTAGAGGAGGCATTAAGCCAAGCCTTGATCAGCCCTGACACCAAATTGATTGGACTAAAAAATCTCTGGCACTTTGTCATGAGGTGAATTATTCTGGTATGGGATGACATTGATCTCCCAATGAATATTGCCAAAACAGATCGTCTGGTGCTTATTATTACTCACTATTATTTGTATAAATTAAGTATGATTTATACTATATTGCTTTCTGTTAAAGAGACAAAATGTAAATAAGCTAACTATAGAATTTCTTTACATTACATTATAACAGTGACTGTACTTCAAAAGGTGTTTAATTGATTTGAAGTAGGATATTGGAGAAACCCTGAGAATGCGAAAAATGCCAAATATGGCTCAAATTATCTCTTACTTTAAACAGAAACACTTTTAATGTAAAAAGGATGGCCAGCAGTGTGTTCTATATACGTGTCCTGCAAAAATTCACCAAAGATCCTTAGTCAGCTCTTTCCAAACACACAACCACTTGCATCTAGAAGGTCAAGGGCAGCAGATACATGGGGACATCATCACCTGCAAATTCTCCTCCAAGTCATTCACTGTACTGACTTGGAAATATACCATTGTTCCTTCACTGTCACTGTTCGAAGTCTGGGAATTCCCACTCTGAAGGCATTGTGGGTCAATCTACAGGATGTTGACTGCAATGGTTCAAGAAGGCAGATCACCACCACCTTCTCAAGGGCAACTAGCATGAGCAATAAGTGTTGGCTAGCCAGCGATGCCCAGAATGAATAAAAAAAACTTCCATGATGATTCAGTAACTAGTTGTGATAGTAATTCGCCAGTTCCTCACATTACTTTTATAATACTGAAGTAGGGCACTTGTATTGAACAGCAATTATGAGTTAAAATGATTCTTTGATCATAAGCTAATTATATCCAAAAGCAATAACACAATTTTATTGCAGATGACAAGTTCCAGTAAAAAATATTACCACACATCTTCTGAGGGTGCCCTGCTAGGTGATACTGTTTGGCAAACATTTTGGTCCTGCAGACCTATTCTGGCCAGACACTCTGTGCTGATGCTATTTCTACAACTGAAAACTATAAATTCCAAGCAAAAGAGGTGTCCCCTGACTTCCAAGCTGATCTTTATGTAAAAAAAAAATCTTTCTTTCTAAGGCAAGGATTGATGTGGTCTGAGGCAATTTCGTTTCTCCAATGTCCTTTCCAATTTCTTAATTAGGTTCCATACTGGTGGTTATCCTGTGTCATTATTGTGATGTCTTACATTTCAGCCCTCCTTAATAATATCAGTCTTGTTGAAGATGGTACGATGATTATTAAACAATTAGAGTAGTATATAAGCTGGTTGAAGCTCTGTATTGTCAAAGGAGCCTGTTGGTGTAAACCAGTATCAATGTAAATATAGATAATAAAATGTGAGGCTGGATGAACACAGCAGGCCCAGCAGCATCTCAGGAGCACAAAAGCTGACGTTTCGGGCCTAGACCCTTCATCAGAGAGGGGAATGGGATGAGGGTTCTGGAATAAATAGGGAGAGAGGGGGAGGTGGACCGAAGATGGAGAGAAAAGAAGATAGGTGGAGAGGAGAGTGTAGGTGGGGAGGTGGGGAGGGGATAGGTCAGTCCAGGGAAGACGGACAGGTCAAGGAGGTGGGATGAGGTTAGTAGGTAGGAGATGGAGGTGCGGCTTGGGGTGGGAGGAAGGGATGGATGAGAGGAAGAATAGGTTAGGGAGGCAGAGACAGGCTGAACTGGTTTTGGGATGCAGTGGGTGGAGGGGAAGAGCTGGGCTGGTTGTGTGGCGCAGTGGGGTAGGGGACGAACTGGGCTGGTTTTGGGATGTGGTGGGGGAAGGGGAGATTTTGAAGCTGGTGAAGTCCACATTGATACCATTGGGCTGCAGGGTTCCCAAGCGGAATATGAGTTGCTGTTCCTGCAACCTTTCCACATTGATACCAATGGGCTGATGAAGGGTGTAGGCCCGAAACGTCAGCTTTTGTGCTCCTGAGATGCTGCTTGGCCTGCTGTGTTCATCCAGCTCCACACTTTGTTATCTTGGATTCTCCAGCATCTGCAGTTCCCATTATCACTGATACAATTTTAACCTCACTGCGAAGCCTCTTCCAGGGATGCCTAACCTGAAGAAGTTACCCTCCTCCCTTTGGACCAACCTCAGGGAATCACTCTCCCACTGCCCTATTTATTCCAGAACCCTCACCCCATCCCCCTCTCTGATGAAGGGTCTAGGCCCGAAACGTCAGCTTTTGTGCTCTTGAGATGCTGCTGGGCCTGCTGTGTTCATCCAGCCTCACATTTTATTATCTTGGATTCTCCAGCATCTGCAGTTCCCATTATCAATGTAAATATAGACTGCTTGAAATATTGACCTGGAGATGTCGTATGGAGTGTTTGTTTAAAATGTTCCACTGTAATACCTTCTACTATACACTGACAGTTCAGCAATGTAAGTGACTCACTATTGCCTTGCATGAAGTTTAACTTGTATGAGCTGTAAAAGTATAAATCAGACTGCTAAAATATCCAATTTGATTGGGGAGCAGGAGAGAAGCATTCATGTACAACAGCAAACTCTGGGCCAATTTATCTCCAAAGCTTGATTCATATAAGTCATACTTTTTCCCAAAACCTACTGCGAATTATTAGAGGCACATAAATTTGCCGCTGAAGATTGGAAGGAGCTGCCCTTGGGAGATGCTTTGGGAGTGTTTGCTTAGGAGGCAAACAGACCAGGGAAGGGTAAAGGGAAGAAAACTTAGAGAGTTGGAGATCATCCTGTTTCTCCATTCCGACTAAGAAATTCTCGAGAATGGTTCAATGATACTTTAACATTTAACTGTTGATTGGATGCCTTTGGCCTGTACTTGCCTTTGCCACGATCTAAATCACAGTTAAAATAATATCTACCACAAATACATCATTTTC
Source organism: Stegostoma tigrinum (assembly GCF_030684315.1). Taxonomy (NCBI): domain Eukaryota; kingdom Metazoa; phylum Chordata; class Chondrichthyes; order Orectolobiformes; family Stegostomatidae; genus Stegostoma; species Stegostoma tigrinum. The sequence continues at coordinate 55,593,823 of NC_081368.1, read as the reverse complement.
GCTTTCCTACTGCCACTGTCCGCATACATTGGACAGAGCTACAGTAGGGATAAATGTAACACAAGTGATGTGCAATCAAATCATGCCATCCAGAATTCGAATGATAAATTATTTTATTGCATCACTTCTCTCTCTAGTAAATCTTCCCATGCTGTTCTAATTGAGATAAGCGATGTAGGTTCTGGGGAATTAGTATTTCACTTTTTTCACCCAGAAACATGCAGAGCCCCGAATGTAGCCACAAATGTTAAACAAGACTTTAGCTGCCAATTTAACATCAGAATATTGTCATAAGCTTAGAGATGCCATTTTGTTTAAGTTTCCTTGGGTTTCAGATGGATAACTTTGTTCATAACTTTGTGCTTGCTTTTCCGATTGTTCTGTTAGCTTAAGGTGGAGTCTGGTTTGAGAGCCAATCATGCTAAATTATTGAATTCATAATCCTGCAATTATAAACAAAGCAAAGTGGATTAGACAAACTTGGTGAAGAGATAGTCATTGTTTGTCCAGTAAATATTTATCTGGTCCCTTTTGGAAATATAGTTAAGGAGGATATAAATATCTTTGGCAAGTTGTCATATCAGGATCTACCTAGAGTCAAACATCTTTACATTTAATTGCTGAAGATTTCCATATTAACATTAAGGATCATGCAAATCTAACAGATGTGGTTAAAAGAATAAAAAATGTGTTATGATATAAGTATCTTGTCTTATAATAACTATTGGAAAGGCATGTCATGGATAGAAAAAGGGATGGGGAGGTAACATTTCTCATTTCTCCTTAACTTTCAGTTGGTCTCAACAAGATTCGTTTTAGTTTGACATCCTTTCCGGATTTGTGATTTTCAAAAATAAACACAAAGCAACTCCCAGATACTTTCATTCCCCTGTATCCGCTAGCGTTCTGTTCCTGGAAACCCATGTGAATAATGAATTTGTGAGTGCAGAGCTTAATAGTTACGGTAAAAATAGGATTGCCTTCCCAGATCCCAAGAATATGACTTTTCACCTTTTTTGGTTTTTTTTGTGTTAAAGTAAGGAATATTACTGACATCAAATTAATACTCAAACAGGATATTTATAGAACACAGTAGACACATTGAGGCCAAACTCATGGCCTGCAGCACTAGCTGACATAACCTTATTACAACTTATCCCACGCTTTCACATTTTCACTAAGCTCCATCATCACCTTCTTGCACTTAGGCGCAGTAGGTCTACCACTTCACTTGGGAGGAATCACCATAGCATTAAGGACACAAGGGTGAGAGCGAGATGCACACAACCAACTACAAGGAGACAAAGCAAGAGAAAGGAAAAGAAGGGAAATGCTGAGAATGCGCAGGTTGGGGCAAGGTTGTGTGAACACGTACCCATAATCATGTTCACTTCTACACATCTCCCATGAAGCAGTCTAGCTTTTGACCCTGCAACACTTAAATTTAGTTTTGGGTTTCCATTAAACTGGTCACAGATACATGATTTTTGCCTATGGATGTCGATTAATTGGTTCCTTACTTTTTGGTGCAGATAGGCAAATTCATGAAAACTGATTTCGCAGATACAGAGGAATGATTGTAATTTAATAGAGGTGATGGACAGAATCTTATAAGCTTCTGACTTGCATGGGCTATGGCGAGTTGAGTGGTAAATTTGAATGAGGAGACTGGCAAGGCGTATCTCGATGTCTGGAGTTCAAAGTTTGTTTGTCTTATGCATTTGCTGAGTAGTGAGGTGAGATTGTCTCTAGCCCCGAGTGAGTTGTCAATTGATGGAGATTATTGCTTGTTAAATCCTTCATTAAAGTTGCAACTCACATCATTAATATTTAGCTTCCTACCTTACCAAATGCTTTGAACAAAATAAACAATGAGAGAAGTCAACATAGAAGTCAGAAAAAGTACCTGGCGTACTCTGCTCACTGCTATTTATGAAGAGGCTCCTTATTGCACTGCACTGAATAATCATTTGGCGGGGGGGGGGGGGGGGGAGGCGGGGGCAAGGTCCATGGTAATCTCCTGCATGCACCCCTCATCCACGGACATTGACATTTGACACCTGCCAACCCCTTACAACCATGATGGCACTTCTCCAATCCAGTGGTTGGCCATCTAATAAATGTAGACATGTCATTGCAGGTTACATCAACAGCTAGAATCAAAAGACTGCTGCAAGGATGTCTCAGAGTGAGCACCCCACTCACAGACCAAACAAACATCCATCCCAGGGCTGCTTACTTGGCCGCCTAGCCTGCACTCACAAAGCGCCAACTGTCTTTACAGAATAATCTTTTCTTTCTATCTGCCAGGGTGGTATCAACATTCTGGTACCTGCAAGCTTTGTGGTCAGTGGTTAGATGTAACATGTAGTGGATGGCACTGGCAGCCGGATTAATGAGAGAATTGCAATGCCCGTGATTGGTGGTGCTTACTTGGCTTGTCAGGCATGGAAAACTCGGCATTCCCGTTGGAGAGCTTCCAGTGATGGCTGCGTTTCTCTCCTTATAGGGGTGAGGAGTCTATGTCAGAAACTCTTCCACTTATTTTGAATTTTCCATCCTGTTGTGGGCTGTCTTCTCCTGCAATGAGCGAAAGGGATGGAGAACAGGGTAATTATGCGGTATCTTTGTTACTGTTGGTGAAGGTGGGGGAAGGGTGGTAAAGTGTGGCCTTGTATGCAAATAGGCAGCACATAGACTGTGCAGTCTTTGTGACATAGGAGGCTGAGGGTGAGTGGGGAAAGTATTGCAAGCTATAGTGAGACTGGTAAGGTGTAATCTTCTCTTTCTCCAAAAGCCTGGCTCCATTACTTTTACTGAGCTCAGCAGGTGCAGAATACCAGCACTCATTCAGTGCAGAACAACTTTCATAGACAGGACAACGGTACAAGGGATAGTGGTCTCTAGGTGGATATCTACTGAATGCTGAATTGCCTCAGCAATGGCGCATTGTAAGATGTGGCTGGAGTCATGCAAAAGGGGTATCCTAAAGGTGGGGTCACGATTGAACCGAGTTTGATAAGATTTGTTAAGAAATCCAAGAAATTAAGCCAAGATCTACAGGTTGCAGCTTGTGTAAGATTTGTGTAAGATATGCCTGTATGTTCTCTCTTTAGTGCTGAGGCAGTGTGAGTTGGTTTGAAAGCAGACATGTTGTAATGTCTTTTCCGTCCATGAAATTGCATGATTACTTGTACATATAGTGGTAGTAGTGGAAGGTTGGTATTCAGGCTGGAAGTCTGTGACTACTGGTGTTCTGCAAGGATCGTCCTGGGATCTCTGCTGTTTGTGATATTTTATAAATTACTTGGATGAAAATGTGGCTGGTAAATTCTTAGATGGTACAAAGACCGGTGAAGTTATGGATAGTGTAGCAGTTTGTCAAAGAATACAGTGGGATATAGATCTGTTGCAGATATAGGCGGAGAAATGGCACATGAAGTTTAATGGAGGTAAGTGTGACGTTGTACACTTTGGGAGATCAAATGTTAAGGACAAGTATGCAGATAATGGCAGAACCCTGAATAACATTGATGCACAAAGGGATATTGGGGTTCATGTCCATAGCTCCCTGAAAGTGATTGCACAAGTAAATAGAGTGGTGAAGAAGCCATATGGTATGCTTGCCTTTCTTGGTCAGGGAATTGAGTACAAGAGTCAGGATGTGATGTTGCAGCTTTATACGACATTGGTTAGGCCACACTTAAAGTATTGTAATTGGTTTTGGTCGCCACATTAGAGCAAGGATGTGGAGGTATTGGAGAGGGTGCGGAAGCAGTTTACCAGGATGCTGCCCAGCTTAGCAGGCATTAACTATAAAGAGAGGCTAGAAAAACTCGAGTTGTTTTCTTTGGAGCAAAGGATGCTGACGGGAGACTTGATAGAAGTCTATTAAATTATGAGTTGCATAGACCGAGTTGACAGTCAGAATCTTTTCCCAGAGTTGAAATGACTAAAACTCGGGGGGCATGCATTTAAGGCAAGAAGGGGAAAGTTCAAAGGAGATATGAGGGGCAAGTTATTTTTTACACAGAGAATGTTTTGCTACTTTAAAACTGCTATATATAATTGTGTTTAATGGTGTTGATAAATACATTAATAGGGTGGATTTTCCAGTAAGTGACGAAAACTGGGAAACAACATTGATCACCACTGACCCCAAAGTCAGTTGCCCACAAAGAGTGTGGATTTCCCCATTTCTGATAATGGATTAAATCTGCAACAAAATTCGGAGAATCACCAGGCGTGCATTAGTAGTGACGTCAGTAAGCAGAATTATGGCCAAGTCACATTGAAGTCTTTTCAAAGATTAAAAAAAAGGAAGGTAAAACCAAGGACCATGCTTCACTTTGTATCAGAATTTTCAGTTCAAAATTAATCATTATTATTGGATTAAGGTAGAAGCTAAAATATCAAAAAAGTCATGATGTATACTCTTTACAAAAATAGATGGAATATTCAACAATCAAGTAGAATTTTAACATTGTGCTCATGTAAAAGTAGCTTATGCAGACAGTGAGGGATATTAGTAATGATTAAAACTTGGCATGTCTTTATAGAATTATACCACATCTTGTGAAACAATGGTTTCACATGAGACAAACAACATAAAAATATTTTTTTTTCCAAGTCACTGATAGTTTTGGACAATTCTGTTTGGTTGAAAACACAAGCACGCAATCTGGAACCATGCTGGAAACATAAATAAGGAAAGTTTGGGAAAAGATATGAAATACATCACTTCAACGTTGTAAGCTTCAGATCCTAAGTGTTTAGATAGAACCCTGAAGAGGCTATTTGAGAATAAAGTTTAATTTCAGTTGTGTGCCCAATAAAAAAAACATAAAGCTATCAAACTTGTAGGAATGGAAATTGAAAAGAAGCAGTTAAATCCGGCTTGTAGGTGTGGTAGAAGAGGGAATTCTTTCTGGATTTGAGTGCTGTAATGTGATGGTGTTGGGATGGATGAAATTGTATTTTTACTCTGATTCTGCACTAGAGTGGCAGCAAACAAAATTTGGGACAGAGTCAATGGGGAGATATTAGAGCAATGATCAAAAGAATTGACAAAAATAAGAGTACTTTAAAAGAACAAAGGCATTAAAGAACCAAAGAGTTTGAAAGAGGGAAATGCCCCAGTTTAGGTTGTTAGCAGTTGAAGGTATGGCTGCCAATGGTGGAACAATTAAAATTGGAACAGAGTAAAGGGCAGAACTGGAGCAATGCAGACACATCAATCAGTTTTGAGACTGGAGAAGGTTTATAGATATGGGGAAGCAAAGCCATGAAAGGGTTTGAAAATTGAGATGGCTTTTTCAAATTTGAGCCCTTATGGTAGGAACAGCCAGTATCCTACCACAAGAACAGGAGTGATGGATGAATGGGACTTGATATACATTAGGAAATGGATAGCAACATTTTCAATGAACTCAACTTTATGAAGACTGAAATATGGGAAACTGACCGGTAGCACAGGAGAACAAGCAAATCTAAAAATAATGAGGTATGCATGAGGAATTAACAGGAGATGCCCATAGGTTGGGTTAGAGTTAGTGATGGCTATGAAAGTGAAAGTTTGTGGCCTTCTGTATTGTGTAGATATGAAGGTGGAAACTCCCTTCTCGGTCAAACTCAACACTAAGTTGCAAGCCACCTGGTTTCATTTATTTACTAAGGAGAGAGAAGGATTCAATGACCAGGAAATGGAGTGGCTAGTGTTTGTTCATCACAAAATAAATCATTATTTTTAAGTGTGTCCTGTCCACTTCTGGCGAATGACCTGATTTCAATCCCAGGAAATAACTTTTGATACACTATACTTCATCATTTTCCAAATTAATTGGTATACAGTAATCACATTCACTATGCATTAAGTTTACGAGTTTACGAGGGTAATGTCAACTTAAAAGAAACTTGTTTTATGCTTTGTGTAATTTGTACTTAAAGTTTCACAATCTTTGATCGATGAAAAATATTTGATAATGTAAATTTGTGAGAACAGCAGAAAATACCGCATGTGTCAGAAGGTCAATCAGCTTCCATAGATATACTACACAAATTTAATGTTTTGGGTCTGTAGCCTTCTATCAGCCCTGCTCTACTGAATAATCCTTCTATTGTTTAGTTGCGTGTGTGGGTTACTCATTAGCTTCATATATGGCTTGTGCTGCTCCTGGCACATTTGCCAACTTCTTGGACTCATCAGCAAGCTTCATAAGAAACCTTTTTCCAATTTAATTTGCTAGTTAACTGCCAACCACATGGTTATGGGTTATACAGCCAACATCAGGATCCAACAATCTCAAAGCCCCCATTGTGAATAGTAGTGTTTTCATTTCAGATTTAATTAATGAACTGAATTTAAATTCTCCAGGTGCCATGGTAGAAATTGAACTCATTAATACATTCTTGTGGGGAAAGCATCGAGACCATTAAATGAGTAACATAACCATTACTGTACCAAACCTGACTCTGTTTCTCAGGCAAGAGCAGTTTATCTTATTCTCAGAATTTCACAAAGCACACACAGTTAATGAATTAATTTTTAGAAAAAGAGTCAACAATGTGATGCAGGTAACTGCTCTAACTAACAGCAAGATCCAATAAACTTCAAATGATCAAGACAGAAAAAAGCATGGAAGGTTGTAGTTGTTCTTTGTTAAGATAAGATTTTAAGGTCAATGCTTCTCTGATCACTTTCTGCCCATCATTGAGGTGAGGTGCAGGGTTGAAATTTCTCCAATATCTAATTCTTTCAAAACTGGTGTTACAGCATAAAGTTATATAATCGTAAGGCTTTCATTTTCTGTGCTGTTATATTAGTAAGCATGAAAAACCCCTAGAGAGCTGGAAGTACACACATTCTGTATAGTGTATAGTAATACTATACTTTACTGTATAGTAATAAGATATGTCAGGAATTCTGAACTCCGGGACTTCCAGTTACAGAGCAATACAGAACCTTGGAGTGGTCAACTTCGCATTTATGCCGGCTTCTCCGTGTTGACTGACAGTCTTTTGAGAAGAACAGCTTTAATTAGAACAACTAAATAGTTTTCATAGATAATGTTCGAAATTGTTTTGGAACAGACCAAAATCCTTTCAAAGCACATCAAGAAGATAGCTTAAACTCTAGCTTTTTCTCACTTTGAAGGTAAATGTGACGTGTTGCATTCCAAATGCAATTTGATTGATTAAACTATCTACATTATGCAAAACACACTTTAGTTTTTCTCTGCAGTTAAAATACAGACAAAATTAAAAAGGAAAGAAAAATATTGGCTTAACTCATTACATAGAACATAGAACGTTACAGCACAGTACAGGCCCTTCAGCCCCAATGTTGTTCTGACCTGTCATACCGATCTCAAGCCCATCTAACCTACACTATTCCATGTACGTCCATATGCTTATCCAATGACGACTTAAATGTACCTAAAGTTGTCGAATCTACTACCGTTGAAGGCAAAGCGTTCCATGCCCTTGCTATTCTCTGAGTAAAGAAACTACCTCTGACATCTGTCCTATATCTTTCACCTCTAAATTTAAAGCTATGCCCCCTCGTGCTCGCCATCACCATCCTAGGAAAAAAGCTTTCCCTATCCACCCTATCTAACCCTCTGATTATTTTATACGTTTCAATTAAGTCACCTCTCAACCTTCTTCTCTCCAATGAAAACAGCCTCAAGTCCCTCAGCCTTTACTCGGAAGACCTTCTCTCCATACCAGGCAACATCCTAGTAAATCTCCTCTGCACCCTTTCCAAAGCTTTCACTTCCTACTTATAATGCGGTGACCAGAACTGTACACAATACTCCAAGTGCGGCCACATCAGAGTTTTTTACAGCTTCACCATAACCTCTTGGTTCCGGAACTCGATCCCTCTATTAATAAAAGCTAAAACACTGTATGCCTTCTTAACAGCCCTGTCAACCTGGGTGGCAACTTTCAAGGATCTGTGTACATGGACACTGACATCTCTCTGCTCATCTACAGTACTAAGAATCTTGCCATTAGCCCTGTACTTTGCATTCTGGTTACTCCTACCAAAGTGCATCACCTCACACTTGTCTGCATTAAACTCCATTTGCCACCTCTCAGCCCAGCTCTGTAGCTTATCTATGTCTCTCTGCAACCTACAGCATCCTTCGTCACTATCCACAACTCCACTGACCTTAGTGTCCTCTGCAAATTTACTAATCCATCCTTCTATGCCCTCATCCAGGTCATTTATAAAAATGACAAACAGCAGTGGACCCAACACCGACCCTTGCGGTTCACCACTAGTAACTGCCCTCCAGGATGAACATTTCCCATCAACTACCACCCTCGGCTTGCTGGAAGAAGACAAATTTCTGATCCAAACTGCTATATCTCCCACAATTTCATTCCTTCGCATTTTGTACAATAGCCTATTGTGGGGAACCTTATTGAACGCCTTGTTGAAATCCATATATACATCAACCGGTTTACTCTCATCTACCTGTTTTGTCACCTTCTCAAAGAACTCAGTAAGGTTTGTGAGGCACAAACTTCCCTTCACAAAGCCGTGCTGACTATCCTTAATCAATTTATTCTTTTCTAGATGATTATAAATCCTATCCCTTATAACCTTTTCCAACATTTTACCAACAACTGAGGTAAGGCTGTATTAAATTCTATCAAAATGCTTAAGAAAATATATATTTATATATAAGAAGTGCCACTAATGAACTGTGCCAATACAGTAACATCCCACAAACACATCCTTGTCAAAGGCAAATTTAGTAAAATAGATTGTCTTACGTGCAATTCTAGCAGCGGGAAGAGAACGCCAGCTATTAACTGTAACACAGAAAGGAATAAGAGCTTTCACATCCAACTTCAATACCCCAGTAATTGCTGAAAGAAAAAGCAAAAAATCTTGCTTCTGTGAGAGTATGACCCCACTCTTTCAGGCTGCTTCTATTGTTCAAACTCTTAAAAAAAACAAAGACATGAGTTTTTTACTTTATTGGCTTTGACCCGACCGCTCTATACCTCTGTCTCAACGATTCTTCATAAAAAAAGCCAGGACAAGTACACTTCTTAAACAAGGATTGTCATGCAATGATACAAAGTTTAAAAAATAAGAATTTATATGCATCTTAATAGATGACAATTGTAGAAATAAGAATTTTCTACCAAATTGCATTAAATCTTTTTCTTTAATGAGGCCACTGAGAACAAACAACTTTTATAGACATGCCCAAGTTATAAATAAGTCTAATAAAATGAAATACTGCGGCTGTTGGAGATCTGAAGTAAAACCAGAAAGGTCTGGCAAAAGTCAGTAGGTCTGGCAGCATCTATAGAGAATCAGAGAGTGCGAACATTTCAAGACCATTATGACTTATCTTTGCTCAGATGCTGCCAAAATTGCTGAGTTTCTCTAATACTTTCTTTTTTTTCTAATGAATAAATAACGTCAACCATGTATGAGCAATATGAAAAAATGTGCATTGTGGTTCTAAACAGATCAATGGTAATAGGATCCTGTATAACATAAATTATTGGGCTGTATTATGTGTAAGAAACATTATTTATTTGAGAATTGGAGAAGATTTAAGTCAAACCATTGTTACAGAGTGGATTTCTTTCAACATGTAGCATTTGGCCTTACTGTTGATTCCTGCTTAAATTCTGCTGGGCCCCATTTTAAATGCTCACTGCAGGTTAACAGTGAGGACAGCCACCTGGACCAGATAAGAACTTTATGAAATGTCAATTATTTAGGTCTCTATTGTGTTACCGGGTGCTCAATTGCATTTAAATTTGGATCTGTGAAGGGTCTTACCCACCAGGCTGGAGAGGTTAACAGCTATTGGGAGGTTATTCCTGCATGATCAAAAACTATAAAATTAGCTTTGTGGAGGAAGGAGGAACAAAGATTTTTTTTTCCTTGTGTTCTCAAGAGTGAATTCCCACCTTCTCACCCGGAAATCCCATCTTCTCCAATTTTAATGAGAACCTCCTCAAATCCCTTCTTTCCTGACAGCATTCCTCTGCTGCTGTCCATTGGTTCCAATAGCCAGAACCAATATCTACACCACAGTCAATTTTTATATTCTGGCCTTTTCAAATATGTCCTAAATGGAATGCAGATCTAACATGGGAGGTAAATTGTTACTGCGAATGAACCTAAGGCTATGGATGTACCAGTGAGATTACTTGCAGACTTTGAAGATTGAAAGGAGAAACTGTTGATGAATGGAAGAGTCTCTGTGTTGGATAATTCAAAACAAAGAGGCTAAAGCAAAACCCTAGTGGGGGGGCATTCAATATAGAATGACAAGTTTATAAAAGCCATTTCCAGTCTGCCATCAGCAGAAATAAAGCTATTTGTCTTGATTTTCTGCTTGATATTAATTTTTGTCCCTACATTTTCTAAGGTAAGAGTATTCAGACTTCACTTTATTCTAGGTTGATTGTGTAATTTCAGTTAATTTAGTTCAATGTATATAATATAAACATTTTCTTTACTAACTATTCAAAATTCTGTTGATTTTTCTGAAAATTAATAATACTAAAAGCATAACTATTAGTAAGAACCCTTTAGTACAGGGATCATTAACTATCAGCACTATTTTAAGGTAATAAAATAGGAGAATTAGAGGGCATTTGAGGATTGTTTTTTCACCCAGATTGTCACAGATGTCTGGAACTCACTGCCTAAAAGGGTGGTAGAGGGAGGAACCTTCAAACCTTTTAAAAACTGTGAAGATAACATTTAAAATCTAGCGACCAGGTGCTGCAAAATGAGATGAGAAAAGACAGGTTTTTGATGACCAGCATGGGCACAATGGGCCGAAGGATCTCTTTCCCTGCTGTAAAACTCCATGATTCAATGAAATGCAATCCAATGGGGAAAGATGGCATGCAGCATTAATGTTAACTGGTTCAGAGCTTCAGGCTCAAGCTGGTGAGGTATGCTTTGAAATTTCACCATTGTTTAATTTGTCAAGCTTGTATATGTATTGTAGTAAACTCTTCAATAAAACTTTAACTTTTATTATTGAATGATCTACAGTAATTTACTGCTTTCATTCTTTTTAAATCAATTTCTTTGTAATATTGCACTCTTGTAATGCATGTTAGTATTTTCCGCTTGTTTTAAGGTTTATCCACTTCTTTCATGATCAAAATTGTGTCTCTTCACTTCTCCCAGGGATTTTCTGTCTTCTGCAGTTAAGTTAGAGTCTTCCCAATTCTTTCCAGGCAAAACGAATGTTTTCCCACTTTTCCAGTCTGAAGCACTAAACAATTGCTTCTACATAATTTAACTTCTTGCCAAAATTGTGGTTAATTACTGTCTACACGTCCTTTCAAGTTTTTTTGCTTTAACTTTTCTTCACTTTTCTTCCCCTGCTAATCTATTTCCTTGGGTTTATTTATATTTGCATGGTAACAAAACATGTAACTACATTTGGTCAGACCTTCAAGAGTTGTTATCAATTCGTCTACTCCCTCTGGTAGATAGAGTAAAACCTATTATCTCCATCCACACACTATGTGTGACATTGATGGAGCCAATGTAATATAAACAGTAACCCTTTCAGAATCATTACCTTGTACAACAATAGTCACTGTGAAACTGTCATTGATTGCTGGAATAAGTTGTCGTATACTAATATCATTGGCAAAGGAAATCTGTTGTCACTACTTCATCTAACTCACATGTGATTTTAATCCCACAGCAATGTTGTTGACTCTTAAGTGCCCTCCAAAATGTTCTAGCAAGCCTGTTCTAAAAAGCCATTGACTTCAGGGACAATTAAAGATCAACAACAATCGCTTTCCTTGCAAGCAACATTCACATCCTCTAAAAAGAAAATATTTGAGAAAAGGCAAAGAGTGGATCAGCAAGAAGGGTAAATGGAGGAATATACCTTTGAGCCAGTTGCTGTTGCTGTCCATGCAAGATCTATTTAAATAAAGATCAACAGGAGCAGGCAGGGGCATCAGATAGAGTCCCCACAATTTTGTTTGATTCTAAACAGCATAAAGGACAATACCCTTTTGATGATGTCCCAACTCTCAGCTATAATTGGACAAAGGATGTATCCACATTTAAATCAGTTCTAGCATCACATGGATTGTAAATTTAGTTATGATTAATTATGACTAGATTTAATTTGAGCTAATTAGGCTTTCATTGCACATCAAACGTATTGCATAATTGTACCAATTGATATATTGGTGCGAGTTAAATATTTACAATGGACATGCATTTTATTAATAACAGCTTGTATGAGTGGTATTTAGGAAATAGAAAGATTGATTCAAACCAAACTACCATTTCATTTAGATGTTGCACAAGTTACTTCAAGCGCACATCAAAGGAGGATAAACTGTCTCACTGCTTGAGGTGACTAAAATATAATTTTGCTGATCATCACCAAAAGCTAAAATTGCAATCTTTAATTTTAGTCACAAATTAAGGTACAGTTTTCCAAAGTCTTTTTTTTTCAAAAATCAGGTAGTTTTAGAAGTTTCCCTATCTACATGTAAAATACACTGTCCTATTGTGCATTGATAATAGCTTCACAGACAGAATTAGGCCTTTTAACATATTTCAAGTATCTTTAGTTGATTCTTGAATATAATGAAATTCATGGTTGAATAATCTAAGAAATCTCCTGATCTGTCCCATATTCAAAATATATTGCTTTTGTCGTCCACTGATAATAGTTTTCAATTCACATTTAGCCTTTAAATTTTCTCAAGTATTTTTACTCAAACCCTGAGAAAAACGATATTCCCAGGCTTTGAGAGTTTCCTAATTTCATTTTTTTCTTAATTATTAGTGCCCGTTTGAAAGCATCTGACTTATTGACATTGTAACTTCCTCCTCCTAGAACTCGGGAATGTTTGAATTAACCAAGACATCTGTGCACCATTTTTGTTTGTTACAGGTTTTCATTAAAGAAGCAGAATTAAGATGGAATGCTGTTTTTGGACTTTAAAGGGGATTGGGTTATATTGGTCATGACAAGCTCTTTCGTCTTATATAGACCAAGAAGTTACAACTTGCACTTGAAGGGAGGTCAATTCAAAATGATCTGCCAGAACAGTGAAGAAGTGATAAACGTTCTGGAGAAGGTTAAGCGCATTTGTTCATATTGATTTATTCAATGTTGGACCACCATATGAATAATTCAAATTATGATGTGGTAAATGTAGTATGCACTGGAGGAGTGGGTAACTCTGGTCCTATGGGCTTGGTATTATGGGGAGATGCAGAAGATGTGATGGAGACTGAAAATGGATGGAGAAGTTGACAAAAGTAGTGAGCAGAAGCCTTTTCAAACTTAATGGCAAGACCTCTATCAGTATATTTTTTCCTACAACTGTACAATTGATAACCTGGTCAGAGAACCAATGACAGGAGTTCATTTCTAGACAATGAGAGTGAGGAGAGGTCAGCATGGCAGGAGAAGAGAAAATTCAACTTCATGGTGAGGGGAAGATAGGAGGTCACAGAAGCAGCAGAAGAGAGGATATTGTGGTTGGAATGATGAGGAATTGGACAGATATTAGAACTAATAGAAGTTGAAGATTGCCATGAACCTCCAAAGGAAGAAAAGCTGCTCCATCTGTTCAATAGTGCATGTTGTAAAAGATATTAGATTGTAGAACTGAGGGTGTTGTCTAACAAAATTCGAGCCATCATTGTGATGTGATAGAAGATATGGCTCCGACAGCGGTAAGAGAGAAAATGTCAGTCTAGGATGAGCAAGCGAGCAATGAGATCTTAGACTCTAGAATTTGGCACTTGACAATCTACTAGTTATTGATATTAATAAAGAGTTGTAACAGTCCTTAAAGGGTTGAAGAGATTTACTTAAAGCTAAGGAGCAAGCAGCATTAGGGACGTATATGTGCAGGTACCCACAGTCAGAGATACTTCACACTGGCATCTCAGTGTGTTGGTAGCAGGTTTGACTTAAAAAAAACAAAATAAAGCAAAAGACTTCAGTTTCCCTGAAACTGATTAATTTTTTGAGCAGCGAGGAACATGCACAGTTGCAATGAATTTAAGATTGGCCTGCCGGATACACAAGGGAATCTATTTTAAATATAAAAAGGTGTCAAAATAATGCACAGCTAAAAAAAAAGCAAGATTCAAAGAACTTGAGGAAAGACCTTGGCATAAAATGCGTAATTTTTTTTTGGTATAATGCGTTGTTGCCAGTCATATGATTTTACACGTATAAGAGAAACTGAATTCTGTAATGCAAAAGAAAATGGCTGTGATTACCACATTTCTTGAGACTTAGGAGCAGGAACCAGGAACATGAGCCACGTTTGCCCGATTTCTGTTCACACACTATTTAGTGGCTAACACTTGTACTTTGGAAATTTACCATTTTAAATCACTCCTTTCTCCTACCTATAATAAGGGGATTAATATAAATACCATGATTCCCAATGCTGTCTGCCACTGGACCTACTCTCGCGCCTTGTCTGGATTTGGGTTAGATTCATTGAAAAAGATTGATGACTTGAATTAGCGACAGCACAGTGGCTCAGTGGTTAGCCTCATGGTGCCAGAGACCCAGGTTTGATTCCACCCTCGGGTGACCGTCTGTGTGAAGTTTGCACATTTTCTCAGTGTCTGCATGGGTTTCCCCTGTGAGCTCCAGTTTCCTCCCACGGTCCAAAGATGTGCAGGTTAGGTGGATTGGCCATGCTAAATTGCCCACAGCATCTTGGGCTATAGAGGTGAGGTGGATTAGCTGTGGGAAATGCAATGTTATGGGGCTAGGGTTTGGGAGTGGGGTGTGGGTTGGGGTTTGCTCTTCAGAGGGGCAGTGTTAACTTGAATGGCTTGCTTCCAAAAGGTACGGATTCTACGATTAGTTAACAACTTGATTTAGTTGTATTAATACATGTTGATAGGATGTGAACTACACAGTCTTTCTCTTCCTTGTAGAGATTCCTACGTATGTATCACAGGGAAAATCCAAAATTCCTGTCACTTCTTAAAATTAGAGGTAAATCACTCTACCTAACAAATAGAAGAACAGATACTCTTTGGGCAAAGATTAAGGTGTAGTTTATGAATTAATGCACACAGCAGAGGCCTTCAGGTTATATAAGCCATGACCAAGACATTGAACAGTTGCTGTCAGTTACTCGCTCAGCTTTCCATCCAGTAAAATCAATCTTGCTGTGCCTCCGACATTTCTCAGAAACACCTCATTTCATTTTAAATTCAATGAATTATTTTAAAAGATCATTTTTCACCAACACAGCCATAAAAACCTCCAGAATTGTTTTTACTCTGCTTTTTCGAATCATTCATGCTTTTGATCATTTAAATGAGGGAGGCTTTTTTGCATTACTGTGCTTTCTTTAACAAACCTAGTGAGAGGATATCCAGCCCCCAACATAATAAACCTGGTAAAACCTTCTTTGGAGTCAAGTCTGGCTTCTTTTTATTAACTACCTTGAAACTTGTATTTTTTTTCCACAGCCTATTTACATTTTTTTCTTCCTCACCACTGGAATTCCACAACAATGACAGTTCATAAGTTTCAATTTCACATTAACACAGAATCGTTATGCTACAGGAGGAAGCTACTCACCTTATCATATCTGTAATGCCTATCTAAGCATCCTGACTAGGTGGCAAATTCCTGGTTTTTCCACATAACCCTTTACATTGTTTCTATTGAAATACACACCCAGTTCCCCCTTGAAAGCCTCAATGAAACCTACCTCCACCAATCTTCCAGACAGAACACTCAAACATGACTATTCATTGCCCTCAACTCACATTTGCTTCTTTTGCAAACACTTCAAAATTGTGACATCTGGTTCTTGGTCCTTTAAAGGGCAAGAACAGTTGACTCCTATCTACTCTGTCTAGAACTCCTTGTGGTAAAGAAAGCTTGTACCAAATCTGACCTCAGCTTTCTCCTCTGCAGGGGCAACTGACCTGAATTCTCCAATCTACCCTCATAACTGAAGCTCCACAAACCTGTAACTATTTTTGCAAATTATAAACAGAATGTACTGCAAAACTCGGCGAGCCTGGCAAATTCTATGGAAAGAGATACAGAATTATTTTTGTTTTGTCTGATAGGCTTCTTCTTTCTTAAGGGCCTTGATTCTCATAAAACTCTTTTGCATTCTCTCCAATGCATTCACATTCTTCCAAAAGTGTGTTACTCTGAACTGTATACAATACTCCAGCTGAGATCAAACCAGTATACTGTATAGGTTCAGTGTTGGTCTTCTACTTCGCCCTTACGAATGAAGCCTAGAACACAGTATGCTTTATTTACAGCTCTGCCTATCTTGATACTTTTAATGAAGAATGCACACATAAATTCAGGTCTTCCTTCCCCTGCACACCTTTAGAATTGTAATCTTTGTCATATACTGTCTCTCCTTGTTGTTTGCATCATCTCACACTTTTGCAATGAATATTATCTGCCAGTTATCCAGCAATTCTAGCCACTTGTCATTGTCTTTTCAAATTCTAGTCTGTCCTCCTCACAGGTTACAATTCTTCTAAATGCTATGTCATCCATCTGAAAACTTTGAAATTATCCCCTGCAAACTAAGATCATGTGTACATATCAATTAAAAAAAAACTCATATGACCCCCTGAGGAACACCACTATAAGCCTTCCTCCTGTCTGAAAAATACTAACTAACCACAACTTTCTTTCCCATCACTCTGCCAACTGCATATCTACGTTGCTGCTATCTTATTTACCCCATGGCCCATCACTACCCATGCAGGTCTATATTGTAGCATTGTACTGAATCACCTTTGAACACCCACGTAAACCACAACAATAACATTAACCTAATCGACCCTGCCTGTTACTTTTCAAAAGCTAAGTCTAGCCAATTAGTTAAACACGATTTTTTTTCTTAACAAATTCATGCTGGCTCTTCTAAATTAACCCATGTTTTTCCAAGTGACGACTGATTCTATCCCAATAGTTGCTTCTCGACATTTACTCACCACAAAATTAAGGTAACTGGCCTGTTGTCAATCACAACTGGCACAGACAGTGAACACGTGTTGTTATTCAGTACCACACTCTCACACACTAGCCATCTAGTCAAATGAGCTGATCAACATCTCTGCAACAGTATGCCAACTGATAATCCATTATTAGCTTTCAATGTAATTCTCTTGGACATTTGGGCAATTACTAAATGCTCCTGACTATGCCAAGGGTGACAGCAGACACCAACTCTCAACAGGGTAAACATCCACACTTCCTCTGGATGTGACCAGTCTCTCTTCAAACATTGACAACAAACATAAATCTCCACTCAGCAAAATTTGACACCAGAATTGTAATTGGCCATATTTCATTTCTTAGTTTCCCAAACCCATACATTCAGGTAGTATTTATCATATGACAGCATTCTTCTCTCTAAATTTCTGCTTTCTACGTTTGTATGTCAACGTATCACACATGGTAATCTGCAAAGAGGAAAAACTAACCTTACACGATAATGAGTTTTGAAATTCTGAGTCATTCCAAAGAGCTTAACATCAACGAGACTGTTTTTATGAGTGCTGATTACTTTCATGGTGACAAATATATAAAAAAGTAAAATCCCACCAAAACAAATTAAGTGAGTTACCAGTTCATATATTTTGATGTTGGCTGAAGAATTCTAATGGCTAGAATGCCAACAACTCCTCTGGACTTTTTAAAATAATGCCCAATGTAGCGATTATAACAAGGTCAGCCTGGTGGACTTTATTGGATATGACTTCCCTGATTTGGCCTGTTAATCTGGTCCAATCAGGGGGCCCTGGTTGATAGATGTAAATAGGAACATCAGAGATTCTATTCACTCTGAGAGCTAGCTCTGAAGAGCCACGCCAGTGTTAAATACTATGCACTTGTAAATAAAGGGTAACTTGGTGACAGGATATTAGCCTCTGTCGAGTTATTTTACTTTATAATCTTTTACATCCAAATGAACAGACAGATGGGATCACAGTTTAATATCTCATACAAAGAATGACACCTCTGAAAATGCAGAATCCCTCGATAGCGAACTGGTGAATCGACATTAGCTATTTGCTGAAATACTGAAAGAGAGGATAAACACATAAATTTCTTCAACAAAGAAAGTTCTCTGTGATATTGATCTTTGAATACTCTCAATTTAAAGTTAAACTGACGGGAGAAATTATCACTGTCCGATCAACAAGGCAAAGAGGAAGTTTCCTCTCATGGCAGAGTCTAAGACCAGAGGGCATAGTGCTACCAATTTAAGAATGGGGTGAGGAGATTTATGTTATGAGCCTTTGAAACTTCTAGTCACTGAGAGCAATGGGGTAGAGTCCCTGTGTATATTTATGGTTGACACAGATTCTTGACCAGTAGAGGGGAATCAAGAGTGATGAAGAAAGGGCTGGAAAGTGAACATGAGAGATGTTGGATCAGCCATGATCCAATAGAATAGTGGACCAGATTTGATGAGCCAAGTGGTCACTCCAGTTCTAATTTCTTATGGTCTTATGGTCCTGAAATGAGCCAACACTTGTTGAGGACATCTAAATTCCGTCAGCTGTCTAACCATTTTTTTTCATGAGATTTGAATGTCGCTGTCAAGACCAGTATTTGTCACTTTTATCTAATTTTGTTTTATGAAACAGCTTCTTAAAATGCTACAGTCCATATAGGTCCCTGGAACTGTTTATGTGTGATAACCACATTTAACAAAAGATTCCAGGTTTTGGTGTTCTACTTCTGAAAAGAAAGACAGAAATAATTATTAAGGTTAGAAGAGGAATCTGAGATTTTAGATATGAAGAAAGTCAAGAGGCATTGGGACAAAATTATGACAGACCTTGGTTAAGTCAATCAGGTCCATATTTAGGGATAACAAAGTATGGAGCTGGATGAACACAGCAGGCCAAAAAGCATCTCAGGAGCACGGGGCGGTGGTTTGGGGGGGTGGGGGGTGCGTGGGTGGGGAGAGTACAGTTTTAAGATTAGTGAAAAAATAATGACAAAGTAATAGGAGACTTAACTTCATGAAGAGGATTGTGAGGGCATGGAAGCTCCTACAAAAACTGGTGGAAGCAGAGTCAGAAAGTATACATATTTAAAAGAATACAGGAAAAGGATGGGGGAATGGAAACAATTTTATTGTGTTGTCAGCGAGCCAATGCAAATGCAATAAATGATTAACTAACTTTTGTGCCACAATATATCATGAAAGTGAATTTCTGTAGTGTTTCTTCCACTTATGTACAGTGACTTCAGTGGGATAAACATGGAAATACTAGACCTGCAACTTTAACATTTATTTATACCATTTCATGGATCTCCCATTATAGGTACAGTGGGAATACAGGAGAATGTCCTGGAAATTTCTGTCTTATGATTTATATCTTAAAGCCTTCATATAATGACAAGGAACATTCTCCCTTCCAAGCGCTATTAAAAGCTGGTGAAGGTGCCTCTTTGCATAGAAACGCCATAACACATTATACCACATTTAGCTGAAGAGAAGTAAGGGTTCATTCTTCATGGAAACAATTTGCCATATTTGTACTAGCAAAAAAAACTCATGGCCAGTTCCCAGCTTGACGCACTTTGGAAACAGAAGCAATTTTCTCAGTCAATACAGCCGACAGTTCGTTGTCCTTTATCTTCCATTCAATCCATTTTCGTTTATTTCTCTTCATATGACTCATTCAGAAACATCACACATTGATCCAACTTACTGTTACACCATTGTCCTTAGATTGACTTCAGTATGCATGTTTTGGTGAGTGCTTCATTAATCCTCTTTTAATGCAGGTTTCAAACAGAATACATCAATGTTCTGATTTATTTTCAACATAATTGTCTGTAAAGAAGATAAACTACAATCATCAGACAAGCCTTTTTTGACAATAAAGTTTGCATTGCCACTTTCTTTTTTTAAATTTCCTCATGCTATTTTGAGATCAGCTTTAAAACATCTCCAGTAGTTTGCATCCCATTTCATAGTTGGGTCATTTCTGTGTAAATTGGATTAAGGAAGGTAATTCAAATGTATGAAAATGTCTGTTCTGCATGAGAATAAGAGAATTCAGGCAACTTGCAGTGAACCATCTGAGTGCATGTACTTATTATAGCAAGTCTTAATACCAGCAGAAGCAAAACAGTTCAACAGGCAGTGACCATTACTTGCAGGTAAAATGAAACAATTGTTCAGGCTACATTAATCTTTAACAATCTGAATGGACTTTTCATATTGTGGTCCTGAATTGTTAATGGCGAAGACCTTCTTCAAATAAGATAAAACAAATGAGCATTTAAAAGAAATTTTTAAAGACCCAATTAAAATATTATTTGAAAATGAAGAGTCGATATGAAGGTACTGCACATGAAAAAAGCTTGTAAGCTTTGGACATTGTTCTATTTCAGACCATTTGGAACACAAACATTATGTAGTTTACAATTCAATTTTTATCCACTTTGTTCCCGTACATATATTTTGTATGAATGTTTAATTTGGCACACCTAGTTTTCAACTTATTTATCATGAGCTCAGTTATTGCAGAAGGATGTGAATGCTTCTGTAATGCTTCAGTCTCTAGGGGGCATCACAACCATGCAAAGTAGAACCGAAGTGGTTAAATGGAAAATTAGTTTCATTAAACCGTATGCAATTACTGCACAGATAATGGAAATTGCTGATTTTCCAAGTGATGAACAAAGATTCATCCTGAGTACTGCTCTGTATGCTGAAAACAGCACATCAAGCTTGAATCGAGCAATTTATGCTCATAACAAACACGATTTAGATAATTAGATTATCGTTCAGAACTTAGAACTGGATCATAAAATTTTGATTTATGGAGTTGTTTATCTCAACTTCATTGCAAGGCTCACTCAGATGTTCACTTCAATTAATCGATATATAGGCCAGACCAATTAGAGAATAAACATTGATGCTGGCTGTTCATTGATTTATTGTGGCTATTTCCAGATCAGACACCTGATCCAAACAAAAAAGGAGGCTATGCATATTTAAGGGGAGAGGTGAGCTAATGCGACTGCTGTTATCTGGGAGTTTGAGAATATAAAGCAATATGTGGTGGAGATTAAGCGCGATGGTTGTTTCTCCAGCATACATTTCTTGAATGTCTCCTCCAGAAGTTTGATAGTAAAGATAGGACTGCTGAGTGGGGCATTAGTATGTTCAGGTTGGCAGGAGGGGCAGCAGAGTTGAGATAGTACTCAACTATCGACCCAAAATGTCAGCTTTCCTTCTCCTCTGATGCTGCCTGGTCTGCTGTGTTCCTCCAGGTCCACACCTTGTTATCTCAGACTCTGGCATCGGCAGTTCCTTCTATCCCTGAGAGAGTTGAGAGTCGCCTACAGTTTTATGCCAATCTGATTGGAGCATTCTTCTTTCATGCTCAACATTCGAAGCATTTGGGCTGGGCTTTTCAAAGATTATTGATCTCACGCATATTGCACTGTTGTCCCTGTTTTGCACAAAATGAAAGAGCTCTACATTTCTGACAGAAGATTTTAACTCTGATTTTGTGTGTACTGAACAAAAAAAAATTAAAATACATGAAGGCAATAGTACAGATTTAAAATGCTGTATATGAATTTGGGGAGCCAGACCAATAGATCTATCAAGATTTTTAGCTTATATGTTCAAACTCAAATCTCCAAGTCCATACAATGTCAATGGCCTCACGTTGACAATGCAAGCGATGAACAAGACACCTCAAGTCCCTATTAGGTCCTTGCTTATCTCAGGGTGGGTCATTGGAACCACCCATTTATGGGTAGGCCACAACTGTTTGCGTCTGGAGCTTCTTCACGCTATCTGCTCTCCACCAAACGCTTTGCCAATGGTATTGGTGCCTCAGGACATTAACACTGGGCAGGAGTCCCTCATGGTGCTGGGCATTCACGGTTTCAGTGACCAGAGGACATCTGTCAAAGTCATCCAGTAAAGGCCAGCACTCTGTCTCTTGTGGAGCTGACAATCGAGGGCAGATCCATGATGCAGCTCCTGTAAATTTAAAAAATGTTTTTGCCCATTCACAAGTTGTGGGTATCACTGACTTGGCCTGTACTTATTGCTCAGCCCAAGTTGTCCAGAGAGCAGTTAATACTCAACCACTCTGCTATTAGTATAGAATTACAAGTGTTAAGAATATCTGATTTTGTTCCCTAAAGGAATTAAGTTAACCAGGTGAGATTTTACAACAATCAACAATAGTTCTTTGGGATGCTCTAAGGTTTGGTGCGGACTTGTCGGGCCAAAAGGCCTGCTTCCACACTGTAGGGATTCTATGATTTGTTTGCCTTCAAGCCAACAGTTCATTCCAGATGTTATTGGATCCAAATTTCACCATCTGCAAGTGTCCCAAGAACATTAGTCTTGGGTCTGGAATGCTAGTCCAGTGAAACTACTTTGTGCCACTGCTCCCCTACTGAATGTAGACATTACTGTAGATACAGCAGAGTCATTATTAGTGATCAGTGGATGTGTACAGCTGAATGTCGTGTTGCCCAGCTGCTCTTTATTAAAAGTTTGACATATTCCATGGTTGTGGTATTCCGCCATTGTCAAGAATAGACAATAACTGCTAACCTTGACAGCAACAATGGAGTACAAGCACCAAGGAGAAAGGATTGAAAAGTGGATGTGAGGAATTTCAGATCATCCAGGATTTTGTTGAACAGCAGAACAGGTTTGAATGGTTGAAAGGCCTGAACCTTTTCCTATTTCTTTTGGCCTTATGTATGAGATCCAGAGCCAAAATTCACCAGGTGGGGTGAATTTTCAACAAAAAGTGCTGGAAGGTTGCAAGGTAGAAGGACTTCACCTTTTCTCAAGCTGTCACAGAGATCCTCGGAGACACAGCTGAATTGCACAGATGGCGATGCCTAAATGAACTATATGGACTTATATGACAGATATAATTCATGATTCTCTCTGTTGCCCCGACTGGAGAAGGGATTTTGACGATTTGGTTAGAATCACTGACTACCATTATCTGAAAACTGGATGAAAGATTCTACGATATTACTTAAACAGAAGTTATTTTCAAGCTGTTACACTTTCAAGATTGGAAATGAGCTCCTTGAATTATCGGTTTATTTCTGTTGTATACAGACCTGAATCGGCCTGAGGAGTTAATATTTGATTGAGTACAGTGAGCATTACACACTCTGATGATGTTACAGGGCCATGATCAGAGCAAAGAAGAAGCTGGTACTGGACAGACCTGAAGTTAGTATTCCCAGAAGTGTTTGTAGTAATGTAAATGACAATTATGTTGTCTGTAAATAGTTACAGTGATGTAGTTGGTTACTCAATAAGTATCTTCTTGTTAGATCAGGAACCCACTGACACAAAATGGTAATCAATGTAGAATCTGAACATATACTTTAATTACAGCAGTCCTAATGAGACAAAACAATTGATAACCAAAAAGATTTCAGGGATAATTGACACAGCTGAAAGCTGAGGATAATGAACCTCAAATATCTCATGGCAACACTTAGCAATGAAGAACATTTCAAAGAATGATGCAGAAAATAATTCAGAACCTGCAAGGTGAACACAGGATTAACAGAAATCTCCAGCTTCAAAGTATAGGTTGCATCCTGCAATGGTGGCCTGGCATAAAGAAGAAACTTTAACAGTGCTTAATTCAGGCTAAAAGGGCAAAAATGTTTTCTTTCTAATTAAGGTGTAACACAGCTTGAGCATTGCCAACATGCTGCATTAAGTCACCATCATCTCTCCACTAGTTTATAAAACTAGCAATGGCAGATACCATGAGCAAAGCTAGAAAAAATGGACATAAAATAAAAACGGTATAATAAAATAATCCGTGAGTGGAGTCTCAGGGAAATTGTGAACCCAATTATCCAAGACAGTTTAGCACAGAGCAATACAAAGAAGTGCACAATTCTGTTCTAACAAGGAAATTATTTTAGGAAACTATAATGCACATGGGAAATGGCATGAAATCTTCTACCATCGTTGGGAAACGTCTATTTTAGCTGCAAAACCATGGGAATACTCCATTGCGAGAATAGAAATGAAGCAATGGAAAACTGTTTTTTACTGCAAAAAAAATCTATAAAGACAATATAACACCTAATCATATTAAGAAAGCATGGCAAGAGAATTAGATTGCCAGGAAGACTGATTTCAAAGCTGGGCCAAATAGCTCAAATATCCTATAAAAAACAATTTTTGAGGCACAGAACAGTTTCAGTGCTGAATACTAAGTCAAATGCTGGACAAGTGATTAAATTTCAGTACACAATTAGAAGTATCAGCGGTGATATTTGTTCACCAGAATTAATAAAACCTCAGGCAAATTTGAAGAGGTAATGAAAGTCTTTCACAATTATTCTGAAATAAAAATCATGAAATGGCAAGATTTAATAAAAGAGTGCAACTCGACATTAAGCCACAAATAAGTTCATTCACAACCTTACAAGTTAGTAGAGAAACGAAAATATGGTGACTTTATGCAGAATTCAGAAAAAAAATCAGACTAGTGTCAACATTACTGATGAGTCTTTGTCAGATCAATTATTATCTGATGAAGACCTAATTCCAAAGGAAGCTATTCAGAACATCAGTGAAGCAAAAATCTGGAAATCAAAACAGATCAACCCTAGGGTGAGAAAACTAATCTAGGCACAGAAAATCTATACATTTCTTAAGCCACAGACCACAAAACAATGTGCCAAATAAGCCAATTAAATAAGAGTAGAACAGATACCAGACACTAAAGTCCTCACTCATACTTTGGTCAAAGAAATTTCATAGGCATGGACAGTGCCCAGATTTTAAATAAAAAACAATTGTTTTATGATATGAATTAGAAAGTGTGCAGGAGTAGGGCTTAGCCACAGAAAAGCAAAAGGCCAAAGATCAATCCAATTAGACATATGAGGTTAAACTGTCTCCAGTACAAGATAAATCCAAAGTATTTTCATGTAAACCAGTGAACCATATCAAACATTTTGACCAGTGAACATTTATGTCAATGGACATCCCAAGAATTTCAAGCTAGACACCCAAGCAAGTGTTGCAATATTATTGGAAGTGAGCCTTTGTTGATGAAACACTGCTTACAGCTGACAAAAGTTGTACTGTATGCTTCAGGAGGCATCACACTTAATGCTAAAGGTGTACTACCAGCAACTCTGCAACGTATGAAATGTCAGGTCTGTAAATATCTGAGAGAATCTAAACACAAAGCAGAATCTCCTCACATTAATGACATTTTTAAAAAAATGAACATGTTTCAATGGAACATGAGTTGAAATTAGAGAGTACAATGGTTTGGCTGAAATGTTTTCCATTGCTATCAAAATTGATGAGAGTCCAGATTCCAAGGGACTTGGCGTTTGAGAAGATTTGCAAGCAGTGAGGCGGTAAGTAAAAAGAGGTTACTGAAACTCCAGTTCAAGAGAGAGCCTTAGACCCTCAGGAAGACAAAGTCAAATATCTCTGATCTAATAAATTACCATCCTTCCAAATCCAAAGAAAACATGTTTAGGGAGAATCATGGTTTCCTGATCATCTGAATTTGTACAGCCAAAGACTTGAGGGAAACTGGTGTAGTTGTGAATGTAAATTTAAAAACAAAGCTACAGCTAATATAGAATGGCAGAAATAATAACTTGGTGGGACAGGTTGTACAAGCATTATTTAGTAAGGACCACCAACTATGATAGAATCAAAATACTGTGACACAAGTAAAATGAGAAGTGGGAGGAGACAAACCCAAGCGGAGTATGCTTCTAACAGACCTTTAATGTTGACCATTTTGCTGTTATCTGTAAACAGTGCAGTAAGGCCATTAACTTCCTATTATTTAATAAAAAAGATTTCTGGTTAAACCATCTGGTTATCCTCATCTGTACTGCACCACTTAGGGCTTAAAGGAATCCTTGCACAAAATAGTTTCTGCTACTCCACTGAAATAACTTGGCATATATAGTCCAGAGTATCAGTTCTTTAATGATCAACTAGTTTGATTTCTTGTCAAAGAGGACTAGAACAAGGTATAGTCACTCCTTTGTGGATGGAAGTTATTTCACATGGATACAGACTATGAAGACTTAGCACCAAGATAAGCTTTTATGATCGACATAATAAGTTAAACCTAAAGCAGGCACATTAACTCAACTCCGGGACTTGGTTGATGACTGACCAGTCAACATGATCAAAATATTCATTTCTAAATCTTTCTGAGACTCATGCCATTGGTCTGATCTTGTATACTCAAGGAGCTTTTTGCAAAACTGCAGGTGACACTGTCCATAATTCATAATATGCCTTCACTGTGGAAACAGGTCCTTCATTTCAACAAATCCACACTAACTCTCAGAGCATCCCGTCCAGACCCATCCCCCTGTAATCCACCTCATCTACACATCCCTGAACACAGTGGGCAATTTAAGCATGACCAATCCATCTAGCCTGCACATCTTTGCACTGTTTGTGGAAACCACAGTACCTGGCAGAAACCCATGCAAATACAAGGAGAATGTGCAAACTCCATGCAGACAGTCACCCAAGGGTGGAACCAAACCTGGGTCCCTGGCACAGGGAGGCAGCAGTGCTAACCACTGAACCACTATTACATCCATGGCATGCTTATTTTACTTAAGGGACAAAGACTAATTAAACAAAGCATCTATGTTTCATGTGTCATGCCACTTGTTTTGTGAGCATTCAGATGCTTTGAGTTATTGGAAAATTATGCCAGACATCTCAATAATCTGGATACTTTATAATTGCGATCTCCAGTTTGCTTTTAGAATAAATTGATAAAAATCTAATTCATTTTCTTTCTGTACTGTTCTAAGCCCTGTCAAAAAAAATAGCTTTTCCTTCAGGGAGATGCGCTTTCATTTGTCAGGGTAAGAGTTATTTACATCATACTTCCCTCATGATACATAATATAAAAATGATTTTCCCATTTTTATATGAGATAAACAGCAATTGATTGAAATCGTGGAGTATCATCTCATTGATAGAAGTTGCAAGAAAAATCAGACATTTTGGAAGGATTCTTCTCTGCACCATGCACACAACTCTGGTCCTGAGGAAGAGTGTAGTAATTGTAACAATGTCAGTCAGGTAGACCTCATGGAATGTGAGTTCCCTGATTATGGCTGTTAATTTTGTCCAATCGGGGAGATCTGCCTGGCAGATATAAACAGGAGTGTCAATTCTGCTAATTCTGAGTTGGCCCTGAGACAGCTGATTCAGAATCAAGTGTAAATAAACGGTGATAGTAAAGTGTGAAGCTGGATGAACAGAGCAGGCCAAGCAGCATCTCAGGAGCACAAAAGCTGACCTTTTGGGACTAGATCCTTCATCAGAGAGGGGGATGGGGAGAGGGAGCTGGAATAAATAGGGAGAGAGGGGGAGGCGGACCGAAGATGGAGAGTAAAGAAGATAGGTGGAGAGGAGAGTATAGGTGGGGAGGTAGGGAGGGGATAGGTCAGTCCAGGGAAGATGGACAGGTCAAGGAGGTGGGATGAGGTTAGTAGGTAGGAAATGGAGGTGTGGCTTGGGGTGGGAGGAAGGGATGGGTGAGAGGAAGAACAGGTTAGGGAGGCAGAGACAGGTTGGGCTGGTTTTGGGATGCAGTGGGTGGAGGGGAAGAGCTGGGCTGGTTGTGTGGTGCAGTGGGGGGAGGGGATGAACTGGGCTGGTTTTGGGATGCGGTGGGGGGAGGGGAGATTTTGAAGCTGGTGAAGTCCACATTGATATCATTGGGCTGCAGGGTTCCCAAGCGGAATATGAGTTGCTGTTCCTGCAACCTTTGAGTGGCATCATTGTGGCACTGCAGGAGGCCCATGATGGACATGTCATCTAAAGAATGGGAGGGGGAGTTGAAATGGTTTGTGACTGGGAGGTGCAGTTGTTTATTGCGAACCGAGTGGAGGTGTTCTGCAAAGCGGTCCCCAAGCCTCCGCTTGATTTCCCCAATGTAGAGGAAGCCACACCGGGTACAATGGATACAGTATACCTCATTGGCAGATGTGCAGGTGAACCTCTGCTTAATATGGAAAGTCATCTTGGGGCCTGGGATAGGGGTGAGGGAGGAGGTGTGGGGGCAAGCGTAGCATTTCCTGCGGTTGCAGGGGAAGGTGCCGGATGTGGTGGGGTTGGAGGGCAGTGTGGAGCGAACAAGGGAGTCATGGAGAGAGTGGTCTCTCCGGAAAGCAGACAAGGGTGGGGATGAAAAAATGTCTTGGGTGGTGGGGTCGGATTGTAGATGGCGGAAATGTCGGAGGATGATGCGTTGTATCCAGAGGTTGGTGGGGTGGTGTGTGAGAACGAGGAGGATCCTCTTGGGGCGGTTGTAGCGGGGGCGGGGTGTGAGGGACGTGTTGCGGGAAATGCGGGAGACGCGGTCAAGGGCGTTCTCGACCACTGCGGGGGGAAAGTTGCGGTCCTTGAAGAACTTGGGCATCTGCAATGTGCGGGAGTGGAATGCCTCATTGTGGGAGCAGATGTGGCGGAGGCGGAGGAATTGGCAATAGGGGATGGAATTTTTGCAGGAGGGTGGGTGGGAGGAGGTGTATTCTCAGTAGCTGTGGGAGTCGGTGGGCTTGAAATGGACATCAGTTACAAGCTGGTTGCCTGAGTTGGAGACTGAGAGGTCCAGGAAGGTGAGGGATGTGCTGGAGATGGCCCAGGTGAACTGAACGTTGGGGTGGAAGGTGCTGGTGAAGTTGATGAACTGTTCGAGTTCTTCTGGGGAGCAAGAGGCGGCGCCGATACAGTCATCAATGTAACAGAGGAAGAGGCGGGGTTTGGGGCCTGTGTAGGTGCGGAAGAGGGACTGTTCCACGTAACCTACAAAGAGGCAGGCATAGCTGGGGCCCATGCGGGTGCCCATGGCCACCCCTTCTGTCTGTAGGAAGTGGTAGGAATTGAAAGAGAAGTTGTTGAGGGTGAGGACGAGTTTGGCTAGGTGGATGAGGGTGTCGGTGGAGGGGGACTTGTCGGGCCTGCAGGACAGGAAGAAGCGGAGGGCCTTGAGGCCATCTGCATGCGGAATACAGGTATATAGGGACTGGACGTCCATGGTGAAAATGAGGTGTTGGGGGCCAGGGAATTGGAAGTTCTGGAGGAGGTGAAGGGTGTGGGTGGTGTCACGGACGTAGGTAGGGAGTTCCTGGACCAAAGTGGAGTAAATGGAATCCAGATAGGTGGAGATGAGTTCGGTGGGGCAGGAACAGGCTGAGACAATGGG
The DNA here is from genome assembly GCF_030684315.1 of Stegostoma tigrinum. NCBI lineage: Eukaryota > Metazoa > Chordata > Chondrichthyes > Orectolobiformes > Stegostomatidae > Stegostoma > Stegostoma tigrinum. The sequence continues at coordinate 55,564,542 of NC_081368.1, read as the reverse complement.
TCGACCAGGGCAGGCAGGTTTGTGGATTTTGGGAAGGAGATAGAAACGGGCCGTGCGGGGTTGGGGAATAATAAGATTGGAGGCTGTGGGTGGGTGGTCCCCTGAGGTGATGAGGTCATGGATGGTATTGGAGATGATGGTTTGGTGCTCGGGGGTGGGGTCATGATCAAGGGGGCGGTAGGAGGAGGTGTCTGTGACTTAGTGTGGGACACCAGCCTCTATTTCAGAAAGTGCAGTTTGTTTGAATAGTACACTGGATCACCCAAATGATGAGCTACTGCTTATGGTTGTTTGGCCTGGAAATGAATGAGTAATAGAAGCAGATCTCAGGTCAACAGTGATTTGAAGCCAATTCATGCCAATTATCTGGATAGGGGGCAGTCTTGAGGAACTTTTCTGGGCTCCATGTGCCAGCAGCAGTGTCCACATTGTGAAGCCTGGTAAGTTTCTAGGATTGGCATCCCAAGTCACGCTGGTTACCAACATAACCTCGTGAGTTTATGCCACCATCAAATCACGGGCCACAGTTGCAACCACGTGCAATCCAGCTATGAATGTCCCCTCTTCATTCTCTGAGTTTTGTTGCTATGCCCACACATAATTTTCATGTTTTCCAGTATCTTTGGAGGGAGGCTTTAAATTACTACTGCAATATCCAGCTCCCAGGTGGAGCTCCTGACGTGACAATAACTGATAGAGTTGTCTGCTCCACTTATCATCCTTAAATAGATGGTGTTTCCAAATCTGGCCTTTTAATTGGCTATCTCTAGTAATATACCACAAGTGAGTGACCAAGCATCTCCAACACAGTTGGACCTGGACCTCTCCTCTGATAATCTTTTAGGCATGACAAGGCCGTGCACATTTTGTGAAGCATATTGTTATATCAAAATGTCAATCTTGCAGCCTCCTCAAACATGTCAATAAAGATCAGCCATGACCTCAAAATGAAAGGAATGACAGAATGAAAACACAAAGGATTACTTTGGGCAAAGCATTTCCTTGCAATGTCTGCAGGAATCTTTGAAGGTCCAACTAAATCATACTTCTGAATTTGTCTGACATTCAAATATCTGATATTTACCATATTTTCCATCTCTAAATGAATGCTAGCTGTCTAATGCACTATTTAATAATCTGTATTTCTAATAATACATCTTGCTGGCAGGTTAAATGACTTCTTTAACCTTATATAAGGAATGCTTAGAAAATGCCAGCTTTATTTAAACTAGTTAAATGTCATTTGTTTAAAATAAGGCCAGAATGCTGAGCATATTGTTTAAATTTGCAATCTGTGTGGATGTTGAAATAATTTGTTACATTCTCAGTAGTCTGCTGTACAAGTCTACATGGTAGCATAGTGCATTTGCCTGTCTAAAGGCTTCACAATTGAAAAGTTGGATTCCATTTCATGAATCAAATTACTGCAGCTCAGTAGTCAGCACATTGGTAAATTGTTGTTCTTTCACAGTTTTTGGATCAAAATTCTGCCCTGTCTATCAGCACAGCTATTGTACGTTCACCACGTGAACTTCATAAATTCCAGCTTCTCATGTCTAGGTAGTTATGGGCAATACATCTGGCATATAACACATCTGAACCCAAAGCTGACCCCATATCTTACAGAAGAGAATATCAGTTATCGTCACATGGACTCAAATGTAGAAGTACAGGAATACAGTAAAAAGATTTTCAATGTTGCCTCTTCTGGTGCCATCTTAGATCGAAGAACCTTGATACAAATTTTAGACACATAAGAGAAATAAAAAAGAAAAGTAGTTGCATTATTTTACAGTGTTTAAAGGATAAGTTAGAAATAAAGCAGTTTATCATTGACATTACAGTCAGCTTAAAAAAAATCAAATAAACATTACATTGTAGTAGTTGAGCACAGGGCTGAGCATTAAAGAATAAATAATTAAATCCTGGAAGTCATAATGAAAGAAGTGGAATTCTGGAGCGATGCCATTTATTAACTAGGAAGCAAAAGACATTCCACACATATTTGGTAGGCAGTATTAAAAAATAATGATGGAGGTCAAAACCAAAAGACTTCCTCCTCAGACATGGTGCAGGAAGGAATTCAGTGATCTTGCATGACTTCCCAAGATAGGGAGATTTCATCTGAAGTAGTATATCCTACAAACTGTACCATGAGTCTCATGCGCTACCAAAATTACTGCACTGTTTCATGTCATAGCAGGTGTTTCCAGTTGATGTAAACTGGCAAATAATTTGCCAGTATTTTATAATCTCTTTAAACAGCATCAGTGAGTGCCCCAATAAAATTTAATGCTATGTTCAGAAGTATGAGGTCAAGGCAGTGTATGGTCTGGAACATGGTGTCCAATAGTACGGTAGTGGTGTCAGACCAATGCTGTACACAATCTGATGATATAATCTTCCATTTAAATCTCTGTATCAAGATGTCATAATGTGCACTTCCAGCTGGCAATATGCATGTGTAACTTATACATCATTTTCCAGGAATTTGGGGAGGTCAAAATAATTAAAAACACATGCTATGGAACCCATACAACTGGAGAAAACTGAAGGCATGGAAGAAAACTATTCAGCCTATCATGTTTGTGCCAGCTCAGAAAAACAAACACTCCACTATCTCGCACCTGATCAATAGCTTTGCAGCTTGCAATGCTTCAGGTGCAGATCCAGGCACTTTGTAAACAAGTTGAGGGCTTCTGCGTCCAACACAAAACTGGGCAGATAATTCCAGATATCCACTGTCCTCACCCAATGGTATTCCTCATGCCCCGTCTAAACCTTCCACTCAATACCTTAGATCCGTATCCCTAGTTTATTGTCCTCTCAGGTCTTTCCTTATGCTCTCTAGATTTTGTACTCTTCAATGAAGTCACACTTCACCTGTTTTTGTCTAAGGAAAATGACATTAGCCTAACTAATTTTAACTCATTGCTGTAATTTTCAGGCCGTGGCAACATTCTTGTCTGAAGTCTCTAGTTCTGTAGTCCCTTCAGAGCAATGGTGTCCTTCTTGTAACACAGAGACCAGATATATACCCAGAATTCCAACTGTGTACTAATCAGCATTTTATGCAGATCCTGCATTATATTTGGGTTTTATGTTCTACATCCTGTTCAATGTAGGAAAAAAAATTCAAAGTACTTCCTTTACCATCTTTTCAACTTGTTCTGACACCTTCAGAGATCTGTGGACATAAACACCAAGATCACGCATGACTCCTACCCCTCCCAATACGCTCCAGGTTTGTTTTCCCTCCTCAAATGCATTATCTCATACTTCTCTGGATTAAATGACATTTATACAGTCATAGAGTCATACGTCACGCAAACAGATCCTTCGGTCCAACTGATCCATGCTGACTAATTTTCCCAAATTAAACTAATCCATTTGTCTGCCTCAAGTCCATATCCCTCTCAACTTTTCCTATTCACGTACCAGTCCAAATGTTTTTTAAATGTTGAATCTGTACCTGCATCCACCACTTCCTTTGGCAGTTCATTCCATATACACACCACCCTCTCTGTGAAAACATTGCCCCTCAGGTCCCTGTTAAATCTTTTACCTCTCACCTTAAAACTATACCGTTTAATTTTGAATTCCCCTATCCTAGGAGAAAGGCCTTTTGTGATACACCTTATCTATGCCCCTCATGATTTTATAAGCCTCCAGAAGATCACTTCTCAACCTCTTAGCCTCCACAGGAAAAATATTCCATCCTATTCTTGTAAGTCAAACCCTCTAGTCCCAGCAACATCTTTGAAAATCTTTTCTGCTTCCGTCATAATTTAATAATATCCTCCACTTGGAGGTGCCCAGAACTGCATGCACTATTCCAAAGATGGCCTCACCAATATCATGTACAGCTGTAACATGACATCCCAATTCCTACATTCAATGTTCTGGCCAATGAAGGCAAGCAAGCCAAACTTGCCCAAACATTGACGTCACTTCAAAGTTGACAGCTATCCTCTTTGTTAGCAACTGCATGACAAATTATTGCGTCATCTACAAATTTCTGTATGCCTCCTTTTAAGTGTAAATTATAAATACATACAATAAACAGTATGGGATCCAACACTGATTCCTATTGGACACCACTAGAAACTATTTCATTTGCCAAAAGCATCCATCATCCCTTACCATTTGTTTCCTATCACTCAGCTACTTATTGATCCAACTCACCATATTTCCTGTATCCCACAGGCTTTCACTTTTCGAACTAGTGGACCATGTGGGAGGTTTACAAATGCCTTACTATAATCCAGATGGACAACATCAACTGTACTACCCTCATCAACCCTCCCTTTAATTCTTCAAAAACAAAACAAAGAAAAAATACTTAATAAGTCACGAACTTAATTTAGCAAACCAATTTTAGCTACACTTTATTACTGTGTCTTTCTAAATGACAGTTTATCTAAATCACAGAACTGAAACTAATATTTTTTCCACCACCAAAGTCAGATTGACTAACCTATAATTATTTAGCCCATTCCTCACGCCCTGGTGGTACAATGATGCAATGTTTGCAGGTCTCCATTCCTATAATGCCTCAATTGTATCTACCGAGGATTGGAAAGGGGATCTTGCAACATTCATTATTTCCTCTTTGCTTTCCTTTAACAACTCAGGATGCAATCAACCCAACCCTGATAACCCAAGGGAACATAATCCCTTGGGTATTTCTCTTGCATTGTGCTTCTTACATCTAAATGCTTCCTCTCCTCTTTCTCAACTAGAAAGTCTGCATCCCGTTTGTGAAGACAGGCACAAAGTAATTCCTAAGAATGCAAATAAGAACACTTCTTTTGTATCCACACATACATGACTATGTACATTTCTGATGCCCTTCCATTTGCTACCAGTTTGTTATAATTATAAAACTAATCAAATGTCTTTGGATTTTCCTTGATTTTACCTACCAATATCTTTCTCCAATAACTTTGACCTGAAGTTTGACTTTGAGTTGAAGCTCAATTGTGCAACCAGGGACAGTTTGCAGCAACTCAATTCAGTCAACTGTGTTAATTGGATATTTATCTTGACTTCCAGTCACTTATTATGCAATAGCTTCTCTTCAATAAAAAAAAATCGAAAGGAAGCGGCAAAAGATCAAAGCTTCACTGTCGTCAAATACATATTGAGCCTTTTCTTTCTCAGATAACTAAGAGACTGGAGGTAAGGTGGATAAGGGCTATTTGCTCGTGAGGTTGAAGGAATAACATGCAATCACATGTCCATTATAGTTTCTGATCTGTACTCTGAGAAACAAGAAATGTTGCTCGGCGAAGTGTGGGGCACAGAAACGAAAGAGAAAGAGGCAAGAGAGCTTTCTTCATTTAGAGTTGGCCTGTTTTGTTTTAAAGTCAACAAATTAATTTTAAGCTAACTAATAACTGAAATTGACATTTGTTGACAGAAGATGCCAAGTTAGCAGGAACAGCAGTGGGAGACGAGAGCAGCATTGTGTATGAGGCCTATTGAGTTGAATCAACAAAGAGGTCACAATGTTCCGACACTGAGCAGTCGCTGGCTTCTCCAAGAAAAGTCATCACAATGATCTTGTCATCAGAGGGGCTGAGAAACCAAAAGCTGGTGACACTGATGCCCACCCTGGCTTTTTCCACTCTGTTATAACTTTCCAGCAATGAGACAAGAGGATTGAGTGAGATGCAAGTGGATGGAATTACTGTTACTCATGGTCCAGGAGCAGTAGAAGTGATGAGGTGTCTAGACTAAAGGAAGAGAAAGTTCAGAGCGCAACAAAGGCTATAGCTTTTACAGATTTAAATGAGAGCCATTGCGTAGAAATATTTTATGCAATGCTGAGAGGTCGAGACTATCAGACTTGGTGTTGTTACTATGTGGTGGCAGAGGGGAACTGATTGTGAGAAAACAGAGACAACATGGTAGAACTTACACTTGTGGGCAGCAGAACTGAATTCACCTGTTTTGGGTTCTGTTGCCGTTTTGTTTGGTTGAAATTGAATTGATTCAGGAACTGTGGTCAGCTTTCAGGGTACCTGGTAATGTCCTCTAATATATGTGGCCGTGATGATCACGGATAGCATATACAATTGCAGAGTGAAAGACCTAGAAACATATAAAATAGGAGCAAGAGAGTCTTTACAGCCTGCCCCACCATTCAATATGATTATAGCTGATCCTTTATCTCGATGCCATAGTCTCACTTTCTCTTTATACCCCTTGATGCTTTTGAAATCTAGAAAAAAAAGCCTATTTCTTAAATATATTCATTGATTTGGCCTCCACAGCCTTCTGTAGGAGAGCATTCCATAGTTTCACTACCCTTTACGTGAAGAATGTTTTCCTCATCTGAGTCCTAAATGGCCTGCTCTGAGACAATCACCTTTGTTTCTGGACTCTCCATTCACAGAAAACTTCTTCACTGCATCTAATCTCTCCAGACCTGTAGAACTTTTAACAATTCCAATCAGTTCCTCTATCATCCCTATGGAATACAGGCCCATTCAAACAAGGTCTCTTCATAAGACAGTGCTTCCATCCCCAACATCAGCCTAATATACCTCTGCTACATTCCCCCTGTGGAAAGTGCCTCCTTTCTTAGTTAGTGACACTGAAATTACCTGCACTATTTCAAGTATAGTCACCAAGACCCCGTATAAATGTAGTAAAACACCTCTACTTCTTAACTCAAATCCTGTTGCAATTGGGTGGCATAGTGGCTCAATGTTAGCACTGCAACCTCACAGCACCAGGGACCCAGGTTTGATTCCAGCCTTGGGCAACTATCTGCCTGGAGTTTTCACATTCTCCCTGTGGGTCTGCATGGGCTACCCCTGGGTGCTCAAATTTCCTCCCATAATCCAAAAGATATGTAGATAGGGTGTACTGGCCATGCTAAATTGCACACAATGTCCAGGAACGTGCAGGCCATGTGGGTTAGGCAAAGGAAATGCAGGGTCACGGTATTATGGCTGGTGGTGTGGTTTCAGGTGGGCTGCTTTATGTAGGGTTAGTATGGGCTGATTGGCCTGCTTCTACACTGTAGGTGATTCTATGAACATTTAGTTTCCTTAGCGCTTGCTGCACTTGCCTGCCTACTTTCATAAGTGCACAATGTCAAGCAGATCCCTTTGTACATCCACATTCCATAGTGTAACAAATAAATAATACTGTCTTTCTGTTTTCCACTCTGAAATCTATAGCTCATTTAACATATTTAGCCACATGTGCCATGTGTTTACCCACTCATTCAATTTGGTTAAATCACCTTGAAGCCTCCTTTATCTTTCTCACAGCTCACAAACTCACCTAGTTTTGTGTCATCAGCAAACATCGAAATATTTCATTTTTTCTCCCCTACATCAGGTCATTTACACATAGCATGAACAGCTGTGACCCAAGCTCTGATGCTTGCAGCAACTATAAGTCACTGCTGGTCATCTGGAAAAGGAGCCATTTATTCCCACTCTGTTTCCTGTCTCTTAATCAACGTCAATATATTACTTCCTTTCCCAGGTGCTATAATTTTGCCTGCTGACCTCTTATGAAGACCATCTCAAAAGCCTTCTGAAAACATAAATATCCCACATCCACTGGTTCTCCCTTATTTATTCTACGTGTTACATCCTCAAAAACGCCAATAAATTTGTTCATCATGATTTGTCTTTCATGAAATCATGCTTTGTTCAACCCCATTGATGCTTTCTAAGTGTTCCATTATCATGACTTTTATAACAGACTCTAGCAATTGCCCCACTACTGATATTACAGAAACTTTGCAATTGTAATTCTTTGCTTTTTTGTACCACCCCTTTTTAAATAGTGGGGTTGCATTCACAGTTATCCCTATGTTGCATGGTTCTGCACATGGCAATTGGCATTGGCCAACCAATTGTGACATTGATATCCAGTTCCAGTGGATGCTGCTACATACAAGCCCCAGAATTTTGCACAATTGGTAAGAAAATTAAAGGAAATACAGATCATATCTGACACCCTCCATCTGTAAGAGCTTCACCAGAAATGATAGAATTTTGGAAGATTTATTTCGTTGAAGTCTGCTGCGTGATGACACAACATTTTCAATACAATGTGATTCAGGTTCATAGCAGCCGACACTTAAGGGATGAGCTATAAGACCATAAGAAATAGGAGCAGGAGCAGGCCATTCAGCCCCTCAAGCATGTTATGCCATTCAATAGAATTACGGCTGATCCAACATTCCTCACATCCACTTTCTTGCATTTTTCCCACAACCCTTGATTCCCCTACAAATCAAGAATCTATCTATCTCAGTGTTAAATATACACAAGGAATCTGCCCCAAAGCCCTCTATTTCTCCTTATCTCAGTCTTAAATTGGCATCCCTTTGTTCTCAGACGATACTCTCTGGACCTAGACTCTCCCATGAGGGGAGCCATCCTTTCAGCATTTAACCTATCAAGACTCTTAAGAATCCTTTACGTTTTAATCTGATCTGGTCATCAGCCTCATCATTAACCTGTAACCTACCCACTCCTTTGCCTTTACTTTTCTAATTTTCCTTGTGACTTAACCATGCTTCCACTATTTAGTTTGAAGTCCAATCTACAGTCCTAGTCTACAATTTTCCAGCACTCTGATCCCAGCGGATTCAGGTGGAGCCCATCCATTGGAACATTTCCCTCCCCCCCTACTACTGGTGCCAATGTCCAATGAATTTGACCCCATTTCTCTCACACCAATTTTTGAGCAAAGTCCACTGACTGGGCAGTAGCTCTAATTTTGTTGCAGGGAAAAGAGATGAGCATACTGTGTTCTGCAACAAATTGCAACAGAAACAGCCGGGATACATTTGTGGATTGAAGGTTAGGAAACCCCACATAGATCCCTGGTGGAATGTTGGAAGCAACCAATCGGCCTTTAAATTTGGTTCAGCTGTCACCTGGATGGCCACCAGAGTTTGCCAATCCTGCTCCCGGAGATGGCACAGTCCAAGTATGCAGAGGCAATGTATCTCACTTCGCTGAAAGATGATAGACCCTGGCCTTCTGCAATCTTCTTCACAGCCTGAAGGAACCTTCAGCTGCAACATCTTCACTTGCAGGCCGCTCATCAGCCAATGGATATTGCTGTTGGCCTGGCCTTGCTGGTGCATCTGTTCCTCCTCCATTATTCTACCTACTCCAAGTACAGTATGGGGCATTATTCATTTATACTGTGTACTTGAGATTCAGATGAGCACAGAAGATAACACAGATTGTACATTGCAGCATAAGTCACAGGATGGAGAAACTTGGCAGCCTGGCAGCATCTGTGGGGAGAGAGGATTAGAAATAATATTTCAAATTCTTACATGTCCCCTTCTTTGAAGAAAAATTATGTTGGAATCAAAACATTAACTCTGTTTCTCTCCCCACAGATACTGCAGTACATGCTGATGTCCTTGATTAACTGTGCTGGGGCATCCCAATTGAAGGCATGACTGAGGCAGGTTCCCTGAGACTTTGAGACATGGACACTTGGTTGAAGCTCATTCAGTTGGTTTTCCACATAAGCTGGTACATGCTATAGACAAAAAATGGTGCTGTGTAGCATCATACCCCCTCCCATCCTTGACTGATCAACCAGGATAAACTGTTTGGCTTTGCGTCTGTGCTAAAATGTAAGGCAGGTCAAAAGTACTGCTAGGCTGCAAGTTTGAAAAAAGTTAGCATTGTGTAAAAAGACAAGGCAAAGTGAGCGTCCAAATAAGCAGAAAGTGAGTGAACACTGAGAGAGCAAGCAAAGAGCCCTGAAATGCATTCTGTTTCAGAACATGAGATAAGGCATTTTGCTGTGCACTAAGTATACTGGCAGCAACATTGAGAAATGTCATTGCACTCCAAAATGCAGCATTGAAGCGGATTCCATTGAAAGAGGGCTGGACATCTGCTATAAATTTGTGAGACTGGAGCATGTCTGGTGCTAGGCTCCATGGACAGATTTGACAGATGGCCACTACCCATGGGGCATGCCCCAAGATCTTGGAGACTGCTGGGCAAGATGGAGGATAGGAGGATCAAGAAACGATCTGGTTCTGCCAAGTACCCATTCAGACTTTCTCACTGGGAATTGTTACCATTTAATTTTACTTCGCAATGTGGGAAAATCATGAGGTACGTCAAGAATAGGCAATAATTAGATGCTCATGCATGCAAATAGACCTTTACCTTTAACTAGTAAGATTGTTGGCTCACTGTTCAAACCTTGGATGAAAAATCTGATACTTTTCTTTTCAATGTCAAGAATTTTGCGTTTTGGATCTCACCGTATTTTTCCCAACTGACCCACCATTGGATGTCATTCAAAAGCTGGGATATTCCGCCCACAATAACCATGTTTCCTGCTGCACAATGGCCCAAATATCAAAAATTAAAAGAGGAAGATTGTTCAAAACTACAGTGACATCTTAACAGGCATTGTGCCTATGCCTGTGTTCATTTCTATTGTAACGGAATAAAATTAAAAGAAAATAAGATAGCTGGACAGACAGCACACACAAATACCAAGACATGCCAATTTGTTACAGCAGTTGGTTTTTGGTGTTAATGCATAACATCCTCTACTCAGTTGATGTGGTTTTGAATCGTGCTTTCAAGCTTGGCAAGGAAACAACTGTTGTGAATCACTGTGAGGACTGTTCTATTGCTGCAACAAGTCCGCTTCATTTTGATTCAGGATCCTAGGGGCACTATCAACATGGAGTGAATTTCATTATATGGATGTCAATCCCTGTTATGAGCAGGATAAGAAAATAACATTAAAATTAACTCCTGACTGTCCATGCCCCATTGTTCATAGCCCTGAATACCTAAAATAATTTTCATGAGATTCAAGGCTTTGTTTATACGAACCAGCTAAGCTGCAATTAGACTTTTTTTAAATTAGCCCTCATAGATTTTGAGTTCTTGTTCCAACAAGATAAGTCATTATTTTCTAATGTAGAATGTATTATTTGAGTAGCAGCTTTTGTGCAGTAAACTGGTAGGAGGACCAATTTTGATCGGCAAATCAACATATATTAGTTAGAATAAGCTTTCATTTTCCAAAATGCTATTTTATGTTTACCAGCATCTGTTGGAAACTTAATTAGAATTTTAAGTCAGAGAATGAACAACAGCCAGAAATTCAAAGCTTTTGGCCAAAAGTCCAGGATGCATCAGCAGGACTTGGTGCAGGACACCAGGAGTTACAGGGCAAGGAATAAAGAGGTCCCAGGACTGCATTCATATTCTTACAGAACAACTCTGCCAGGTACACTTCTTGGAGCTTCTCCCACTGGGATATTATCCTACTGGAACTGGCTCAGCAATTATGTCACAAGGGTCCTCCTAATCGTGGGCCAACAAGTGGCTATTTAAGGATATTTGGTAGGATCCTGATGCTGCTGGCCCATTGGAGGGCTGGGAGCTTTGAAGCTTCATCAGCAGCAAAGGAAGAAGTGGTCATTGCTGTGGCAGACAGAAGATTTCAGGCAGTTAAAACAAATATACTGAAAAGTTCAGGAGGCCATGGGTTGGTGGTCAACTCGTCTAACAAGATCATCTAGGCTGTCTCCCTTGCCCATGGTCATTTTTATTTGTGGCTTGGAGTCTCTTAGGTGCTATTGGAGAAATGCTAACTTTGTTATGTTGATGGCCACATCATGCAGTCAGAAAGAGTAATGATAGGGAAATACTTCATCGGTAAATTACCAATACCTTGGCAAGACCTTTAAATATGAAAAACAGCTGGGCTTAGCTTCCTTAAGCAAGTATGTTATAAAGATACCTATTATGTTCAAAATGCAGGGAAAAATATGATCCCTTTGAAGATAGTAAAACCTATGCAAATAGCCATCAGGCATTGCACAGTTAGCAAACAGAAAGCAAAAATCAGGGACAACACACTGGTTTGTAAATGCAGGAGAGATTACTGGTATTATATTAAAGGTTTATATTTGTTTTCATCCGATGTGGTTGTCACATGTTATCTTAACTGACATGAGGTGCTGTGCAGTTTCTACAACCCAACTGGAAAACAAAGATAAGAATTATTTCACAGGCAATGAAAAGTTATTTTATAATCTCTTCATATGTAATTGTTCAGTTGATTTTTTTTTAAACCTTCTGCTGTTGAAACCTACGTGCCCAGAAGAATTAAATGATAGCATGTTGGAACATTATATCCATTTTCTCAGAGGAGCTCACTGGAATGACCATTTTGTTTTAAATTGAACTTAATTTGCTTTGTTAATTAGCTTAACTACTGCATGTTAATGTGTAAAATAAATCTATTGTAGTCAAAGCAATTGATTTTCTTCTTAAGGCAGCATCAACACTTTGTACTAACAATGAAATTTTTCACAATAGCTTGGCTTCCCTTCTACATACTATCATTTCCTCACAAATAGTAGGCAAAATGGGATGATAATACAATGGTTAACTAATAATCTACAGAAAAAAATGAGTTATTTCTTTTAAAACATAAATTAATATGGAAATAAGAAGCTGATATTGACAAAAGTGACTTTGAGGCAATAAAATTGTTGGCAGGAAAATGCAGAACTGTCCCTTTTAGGCAAACAAACCATCATCCTAATCTAGATTAACCTGAATATGACTCCAGCCCTGTGGTAAATAATTGTTTCTCAAAGGGGCCTGGAAATCCATTCTGTTGTGACAAAATTCTGAGGGTACTTTGATGTACTGTGGGGCCACCTTCAAAACATGTCCTGCTGCTGGCCACCAGATTCACAGGGCAACTAGGCACGAGCAATAAATTTCAGCCTTGCCAGAGATGCCCACATTTGAGGAATGAATGCAAAATAGTGTAGATTTTGAGAATGGGAAAGGTTTCATTCAACTTTTTGTCAGTGTGCAAAGTCTTCCACTCTTTCTCTTGAATTACATGCTCATACTAATGAATTGCACATAAAATCGGATTCTAAGTAATCTCTTTATTTGGACTTTATTGGATGACAACTGGTATTCTTGGCTTTTGGCCCGTTAATAGATTTCTGGATACTGGGCACTTCTATTATTACTATGGGATTTGGCACAGTGCTTTTTCTAGCTGAGTTGACTTTCAATGTCACTTCCACCAACTCCCTCGCTGCGAGTTTTCAGCCATCAGACATTGGTAAAGGATCAATGCTTTGATCTCTGCTGGAGAAAAGGACTCTAGCCCACCTACAGTGAGCTGTCAATCTGTTACTATTCATATTCTTAAATTAAATATTCATGCTCACAAATAATGCCAAGATCCAAATGGGTCCTTACAAACCTATCTGCCGACAATCTAAACAGATGTTCACAATAATTCTACACTGATGCCCTGAACATACAAAATTGATTTTTTGAATATTCATAGGATGTAGTGCGAACAAATTATTTCCTCAGCATATCAAAAATGCCAAAACACTGTACATTGCCATCTGTAATGACTTTGGCTATTTTCAAGAGGTTGTAGGATCTTTCTCAGGCAGTAGAACTTAGTACATATTTAAAAGTATTCTTGTGCCTCAGTGAAAAATGTCTAATGTACCTACAATTGTTTAGCATCTTTGTTATATTTGAGAACTTTTGTGAAAAATGCTGAAATGTGCCCACGTTTTTCCGATGTCATGACAATACCAGCCATATCTTCAGAGTGGTCTTTGAACTGAAAATTTATATAAGCTTATCTATATTCCCTTTCAACATCTGAGTTTTTCAATTTAAAAATAAGAGGCGGCACTCATCTATACTTTAAATAAGATAAAAGGTTAATTCATAGTATAACCAATACTGAGAGTTATTTAAGTTAAAAAGTGCTAAATTAATTTGAAATTGTACTTAGTATAAAGCCAGATAACCATCAAATTGTTCAGATTCTTGATATTTGAGGAATTGACACTTTAGTATAAAATCTGGGAGATAGCACAGTTTAAATGCTAACATACTTGTCTAAGCCTTACAGAGATACTGTCCAGAAATCAGATGAACTTGTGTCAATTGCTTTCATTTATGTCATTTCTCAATGTAACTATGTATTCAGCATTCTTCCCATCTAAATAGAAAATTGACGCCTAATTTATGACTGCTTGAATAGTGAAGAAAAACAATTGCTTTCTGGTCAACACAAGGATATATCATATATAACTGATATAAGAAGTATACACGCAGGTTAATGATCTTTTAAACTAGAATCCCAATTAAATTCTGAACCTCCTAAAATTAGAGCTTCTTTCTGCCTTCAATCATGGACAAATACCAACTTCCACATTCAGCATTCTCCAGAATAAGAATTGACATTGAGCGAAGATTTTGCATTGAGATAATTCAATGCTTTAGAGATCATTCAAAGATATTTGTTTCTAATCAGAAACTGATTTGTGACACGTACTTGATACTTACCTTCAGCCTTATCTTCATAAAAGCATTATCTATTAACAATGTCAAAGATCTAAAGTTAATAAATATGTAACATAAGAGAAGGAAAAACAGTCAAGGCCGATATATTGTCTGCTGTCAAGCAGAGACTTGGATGTTGCACTCTGTGCTGAAAGGGTTAAAGGGTTCAGGGTAAAAGCAGGAACAGCCTATTGATTCAGATGATCAGTCATGAACATAATGAATGGTGGAGCAGACTTCAAGATCCAAATGGCCTATTCTCTTCCTACTTCCGATGTTTCTCTGGAAATATGTCTGTTTATACTTCTTTATCTATTACAATAGGAGGACTATGATTAAGTATGTTTTGATGAGACCTTAACTTTACAGAGAACACAACCAAACCAAGAGTTTCCAAACTTTACTTTTGCCACCATGGACTAATTAAATTCACACCATGGAATCTCAAGGCCATATAATAATATCCTAATAGTCCAACTATGTATCAATCTGTAAACATAAATTTTGTTGTGTTTTAGTTTAGAATTTGTCTATCAACATGGAATATCATTTTGCAAACTTTGGGAATGAGTTGCTCGGACTCAAAGTGCATGAGGCCCTTGCACTAAATATCTTATGAATTAATATTTAACCTTACAATGTTGTAACGAGCATAGATGTCTGCAAAATAAAGTAGAATTAGCTTTTCACTTGAGCACCTTTTCTTTTTTTGAATGTCACAACTTAGTCTCCCAATTACATACCAAGAAGTTGTGTATGTTAGCCACCTTTAAAACACGCAAGGTTTTATTTGGTTGCAGTGTATCTTCCTTATCACTAATTAAAATCATATTTTGAAGTGAAAATTATAGCAAAGGCTTCTTCAGTATCCTACAAGAGAACAACCGCTCTGTAAATAGAAACACTTGAATGGCTTCTATGTTTGAAAATTGATGATTGTGGGCTTATAGATGTGAAACTATCCCCTTCTTTCCTAACAATACTCTTCAATAGGAATTAGCATCAATGACAAAGTAAGGTAATGTTTGATGTTCATATCAATTTATACAATTGTACAGTATTCTGCAAAGTAGAGTTTAGTCGTCTGAAGTCATCAGGTTGATTTATTTTCTCATAAGTTATTAAAATCTTCAGAACATTTTCTCCTACAAAATAAGAACATGGATCTTCAGAACAATCCAATGAATTCAGTATGCCCCTACTTTCCACACATATTGTTTTGATACTACATTTGAAGCATTTACTGTGTTGATTCTGTACCTCACACATTGCTTTTTCCTTGAGACTTTTCTTTTGATGTGGAAGTGCCAAAATTAACGTATAAATTCAACTGGTATTTTGGTTGATCAGACAATGTTGCATTAGATTTTAATACAAATTAGTTAAACTAAATTTATTTTAAAAATCAGTTTATAACCGTATATGTCTAATCTAAAGATCAAAGAAATCTCCGAGTTCGTAAGAAAAGATGGCCAGCTAAATTGAGAAAGACTTGATTTTTTTAATATATGCACCAAAATCAATTGAACGTTAACATTCTCTCAGCCATTAATGCCAAAGAACTGAATAAGCCAATCTTGGTCTGTTTATTTGTTAGTGATGTTAATTAATCAAACTTCCCTCCTAATTACTTCATAAAGTTCTTTCATCTTTGTGTCAGTTGTAACTCAGTTGGTAACACTCTTACATCTGCAGCATGTTATGGGATCAAGTCCCAGTCTAGTCCTTGACACACAAGTCAGCATTGACCTTCCAGTGTGATGCTGCTTTTCAGACAAGATGTTAAAACGAGTCCCTGTCTGTGTTCTCAGGTGATTACAAAAAGTCCCATGGTGCTATTTTGAAGGCAAGTTAAGGGAAGTTAATCCTGGTACCAATAATTATCCCTCAATTGACACACAAATTGACTATCCTAAGATCACTTTGTTGTATATCACTTGGCTGCACAGTACTATATTGACTATGCCTGAAAAAATTGTTTTGGCATTCTGCAATCAGAGATGGTTTTATATAAATGCAAGCCTGCATTTCTTTCTGTGCAAAATAATAAGTACAATTTGTTTTTAAGATGTTACTTGTAAAATATAAGGGGCCACAAGTGTACATAAAAACATACAAAATAGGAGCAGAAATGAAATATTCGGGCCTTGAGCTTGCTCTGATTTTCAATGGCTGATCTGTTGGTGGTTTGAATTCTATACTCCCATTTACCCTCTAATAATCCTGATTCTGTTACTTAACAAGAATCTATTTACTTATGTCTTAAAAATATTGAACAACTCTGTCTCCACAGCCTTTTGAGGCTGAAAGTTCCAAACTTGTACAACCTGTTGAGAGAAAAAAGAAATCTCCTCATCTCTGTCCTTAAAGGGTGACGTATAATTTTAAAATGGTGCTCCCCTTGTTTTGGATGACACAAAAGTGGAAACATACTTGTCAGGACTATTCCAGGATCATATGCACTTCAATCAAGTCACACCTCACTCTTCTAAACTCCAGTGGATTCAAGCCCTGTGATTCCAATTTAATCTCATAAGATTAATAAGGTATTAACTTTTTTCGGAAGAAGGGTCCAGACCCGAAGCATCAGCCTTCCTGCTCCTCTGATGCTGCTTGGCCTGCTGTGTTCATCCAGCTCTACACCTTGTTATATCAATCTATTAAACCTCCTCTGAATGACTTCCAATGCATTTACAGCTCACAGTATTTGAAATATCATCTAACCAATGCCCTTTACAAATGGAGCACAACATTCTTAGTTTATGTTCAATTTCTCTCATAATAAAGAATAGCACCGCATTAGCCTTCTTAATAACATGTTGTGCCTGTATAATAGCCTTTTGTGACTCAATCACTACATTGATATTTGGGAGCTTAGTTGGCCAGCTGGTTGCAAAGTCAAGAGACACCAACATCACAAGTTCAATTCGTGTACAGGCTAAGGTTACAATGAAGCATCTTCTTCTCCATCTTTCCCCTCACCTGAAGCATGATGACCCTCACGTTAAACTACCACCGGTCATCTCCCAACGACTTCAAAGTACCTCTAAATCTTTGGTTCCTTACCCTAAAACTGTGTCACCCCGTTACTGTAAGACAAAAGTTTTATCCCATCTGTCATGCTGAGCCCTTCAGAACTTTGTGTACGTTAATCAGATTCCACCTCTGCCTTCTCTACTCTAAGGAAAATAATCCCAGCTGCAGTTTGGGACTATGATGGCCTTTTTATCTATCTGTACTTTTAGAATTCTGCTGTCTTTCTCTGTTTTCTAATAATAACCTGCTTTCTCATTCCTCCTGCCAAAGAGAGCTGTTACACGTTTTCACAAATGATACTCCATCTCTCAGCCATTGAACCACTGTTGGCTGTGCCAAATTTCACAAAGCCATTCATAGTAACAATTAATACTTTTGACCTGGGATAAATGCCATTCTAAGTAGGCAGCAAACCAGGTAATCTGCTTAGTGTAAGAAACCCTGGGACTATTCTTGAATATTTTGAAGATGAACTGCAAGAATTCATCAAGGCTCCTTAGACGACATCTGCCAAATTAATGAACATGTCCATCTAGAAAGACAAGGGCAGATGATACATGGGAATATCGCCAACTGCAAGTTCCTCATCCAAGTACCAAGATGGAAAAAAAGGTATAAAAACATAGTTTAGACAAAGAGTGTGATTCTTACTGTTTTTATTTTACTTTGACACCTTGTAATGAAACACTACTCAGCAACTTCTCATCTTCCCAAGGGTGGAAATTTTATAAAGAGATGTGATCCAATGTTACATGTTAAACAACTATGTGGTCCCATTTAACCATATCTTGGGGAAATTTTAACAAAGGAAACCTTGTTAAAACAAAGGCATGGGTACACCAGGAACTTGTACCTGCAAGGAGCAGAGAGCTCAGAAGGGATCGTACGGAAGGCAGAAATTTTCAGATGACATGGTCCAGATTGTAAGCGGGATAAGCTTTTTTTTTGTTAAAAACTCAATGTGAAGGGAAATCGGATATTTATCTGACATCCAACAGCTGTCTTGACACTTCTCCGCATAGTGTATGAGCTGAGAACACACCAGGATTCATCTTTATTACTCAAGGAGGCTTCTTAGAGAGCATTTTTTAGAACTTAATCACACCATCTGAAGAAAGAGGAAAAACAAACCCATTGCCAGCTGCTTAAGTGTGCAAAACAGGTTCAGACTCAGGCCATAATTTGTGATGATTCATGACTTTTTTTTTAAGTGTTTAACTATTACTTGGGCAAAGTACTTTAAAACTAACAATCTGCAGAGATTGCAAAGTGTGAGGCTGGATGAACACAGCAGGCCAAGCAGCATCTTAGGAGCACAAAAGCTGACATTTCGGGCTTAGACCCTTCATCACACTTTGTTATCTCGGATTCTCCAGCATCTGCAGATTCCATTATTTCCAATCTGCAGACATTTTTTTGTTTTTTTTGTTTTCTCCTCAGATGCATGTGTGTCTATTAGTAATTTTAAAAAAAGATAAATATTTGTGTAATCTAAAGTGTTTGTCAATAAACTTACATTTTGTTTAAGATAACAAAGTGTGGAGCTGGATGAACACAGCAGGCCAAGTAGCATCTCAGGAGCACAAAAGCTGACATTTCGGGCCTAGACCCTTCATCATTTTGTTTAGTTTGTTTTTGATAATAAATAGGTTATTTGTCAGAAACCACACTGATTTGTTTGTAACACTGAACCTGACGCCGTCTGAGACTTACATAATTGGCCATATCATTAGTCTGAATAAATTTTCACTTTATCGTGACCACTGGAGGACCAGGACTAAAAAGTGAAATAGTGTATCCCCTAACTTCATCCAGAATACAATGCTCTTCTTTGAAGGATCTTCTTTTAAACAAAACAAGGTCAGAGAGTCCTTCTGGAGCAGTAAGTTAATGAATTACTTTCTTGAAAACAGGTGACTGCAGACACCTCTGATATTAATGGAAAGATTTTTATAATTTTGTATATATGACAGACCAGGCACAGATGCAAAATCATTAGCTTTGTTCAGAAGAGTCAAAGTTTGAGGAGGTTTTAATTTTAATTCAGTGCAGGAGATAACACAGTCAAGAGAAGAAGCAAATCTAGTTTCTTTTCTGGCTTGGGGTTTTCAGGGCAGTTCAGAGAACTATTTAACTCAGCAGAAGGATTCAGTTTGTGAAACTCCCAAGCCAGGAGAATTTAGTTAAAAATCTATACATGTTTAGAATGGTCTAGGCTGAAAAGCCCAGTCTCTCAGATGTAGGTATGCAACAAAAAATTTGGTGATTTTAGATTATTTGAATCACCCTCAAATCCCTGGTTCTCGACATGAGACATATTACGGAATGTGAAATGAAGAAGGCAGTGGACAAGCTTTTCAGGGCAAAAGAATCTCTGTATTTAATGAAATACAACAGGTAAGTATAACACAAGAAATAAAGGCAAATGCAATAAACAGTGAAATTGACACAATTAACTATATAGAGGACAGTAATTAAAAATACTATGATATTAAATACAGATTAAACACTGTTGGAACCTAAACAGCAGTTTTAATCACAGAAACTTTAATCAAGCTTCCTGCACTTGGGCTCCCTGCACTGTCACCATTCACCTTTCCTTGCCTGCTAGCTAGGTCTGAAACTTTGGGGTGTTGGGAGTTTAAGCTCACCATGAGGAAAACATATGTTAAAGTGTGTCCAGTTGCTGAGGTTCTTGCTGTTGGCACTTTTGTTTCGGAACAGGCCTGTGTTTGGAAGCATTTCTTCAGGTGACACTTGGTTGGCATTCCCTCCTTGGATATCCTTTGTTGTGACAATGCCCTCAGCTTAGCTTCCCAACTCAGCTTCTCTGTTCAGCCTCTGTGGTTCATGGTTCCAAAGCTATGTGTTGGGTTTGGAAGTCTGTGGGGAAGCTATTTGTGCAGAAGTCTATTGCTGAAAAAGCTCTCTCCCCAGATCAGATCAGGGCTAGCAGCTATAAAGACTGTGTGCCCCCTTATCTGCCCTCAAATCTGTGTTTTCCCTTGTGTTTCTGGTGTTTCCTTCTGAAGTCAATTGGCTTCCCGATATTTAGGAGTGTGGGTAAATGGAATTGTTTCAAGTTGAATGTTCAATATCTGTGTAGGACCCATACTGTACATGTTTTGTAGCCCAAGGTATAAAAATTATTTTCAGTCCAGATTGTTAGGTTTGGTGGATTGCGCTCTTGGAGTGGAGATGTAAATTGGAATTCCTGGCTGAACGATGGTTCCTGGCAGCCATCTCTGTGATTGTGTATTTTTTCCTCAGAGTTCAGTGCAGTTGTCCCCTTTACTTTGAGAAGTTGTGAAAAGTCCAGGATCTTGTCCAGCATTTTCGATGATGGGTTTTTTCCTCAATCCTACATAGGTTTGTTGAAGAGCAGATTTGGAAAATTACCTTACAGTCCATGGTAAAGAGGCTTTAAGGAACAATTTAAATGACATTCTAAAGAAGTGAGATGGGATGAATTTTCTCTGGACATGTGTCTCTGTAAAGGATTGTGTTAGAAAGTCTGTTGAAAATTTGTTTCGCTGTGCAATCACTCTCAAAGTGTTCTAGATTTAGATTACTTGATTTCTTGTCTTACTCCTTCGTTTTGTGAAATAAATTTCTATGCTGTGGTTAAAGAAAGTGAATGTAAGTCTCAGTGACTAACCACCACATTGATTAAACAAAAAAAGATGTATCAAGGCAGGTTTCAGTCCAGGAACAAAAACAAAGTTGCTGGAAAAGCTCAACAGGTCTGGCAGCATCTGTGAAGGAAAATAGAGTTAACGCTTTGGGCCCTGAGAACTTCCACTCTGTATTTTCTTTCCTTCACAGATGCTGCCAGACCTGCTGGGTTTTCCAGCCACATTGTTTTTGTTCCCGGTTTACAGCATCCACAGGTCTTCCGTTTTTTTCAGTCCAGAATCTGATCTGTGCAGTAATACTATCAGTTAGGATTATAACAATGTTCACAAATAAAATGTGGTTATTAAATAAGACATCTGATTCTAATGTTACAAGTATGAAGTGACCATAGTCCCACTAGACCTAAGCGTAGCTCTCCCATTACAGAGAGACTGGTGGTGGTTAGGCAGAAGGTCATCACAGGTGAGAGGAGAAGTTGAGAAGGTCACAACCTCCATAGGAACCTCAGCTGGTGTTGGAATTGAACCCATTGCTGTTATTGTCATTCTGCATCACACACTGACAACAATCCCTCCCCCACCACTCCCACCCGCACCAAACTGATATGTGAGTCAGTATCAGAGCACATTGTTTTTCCCAAGATACACTTACAACAAATGAGGCAACTTGTGCAGTAATGACGATAGTATTAATTTCCCAAATGAACTCAGGGAAAACAAGAAAATTAAGCTCAGTCACACAATGTGCCAAAGTGTGAAGACAAATTATTTTTGCCTTTGTGCTGACAAAGGATAGAAATGTATCTCTGGGCTGCGATTGCAGCATTTATTTTAATGAATTTGGCAGCTTCAAGAAATTTCAGGTGTATTGATGCTAACAGCAAACAGAAACGTCAGAACAAGGCCAGTTGTGGTGCCAGTAACAACTGAGATTGCCATTTCTTAAAGTGTTGGTGGTTTAACTGCGTGCAGACCATTTAAAATTATTTTGTGATGTGTAATTCATTGGCCTGTTTTGGCTTTCTATCCCAAGATTAAAGAATTGAGCTTGTTCCTATGCAGTGCTAATTAAACACCTTGATAATGTGTACCATGCTGAGTCAAAGTCCTGGCACTCCCTGCTTAATGGTTCTCTAGGTATATCTACATACATGGTCTTTCAGTAGTTCAAGAAGGCAGCTCACCACTACCTCTTTCAGAGCAATTCGGAATTAGTAATAAATATTGATCTAGGCAATCCATATACGAAAAACATATTGTCATAGAATCATACAGCATGGAAAAGGCCCTTCAGCCCAGCAAGTCAGTGTCAACCTATCCCAGCTACTCCCACTTTCCAGATCTAAGCCTAGAGCCTTGAACATTAAGGCTTTACGAGTGCTCACCCATTTGCTTTTTAAGGTTGTGAAGTCTCCTGCTTCATCCATGATCTCAGCATAGTAGATGCGTGAAACATTAACTTTAATCTGCCACTTGTCTGCCCATTCCACCAACTTTTCTATGTCCCTTTGAAGCTCCACACTGCCCTCATCATATTCACAAACGTGTTAGTTTCGTATGATGTACATATTTTGAAATTGTGCCCTGTACACCAAGGTCAAGTTCATTAACATGTATTAGGATGAACTGTATCAGAGATAATGGGAACTGCAGATGCTGGAGAATCCAAGATAATAAAATGTGAGGCTGGATGAACACAGCAGGCCCAGCAGCATCTCAGGAGCACAAAAGCTGACGTTTCGGGCCTATACCCTTCCAAAACGTCAGCTTTTCTGCTCCTAAGATGCTGCTTGGCCTGCTGTGTTCATCCAGCTCTACACTTTGTTATCCCAGTCAGCAATGTGTCTTAGACATGCAATATTAAATGCAGCCCTGTCTGTATCTTGTAGTGGACAGGATAAATGATCCATCCATGCAATGCCATTAGTAGCATACCTGGACAATATTTGTACTTGACTCGGTAAAATTGAGTCAACAAGGTGCCTGTGAGAACTATGTTGCCTTTTTTGGAAGTATCTGTTGTAGGTTTCAAGTCAGGACCAGATCAAGTATAACTGCATTTTTCCTTATGGCCATAAAGTAAAGGAATTAACTAATTTGGTAGCAAAATAAGGTGTCACTAAAGTCACTTTACTGATCAAAGTTTTTTTTAGTTGAGGTTTTAATCTCACAATAAATTGGACTGGATAGGTTTACCTTGTCAGGGGTAATGATAGTGGAACTATTAACAACACAGTGCACTAAAGTTCATGTTCAAGATGCAAAAATATGCAAAGTCATCTCTTAGTTAAAGTAACCACTTTCAGGAAAGAAGTAAATGGGAAAAAGTGCTGGGAAAGTTACAGCTGATACAAAAAAATCCAAATTTTGTTATTTCTGCTACCTTATTCCATGATATTGAGGCATTAAGCCATTATATAAATATTTTTAAAAATCTCATTTGAGTTTTGGTGACAGAGGTTTTAAAGTTCAGCATGGTACAGACGCATGTGAAACTTAAAGTTATGTAGCAAAGCTCACATGCAAGAAAACATTTCAAAGTTTTTTTTTATAAATTAAAATGGTAAGCATGAGCAAGGTTTCAGCCTTTATGAAGAAAAAGAGTCAATGGAAAATGGAAGGATGCCTGGATACATGGGCACTGTAGCTGAAAGAAAAAACACTGAAGGTGGAGCAAGTAGGGAGAGAGAAACATTCAGCGGCCCAAAGCTCGAGGACACAAAGGCGTGTACATGACTGGAAAAGATTTCTAGAAAGTGTACAGCGACAAAGGCCAGGCTAACTTGCAAAAAAAAGAGAATTTTTAAATAATTGTTTTGAGAATCAGTACTGTTTCAAAAGTATGGGGGTAATAAGAGATTGAGAATTAACCTCGAAAAGGATTCGAGGTGAAGCACCGTGAACAAAGTGAAATTGTAAATGCAGAGAAAATTAAGACAATGAACAGAACAATAAAGATATCACTGAAACTGAAGATAATCAAGAAATAAGTGAGAAATTTGATAGCAGAGGGGAAGGACTTGAGTTGAAAATTTCATACAACTCCAGTATGACCAAAAACATCTTGCCTTATTTTGCATTCATAATTTTTTCTGTGTTAAAATGTCTTGATATGAAGATAGCCATATCGCGTACAATACAAAAATTATTGACTTTCACTGATTGGGTATGAGACATGATGGCTGCATTAGTAAATGGGACAGACATTCAGTACTGACAGTGTCAAAAATAGTCAGGTAATCCGCAGAGATAAAATGTATTCAAAAGATTTGTGACATAATAGATTCTGATATCTCTAAAACATCCTATGTACACCAGTCACTTGGAATTCTGCAATAGTATCTCAATATAATCCTTTGAGTAACAATAAAGATTTCCAAACACAGCAGCTTTTACAAAGATATGTTCTGTGAAATTCTTTACTGATCTACATACAAAGCCTTTAATTCCTTTATAGTTTTTCTTTAGAAATGGAAAATAACATCATCTTGTGATGCTAGTAATATTTTGTATGTAATCAACTATCAAAACACAATATTTATAACTCCACGATTGCATTTTCAAAATAATGGTCAAAGCAATAATCCAACTGTGATAAAATTATTTTTGTTTCACTTATAAAAGATTTACAATTTCATGGTGTCTTTCATTACCTCGGGGCATCACAAGTGCTTTGCAGCTAATGAAATGCTTTTCATAGTGTAGCATTGTAAGATAGGGTGACTGAAACACCATGAATTAGCATTGAAGGTCAAAACTTATCCCTACAGTTCTTTTCCCTCATTTTTTACTCTTTTCTATTTTTGATCCAATTCTTGTAATATGTATTTGCTACAATCAGTTTCTTTCACAGCTAAATACAGCAATGTTTGACATTGATAGTTTATTGCTACTTACAAATACTCGTACCAACAGATTTATTAAAAATTACTTTGGCATTGCAATGCCAATCTGTATTGTAAAAATAAAGTGCAATTGTAGAAATTGCAAGCTTACTGAAGAAATCACGATTTATAAATTGTATACAAATTTAATCTTTTCCCCAGTCGGTAAATTATCTGAAACAGCGACTGTGCTTTAAAAGCACGCTGTTGTCTGAAAGACAATTTTCAGATTAAGACCATAAGACCTTGAGACATTTGAGCAGAAGTTAGGCCACTTGGCCCATTGAGTCTGCTCTGCCATTCAATCATGGCTGATAAGTTCCTCAGCACCATTCTCCCACTTTCTACCCCTAACACTTGATCCCCTTGATAATCAAGAACCTATCTATCTCAGTCTTAAATGTACTCAATGACCTGGCCTTCACAGCCTTCTATGGCAATGAATTCCGTAGATTCACCACTCTCTGGCTGAAGAAGTTTCTCCTTATCTCCGTTCTAAAAGGTCTTCCCTTTACTCTAAGGCTGTGGTCTTGAGCCCTAGTCTTCCCTACCAACCTAAAGATCTTTCCAATATCCACTCTGTCCAGCAATTCAGTATTATGTAAGTTTCAATTAGACTCCTGCACATGCTTCTAAACTCCAATAAGCATAGCCCCAGCATCCTCAAATGTTCCTCATATGTTAAGCTTTCCATTCCTGGCGCCATTCTCATGCACTTCCTCTGAAGCAGTTCCAGGGCCAATACATCCTTCCTGAGATATGGGGCCCAAAACTGCACACAACACTCCAAATGTGGCCTGACTAAAGCCATAATAAGCCTCAGGAGTATATTTCTGCTTTTATATTCAAGTCCTCTCAAAATAAATGCAAACATTGCATTTGCCTTCCTGACTACTGACTGAACCTGCAAGTTTACCTTCCTGTATAGTGAGCTACGATAAATGAATGCCAGCTTTATTTATCTATTAATACAATAGTTATACCGGATCAGTGGATAAAAACAAAGTTGGTGCATGTACTTTTATTTCACTGGAAGGATATTTCATAAAGCTGGACATAGAAAAGGAAAGAAAATGTCAGAAAGATGGACATTTGAACTCAATATGTTTTTGAAGCAACCAGTTCTAGATTGTTAGAATCTCCATAGAGATTGATAACTTTTAAAAGAATGAATTCACGCAATGCTAATGGAAAGAAAACCACTAGACAAGATCATAGATTTTACAACTTTTACTGTAACAAACCAATTAAAATCAACATACTCCAAACATTAGTTTACAAAGGAAGGATATTTCAAATTTTTAAAAGTACTGAATTTCACTTCTAATAGTTGTCATAGCAAAAACTTTCATTACACAAGAATTCATATTAATTTCCAAACATATGTAGCACCACATGCAATCTCACGGTCTTTCCAGTTTCACATCCATTTCTTAATATCTGTCAAGTTCAACGCAATCATTTTGATTCAACAGATATTTTCTGTGCAAAGTTAATGTATATGGTTAACACCCTATTGGTGCACATTTTAAAACACTTTTTCACTTGGGCCGTGATGCTCCTCAACGTGTAACACTAACTAGAGTTACTTCAGATGCAGATCATAGTCGGTTCTCTTTATAAGTACTCAGCTTTCTTGCATGTTATCTAACCTAGTGTTTCTGGAGTTGTACTTTTTGTCTTCCTGCCAAACAGAAAATTGACATATTTGTAGCTTGACCTGCTGTCTTCATTGGAATTCTGTGCTCTGAACTGTATGCTACAACACAGGCTAGAACCTGAGACCAATGCAAACAGTTTTCTATTCGCTATTTTCATCAATATTCACCCCCACAGTAAATCCTGTTAGCACCTGTGTCTTGGAACTCAGTGATGATTTAATAAAGAAACCCATTACCCACCCTTTCAGAAATTGAATCATTTTCAATTTGGTTTTAAAGGGGACATCACATTGGAAAGAAATACAGGCTTTTCCCAAAACACATGGGCCAGAACAAGAGATAACATAGTGTGGAGATGGAGAAAGACAGCAGGGCAGGCAGCATCAGAGGAGCAAGAAAGTTGACATTTCAGGTCTGGACCCTTCTTCAGAAATGAGGTGAATCTCCCCACTTTGAAGAAGTTCTCCAGAAAGACCCCCACTTCTGAAGAAGGGTTCCAACCCAAAACATCAACTTTCCTGCCCCTCTGATGCTGCCTGGCGTGTTGTGTTCCTCCAGCTCCACACTGTGTCACCTCTGATTTCAACATTTGCAGTTCTTGCTATCTCTGGGTTATAACAAGATTTTGTTTTCAAAACATCTTGGCACTTAACCTTGAACAAAATGAACAAAACCATTCAATGTAGCAATGTTAAAAATGAACTTTCAACATGATTTCTGAATTATCAAAAACCTTTCAAAAAATCAATTTATTGGACCTGATAACTCCTTGACTTCAGCCATTTACCACCTCACAAATATGTTTATTTGTATACATTCCTTTTAGAATGAAGAGCAGCAATTTTAGTTTATACCTACAGGACTCAAGCATCTTCAGTCAACCATAGTGCAAGTTCATCACCACTGATTCCACAAAGAAAGATATAGAAAGTTACAACACCTTTCTATGACGAACTTTGTGTTTTATAGGCTTTTATACCAAAAGCAAGTGCATTAACATTAGCACTTACGAGAAGTAATAGACTGGGATTGCATAGATTTCCATGAGAAAAGGGTTAAAAGGGAAACAATCTAAATTAGGATAAACATGGGTGGTGGAAGCCTTGGAATTGCTTGTTTTATCAACTGACAGTGCCTTCTGCCCGTGCAATTATAAAAATGTGTTCAAAAGTGAAACACAATTTGTTAATTTGTAAAATTTGTTCATTGTCTGCACTAACTGTCTTCTCATTTCAGATACTATGGATGTAATAGTTAACTTTATTTTCTCACCAATCCTGAACAAATCAAATTTCTATGATTTAATTCCTATACAACTTCACTTCTTACTCATTGTATCATGCTTGACCATAGAACCCATAACAAAATAATTATTTGTCAATTGTGGATGTTGGGGTCAAAAACTATGATAACACATCCTTTTCTTGATGGCCAGACAAAGTAATTACAAGGCAAATTTTCTGCATATATATATTAGTATGAGAATATTCATGTGATTAACATTTTTGTCACCCTTTCCAACTATAAATAGCTTGCAGACTTGTAGTAAACCAAGAAATAATTAAACAAGCACCTGACTCCTTGCTGATATATTAATTTTTTTTTTGGTTAAAAATGGTTTCATACCTTCTAACTTCCAGAATCATAATCTCCTGAAGTTGTGGTCAGTAGTTGGGAAGAAAGTTAATATCTTAACAATCCTTAACAATTTAAATAATAATCACAATTGACCCTCTAATCTTTTATAATATTTTTCATATTTGTTCATTGCATTTGGATCTAGGTGTCACGTTAGTGTTCATTGCCTATCCTTAAGTATCATTGGGAGAAAGTGAGGGCAAACTGCCTTCTTGAATCATTGCAATCACTGGTGTGTAGGAGCACCGACAATCCTGTTAAGAAAGGAATTCCCAGACTTTTGCCTAGTCAACTGAAATGCCGATGCAGTTCCCAGTCAGGAAAATGGTGTGGTTTGGTGGGGAACTTTCATGCAATGGTGTTCCCATACATCAGTGTTCTTCAACGACTACCACCGGTGGCTCTGACCTCAATAATTATGAAGAGCTTTAAGAAGCCAGTCACAGCTTACATCAGCTCCAGCCTATTAATTTGCTCTGATCCTTTGCAATTCAACTTAATGGCACAACAGGCCCACAGCAGACACAATCTCCCTGGCCCTACATTCATCCCTTGAACATGTGGATAACCAAGATACCAATGTTAGGCTCCTACTTTTTGACTACAGCTCCTCATCAACACCAAAATTCCAAACAAACTCAATTCTAAATTGCGAGACCTAGGTCTCAGCTTCCTCGTCTCCAAGAGGATCCTTGATTTCCTAAACCAAAGACCATAATCATTAAGAAAAGAAGACAACACCTCCTCTAATATAATCCTCAACATTGGTGCCTGTAAGGCTGCATTATCAGTCTGTTACTATATTCCTTATACACTCACGACTGTGTGGCCAAATATTAACCGCAAGTTTGCTGACAACACTACAGTGTTAGGTTGCATCTCAAACAATGAGGGTACAGAACACAGGGAAGAGATTGAGTGCTTAGCTCCAAAAATGTCAACAGGATGAAGTTGCTGATTGTTGACTTCAGGAAGTGGAGTGGAGGACACACCCCTTTCTGCATCAATGTGCTGAGGTGGAGATGGTTAAGAACATTAAGCTCTTAGGAGGGATGATCACCAACAATCTGCCCTGGTTCCACCCATGTCAACGTAACGGTCAAGAAAGCACAATAACATCTATAGTTGTTAAGGAGACGAAGGAAATTTGGCATGTCCACAAAAACTCTTGGCAATTTTTAGAGGAAGCATTTTCATCTGAATACATCGTAGCATGGTGCGCTCTTCCCAAGACTGCAAGAAACTGCAGAGAGCCCTGAACACAGCCTGGTCCATCACACAAAACAGCCAACTACACTTCCACTGCCTCGGGAAAGCAACCAACACAATCAAAGACCACTGCCACCCTCTTCCATCAGGCAGAAGATATAAAAGTTTGAAATACACATATTAACAGATTCAAGAACAGCTTTTCCCCCGCTGTTATAAGACTTTTGAATGGGCCTCTCAAATGTTAATTTTGATATCGCTCTCTGCACCTTCTCTGTGGTATAACACTATTTTCTGCACTCTGTTCTGCTACTTTGATGCACTTTGTATGATACTAGCTCCCTGTATAACATGCAAAACAACATTTCTCACTGTATCTTGACGCATTTGATATCAATAAACCAAACTCAAACTCAACTTGTTATTCCAAACGACGGATGTCATGGGTTTGGAAGGTGCAGTAGAAGAAGTCTGGTGAGTTTCTTAAGTGTATCTCATCAAGGCTATATTATTGATGAAGGAAGGGAGTGCTTAAGTTGGTGGATAAGGTGGAAATCAAGAGATTTGCTTTGTCCTGGATGGTGCCAAGCTACTTACTGCTTTTGGAATGGAGAACATTTTGTCACATTCCTGACTTGTGACTTGTAAACAGTATATAGGCATTGAGAGACAGGAGATGGGTTATTTGCTGCTACATTCCTAGTGTTTGATCTGTTCTTGTAGCCATTATATTTGTATGGCTGGTCCAGATCAGTTACTAGTCTCTGTAGCCCCCAAAAATGTTGATACTGAGGGCTCAGCATTGGCAATTTTTTCTGTATTTGAGATGGTCACTAGCTGGGAATTGGATGTTACTTCCCACTCATCAGCCCATGCCTGGATGTTAATCAGTTCTTACTACATGTAACATGGACTCGTTCAGTACCTGCATAGTCATTAATGGTGCAGAACATTGTGCAATCTTCAGCAAGTATCTCCACTTCTGATCTTATATGGAAGGATGTCATGAATGAAGCGGTTAAAGGTGATTAAACCTGGGAAACTGTCTGAATAATACCTTCAGTAGTGTCCTGAGACTAAGATAACAGACATTCAACAACCACAACTTTTGTGCTAACTACCACTGCCATTAATATAGAGACTTTTTACTCAATTCAATTAATTCCAGTATTGCCAACAATCACTGATGCCTTACCTTATCAAATACTGGATTGGTGTCAAGGGCTGTCACTTTTGCCTCACCTCTGGATCATGCTGTAATGAAGTCAGACACAGTGTGGCCTTGATGCAACTCAAATGGTATGTCAACAAGCTGGTTATTGCTGAGAAAATGAAACTTGATAGCATTGTCGATGGCCCCTTCCTGATTTGATTGATGTTTGAGAATAGACTGGCAGGACACTAATTTTGTCCTGTTATTTCAAGGCAAGACACCTCTGGACAATTTCCTAGATTGCCAGGTCAATGTCTGAATTGTAATTGTATTTGAACACTTGTTGTGCCCCATTTCTGACCCATAGCCTTTCAGGGATCCATATGTCTTCAGACATTTCTTGACAGGATGTGGAATGAATCAATTTGTTGAATGTATAG
This sequence comes from Stegostoma tigrinum, assembly GCF_030684315.1. Lineage (NCBI taxonomy): Eukaryota > Metazoa > Chordata > Chondrichthyes > Orectolobiformes > Stegostomatidae > Stegostoma > Stegostoma tigrinum. The sequence goes on along the minus strand of NC_081368.1, from coordinate 55,533,502 downwards.
CAACTGTGATTTTTAGGACCTCAAGATGAAGTTGACATGGATCATCTGTTCAGCAGTTCTGGCTGAAAATTGATTCAAATGCTTCGATTGATGTTCTGGGTTTTCCCACCAAGGACTAAGGATATTAGTGGGGTCTCCTTCTCTTGTTATTATTCTTCTCTTTATTATTAAACAGTCACAAGTTGAGGTGTAATAAATATTCCCAGCGATTGACTAAATTCAAGGATTCCTATAAATGATGATGATGCTACTTTTCAGCTTTCAACTGTCCTGTGTGATCATTCTAAGCTTAGATATGGGTATGGATCCAACTGCACTTTGATTCAGCCCTTCACCTCTTCTTACCCCTCCTTCACTTTTGATGGTTTGCATTGCCCTCAATGGACTTTGCATGTAAACAATTCAATTGGAAAAATGGGTAACCTGGCTGTGATGGCTAATAGATGGAGAAAAGCTCAAAGTCACATGACACCAAGTTATTCTCAAACAGGTTTATTTGAAAACATAAGCTTTTGGAGTCTTACTCCTTCAGGTGTTAGTGGTAATTATTCTGGCATGGCTCACTTGCTCCTTCTTTTTCTTGCATCGTTGGATCATGTCATTGTCCATAGAATTGCATCATAGAGTATTACAAAAAGTCATTCACTTCTAACCATAATTTGGGAAGGTATTTAAGTGAACTCACCAAAACAACGGGCACATGACAACAATGCACCTGCAATTACAGGAATTGATTAAAGAAATATTAGAACCAGCAGGGCAACTTGTTTTATTGGATCAAAGGGCAGACACTTTAGGGATATTAGCAATCATTCAGCATTACAAAGATGAAGAAGAGCAATTGACTCTGAAATTTCTACAGAAATCAGATTCACGAAAATGTTTAATGGCACGAGAAACAATTAGAGATCTCAAGTTTTACAGAATTTCGTCATAGACAATGCATGAAAATTTTGTAATCGGTTGGGGATATGGTTTGTTGTAAGATGAGGGGTTTCAGTTGGTGTCTTATCCTAAGGTAGCAAAGCAAAATTATAATGTTTTACAACATGTTTGGACATGCATATGGTCACAGAAATTTGAGGGTGCATACATGAGGATCAATGGTCGGCACAACATCGAGGGCTGAAGGGCCTGTACTGTGCTGTACTGTGCTATGTTCTATGTTCTATGTCTTATGTTCTAACTGATTCCAATCATGTTGTAAGCAGTATTGTTATCTGCTGATTATAGAAAATTAAAAATGTTTGTCAGAGAATGATGTGCACAGATGAAGTTAGTAAGAGACAAAATGAATGGTTCTGAACTGTAGCAGGCAATTCGGGTACAGATCTAGGAAAAGTGGTACCTAGCTGTGTAGTTGCTTCTGCTGTGGAAGACATGTGGTTTCACCCTGGGTAAAAATCCCATTTGTACTATTGCCTCAGAAAGGTGTTGCTTATTTAGAGAGAGAAAGGCTTTGCATTACAACAAATAAGAACCACAAGGTGACAGCATGGGGGAGTTTTAACTTGCAGGAATAAATGGATTTGGCAGCAGGTGTCGAGTTAAAAGCACTGAAATTGACAACATGCCGACTTCTGCATTTTCCTGCAACACATTAGGCTGAGTGTGAGCAACTCCCTCAGGAGAAGTGGGTTGTTAATTTCAATGTGTTAATAGCCCATTAACTGTAATTTTGACATGGGTTTTGGGATTTAACTATGGGTGTGCAGATTCCCAGGGCAGTGAAAGGAAAGCAAAAAAAAACCACAGCGACTGAAAAAAATGCTGGTGAAAAATTCCAAACACCACTGAAAAAGCTCACAGCTAATTTCTTACTAAATTTTGTGAAAGTCTTTTGCTCATCGTGCTTGTTCTGAGTGTAACTTCATCATGAACTTGCATCAAGACTGTAACACATAGTCAATTTAATCTGTTTTGCAGTTTAATGAGATCATGGTTGACCTACACCTAATTCCACAAATCCACCTTTGTCCCACTTACTCACATATCTGTGAATCAAAATGTGTGTCAATCTCAGGCTTATGTTGCCAAATGATCCAGCATTAACTCTCAGTTGGGAAATTAATTCTAAAATTGTACTGTCCTTTTTGAAGAGCTGCCTAATTTCTGAACGTTCTGTCTCTCATATTGAATGATACTCTTTACTTCAAGGCACCCCAACTAGTGGGAATATTCTTCTTATCTATCCCGCTCAATATATCAAAAATTTTGAGCAAATTATCACTTAATAGTTAAATACAGGGAAATAAAATCCTCCTTGAAATATCTCTTCTCAAAACTAAACTTTTGAAGCCCAGTAAATTCTCGTACGTGAATATATTCAAGTCAATGTATCCTTCTTATACTAAAGTGCCCAGAATGAATCAGTGACCTAGGTTGTGCTAATTTGTAAAGCTGAAGCATAAATTCTACCTCCTTGTATTCTACTCCACTTGGTATAAAGCTTGGGGTGATGGGGTAGTGCAGGTTCGTGAGGGTGATGGTAAGCTCAGTTGTCTGCACAGCTATCAAATTAATGCCAACAGCATAAGGTGATTTCTGTTCCAGTTGAGCTAGGCCTGGGACCCAGCCTCCTTGCCCTGCCCCTTGGCACAAGTTATGCATCAGCAGACATTGAGCTAATAGTGATATACTGGAAGGATGTGAAATATAATAGATATCATTCTTTCCACTGACCTTTTTTGTCATGTTCTGCACCTATTCATAACAATTTAATAGTCCATGTAAAATAATTCCCAGGTTTCTGTGCAGCAGTTCTGCATTGTTTATTTAAGTGCCCTGTTCTACCTTTATTGGTCCAAAGGGATAACTTAACAAATACCTGCATAGAGATCGAATTGCCATAGATTTGTCCATTTACTCAATCAATTGATGGTCCAGCGCTCCTGATGTAGGCCTTCAACCAACTTTCATTACTGATGTGCCTTGACTGCCCAAGGAAGTCTTGACGTAAGCACCTTCATGAAATTCAGGAAAAACAGAATTTCTGAACCATACACAGAAAATGCAATAGAAACTCAGCAGGCCTGGCAGCATCTGTGGAGAGAGTAATGTTTTGAGTTCAGGATGACTCTTCTTTGTTTGATTTAAATTTCTTGCAACTGTAGTATTTTACTTGTATTTGAAAGTTTTAGCTTCTTTTTGGTGGCTCTCTCTTTTAGGATCTGAATCAGCCCAAGGGCGTACAGCTGACTGGCACTGAAAATATCAGAGATAGTAGGTAATGAGGCGTGGCATTTTCTCACCAACCCACTTAATTTACTATGTTCCACAACATTCTGCCAACTTGCTCTCAAGAAAGGCACGAACTCCCAACCAGTGACTGTGTTATAACTCAATTTTAACTCAATAAATGAATATCCGCAATCAACACTTGTCTTCAAGTTTTAAAATCTTACAAACATTGCAGTGCAAAACACTTGTTGTAGCCAGTAAAATAGGGTTCAATTCAAATAATGTGTTGGAGTAAATTACTGCAAACACTGAAAGCGAAAAATGCTGGAGATCACAGCGTGACAGGGAGCATCCATGGAGAGAAAACAAGCTAACATTTTGCGTCTCGATGACTCATCATCAGCGCTGATACAATTTATTGTCTGTTTTTAGATAATACTCAAAAATTTCCCAAAAGAATGAGCTAGGACAAAAGTCTCTCAAATGCCACCAATTATCCCATTACAAATTAGATTGAAAGCACCTCAACAACCTTATGTTTCTTCATGGACATCAGCATAATTTCTTCAATGGTCAATTATACCATTTCAGTCACTACAAGCAAGTAGTACTTTACTGATCCCCTTATAAACTTTGTCTCAAAAAGAAAGATGGTTGAAGACATGAACAAGTCGATAAGAAAGCTTATTTTAGGATCTTACATTTTAAAGCGTGATATATTGGCAATAATGGCAAAGTTAACATCGCAAACAGTGTAGTTTCTAAAGGACAAAGACTGTTTCTTGTTTATTCTTGCAGGACCCTTTATTCTGACCTAAAATACTTTTATGTCCTTTTGATGTTGCTTGAACTGATTGGCAGATGGAGATCGTGTAGAAAGTAATTGAGATGTAAAGAAGAATAGGAGCTTCTTTGTATAGCAGTTAAATTGATTCTTTTTGTCTGAATGGGTAGAAAATAATATTCTCTTTTTCAGGACTTAATGTTTCCTTTATACTCAATGTCTGACATCAAGACTTAATTGGTTTTGAAACAACAGAATGTAAAATCTCCACACATGGCGAAAAAAAGGCTTTAAAATATTCCCACTGCTGTTTTCTAAAGTGTCTTCTGTCATCAGTTAATACTTACTGTCATTTCGTCTGCTCACCAATTTTCTAATGCAAAGTGCAAGATGTGGTGATATGATATTGAATAGAAATACTCATTATCAGCTGTGGTAATATTTCAATGTGATTTTTCAATTTTATTCCACCTTCTCTGAATTTTCATTAGAATTCAAAAATAGCAGATATGCACGATGGTGAAACTGTCTCTATGAATGTTATCATTCTAATGCATTGTTAGTCCTTGCTCTTTTCTCAAATTATATGGTAAGAGAATGACGATTGTAAGTGGAATATTCCAAGATTGTGTCTCCCGCATTCACAGTCGTATAAGGTGTGCAAGGGAGTTATTGACCTATCAGAAAAGCTTCATAAAACTTCTGTCAGCTCATTTGGTTGGACATTTGGTTTAGCAAGGCAGCATGATACAGGATTCAGAGATAATAGGAACTGCAGATGCTGGAGAATCCAAGATAACAAGGTGTGGAGCTGGATGAACACAGCAGACCAAGCAGCATCTTAGAAGCAAAAAGGCTGGCGTTTCAGGCCTAGACCCTTCTGATGAAGGGTCTAGGCCCGAAACGTCAGCCTTCCTGCACCTAAGATGCCGTTTGGCCTGCTGTGTTCATCCAGCTCCACATTCTGATACAGGGTTCAATTCCTGTGCTGGCTGAGGTTACCACGACAGGTTCTCCTTCTTAACCTGTCCTGTTGTCTGAGGTATGGCAACCTTCAGGTTAAACTCATCACCAGTTGTCTCTCTCTCTCTAAGAAAAGTGCAGCATTATCGTTTGTTAAGACTGTTACTGTAAGACATTTACTGTCATCCTGAGTGAATATTCTTGCAATTTACTTTAAAATAATCTGATATTAGGATTAGCAAACATTTTTTGAAACCACTGCACAGAGGCTGGTATTATGTAACCAAGCCACCCTTTATTGATTGGTGCACAGGACAGTCAATGATGTCAACCTGGTTCCAACCACTACAGTTTTCTTTGCCAAAATGCTAACAGCATCCTTAAAAATGTCTTGATTTTTCAAAAAAAAGTGTGTTGGTACAATTTTGAACTGAAAAGAAAACCCAGGAAAATAAATGAAACTCACTGATTAGAGGATGTGACAAAGCTATCATGGGCTGGGAGAAAAGAGTGCTCATGTTTATTGGCTCAGGAGTTCTGTTGCCAAATTATTAATCAACTCATGATCTATCAAGCTAAATTTTCAGTCTGGGGTCTCTTGGTCGGATTAGAATTCATTGGATTTAAAAGGATTCCTACGCCTTTCCTCATAACTCGATGATTGTGGTTTTTTTGGGGTTTATTGCATAGAAGTTTAAGATGGCTTTGGATGTTTGGAGTTTTCTGGACATGAGGGATACAACAATGGTTATTTGAAAATCTTTGGCTAAAGCCAAACTCAAAGTTCGCAGATAAATTGAAATTAGAACAAAAAACAGGATTTCATGAGAATATCATCGGTGGGATGCTTCAAGGGGCAGTGTGGACTTGTTGGGCCAAAGGGCCTGCTTCCACTCTGTAGGGAATCTAATCTAATCTAAAACTCATCTCATTCATGAAATCATGAGTGGCCTGAACAGGCTAGACGGAAGAAGGAACGAGATTTACAAGATAAGGCAACATGTGTTGGTACAGGCTTGGTGGGCCGAAAGGTCTCTTCCTGTGCTGTACTGGTCTTTGATTGACCACTTGCAATGGGCAAGCTCAAAGACTGCCTTCCATGAAATACACTGGAGGCAAAAATTGTCAGATATCCAAAGCAGCTGAATTTTTCAGAATTTTCATCATTTTGATCCAATAATAATTAATTGAATTAGTACTGGAAAGATATTAAAATATTTATCTTACGTTAACTTACATTAAATCTTACCATTTGCAACTCCTCTGACACTGGAACAGTCTATGCCCAAATGCATTAAGATCTGGAAAATATCCAGGCTTAGACTGATGAGTGGCAAGCAATATCCATAGAGTAATAGAGACATGCAGCACAGAAACAGGGCCTACAGACAACCAAGACTATACTGGCCAGACACATTAGGCTATACTAATCGCACTTACTTGCACTTGCCCATAGCCTGCTATGTTCTGACATTTTAAGTAATAACCCAGTTACTTCTTAAATGTCGTGAGGGAATCTGCCTCCACCACTCTCTCAGGCAATTTGTTCTATATATCTTCCACACTTTGGGTTAATTTATTTTCCTCCTAAGATCTCTTCTATACTACTTACACCTCAGCATTAACTGTGTCCCCTAGATTCATGCCGCACAAACATCGCCAATAAGAGACAATCTAACCACTGCCCTTTGACATTCAGTGGCATTACTATCACTGAGTCCCCCACTGTCAATATCCTCAGGGTTACTGTTTACCTATGAAGACACCACATAAACACCAATGACTAGAAGAGCAAGTCAAAGGCTATAAATACTGCAGTGAGTAACTCACCTCCTGACTCCTCAAGGTCTGTTCACCATCTACAAGGCATGAATGAGGAATCCCCAGAATCCTTACAATGTGGAAACAAGCCAATTAGCCCACACCAACTGTTTGAATAGCATCCCACCCAGACCCATTCCTTATCCCTGTAATCCTGCACTTCCCATAGCTAAAGTGCCGAGCCTACACATCCCTGAACGCTATGGGCAATTTAGTATGGCAAATCCACCTAATTTGTACCTTTGGACTGTGGGAGGAAACCAGAGTCGCCAGCAGGAACCCACGCAGACAGTGGAGAATGTGAAAACTCTACATAGACAGTTGCCTGAGGGTCGTTGGCACTGAGGGGCAACAGTGCTAACCACTAAGCCTCCATGCTGCCCAATAAGGAAATTAAATTTCAATAGTCAGAAACTATGTTTGATCAAATCATAGAATCCATACATTGTGGAAGCAGGACATTTGTCCAAGTCCACAGTGACACTCTGAACAGCATCCCATCCATACCTGCCATTACCCTATCCCTGTACTGCTGCATTTCCCACAGTTAATCCACTCAGTCTGCACACACCTGGACACTACAGGCAATTTACCTAACCTGTGCATCTTTAGGCTGTGGGAGGAAACCGGAGTACATAGAGGAAACCCATTCAGACATGGGGAGAATGTACAAACTCCACACAGACAGTCGCCTGAGGGTGAAAATGAAGCCAGGTCCCTGGATTCGTGAGGCAGCAATGCCAATTACTGAGACACCAAGGAACGTGATGGAATACTCCCCACTTGCCTGGATGGGCGCAGTCCCAACAACGCTTAAGAATCGAGACACCATCTAGGACAAGGCAGCCCACTTGATAGGCATTACATCCACAAGTATCACACATCCTCCAGCACCGATGCTCAATAACAGCAATACATACTACCTATAGGATGTGCTGCAGAAATTCACCAACGATACATAGGCAACACACTGTAAACCCATGACCACTTCCAATTAGGAGGACAAGGGCAGTAGATACAAAGGAAGGCCACCACTTGCAAGCTCCTCTCCAAACCACTCACCATCTTGCTTGGAAATATATTGTCATTCCTTCACTGTTGCAGGGCCAAAATCCTGGAGTTCCTCCCTAAGGGCATTGTGGATCAACCTACAGCATATGGACTGCTGCGATTCAAGAAGACAGTTCATTTTATTTGTTTTCCAATTTAAGACCTTACATCTTCAGCAAAAGTTAAAAAGGAAATATGAAAATACATGAAACCATCTTGTCATTCCTCTGTTCTTTTTAGCTCTTTGTGCAATATAAGTAATTTGCCTATTTAACTAAAGTCAGAGATAGTAGGAACTACAGATGCTGGAGAATCTGAGGTAACAAGGTATTGAGCTGGATGAACATCGCAGTCCAAGCAGCATCAGAGGAGCAGGGAGGCTGACGTTTTGAGTCTGGAACCTTCTTCAGAAATGGGTGAGGGAAAGGGGGTTCTGAAATAAATAGGGAGAGAGGGGGAGGTGGATAGAAGATGGATACAGAAGAAGATAGGTGGAGATGAGATAGACCGGTCAAAGATGCGGGGATGGAGCCAGTAAAGGTGAGTGTAGATGGGGAGGTAGGGAGGAGACAGGTCAGTCCAGGGAGGACGGACAGGTCAAGGGGACGGGATGAGGTTAGTAGGTAGGAAATGGGGGTGGGGCTTTTGGCAGGAGGAGGGGATAGGTGAGAGGAAAGACAGGTTAGGGAGGCGGGGACGAACTGGGCTGGTTTTGGGAAGCAGCAGCAGGAGGGGAGATTTTGAAGCTTGTGAAGTCCACTTCGATTCAATTGGACTGCAGGTTTCCCAAGTACAATATGAGTTGCTGTTCCTGCAACTTTCAGATAGCATCATTGTGGTACTGCAGGAGGCCCAGGATGGACATGTCATCTGTGAAATGGGAGGAGGAGTTGAAATGGTTCGCGACTGGGAGGTGCAGCTGTTTAGTGCGAACCGAGCATTAGTGTTCTGCAAAGCAGTTTTAGTGCAAACCGAGCGTAGGACTTCACAAGATTTAAAATCTCCCCTCCCCCTGCCACATCCTGAAACCAGCCCAGCTCATCCCTGTCTCCCTAACCTGTCCTTCCTCCCACCTACCCCTTCCTCCCGCCTCAAGCTCCACCCGCATCTCCGACCTGCTAACCTTATCCCGCCCCCTTGACCTGTCCATCCTCCCTGGACTGACCTATCTCCTCTCTACCCGCACCCCCACCCCACCTACACTCACCTTTACTGGCTCCATCCCCAGCTCTTTGACCGGTCTGTCTCCTCTCCACCCATCTTCTCCTCTATCCATCTTCTATCCGCCTCCCTCTCTCTCCCTATTTGTTTCAGAACCCTCTTCCCCTTCCCCATTTCTGATGAAGGGTCTCGGCCCGAAATGTCAGCCTTCTTGCTCCTCTGATGCTACTTGGCCTGCTGTGTTCATGCAGCTCTTTACCTTGTTAACTAAAGGTCATGCAAATTTCAGAGGAACTTTAAACAAAATTTTGGCATCTGCCGTCATAAGGAAAATTAGAATAAACCAGCAAAAGACTTATCACCTTCTCAAGGGCAACTATTGGCAGGTAATAAAAGGACATCTCGCCATTCAAGCCCAAAGCTCATTTTACAATGGAAAGGGTTCCCATTCCTTAATGAGAAGCTAATTCACACATTACACTGCTTCTGTGAAAATTCTGACTAATGTTTCACTTACCTCTCCAAATCAAGCTCTCCAGGCAGGCCACATTTGCAAGTGACAGCTGCTTTAATCTATATACGGGTCCCAATTCCTATAATCATTAAACTTCAGCTCCGTTGAACTCACACTCCATTGCAAGTATGCACTGCAAAAGCTCAGACAATTCCACTCACTCTCACTTGAATCAAGAACTTGCCAAAAAATACAATTCTTAAAATAAAGTCTCATGTGCTGACAAAGTTCAAAGATTGATGTTTAAGGACAGCTACTTAGAAGGAATAAAATATGATATTCTCCTGTTATCAAAATGTCTCACAACCCCATCAGTGCTCAATTCAACTGCTATGAACACTGTCAAATGAAACGGTATTTTTAACTATATGCTTTTTATAAAATCATAAGCTGTTTGAATTTTTCCTTATTGCTATTGCCTACTGTGTCTTAAAAATCTCAGCACTCATCATCAAATGTAAAAGTAAACAACCATGCATCCAACCAAATTTTCAAGGGGCATTTCATCTTCATTGGCTCAATTATCCTATAAAAACTGAAAGAACTATGGATGCTGTGAATCAGAAACAAAAATTGCTGGAAAAGCTCAGCAGGTCCTGCAGCATTGATGGAGAGAAATCAGAGTTCAAGTTACAGGTCAAGTGACCCTTCCTCAGTTCTGTTTTTCTTTCAGTTGTCCTGTATTTGATTATGTACATCTGCTGACTAAACAATGCTCACTGTGTTTGATTAGTTGACGCTGGTGTGACAGCTCAGAGAAACCTAAACAAACTGTACAAAGTGCAAGAATTTGGAGCTGTAGCAGGAGTGCAGATATGAGTGCAATGATATTACAAAAAAACTCTCGTAAATATATTTCCTACTCACATATAAATGGGGATGTATCACTTCTTCATTTCTCTGACATACAAAATGCATGATAGCCTGGTGAACAAAGACAATCTGCAAAATAGAAGAAACATCCAAAGACATGGTAAAGATCCAAACTTCAACAATTGGAGAGGAAGAAATGTTTCATAAGGGAACCTTAGCACTTCTGGCATGTCTGTTAAAAATGATAGACGAACGCTGGAGATGTAGGACAGCAGAGATGTCATAGGTTCAGGAGGACTGAACATATGCAGGCCATTAGCTTGACATACAGGTTTTTCTGCTGTAACATGTTTTGCCAATGCGAATTGGCTGTAACACGATGGATGAATAGTGGATGCAGTTTGGATAATGTGAACTTTCCACTGCACAGTATAGCTATTTTCTACAGCGATTTTCTGTAGCACAAGGTCACTCAAGAGCACAATGATCATGTTGTAAGAGAAATACCTGTAATTTGCTTTTGCTGGATCAAAAATACTGTTAAATGTGTAACAAATAATCCCACACTTTGAACTGACTAGATCAGCTGACATGTCATTAGTTTGATTAATTAATCTCATGGTGACAAAAAAAATAAAGATGATTGCTGTATTGTTGTCTCAAGATAATCTGATGATAATAAACAACGCCATGCATCCTAAAGTGAACCGTAGATTGCAATTATGTGCTTTACCTTAAAATATTCTACCTATATTCACTTAATTCATTGTCATAGGACCAAAAGTTTGGATTCAGCGTCTCTGAACTTGACTGAATAATCATGGTTTTAAAAATAATTGAACAATGTTTCATTGAATGTTCTCTAGTTTAATCAGTAGCACGTACATTAGTTTGTCAGTGATACCCCTGGACTGTGCTTTATTCCTTTTTAAAGAATTTACCTATTCATGAGATTCAGACATTTACACAACAAATATCAATCTCATTAAACAGTTTTTTTCTACATGAGTGGCAAACATCTAATATAACTGATGCAAAAGTAAGACAATGATTTTGCTTGCCTTATTTGACAGTAAGTGAAATTATATTATGGAACGAGCCTGAAAAAAACCCAGTTCAGTAGAAGACTTTCTTTGGCTTCAGAGAATTATTATTGCCACTTTTCTTCTCTCCTCGCTACTTTGACACTGATAATAACTGCAAATGGTAAAGAAATGTGTGTTTAAAGTGACTAATAGAAATATTATAGGGTGGTTGAGGAGAATTCCTCTTCACAATGAGTGCAGTGAGTCTAAAACATGTTTCCTGAAAGGATGGGGAAGATAGAAACTCTCATCAGATTTAATGCATGAACTCTGATGCAGTAATGTATCAGACTATGGGCTGAAAACCGGAAAATTGGATTAGACTGGACGGCCTTTTTTCAAATGGCACGGACATGTTGGATAATATGGCCTCATTCTACGCTCTAAATTTCTACGCTTCCGAGTGCAGTGGGATTGTGCATTTGTTGGCTGCAACTGAGCATCTATGAAGCAAGGGCTTTCTGAGGATTCAACCAAATTGAACAGTGAGACATGATTTTATGAAAAATGTTCTGTATCTCAGTTGTAACCGGACAGATTGGAAAAATGATGAAGAGTCACCAGACTCGAAAAGTCAACTCTGCTTTCTTCCCACAGATGCTGCCAGACACATTGAGTTTCACCAGCAATTTCTTTTTTTTTGTTTCAGATCTCCATCACCTGTAAATCTTAGTTTTATATTATTGAGTGGATGACCACCTGTCAGACTGATAGATCACAAATTGGAATCCTCATTGGAAGGCTTATCTTTCAATTCACTTTCTAAACCCCTCTCTTTATTTACATCTCTTTAATTCCATTGTTGCTTTAACATCTGTCTTTTGCTGACTTATAATAATATTCCTTATGATGGCAGATGCCAAAATTTTGTTGAAAGTTCGTCTAAAATTTGCATGACCTTCAGTTAAATAGGCAAATTATTTGTATTGCACAAAGAACTAAAAAAGAGAGGAATGACAAGATGGTTTTATGTACTTTGATGTTTCCTTTTTAACTTTTGCTGAAAATGTAAGTTCTTAAATTGGAAAACAAATAAAATTAGACTGGGAGAAATTAACTGGGAAAATTTGCGCTGTCCTTATCAGAAAGGGATAGGATTTTAAAACATTTAAGTCAACTCTTTTGAAATGCTTTGTAATATTTTTCCTGACATACTGCCCATCTACAGCCTAATTCACGCTGTCCAATCGGGAAAATTCCAGAGAAATTTTCCAAGCTTATACCTCACTATTTTCCAACTCAATATTCAAGTTCTGTTTGTTAGTAATGCTACCTATTTAAGAATTTTCTATTACACGTTTGATCCTTTCCACCATTAATCAGCAGGTCAACAAACTCCAAAGGGGAAAGTGTCTTTGTTGCACTATCTTCAACAATTCATAATCTGGTTCCATTTTCACTCTATTACGTTCCAAACAACAAATACAAATGACGTTCACAGCCTAATCACAATCATCACAATAACTAGCAAAACAATTACAAGATTAGTATAAGCCAGGGCTTCATTTCTGGACTAAACTAAATGGTAGCCATTGATAGGACAGTTAGCATTAAAAATTCGATCATATCAGTTTTGAGGTATAAAGATTGCAATGCACCATTGCCCAAATTCTGGTTGAGATGGGGACTGACAGCACATAAATTTCATGTTGCCTGTTAGTTACCATGATTGTGGTGTGGAGCCCAATATACTCAGCAGTGGGCCCAGCTGCAAGAGAGGCAATTAATTAAATATAACACTAATGGCATTTCCTGGTGAAAATCAAATCTCAGACAGCCTACTATGGTAGACGCTTCTGAATATATTTTTGTTCTACACAAGCGCATTACATTGCCTGCATGCACAGTCCTTCTAAAGGAGGGGGTTAAAATTTTAGCCCATATTGCATAAAATAGTTGTATTCAAATTATAGGCCGTAATTGTTTCAATTATCTACTTTCCCCTGTATATCTGTGTGAAGTGATTGAAAATGAGCTAAAAATGGACTTAATAACTGACTGAACAATCTCCTTGTGCAAAGCTACATTCAGCGGAGCACAAACTACATGACAAGCAATCTGCACTATTGTGCTGTCATAGCAACAGAAATAGCAGCTGAAAGTAACCTTTCTAATATGTTTTTTTTCTCTATACCTGCATTGTTCGATGTCCACAACTGTTTGCATTGGAAACTGCATGAGCTCTTGTCTGCTTAAAAACTTGCAATCGCTGGTTTGTTTTTTTCCCCTTCTGACAAATGCTAATATGGTAAATAATATGGTTTTCTGGTTTTAAAAAAAAAATCTACAATTCCAATACAATTATTCAAATGTAGAATGTTTTTGAAGACATTAAGCTTTTCCATAAAATAGTGCCTTTATATTGAAAATTGTCTGACCTTGTTATTAAGCTGCCAGTCATAACAATCAAAGAAAAGTTTCTACATGTTAGGTCTGATGATATTTCATTCCTGTATCATTACAGTCAACTCTTCAATTTGTAATTTATTTATTTCAACCTGTAAGAGACATGATGAGTTGCCATCTTCAGGAAGATAATTTAATTGCTTTAGTAGTCATTCAGAATGCTCATGTTAAATGAAAAACAATGAAGTATCATTGCATTAATATAGATGTACCTTGACTTCACTACTGCTGTGGTGTTTACACGCCATAAGCAAAATTTTTTAATATTGGCAAGGTGCTCATGATTACATCGAGAAAATGTATAATGTTGTGTTGCTAAGTGCACATGGTATGAAATATTTACTTTCAGCCTTAAAAATCCAAATGTATGTTGCTAGAAATGTATTTTATTTGGCCCTACTAATGCTTTGTATGTTATTGACTTTCTAAATTTTAGACACTAGCGGAATTCCTAATTTCTAAAGATCAGATAATGTCTATTTTCATCTATAATTAGCCACCCACTGATTAAATCACATCCCCACACTTCAAAAACTAGCATTCTGTCATTTTGCTAGTAGGACACTAATTATGAAAGAAAAATAGAAAGAGTTCCCTCATTAAAAAGGGTAGATGATTTTTAAAAAATATATAGTATAGTGTATTATGCATCATGGCACGTATTGCTGAAATTTAAAATAATACAAAATAAACTTCACAAGCTTATAAATGAAATTTGAAAAGTAGTATTATCATAATATTATCAGCTGGAACATTTTATGATATCTATTACAACTGTTCTTCAAATCTTCACTGGTTCATATCAACCTTCTGAAGAAACACACTAAGATTGACCAATTTGCAGAGAAAATTATGAATCCAATCAGCCTAATTTAACATTTTAATTATGTAATCTAATAAGAACAAGAAATTAAATTTGCACAAGGAAATATATTGATACCATCCTGTGTAATTCCCAACACAGAAACTGACAAAATATGACAAAATAGCTGGAAGATTAGTATAAATCAGTGCCTTACTATTGTACTAATCTAAAATTGACTATTGTCAGGTCTTACCCAAGATTCAACAGAGTTGACTGTATCTTTCAAATCAAAAGCAGATATTTAAAGCAAAGGAAGACACACCATTTTAGGAAACTACTAGTTCTTGACAGAAAGCTGAAGGTTTCCATTTATGCACTAAACTTTACAATTTGTTGTAGAATAAATCAAAAAAGATCATAAATGATTCTTAAAAACGTCAGGAAAGCCATGAAATGGGCTAATCATTCACTTTTATGATTGCTCCTCATTACGATTTTAACAAATCACACCCAATATTGTGAGATATATTATGTACCTAGAGCAGTGCTAAATATACACTGAATCACATGAAAGATTTGTTTTTGTCAATAGATTTAGATTTTCTATCAAACTTCAATTACAAAGATGAAACAGTTCTTAACAAATTAGAGGAATGAGCTGCATGCATTAACAATGCATTCTATGTTCTTAATGTACAAACATCCTATACAAGGTGGCATGTAGCACATGGTGCATAGATTATGACATATATGCACAATATATAATCATGCCTTTTTCTGAGCATTTTGCCATTTACCAGAAATAAATTACTAAGTTAAGGCATTTTACAAAATCCCTCATAACAGATTTCTAAGCAACACTAAAGTCAAAGTGATTAAAGGGATAATAGTTATTTGGACATGTAATTGGCTATGGAACAGAGCACAATGAGCCAGGAAATCATGGAATTCAGAATTGCTACAGTGCAGAGGAGGCCATTCAGCCCTCAGTGTGTGCACGCAGGTTCTTTCAGCATGTTTGTCTTGGTGCCAAACTCCTGCCTTTTCCCCATAATCCTACACGTTGTTTCGAATTAAATAATTATCCAATGCCATCATTGAGTGCCTCAATTGAATATGCCGCAGTTACAAGCAGTGCATTCCAAATCTTGACCACTCACTGTCTAAAGAGGCTTTTTCTTGTCCATTTTGATTATTTTTGCAAAACACTTTAAAATTGGACAGTTGATCAATAACAGTGAATTCGAGGAGTGTCTGAAAATACAAAGTGCAGAGTATAATTGTAAAGTTAAGGGATGGAACAGGGATAGGTAATTGAAGACACAGCTATTCAGAATGGATAATGGAATTCGGTGATGACCAGGAAGCCAGATTGTATATCTAAGAAGGTTAAATGCTAGCATAAAATCAAATCTGGTAGGGCTGTCATGATGCAGTGTCTACCTCTGTGTCAGAGTTCAAGTGCCATCTACTCCAGAGATGTGTAATAACACAGCTGACCAAGTTGATTACAAACAAATATATCTGCAGGAAACCGTTGTTCATACTCAACAAATAACATATAATTCCTTTCAGACCATTCAGTATAATTTGCTTGGTATTAACTACAGTTGAACACCAAAGCTCATTGTATACACAAATTGCACTTTCAGAAAGTAATTAAGCCCAGGGTCAAAGCTTCCATTCCATCACCAAGTGTGGCCTTTAAATAGCTCATTATTAAGCACTTAAGAGGTCTCAACACACTGCCACTGTGATTAATCCAGCTATTGCAGGCAGGCCTTGTGCTCTATGACATTCACAAAGGCTGCTGCCCTGAGGACAGCTTGCCATTTCACCAAATAGGAGGTACAGGTTTCCTTTAATCAACAACAATCAGTGCCTGTCTAATGGACTAGATATTGGGAAAGGAGTCATCCACTTCCCTTACATCTGCCACATGTGACCTCTTCACCCTACAGTCAAAAACCAGTGAAATCTGCTCCCCACCATACCACTAACCAATGTACTGGGTCCTCCATGATTGTCAGAGTCCATCAATATTCTTTGAGCTGCATCTACACCACCTGAATAGCTGACAAATCTCAACTGGGGGGGCCTTCTGCTCCAGGGGTCCTAATTCCAGGTGTTGTATGCTATATGTTTGTGAAAGCTAAGGCTTGCATGTTTGTGTTCTTGTGAGATAATCAGGGAGATGTTTTTGTGTCAGTGCTATGAAGCTGAAATATGAAAAAATGATTTCTCATATTGTAGCCAGTGTCAATGTCAAGAACTCTGAAGTCTGTAGCTAAATGGAAGGATGGATTGAATAATAAGCTAGCTGTACTTACAATTCACCTTCTTCACTGACCTTCCTGGGTTGATGCTTTTCTTACATTCAATTGGTTAGCTGGAGAGAGGCACATTAAATCGTTGAACTCATTCATGCTAGCCAAGTAACCTTCCCTGCAGATGTGGTTATCAACTTTCTTATGAAAGGAAAGTGTGTTCTTACTTGTATACTTAATGAGGCACTTTCATCAATACCTATTTTACAGGAAATAGGAGCAGAAGTAGACCATTCAGATCCTCAAAGCTCCTTCCACCATTCAAGATGATTGTGGCTAATCTATTTACATTTCAGATTTCACATTTCCATCAATCCTTAATACCCCATTTATTCTATTGTCAAACAATAATCTATATACCTCTGTCATAAAAGAAAAATATTCAGAAATGCTTCCTGAAGGGTAGAGTTCCAAAGGTGCAATCCTCAGAGAGAAAAAAATAATCTCATCTGTCTTGGAAGGATGAACCCTGATTTTTAAATAGTGCCCATTAGTTCTGGACTAAGCCAAAAGAGAAACATCCAACCCCATATCACATCAAGACCATTCAGAATCTTAAACACTTCAATCACATCACTAATTCCCCATCGAAACACCAGTAGAAACAAGCCCAGCCTGTTCAACTTATCCATGTAGACAACCTACTCATTCCAAGTATCAATCCAGTAAGCTTCTTCTAAACTACCTTCAACGTATTTACATACTAGCTTAAAGATGAACACCAAAACTGCACAAATTACGTGAGACGTGGTCACATAAATTCTCTTTCTAACTGAAGCATACCTGTTTTATCAGTATGTTTAGTTCCTCTAGGGCACAAAAAATACATCCCATTAACCTTCTGAACTATGTGTTGTAACTGTATGTTAACATTTTGCAACTCATGCAGGTGAAACTAAATTCCCTTTGTGCCTCAGAATCCTGCAGCTGTTCTCCATTCAATACTCTGCTTTTGCATTCTTCCTGCTAAAGATGACTACGTCATATTTTGCCATAATATGCTGTATCTACCGAATGTTATGCCCATTCATGCAACCTATCTATACATCTGTAACTTTCTTGTTATAATTAAACTTTTTCTAATTATTCCTAATTAAATTTTTCCTAATTATCTTGGTGTCATCTGTAAATTTGGTTGCCTTGCCTTGGCTCCCCTCATATAAATCATTGATTTAAATGGCAAAAGTTGAGATTCCAGCACAGGCCTTTGTACAATTCAACTCCTGCTAATCAGACAAAGATTCAATTTTACAGCTGCCTGTTTTCTATCAGCCAGTCTCTTCCATCCATTCTAACATGTCAGCTGTTACACATTTAGCTTTTATCTTTTGCAATAACTTTTAATGAGTCACCTTATCAAATTCCTTACGGAAATCCTGATATAGTACATTTAATTGGCTCCCTTCCATCCACAGCACATGTTATTCGCTCAGCATCCATAAATTGGTTAGACTTCATTTTCCTTTGACAAGATTATGCAGACTTTTCAGGGTTAATTTAAGGTTTTCTATCCGTGCAGCTATGATTCCTATAATCTTCTCCAGGACAGATGTCAAGCTAATCAGTCTAGAGTTTCCTGCTTTTTGTGTCCTTCCCTCCTGAATTGAATAGAGGGACTTTATTTGCTAATTTTCAGTCTGATGGAACCATTCCTGAACATTGGAAATTTTGGAAAATTATCGAGTTATTTCTTTTAAGATCCGAAGGGCAAATGCATTAGGACCTAAAGACTAGTCAATCAGTAGCTCTACAGATTTAATAATACAAATTTCCTTATCTATTGTATGATGTATCCTGATTTAAATCAATTGGCCAATCAAAAGACAGAAGATTGATGATTAATTCTTCTCTACCTCTTCTCTGTGATGTTACACTTTGGCTCTGACAGTAAGGCCCTTCTCTTGGTTTTAATCTTCCATCATCACTCTCATCTCTGAGTGAAGCTCTTCACTTGCTCTGTCTCATTGTAGGACCCAAGGGCATAGCCTTAAAATAAAGGGAAGACCTTTTAGAATGGCAATAAGGAGAAACCTCTTCAGCCAGGGAGTGGTGAGTTTATGGAATTCACTGCCACAGTAGGCTGTGGAAGACAGGTCATTGAGTACATTTAAGACTGAGATAAATAGGTTCTTGATTATCCAGGGGATAAAGGATTACGGGGAGAAAGTGGGAGAATGGGGTTGAGGAACTTATCAGCCATGATTGAATGGTGGAGCAGACTCGATGGGCCCAATGGCCTAATTTCTGCTCTTATGTCTCATGGTGTAAGCTGCTGTCACAGTTTTCTCCCCTCTTCTTTACGGCATTTCAGTCCCCATTATCTCACATACTGTTTTGGAGGACAGGCTCCTCCTCTCTCTTCCTTAGTCTTGCTTATTATGGCAATGTTGACTTGCTGCACATTCCTCCCAGTCAATATGGAAAAGAGCTTGGCATTTTACCAGAAACTCATTAAACAGTTAGCTCCATAGCTTTGGCCAAACAAGAATTTGAATTTGAATCTAATTCTGTATCCGACTGCCTACTGTGGGGTCCTTTTCTTGCCACTCACTCAATTTTGTGGAGCTCTCACCTCACATAATCCAAGTTTTACAATGAATCACCTTGTCTCAGCGCCAAGGGTAAGCCAGACTTATTCCAATGAAGTGAGATTTGTATTGACAAAACTGTAGAATAATGTATAAGTTTTATGGAGATAATATACTGTGAAATTGGATAAAGTACCGAACCATCACATCACTCTCCATCACTTTGATGGAATGTGAGGAGAAAGGAACAAAGGGGAGCGATCAGTAAGCAATGAGACTTAATTGCTGCACACTGCAGTCATTGTGTTCAAATTATAATGTTATAGTTTTGACATCAAAAATATAACATGAGAAGGACTTAAAAGAAAAGCACTTCCTACTTACTTATGCATTAATACAAAGAGAACTAGCAGTTCTTACTGTGATAATTACGTAACATGAAGTACTGGAATGGGGAAAGGACAAGAGCAGATGCAAGAGACTATTTTAGCTGGCAGGGGTATGACTTCTGTGAATATTTATATTTTTCAAATTATACTCCATTCCAGCAGACTTCCAAACCCTTCAACAAAAGTTGGTGAGCATTCATCTCGGGCAATGGTGCCACAGACAGTGTCAGATTGGTCGTTGTTTATACACAGGAGCCGAATTGTTGGTTATATTCTACTCAAATGGAATATACATACATCAAGCAATTTTAAATTTGGGAGATGGAATTGGGAAATTGTGGGTTCATCCACTTTGGTAGGAAGAATACATAAGTAGAATTTTACTTAAAAAGAAAGAGAGACTGCAGAAGGATCTAGAGGCCTTGATACATGAATCTGAAAAACATAGCATGAGGGTGTAGCAGGTAATTGGTAGGCTAAATGGAGTGTGAGTCAATATTGTGTGGAGAGTGTGGAGGAAACTGTACAGGTGAACCTATGCAATATGAGTAATGACAATTCAATTGAGACCACAATACAAGATTGGAAAAATTTCTGGCATAGAGAGAAAAAAAAGTCCAATTTTACTTCGATGATTTAAATGGCAAGGTGAGGATCTTGCTGGTGAGCCATGAGAGGCCTACTTTCATACAATATCATCTCACTATTACTTGTTCTCATCTCAATTATATAAAGTTTGCTTTTCTCCAACACAATAGAGAGAAGCTTAAATGGCGACAATTCTGGAAGCAAATACCAGAGTGGATACTTGATGTATGCAATTCATCGATCCCTCCTCCCAGCCTCCATCTTTCCCAGCAGGCAAGTTCCTTGGGCAGTGGCCTAGTGACGAGTTGGGTGGCCATCACTTCAGGGAGTCTGTTCACTAAAAGCCAAGGGGTCATTGAAGCAGTGGGCAAGTTTGGAAAGGGACCCAGGTATGTGGTGATATCAATTGGTGGAATTGAAAACAGCATGTTGGGACTCTGAGGTGATAATAAAATTGTGAAAAGGGACAACTCAACATTTAATTGTGAGAGACAATACAGTATGTGAGATTAAGGGGTATCAAAGGGAAGAGGATCATTGATGAGCATCACCATTCTGGTTTCAAGGTGGGGACAATCCATGCCCATATTTGGCATCATTTAATTGTATGCGTGGCGCTCAGGGTGTAAAGCGAGAAGCTGACCAGTTAAGTAAATGGGTTGGGTGGAAATGTGGGAAGATCAAAGAAGGAATATGATGGTTTGGGGGTAACTTAGATAGACAGGCTGACCCACGAATGATTACCTGCATTGTTTTCCATTCTCATCTGAAACACAAGTGCTCAACCAAAATGGAAAATGACTCCCCGCACCTAGAGCAGATATATGTATATTTTTCCTTTGACGGGAGTGAGCTCACTTTTAATGTAATGCAAGGCCCTTCAAAGTGAAATAGATTTGATCTGACACTCAGTGCAGGGAACAGACATCCATGATCACATAATTCAGTGCGTGGACTTTTTGTATTGACCTGCTGTGCCAACTAAAAACCCTGACCACAAGCATTCTTGACCACAGCTTTCAACATTATAAATCTATCTTCCTAATGGCTCTATACACTCTTATCTCAGTATGCAGGGTTCACTCCAGTTACCCAAGTTGTAATCACCTTCCAAGTTTCATAGTCTGCACACGGTTGATCACTTCAGACCTTGATGCATATCATTACCTAATATGCAATTTTGTCTTTCTTGGGTACTGTCGAGGTTGCAGGCATGGGAGGAATACAATCTCATCTTGCACATATGTCAAAAGGCTTGAGAAGTATGTGCTTGAATGATGACAAAAATTTACAATGTCTACATAACAGATCCCATTGCCATCTTGTTGAAGGCTTCTGTGTCCCAAAGTTTTGAGGGCACCACAATTGGTTTAGCTGGGCTTATATTCACTGGACATTAGAATAATGAGTGGATCTCATTGAAATGTATAATTTCCAGCGGGGCTGAACAGGCTGGATATTGGGATGACATTCCCCTGGGTGGGTATCTAGAACAAGGAGTCACTGTCCCAGGATATGGGGTAGGCCATGTCTGACTGAGCTGGGGCACAGTTGGTATTTTCATATGATGCCAATGGTAAATATCTCATAAGGTCCAAGAAGAGGCAAGAACCTCAACTGCTGGTGAGCACCAGATAGCTCAAGAAAGGGGGCGATAGAGAGGTAGTGTATACATGTGAATTGCATGAGATAATTAGCTCGGACTGAAATTCTAATGAGGACTTGTGTTGGATTCAAAATGCTAACTCTGTTTCTCCATCCACAGCTGCTGCCAGATCTTTTGAGTTTCTCGAGCACAGTAGTACTGATGAGGTGGGGAAGCTGCAGAAAGGTTTAGACAGTTTAGGAGAGTGGTCCAGGAAATGGCGGATGAAACTCAATGTGAGCAAATGTGAGGTTTTGCACATTGGAAAAAAGAATACAGGCATGGACTATTTTCTAAATGGTGAGAAAATTCATAAAGCAGATGTGCAAAGGGATCTGGGAGCGTTGGCCCAGGATTCTCTAAAAGTTAACTTGCAGGTAGAGTCTGTGATTAAGAAAGCGAATGTAATGTTGCCGTTTATCTCAAAAGGTTTGGAATATAAAAGTAGCGATGTGCTTCTGAGGCTTTATAAAGCTCTAGTTAGGCCCCATTTAAAATACTGTGTCCAATTTTGGGCCCCACACCTGAGGAAGGACATACTAGCCCTGGAGTGTGCCCAGCGGAGATTCACACGGATGATCCCTGGAATGGTAGGTTTAACGTATGATGAACGGCTAAGGATCCTGGGATTGTACTCATTAGAGTTTAGAAGGTTGAGGGGAGATCTAATAGAAACTTACAAGATAATGTATGGCTTACAAGGGGTGGACGCTAGGAAGTTGTTTCCATTAGGCGGGGGGACTAGGACCCATGGGCACAGCTTTAAAATTAGAGGGGGTAAATTTAAAATGGAAATGAGATGACATTTCTTCAGCCAGAGAGTGGTGGGCTTGTGGAATTCATTGCCACAGAGTGAAGTGGAGGCGGGGACGTTAGGATGCCTTAAAGGCAGAGATCGACAAATCCTTGATCTCACAAGGAATCAAGGGCTATGGGGAGAGTGCACAGAAGTGGAGTTGAAATGCCCATCAGCCATGATTTAAATGGCGGAGTGGACTTGATGGGCCGAGTGGCCTTACTTCCACTCCAATGTCTTATGGTCTTTCTGCGTCTGTTTAAGATATCTGGCATCCACAGCATTTTGGGCTTATATCCAAGGCTGAGGTGGACAGGTTTCAATCAAAAAGGGGGTCAAGGGAAATAGGGCTGTCAGTAAAGTGGAGTTGAGGATGTGATCAAAACAGTACGATCTTACTGAATGGTGAACCATGATTAAGGTTCCACGTGCAGTAGCCTGCTCCTATTTCAGGTATTATCTTTACCAGGCAAACAATCTTATGTTGAATATTTTGTGCTACAACTGGGGACAGATTTCTGCATGAAAGTCTAATCCCACTTTTTTTCTTGAGGGTATAATACATAAAGGTTTAAGTGGAAATATGGATTAATGATCTTACCCTTAGTTTCAATCTTTTGATTAAAAAGAAGAGAACTAGAGGCAGTGCCACACATCAAAAGGAGAGATACAACAATAATATCACTTGGCTGAATTAATTGTTAATTATATTAGTCTGCCAACAACTGTTTAAGATACTGTGACAAGTAACTATGTTGATGCTAATCTTGGCATTCTTCATCCTGCCTTATATTCTTTGCGAATATCCATCGAATTCAGCAAGACGACTCACATGACTGAGAGAAAGGCCATCACCCAAATTCTGTGTATAATTTCATAGCATTTCATACCCACATCTGCAAGACATTAACTATAAAAGTAGTTTTCAATCTGCTAACATTAAAAGAAATATCCGTACCTCACGAAGTACCATAATTTAAAAGCTCCTGAATAATTAAAATGTGCACTCAAGTAAGGCACAATCAATGAAAATTCTATATTTGTTCTTTATTTTTCAGTGCTAACTGAAAATCTCCAATGACTCTTATTGTGGAGAGGTGTTGCTTTTTTAAAATTATCAACCAAATGTCCAAAAGTTGATGTCAAATCCCAGCTAATTCCACAACGGAAAAATGCGGTATGAGACAGAGAAAAAGAAAGGGGGACTATGAAGAAAGAAAAATATACTTGATTACTGTGTAACATAGCATTCAGAGAGTTTAATGATCAGGGACAAACGGACAAAATCTAGGAAATTTGACTGGGATAATAGAACAAATGTAACATAATACAAACAAACAGGGATGTTATCATTTCTGCGCTACCCATAGATCCAGTACTTTATTAAAAATGTTTTCATATATCTATATTAAGAACAGTTCAGACTGGTTTCAGCAATTTTATCTTCTTTTCTTCTCAATAAAAGGTACTGATGCCTTATCATGATATGAAGATATGTAGTTTTAGCATTGAGCTGTGTATTTTACCATTTCAATATGCAGGATGTTACAGTTTCTAATGAAGCACTAGGACTTGTGTCATTTCAGCTGTGTTACAATTAGTGAACAGACATTTTGTAAACCAAACATTTAAATGTTACGGTGCTTTAAAATTCCAAAATAATCTCAGATATCCTAGTACCATAGTACAGGATTGAGATTCATACAAATGACCTTGTCAAATTAAATTGGGGTGCTTAAGATTCATATCTCTGCTGTTATAATAGAATTTGGTGGAAAACATCTGCAAAGAGGCTATTTATTGTTAGTCTGGCCTTCCCGTGAGCTAAGTAGACTTTAGAATGGGATCACACCATTAGATTAAAAGAGATGCAGTTTTTTCATCATTAGCAATGGGTTCTTAAAAAATGTTCTCATGTAGTGCTAATGACCTGGCACTTCATCGTTAAGCTTAGGAGCTTCATGTTCTGATTGTGAATGAGATTGTTAATGTAAATTGAGAAAGTACCTTCGATGCACATTTAGTTTTAATAACAATACTTAATATTAACAGGATGTGTAATTTAGGATGTGCTTTGTCGTAATCGTTAGTACAGACCGGATAGTGAATTGTAATCTGACAGAGAAGGTGACAGTCTAGTGGGATTACTGATGGACTGTTAATCCAGAGAGCAAGATAATATTCTGGGGATCCTGGTTCAAAGTCAGATGGTGGGATTTGAATTCAATAAAATAATCTGGAATTGAGATCTAATGATGACCATGAATACATTATCAAATGATAGAAAGATCCAGCTAGTTCACTCATGTCCTTTAGGGAAGGAAACCACCATCCTTACCTGGTCTGGCCTAAAATGTGATGCTAGGCCCTCAGAAATGTGGTTACCTCTTAACTGCCCTCTGGGAAATTATGGATGGGCAACAAATGCTAGCCTAGCCAGCAACACCCTCTTCCTATGCATGATTTTTTTAAAAAAGTCTGTTAAATGAAACAAAAAAATTCCTAAATCCTCTGATAGAGCTGGGAACAATAGTTGGCAATACAACAACACTCTAGGCAGTTATTAGCTTAATGGCACTTGTACATTTGAGGGGAATTCCACCAGCTACCCTTGCCTGCTGTCAATGGTATTTTCAGGCACTGTTAGCATGTCAACAAATTTTATAAAATCCTCTCTAACAATTCATGAAAATGTCTTATAGTTTTATTGAAAACTTTTCTTTTCATTCACTATGCATAGTAAGATGGAGGCTATGGGGACTTTCAGCAATGGAGTGACAAATGTTGTACATATAGACCACCGGTTGTGTCGGTTCTTTGGAAATCATCTGCTGATCATAAATTATATAGAACTGTTTGGAATTTAAAACTATGACACAGGCCATTTGGCCAAATGATCTGTACCTGTATTCAAAGAATGTAGAGCATAGAACATTACAGCGCAGTAAAGGCCCTTCGGCCCTCGATGTTGCGCCGACCTGTGAAACCAATTTGAAGCCCATCTAACCTACACTATTCTATTATCTTCCATATATTTATCCAATGACCATTTAAGTGCCCATAAAGTTGGCCAGTCTACCACTGTTGCAGGCAGGGCATTCCAAGCCCTTACTACTCTCTGAGTAAAGAACCAACCTCTGACATCTGTCCTATATCTATTAACACTCAATTTAAAGCTATTTCCCCTTGTGCTAGCCATCACCATCTGAGGAAAAAGGCTCTCACTGTCCACTCTATCCAATCCCCTGATCATCTTATATGTCTCTAGTAAGTTACCTCTTAACCTTCTTCTCTCTAAGGAAAACAGCCTCAAGTCCCTCAGCCTTTTCTCATAAGACCTTCCCTCCATACCAGGCAACATCCTGGTAAATTATCTCTGCACCTTTTCCAATGCTTCCACATTCAATGCAGCGACCAGAACTGTACACAATACTCCAAGTGAGGCTGCACCAGAGTTTTGTACAACTGTAACATGACCTCATGGCTCCAAAATTTAATCCCTCTACCAATAAAACCTAACACACTATACACCTTCCTAACGACCCTATCAACATGGGTGGCAACTTTCATGGATCTATGCACATGGACACCGTGACCTCTCTGCTCATCCACACTACCAAAAATCTTACCATTAGCCCAGTGCTCTATATTTCTGTCACTCCTTCCAAAGTGAGTCACTTCACACTTTTCCATATTCAGCTCCATTTGCCACCTCTCAACCCAGCTCTGCAGCTTATCTATGTCCCTCTGTAACCTGCAACATCTTTCCGCATTATCCACAACTCCACCAACTTTAGCGTCATCCACAAATTTACTAACCCATCCTTCTATACCCTCATCCAGGTCATTTATAAAAATGACAAACAGCATCAGCTATTCTGCTATTCTGTTCTTTTGCACTCATCTAACTTTCCATTAAAGGCATTTAGCCAATTTCATGAACAAATTTGTGTTATTTGCCAGTTTGACATTGATCATGACATAAGTGAGAGAGTTCTGAAGGAAAGTGATTGTGGCTTTTCAAAATACAAAAACAGCAACAAGACAGATGCAGCAATATGTTGAAAATCCTTTTAGCCTGATTGCAGATTTTTCTTTTCAATTATTACTGATACTTGCCGTTTTGTTTTAGGCTCAAACCCAATTTTCAAACACTTAGATATTTGCTTGAACGTTTGAGTTTCAATTGTTGCAAAAGCTGGTCAGATATGCACAGCTAATTATCAGCTTGCATCGCTTAAAAAATTATGACATTATGATTTAAATAAGTTTGAGAAATTGATTGTTTTTCACTATTTCATATCCATGCTTTCTCCATTATATCAATCTGAATTTTAATATTCAATCGGTTTCATACACACAACGATGGGTCGGTCGTTCTTGTCCTTGCCAATAGCTGTCAACAGACATCTGTTTATTGCCTGCAGCATACACTCTGGATGTTATCTGAACTTTAATTTATCACCATAACAGCAAGGATCACCTACAGAGAACTTGGCTGGTGTTCTGATTTTTGCTTTGCTTAAGTATAATTCTGCATCTGTGATTTAAGAAATAATTACTGCTGCAAAGATTAATTTTTACACCTTGTTCTATACCTAAGCAGCAGGGAGAAACAGCATATTCTCATATGCCACACAACTGCAGTTTTCCTTTTGCTACAAGTCTGGATAATTGGATACAATAGAAGAAACATAACATTCAAGTTTCATTCAGTGCTGCTTTTCTTCTCTTCAAACTGCAAATACTATAATGGCAATGTTATCCACTCAACAGATAGAAAGTTTGACAAAAGCCAGGTTGCAAAAATGTGACAAGATTGCTGATCTGACATATCCTGATTTATCTAACTGAGGCAACCTACAAGTGGCAGACATTACAACCAATGGTATAATCTAAAACATAAGGCCGTAATCCTAAGGTTAGAGTGTGGTCATTTAGAAGTAAGAACAGAAAGCAATTATTCACATTGTGTAATGGAAACCTGGAAGACTCTCACCTAATATCCTTGGACATCACATCAATTGAAATGTTCTGAACCAAACATAATAGAGTTTTGTTAGGTTACAATATGAAGACATATGTAACAAACATGCGTAACTGGAATGGAAATACATAATGATATAACAAGAAAGTAGAGTTGACTTGAGGAAATGAAATGTCTATTTCATTGTGATGTTTATATGCTTCTACCATTTCAAACAATGAATGATCATTTCGCAGGCTTAAAGTTTACAATTAGAATTCTATTTCAGAATAAAGTTTACTTTGGAACTATCATTAACAGTTATGGAACTAAGGATTGAAGCCTTGTCTAGTCAGGGAAAATTCTATGTGGGGAGGCATATTAATTATCTTAAGTTTCATGGCATTGTTTAAACAGATTCAGAGGATATTGGTCAGGTAATGTGTGTTGTTTCATATGTGGCAGGGGAACGGATAAAAATACTATTCATTCATGGAAAGTGAATTTTGTTGGCTAGACCAGCATTTATTACCCATTCCTAATGGCCCTGTTGAATATAGTGATGAGCTGCCTTCTAGAACTATTCAGTTCTTGAGATGTAGGGGCGCCTAAAGTGCTCTTACGAGGAGTGCTTGACTTTGAAGAAGAAGGAAAAGTGCTATAATTCCAAGTTAGTATGGTATGTGATCTAGAGGAGAATTTGTAGGTAGTGGTGTTCCCAGGCATCTGCTGTCCCCCGCTATCCTCTGCTATGGACAGCATTCCATCACACTCCTGATTTATGCTTTCTAGATGGTGGACAGGTACTGGGGAGAGAGGTGAGTTATTCACTGTAGAATCACTAGCCTCTTACCTGCTTTTGGAGCCACAATTTTCATCGCTGATCTAGCTCACTATCTAATCAATAGTAATTGCCTATATACTGACAGAATGTCAAAGGATGAGAATTAGATCCTCCCATGTTGTAAATGGTTATTGCCAGGCACTCATGTGGCATGAATGTTACTTGCCACTTATCAGCCCAAACATGGATATTGCACAGGTCTTCCTGCAAATGGCATAGATTGTTTCCATATATGAGACATTGCAAAAGGTATTGAACTTTGTGTAATCATTGATGAACATCCCCACGTCTGACATTATGACGGAGGGAGGGTCATTGATGAAGCAGCAGAAGATAATTGGGCCTAAGACATTATCCTGAGGAAATCCTGGGTGGATGCTTGATCTCCAACAACCACAACCAACTTATTATCTGTTAGACATGATTCCGAACAGCAAATTTTCCCCAGTTTCCATTGGCTCCAACTTTACTATGGTCCTTGATTTTCTCGTCTGTCAGGTACTGCCATGATGTCAAGGACAGTCATTCTTACCTTACCACTGGAAATTAACTCTTTTGACAATGTTTCAACCAAAGTCAAAATGAAGTAAGGAACTGACAGGTCCCGATAATATTCAAACTGAGTGTCAGTGATCAGGTTATTCCTTTGCAAATGCTGCTTGATAGCATTGTAAATGACCTCTTCCATTACTTTGATGATTGAGGTGCAGTTAACATTTATCTGTACCACTCCACTAGTGGTTGATCAGTGCTAAAAGAGGGTGACACATTTAAAAGAAGTTAAATGGACCCAGAATTGAGCATATTTACTGGACTAATGCATAATTTTAAAATAATAGCAGTTATGATTAAGATTACAAATTGATGTTGTGGTAGAACAGATTATTTTGAATGCTTAATTTTGTTTATGGCTTTAAATAGAATGAATCCATATTAAGAATGATATCAGCTAGCTGTACCTAAATCTTATCTGAAGCATCCTTTGACATGCAAAAATCTGACTCTATTAGTGGGCAATTTCTGTCATTTGCTGCAATAGGGTTCTCTCACCTTACTCAAAATAACCGCTGTACTCTATTTTTTGATGCTATTGCAGATTAATGTCCAAGATAGTGATTTTGAATATGGCAACACAGCAGTTGGAAAAGATACATCAGGATAATATATTTCTTCAGTCTCTTCCAGGCAAAGAGATATCTGTGTGCTGAAGGCAACTGACCATCTAAGAACAGAATATATTCTGCTCAATACTCCAATGAAAACAAAGTTAAGAGGCAGATTTGGCAATACAAATGACCTTCAGACATTCTTAAATATAAAGGAAGCAATGTTTAAAGAATGACTAAATTGTTGGTGAACTAGATATATGATATAAAACCCAGTTAAATTGTTTATGTTATAGGCTTTTTGTTAGTGATTCTAATTTTGTTTCAAAGACTGTCACTGACAAACCATCTCAAAATATGCTGTCAATAATTAAAAAGGAGCTGTAATACCCAATATCAAATGCATGCCTGTCCTTCACAGTTCATGGGATTACATTCCAGCTCTGGTCCACTGGGCATTCTAAAAGGTGATTATTATTATAAATGAAACTATAGCGATTGTTTTAGATTAACACCATTGAATGCCGCCCTCTTGAAGATGAATGCTTGGTTGTCAGATTCTTTTTAATTGCTTCATTTCAGGTTTATCCAGTGAGAAGTTATTGCAGCAAGGCATAGCTAACACAGGAAATCTGCCAGTTATGGAAATATTTGTTCTGCTACATTGTTGGCAATTAACAAACAACATGCCACCATCCCTTGTCAGTGTAATTTATACTTGTTAAAATATTTCCCCCATTTCCCCAGGGGAAAACAAACTTGGGTAGTGCACTATCGCCATGATCCTACTAATTGAAACAATATTCCTTTTAATTTTCCTCCAAAACATCGATGGAATTTGAAGCTCAAAGTCATCTAAACAGCAATACCATTTACAGAGATGGAATTTACAGTACTTCATCTTTTTTCCTCATTGTGGTACTTTGGTTAATCCTGCAGAGGAGAAGCACAAACAGAATGGATTCAGCAGAATGATTGACAGATTGAACAAAGACCTCTCACTGAACAGGAAAATGCTTGAAGAAAAATTAACTCAGAATTTCCTGCAGAATTTTATTAAGTCGTAAAGCTCAATTATGTCACACTCGTCCCAGGAAAATATAATGTAGTTAACCTCCATCATTCACTGACACAGATTTGTTATGTTTGTACCTTTGCACCACACTGCAGCTTCTCTGTCTGAAACAATTGCACAGCTAATTATCATAGCTCCACCTCCATTAAAATCAATGACAAAATGGAGTTCGCTAAGTTAATACTATTGAGATTTCCAAAGCCATTTAGACCATTACAGCATGGCACTGATAATTAACAAAGAAAACACAATTCATAACTCACAATTTGTAGATAAGACCTTGCTGTGAAATCTTTCAATAATGCTTTAACTGATGCTTAAGAGCAATTTGACAGTTGATCTGAACTAATAATGTCAATTATTAATGTAATGATTCTGTTGCATATACAATCAGAAATATACAAGTTATATATTTCTGTCTGTGGGCTGCTCTTTAAAGTGAAAAAAAAAATTTTATTTGCGCAATGGCTCATCCAATAGTCACAAGCTTTTCTGGTGTTAATTATTCCCAGTTGAGAGCATTAGTGCTTCATAACCAAGAAAACCGATTCATAAGGCTGATCTATTTCTGAGTTCTTGTTCTGCTTCTGTACTTCTCAGGTCACTGTTACTTCAATCTGAATTATGATGATGAGTTTTTTTTTTAATCTAATATGTTCTTTCAAAAAAACTGCTGGTATTGCATGCAATGCTGACTGTAAACCCATCCACATTTACTCTCTATTCAAGTCAGAACATGGTGATATTAGAGGTTTCCTTCTTAGCAGATATTGCAAATAAAATTACCCCAGATATACTTCAGTTCAAGTTTGGTTAGGAATGAGAGAATGAGAGAATGTGATAGAGCGAATTTAAAACCTTGAAGTTTTGAGGCCCAATGTCATATTAGAAAACTAAACACAATAGACACCCATAATTTAAAATGGTGGCAAGCCCCTTTACTTATTGGGAAGTACGTATTACATAGATACATAGTACGGTTTCAATAGTCTAATAAAATCAGAGAACATTTGGGACGGAATACATGAACAGCTCCAAGCTTCAGGGACTGATAACTTGTAAATACAAACAAAAGAAGTCTTGAAAGTTAATTTTCAAGTAGGAGATGAGCTACTTTCAAAGGATTATGGAAAACAGCCGAAGGTGATATCAGAGAAAATGTCATTAAACCTTATTGGATAGAATGCCTGTATGAAAAATGTAGAAGGTAAGAGAGGCTGGATACTGTTGAGGCAGTCTTTAACCCCTGAACAAATAATTTAATGCTCTGTTTTGATAAATTTATGTCAAAAAGAAATCATACTGTATGGTGAGTTCATGTTAGTCTAACAGCTTATGTGTTATTGAATTCAACAGTGGATAAAAAAAATGTGGTTTTTAAATGAGCTTTATTGCTGAAGTTGGAAAGAATCAGTCATCACACTGGGAAAACCTGCAAACTACAAGCATTTATCTCACATTGCGAGTTGTGTGTTTTTTGAAATGTCACTGGTGCACTCAGTTTTTTAAAAACTAATTTTAGCTTATATCATGGTAATAGTTTCAATCTGTCTTGAAAATGTAAAAAGTCTTATAGACAGAAATCATATGTAATTTCTCACAAATCCTGAACTAAAGAATCATAAACCTTCAGTCTTAGATTCAGAACTGAAATGACACGGGACTGATGTGGCAGACCATGTAGAACATTGTATCTCCTTAATCTTTGCCTATTTGAATGTTCTGACTCTGAGATAGTTCCAACCTTTGTTTTAGAAAAAAAGCTAATAGGGGCAATCACTTGAATTCTATTGGTTTTCACAACGGTGTCCACAAATAATAAAAAGCAGATTGATAGTCAGCCATATTAAGTAAGAGTCACCCATGCATTCTCCTTTTAAGTTGCTGGAGAGCACAGACTGCACTTTGGCGTGTACTCATAAATAAGTGACACAATGAATTAACCTCAAGAATCCCATTTCATATCTGCCACACTCAACCTGTAAAGGGTGTAGCACTTCTGCCAGAAATTTTAATGTAAACTAGATTATTTCTTAAAAATGAGACATCTGAATTTTTTCAACAATGTTTAAATATTGGAAAGGGCTAAACTGAAACACATCTTTTGTAGAGTCAGGGAGGACAAACTTGAAGTATTTTCTCTGCTCCTTTGGCAAACATTTATTGCGATAAAACTTGGAGTCAATATTTATTGGATAATATCTATGTTTGAAACAAGGCTGTAAATACAAAAGTGTACTATGTCAGCTTGTAGAGACGCCAATTTTATTTTTGTTTATTTTGCTTTTTTTGGTGGAACTGTGAATTGAAGTAAGGGTTAAACAAAATGTGTCGAGCTATGTGTTTTAAAAGAGAAGAAAATGGACACAGATGTTTGTTGTTGGTGATGGTCCTGGAAGGATACTGGAACTTAATTATCAATGTGAGAAACACTGTAGGCCATCTGGTACTCAATGTTGCCATGCCCAGAGCTGGCAGATTATTGGATGTTGAGTTAGCCAGTCAAGGGAGAACCAGTGTAGACAGTCAACCACAGAGAATATTGATTCAAAAAATAAAAGAGAACCTCTGTTCTGACCAGTTTTAGCAAGTACCAAGTGATTTTAGAAGCTTTGGGACTGTCTGCTGTCTTTTTTCCTCTCTCTCATTTTCTGTTCAGTGTAGATTGTTCTGAGAAAAGAGTCCTCCTCTGCAAAAAATAAAAAAAATTCTGGAAGGCCATTGAAATTGTTTGCATTCACCAGTGACTTCAGAATTAGATATATTGGTGTGCCCATTAACAAATCATTTTCCAAGAATTGCTTGAAGGCTTGACATCCATCATTTGAAAGTGGTTAATTGAAATGGCAAATTACTTTTGTTTTGGTCCTTTGCGGAGGCTTGGGGACCGCTTTGCAGAACACCTCCGCTCAGTTCGCAACAAACAACTGAACCTCCCACTCGCGAACCATTTCAACTCCCCCTCCCATTCCTCAGACAACATTTCCATCATGGACCTCCTGCAGTGCCACAATGATGCCACCCAAAGGTTGCAGGAACAGCAACTCATATTCCGTTTGGGAACCCTGCAGCCCAATGGTATCAATGTCGACTTCACCAGCTTCAAAATCTCCCCTTCCCCCACCGCATCCCAAAACCAGCCCAGTTCTTCCCCTCCCCCCACTGCATCACAAAACCAGCCCAGCTCTTCCCCTCCCGCCACTGCATCCCAAAACCAGCCCAGCCTGTCTCTGCTTCCCTAACCTGTTCTTCCCCTCACCCATCCCTTCCTCCCACCTCGAGCCACACCACCATTTCCTACCTACCACCTCATCCCGCCTCATTTACCTGCCCATCTTCCCTGGACTGACCTATCACCTCCCTACCTCCTCACCTACACTCTCCTCTCTACCTATCTTGTTTTCTCTCCATCTTCGGTCTGCCTTCCCCTCTCTCCCTATTTATTCCAATTCCCTCTCCCCATCCCCCTCTCTGATGAAGGATCTAGGCCCGAAACGTCAGCTTTTGTGCTCCTGAGATGCTGCTTGGCCTGCTGTGTTCATCCAGCTCCACACTTTGTTATCTTACTTTTGTTTTGTTTGGTTTTAATTTATACCTTAGCAATGTCTACCTATTTGTCCATGTATGAGTGGGTGTCATTATCAAAGAATGTTGGGCCGAAATCATAGATATTAAATTAGATCACCTTACTGTTTAGCTTTATCCTGCTAAAGTTACAACATTAATAATAAAATAGATTTTTTGATAAGCCTTAAACTTATATGATCAATATTTGATGTGTGTACAATCTGATTAGGAACAATTGTACAATTCTGAGGGTCTTTGAATACTTCAGTTTCACTATGTTTCACTATGTTTCAAACCCAGTGACAGTATTGCTAATTTGGTTTGGATAGCTATGCATGCATCATAACATAAACATACACAGTAGTTTTGCACCAGCTGGAGAGTCAGGAGGTTGTAAGAATTTGAACTGTTCAGACAACATGCTCTTGAACAACATCTTAACTTATTGACACCCTATTGTAGAAAGGAATCATTCTTGAAATTCTTACATCATTCCTAGAGACAAAGTGCAGTTTCCATCACATGCTACCAGAACTTCATAGGACAGAACAAAATGCTAAACCTCCAAAACACTAACATTCATTCCTAACATTTATGGGGAATGTATCTAATACATTTTTCAAAAATTTACACATTTCAATGAAAATACACATTGTGTTTGCAATTTAAATGTTTATCTTTTAATCTCTGAAGACAGGTTGGTGCTCCTATCAGCAATCCAACTATGTACTCCGAAATGTTAATACTTTCACACTGAGTAAAACCATATATGGGCAATACAGTCCAAAACAGAAACTTAGAATATAGGATCAGGAGAAGGTCACTTGGCCCTTCAGTACATTTCCACCATTCATTATGATCATGGTTGATCACCCAACCCAAGTACCCTGCTCTCACTTTTTCCCAAAATCCTTTGATCCCTTTAGTCCAAACAGCTATATCTACACCTTTCTTGAAAGTCTTCAATGTTTGGCCTCACTCACTGAAGGAATTTTTTTTTTCCTTAACTCTCACAAGTTTTCCTTTATCCTTACATTGTGATCCCTGGTTCTCGTCTCCTCAATTATTGAGAGCACCCTTCCTGCATCTACTTTGTTTCACCCTGTTAAAATTTTGTAGATTTCATGAAATCACCCCCTTATTACTCTAGACTTTTGTGTATGTAGTCCGGAGAAATCCACTCTTTCCGCGCACATCAGTTATGCCATCCTGGAAACCAGTTTGCTCACCCTTCTTTGCACTCCCTCAATAGCCAGAATATCCTCCCTTAGATAAGGAGAACAAAACTATACACAATACTACAGATATGATCTTACAGCCTGCACTGTTGCAGCAAAGCATCCCTGTTCCTGTCCTAATCCTCCTGCTATAAAAGGCCAGAAATCATTTGTCTTCTTCAGCTCCTGCTGCATCTGCAGTCTTAATTTCAGCAATTGGTGTCCTAGGTCACCCATGTCTCGCTGTGCCTCCCGCTTTTCCACTCTACCCCTACACAGTTAATAATCTGCCTTTCTGTCATGGTCACATTTATCTATATTATATTGCATCTGCCACATATTTGCCCACTCACTCAGCTTGTCAAAATCATACTGAAGCTTCTCTGCGTCCTCCTTACAGCTCACCCTCCCATCCATCTTAGAGATATGACAAATGGTTTTTCTGATCTAAGTCATTAATATATTGTGTATAGCAGCCATGGTGCAAGCACTGATTCTTGCTACTTTAAGCCCTCTGCTAAGGAATATACACATTTATTCCTTCTCTTCATTTCCTGACTGCACACTAGCTCCAATCCGATTCAGTGTACAATCTCCAGTCCCTTGCAATTAAATTTTGCATGATAATCTCTTACATAGGGCCTTATTGAAAATTCTTCTGAAAATTCATGAAAATGAAACCCACACGTTCCCCCTCATCCATTCAACTTGTTACATCCTGAAAACCTTCCAATCAAGTACAAATTCCGCTCTGTAAATTCACGTTGACTCTGTCTGACTCCGGCACAACGGTTAGCACTGCTGCATCACAGCGCCAGGGGGCTGGGTTCGATTTCACCTTCCAGAGACTATCTGTGTAGAGTTTGTACATCATCCCCGTGCCTGCATGGGTTTCCTCGCACTGTCCAAAGATGTGCAGGCCAGGTGAATTAGCCATGCTAAATTGCCCATAGTGTTCAGGGATGTATAGGTTAGGTGTTTTAGCCATGGGAAATGCAGGATTAGAGGGAAAGGGTAGGGGGATGGATCTAGGTGAGATGCTCTTTGGAGAGTCAGTGTGGACTTGTTGGGCTGAATGGCCCATTTTTCCACACCAAAGAGATTCTATGACTCTATTTCCCCAAGTGCATTGCATTACATCTTTTATAATGGAATGTGGTAAGTTTCCTCATACTGGTGTCAAGCTAACCTGTGTATAATTTGTTTTTTTTTCCTGCTTCCCTTCTTAAATAGTAGGGCTACATTAGCTACCTTCAAATCCGTATGAATGGTTCCAGAGTCTTAGTAGTTTGGAAGATTAAGAACAATCCATAATCTGTCCAAACAATCCAAATATAGGCAGCTTTTATTGTGTGAGGTGTTAATTTTACTCTTAAATTAGCGGCAGGCTGTAGCATATATTGTTCATTCAACAAATGAAGAGGATTAAATAGCACAAGTCTCGGTTCCCATGATTAATTTGCTTTTATTTAAGAATCTGATTAGGAATTTCTGACTTCCATTCTTGTAAAGTTCAATTGATTTAAAATAGGTTGATGATTATTCATCAGTAGAAGCTTGCTTCTCATGCATATTCAATTCTGTGAAGTTTAAAAATGTGATTTTATCATCTGAATTTGTATGTAGCTGAAAATTTTCCTGCACGTTTCCTTTTTTTTAAAAGTCCACAATATTGACTATTCTCCTCGCCTGAAGTTAAGGTATTATTTGACATTCAGAATGTTTGAATTGATAGTTTAGAGACAGCATTCTCATACTTCAAGAACAAACCTAGCTTTGGCCATTTCCTTAATCATTTCATAGCGTTCAATGGAAATTTTCAATGTTATTCAAAATACTTTGTCATTTTCTCCAGCTTGAAAGAATCCAGACAGACAATTATTACAACTGCCTCTTTAACCCAGGCACTTGGAACCAAATCCAACCCAGGAAGATCAGATAAAGCTGCTGTTTTTTTGTCAAGAGCCTCAAATAAAATTAATTTGAGTAGCCTTCAAACTATTCCCTATGGGTGAGCTCCCAGAACTAAATTGCTCTTGCAATTAACGCTAATTGGTAAAAAAGAACTCTTCACTTGTAACCGCATTGGGAGCTGCCATATCAGTCTCCAATTGTGCCATTAACTTTTTAGTCCTCCAGCAGATCTAATAATGGATCATGCGAGTAGGGTCAGAATGAAAGCTGGTGAAAATGCACGTGTTAAACATATTTGCACATTCATTACCAACTTCCTTGCCTGGATTGAAAAGCTTTTACTCGGTAGAGGAGCATGTACAGTACTTCCAATTTAAACAAAGCTTTATAAAGCAATTTATTTCTCTACAATAAACAATGCACAGCCCCATTAAGGAGGAAGCATTGTTCGGAGACCACAGGTGTACTGATAAATGACCTAACTAATTAGTTTCTCAGTAGTGTGTTGCACTTGTGTCCCAAAGCTGTACATCACTTCATGACCTCATTATCACTTGCAAATGTCTAGGGTATGCGGATAACACTGATTTTGATAGCATTCAGATCCATCGAGGTTAATGGTAGACTTGTACATTTTTCTATGTCTAAACGATCTTGTGATATGAAATACTTAACCATGAAGACAATCCAATGCACGCCTAAAATGATTATGTCCAATTATAGGATGTAAATATTTGATGTATTCATAACATTCCTATCTTTTGGTTGAGTTTTTAACCCTTGAAACATAAATAACCCTTCTGCTAAAAGAGAGGCTAAGTCAAGTTAAACATTTGCCTGGTGGTAGCACCAACTGTAATTTCAAGGCTACAAAGGTGGTATGTGAAATTGATTGTTACATTTGAACAAAATTGTTGAAATCTAAAGATACACTTGACATTAAATATTTGGAGCATTTCAAATCACTACCCATTTGCACTCTAATTAATTTCAAAACATATCACTCTAAATTGTTAGTTCTCCCAACACTTTAACAGCCATAGCTTATCAAAATAGGTGAGCATTCTATTTAACTTATTCCAGCTTCTTAAGTTCTTCTGTTTTTTTTAAAGCTAATTCAGTTGAAGGAGGTGAGGGCTATAGTACAGATTTTAGCTTTCATCTTTAGCTTTCTGAAATAAGCTTTCAGCAGCATTTTTAGAAACAGGTATGAATCTGATTTGAAATAATTTCAAGTGATACAAGCATTCAACCAAAAACTTTTTTTGACAACATATCTAAGAAGGGTTCGCATTAATAAGAATTGCATGGATTTATTAGATATTAAAGAACTTAATACAGAATTTGTGCTTTCCAATGAGCCACTGAAGCTATCTACGTCTTTTCTTCAGGATTTGGGGAGCTTTATTATCTACAGTGAAGGGTTTTTGTGATTTAGACATGAAGCCTTTGGTGTGATGCCTATCATTGAAAATCAATGTCACCATTCATATTAAGCATAGGGCTGAAATTGTATCTTGACACCCTAGAGGCTGCTGACTGAACAAACACCAATTACCATGACACTCCTTTACTCGGTACAATCAAGCTGCACTGCATGGTGTTTAATTTGCCTAAAACGCTCAAAGATTTGATAGAATAAATCAAATTGAAAGGCTATATTTCATATAACTCGTGGGACAGTGGTGATTTGCAGAAAGTAGAGATCAATCGCAGTACTGACACAACAATTCTTAAGCACATTACTTCAGCTTTTAACTTGACTCGCCCAGGAGTAATCATGTGTGATAATAAAATGTGAGGCTAGATGAACACAGCAGGCCAAGCAGCATCTCAGGAGCACAAAAGCTGACGTTTCGGGCCTAGACGTCAGGCCCGAAACGTCAGCTTTTGTGCTCCTGAGATGCTGCTTGGCCTGCTGTGTTCATCCAGCCTCACATTTTATTATCTTGGAATCTCCAGCATCTGCAGTTCCCATTATCTCTGATAGTAATCATGTGTGTTTGGGTTGTGTATTCATATCACACCACATCCAATTTTATGCTTCATTCGAACACAGCAACAGGATTGTGTCCAATAGCAGCTCCACTGGCAAAAGCATAAATTGGTTAAAAGTTGTCATGAAATCCAGGGACCTCAGCAAGGTCACTTTCCACTAATCACCATTTATTCCTAAACAGTTGCAAGACAATTCACCAATGAGGTCAAGATAGCACCTTGAACTGAACTACTCGTTCAGTTCACATGTGACACATGATGCCATCAGATAAAGGAATTGAAGCCTTTGAACAGCTGCCATGAAAGATGTTAAGAACTGATCGTCAATTCTGATGTTAGAATTCAAGGAAGAGGTTACAACCGCTTGTCCAAATGTCCTCCCCTTACAGCAACGAGCTGTTTTGTAGTAAATACAATGATGTTGTAAATTTCAAATGCAATCTTCAGGAAATCTTACCATTCCATGCTGATTTGCTGCTGAATAGAAACAATGAAACACAATAGCAGACTCGCTGCAACATTTTGTAAGATTTTACCTAGACCTGAGGGCTTTTATTCCAGAAATTCCCAGACAATTTCAGAAGAAAAAAAAATTGCAATGCCACTCATCTATATCAACACCTGTTAAGTTAGGTGCACTCACAACTGAGAGAAAACGAATTGTAGGATCAATCCCACTTCAGAAAATGGGCATAAAATCAAAGCTGACACTCTGGTACAGTAGTTCAATCCTGGGGGAGTGCTGCATTTGAGGAAGTGTAGTCTTTCAGCTGTGACATTAAACCAAGGTCCTTTTAGAAGGATGTAAATTATTTCTTTGGTACAAATTCAAAGGAGAGCAGAGGAGCTATTCCTGGCATACTGGCCAATATTCCAAAATTTTTGAAAAATCACAAGGATAAGCTGCTCATTATCACATTGCTGTTATCGGAGCTTTCAGTTTGCATATTGGCTATTGTGTTTCCTCTGTTATAACAGTGACAGTATTTCAAAACATACTCAATGGGCTATGGAGCACTTTGAGAAAGGTAAGTTTTATATAATAAATACCTTTTACTTTCTTTGTCAAAATGCAATAACCAAGTATGTGAGTCCATCGTCCCTAGGACCCGAGTGATCTTCAAATACACTGTGTCAGTTACGGATCTGTACTGGTTAGAAGTGGCTGTAAGGAACTGAAAAATAGAACAGAACTTTGCACTCCCTAAAACCCGTATTCGCAATGGCAAGAAATGTGGGAAACAATGGTGAGAATGAGAAAAAATCAGAAACTTCCATTGAGAAAGAGATTTCTGATATTTCTTCTTGACATTTAAGCAGTAAGTTCAGTAAATAATGAACAAGTGACCACCTTATTCCCATGCGCTTGTATCTTTAAAACCTCATCTTCTATTTGGCTTCAAAATTTCTTCTTTTCTGACAAACAAGACATACCAATGCCTGACATGGAAGTTAGACCTGGCTGCAACAGCCCACTGATGAACGGTCTAGGCCCGAAACGTCAGCTTTTGTGCTCCTGAGATGCTGCTGGGCCTGCTGTGTTCATCCAGTCTCACATTTTATTATCTTGGATTCTCCAGCATCTGCAGTTCCCATTATCACTGCAACAGCCCACTGCTTGCTTCATCAAACGACAACACAATTTCTCTGCATATCCCATGGATATTATTCACTTCCACACTTTATCCATACAAGTCAGCATCAGCAAACCACTAACCTCATCACTAGCCTTACCTATTGTCAATGAGGTAGCTTTGCACACAGGGACACATACACATCATGGATCAACACAAGAAGTACATTATTGCCCTTAGCACGACATCTTAGAGTTCACTCACTTTGTGCTTTTCGGAAGCTGCTCACCTTTGGGTTGCAGCATAATTTATCATTAAGAGCGAGGCAGTACATGTCATGGCTCTGAACAATCAAAGGCATGAACATGTTACTGCAGGATACCGTGCTACATTGATGTCACACCTACGTGTGTTAACAGCTTACACAACAAATGCACTGCAGTGGTTCAACAAAATAACTAAGTGTGAAAGTTAGAGGAGACCAGTCCTTATGTGGTGTCATGGAGAACTACATTCAGTCGGTTAAGAGACTCATACGTTTCCTGCCCAGGGGGATTGGCCAGATTTAGTCAGGCATTTAGTCTTAATAAAGTCTGGGGTTTATGTCTTTGCAGTCTGAGGATTGGGCCACAGTCAGTCCTGCAACCAGTCCAGGGATTACAGGTACACCCATCAGGTAATGTAAAGGCATTGTTCCAAGAATGACACCAGTTTTCCAGCGATGAGACAAAATGGAGAGTTTAAGTATTGGATCAAAATGGTTGGAAGAGCAGTTGGTAGTGGTGCATGAGGACAAGAGGTGTTGATGTATCCGAAGCATGTGAGAATGAAGCACAGAGGACAGGATAGTTCAATGTTTGAAAGAATGAAGTGGAGGCAAGCCATTGAATGGAATAATGCTTGCAACATTACATTATAGTTTGTGAGCATTGGTGAGAAGTGTGTGCAGTGCTAATGTTAAAATGAATGGTAGTCTCGAACATGAGGTAGTGGAGAGAAAAAGGCATCACAGCCTTGGATAGCACAGAAGATCATTCACTGTCGCCCTGCTCTGCTTCTCATTGTATTTGATTGAGAACATTGCACTGACCCAGGCCAATTTGTGTACAGTCTGACTATATCTGGTGGTGTGCCCTCCTTTGCTGGCTAGCAGGCTAGACTGCTGTCCTCCTCTTGATCACCACATCTACCAGAATCTCCAAGTCCTTATTAGGGAGCATAGGAGTTAACTTGTCTTTTTAGGCTATTTCCTGAGTAATAACCGTGCAAACCATAGTGCAAAGGCCTTGCAATGTCTGAAGTCCTAAATATGACACCAACAACATGCTTAGATGAGAAAAATTGCCACAAGTGACAGAAAACTGAGCTCCCTGAATCTCACTTGAGAAAACACTTTATCATAAAAAAGGAACAGTTAGCCCATTGTGCTTTGACTAAAATTTTATTTACTGTAGGTTTTAGTGCTCAACCTGCAAATGTTTTATTTGGCATTTCCAGGCAAGCTGATATCATTGTAACTAACAATTATCACAAACGGTGTATGTTAAATGCAGACTTTTGAAGAGATCTTTTACACCTATTTTTACTCTTTGGTCCTAATAACACCTTACAGCTGTCAAGAGAAAGTCTGATTGTGCAGTCTGACAGCAATTGTCTTCATACCTCTCAGTTCTCATTGTATTGAACTGACAATGTGTCATTAAAGGCTGCATGTGCATTATGCTTGCAACGGACAATATTTGATGTAGAGTTGAATTTAACAAGTGAAATGGGAGTCTCACCCAATTTTTGAGAAGTTTGTCAAAACGTCATATTTTTGTTCCAGTCCCAAAGCACTCACCTGGGCAAAGTTGAGCCTGCGTGTTCGGGAGAGGAGTTACCTTATGAGGAATGGTTGGACAGATTGCATGTGCTTGCATTACAGTGAAGTGGTGATCTTATTGAAATATATAACATCCTGAGAGGCTTGGCTGGCTGAAAACCTGTGTGGAAGAGACAAAGGCTAAATAAGGTGTCTGTGCTGAAAATGGAAATGAGAAGTTTTTTTGTTGCAATGATATGATTTATGAAAGGAAATCTTTCTGCACATGCACAGTTAATGTAGCCATCCTGGTCTACACTGTCATTACTTCCAGAGAATAAAATAAACATTGATGTTTGTCTTTCTCTACATTAGCAATTAATCTCTTGGCATTTAGCTGAGGCATCAGCAGGGTCCTTTATTGAATGGACACCTGGTTTTGCTTTGGCTGAAGGACCTTACACAAGAGATTTTCCTCACTGCACCTTGGCAGCAGCTGCCCCAAGCTTTCTTGTGCCCCTCAGCACATAGTCCTGGCCCTTGGAATGTGCCATTCTGTAACACTCAGTCGGGGACAAATCTGTCAACTGGAAGGCCAGCAAGTGTCAGGCAGACCAAAGTGCATCTTTCACCACGTTGATGGTCCTCAGGCATAGGTGATGTTGGCCTCAGTGTGCATCATAGGAGAAACATACCAGAGAGCACAGAGCCCCACCTCACAGTGCAGTTTGGGATAAGCTTCAAGAAAAACCATTGCATTTTCCTCCAAGACTTCCTTTGCATAGGCACATACCAGAAGGAGGTGTGTGACAGTCTTGTCCCATCTGCATCCACTTTGAGGGCAGCATGCGGTGGCACACAGAGTCCGGGCTTGCATGAAGGATATCACAGGCAGAGCCCTTCTCACCACCAGCCAAGCAATGTCCCAGTGTTTGTTTGAATGCTCTGGTGACAAGGCACTCTGCCAAATGACTTTGGCAGCCTGCACAGGGTACCACTCGACAAGATCTATCCTCTCGTTTTCCCGAAGGGTCTCGAGGAGGCTGTGTGCTGACCACTGCCTGATGGATTTGTTGTCAAAAGGTGTTTTTCTTCACAAAATTTCTCCACTAAGGACAGG
Source organism: Stegostoma tigrinum (assembly GCF_030684315.1). Taxonomy (NCBI): domain Eukaryota; kingdom Metazoa; phylum Chordata; class Chondrichthyes; order Orectolobiformes; family Stegostomatidae; genus Stegostoma; species Stegostoma tigrinum. The sequence continues at coordinate 55,489,465 of NC_081368.1, read as the reverse complement.
CGATATGGGATGGTCCAACTACTTGGAGCATTCCATGTCAACGAGGCCAAGCCTATCCTTCACAATGCCAGGACATATAGAACCTCAGTATGTAGAGACACTTGGTGTTTGCATCCTGAGGATCTACACACAGCTTGATGCAGCCACACACAAAAGGTGGCCATCAGAGTGAGGGTGATATTGGGTATGTTTGCCCCCCACTGTCTCCAGTTCTTTATACAAAATGTCCCTTCTAACTTGTCCCATCTTCGAGCTCCAAATGAAGTGGAAGGTAGCCTGGGTGACTGCAGGAGGGCAGATTCAGGGAATAGGCCAGATCTACACCACATACAACAATAGTGACAGTACCTCACAACTGTTGACCAGATTTTTTTTTCCTCCGCAGTGGAGAGAGCCCAGTGTTCCTCGTTGCCTCATTTCTGCTCCGCTTTGGTAACTCGCTCCTTTCAAGTTTTAGTGCACACCCCAGCCCCTCGAAAATCAAATACCCAGCACCTTCAGGTAGTCTGTCCTGACGGTGAAGGGAATGAAGATCGGTTGGCCCAGTTCCCAAAGAACATGGCCTCATTCATGCCCCCATTGACCTTGGCACCCAATGCCAGTTCAAACTTGTCACAGATGCTCAAGATTCTGCTCAATGGCTGTGGATCTGAGCAAAAAACAATGATGTCATCCACGTACAGGGAGGCTTTGACCTGCAGGCCTCCAATGCCTGGAATAGTCATCACTCTCCGGCTCACATCCTTCCTGATGGGACTTAGCAGAGGTCGGGAAGCTTTCTGATTCCCACCATTGATTGAGACTGCACTAACAATGTTGGTGTAGAACAGTCAAATCGAATTGCACATTCCCTCCCCAAAGGCAAAATTTGGCAAGAACATCTCTCCCATACATGTGCAATATCCTGTCGAAGGCCTTCCCCTGGTCCAGGCTGATAAGGCAGGCATCCATCCCCCTGTCCTACATGTCAGGCGATCCTGACAAGTATGAGGTTCTCAGTGATCTTCCTGCACGATATGGTCCAGGTTTGGTCGGGGTGAATTACCAATCCCAGAGCAGGCCTGACCCAATTCACAATGGCCTTAGACAGGATTTGATGTAATCTATATTCAACAGCTAAATTGGTCACCAATTTCTATTTTTTTTCCTCTCCCCCTTCTGCTTGTATTGGAGGGTGATGATGCCTTTCCTCATGGATTCGTACATGGTACCTGCCTGGAGCATACTGTCTTATACCTCCAGCAGGTCCTGGGTCAATTAAGTTCCACAGAGTAGAATGCAACTTGGCCAGTTAGCCATCACTTCCAGCAGTTTTGTTCTTTTCAAAAGGACCCAAGGGCCTTGGCCAGCTCATCCAGAAATGTCAGCTTGTTCAGCCTCTTCTAGCACTGTTGTCTAAGACCTCTGCGATAAGAGGAAGGAACGACTGGGACGCAACGCTGTCAGCAGGCATCGTGTCAAACAGTCTGGCATAAATGTATTTTCTGATCCTCAGAAGGTCAGATTGAGATGACATTACTGAGCCACCATCTTCCTCCTTGTGCACCTTTTGGAAGAAGAAACACAAGTACATCTCATTCTACTCCACAGAGCGGACCCTGGACTGAAAGATTGTCATCTTGGAGGCGTCCAAGGCAAAGAGTGAGTCTCGCTGGCTCTTCATGTCCTGGATATCTTCAGTGACACGGCTCATCATCTGCAGCAGGAGCAGGATCTCCATCTTTTCTGGACTTGTGACAGTTTTCCCTGTCTCTCTTTTGCCATCTGAATATCTTTAAGAATGAAGAACCTTTTAATGTTCCCTTTGACTATTTCCCACCAGTCGCTCAGAAACTCAAGGGGGAATCTCACAGTTCTCCAACCTATGTAATCCCCTTTGAGCTCCTTGTTGTTTTTTGGGATCAAAAGTTTCACATTTATCTTCCAAGTTCCCTTGCTAGCCTGCTGGTCATTCTGTAGGTGGCAGTTGGCCAGCAGGAGGCAGTGGTCAGAGAATAAACATCAGCTTGACATCGTGGATCTGACTGAGAATTGCTTGAGATACAAACAGGAAATCTATCTTTGAACAGGCTGATATGTCTGGCCAAAACCAGATGTATCTGCACAGTGTTCCACCTAAAGATGTTGTACAGTTTGGCATCTCTTATCGCTTCCATCAGGAATCTGGACGTGGCAACCAGTTTACTGTTGCCCCTCAGGGTGGATTTTCCATCCAATGATGTGGTTGAAGTCTCCAGCCAGAATGACTGGCCTAGACTTAGCCAGCAGGAGTGGAAGCTGCTGCAGGATGGCCAACCGCTCATTCTTTATCGCTGGTGCGTACACATTAATTCGTCTCAGCTGTGTGTTCCTGTGCATATCGGCTACCAGGAGAATACCTCTTTAACTTCGGAGGTGCTGCCTCCTCACAGCAGAAAACCAAGCTGAAAGAGTGGCAATCATTGCCCCCACCTCATACCAAATTGAAGGCCCATGGGCCCACAAGCTTGACCATTTCCTGTAGCTGCTGAGGTGTGGTATTTTACACTTCTGCAGAAATGGGAGATCTGCTTTAATGTTAGCTTGGTGAGCCAACATGGAGCCATGTTGCATGTAGATCGGATGCTTTTCACATTAATAATTATAGTTTTTTAACGCATTTTAGGTTAATACAATGGTTAGGGCCCGAAGTCTGTTTTCCTGAGATCTAACCACTATGGCAATTCCTCCATCCCTGTTGCTTGGAACTCTCACAGGCTAAAGTAGCTGTCCAGTTCATCTCTCAGGCTATTTCTCCTGTCTGGAGTCGTCAGGGCCAACTCAAAGCTAGAAACAGCCCCCTGTTTGGTCTCAGAACTGGATATCGTCCCCTGTTCCTTGCTCAAAGCGTCACTGCTCCCAGTTACCCAGAGCTGTGGTGAGGAGGGTCCCCCCAGATTCTCAGCAGTGGAGGGTTGAACTTTGACAAGGGCAGAAATCCAGTCCCTGTGAGCTGCCAGCCAGAGGAATGGAAGCTAGTGTCAGCATTCAACTTGGAGGAGAAATATACCATGGCCACTCCATGGGTCCCATTGTCTCCAAACTCTCCTTGATTGGAGGGCATTGAAAACTGCCCATAGGTTAGCATTGGCAAACAAATAAGTTGGCAAGGACCAGCATTGTATAAGACAGTTGCTTCATTCTTGCAAACAAGTACAAAGTGTGCATTCTGAAGAAGCATCGATGGGCCCAAAATTAACCAGGGATGCTGAGTTTCCCCAGCACTTGCTGTTTTTGTATAAGAGTATACATTGCTGGCTGCTTGACAGAAGATGGAAGGATCACCACTAAACAAAGGCAAAATGGGACCAGATTAATTGTGAAAACTGGATGGCAAGGACAAATTGGGTCAAACAAACAAACAAACGAACAGTCTGTTTCCACGCTGTAAACATCTGTGACTCCATGGCTGAACAAAACAAAAGGCAAGCAACTCCCGTTGATACCCAGAAGCCAATGCAGCTTTAGTCATTTGTTTGTTTCTTTTCCTTTGTTTTGTGTTCAATAGAAATTAATGTTTCCAACTGTTTGAAGACTTTCCAGCGTGTGATGCACTCGCATTGAACAATAATACTTTATGCTAACCCGGGCATTAGCATCTAAAGGAATAACACTCAGTTTGACAAGGCTCTAAGCTAGTGTGACACAAATAACAGGTAGCTTATGCAGCTGTAGTCTTGTAGGGGCAGTTACAATGATATTTGATCAGACAGGTGAAAATGTCAAGTCCCAATATATTTATGAATGTGAGATTTTATTCCCAATGAAGTGTCACCTATGGCGTCAGTGTTACCTCAGAACCTTTTCTTTTTGCTTCCCCTCCCACTACATATACAGTAAAGGATTATTTATAACTGGCAGCAATTGACCTGTTGCAAGGCTGGGATTTAGATATGACGCACAGACTCTCTTGTTGTATGGTGGTAATACCCATATCTCTGGACCAAGAGGCCCAGGATCAAGTCTGTCTGCTCCAGAAGTGTGAGGTAGTAACTCTGAAGAGGTTGAATGAAAATACCTTCTATTTTTAAGCATGATTTGGCAGCAGAAATCCCTGAAGATGTGTATGCCTGTAATGTAGTGAGCAGTGAAGAAGTGTGAGATAGCTTGGTGGAGCTCAAGGAGAAAAACCTGCTATGAAGGTCACAAATTTGACATTGTTTGTATGTGTGTGTACGTGTGAGAGTGTGAGTGAGCGTGTGAGTGAGAGAGTGAGAGAGAGAGTGTCTCTGGCAGTTCAGCAGTTCTGCTGGTATCATGCACACCTACAAGCTGCTCAGTGGCCTCGAAGTCAATCCAATAGTTCTTGTCAACTTGATGGCCTTTGTCATCCATGACTGGTGACAAGTCTACAAACCACAGCAGCAAGCTGTTAACAGCTGAATCTCACTTTGTGAGCAGACCCAAAGTGCTGGGCTACCTACAAACAACTTACCCCCACTGCCTGAGCAAACCAGAAAAAAAGTGTAAACATTGACCCAGTGAGTTTCAGTAACTTGCTTTTTAAAAGTAAGTACATTCTTTCTTCAGTTCTTTGTTGTAAAAAGTCTTTATTCCCCAATTCAAAATTAAACTTTGAAAAGCATGATCTTTACAAATCCAGCCTCATACTTCTGGTCCTGGCAGTTTGTTTGAACTTTTTCATTAAATTTGTTCTTTTGTAATGCTTCACTGCATTTTGTTAAAATTAGTAAGTGTTACTAAAGGATGGCATTGATAAATTGAGGTCTGGTAATTTAATACTTCTTATGAATCTCAAGGTATTTTGTCCCTTTTAGGACATATTGCATTAACTTGTGAAGTTTGACATGTTTGTCAAGTTTAAGGCATGTTAAAATAAATGTTGAAAAGGCACAATATTTATCCAAGTGTTTCACAGCTATAACACAAGATGCAACACATCCTAAAACACCTTCAAATATGTACGTGTTTAATGATAATCTGAGGTCACCAAACTATCAAGTAAAATCTATTTTTTTTCATCCACTCTGCAATTTGCATGATGTAATGGAAAACTCACTGGCGGCCAATTGCAGATTTAACCTTGTTAAATCCCTTTAATTGACATTATTCCATCTATCTCTCTTCAGTAGGCATCTTCTTCATCTAAGGTTTGCTAAGCAAGGTTCAATGGTGTCATGATATCATAATGGGGTAAGCCAAAGATGAAGGCTTCAAGAATGACACCAGCCAGAAAGCAACTGAGATCAAGCTGCGTACAGATCTGGTGAATCAATCAAGAACTGAAGCTGTGAAGTTTGGGTTCCTGCAATGTGTTAGAGATTGTTTTCTAGAGCAGCGTGTTGATGAGCTAACGAGAAGACAAGTTCTTTTGGATCTAGTATTATGTCAATAAAAAAGGGACAACTTACAATCTGGTTTTAAAATAGGCTTTAGGATAGTAACCGTAATACAGTAGAATTTTCTATTATTTTCAAAAGTGAGATAAATCAATCTGAAGGAAGGTTGTTAAGTTTGAAAATGAAGATTTGAGACACTAATTGGCTGAGGAGGATGACTCTCAGGAAGAGATGTGCAGAGTGTTTCATAAATGGTGAGAAATTGGAACAGGTAGTTTTTAGAAAAAGGGACTGAGTTGTCCTTGTCACCAAGTCACTGAAGACGAACATACAGGTGCAGCAAGCAACAAGGGAGTCTAAGAGAATGTTATTCTGTAATGATTGGAACCAGGCAGACGTCTGACTACAAGATCCTTGATTGGCTCAGGTTAAAAAGCCCAATCATGAGGCACTGGCTGACCAATATTAACAAGGGATTTAGAATATCTGCAGTTCAGGGGACTGAATCTGAGCTAGCTGGTTACAGCCAGTGTGCTGTGCACAAGTAAATGAAGGGTGGCTTGGTGACAGGGTTCAGTTGTTATCACAAGAGAATTTAAATTCATGAGCAGAAGCCTCACTTTAATTGAATAGAGGTTGGTTTGACTGTGTGGTTCTGATCCTCTTACCTCAGGAATGATATTGTTGCCAAAGAAGGAGTGAAATGAAGGCTCACATGACTTGTTCCAAGAAAGGGGTGGGGTGGTACAGGACTGTTCTCTGAAGGGAGAGAGAGTGTGCTAACAGGGACGATACTCTCTAAAGTTTCAAAGAATAACCAGCAATTTCGTTAAAAGTTACAAAATACTTAAAGGGATAGGTATGGTGGATGCAGGTCAGATGTTCCCTGGTTAGGGAGTTTAAAACAAAGGAGCATAATTTTAAAATAAGTGAAATTCCATTTTGGGCCCAAGATGGGAAGAATTTTATTTTACTTCAAGTTGTGAATCTTAAATTCTCTAGCCTAGAATGCTGTGAAAATTCAGCCTTTGGGTATGCTTTAAAGCTGAAAATGATAGATTTCTGATAACCAAATGGTGTAAAGAGTAAAAAGCACTGAAGTACTTAATCAACCAAGATTATATCAAATGGAGGAACAGGCTCAATGAGCAGAGCTGAATGGTTCGTTCCCATTTCTATGTTAACTGCCACACTCTTAACCATCAGCACTTACTGGCCTTTCATTACTTTGTGAAATAAGTCAAATCAAGTGAACACTTTGTCCTGTACGTTTTACTTCAGGACTATCAGAATTGAACAATAAATTGAATGAAATTTTTTGATGCAAATCATAGGGTCACCTTTCTCACTAGGTCAGAAATTCCAAAGGTGGAATCTTAAAGGGATCAGAGTGCCCTGGGCAATGAGATGTGTAGCCGAATCGTGTGAACATTGAAACATGGCCATTCCCAATCATTTTTCTCTATCATTCATGCCTTTCACAAGTGGAGTGGTGGGATTCCCACTAGCTGGTGTTAAGATGCTGAATGATGCACATTATTCATGGTCATGTATGCTGTTAATGCCACAAATGTGTCTCATTAATATTCAGACTCCCATGTTACCAAACTCACCAGCCAAGCCAGCTATTGGGAAAACTCAACAATCAAACAACAGCAATTACCTTGCAGATTCATCTCGCTGCTTGCTCTGAACAATCTCCACCTTAGAAACTGAGCCGTAATCTGTTGGCATCAGTTGTATGTACCCACTGTCTATAGACAATGGGATCAGCAAGTGCCAATCCATCGTGATGATCATGACACTACACTGATACATTAGCATTGCCACTTAAAAAGCACAGTTGGCATAGGGCTTTGCAGGGTGCAGCAGCAAATAGCACTGAGAAGGATCCAATATGAAATGCTTGTGAGCACGATCAGGAACACGGATCATAGAATTGCCAAGGTTACATCTTAGTGCTCTTTGTTTTCTCCTTTAGTGCTTGCTCATTTTGTGCCTAACTGCATGCTTGCATCATCCTTGCCTTGCCTTACCTTAGGTTGTTTTGCCATGCCATGGGATTTTATGTGTGAGGGAGTGTTAGCTTTGTCTGGACGTTGGATGCCTTCAAGGCAGAGATCAACAAATTCTTGATCTCAGAAGGAATCAAGGGCTACAGGGAGAGTGCAGGGAAGTGGAGTTGGAATGCCCATCAGCCATGATTTAAATGGCGGAGTGTACTTGATGGGCCAAATGGCCTTACTTCCACTCCTATGTCTCATGATCTTATGGTCTTATGTCACGTCCATGAGTACTGTCATATGATGTTGCCTGTGAGACTGTTCCAAAATAGCAATACTTGTCCAGGGACAAAGGATGTCAGTTTTGGATAGATATTTGCTGATCTAATGTGCGGTTAGTGGCAAGATAAGGTGAAAATTGGAAATGAAACAGACCACAGGGGCAGGGTAGACAATGAAAATGAGTTTTGTAAAACATGGTGAGAGAGTTCACTACATTTTGTAGCACAAATTTCTCCAAGACTTGATACAACTCTGTCAGCCCCAAGTCGTCAGACAGAACATTGAAAACTAAAGAACTACTTCAGATAACAGAAGTAATCAGATTTTGTAAAACAGGTCAATTTTCTGTGTGATCCGCAAACAGCAACTTTCCAAGTTCAAGACTTTACTGATAATGTGATCACATGGTTCCTATTCCTATTTCTCTGACTGAAAGTGACAATGCAGTTCAGCAAAATAAAAATAATAAAACTGAAAACAGGAAAAGGAGAAGGTTATCCAGCTTTGAGTTTGAACTGCTATTTATTATGATCGTGGTCAATCATTCAACTTTAAATCCTGTTCCTTCTTTACACACAACTCACGCTCATATCCTTTGACCCCTTTAGGCTCAAGTGCTATATCCAATTCCTTTTTGAAATCGTGCAATGTTTTACTCCAAAATCTAAGCACACATATTATTGAGTTTAATGATTTGATGGCAGGTATGCTGAGATTGATTTCAATTTAGAAAATGACTTAAATCATTGAATTCAGAGTCAGATTGAGACTGATACTGATATTCTTTTGCTCTGAAAAGAAAGCAAATCAGCCAAGTGAGTTCAAAATGCTCCAAAGAACATTGGCAACTCTGAATGTTGCAGATCTCAAAAAGATTAGGGTCATACTATTTTGCTTTCCTTCCGTTCATTTGTCCCTTTTTGTTATGAAGCACATTGTCCACTGGTTTATAAATGTGCCATAAAATATGATCTAAAATGAGGAACTATTCATAACTGGAGAAAGCTTCACTGCTTCTAAGGTGTTGAGTCCATTAGAAAAGGCAAAACTGGCCAAAAATGTTTGAGGAGCATCAAATGGGTAAATGAAGATTTTTCTCCCGGTTTCCACAAGATACAGAACACTTCTGCCAAATCCCCATCACTCACCAGCAGGCAGGCCAGTAGCACAAGCAATCTCTTGTAGCGTTAATTCAGAGCAAAGTTGTCTCCTAGAATATTTGTCAGAACGTCATTAACTTGCCTATTGTTACAGGACAGAACACCGGATTGCTAACGGGTCAAAATAAGCCAGTACCACAAAACACCACTTGTTATTCCAATCTTAGCAAATACCTGCATATCAACACATATTTCAGAAAAAAGTCGAGCATAATGTGACACAGACAGTAGAGGTGAAGAACAATTTGTACTAATTATGTTGCTTGCCTGGAGTAAAAGAAATTACATATTTGGTTATGTTATTAATGGGAGCACCAATCAGCTTCAGTAAATATTTTCACTACCACAGTTTAGATTTAACTGGTGCCTCCAACAAACTCCATGCCATTTGGTAAATCAGTATGCCATTACTGCTGGTATCTCTTTGCTTTTTTTTAAACTGTATGAGAAGAAAGAAAGCATGATGTTGAGATCAATCACCATAGCCAGATTCCCTATCAGGCATATCTCATAAAAGATATTAATGTGCCATTCATAGTATTATAAAGCAAAAATCAAGGTTATTTTGTTCATTGCACCCCTGCTAGTTGTTTGACAGGGTTGCCTAGTTAGTCACGCTTCTTTACTGTTTTCTTATAATCCTGCATTTTCTTTGCTGCTTCAAGTAATTATCTGATTTCTTTTATAAAGTTGCTACTCAATCCGCTTCCATTATCCTTTCAGGCTGTTTATTCCAATAGCTCCATAGATAAAATTAAAAATCTTATCACGGCCCCTCTGGTCTTTTGCTAAATTATCTTAAAAAGCTGTCTGTTTATTATTGAAAATGTTGCTAGTAGAAACGGTCTTTCCTTGGTCACTGTATCACAATCCATACAATTTCTGTGTTTAAATGAAGATGTATTTCGTCCATCATCTTGGCTGACATTTTCTGTAGTGTTATCATAGTAGAGGCATTGCAAAGCACTTTCACGTCAGCTGCAATCATTTTATATTTGGCAACATACTAATCAATCACTGAAGGAAACTTGTTCTAAAATATCAGCAAATAACTATTTACTGAAATGTATCACTCACCATAAGGACATGTACAATTAAAGCTGCACCCTTCTTTTTTCCATTTTCAAAGGCAGGAGAAGTACAACTGATCTCAAATTTTCCTGCCTTTGTCCACTCTAAAATAATTAACAGCTGCGAAATAATCATCGTATTTGTACATTTCACAAAATAAAAAACGTTAAATTTATCTGTAAAATCAAAACAAAATATATTCATAAACTACATGTTAGTTGGACAAAATGGATTTGAAAAGGTACACCAAGAACTCATACTGAAAAACTGAAACTTTAAAGGACCTGCTGACATTTTGTGGACAGAAGATACACTGGGAATATCATCTCCGCAGAATCTGGAAACACAAGCATGTGAAATTGGGCAGGAAAGGAATCAGGTGTACCCAGTGCCATAGTGGTCGAAGCTTCACAAATAAATACTTCTCTCTCTCCTCCCCGATCTGTGATCATACATGAAATGACCCATTTTGTTTTTTTTTGGACTTGTCTGCAGCTTATGCACAAAGAACAGTAGGATACGTTTTCACCAGGGAAATGAAAGCACCGAGTAGCCAATCATCCAGCACCCCTTGCCTAAAAGCTGGGAGTAGAGATTTGTCAGGTGGCTAATCAAGCTTGGTTACTTCAGAAAGTGGGTACCAGGTTCTGTATGTTTGTCTCTTTGGTCTCACTAATGGTTGCATTGATCCCATTTACTTACCAGTTGTACCAATATTTCACCACCCACTTGAAATGCTATTGTCTTCTGGGAGGAGATTTAGATGATTTTTTTTTTAAACCAACTACTCAGTCCACATTCTAAGCTTTGTTTTCCATCCCACTGTTGTAATTTCCTTCTTATTCAGATTACCCTCGAAGTGAATAAAAAAAATCCAACTTACAGTTTTTAATCTTGAATTTCCTCATAGAAATGTTGGCTTTTCCAGTGGATTTGCCTGAAGTTTGGCAAAGTCAAGAAAAACATGGGATTTCAAGGATTGATCATCACCAGTGCAAATTCAAATTTCTGTGATTTTTTTTGGATGTAGATGTTGGACTCCTCATCTGTGTAGAAATGTAGAAGTGTCATCCTGTCAGATTTGAAGTAGGAAGCAATGTAGTTTCTTAACAATGTAGCAATTAATCAGAACCTGATAGATTTTGATTGCAATGTTTAGTCATATAAAATACTAACTGCAATAACTGGAGTTCTACAGATGCCTAAGCTTGAAGATAATTTTTAAACTTTGCCTTCTCCACAACCCAAATTCAAATGTGACCTGAAACTAAACTACAAAAGAAAAATATCCAGCCTACAAAACTGACTATGTTACATTAAAAAAAATAGAAAATTGGAGCAAGAATTGACCATTTGGCCCTTCAAGTCTGCTCTACCATTCAACATGATCATGGCTGATTGTCCAAGTCAGTATGCTGTTTCCACATTTTCCTTATACTCTTTAAACCACTTAGCTCTAAAAACTATATTGAGCTCTGTCTTGAAAACATGCATGCTCACCACTGATTGGATGAAAAAAAATTCTCCTCATCTCGGCTTTAAATGGCCAACCCTGAACCTTTGGACTGAGGCCCCTTGGTTCTAGACACCAGGTCATCAGGAACATCTTTCCTATGGTTTCTCTGTCTGGTCCTGTTAGAGTTATACAGTTTCGCAATGAGATCCCGGCTCATTCTTCTGAAGTCTAGCGAATATAATTGTAACTGATCCATTGCCTCTGAACAAAGCTACCACAAAACATTTGTGCCACATTTTGCAGTTCTTTGAGGGAAAAACTATGAAAAACAAATGATATTGCATGCTTTTCCCTGTAGTGATTTTTAATTATTTAAGTGTACTTGCAGGTGGTAGACATTGATTATCTTTTTATAATAGTAGGCCAATTTTCAGCTGTATTAATAAAACTGCCTTACCTTACTACTGTCAAATATAAAGATATATTTTTGAAACAAAAATGTAGATTTTATTTTTTTTAAATCCTACTCAATTGTGTTAATTTATGAAGATGTGCAAATACGTTTGAGAAAAAAAATCTGCCTCATTAAGTTGGCACATTCTGAGCACAATTTCCACAATTATTCTGAATGATTTTAGCAAGAGACAAATATCTTAAAATATAATACCTGTTTTCTCTTAGGTTTGTGATTGATTTCAAATTTGCTGTTTATTCCACTTCTCCATATTCCCATCAACAGCCTCAAAATTTGAATTAGTATTTCTATAACCTGACAAACTCTTTCTCCCATATTTATCTTAAATAAAGCCTCAATTCCATCTATCTCACATATCAGGAGCTGCTTTTTTTTAAAGGAATCAAAGACTGACTGCTTTACAAAATTGAAGAGATAAAACAAAGATTCAGGTTGAGCAGGAGCAAACAATCAGCTCAAATTAAATATGTTAATTTAGAATCTAATCCAAACAATTTGCTGTAGTTTATTATTTGAGTTATGATTCAATCCTCAAAACTGACTGCACATAGACAAAAACATAAATAAATAACATTGCAACACAAGCTGATTGTTTTCCACCGCTGAAGAGGAATGAATAATTTTAGTTTGAAAATTAGAAGATTTGTTCATATTGGACATAAAGATTAAACAGTTACTGACTGGTGACACCAGTTTATACCAATCAGTCATGTATTGCTTCTGGTGAAATGGAACATGGTGATTGAAGATTCACACTCAGGTTTTATAGTAAAGTGATAGCATTTGCTCAAAGCTAAAATGTGTTGTTCCAGTTAGTTAAAGGTCACTTAGTTGGACTATTTAAGTCATTTTACAATATGTTACTTCACCATATGAGTTCCTCCTCTAGGTTTTGCCTCAGTGGCTGTATTCTCATCTTTGGTTCAAAAGGTCAAAAAGTCAAACTCTACTACCAAAATGCGAATGCAAATCTAGACTAACACCCCAGTGCCATATTGTTAGCAAAGTCATCTTTCAATGAGATATTAAACCGAGGTGCCCTCAAATCTGCATATAAAAGATCGCATAGCACTTTTACAAAGTGAGGAGGAAGTGACTTTGTCAAGTTTTCTGACCAACTATTACACCTCAATCATCAACTGATTTGGTGATTTGTTTCATTGCTGTTTGCGGGACTTTGCTATATACAAATTCATTGCCACATTAGAACACTCCAAAAAGTGCTCCCTTGACTCCATTATTTTGGGATGACCTGAAATGGTGCAAGGCACAATGTAAATGCATTTCTTTCTTTCTTTCATAGTAAACTATGTATCATGTATTGAATTGGAAATAGGTTGCTTAAGACAGATTTGTACAAACTGCCTTAAAATGACACCTTAGGACATTTTCTGATCATAGTCAGTGTGATTATCAGTATCGTAGGTGATCAGAATAATATAGTATGTAACAGTACTGGGAAATAACATCGCACAAACAGCTTTTTGACATATGGAGCAACACATAGTCAACAGCAAGGTGAAGACACACTTCATTCATAATTCCTGCTTTCCTTCTTTCTAACTGGCAACAGCAGATGATAGATTGGTGAACAAGAGCAGATTGTAGAACGGCACCGCACAGTTGTCAGTAACAGCTTTCATCAATATCTGTTTTTACCTACCATATTTTATATCTTGCAATGTGACACCCCAGTCATGAATCAGGCTGCACAACCCAAGATGATCAGTATTTTGTTCATGACTGCGACAAAGGAAAATATAAAAGTGAGCAAACTAGTTTTAAAAAAAAATTACAATCTTACAATCCAATCAATAAAAGCACCGGTCTCAACCCAAAATGTCAGCTTTCCTGCTCCTCTGATGTTGCTTGGCCTGCTGTGTTCATCCAGCTCTACATCTTGTTTTCTCAGATTCTCCAGCATTGGCAGTTCGTACTATCACTGTTCACCTTTGTTCTTTGAGTTGAGCCATAGTGTATCACTTCAAAATGTACTACATCAGAGGAGACTTTGATACTTAATATTTGTGCAGTTGCCACAATTAACAGAAGGACAATTCAATCCAAAAATGAAGCATTCCCCACCAGACTAAGTGAGGTTAGTGGATGGCAGGAAGAGTATTTATAAACATGCCATAGTCCATAATGAGATCTGAAAATTTCTTTCCAAAAACATAAGAAATATTTGATGAGCCTATTTCATTTCTACACTGATCAAGTATTAATGCTCAATGTATAATTCTCTCAAGCTAATTTTATCCACAGGTTTAGAAATGTACAAAGAAACTATGGCATTGATATATTAAAATAACACTGCATGATTGAAGTCTTGTGTTTATTGTTACAACTTGTCATGATCAGGTGAGGATAGGTTGAATGGTTTCCCTCTTTTTAATCTCCTTGATTGACCACAGCAGGGTTTTGTTTTCTTTTAAAAGAGATTCTACCTTTCAACTGATGTACACTTTACTGTTTATGCACTGTGGTTAAGAAGAATGAGTCACAGAGATATTCTGGAGTTCAAAAAAAGGAGTCAGTTTTTACGCACTAAAAACCAAACCTAAGATATTGTTAGCATTTTGTCTTGAAGACTGCATACACATATGCAGACCCACACCCTTGAAAACCACACAACAAATAAAAATGGCAGAGTACAGGAGGGTAAATTTGGCCAAATTAGAGTGCACAAAAAAAATTGTATGTGATATTCAGTTTTTGTGATTTGCTGTCTTACCCCACTGTGGATGGGATCCAATGGTCTTGTTTTTTTTTTACGATTTGACGATGTAGACAATCAATTTCATTGCTCCAAAGGACACAGGCTGTGAAGTTAAGTTATTTCATGAAAAATGAATCTGTCTACTTCAGATCGCAGACATAATAAAATTGACAAACAGGGCTGAGGTGGAGAGGAAGAGGGATAGCTGGGAGATTTCCCCATATTTCAGAAGCTACTGACATTTTGCCCAAAGTACATGCTTCAGACATGCAGAGAAAGCTTGGCTTACCACATGAATCATCTCTCCAAATGTCCATTATTCAAGTAGGAATTATATATTCCCAATTATGATTTGACTAAATCCAATCTGAAATTATCTGCTAACAACAGCAAATAGTGTTTGATTTGTCCATTTCCAATTGTTCAAAAAACAGTTTCCATAGACATTTTCCCCCTCAAACAGGAAGAAACTAGTCACAAATTTAAGTAGGTACCATTGTTTGTAATGGATATCATAAATTTGCTTTCTGAGGGATGTGATGATATAATTCAACATCTGATGTAGATTCAAAGTCATTTTAATTTGTTTCAACAAAAATCTGCTTCCATCTGATGAATGAGAACTAATATTTAACTTAAGGTCAGTTCCACAGATAACAGTCTAAAATAAAGCATTGCCCTACCAAAATCAAGAGTTATATTTTGCAAAACATTGCAAGTCTTACATTAAAATCAAGTTGGTATTCAGTAGGAATTCACTCACATTTTACCAACCCCTTATTTTTAAATTGGAAGAATGGTCAACCTGATGATTATGGTAATATGTTCCTTTAAGTATAACAGGAGATACATTTGCAAGACAAATTCAATTGATTAAAGAGGGAGATTAAAAGCGCTGACAAATAAGATCACTTAGATCTTGAAATGTTGGAATTGGAGGTGACCACAGGTTTTTATGAACATTGAAATTACACGCAAGTCTACAAGATTCATTGTTTAAACCAGTTAACTAAATTAGCAAATTAAGGCACATCTCAACATGTGAAATTAGACCAAGAGGAATGTTATGGAAGTGTAAAGCAATACCTATGAAGTAAATCTAATGTTGGCACAGGCAAAGTATACAGAACAACAGTAGCCAAAATATTTACTTTGCCACTTTTACTCTGGCACTTTCCCCATCCCCATTCTGAAAAAAAGGGTTTGCATGTTAAGTTAAGCACTCACCTGTTTCAGCTAATAAGCCTTTATAAGTATTCAATTCAGAATTTATTCAATACTTATGGTCTCATCTTGCAATTTTGATCACTAAATGACATTTGCAGCATGGTTCGTATTTTGCCCCATTGACAAAATACAGGTAAAGTTAACATGGTTTTTGTTCAGTGGGCCTCATTAGCACAAGTGCCGTTCTTGTCTAACAATGGAGAATGGTGGTGCTGTTTCATTGTTCTGTGTTACTTCAAGTCAGCCTGTTTATTATTGATACTGGCTGTGCTTGATTGCTTTAGCTTGGATGTGAATTCAGCGACAAGTACACAAAGTTGCTCAAAGCTGCTAGAAACCTAGGGCTGAATTTGACCAAATATCAATAATGGTTTCTTTTTTGTGCATCCTACATGGGATCATTTATTTGAACAAAACAGTGAACTACCTTCCAATAAAGTTCTTAAACCAAAACATCAGAATTGGTTGGGAAAAAGATCTATAATGAAGCCACTGGAAAACAAAAACTGTTTTTTTATCTGACAGCAAATGTACTTTAAGTAGATTTTTTGTGGAATAGGATTCTGTTATTTTAGAATTTCTAAAAACTTAAGTTGAAAAAAGAACTCAATACCAGATTCCTTCAACATTGATTATGCAATTTTAGAATCTTGAAAAATGTCATTGTAATATAACTGTTTTGACTCAAATTGCTCATTACCTATTCCTACATTTTCACCAAACCAGGCAACAGACCCGATTTTTTTTCAACTAATTAAACTGCTATTTACGCTTAGCTTATCTAGGTTTGGCCTCAGTGCCAATACTCCCTGCTGTCAATAGTTACAATGCCATCATTTTGTCTAACTGAAAATTGTGTGACTAAACTCATGTATCACATTTTAATCTCATCCTGTTGTTAGTATGGAACATCTCAGTTTGCCAGGAAATTGAGGGAAATTAGAGTCACACCATGTCTTAATGAAGAGGGGTTAATTGTTCCAATGTGTGCTAAACACATGCTGACTAAAATAAATCAGTTGAGGGAGCAGAAATCTTACCATTCTTATATCCACAATGGTGTCATTTAATTGCTTCTCTGATGCTCCCTGTGAATGCTTTCACTTCTTACTTCTGAATGATTGATTTCCCAGTTCAACTGCTAAGGTGGATTTGCAGTTTCTAAAAGGATTGCTGAAGAATTGTAAGGGCTTTGAGAGTGACAGAAGTGATCGTGTATTAACGGTCTCCAGTAGGCTAGTTAATGTTGTATACCTAAGGCCTCCTCCACTTTCAGATATTCTAATGGACTATTACTCCAGGGGCAGGGCAAGCTATCAGTAATATTTTAAATTGCCAATGTATTGTGCAAGAGAAAGTTGTTTTAGCATAATAGCAGGCTTGCAAAATCATTACCTACCTATTTTTTCTAAGATATATAATTTAAATGGTGACCCATCAAACACCTACATGCAATAAAGAAAAAAACCTCCCACACAGAATGATAAATAGCTTGTTCAAAATTTTCAATTATATCTATATAAATTATTCTTTGATCAAGGTCACCACATACACTTACCACATTGAGGTCAATAATCAAGCTTATTCAAATTCTCTCTCATTTATATTTAAAATGAATCTGCTACCTCAGAGAAAAGAAGAAATCAACAAGAGCACAATATAGAACTACTCCATATAGACTAAGGGTCCCTGTTTCAATTCTGGTTTGTGATGAGAGCGCCAATTCCAGACAAGATAATTGTAAGTGCTCCACTCTCACCCTCAATACTGCTGGCCTTGAAATGTAGGAAACAAGTCAGTTTTTCTGTTGTTTCTGATTAATCAGAGACCAAAGCTGGAAATCATATTACAGCTTGTGGCATAGAGAAATAATAATGCTTATGATGTATTATTTGACATAAAAAGATTACTGTTCTTCTTAAACAGGGTTATAACTTCATTACACACCACTCAAGCTCAGGGCAGAGTTGTCTTTGACTTTATATTTCTTATCTTCCCCACTCCCCCAACATGGCAAACTATAGTTGTTTAGACCATTTAAATGGTCGTTGGCAGTTCTGGCTGGGACAGCTTGCAGTATGAAATCGACACCTCAGGAAAATAAAGGTGCAACTTTGGAGAAAGGCCTGTGCAGAGAAAGAGAGATAATAATTCTAACCCCTTTGAAATACTCCTTTGTCTTTCTTTTCTATCTCAAAATCAGGGATTAGTGATAAGTGACACTTATGCATTTTGTTGTTGTGCTAATAGCTTTTGATCTTCCTTATATCATATTGTAGCCATTTTTCTTCTGTTGATCCGCCTCATGACTTTTCTCTTTCTTTCTCTTAATTCAAGAGTCTCCAAATAAAATCCTTCCTGTCCAAAACAACAATGCATATTTATAACAAATACAGTCCAATAAAAAGTCCACTGGTCCTTCAATGGGGCTTTATAAAGCAAAATATGAACATTAAGCTAATTTGGTGGAGGCAACTGACAGCCTTTTTTTTATGCAAGTGTACTGTCATACCAAATCTGAAAATACTCTGATCTCCTTACAATCATGTTCAGAGTCCCACTTCCTTATCAATGCAATGCTGTTGACCATTTACAATACTTACATAATTAATTTATAGAACATAGAACATTACAGCACAGTACAGGCCCTTCAGCCCTCGATGTTGTGCCGACCTATCATACCGATCTCAAGCCCATCTAACCTACACTATTCCATGTACATCCATATGCTTATCCAATGATGCCTTAAATGTACCTAAAGTTGGCAAATCTACTACCGTTGCAGGCAAAGCATTCCATTCCCTTACTACTCTCTGAGTAAAGAAACTACTTCTGACATCTGTCCTATATCTTTCACCCCTCAATTTAAAGCTATGCCCCCTTGAGCTCGCCATTCACCATCCTAGGAAAAAGGCTCTCCCTATCCACCCTATCTAACCCTCTGATTATTTTATATGTTTCAATTAAGTCACCTCTCAACCTTCTTCTCTCTAATGAAAACAGCCTCAAGTCCCTCAGCCTTTCCTCGTAAGACCTTCCCTCCATACCAGGCAATATCCTAGTAAATCTCCTTTGCACCCTTTCCAAAGCTTCCACATCCTTCTCATAATGCGGTATAATTTCTTACACCTGGATTGACATTAGTATTACACAATAACTACTTAATTTGTTAAATGCTTTACTTTGTAATTGGATTCTCATTTAACCCCTTCCTCACTTCTGGCATCTGAGGCAAAGAGATAACTCATGGACACACATTGGGCCTAGACTTTCCAATGCTCAAAAGTCGGTCTTGAAAAGGCTTTGAGACAATTCTGGGGACGACCTTGGTAAATGGTAACAACTTTGTACCGTCGCACAAATATGCTGATGTGGAATTTAAATAAAGATAAGAAGGCTCTTCTTTAAGCTGCAAGGGAATAAATCATTTTCGTATTTGCTTCAAAATGAACAATCCCCAAATGGCCCATTTTGTGCAAATTTTGCCGCAGGACTGTCCTGACTGCTCCTGGGACAAAGCCTAGCCTCAAAGCAGCCTAAAGTGATGGTATAACAAGATTAATCAAAGAAAGACTGGAAGATATTTCTATCAGGGAATACACCGGGAGTTACAACCGGAGATTTTCCTGAATTTATAGACAAATGAAATAGGCCAATGAAATGAATGCATAGCTGATTGTCAGAGTTCAAACTAAAAGTGTTCTTGATGACATTCCATGTGGAGTTAATAGAATAAGTTTTAACTTATCCAAATTGCGAAAAAAAATGGAATTAAACCAATTTGTAGAAAAAATGCTTGAGAATGAAACTTTCTAGGTTTTAGAATAATTATTATTTGTAAAGCAGTTTATAAAATGAATATTTTAGCATCTTCCGGTCTGAATGGAAGGAATCTCAATGTCACAACAATGTGCTTCTGTGAAATAACGAAATGGAGTCCATCAGTTTGGGATCCAAAATTGAGCTTTTGCAAAATAGAGTCTTTTTAAACAACATGAATAAATGTGGCCTGAGCTCACAGCTAAAGACGGCCTACCCCTGCTGCATAACTGAACATTTCTTGGAATGGACAGGATATACAACACACATCAAAGATAATTACCTCAAGTTATCCTGAAGAACCCAGATTTCCTGTCACCATAGCAAGGGTCCGACACAATTGACTAAGGCACTGAACTGTTGGAGATGAGCTAAGCACTTGAAAAATGGGGAACAAAAACAAAAATTGCTGGAACAGAAATCTGTAAGTCTGGCAGCATCCTAAGAGAGAAAGCAAAGTTAACATTGCAGTTCCAGTGACCCTTCTTCAGAACAGGTGTTCAGTTTTAAGGAAGAGTTGCCAGAGCCGAAACATCAACTCTGTTTTCTCCTCATAGATGTTGCCAGGCCCGCTGAGCTTTTCCAACAATTTTCCAGTTAACTTTGGTCTGCAGTGACATTGAAATTATTTGGATTTGCTGGGAATTTGAAGAAAGCCAGCATAATAAGCCTATCCTTTGTAAACAAAGGTGCCTTTTTATTTGCAGGACTGACAATTGTGATGCTGAGAATGAAGACACATGTGGGATAACTCATTTATGCCTCCCCCTCACATTGCAGCAGATCAGACAGACATCAGATACTCAACAGTATTGCAATGTTATGAAGCAAATAAAGCTACATGTACAAACATTGTCATCCTTTTTAAACTACATGCTTTTAGTGTAAGCAAATAGGTCACTCTTAGAAAGCGTGCTGAGAAAGGGCAGAGCCACAGAAAAGCAAATGGCAGAAGAACTACCTGCACAAAGAGATAACTGAATGGTCTTCAGCAGAAAGTAAACCAAAGATTTCCTAGAGCAAAGCAATGACCAAGACCAAACATTTTAGCTTGCAACCATTGAATTTCAAGTTGGACTTGGAAGCAGGTGTCACAGTATTGTCAGGTGGAGAGCATTTGTTAAAAACAGTGCTTACAGCTGATACAGGTTCAACTACAAGGTCTGGGGGACAACACAACCATTGTTAAAAGTGTGTTGAAAGGAACTCTCCAATACAGGGATAACAAAATACAAGAAAATCTTGTGCGCTTCACAACCAAAACATCACTCCCCTGGGTAGAAGGATTTTACCTCAATCTTGTTCAAAGGGTAAGAAACACAACAATGGTCAAAAAAAACGGGAGAAAAATTTTCTGAACTTAATGCGATAATGGTCAGAAGCTAGGAATCACCTCCTGACTCCCCAAAATCTGCCCTTAATCTACAAGGCACAAGTTTGGAGTGTGATGGACTAATGCCCACTTGCCTGGATGAATACAGCTCCAACAGAACACAAGAAGCTTGACGCCATCTAAGACAAAGTATCTCCTTGATTGGCACCCTCATGCACAAATACCCACTCCCTCCACCTCTGAAACCCATTAGCTGCAATGTACACTAACTACAAGATGCACTGCAGAAATTCACCAAATATCCTTACACAGCGTATTCCAGACCTGCGACTACTACTACTGAGAAAGACAAGGGCAACAATTATAGGGGAACAGCACCATCATCAAGTTCCCTTACTGACCAGCTTGACTTGGAAACATATCATTATTCCATCACTGCCTCTGGGTCAAAATGCTGGAAATCATTCACTATTAGTAATACCAAATGGTTTGCAGCAGTGAAAGAGGCAAGTCACTACCAACCTTTAAAGGGAAACTAAGGATTGCAAAATGCTGGCCCAGTCAGAGATACCCATATCCCATAAGTGAATGAAAAAAAAATGGAATCTAAACAAAAAGTGGAACCTTCTGAGGTTAGTTACTTGGCATAAATAAATTGTTTCATACTGTAAGCGAGATGGAAAACCGTGAGTAAAGTCGAATTTTGGAATGTTTTCCATTGCAATCAAAACAAACAATTTGAAGACAACTCCAATTCCATTTGGCAATAAACTTGATGAAGTGCAAGCAAAGAAACAGGAACTGATCCATTTGACGAAATTGTGAGGATGTATAGTGATTAACTGACAATGGAAGCATTTACCGCACAGCACTGTAGACACTGTTTACTTCATCTTCTGTTAGGAGCTGAAAAATAAAGACAGGTTCAAACAAAATTCTTGAACCCCACAACTTCCAAGGAAGAATCCTCAACATCAGTGATGAGTGTAATGTCAAGCAAAAATGGATCTCCAAATAAAGCAATGAAGGAAGTAAATAAACTAGTTTCACCATTAATTCCATTGTTCAGAAGTGAGGAGAATGTCTAAAATGTTATTTAATTTGAAACAATGATTGTGCCTACTTTAACACAAAGCTATGTGCAGAACAAGAAAAACGTTCCATTCAAACAATTTGAAGATGCGTTGTATATAGTTCCAAGGAAGATACCACAATGAAGAGGCAAACAATATGCTAAAACCCAAGAAACAAGAGAATTAAGAAACAAATCACCTCTGTAGTAGGGATCACATTGATGGTTATAAAGAATAGGTATTCATCACTGAAGTCTTCAGCAAAATAAGTAAGTTTAAAAATATACAATTCAAGAAAGAACTACAAATCTGACACTGTTAAGGAGAAAGTCTAAGTAAAATATTTTCTTTCCATTAATGACAATTCCCCCATGACGAGTATGTTCAGTCGAACTTTGAAACCTCCAGATGACCTTAATTTGTAATGTAAAAGAAATTGGGATGGGGTAAGAATGGGCAATGGAAATGTATATGGACAAATCATAGAGTCACACAGCATGGAAACTGAGCATTCAAAGAACAAAGAACAAAGAAACCTACAGCACAGGAACAGGCCCTTCGGCCCTCCAAGCCTGCGCCGATCAAGATCCTCTGTCTAACCTGTCATCTATTTTCTAATGATCTGTGGCCATTTGCTTCCTGCCCATCCACTTACCTGTCCAAATATATCTTAAAAGACGCTAACATATCTGTGTCTACCACCTCCACTGGCAACGCATTCCAGGCACCCACCACCCACTGTGTAAAGAACTTACCATGCATATCTCCCTTAAACTTTCCTCCTCTCACTTTGAACTCATGACCCCTAGTAACTGAGTCCCCCACTCTGGGGAAAAAGCTTTCTGCTATCCACCCTGTCTATACCCCTCATGATTTTATAGACCTCAATCAGGTCCCCCTCAATCTCCGCCTTTCTAATGAAAATAATCCTAATCTACTCAACCTCTCTTCATAGATAGCACCCTCCATACCAGGCAACATCCTGGTGAACCGCCTCTGCACCCTATCCAGAGCATCCACATCCTTTTGGTAATGTGGCGACCAGAACTGCACACAGTACTCCAAATGTGGCTGAACCAATCCAACTAATCCATGGCAACCACATTCCCAAACTAAACTAGTCCCACTTTCCTGTGTTTGGCTCACATACCTCCAAACCTTTCCTATTCATGTATTTATTTAAATGTCATTTAAACATTGTACTTGTACCTACATCTACCTCTTCCTCTGGCAGTTCACTCCACGTACTAATCACACAGATTAAAAAAAATTTCCTCTCATATCCTTTTTAAATATTTTTTCTCTCACTTTAAACATATGCTCACTAGTTTTGAACTCCCCCCCCCCCACATTCAAGAAAAGAACTTTGCTATCACCTTACTTATGTCCTTTATGATTTTATAAACCTATAAAGGGTCATTCCTCAACCTCTTATGTTCTAATGAAAAACGTCCCAGCCTTTCCAGCCTATTTTTATAACTCAAATCCTTAATTTCCAATAACATCCTGATAAAACCTTTCTGAACCCTTTCCAGTTTAATAATATCCTTCCTCTAACAGGAACCAGAACTGCACACTCTATTTTGTATAGCATGGTCAATACTTGAATGAGTTCAGTAAACAAACCCAACTGTAAGCAAGGTTTAGTGAGAAGTTAGTAGGAGACAGACTTGGGGCACTTGAACTCCAACCAATAGTATAGGTCATACATGTAATCTGTAAATAGTTGCAAGAAGCAGTAAGCATCAAATTGCTTATTCAACAAATCTCTTCTTTTTAGGTCAGAAAGGTGGCTATCCTAATCCATTCAGATTCAATTCAGCCCTGATTGAATACATACACAACATTAATCCACGCTTCCTCACTCTGAAAACAATTTGTAAGTATTAGTTTTTATGTATGTGCATGTGATTTTAGAAACCCAAGGCATATTTTATTATTTTACTTAGATCAGTTTAAGTACAGTATACTAAAGCTAACTTTTTTTTTGTTAAACTAATGGTTATTTTATGATCAGAACCTCAAAACAGTCAAGTAATCAATAAATTATCAATTATATCCTTTTCAATTAAAACATAACCTGCATTAGACCAATGAGAAAAGAGAGATAAAAGGAACCAATTCACTCGCCCTCAATTCATTGTAACACTCAATAAAATTAAGCATTTTTGTCTTATTATATTGAATATTTAGCATTATTTAAAATCAACAAACAGAATACTTTTAAAAATATGAGACCTTCTCCAAAATAGGCTTCTGGCTCAATTGAAAATAGAGACTCAAGAATCACAATTCCTTTGCACATAATTTGATAGTAAAACCTATTATGTAAAGAAGCAATGCTTGCATATTACATGAGATATCCATTATAAACTTTGAAATGAACGGTAAACTGCAGAGACAAGTGCAGATAAGGGAGAGAAACTTTCAATTACCGGTCATCTATTTCAAACCTAAAATATAAACAACTGACAGAAGAAAGCCCGGGGGGAATGTTAAACTCCCCTTGTGGGTCAGATTCAATTTCTTGGCAGATTTTTAAAGGGTGTCCAATATTCCCAACCAAAACTGGAAGAAGGTAATTGTCATGGTTTGGGTAGTTCACTGCCAGTCTACCTTCCTTTGAGTCTAGGCAGGGTCTACTTATCAGGAGTAGAGGAGATGCCATTGGTGAGTGATAATAACAACTAGTTTACAGAATTATACCAAGATTAACAATCTTTTTATTGGCTTGCCAGGCGTAGTTATAGAGAGCTGTCAGCAGCTGTGAAGAACATATCTACTCTCCTCAAGGGCTCATACGAGTCTCCCCTGCCAGCAACCAAAGACTGTCTAACATCTCAGATTGGGTGGAGCTCAACATAACATGAATATTAACTTCTTCAGAACTGTTTTTATACATCAACTATATTGCAGGTACGACTGAGGATTGAAATTTTCACGGTGACAATGTAAAAGAATGTAAGATGTGAGGCAGTCTCATCTTTCCTAGCCACTGAAAGATCTAATCAACCCGTCTTGTTTGTTACTCTTCAAAAACCTGTCCTATTTGCTAGCTGACCAATCTTCAGATGCATTCTAAGTTATTATTTGCCATCTAACAGGCAAGCTGCAACTGAGATCTATTTGCATCCAAAGTTTGTCAGTAAAATTCTATTACGGACTTCCCGTTTGTGAATTGGAGTGGATGATACAGCCGAAGTGTCAAACTGCACGTGTTATGAGTGTGAACTGACACTCTTTCCACATAATGCAATGATACAAAGCACTGCAATATAGGAGCAGGCCCTTTGGCCCACCAAGCATTTGCTCGTTCCTCATCCTTATTTAGACCTGCCACTTACTGGCCGGTACACAGTTCTATCCCTCTGTTCAGCTCCTGTTCGTGTCTACCAAGGTACATCTTAAACATTGTTAACATGCCTGCTTCAATCACCTCCACTGGCAGTAATTTCAAGGCACCAAACACCCTCTGGGAGAAAAGTTTTCCTCACACTTCTCCCTTAGACTTTCCCCTCTCACCTTAAACCTGAGCCCTCTGTATTTGACATTTCGACCCTGGGAGAAAGATCCTCTGTCTATCCACTCTTCCTATGCCTCTCATAATTTTGTAGACTTCTATCAGGGCATCCCTCAGCCTCCATTTTTGCAATGAAAACAATCCAAGTTCATGCAAGTTCCCCTAATAAGTAAAACCCTCCAGAGCTGATAAGCCTTCTCCGCACCCTCTCATAAGTATATGCATCTTTCTGGTAGTGTGGCAACCAGAACTGTACGCAATATTCCAAATGTAGCCTAACTAAAGTTTTATAGTTGTAACATAACTTGCTGACATTTATACTCAATGTCCTGGCCTATGAAGGCAATTGTGCTGTATGCCTTCTTGACTGTTTTGCCACTTTCAGGAGTCTGTGCACCTAGATTCTCAGTAAGTCAATGCCATTTATTTTATCATTCTTAACTGAATTTGATCTTTCAAAATGCATCATCTCATATTTGTCTGGATTAAATTCCATCTGCCGTTTCTCTGCTCAAATCTGCAATCTATTTATATCCCACTGTATTCTTTGACAATCCTCCTCACTGTCTGCAACTCCACTCATTTTGGTGTCATTTGCAAACTTACTAATCAGATGACCTACATTTTCCTCTAGATCATTGATATATATTTTACAAATAACAAAGTTCCCAGCACTGATGCCTGTGGAACACCACTGGTTACTGATTTCCATTCCAAAAAGCACCTTGTATCCCCTGAGCCTCTATCTTTTGAACCAACATGTCATGAGGTGCCTTATCAAATGCTTTAGCAAAGTCTATGTAGACAACATTCACTGTCCTTCCCTTACCAATCATTATTGTCACCTCCTCAAAAACTCAATCAAATTGGTGAGGCATGAATTTCTCTATGCAAGCCCATGCTGCCTATCACTTACAAGATATTTTGCTTCCAAATGGGAATAAATCCTGCCTTTCAGTGTCTTCTTCAACAGCTTCCCCAGCCCCGACATCAGCCTCAGCCTACACTTCCCTGGATTATTTGTTTCCCTTCTTAAACAAAGGAACAACATTGACAATTATTCAATCCTCTGCAACCTGGCCTGAAGCAAAAGGGGATGTAAAGATCTCTGTTAAGGCCTCAGCTATTTCCTCCTTTGCCTCCCACAGTGTCCCATCTGGTCTTGAGGACTTGTCTACCTTAATACGTTTCAAGACACCCAACAATTCCTCTTTCGTTATGTTGATTTGTCCAAGAACATTCGCACACATTCCCCTAATCGCAAGATCCCTCGCATCTCTCTTTTCTCTCTTTACTGAATATCAATGTCAAGTACTCATTAAGGATCTCACCCATTTCCTCTGTTTCCACACATAACTTCCCTCCTTTATCCTTGAGTGAGCCTACTCTTTCGCTAACTACCCTATTGCTCCTAATATATGTATTAAATGCCTTGGGATGATCCTTAACTTTGCTGGCCATGGACATTTCATAGCCCCTTTTAGCCCTCCTAACTTGCTGTTTGCGCACTTTCCTATTTTCTCTACAGTTCTTCAAGGGCATTGTTTTTAGTTGCCTACACCTTTGGTAGACATCCTTTTATGGGCCAAGCTGATAATTTCCCTTGTCATCCAAGGTTCCTTATTCCTGCCATTCCTGTCCTTCATTTTCACAGGAGCATGCCTATCCTGCAATCTAATCTTTAAAAACCTCCTACGTATCAGATGTGGATTTACTCTCAAACTGCTGCTCCCTATCCACATTCTCCAATTCTTGCATAGATCCATCATTGTGTGGGAGTGCGACAGAAAGAGAGAGGTCAATTGATGGACTGAATGATTATTTCTGTCACCATCAGGTAGTTGATGGTCTCACTTCCTGCTGCTGATGGCCAGGGGTATAAATTATGAGTACTTATGAGGCTTTTGCACAATCTCTGCAGTCTCTTAATCTCCTTTCACATCTGACAATTTTTTTCTCCGCATTGAAAGAGCTCCTAGTCTAATGCTAAACCACAACTGAGCTATGTCGTTTATCTGGTCATCTTCTGTTCCTGACAATGAAAACTCAATGTGGATATTCTTACACAAAGGTGATCTCAGATATTTTAAAATATATTGTTATTTCCCTCAACATATTGTTATGTGGTTATAATGCCTCTTTAAAGGCTATAGCCTGACCATAACAGAAAAAAAGATAGAAATATTGTATGTGATGGTTATCAATGATTGCATTGATTTGTTTTTTTGCCAAGGTTTGCTCAGTTCAATTTTGTCTTTTTTTTCCATAGAGTACCCGTGGACTCAGTTTTTTGAACAAATAATGAAGTGATTCATCTATACCTTGACTGCTGGCATGCAAGCACAAGGCCTCCTCCATTGAGACAGTGTTGACCCTTAGAGAGGCAGATGGAACATAGTACCAATTCAGGGGATAGAACAGACCTGTGTAGTGTGATCCGTAGTGCACAGACAAAAGCCCTATAAATGTCAGAGAGGTCACAAATGCAAGGGATTGGACTTGGGTTTCCACTGTTAATTACATCCTCAAAAAAAGAAGCTTTTAAAGCTTTGCAAGAGTTAATGGTCTTGATGTGCAAAGCTTAATGTGGTGTATATTTGTCACTGTGTGCTCTTCAGTAGTGACCAGATTTAGAAGTAAATATATGGATGGTCTGCAAAAGTAAGCCCTTTTAGTTCTTGTGTCGACAGAAAGCCTTGGCATTAAATGTTAACTGGTAAAGAGAGCTGCTAATAGCCTGTATGAAAGATCAGCTAGGCTATCTCTGGAGGAGAACTTACTGGTTTTGTGAACCCTTGCACCTAGCCTCATGTGAAATGTCCACTGATTTGAGCTTGTCTCCTTGTCCTGTATAGCACTATCTTCATCAGCTAATCTCTGTTAAAGTGGATTATTCTCAACATCTTCCTCTGAGAATATGATTCACCCAACATTTTCCTTTGCTCTTGTACTACTTCCCCCTGGATTGCCAGATTGCACAATATAGGGCAAGCAAAAATGATGTGGGTTACTGTCACAGGCACATATTGCGGGGTTGTCCTACTTGTATCAAGGCATCCGAACCTCATCTTTAAAAGCTCAATAGCCTGTTTGATGGTAACCCTTGGAGACAAATGGCAGTAGTTACATACCTCCTCTGCTTGTATGTTGAGTTTGTGTAGAGGAGTCAGAAGCCATGACTTCAGTAGATACCCCCTTTCCCTCAGGACACAACCGCAAAGATATTTGTGGACCTGAACAAAAGACACAATTGGTTCTCAGGATGCGGGAGTAGTGACAACTTCCTGGAAACTTCACATACATCTACATGATCCGCTTTTGGCTGTTGCAAACAAATTGAACACACCACACACATAAACCCTGTTCACAGAGATGCCTCTCTGCTCTGTGGGAGATGTGATGCACATGTCATTGACCCCTTTCATCTGGAGAAATCTCGCCATGGCTTCAAAGTCAACTGCAATCTTTGCCTGACTGGCCTGATCTGTTCTGAACTTGATGTTACATGGCATCTTCAACAGATCTCTAGACAATCCCAAGCTGAAAAAAAAAAGATCAGCAACATCACCTTCATGATGACAGAGCTTGGGTGTTTGGCACCTTGCAACAATATCAACATTTGTTCCAAAATGCTGCACAGCTCTATTCCACCTGCTTGGGGTGACCATACACTTTGTACAGCTGGCTTTGGGAGTATTTGTTGGCACACGCTCTGAGATGGGAGGTGGGTTCTGTGGCATGAAGCTGCCCTCTTGGCCCCTTGCATCCCTCTCATTCAATGGCTTCATTGAACCCCACTCGTTATTAGACAGCCATTCCATGGAATTTCATTCCCTCTTCCATGCCACTCTTCTTCTCACAGGAGGGTCACCAATGAAATAACTGATATCTTAGCCAAAGAAAAGCTCCACAGTGATAAACCTCTCACGAATCTTACCCTGCATCTTAATCTGAATTAGTTTGCTGTGGACCTGAGATAAATCCTTCCACTAGCACTTTGCAGTGTATCCAAAACTTGATGCCATCACTTTTTGAAGCAAATCCACAGACAGTTTCAAAATATGGTTGCCTATGCATTCCACCACTGCTCAGCTCTCACCTCCTTTAATAAAGCACATTTTGTGCACTTCATAAAATTGGAAAAGAGTTTGGAAAATAGCTAACAACTGCCTGTTTAATTACTTCAATTATCTCTTCACTGACTGCGTATCTGCTATTCATCTAGCGCACTGCCTGCATCTTACAGTATAGGTCAGGAGTGGGAACATGTCAGGGAACTATTTCTGTGCAGAACTGTTTTCTCCCCACCAGTCTCTATTTGTGCTTTCACAGAGCTGATGAAATTCTGTCAATTAACTCTATTTCTGTCTCCATAGATACTGCCAGACCTGTTGTGTTTTATTTGGAACTTTAATTACTTTCTTCAAAAAAATTCTTTGGTCATGGGATGATATAGCAATCTGACAGTGGACAGGACAGAATCTGTTTATGAGTATAATAATCCTTTCATGTGAAAAGAAAAAAAAATCCATAAAAAAACAACGAAAACAAAGAACTTATGATTGTTACTTTTAATTAGCACCAGCAGATCCCAAGACAGATTCGTGTTTCAACATAAGAGGTAGCACGAGACAATTAATGGAGCTGGAACAGGCAGACTGCCCTATGTAAACCATACAATTAATAGCATGCAGAAAACAGCAGCTCTGTGCAATTCAAGTCAGACTGCTATAACCACTGGGGAAACAGAGTCAGACATCAATGCTTTGATCCTCAGTCAGATCTCCAATGAGCAAAAGTGCTTGCTGGAAATTGTCAGCTGTCTGTTCATGTTAGGTCTGTGGCATTACTAAATAAGCTTTCAACAGGATCAGACAAAAGTATTGCATCTGCAGGGATAATTCTTCTCTCACCTAGAAATTGTTCTGTTGCCTGGGTGGACATAAACAATGTTGATTCTTCAACTTTCACCTGGAAATTTGAGAATAGAGCAGGGAGCAAGGGATCATAATTCCCTTAGAAATGTTAGGGCACCTAAACTCGCATCTGTGTTTGATTGGTTGTTCTGACAGATGGTCAGTATTAATGCAGCAAACCTTCCCAAATGACGTAAAAGGACACATTCCCGAAACTTTTTATAATTTCTTTCACTGCAAGGTTTCAAAAGGGCCACACTTGGGACTTAATTTTCTTTGAAGCCCCAGGAGTGACGCTAAAATTAGGTACATACGTCAAATTAAAACCAAAAGAACTGTGGATGCTGTAAATCAGGGACACAAACTCAGCAGTTCTGGCAGCATCTGTGAAGGAAAAGTCAAAGTTAACATTCCAGGTCTGGAGACCCTTCCACAAAACCCAGAACGTTAACTCTGACATATACCCAAATGTTGTGCTATTTCCTGAAACTGATAAATAGAAAAAGACATTTGGCTTTATGAACTCCAACCCCGAAAATCTAACTGTTATTACAATTGTGGAATAACACAGCACAAAAGTAGGCCATAAGTGTTGGCTGTTGAGGACATCTACGACCAAAGCCACTCACCTACTCTTTCTTCATTGTCTGTGAATTTTTCCTTCTTCAGGGATTTATTCAATTGCATTAAAAAATAGATTGAATCTGCTTCCACCACAATTTCAGGCAATGTATGACAGATCATGGCAACTCACCAAGTAAAATGTTTGCTCCTCAACTCACGTATATGAAACCAAAATACTGCAGGTACCACAAATCTGAACTGTAGACAGAAAATGATTGGCAAACTCACTGTAGAGAGAAACCAAGTTAATGCATCTTCAGAATCTTCTTCAGAATGCACTTCTCAACTCACCAGTCATTTACCAATTATCATAAAGGAAGGGTTATCAAAATCTTAACTTCAGTGTTTTGGCTGGTCACTTTTTTTGGTAGAAGGTTAAGTCTTCCTTCTTCCAGGCAATATGACTTTCCATTGAACACAAATTGAGTTTCAACACCAATTGAATTAAACCGCCCAAAGTCAAAGTGAAGTCTGACCGACTTTATATTCACCTCAGCGAACTAAGTACTGGCCTCTAATATAAATTAAGGGAAGCCAATAGATATTGTCAATGAATAAAATTGAAAAAATACAGTTTCAGGCTAGGCTGATTGCATTGAACAGAGAGATGGATCAGTAATGATTTTTTTTACTCCAGTGTTGTAATCACTATAATTATCTGTGATACTGTTTTTTTGATGTCAGGCTGACTGAACTCAATATTTAAAGGTGTGATCTCTGACTCAATAGTTTCACTGGCATCTCTAGAGAAGAAAGTCATGGAATTTTTGTTTCAAATCTCTGCAGAAAGATTTAAATCTAAAATCTTGCCACTCAGGTGAGGTTATCAGCTATTTTTCTTTAATGTGCAAGCTATTTCCTTAGATTAAAACATTTATTTTAGGGAAGGAAAATAGTTGTTTCAATCTATTTTAATCTTGGATATATCTTAAAACATCAGGGTCCTGATATTATGCTGTAAGATCATGGTCTAGTGTCTTATACAAAATTACTTTGCTATTTTTGTTGCAATTTGATATGATCCCTGGGTGACAATCATTGATGGCATCAGAGTGGGTGGAGGGTCCACAGATTTGCTGCCACCAATATTCCTTTCAGTGCACGTCTAATTGGTTGTTCAGTTGCTTCTGATGCAGGATAGACCGCAAATAGGTCTTTATATTTGTACTTCTGTAGCTGGTGTAGCGTATTCTATCTCAGTTACTATATGCAGGTTACATTTACTACCAGGCACAGCAACATTACAAAGTAGATGCAGAGAAGACGGGTATGCCTCCATCAGGTACCTCATGCCAGACTCCAATTGGTTCCCCATTCAAACGCTGTGTGACATCTTCAATCCAGCAGAACTCATTATATGTCAACTATTAACCCTTTCAGAACGCATTATCTTATACGTCAATTTTGCTGGACACACAATTATTTTATACAAATTGTTGCTTTCACTTGCAAAGCCATGAATTTTATATTTTTCAGCATTTTTGACTGACCTAGGAAAATGATTGTTTTAAAATGCAAGAATTAGGAAAGGGATTACTGCAATTTTTTTTTAAAAAAGCAGTTTACCAATGCTCATTGTAATAGTTGTCTCTGCCCCAGTTCGTTTATACAGTGGAGGAGGTTACTGCAGACAAGCTGGACCCAGGGTCTATTTGTGAATGCAGATTCAGCTGGCAACACAAAACTGATTGGTCTGTGGAATGGTGATCTTCTGACTGCCAACAACCATGTGATGGGATCCGAACTGTCTGAAGAACTTACGGGTGTGAAAGTTTGGTCCAAAATCATTAGACCTCTCAAAAGGAAAGGGTTGTCTTTTTCACTGCAGTAAGAAGAAAAACAGTTTCTGCTCAACAGTTGCTGCAATCTATTGCTTTTGGTCAGTAAATCAGAGATTTTATAGGTGTGAACTAGTTGCTCTGTGCCTCCATGCAAATAAGTAGAAGTACCTGGGAAGCCAAAAAGATCAACTCAGAAAAACCCTGGAGGGACCATTTTACTGCAGTCCAAGGTTTTCCTTCAACACATGGTAACCATGTTTTTCTTTTGTGCCTGTCTGTATTCATCAGAGACCCTCTCTGATGAAGGGTCTAGGCCCAAAACGTCAGCATTTGTGCTCCTGAGATGCTGCTTGGCCTGTTGTGTTCATCCAGCTTCACACTTTGTTATTTTGGATTCTCCAGCATCTGCAGTTCCCATTATCTTGGAATCACAATCGTACTGACCCTCATGTTTGCTATCACACTGAGAAGATTTTCTTCATGATTAGGTAACTTTGTCAGACAAATTATCAACATCCAGTACTTGATGAACAGGAATATACATCTATTCAGTACTTGAAGGACAAACACCATTGTTGTAGCTCCTCTCCTCAAACTCAAACTAGTTCCCTAGATATTGAGATAATAGGAACTGCAGATAACAAGGTGTGGAGCTGGATGAACACAGCAGGACAAGCAGCATCATAGGAGCAGAAAAGCTGACGTTTCAGGCCTAGACCCTTCATCAGAAATGGGGGAGGGGTAGACGGTTCTGAAATAAACAGGGAGAGAGGGGGAGGTGCATTGAATTACAAGTGGGATGCCTAACCCGAAGGAGTTACCCTACTCCCTCTGGACCAACCTCACTGGATCTCTCTCCCACTGCAACTCTCTTGTAATTCAATCCGCCTCTGCCTCTCTCCCTATTTGTTTCAGAACCCTCTTCCCCTCTCCCATTTCTGATGAATGGTCTGGGCCCGAAACGTCAGCTTTCCTGCTCCTAAGATGCTGCTTGGCCTGCTCTGTTCATCCAACTCCACACCTTGCTAAATACTGATTTCATTCATCCCCTTGGCATTGAGAGTCATAGAGCCATACAGCACAGAAACAGACCCTTTGGTCCATCCAATCCATGCCAACTATGTTCCTAAACTAAACTAGTATCTGTGCTTGGCCCCTATCCCTCCCAACAGTTACTATTTATGAACTTGTCCAAAAACCTTTGAACTTTGTAACTGTACTTGCATCCACCACTTTCTCTGGTAGATCATTCAGCACACAAACCAATCTCTAAAAAAAATGCTGCTCATGTCTGAGAGGGAACTGGGCTGTTTGCAACCTTGGGGTCATGTTTGTCATTGAAACAAGTTTCTGAGTGGTTATTCATTCCATCACTTAAGGATCTCAATTTTGTCATGTTGAATGCAAGTCATTTTGTTTAAATGGGAAAGCAAATTTTCACAAGGCAGCCAGTTAATGCAATATTGAGGCAACAGACAGCATGATGTAAACAAGAGCATCTTAATTTTTTCTCAAGGAGCTGGTTGATATGCCGTTAGCTCATTTCAACATTGACAACAAAGGAACTCACAGCTCTGTATAGACTCTAGTGACATATCATTATCATAATCATAATAATAATAATTGTAATAAGGAATTTAATAATATCCTTCCTTATAGCATGGTGACCAGAAAAGTACACAGCACTCCAAAAGTGGCCTTGCCAATGTCCTGTACAAACTCAACATGACTTCACAAACCCATAAGGTAATGATCTGAGTAATGAAGGCCAATGTGATAAATGTGTTCTTAACCACGCTATCTACTTTTGATGCAACCTTCAAAGAACTATGTGCCTGAAACCCTCGGTTCTCTGTTTGACAACATTACCTAGCGTCCTACCATTAACTATATAATTCCTGCCTTGTAAAAACCAAAAGAACTGCAAATGCTGTAATTCCTGCCTTTGTTCATTTTACCAATAATGCAGAACCTCACATTTATCCAAATTGAATTCTATCTGCCACTCCTCAGCCCATTGGCCCAATTGATCAAGACCCTTTTGTAATCTTAGATAACTCAATGCTGAGTTTCTGCAACTTTAGATCATGAATTTTGTCCTCCATTTTTATTTTTTTCCATTAGTTTGCATGGTTTTATTAAGTTAAAACCAACTTTTGTCTGTTATCAATACCTACTCTGAGCCAATGCATTGTTCCTTTCCATACCCATTGCAACTGGTTTGGTTTTTGTTCTATGACACCCCAGATCTCCATTGCCCTCAAATCATTCCCTGCCCTTCAGTTTTGCCCCATGGGTCCCTCCCACTTATTTCAAAAGAATTACATTTTCATCTCTCTTCATTTCTGAAGTCACATTGGACATAAAACGTGAATTTGGTTTATCTCTCCACACATACTACATGAACCATTGAGTTTTTGCAGCACTTTCTGATGATTCTTGTTCATCTTTTTCATTCTTGGGTGTTTTCCTATTCTCTCCTTTAATAAAAGCTCCATCATTTTTCCACCATTGATATTAAGTTAACAGGCTTGCAAATGCCTGGATATGTTCTGTCCCCCTTTTTAAACATAGAAATTGCAACAACAATCTGTCATTCAATAGACAGAACACCTTTATCTAACATGTATGGTAATTTGAGTAGAAATATCTCTGCCGAATTGTCCTATGTTCATTTAACATAATTGTATTTAATCCATCCCAAAGCAATTTCCTCTTATTTACTCTTTTCTATACATCAATGCATACTTATTTATTCTAAATACATTTGTCTTATTTTTCTGACAATATTCAATGGCACTATTCCTTTTCTTTGGTAAATAGTGAGGTAAGATAATTATTTATTATCTCTGCTTTCTGTCTCTCTTTAACTTTAGTAATATCCTGTCTAGCCCTTAATGGTTCTGTTTATATCAGAGACTTCCTTTATTCAATAACCAACAGTTTTTAATTGAACAGTTACAGCAGAAGATCAATTTTGAAACAAAACATGCAAATTTAGTAAAAAAAATCAATTTAAATCCATGAATTAGGCAACAGAAAATAACAGCAGGAAAATTAGTTTCTCTTACCTGATATATATGTTAAAAAGCCTGAATGTTTGCATGCTGACAAATTTGACCTTGACACTTTTACCATCACAGTATATGATACAGGATATTCACCAAAGAATCCTACACCTTTCTTCTTCCTAGTGCAGCTTAGGCTTCATTCATTAAATGTTTCCAAAGCTAGTTTTATGTACCTTGACAATTTACTTTCTTTGTTCCTCTTTGTCAAGCAGATTGTCTGTTTTATTATTTTTCTCCTAATTTCTTCATAATGCCTCTTACTGCAGAAACATACACTGTCGGATCAGAAGTAGGCCATTCGACACTTGTAGCCTGCTCTGCCATTCAGTATGGTCGTGGCTGATCATCCAGCTCAGTACCCTGTTCCTGCTTTCTCCCCATATTATTTCATCTGTTTAGTCTGAAGAAATATATTTATCTCCTTCTTGAAAACATTCTATGATTTGGCCTCAACCACTTCCTGGCTCACTACTCTCTTGTGGAAGATATTTCTTCTCATCTCTGTCTAAAAGACCTAGTCATCATTCTCAGACTGAGTGTCTGCACATACATTAAATCGTAAAGTTTTAAATGCACAATATCTTGAAATCAAAACAAACCATTAGAAGATATGTATCTTTATATAAATATATATGTAGGCATACAAAGAGATGGATTTTACCACATTTCAGAAGTAGAGTTGCTCACTTTTCATTTCTGATCAGAAGAAATCAGAAATTACATGGAAAAGTGAGAAAAAAATGCATATATCTATAAATCACTTGTTAAAAGGTTACAAATAACTGTAAATGAGGTTGTTTAAATTCACTGGTCCATTTAACTTCTGTAGTTTTCAGCTCTCCAGAGACAGAATAATGTTCTTCCCTGTTACTTGATTAGATCAGTGTCTGTTAAACCACTTGAGAGGCATGAAAAGAGCTTAATAACAGGAGAACTCTGATTAGCTGAATTTCAGCTGGAAGAGCTAATTTAATCCAATAGAGCTAATTCATTTAACTGAAACTGAAGTAATCAAGTATTTATTTTAAAAATAAACAAACAATGGCAAGATGATCATGCTAGTTTCTCTAAATGGGGAACAGATTAGCGATGCTCACATTCCATCAACGAATAAAGAAAAAACTTCCCTAGAGATCATTATTTTTTGCTCCTCTCACTGTTTTAGTTCATGATTTTCTATGCTTTTTTTGTAGCTGCTATGCAAAAACTGATATTTATTCAAAGTCTATCCATATCGTATTTAATATTTGTCACTATTTCTCTACAATTTTACCTTTTACCCTATTTTCCTTGTTTATCTAAGATTATAAAGAGATCTTGATCAGTTGGGTCAATGGACTGAAGAGTGGCTGATGAAGTTTAATTTCGATAAATGTAAGCCGTTGCACTTTGGAAAAACAAACAAGGGCAAGACTTATACAATTAAAAGTAGAGCCTTGGGTAGTGTTGTAGAACAGAGAGACCTAGATGTTCAGGCTCATAATTTTTTGAAGTTTACGTTGCATGTAGACGGGGTGGTTAAGAAGGCGTTTAGCAGGCTTGCCTTAAGTGCTCAGACCTTTGAGTATAGGAGTTAGGATACCATGCTAAGGTTGTACAGGTCACTTGTGAGGCCTCTTCTGGAATACTGTGTCTAGTTCTGATCACCCAGTTATAGGAAGGATTTTATCAAGCTTGAAATGGGTCAAAAGAGATTTATTAGGATGTTACCAGTAATGAAGCGTTGAGTTATAAGGAGAGGCTGGATAGGCTGGGACTGTTTTCACTGTAGTGTAGGAGATGGAGGGGTGACGTTATAGAGATTTATAAAATCTTGCAGGGTACAAGTAAGGTGAATGGCAGGTGTTTTTATTTCCCTAGTATGGGGGATTTCAAGACTAGGGATTATATTTTTCAGGTGGGAGGAGAAAAAAAAGTTTTTTTGCACAGAGTGTGGTAGAAGAGAACAAATTTCCAGAGGAAGTGGTGGATGAGGGTACAGTTACAATGTTTAAAAGACATTTGGATAAGTACATAAATAAGAGCATGTAGCTAGGCTTCACATGTGGATGTTGGCGATGACCAGTCCCTGTATACTAAAGATGAAGACTGAACTTTACAGGGCTAATGGTAAGATTCTTAGCAGTCTAGATGAGCAGAGAGATCTCAGTGTCCATGTACACAGATCCTTGAAAGTTGCCACCCAGGTTGACAGGGCTGTTAAGAAGGCATACAGTGTTTTAGCTTTTATTAATAGAGGGATTGAGTTCCGGAACCGAAAGGTTATGGTGAAGCTGTACAAAACTCTGGTGCGGCCGCACTTGGAGTATTGCGTACAGTTCTGGTCACCGCATTATAAGAAGGATGTGGAAGCTTTGGAAAGGGTGCAGAGGAGATTTACTAGGATGTTGCCTGGTATGGAGGGAAGGTCTTACGAGGAAAGGCTGAGGGACTTGAGGCGGTTTTCATTAGAGAGAAGAAGGTTGAGAGGTGACTTAATTGAAACATATAAAATAATCAGAGGGTTAGATAGGATGGATAGGGAGAGCCTTTTTCTTAGGATGGTGACGGCGAGCACGAGGGGTGAAAGATATAGGACAGATGTCAGAGGTAGTTTCTTTACTCAGAGAGTAGTAAGGGAATGGAACGCTTTGCCTGCAACGGTAGTAGATTCGCCAACCTTAGGTACACTTAAGTCGTCGTTGGACAAGCATATGGACGTACATGGAATAGTGTAGGTTAGATGGGCTTGAGTTAGGTATGACAGATCGGCACAACATCGAGGGCCGAAGGGCCTGTACTGTGCTGTAATGTTCTATGTTCTATGTTCTATGTTCTAGATTCCAAAAGGTATTCTGGATAAAACCACATTGGAGAACGAACATTTTTTTTTAATAGGAAGACCAGAAGATCGATTTTGACACAAAGCATGCAAACTTAAGTAAGAAAAAAAAATTAAATCCATGGATTAAGTGACTTAAAAATAACAACAGAACGTTTAGTTTATCTTGGTTGATATATATCTTTAAATGTCTTAATATTTGCATGCTGACACTTTTATCATCATAGTATGTGAAAAGAGATAGTCACCAAAGAATCCTTCACCTTTCTCCTTCCTGGTATAGCTAGGGTTTCATTCATTTTATGTCTCTATCAGCACCTATTGTTTCCCCTCATAGAAAACAGTAAAGATTGGACATACTTTCAGTGAATGAAGCTACAATTCACTCTTGAAATGGCTTGTATGCAAAAGTTATTTAGGTAAAGCCCTGTGAAGACAAAAGATTTTGACTAATGTCAACCATACTTCTCAGAACTGAAATTTAATTAGTTGCATTGATTTTGTCTAATCTCTGTTTTGGCTATAAGATCTCTAAATTATTTTATCTCCTATGTGAATGAAAGGCTATGTCTCCATATTCAGCTGTATGTTTAAAAATTTCAGTATGTAAAGGTTGATCTCTTACAAGCTTAATGAGCATTAGAAATGTCTTTGTAGTAGAAAATGTTCTTTTTGCATCATCTTTTGTTTATTTTTTAGGTGAAGAAGCTGTTATTGACTTGTAGTATTTTCTGAAGTGCTCTAATTGGCCACACATGTAACACTAAGCTTCTGTTGCTGGACATTTCTTGTGCTACTAACTCTGTTTGAAGAAACATCTTGTGCAAACCAATATAGTCAATAATGTTGATTCTTGATCCTTTGCTGAGCTTTTGAAAGTGTAACTCTGCCACCTTGCACCATATACAACTGTGTCAGAACAGTCTCTGTTATTTCCTTACAGGACACACCAATTTGGGGCCTGATTTCTACCTGAACCATAAACTAAATTATCTATTTTGAAATAAAACTCTGCTTGAATAAAAAGAACTTCTTGTTTTTTTCACTGACTACTATACGGTCTCTAAGGAATTAATCTTTCAAATTCAAAACATAAATCATTTTACTAGATGAAGCAAATTCCTTTCAAAGTCTTTTATTTATTTGTCGTAATGCCTTAAACATCGCCTGTTAAACTACAAATTTCTTTTCGGGCTAAAGTATGCGTCAAATGCTTTATTCAAAACACAATACTCTGTAGTGCTTTTTTTTTCCAGACATAGTCTTACTAGAACATCATCAA
Source organism: Stegostoma tigrinum (assembly GCF_030684315.1). NCBI lineage: Eukaryota > Metazoa > Chordata > Chondrichthyes > Orectolobiformes > Stegostomatidae > Stegostoma > Stegostoma tigrinum. The sequence continues at coordinate 55,449,514 of NC_081368.1, read as the reverse complement.
CCTACATTATGTAGAAATGTGCTAACTTGATGGTACAGCTCTTTTGAATGTAACCCTGAAGCTGTTTCCGTCAGGCTGAAACTCCTGCTTCCAAAACTCCCATTTCTGGTCCCATGGGACTTTCACATTTTAAAATGGTTGAGCTAATAGTAAGTTCTCTATCAGAAGTACCATCCCCACAGGTCACTGTGCCAGACCGAACTCGATGAACACTTTCAATTTTTTCTTTCTTTGTTGAAGTGTTCCAATTCTTTTGTTTTTCTTCAATATTGTATTGGTGTGTGGCTACAGTTACTTTTGAGTCTTCTGAAGTCACTTTTCCCACACTTTGGTATCTTCCATCTCTGTCATTCGATAACTGATATCTTCCCAGGAATATTTTCTTCCCCTGACCTTCAGGGTCTTCTTCCTTTTCAGTTTTACCCTTGGAGTTTTCACAGGCCCTGTTCTGTCTTCAGAGTCTTCTCTTTTCAGCTGTGTCCTTTGGACTTTGTTTGAAACTGAGATCCCAGCTCTGGAGGTTATGTTTCTCTAGCTGTCAAAATATTTTATCCTATATTTGAAGCCAAAACTGCTGCCGGAACCTTAAGACATTGGGCTGAATTATCTCAGTTTGTAGCTGTCTGTACATATGTTGTGCCCATGGCTGCTTGTTTCTTATCTCTTTATAAGGCTTTTCAACTCTTTAATTATTGTAACAAAAATTGCAAAATCACCACAGTCTTACTCAGAGGGTCACCACACCTCAAATGAAGGGCAAAGCTGTGAAGGTGGGATTTTCACATTGACCTCAGCCAGTTTGGGAATTGAACTTGCACTCACTGGATTCACTTGGCATCACAAACCAGCTGATAAGCCAATTTAGCTAACCAAACCTCAAGTACCATAACACTCCTTTATTTACATCTGTACATAGTAGTCCATGAAATGCAGCTCTCTAGTGCAGAGGATTTCAACTGGTGAGTCATGGCAAGGTGACCAGTGTGGTGCCAAAATCTTAGAGGCAGTGCCCCTTTGCATAGTGGTTTCTGATGCTACGCGTGTGCAAAACTTTGGCACTCAAACACATTTTCAATATTGTCCTCCAACTCAGGAATGCTGGTGCTCAGTTTAAGCTCTATATCAGTCATCTCTCTCTCTCTCTCTCTCGCTCTCTCTCATGAGAGAGCAGCTCTGTGGTCCTCTGGAACTTTGGCAACTGAGTAACAATAACACTAAAATGCATGGAAATAACCAGATGATTGGACTATCACAGAAAATCTTCAAGCTTTTGGTCAAAACTGGGCCTTTGTAGTAGACAATGCTCAATATCAGTAACAGATGCAGCTGCCAAGGTGCACAGCAGCATATTCAAACATAGACAGAGTGGTAAAGAAGGCATTTAGCACACTTGCCTTCATTGGTCTGACTATTTAAGTATAGGAGTTGGGACCACCATGGTACAGCTGTCCAAGGCATTGGTGAGGCCACTTTTGGAGTACCGCAGACAATTTTGGTCACCCTGCTATAGGAAGAATGGTATTAAACTGGAAAGGGAGCAGAAATGTTTCACAAGAATGTTACTGAGACTGGTGAGTGTGAGTGAGAAGGAGAGGTTGGACAGGCTGGGACTGTTTCTCTCTGGAGCGCAGAAGGCTGACGGGTGACTTTATGGAGGTTTATAAAATCATGAGTGACATAGATGAGGTGAGTAGCCAAGGTCTTTTCACCGGGGTAGGGGAGGGCAAAACTGAAGGGCATAAGTGTAAGGCAAGAGATGAGACGTTGATAAGGGACCTGAAGGGCAACGTTTTCACACAGACAGTGGTACATGTGTGGAATGAGCTGCCAAAAGAAATGGTAGGTGCAGGTACGGTTACAACATTTAAAAGACTTTTAAACATATACATGAATTGGGACAAGAATATGGGACAAATACAGGCAAATGGGACTAGTTCAGTTTAGGAAACCTGGTTCTCATGGACAAGTTGTTTCAAAGGGATGTTTCCATGCTGTATGAATTTATGACTCTAAAAATAAAAAGTGGAAAACGCAGAACTATGGATGGATCATACTATGAAGGTGAGGTGTGGAGGGGTGTCTTTGTACATATTTTGGCTAACTACAGTCTATGAGAATGACCTGTGATCGTTCTATTTCCGTTCTCTTGCAGTCTGATGCAACATAACCCTGGGAGCCAGCATTTTCAACATCGGCATACATACAAAAAAAAGTAGGGAGCACTTGTCAGTCAAGTTAGTTTAGTGGGCAGCTCTCTCATCAATTCCTCCTTGGAGCAAAAGGGGCTGCACACACCAGAAACCCCAGGCTTCCCATTAATCCAGAAATTTGCAGTTCAATGTATGTTGTGCTTTGCTCTGATCCATTTGCCCATCTGATGATATACCACATGCCATGTCACTACTGCGCACCCCCACCCCACCAAGCCCAACCCTCACACTAACTGACCTTGGCATGGCCTGGTAATACCCCTTCTCCTCTAGACCTGACACCCCTTTGACTTCTGACCTAACTTAATCACTCCTGTGTTCATCTGAAACCTTGATTTATTGTCTGCACTATGCTGGAAACCTCTCTAGCAGAACTTAAATAATTGCAAATGCGAGTAAATGTAACAGTTATGAATAATCACTTCAACTGAAAATGGTAGATTTGCCATGGAATTATTTGTCTCATTGGCATATACATTGATACTGAAAAGTTTGGAAACTATTGCTCTAATGTAATTTCTAAGACCTCAGTCCTCACATTTTCTTTTGAGGCTAGAATCTTCTCATTTACTCATGTCATCAGTTACTTTAGTTGCACCATTAGGATTTACATGAAGTTTGTTGCCCCACACTTGCAACTTCTTTTCTGCATCTTAAAAATTTGCAGTTATGATCTTTGCAAATTAAATCAAAAATTTCTAAATTAAATTAAAAAGTATCTTTTGGGTGAAAAAATCAATTGCTGCTTTCACATCTGCCTTGCTGTGCTGTTGTCAGTTTTTATTTGATGACTATCTAAAATATGCACCAAAGATATAAAATCTGAACAAAGCATGCCTTTAACAGATTTGTTCCAAGCAATGAAATAAACCAGTGTACTTCTGTTCCAAACTGAACTTGTTCAAATGCAGGAAAGCATTACAGTGTAGAAAACACACAGTATCCAGTATGACCAAATGATTAATATTGAAATGATGCCTTGTGTGGAACATTCTTCTTTGTTATCTATGCCATACACACTTGTGGAAAATGCAATATTTTCACTAATCAGTTTGAAATTTATTTGATCAAAACCTACAAGTTTGGTACAATGAGGTCAAGAGTAAGCACGACAAGAGCAAAACACAGTCTTATTGCAAGTGTATCTCATGGTCATCAGTCTCGCATCTACTAGTTCATTTTTTATAGTCTGCTACCTCATCATGAAGAAATTGAAAATGCTACCAGTATGTGTCATGCCAAGCCAGACTGACAGCCCATGAGATGAACCAGACATTGTTAGCAGATGAATAGAAGTTGCCATGGAAATGCTTTGAAGTAATGTCTCAGATCTTACAGTCTCAGGTGCTTTGAGTGCTGAAATGTTTGCCGCTGTTGAGGGTCACAAGGGCACAGCAACTTCTGTAAATCACAGAAAAATTCAAACCTGCAAGATTTGGCAATCACTGGCCTGTCTGACTCTCCATTTGTGACATCACCTGACCCCCGACTATACCTTGACCTAACCTGGTAATTCCCCCTCTCTGCTCTCTTTAGTGCTGACCTAGCCTAAGCACTTCTGCACTTATCTGGAAACTCGATTTATTATTCACCTGACACTAATCCACTTTACAACCCTGCACTGCATGCACCAGGCATCCCACATACCATTCCCACCTGGCACATTACCCACCTCACCCACCTGGCACCCTAACCTTTCATGAAACTACCACCTTAACCCTGCACTTAACTTTTGTAAAAGGGTAAATTTATAATCTGTCAAAATATGCTGCTAGAAATTTTTACTATCAAAGGCTTTTGTAAAAGGGAGATGTGAATTGTATAACTATTACCTTAGTTGTTAAATTCCTGGAGTCCTGGACAAGTTTGTGACAACAGGTTTCTGTCCAGAAATCTCAAATCAGAAGATATGAAGAAGTAAACCAAGCCTTTTAATCTAATCAGGTTGAGAAATAAGGTTTCCCCAAGCCACCCGGTGTCTCTTGCGACCCGAAACTCCAAATGCACTGAAGGATCTTGAGATGAAATTAAATCAAAGTTTGAAAATGAAGAATGACGACTAACCAAAAGTCAGAAGGTGGACCATTAATTCAGAAACAGTTAAATTGAAGAGAAACATTGAGGTACGTGGCTCCAATGAATTTTGACTCACCTTGCCAACAGAATTGTACCATAGCCGGGAGAGCAAAGTGGTACTGCAGTTCCCAAGTAGAGATATGACTTTTTAATGCGTATATATGGCTCCACTTTGCCACTGACTGGAGGATTTGGGCTAATATGATGCCTGAACTGCCCATGTCTACTCCTGCAATGAGTCACACCGATGCTTTGGATAGATCTTGATCATGGGTTTGACGACTGTGCTCCCAAATGATGTGGAGTGGATAAATGACAACATTATTCAGTGTGTAATCCTGATTTGATTCTGACAATGCTATTTTTCACCTCAATGCTCCAGTTAATTCTCTCTCCTAATCTCACAAAGCCAAACATGCATTCAGCAACAGAAAGTGCTGCCCATCAAATGTTATGTAAAGGGAGAGTCTACGTTGTTCAGGTTAATTGTTGATTTATTTCTATTAATCGTTGCTGAGTTATATAAAAACTTGAATGTTTGTTCAGCTACTAAAAATTGGTGATTTTTTAAAAAATATATTCATTCATTCAGAGGATGACAGCTTTGCTGGCCAGGCAATTGCCCAGACAGCATTTGAGATTCAACCACGTCGCTGTGGGCCTGGAGTCACATGTAGGCCAGACCAGGTGTGGATGGTATTTACTTCCCTAAAAGACATTCGTGAGCCAGACAAGCGTTCAACCAACAATCAGCAATTGTTTGATGGTCATCATTAGACTTTTAATTTTTGAGTTTGAGTTTCCACCATGACAGAATATGAACCTGCAGCCCGGGACATTAGCCTGGATTAATAGTCTAGTGATAATACCACTAAACCATCATTTCCTTTTACAGGGGATAGTGTGGGGGCATGCTTAGAAGGCCTTGCTTCTCCAATCAGTCAGAGTTTCTGCTCAACAAATTGTTCTCAGTCATAGGTGCTGCAATTTCTTATTCCATTCCACCAATAGCATGATAAGGAGAATGTGTATTAGGAAAAAGAAAGATCTGCTTAAAGAATGAGCAGCAAAAGAAAGAAGGGAAAACATTCTAAGTAGAGGGCCTTAACTGTCAGAGCCTCCACTAGATGTAGTGCTCCAATGCAGAACCACCCAAGTATCTGCAGCATTGTTGGCAAAAGACTGCTGTCTTTCAATGGGAAAATGCTGCTAAGTCTTGCAGGAGAATGCCACGTAGCTTTCGAGAACATGACTTTTGACAACGCCACCTTTGGTCGGGCTACAAGGCTCTGAACCAGATAGCTGGGAGACAATAACATGGTAGGGGATGATGCTGAATAGTCAAACACTATCAGCCTGAGAGAGGATAGTATTTATATGCTTTACGTGACCACTACCAATACCCAAAATGACATCTGAATGAGTTTTACATGGGTGGCGTGATGGCTCAGTGGTTAACACTGCTGCCCCACAGTTCCAGGGGTCCTGGTTCTATTCCACCCCTGGGCCTCTAGCTATGTGGGTTTCTGACAGGTGCTCTGGTTTTTTTGCCATAGTCCAAGGATGTGCCGGCTAGATGGATTGGCCAAGTTGAACGCCCATAGAGCTCAGAAGTGTGTAGGTTAGGTGCATTAGCCATGGGAAATGCAAGATTTCAGGGATCGGGTAAAGGAGTGAGTCTGGCTGGGAGGGTCAGTGTAAACTGATTGGGCTGAATGGCCTGTTTCAACACTGTAGATTGTATAATTTCACATCACATGCTTGGAGTATTAAACTTCAACAGAAGTTCCCAATTTTTGTTATGAAATCTTTTAGGAAAATTCAAAGACTTGTGCCTCATATAAATAAGTGTCTGTAGAATTAAAAATAGTTGGCTGGCCGTACGATTCCCCATCTCATTTGGCTGTAATAATGTTGTATCAGAAGTCATCCACAGGCAATTTAAACAGTCAAATATAACTTGCTGCTGCCAAAACCAGCATTGTAATCTCAACAAGCTTTCAAGCTATTAAAGGCATTCTGATGTAGTAGGAACTGCAGGTGCTGGAGAATCTAAGATAATAAAGTGTAGAGCTGGATGAACGCAGCAAGCCAAGCAACGTCAGATGAACAGGAAGGCTAATGTTTCGGGGAAGGGTTTAGACCCAAAATGTCAGACTTCCTGTTCATCTGATGCTTGGCCTGCTGTGTTCATCCAAGTCCACACCTTGTTATCTCAAATGCGTTCTGATATTCCTTTTTTTTAATTCAAATTTTTACTGTTCTTTAATAAACTTATCAAGTGAACCACTGCAGTACTGAAATTAAATCCATTCATATTGTTTATCACAATACCTCTTTTTTTTGCTCCGTAGACAAAATTCAAGGAAAATCTAAGAGAGTGTTTATTTGTTGTTCTTCTCTAAGCAGTACTTGGCCTTGTCCTTAACTGTGAGCCAAACAAGTCAATCTTACTTTCACAAGGTTTACAAGTGGTTATGACCAGATTGACTCTGTATCTTTTAGTTCAAATGAAATATTCTTCCTAAATTTGAGTGAACACAGCAAAATCATCTATTTATACAAAACAGTTGCATGATCTTTTTGTAGATTAACCATTAAAAATTTGTTGGTGAAGTTTTCATTCCAAATTATATGACCTTATAACAGATAAAGTTCACACCTAATTTCAAAAGTTGGTATTTTATCTGCTATTATAAGTCAATAGAATCAAATTTTTTCATGAATTGTACTTGTTCCATCTTCTCATATAATACTCCAATCATGGAATTGGATATGAAACTGTTTTTGCTATCCCGTTAACTTTTTGATATTCTATACACAATCATTGTGATCTACTGGTTTTGTTACTTTCCAGCCAGTGTGATTTGGTTCAGTGATGTCATTGCCAATCCTGAGCTTGATGTCTTCTGTCACTTGGCTAAATTCTCTGGGTTGAATCTGGAAGATTGTTGTTTTATGAGTAACACATCTGTGACATTAACATCATACATGGCAATTACATTTTTTTTCCTGGCCTATTTACGTGAATTTCAGTGTCAGTAATTTCATAAATCACTTTGATAATTTTCTTAGGAGTTAGAATAATGTTTCATTGAACTTTTCAAACACCTCCATATAATCTGATCTAATTGCTGAAAAGTTGACTTTTGAATTGTCAATTTATGATCCAGTCTTGACATCTTCTTTTCATTCCCTATATCTCACTCTATTATCGCTATAAACACAGCTCTCTTCTGATTACTGTTCCTCTCATAGTATCAATTTAGTGTTAACATGACAGAGTTGGTAATTTATTTTTTGTCCTCTCTGGAGAACTCACTGTGCAACATACCTCATTGAGTTTCTTTTAGATTTGATAAAATCCAATAAACCCCCATGCTTTTAATTATTCCTAGAGTATTAAAAACTTATCTCCAGCAATAAAATTCTAAGTTTTGATCTTTTTATTTACTCTTTGTTAGACACATTTCAAAATGACCAACTCACAATTTTTGGCCAGATTTTCTCTGAAACTTGATGCATGGACCAGAAGTGTAGTCTCTTAGCTTTGGTTTATATTGTTTTTTCTCTAATTAATTCAAGACATTCTCTCACCACGTGTCCAGACATCAGTTAAAAATGAATAGAATCCTGTAGGCCTTTTGGAGCTTCATTAATGGAAAATAGTGATAAGGAAATTATTTATTCCAATCGTTGGTGTATTCCTTAGAATAAGCTGCAAGCATGGTCTTTTAAACTTGATGCCATCTTTCAAAAGCTCCTTGGCATTATAGATAACAAGTTGAGGACATATCTTGTTTTATTCTCAAACTTTTAATTATTTCTTTGCATATTTATGACATTGAATTTGAACGCTTATTGTACTTCTTTGGACAATCCTTTAATCAAAAAAGGCTAAACTAAATTCTCCACTACCGTTACTGCCATTGCCCTAATTTTCTCCAAAGGCACTGCTTCAGGAAATCTTTTTGAAACATGCATTATTGTTGAAAGATACTGATTACCACTGCTGGGGTCAGGTAGGAATCCAAGACACTAACTTAGAAATTGTTCAGAAATTGGTATGAGAATTAATGCTTAATGAGTGATTAGAGTTTTGCCACAACTTGACATCTGTAACATGCCTGGAAAAATTTAACCACTTCTTTAATCATGGTCAATAAATATGTTTTAGTGTTTTACCCAGTGTGTTCCTAATATCTAAGGGTCAGTGGAATTTTATGACCCACTCATAAATCTCATTATCCATGTCTAGCTTGAATTGTCACCTGATGGACCAATGTCCATTCTTCATTGACTGATATTTGAAGTCATAGAGTCAAAAAGTCAGAGATTACACATCATGCAGAACATAATTCCAAACTTAGTTAATCCTATCTGTCTGCTCCTGGCCCATATCACTCCAAACCTTTCCAAATCATGTACTTATCAAAACGTCTTTTAAACATTGTAATTGTACCACATCTAACGCTTTCTCAGAATGTTCATTCTAAACTGGAACAAACCCCTGTGTAAAAAAAAAGAAAGTCCCCTCATGTCTTTTTATTAAATATCTCTCCTCTCACTTTAAAAATGCACCACTACCTTGAGAAAAGACGTACCTTTAATTTTATCTATACCCCTCGTTATTTTATATGCCTCTATCAGGTAGCCTCTCAACCGCCTACATTCCAGTGAAAAAAGGTCTGAGTCTATCCAGCCTTTCTTTATAATTCAAACCTTCTTTACATGTAAACATCCTGGTAAATCTCTCCTGAGCCCTTTACAGCTTCACAATATCCTGTCTATAACTCGGCGACCAGAACTGGACACAGTATTCTAACTGAGGCCTCATCAAAGCGATCTCCATTTTTCTCATTTACCTTTTATCTTTAAAATAATAGCATCCATAGATATCGACTCTGATTTAATTTATGAGCAGCCTGTTTGATACAGGATCTGTCCTCTACAGTTCTATTAAAGAAGATGGGCTAAGCGTATTAGTTTTATTTTCTTTACCATCTTCCTTTTGCTTATGTTTTCAAGAGTAGTGTCAAGTAATTGAATTTCCACATGATACCCCTTCTCCATAGACACTTTATCTTCGTGTCTAATTTTATGAACCTAAGTCCTAAACAAACCAGGATGTTCCTGCTATAGCATTTTAATTCTTTTTACTTCCATCAGTAGTTCCACTGCCATTGGTGAGGCCAATTACTTTTTAATCAGTTGGGTCATTCCCCAAGTTAAAATCTTTCCACGTGGATTTGTTTTACTAGTCCAACTTCAAGGTGTTTCCTTTCTAGGTCACACATTAATAGAACGCTATCTAATGGGACCAGTTTGGATCTATTGTATATACTTTCAATTAATGTTTCTTTCTTCATGAGCCCATCTGGATTGCATTATCAGCAACTAGTTTTTTCCAGTGTCTCTAAACATCTTTACTGATTTGCTTCCTTGCTTAGAAGAATAAAAAAAACTTCTTACTTTAAAATAAAATATTCAGAACCTCAGTTGGCCTGATTCTCTTCAACAATAATCAAGGAAGAATTTGCTTTCATATCCTTAGCTATCTTCTACTTTCCAGTAGATTCTAAGGGGAAATGCTCTGCCTGCACCACTGCTAAACTTTTACAATAAATTTTCATTTCTGATCACTCTTTTCTCAGGAAACTTTATGATTTCTGATGATTCCCACAACTATTAGAAGTTATTTATTTAACTTCAAGCAATTAGCTTTGATATAACGAGTCACATTTCAATGGAAGCATACTATTTCTTTATGTCAGGCTCTAACCTTTCTACTTTATAATATAAGCATCCTTCTTGTTCCTCTTTAAAACTAAGACCTTTTCCATTCCCTGATTTTCTTTTCTTCCAATTTTCTTACTGATTTCAGTATAACTATTTCCACACATGTACCAACCAAGAAATGCCACCAGAACTGCCACTTCTCAATTTTTGAAACTTAATGTTCATCAGACTAAGTGATCAAGGTTCGCTTAATACTATTTTAGCAATCTTACATAACATGATTTTTTTGAGAATGTTACTCTAAATTTAGTGATTAAAATCACAAGGTAATTCTAGCGATAATTTGTAACTCTATTTGTTAACACTACACACACACACACAGGCATATGTGCGCGTATTTTTCTTTGCATAGATTTTTCAACTACCTCAGGTTTTCCCTCTACCAAATAATTGTTGGTTCTTTGAATCTTCTTCTGAGGCTACATGGTAATCCTAATGGCACTTCTTGTTGCTAAACGGACATAAGCAGATGCCCAGTCTCCCTTGCGCATCACTACGTGCAAGTAGTTTCCAAATCTAGGCCAAACATTGAGCTGTTGACTGCCTTGCTCCATCAGGACACTTTTGAAAGTGCATTTGCACGATATACATACAATTAAATCTCAAATAGTGGCCCAGTGATTACACATTGCGTTTGATTGCAGTTTTGCTGCTGCTGCTGATCGCCCACAGTGCCATGTATTGAGTTGCTGGATGTGTTTGAAGTCTATTCCATTTCACATGTGATAGCACCACACCACATTATGGAGCAAATTCTCAACATGAAGGTGGGATTTTGTCTCCAAGATTAGTGAGGTGGTCATACATACCTATATTGCCATGGATAGATGTATCTGCAACAGGTAGGTGGGTGACGATGAGGGCACGTATGTTTTTTCCTCTTGTTGGCACCCTTACCCCCTGCCATAGGCACAGTTCAGCAAAAGTGTCTTTTAGGACTCAATCAGATCTATCAGTAGTGTTTCTGCCAACCACTCTTGGTGGTGAATATTTTTAGTCCCCCAGTCAGGGTACACTATATGCCCTTGCCTTCCTCAGTTCTTCCTCCAAGTGCTGTTTAACATGGAGGAGCACTTATTAATCAGCCAACAGGAATTGAGGGGATGATATGCGGTTATCAGCAGGAGGTTTCATTGATGTGTTTGACCTTATATCACATGACTACTTGGGCTCCATGGTGTCAACATTGAGGATTCCCAGGGTAATTCACTTCTGATTATAAACCATTATATTGTCACCTCTGCATATGATGGTGTTCTGGACATTGGACTGAATCCTGCTTTTTTAAAAATTTTTGGCTAAATGCAAGACACTTTGAGTTTATTAAGATTCTCAGTGCAGGCCAATCAAGTTATCTCACTGTATCTTACCAAACGTGTTGCATTAATTGCTGTTTCTGGCACCGTGATCTCCAATTTCAGTCCAGATTTGAAGGGATGTGACAGGTCCCCTGCTCACTTGATAATATGGAGGTGAGGACAGTTTACTGGGAAGAGGAAAGGGATGTTGGCACCCCAGTTCTCTGTCAGAGATCTCAAATCCCTGGTCGACAGTTTGATGCAATAAAAATTAGTGGCAGAGTTTTTGTTATGATGCAGTTTGCAAATAGCAAAAATAGTCAGTAAAGCATGACAGCAATTGTACCTGAGCATAAGAATTCTGTGAGAAAAGATTTCAATATTTGACGGTCTGCATAATGACACAAACAGCTAATGCCATGGAGGGGAAAGGAAATTGCCTTTGTCATGGGCTTAGAAGTACAGCTCAGAGTTGAATGAAACACCAAAGTGTGATTAAGCCTCCGATATAGTTATGCAGAGTAATTGAGACATTAATGCATGTCTTAATTTTATGTTGGAGATTTAAAACAAAGTGAAAGGGGTAAATTTTTCTCATATTATGTAGCCAAATTCAGCTGAACACTTTGAGATTGGAAATTGGATACTTTATAAAGGTTAACATTTAGTTTCTCACAGGGGGTTTACATTTGTTTAGCCATGCAATTTGATTTCTAAATCAGGTTCCCAACTTTATTCCTGTTAATTCCTTCTGAATTATGTGCGGTCTGACAGTCCGTAAGGAAATACGTTTGCAAAGCCCAAGCTTATTTTATGTAAAAAGAAAACTTACATTGACTGAATCTGGTAATCAGGCAGTTCACATGATAATGGGAGAGAAAAATCGTGTTTAAACTATTTATTGGAGAGGCTAGAATAGTTTTCTCTGAAGCAGCAGAGACTGAGGGAAAACATGACAGAAGTCTGGAAAATTATGAGATGCATAGGTACGGTTCAAAGTCAGAATCTTTTTCCCAGAGTTGAAATGTCGAATACAAGGGGACATGCATTTAAGGTGAGAGGGGATAAGTTCAAAGGAGATGTGAGGGTTTTTTTTCACACAGAGACTGGCAAGAGTGTGGAATGTGCTGCCAGGGTATCTGTGGAGCTCTTTTGCTCTTAATATACTCTTAGAATCTCTTGGGATTATTCTTAACCTTATCTGCCAAGGTTATCTCATATCCCCTCTTTGCCTTCTTGATTTCCCTTTTAAGAATGTCTCTACATGCTTTAAACAGATCAAGACGATTCATTTGGACCCAGTTATCTATATCTAATAGATAATGTAATATATATAATTCTGGTTTATTCTTGGTGAGAACCTTTATCCTTTTTAATCCACTATTCCCTAATCCTACCCGTCCTACTTTTCCCTCTAACAGGAACATACTGACTATAAACTCTTGATGTCACAGTTTTGAAAACCTTCCACTTACCAAAGGGTTTTCAAAATATTTCCAATCCTCTGTCTTGCCTCAGATTATTGCCACATTATGTGTCTTTTTTTTCAATTTTATGCTTTCCTTAACTTCTCTATTCAAATAATTTTAAGGCAGAGATAAATAAATTCTTGAACAGGAGGTGAGTGAATGGTTATCAAGGGGAGACAGGAATGTGGGTTTGAAGTTACAATCAGATCAGCCACAATCTTATTAATAGTTGGAGCAGGTTCGATGAGCTGTTCAGGCTACTTTAATTCCTTGTTCATGTCTGGACTGGGTGAAAATCAAAGCATCAAATGTAAAAGAACAATGTGATTATACCATATACCCAGGCCTCCTAAAGTGCTTTCTTCTTAGAAGATGATCCCAACTTATTCATAAGGTGGACAAATGAATAATGCTTGTCACCAAATTGGTACAAAATAGTAATAGATTAGTATGGTTCCATTGAAGCTGATCAATAATACTTCAATTTGAAAGGCTCTTCGGCAAATCCATTTAGCAACATGAAAAAAAATATTTTTACAGCCTTTGTATTTTATTTTAGAATTATACGTTTGCTAATTGTAATTATCTGCCATTCTTCCTTTCTATCAGTGGAAACAGCAGGCAATTTAAAACTCCTTACAAACAAAGTGCTAACTTTTTAAACAAAGAACTTTTACATTGTTCAATGGCAAAAGACCTTTTACACGTTGATTAAAATAAAGTTTAATTATTTGAATTTATTTTTTTAAAGACCTTGATAGGAAGATGTGATCATTTATATCTTTCATTTTGGTTGTGTGGTAAGGTTTTGTGAAGATGAATTCCATTGTCTGTGAATTATCCATATTTATCTGCTAGTAAATGAGCATTGATCAAAGAAGAAAAACATTACTAGAAGGTACAATTAAATCAAAGTAAACAATAGCAAAACAGTGTCGTGAAAACATAGAAGTCAGAGCTTCTTATTCATTGTTTTTCTTTCGTAATTAGTCACAAAGTCAGAATATATTTGGCATGTTTGACTTCAGTGGTCAGAACATTTAGTATATGGATTGGGATGTGATGTTGAAGCTGTAAGTTACATTGGTGAGGCCACTTTTAAAATACTACATACAATTCTACAGGAAAGATGTTAAACTTGAGAGGATGGAGAAAAGATTTACAAGAATGTTGCTGGGATTGGAGATTTTGAACTATAGGGAGAAGTTGGATAGGCTGGGAATTTTACCCTGGAATGGAGACTGAAGGGTCATCTTATAGAGGCTTGTGAAATCATGAGGAACATGAATAGGGTGAATAACCAAGGTCTTCTTTTCCAAGAGGTGTCCGAAATTAGAGGACATAGGCTTAAGGTGAAAGGGGGATGATTTAAAAAGAACCTGAGGGGTACGTTTTTCATTCAGAGGGTGGTGCAAATATGGGATGAGCTGTCAGAGGAAGTGGTGGAGGCAAGTATGATTACAACATTTAAAAGGCATCTGGATGGACCTATGAATGGGAAGAGTTTAGCAGGATATGGGCCAAATGCTGGCACATGGGACCAGGTCAGATTGGGGTGTCTGGTCGGCACTGATGAGTTGGACTGAAGGTCTGTTTCCTTGCTGTATGACTCTGAGTCTGTGAGAAGTCTACAACACACACCCTTGTCATACCGTCTACCATTTGTAATATTTTTCAAAGTGCAGTTGCATTGAGTTGAAACAACTTCCAATCTATTTCAGTTTGGAGCTACTTTCTTGGTGTTATGACACATCTTATTGTAAAAAAACACAAGAAATTATAAACATGCATGAACCTTAGTGCTTTCTTTGAGGACCTTTGCTAAATGTGATGATTTGTGAACTGCTCATTGCTGATTTGTTATAATCGAAGTTTAACATTGACATCTGGAAAGTGACCACAGTAGTAAAGGGATAACATGGTGTAGAGTTGTATGAACAAAATAGGCCAGGCAGCATCGGCGAAACAGGAAAGCTGACGCTTTGGGTCTGGACCCTTCTTCAGAAAATCTTCTGAAGACCTGAAACGTCAACTTTCCTGCTCCTGTGATGTTACCTGGCTTGCTGTGTTCATCCAGCTTTACACCTTGTTATATCAGTATCTGCAGCTTTGGCAGTTCCTACTATCTCACAATAATAAAGGGTTTGTTTAGCAATCAAAGTATGTTAATTGGATACACTACCATCATGATTCAGAAAACCCTGTGTTATTGAGGTGTAAAAAACATGAATCAGGAAGGTGACAATTTCAGTTCATAAAAGCATGTAGTTCAAGCATCGAATGGGATAATGTCAACAATAGGAACAGTGCCATTTCCAGAACATGGTACAAAGTTAATAAACATTTCCGTGATATGAAATTCTGACACAATGAGCTAGGAATGGACATTGAATAACAATACACCACACATGTCATCCATTGTATTTGGCACAGTCAATCAGTGGGGACACTGTATGCCAATAATAGTGAGTATGTACCATCTAAACTAAGACAGCAGTCACTCTTTTACTCTGATTGATAGTCACTTTACATGATGAATGACAGTTCTTTTGAGATCAAGAATTCCTGTACTGTATTGTGAATTCCTGAAATGTGAAACCGGCATTACTGAACACTCAAGCTAAAGAGTGATACATAGGGTGAGACAGAGTAAGAGGGTAAGTTTGTAACAACAGTTTGTAAGCTCGGGATGGGAAGAGAAGTGAAAAGGGATTTTGTGGAGCTCTGATATTTGCATTATTTTATGTGGTAATTGATACAATGGCCTTTATTTTAAATGCATATATATGTATAAAAGAAAAAAAACTGCAGATGCTGGAAGTCTGATGCAAGTAATAATTGCTGGCAAAACACAGCAGGTCTGGCAGCAGATGGAATATCATACTATTTATTGCTCCAGCATAATGGCCTAACGGCGTAGGGTAACATATCTAGCCTTCTTCTCATGAGAAAGGAACCATTTCTCACAATCTTGCTCATTTGTCTGTGCCCTGTCTGCTCCATTACATTAACATGTCTAGCTCCAAGCAACTTTAATATGCCGTATTAATTCAATTACTTTTCATTAAGCTACATTGCTGGCTCCAAATCTTATCCTAAGTTTATTAAACATTTATTTTAGCTAATTTTGAAATGATATAATAAACGTCATTATTAAATGTCATTAGAGGAGAATCTGAGATTGAGCAAATCAGACAATATTGTGCAATCAGTAGGAATCAACAAAGAAATGTGAGTGGACTATTGCTCCCCACTCACTATTGGCCTGGAATGATAGCTCTTGTTATAACTTGTTGTCACGTATCATGGCGTTAACAGAAAACCAGGGAATTATTTTCACTGGAGCAGTCACCTGCATATTCTGTATTGTGATTATTGAATCTGTCCTTGTGATAAGTTTTGATTTGCAATAGTGCAGAATGATCAGTCCTAAGGTTCCAAGCTGTTTCGTTTGAATGTGAAACCTTTTGAGTCAGAGTCACTTGACAGTAGGCAGATGCTTTTGAATAGAATCAATCCTCAGATCCCAGCCTTTTTTCTGGAATCTCTCCATCGTATTGAAAGAAAATCACTGCTGTGAGAAACTACCATTGCACGCAAACAGGGCAAATATGGTGGAACTTAGCAGTTCAGTCAGGTTCAAATTCTCAAAAGGACTCATTTACACACAGACATTCTGCTGAATGAAAGAGATCCAATTAGTATTGGTCTGATTCTCGTTGTTGGAAAAGAAAAAAACACATTAACTGAGAGGAAATGGGAGGGATGGGGATATGAGCAATACATACTGGTCTATCATGATGAGCTATAAACCAAGATAGTGGCAGAGATCAGTGTTAAAGTACATCCTTATGAATTATAGTTAATTAGGCTTATCATGTTATACAACTGTCAAAGGACTTCCATTGTCCTTTTTTATTTTGTTCTTTATCACAACTTTTAAAATAATTAGGATAAAGCTGACCATGGCAATGGGAGAAGCTTGCAAGATGGGCAACCTTTTTGAAATTTGATTCACACATTGCTAATAATTCACAATGTTCCTTTGAATTTGTATTCAAGAAATCTCACTGTTCCTCTGTTCTTTGGGCTCTCTGCAACACCAAGTAAGATGAAAGGCTTGGATTTTTTCAGTTGTAATTATGATGAAACAATCAACATTTGCTTTCATTACCCTGTAATATGAAAGAAAATTGTAGCACCTGTGCATGCACAGTTAAATGCAGAAATCCAGAAGTTGTTAATAGTGATTCAGTGATCCTGTACAGGATGACCTATTGAAGATGCCACAGAAGACATCTTTCAAAATCACTGTACTGATAAAAGCTTCCCTTCTTACACTCTATGATTGTTTTGGAGGCATACAAACATAGTGACATCTTTTATGAGTGAAAATGGGTTTTTATATGCACAGAAGTCATAATTACTTATGGCTTATGTAACACAAGTCATCCTGGGAAACATTTATTTTTAATTTTTGTAACATAATTTCTTTCTCATTCATTTTGAAAAACAAAAGCTTTTTAGGCATATTTAAGGTAGCTCCAATTCTAATGATCTTGCTCAAACATTCATTCTCCGTGAAATTTATTGTGAAGAAGAGAAGGACGATCAGTCAGTGAAAACTCTTCAGTCTGATTAGCTGCTCAGTTCACATTATTATTACTGGATATTTGAAGATTGCCTTAACTTTGAGCCCTATTGAAATTAATATCAAGAAAAGAGGAATCAGTGCCTCAGAAATTGTTGATCTTTGTGTAAAGGTTTCCTTGAGACCAGAAGTGAGGGCCACCAGAGCACTATTGACTGTAAACTCGGACCACATTCTTCCTTCCACTTTATAATCTCCTTCTTTGGATCACTCAGTTCTGTGAGCAATATAATTTCATGAGCGATTTTCCTGTTATCTAAACTGGTTGGATTTTTATTCATGTACATTTTGGCCTCTGAGATTGCCTATCATCTGTCCCAGTTTTAGCTGCTTCAATTGTCATTACATTGTTGCCATATCTGGAGCAACATTTGTAGAAGATGTTAGAGGTTGAATTAAGCAATCTGTGATTGCAGATATGTAACTCACAAGATGTTGTTTTGGAGTTCAATTAAGTCATGGAAAGAACACGTCAGCTTTTGTCCTCCTAAGATCCTGCTTGGCCTGCTGTGTTCATCCAGCTCCACACTTTGTTATCTTGGGTTCTCCAGCGTCTGCAGTTCTCATTATCTCTGTAGAACAATTAAGTGCTTAGGTTTCTTCTGGAGGGGAAGCATTGAAAATTTGAGAGATAATACATCGTTTAGACAATGATTATATACAGCTTTGTTCCATTCAGAAGCCTTCCATCTTGTTAGAAGATGGCTCAAACTGTTATGATGAAGTCTGTGTTAAGTACCATTTGGTGTTGTTTAGGACCCCCTCCCTGCCACCCACCCAATGGCACCTCTGCTGCATTTGATACAAAGAGAGACAGTGGACTATGAAGATATGTAGTACACTTACCTCTGTTTTCTCTGGGCCTTAGCTCAGCTTTCTATTTCTACTTGCCTCTTCCAGTGGATTTGCAAACAGCCAGCCTTCAGATTTTGCAGTTATTAACAACTGATTCTGAGCAGTCTATGTCAACATCCTCTATGAGTTTCATTGGCTTGCATGTGTTTTGCAGAGAAGAAGGTGGTGGCATAGTGGTACTTTCATAAAATGAGTAATCTAAAATCATAGGCTAACAATCCAGGGATATGAATTCTATTCTCATTGTGGCACATGATGACGTTCAAATTCAGTAACTACTTAAAACTGAAAGCGAGCCAAACGATGACCATACAGATGTTATTGACCAATATAAAAAAGTCCAAAATAGCTTCTAGAGAAGAAAATCTGCCATCCTTATCCAGTTTGGTCTGCATTTGACTCTATAGAACATGAGTAGGCTACTCAGCCCTTTGGGTCTGTTCTGC
Source organism: Stegostoma tigrinum (assembly GCF_030684315.1). Classification (NCBI taxonomy): domain Eukaryota; kingdom Metazoa; phylum Chordata; class Chondrichthyes; order Orectolobiformes; family Stegostomatidae; genus Stegostoma; species Stegostoma tigrinum. Next base: position 55,430,710 of record NC_081368.1, on the reverse strand, counting down.
CATTCAATGAAATCAAGACTGATCTGTGGTTATCTAGTACAGCATCTATAGGAGTGAGCACTAAATTTCCTTGTGAAGAGGAAGGCCCATCATGACATTGATGATTCTTTCCTTTGAGTTATGTGGTACTACCTTGGTACTCAATGGAACATAGAGCCTCATGGATGCAATTAACTGCAGAAGAGTTGTATTGAACCACAATCTGCCATCTCTTGTCGAACATATCCCCATTATACGATTAACATCAGGCCAGGAGATCAGTGCTAGTTCAATGAAGAGCACAGGTGGGCACACCAGAAACAGCTCCAGGCATACTTAAAAATAAACTATCAACCTGTTGAAGTTACAAGTGCCAGCGTATTAAATAGCAGTAACAACATCAAGCAGACAGAACTAAGCGATTCTACAACAAACAGTTCAGATTTAAGCTCTGGTGTCCTTCTGCACCCAGCCATGGATGATGGTGGGCCATTAGAAGAACTAACAGGAGGTGAAGGGTCCAAAAGTATCACCATTCCAACAATGGGTAGTCCAGTACATCAATGTAAAATACAAGGCCGGAGTATTTGCGTCCATTTTCAGCCAGGAATGCCAAATGGGTGAATCGTATCAGCCTCTTCCTGAAGCCCCAGCATAACAGCCTTCAAACAAATTGATTCAGTCTACATGGTGTTAAGAAATGAATGAAGACACGAGATACTGCAAAGCGTATGAACCTAACAATATTCTGGCAATATTACCAGATACTTGTACTCCAGCATTAGCCACAAAATGCAGGACAAATCTGATATTGTTTCATACTGCCCTTTCAGTCTACTTCCAATAATCAGCAAAGAGATGGAAGTGAGCTTTACAAATGTGAGAGGCAAGTTTAGAGTGGGAACAGGAAGAGGATTTTTTTTGTTAAAACCCGTGAGGAAAAAAAAACTTGAGCCAATAATATGATATTTACCAAAAAAGTCAAACAGGGTTTCCAGGTGGAACTTCCTTACCCAAAGGGTAAGGAGAGTTTGGAACATGACGCCACAAGGGAATGAGTGGTGACACTGTTATGGATAAATTTAAAGGGAAGCTAGACAGACAAATGAGGCAGAAGAAAATTGAGGGTTAGGATGGTAGAGTGTGATGCGGAATCATGGGATGAGGCTCAAGTAGAGGATAAACAGTATGGCATTCACTGATTGAATATGTTGTTTCTTTGTTGTTTGATCTAATTTCATGGAATTAACACTTCCATGGACTTGAAGAGTTTGAATCCAGGAAGCTTTCTGTTGAGGCAACAATTCGAGAAATAGCAGACACTGCTTGCAGATTGTCAAAAATAATACAAAACACACATCGTTGTTTAATAAGCAGAAAAATTATGAAATAAAGCAGCAGTGATGGAGTAGTAAACTAAAGCAGGTGTTTTTCTTTAAAAAAAGGACAAAATGTATTCTCAATAGAAAACAGGAGATGGACTGATTTGTTCCAGGCTTTTGATAAAGACACAGTGGAATGGTTTGAAAAAGTATATTAGATTGACTCAGATTTTTCTCCTGTCAAAGCACGCTGTGCTCACGGTGTAAAGAATTTGTGCTCAAATTGCCTCATACTCTAGATGGAGCATATCCCATCCACTGTGTCTAGTGCTAATTGGCAATGCACAGGAGAGGCAATCAAACTCTTGGTATGGTTCAAAGAAATCCCTCAGAGGATTTAGCTTTCAGCTACATCATCTTTTCAGTCTTAAAAGGCGGTAGCTGAGCAGTAACGTAGTAAACAGTATAGAAAAGATACCTTGAGAATACAGAGTGAAAGAGACAAAGAAAATTTGAAGAGTGGTGTATTTAGAAAAATCTCACAAAATGAAATAACTGAGATAACAAGGTGTAGAGCTGGATGGACACAGTAGGCCAAGCAACATCAGGCTGATGTTTCGGGTCTGGACTCTTCTTCAGAAATGGGGGAGGGGAAGGGGATTCTGAAATAAATCGGGAGAGAAGGAGAGGTGGATAGAAGATGGATAAAGGAGAAGATAGGTGGAGAGGAGACAGACCGGACAAAGAGGCGGGGATGGACCCAGTAAAGGTGAGTGCGGGTGGGGAGTTAGGGAGAAGATATTGTCAGTCCAGGGAGGATGGACAGGCCAAGGAGGCGGGATGAAGCTAGTAGGTAGGAAATGGGGGTGGGGCTTGAGGCGGGAGGAGTGGATAGCAGGGACGAAGGACAAGTTAGGGAGGTGGGAACGAGCTGGGCTGGTTTTGGGATGTGGTCGGGGGAGGGGAGATTTTGAAGCTTGTGAAGTCCACATTGATACCATTGGGCTGCAGGGCTCCCAAGCAAAAGATGAGATGCTGTTCCTGCAACCTTCGGGCGGCATCGTTTTGTCACTGCAGGAGACCCAGGATAGAGATGTCGTCCAACGAGTGGGAGGCGGAGTTGAAATGTTTCATGACTGGGAGGTGCAGTCGTTTGTCACTAAGTGAGAATAAGTGTTTCATAAAGCGGTCCCCAAGCCTCCGCTTGGTTTCCCCAATATAAAGGAGACCACATAGGGAACATTGGATGTAGTACATCACATTAGCAGATGTGCAGGTAAACATCTGTTTGATGTGGAAGGTCTTCTTGGGGCAGGTTGGGGTTGACGGGGGAGGTGTAGGGGCAGGTGTCACACTTCCAGCGGTTACAGGAAAATGTGCCAGGTGTGGTGGGGCTGGTGAGGAGTGTGGAGCGGACAAGGGGATAGCAGAGACAATGGTCCCTCCGGAAAGCAGGTAAGGGTGGGGAGGGAAAAATGTCTTCGGTAGTGGGTTCAGATTGCAGGTGGCAGAAGAGGTGGAGGATGATCCTGTTGGATCTGGAGGATGGTGGGGTAGTGTGTGAGGATGAGAGGGGTTCTTTTGATTGTTATTGCGGGGAAGGAGTTTGAGGGATGAGTTGTGGGAAATGCAGGAGACATGGTCGAGGGCATTTTCGACTACTGTGGAGGGGAAGTTGCGGTCCTTGAGAAACGAGGATATTTGGGATGTCCGGGAGTGGAATGCCTCAACTCAGGAGCAGATGCGGCGGAGGCAAAGGAATTGGGAATAGGGGATGGCACTTTTGCATGGATAGAACTCTTAAAGATAGTGGAATCAAGGGTTATGGGGATAAGGCAGGAACAGGATACTGATGGTGGATGATCAGCCATGATCCCAGGGCGGCACGGTGGCTCAGTGGTTAGCACTGCAGCCTCACAGCACCCGGGACCCAGGTTTGATTCCAGCCTCGGGAGACTGCCTGTGCGGAGATTGAACATTCTCCCCCTGTCTGCGTTGGTTTCCTCCAGGTGCTCTGGTTTCCTCCCACAGTCCAAAGATGTGCAGGCTAGGGGGATCGGCCATGCTAAATTGCCTGTAGTGTTCAGGGGTGTGTGGGTTATAGGGGGATGGGTCTGGGTGGGATGCTTCAAGGGGCGGTGTGGACTTGTTGGGCTGAAGGGCCTGTTTCCACACTGTAGGGACTCTAATCTAATCTAATGATCATAATGAATGGTGGTGCTGGCTCGAAGGGCCGAATGGCCTACTCCTGCAACTATTGTCTATTGAAAGTGGATGAGTGGTGGTGTATTCTAGTAGCTGTGGAAGTCGGTGGGCTTGAAATGGATATTGGTTTAGAGTGGCTGCCAGAGATGGAAACAGAGATGCCTCGGAAGGAGGGAGAGGTATTGGAGATGGCCCAGGTGAGCTGCTCAGTGCCACAACGATGCCACCCGAAGGTTGCAGGAACAGCAACTTATATTTAGCTTGGGAACCCTGCAGCACAATGATGTCAATGTGGACTTCGCAAGCTTCAAAATCTCCCCTCCACCGACCGGATACCAAAATCAGCCCAGCTCGTTCCCGCTTTGCCAACTTGGCCTTTCTCCCACCTATCCACTCAAGCCATACCCCCATCTCTTACTTTCTAACCTCATCCCATTTCCTTGACCTGTCTGTCCTCCCTGGACAGACCTATCCCCTCCCTAACTCCCCATCTACCCTCACCTTTACTGGCTCCGACCCCATCTCTTTGACCTGTCTGTCTCCTGTCCACATATCTTCTCCTTTATCCATCTTCTACCTGCTTCCCTCTCTCTCCTTATTTATTTCAGAAACCCCTTCCCCTCCTCCACTTTTGAAGAAGGGTCTCGAACCGAAACGTCAGCTTTCCTGCTCATCTGATGCTGCTCGGCCTGCTGTGTTCATCCAGCTCTGCACCTTGTTATCTCAGATTGTCCAGTGCCGGCATTTCCTACTATCTCAGAAACAAAATGTAATAACTCTTTTGTTTTAGAAAATAGACCAAAAAAAAATCACCTACATCAAGTTTATGTGACAATATACATAAAGTGGAAAAAAACTAACAGAGGCAGATGCAAATATTAAAGTAGCATAGAAATGAATTGTATGCTAATTTACCACTGTTGTCTGGGAATATTCAATTTTAGTGTTCGTTTCTCAGCAGCTGGATGGAAGATTTGAACTAACAGAAGGTGAAGGGTCCACAAGTATCACCATTCCAACATTAATTTACTGCCCATGCTCAATTTAATGCTGGATTTTCAGTCAACTGAGCTAGGAAGTGTCAGCTCATCATTTGGGCAGAATCTAAACTTACTTATTAAAATGAATTCTGACCGTCAATCATCAAATAATCTGGTCATTTTAATTATTGTTAGTGTTTGAAGCTTTGTGTCTGTGAAAATGATCATGGAGTTAACCCATTCTGATAATTAGCGCACTCCAGTTATATAATCTCGGATGATAAAGAAAGTGAGCTTACACTGTGGTTGGTATGTTCACTGAAGAGTTTCAGGCCCTCAAACAGGGCCTATACATGTAGTTCAAAATATCTTAAAATAAAAATTAGATGCGAAATAAATATTTAAAACTAAAGGGATTGAGACAAATATTAAAATAGTAGAAACTTTTAATAAGGAATAGAGTTGAATGTGAAATATGAATGGCATCGAGTGAGCTTGATTATACAACTGGAGTGGACTCTTTGTTCATTTTCATAGACCCAAAGCTTCAAATACTAACAATTAAAATGGCCAGATTATTTGATGATTGACAGTCAGAAATCAATTTAACAATTAAGTTTAAATTCTGCCTAGATGATGAGCTGAAGTTTCCTGGCCCAGTTGACTGAAACATCCAGCATTAAATGGGGCATGGGCAGTAAATTAATTCCTAACTAAGATCACTCTCTGCTGCAGCAATATTCAGAAATATCCCATTGAAGCATCTGTCAAATTTCACTTGGAATTGTAAGCATTAATTGCCATGACTGCAGTTAGAGGCCCATTTCTAAGGCTAAGTTTAAGGCAAGTTTGGGATTTGCTATATATATAGACAGCATATCACTATGCACCTGGTCTGCTTCAAAGCATTTGATACTGAATGCACTAAAGTGAAATGCCCCTTTTATTTCCTAATGTTGTCCCATTTAACCTTAATAGATGAAAAAAAATATATAAATTGAAACAAGCAACCTGGAGGTTTACAAGCTTAGGCATACACAATTTTGCATGTGCCAGAGGCTCAGGGTAGAGTCTTTCTGCCTCCATGGAAATCATAAGTAGAAATTCGCTGTAAGTATTCTAAACCTGCACGCAATCCATACATCCACATGTCAGGAATACAACATCCAATTTATTGCTCATTTCTAATCATTAGGTCAACGCATCATACTCTGACACTTCCGCCATCTACAATCCGACCCCACCACCCAAGACATTTTTCCATCCCCACCCTTGTCTGCTTTCCGGAGAGACCACCCTCTCCATGACTCCCTTGTCCGCTCCACACTCCCCTCCAACCCCACCACACCCGGCACCTTCCCCTGCAACTGCAGGAAGTGCCCCACTTGCCCCCACACCTCCTCCCTCACCCCCATCTCAGGCCCCAAGATGACTTTCCATATTAAGCAGATGTTCACCTGCACATCTGCCAATGTAGTATACTGATTCCACTGTACCCGGTGTGGCTTCCTCTACATTGGGGAAATCAAGCGGAGGCTTGGGGACTGCTTTGCAGAACACCTCCACTCGGTTCGCAATAAACAACTACACCTCCCAGTCACGAACAATTTTAACTCCCCCTCCTATTTCTTAGACGACATGCCCATCATGGGCCTCCTGCATTGCCACAATGATGCCACCCGAAGGTTGCAGGAGCAGCAACTCATATTCCGCTTGGGAACCCTGCAGCCCAATGCTATCAATGTGGACTTCACAAGCTTCAAAATCTCACCCTCCCCCACTGCATCCCAAAACCAGCCCAGTTCGTCCCCTCCCCCCACTGCCTCACACAACCAGCCCAGCTCGTCCCCGCCTCCCCAACTTGTTCTCCCTCTCACCTATCCCCTCCTCCCACCTCAAGCCACACCTCCATTTCCCACCTACCAACCTCATCCCGCCCCCTTGACCTGTCCGTCCTCCCCGGGCTGACCTATCCCCTCCCCACCTCCCCACCTATACTCTCCTCTCCACCTATCTTCTCCTCTATCCATCTTTGGTCCGCCTCCCCCCTCTCTCCCTATTTATTCCAGTTCCCTCTCCCCATCCCCCTCTCTGATGAAGGGTCTAGGCCCGAAACATCAGCTTTTGTGCTCCTGTGATGCTGCTTTGCCTGCTGTGTTCATCCAGCTACACACTTTGTTATCTTGGATTGTCCTGCATCGGCAGTTCCCATGATCTCTCTCATCATAATGTAGTTGATTTTATTACTAGAGAGGGAGAGTAAGAAATAATTTACACTTCAGCAATCATGTACACGGCATCTGGAGATACGAATGAACTTTGCAGCCAATGTCATACTTCTTCAGGTACAGCCACCTTTGCAACATTGAAAATATAGTAGCTAATAACCAAGAGCACATGGTGACACAGTGGATAGAGCTGTTGCCTCAAAGTGCCAGGAACCTAGGTTTGATTCCATATCTGTGTAGTTTTCTGCCAGGTGCTCTGGTTTCCTCCCGTAGTCCCAAGATTTGGTAGATTCTGAAGAAGGATCACTGGTCTGAAATGTTAACTCTGCATTCTCTCCGCTGATGCTGCTAGACTTGCTGATTTTTTCCATTGACTACTGGTATTTGTGATTTTTGTTGGAACAATTCTCTTCAATCATATCCTGACAAATCTGCTGAATATGTCATAGCATCATAGAGTGAAACAGCACAGAAACAGACCCTTCAATCCAACCAATCCGCGCCAAACATTATCTCAAACTCAACTAGTTGCACCCGACTGTTCCTGGCCTATATCCTTGCAAACCTTTCCTATTTGTATACTTACCTAAATGTCTTTTAAACTTTGTAACAGTTCCCATATTCATCACTTCCTCAAGAAGTTCATTCCACACGTGAACCACCCTCTGTGTAAATTGTTGGCTTCTTACGCCTTTTTAAAATCTCTCCTCACTCACGTTAAAAATATACCCTGTAGTCTTGAAATACCCCTTTTTAGGGGAGGCAATGGCCTTGCAATATTACCACTGGATTGTTAATCCAGAGAACCGTACAATAGCCTGGGGACCCGGGTTTGAATCTGTCACGACAGATGGTGGAATTTGAATTCAATAAAATATATCTGGAGTTAAGAATCTAATGGCAACAATGAAGCCATTGTTGATTGTTGGGGAAAACCCATCTGGCTCACTAATGCTCTTTAGGGAAGGAAACTTACCTAGTCTGGCCTACAAGTGACTCCAGATCCACAGCAATGTGGATGAATCTGAACTGCCCTCCGGACAATTAGGGATGGACAATAAATGCTGCCTGTTCAGCGATACCCGCATCCCTTTAATGAATAAAGGAAGAGGTCTCAACAACAAAAGTCATAATAAAAGTGCAGTGTGCTATTCGCACAAGAACAGAGACTGGCAATGAACGCTATCTGCATAAGTGTCAAATGAAAATATTTGCTCAAATAGGATGGCTGAGCTTCAGTTTCATGTGTTCATATTAAATAATTATCTACCTCAAAAAAACTTAATCCATTCAAGCTTTAAGTTAAAAAACATGACACAAAGGAGAAATTTCTGATGGTTGTACACACTATTTTATGATTATAAGCACTTTATCGGTTGCTGCTTGCAAAGCAAAATAATGTATTGCCTTAGTCATGGTTGCGCACGTTCATTTTTAATTCTGGAGAATTTGGTAATAATCCTGCAACACTGGAGAGGGAAAGGGGCTGATGACAATAGTATGAGATGGAAAATTACAGAGCTATTTCAGTCTTTAAGATAATATTTGTTTCTCAAGGAGAATCCAATAACTCCATAATAATATCTATATAATTAAAATAAAATTGATATTGCTTGTAATATTAAAAATATGATCTGACATGTGCATAGCTCCTTCTATTTTCCAAGACAGCAGGTAAGAACTTATACATCTTGGTGCTCTCAGGGCAAGCCTGTGTACTTGTGTGACAATTAATAGCAAGGGTGAAGAAAGTCAGACAGGAAACATTAACTCTAATTTTTCTTCACAGATGTTGCCAGACCTGCTGAACTTTTCCAGCAACTTCTGTTTTTGCTCCTGTTTTACAGCATCTGCAGCTCATTTAGATTCAATTAATAGCAGGTGCGGGATTACAATGGAAATGAAGACCTGCCATCCCTGAGTTGTCTCAAAATTTAAAGGTTTTCAAAAGTGCACAAAAGTTCCCAATTTATGCATTTTTTTAAGACCCGGGTAGACAGAAAGCACAGACCTGGATTCTGGAATTAAAAACTGCCAATTATTACAAATAAATAGATCCTAGCTGCAGGTAAAAAAAAGTTATTAACAAGTATGCAGAGGTGATAGATCTTGCTGACAATCAGTGTGTCATGCTGATTTGATGCCCAGGATGCCATTTAGGAACTGCATACTCCTGTTAACGCCAACTTGTAATCTCAAACATTGAACACATGGTCAGTGGCAGATAGAATCCCTTACCAGGGCTGTTTAAAAGGATAATCAAATGCTTTCAGGTGGGCTACTTGTTGATTTTCTTCCCAATATTGTTATGATTCAACAAATGTTTGGTGTTTTCAATAGTTATTTATGTGCAAATGTCTACAGGATGTGTTACGGCAAGTGCTGAAGGTGTTCTCCCTTATAACAAAGATACTCCTAGTATCTCGTCAATCTAATCCTTTCCAAATCTTAAATCTTACTCTTTTAATCTCTACTGAGTGTTCATCCAACCTGTTAAACCTTTCCTCCTAAATTAAACTGTTCATCTCAGGGTTGATTTGAGTGACCCATCTTTGAACTGCTTCTCGCAAGATAATGTAATTTTATTTAAGAAAAATAGATCAGAATTGTACACAGGTTGACACATAGGGTCCCACTAAATCCCTGTGCTGCTGCAGGAAGACTGCGTCTTTCTCCAATATTGCGTTCACCCTGCAATAAATACCAACATTTAAACCCCTTTCCAAATTACTCTCTGTACCGACATACTCTATTTTTTGGGATACATGTGCCAAAATACTCAGACTGCTCTGGATGACTGAGTTTGGCAATCTCTCTCCAATTCAATTGAATTCTGAAATTCCATTATTCTTGTCAAAGTGATTACCTTTACACTTTGTACTCCATTTGTCAATTTTTTTTCTCACTCACTTAAGCAATCCATATACCTTTGCAGGCTCTCTACTCTCTTCTTGACAATTCACTTTCCCACCTATCTTGGTATTATCAACCAATTTGACTCCCTTATATTTGGTCCCTTTATCTCAGTAATCCCAGACTTTAAACAGTTGTGGCTCCATGACTGGTTGTTGTGGTGCACCAAAATATAGCATGCTGACTAGAAAAAAAGTCCGATTTTCTCCTATTCTCTGTTTCCTGTCAGCTAACCAGTCCTCCAACCAAGCTGATGTGGTCCCACCTACATGTGCCCTTATTTGTGATATTGTACCTTCTCAGACCTCTGTAGAAAATCTGAGTACATGTGACTTCCCTTTACACTGACAAACAAAGTATGATGGAGTATAATTTTGGATGACAACACAATGCTTCCTGTGTCTGGATTGCCCTGGGCGAGCCTGCAGCACTTTGCAAAACAGGCATCAAACTTGCAGTGATCTGTTACGTGCTGCACAAACTTGTCAGCATGAGGGAGCAGATTTGCATTTAGCACCTTGGTGTGCATCTGAAGAGCACAAGGAGAAAGAGGAAGGCAGGGACAACCTGGACGTTTTCTTTCTTGCAATGTGAGACAGTTAACAGCTGGAAGGATTAATTGACATCATGAGGTAACATCGAGTCATCAGGAAATAAAGCACTGTATCCAGTAGATGCTGACAAGTTTGGTGTTTGATACCAAAGGCATGTGAGAATTTTTCAGTCACCATAATGTGAATTCCCACATCAGTTGAATCTGATGACTCATAATAAGCCATTATGTATCTCAGACATAAAAATCAAGTAAAACATAATTAATCAGTTTAGTGTCGATCAAAATTGAGCCTATCTTCTGCCACAGGCCTCTTGTGGGCATTCTTCTACATGGAATCAGCAGCTTAGATTAATACCAACAACAAGGAATTATGGCAGTGAATTAACCCAAAACTTCTGAGGCTCACCATTACGACGTTGTGCCAATGGTGGTCATCTGACAATTTAATTTAGCTACCCATTATGCTATCTGGCAGTGGTGAACTGCACTACCTTCTAAAATATAATTTTTAGTTCTACGAATGCCAAAGTTTTCTGAGGAGAGGGACAAAGAATTTTAAAAAAAACATCGTGTCAGAAGACTTCAAACATTCAGCAGCTCAAAAGACACACAGTGCCAATCAGATTCTGTGAATATTGATAACAGTAAAAAGACCAGCAGGGCAGATCACAACACTAAGCTTACCTGGAAGTGCTAAAACAGCTAAAAACAGTGAATTTTTATGTTTAAAATGCTTAAATACACCATGGAAAGTAAAGGGAGGAAGCATATTAATTCTGGTGAAGTGGAACCTTTCTAGGTAGAGCTTAAAAAACCAAAGGGCATAAAATAATAGTGGTGGCGGGGTCATTTTATATAGACCCCCAAACTGTAGTGGTTATATTGAAGAAGGCATTAAATAAAATATTAGGGATGCATGCATCTGAGGTACAACAGTAATCATGGATGATTTTAATCTATATCTCGATTAGGTCATTCAAATCTGTAAAAATGCAGAGTCCTAGTGTAGTGCAGCATGGAAACAGATCCTTCAGTTCAACCAGTCCATGCCAAGCATAATCGCAAACTAAACTAGTCCCACCTACCTGCTCCTGGCCCATATCCCTCCAAACCTTTCCTGTTCATGGAGCGATCCAAATGATTTTTATACGTTGTACTTGTACCCACATCCACCACTTCCTCAGGAAGTTCATTCCACATGCCAACCACCTTCAGTGTAAAACATTTGCCTCCGATGGAAGAGCTCCTGGAGTGTGTATGAGATGGACAGGCCATCCTAAACTGTGTATTGTAAAATGAGAATATGACAGAATTCTTCAGTTGGAAAGTGATGCAGTTGATTCTGAGACTGGGATCATAAATCAAAATAAAAGAAACTATAATGGTATAAAACATAAGTCGACAATGACATATCGGGAAACATTATTCAAAGGAATAAAGATGGATAGGCAATGGCAACGATTTAAAGAGCACATGGAGGAACTATAACAACAGTTCATTCCTGTTCGCACAATAATAAAATGGGAAAGGTGGCCCAACAATGGCTAACAAGGAAAATTAGTGATAGTATTACATGAAGAAGGAGGCATACAAATTGGCCAAGAACAAGCAGCAGGCCTGAGGATTGGGAAAAGTTTAAATTTTAGCAAAGAGGAAGAAAGGGGTTGATTAAGAGTTGGAAAATAGAGTATGAGAGTACGCCTGTGGGTTACATACAACCAGGTCGTAAAAATGTCTTTGCTGTATGAAGAGGAAGAGATGAACAAAGTTGTACTAGGGAGGAAGAGCTAGCTAGCCATTTTTAAAAATACTTTTGGTTCTGTATTCACAAAGGAGGATACAAATAAAATCCCAAAAAATTTACGGAACACAGGCTCTGGCAAGAGGGTGGAACTAAAATAAATCAGTATTAGAAGGGAAATGGTGTTAGGGAAATTGGTGGGATTAAAGCCTGATAAATCCCCAGGGACCAAGAATCTACATCTCAGAATACTTAAGGAATTGAAATAATGGATGCTTCGGTGGTCATCTTTCAAGATTCTATCGACTCTAGAACATTGCCAATATAACCCCACTATTTTAGATAGAAAACAGGGAGTTAAAAATTGGTTAACCTGATGTTGATAGTAGGGAATATGCTAGATTCTATTGTATTAAAAAAGTACTTGGAAAACAATGAAAGGATCAAAAGAGTCAACATGTAGTTATGAACAGTAGAATATACCCAATGGGATATATCTAATGCTATGCACAAAGCAAACTACAAAAAATACTGCAAGAATGTTACTCACACAATGCTTACAATCACAAATGAACCCTCTTATGTGGACTTGTCCAAGATCAGACCAGAACAGGTGATCAGCTTCTTCATCTCAACGTCCAACCATTGACTAGATGACCTCCCCAGCCATTTAGTTTTGTTCTGAGACAAGTAATTTATACTCCTTCCAGACAAAGAAGCTGTGCATTTAAACTCCAGTCTCCAGCAAATGATCAGCTGGCATAACAAACATGAAAATTGACATGGCCACTTAGATCAATTAACCCATTAAAATTTGCTTGTGTCTGTTTAGAAAGATCTTATTACTTGCTCTTAATGATCTCTGACATCAGCTTAGCTTGTCCTCACTCTTCACCACTATTGCATCAACAAATCAAACAAATGATATTTATTCAGCACAATTCCATGACAATCACAAATTCTGCTGATAAATAGTCCACACTGCCATGAGGAAGGGTTACCGGACCTGAAAGATTAACACTGCTTTTTCCTTCACAAATGCTGCCAGGCCTGCCGAACTTTTCCAGCAACTTTATTTTTTGTTCCTGATTTACAGCATCCACAGTTCTTTCAGTTTTTAATTTGTCCACATTATCATATCTGATTTACTGTGAATGTTTTTTTTTAAAATAACCTCAGCTTTTACAGAGTTATTGTGATAGTTCAGTCTATTGCTGTTGAGTTATAGTGCTTAAATGTAAACACATACATTCCTTTAGCAAAATGCAGAAACGTTTTAAAATCAGTGATCATTCTTTTCATTTGGTCATCACGAGGCTTCGCATGTTTTCCCCTTCTCATTTCATTTAACTTCATTTTAGCTAACCCAGCAAATTTCAGATTAATGTTTGCATACTGGAATTTCTTGAGATTCACAAACTAGTCGGGTTGCTAAGGGGTATTGCATATTGTTTCCTTGGATTTTCAGAAAGCTTTTGAAAACTTCCTACATAAGAGATTAGCATGTAAAATTTAGGATGAGATGGGTTAGTGCACTAAAACTGTTGGAGAAATGTTGGGTGGCAGGAAAAAAAAGAGAATAAACTGGTTTTTTTCTGAGTGGCCAATCATGACTAGTAGGGATCAGTCCTTGGACCCCAGTTAGTCACAAATATATATTAATGATTTAGCTGACAGAAGTATATGTAATACCCGCAATTGTACAGATAGTACAAAGCTATGTGGGAGAGTGAACTGCTAAGACAATGCAGAGATGTTTCAGCATGATTTTGACAATTTGAATGAGTGAGCAACTGCATGCAGATGAAATATACTGTAGATACATGTGTAATTATTCACTTTGTTAGCAAACATAGGAAGGCAAATTATTATATGAATGGCTATAGATTGGGCAATGGGAGATATAACAAAATCTGGGTGTCCTTGTACACCAGTTGCTAAAAGTGAGCATGCAAGTGTAGCAGGTGAAGAAGGAAAATTATATGTTGGCTTTCACAGTGAAAGGATTTGAGTCAAGAGGAGTACAGATGTCTTGCTGAAATTGTACAAAACCTTGGTTGAAAGCGCATATGGAGCATTGTGCCCAGTTTTGGTCTCTTTATCTGACCAAGGATGTTCTGACTACGAAGGTAGTGCAGCAAAGGTATACCAGACTGATGCCTGTGATGAAAGGACTGGCATGTGAAAAGAGATAGGATCAGTTGGGAATATATACACTGGAGTTGAGAAGAAAGAGGAGAATCTCATAAAAAGCCTTAAAATTCTAAGAAAACTCGACAGGGTAAATGAAAGAAGGACATTCCTAACGGCTGTAGAATCCAAAAGTAATGGCCACAAGTTTAAGGATATGAGGTAGGCCATCTTGGGCCAAGATAAAAATCTCTGCCATAGAAAGGAGTTCAGGTCACATCATTAAAAGTTTTCATGAGGGACTTAGTTATAGCTCTTAGGGCTAAAGGAATGAAAAAGGTATGTGGACAAAGCAGGAACAAGGTACTGAGATGGATGATATTGGACAGCACAGTATGGTCAAAGGGCCAAATGGCCTACTTCTGCAACTAGTTTCTATGTTGCTCTGCCTCAATGTAACTAGACTTCAGAAAATTTCAGCACTGAAGGACTTGTGAGTCCGTACGCATGAATCACACAATGCCAGCATACAAGTTCAGCAGATAATAGGGTGAGCTGGGCAAATGGACTGTTATCCTTAATGTCAAAAGGAATGAAGTAAAAAAAAGGACATCTTGCTGAAACTAGACAAGGCAATAAGGAGTCCATACCTGGAAAAACTTAACAGTTTCGGGCCCCTTGTCTGAGAAAAGCTGTATTGGGAATGGAGGCAGTTCAGAGAATAATCATTGGGTTAATCTGATGGATCTTACGAGAAGCTGTTGACCAAGTGGAGCCCATACCCAATGGGGCTTAGAAGAACAAAAGAGCTTATTGAAACATACGAGACTCTTAGGGGTGTTAACAGGATAGTTGGAAGAGTGGTTGTTTTCCCTTTTGGAAGGCCCTAGGAGTAAAGGATATAATCTAGAGTATGCAGTCACCCAGTGAGGAAACAGATGAGAAGCAACTCCTTCTCTCAGAGACTAGTCAACTATTTGAGATTGTTTTTTACCGTTGAGAACTCTTGGGGTTGGTCATTCATTACATTAATGGCTGAGATAGACAGATTTTTCATCAGTAAGAGGGTCAAGCATTTTGAAAAAATACAATGAGTTGGAGTTGAAGATTATCAGATTAGCCACGATGTAATTGTTTGGCAAAGCTAATTCAATGTGCTGAATGGCTTACTGTCACTCTTTTCTCTAACAGTCTTCCAGTGTGATGATTTAATGCCATTTCATTCAATATAAAATTGTGCTAAAATTTCAAGAACATGCACAAAGGACAAAATCATTAGTTGTCATAAAAAAAGTTTTGGAATTTACTAAAAACAAGGGGAAAATGGTGCAAAATAAGAGCCTGTCCTTCACCTTGGGAGAACATGTAAACAACAGAATTTCACCGTTTGAAACATTTTGATTATACTTAACTATCACAATGAAAGTAACATGGTAAATATTAAAAATCTTTATAATGTAACAATTCTCTTAAGGATTTATTAACAATGCATCTGTATTACCTACAAATTAAACAATTCCATCTTTAGAAAACTTCCCGAAAATCACAAAATTAATGACAATTGAATTGATTGAATAATTCAATACATTGAACAGAAAAATCAGCCAAGTCTGGGAAAAAAGGGAAATTCCCACCACAGCTTCCAAGTAAATCATATAAATAAGAAGAAAACAACGGCAGGTAAATGGCACAACAATAGAGAAATATATTGCAACTCAAAGCAAATTTAACATCACAAACCTTTAGACAGGGAATTGAACTGTATATCTGGAGGAAACTATTCATGTTAATGCCAAATTTCTTCAGGATTACAGAGGAAACTGACAAAAATAATCAAGTACATTGCTTTACTCTGTTTGATTGGTCACAGATCATGTCTCTTATACATGTCATGTTATTCCAGTCATTTGGTTTGTCTCCAGCACCATCTTATTTTTAACTTTTGTAATTATTTCTCTGCTGCATTTAATTGAATTATAGGCCATAACTTTGTTTGTTATTCTGACGTTGACACTACTCTGACACTGTTGATCACCTGCAGAGTCCTGTTATTTGGCCTGTTGACACTTCCCTCATCATTTGTATGATCTTTTGATCTCTCTGCCCTTGATCTCTCTGCGCCTGTGTCAGTGCGCACCCCTCTCACTTCACCTTGCCGAAGGGGCTACGCTCTGAAAGCTTATGATTTCATATAAACTTGTTGGACCTGATGTTGTGTGGCTTCTGTTTATGTTGTAAAATGACAGTATGCAAGAGAAGAGCTTGATACCTTTTATAATATTGCAATTTGGCCGTTACTTTATACCCCATACCATCATATCATGGGGAGAGCAAGATTTAACATAAGAATAAAGGTTCCTGGAGAACCTGTTGACAGCCTGATTATCGATCTTTACACGTTGTCAGAATTTTGTTATTATAGTGATTTACAGTAGAACTAGTCTGAGACAGAATTATGTGAATTTCACTACATCTCTTTCAGCTAGGTTACAATCAAAAGATGATCGCACATTGGAAAGAGCTATCCAGACAGCAGTAGATGAAAGTGGTGTACCAAGACAGTGTCTTTCATCTAAATTCTACGAAGAAGAATATCCTCCAACCCATCACAACATTGTTTGTCATTGACAACTACACTGAAAAAATGAGAAACATCCACCCGCACAGCTTATAAACTCCCTCATTCCTTACCTTCCAACTCTACCCCAATCCTGTACTCCCTCTGACTGTCTCAAAAACTGATTTATATTAAAGGAGTGTGTGCAGCTCCAAAAATCGGGGCAATCCATGACTACAGTTACCAACAGGCAGGTCCAACTGCATTTATGCAGGGATAGCTGCTTCCTCTGCCCTATAAGCCCAGGAGTTAAACTGCCTTACTTAATGAAAAGGCAAAAGCAGTTTCAATGACAGTATATATGCAAACTCACACAATAGAGATACTGCAGACCGATATCTCAATGTACTAGTAGAAACATTGACCTGAGATGTAGCATTCACCAGTGATCAGAAACAGATCTGAACCAGCCATGTAAATCTTGTAGCTACCAAAGCAGGTCAGAGGTTAAAAATTCTATGACATACACCTCATCTCTGGGCACCCAAATGCTTGCCCACCATCTATACAGTCAAGTCAGGACCGTGATGGAATAAACGTCACTTTCCTGAATAAATGCAGCTCTAACAACCAAGAACCTCAACACCATCTATGACAATACAACCCACTTGATTAGCATTCAATCCACCACCTTCAATATTCACTCCCTTCACCACTTATACACATAGGCAATGGTATGTACTAGCCATAACTTGCACTACAGTAACTTACAAAAGCTACTCAAACAATTCTTTCCAACCCACAAACATTATCACCTAGAAGGTCATAGGTAACAAGTGTTTGGGATCATCAGTATCTCTACATTACTCACCCAGCCGCAGATATCTAGCTTAGTACAATATTCTCACTCCTTTACTGTTGCTCAGTTGGAATTCTGGAGTTCCGTCCTTTTCATATTGTAGGTGCCCCTAGTAGATCAAGAAGGCTGCTCGCACCATGGACTATATGCCAATTAGGAATGAGAAGTTAATGCTAGCCTAGCCAGTGTTACCCATATCCCATTGAGAAACAATTAAAAATATCTCTGAATGTTCTTTTGTAGAATTACTAATTGAAGTAGTAATATATATTCTCTGCTGTGGAACCCATGTATGGTCACGTTCTCGAGCAAGCTGGCACATTCAATACCTTCAGCCCTGCCTTGGCTGCAGCCCATTGGCGTCACCATTTTCAGATCTTGTTTCTGATCCTCTTGGTACGATATGCACAGTGTTAATATCTGAGCTGATATCTGTGATTATGAAAACATTGAGGGTGCTGTGTTTTCATTATCACTCTCTTCCTGGCCTTCACATACTCCACTGCCTGGTCAGGTTGTACTAATTGGCTATTTGAAAGGGAATAAATGGATAAAGAATAGGGTTGCGGTGGGTTTGGTGAAATTAAGCATTATAAAATTAAACTATTTGAATTTGTAAATCAGAAAACATTGTGGGATAATAGAAGCATGGTGGAATCTAAGTTTAATTTGATCTTCATTAGGTGATACAATATTATTTGTTGGTTTCAGTTGACTATTGCCTCATCCCTATCATAGCCAGTACTGTCTTTTTCATAGGGGATACATGGCGCAGACATATATCCCTACCTCTGATTAACCCCTGCCTCATGCAGTTATAGAACATAGAACATAGAACATTACAGCATAGTACAGGTCCTTCGGCCCTCGATGTTGTGCCGTCTTGTCATACCGATCTCAAGTCCATCTAACCTACACTATTCCATGTACATCCATATGCTTGTCCAATGACGACTTAAATGTACCTAAAGTTGGCGAATCTACGACCGTTGCAGGCAAAGTGTTCCATTCCCTTACTACTCTCTGAGTAAAGAAACTACCTCTGACATCTGTCCTATATCTTTCACCCCTCAATTTAAAGTTATGCCCCCTCGTGCTCGCCATCACCATCCTAGGAAAAAGGCTCTCCCTATCCACCCTATCTAACCCTCTGATTATTTTATATGTTTCAATTAAGTCACCTCTCAACCTTCTTCTCTCTAATGAAAACAGCCTCAAGTTCCTCAGCCTTTCCTCGGAAAACCTTCTCTCCATACCAGGCAACATCTTAGTAAATCTCCTCTGCACCCTTTCCAAAGCTTCCACATCCTTCTTATAATGCGGTGACCAGAACTGTACACAATACTCCAAGTGCGGCCGCACCAGAGTTTTGTACAGCTTCACCATAACCTCTTGGTTCCGGAACTCGATCCCTCTATTAATAAAAGCTAAAACACTGTATGCCTTCTTAACAGCCCTGTCAACCTGGGTGGCAACTTTCAAGGATCTGTGTACATGGACACCTAGATCTCTCTGCTCATCTACACTGCTAAGAATCTTAACATTAGCCCTCTACTTCACCTTCCAGTTACTCCTACCAAAGTGCATCATCTCACACTTGTCTGCATTAAACTGCATTTGCCACCTCTCAGCCCAGCTCTGCAGCTTAGCTATGTCTCTCTGCAACCTACAGCATCCTTCGTCACTATCCACAACTCCACCGACCTTAGTGTTGTCTGCAAATTTACTAACCCATCCTTCTACGCCCTCATCCAGGTCATTTATAAAAATGACAAACAGCAGTGGACCCAACACCGACCCTTGCGGTACACCACTAGTAACTGGTCTCCAGGATGAACATTTCCCATCAACTACCACCCTCTGTCTTCTTTCAGCAAGCCAATTTCTGACCCAAACTGCTATATCTCCCACAATTCCATTCCTCCGCATTTTGTACAATAGCCTATTGCGGGGAACCTTATCGAACGCCTTCCTGAAATCCATGTACACCACATCAACTGGTTTACTCTCATCTACCTGTTTGGTCACCTTCTCAAAGAACTCAATAAGGTTTGTGAGGCATGACCTTCCCTTCACAAAACCATGCTGACTATCCCTAATCAATTTATTCTTTTCTAGATGATTATAAATCCTATCCCTTATAACCTTTTCCAACACTTTACCAACAACTGAGGTAAGGCTCACTGGTCTATAATTACCAGGGTTGTCTCTAGTCCCCTTCTTGAACAGGGGAACCACATTTGCTATCCTCCAGTCATCTGGCACTATTCCTGTAGACAATGAGGAGTTAAAGATCAATGCCAAAGTCTCGGCAATCTCCTCCCTGGCTTCCCAGAGGATCCGAGGATAAATCCCATCCGGCCCAGGGGACTTATCTATCTTCACCTTCTGAAGGATTTCTAATACCTCTTCCTTCTGAACCTCAATCCCACCTAGTCTAGTAGCTCAATCCCACCTAGTCTAGTAGCCTGTATCTCAGCATTCTCCTCGACAACATTGTCGTTTTCTAGAGTGAATACTGTTGAAAAATATTCATTTAGCGCTTCCCCCATCTCATCTGACTCCACACACAACTTACCACTACTATCCTTGATTGGACCTAATCTTACTTTCGTCATTCTTTTATTCCTTAAATACCTATAGAAAGCCTTAGGGTTTACCCTGATCCTATCCGCCAACAACTTCTCATGTCTCCTCCTGGCTCTTCTGAGCTCTCTCTTTAGGTCTTTCCTGGCTACCTCATAGCCCTCAAGTGCCCTAACTGAGCCTTCACATCTCATCCTAACATAAGCCTTCTTCTTCCTCTTTACCAGAGATTCCACCTCCTTCGTAAACCACGGCTCCGGCAATTTACATTTTCCTCCCTGCCTGACAGGTACATATTTATCTAGGGCACACAGGAGCTTTTCCTTGAATAAGCTCCACATTTCTAATGTGCCCATCCCCTGCAGTTTCCTTCCCCACTCCATGTTCCCTAAATCTTGCATAATCTTCTCGTAATTGCCTTTCCCCCAGCTATAACTAAAAAAAAAACTTATGCATCTTTTCTTTTAACAAAGAAGGAAGTACATCATTTACCACGACAATTTATGTGCGGCCATTTAACTTCTATTGTCTTGTATCCAAATCCTCAGGACTTGACTTGTAGCATTGACATGCATGGCTAATAGCTGCTATTGCATTTTCAGCACATGTTTAGATGAGCTTTTAACCATCCTACTTCTGGATAAGAACATTTATACTATTGTCTCCCGTGCAGTATCAGAAAAACTTAAAGCTCATTCTCTCCCATATGAAGCCATTCTTCACTGTTTCCATGTCAGATTCACATCCTGCGTGACTGCCAGAGCTTGTTCCAACTACAAAGCATCTCCCCTTTGAGACATACAGTGTTGAAGTGATTCTGGGAAGTTATAAATATCAGTGCTTTTCTGGTACACAAGGTTATTCTGACTGTAGCAGAAAGTATTCAAATGAGCAGACAGCTGAAAGTTAATGAGCCCGTAGTATTGCACTGAATAAGTAGGAGGTAAATGTATATTGCAATTCATAAGTTTTGTGCGTTACGCAAGTCCCCATCAATTCAAGACCCTATTCCTCTTGCAAATGACCGAAATGCACAATTATTTTATCTGATTTATTTATTTTACTCAAAGTCATTTACTATAGGCACATGTCAATCTAAATTGGAATAGAGTGAATTGTGGCTTTGTATAAAACTTTTCAAAGTGCACTCTGTGTCCCGATTCATGTTAGCTGTGCATTGTTTTTGTTCTGTCTACAAGTGGGTCACACATGCCCAAGTCCATACATTAAATAGCAATGTAACAGTCTTAAGAGGTTGATGGTCCTCCCATTATTGCTGTTCTTTGACTAGTTGTGTTCCCATTGGAGGCTTTCCATTTCCCTGTGGTACTGTACAGACATCTCACAGATCACCAGGCTTTGTTTAGAGCTGAATTTTTTTTAAAAAAACTGTTCTTTCCTAAAAATACAGTGTTTAGCCTCTCGCTGATTTGATGGGCTTGAGGTCTTATATTGGCCTCTTTAATTTACTCTTGACAACTTCATGAAATAATAGCTGATGTTCTGCACAGTTCCTGCTGACTACTGAATATCTGACCCACTTTTTCTTTACTTCAGGGAGGGCTCAGTGTGATCATGGACTTCACTGTGCTTTATTAAAGTTTTTTAGACAGAGATGATGAAGTTCATAGTCCCCAGCAGTATCAAGTTCAAGAGGTAAGTGCAAGCTGTCTCAATACTTCAGCTTGTCTTCCTAAAACAAGCTAATAGTAACCAACAGCTCTACAGTTATGATTTTAATGTAATTTATCACATTGTTTGGCCTACTATGTGCAATAACTACCAGCCATAATATTTACTTCTACATGTTACTTTTGCAATGGACAAAATGTCTTAAGTGTATTCAACAGTAGAGAAATTCAAAGTGTGCTCTGCCTTCAGTCTGTCTGAAACACAATGTTGCACAATGTTTCACTGAGGCTCCTGAACTAATGTTTTTGTCTTGATCCTAATTTTTAACTGTAGGCAATAACTAGGTTTACATCATGAGTCTCAATGATCCTGTTTAAAGTGTGAAGGTGTAAAATATACATGTGCAAAATATACATATAGAATAATATATGATATATGTAGAAGTTATAATTGGAAAATATCTATACTTGCAGTCATCATGTTTCTTGGAGAACATTGAGATGTCATTAGAAATATAATCAAAAACAAACATTCCCTGGTTTGATTCTACCAGCTGCTGGGAAAACAGACTAGAAGAATCTGTAAAAGGGAAAGCCATCATTGTTTTTCAGACCATTGGCTGCTCTCTTATTAGAAAGAGACGACTCATAGTAGTTTAACATGAGAGCCAGCACACCTTAGGCAATGAGCGAGATTGAGAATGAGGGTCCTTCAAAGTAACCTTAGCCAGTTTAGAAATTGAACTCATGCTATTGGTGTCACTCTGCGTTATGAACCAGCCAAATGAGTTAACTGACCCCTGGAGAATCTATACTGGGATAACAACAACACATCATGGATGTTTCACCGTATCATGTATGGTCAGCAAGCCTTAGACCTAGCAAATCACAAGATAATTGAAGCAAATCTTGACTTTTCATAGGATTTTTCCTATCTTGTGCGGCTCAAATCTGCATGTCTGTGATGGCAACATCAGAATTGTTGGATGTAACAAAGTTTTGAAGCCTCTTCAAAGACATAAGGTTATCTTATATAAGGTTTTTGAGAAGATTCGTAGCTTGGGTTGCAGATGAAGTTGTAGACATGTTCGCCGAGATGGTGGGTTTGGGTTACAGACATCACCCTGCTCGGTAACATGCTCAGTGTGCCTCCAGTGAGAACATTGGTATTCTGTCCCACTTGTTATTTACGTGCCTCGTTTTCCTAGGGTCGTTGGTATTACTTCCGGTTCTGTCTCTCAGTGGTTTGTACACAGGGTCTAATTCATTGTGTTTGTTGGTGGAGTTCCTGTTGGAATACGAGGCCTCCAGGAGTTACCTGGTGTGTCTCTGCTTGGCTTACGCACTTATGGACATATTGTCCCAGTTGAACTTGTGTCCCTCATTGTCCGTGCGTAGTGAGACAAGAGAGAATTAGTTGCATCTCTAGGTGGCTAGCTGGTGTTCATGTACCAGAGAAATCCACAAACCGATAACCACCCAACTGATGAATGTAAAAGATCCCATACCCAAAACCAGCAAAACAGGTGTAATACACAAAATACCATGCAAGGATTGTGAGAAACACTACACAGGCCAAACTGGAAGAAAGTTGACTACACGGATACACCAACACCAACTAACCACCAAGAGGCATGACCAATTCTCAGTTAGACAAGAAGCGACATGAATTCCAACCGGAGCTCTATCAACAAACACATTGAACTAGACACTGTGTACAAACCACTGAGAACCAGAACAGGAAGTAATACCAATGACACTGGCAAACCAAGGCACAATAATTACAAGCGGGACAGAACACCAGCGCTTCCCCAGAGGCACACTGACAATTTTACATAGCAGGGTGACGAAACATTTGCGACCAAATCCTCCGGCTTAGTTTTCTTGTATCCTTGATAGATCTTGAATCAATGATATATGGACATTTATAAATAATGGTTTCTTAACGTTATCAGTTCTTCTCTCCAAGTTTCCAGTGACAGGGCAGTTTGTCAGGCTGCATCAATGCAATGTGTCTCCCAAAGCGCATGCCAATCTTCCAATATTAAACCCATTAAGCAGCAGTATCTACATAATACTACATGCTACTATCACTGCTCCATTGGCAATAATTGTGTATCATGACTAAGTTTTGACTGCCGTTGTAGCAATATCCTGTTTGCCATGACAATATTTCATTGTATCCTGAATTTTGCTCTTTTAGAAAGCAGCATGCTGAGGATTGTCAATGAAACCAAAAATAACAAATGTAAAACTTGAAACAAAAGGAGTAGAATAAAAGACAAATGTCTACAAAAGCAACAATTGGACAAAAATAGAACAGGATCTTCATCACAGATGTGTTTTTTTTCCTCAGCTGAATTCATTCCAAATCTGCCAGACAGCGCAGGGATCAAAGCATTTTAAGCAGGAACAAAAGCAAAATTTGCTGGAAAAGTGTAGCAGGTCTGGCAGCATCTGCAACTAAAAGATCAGAGTTAACGTTTCGGGTCCATTGACCCTTCCTCAGAACTGAGATGGAGACTTGGGAAGGGAACTGAGGAAGTGGGTCCCGGAGTTGAAGTGTGGGTAAGCACTGTCTGTCAGTGGTAGGTGAGCTCTTTCCAGGGTTGTGAGGAGTGGCGGGTGAGTGGGTGGATGTAAACATTGCTGGGACAGAAGTGGGTGGTGGTCATTGTCAGGGGGTTAATATTACTGAGGCTGCTGATGTGTCCCTGCGTTTTGGCAATGTAGCTGATTTACTTTCGGTTGCACTCCTATGCAGACTCTATACCTTCTGTGAAAAGCTCTGAGTAAATCCTTGTAAAAATCATGGCAAGTAAAGGGCAAATATCCCAAGACTCTTATGGATATGGCCATCTGAACCCACTGTCATTGGAATTAGGCAGTAATTTGGGCCGCATACAGATTTTCGACTGTCTATTTTGACCTCGTGTAAAACTTGAAATAGTATAGCCTTTATTGTCAAGTACACTCGAATGAGTGCAGTGAAAAGTTTGTATTGTCACTTCTCGACACTGTCTTGGACTATCTATACCTTGGTAGCCTCTCTACCTAAGTGTTGTCACAGAATTGAAACAAAAGAATATATAAGATGAGCATTGGAATACAGAGTTTAAAAGTATAGAATGAGAATAAAAAGTGCCTTCAAACTACTCAATTTATACTACTTTTCTATTGAGTCCATGCCCACCAGACTTCAGAATTTGTGGCCTCCCACCTTGGCCCACGCTTACCCTCCTCCCCACTCTGGGACTCAACCCACACTCTCCCTGCTCCCCGCTCAGGGAATTGGCCCACATTCAATCTGCTCCTCACTTTGGGGCTTGGACCACACTCGCTCTGCTCCTGCTCTGGGACTTGGCCCATGTTTGAT
Organism: Stegostoma tigrinum; assembly: GCF_030684315.1. Classification (NCBI taxonomy): domain Eukaryota; kingdom Metazoa; phylum Chordata; class Chondrichthyes; order Orectolobiformes; family Stegostomatidae; genus Stegostoma; species Stegostoma tigrinum. The sequence continues at coordinate 55,405,647 of NC_081368.1, read as the reverse complement.
TTGCTCCCCATTTTGGGACTCAGACAACACTCTCCCTGCTCCCTGCTCCGGGACTCGACCCACACTCACCCTGCTCCCTGCTCCGGGACTCAGCCCACACTTGCCTTGTTCCTGCTCTGGGGCTCGGCCCACACTCGCCCTGCTCCCTGCTCTGGGGCTCGGCCAACACTCGCTCTGCTCCCCGCTCTGGGCTCCAGCCTGAGGCTTGCTTGTGGGACTAGACCCGCGCTTACTCCATTCTCCACTCAAAATTCTACCCCATGACTCACTTCTGGGACTCGACCCATGCTCGCTCTGCTCGCAGCACTAAGATCCAGCCAGAACATGCTTCTGGGACTCGGCCTGCATTCTCTCTGCTCCCCTCTTGGGGAATCAGCCTGCCTGTCTCATCAGAGAAGGATGACTGGTGGTGGGTTTACCCTTAGGGTCACCCACACCTCAGGTGAGGGGAAAGGTTGAGATTTTTCATGATGACCTCAGCTGGGGTGGGAATTCAACCCAAATAGTGAGCATCACTTTACATCACAGACAACCAGTCAGCTAACTGAGCTAACCAGCATAGGACACTGTAACTGTATTAAAGAAGGAAATTGTTTGCATTCAGGTTTTGCTAACTGGCTTATAATATCAAATATTTTTACCTGAAATCCAGTTTCACTGAATCAAAATGTCATTGCACTTGTTTTTCTAATCCACAGCTTACTGTTCTTTCTCTTTCAGGCTTTTTGACATTCATTTACAATATTGATGCTGTCATGACATTAACTAGTGAAAGACATAAGTGTACAAAAAAATCAGTCATTGGTTAATTAAATGTTTGCAGTATCAATTATGCATCAATGCTAAATAGATACAGCAAATTTCGGAAAGAATCACATTATCTAGCATTGCAAATGTTTTAATAAAATTTGACTCTGTTGTAATTTATATAGGTAACCCAAAGGCACTTTCTAAAAATCTGAACATGGGACATATGAACAGTTGTATTTAGATTGAAAAGGGTTATTCTAAAGATTAATAAATTGTCTAACATTGCAGAATCATAGAATTTTATAGCATGGTGGAAGCCATTCAACTCTTTGGGGCTAAACTGCTCTTTGAAAAAGCTGTCAGATGTCATGTAATGCTGCAACATTTTCACCATGCAAACATTCTTGATCAAGTATATATTCAATTGGCTTTTGTCTTAACCAGAGATGCCATCGCCACCAGAATGTGATTCTCTGGTTTGGATGGTTCATTGCCATCAATGCTCCTTTCTAATAAACAGTGATATTGTCATTTGGGTGGTGTGCCAGAAGTCTTACCTGCTATTTCCAGCATGACCACAAAAGTTCAAAGTGTTATCAAACTGTGCAAAATCCCCAATTCACCTGTCAGAACCTAACAGGAAACACACTCTAAGTTTTTAGTACTTAACCATAACTGCTATTTGAAACAATCAATAGATTCTGACTGCAATTAAATCTATGGTCAATCAATTCATAAGTCTATTAGCTAAAACTCTAACTTCTTTACAAAGCCCATGCACATATGCACACGCATACATATCAAGAAAAAAAGATAGATCAAATAAAATGGTGTTAAAAATAGAGGGAGTATAAAACTGGACATGTATTTCAATGACCCCATTCTATAAGGTTCACTAAGATGGTCCTTCTGTTGCCAGGATTTTCTTTTCTTCAAACTCTTTTCTCCAAGTTTTGTTTTACTTCTTTGCAGGAGGCATGGACAATTGGTACTTTACCTGCAAAATCTATTAGTTCCTGGTTAAAGGCCACAGCTCACAGCAATTGGTGAGGAAGAAAGGAATTGGCTTTTTCCAGGCTTTAGGTATTTTACTGGAGAGGAAGCTGCACCATCTGTCCCTCACACCATCCTGAAGGCTTCTGCCAGCATCGTTCAGTTAGATTAGATTCCCTACAGTGTGGAAACAGGCCCTTCGGCCCAACAAGTCCACATCGCCCATTGAAGCATCCCACCCAGACCCATCCCCCTACAACCCACACACCCCTGACCACTACGGACAATTTAGCATGGCCGATCCACCTAACTTGCACATCTTTGGACTGTGGGAGGAAACTGGAGCACCTGGAGGAGACCCACACAGACATGGGGAGAACGTGTGAACTCTACACAGACAGTCACCCGAGGCTGGAATTGAACCCAGGTCCCTGGAGCTGTGAGACTGCAGTGCTAACCACTGAGCCACAGTGCCGCCCTAGAGCCAATCAGGTATTTGATGTCAGGTTCATCCCCTTTGTCATACCCAACAGATCACCACTCCACAAACCAAACATCAAATCATTGACAGCTGGATTTCATTTTTTAGATACCTCTGGTGCTGGCCTGAGTACAATCTCCCCAAACTACCTGAATAAAACAACAGCACAAACACCACTTAAATGATTTTCAATAACTTGCTTTTTAGAATTGCAGAAATTCCTCTCGAAGCTTCAGTTTTAATATAGCCCTTTTCTCATTTCATTCCACAAACAAAACTACAGAAAAAATAAAACAAGAAGAGGTTGTTATAATAGAAGATAAGCCACATGTCAACCTGAACAAAAGAGGTTTTACATTGGATAATATATGTACTGTAGCAACATGTATTCTACGTTAGCGTATTAGACATTATTATGTAGGATCTCAGGGGTTGTGCAGAATGGATCTGCTCCCTTCAGATAGTCATGCAGGACTCTGTTGTCATCACACAAAGACTGTGTGACATAATCAAACTGGATGCAACTCAATGTTGCATGAACATTAACTTCTTCAGAGTTGTCTTATAAAGCATCTATTGAATCTTTATTTATCATCTTTCTAATAATAGGTTCCAGATTTTAGCATAGCACTCTATTAAAACATTTAAGTCCCATTTCGTGTTTTCTGATCATTGCTTTTAAGTTCTGACCTCTAGGTAGCAATTTTTTTTCTATTTTTGCTGATGCATCTTGAATCAACCATTTTGTGCTTTTCTGCTTTTTCACATTACTGTGATGAATGCAATACAGGACGTAGCACTCTATTAAAACATTTAAGTCCCATTTCGTGTTTTCTGATCATTGCTTTTAAGTTCTGACCTCTAGGTAGCAATTTTTTTTCTATTTTTGCTGATGCATCTTGAATCAACCATTTTGTGCTTTTCTGCTTTTTCACATTACTGTGATGAATGCAATACAGGACGTTTGGAATTTCAGCTGGTTTCATAAATTCTGGCAGAGAAAGACAAGCACAAATTCAACACCAGCGTAAACAGAATAAAAAAATCTTTCATAGTTCAATTTTCCTTTTATGATACATAAGCTGTCTCTAACTGAGAAATTTTACTGAGGTACCACTTGAAAGAAATCAATGAATAAACAGAGTTAAAACAGCCATGCACATTTGTTTTATAGCCTTCATTTATTTTAGCAATATTATATAAAGAAGCAGCTTGAAACACATGCACAGTTCTATACCATACGAATGACTTTTTTTTCTGGCATATGATAAGATTACCATTACTTACATGGTGAATTTTTACATGTTTTATTGTGTTCATGAGGTGCAATAGAAACTACACAGAATGGAATTTGTACACATATGAGTAACTTGCAATAGAAACATTTTAGGATTGAAGATACAAATGTATTTTTCATATTTAGAAAACAACACAGGGTTGAAAACAAAGTGCAGTAAGTGATTTCTTCTGCATTTTTTGCTGTCAGAAATATTAATTGTAAAGTGAAAATCAGTGTAGAATTTCTGAATGTCACAAGACAATTTTACTTAAACTGATAACAATAATTGCATAACACAATAAAAAGGTTTTTTAAAAAAAGGAATTTGCATTTATGTGATACTTTGGTTATCTTCCTGATGTCGCTGCACAATCCTTCAAAGCCATTAATTTTCTGTGGAAGCATAATCAGTGGACTTATGTAAGCACAATTTGCAATCAATGAGGCACTGCAGAAAACAGCGAGATACACAATCACTTTGTCTACCGGAGAGGCCAGTAGGAATCTTATCCAAAACATGACACCCAAGACAATGCAACATTGTGTCACTCCTGTACAGAAGTGCCAACCTAAATTATGTACTCAACTCTCTAGTTGCACTTCAGCCCACTGTCATGTACCCAGTTGAATGCAAGCTCTATGTCCTAAAAGAAAAAAAAATGCATGCTTATATGTATCTGCAGTGTTCAGATTCAGTGTCAAAAGAGTACCAATGGGACAAGCTCACATCCAACATCAATGTAATTGAATTAAATGGAAATAAAAATCATAGAATGTAGTGTAAAATTTTGAAGTGAGTGCACAATAAAGCCATTTAATGATTCTAATTTTTAATAATCTGTGTAAACGAGGGTCCTATGATACCCTTAGTGTCCTTTTTCCAATTCTGATAAACTCTCACAGCATAATGCAGGATTAACTGGCATGAAGTTCTGCTCACCCATTTAAAGTGGACATATACAACTACAGGTTTGTCTAAGTTGCACCAATACCTAAACTGATTTTCTTCTCCCCCGTCCTTTCTTCAAACTCTTTTCTGTTTCTTTCCCTTTTCTACCCCTGCCCTACCACCAATGCTACCACAGCTGCCCTCACATATATGTCATGTACCCAGTTGAATGCAAGCTCTATGTCCTAAAAGAAAAAAAAATGCATGCTTATATGTATCTGCAGCCCTAGCCACACGTACAAGGGGTGAAAAAGCTGTAGGCTATTTACTGCTCGCATTTTTCAATAAAACCATACAGCTGTTATGCTTTATCCTGACAAACCTATGAAATTTTAAAAGTGCTACATTCATCAAGCAGTATTCCTCTTCCAAAACCTATTGCATTGCTCAACACGGGCATGAAGATAAAACAAATATAGTTTAAAAATTTGTAAAAGGGAAACAACAGTTTTTAAGATTGCTGACAACACATCACTTCACGACGTTGACAGTAGCAGCTCTAGACAGGACCAGAAACTAAATCAAATGCCTTGTTAAAATACAAAAAGTCCACACCACTTGTGCAACTCACAAATTGGATTGCATTGGAATCACACAGGATTATGATACACCATCCAGTTTGACTTCCTGCCTCACCACCACCTGAATGAAAAAGAAATCAATAAGACTTGGAAACTGGAGTTCCATTTTCAGCTATAAAAGATGGGTTTGTACCAATTCCATCATCTCCAAGGTTACCTGCTTTTTGAGCCTCTAAAACGAAACGCCTTGTAATGAGAGGCATTCAAAAGTCAATTTCAATTGAGTGGCCAACCTAATTAGGACAACATGCCCGTATCGAATCTCACTAAGGATAAAACCCCACAACAAAGCACATATATTGTCCCTAAATGTTTTAGAAGAAGGACTTTGAACACATTAAGGCCACATGGCTAAGGCAAATTTATTTATGATCTGCATGTACAAATGGCAGCTGAAACTACTCGGATCAGAGAGAGATAGATGTTCCATCTGCAAGTTCATATGACAGCCAATCTCCTGACAATTTAACAACAATAAACTTTGTAAATTACTGAAAACGCACTGCTCTTACTAACCACTATTCCAGTTAGAGCATTAATTCAACTAAGAAACCATAGGCCTGCACAGAAAGAGACTGAACACATTACCACCTTCAATAAATTGTTCTTGTCATTCTCAAAGTCATCTCAGTGTGTACAATTATGTATGTAAGATGTCACATTAAAATAGGGTATCCATGTAATAAGTAAACTTTATTTTTAAATTCACAAAGCCAGCCGCTAGAAATTTTAAAATTTGAGACAACTCACTCTAACAGTAAAACAAAAGTCACATTTCATACAGAAAAACCAATTTGACCACAGACAATAAGAATAATAGAACACATGTTCAGTTCTGAAGAAGAGGCATACTGGACTTGAAACATTAACTCTGTTTCTTTCTCCACAGGTGCTGCTGAAGTTCTCCGGTTTTCTCTACATTTTTTTCAGATTTCCAGCATCTGTAGTATTTTGCTTTCAGAAGAAAACACATTGAGCTGAAGATAACAAGGTGTAGAGCTGGATGAACACTACAGGCCAGGCAGCATCAGAGGAGCAGGAAAGGTGACATTTCAGGCCTCGACCATTCCTCAGAAATTGAGATGAATCTGACAAATGCTCAGTTGTGTCACTTCAGGTGAATTTAATGGAACATTTCTCTTCATGAAGCTCAATCCCAACCTTGTTCATTAACCATTATTACAGTGCACACTTCTTAAAAGGCCTCTTCCATACCGTGGCAGTGTTCCCACTTCTAAGTCAGGAGATCTGGATTCAAATGCTACCTGCTTCAAAGGTTTGGAATAAATCTCTGAACAGTTAATTAGAAAATACATCTGAAACCTACTCTTTGCCCCTTTTCAGGGAGAAAAGAAAAGCTTAATATTATGGAGAAAATGAACAGGGGTGGTGGCTTGTCTGTTTTAACTCCCCCTCCCATTCCTCAGACAACATGCCCATCATGGGCCTCCTGCTGTGCCACAATGATGCCACCCGAAGGTTGCAGGAACAGCAACTCATATCCTGCTTGGGAACCCTGCAGCCCAATGGTATCAATGTGGACCTCACAAGCTTCAAAATCTCCCCTTCCCCCACCGCATCACAAAACCACCCCAGCTTGTCCCCGCCTCCCTAACCTGTTCTTCCTCTCACCTATCCTCTCCTCCCACCTCAAGCCGCACCTCCATTTCCCACCGACTAACCTCATCCCGCCTCCTTGACCTGTCCATCTTCCCCGGACTGACCTATCCCCTTCCCACCTCCCTACCTATACTCTCCTCTCCACCTATCTTCTCCCCTATCCATCTTCGGTCCGCATCCCCCCCTCTCCCTATTTATTTCAGAAACCCCTCCCCATCCCTCTCTCTGATGAAGGGTCTAGGCCCAAAACGTCAGCTTTTGTGCTCCTGAGATGCTGCTTGGCCTGCTGTGTTCATCCAGCTCCACACTTTGTTATCTCAGATTCTCCAGCATCTGCAGTTCCCATTATCTCTGGTGGATTGTCTGACATTTGGCTTCTTGCTCTGTGACCCTGGTGGACAAAAACCAGGACTGAGCCTCTGGAGATCACAAAATCTCCATGTCCCAGCAACCAAATAAGTAGCATTGTCCATTGCTGGGCTGTGGTTTTAATTCCACCACTTAACTTGCCCGAATGGCCAGCTGTTGTTTGTGATGCATTCTGCCTTTTGTTTCCTGTAGGTACCAGTTGTACCAGCATTCAAGAGGTCAGCTTCACTAGACATTCGCTTCTCTTCCTCTGAGAAGGACTGCACAGATGCCACTGAGGAATCATCAGAAAGGCTGCCTCCGGCACCGAACGTCAACTCAGCTACAGGCAATTTGGTGAGAATTTTAGCCAGACTGGAGTCATTGAGCACAGCTGGGTGAGCGCTTAATTGCAACAGAATTGCCAAAGACTGCCAGCCATCTATTCATTCCCAGGCAGGAGAGGACCGCATGGAGTCAGCAATTAACAATGTCATATAAACATCTGCGGAACATCCAACCAGCTCAGTAAGACAACCAGCCACAAGAATTGCCCAAACTAACGCACAAGAGCAGCAGGCAGGTGTGGTGAGGGCGAACTGACTCAAGTTGAGGGACCTTGGTTTTACACTGGGTGTCCGTTCATTGAAAGGAAACAGCACAGTCCCAGTAGAAGCTCAGCTGGTGGAGGAACCTCCCATGGTCCTCAGCAGCCTCTTGTCAGGACATTGGTTGAGACTTTCATATGCACCCTGTCTGCCACCCTCAGCCCTACGGGAAATGAAGCTGAAGAGAGTGTACCGGCATCTGGGCAGGACATTCACAGCATATATGTGCCTTCTGGAGACAAACGCACCAAGGGACTTCCCAAAATTCCAGGAGCTGTGCAACAAACAATGGTCTCCACTGTTCTGAAGAAGGATCATTAGATCCGAAGTGTTACCTTTGCTTTCTCTCACGTGCTGAGTTTCTCCAGTAATTTCTGTTTTTGTTTGGTCTGCCTGTAGGGCAGCTTCGTCTACCACAGCAGCAGACCCCAGGACTTTTTCAAGATGTCCTTGGAGGAAGAGAGAGTAGAATACCTCCTGACAGCTCACTGGTAGCACGGTGAAATTCAGTTGTGAAAACATCATTATGTTTGTGAATAAATGTTCACCCTTTACCATCAGGTATGACAGTAAGCGCATGTCTGACTGTAACTACAACATGGAAAGTGTGGAGCTTGGCCATCCTTCATGCTACATAATATTTTATGATTCAAGGAATGAACTGAACACCATGTGCATGCCTTGAGAGCTTAGAAGGTGTTTGTAATTTTGGCCACCGGGGTGAATGTTTCCAGGCCTCAAGGCATAGCTTGTGCAGCTATTCATTGCTGACATTGACTCCTGATAATTCCTAATGTGATCAAGAGTGCTTGGGGCAAGGGCTTGGACTGCATACGGCATAGGTTAATACCTAAGACCCATGTGACAATGGAGTGCTCACTGGTTTCTTTCACTCAGACTGTATGATGTCTGTGTAATGTTGTTGCTCTTTAAAGGGTTTCACATTCACCTGCTCTGCACTTTACCTTACACAGTTTGAAGTATATGGGGTTAAGGTGCCAGGTAGAGTGGCCAACAACCCCACTGAAGCTTACAGCATTGCTGATCATCTGCGTCTACTTTACCTGTATTATCCCTTCCCTTCAAAGCTCTACCACTTTCACACATTATGCAATGAGTTGTCACCCTTCACAAACGTCATTATCACTGCAGCCTCCAACTGAGTTTCTCAGTTTCCTCCGGTAACAGCGGTCCCTGATAACAGCTTCTTGACATTTAACGGATGGACCCCAGGATTGACCATGGCTCATACCATTGACAGAGTTAGCCTGAACAGCAAGTGACCAGACTAGTACCTGATTTCCGTGCTTCTGCCTGAATGACCTACTGCAACACCCTGGATTGTTTGTACTGGGTCCACTGAGCTGATTGTGGCCCATTCCCTTGACTGCTAAGATATGCACGTTCTGACCCTGACCTCTCATGGCAAATTGTCTGTGCCCAAACCCCTGGATAGAATTGAAGGCTGCCCTTGACTTATTGCGCTGGGGCTCCCAGGCTGAAGAGAGTCTCCTTTGACTTTACTGTGGACTACTCTCCTTAAAATTTGAGACATGGGCCTTCATTTGATGCACACACAAATTGCGTTTGCCATGTGTGCAGAAAGTACAAGGTGCAATTGCGAGATTAATGTATCATGGTGGTGTACAGCAATGTGTCTGCAACCCTTGACTGTTGACTACTCACAGCCATTATGAGCTGACTGCTTTTGTGTCTACATCAAAAGCCAAGACAGGAGAACTGTAAATCTTTAAGATCTACTTATTATCTGGAGGCAAAGCACAATAAGGCAAGGCAAGGCAAGGAATGCTGTGAGAATCAAATTGGGCACAAAATTAATGATCATTAGGACAGCAGTGAGGAGCTCTGAAAAGCTCCCTAGCCAAGCCCATGAAACAGGTTACTCACCTTGTGTGCAAAGCTTCCTGGAAGCACCATTACAGTGAAATTTTCTAGCGGGCTCCAACGTGCAGCACTGAAGTGCAAAACCGCACTGTAAGAGAATCAGCGATGTCCCTTGATAACGGGCTGGTGCATGTCAGATGCCATAGTCCATGGTTGGGGCAGGGGTGGAGTGGGCACCATTGTGGCCATTGCCCATGGAGAATGCCCTGGTGCCCTGCTGAGGTTGGCACTTGTCATCCTAAATGATGGTCTGGAGAAGCAAGCTGCAACCTGGAGTTTTTAGGGAACTGTCACGTTGGAAGTTATTGCCATCTCATTTCTCTCCAGTGGATGGGAGAACGGGAAGTTGAGTACAAGTAATTAATGATAATAATGAGATGTCATGGCATCCAAATGCATGCAAAAAGACCTCTTGCTGCTCACTGGTAAGGATCCTGTCTCACTGTTCAACTACTTGGCTGGAAAATTGAATTTTATTTTCTCTTGAGGTCAAACAGATGGCTGCTGGCCATCTCATGAGTTCCACAATATTCTCACCATAGTCCAAGTTGTTTGGGGCTGACAAGGTTCTACACATAAATTCTGTCGATATCAACTATTAATATATAAACTCATTTAAATAAGTGGTTGAGATAATTGTGTTCATGAATTTCACCCCCCCTAGCATCACCTAACTGGTTAATTGCCATGTTGTTGTAATGTGCTGCCAGTTAGAAGGGTATCGATTTGCACGATCATGTACAGGCTGCAAATAGAAAAGAGATGCAGAACAACCATTATGGTGAATGGAATGAGGTCATTGACATGCACGTAACATTCCATCAGGGCTCAGCATGGCATGATCCCATGGCCGGTAAGCTCTTCTGAATTCCCATCCAGGTTCATCCCCAACCAGGCCTACTTAATCAGGAAAAGGACCCTCCTTCCCTATTCCTATCTCATTTGCCAGCCTCCAAGGGAACCTGAATGGAGGCATCACTGAACCCTGGGATAACAGGATTGTTGGTGTTGCCTTCTGGCGAGTTCTTTGGTTGGACAGAGAGTTCAGTAGAGGACAGAGTCAGCAACAGTAGTAACATTGAACAAAAGGAGCTATCTGTTCAGGTAGCAATAAATCCAGGCTAGCAAGCTTTGAAACATGGCTTCAACACCTGCTGTGTGGTACCAATTGATTCAAACCTCATCGTCTGTGTTTCTGCCTTGAGGCTAGCATTCAACACTTTGGTGCCTTCCTTAATTGCCTGCCCACTGCAAGATGGGTTGCAATGTGCTGCAAAAAAACAGCATCTGCTTCCCCTGTCACTGCCATGACTTTTGCCCTCAGGGCAAAATTCTTCATACTCTCTGTTTGCAGTCAAAATCCAATGTAGCCCTTTGGTTCTGACGATTCAGATTCATACATAGAGAGTTGTCACATTTGATATCAATGCAGCTATATTTTTCTCTCCTTTTTTAAGTGTTTCATTCCTGCATTAATTTGCACCCTCACAACTGGGGATCATTGAAGTTAGAATTATAACTAATTCATCGAATAATGTGCGGCCATTTCCTTATGATGAACTTAGGACAAATTCCCACCTAAGGTTTTCTTGTTATGTTTCGTGAAACAAGAGTAAAAAACAAAATCAGTGAAGAAGAAAATCATTACATCACATAATAACTGCAAGAAAATGGAAGGATTGGAATGAAAATAGATCCAAGTTTGGAAAAGAGTGAGGAGATTAGGAAAATAAATGCATATATTCGGCTGAGTTTCACATCAGAAATGTAGAAAATAGGAGCCAAGGCTGTCTTAGGTTTCCAAAAGTGTCAAAATTAAGATTTCCACGTGGTTGAGTCCATAAGTTTGCCTGACCAATAAATCATGGCAAGCATGCTCTTGGCCCTTTGGGAATGAAGGGTGGAGATTGCTATCAGCAGCCTTGGAGCATACAAGAAGGGCAGAGGAGTTTTACATTAAGCAAAATGCCCAAACGGTTACGAATTGAGGGCAGAAGAAAAAATGTCAAGAAAAGGATGGCTAATAGACAAATGAGAGACACATATAAAAACTGCAGATGCTGGATGCCAAGGTAGACCAACAGGAGGCTGGAAGAACACAGCAAGCCAGACAGCATCTAGAGGAAAGGAGCAGTGAACATTTCACGTTGAACCCTCCTTCAGCACTGGAAGTGGGGTTAGCGGGAGCGGCAGATAAAGCTGGGGGGAAGTGGGGGTTGCAGAACAGTGGTGATAGGTGGACACCAGTAGTAGGTACAACCTAGTTGGTTGATGGGAGTGATGAACCTGGTTGGTAGCTGAAAGGTTCAGTCAGTAGGTGGAATGGAAGAGAGGTGGTGGGACTGGAAAGGGAACTGAGGGATGGGTGGGAATGTTATTTAAAACTAGGTTGGAGGAAATGCAGGTGAAACACTGTCTCACCAGAAGGGCTGTTTCAGGCCCTGGAAGGAATTGGTGCTGGGTGTTTTATGATTACAGGGAAGGTACCAGAGAGGGGAATAGCTGGAGTGGTTGGTGGGCAGTGTGGCACAAACTAAGAAGTGGAAAGGAAATAATCCTTGAGGAAGGCAGAAAGGGGAATGGGGAGTGGATGATGTTCTGTGTCATGAGATTTAGTTTGTAGAAGTGTTTGAGGATGATATTTTGGACGCAGAGGCTGGTAGGCTGAAAAGTCAGCACAAGGGGAGCCTTATCCTGATTATGTTTGTAGAGGGAGAGGTTTAGAGCTGTGAAGCAGGGACCTCTTCATAAAATTCCAGTTCCCTGGGCCCCAGCGCTTCATCTTTACTATGGACTTGCAATCCTTACACATGTCCATATTCACAAAGGTGGCCGACAGGCCCTGCGTGTTTTTCCTCTCCAACAGACATATCCAGCTCCCCCCTCCTCACCAAACCTTCTTCTCCTTCGCTGAACTATCCTCATCCTCAATAGCTTTTCCTTTAAGTCTTCTCACTTTCTCCAAACCCAGGGGGTTGCTATAGGCACTCACATGGTCCCAGCTAAGCCTGCCTGTTTATCAGTTATGCTGAACAGCCCCTCTTCAGCACTGTTCTCCAACTCTTCAGCAGTGATATCGATGGCTGTTTCGGTGCTTCATCCTGCACCCAAGCTGAACTGGACCTGTTCACTGACCTTGCTAACAACTTTCACTCTGCACTCAAACTCACTTGGTCAAACTCAGACATATTCTGCCCCTTTCCTGACCTCTCCATTTCCATTTCTGATGGCAATTTACAGACCAACGTTCACTATAAACCCACAGTCTCCCATAGCTACCTGGACTGCATCTCCTCCCACCCTGTATCCTGCTAAAGCTCCATTCCATTTTCCCAATTCCTCCATCTCTGTTGCATCTGCTCTGATGAGGAGACATTTCACTCCCGAGCATCCTGGATATCCTGTTTTCCCAAATATGTTCTTTTCTACCCTGTCATCCAGACAATACTTTAACATGCCCCTCCTCCATTCCCACTTGCACATCTCTAAGCCACTCTCCCTCCAAACATAAGAGAGGTAGGATCCCTCTTGTCCTCACCTACCACCCACCAACATCTCATCCAACATATCATCTCCAAACACTTGCTTTGGCTCTCATTCGACCCCACCACTCAGAATATCTTCCACTCCTCACTCTCCTCTCTGCCTTCCAGAGGGACCATTCACTTTGTCACTGCTTAGTTCACGCCACATAGAACATTACAGCACAGTACAGGCCCTTCGGCCCTTGATGTTGTGCCAACCTGTCATACCAATCTCAAGCCCATCTAACCTATGCTATTCCATGTACATCCATATGCTTGTCCAATGACGACTTAAATGTACCTAAAGTTGGCGAATCTACTACCGTTGCAGGCAAAGCGTTCCATTCCCTTACTATTCTCTGAGTAAAGAAACTACCTCTGACATCTGTCCTATATCTTTCACCCCTCAATTTAAAGCTATGCCCCCTCGTGCTCGCTGTCACCATCCTAGGGAAAAGGCTCTCCCTATCCACCCTATCCAACCCTCTGATTATTTTATATGTTTCAATTAAGTCACCTCTCAACCTTCTTCTCTCTAATGAAAACAGCCTCAAGTTCCTCAGCCTTTCCTCGGAAAACCTTCTCTCCATACCAGGCAACATCTTAGTAAATCTCCTCTGCACCCTTTCCAAAACTTCCACATCCTTCTTATAATGCGGTGACCAGAGGTGTACACAATACTCCAAGTGCGGCCGCACCAGAGTTTTGTACAGCTTCACCATAACCTCTTGGTTTCGGAACTCGATCCCTCTATTAATAAAAGCTAAAACACTGTATGCCTTCTTAACAGCTCTGTCAACCTTGGTGGCAACTTTCAAGGATCTGTGTACATGAACACCAAGATCTCTCTGTTCATCTACACTACTAAGAATCTTACCATTAGCCCTGTACTTTCCCTTCCGGTTACTCCTACCAAAGTGCATCACCTCACACTCCACCCTGCCCAGTACCTTCCCTGTGAGATGCAACTCATGCCAACACACCACCTCCCTCACTTCCATCCAGGGCCTAGTTTCAAATAACCTTCCCACCCATCTTCCAGTTCCCTTTCCAGTCCCACTTCCCCTGTTCCATTCCACCTTCTGACCCTCCCTTCCAGCTACCAACCGGCTTCATATCAACCATTGACCAACCAAATTGTACCTACTACCGGTGTCCACCTATCACCACCAATCTGCTAACCGCCTTCCACCCAACTTCATCTGTAGCTCCCCCTAACCCTACATCCAATTCTGAAGAAGGGTAATACCCAAAACTTTGACTCCTCCTTTCCTCTAAATGTTCCACGGCTTGCTGTGTTCTTCCAGACTCCTGTTTGTCTCCCTCTCAATGAGGGGCACAAATGTGTTTTGTTCTCCATTAAAACATTTAAGAAATGTTCTTGTTTCATCATGATTTAAACCACCAGTTACTGCTCTGAAATTTTGACCAGCCGTAATTAAAATATAAATTATGAAAACCTTGAGATGTTTTAATTCCCTTACATTTATTTTAAATATAAAATAATTTTGATGTTCTTGCTGAGTATTGCATTTAATTAATAGGTAGTAGTTATTAAATATTAATAAACTTGAACACTTCAAAAATGCATTACCCTTTCAAAATCATAGTGGACATTAAATTAAACATAAATATAATTGGTATTTTAATTATCAACTAATCTTGCCTTGTCAAGTTCCAGAGATATTATATTTAAGACTCCTGCCTACGGATAAAACTTTAAATTGAAATACTTTTGTAGTTTATCTGCTGAGAAGGCTTATACTATCTACACCAGTGCATGTACCCAAAATAACAATGACTCGCATTTGCATAGCCTCAGTAAGAGATAGCAGGCTGCTTCATAATTTGTTATTGCGCTGAATCTTACATTTTGTTTGGCTAAATTTGAGTTGTGTCAAGGGTGTGGAGGAGATATTTGCAATGAGGGACAGTGAAACTACCCATTGTATTTAACCAAGGACGCCATATTAACGCAGAGATAGTAAGAACTGCAGATGCTGGAGTCAGAGATAACATTGTGTGGAGCTGGAGGAACACAGCAGGCCAGGCAGCATCAAAGGAGCAGGAAAGCTAATGTTTCGGGTCGGGACCCTTCTTATCTGAAGAAGGGCCCTGACCTGAAATGTCAACTTTCCAGTACCTCTGATGCTGCCTGGCCTGCTGTGTTCCTCCAGCTCCACACTCTGTTATATGCCACATTAACTACCTATCTTGCTGCAGGTATCCCTTGAGTTCCAGCAAAGACTCATTTTGTCACACACTGTTCCCAGAACAACTTCCCACTCACCGGATGCTCACTGAAAAAATAGCATTCCTTGTGCCCATGCTAATTTTGAAAGATGTCTGAGCACCCAGACAACCAATGACATTCCAATGTGCCCTGTTTGTTTAAGGATTAATTTGGGGAAAAGGGGGAAATGCCATCATGAGTGTCTGACAAGGGCCTGGAGGATATTTTTTGAGAGAGTGATGCAAAGTGGAGGGCCAGCAAAGGAGGCTGAGCTTCCAGCTCCTGATCTGAGGTCACCACTTAGGTCAGTATCACCTTCAGAGTCTTGAGAGATGACCAACAGTGCCATAAGAAGGCCAATGGCCTCCTCAACTCGGCCAGAGTAGGTGCCATCATCTTCTCTCTGCTACCTCACATTCATTCCATTTCTGATACAATGCCCACCTGCTACTAAGAGTTGCGGTCTACCACTCTTACTATTATGTGCAACGTCTTCCCTAAACTGCTTTTGCACCCCAATCATCCATTAATCCTGCATGTCTCTCCTCTTTCCCTCAGAAATTTCACAACTTTTCCACCACCCGAACCAGCACTAACATTTATGCCACTCACTGTGACCTCATTCAATCCTTCTCTTTCTATTAAGACAGGAGAAAACAATCCATAAAGAGCAGAGTGAGCCTATAAGGCTAAAGGCATACCCATCATTAGACTCTCCAGCCTCTCCAAAGAGGTAGTTCCTCCAGTAAACCACCTTGGCTTTTCACCTCGTCGAGTTCCTGACAATCTGTGTATATGCGCCTGTAAGCAACCATATTTCCCTGCTAAAGCCCCTGGCACAAGAGGTGATCATGTCAAATGTGGTCATGCACTGTCCCAGCCTTAATACCAGGGTGGTCCTGACAACGGATGAATACCCCTCCCAATGTGATTGCCTTGCCTTCCCTTCCATGCTTTACCATATCACAACCCCTGCAGACACTGTTAACCCCTTTTTTAATTGTCATCCCTCTTGCCTTGTGCCTCAACCTCCCGATTCCAAAGAACAGGTTGCCAAATCTTCCACCTGCAGCTACTGTCCATCTGCCACTCCATCCCATCCCTCTTTCTATTTTGTTTCTGTGGATGGAACACAAACTGACCACAATGCACTGCCTTAAGTAAACACACCAGACAGCTCTGGATGAGAAGAGGCTAGACTCCATACTTCTCTCCCACTATGGTACCTCAACCTGGTCCCTGGGCTGACTGTTATGGAACCACATGACAGACCATTATCCACTCCCCAGACTGCAGAGGCACAGACCCCCAGCAGAAAACACTCCGCCAGACACTTGTTTGTGGCTAAAGCCCTATACAGGTATCAGAAGCTGCCCTTGACTTATTATTCTCGAGCTCCCTGATTGACGGACGCCTCCATGGGCTTCACTGAGGCCTACTCTTCCAAGACTTTGAGACATAGCTGCTTGTTGGCTGCACCTGCAGTGTGTTTACTACATAAACCATTGGCACATGGTACAGGTGTGACATTGATATAACACCATGCTGTACAGTAAATCGTTTGTCCCTGGTACCGAATTCTGCTGAACAACAAAGCTGGCTGGTTGTGTGAATGTGCGAATTGGCGTGAAAAGGTGAGGCATGGATGGTGTGAGCACGCTGGCCGGTGTTAAACAAACAAGTGCTAAGAGAACAAGCAAGCAGCCTTGAGATGTCAGCTGGTCCAATCTACAGGCTGGGTGCTTGTTCCTGTGCACAAAGTGTTCCTACTGCAGCCTTTCAATGTCAGTTTCTGGATGCGCCCTACAATGTAACTCAGTGCTTCCTAAGTCGACTGCTAGCTGATAACAAAGATGCCATGATGATCTGGAGGGATTGGCAAGATGCTGAATGTCAACGGTGGTGTGTGTCTGTGTGGCAAGAGTCCATTTGTTGGTTCTTGAGGTGTTGATGGTGCTGAGCATCATGGAAGTTCCTCATAGCCATCCCTTGATATCTACCCTGTTTTACATGCTGAGATTTCTCAATGGCTGTCTTGTTCAGCGCATTTATTATTATGGAGTGTCAATAAAACAAGTTGGTAACTAATACAACACTTAATAAGCTAAAAAATCTCCCTTAATTGGCAATTTGCTACTACCTAGCAAGAAACTCACCCCACCACTTGGCAAAAGCATAAAAGATGCAGTGAGATGCTCCTGATGTTGAAATAGGTCTTGCCAGATTTCATGTCCAATTCTGCCCATAATCTCACCATAACCCACATTGCTAAGATTTCTATAAGTTTTCATTGTCTCAGACAAGAAATAATGAGAACATATCATCTAAAGTTTGAGCAAGGACGCAGGTTTTAAGAATTGCTTTTAACAAGGAGACAGAGGTAGTGAACCAGAGAAGTTTGAGGCAGAATTTCCAGATCTTGTGCTCAAGCAGTTGAAGATATGGCTGTCAACAGTGAAATGATAGAAATCAAAGACTTGCAAATGTCAGATTTCAGATTTCAAAGGCTGTAAAGCTGAAAGAGGTTGCAAAAACATATAGACGAATTTGAAAGTAAGGATGAGAAATTTTGATAGTAATTCTGAACCAAGACTTAGGTGGGCAGCAATGACAAAGTAAAATATCTTTTCCAAAGGCCATGTGCCAATTGGCATAGGGAAAAGAAAGTTAGGGAAGTAAACACGAGGCTAAGGGATTGGTGTGGGAAAGAGGGATTCCATTTCATGGGGCATTGGCATCAGTTTTGGAACAGGGGGGATCTGTACTGTTGGGAAGGTCTCCACCTGAACCGATCTGGAACCAGTGTTCTAGCGAAAAGGATAAATAGGGTGGTCAGTAGGACTTTAAACTAGTGAGTCGGGGAGAAGGGAAAGTGAAAGACACAGGGAGTATGGAGTTAAATGGAAAGATAAGCAACAGGATAGCATGTGTACAGGTAAGTTTAAGCTCAAGGCAGACTAGGAATACAGCAAAAAGGGAGGAGAGCTTAAGACATCTTGGGATTTCCAATCTCTCTAGTAATGATAAGAAAGCTAGCATTAAGGCACTTTATCTAAATGCTTGTAGTATTCGCAACAAAGTAGATGAATGAGCAGCACAAATCCTCTTGAATGGTTATGATGTGGAAGGCATCACAGAGACATGGTTGCAGGGAGCTCAGGACTGGCAGTTAAACATCCAAGGATTCACAACATATCGAAAAGACAGGGAGGTGGGCAGAGGGGGTGGGGTTGCCTTGTTAGTTAAGAATGGAATTAAATCTATGGCACTAAATGACATAGGGTCAGAAGATGTGGAGTCTGTGTGGGTGGAATTGAGGAACCACAAAGGCAAAAAAAACTATAATGGGAGTTATGTACAGACCTCCTAACAGTGATCAGGACCAGGGGAGCAAGATGCACCGAGAAATAAATAGGGCATGTCAGAAAGGCAAGGCCACGGTGATCATGGGGGACTTCAATATGTAGGTGGATTGGGTGAACAATGTTGCTGGTGGATCCAAAGAAAGAGAATTCATAGAATGTTTGCAGGATGGCTTTTTGGAACAGCTTGTGATGGAGCCCACAAGGGAGCAGGCTATTCTGGACTTAGTGCTATGTAATGAGCCAGACTTTATAAAAGACCTTAAAGTAAGGGAACACTTAGGAGGCAGCGATCATAATATGGTAGAGTTCAGTCTGCAGTTTGAAAGAGAGAAGGCAAAATCGGATGTAATGGTGTTACAGTTAAATAAAGGTAATTACAGGGGCATGAGAGAGGAATTGACGAAAATCGACTGTAAGCAGAGTCTAGAGGGGAAGACAACAGACCAATAATAGCAGGAGTTTCAGTGTGTAATTGAGGACACAGTACGGAGGTTCATCCCAAAGAAAAGGAAGATTATCCGGGGTGGGATTAGACAGCCATGGCTGACAAAGGAAGTCAGGAAATATATCAAAGAAAAAGAGACAGCCTATAAAGTGGCCAAGAGCACTGGGAAATCAGAAGATTGGAAAGGCTACAAAAACAGACAGAGGATAACAAGGAGAGCAATAAGGAAGGAGAGGATCAAATATGAAGGTAGGCTAGCTAGTAATATTAGAAATGATAGTAAAAGCTTCTTTCAATACATAAGAAACAAACGAGAGGCAAAAGTAGATATTGGGCCGCTCCAAATTGATGCTGGAAGGCTTGTGATGGGAGATAAGGAAATAGCTGAAGAACTTAATAAGTACTTTGCATCAGTCTTCACAGTGGAAGACATGAGTAGTATGCCAACAATTCGGGAGAACCAGGGAGCAGAGTTGAGTATGGTAGGCATTACAAAAGAGAAAGTGCTAGAAAAGCTAAAAGGTCTGAAAATTGATAAACCTCCTGGCCCCGATGAGCTACATCCTAGAGTTCTGAGGGAGTTGGCTAAGGAAATAGCGGAGGCTTTGGTCGTGATCTTTCAAAACTCACTGGAGTCAGGGAAAGTCCCAGATGATTGGAAAATTGCTGTTGTGACTCCCTTGTTTAAGAATGGATCAAGGCAAAAGATGGAAAATTATAGGCCAATTAGCCTAACCTCGGTAATTGGTAAAATTCTAGAATCCATTGTCAAGGATGAGATTTCTAAATTCCTGGAAGTGCAGGGTCAGATTAAAACAAGTCAGCATGGTTTGAGTAAGGGGAAGTTGTGCCTGACAAACCTGTTAGAATTCTTTGAAGAGGTAACAAGTATGTTAGACCAGGGAAACTCAGTAGATTTTATCTATCTAGATTTCCAAAAGGCCTTTGATACAGTGCCTCACGGGAGGCTGCTGAGCAAGGTGAGGGCCCATGGTGTTCAAGGTGAGCTACTGGCTTGGATTGACGATTGGCTGTCCGACAGAACACAGGGAGTTGGGATAAAAGGCTCTTTCCTGGAATGGCAACCGGTGACAAGTGGTGTCCCGCAGGGTTCTGTGTTGGGGCCACAGCTGTTCACCTTATATATTAGTGATCTGGATGAAGGGACTGGGGGCATTCTGGCGAAGTTTGCCGATGATACGAAGATAGGTGGACAGGCATGTAGTACTGAGGAGCTGGGGAAAATGCAGTAAGATTTAGACAGTTTAGGAGAGTGGTCCAGGAAATGGCTGATGAAATTCAATGTGAGTAAATGTGAGGTTTTGCACTTTGGAAAAAAGAATACAGGCATGGACTATTTTCTAAACGGTGAGAAAATTCGCAAATCAGAAGTGCAAAGGGATCTGGGAGTATTGGTCCAGGATTCTCTAAAGGTTAATTTGCAGGTAGAGTCTGTAATTAAGAAAGCGAATGTAATGTTGTTGTTTATCTCAAGACAGTTGGAATATAAAAGCAGCGATGTGCTTCTGAGGCTTTATGAGGCTCTAGTTAGGTCCCATTTAGAATACTGTGTCCAATTTTGGGCCCCACACCTGAGGAAGGACATACTAGCCCTGGAGCATGTCCAGCGGAGATTCACACGGACGATCCCTGGAATGTTAGGTTTAGCGTATGATGAACAGCTAAGGATCCTGGGATTGTACTCATTAGAGTTTAGAAGGTTGAGGGGAGATCTAATAGAAACTTACAAGATAATGTATGGTTTAGAAGGAGTGAGCGCGAAGAAGTTGTTTCCGTTAGGCGGGGAGACTAGGACCCATGGGCACAGCCTTAAAATTAGAGGGGGTAAATTTAAAACTGAAATGAGACGACATTTCTTCAGCCAGAGAGTGGTGGGCTTGTGGAATTCATTGCCACAGAGTGCAGTGGAGGCCAGGACGTTGGATGCCTTCGAGGCAGAGATCGACAAATCCTTGATCTCAAAAGGAATCAAGAGCTACAGGGAGAGTGCAGGGAAGTGGTGTTGAAATTCCCATCAGCCATGATTTAAATGGTGGAGTGGACTTGATGGGCCGAATGGCCTTACTTCCACTCCTAGGTCTTATGGTCTTATGGTCTTATGGCACTGCAATGACAATATGAATTTTTGCATATCTATTAAAACATGGGTTTGGTAAAACAAGAGTTTACAATTTGTATAGTTGCAAAGATTAAACAGTAGAATGATGGAACAAAAGCAATAATGGAATGGCTAGGGAGAAGCAACAACAATTAAACACATTTATGTAGCTGAAACTGAGAACGAATATAAATATGCTGAATTTTGGAATTACTCCTTTAGATCAAATTTTGTGAAATTGCTACTTACATTATAGTTACATTTCATTGTGTAATAACAAGCAAAATATTCTTGAAGATTCAAACATTTCCCGAGGCATCAGATAACTGACATAAGAGGGGTGTGTCCGGTTACCAAGTCACCCTTTGTTTACACATGGCAAGTCCTTGACACTGACTCAGTGTCCTCACAGCCAGGTCTCAGAGTGAACAGAACCTCTGTTTATCTTGATTTACCAGGAAAATCACCCATGAGACCAAAACATCAGTATCAAACAGATCCCTGTGAGGGCAATGCCTATGTGAAAGAAAAAATGAGGGGGAGAATATAGATCAAACCAAAATAGAGTTTACAGGGGAAACAAAGCACTCCACAGCCCACGCTACCCACCTCCTGGAAAAGGCATCGAGAACACCAGTGACCACCATGTGCTCCTACTCCAGGGATACCCGGGCACAGACGTAGCCAAAGAACCTCTGTTTCTCTGTCAGCCAGGCTCCCTGATTGGGCCATGTTAACAAGCCTAGTCAGAGAACTCATTCTTTGCAGTCAACCTGGCTGAACACAGTACAATCACTACAGTAACAATTTTCACAAAGTACGACAGCAGCTGTAGGATGGCACTTCTAAAATATTGAAGGCTGTCATTTAGAGTTAATGAACAATGGATAGGTCCGATCGGATTCGAAACATGTTGAGAAGTCTCTGAATCCAAACAAGGTGACTACAGATCTAGTTGTTGTGCAGTAAAGTAGCAAAATAATGAAATGTTACATTTTTATGAAAAGAAAAGTTGAGCTTTATCTTCAAAAGGAAAGAGCTTGCATTTCTTCACACAAGCATTTCAGTGCAGAAGGAGACCACACTGTCAGTGCCAGCAGAAAAAACAGAAACCAAACTTCATCCACTTTTCAGCAACTGGCCCTCAGCCCTGTATGATATGGTACGTCATGTGTTTATATAAGTGGCTTTTAAAATGTAATGAGCACACTCATCTATACTGCCTGAACCAGTAGGCCCTTTCACACTGCTTGAAATTAAACTTCCTTTACTCCTTCCACTCATCATCTATATCCATGCATCCTCGTTATGCAATTATTTGCTAAAAGTTACAGATTCATCCACCCACCCCAAACTTTATCATACATGTTTCAATGATTCTGCTGTTAGGCTTCTTTATTCAAAAGAACCTGAGGCATCTCCTCTGCAGACTATCCAATGTGATATCTCTTCCGTAAGGTAACCACAGCTGCACATAATACTTTGTGTTCTAGTGTGACTGCCTTGCTTTTATATTCGATATTGCAATCATTAAAGGAAATATTCCTTATGCCTTCATAACCACCTCATGTCCTTGTGCTTTGAAACGTATAGTGAATTCTTGCCTCATTGTTTACTTAGCATTTCTTATGATTCCAGTGATGTGAGTTACGAGCACTTAATTAACTTTAACATGTAGTTACTGTTATAATACAGGTACCTATTTGCACAATAACAATTTAGCAAAATAATCACATGAAAAAAATGTTACATCAAATGTATTGATACTTTTTGAGGAAGTAAGACTATAATTCTAAACTGGAAGACACTATACCATGGGTTATCATCAAATTTCCCAGAAAGCCAAGATTTCTTTTCAGAGGCTACTCCATAAGTTTAAAATAATGGGAATTAAAGGGAAAATATGCACATGGGTTACAAACTATTTTTGAACAAAATGACAAAGCAGCTACATGCTAAGGTAGATGGTATCAAGTTTACGATACACAGAAAACAATTGCAATCAATTCATTTTCATATCATTTACACAGTTTTTCTCTTTCTCCCTAATGTTACAATTCAAATTGATGTTTTTCAGTCTAATTCCATATTAAACCTGTTTAAATGTTTTACATCCACTGCCAACATGTTATGCCTCTGGTTCTCAGAAGTTTAAAATAATCACGCCTTTAGAATTAAAATGCTCGAGGATCTTTGGGTGTATTTTTTTCTTACACCTCTCCATGTGGTTAGTGGACTGATACATTAATCTGTAACTTACACTTTTTTGGCAAAGTGTGAGTTTGTTGTGGTTTTTGGAGAGGCTCTTGCTAAAAGGCCTGCGAGATTTCTCACCACATCTGACCCAAACATGCTTCACTAACTAGCTATTCTGTCACTACAGTGTCCATCACATCCAATTCTAGTTCCACCTTGTCACCTGCTATCCCTAGAACAACTTGCCACTCAGAGTCATATGATATACAGATCAAGATATACAGCACGGAAACAGACCCTTTAGCCCAACTTTTCGATGCCGAGCAGATTGCCAAAATAAATCTAGTCCTATTTGCTAGCATTTGACCCATATCCCTCTAAACCTTTCCTATTCATATAACCATCCAGATACCTTTTAAATATTGTAATTGTTCCAGCCCCCATCACTTCCTCTGGTAGCTTATTCCATACATGCATCACCATCTGTGTGAACAAGTTGCTCCTTAGGTCCCTTTAAAATCTTTCCCTTCTCACTTTAAACCTGTGCCCTCTAGTTTTTGATTTCCCCATCCCAGGGAGAAGACCTTGTCTATTTGCCCTATCCATGGCCCTCATGATTTTATAAACCTCTATAAAGTCACCCCTCAACCTTTGACACTCCAGGGAAAATAGCCCCAGCCCATTCAGCCTCTCCTTATAGATTAGGCCCTCCAACACTGGAAATATCCTTGTAAATCTTTTCCGAATGCTTTCAAGTTTCACAACATCCTTCTTGTAGCAGGGTGACCACAGTTGCAAATAGTATTCCAAAAGAGGCCGAACCAAAGTCATGTACAGCTGCAATATGACCTCCCAACTCCTCTACTAAATGTACTGTCCTATAACGGGAAGCATATCAATTGCCTTCTTTATTGTCCTGTCTACCTGCAACTCCCCTTTCAAGAAATAATGAACCTGCACTCCAAGGTTTCTTTGGTCAGCAACACTCCCCAGGATCTTAACATTAAGTGAATAAGTCCTGCCCTGATTTGCCTTCCAAAATGCAGCACATCACATTTATCTAAATAAAACTCCATCTGCCGCTCCATGGCTCATTGGCCCAACTAATCAAGATCCCCTTATATTCTGAGGTAACCTTCTTTGTTGCCAACTACATCGATATCCACTGAAAGACTGACAGCCCTCCAACTGTGAGTCCTTTAAAAGCCTATTGTGTACATGGACAAGCTCTGTCAGCATAGACATTTTCTGATGTTTGCCCTGAACATGTAATTCAGGGGAATATTGGCATCCTTCTTTCTCGTCAACCACCTAGAGGGCCTGCTAAATGGTGTAAAGCAACTGCAGAACTTTGTCTTCCTCCGGAGCTTGCAGTGGAGACAATAACACCAGAACATGCCAGCCTGGGCTGTAATTGTTATATTGGTTAGAGAAATCTTAGACATTTAGAAGAAACTCAGCACTGTAGGAACTAGGTCAATGCCCTTCTTCACTCTGTTGGACTCAGTGCCATCATTTTGTATCCGATACTGCACACACATTGTCTGTTACTGTAACCTCCTCTCGTCAGGGACAATACTCCACCACTCTCAATAATGTTTGAAATATCTTCCCTCGTTTGACATCACCCATACTGACCCTGATTAGCAATGCATGTCCATTGTGCCATCTATTCATTCATTGAGCACATATTTCCATCCGCACTGAAACCAATAACTATGACACCTATCTTTATCTCCTGAAGTATCTGTCTCTCTCACTGTCTCTCTCTCTCATTTCAGGAGGAAAATAGCTCACAATAGGGCAAAAGAGTCAAGATGGGTGGTCTTGATAAGTAGTCAAGATAATTGGAGGAGATATATCATGACGGCACATACCAATGGCTGTGGACGTGGTGTGCCTGTGGTACTTTAGGCAGCATAGGCAGCACGGGGGCTCAGTGTTTAGCACTGCTGCCTCACAGTGCCAGGGACCCAGGTTCAATTCTACCTTTGGACGACCGTGCGGAGTTTGCACATTCTTCTTGTGTCTGTGTGGGTTTCCTTCGGGTGCTTTGATGTCCTCCCACAGTTCAAATAATCTGTAGGTTAGGTGGATTGGCATGCTAAATTGCTCATAAGGTCGAGGTATGAGCAGGCTAGGTGGATTAGCATGGGATATGCAGGGTTACAGGGATAGGGCAGGGATGCTCTGCAATGGATTGGGGTGGTCTCAATGGGCTGAATGGCCTACATCCATAGTGTAGGAATTCAGTGACTTCTCTGACACGCACATGAAACGTTTAGAAGGGTATTGTACCTTTGAAGGGTCTGTGTTCATGCTATAAGATTCTAAGTAGCATGCTGGATGTTGATCTGCATTGCAAATAATTTGTTCTGATAATGTAACAATTTAACATTTCCAGCAGACATTCACAGTGCTCACATTGGTGTCAAATGTGATTCACATCACAAATCCACATTCCTGCTATGGATGATAGTTTGGAGAATCAAGGGCATTTGCAATGCCCAAATAATGTATGCTGACAAGCCCAATATTTTGCTTGTATCATTTATGGTTATTCATATGGCACATACATATTTAATGATTTGAACTTTAGAGGGTGGTATTTAACATTGTTGTCCTAAATAATAATGGCCGTGCTAATAAACTAGCTTCAACATTTCTTTCAGAGCAAAACATTACAGTTCATTGTGGAATGGAAATTCATATTTGAAAATTACGGTTTCCTGGTGAATTTCCTGAGTCGCTGTTTGATATTTAACCTTTAAGAGCTTCCTGTTCATGATCATTTGTGCTGAAATTCTACAAATGGCAATGCTACAAAAAAACATCCTCAGTCTAACACACTCCATGTCATCCTGCCTGACAATCTGATCATGCACTCCCTATAAGCATACCAAGACATACATAGACATAGTAGGAACTGCAGATGCTAGGGAATCTGAGATAACAAGGTGTAGAGCTGGATGAACACAGCAGGCTAAGCAGCATCAGAGGAGCAGGAAGGCTGACATTTTGGGCCTAGACCCTTCCTCAGAAGAAGGGTTTAGGCCCGAAATTTCAGCCTTCCTGCTCCTCTGATGTTGCTTGGCCTGCTGTGTTCATCCAGCTCTACACCTTGTTATCCAAGCATATGCAAACTGGATGGTATCAAGAAGAGTTGCTGGAGATAGTAAAGACAAAATCAACCTATATCTAGCCATCACAATGGATTCACTGTTGAAATTGAAGTAGCACCATGCAATATTTGCGTACTTAATTAATCAATTTGGAATTCCTAAATTAATTTAACAGATCCATAGAGAAGAGCATTGAATTTCATGTTAATCGGAGGAGCATTTAGATGTTGATAACAAATACAATTATTTCAGTGTTCTGATTCTTTGACATTTCTTAACAGTCTAATGTTCCTACGTAACTCTATTGAATCTAAATTAACTTGAAAATATCAGTTTTTGCAAAATAAGAAACTTACAATTTTTTTGGGAGGGATTGGCAGGGAAAAAAAGTGACCTCCTTATCAGTGATAATGGGAACTGCAGATGCTGGAGAATCCAAGATAATGAAATGTGAGGCTGGATGAACACAGCAGGCCCACAGCATCTCAGGAGCACAGGGGTGGGGATGGAAAAATGTCTTGGGTGGTGGGGTCGGGTTGTAGATGGCGGAAGTGTGGGAGGTGATGCGTTGCATCCAGATGTCCAAGTTCTTCAATGACCGCAACTTTCCCCCCACAGTGGTCGAGAACGCCCTTGACTGCGTCTCCCGCATTTCCCGCAGCACATCCCTCACACCACGCCCCCGCCACAACTACCCAAAGAGGATCCCCCTCATTCTCACACACCACCCCACCAACCTCCGGATACAACGCATCATCCTCCGACATTTCCGCCATCTACAATCCGACCCCACCACCCAAGACATTTTTACATCCCCACACCTGTCTGCTTTCCGGAGAGACCACTCTCTCCATGACTCCCTTGTTCGCTCCACACTGCCCTCCAACCCCACCACACCCGGCACCTTCCCCTGCAACTGCAGGAAATGCTACACTTGCCCCCACACCTCCTCCCTCACCCCTATCCCAGGCCCCAAGATGACTTTCCACATTAAGCAGAGGTTCACCTGCACATCTGCCAATGTGGTATACTGCATCCACCGTACCTGGTGTGGCTTCCTCTACATTGGGGAAACCAAGCGGAGGCTTGGGGACCGCTTTGCAGAACACCTCCGCTCGGTTCGCAATAAACAACTGCACCTCCCAGTCGCAAACCATTTCCACTCCCCCTCCCATTCTTTAGATGACATGTCCATCATGGGCCTCCTGCAGTGCCACAACGATGCCACCCGAAGGTTGCAGGAACAGCAACTCATATTCCGCTTGGGAACCCTGCCGCCCAATGGTATCAATGTGGACTTCACCAGCTTCAAAATCTCCCCTTCCCCCACCGCACCCCAAAACCAGCCCAGTTCGTCCCCTCCCCCCACTGCACCACACAACCAGCCCAGCTCTTCCCCTCCACCCACTGCATCCCAAAACCAGTCCAACCTGTCTCTGCCTCCCTAACCTGTTCTTCCTCTCACCCATCCCTTCCTCCCACCCCAAGCTGCACCCCCATCTACCTACTAACCTCATCCCACCTCCTTGACCTGTCCGTCTTCCCTGGACTGACCTATCCCCTCCCTACCTCCCCACCTATACTCTCCTCTCCACCTATCTTCTTTTTTCTCCATCTTCGGTCCGCCTCCCCCTCTCTCCCTATTTATTCCAGTTCCCTCACCCCATCCCCCTTTCTGATGAAGGGTCTAGGCCCGAAACGTCAGCTTTTGTGCTCCTGAGATGCTGCTGGGCCTGCTGTGTTCATCCAGCCTCACATTTCATTATCGTGATCTCCTTATCAGTTCACTTTAAAAGAGTGAAAAGTGCTCATTACTGTCAGCTGGTAAGTTATACTTGCCACATTTTTCATCAATGTCATGTTGTATGATAATGTTAAAATATTTGCACATTCTATAATTTGGAAGAGCTTTACTCAAATATTTATGAACTGCACCTCATCCATTATAAGAGTAGAATAACATATTTCCACCTGTTCATTAACTGTGGATGAGAAGTTTTGCCCCAGAAACACTTGTTAATATCCATATTGTTAACGTCATGTTACCTTCAGATGTCACCTATTTATTTCTTTGAAACACCCTAATGACTTTCAGAGAAAATGATTCAAGTCTAAAGCACTAGAAAGTCTTTGACTTCAAGTCGATACATATATAAATTCTTCAGAGGATAAGCGTGTTTCATATTTTGTACTTCAGATAAGGTTATGTTTTTCAATTGCCATCCGGCATTACAGGTGGCTATTAGGCTCTGCAGAAGCTTTAATTCAACCCTTGCCCACACAAGCATCAAACATGGTTAACATTTTGAAAGGCTTGCTATTGACAAGCAATTGTTTGATCTTCAAAGGGAGACAGAAAAGCATTTTAAAACCTACAGTCTTGGTACCTTTAGCTCCATAATTGCCTGGCAGCTACATGCACCAATAGTAACTTCATGAGGAGCTACTCACATGTTATAACAGAAGACGTTACGACAGGGAACGTTTGTCATTCGTGCACTTCTCTAAAATGTTGCTGTGTTGGTCTGAATATCATTTCAGTTAAAATGTAAACATTGTGTGTGTTATTTAATGTCTTCTTAGGAGGTTCAGTATGGTGAAAATCCCACATATTCTCCAGGAAGCATTTTACCATGATTCAGTGTTAAAGGTTAAATGGAGATGTAAATCCATTTGTGGAGGTGATTAAAAAGGAAGTACAGAAAATTATACAGGGGATGAGCATCTCACCGACTGCCTGGTAAGTTGTCAAGAAGTCTGAATCACCTCTCTTTGGGATGGCCAATTGTATCAAATGGTATTAGGAAGTGCAAAGTCCAAGCCAATTGTTTATTTAAATATGACAGATTGGCCATCAATTTCAGAGAAGGTATCTCTTGCTAGACTTTAAAACCTATCCTTCCAAGACCCTCACCCACTTCCTGAAATTCTTGAACCCATCCCTTTCAATTTTCTTGGGTCTGTGACTCCACTGTGCCTTCTTCTTGGGACAGGGAAGCAGATTGCAGTCCCAGCAGTATCTACAACAAAACTCTAAGCGCTGCAACGGCACTGTTTAACTGCAGGTTAAATAGATTGGCCTCCAACCCCAGATCATAGGGCCATCTTGCACTGAATGGTAGAATGTCCAGTTTGCATCAATTTAAACTACCAGCAGTACCTCAAGGATGTAGGGAAAGCTTCTCAATTGCCTCTCAGCTGGCTGCCAAATTTCCTTTTGATTAGGTCCTCAGGGCAGTCCACCCCACTCTCACGTGTTGGATTCTGCCCTACTCTTTTTTACTTGCCTTATTGCCTGCTTCCCAATCGCCCATGAGAAAGCGATGGTGAGCAGTGTTCTTTAACTGTTGTTCTTTGCTGAGAGCGAACTGGTAGGGTATAATTAACTGGATCAGATTTGTTCTGTATATTGTCGACAGGATACACAAGGGCAATTTCCCACATTGCTGGCTAGACACCAGTGTTGTCACTGTACTCAACTTCCCTACAGACATGATGTATTCTGAGCACGTGTTGTCAGGGAACTTAGATTTTTCTATATCTAGTTTCTTCAGTTATTTCTTGAAATGAACATTAGCATCACATTGATTTTTCAGTTGGCAGTTTTAGCATTCACAATAAGAACAATTCAGTTCTCAGAATATGTAATTTACATGGTATATACTCAAAAGAGTTATTTGCGGAAGTGGTATTACTACAGCTCGGAATCAGTATTGTTTGAATCCATTCAGTAAATTATCATGTCTATACAGCACTGACATATATAAATGTCACAAATTTTTGTTGAATGTCAAGTGAGATAAGATTGGTGCATTTAAACATTAATATAAGATACGCAATTTTCTAATGTTAATGTCTGTTAGAATTCAAATTATGTGAACTTATCTTATTCTCTACTTCCCTGTTGGCCAGTTTCATATTTTCTGTTTACATTTCAGATAAGATGGCATTTGTTATGATTTCAATCAGCTACTGATGTAATCAATTTGATGCTAAGTTGGGATAAATCAATGGGCGTGTGAATAGCTCACAGGTGAACTCAGTGCCAATTATAAACATTGTTTGATTACAATTGGTTTGACAGTCAATTTTTGCTCTGAAAGCTGCTTGATTTCAAAATGGATGCACAAATATTAAGATCAGTTGAAAACAAAACTATTGGGGTAGCATGCTGACTTAGTGCTTAGTATTCTTGCCAACAGCACCTGGGACATGGATTCCTCATGGCAGACTGGTACAAAAGGTGATATCACATGGTATTACAGGTAAGTTGCAAGATGGATGCAAAATTGGCCTATTCATAGGAGACAGAGGGTAGCAGTGGAAGGATGCTCTTCAGGATGAAGTGTTGTGACTAGTAGTTTTCCACAGGGATTAGTGCTGAGACCTCTGCTGTTTGTTGTCTAAATAAATGATTTGGAAGAATCATCTAATTAGGAAGTTTGAACAAGGCGGCACGGTGGCTCAGTGGTTAGAACCGCAAGCTCACAGCGCCAGGGACCCGGGTTCGATTCCAGCCTCGGGCGACTGTCTGTGTGGAGTATGCACATTCTCCCCATGTCTGCGTGAGTTTCCTCCGGGTGCTCCGGTTTCCACCCACAGTCCAAAGATGTGCAGGTTAGGTGAATTGGCCATGCTAAATTGCCCATAGTGTTCAGGGGTGTGTGGGTCATAGGGAGATGGGCCTGGATGGGATGCTTTAAGGGGCGGTGTGGACTTGTTGGGCCGAAGGCTCTGTTTCCACACTGTAGGGAATCTAATAATCTAATAAAAAAAAATTGGATACAAAGATCGGTGGAATTGCAGAGAGTGGGGAGAGGACACTGCAGGACATAAATCAGTTGGAGGCATGGACAGAAAAATGGCAGATGGAGTTTAGTCCAGACAAAAGTGAGGTGATGCATTTTGGGAGGTCAAGTACGGGTAGAAATTAAACAGTGAAAAGCAGACCCCTTAGGCTATTGATATGCAGAGGGATCTGGGTGTGAAAGTCCACAGATCACTGAGGGTGGCGATGCAGGTAGATAAGATAGTAAAAAAGGCCTCTGGCATGCTTGCTTTCATTGAAAGGAGCATTGAATGTAAGGATAGACAAGTTATGCGACAGTTTTAGAGAACTTCAGTTGGGCCACACTTGGAATATTGTGTACAGTTCTGGTCACCACACTACCAGAATAATGTGGGTGCTTTGGAAAGGGTACAGGAAATGCTTATCAGGATTTTGCCTGATATGGGGGATTTTAGCAATGAAGAAAGGTTGGATAGACTGTGTTTGTTTTTAGTGGAATGCAGGAGGTTGAAAGGCGACCTGACAAAAGTTCATAAAATTGTGGATAGAGTGGAAAGTATGAGGCTATTTTCCCCAAGTTGTTAGAGTCAATTACTAGGGGACACAGGTTCAAGGTCCATAGGGAAAGTTTAAAAGAGATGCTCAAGGCAAGCTTTTCAAACAATGAGTGAGAGTGCCTGCAATGTGCTGTTAGAGGTGGTGGAAGCAGACACAATAGCAGCATTCAAACAGCACCTAGGCAAATACATGAGTAGGAAGGGAGTAGAGGGATACTGATCTGTGAGTGAAGACAGTTTTAAGATGGAAGGGCAAAATGTGTGGGCGCAGGCTTGTGGGGTGGGGTTGGAAGTTGATGGCCCTGTTTCTCTGTTGTATTGTTCTTTGTTCGATTCCACCTTTGGGTGACTGTCCTTAAGTACACTTTGCAGCCAAAGACTTCCCAACAGACTAGACATGAACAGCGCTGTGGGCAGTAGGGTAGCACAGTGGTTAGCACTGCTGTTTCACAAAGCCAGGGACTTAGGTTCAGTTCCAACCTGACGCAGCTATTTCTGGGGAGTTTACACATTCTCCATGTGTCTAATTTGGTTCCCTCCCACTGTCCAAAGGTGTGCAGGCTAGGTGGATTAGCCATGGGAAATGCAGGGATGGACTAGGATGCACTTTAGAGAGTTGGTGTGGAGTCAATGACCTCCTTCCACACTGTTCAGATGCAATGGCTGTTGAACGGTGTTGCATTTTTGCTATGAAATTTTTAAAAAATGTATGTACAAAACCTGTACTTTACTGACAATGTTACATTACTATGATAGTTTTTCAATTCACATCAAGATGGAAAGTAGCATGAAACTAGATAGGTCTCCACAAATTCTGGAATAACATCAATCTGCCACAAAACAATTTAAGATGATGAATCTGGTGTTGCAGGCGAGGCTATCTTACGATATTTTTTAAAGTAGTTTGCTTTTAAAATGCATTTTGGTGTAATAAGTAAGACACTCGACATTTTGTTGATGGTCTCAAGTTGCACATTTTACAAACATTTTAGCAATTACTTCTGATTTCAAACACTTATAAAATTTGTTGATCTAATGTAATATTGTTTGGTGACTGACATTTTAACCAGAGAGGGGCAAACCAAAACCACATAACTAATCATTTCCTCAAGGGTTGATCTTTGGGGATTCAACAGTAGAGTATAATTGCCCGGACTATAACAGTTATAACTTCATCATTAACATATAAATCCAGTGGAGAAAATAACAGTATACAAAAGATTATAAATATGTACTTTTTTTTTAAAAAAAAGAACATTTGGAGGGGTGAAGGGAGGAAATAAGTAAGGAATAAATTGCTGTGTTGTTATTTTAACAATCTGCCTCCAATTTTTTGATGTATTCACTGTATGTTCCCAATAAATGGCATAATGTCAGGAACTGCAAACAAACAACCAAAATGAAGATTAATTGAGTTTAAGTAGTTTGTCATTTGAGGATGGGATCTTCACTGGCTTGGTTGGCATTTATTGACCATCTTTAATTGCCTGGAGAAGATGGTAATGTCCTGCCTTCTTGAGCTGCAGCAGTCCATTTCTGTAGGTACATCAAAAGTGTTGACAGGGAGGGCGTTCCAGGATTTTAACCAAGGAATACTAAAGGAACAGTGTGTCTTGATGATGTTTGGCTTGGAAGCAAAACAAATACGGTATTGGTGTTCCCATGTATCTGCTGCCCTTGTGTTTTGAGATGCAGTCATTGAAAGCTTGGGAGGTATTGTCTTGAGAAGTCTTTAATTTTTTCTGCAGTGTATATTGTGCACACCATCTACTACTGTGCATTGATGATGGGGGAATTGAATGTTTGAAGATGCACTGCCAATCAACTTTACACAGTTTCTCACATTATATTCATCTGTCAAGATGTTTCTACACACTTAATCTGTCTATATCTCTCTGCAGCTTCTTGGTGTCTTCCTTAGCACTTAACCTTCCCACCTATTTTTATGTCATCTCTAAACTTGGCTGTTGTACATTCTCTTAATTATTAATATATTTTGCAACTAATTGTGGCCTCAGCATGGAACCTCTGTGGCACTTTTGATATGCTTTGATTTGATTTATTTTATTGTAGTCACATGTACTAAAGTACAGTGAAAAGCTTTGTTTGCGAGCAGATCATAGTAAGAAAAGACTGACAGATCATACAATGCTTAGACAGAGTGAGCCTTATGACTTACATTGCACAGGAGGTGTGTGTAGCAAGTTCAACATTAATAACAGGACTGACATTAATTGAAGCTAGAGAATCCATTCAGCAATCTAATAACAGCAGGGAAAAAGCTGTCCTTGAACTTGTTGGTGTGTGTGTTCAAGTTGCTGTTTTTCCTGCCTGACAAAAGAGGTTGGTTGAGACCATTACTGAGGTGGGAGGGATCTTTCATGACGCTGGCAGTCATTCCAGTGTAAATGGAGCCCATCCATTACAGGTTGCCTTCTGTGATGGTCTGGGCTATGCACACAACCTTCTGTAGTTCCTCATGGTCCTGGGTAGAGCAGTTGCCATACCAGGCAGTTGTGTACTCAGGGAGTATGCTTTTTGTGGCGTATCTGCAAAAGTTGGCAAGTGTCCTTATGGACATGCTGAATTTCATAAGCCACTTGAAGAAGAAGAGGCGTTGTTGTGCTATCTGGACCATTACATCTACATGGGGAGTCCAGGACAGGTTGTCAGTTGTCGTCAGTCTTAGGAACTTGATGCTGTCAACCCTCTCAACCTCTACTCTGCTGATAAAGATGGGGGTGTGTTCTCCTCCTTTCTTTCTGAAGTCAATGTTCAATTCTCCTGTCAACATTGAGAGCACGATTGTCATCATTGCACAATGACATCAAGCCCGGTACCTCCTTTCCATATTCTGATTCATCGTTGTTTGATGCCCATCCTACCATGATGGTGTCAGCGGCAAACTTGTGGATAGCGCTTGTTCGGATTTTGGCTACATAGATGTGGGTTTATAGGGAGTACGGTAGCGGGCTGATAACACATCCCTGATGGGCTCCAGTGTTGCGTTCTATTGTGGAGGAGGTGCAGTTACCTGACTTCACTGATTGTGGCCTGTGGGTCAGAAAGATGAGGACCCAGTTGCAGAGGCTGAAGCTGTGACCTCTGTTTCACGAGTTCTGAGATTGGTCTGGAGGGGATAATGGAGTTGAAGGAGCTATTGTCAATCAGCAGGAGTCTGATGTAGGTATCCTTGTTGACCAGATTCACTAGCACTTCACTCGTTACAAGTTGCCATCCTGAAAATACCGTCCTTTTCCCAGCACAACTGTTCCTTGATATTACATGAAGAGAATCGAATCGGTGTTTGTGATGGTGGAGACCTTTATAGGAAACTGAAGGTTTGGCTGAAGATGTTACAAATGCCTTATCATTTGCATTGATGTTCTGGTCCCTCCAAATTTGAATATGGGGATATTTGTGGTGTTTCCTCCTCCAATGTGTTTCTTAACTGTCCAATGCCATCCCTGATTAGATGTGGTAGGGCTGCAGATCTTATATCTGATTCATTGAATCTGGGGTCACTTAGTCCTGTCTATCATTTGTTACTTGTACTGTTTGGCATACACATGGTCCTGTGTTGCACCTTCATCAAGCTGGCACCTCGTTTTTAGTTATGCTTGGCACTGTTCCTGGAATTCTGTCTTGTACTCTTCATTGGAGTAGGGTTGACCCTCTGACTTGATGGTAATTGTGATCTGAGCAAAATATCAGTCTATGAAGTTTCAGGTTGTGTTTGAGTACAGTTTTGTTATTGCTGATGGCCTACAAACTTCATGGATGCTTATCTTAATTTTCTAAATCTGTTTGAAGTCTATCCCAATTTAATATCCTAGTGGAGCCACACCGTGTAGAACATTATGTAGGTGACTTAAGAAGGGAAGACAGAACTTTGTATCCATAAAGACTGATCACTGCTGCCAATACTGTCATAGACAGTTGTATCCAGGTAACCAGGTTGGTGAAGATGAGGTTATTTATTTCTCCCTCTGTTTGCGTCATTCATCTCCTGCTGACAGCCAAACTTTATTTGACCCTAATTCCATTCCCAAACCAAAGGGCGAAACACCTAACCAGTGCCTGGTTAAGGTTTTCATTGATGAATACCAACATGTGACGTGAAATATCCCAAAGGATATTTTGTCCCTCTATTTGTATGGATAGCTTGTGTCTAATGGTTGCCATATTCTCTAAAGGGCTGTGATCAGAAACCTGTGTGAAGATCCATGTTTCCAATCGAGTCTGCTCTCAGTCTGTGGAATAGTAGACAAAGAAACCTTAGGCCTACCTGGAAGTGCTGCTTTAATTTTTAGCATATATATGAATATAATTCAATATCCATGGCTGATACTCTAGCCCAATTTTTGTAGTGCTGGAGGCTACATTCATTATTCTACTATCAATCACACCATAATATATGAGCTAATTAGTCCTAATTTACATATACAATATAGGTTAAATAGAGAGTAATCATATCTCGATAAAGCAAACCCCACAAGCCCTATCTTTGAAATTATATCTGTGATGCTTTGGGGGGTTAGCTTATTAATGACCCATTCTAATTAAACTAATTACAAACAATGAATAACTAATGAATAATAGGGCTCTAAAATGACAGGAGATAGTTTATCCCACTGATTCTTAAGCAATGGCTTGGAAGGTTTCAAATTTTTGAAGTGTGTTATTTCGATGGTGAAGTTGAAATGTGAATCATTCCACAAATGCAGTTTTGAAAATACAACTGAATAGTGTGTTGAACAAGGGAAAAATCACATTTATAACAATTATGACAAGTTATAGATAACTGTAGCATATTCCTGTCTGCTGTTCTGTTTCCTGTAGCTATTTACAAAAAGAAACAGACAATATTGATGAACAAAAAATGTCGCTCTTTCACCATCAAGCCTGTCAAATCCACTTAGGATCTTATATGTTTCCAGATGTGTCTTCAATTATCTCTACATATCTCTACTTTAATATTCCATTCCCCTTGCAATAGAGGGCAACTTTCCATTTGTCTTCATAATCAATTGTTGTACTTGCACATCACCTTGATGAGAAGCCGAAGGCTCTGGTCCTTCTAATTCTCAGAGTTTTGCAATCTAACTGGTTTTCTCATCTTCCTACCAAAGTGAGCAAGTACACAAACTCACAATGAAGATAGTGAGTAATGTGATTATTGGGCAATACAGACAGTGAATAAGGAACTAATAAGAATAACAAGGAATTGGCAAGTGAAATGAACAAACATTTGACTGCTATCTTCATTATAGAGATTACAAAATAAACATTCTAGTATTACCTGTAAATCAGGAGATAGAAGGGAGAGAAAAAAATTTCCTGGAATTTTGTTCATGATGGAACAGCTCAAAGCAAATTAAAAGAACTAATGGGCTGTCAAGTCTTTGGATGCAGAATGATTCCATCCTAGGATCTTAATAGAGGTGGCTAACAAATTCCAATGAATTGGTTAAATTTGATTTTCCCTTTGCTGTCTCTTCATGATTATGTTGAGATTTTCTGAGGGGACAGCTATAACCTCTTTAGCAATCAATTCTAATACCTTCTCCATGACAGACAACAAGTTAATCAACCTTTCATTTCCTGCTTTCTGCTTTTTTCCCTTTAAGAACAGAAGGGTTACATTTATTACTTTGATGCATTGGTGTCAATGTTCCAACATTCACTCGATTCAGAAAAGCTTCTATCAGACTGGTTCCATGGCTGCTCAGGCAGCACCTTCTAATTACATGACCACTTCTACCTAAAAGGTCAACAGCAATAGATCCATGGAAACAACACCACTCACTAATCTCCCACCATGCTACTCATAACCCTGAGTGGGAATATATCATCATTCCTTCAATAATGCTGGATTCACTTTATCTAGCTCCATTGGCATGCCCTAATAACTGCCCTTATTTCCGTTTGATTCATTCGTCTTCCCCAAGAACTGAATGCAAAATTGATCATATTTTGATTTTGGCTACCCATCGATACCTTGACTGTGAAATCATAATTCATACTGTTTCATTGCACATTACCAAGTATACTTGCTCTCCGGTGGGCTCTAGAACACACTTGACAAAACTGTCCTGAGAACACCCATGAACTCATTCTTCATACTATTAGTTTGTCAATCTGAATTATCTAATCTGTTGGCAGATTCAAATTACACATAATTATCACTGCACCTTTCTCATAAACCCCGATTATTTTCTCCTCTAAACCCCATCCTACAGAACAGTTGCTGGTCGGGGTCTCACAAACCACTTCCACAAGTGACATCTTGCCTTGACTATGCCATATCCATACCCAGACCAATTCAATATTCTGGCCTCCAAAGGTACGATCATCTCTCTACATTATACTAATACTACTCTGAATTAGCAGAACTATTTTTCCACATTTTTGTAGCTCCTTCTCCTTCCTAATTATCACTCAACCTTGAATATTCAGGTCTAATTCTCTGGCATCTTCCCCAACTATGGCTCTGTACTGGCTATCTGATCATACATACATATGTATTGTGTATTGTCAGATAAGCTGCAGAGCTGGGCTGAGCGGTCGCAAATGGAGTTTAATACAGACAAGTGTGAGGTGATGCACTTTGGTAGGAGTAACCGAAAGGCAAAGTACAGGGCTAATGGTAAGATTCTTAGTAGTGTAGATGAGCAGAGAGATCTCGGTGTCCATGTACACAGATCCTTGAAAGTTGCCACCCATGTTGACAGGGCTGTTAAGAAGGCATACAGTGTTTTAGCTTTTACTAATAGAGGGATCGAGTTCCGGAACGAAGAGGTTATGGTGAAGCTGTACAAAACTCTGGTGCGGCCGCACTTGGAGTATTGTGCACAGTTCTGGTCACCGCATTATAAGAAGGATGTGGAAGCTTTGGAAAGGGTGCAGAGGAGATTTACTAGGATGTTGCCTGGTATGGAGGGAATGTCTTCCGAGGAAAGGCTGAGGGGCTTGAGGCTGTTTTCATTAGAGAGAAGAAGGTTGAGAGGTGACTTGATTGAAACATATAAAATAATCAGAGGGTTAGATAGGGTGGATAGGCAGAGTCTTTATCCCAAGATGGTGACGGCGAGCACGGGGGGGCACAGCTTTAAATTGAGGGGTGAAAGATATAGGACAGATGTCAGAGGTAGTTTCTTCACTCAGAGAGTAGTAAGGGAATGGAACGCTTTGCCTGCAACTGTAGATTCGCCAACTTTAGGTACATTTAAGGCGTCATTGGATAAGCATATGGACATACATGGAATAGTGTAGGTTAGATGGGCTTGAGATCGGTATGACAGGTCGGCGCAACATCGGGGGCCGAAGAGCCTGTACTGTGCTGTAATATTCTAATGTTCTATGTTCTATGGTTTGTTTGCTAAGTGCATTCAAGCACGCAGCATTTTTGATTAGGTTGAGATTTTATTGTCATGTTTACCAAGTACAAAAGTAGGAGTGCAGTGAAAAGTGTGGAATGTTGCCACACATGGTGCCATTTTAAGTACAAAGGTGCCTAGGTACAAAAGACTTAGGTATAAAGTAATAAAAGAAACAGAGTTAAAAAAGTAAGTGGTAGCTTCTGAGAAAAATGGGAAAAATAAAGAATTAAGGTAATACTTAGCATTAAAGCCCTTCTTAATTTTAATTAAAACTTATTAACGAATTAAGGTAAAACTTCAGCAGACTTTGATGAGTCCTCCACTTAGCTCATTCACCAGGAGACCTTAGCTGCCTGTTCTCAATGCCACTGGTGCAGATATCGGGGGACCTCCTTCATGCTCACTCTTCCCATGTTGAACCACAATGCCATCAATGCTGCTGCTGAAGCTTCTGCCTCCCTGGGCTCGATTAGTGCCGCTGGAATATGCCCAGGCAGGGCCCACTTGCACTCCAAGATACCACCATGCCAAGCCAAGAGACCAGGCCAAGACGACTGCCATGAGCTATCAAGAGAACAGGCTCAGATACTGCTATGAGCCACTGCATGACAAGACTGCATCACTGCAGGGCCGAGAGACCCACGCTGAGCTGAGTGACTGTCATATACCTCCGAAAGACCGAGCTGAGACACCACAAAGGGTTCTTTGCTGGGTCCGTGCTGAGGCCGGGAGCGAAGAAAGGAAACATCAAGAGATAAAGAGAAGAGAAAAAAAAAATGAAAAAAAGAAATGGAGTGGATGAGTTCCAGCTGAAGTGTCCTATTCCACTGCCAACTGGAATATCAAATTTAGTTCTGCCTGCTTACTACTTCATTAATCGCTAGCTCTATTTACTGTTACATTCTTAGGTTTATGCACTTTGTCCTTCCCTAAGCTATTCTGATCATTATTTTTTCCAGTTTTGTCTTGCTCTCTTTCTTTGTCGTTTTGTTTAATTTGAATATTATTCCAAAACTTCATCCTTCACCCCCATTATTTAGTTTAAAGCCTGTTCTACTTCCCTAGTTGTATAACTCGTTTGTAAACTGGTCCCAAAAATGTTCAGGTGAACAATATCCCAGTAGTATATTCCTGTGTTCTCCAGTACAATTGTCCACGGTGTCAATTCCAAACAAATCAAAACTCATTTCTTTCATACCACAAATTCATCTCTCCAATTTTATTGACTGTAAGAGTTTGATTGCTGCTCAGGTAATGATGCAAATAATATGACATTTGAGATCCTGTTGCTTCTCTATCTCAAAGCTGATCTCCTGCAAACAAGTTGAAATATCTTGAGCCTGTTGGGCAAATTAAAAGACTGTGGCTTCTCCATATCTGCATTCTCAATCCTTTCATGCTATTGTACCTGACCGCTGACAAAGTCAGAATGACCTTGGCCTTAAACAGGGTGACCACATGCTGGAACAAAATATGCAGGTAACATCCTCCTCCTCCATGTTTTGCAGTGGCTGTGGCATTATTCTCCAGCTTTGTAACTTTGGGCTAAAGCTTCTCAAACCACAGGTACATACTGCACATATGATTTGTTGAGGGCGATGCGGTTAACTATCCATGTAAGTGTCAGAACTCTCTGAAGTCTATAATTCTACTTTGATGCAAAAAAGCATTTTCATAGTGCTTCTAGAGAGCTCGATAGTTGGATGTTCCAAAGCAATTATCTACCTAATCAGCGCATTGCAATTATCATGGAGTCTCAATGCATATGTTTCCGGGTCTCCAGATATACAAAGACCAGAAAAACTGGGCTTTGATGATTTGGAATACGCCGCTTCATAAGGTTAGCAAAACAAATTAAGTAGTAATGTTTGAAATTGAATTGAATCATCACATACATGGAAGAAAATTGCAAGGTTGAGGGGGAAATAGAAAGTAAATGGGATTATGTGATATGGCCTTTCGAAGAGAGCCTGCAGGTACAATGGGCCAAATGGCCTCCTGTTGTGTATCATTCTATGGTTCCAACGAAAAATATCTTTTCCTTACGTTGAGCAATTTTATGCCTTTGAAAGGAGTAAGGATGGTAGTTGCAAGGCATTGGGTATTAAACACACTTTACATTGGCATCAAAATAAAGCGCCACATTATTAATTTTCACATAGATTTGTAGAATGTTTATAGCACAGAAGGGAGCCATTCAGCCTGACATATTTGTGTCAGCTTTCTACAGTCACAATTCACTGAGTGACACTATCCTGCCTTACCTATAGACCTGCCATTTTGCCCTCTTCAGATAATGATCCAATTCTCTTTTGAAGCCCGTGATTGAATCTAACTCTGCCACAGTCTCATTCATAATGATCTTAAAGATGTTATAACACTGCTACAACTTGTAAAAGTTGAATACACATCAAAATGAATTTCATAGATTAATTAGCACCTTTCATTTACAACATTGTCTTAATGAGACCTTAAAGGTGTTATTAGTGTCAAATCTTCCTACTTGCAGATTAGCAAATGGGGAGAAATAAAGATAGGAATATATTAATCAGGTTTGAGGTTTCCATGAAACTAATTTAAATCAGGCAAGTGCAGTTTCTGAGATGTATCAATTTAGTGGTGATATATTTGAAAGCTATCTATGTAGCCAAATTGGTCACTTTGATTTCTCACGTCTCTTGAATGTGGACTCTTGAGATTGTAATTTAAGTAATCCCTGCACTAATTTATCTGGAAGAGGGGTGACGGGATGATGCAGAGGCTCAAAGTGTGCAGAAGTCTGGGAGAGACAAACAGTATTAGGCCAAAGAGTATTGTAAGCTGGAAGAGATCGGACAGGAGACATGCAATGTAGAAAATAAGGATTTTGGAGTCTATTTGCACAAATGCAGAAAAGCGTTAAATATTGTTAATGAGATATAACTAGCCACATCAATTTGCAATGTAGTGACAATAATGGAGATTTGGTTCACCCAATGGGAGAATAGGTACTTATCACATCCTGGCTACACTGTACTCCAGAAAGATGGAGGGATTGAATAAGAGGTGAAGAGGCAATATTGGCCAAAAATACTAGGTTGAATATAATTCAGACCATTTTTGTGAAAAACGAAATATGATGGCTGTGATGATAGAGACACAGGAGGGACCGTGCATCGGTATCTGACAACTTGAAAATCCCTGTGATTAATTCTGGAAGGGCAAGGGACTGCATTGAGAAACTCCCTGGCTCACAGCAGAATGTCAGTTATGTTTTATATTGAATATTTGCTGTCCAAACCATCAATTTAATGTATAATGGTCTGCTCTAGCATATTTAACAAAACAGAAGATGCCAGCTCCAATGGCAATAGTTTTGTATTTGCAAACCTTAAGCTATTTGAATTAACAATGGAATACTTTCAAAGAGAGGTAATATGATTCATTTTGTGAGTGAAAAATGTGTGTGTTTTGCATACAAATAGTCAGAGAGAACTTACCGCAGGAGGAATGACATTTCACTTCTTCTCTCTCTGAAATTCCTTTTAACAAAATTTTTGAGTTGAAAACATGATTAAAAGCTTCATAATTACAAGCAGTGGATTCTTCAAGGGGAAGTCTGAATCTACATCACTGTCTACAGAGGGAAAGAGACTTCAGCCAGCTATGACTTATCCAGGAATATATGCCAATGCCAAAAGCTTGTGTTGAATGTGATTGTAGCTACGGTCTAGTATTTAAGACAAACTGTGAATAAGTCTTTATTTTTTGTGATTGAACTATTACTTGACTATAGTATCTTTAAGAGAGCAATCTTGATATTTTCCTATTTTTTCCTGATGTGTGTGTTTTTTGTTGTTTCTTGGAAGGGTAGTTGGAAACGGGTGCACATTTTAAGCCTGATAATCAAAAATTTATTAATAAGTTTTATTTTACAATAAGCTAGGTATTAGAAGATAATTTCAGGAACTCAGCTAATAATGATCCATATACAATGTAATATATATTTCTCAATATTACTACCCATTTAAATTCAAACTTTGTGTGACCAATGGAAGAATGTGACAAGTAAAGGGATCAATTCACCCCTTCTAATTACTTCATAACTAGTTCATTAGTGAACTGATTAACACCATTTATCTCTAATCCCACTGGAATTTAGTAGTGATTCAGTGACTGAATAGGAGTTGCTCAGCACCTTCTGTGCAACCTGAAGGACATTCAACAAATATTATTGGGTTTTCCAGTGAC
The DNA here is from genome assembly GCF_030684315.1 of Stegostoma tigrinum. Lineage (NCBI taxonomy): Eukaryota > Metazoa > Chordata > Chondrichthyes > Orectolobiformes > Stegostomatidae > Stegostoma > Stegostoma tigrinum. Next base: position 55,362,171 of record NC_081368.1, on the reverse strand, counting down.
CTACCAGGGAAATCCATCACAATCAGGCACTGTGTACATGATCAGGGACCTGACATTGAGAAAGGAAAGCATTGAAAACCACCCCATTTAATTCCGAGCCCCCTTCATTTCTTCTCCTGTAATCCTATCCTAATGGTTTCCAGTTTTCCTTCATTCACCTGTATCTAGAGGCTGAAGTATTTTTTGTCAGGATCGGGAAAATGTAAGTTGGTCCATTTCCCAATTTGGAAAGTGTGGTGGAAGCCAATTCTAGAATTATTTTCAAAAGGCAATCTGGTAAATACTTAAATGGGGACATATGTGTGGATATGGGAAAAGAGAAGTGGAGTGGGGTTAATTGAAACACTTTTACAATGAGACAGCGTAGAATGGCTGAATAGCCACCTCCTGTATGTGTGATTTTATGATTCAAATACTGCTTAGCTAAATCTAGTGTTCTTGAACAGTTTCAGTGAGATGGAAAGGTAGTTTTTAAAAACACAATATTAAAAATTGGAGAAGGAATGAACCAAATATACATTACAAGAATTCAACATGATTGTGGCAGAGATTCAGTTTCAACTTCACTTCTTCACCCTCTCCCAAATTCCTTGATTTCCTCAGATCATAGATCTGCCTGTTTCCATTTTGAATATACTGAATGATGTTTCATGCATAACCCTCTGAGGTGGAGAATTCCAAAGATTTACAATCCTTTGAGTTACTAACTTTCTTTTATTTCTGTCCTAAGTTAGTAGCATTTTGTGCTGCAAGTGTGCATCCATGTTCAAGATTCCTCTGCTAGAGGAAACAACAGTCTGTAAAACCCCTTTAGAGATGCATATGTTTGAATAAATTCACCCCTCTTTCTTCTAAACTGCTGAGAATATGAATCTAATTCACTCAGATCTAATACAAGATAACAGGAGTACATCCAGAGGACCTTTAGAGTGCAGCCTTCACTTCAAGTATAGGCTTTATTATAAATATGGAGATCAAACTGCATACAATATTCAGCATAACAAAGTGGAAAGCTGGATGAACACAGCAGGCCAAGCAGCATCTCAGGAGCACAAAAGCTGCCATTTTGGGCCTAGACCCTTCATCGGAGATGGTTGTGAAATAAATAGGGAGAGAGGGGGAGGCAGATTGAAGATGGAGAGAAAAGAAGATAGGTGGAGTGGAGAGTATAGGTGGGGAGGCAGGGAGGGGATAGGTCAGTCCAGGGAGGACAGACAGGTCAAGGGGGCGGGATGAGGTTAGTAGGTAGGAAATGGAGATGAGACTTGAGGTGGGAGGAGGGGATAGGTGAGAGAAAGAACAGGTTAGGGAGGCGGGGATGAGCTGGGCTGATTTTGGGATTCAGTGGGAGGAGGAGACGAGCTGGGCTGGTCTTGGGATGCAGTGGAGGAAGGGGAGATTTTGAAGCTTGTGAAGTCCTTATTGATACCATTGGGCTGTAGTGTGCTCAAGCAGAATATGAGTTGCTGTTCCTACAACCTTTGAGTGGCATCATTGTGGCACTGCAGAAGGCCCAGGATGGACATGTCGTCTAAGGAATGGAAGGGGGAGTCAAAATGGTTCGCGACTGGGAGGTACAATTGTTTATTGCAAACCGAGCGGAGGAGTTCTGCAAAGCGGTCCCCAAGCCTCCGCTTGGTTTCCCCAATGTAGAGGAAGCCACACCGGGTACAGTGGAATCAGTATACTACATTGGCAGATGCGCAGGTGAACATCTGCTTAATATGGAATGTCATCCTGGGGCCTGGGATGGGGGTGAGGGAGGAGGTGTGGGGGCAAGTGCAGCACTTCCTGTGGTTGCAGGGGAAGGTGCTGGGAGTGGTGGGGTTGGAGGGGAGTGTGGAGCGGACAAGGGAGTCATGGAGAGAGTGGTCTCTCCGGAAAGCAGACAAGGGTGGGGATGGAAAAATGTCTTGGGTGGTGGGGTCAGATTGTAGATGGCGTAAATGTCAGAGGATGATGCGTTGTATCCGGAGGTTGGTGGCATGGTATGTGAGGACGAGGGGCATCCTCTTAGGGCAGTTGTTGCTGGGGCAGGGTGTGAGGGATGTGTTGAGGGAAATGCGGGAAACGCGGTCAAGGGCATTCTCGACCACTGTGGGGGGAAGTTGCGGTCCTTGAAGAACGTGAACAACTGGGATGTGCGGGAGTGGTATGCCTCATCCTGGGAGCAGATGCGGCGGAGGCAAAGGAATTGGGAATAGGGGATGGCATTTTTGCAGGAGGGTGGGTGGGAGGAGGTGTATTCTAGGTTACTGTGGGAGTTGGTGGGCTTGAAATGGACATCGGTTTCTAGCTGGTTACCTGAGATGGAGACAGAGCAGTCCAGGAAGGTGAGGGATGTGTTGGAGATGGCCCAGGTGAACTTGAGGTTGGGGTGGAAGGTGTTGGTGGAGTGGATGAACTGTTCGAGCTCCTCTTGGGAGCAAGAGGCAGCGCCGATATAGTCATCAATGTAACGGAGGAAGAGTTGAGGTTTGGGGCCTGTGTAGGTGTGGAAGAGGGACTGTTCCACATAATCTACAAAGAGGCAGACATAACTAGGGCCCATGCGGGTACCCATGGCCACCCCCTTTGTCTGTAGGAAGTGGTAGGAATCGAAAGAGAAGTTATTGAGGGTGAGGACAAGTTATATTCAGCATGTGGTCGCATTAAAGGATTGTACAACTGCAACAGGACTTCTTTATTCTTGTACTTGAATCCCTTTGCAATAAAGGGAAACATGCTAGTTGTCTTCCCAATTACTTAATAACCTGTGTGCTAACTTTATAATGCTTGTGCAAGTGCACCCGAGTCCTCTGAAAATCAACATTTAGAACTTGAAACCTTTTAAAAATTATTCTGCTTTTCCATTTTTACAAGCAAAGTGAATAACCTCACATTTTCCCACATTATGCGTCATCTGCCAACTTATTGCCAAGACATTTAAACTGTCTCAATCTCTACATCTAAAAGCAAGCTGCTAAGTGTTGGGAGCCTGTGCAAAAAAAGAGACGTCAGCCCACACTGTTCATAACTGCCAGGTGACACAAAGTGCTTTGCAACTAATGAATTATGTTCTGAAGTGTCATCACCATTGTAATTTAGAAAACATGTAGAGCAGCCAATTCACACACATCAAAGTTGACAATGTGTTTTAAGCACTGAATAAGGGATAAATACTAATCAGGACATCAGGGGTAATTCTGGTGGCCTTCATTAAAATTGTCTTTTTTTACAGTCACCTGAACAAGTAAATAGGACATATGCTTAGTGATTCATCTGAATAGTGGCACTTTCAAAAGTGCAGCACTCCCTGAATTCTGAATATTAAGTGTTAGCCTAGATGTAAAAATAAAAAAAAAGCTGGAAACACTGAGCATTTGTATGTGGGGAAAAGAAAAAGAAATGTTGAAAAGTGAAAGTGTTGGTTTATCTCATGTCCCAATGTTACACTATGCCCATGGGATCTTGAAAGCTGTAGCCAAATAAGCATCTGGTGTTACGAAAGGTGTATGCAGTTCACAGCTAGTTCTTTAGGATTATTTTTTGAATATACATCCTGCCACTAATTCCTCGCATTAGTGCTAGTGCTAGTTTAGTACTAGTTACTGAGAACTACTAGGTGGTGAAATACAACCACATGACATCTCAGTAACAGAGGCTTGATCTTGAATAATAAGAGTTGTTAATTACACGCTGACTAAGGAAAAAGTTACAATGACATTAGAGAGGTGTACTATATTACATTTAGTAAGAAACACTGGTTTTCCTTTAATGCCAGGCCAAATGAACTTAAGTTGTTACTGGTGGCTAGTGATATAGAAAGGCTTTAATGTTGGCCCTTTGAAATCAATTGTCTGATCCAACACCAGTGAGCAGTTTTGCCAATTAATCAGTAAATGCTGTCCTCCCAATGCTAAAGGGGCCAATGATCACTTGGCCCACAGCCCAGGTGCCAGTTGTGGGATAAAGGAATAATGCCACGTAACATTTTTTCTCTGTTTAAAAAGACACAGCTGTCTGGACATCGTCTTAGATGGGTGAATACACCCAGGATAGCCATTGCTTTCATCTGGCAGCCATTATGGGCCAGGAAGTAGACTAATCTACATGATGCATCATGCCACCCCTTCACTCCACCCCATACTAATTCCTGCCTTGAATCCACCATGTTGGCTGAGATGTGGGCCAGTCTGCCTTGGGTTACCTGAAGTCCTGACTGAAAGTTCCAAATGGCACAGAAACAGGGCCCTTAATAGACCCTGTAATTATCAATAAATGACCTCAATTGGCTGCCTGTCTCCTCGCTCTGTGGAAATAGCTTGTGCCAGGATCGTGGTGGACAGCATAGAGGCTGACAGTAACAAATGCAATTTGAATACTGCACTAATTTAAATATCTAGCCTAACATTTTGGGTTTGTGACCTTAATGCTGTTCAGTTGAATGTTCATAGACATAAGACATTTCTATTCACAGATGCCACATCACCTTTCCACAATTTTCATTTCAGATTTCCAACACAGGAATTAATTTGCACTTGTGTCAGTCTAGATTGCTGTACTTTAAAACCTAAAGTGAGACTTGAACCCACAATCTTGTGATTCAGAAGTTAGATTGGTACCAACTGAGCCATAACTGACACTCAATCAAATATGGTTAGGTGCTTCAAGAAAGGTTAAGTTGCTTTCTATCAAAGTAGAAGTCAAAATGTAATATGTATGTGATTCAGCGTTCCCATTTCTTGTGCTCCACAGTGTTGGAGACATCGAGATAAAAGTTTGGGTTTTTTCATTTCTATCAGTCCCCTATCAAATCAATACCATCAGAATGAAAAACATGGGAGATTAACTCATTTGGTCTCTATATTTTTATGAAAATTTCCACATAACAGTTTGATTTCCTCAGTTCTATGAATATTCATGTAATTGTAATAGGAAGCTATAATTTGGCCCCCGTGTGTTGGCACACTTTGAATATAGTAGAAAGTTTTACTCTGCTAATCTGCTACTTTCCTGCCAGCAACACAAGATAAGAGAAAGGAATGTTTCCTCTTTGCCAACGATTCTGTGAATATAGTAGCATGATTTATTTTAGTTTCCATGTGTTAATAACATTGCAAATGTAGCAGGGAAATTCTTTTGGTCCCAATCTATTAACTACATTGTAAATATTACAAGAAGACTTCTGCTTGACAATTCTAGCAAGACTGTCAAAGCATCCGAAAAAATTGTGTACAGAATTCCATGCTTAGAAATAGTGTTTGGAGCAAATTTTCCTCATGTTGACAACTTTTCAGAACAGTATAACACGATTAGATTCAACTCTTCAAAGTCCACTTTTTCCTAATACTTCTGTGTTCCTGACAGCATAACAACCTGGACTTTGGGGTTGTAATGACAAGATTGTTAATATATATTGGCATTACTCTGTGAAACTGATACAAACTTCTGACATCCACAAACTTGTAGCTATTGTGGAAATCAGAAGTTGTTATCAGTGACTCTCCATTCTTCTACAGAGTGCACTATGAAGTCTTCAAAGAGTGAAATCAGTTAGAAATATCTGATTTGACATGAAATTTTCATTTTAAAATCTTTGAAAAAGCCAGCTTTTAATCCTCATTGAAAGAGGCGTAATTGGGTTTCAAACAACTTACTATATCATAATTACTCCAAAACTACTCTGGCTCACAAAATAACTTTGTTTTTGAGGAATGTCAAATGTCCTTATTCCATGCTAAAGATTCGATAGATTCATTATAATATTAACCACTTTTTAAAATGTTTATGTTATTTGATGAGATTTTGATGTACAAATGTGTCAAGAGTTAAAATGGGAGGGACACAATTAGCTCAGTCATGGCCATGTTAAATGGCGGAACATATTTGAGAGTTTGATTGGCCCGCTCCTGCTCTTAATCTTTATGTTTCAATAATATTTTAGCTTTGACCTTAATACTATGCTTATATCCTAATTTTTAACTTGCATTTGATAAAGTTATAGAAAGTGAATAATAAAACCTCTATATATACTAACTGGCACTCTAAGTTATGGCTTAATATTGTTTTCTTTTATAGCCTGCTTGCTGACAGTTAAAGGATGCCAGAAATCCTGTATTGCTGGCATCAAAATTAAATCAACACTGGTAAAGGTAACAAACCAGAACACAGAAATTGCTGGAATGTCATCATTTTGCTGCGGATCACAAGATCTGGTCAAACAAATTGGGACCTAAAATTGGAACTGTATATTGTTACTAGGTTCAGCTTCTGTAAGAGTTACAGTTTTTTTACGGGGAACAATCAATGGTATTTTGTACAACTTTCTTAACTGAATCAGTAAACAGTGTGAAGCTTGGTGAAGCAGGCCTAATTGTATCTGCTACTGAAATTGCTTCTGGCAGGCTTTACAGTTTAGTTATTCTTTGTGTGTTTTAGTAAGATGATTTTGGTTTAGCAGACAGCTTCTAGCATTCTATCAGAACTTGCCCTGAGAGATTTTAGCTACAGGCTACAAAGGATCAGCTTACATTTTTAGCATGTTAACTATTGAGAGTTCTGTTTCGTACCTTCCCTCACAGGCAAGCCTTATCCCTACTTAATTCTTCTGTTGGTCCATTCCTTTAAATTATTAGCTCAACTTCAAAGTCAAAACTATTTCTTCCTGCCAAGAAGTGGTATGATCAACGCAGTCTGAAGGCTTGTTGCAATTCTACACTGACTGGCAATCATAACGTCGATATCAATTCTATAGATATTAATCTGATCCCTTCAAAAGAGAGCTTGATCTCTGTTTTATTTAATTGCATTAGAGTTCCTTTTGATCAAATTTCAAAATCTCCTCATTAATAGTATAGAACTGATAAGTAACGTGGTACTTAAACCTCCACAATCAAGGAATCTTCGTAGGCAAGTAAGAAAATCAAATATTCTGATTGAACTGGCTTCTTTTGAATCACCTCTGCATCAAACATCACCCTTGAATCTGTCATGGATACTTGTTCTCCATGCCGCGTGACACTCTGATTAACATCAATTATGGATTTGTTAATTGGCTCAAGTGACATATGGTGTTCATTGACTGTAGTGACAGGAGAAATAAATTCCACTGTGAAAATCTGTCTGTCTAACTATAGTGGTCAATTGAGCATAATTTGATTTAATGAATGTTAGGTTCAGAGTCAGTAGTTGAAAGTAAGAATCCTAAAGATTGACCCACTTTCCATTATCATAGAAATATGGAATCCCTACAGTGTGGAAAGAGGTCATTGATCCCATTGAGTTCACACTGACCCCCTGAAGAGCATCCCACTAAGGCCCAGTCCACTAACTTTATCTCCATAACTCCACATTTACCATAGTTAATCTATCTAACCAACACATCCTTGGACACTACAAGGCAATTTATCATGGCCAGTCCATCTAACCTGGATCTATGAGACAGCAGTGTTAACCACTGGGCCACCCTACCACCTTTGGCACATTCCATGTCTAGTTTGTTGGCAAGACTTTGGTTACAAAGTGCCTTAAGGTACCCAGGTAAAAAGGTGTCATGAACAAAACTTTAATTCTTTGAAGTGGTATAATCCAAATGAACTGGAATAAATATATTTCACCAACTTTTTCTATTGGGATATATGTCTACTGGTTCTCCAACTAGCATTATGTCCGATTGGCCATTATTCATGAGTGAGTCCTAAACAACAAAATAAAATCCATGTGTAAAGGGCAATATTCCAAAATTGGACAAACTTTGCCTCCCAAAGAAAACCTTACAAAGTCACATTAAGTGACTTTTCTGAATATGGTAGTCACAAGTCACCTAACTATCAGACTGCACAATGGGTATGTGCTGATCCAATTAAATGAATGTTTTGACCATTGAACCTCGGTAGCCGAAGTAAAGACCTATAAATAGTTTCTACAGACTAACAAGCCTTATGGACCACTTAGAAATTTCCTCAGAAAAGCAAATCCCAGAGAACATTTAGATTAGAGCAACGTCTACCTGTGAGAATAGCCAGGACCTTCTCCATCAAAGCAATTTTTATATGTTAATTGATTTCTCATGGAACAGAAATATAGGTTATTGCAATCTGTAAGAAGGCACAAAATTGGGGAGGGTGTTTGCAGTGATAATTGTCATTAGTGTGATTTTTGTCATAACAAATGCTTACTTGGCAGTAACAGGATGAGAAGCCAGTAGTAAAATCAATAGCAAACAGCAGTGACAGGATGGAACTTTTCAGAAAATAAACATAATAAGGAGATAAGATGAATAAAAATGGGAAATATAAATTAATGTAAAATAACCAACAAAATATCAGAAGCAGCAAGTCTCCAAGCATTCACAGCATGAGTTCAACTCAGAAGTTACAGGAAGGGTGTTTCAGAGTACGGGGCTGATTTAACTTAAGAGGCAGAGAGGTTTTGATGTTCGTAAATTGTTAATGTTAACAGTATTTTGTAAGTGATGATCCAAGCTAATGGGAGCAAAAGGCTGATGGTTGTAAGTTTAGTGATGTTGCAAGAAACTATTAATGAGAAGAGTTGTAAGCAGTGGCCATTTTCGTTATGTGGATTGAGTTAAATTTGGAGTTATGAGTATGAGAGGTTCACCTACCTATAGTAATAATGGCATTGTAAGACCACATAATGCGGTGGAGCAAGCTGATCCAACACAGAATAAGGGACAAAGCTTAGGCTTTCCACTCCATTGTTCATCAGTTATTCATCGGATAAAAGTCACTGCCAACATCACTTCAGATAAAAGAAGTATAATTTGAGATTAAAATAGTGATACTTAGAAATATGTGGTCTACAACATTATAGATCAAATATAATTAGCAATAGGAATAAGTAAAGAAGTATATTTGACATTGTCCCTAAATTGATAAGTGAGCACAGTTGGCTCAAGAGCAGCTTTCATCATTGGATAACTGAGAAGCAAATATATTGGGAATATAGGCTGAGTTATTTTGCCAAAGAGATGAGAATGGAGTTGGATTTGTTCATAGGTCAGAAAGCCGACTCCAGTAGGAAACTGGTGAACATCAAGGTATTCACAGGGGTGGTCACTAAATTGGTAGCGATGTGGGTTTACTTTCCAACTGAATCAGTGCAGGCAGGAATGGAGGTGGATCTGGTGATATATGAGACTCTCTTAGATGCCACCTGACAACCAAAAGCTGTTGCTTGTCTGAAGGTGCAAAGCCTTCAACAGCCCCAGGGGGAATCATGATGTTAGAAGAGAGTTGGTGGGCTGGCACCTGGGACAGTATAGCCCCTCATTTTATCAATGCTGAAGTGTTAGAAACTGAAAAGTGAAGGAAGTGAATTAGCCCTCTTGTTGGAAGGTGGCAGGAAGAGGCCACCAAGTTATACAGAGCACTGGGTGGGTGGCTACCAACAGCTGGAAAAAGAAACAGTTAAAGTGGGATATGAATGTACTGGAGGTCTATTTGGAAGTATACAAGATGAAGCAGACTAGTTTACATCACTTGCAGTTTTACTGCCTTTACCTTCTTCATTGGTTCTAACTGTCTGTTCAATGTTTTCCTCACTGTGTAGAATTTTAATGATGACGGTTTAGGTCAAACATTTTCAAATCCATTTATTACTTCATCGAACAGAAAGTGTGGTAGAAGGTGATGAGAAAGATAATGAGATCATCATGAGCCTCTGGGACTATTATGCTTTTGTCATTAGCATTAGAGATGGTGTAGTCCAAGCTATGTCTTCCATGCATACATTTCCACAGGTGTCTCAGGATTCCTTCCATGCCCCTCAACCTAGACCTGAAGGACAGTTAAAATTCTCCTAGACCAAGTGATCCCTGATATTTGTGGCATTTTCACAATCTCTTTGCACCTCAAGCCATCATTTTTCCAGGACTCCCAGAAGATCCAGGCAGAATGTACCTTCCAGGAAACACATAGGCGCCAGTCTTGAGGAGGTTGCAGAGCCACTGGATGTAAGGCCCTTCCTGTCAATGAATCTCACTGGTTAATCTCTGCATAGACGGCTACGTAAGCAGAATTTTATCTTACCCTGAATCTGAGCAGGCTGGCAAAATTCAATCACCTCCCTGCCTTGGAAAGGCCACATCTGTCTTGAAATTAATGTACTGTTCAACCCTTGTAACAAAAAATTTTTGTGAACAGCTACTGTCAGGATATGGCAAACAGTGCTGTGAAGTGTGAGCATCCACTGATGAGATCCAGGATCTCTATGACTATCTACTTGAAGAATCATAGTTTCCCATCTCATGTTAACTGTATGGTATCCATATCTCCCTTGTTTCTGTCCACTCCTGTTGCTTGAGGTTTATTCTTCCTGCAGTAGCTGTTCTTTCTTACTGCCACTGGGCCCGAAGCCTAACATTTGTGCCCCATTGCAAACTGTAGCCCTTGTTTGAGGAGGGTAACAGCGTTATTGTGATTGACAGCCATGCCCCTCACATCTTTGATTCAGAAACATTGGTGACATAATAACCTTGTTCAATGTTCAAGCATTTACTGCTCACTCTACCCACCAAGTGTACAGTGCCGAGGGAGAGCTTCTTTGCAAATTCCAACATCTCTTTGCCACTTTGATCCTCTTGTCAGACTGGAATGGTATTCTAATGATGGGCTTCCCACTCTGTACCTCGCTTCCCTCAGCAGATTAGAAATGGAGAGGTCTTGAAACCCTAGGACATGCTTCAAACTTACACTATTCTCCTCAAATAAATTCTCAGTGAGTTTTACGTAGGAATCAATTGTGCCCAAGTGGAGACCCATATAATAAATATCCTATCCTTACCTGCACTGCTGAACATTTTGAACTACAGCAACAATGGGAGAAATCTTCCAGGCCTAAAAGAGTTGGCCTAGAGGTGGGGATCTTAGATGTTACCTAATTCTGCTTCCTTTCTGATCTTACCCACATTTTGTGCAGGAAGGCCCATGCTCAATGCTGGCATCTCATGACCAAGAGTACAAAGTTGACAATGACTGAAAACTTATGAACTTTTCCTATCTCTGCTACTGTTATTTCAGCTCCAACTGAGACCAGAAGGGATCAGTCTGGATGACTGTTAGAGCAGTGCAGGCATGATGCCAGGTTAAAAGGGAAATCTTTTATTTAATAATGTAAGACTGCGGGACCAGGCCTAGTTGCAAAGGGTGGCTTTTGAGAACAACTTCCTTACTCTTATTTGCATCTTCTCTGGCTCAATTCTCTGTGCCTCCAACTTCACAAACCCCCCACCTAACCCACATGTTTTTGTTAGCAATACTCTATTCTAGAAATTGGGAGGATGTTGTCCTAGCAGAAGTCACAGCCTCTGCTATGGTGCTGTTGAGTTCTAGAGCTTCCAGTGATTGGCTGGAATCTCCAGACAGGTGGGACTTTGTGGCTCCGTGTCCTAAGTCCAGTAGAAAGCCTGCTGGCAGCCAGTTAACTGCTGGATTGCTGGAAGATCCAGTAGGCTTTCTCACTTTAGTAAGCAATGGGTCTCCTTCCTAGAAACTCTCACTCTTTCAGATTTAATTCAAAAGAAGGAGGACTCTAACCAGTGTCTTGAAATTGATAGGATAGCTGGTGTGGTCATTTCCAATGCCAAATCCCTTCGTACATCCATTCGTGACCTTAGGAGCTGTTCAGGCCTGAATCCTTAACAGTACCCATGTCAAGAAAAGTGACCTACTCTGAACACACATTGGCATTAATCACTAAAGTATAAAAGCACTATAGGTACCATTTCCGGATACCTCATTGTTTTTGTTCTTTGCATGCAATTTCAAAACCTAATAGTTCATTGATTTCATTTGTCACATCATAATAGTCAGAGCTTGCATTAACTCTTTGGATAATGGACCTTAACATAAAGTAAAAATTCTACAAGTTTTTTTTATGTTTTCTGTCAACTCCAAAATTGATTTAATACAAATCTGTCCTTATAACAATGAAGGTATTATTAGCATGCATCATAGAAATATTTCTCCTGGATTTGTGCACAGCAAGTTATCTCCAGGTAATCAAGACCAAGTGTAGCTTTTTGTAAGTGAGGCCAGAGGATGACAGATAAGCGGACCCTTTTATTAATTCAATCTCAATTTGCACATCTTCCTTTTTAAACAATCTTTCTGGTTTTATATTTCTATATCTTTTATTGTATAGAATCATTAATAGTTAAATTGCAAACCCCATGTCAATTTGTAAGTCAGATATGGTAATACTCACCTCCCTTTTCTTATTCAACTGCAACAGGATATAGATAAGCTAGCCATATAAATAGTGTAGCTGCAAGGGATGTACAGAGCTTGGAAATTCTTCACTGGGCAATCACCTTGCGGCAACATAGATACAAAATTTACTCATGGATAGGAAACAGAGAGTAATGGTTAATGGGTATAGTTCAGGCAGGAGGAATTTTTATAGTTTTAGCTCATTGGTCAAGTTCCTCATGCCTTCCCTGATATACATTAATGATCTGGATCTTGGAGTGCAGGGAATAATTTCATGGTTTGCGGAAAGTCAAGAACTTGGGACAATTGAAAATTGTAAAGAGGACAATGTCACACTTCAAAAGGACATCACCAAATTGGTGGAGTGGGTAGATAGGTGACAGATGAATTATGATGTGGAGAAGTGTTTGATGACACATTTTGATAGAAACAGCATGAAGAGACATAAAATGAAATGAATTATTCTTGAGGGTGTGCAGGAGGAAAGAGATTTGTGTGTAAATATGCACAGGTCCCTAAAGATGGCAACACAAGACTTGTTAATAAAGCATATAGCATTCTGGGCTTCATGAAGGGGAACATAGAGTACAAGAGCTGGGAAGTTATACTGAAAATAATGTAGGACACTGGTTAGAATTCAATTGCATTATTATGTATAGTTCTGTGTATCACAATTTGGGAAAGATGTAAATGTGTTGGAGAGAGCTCAGTTAAGGTTTTATGAGAATGACTCCAAACCTGAGAAACTTCCGTTACTAGGATCAATTTGAGAAGTAGGATAGGAGAAAGTTGAAAGGAGATTTGAATGAAATTTTCAGAATCACGATGGGCCTGGACAGATTAAACATGGAGAAATTCTTACCACTTTTAAAAGGATCAAGAACGAGAGCATATGGCTTTAAAGAAGCAAATGCGAGTTTACAAAGAACTCTGTCACACAGTGAATGACTAGGGTCTAGAATGCATTACCTGTATTGGAGGTGGGTGGTGGAAGAAAGGTCCACTGAGGTATTCAACAGAACAATGAATGATTTTTTAAAAGATAAAATGCGTACATTTGCGGGGAAAAGGTAGGAGTGTGACACTAAGTCAAAATGATCAAAGAGCTTCTGCAGACATAATGGGCTAAATTGTCACCTTCTGCATTGTAAAAATTCAGTGATTCTGTATGACATGACTCCTCAAGCCTATCCACCATCTACAAGTCACAAATCAGGAGTGTGATAGTATACTTGTCCCTTGTCTGACTGGATACAGCTCCAAAACCATTGAGTAGCTCAATACCATCCAGACAGAGCCAGCTTCGATAGCATCTCAACATGCACAGTCAAAGTAGTGTGTACAATATCCAAGATGCACACCATAATTGTCCTTCAACAGTATCTTCCAAAGCCTTGATCTTCACCTGTAGAAGCCCCAGGGTAACACACACAGTGAAAATTACCACCCACAAATTGCGTTCTAATCCACACACCATCCTAGTTTGGATCTATAAGTCGTTCCTTCGTTGTCAATGGGGCAAACATCTGGTACGCCCTTCCTAACCACACTTACACACGGTGAATTTCAATGGTTCATGAAGGCTCACCACTACCTTCCCAAGGGCATCCAAGGATAGTTAATCACATGCTGGCCTTGGCTGCAACACTTCCCACAGAAGAGTAAATAAACAGGTAGAATGGCCAGATAGTGGGGAGATAGAATCCATGGCAAACAAGTGTGTTGTGATGCAATTTGGTAAAAGGAGCAGAGAGAGACAATATGGTTCCAAAGAGTGCAATTGGTGTGCCTAGATCAAATAAGTTTTGTTACAGATAGGAAAAGGTGGTGGAATAGCTTCCTTTTCTCCGTCTCTCAACTAACTATAAAAAGATGTTTTTGTGAAGAAGTATTTTAACAACTTTGGTGATGTGATTCGCAAGAATTTACATAACCTTTGCTAAAAACTTTAAAGAATAAACATCCATTACCTCAATAAACAGAACAGATCAGAACAGCACAAATACACACACTCGCTCAAGATGCACATCACCAAAGGTGATTACAAATGAGGTATAACGCACTTACATTTTCTTAAGTGTCCAGAATTTTATATTTGAACTCTATCTGGAGTCAAGATAAATTGTTCTTTCTCCATTTTACTTTTTAAAACTGAAGTGCTCATTTTTTCATAAATTTGCAGGCTAATTACATATGCATGACAGTTTACAGGGCCGATTGAAAGAAATGGTTAGCAAAACAAATGGGATTCTAAACCTCATAAGTAGAGATATTAAGTATAAAAGCAGGGAATTTATGCCGAATCTTTATGAAGCTTTGCATAGGTTTCAGTTTGAATAGTGTGCCGAGCACTGTTCATTACATTTTACAAAAGAGGAGAATGCCCTTGGAAGGATGCAGCATGAATGGTGCTCCTATATTTTTCAACAGCAAGATTAATTTGTATAGTTAAACATATTGTTTGGAAAAAAACCTCAGTTAGAAAAGATTTCAAATTATTACTGGAAGTTTGACCCTAAAACAAAATGTACTCACATCTAGGAGTTTTCAAACCACCATATTTATGTCAGGATAAAATATATTTTACAATGGTAATATATATCTTACAGTAGAAACAATGCACTAGAGTTAAACAATATCTGAGTATATAATCCTGATGTAAGAATTCTAGTTTTTTTTAGTTTATTTGCCTGTGTGATGGGCGTTTGAGACATGAAATAGATGTGCATCTATTTAATCATTTGTTGATATTTCATTATAAAAATCAACGACAGATTGTTATAGTAATGGTTACATTTTTGCATAACATGGGATAATTAAAGCAGCCAATTCATTCCAAAATAACCATTGTAGTTATGAATCTAATTGAAGCTCATTTTAGTCATGTACATTCACTGAGAAAGAAATTTATTTCAGTAAATTCTGTTTTGGAGTATAATATAATTTTCAAATCCATCTATAAGTAAATGTTTTGAACATTCCATTTACCTAGAAAAGGCTACGAAGTATTCAAATCCATCTACAAATACATTCAGGATATTCAAATCAAATTCAACTAAAATTATGTTCACTAGCCCAGATTTTTTTTTAATGTAAGTTTTTGTATCTTGTCTCAGCCTTTAAGAGGAGATCTTATCCAGAATTTAATTTTTTGTTTTGTGTCAAATACAGCCAGTCTGCTGTCACTGACATGCTAGCTTTAAGGAATGATGATGTCACTTCGAAAATCTGTAATCGAAAAACAAGTTTCTTTTTTGTCTGAATTGTGTGAAGCAATTCCTTTAAGGATCAAAGTATATTTTTCTATGGGTGTCTGTCAATGTCTTATCTTGTCTCAGGACTTTGAGACTTCCATTCAGAGGGAGAATCGTATCCGAAGCTTCAATTCTGATTTCTCTCTGTAGATACTGCTAGACCTACTGAGATTTTCCAACAGATTCAGTTTTTGTTTCAGATCTACATCTGCAGTTCTTTCAGTTTCTAATCGTAACTAGAATTTCCTCCTCATGCTGACTAGATGTTATGGGAATGACATTCCGTGTGGAGATCTTTGCATTAGTGACTTGTCCATAAGAGCTCAACCTCAATCTTTGGGTATAGATTGCTCAGGTAAGCAGCTAGGCAACTTTGACATTCGTTACTCCATACAAACACTGACTGCATATTATATTAATGTTGATATTTCTAGTTAGTAGGACTTCCACTTCTGTCCATATCATGATTATTACCTGCAGTAAAAGCAATAATTCACTTGAATGAATTAACGCTATTTTACGATCCGTTCCACTTACCACAATTTCTAATATTTTAGATCCAATACAATAATTAACATTTTGCAGCAGTGGCACTGGCTTAGCGATTTTTATGTACTGTCAATGTAGATGGAATTCATGTGCTCATGAGGATGTGCTATTTGCTGATATGAAGAAAAGTGATGCAACATAACTGACACAATTTGCATTTTTAACACTATTGCCATTCTAACTTTCAGGAAGCTAGGAATATTTTCAGGAATATCTTACTCCAAAATTTGAAATGAACAAATGAAGATAATCTACTGTTTCACTGGATTGTGTTTGGAATAGATCATATTAGATACTTATTAGTTATATGTCTATATTTATACTACAGGGAGTGGAGGATCAGAGGGATGTGGAAATGCATCTACAGAAGGTTACAGTAAAAAGTAAATTGCTACTTTAAAAAAAAAACAAAGTACAGGCAGCCCCTATGTTGGGAAGGAGTCATGTGCAAGTTGGGACACGGTGCAGGGCAATATAACGTAGCTGTTTGTATGTTGGAAACTTTCGTATGTTGGATCTTTAAAATTATGCCCTTGTATGAGATTGCATTCATAAGCACCAGTGCTCATAAATCAGATATTCGTAAATTGGGACCCCCTGTATATAGGATTCTTAATTCTCAAACAGGGAAATGAAGGTCAAAAACAAGGATATTATGCAACACCATTATAAAATGCTGGTTAAGTGCCAGCTTAAAAAGTGTAAGTAATTCTGGACACCACACTTCAAGAAGGATGTCAAAGCCATAAACAATGCATAGAAGATTTACTAAAATTATATGAGGGCTGTGGGACTTTAGATGCATGAAATACTATATATGCTGAGGTTTTGAGCCTATTAAGTAATTAATAAGCAACAAGAACTTTGACCACTGGTGACTGCAAGAAGGCATGAAAGCTATCTTATAGACATACATAAAGGCTCAGCGGCAGAAAATTACATGGCTCAGGGAGAGAAATTGCCTCCATTAAACTCCCCAATCACTGCTGATTCTGAAAAAATTCAGCTCATTGTTTCTGGTGATAAATGGAATGGTAACCAAAGGCCTGATTTAATGTAATTGGTCAGAAAAACAAGAGGTGAAATGAAGGGGGAACAAAAAAGGTTATGCAGCAAGTGATTTTGATCTGGATTACATTGTCTGAAAGGCTAGAGGGAATAGATTGAACAGTAAGTTTCAAAAGTGAGTGGTTAGCAATGTGAAGGGAAATGTTTGCATGGTTTTGGAGGAAAAACAAGGGAGTATTTTAATTGAAAAACTGCTTCAAAGTGCCAGCACTGGCAGAACGGGTAGGAAGGTCTATTTCTGTGCTATATTAAAATGTGAGTATATATTTACATAATAACTGAGGAGCCAATAAATTATGTAAATTAACTTGCTCTAACTTCAAACTTACGAAGCGGAAATTATTCATCTGAATTTAAGTCAATGATCTCTTTTTACGAAATGCATACCATTATATTTTGACAAAATATTTGTAAAAAATAAAGTGGAATTTACCTTAGTAATTTTGCCTGAAGTTTTGTGAGTATAATTTCACATCTAGTTCTACTGATGAAGTAATTACATCACATTCCTAACACTTCCTTTGCTTTTTCTTTTTTTTTGTTTATGCATAAATTCAGAACTTCATTTAAAACATGTGTTAATTATCTTAAAGTTATTGTTAGATTGGTATGATGCAATCATGGCTGCCTGTTGGAAATGTGTAAAAGTAAGTGATCATTTTGATCCAAAAACAAATCTGAATATCTGCCACAGTCTGTCAGCATTTTCTGTATTTTAAGGTTATTTTGTATTGGATTAAACATTTAATTAATGCCAATATTAACATGTCCTTTCATGTGAATGTTAAAAAAACAAAGCATACTTAAAGAAGACGAGTTGAGTTTTTTTTAAGTGCCCTAACCAACATTTATCATTAATTTAATATCTAAAGCAGATTAAAATAAAATCAGAAAAAAGTGCTGGAAGATGTTCAGCAGGTCTGGCAGCATGTATGGAGAGAGATGAGCAGAGTTACTGGCCCAGATATTCTGATTAGAGTGAGAAAACCTATTTCTCACTCAGACTGTATTAAGAATTGCCCACCTATCTTGAGGTGACCTCCATGCTAAGAATACACAGACTGGGGCCTCCTGGTTATAAAACTTTCCCGGAACCCAGGATTCCAGCAGTTCATGAGGAAACCACACTGACTTTTGCAGCAGTCAGCATGCAGTGGTCTGTGATATAAATGTCAAACAGCACAACAAA
Organism: Stegostoma tigrinum; assembly: GCF_030684315.1. Lineage (NCBI taxonomy): Eukaryota > Metazoa > Chordata > Chondrichthyes > Orectolobiformes > Stegostomatidae > Stegostoma > Stegostoma tigrinum. The sequence continues at coordinate 55,343,899 of NC_081368.1, read as the reverse complement.
AACCTCTTTGTCAGCTCTCATGAAAGGGTAGTTACACTGGGTAAATGCACTGTTAGGATGGTAATTTTTTGAGGGGGTTAGCGAGTCAGGTGGGGTATTGTGCCAGGTAGGTAAGGTTGGTGGGATGCCAGTTAGGTAGGATGCCAGGCAGGTGAAGTCAATAGTGTGTCAAGTGGGTAGAGTGTCATGTGCATGAGGTCATTAGGGTGTCAGGTTGTCTGATTGGTGAATGAATGGTTAGGATACATTAGGAGTCAAGTAGGTGCCGGGTATGACAGTTGGAATTATGTTGGGTTGGGGTTGGAGTGCTGTGCTTTGATGAGTTTGCTCTCTATTTAATAATTACCCTGGAGTTAGAATATGTTTTCAAGCCTCTAGCTTTTTCCTGAGTAACTATCAAACTTAATTGAGTTGCAACTCTCCAAAACTTCTCAAACTTTAATGGGCTTTATCACAGAGTTTCAGTCACATGGAAATTGCCCAAATGAAAATTCAGTTTCCCAGGTAATTCTCACAGAGTCAGCTGCATTGGGATTCCTCATTGCCCTGACTGAGAATTGTAGCCTACACTGCTCCAGCCACTCTCTGGCATCAGAGCATCTACTGTAATATTTTAGGACTGCGAACCTCCAGCAGAAATTGAGATGAGTTGATGGATGTAATTAATTTATGGTCAGGATACATGCTGATATATCTGTCCTCACTGTACTGTTCCAGTGTAGCTTAATGTAAACTGCTGGAAAAGTGCCTCATCTCTCAACAAGACACTTTACAACCTCTGAACTCTGTGCTCAACAATTTCAGGTGATAAACTCTTTCTCCCATTTTGTTTCATTTATTTGCTTGTTCTTTCTTTTTCCTTTCAGTTGGCAGCATGCGTGCTCTAGGCAAATCTTTGATGTTTCTTCTCTTGCTGTAGTACCATTCTCTTTAGCCACGGAGGAGTAGCTTTTCTGTCATTCAATCTGTTCTATCTTCTACAATGCAGCCCTCATGGGCCATGGGTATGCCTGAGTTTTTGTGGGGTTTGTTAAATATTCTTTGTTCCTGTCTTGCTTGAGCCCCCAGCAGGATGCCATTTGTGTTTTACTATATGTAAGTCTGGGTAGCATATGCAGAATTAGGTTGAATTTTTCTTGAGTCAAATATTTACATGCAACACTACTTGTTTAAAAGGCTGCAGTACAACAAACTTACACATATAATCTTGGTTCTATGTCACTGATGTTAAAACACTGACTGGCTGTGAGGGCAACAGATGATAAGGTATCACTACACCAGAAAGTTACATGGCATGGTCTCATGTGACAGCCTTAGAGATACAATACCTTTCTTTTCCAAGATATGTACCACAATACAAAAACCTCCAAAACACTTTCTTTTTGGTATATTGATGACTGTATCATGCCACTTCTTTGCCCAGAACTCAAAATTTTGCTCCAATTTCCACCCTCCTTTCACATTCACCTCATCCACCCTTGTCTCTTCCCTTCCCTTCCTTTGTCCATTTCTGAAGATAGGCGGTTTACTAGTATTCAATATAAATGTATCAACTCCTTCAGCTACATCAGTTTCACTTCCTTATACCCAGCATCCTGAAAACAATCCATTCCATTCTCCAAGTCTACCTCCATCATACCAGTTCCAATGATGATCCCCTCCATAATGCTGCTTTTTAAACAAATCCATTGGGGATGAGTTTCAGATAGAAAACGCTGGAAAAAATCAGCAGGTCTGGAGGCACCTGTAGAGAGAGAAACAGAGTTAACATTTCAAGTCTGAAATGTCTATTCTGTAGAACTATTTTAGAAAAGAGATTCACTGACTGAGCCAGCATTTATTGCCCATTTTTAATTGCCTTTGTGAAGGCAGTGAGCTGCCTTCCTGAACTACTGCAGTCCATTTGGCATGTGTAAACTCACATTGTTGTTAGGTATGATAATCCATTGTTATGACAAAGCAACAGAGAAGGTCATATATTTCTGTCAGAATGAACAGTGGCTCAAAGGAGAGCTTGCAGATAGTGGTAATCCCATTTATCTGCTTCCCTTAGCTTCCAATATCTCTCCTATTTCCTAAACCAAGGACTGTCCCCTCAAATGTTGTGGACAGATGTTCAACCATATCCAACCCATCTACTGTATTGCTGCCCTCATCCCTACCTTCCCTCTCAGAATCAGAATGTGGTTCCCCTTGTCTACACTTTCCACCTAACTAGCATCTGTATTCAAAAGATATTCGTCCAACTTTTCTGCTACCTTTTCACATGGTACCACCAACATACACTCCCTTTGCCTCCCTTATCAGCAGCAACCAATCCATCTGTGTTGCTCTGGTTCATTCCTAACTTTCCCAACAACCGATCCCCCTTACATGTCATCCTCCCATTTGATCATAGGTGTAAAATTTGCCCTTTTACTTCCACTGTCCTCATTGAGTTAAGTCGAAAGAACCTCAGGTGAAGCAGCACTTTATTTGTACTTCCGTCATCTTGTGCACTGTGTTCACTGGTGACAATGTGGTCTACTCTACATCAGCGAGACAAAGTGCAGAATTACAGATCACTTTATGGAGCCCTTCCACTCAGTTCCCAAGCATGGCCCTGACATGGCCATTGTACAGCACCATCTTGTTCTCAATTTAACATTTGTGCTCTAGATCTGATGAAATGTTTCATAGAAGCCCATGTAAGCTGGAGGAACAATAACTCATTTTCCATTGAGGCAATTTATAGCCTTCTGGAGTCAACATTGAGTTGAACAATAGCAGGCCTTGAATCCTGTTTTCTCTTCCAATCTCTTTTGGTCCTTCTCTCTTCCCCCTCCCCCAATACCACTCCCTGGGTCTGGTTTTCTTGATTTAGATTTAACAGGAGCTGACCAAAGTTAACACCTCCTTATAACAGCTATTCTAGACACATCTCTCTTTTCCATCAGTGCTCCCTTCATCCTCTGTTCTATAAAACCTATGTTCTCTAATTTTGTTTTCCCTCTGACTTCCCGACTTATCCTCTGTTCCACTTGCTCCTCCTCATTTTTCTACATGTAAAATCCATCACTTACTCACTTCTGTCTTCAGTTCTGAAAAAGAGTCAAATTGCACTTGAAATGTTATTACTAATTCTCTATCCACAATTGCTGCAAAAATAATAATTTTGCCAGCACTTTCTGATTTTACTTCAGATTTACAGCACTTGTTGTATCTAGCTATTGTTCCTGTTTCCTTGTCTCACCCACCCCTTGCTCAAAACTATTTATTTCTTTAACTTTTCCTACTTCTAACGAAACATCACATTCATGGAATGTTAACATGGAGTGTTTGTGGTCTTATCTTGATGCTACCTTAGCAATTGAGCTCCTTAACAGTAGTTTCTATTTCTGAGTTTCAGTATCTGCAGCATTATGCTTTTTGAAGTAGATTATCTGGTCATTTATTTAATTAATTACTGTTTGTAGGGACTTGTGTATTGATTATGAAGTACTTTTGGACAACTTGCATTCATGAAAGATGCTCTAGGAATCCGAGTGTTCCCTTTTTTTAAAAATATGTACTTTTTTTATTCTGCATTGAATTATGCTGGCTATCAGTGCATGTGCTTTTACAGTCTAGTTACAATTCTTTCTCGCTTCATTTACATGACGTGCAGTTTACACAGTTATCAATATTTGAAACAATGCTCTTCTAGGAATATATTTCACATTTCTTTTAAGTATTTCTTTCCTTTGCAAAGTGAAGGAGGATCCTTATTAAAAATGACATTTCATGTATAATTTGAGAAAGAATCTTAAATATTTAAATTCTAAGCCCAAAGAGGTTTCTCTTTCAACCCAGAGAATGGACTGGCATTTCTATACAGCCCAAGGCTCTGCGTGTGACTTTGTTTTATACTGATAATGAAACTTAGATGTGAACCTGTACATGACAGCTAGCCACACCCGCATTAATGAAACTGTTGGACTATAACCTGGTATCATGTGACTTCTGACTTTGCGTACCCCAGTCCAACACCAACACCTCCAAATATGTGATAAACATGAGCAGGCTTTTGGATATGTTTTAGGATGTTGTGTTGTGGGTCGAATCTTCCCACACCCTGAATGATGTGGCCTATTGCAATAAATTTTGGAAAATCCAGGGAGGAAAGAACACAAAGAGGAAATTGTGACATAAAAAGAGAGAGAACTCATGCATTTTGCTATAGCAGGATTAAATATATGGCAGCAAGCACAACCAAGTTCATAACCCCAAAAACTGAGAGCGAAGCTAAAACGCTGGTTCTGTGGGAAACTGACTCCACCCATTCATGCTGATTTAATTGTTCTAACTTCAAAAAAAAAACAAGGTCTCACAAGCAGTTTACCTTATTGTCTTGGCTCAAAACCTCCCCTCAAAACTACGGATAAAATACACCTCTAAAAGCCATAGTATCATCCCAATATAACCCTCATTATAACTTAATTTTGTTTCCTATTATGCAGTCTCCCATTCTATCACTCACTGGATACAAACTAGGCATTGAGAATTCCAAATGTGAAAGCTAAGCTATCTATCTGCTCCAGCTTACTGCTTACTCCTCTGGACCAGAATCTTGAAAACAATGACACTTAGCCTATTTCTGGTCAGATTCAGCCCTTTATCTTTTATTCATATATGTACAGCACATCATATTCACGTGATATATATGAAGAAACTACCATATTTATTCACATAACACATTGAAATATGAATGCAATGAAAAGTTCACTTTCTCAATGCAACCAGACCTGTGCAGATACACAAATATAGATTTGAGAGATAAGGTATTCAATTAGGAAATTAACAGAAATACAAGATATAAATCATCTTTAAGATGTGCATGGTGCAAGGCTTCAGCATCTGTAGTCCTTGCTATCTCTTAAGGCTGGATGGGTTTATTTTTTTTTGTGGGGATTCAAGGTAAACTGTCCGTGTGCCAAGTTCTCTAATTGCCATAGTTTTAAAAAAAATCCAGTTGACTAAAGGATGAATGAAGTTTGAAATCTTTGGATTTCCAGATGAGAGTATTGAGTTGACTCTCATTAAAAACAAATCTTTGCAAACGAAAACACATTAATCTTCTTGGCACTGCTTAAGTTGACAGGTAGTTCGAAATGTTTCTATTCTTTTAGCTGGTGGATTATCCACCTGGACCTGTTGGACAACAGAATAACTCATTCCTGGCTGGTTCTTGCAGTTACAAAGTACTTTACCTAAAGTTAGTTTACGTCATATTAACAATACCCTATTGTCTACCCAGATTCATTAAAATTTGAGGCTATGGCTATGAAATGGAAGATTCTTGGTGGCCATTCACACTTACTTACGGTTTGGCCGATTTCATTGAAGGAGGAATTGCTTCTCAGAACGTTGAGTGTCTTTGGACTTCTTTGCCACAGAGAGCTGTGGGTCAGACGCCTTGCGTTATTCAAGGCTGAGATAAATGGATTCCTGATCAGTCGGGAAATCCAGGTTTACGGGGAAGGGGAGAAACATGGATGTGAAGAGTGTGGGATCCTAATGAATGGTGGAGCAGACTGAAGTGGCCAAATAGCCTACCCCTTCTTCTTATTTCTTATGGTCTCCTTATACGTTCTTTTGCCATGATACAAGATTGGAACTAATAACTCTTAGTAAAAACAAAAGAGATTTTAAGTCTTGAGTAAAACTAAAATGATGAAAGGTGAATACCATAGATTTTCTTTTTGTCTTGGGATGTCCATTAAATATAAGGTACCCTATCTGCAGTCATTTACATTTGAAGAACTTTTCACAATTATGTTCAGACATTAATTAATCCTTTGTCTTTGCAGCAATCATAGCATGCCTCTTGACCCTTGATGGCCATCATAGGTCAAAGTAAACTGCCCATACGCCAATTTGTTCCTTTCGTTTTAAAATCAATAATGTCTACCATCTCTCACAGTGGCAATCATTTCTTCCTGAAATTGAAATTCCAATGACAAAGTCATTCTTTTGATTGTAGTACATCAGAAAATCCAATAGGAATTCTGCCTCAAAACAGATCTGATTAAGGAATCATCATAATCACCAAATTTGAACAAGGTGTAAAGATCATTTATAAAGTTGTCAATAAGTTTTCCATGAATGTGTATTTTTCTGCTTATTCCTGCTCCCTCCATTTGACAATTGATGTTTCTTTGAATGTAATAGTCAAATGCTCTTACTACAAAATCATAGCCGGTGTCTCCTCTCTGTCATTCTAAACTGAATCTGCAGAGTAAAGGAAAATGTTCATTTCTTCTTTCTATCGGTTTCTTCGCCAACCCTGAAGTAATTTTACATTGCATGAATTGTCTCTTCCAAACTGTCCTGTTAAATTCCTCATCTGGAGGATTTGTGATTTTAAATCCGCTTAGAGAGGTGATATCTTTCTCCAATGCCATTATATTTAATTGCTGTTGCTTCTTTTATTTAAATATAATTTCCTATAAAACTGGTTCAAGTGTACCTGATTTTACTATTCAATTTCTTACCTTTTTTTACAGTCAGTTCAACTGAATGGAATTCTCAATTGTCTTCTCGGCATTTTGTACTTTCTTTGAAATATTTTAATATTTTTTCTTAATTACTGGAGTGAAGGTGAATTGTTATTAAAGATTCATCCTTAAGGTCTTTGTTGCATTTCTCTAGATTTTTCAGTTATCTTCTTATTTCAATTCTCATAAAATGTTATTAAATTTGGCTAGTTAATATTGAAAAACTTCTGGATATTTTCAAAATATCCTCCCATGTCTGCTTTAAAAATAGTTTTCAAACATTTTGAATATTACTCAACTACCTTGAATTGGAGACATACTACAGGTTAAATTTTTGAACAAAATGGAGAAAACCTTCTTTTCACACCATTTTCCTTTTATTATCCATGCCTCTTGTGCACTGCCTAGTGTTATGGAGAACATCACCCTTTCTGCTACTTAGAGTTTTTGCACAATTTCCTATTTTCCTTGGAGAATAAAAGGTTGACGGAAAATTTGATAGAGTTATTCAAAATCATGAGGTGGCTGGGAGAATAGATAGGGAGGGTTTTTTTTCTTGTTGGAAAGATCAAGAATCAGAGGTCACAGATTAAAGGTAATTGGCAAACAAAAAAACAATGTTGACAATTGGGGTAATGCCTGAAAGTTAGGGGTAGTTTCAAACAAGACTTTCAAGAGGAAATCAGTATCATCAGAAAAGAAAATGTGCTGAGCTATGATGAGAGGGCAGTATGTGGAATGATACATATAGCTCATTCAGACAGCCAGCACAACCGCAAGGACTGAATAGCCTCTTTCTGCACTGGTGTCACCATATGATTTTATGATCTCAGTTGTTGTTTGTAGAACCTTGCTGTGTGAAAGCTGGTTGCTGCGTTGACCATTTTGTAAGTAAGCAGTTTCCTGTACAGGACTCCGGGATGCCCCAAGGAGGTTTGATCTCTTTATCCTTTACATAGCATAATGCTTGGTTGCTAAAATTGACTGTTACTGAATTAACAATCGAACAATGTCCTTATCGATGTTTTTTTAATTATATCATGATATATGTGCTGTATTTTTTAACCGGAATTTTTGTATTCATTTGTGTCTGCACATGGTTTTACTTTACAATTTTTAACCTAATTATTTGACATTCCGGGTACTATACTTATCCATATGCTTTGCATCATAAATTTGCATACAACCCTCACAAAGTTCCTCATTTGACAAATTTTGTTCACTCTGACCTACTTATTGAAGTACAGTTAAAATCAATCTCCATTACATTCAAGCTTTGCAATTGTGAAGACATATATTGTACAATATGTTGCATTTTTAGATGTAAAAAATGCACTTAAAGTTCTGATAAAAGCTTGCATTCATTTTAATGTAAGTCCTGGTTCAATAACCTTTAACAAAAGAGAACCTAGTATCTCTTGAGACACCACATTATAGTTAAGATCTGATTTATGCTATAACATCTGTCTACTTTCCCCTAGGATCCAATTCTGCAAAGATACACATGTCATCTCTTCTAATGACTTATCAAAGGATAGACACAGCTGTGGCACTGTCAGTACCAATGGGAAACAAGTGCAACTTTCCACAATTCATTCTCAACCAGGTCAAGGAATTCAAAATTCACATGCTCACGTTTCGTACATTGGTTACTTCTGTCAATTTCTTGATATAAACCTCAGAACGAGAGGCATAAGAGGCCGTTAGTTCATTCCCTCAGCTGCATTTCAATCAAATATCTGGCACTCAGAAAATGTATTTTTCAATTCAAGTTAAATGTCAGAATATATTTCTATTTTAGGCCATTTATAATAACACCCTAAACGTTAGTCATCTCTCTTTGACAGTGAATATTTAAACATTGAGTCAAACATTGTGAACATTTGAATTTTCCTTCTTAAAAGAGAACACCAACTGCAGAGGCCAACAACAATAGGGAAACTGTCTCTTTATGCATTCTCCGATTTTCCCCAATGAATGATTACCAGCTCAATTCAGTAAATGTCAAATGAGAGCTAAAAGCAGGCACTCAAGATTTTCCCCTGGCAATTACAAGTAATGAAGTCTAATACAAATTTTGAATTCAGTGATGTCCCATTGTGGGTGATTTGCCACGTAGTTTAACAAGTCACGAACAAAACCTTTCTGTCACCATCTGGACATTTCACAACGGCAGCTATTACCCATAAATTTGACTGCAACCTCAGATTTTTAACGATTCAAACCGATCCACAACATTGTACTAAGTCTAAAATGAAATGTCAATGTTGAAGCATTACATTTTATAAAGTTAATTAACATGTTACCAAAAATGCAAGCATGACAGTGCATTAGGAAGAAGTGTGAAAATAATGCAACACTCATACTGGATTAGGGACCAAATATCACTGTGAAAATAGAAGCAAAAGCTTTGGGTAAATTTGAAGATTGGAGATGTCTAGTGACATCACATTAGTAGAATGTTGTGTTTGCTTACAAATAATGAATACTAGATAATGATTATTGGACCTGGAAAAGGTTAACTTCTAAAAAATAGGGCAAGGTTACAACCAGACATGATTCTTCAAAACAAAAAGTTGCTTCACTCCTAATTTCTTCTCTAACACAGTGTATTTTGGCAGATTCGAGTTGCAAACTAGAAAAATATGTTTAGTTTAATGACATTATTTGCTCCACGCAACCCCAAGGCAATCTGTCAGATTGAAAATGTAACCTTGTGAACTGGATATGGGTAACATTTCAAACTGCCTGCACTGAATCTCAGATTGCATGTTAATTGGTTTGCTAACTTTCTCACCTTTTATTTTAGTTTAATGATCAATGCCCTGATCTACCTCCTCATTGGTGAATGGAATATTTTTCTGTTGATGAAGTCAGCTATATTACGATACGGTACTCTAAACACAATGCATGTCCAGCCTATCTCACCATGCATGTGGGGAAAGTCAGCTGTGTTCATAAAGCCTACTTTCTAGGCTGTAGCACTTGCATTGTCACAGAGAAACAAGATGCAACAAGGTGATTTGTCTCAAATTGCATCAAAAACAGCCTAGGTACATTTGTGGGGTAAGAATTAAGGACAGACATTCCCATTGGATCCTTGGCAGTGGCTCGTGGCTTAAAAATTTAGAACAGTTGTCACCTTGATGGTAATCAGAATGGGATGGCTACCCATTTCTTCAAGCCCCACTTGAACAGATGATACTATTCTGTGACAGCATCCTGGGACATCCTGATTCTGTGGTGCCACTCATCTGAAGAAAATGGCAGTGTAGGAGATAGGCTCTGAAGCTCCTTTACCTCCTCCTCATCCTGAAGGGACTTTCAGCAGCGACTGCTTCATGTAGAGGTTGGTAGAGTTTGGTGCTGGTCCTAGGTTTTCTGGCACATTTGTTTTTCCTCAATTTCTCCAGTGCCTTATTGGACCTTGGTGAGACCACGCCTTGAAGATTGTGAGCAGCTTTTGGTCTCCTTATCAATGGAAGGATGGTCTGACTATTTGAAGGAGTAGAATAGTTTTATCAGACTGTTTCTTGGGATGGCAGCATTGATGTATGAAAAGAGACTGGATTTGTTAACAGGACCAGACAGAGTAAATTTGGAAGGACACTCCTCATGACCAGGGAGTCCAGAATCAGAAGTAATGATCCATGGGTACTTGATAGGCTATTTAGGGCTGAGATGAAGAGAGAGCTCTGACCCATGGAACAGTAAATCTGTGGGATTATGTGTCAGGGAAAAGTGGTTGACATCAAAATATTGAATATTTTCAAGGGCTTAGGTATTGTTCTTAGGGCTCAGGGGGTCAAAGGGCATAAAAAAATACAGAACAGCCTACTAAATTGAGTGATCAGCAACAACTATATTGAATAGCAGAGAAGCCTGAAAGGTCTGAATGGTCTACTCATGCTCCTATTTTCTATGTTTCTGTGCAGTAAAGCTCTACACAATCTCCACTGGATCCATTTGTCACTGTTTCAATTAACCAATGTGGGGGATATGAGGAAGAGAACAGCTCCTTAATAATGACATCGGTCAGCATTCGCATTGCCTGCTCATGATAGATTAGCATAATTCGAAATACAATTGGACATGGAAAAGTCTGACAATGAGGGCTATGTGATCTTACTCCAATATGAGCAACATGTGCCATGTTTTGCAAGTACAAGGAGATGGTATTTGGTGTAGGATTACTGAAAACCTATCCCCCACACTCACAGCCACCACTCACCACATTGCATAAGTGAGTATTTCATATAGCAGTGCATTGTCAAATACTGAGAGTTCAAGGTGATAGGTGTAGAGTCTAAAGAAGCTGAAGACAATCCAGGTTAGTGTCTTTGAATTATGTTGTGAAGGTCACCCACAATTGTACCTACTTCACAGAGATAACTGAGCCCAATTTCTAATAACTAATGGCATGATCAAGATTGCTTGTAGCCAGGATTTGTGTCTGTCATAATTGATCACCAGGGAGTGAGTCATGGTCAGTCCTGTGGCACCATAACTGCCAGTCCCAGGGCAGTGGGGCATGGACTGTAGGACAAATGTGGTCAAGGAGATGTATAGTTGTCAGTCAGGATCTGGGCACTTCCTATCCAAGGCTGTCTGGTTGGATTGCACAAGGGAATGAACCATGGTCAGTCCATCAGGTCCAACCAAAGACACTAAAGGGAAAGGAGATGTGGAGAAGCATTGGAATAAGGGGTGTGCTGTCATTGAAAGAAGTGTCACGAACTTATGAGTCATGGTTATTGGTTGTAGGATAGAGGAAAGGCTGAGTGATAATTGTGAAGAGAAGCAACTGTCTTTGTAATGGTGGATATGGTAAGGCATGGATGTAAGTAGAAAAATGCAGGAGAAGGTTCATCTACAGTCAGGAGCAGACTGTGTGTCAAATGGAGGGCAGGTTCTGATCACCCTTAGCATGGTCACCTCATATACCAGGGGCTGCAGGGGAAATGTAGGTCAGTGAATGTTCCTGTAAATGTGTTGGTTTTTGTCCTGAAGAGATTATCAGGAAGGGGATCTTGATGTTCAGGGCCCTCCTGAAGTGTAGAAACACAGAATGTGAGCATCTGGCTGAAGAGCATCCATTGTTCATCATGCAGGAATTTGAAATCATGATAAAAGGAAAATGGCTGCGTCCACATCTTGAGTGGGTGCAGTAAAAGGCTCAGCCTATGAAGCAGGCGGATGTGAGGCCTTTTGAGGAGAATAACATTACACACAAATGTGTGCACTGTTCAGGACTGAGAACTACGGGAGTCATCAATTCCTGATGATCCTGACAGGGTGGGTCTCTGTATGCTGGAGACCTCCCCACCTGGATATCAGTGACCATTTCATTCAAACTAACAATTTTGGGCACAGAGATCAAAGAAGGACGAGGGATGTTTTCAGACAAGGCATCAGCACATCTCATGACATTCCTCTTACTTGCAGAGGCCGTCGCAGGGTCTTAACACAGACATCAATCCATTGATATCCGTGTGGATATGATGTTGGCCACCATACTGGTACGGTTACATTAGGGGCCAAACAGAGAGACATACAAACTGATGTCATATTAAAATAATCAAGTTAATGCAAACATCATACTTTATTTATAGGGTCATACCATCTGAGCCACAAAAGCTAAATTTTGTTTTTCCTTTTTTATCCCTCCCACCATGCTTCACTGTAGTTGCTGGTTCTGCAGCTGTGTTAAGGGAGCCTGAGCTGCAGTGGAGCTCATTGTGCAACCCTAGCAGTGTTGCAGAGCACCTTCTGGTCAGATTGAACGTTCAAGAGTCAGAGGTGGGGGAGGTGGTAGGGAAGTAGAGGGTCTATCCATCTCTGGACGTCCTGAAGAGGACACTTCAAAGGGGCATGTGTGCAGTTCCTCATCTAGCTGGGTGCCTCCTGGCAGTGCCCCATCTCCTTCTGGCAAAGAGACACCTGGAGCGTTTGCCAGGCTCCCCATTACTCCTCACCAAGCCTCCAGTTCTGTGGACCAATAGCTGGTGTGATAGGAAGTAATTTTGTGTGCGTATCCAGCGGACCCTGATATTTCTGGACTTGGTTGCACATGGCAATTGCCAACTTGTCCACGAAGCAGGTCTAGTGGTTGTATACTTGGCATGCTATTATCCCTATACTGTATTCCTGCAGCCTCTGGACTATGAGGGCCATTGCCTCCCATATACCCATCTGCTGCTTTCTTCCTCTCTGTGCCTGGGGACTCAGTCCATGATGCTGAATACCACAGAGTTCTGTCCTACATGGTGCCTGCTCTCCAGCAGTCCTCTGAGGCCCAGCAACATGGCGTGTTTCTTCCTTGGCCTGGTGCGAAGCTGTCAAAGTGAGATACTCAACAGCTCGTGCTCCCAAACCTTCGAAAGTTGTCATTCTCCCAAGATGTGAGTATCTGAGCTGATGGGTGGTGCAGGATATTTCCTCTGAGGCCTTGGTCGTACTGACCTCAGATGTCAAGGACATGGCTTCTGGTGAAGTAGACCATTTCTCTGCAGAGTTCATGGGCGTCCTGTTGGTAGCAGCAAGACCAAAGAGAAGGAATGGTTAGAAGTGGTATGCAATGGATGGCAATGAAAGTGCAGCTCAAATGAGACTTGTAGTGGAATGAAGAATCACACTTAATTATTTGGCAGGGCATGGTTGTTTTGGCATCCCCACAGGAGCAGTTATGGCACTTTCCTGTGAAGACAGAATTTTCTTCTCAAAGAGGTTAAGAGTCTAATGTTGGGCATGCCTTCACCTTTTGGGATCTTTCTGCCTTGTTATTGACTATCTTCACCTGAAACTGAGTTTTAACAACCCAAAGAAAAAGACCAATGGTGAGGAACCACAGGCAGGATGGGTTCAAAAGATAAGGCCCATTCCAGCAAAAAAGTAGCCTTTCTTTATTTGTGGAAGGCTTCAGGCCATCAGAATCTGAAAGAAATCTTAAGCTTTTATATGGAAAAAACTCAACAAATCTGGCAGTATTTCTGGAGGGAAAGCAGAGTCCATTTTGAGTCCAGCAACCATTCCTCGGTTTCTTATCTTCCTGCTTTCTCTCTGACAGGCCAGCTGAAGTTTTCCAGCAACTCCTGGTTTTGTTTCAGATTTCCAGTATCCACGCTTCCTTGTTTTACTTAAACATTTATTTGCTGCCTCAAGATGGTCAAAGTGAGAGAAAAGACAGTGACTTTAGCTATCTGTGTGTTTTTGAGAGACAGTAACTGTGAGAATCACATCTGGTAAATGCGCACAATGTCATCAAAAAGAACTGCTTACTAACTCATTAGCTCAATAAGAAATTTTAATGAGAAGACTAGAGAAGGAATTCAGTGGGATGAAATGTCAGGAAAAGAAATGGCCGGACAGAAGAGTTGAATCTTGCTTTTTGCCTCGATGATGCAAGTTTTCCAAATTGACACATAAACAGATTTCTCTCTTAGTTCTCTTTGCAAAACAAGCTTAGGATTTTTCTTTCTTAAATGTACATTGACAGCCTCCAATGAATATGTTCAGCAACTGATTACCAGGTCAACTAAATTACAAAAATAAAACTTGTGGCCCATCAAGCTAGGTTTCATTTTGAATTCTGAGTTGTGCAGTATTAGCCTCAGTTGGGATCATGGCAACTATCACAGAGATATAAGAAATGTTCCACCTGCAGCTTTTCCTTACATAGAAAGCTGTGTTACATCTAAAAGACTCTTGAAAGGTTTTAGAGCATTTTTTGTTGTCTTCAGTTTTGTAGCCAGTTAATCATTGCTTTCCAAGTACATAAGGTTTTGGTTTCAGTCTCGGACAGAATTAAAGGTTAACCCAAACTGACAAGTGCTCTTTTCTATTTATATTGACCTTTTTATTGTTTGTGCTGAGCTCTCCTTCAATAATTTTACAATTGTACTTTCAATCCTTGCCACAGAAAAGGATTTTGATTAATTAAACAGCCTCATTCAGTCAGTAGTGTAGAGACCATCTGCAGTAATCTGAAAGACATAACGATGTTGATACTGATCACGCTACATGGATATCACGACACCAGATCATATTAATTTGATTATTATTTAAGACCATATCACAAAATTGATGGCTGACATAGCACAATGGAGGCTTATCTATCATGTTGGTATGAACAATTTTTCCATATAGTTCCAATAAAATTCCTCGTGTCAGGAGGTTTGTTCACTCTGACTATTGAAATAATCTTATCCTTATAATTGAAACGGTATTAGCATGAAAGTTTTGTTCATATTTTCTACATTGTTTGCAACTAATCAAACTGACATGTTTAAACACAATGTTCTCCCTTACCAAAGTTAGAATGACAATAAGTTTAGACTGTCAAGCTATGATTTTTCAGTTCATAGAACTGACCACGCTTCCATTATCCAAGTATAGTTTCAAGCTATAAAACATAAATACATGGGTGCTCGTTTGCTCAAGTTATGTTTTCCTCCATGGATCTATTACAAGTCTAAACTTCCAGCTCCAAAAAATTAACTAGTGTTTGTGTATAATGATCTCTGTGGTCAATTAGCAGCTAATATTTTCCATCATATGTCACATATAAAGAATAATAATATTACTTGATCTCTCAAGTGTTATTCACAAAGTAAAAGATAGTTCACAACAGGACTTCATAAATAAATTGCAAGGGGAAAATGAACTTTGGCAGGAATGTGCAAAACGCAGAAATGTTTTTACTTAATGGGTTCACTTTAGCAGTTAATGGTGAGGGAGACCTTGAAGAAGAATGCCCCCATTGATCTTTATTTGCATGGATCTACCCTCTGCTAATGTCATTTAAACTTGATGCCAAATCAAGATGATCTCGCGGCATTCACGAACAATAATGTCAGCAAGCAGATAAGCAATCAGTCAGGAAATTGCTGAGACATTGTATGTCAAACAGTTAAAGGTATTCTATCCTTCACTTTTAAATTAAAATTTCTGACAGCCAAGCAAAGCATTATGTTTGGATTAAGATTGAACCTAAGTGATCATAAACTTTTCCAAAAATGTGCCATGAGTTGCTTAAATTTGGGAAAATTTGACGTTCCCCAAATATAAGTTAGTTTTTCTCGGGGCCTGTAAGGTTTTCTTAGCATAAATTATGCAGTTACATTGTCATTAAAATACCAATTTCTTCTCATTCAACAAAGTATAACTTTCTCCAGAATTTTTTTACAATGAAATCAATGCCCATTTCTATCTCCTTCCCAAAATCCTCAAACCTGACTGCCCTGGTCAACCCATTGTGTCTGCCTATTCCTGTTCCACAGATCTTACCTCCACCTATCTCGGCTCCATTTTCTCCCCCTTGTTCCAGGAATTCCCTATCTATGTCCGTGACACCACCCATGCTCTCCATCTCCTCCAAAACTTCCGATTCCCTGGTCCCCGACACTTCATTTTTACCATGGATGTCCAGCCCCTATATACCTGCACTTCCCATGCAGATGGCCTAAAGGCCCTCCCTTCTTCCTGTCCCGCAGTCCCGACCAGTTCCCCTCCACTGACACCCTCATCTGTTGAGGTGAACTCGTCCTCACCCTCAACAACTTCTCCTTCAATTCCTCCCACTTCCTACAGACAAAGGGGGTGGTCATTGGTACCTACATGGGCCCAAGCTATGCCTGACTCTTTGTAGGTTATGTGGAACAATCCCTCTTCCATACCTACATTGGCCTTATCCCCCACCTTTCCCTCCGTTACTTCGATGACTGTATCGGCACCTCCTCTTGCTCCCACGAGGAGCTCGAACAGTTCATCTGCTTCACTAACACCTTCCGACCATCTCTGATACCTCTCTCTCCTTCCTGGGCCTCTCTGTCTCCATCTCTGGCATCCACCTGGAAACAGATATCCATTTCAAGCCTACCAACTCCGACAGCTACCTAGAATACACCTTCTCTCAACCACCTTCCTGCAAAAATTCCATCCCCTATTCCCAATTCCTTCGCCTCCGCTGCATCTGCTCCCAAGATGAGGCATTCCACTCCTGGGCATCCCAGAAGGACCGCAACTTACCCTCCACAGTGGTCGAAAATGCCCTCGACCATGTCTCCCATTTCCCGCAACTCATCCATCACACTCGCTAACTACAATAACAACCACAACAGAATTCCCCTCGTCCTCACTTACCACCCCACCAGCCTCCGAATCCAACACATTATCCTCCGGCACTTCCACCGTCTGTAATCTGACCCCACCACCAAAGACATTTTTCCCTCCCCACCTTTATCCTCTCTCTCCGTGACTCCCTTGTCTGCTCCACATTCCCCTCCAGCCCCACCACCCCCGGCACTTTTCCCTGCAACTGCAGGAAGTGCTACACCTGCCCCGACACCACTCCATTCACCCCCATCCCAGGCTGCAAGCAGACCTTCCACATCAAACAGATGTTCATCTGCACATCTGCTAATGTGGTATACTGACCCACTGTTGTGGCGTCCTCTTCACCGGGGAAACCAAGCAGAGGCTTGGGGACCGCTTTGCGGAACACCTATGCTTGGTCCACAACAAACAACTACACCTCCCAGTTGCGATCCATTTCAACTCCTCCTCCCACTCCTCGGACGACATGTTCATCCTGGGCCTTCTGCAGTGCCACAGTGATGCCACATGAAAGCTGCAGGAACAGCATCTCATATTTCGCTTGGGAACCCTACAGCTGAAGGGAATCAATGTGGACTTCACAAGATTCAAAATTTTCCCTCCCACGACTGCATCCCAAAACCAGCACAGCTCGTCCTCGCCTCCATACCCATTCCTTCCACATCAAGCCCCATCCCCATCTCCTACCCACTAACCTCATCCCGCCTCCTTGACCTGTCCGTCCTCCTTGGACGGACCTATCCCTTTCCTAACTCCCCACCTACATTCACGTTTACTGACTCTAACCCTGCCTCTTTGAACTATCTGTCTCCTCTCCACCTATCTTCTCCTTTATCCATCTTCTATTTGCCTCCCCCTCTCTCCCTATTTATTTCAGAATCCTCTTCCCCCACCCCACCATTTCTGAAGAAGGGTCTCAGCCCAAAACGTCAGCTTTCCTGATCCTCTGATGTTGCTTGGCCTGCTGTGTTCATCCAGCTCTACACCTTGTTATCTCAGATTCTCCAGCATCGGCAGTTCCTACTATCTAAGTTAAAACACTGTCTGGTAAAAATTCTAGATTAATCTTTCATTAGGAAGCATCTAGAAAATCTTCAGCTTATTGTTTTTGAAAATGAATAAGCCCAAACCTGAACTTGTCATGAACTCACTCTCTTCAAAATTTACTGGTGAAAGTAACAGATGAGCTGTTCATCTATTCCAATTAGAGTGTGTGCAAAAGTAACCCAAGTAGGATCCTATAGAATAGATAGATTAATTTGTATGTCAAAATTGTGGGCACAGAAAGTCATTTAAACAAATCTAGCATACATCAGCTAATTTCATCACTAGTTACTTCTGATATTTATGATGTCATTTGTAGATGCGTACGCAAAGAAAACTATTATAACTATGCTGGAGCTAAATAGTCTGACTCACCTTGTTTTTTTTCCATAATTTACTAAGACTATTGGGACATTCATTAACACTAATTCTATTTATCTGAAGTGGCAAAAGATTGTATATATTTTGCGTTTGTGATTTCATTCACCATTTTCAATGTTAAAGTGAAATATTATATGAACTTAAGTGGAAGGTTAGTAGTTCTGTCAATCCCATTCCTTCCACAGAGCAGCTACAGTTCATTCCATCTGAACCTGGTGTCTCACCGATATGTTGTAGTATTTTCATCCATTTATCCAGTAGGTACTGTTTTCAAAGCTTTGAAGTGTCTAGCCTAAGACTAGATAAAATTGCTTTCTGGGCCTAATATCTCACTGAAATGCAATTATTCCGTGCATTCTTCTCTATGATTTTGTTATAAGTCTTTATAATTGCAATCATTGTGTTCATCTCAAATACATAGAACTGATCATATCAGTGTAAATCAAAACAGGCGATAACAATTTCTTTATATCTGACCAGCTGTACGAGTTTCAGTATCTTTTGATAATCATATTAATTTTAATCCAAGCAGTTTTGTTTATTCCACATTAATTTCATTAAGCTTGGCTAAGCTGTGTGGTCAGCTATTTGTACTTGGTCATTTGAAGTCAATGTGTTTACTTTTTAACACAAACAGAAATATCTGGAAAAGCTCAGCAGGTCTGGCAGTGTTAGAGTTAACATTTCGGGACGAGTGACTCTTCCTCTATTTTATTATTCCTATTTTTCTGCTTTTGTTTATGATTTACAGCATCCTCAATTGTTTTGGTTTTCATTTACCTGTCAAAGCTACTTCAGTCTATCAAAATCCCAGGTATTACCATCAGAAATGAAATTTGAGAATCAACAGTCCATTATTTATCATTATGGTGACAACAGACTTTTGACATCATTGGCAGTCCTTTGACCACCGTGACAGTTATTTGACATTTTGACAGCTGTTTTTCTCACAATTTTGACAGGTCTAAAGAGTTTATATATTTTTTAGTCACATTCTAGTCCACTTTTAACAATTCCAAATGGCACATTACCTGTCCCAAGGTGACCAGAACTACATCCAAAAGAATATCCTGCATCTCCAGAAGGGTGTTCTACCTTATCAAAATTACTGAAGCAGTTTTAAACCTGATGCTTTCGGTTCTACAGTGCACAGGGTGGGTTTTCAACATGTTGCTGTAAAAAAACAAATCTGACTTGGGCAGCGGCACTTTAAAATGTGTGGCTGTCTCTGTGAACTGTGCATAATTCTAACATAACACCGGCCCCACCACTTAAAAATAGAAATGTTGTGTTCATGTACTTAAATTATGATTTTTGGGCACTTTCGTCATAACAGGGAGTCAAATCAATGCCATAATTTCAAAATATTTCGGCTAGAGTTGTAAGGTTCAACCTGAAATATTCTGTTTCAAGCATCCCTAAAATAATTCTAAGGTTTTCTTGTATATATGAAATGTTTGTGATGGCCTTGTCGGGATTCAATGTGATATATTTGCACTGTTGCAAATGGATAACGTAATGCAACTCAAGGAAGCTTGCTAAACGTATTGACTAGAAGATAGAAGAGTAGCTGTTCAAAATAAATTATTTAATTTTTCAAATTCATGTAAAGTGTTCACAGTTGAGTTGCCTAGGCTGGATCAGAGTGGAAGCCCAAAACTGCATTTGTGTCCTATATATGAAGGAGATTGAGTAAATCAGCGATAATGGGAACTGCAGATGCTGGAGAATCTAAGATAATAAAATGTGAGGCTGGATGAACACAGCAGGCCCAGCAGCATCTCAGGAGCACAAAAGCTGACGTTTCGGGCCTAGACCCTTCATCAGAGAGGGGGATTGGGTGAGGGTTCTGGAATAAATAGGGAGAGAGGGGGAGGCGGACCGAAGATGGAGAAAAAAGAAGATAGGTGGAGAGGAGAGTATAGGTGGGGAGGTAGGGAGGGGATAGGTCAGTCCAGGGAAGACGGACAGGTCAAGGAGGTGGGATGAGGTTAGTAGGTAGGAGATGGAGGTGCGGCTTGAGTTGGGAGGAAGGGATGGGTGAGAGGAAGAACAGGTTAGGGAGGCAGAGACAGGTTGGACTGGTTTTGGGATGCAGTGGGTGGAGGGGAAGAGCTGGGCTGGTTGTGTGGTGCAGTGGGGGGAGGGGACGAACTGGGCTGGTTTTGGGATGTGGTGGGGGAAGGGGAGATTTTGAAGCTGGTGAAGTCCACATTGCTGCCATTGGGCGGCAGGGTTCCCAAGCGGAATATGAGTTGCTGTTCCTGCAACCTTTGGGTGGCATCATTGTGGCACTGCAGGAGGCCCATGATGGACATGTCATCTAAAGAATGGGAGGGGGAGTGGAAATGATTTGCGACTGGGAGATGCAGTTGTTTATTGCGAACCGAGCGGAGGTGTTCTGCAAAGCGGTCCCCAAGCCTCCGCTTGGTTTCCCCAATGTAGAGGAAGCCACACCGGGACTCCCTTGTTCGATCCACACTACCCTCCAATCCCACCACACCCGGCACCTTCCCCTGCAACCGCAGGAAATGCTACACTTGCCCCCACACCTCCTCCCTCACCCCTATCCCAGGCCCCAAGATGACTTTCCACTTTAAGCAGAGGTTCACCTGCACATCTGCCAATGTGGTATACTGCATCTACTGTACCCGGTGTGGCTTCCTCTACATTGGGGAAACCAAGCGGAGGCTTGGGGACCGCTTTGCAGAACACCTCCGCTCGGTTCGCAATAAACAACTGCACCTCCCAGTCGCAAACCATTTCCACTCCCCCTCCCATTCTTTAGATGACATGTCCATCATGGGCCTCCTGCAGTGCCACAATGATGCCACCCGAAGGTTGCAGGAACAGCAACTCATATTCCGCTTGGGAACTCTGCCGCCCAATGGCAGCAATGTGGACTTCACCAGCTTCAAAATCTCCCCTTCCCCCACCGCATCCCAAAACCAGCCCAGTTCGTCCCCTCCCCCACTGCACCACACAACCACCCCAGCTCTTCCCCTCCACCCACTGTATCCCAAAACCAGTCCAACTTGTCTCTGCCTCCCTAACCTGTTCTTCCTCTCACCCATCCCTTCCTCCCACCTCAAGCCGCACCTCCATTTCCTACCTACTAACCTCATCCCACCTCCTTGACCTGTCCGTCTTCCCTGGACTAACCTATCCCCTCCCTACCTCCCCACCTATACTCTCCTCTCCACCTATCTTCTTTTCTCTCCATCTTCGGTCCGCCTCCCCCTCTCTCCCTATTTATTCCAGAACCCTCACCCCATCCCCCTCTCTGATGAAGGGTCTAGGCCCGAAACGTCAGCTTTTGTGCTCCTGAAGTGCTGCTGGGCCTGCTGTGTTTATCCAGCCTCACATTTTATTGTCTTGAGTAAATCAGCTGCTGTTTTCCATTTTGCAGACATCCAGAATGTTATTATGAGGACAGACCAAAAAACTGCACATGATGGAACCCATCCTAGACAAACAGGATGGTGGAAGAAAACAGCAAGCTGGGCAGAATCTGGAGGAAAGGAGAAGTCAACAATTCAGGTGGTAAAACTGAAAGAACTGCAGGTGCTGTGAATCAGGAACAAAAACCGAAGTTATTGGGAAAGCTCAGCAGGTCTGGTAGCATCTATGAAGAAAAAACTCAAAATTAATTTTTCGGGTGCAATGCTGCTCTGAAGAAAGGTAACACCCAAAATGTTGACTTCTCCTTTCCTCCAGATGCTGCCTATCAATATGAGAAAACCACGTCAAAATGATGACAGTCTGAATGTCATTATGAATGGGTTGTAAGATTCACTGTGCTGCCGCATTCATTCCCATAAATATGTGGCTGTGAGGGCAGGATTTGCATATCTTTCTTATTCATATGTTAGAAATTGGATGGACAGTAATACTAGGAATAATTGCAGATGGGGATAAACAATTCCTCTGCATAATGTAGTAGTTAATCAACTGCTGCACTAATGGAATTGTCCATCCAGTCAAGCGAGAACAAACTGGTATCTCCTATTTCTATTTGCATCCATATGACAAGTTTTATCGTATCAAACTTCGGAACTATTGGAGTATAAACAGCAACTATATTTCAGGGAGATGTTTTGGCAGAACTGAAAAATGAATTTGTGACAAAATGGACTGGAGAAAATTCTTGCGATCTCTTGGCCTCCCATGAAAGGAAAGTGCCCTGTGTCAGAGCTGATTTTTAAAGAAAATCAGAATCGGAACAGCTTAAAGGAAACTCAAGCATCCACTGCCTTTGAGCTTACAAGGTGTCCATTCAAAACCATGTTCCCAGAAGACCATAAGATATTGGAGTAGAGTAAGACCATTTGGCCCATCGAGTCTGCTCTGCCATTCAATCATGGCTGATATACTGCTCAATCCCATTCTCCTGACTTCTCCCCATAACCCTTGATCCCTTTAAGAATCAAGAACCTGTATATGTCTGTCATAAATACACTCAATAACTTGGCTTTCACAGCCTTCTCTGGCAATAAGTTCCACAGATTAACCACCCTCTGGCTGAAGAAATTCTTCCTCATCTCACCTCAATGAACACCATTAGAATTTTAAATTATGATTTATTTCATCTTCTTTTTGTACTTGTCCCCAAGCTTGTTTCTTGTGCGCGTGAATAGTTGGCATTGCATCTTTTTTTTGGATAAACAGATAATAAACTTGCTCCTTCAAGCAAAACTTAAAGTTAATTCCTTGATACAGTAGACATTGGGTAACTACATTTTTATTTGGGAGAGATATAGCTTTCTGCTAAATGTCATCTTTGATGTGGTCAATCCAGGAAGTTGAAAATAGTGGAAACAATTCATTCATTCCGAATTGGATGTAACATAACTGAGGTCTCTTTTTTTTTTCAGATAGTACCCATGGACTAAAGAAAGAATTGAAGATGGTAAGATGAATTGATCTTTCTGAGCTATTTTTACAAAAAATTTATGCTGCAAGATTTTCTTCAGTTTGTAATATTAAATTGCTACAATGTCCACAGTCCATGTTATTTCTTTCACGGAACAAACAAGATAACTCTTGAAAAATTAAGGAAATTGTCATTGAAAAAATTAAAATATGTAATGAAACATCTATAGTTGTAAACAGAGAAGACTCGAACAGATACATTCAAATTGGAGCAATTGATTTTGAAATAGAATTCCAACAGAAAAAGATTGAAAGACAATTCCAGGGAAAGGAAATACAGAGAAAAGACAGAAAGAGAAAGAGAAAGAGGAAAAAAAGCAGGAAAAAAAAAAGAGTGATATAGCACAAAAGAAGACAGAAAATTTCAGAAAAGGGATAAGAAAAGTACAATAGATGCTAAGCAATCTTAGTTCACCCATTTAACCACTAAATTGATGAAGAGAAAGCTGACATTTTCTTTGTGTCTTGGTTACCAACAGTTATCAGAGCATTTAAAGTGACCAGTCCAGTAATAGATATTATTGTAGAGTAGCTGACAGGAAAAAATGACTAAGTTAACTCCTGAGATAACAAGGTATATAGCTGAATGACCACAGCAGGCCAAGCAACATCAGAGGAGCTGGAACGCTGATGTTTCGTGTGTGGACCCATCTTCTGAAGAAGGGTCCACACACGAAACATCAGCTTTCCAGCTCCTCTGATGCTGCTTGGTCTGCTGTGTTCATCCAGCTCTACACCTTGTTATCTCAGATTCCACAGCATTATCAGTTCCGACTATGTCTAAGTTAACTCCCTCTTGCCTGAGGACTGTGGAACCAGCAATAATAGAACAAAAAGGACCAGTTTAAGAGCAGAGCAGTTAGTGCAGGAGACATACAAGTAAAACTTTCATGCCCTCAGGAAATAGCCTGAATAGATTAGGCAACTTGCTTCTGACCACTGGATATAAGTGCTTCAAATTGAGGCCACTGGCAAAAAAAAACTGCATCAGAGAATTCTACTCAAGGAGTTGATATACTCTATATCCTTTCCAATCTGGATTCATGTTGATGAGAAGAGCATAGCAGGATACAGACAGGGGGTCATTCTGACTAGTAACGATGAATTAACGCACAAACCCACTAACCCAGGAAACTTGTGCTTGGATGCAAAGGTAACTATTCCTGAGGCAAGCTGGACAGAAAAGGAAAGTCAGGCAGAGGAAGCAAATTTGCCCCTGATAGTTAAAATAGGGGATCCTGAAACATGCGAAACTACTCCACACTTCCAGTTTACTTTTAATTCATTCAGATGATGTGTACATTGTTTTTTATTTTGACCATCACTAATCAATCTTGAGAAGGGGTTGGTGAGTTGTTTTCTTAAAACATTACAATTCATGTGGTGTAGGTATTCCCTCAGAACTGTTAGAGAAGAAGTTTCAAGATTTTAAACCAGTGACAGTGAAGGAATGGTGATGCAGTTACTAGTCAGGATGGTGCGTGGTTTGGAGAAGAACGTGCAGTGATGTTTTCCTCCTATGTCTGCTGGCCTTCTATGTGGTAGCCTTAGCATGTTGTTGCATGCATTTTTGTAGATGATATACATCACTTTGAATGTATATTGGTGATGGAAGGAATGAACATTGAAGATATGAAATGAGATGTTAATCAAGCAAAGCACTTTGAGCTGGAAGCTGTCAGAGTTCCCGAGCAATATTGTTGAAGCTGCACTCATCCAGGCAAGTGAGGAATACTCCATCACATTCTTAGCTTCTTCCTTGTAAATGATGGACAGTCTTTGAGGAGTTTGGAAGTGAGTTACTCGCACAGAATTCCCAATCTCTGACCTTCTCATGAAGCCACATATTTATATGGCTAGTTAATGGTAACCCCCAAGATCTTGTTAGTGGGGGATTTAGCAATGGGAGAACGAATGAACGTTAAGAAGTGATGACTGGGTTCTCTCTTGTAGGATACCGTCATTGACCCAGCATTTCCGTGGCAAGACAGTTACTTGTCAATGTTATCAGCCTTGAATGTTGTCCAGGTCTTGCTGTATTTGGATATGCACTACTTCAGTATCTGAAGACTCCTATTCAGGGAGTTATACGGCGCAGAGAGGCCCTTTGGCCAATCAGGTATGTGCCGATCTAGCGACACTAATCCCACCTTCCAGCACTTGACTCATATCCTTGACGTTATGGCAATTCACGTGCTCACCCATGGACTTTTTTAAAGGTTGTGAAGTTTTCCACTTATAATGTCCCTCCATTT
This sequence comes from Stegostoma tigrinum, assembly GCF_030684315.1. Taxonomy (NCBI): domain Eukaryota; kingdom Metazoa; phylum Chordata; class Chondrichthyes; order Orectolobiformes; family Stegostomatidae; genus Stegostoma; species Stegostoma tigrinum. The sequence continues at coordinate 55,318,659 of NC_081368.1, read as the reverse complement.
ATCCCTCAGCAGTGCATTCCAGAAGTTGTGATTGATGTTGAACATTTTCCAATAATCAATATTCATTTTCACTTCTGCACCTATGACAGAGGGAAGTACATTGATGAAATAGTTGAAGTTGATTAGCATTAGGATTATATCGTGAGGAACTCTTAAAATGATGCCATTGGCTGTGATGATTGACGTCCATCAACACAACCATTTACTTCTGTGCTAGGTACAGCACTGGGGCCTCGATGGGGACACCCAAATCCCCTAAAAGAATAAAAACAACTGAATGAAATGTTTATGGCTTAGGGCTTTATCCTGTCGAAGCAATGCTTATCTAATTATTAAGATAATATCTGCAGGATTCCTAGCCTCTCCCCTGTTCTTATAGTCGCAGTATTTATCTGGTTTGTCCAGTTGAGTTTCTTGTCAATTTTAAGCCCCATAATGTTGACAGAATGAAATTCAGCAATAAGAATTCCCCTGAATGTCAAGGGGCCATCTCTTTTGTTGATGATGGTGATTACCTGTCACTTGTGATTGGCTTTTCCCACTTAAATAAACAATGAGGGATGAGATAGGTAGAAGTGAAAGCACAAAACACTGGCAAATTAGAGGAGGTTCCAGTGACCCTGTAATCTGGGGGAAAGTAAGAAGGTTAACACCACAGCTACAGGGCATTTAGCCAGCATGTTGTTACAATGCAATATTCTCAACTAAATTTTCAATCAAGCACACAGGAAGTGTGTTGTTTGCTTCATAAGAATCCAAAATGTATGCTTTAACTGTGTTATCATTGTCAAAATACTTACACAAGGGCCCAATTGTGGCTATGCTTGGAAAACAGTTATATTTGTAACAAATTTCAAGGTCAACCAACTTGCAAGTGAGTTTCCAAAAAAGCATTACATCCTGGGTCTCATTCCTACATCCAGACTCTCACTCTGGCAGTGGGATCAGGGTAAATGAATTCAGAGAATGCATTTGAATTTGTTCCTCCTGTTCCGGATGGAAAAGAAAAATTATATTTTAAAATACCTTGCTTCTTTATAACAGTTCTGAAAGGGTTAATGTTGGAGACTGCATTAAATTTCACCTAACCTCATTATGTCATGCAGTCTTGGAAGGGGAATTTTGGAGAGAGATTTGGGTTTTGAAGGAATCTCAAAGATGTGTCTTCGATGTCTCCCACTCATCTCAGAACCAATGTCTAATTAGTGGATGTAATTTGTACCTACTTGTTATCATGGAATTAACAAACTTTATTTGAGATAAAGCCTCTTCTTGTTAAAACTCATTGTTGGTTGTTCTTCTGCTACTGTAATCCAAATAAACCCTTAGACCTAGCCTGAGCAGGTCAGAACAGGGGATTGGTGCACAGTTAATGAGGTGAGTTTGGAAAGATAGCTTAAGAAAACCCATTAGACCTCACTGAGAGAAGCCTGCCTTAAACTCACTGTGAAAATGATGTTTAGCTGAGTTCAGGTAAGATACAGCCATAAGTCTCTGAATGCATTAATGTGTCTATAAACCTGGGAAATGTTTCACCCAGTAGGAGGATGAAAGAGAGAGGCAATATCACTATTTCTTTTCTCCATTTAAAAAAAACTTCCATTCATGAACTTTTTAAGATGTTGCATTCAATTAAAATTAATATTAATATTAGAATTAAATAAAACAATATGTTTAAACCTATACAGCACAACCAAGTATAACTATTGCATCTCTTCTGTTGCATAAAATCTTTTTTTTAAACTAGCTACTGGTACATCGTTGATCAATGACCACCATTTTCTCTGAAGATTTTCCTGCCTTCTTCATGCAGCATGTATACATGCCAAAGTTTTTAGCAGCACAACACACTTGACATTGACAAAATTAACTTATTGGAGAAAGTATTTTTATCATACATAAAACTTTGTTTTTTACATACAATATCAGTATGAACCAAGCTGCACACAAAAAAGATGCATGCACATATGTACCATATACATATGGCTCGAAACAGAACCAAAAAAAATTTTAAAAAAACAATTCTTCAAACCTGTTAAATTTATTGGTGGAGGTGTTGGCCTAGTGGATATTATCACTTGACTGACAACCCATAAACCTAGCTAATGTTCTGGGGACATGGGTTCAAATCCCACTTTGGCAGATGTTAGAATTTGAATTCAATTAACAAAATCTGAAATTAAAAATCTACCAACGACCATGAAATAATTACTGACTATCGGAAAAGCCCATCTAGCTCACTAATGTCATTCGGGGAAATAAATCTACTATCCTTACCTGGTCTGGCCTACATATAACTCCAGATCCACAGCAATGTGGTTGACCCCCAACTGTGCTCTGGGCAGTTAGGGATGGACAATAAATAATACCCTAGCCAGTGACACTCTCATCGCATGAATTAATAAGAAAAACTTTTGCAATTCTACTTTTCTGTATAGTTAATGGAGATTCCTGTTAATGTTAGATTTTATAGCTTGGTTGAAAGGAGACAGATAAACTTTACTTTTATAAATTAGCGTGAGTTTGATTGTTACCTTATAAATAAATCTCAAATGGGTGTGGCATTTTATAATGTTGTACAAAAGCCCAGAAGTGATTGAATGTTCATGAGTTTCTGAGGATTTTGAATGTTTACAACTTGGTTGCAGAGTGCTCTGTTATCATCAAATCATCAAGCTGTCATCAGGTAGGATACAATTCAAACAGGACATGGCTTTGGTGGAAAGGGATAAATTCTAGAAATTCTGTGGTGATATTGCACCATTCCTCTGAATTATGAGATTTTAAAAAAACTTCAGCTAATATAGAGGTATCACAAACACACATTATTACTCCCAGCGCTCCAGGGAAGCTAGATGTACCGTGAACATTCCAGCTGTTTGTTCTGGTGCTTACCATTGTATCAAGATAAATTTAAAACTAATGTACTACTGCAATTCTGGTTTCCATTGTCTAGTTTATTCAATTGGAAATGATAAACTCTCAAAATTTGTGGTGTAACCTTCAGTGTTCTTCAATTGTCAAAAGTATGAAAACTAATAGCAACTGCTACTGACGAGGTTATGTTATTTTTAAATTAATCTTGGATGCGCAACATTGACCTAAAAGCTGCTTTGCTGTGACAGCCCCAATTTCTGCAGTTACTAGTTTAGAAATTGTTTCTGATCTGTTTTGGGATATGTAGCCACAAAGGTACAATCAACACCCCCCCCCGCCCCCCCCAACTGGACGACCCAAAGCAGCTCTGAGTTCGGCCCATTTTATGCATGAGTGACAAAATTGCCTATTGCTCTTCAGGCAGTTTGCTATCTTATACTGTTGAACATTAGGCTATGTGCCTCAACTGTCAGTTACCCCAGTGTGTGCGTGTGTGTGTGTGTGTGTGTGTGTAAATATTTGTATCATTGAAAGCCATGGGTGAGGTGCTGGAAGGTGGTCCCAGAAGGTGTCTAATGCAGTACTGTTATTTAAGGAAGGTGGTAAAGAAAGTGCAGGGAACTATAGACCAGTGAGGTTGACATCAGTGGTGGGTCGGTTATTGGAGAGAATCCTAAAAGTCTGGATTTACACTACTTGGAAAGGCAAGGACTGATTGGGGATAGACAACATGGCTTTGTGCTTGGCAAATTGTGCGTCACTAACTTGATTGAGTTTTTTGAAGAAAAGTCAAAGAAGATTGATGAAGACAGAATGGTGGGCATTGTCTGTATGGACTTCAGCAAAGCTTTCATATGGTAGATTGATTAGCAATGTTAAATCACATGGAATCCAGGCAGAGCTAGCCATTTGAACTCAAAATTGGCTTGAAGTTTGGCGACAGAGGGTAGTGGTAAAGGAAATGATTGGAAATCTCTGACCCATAATGTGCTACAAGGATCGGTGTTCCTTTGTCATTTATTTAAATGATTTATATGTGAATATTACAGGTGTGGTTAGTTAAGTTTGCCAGGGACACCAAAATTGGTGGTGTGTAGGACAGTGAAGAAGGTTATCTCAGAATACAACAGGGCCTTGATCAGATGGGCCGATGGGCTGAGAAATGACAGATGGAGTTTAATTAGATAAATGTGAGCTGTTGCATTTTGGTAAGGCAAATCAGGACAGGACTTATAAACTTAATGGTAGATTGGTCAAGAATGTTGCCAAACAAAGAGACTTAGGGGTGCAGGTTCTTAGTTCCTTAAATGTAGAGTCACAGGTTGACAGGGTAGTGAAGAAGGCATTTGGAATGCTTACTGTAATTGGTCAGTGTATTGAGTAAATGAGTTGACATGTCATGTTTTGGCTGCATGGAACATTGGTTAGACAACTTTTGAGTACTGCATTCTATTCCTGTCTCCCTCAATAGGAAAGATGTTATTAAACTTGAAACAGTATAGAGATGTTTACAAGGATGTTGTCAGGTTTGGAGCGTTTGAGCTCCAAGACCATTAGGGGCTGATTGGTGACATTTTAGAGATTTATAAAATAATGGATAGAGTGAATAGCCAAGGTCTTTTTCACATGGTAAGGGAGTCCAAAAATAGAGTGCACAGGCTTAGAGTGAGAGGGGAAAGATATAAAAGATGCTTCAGGGTAACTTTTTCACACAGAGGGTGGTGCATGTATGGAATGACCTGCTACAGGAAGTGGTGGATGCTGGCTCAATTAAAATATTTGAAAGGCATCTGATAGGTATGTGAATAGGAAAGGTTTAGAGGGATGTTCGCCAAATGCTGGAAAACGGAACTAGATTAATTTAGAATATGTGATCGGCATAGATGAGTTGGACTGAAGTGCCTGTTTCCATGCTGTACAGTTCCATGGCTCTATGACTCTATGTGTGTGTGTGTGTGTGAGAGAGAGAGAGAGAGAGAGACAGAGAGGTAGAGTGAGGGTGAGGAAACAACAGGAGGGCAAAAAGTTGGTTTTGCTTACTGTGAAGCTGGGAGAAGAGTTGCTGCTCCTCTGGCTACACAGAAACATTTATCTATCATTTTTACATTTTGGGTCAAACCCTGCTGATTACACAGGATGACGTGAAAATTAAGCAAGGTGCGGTGGAGTGTACAGAAAGGAACTGCTCTGTCTCCTGTTCTCACAAGACGTGGTTTTGCAAAACAAGGTTATTTATAAATATGATGGGATCAGTATCAGTTTCGGGCAGCCATCTGAGATGTCTGTGACATGGCCAGATGTATTACTGCAGGAACATTTTTACCTGGAATTGACATTGAGGAATTTGACTCTGAAATTTAGTCCTCAATATGATCATTTTACATCCCAGAAATGGGAGTCAGAAGTTCTAATTTCACCTCAGCCAGTTACCTACCTTATCGATACCCTCCTGCAGCTCAGAGCTTTCCTGTGATAATGTCCAAATCCCGGTTTCACAAGTCTTTTCACAATCACAATTCATGAAAAATTCATGCACAAAACTGTCCATAATTTCTCCATTTACTGGTTCATTAGTGCATGGATTAAGTGAAAAAAAGCTACTCATTAATAACATGGAATCAATGGTATTGACTATAATACAACTAAAATGCATATGAGAAGAATAGGCTTATAGCTAATACATGTTGAAAACTAATGTTAAGATTATGCAGACATTGTATTCAATTATCCATGTGTAAATAGCAATTGTAAAAATGAAGCTCTCAGTGTTTTAGTTTGAATAAAGCTATCTCTTCTTTTGCTCTGACAATAAATGTTGGAATGAGAAATGGTTGGACAGCATATGATCTAGTTTTGTCTTAAAAATCACTGTTGCTTGACTACTCTTGAAGCTTAACCTTGGCAGTCCATTTAGCCTGCTTCAGCAAACCTTATTAAAATTCAATTATACAGTGTTAGTAATGAGGTTGCCAGGTACTTTTAGAAAAATTCTAATGCATGTTTGAATCACACATGTTGTGTTCTGTACCACAAACTGAAAAAGTAACATGTATTTAAACTTAAAGATATAACAGATAATTTTGAATTTGCATGATAATGTTGTACTGGATCATTCTTTGTTATATACCTTTGCTGACATCCGTCTCCATTAAAATCATTATAAATGAAAATGGGAATAGATCTTTAATCGGCTGCTGATTCAATATTGCTTGTTTTCCACTATAGCTTTAAGTTAAATTGCCTTCAATGTTTCAACATGCAAATGAATCGACAACTACAAGCATTAAAGAAACAAATCAGATGTCAACAGATTGTTACATGTTTGTTTAATCTATTTGGAAATTAATGTAGATTACCAGGCTGCAACTTTTTTTTTTGGATAAGTGCAACTTGTGTTGAGGTTTTTTTGGAGGGATTCTTGTGGCAAGGCCCAGCAAGATTGCTTGCTATATTGAACTAATTCCACCACTTTCATGACCAATCAAACTGCAATGATGTCCTGAACATCTGATGTTGGTCCCACCTTGTCGCACATCATTTCCAGAAAAATTGCCACTCACCAGATACCCAACACTGATACCATCTTAAAAAGGTGTAAAAACACAGACAATCCTTGGCATTCCATGGCTGCCCTGCCTGGTCATGAACAGGTGCAGAATGTTTTGGAGAGCAAGGACCTGGCATTTGAGGTGACCGAACTAGGTGTGGTCATGCTATTACTCTGTCCCCTTAGAGCCAAGGTTCTCTTGACCATGGATGTACACCCGCTCCCACCAACTCAGGCTATACATCTCTCCCACTGCATGAGCCTTACAGGCTAGACTGACTACTACAGAGGCACAGGACAGACTGTAACCCTTTCCCTGGACCCTAGTGGCTCTGATCCCCCTGAAGGAGAGCACTGTGACTAGACATCTGACCATGGCCAATCCTTGGACTGGGTTTGGTGGCTTGTCCTTGATTTAGCCTGCTGAAATCCATATCTGACGGACCCGAATGAACTTCACTGAGGACTATTTCCCTAGGACTTTGAGATATGGCTGCCCGCTTTCTACACAATGCAGCGTGTTTGCTGTGTAACCTGCTGCCACTTGGTACTGGTGTGAGATTGCTGTAACACATTGCTGTGCAGCAAGCTGTATACCCCCTTGACTGAGGGCTGCTGTAACAAGTAAGACTCGCTGCGCTGTCTTCTTCTGAAGAGTATCAACTCTGATTTCTGTCCGCAGATGCTGCTGGAACTTCTGAGATTTTCCCACAATTTCAGTTTTTGATTCAGATTTCCAGCATGATGGTTTTTAGTCTTGAGATGCAGCCTGGTCTAATCCGTAAACTGGGCGTCTGTCCCTGTGCACAAGGCATTTCTGTTGTAGTATCCCAGTGCTGCTTGCTGCTGGCATCTGTAATGCCAGTCTGTGCTTCCTAAGAGGCCTACACTTGTCCTGGAGAATTGCCAAGGGTCTTGGAAGAGGTTGGCAATGCTGGATGCCAGTTTCTATGGATGTGAGGTGTGTGAGTGTCTGACTGATGGCCATGGATCATCGCCTGAGAGGCTGCCTGGTGCTGAGCAACGTGGAGGCTGTCTGCAGCCAGCAATGAGCTGAAGTCCATTTCGATTTACATGTCGAGATTTCTCAACATCCAGTTCATTTGGCAAGTTCAGCAAGCTAGGAAAATGTATATATTAATGACGGGGGCTGAACCACGAACAATCGCTTAACAAGCTATGATTCCCCACTTAATTGGAAACTCACTGCTGCCGACTGAGAAACCTATCTCACTGTTCAGCAAGAGCAGAAAATCACTCAGCTGCCTCTGGAATTGGAATTGGACACATTGGACTTCTCATCTGATGCTGCCACAAATCTCTTCATAGTTCAGGGTTCTCAGGCACCTGTCAGATTACACCCATCTTTCATGACTATCCTGAGAAGGTATCCCTTTTAGGTTACCAATATATTTCAACCAGGTTCTGGTTTATAAGGCTCATTTAAATGCAACACAAGCATCACACTATTATAATAACAGACACACTGAAAGAATCATGACATAGATTGGTTATGATTTCTGTTTGACTGCTGCAAATCTGATCCTATCAGAAATTACAATTATGCCAGACAATGCTCCAGATATCAGGTTTAAGATAACTGGCAAAAATACCATTGGGAAATGAGGTTTTTTTTGCTTATGCAGTGACTTGTTTGGAATGTAAGTGTGAAGAGAGGATGCAACAGTGACTTTCAATAGGACGTATCATTGCAAAAGAGAGCCTGGCAAGGTTATGTGGAAAACCAGCAAAATGGGACTATATCAGTAGGTGTTTCAAAGAACTGGCAGAGACAAAATCACCACGTTCTGTGTTGTCACCCTACATCCTTTGTTGCTCCATGTGATGCTGTTCTCCTTGGGGGACACATCAGTACCTCAGCAACTGGGCAGTATGCCAGGCAGGATTGTTCAGCCATTGTAAGCCTGTTTAGTTTGAATTTCAGATTGCTGACGATACTCCTCCTCTAAAGAGTCCCTGGTGTTTGAAGAATTTACATATTTGTGTGCACTGATCTAGGCCTATTTTTCAATGTTATCATGGAGACCAGATTTAAACAGAAATGGAGTGAAAGAACATTCATAATAAGCCCGAAAGGAAGAGATGAAAAGATCTGAAAAATCAGTACCTGGAGTAGTAAATTAAGAACATCTAAGTTAATAGTAAGGTTCACCAAATTATGAAATTTTTACAAGCAGGTGAGAAGGTGTGAATTTGCTCTCCCTTTTTTAACCCATTTGGATTGCCACAACAAAGACATTTTATTTTCTTTAGTACACAGCAGTATCACAATTCAGCTGCAATGTAGCTCATCAAATCAAAATGGAAGAGCTAATTACAACGTTTATTTGACTGAAAGAAAGAACTTTATTTCTAATTGACTGACCCTGGGAAAATAATAAAACATGGCATCAAATACATACACAAGCATATGTATAAAGTTTAAAAGTTGGAGGGTGTCTGGCACAAAATGAAGAACAATAATATGCAGTTTAGAAAAGTTTTAGATTCTTTGCAGTGTGAGGGCCTAAACAGAGACTATGGTATTTTAAATGAAGACTGATTTGAAGACTCTCTGCTATTGCACCCACCTCCTATCAATGCTCATGTTCTACTACTCTTATTACTGCCTGCAACTTTTCCCCTCACTCGTTATCAACCATGCCAAGCTCCAACCCCACTAACCTTGCATGCCCTCTGCGCTGTCTACCCACTCACTCGGGATACCTCCCCATCTCCATCAAAATTAACAGTTGTGCCAACAACTTTCATCTCCCATAATATTTGCCTGTCACGCATTCCAGGAGGAAAACAGTTCCCAATAGGGAAGGAGGAGCAGTGAGTTACATAACATTTGGCTTCTTACCCTTCCTGTGGAGAGCATCCAGGCTCCTACCACTCCAACTGACTGGATCTGTCCAAGGTGCTGGACTGGTATCAGAGGCTGTCTCGGACTTATTGGGCTGGGGCAGTCTTTACAAAGACTTGATTTGTCTAAGGACTATTGATAACCATGACAAGGTTCCTGGCTTTATGTCTGCACTATTTGGCATGACAATGTCACAGTACTGTCAACCAGCCTATGGCTGAGGGGTAAAATAAAAAAACAGGGAGACATGGCGATGCAAGGCTAGGATGCTGTGAGAATTCAGGTAGATCCAAAGCTAGTGAATGCTATCGCTACAAGCAAAAGGGCCAAAGTTGCAGCCTGGTCCAGTCCATCAACTGGATCCAAGTCCCTGAGCACCCAATGTCCTCACTGCAGCATGACAATGATAGTTGTTGGTGCAACATTGAAGAGCAGAAGTGCCCTGTAAATAAATCAGCGTGTGGAATGAGGGTGACGCTTAGTGGCATTACCATCACTGAATGCTGTGCTGGCAACATCATTTGGGTTACCATTAACAGAAACAGAACTGGACTAGTCATACAAATACCATTGCTGTTCCCCCTCCCACCTACCCCCATCCCCCAACCAAAACATGTCCAACAGCTACAAGGCAGAAGTCAGGAGTGTAAGGAATATTCCACACATGGTTGGATGAGTGCAGTTCCAACAATACTCGAGAAGCTTTAGGACAAAGCAGCCTACTTGATTGGCACCACATCCTCAAGCATGCTCCTCCTCCACCATGTGGACACTCAGTAGCACCAGCTTGTACCATTTACAAGATGCATTGCAGAAATTTACCGAGGTTTCTTCAACAGTACCTTCCAAACTCATGACTATTTCAATGTACAAGGTCAAGGGTTTCAGGTACATGGGAAAGCTGCCACGTACAAGTTCCCCTCCAAACCTCTTACCGTAATGACTTCCTTCACTTCAAAGCCCTGAAACTCCTAGTTTCATGACACTCTGTGTGTTGACCCCTGAAGACAGCTCACTACCATTTTCTCAAGAATGGTCGATAAATGCTGGCCTAATCATCAAAGCCTAAGCCCCAAGGAGGGATTTTAATTAATGCATAAAATGTGCAGCAAGTTTCTTCCAAGTTGAGATAAGAGCCTTCTGTACTTCTCACATGATTCTGCTGCATGGCATAGTCCACATCTTTCACTGTCCTTTACATTTCTCGTCTACAAATTTTACATGAACTTCATGTATTTTTCTAACACCTACTTCTTGTATCAGTTAGACAGCCAGCAATTAACTGGAATAGTAAGTGACCATTTTGTTTTACCTCATACGTAATCACTAACTACAAATACCAAAGAACACAACAAATCCAAGTGAAATAAGTGATGAGAAGCTTGGAAATATCAAGGTTCTGTTAGTAATACAATACTTTATCAAAGCACAGGCAGATTGAAATCAAATATTTTACCATCTTTATCATTAGGTCAGATATATTGATTGTAAACATTTGAGTCAAATGTTTGTTACTCATAAGCGCTTATTGATTAACTGAGAGTTTAAACTGATAAAGATTTATTACAGCTTGACACACATAAATATATTTGCCACTTAACTAATCAAAGATCTGATTCTTGCAACATTTATATTGTCTGCATTTACTGTATGGAAATATTCTAAACACTTTGTTTGCTTTGAGATGATTTAAAATATTGAAATCACAATGAAAAACACAGGTTATGCAATCAAGAGATGCCTGATGACTAGCAGCCAATTTAGTTATCGGTCTCGGAGATTTTTATATTCAAACAAAGTGTGTTATTAACTACTCTGCTGCATTGTTTCGCTGCTCACATTTAAACATTGATTGAAAGTGTTTGTGCTTCTGAATAGTGAACTTGCTTCAGCCATACTGCATCATGTCGAAAGATTCAATTTCAAATTCACCCTTAGTGAATAACAAAGCACACCTTTCTCCAGTGATGTCCAAGGTCATATCACAAATACAGTTCCGACCTTCAAACTAGTCTATTCAAGTTGTAGGCTGCATTTACTGCTTTCTTTTGTGTGAAAAATTGCAAACCTTGATTTAGAGTTTTTCAGTGAATTTTTAGACAAAAGAACATACTATTGTTTAATCAAGAGTAGTTAGGTGTGCTTACAACTCAAATTTATTTATTGAAACAGTCATTCTGCTATTAATTACAGTGAATGCTAAGCTCCATTACATGGAACCTTGAAAAATGAAGAAGTAATCCGTCACTTATATATAAAATACAGCAAAGTAAGTTCTAATGTAAAAGTATAGAAGTCTTACATACAGTTTGACTTATCATAATCTTCAGCAATTTGCATGTGGATCATATCAATGGCTCAGTGTTGATAAATTATTGCGAGTCAAATTACCAGTATCAAATAAGGTTGCTGGCTTATCAGTGTCTCTCGTCACTAAATTATCCAAAAGGACTCATTAGTCTTAGTCTTGATTATGTGTGATTTTTTAAAATACCGCTGTGCAGATCTGTCCTTAATTCAACGGATATTCTGAAGTTACAATTTTGAGGTCTGAGATTATTGCTGAAAAGAAACAAAGCATCAAGTTGCTATGAGATGAAAATACTTCACATAAGGTTATCTTAGTTACCAACATGGTGGTATTTTGTCGTGTAGTGTCTAACTAAGTGCAAACACTGGCCTTTTTCCCTTAGATTCATATACTTAAAGCTTTGACTAATGATGGGATAATCCAAACATGCTCACACTAGTCATGTAAAAGTCAAATGGAATAATAAATTTTATGCAATTTTTCTTGTTTTATAGAAGGAAAGATTTTTTGGTTTGGAAGATGTATTTACGGTTATGTGTGTATTATGTGAATATTATAAATATAAATGAAGAACTTATTTGTCTAACATCTTAATTTCTTTTTGCAAATAGGTAGCTTTGTTGTAACAGTACTGATAAAAGCACTACTGCACTCACAACAGTACCCTTGATGCACTGCAGGTGGTATACACAATATCTGCAGCTTTGCATGGAAATCCGTTGTCTACAGAAATAAAGTACATGCAAGAGGCTAAACTGCAAGCACACTTATGCTCAAAGGTATTCTCAGTTCTTTGTGAATTATTGAAACACTGGCAATTATTGATGTGAATATGAGTTTGGTTTTTCTCCTCAAACTTTCCTTGTAAAACTCTTCGTATCCTTGTTACTTTTAATCTCAAAGGCCACTTTGGATAACCTGCTAGGGGTAAACCTGTTCCAGTGTACATACTTCCTAACATATGGATTACAATGTCCCAGAACACAGGTTGGAATATTTGAGCATGAGGTTGCCCCACTATCCATCCCTGACTATCCAAAAACTATATATCAAAAATTATGGGACCTCCAACAGAATATAATGATCGGTTGTAAATCTATGTTTCCATAATAGAGAACATACATAAAACAATGCAAATGCTAGTATTATGCAAGCTAATGTCAAACTCTTGCAATTTTCCTGCCCAAATGTCTCTCTACCTTGCACTTGCAAGGCACTCAATTACCATTGCATTGTTTCACTTTGTTGTAGCATATGGCCAGAATAAATTGCATTATTTGTCACATTATTATTCCATATGTACTTCCAATTACATTCCCCATTCTTCTGCCCTCATACAGCATTAACCCAGCCTGCAGCAGGCTGTAATTGTTGTGAATATGTAGTTAATGGCTCAGGTTAATAGTTTAGAGCTCAATTAGCTTGAAAATTCAGTAAACCAGGAAATGGACTAAGGCATCCACAGCAAAGAGATCAGAAAACAACTGGAACTGAGGATAATTCTCCAGCAAATGTGACATACCAGCAGTTAATCACAACAGAAGTACATGACTTTAAGATTGATGAGTTTTATCAAAGAATTTTTTTTGGGGGTAGAAGTAAATGTGAATACATAACAAACATTTGGACTTGTAAGCCCTATTATTAAGCAACAGTGGTTGTTTTATTTAATTGTCTTATCTACCCTAATATTTGTTTTGTTGAGAAAGTGAAACTGTATAACATAGTTCATTTGATTAAACAAATAATCAGCTTTCCTATTTCAATGTTAACAGTCACTAACTGGATCCTAAAATGTGCAAAGAATATATGCAGATTGGTTTGGACTGATCACTGGAATGTGCACTACATTCCTGTCATTTGTTCATCTACCTTTTGTTAATTCACTTATTCATCGATAATTGCTGTGGATCTTTTTGTCCACTGTGACTCTAATGTTCACTGATCCACGGCTTCCCAGGAGTAAACTTGCATTCTGTGCATGGGTTGTATATTGCACTTACACAGTTACATATACAGTTCAGTATCATGCACTGTTCACGGAAAACCCTGACTGCAACGTTGTTTGGGAATGGATTCCACTGTGAACAGTGGAACTTTAAATGGTTCTGGGTATAAGAAAATGATACTGTAAGACTCCAAAAGCGTATACTAGCATCCTCTCATTGCAGTCTGACAGCTGTGCTACAAAGTTTCCACTCTTTCCACCTAAATTAGGTTAGATAACCCCTGATGAGGCACTGTGATTAAAAAAAACAAGGAAATGATTAAAGGAAACTTGTAAAAGGGGAATTGAAAATTACTAATCAAAATACCATTGTCCAGGTTAAAGTTGCTGCCCGGGTCCTGCAGTTCCCAGCAGCCTCTAAAAGCCTCTATCATGCTGTCAGATAATACATGCTTCCTCTCAATGTACCCCCAAGTGCAGATGTAACCACAAAAGAGGGTCAGACAGTCAGATACAAGGACTCTCTCCATGGCCCACTTCGTAGACCTGTTAATGAATACATTAGTCAAGCCCAGGAACCGACCCGCAAAAGGTGACTCTGACTCTCCTAACCTCCCCACCACCACCCCGTTATGGGGTGCCCATAGATCAGGATTAAGGGGCTGAAGTGCAGCCCCAAAAATTTAAGAGCAGTCCTTTCAAAATATGAAAGATGGGCTGCAAACGAAATGTGAAATACCATTTTACCCAGGCCACAAAAACCACAAGTGGCCTGGCACCAGTGTGCTGAATTAGAACTGGCATTGCAAGGAACTGCCACATGCAGCACTCTCCACCCCAGATCCCTAATAACAAAAGGAAATAGCTCTCCACTGCAGATCTTCACCAACAGAGACTAAAATGTTACATCAAGACATATCTGAGCTGCGGACAAAGATGAAGGAGTGGAAAGTGTATAGCAGCAACTTATTATCACAAAGACACATTCACAAGTTGCCATTATATGCATCTAATTTAGTGAAATGTTTTTCTTTCGGACATTTTATTTTGTTTCCCAGGAGATAAATAATCAACCCAGTCCTGCATCTTTAAACTTTTTTTTTGACATCTGCATAATATATTGTCAATTTTCTAAAGTTCACCGACTGAACTAATATTAACATGTAATAATTTGTCTATATTTTTTGACATCACTTCGAAGCTCCTTAAGATCAATTGTCAAACAGCAGTTACACTTACCAGCTTTGTATCTCTTGGTATTTCCATATGATGATGACTTGGCATTTAAAAAAAATGTGTCCAAGATATCTCTCACGACCATGGCAGCCAAAGCTGTCAGAAGTGAAGAAGTCCAATTGACAGTGGAAGTCTCAAACTGACTAATGGTGTCTAAATCCTTCGTCAATGTCTGAAAGTTAAATGTTCAGTATCTCTACAATCTGGAAACAGCTGTCATTCTGAGAATGTTGGTTCAAAGTGCATTTAAAGCAGTGCTAAAAGTAAATAGGTCATGTATGTGTGTCAGAAGAAACCATCTGGGTACTAGAGGATAAATTCTAAATAGAGACTTGGCCAATAATTGACGAAGTTAACAACAGTGTATGATTTTTCAACATATTTGAAAAAAATATTGAGATACAAAGGATGTGAAAAAATATACTAAATCTGAAGCAAATGTAATCTATGCTTGGCTAAATGTGATATTTCCATCATTTTTGTTAATTCAACAGTTGGCACGTAAATAATAGCAAAATTGTGGTGTTTTATATGGACACGTTTGCTATTGCCCTGAAGTTTCCGACCACAGCTGTCAAAGAAATGCACAGTGTAGCATTCCTCAGAAAACTCTGTCTGAGTGCAGCGTAGTGGTGTTTGGGGAAGATATGAAGAAACACACTCTTTTCTGCAGCAAAATTGATGGCTGATTGTTTAACAAGTCCAGTGTTTTAACAAGTATTAGTAATTGGCTAAATAAATGAGTAAGTAGATGAATGGGTGAGCAGTTGAGTGACTGAGAGAGCGAATCAGCAGTTGGGTGAAGTGGGTAACTGGTTAACTGAATGAGGTGGGCAGGTCTGGAGGGTGTGAAACTGTTTGGGGTAGAAGATAGGTGAAGTGTACAGCTGGATAGGTGGCCAGTGGATGAGCTGAGTGAAGTGAATAAGTGGGTAAGATGGGTAATGTGGCATTTGGGGCAGTGGGGCTGTAATCTAATTAGCTCAGGAGCTAGTTGGGTTAAGCCAGTGGGTAGTCACATGGCTGAGCAGCAATCAGCTCAGCTAGGATCAAGGGTGTAGCCATGTCAGGTTGGGAGTGGTTGTTAAGTGATCAAGAGCCATTGATTAAAAGGAGGTTGCTTATGGAGTTACCAACTTGTTAGACCACGTTTTAAACTGACCAACATTTCCTGAGTAACAATGCAGGTAAATACTATGGTATTTGTTGCTAGAAGGATGATACCACCAATCCCCTCTTTCTTTTGGCTTGGCTAACAATCTTATTGTTTATAGTGGAGATGAACAATCACTTTTAAGTCTTAAAAAGAACAGGATCTTGCATTAATAAGATATAGTTCAATGCATGAGACATAGAAACATAGAAAATAGGAGCAGGAGGAGGCCATTCAGCCCATTTGAGCCAGATCCACCATTCATCACGATCATTCACCACGCTGCACTCCATCAAGAGCAAAAGCATTCTTCCTCAGAAAAGGAGACCAAAATTGCACATAATATTGTAGGTGTGGCCTCACCCAGGCCCTGTACAACTGCAACAGCACATTCCTGTTCCTGCACTCAAAACCTTTCGCAATGAAAGCCAACACATCATTTACCTTCTTTACGATCTGCTGTATCTGCATGCTTACCTTCAGTGACTGGTACAAAAGGTCACCCAGGTCCCACTGCACACTCCCCTCTCCCAATTTACTACCATTCAGGTAAAAATCTGCCTTCTTGTTTTTGCTTCCAAAGTGAATAACCTCACATTTATCCCATTTATACCATATCTGCCATTGATTTGCTCACTCATTCAACTTGTCGAGATCATGCTGAAAGATCCCTGCATCCTCATCACAGTTTACCCTCCCACCCATCATCTGCAAGCTTAGAGGTATTACATTTTGTTCCCTCATCCAAATCATTAATTATACATTGTGAATAACTAGGTTCCAGCACCAATCCAAATTATCTCCAAGTAACATTAACTAGTCGCATGTTGTTATTTAGACTATTGGGAGATATCTGGGGACAGACCTGCACTTCACAAGATCCCAAGCTCTATTTCCACTGTGTCCTAATGTGCATCTTCAGTTGTACATCTGGTCTCCAGTGATTCTGAGGCCAGGTATTGGATCATTATTTACCTTTGTTACAATTTCGCAACTTTGAACATCTTGAATTAAAGAAAAAAATAAACTGCTTTTAACTTCAGTCAAGAATAGTATGGTAATAGACATACTCAGTCACACAGAATTGTGACTTTCCAAAGTCTTCAAAGATTACACATTCTCTCTGAAAAGATATAAAACCAAGTCCCGGCAAAATGACATTGTGTTCATATTTTGTTATTTAAAAAAAAATCTATTAAGGAAGTGAAATCTATTAAGTCAGTTTCAATTCACTGCTGTGCCAATTTGATAGTGATTCCCAACACACTGCTTCGTGTGTCTAGGGATTACATTTCTTCAGCATTTAAGGAATGATGCTTCTTCTTTCAGCAAGAATTTGAGTGAATTGTTCAATTTCTAGAAGTAGTTAGCGATCAAAATACTAAATTAAAGCTTTCAGAGTTTCCAGCTTTATTTGTTCCCACTGCTCACACTGATCCAAAATATGTCATTTGAATGAAATGTAAGAAACTAAAAGAAAATATTAGACATCTACAGGGAAAATAAAGAAGTTAAACAATACAATGATGATTCAATATCTGCAAAGACAAAAGACAGGTTAATATTTTGACTTCAGTTCTGAGGAAGGCTCACCAGACCTGAAACGTTAACTCTGTTTTTATCTTTGCAGATGCTGCCAGACCTGCTGAGCTTTTCCAGCAAATTTGCTTTTGTTCCTGGTTTACAGCATCTGCAATTCTTTTGGTTTTATTTAATATTTTGAGTGTTGAAAATAAGTTGTTTGTATGTTGTAAAGCATATTTTAACTTTTTAAAAGCATTTAATTTGTTTTGTATGTGGCCTACTGCAGAATTTTACATTTGCCATGAGGATAGCTGTCCTCCCCACTGCTCCATAATATCTGCTATTATAAACTTGTCTCCAATCCAACAGCACACTCAACTACATATGAAGGGTAGTCAAGACACAAGTTTAGAAGCCTTCCAACAACCAATAAAGGCCAATTAAAGTACATTTTGAAATGTCCTTGATTCTTTAGTTTTATGCTGTTTGCCTGGGCTCCATAGAAAGAAATCACCAGAGGGACAACACAGTAGCCCAAAGCGGGGATATGATGCCTGATGAGAAAAGGACAGTGAAGGCCTGATTACAAGTGAGGATGCATAAGAGATGAGGGAATCTGTCTAAAGATTTTGGTGAAACTGCGCATTTTAATGAAGGTATATTAGTTTGAGATGATCTTATTATATCGCCTTAGCTATCTTTTTAAACAATTTAGTTTAAATTACTGCTACTGAAACAATTAACATTATGTAACTCCTTACAAAGGAGTAGTCCCCTGCTTGTTTAAATAATGTGGGTATGGGTGAAGCAATTGTGTCTATTTTAATTACATGGGGTGTGAATAGAGGTTTGTTTGTCAATGTTAAATGAATAAGAAATTTGAAAGCAGTGTCTTCAACTAAGTAAGACACATAGCTTTAAAGAAAGTAATTTTTTTGTAAAAGTTTTAATTTAACTTGGACAATTAACTATATGCATTAAACAAAAGATCTAAATAAAAAAAGAAAGAACTGTGGATGCTGTAAATCAGAACAAAAACATAGTTGCTGGAAAAACTCAGCAGGTCTGGCAGCATCAGTGAAGGAGAAGACAGAGTTAATGTTTCGGGTCCGGTGATCCTTCCTCGGAATCAAAAGTTCTAAATGTTTTAAAGGAGCTCCTGATATTCTACAAGAAACACCTGATGTTAATTGTTTAGTTTTCCTGCAAAAAAATAGGTGAATGTCTTTAAGGTAGTTGGCATTATTGATAAGAGAATGGAACATTGTTTTTACGACTTTTCTGTAATCTCTCTGCATAAATTTAATCAAATATTAACAAAAACAGAAATTAAGACGTGGTAGGCAAAATTGTTGGCAAAAACACAACTGAGCTCTGAAGATGTTGGTGGTGTTACTGGACTAATCAGATCCCAGAAATGAGACTTGGTTTTGATGATGTTTTTTGGAATATTAAGTTATTGCACAAAAGAAAGCAAACAAGCAGACTAAGCTCTTTCTATATAGAGAACTTAGATAGGATCAGAACACAATCACCAAAATTCTTTTTTTTTCCTGACACTGTCAGTTATGGAGACTCAAGTCCAAAGAATTTTTTTTGACTCCTAACTCATCTCCTTAAGTTTCAGTTTAGATAACACATCTTAATTTTTCTTTCTTGAGCTGTAAAGACAATCATACAAACTCTTGACAAGTCTGAAAACATGAATATTTGACAATTCTGATAGTTTAAACTTTTTCAATTGCAACAACCTGAAAATATCCATCCCAAACTCTCCTGGCTTGGAAACTTCACAAATTAGAAAAAAAAACACTGTTGCAGCTGTGACTGCTTTCCTTTGAACTTCACTAAAAAATGATAGGTGAAAAAGTAGACCTTGTTTCTGAACTCAAACCTTGATCCTTCCCAACTGAAAGCCCATTGTTTTCTAAATTGAACTGAAAACAAAACTGAGGGTTTAATATGTTTTCACTAAATTTCTCAACCCAAAAGCATAAGTATCTATTTCATGAACACTCATAGAGTTGTCCTAAGTGTTTAATTGCAATTACATATGTTCTTGAAACAAATGTATTTCGGTCAGAAGTCACACAACACCTTTGTTACCCTGTTATAGTCCAACGGGTTTATTTGAAATCATAAGTTTTCGGAGTGCTGTCTCTTCACCAAATGAAGGATAGGTCTGAAACTCCAAAAGCTTGTGATTTTAAATAAACCTGCTGGACCAAAACTGGGTGTTGTGTGACATCTGACCTTATGCACACCAGTCCAACACCAGCTCCTCCACATGGATATCTTTAGGTCTTCCAAAATAAACTTCAGAAAGCCGTCCAAAATGGTGATTAGAAATTCCTAAAACCTTTTACCATACTATCTTTCAAAATAAAATTCCACATCCTTGGAGCTATTCTTGGAAATTCTATCTACATTCTGTCCAATAACATCCCAGCTGAAGCATATGACACAGAACTGTACACAATACTCCGGATGAGGTCTAAACAGTATTGTAGACAAGTTCTTTTTGCTCGTGTACTCTATTCGCTATTAATAATCCCTTCGATGCTGTCTGCTTTTTTTGACTTCTTGTTCCACCTCTCTTGCCACAGTTAAAGACTTAATTACACATCTACAGTGGTGTCTTTGTGCTGTATTGCCTCTCCATTTTCTTTCTGCAAAAATGTAACGTTTCACATTTCTCACTATTGAAATCTAGCAGTCACTATCTACCCACTGTACCAACTTGTCAGTGCCTGTTAGAAGTTTTACATTGTCCCCTTCACAGTTTACAATGCTTCCAAGTCTTGTATGAACCACAAACTTTGAAATTGCCCCAATAACACCAAGGTCTAATCATTAGAATATATCAGGAAAAGCAAGGGTTCCAAGGCTAGCTGTTGGTGCACTCTATCACAACGTTTCCATCTCACGAAATGTATTCATGAACAATTAACTCACTGTTTCCTATCACCAAGGCAATTTTATATCCATGTTGCTACTGCTACTTCATTCTGAATGTAATTATGCCTTCAGACAGGACATTCCAAGCTTTCAGCTGAGAACATATTAACTGACTCCTTTTTTATTCATCCATCCCCTCCTTTAGTTGCAACAAGGTGCCTCCTGTGGATAACTTTCACCCAGACTAAATTAATTGACCTTTTAAAAAAATCATATTCAGCTAAGTTTTCTAGTGTTAATAAAAGAGTGAATTGATTAATTACTAAACATGAAAAGAAATAATAATAGAACGTGCATGCACTCAGATTAGAAATAAGAAGTGAGTCTAAACAAAAAGGTAAAAATTTAAAAGATATACACTTCAGTTTCTGGGTTGTTTGTGAAGAATAGGGTGCAATACCAATAGCCATGTTACAATTGTATAAGTCTTTGGTTCGGCCACAATTAGAGCACAGCGTACAGTTCTGGTCACCACATTACCAAAAGGATGGGGATGCTTTGGAATGGGTGCAGAGGAGGTTCACCAGGATGTTGCCTGGTATGGAGGGCACTAGCTGTGAAGAAAGGTTGAGTAGATTAGGGTTATTTTCATTAGAAGGACGGAGATTGAGAGGGGACCTGATTGAGGTCTACAAAATCATGAGAGGTATAGACAAGCTTTTTCCCAGAGTGGAAGACTCAATTACTAGGGTTCATGAATTCAAACTGAGAGGAGGAAAGTTTAGGGGAGATATGCATGGAAAGTTCTTTATGCAGAGGGTGGTGGGTGCCTGGAACGCGCTTCTAGCAGAGGTGGTAGACACAGACACTATAGTGTCTTTTAAGATGTATCTGGACAGGTACATGGATGGGCAAAGAACAAAGGGACACAGACCCTTAGAAAATAGATGACAGGTTTGGACAGAGGATCTCGATCGGTACAGGCTTGGAAGGTTGAAGGGCCTGTTCCTGTGCTGTAATTTTCTTTGTTCTTTAATAGTCTATTTCTGAATTCTAGGCTTTGCGGGTTATTTGAAATCCTTTTGTCCTGTCTCCTTTTGATGGTGGCTGGCTAACAGCATACAGAGTGATGTAGTCTCTTTTTTCTTGTCTCCTTTTGACTTCTACTGTTCAGAGCACTAATTTCCTTATCCACAGTAACATAAAATTGACCTGTGGGTGGTTTTCAGACTATGACATTCACAGCATTTTATCACTCAAACACAGGCCTGTACATAAGCACCACAACTCATTAATACATTTTCTTCCACTAGCACATACTAATCAGTGTTGAATTGGCTTTTAACCCCTGTTTTTATTGAAGCCAATCCTGCTAACCATTCTTAAACTAACATTAAATAAACAAGAGATGAGTTTCTTGTCAATCCCTGCCCATACTTGCGTAACAGAGATACATCTAGAAACTGCCATTCACTTCAGAACATTTAGCATTTGCTCAAGGCAATCCACTGCCCCCTAATTAGTCTAATACCTCTCAAGAATCTGGAATTAAGGGCCTAATGATGGCCATGAAGCTATTGTGTTGATTGTTGGGAAAAAGAACATCTTCTCCACCAAGGTCCTGTAGGGAAGTAAATCTAGCATCCTTTCTCAGTCAGCCTGCAGTGACTCCAGACCAATGGCAATATGGTTGCCTCCAACTACCCTCTAGGCAATTAGAAATGGGCAATAAATTCTGGTCTAGCCAAAGATGCCCACATTCCATGATTGAATAATAAAAATAGCAAAATAAGTTTGTGAATAATGTTAAAATTCAGATGCAAATATTGTGAAGATTTATTTCTAGTTTAAATGTACTTGTGAATGTTCAATGAGTGAATTCTGCAGACAAGAGCATCACTAGAACTAATGATGCAATGAACACTTCTTTGTACACTGTAATTGGTGTTGAGATAGTTGATGTTTATGAAGTTTCAATCTTTGGGCTTAAATGTTTCATAGGCTTCAATAGACTGAAAATTGGTTATTAACTTAGTCTAACTGCAACATGAAACACCATACAGTTTGTTTTTTACAGAAGACAAACTTGTATCATTTTTACTAATGGCTAAAATTAGCAAAAAACATAGTTCAGTTAATTTAACATTTCTATTCCTTCTCTGATTTTATTCTGATTCCTTCTAGTCAAGAATCTAATGGCTCATTTAATAACTGCAAAATTTATTTCCATTGCCACACCCACCATCCACCCTGCTTGAAGAAATGCATTCTGGCATCTGTAATTGACACTGATTACTGTTGAATTAATCTACTTATTCCATAAACTAATCTATCTCTGAATTTGTGCACTGCCTATAACACTGTAACATGATTTGAACCATTTCAGAGAAGTGTAATCAGACAATTACTGCAGAAAAGATTAGAATAGGCATACAAAAGCTTGGCCAAATAGTTCAATTTTAAATGTGGTGAAATTTATAAAGAACTCCAGAGCTTAAGGTAGAGACAGCTAAAGGCACAATCATCAATGATTGAATTAGATGTTAAACAAGGCAAACAAAGATTATACTAATTGTAGCAATTAGTGAAAATGATGCAAGTTTTTTATTCTCTAAACATAAACTACCAAGTGTTTGATGCTGCAGTTTGACTAAATTAGTGCAAAAATATCAGAGTCCAAGAAAAGCAGAGTATATGAAAGACAAGAGGCTAAGTGCAATTGCAGGCATAGGATGAGACCACGAGACTTTGAACAGAGGATGAGAATGTGAAAATTTATTTGTTGACAGATTGGGGACCAACTATTTCTTAGATAAATTTGCACAGAGCAACAGGCATAAACTACCACACACTTTAGTTTTCCAAAGCAACTAGCACACAAAAAGCCAACACCATAAACATAATAAAATGTGAGGCTGGACGAACACAGCAGGCCAAGCAGCATCTCAGGACATACCTTTCCACAAACTGGTGAGGTCGGGGCTGACATGTTTCACGACGTATGCAGAATACTGGAACATTTTAACAGGCAGGTGCTACATGTTAGATAACAAGGTGTAGAGCTGGATGGATGAACACAGCAGGCCAAGCAGCATCAGAGGAGCAAGAAGGCTGACGTTTCCGGCCTAGACCCTTCTACGACATTTCAAATCTTAATTTCAGATTTAAATCTATCGTTTGGCATAGTTTTACAATAGCATCCACTACAATCTTCACAATAAAGTAACTTTGGAATGACCTTAAGCTAGAGATTCTACGTTCAGTTCCGAATAATTCATTACTTCAGGTGTTTAAAGTTTTCCTAGATCCTATTTAGTTGAGTATTCTGTTATTGATACTGTTTGGAATGGTTCCTTCTTCTTTGTAACCTTTTTCTCTATTCTCCCTTGCAGCCTAACTTTTTCTCCCACTCCATTTGAAGCTTCCTACACTGTCCCAAAGCCCATGAGATTTCCATCTCTCTCCCAGCCACATTGATGCCTCACTGCCTTCCCCAACCCTTGTGCACTATTCCCTATTTCACACAAGCCCCTCCTTGTAACCGCCCAGCTGCCCTCTGTTCCCATATCTCCCTATGACACCGTCCAGCCTGCCTGCACCCACCCCCCACCAGCCTCTTTGTGTCTCCTGCATACTCCTAGCTTTCTTGCAGTACTCCCAAAAAGATCTAGCTCTGGCATACTTTTACCTGCCCCAGTCTGCCAGCCCTCAATCACCTTTGGCCCTCTGTCCTCCCTGACCACCTGCCACCCCCATCTTCCTTATGACAGTTTTCACCCTGCCAGCTCATTTGCCTCAACCTGGAATCATGCCTCTCCTCCTCTGAGCCCCCCACCACATTTAAGGCGCCACTATTTCTCCCAGTTCATGTTTCCATAATCAGCTTGTGGTCTCTCATCTTACAGAATCCTTTTGTGGCATCCCCGCCTTCTCTTTTGTCTTATTTACAGACAATACATTTCCTTTATTCCCCTCCATTCTCTTAGTAGCGAAGGAATTGGGATTGCATGGGGTGGGTCATATATTGGCATGAGTTGGCAAATTATCATGGAGTAAATGGCCATTTGGGTGGGTATAGAGGCATACACTGGCTTGGAAGCTCTAAGGTATTGTTGAGCATGTGTAAATGAATAAGATTGATGAAATTGGCATGAATAAGGCACGGGGTGAAAAGGTTTTATTAGCATGCCTTGGTACTCGGCAGCTACCTTTGGATGTCTTCATATTATTTCTAGGAGTTTTGGACCCAAGTCTGGTGATTACCCATCTCACTCCGAACGAAAATAAACCATTCAATGAAGTTGGGAAGTTGGGAAGTTGGGAATATTCCGGGCTATATACATTGGACTATTGGAATGTACACTTGACCCCAATGTTCATACTGAAACTGTATCACTGAACATAAAATTGATTTTTGAAGTAATTACACTTCCAAGCTAAAATAATAAAACTTGATCAAATTTTACGAAAAAAGCAGTGACTGGTATTTCCATTGTTGAAGTTGACTTCTATCATTGATTGGGTGAGCAAAGGTCTACTGAATAACGCATTAAAATGCTGCAATTGTGTTGCAAAATTGTGAGTTTCCCTTTGACATTTTAAGAAAAAAATTGATTGAAACAAAACTTAAATTTGCATCGCACCTTTTATCACTTGGGTGTCCCAGGGCATTTTACAACCAATGAAAATCATTTGAAGCGTAGTCACTGTTGTTTCACAGGAAGCAAAGTGGATGATGCAATATGTCACAAGTATTAAAATTGTTAACTTCCCATTTAGGAAAATGGAAATATTTGGATTCAAAAATTTTGGTGCATTCATTTTTGTTCTTCTTATTGACTGATTAGTGAGACTTGTGGCTCACAAGCTATGAACCAAATTATATTGGAATTGTTGCTTCTACAAAGCCTGCTGGTGAAGAGCAGTGGAAAAATCTGGCATCAGGCCACCTGGGCCCTCTGCAGTGATGAGAGTTTCAGAATGCATGGGCCCAAAGAGTAGATAGTGAATCAAAGGATCATTAGGACTGAGGCATGAGGACCAGAGATCATAGAACCCCTATCATGTGGAAACAGGTCATTCAGCACAACAAGTCCACAGTAAATCTTCAAAGAGTGTTCCAAACAAACCCACTCCCCTATTCTATCCCTGTAACCCTGTATTTTCCATGGCTAATCCAACAAATTTACATATCCCTGAGCACTATGGGCAATTTCACACGGCCAAAGCACCTAACTTGCATATGTTTGGACTGTGGAAGGAAACCAGATGAAATCCACACAGACACAGAGAGAATGTGCAAACTCCACAGAGACAGTTGCCCGAATCTGGAAGCGAACCTGGATCCCTGGTGTTGAAGGGTAGCAGTGTTAAGCACTGACCCACTGTGCCACCTCTTTGTTTTTCCTCCCCCACTGGTGTGCAGCTAGAACATCAATAATTCTGTATGATGGGGACTGATTCCTTTAATCTGGGCTAGAGAAATGTATCACAGCTTTATATTCAGGCAAGTTACTTACTACTTTGTTTGTCAGACAAACCTTATGTTTGGTTTCCCTAACTTCAACCAACATTAACAATGGGGGCATTCAGGATTACCAGTGTTCAAGATGTGAGATATAAATTTCACCTGCTCACAATCACAGAATCAGTGGAGGCAAAATCTTGGAAACAAGTAACTTAAGCTTTATTACGACTCTGCAGAATCGGGTGCCCCCCCCCCCCGCTGCCTGAGGCACACACAGGTCAGGAAGCCTCCCCTTTTTATACATCATTTATCCAGCCAGATCCTCCCCTGTTAGCTCCGTCCAATCTGAGCTCCAAGGTGTACAATCTTCCCATTACTTCCCTTGCCCCACCCTCTTCATACATCGCATGTTATGTTAATTAAGCAGCTTCGTAAGCATGGGCGTAAAAGTTAATATGCATTCTCTCATTAGGCATGCGCTTCAACTATGTCTATTGTGCAAAGCTTAACCCTTTTCATCCTCTGGGCATCTGCTAGCAGTTTTGAACCAGTTCATTCTGGTTTCTAACCACCTGGCCCTCACTCCCTTTTCTTATCACTCGGCTCAGCACTAGATGTCTTTTTGTTCAGAGCGAAGTAATTCTTTTCACTGCAGTTTAATCATCCTTATCTCTCACAAAGAGGATCAAAAAAAAGGCATGAACCCAAAACTGAAACCATTTTCAGGCATGGGTACAGGATACCTTTTTGTTGCCTTTACCAATATTTCCCAAGAGAGACCCCTGCTGCCTGCCATTTTGTGGCCATAACCAACCAAGTCTCATTTGGAAAACAGATATTGCAAGATCCATATTGCATGGACCAATACCTCCAAAAGCATCAAATGGCACCATTCCTGTATGACAAGAGGATTAAATGTCATGTAGTACGGTATGACTTCATAATATTATGTATAAAATGATAAAAATTAATTTCTGTCATTACAGGAATAAACCTGTTTTACATGTAACACTAATATGCATAGAAAAATTGGGGTCAATTCATTTCAAGTGTTTAAATATTGTTTCAAATAGTTAAACATATACTCTGAGGCTCATAATGATCGCTCTTGTAGTTTATTTGCTATAGGAGAAAGTCTATTTTCTGTTTGAATGAATTTACAGAAGTAAATTAGCTCTAATTAGTGTACTTCATCGTTACAATATCTATAATAGAACAATACTTGCTTCCAGGTCTGTGATGATAGGATGAGGTTTTTGAGTCATAATGGAAAATATGATTTTTAATTAACCTAATTTGTATATGCAAATTGTGTCCAATTATTATAATTTATTCACCTGTTACCTCCAATAACATCATGAATAATGCTCTCTACATCCCATTAAGCTAGCACTTGGCAGCTTTTTTGTGATGGCAATGGTATTTTCAATTTGACAGAATTTGCATATTTAGATTACATCTAGTTAGCACAATGGCTCAATATTCCAAATTGCTAAAAATGACATTACTGTTTGTTTTCTGAATTCTGATCTAACATGTTGCATGTTTAATATTACTGGCCTTTTTCAGGTTGACCGGGAATAACTTTATAGTTAAAGTTAGATCAAGCTCAAAATTGTCCAGCAACATTTTGGTGTACGTTTATTTTTGTTCATAGCTCTTGCATTTATTTATATAAGGCTCCTTTGTTAGCACTGTATACACTGGCATAGTGATTTTCATGATCCAGAGCAAGATTATTATTAGCGGAATTTCAAGACTAAAATCTGGCCATTCTTTTTTAACTGTTTGGAATATTGCAAGCAGTTTTGGGCCCTACTCCTAAAAAAGGATGTGCATGTTTTGGAGGGAGCCCAGAGGAGGTTCACAAGAATGATCCCAGGAATTCAGGACTTGTCATATGAGGAGTGATTGAGGATTCTGAGTCTTTGTGATAGTTCAGATGGTTGAATGGTGTGTCTGATTGAAACTTACAGAATACTGAGAGGCCCGGATAGAGTGGACATGGAGAGGACGTTTCACAAGTAAGAGAGATAAAGACTCAAGGTCATAACACCAAAGCAATGAAATGACCCTTAAGAATTGAGATCAGGAGGATTTCTTCAGCCAGCGGAGATGAATCTGGAGAACTCATTGCTGCAGAAGACTGTGGAGGCCAAGTCATTGGGTGTATTTAAGACAGAGATAAATAGGTTCTTGCTTGGTAAAGGGACCAAGGATTGTGGGGAGAAGGTAGGAGAATGGAGTTGAGATACATATCAGCCATGATTAAATGTCAGAGCAGACCTGTTAGGCTGAATAGCCCAATTCTGCTCCTTACAACTATGGTCTCTTGCGATACCTAGAGAGTTAATGTTTTTAAGGGAGCTAGAGGGACAAGAGTGGTTCAGTTTCCGATCAACATTAGTAAGGAGAACACACAGTAATGCTTCTCTTCAGCTTGAAACTATTGATTTTGATTATAAAAATCAGTTACTTCATGAGGTGTTTTAATAGCACTTTTTTGTAGTTTTTAAGATAAGCTCGTTCTTTATGCTCAGCTGCCTACGAGCTATAGACAGAATATTTCACTCACGGGCATGAATTGGCATGTGTGTAGGTGGGTAAAATTGGGCATGCTGGAATAGATGTTGCACGCAGCACACCTTCCCAGCAGACCCTGACTGCACTGTAATTTTACAAGCCACCCATAATCAACTGATTAAGGCCAATTATGTTAATTAGTATTAATTATGTCCAATTAAAGGTCTAGTTCCACTACCTGTAAACTTTGCTATGATGGATGGAAACCAGAGCCAAATTTGAAGGCGAACAATTCTCACACCTTGGCTATTGGTAAGGACAGCGTGGTGGCTCCTGTATGGAACCTGAAACCCCACTTTCTCTACCCACTCCTCTTTTCTTACCTCCATTTTCTTAGTGGGAAAAAAGGAACAGTCTAAATGTAAGAAAAATTAGCTTGTTATGCAACACTCGGGATCCAACAGCATTCAATACGTTTTGGATTTTTATAAGATTTTAAGATAGGTTTTAATGAGGGAGGAATGTACAGACAGGCAAATAGATTTGGACAGCTGCAGAAGTGCTAGTCACTGGTTGCCAAAAGTAGGCTTCTAACTATTAATTGAAAAATGTTGCTCTGGTTTTCAGTTCCATCTCCGTAAGCTTTTAATAAGGAATGTTCTGGTACTGTTTCAATGGTATTCTTTTACTGGTATAAGTCTATGTTTCTTTGCTACTCTCACAATCTAATTTAAAGTAATATCCCAGAATTACTGTTTCTATTACTTCTTTACTATCCAATATACTTCTATAAGTTCACTTCTCAAATGTCTTGTTTTTAGACTGAAAAGCCTGACTGCCTGGAAATTTTTCTGATAAGTCAATCCTCTGAGATTAGGGGATCAGCCTCAAGGCTCTTTAAATTGCTTTCCATGCGTGAATGTCCCTCATTGTATCTCAGACACCAGCACCAGACCTAATCTTCAAGGGGCACTCTAACTATAGGACTTTGCAGTCCTTCTTTCAGCAGTGCAGCAATGTTACATTTTTTGTCTCTGTGTAGAAGTGGTTTCTGAAGGATTTTAATGGGCAAACAGACATTGACCCATTTCAACAGGCCTTTCTGCTAATTTAGCTTTGGTGAAATCACATTCTGTATATTTACATCATCACCTGCCTTCGAAGTGATGGATCAGTGATCCAGCAGTTCTGAGGAAGGGTCACCGGACCCAAAACGTTAACTCTGTTTTTTCCTTCACCGATGCTACCAGGCCTGCTGTGCTTTTCCAGCAACTTTGTTTCTGTTGCTGATTCACAGCATCCACAGTTATTTCGGTTTTTATTTAGAGGGAAAATGTATTTGACCTCAGCCTTAACAATCTGCCAGCCGCAGATACATTTATCCATGACAGTATCAGTGAGAGTGACCGCTGCACTGTGCTTGTGGAGAGGAAGTCCCACCTTCACATTGAGAATAATTTCCGTTGTGTTGTGTGGCACTACTATCATGCTAAACAGGACAGTCTTCAAACAAGACCTAGCAACTCAAAATTAAAAATCAATGAGGCACTGTGGGTGATCAACAGCAGCAGAATTATACTCCAGCACAATCAGTAACTTCACAGCCCGGCATATTCCCCACTCAAACATTACCATCAAACTAGGGAATCAATCCTGGTTCAATGGAGAGTGTAGGAGAGTATGCCAGGAGCAGCACCAGGCATACCTGAAGATGAGATCTCAACCTGGTGAAGCCTCCAGGTGGGGCTACTTGCACGCCAAACAGCAAAGCAGCAAGTGATAGACAAACCTAAGCGATCCCACAATGAGCGGAGCAGATCTAGGTTCAGCAGTCCTGCCGCATCCAGTCATGAATGGCATTGGATAGTTAAACAGCTCACTGCAGGAGGATGCTCCACAAATGCCCCCATCCTCAATGATGGAAGAGCCCAGCACAACAGTGCAAAAGATAAGGCTGAAGCTTATGCAGCAATCTTCAACCAGAAGTGCTGAGTGGATGATCCATCCCGGCCTCCTCCAGTGATCTCCAGCATTACAGATACCAATCTTCAGTCAATTCCATTCATTCTACATGATATCAATTGGAGATACTGGATACTGCCACGGCCACAGGTCTTGAAAACATTCCAGCAATGGTGCTGAATAACAAAAACAATGTTGCTGGAAAAACTCAGCAGGTCTGGCTGCATCTGTGAAGATAAAAACAGAGTTAACATTTCAGGTCCGGTGACCCTTCCTCAGAATAGTTCTGAGTCACTGGACCCGAAACGTTAATCCTGTTTATTTCTTCACAGATACTACCTGCTGAACTTTTCCAGCAATGTTGCTTTTGTTCCTGATTTACAGCATCTGCAATTCCTTTGATTTTTAATGATACTGAAGACTTGTGCTCCAGAAGTTGCCCGTCTCCTAGACAAGCTGTTGCAGTTCAGTTACAACACTGACATCTACCTGGCCATGTGGAAAATTGCCCAAGCATGTCTTGTGCGTAAAAAGCAGAACAAATCCAATTGCCACCCCATTAGTATTTTTTTATTCATTAATGGGATGACAGCATCATTGACTAAGGCAGCATTTATTGCCCATCAAGCAGTTAAGAGTCAATCACATTGCTGTGGAACCGGAGTCACATGTAGGCCAAACCAGTTAAGGATGTCAGTTTTATTTCCTAAAGGACATTAGGGAGCCAGATGGGCTTTTCCAATAATCAACAATGGTGTCATGGTCATCTAAAGACTGTTAATGCCAGATATTTATTGAATTCAAATTCCACCATCTCCTTTGGCAAGGTTTGAACTCAGGTCTTTAGGATATTACCTGGGTCTCCGGATTAAGAGATCAGCAATGATACCACTAGGCCATTTCCTCCCAATTGTCAGTAAAAAAGGAAGGTGTCATCAACAGTGCTATGAAGTAGCACCCACTCAGCAGTAACCTGCTCAGTGATGCCCAGTGTGGGTTCTGCGAGGGCCACTCAGCTCCTCAGTTGCGGCCTTGGTTCAAACATAGGCAAAATAGCGGAATTCCAGAGGTGAGGTGAGATTGAAAGCCCTTGATGTCAAGATTACATTTGACCACGTGTGGCATCAAGGAGCTTTATCAAAACTGGTGTCAATGGTTAAAAGTGAGCAAATTCTCCAGTGGGTGGAGTCATACCTTACACATAGGAAGATGGCTGTGGTGTTTGAGGTCAGTCATCTCAGTTCCAGAACATCATTGGAGGAATTCCTCAAGGTCGTGGCCCACCATCTTCAGCTACTTCATCAATAACCTATCCTCCATTATAAGGTCTGAAGTGGAGATGTTCGCTGATGATTGCACAATAATCAACATCATCCATGCCTTCAACTACTGAAGCAGTCCACGTTCAAATGCAACAAGATCTTGACAATATCAAGGTTTGTGCTGACAAGTGGCAAGTAACGTTTGCATCATACTGTAATCAGGCTATGACCATCACCAATAAGAGACAATATAACAACCACCCTTTGACATTCAATGGTGCTACCATTGCTGAATCCCCATTATCTTTAGGGTTATCATTGAGCAGAAACTGAACTCAGATCACAACATAAACACAGTGGCTACATGAGCAGGTCAGAGGCTAGGAATACTGCAGCAAGTAACTCACCTCCTGACTCCCTTTCTGTTCATGATCTACAAGTCACAAGTCTGGAGCGTGATGGAATGCCCCCCACTTGCCTGGATGAGTGCAGCCCCAACAACACTCAAGAAGCTTGACACCATCCAGGACAAATCAGACCATTTGATTGGCACCACATCCACATAAATCCATTTCCTCTACCATAGATGCTCAATAGCAACAGTGTGTACTATCTACAAGATGCACTGCAGAAATTCACCAAAGACCCTTAGAACATACCTCCTAAACCCATGACCACTTCCATCTAG
Source organism: Stegostoma tigrinum (assembly GCF_030684315.1). Classification (NCBI taxonomy): domain Eukaryota; kingdom Metazoa; phylum Chordata; class Chondrichthyes; order Orectolobiformes; family Stegostomatidae; genus Stegostoma; species Stegostoma tigrinum. The sequence goes on along the minus strand of NC_081368.1, from coordinate 55,286,394 downwards.
AAGGACAAGGGAAGCAGATACATGGGAACATCACCACTTTCAAGTTCCCCTCCTAGCCACTCACAATCCTGACTTGAAAAAATATTACTGTTCCTTCACTGTTGCTTAGTCAAAACCCTGGAATTTCCTTCTGTGATCATCTCACAGTAGGTTGACTGCAGTGCTCCAAGAAGACAGCTCACCACCTCCTTCTCAAGGGAAACTAAGTACAGGCAAGGAATGCTGGCCATTCAGCAACACCCAAATCCCACAAATGAAAAATGAAAAACTCAAGCCAGTGTCTGTTGAAGTTGGCTCAAACTTTAACTTCATCTGGAAGATTTTGTTAAAATCATTTTGTCATCCTTAAGAACACTGGATTTTAGTCTTTTTAATCTTTTTTTTTCCAAAGCAATTGGAGTTTGATCAAAACGTCTTTCATTGCCAGTTGTTTGTCGATCCAGCAAGTAACAATTGGTATTGCTTTAAACAGTTGAACTTCTGACAGAATATCCACTGAGTATTAATCCATGCTCAGATGTTTGCTTTCCATCGTTATCGCATGCTTTTTTTTTAGGTTTTTAAAACATCAGCATAAGGCTCTATATCACAATATTGTGGGGTTTTTTTGGTAATTCTCTCTATGTTGTCATTTTAAAAGTAGTAGGTTCATGCCTGGAGATGGTGGCTGAACCAAAAGTGTGGCTGTCAAACACACTTGTTTTTTATCTTTGCTCTGATTCGAGAAGCAAGATGGCAGAATCAACCAATGTCTGGGAACAGGTAAATGTATCCTAATGCGTAAGTGTTGTTTCTTTTGGATCAGTACTTTGTACTGGGACAACTTTGTTATTGCATTGAGCAGATGACTGCCACCGAAATGGGAAGCTGGAATGTCACATGTTATGATACAAGGTGTACAAGGTATTGAGAGGCATGGATAGAGTCGATAACCAGAGACTTTTCCCCAGGGCAGGATTGACTGCCACAAGGGGTCATAGTTTTAATGTGTTAGGAGGAAGGTATAGAGGAGACGTCAGAGGGAGGTTTTTCACTCAGAGAGTTGTGAGCGCATGGAATAGTTTACAGTGGTAGTCGTGGAAATTGAGTCATTAGTGACATTTAAGCGACTGCTGGACATGCACATGGACAGCAGTGAATTGAGGGGAATGTAGGTTAGGTTATTTTATTTTTGGATTAGGATTATTCCATGGCACAACATCATGGGCCGAAGGGCCTGTACTGTGCTGTACTTTTCTATGTTCTATGTTCTATGATACCATGTAATTACATTGAAGTACACTGCCTGTGTGGTTTGAAACCTATACATTAATGTAACAAGGAGCTATGGTTATAGAATCTTGTGTCTTGAGGAAGTTGAAAATTAGGAACTTGTTCCCTAACCGTTGTGGAACAAATTATAAATGTCCTTGGTAGCAGCTTTACTAAAATCTCTGATGAGGCTATTAAATCTCAGCAGTTGGAATGCGATATAGAAGGAAGATGTAGAATATTGAATTCCCCACAACAGGTGGTAACTTTCTCTGAGATATCTTTTAAGATCTTTCCATACTTCCTTCACTGTTTTTTACATCGATGCTTCCTGCAAAATCGAATTGCAGATCACAATAAACCAGTGTTTTGACTGGAAAGAAAGAATTAAATTACCGTGGTGACTGGAAACCAGTAAGGAAAACAGAAGATGCCACAGGCACAGAGATTGTAGGAACTGCAGATGGTGGAGAATCTGAGAAAACAAGGTGTAGAGCTGTATGAACACAGCAGGCAGAGCAGCATTGGAGGAACAGGAAAAGTGACATTTCTGGCCTAGACCCTTCTGCGGGAAAAAATGTCTTTTTCTGAAGAAGGTTCTTGGCCCGAAACGTCAGCTTCAATGCTCCTCTGATGCTGCTTGGCCTGCTGTGTTCATCCAGCTCTACACCTTGTTATCCAGAGGCACAGAGCAGGTGAGGCATGTGTGGGGATAGAAAATAAGAATGCTGACAAACTTTGATATCACGCAAATATGGGCAACCAATTGCCTTGTCTGTAAAAAGCAAAAACTGCATAAAAATGGGTGTGTTTTTCTTTCATTATTGTCTGAAATACATTTCACGGATGGCAAAAGTAAATTGATAAACATTTTTATTTGGTACTAAATTTCAGTTTGATTACAACCATTCGTTTCTTGAATGTTTATGGCAGTGCGCCTCACATTTAATTTTCATACACGCACATGGCCCTCTGGCTATAATTTTGCCCACCCAAGTCCAGACTTTTGGCTACCTGTGAGAAAGACTATGGAAGGTCAGGCAGTTGATTAACATTATTTATTTTGGATGATATTTGCAGTAACAAGAAGACTATGAGAGAGGTGAGTACATTGGGAAGATACATAACACTTCAAACACACTCTGCGAAAATATGCTCCAATTTAGACTCTGTCTGTCTCTGAATGAGTCTCTCAAAGTGGCCGATCACTTCCCAAAGTCACCACAAACCATGGATCCAATGTATTGATGGAATACTTGACCTCTTCAGTGTTGCTTTGAGGACATCTTTAAAGTGTTTCCACTGTCTGGAAATCTCTTGCTACTAGAGCAGTTATCTGGAGAGCCTGGTGTCAGAAAAGCTAATTACATGTCCCAGCCAGTGGAACCAGTTTTGAATTCAATACTGGCAGGCTGGCTTTGTATAACTGTTCAACTAATCCCACTTTCTTGCCCTTTACTCATAGATCTGCAAATTTTCACATTCAACCATAGTCTTTTACAAAGGGCTACATTTAATTATAATTCCCCCATTGCATCCACATGCATCTTCTCCAAGCAGCTTCTTGTTTCCACTTCCACTGCTATGAATTTTCACTTTGATCACTCCTTTACCACTTACGAACATCAAGGGCCTTCTCTTCAATAATTAAGAATATAATTCATCACCCCTCATTGACTAATTGCAAGGCCTTTTAAGTTTGTTGGGCCAATTAGCCTTTCCTGATTAAGCATCTAAATGCAGATAATCTCAGTGAAGAGCCAATAAGACAAGTTGTAAGATTTTGTGTTTGCACAATGGCATCTGACATCCTTTGCCTGTTCCCAATGTGGCAGGCCATCAAGGTTACACAGTAGATCATACGTAGTATATTGTTTTAACAAATGCATCAATGTCTAATAATGTACCACAACTAGAGTCAAAATTCTCATTATACATTTGACCTTTCTGAACAAAACTGCCAAATCAGCATAGATAACAAAAATGATGAGGTCTGAATGTGTGCTGCAGCCCAACCTGAACTGGCTCATATATATTGAATTACATTGTCCTGCAATATCCATTATAGAAGCAATAAGCATGATTTGGATTTTATGAAATTACTCAAGCCTAGACTCTCAATTGATCAGCACAAAGAACTTGTAAGCAGGATTGAATTTAAAAAAAAGACTGAGGAAAGGTAAAGCTAGGAAATAGAAGTTCATCTTCTGAACATCTGTGGAAATTACTTTTTAAAGCTGGCTTGATATTGTTGGGCATGAATCTAAAGTGGTATGGAAATACCTTACCAGATGTGAAAAGGAAGGTTAAATGTTTTCCACTGGGGTAATGGATACATTTTAATTCTTGAAATGGGTATGAAGGTTGGGGGAGAAATATTTTCGTTCTAAGTTCTGATTCTTTCTCATGAATTGATACCCATGATATATTGCAAAACATCAATTTGGTCAGATTTCTTTATTTCCCCCAATTTACAGCACTTGAATTTCAGTGTTTATTCAGAAACTTGAAGAAAAAAATGTAAACCGTATTGTGGACTGCAGCAGTTTAAAGCAGCTCACCTCCACTTTCTCAACAACATCTAGGGACTGGCAACAAATGCTGACCAGCCAAGCAATGTCTACTTCCCATGACTGAATTAGAATAAAGGATAGTTGCTACAGCCACACCATCAGAACTTCACTTTGTAGTAGTAGATTTTCTCAATGTTGGGGGGATAGTTCAAACAAGATAATGTGACATCACAAACCTTGCAACATTGCAAATGTAATGTTCCTCCGAAGCTGGAAGCAGCATACAGCAGCTCACTTAAACTGCAAATTTGTGTCCAAAAACGTGTTTTGCTAACCGACAGTCTTGAGTGATGTTATAGTTGGGGATTGCCAATGATGGCCAGCTGAAATAAGTCTTTATTTATATAACAGACTAAGTTCTACATGCCTTCACCACATGCACTATTTATTCCACGACCTTAGTTGCTGCAGAGCCAATGCGCGATGAAGTTGTATGAGTAAAGTGCAGTTCTACACATTGATATTTCGTAAGCAATCAGATGACACTAATTATGGGAACTGGTGACAATTTCAACAAATCGAAGTATCGTTATAACACCATGTTTAGATCAATGAGAAATGTTTTCAGGTGTGCCTCAATGCAGTATATAACCACATGTGTACAGAATGCTGTTGTTACTCTGACTTGGTGTCAGTCAGATTGGATTAACTTATTAAAGACACCTTACAACCGATGTGTCCACAATTGCAGTATATCCGGCAGTCATCTGTTTTCTAACTCTTAATATTGTAATTACTGACATAATAAGGTGTAGAGCTGAATCAACACAGCAGGCCAAGCAGCATCATAGGAGCAGAAAGGCTGACGTTTCAGGCCTAGACCCTTCTTCAGAAGCCCAAAACATCAGATTTCCTGTTCCTCTGATGCTGCTTGGCCTGCTGTGTTCATCCAGGTCTACACCTTGTTATCTCAGATTCTGCAGCATCTGCAGTTCCTACTGTCTCTGAAACACTATTACTGTAATTACTACAATTCAACAGATAACAAATTAGTTAGATTTAATTTGTCAAAGCTAAAACATTGTGTGACTTCAAGGGGAGTTGGATATAGCACTTGAGGCTAAAGGGATCAAAGGATATGGGAGAGAAGCAGGAATAGGATAATCAGTTGGATGATCAGTCACGATGATAATGAATGGTGGAGGGACAATGAAGGACCAAATGCCCTAACTGCTCCTATTTTCTATGTGTATTTTGAATATAGAAACACAATAATTTTTGTAAAATATTAGCCATCAGCCATGAGTAACTATTCATACTGGTGACATGTTTTTTTTCAAACTGTCTCTTACTCTTCTGTCTATCCCTGGCACTTTAATTGATGTCCCCTCATCACCATCTCCATGGATTTTGCAGTTGATGATTCTTGACAACAAATGAATGCCCTTGTAAAAAGTTAAGCTAATTGACCCATGTCTGTATTTAATTTGACATAATTATGTCAAGTTACACTCAAGAGTGAAAACAATAAATAGAATGTCACAGGGCTGAGATTAAAAAAAAAGTATACAATTGCTGAGTGACAAATCAGTTGATCAAATGAATTGAGTAACACGTTTTAGATTTTTCTTAACTTTGTCCAAACCAGATATACCGACATTCCGATAAATTAGTCATATTCTTAATTATAGAACAAAAGAGAAAGATAATCAGAAAATATCTTGTGACGGTAGATATATCAGCTTAGCGTACAAGGTGGCATTGGAGATGGTGATCTCATCAATATCAAAGTGGGGATGCAGGAGAGGGTATTGTGAATTTTTCAAGAATTAAGTTTCACAATAAAACTCGTTTTTGTTCAGCTGTTAAAGCCTGAAGAATCCTGTACAGAGTGCACCCAACTCCTTTTTTTTGTTCATTGTTCATTAATTTTAGTGAGGGGTGCAGGGAATGCCAAAATAAGCCTCAAGTCTCGTGTTACCATTTTGAAGAAACATAACTTATATTCCGTGCAACACTAATATAGATATATCCACTGTACAGTAGGATGACTTGGGAAGCTTTGTGGCACAGGACATTTATTACTAAATTAAGCCCCATTGCTCTTGTTGGTTTGACAAGAAATAGTGTCTTGCCATTTATATCATAGACATTTACCCTGTTCTTGAAACTGTGGACAAAATTTTCCCTGGTCTTGAAAAAAGTCAACAATGGTGAATCAGTTGGGAAAATACAGCGAGATTGGTAAACTAAGATTCTTGATGTCTATAAGTCCAAAATTATTAGATGTATGAGCATAAATAGGCTATTGAGCCCATTGAGCCAGATCTGCCATTCAATGAGATCATAGCTGATCTGATAATCCTCAAATCCACTTTGCAGCTTTTACCCCATATACTTCAATTCCCTTACTGATTGAAAATCTGACTATCTCAGCCTTGAATATACTAAATGATCCAGCCCCTCCAGTTCTCTATGGTCAAGAATTCCATAAATTCATTACTCTGATGGAAGAAAGCCTGACACATATCTACCATAAATGAAAGGCTCTTAAACTGAGATTATGCTCTCTGATCCTAGACTGTCCCATAAATGGAAATAACATTGCGACATCTAATCTGTGGTCCCTGAAGAATGTTATATGTTTCAGTAAGTTCACCCATTATTCTTCTAAATTCCATGAATCTCGGACAAACCTATTCAAACTCTTCCCATAAGACAGTCCCACCATACCAAGGATCAACCGAGTGAACCTTCTCCAGGCTGCTGCAAATTCACTAAATACTTTATTAGAATTACAGGTCCAAAACTGTTCACAGAATTCTAGCTGTCATCTGCCTTATATAGCATTAGCAAGACTTTTCCATTTTTATTGTCCACTCCCTTCAAAATAAAAAAGCCACATTTCATTTGTCTTCTCGAGTATCTATTGAACTTTTTGGCAAGTTTTTTTGAAATTTATTCATGAGTGCACTAAAGTTCCTCAGTGGTTTTCTGCAGTCTTTCTCCATTTAAATAAGATTCAGTTTCTCCAAGCTTCTTGCCAAAGTGTGTAATTTTAAACTTCCTCCATAATATTCCAGCTGCCAAGATTTTACCCAAACAATTAACTTTCCTATATCCCTCTGCATAATCTTTGTACCCACCTCAATACTTGCCTTTCCACCTATTGTTATTTCATCAGCAAACTTAGCTATAGTGCATAAATTAAAAAAAAAAGAATTGCGGATGTTGTAAATCAGAAACAAAAACAGAAGTTGCTGGAAAAGCTCAGCAGGCCTGACAGCATCTGTGATGCAAAATCAGAGTTAATGTTTCGGGTCTAGTGACCTTTCCGCTATAGTGCCTTTAGTGTAGTACATTCGCTTCCCTCGTCTTAGTCATTAATATAAATTGTAAACAATTGTGGTCCAAGAACTGATACCTTTGACACTCCACTGGTTACAGATTGCCATCTTGAAAATGTGTCATCTTATCCCAACTCTCCATCTTCTATTAGTTAGCCAGTCCTCTGTCCATGCTAATATATTACATTCATTTCATTGAGATCATATCTCATTAAGTAGCTGAACACATGATACTTTATCAAATAGTGTCTGAAAATCTAACCATATTATATCCACTGCCTCCTCTGTAACTACATGCTTGTTGCTTTCGCAAAGAATTGTAATAAATTTCTCAGATACAATTTCTCAAACATAAAGCTATATTGGTTCTGTTGTTCATATAATAAATTTCTAAATGCTTTGGTATTGCATCAGTTATAATATGCACTAACATTTTATAAACACCATATGTAAGCTAATTGACCTACAGTTACCTTTATTTTAGCTCCTTTCTTTTTAATATAAACATATTACTTTGGTAGTTTTCTAATTCTCTGAGGTGTTTCCAGGCTTCTGGAAAGATAGTACCAGTGAATCGGCTCTCCCTAGCTACTTCTGTTAATATCCTTGGATGCATCCCATCAGATCCATGGGACTTATCAATCGTTAGCCTCATTAGTTTCCCTGGAACGTTTTCTCTAATGACAGATATTGTATTTACTCCCTTTCCTCATTTTGCCTCTTGCTTATTGAGTAACCTTGGAAAGGCATTCATGTCTTCTGTAAAAAGCAATGCAAATTACCTATTCAAAACTACCACACTCCTGCTGCTTTCCATGGGCATTTGGCATTTTTTTTCAGTTTGATGCTAGCCTTAATGTCTCCGGTTAACATTGATTGGTTTATCCCCTTGCTAAAATCTTTCTTTCTCACTGTGACATATGTTAGTTGTGAACTATTAACTAATTTTTTAAGTATCTGCCATTTTTTCTCAACAATCTTTGTTGCTGAACTCCAGTTAGTAGGACAGTTGCTCAGACAGATGATTATGCAGAGAGGCAAAAATTGACTGCTGAGAAATTTTATTTCCAATTAAGTGTCATGTCTGCCATCTATGTTAGAAGCTGGTATTTTCCAATTCTCTTTCACCACATATACAGTGAAGGCCTATTTCTGTCTGGCAGTGATTGGCCCAGTGCACAGTTGGGTTTTAATTATTGCGCCTGTGGCACAAATCCCTGATAGTCCTGACAGAGGCAAGAGCTTGCATTGCTGGTGAATGTGTGATATAATGAGCTCAGCCCTGTGGGGCTGTGGTACGTACACAGTGAGGTGGGCAGCAGAGAACCACATGATATAACTTGCTGAAGCGCGTGGAGAGAAACCCTCCATGAAACTTCGTGAAATTGACATTTAGCCAACTTTAAAAAAAATTCCACCCCACGTAATTAAACAGCAATAGTTCAAACTGGAGGATTAATTGAGAAAAATGTTTACCGAAAAGGCATTGCCAGCTGTTAACAAAAATAAAGAGTTCTTTTTTAAAACACTGATCACTAAACCTGTGGCTATAATTGAGGTTTCTCCAATTTCACATAAGATTATTAAGACTCAGTGAAAATATTTGCCATGGACCATAAGTAATTGATATTTATCCCGATCCATTTATTCCATTAATAAAATGCTTTCATGAGTAATTCCATAAAATTATCCATATGTGAATAATTACACTTTGCATTAAAAGAAAATGACAGTGGCTAAATGTAAAATGTTGGAAGTTAGTAGGTTACCGATAGGTTATACATGATAAAATGCTAACACTATAAAATCAGATTCACATGCCTGCTACCTACAATGGAAAAGTTTCTTGTGAACAGTCTTCAATGTAGAAAGATTAATTAATAATATTTAATTTTAAAATATTGTAACAACTTCGTCAGTTCATTTTGCTAAAACAATTCCAACTACCAATTTAACCTTTCAACTCACCTCATTTATCATTAACTCTATTGAATTTGTACATTCGGTAATGAGTTAACAATGGAACAAATTTAGTTAGATGGACAAAGACGGAATGCACTTTTTCCCCGATTGTGATGGTTTCAAAATGCACTTAGATATTACTACAATGACAATATAACACCAAAGGGTTATCTTTCAGTCTAAATCTCCATCCTGGCATACAGTCACACTGTAGAAAGAATAAAAATAAAAAATGCTGAATACTACAAATGTGCTGCATGTTGATAACAAAGCGTCAAAAATTTTCATTGGGTAACTTAAGCAATTTTTGCACTGAATCATACTGAGTATAACTGAGTTTTGTATTTTAATATGAGTTAGAGCACCAGAATGCAGCACAATAGAGTAAGCAAAGATGGATTTCGGCCTACACTGACAAGTGAGGTTCCCATTGAAAAGTAGAAATCTTAAATGTCTGCTATCATATCTTCCAGCAACTAAGTTATTGCAATTTTATTGAAAAATACTAGATACTGAATATTTAAGACTTATTTGACACATTGTACATATGCATGTCTGCAGGGTCATCTATGGTTGTGTCATAACATACAGTCATGAAATAACAATGTTATTAAGTTACTATTTGCAAATCAAGACTGATTTTGACATTGCCTCATGCAACCAGGCATAAAATGAAGGTTTTAATGGAGAAAACCATCAAACTGGATGTAAGACATTGAAACAGCGAATATAATTGGCAGAAATACCTTGATATCTAAAAACATAATATCTTAACAGAGAAGGCTCCCACAAATGATTACAACTTGGAGTTTACCTGAGAACAAAACTCTCAGAAATTCAATTAGAAATACTTCACAGCCTGTTGCAAATCCTTTTCCTTAAAAGATCCTCACTTCAACATTAAAGCATCAAAATCATCTAAGACACGACAGGGATGACATTCCAAAATAGACTGAGATCATTACATTCTGCAACAGTATAATTATTCCATTTGTATCTAATATCTCTGTTTGAGATAAGTGAATGAAATGTTTTGTTTGAGTAAGCGAACATGCTAAATAACCTTTATTATTTAACTCACAAAAGATTACTGCTGATGTAATTTAATTGGGCCTCATATTCAAACACCCAAATATCCCAAAAAATATTAATTTTGGACAAGGAAGAAAATGCAGAAATTTGCCATATCAAAACTGCATCTTGTTAAGTACACAACAGCATCTGTCAATTCTCAAAATTAAAGCATAGTGTTATGAGGCCTACTGTGTCAAAATAGCTGAGAGAACCTTGGTTTTATGTCTCTTATGAAAAAAGCTTTAAAATTTATCGGAATGGAATTTCTACTAAAGAGTGTAGAAACCTCTCCAGTGAACAGATTACCATTTTTGTACCTTATTATTACAGATACCTATCCTCAATGTTTTAGCTTTCTATCCTCTAATGTTGACAAAGAATGGGTACATATGTCTACAGATAAAGTTATAAATTTCATCTGAATATTTGTTTTTATATTTTGTACTATGATAATCAGACATGAATTGTTAACACTTTTGAAAATGCTGATCTTTAAAAAAGTACTAAACCATTTTTCACTTGCTTTGTTGCTGGCATGTATTTTACTGTTGCAACATAACAATGCAACAGAATGCATCTGAAATATTTATCATGTTTTTAGCACAAAATCATATTTTAAAATATAGCAGATAAGTGACAAGTAGTATTCAAATTCTGCATGAGTAATTATCAACAGAATAAGAGAAAAAATTAAGAAAGAGAATGAGAAACTCAACAAAAGACAGACAGTGCAGAACAATGGACAACTATTGGCCTAGAACTTTTCTTTTAAATTGCCCTATTTTTGAATGTATATTCTGCTGCACTAATCAGATTTTCAGTTAAAAGTAAACCAAACTGTGTTTAGAATGCTGTTGTATTTATTGTCATAAATTGAATTTCTCAAATAACTTAGGCAACATTACTTTATCCTTCTTTGGAATTTTGCCAGCAGCAAAGTTAGGATTCAAAAATTAACACTGCATAAGTAATGAATGTTTGAGGTCACACATTAAATATCAATAATAACAACATTTCCTGTTATGCTGTTTATTTTTCTAACAAACCTCACATTCTATAAATGATTTGCACATAAACTAAAGATTAATTATTTAAAAGGGGCTTAAAATGTTTGCTATGCAATTATAAGTCTAAAATAAAGAAACTCCGGGTTCTGTTCTTGGAAATTTGTCATCTATTTTTCAAACTGTGGGTCCTTCCTAATTATAGGTCCAAAGCGCTTCAACCCAGACTATTAAGGATGATATTTACATAAAATAAGTATATATGCTTAAAAAAGAACAGCAATATTTTCCAGCAAAAAATCTGGTTTAATTTAAAAGAAAATCACTCTTTTGAAGTTCAGCTGGATTTCAAATTTTAGAAAGTTACATTATGCCTGCTTTAGTATTTTTTTTAAATTTCTGAGCGCAAATCTCTCTCTATGAAGATCAATATAAATATGATAATTCTGTTTGATCTTTTACCATGTCCAAACTTGCCTTAGGCATTTTCACTCCAAGCAGAATGAATGGCATTGAAATTTGGATCTGAAGGCTTGAAAGGGTTTTCAATTAATCTCTGTTCTTTTCACACACTAATAATTACAATATATCACAAATTATTCCAAACAGAATGGCAGTGGCCAATCTTCTAAATGTTGGGAAAGTGTTTATCAGATAGCCACTGAACACAGGAAACTTGCAGTTCATCAGTAGAGTCACTGCCCCCAATTGTTTTGTGCTCCTGAGATGCTGCTTGGCCTGCTGTGTTCATCCAGCTTCACACTTTGTTATCGTTGTTTTATGCAAAATGGTTGCTGTCTTTCCCACATTACAGCTGTCATTACACTTCAAAAGTCCTTCATTGGCTGTGAGCTCTTTGGGACATTCTGATGTTCTGAAGAGTACTCTAGTCTTTCTTTCTTGGATTGTAAAGAAGGGGCCCAAAGATTGGTATAATTTCATCCATCTCGTAAACTAATGTCAATTTTTCAAAAGTATGTTCCGATTCTCAAATTTGATGGTGGGAGCCAGGTTGGGGAAGAAAGTTAAAACATTTCAAATTTCATTCTTGAGGTGAGAATAAAGTTCAAGTAGGAGAAAAAAAAAGAAAGATGTTCAAAGAAATATCACAGAGAAGTAGAAGAATAGATGGAAAACTGGCCTCTAAACAGAATGTGAAGTGTAGAGGTTAAAGACAATATTTATTGGTGTCATTTGGTTCATTTCTGGCTCAAAGGGGTCTGAATACTTTAGAGAATGCTAATGGAAAAATGTAATGATCTAACCTCTACATCAGAAGACTCAGATTCAAGCCCCAACTACCACTGAGATATATCATAACATATCTAAACACGGTGGTTGGAAATAATTATATTGGTAAGGCTTCCTTTAGCCAAAAGTGGCTGTGGTCTAACTTTGGTAGATTGGTGCACAATGCCTCTTACTTCCACCATCATACATATTTCACTGTGTTATACATCTGTTCCTGATACAGGCAGTTCTAATCTCTTTGCTGAATCTAGCCCATGACTAATATGCCTCTTTCTACAAGTTGTGATACAAGACAGGGCCAAGGTCAGAAATTACAGACCTCAGTGCTAGTCCTGGCCTTGGACCATACACATCGGTCCTACCAGATTGGATCTTAGAGGACCCTACCCCAACTTGAGCACTGAGGCCACACTCCTGACCTAACCCAGTGTTCCCAACCTAGGCCACAGCACAGAGACTGTTCCCCTGACCTGCCACAGCACCTCTGACTGCAACCTGAATGTAGTGGCCTGGCCCCCTTGACCTGAGCACAACAGCCCCAGGGACAGTGTCCCCAGTCTCCAAACTAAGCACAGACGCTCCCATCCTCCCCTTCAACCTGAGTCCAGCTAGCCCATTTTCAACTTTAACACAATGGCCCTGACCCAAGCACAGCAGCATCTTCCCTCACCCAAATACAGTAGCCTCATCCCAGACCTGAACATTTTGGCCCCAGCCCCAACCAGTTTATACTTAGCCCTGTAGAAGCCTGTGCCTCGCTTTTTGAGTCCTGGTACATCCCATGGATGTTGGCCCCTGCAGCCCCCTGAGTTCAAATTGCCTTAGTCACCAAGGCCTCTCGTGGTCATCTCTCTGCAACATATGACCGTTCTTTCCCAGACAGCCTGCAGGAGAATCCTGTACTGAAGTGCTGTTAAAGCTTGGGTCTGCCTTTGGTAGATTTCTGACACCTCCTAGAGTAGATGTGTGTGACGGTCAGAGGCTGAATGATGTCCTTCATTCATCAAGAGTGAAATGCTGTCTATAGGACAGTTAAATATGGTATCTAGGAGTTGGAACGTGGAAGACAAAAACTTCTGGTTGCTTATCCATAAAAAAATAACTTTTAACCCATGCATAGTTGTGCGAGAAAACCCAACCTGTCCCTGAATGAAACTCAGTGCCATTTTTTTAAGCCTGCCTTTACACAAAATCTCAAAGAGAAAGGAAATTCTGCTGTAGGTGTTTCAATGGGTTTCAAAAGCAGTACGAACTGAAAATATAGCCTTAAAAAGTCACTGAAAGCAGTCATGCTAATTTATAATATGAACGTTAAAAAAAAGAAGCAAGTGATTTGAAAGGTAGAGAGGTCACATGAAAACTTAGTAAAGTTTGATTACTATTAACAGTTCTGGTCTTTAAAGTATGAAGAGAATACCAAATCATTGGAGAAGTTGAAAAATGGAAAACAATACTAGAATGATTCAAGGATAAAGATTGGTAAAGATTGTATACCTTGGAACTTTAACTGAAATTTGACCAAATAGAGATCTTTAAGTAAACAAAACAATTTGGTTGAAGAGAGATGAAAAAGACATTTCTACTTCAGAGGGGACTCAAGGTTGGGGCAAAAGGCAAATTGCTAAGGAATCCGTTAGGGAATTCAAAAGAACGTTATTTACCCAGAATGTGGAATTTGCCTCTCTAAGGAATAGTCAAAGCAACTAATATTTACATATTCAACAGAAAATTGCATAAACTGAAGAGGGGGGAATAAAGGAATTAAACAATATATTGAAGAAGTTAGAAGAAGGATAAACACTGGCATGGACATGTGAGGCTGAATACCCTAGAGGTGTGTTGTATGTATTAAGTAAAATAAGAAACATTTTGGAAAAGAAGATTCAGTAGAGAAAAAAAGAGAATATAGACAAGCAAAATTAATGACATTTTTGCATATTTGTTAAAACAACATAATTTGTACAAAATTAACATTTCACACCCATACATTAATTAAGATAGTTCTATAGTAATAGAGGTATTAATTTCAGTACCACAAATGTTAAATCAAAATGTATTAGAAGTTATCAGGGACTGACTCAAGGAACGTAGACTATCAGCAGTCTGTGGGTCAATTCAACTTTCACTGTACGTTCAATGAAGTAAATTTCCAGATCAGCAATGAATTTTGCATGAATCTACTCCACATAGAGAACGTTATAAAACCTTTTGGCATCAAGTAGCCATGGTCAAAAATTGTATATTCTAAATTGAACCACAACCGGAGAAATCAGGCCCGATGGAAAATTGGCCATGCTAAAGTAAACAACAGCAAGCAGCTACTGACTACAGAGAACACCAGAAACCAAGATCAAAGGAGTTACCAAGGCTCAGGAGAAACCAGTTATAACCAGCCCAAGGGTTGTGCATTGGATAAGTGTTCGTCAGAGTTTCTGGCTAAGTAGGTGCACCTACACCACCTGGAATGGTAGCAATGAAGGGTGTGGTGTGGCACCATTCAATAATTTGAACCCACCCATAACACCATTGGCCAAAAGCCTTTGAACATTCTGGAAGATCCAATGTAAGGGGGATAAAAACGCATACACCTATATGTCACACCCATAGTGAAGACTCACAGGCAAGACTAGCAGCAAGATTTGTGGCAGAAAACTGTGCGGCTGTCCAAGATGACCCAGGAGAAGATCTGCCCTGACCTGTCAGACCCACATTCATGGAAGACAGCCAGCCCTGCTAGGATCTGTATTTGCTATGACATAGCAGTACTAGAATTGAAAGAGTTCATAGACTTTGTAAATGTGTAGACAGCAATTCCACGCAAGACAAATGACTCTTAATAGTTCCCTGGCAAGACAGTGGTGAGGAACTGTTAATGGGAACTGCATATGAACTTTCAGAAAGAAAGCAGAAAGTAAACTGAAGTCAGAGGGAGATTACAGATTGGTTCAGCAAAACTATGTTGCTTATGGCTGGCAAGTAGCCAAGTCTCTAAAATAAACTGTTCAAGTTTTTCATCTAATCTTCAGCCACACCTCTCATAAAATTGATCAATCCCTGAAATAGCAAAATAGGGGCTCTTGTTATAAACTGTAGGCAGAATGTCCATCAAAATAGCAGCCCCTTATTACCAAAATACTTGACAGCAGCTGTCATTTAGTACACAGTAAAGAAAAATAAAATAGCCTCATGCAGAAAACATTAAATATTAATAAAGGGATTATGCATTATTACTCAAAAGAAAATTAATTTCAAGCCAGTCATCATAATGAGCACCAGCATTATGGCACTGTTTTTACAAATATGTCATTCTCTGTCAAACTGTCCAAGTACTGTATGATCTTTATGACTTTATATCTATAGGTCAAGCCTCTCAAGTGTTGCTTACTGAAGTATATATCCATAATCCCTCACAGTGAGGTTCAAAGCATGAGATTATGAGCTTATGGAGGTGATGTCTGTTAAGCAAAGATAATATATTTCAGGTAGTTTATCTGACAGAGATGCAAATACTGACCTTCAATTAAACCTCAGCTTAAGACAATGTTGAAGAAATCAATACTGCATCTGTGACTAGGGATTAGGAGAAGGTTAAGGGGAAAAATAAGAAAAAAAATGCACAAAACATCACAGACCAAAAACCATCTGTAGATAGATGTTAATACCTCTCAATTGTGTAATTTTAGTGCGTAGAAAGCAGAATGAAGCAGGTGTTTAGCTATTTACATTTTCTTCTTAACTGAAGATCATACATATGTAAAAGTCAGCATTATATTTTAAGAGTTTAATCATATTTTAGAATATTTCATGACATGGCCATGTGCTTCTCTATTAATTATAACAATCTATTTGACATTATAGTTATAAGAAACATTTAAATAAGCATAATACAGGGCAACAAGTTATTAAAATGGCATGCGCACCAGGAAAGGGAATGGAACTTTGAAATGCCTCTCAAGCTGAAAGTGCCACAATGATAAAGAATTGCTTAGTCACAAGTCACAGATTTGCACCAACAATTCTTCAAATCATCAAATGATCCTTCAGATGATTATAAGGCAAGCCTAACTGCCCTGCTTTATTGCATTTCCTACAGTCATCATATGTAAAATGTCATAAAAGGCACTGGGAAATGAAACACACCACAGTTTGACACTGGGAATGAAAAACAAGTAGGGAATAGATAGTTAATGGCTGCCTATACCTTAGACTTTAATAGTCAGCAACATTCTGGACACTACTCTCCACATTCTGTGTTTAATTACGAATTAAAATTAAAGCTGCATCCTTGAATATATTTTCAAATTAGATGCATTTTACTATTGTATTAACAATGAACATTAATGAAGGTTGTACCTCATCAATCATCACTCAGTGCATTTTGCATAGAGCTGAATGATTAATGGCCTGAAGCCTTTGTCTTCAATACTAAGCAGGTTGTTGCACTGGAAACCATTAACTCTGCTTGGGCAAAGCAAATATCTGATAAAGTGAGGGAATGTCGGCATTGCAAGAAAGACAGATAAACCTGCATTTAAATGGCGTTTTTCATGGATTACTGCATGCCTCAAAATACTTTACAGGTAATTCTGCTATAACACATGTTTCGCCAACGTGAATTAGCTGTAACACAATTAATGAATAGTGGAGAGATAATGGAAACGGCAGATGCTAGAGAATTCAAGATAACAGGGTGTAGTGCTGGATGAACACAGCAGGCCAAGCAGCATCTTAGGAACAGGAAAGCTGAACTTTCGGGCCTAGACCTTTTTTCTGACGAAGGGTCTAGGCCCGAAACATCAGTTTTCCTGCTCCAAAGATACTGCTTGGCTTGTTGTGTTCATCGACCTCTACACCTTGTGATCTATAATGAATAGTGGACACTGGGTAACGGAAACCTTCTGCTGTACAGGTATAGCGATTTTCTACAGCAATTTCACTATAATGTGATTTTCTATGGCAATTTTCTACAGCATGATTTTCCATTGTGTGAGATCACACAAGAATGCAACAATTGTGTCATCAGAGAACTACCTGTCCAGTCAAGGAAGTTCTTTGAAATACATCACTGTTGTAATTAAGGGAAAAAAGTGTCAGCTAATTTATGCACATCAAATCCCCATGACAATTAGTTACTAAGTCTTTACAAATAATAACAATAAAACAGTGAAGAAATCTATTTAACCCATCTAAATTATTTTTTCATAGAAACTCAAGGATTAGTCATAGCATTTAATTGATGCTGGAATGATTCTCAAGATTTTCCATACACTTCCAAGCCAAAATAATGTTCCAAATATTAATTACCACTTTCACAAATAAATGTTTTCTACTATCTACTCGACCATGTATTTCCCATTTTGAACCTCTCACCATCTGTTCCGCAGTTATGGTTGAACTTGAAAAAGTGCCTTTATTAACCATTTCACTGTCATTTCACCTCTCCAATGTTGTTTCTTTTTTGAATTATTTTAGGGCCAAAAGTTCTCATTTTGCTGATTTTTCTTTCTCATCTGATATCTCCTCTTTACTCCTTACAAACCTTCATATTTTCCCTTATGCCGTGGTGACCAGATCAGAACATGATATAGCTTCATCGCGTTGAATTAAAACATTGTAGACTAATAATTTGGCAAGATTTGCGCAATATCCAAACTTGGCTAGGGCTTCATCTACAATTACTCTGCCAGTACATCTCTTGGCTAATTCAGCATCACCCAAATCCATTTCATATTTAAAGACTCAATCAGTGAAAATATAACTCAAGTGAGGGAGTAAAATTCTATACAGCATTTGCCTCTCAGAGATCAGCCCATTTATGAATGTTAGCTAATTCCACCAGGTGTGTGGTGAAATTCCATGGATGGAAAACTGAGTTATGTCTGCTTTTGAGCACACTGAGGGGCACATTTCACAACATTAAAAAAAAAATCATTCTGTATGCTGCGTTTGCTGATTGGGCCAATGTTTATTTGTCCATTCCTACTCACCCCTGATTGTGGTGTGCTGAGCTGCTTTCTTGAGCTAATGCAGTCCATTGAGTGTTGTGGAGATCCATATGGAAGGATTTTGACCCAGCAACACTGAAGGAAGAATGGTATATTTCCAAGCCAGGTCGGTGACTGTCTTGGAGGGAAAATTGCAGGTGGTGTTGTTCCTCTGTATCTGCTGACATTATCCTTCCAGATGGTAGACATCATGGCTTTGGAATATGCTGTTCAGAAGCCTTGATGAATTCCTGCAATGTATTTTGTAAATGGTGTGCACCACTGCTACTAAACTATGGTAATAATGAGGGTGAACATTTGAAAATACAACACCAATTAAGCAGGCTGCTTAGCCATGGATGTGTTAAGCCTCTTAAGTGTTGTGGAAGCTGCACTCATTGAGACAAATATTGAGTATTTCATCATAGGCCTGACTTATGGTGGTCCTGACCTGACTTATAAATGGTAGACAGACTACACGTGGTCACTAAATGAGTTACTTGTGGCAGTATTCCTAGTCTCTGACCTGCTGTTGCTTTAAACAATCCTCATAGAAGTTCAGACTACCCAATTTTGGTGCTTCCACCTCATTTGCATGATTGTCGTGTCGCCCTGAGTACATTGCATACTGTACTCTTCTCTGTCAATGATGCTTGTGGTCTCTGCACCCTTCATGGGACAGCATAGAGTTTTGAGTAAAGTTTTAGGTCTCACAAAGCCTTGCATCTTTAAAGTCACAGTCTTACAAAGATGAAACTATACTCATGGAGTGATATTGCTGAATGATGAATCTAGGATGACTTAGCTGAAGGGGAAATATCAAATGTACTTCACCACTTTAATAATGACCTACTTGAGAAATTGATACAGCAAATGGAGGCCAGAAGAGATACCATATTTCAAAGCTAAAGGCAAAATGTCTTCAAGCACAGTCTCAAAAGGGAATAAATGCAGGTGGTGAGGGTGTTTTAATACCAGAACACTGCCATGAGGAGATGGTGGTACTTGGGTAGTCAAACTGAGTGATTGCATCTGCACATCATAACTCAAGGTCTCACCCTGTTCAATGCATTGGTCCCTCAGTGCTCAATCCATCACATCTTCATCATTCATCTACCATTGCATCCTGGAACTCAGGATTCACTCCTAGATCCTGAAGATACAGCTGATCAAAGCATTTGTCAATCACGCCAGTTGGTGTGCACACTTTTATAAACCCTGCTGCCGAAGCAGTCACATCACTCAGGCATTTTTACCATCACCCTGTTCTCTTTCCTGCCAGAGAAAGTGGCCAAGATTAGCAGCAAAAACAAGGTGGCTGAAAGAGGACCAGCTCTACTGTTTCTTCTCAGCACCCTTGAAGAGCTGGCAAAACCAGTTATTGGGATAGATTGTGCAGAAGCAGTAGCACTTGATAGTGCAAAAACAATGGTTTGTTGCTGCACTATGCAGTCTCTCCACTCAACCCTCATTTTCATTCTGGAAGGAGCCAAAAAAAATTGATCTGCAGATGGGGGCATTTCCTCCTCACCCTGTCCTGCTCACCAACATTTTCCTTATACTTTGGTGTTTTCTACTGATTCCTGGTCATGTCTGACCATGGCAGTGGCACCGTAAGGCATAAAGCTACTTTGCTTACCCAAGATGACAACATTCCTATTTTGCTATGCCACTCTTCCAATGTCCTTTTTACTGCCTTTCATGAAGTCAGCCCAACTGTCTTCCTTCAATGTTGAGGTAGTGATGTATGAAGTCAGATCTGATGAAAAGCCCAGAACTGATCAAAAATGTCTTCCAGGACCAATAACAACGTCACCCCCACCACCAGCTATACTGAAGCTACAAGAGTAGTACTGTGTAACTACACTGACAAAGGAACCATCATGCAGTTATTAAGGGGATACAGAAAACTATTAATTCTGGATTTAAAATAAATATTATTAACATGGTGCTGGGTAAAGTTATTGAGTGTAAGAGTTTATTTTTTTCTTATTTTAATTAATATTGCCAAAAAAGAATTTGAGTTGATGAGTCTGACATGAATACAAAGTTAAGATCTATGGGCCCATATTCATTTGTGAATGGCCCTTAACTTGACATGTTCTTACTGACAAGGTTCTCCTTCCTTTGTGGTATCTTCTATGCCCACTTCCAAAGAATTTCTGGATTGCTCTGTAAAACACCTCCTCAAGCAATCTCTGCACCTAAAATGTCACTGAAAGCTAATAGTTTGGTCCCTGGTGTAGCATGTCAGCCCATGACACTCAATGAGAACCCTCTGACCTCACTCAGTAGAATGGTGCATGGGAATCAACAGCCATGTATAGCAAGGATATTATTAATCACCAAGAAGTTGTCATTTGTTCATCTTGGAGGATTGAATTTGACAGGCAGTGCAGGCTTCCACATGACTAGTTTATCATGGATGTGGTCAAGTCAATTGTCATTCGCCATAATGAACCTATTGGTGTGATTGCACACCAACTGCATATTCAGATAGTGGAAGTCATTGCAGTTTCTGCATTTCTCTCTGTTGACTAGTGAATCCACAAAGCAATACATACACAGTGGATGGCCAAAATTAGCAGCAAAAACCAGACAACTGACCAAAGACCACTCTGACAGTTTCTTCTCAGCACCCTTGAGGAGCCTACTACTGGAATAGATTATGCAGAACCAGTAGCACTCGATGGTGCCAATGATGTTGGTTTGTTTCAGTCTCTCCACTCTTCCCTCATTTTCATCCTGAAACTTGGGAATTAGGAAATTTCCACAACTCCACAATTGGTAAGCTTCTTATCCTGGTGAATCCATTCAACCCTTCATCTTGCACTTGCATCCAATAGACTAAGATGATGAAAATCTCTGTCTTGGTGAAGTGAGTGTTTGTGGCCTTCTTCATGTATCTGTGAGTGGCAACTGCTGTGCAGTACTGATGTCACTTTGTCCCATCCCGAGGAATTCACTGGAGCAATAGCGGCCCAACATCAATCATGAGGGAAGCCTGTACTGTTGAAAACAATCCATTTCTCGTTTATTTGCAGATGTTAATCTATATTGCAGTTATTTGTAAAAATACCTGGCTAAGCTGTTTGTTCCTCACCTTCGGCAGCACGGTGGCTCAGTGGTTAGCACTGCAGCCTCACAGCACCAGGGACCCAGGTTCAATTCCAGGCTCGGGTGACTGTCTGTGCGGAGTTTACACATTCTCCCCGTGTCTGCGTGGGTTTTCTCTGGGCGTTCCGGTTTCCTCCCACAGTCCAAAGATGTGCAGGCTAGGTGGAATTGCCATACTAAATTGCCCGTAGTGTTCAGGGGTGTGTGGGTTATGGGGGGATGGGTGTGGGTGGGATGCTCCAAGAGGCGGTGTGGACTTGTTGGGCCAAAGGGCCTGTTTCCACACTGTAGGGAATCTAATTTAATTCCCCAAATCACCAGAGAGTCATTATAGCTCTGGTTGAAATTGACTAACATTGGAATTGAAGCTGTGATGCTTCACTTGTGTGGATCAATAAGACTGTCCTAATGATAGGTTTTGGCAAATCCAGAGGCATCAACAATGGCAATTGTCCACCCATTTGAATAGTGATTTCTATATTCAGATAAGTAGATGAATAGCAAAGATTTGGAGAGATATGGACCAGGAGCAGGCAGTTTAGTTTGGGATTATGTTCAGCATGGACTGACTGGACCGAAGGGTCTGTTTCTTTGCTCTATGATTCTATGTCCCTGAAATGTTTCTTTCGTTCCTCAATTCTAATTCTGCAATATTTTAAACATGATACTTGTTCCAGTCTTTGCCTTTCAAAGGTGAACCAGTTCATCAGTTATAACCATTAAGTAGCTCACTCATTGAAAATCATGAATTGATGGGTTACATCTTTATTTAATCCTACTTGTGGGAGGCCAAGCCTGACAAGCTTCACCTGAAATGGTTTAAGTACATGAAAGTAATGTGATGGCCTGAGTAAGTAATGTCAGCCATTCGCTCTGAGATACAATATTAATTAATTTATCCTAACATTAAGTTTGGAATGAAGCAGCTTTAGCACAAGTGAACGGTTAAAAGTCACTCAGAAAAAAAATTCTTGAAGTGAAGGTTGTAAAAGAAAATCTAAGGAAGCAGCATTTGATTTACTTGAAGACTATAATTAGCAATTAAGTAGTTCAGGCGCGTGAAAATGAAAAATGAAAATGCATATCGTCAACAGTCTTATGCAGTGAAATCTAAACCAGGGTTCTGCTTGGAAGCACAAAAAAATTATAGAATATGCAAAATGTGTCATAAATAACTGTAAACCTCACGCATTTTTTGACTTTTGCAAAATGGCATTCAAAACAACATTCATGCAAAAAATTGCCATAGTGGAGCCATGGGTGACATAAAATTGAAACAGAAAAATACTGACAATACACAACAGTCAGGGAGCATCTGTTGAGGCAGAAATATCGTTAACTTTGCAGGTCAATGTCTTTCACAAGAGCTGGCATCCAAATCAATGTTGCCATCTCTGTTTCACTGAAACATCCATACCAGAAATTTTTGACATCTTTCAACTTCATTTGCTCTCATCTGTTTCCATTCACTCTAAAAGACAATCTTTCAAGTATCACTCTCATTAGTCTTATTGACTAGCACTAAAATATAATCTTTCAGCTGTCATTTGGTATCAATTACACCAAAGAACTCTAAATGAAGAGTTATCAACTGACGTCATTGTCACTAATCGGCATCAAATGTAATAACACATTGACTACAGTCCCACAACCCAATTGTAACTGTGTCATAAAAATTGTCCTGTATTTCTATTTCTTTATGCACTTTTCATTATTAAAAATGAGTTAACAACTTTTTGATGACTGCTTAATAACATTTAATGGGTCATCCTTGGATTACATAATTGCAATGGTTACAAAAGATTACAATGTAGAGCATGGTGTCATTAATATGTGCAATTCTCCTCTGCACAGTAGAGAAATAAATGTTCCTGCTCACACAGGGATCAAAAATGAGAGAGCAGGTTTCATAAAGAGGGTGGTTTGGGCCTGAAATGCGAATCCTTGAAATGTGGCCAAGGCTGGCTCAATTGTTGTGCTTGATGCTGCAAAGATCTATCAGTGTCCTCAGGTCCTTCCTCAAAAGTCAGCTACTGCTCTCCCACCTATTGAGAACCTATTGCCCCCTCTTGAAGCCTGCTGCAGCTACACAGAACATAGATTGATGAGATTATGTGGCATATCTGTCTGAAAACTGTTCCGAGCAACAGAACTTCATCTCCAGCGGTCAGCATTCACATTACTCAAAAATTAGCATATTCCTCCACACAATAGGAAAGGCAGGGCA
This sequence comes from Stegostoma tigrinum, assembly GCF_030684315.1. Lineage (NCBI taxonomy): Eukaryota > Metazoa > Chordata > Chondrichthyes > Orectolobiformes > Stegostomatidae > Stegostoma > Stegostoma tigrinum. Next base: position 55,262,664 of record NC_081368.1, on the reverse strand, counting down.
CCAACAGGAATTGCCACGGAATGCTGCAACATGGACTTTTAGGAACTTTTGTTCAATGAATGTAGCACAAGCCGTGACATGCAAATACAGTAGGAGATTGCAAGTGTTGTATGATTATTAGTAATTTTCCTTCCCATCACTAATCACCGAAGATAGGCAGCATGTCATATGGGAGCAAATTGGTGAATAATCATTGTTCAAAATAAAAGAAAAACATTGTGCAGCACTGTTTCCAGCCCCCACCGTCTCACCAACCCCCCACCCCGTTGACTTCTCCCATATATTGAGTTTCTTCCCTTTACAATTATTAACTCCTCTGCATTCCATGTTGCTGCCCCCCATACAGCGGATTCACTTCCACAACTTGCTCACCATAGAGATGGCCTTAATAAACTCCCTTAACTTGCCTTGAGGCTAAACTGACAACAGTGCATTCCCCTGATAGACTTAATTGGACAGCCTGGATTGATGAGTGACCAGTTGTCTGACTGAACTCAGTACCAATCCCTGACTGACTTACTGTTACTCCACACTGTTTGCATTGGAGCTGCAAGACTGACTGTATCCCACTCCTTGGATTGCAGTGATATACACTTTCTGACCTGATTGTTCAAGTGGCTGACCGAAAATTTCCCAGCCCCTGGAATGATAGCGGATGATGTCCTTTATTGTGCTGATATCCCTGACTGAATGGTGCCTCCCTTGATTTTCCATGAGGATTACTTCCCTGATATTTAGAGATTAGATCATTTAGCTGAAGTGCCTGCAATACGTTTGTCACGTATGCTGCTGCCGCATATGCAGGTGTGACATTGATGTAGCATGGAGCCATACCACAACACATCCACCATGTTGACTGATGACAGCTGACTACCTTTACGAGCTGCCCTGTTGTGTGTCTGTGCTAAACAACAAGGCAGGACAGGACAAGCTCTGCCTGAGGGAGAGAATGTAAAAAGGCAAGTCAAGGCAGAAATGTTTGAACATCCATGTAGGTGTAAAGTGAGTCATGCTAAGGGAGCAAGCACGGAGTCCTCAGATGTATTCTGATCCAATTGTATGTGCCCGTGCCTGCATCTACTCAGGGGCAGTTGTGGTCACAAATGCGGCCACACAGAGGCACTCAGGGGCAGTTGGGGCCAATGACTTTAGCCATGGACAGCTGCCCAAATGCATTAGTTACTGTGATTCTGGCCATAGTGATAATATCAAACCATTCAGGGAAAGGTGGCCAGTGATATAGGTTGGGAGAGCCAGTCCAGGAAATTTGGTGTGATAATTTTGGCCATAGTGGAGGCAGTGAAAGTTAACGGCAGGGCAGCCCATTAATTTAGCCCTAGACAGCCAGCTAGGGCAAAGATATCACCAGGAAGGGTCAGGGGAGAGCCACTAACAAGTCAAGAAAAGAGGGGTCATTAGCTGCCAGGGAAGACCAGACTAGGGGCATCGGGAAGCCATGAGTTTGGGAAAGGACAGGGAGAAATTAATGGGACCAGACAGCAAGGTGGTGGCATGGTGCTGGATTGAAGCGAAACGGAGATCACAATCATTGTTCAACTTAACTGTTTTTTTGCCTCATGAGGCAGTGAACTTTAAAGTCATCAGAGTTTATTGTCTCAGAGTGTATATGACCTCGCCTGAAGCCAATGAAGAAGAGCTGGATGTTCTGGCTAAGTGGAAAGACACAAATATTGAACCATTGTCTGCTGTCACTGCCAGAGATGACTGTAGGCATATGGGAATGTGACATTCCAGATGAAGTGGAAGGGGCGAAGACAGTCAATAAATCAAGATTTTGAAGACAAGTGTCGCGTATATTTTTCTTCACAATTCCAACTTTGGGATATCACACTGACATCAACCACTTAAATTGGCTGTAAAATGAGGCTACTGAACACGTCTCTTGATCTGAAATATAGACTGTCTGAAAACCTCACATATTATTAGGTGGCAAGTAATACAGCTGACCTGTTTTGTATTAATCCAAGTGTACGGCATATCCCGAACAGCATAGGCATGACACTCACAGTGAATATTCCAAAAGTGATCCACTGCAAAAGTAAATTGAAGTCATCGTAAGGTATAAAGCTAGTCTTTTCCCAAACGAAACATTGCCCACTCTATGTAATCTGATTTATTTATCTATTTATTCAGAGTCAGGGAGGGAATTCATTGTCGTTCAATGGATACTGAGTGGGACAAAGAAGCGCAGTCCCTCTAACATGAAGAAAGTAAGGGCTAGCAGTGGGAAGCTGGATAGACTAATAAAAGGCAGAATGTCTGGCTCACCACAACAAAAGCTGAATTACCTGCAGGAAAGTTTTAAAGAAATTTCCCTCACTGGAGAAAACTGCATTGACTGTTTCTTCCTACAAGCCCAGTAGTCCCATACAACAGGTAACACTGAGAATTCGCAACACACCTCGGGCAGCCAATAGGCCTCTGTCACCCTCATTAAAAAGGTGAAGCAATGAATAACATCAACAGGCACTCTGTTAAATCCCACAAAGTGATATGTTGTCCTGCTCCTGGCTGAAGCCACAGGGATTGCTTATGGCAAGGGTGAAGCAGTGAAATTCCTGTTCTAGCACCAATTTTCTCAGTCCTATAGAACCAAGAGGAGCCAACAATCTAATGGTATTATTGCTGACCTCTTATTCTGGAGACCAATGTTGTGCCTGGGGAAGCAGGTTCAAATCCTGGTAGAGCAGATGGTGGAATTTGTATTCAATTACAAATCTTGAATTTGGAGTCTAATGATGACCTTGAAAGCTGTTGTTGGGGTAGGAAAGAAACTATGTGGTTCACTCATGTCTTTTCAGGAAGGAAACTGCTGGTCTGGCTACATACATGTTTGATGCTTAACTGCCCTCTGGGTAGCTAAAGGTATGCAATAAATACTGGTCTAACCAATGAATATTGATACAAAAAGAGCTGGGCCAGGATGGGGTGTTTCGCCAACTCTTGATGAACAGTGAAATGTAACTGGCTCTGTCAGATTAATACAGAAAATTAGTGACTGAGGCTGGAGCATGAATGTTTTAAAGAAGGCTTAGAGATAAAAGAAACATTAAAACCGAGGCAGGCTAGTTGAATGGGAAACTAGTTATGGAACTGTGCTCCATGCACCAATTAACTGGTTTCCACAGCCCTAGTCTTCCTCAGAGCAGTCAAATACAACTTTGTGTATCTTTCTCTTTTTATGATAGTGATTGTTCCTATGAAGATGTACCACCTGTACAAGATTGCTGTTATTTTGGAGAAAAATGTTTTCCCTAAGTTCAGGCAGAACAGTGTAAATTTAATAAGTGCTTGTGTACATGACACCAGTGCCCATTGGGACAGAATCAAAATTGGGATGTGCAGGACAGCTTCAAAAATACATAATGAGGAACCCATACACAAATCCCCCACATGCAAATGAGAAATATATGAATTATGAATTCTAGTTATGAGATCAACTACATTTTTAATATCCATGAGTGCTATCTGGTCATTCCAAATGAGAATATTTGTTTCTGCAATATTTGTAATAGGAATTAAAGCAAAACAGATGTTCATATTTTCTGTTAGGAATGTTCAGCAGGTGAAACAAAAGCATATATCATGGCCAGCAGTGTAACCTCAAATGAGTCCTGTTAGCATTTCGGTTAGGCAACACATTTTTGCTTTTCTTTTCTGATTTCTGTAGGAAATAGGAATTTCAATCATTCAGTCTTAGCTCTAAGTATAGATTATAAATATACAATATTTTAAATTAACCTGAATGGAATATTCATGTCCAGGTTTGTCCATTCACCCTGAAATGATTTCACTGAATCTCACATTTGTTTAAATTTTTTAACATTTCCTGCTATCACTAACGTGCATTTTCATTTAATTTCTCAAACATGTAAGCCATCTGAAAACCCTTGTTAAAATTCACATTTCATTAATATGACCTTGAGCACCCTTCTCTGTCAAGCATCTTGTTAAGTTACATACTTGTACTAATTATTAACAGATTATTTTTCCTCCTCAATGATTTAGTCTCAACACATCCCTCGTGAGAAAGTTCTGCGCCGTAGATTCATAATTCTGAAGTAATTCACTGGAATTTCATTTTGTGATAAAAACGTTAATGGAGATCACTCATAAAGCTATTTCACAACCAACGTGGGAAACCCTGCCTATAATTTGTCCAAAATTAGTAATACTAAATTGTCCCTCAGATGGAGATGATATTTTAATTGGGTGACTCCTGTTCCTTCCGCTTATTTAATTTGCTAGTGTTGGAATTATTAGCCCATTGCGTTTTGCTTCTAAATCTGCATCCCTTTCATTCATGCAATAAAATAACTAACAGCTTAACTCTTTATCATTTTGATATTCATTTATGTGCCAATCAGCACACTTCTATCAACTTCATTTGTATGTTATTTTAACTGTTCTTAACTCAATTTGCTTTAAACAACAATTTAATCAGTGTTATCACATTTTAAAATCTGATAATCAGCTAATTTTAAAAGGTGAAATCTTTCATAATGTGTAATGTTGAACTTCGGCACAAATACTCTTTTGCAGGTTTCAGATCATTCTAACTTAGAAAGCTTTGAGAAAAAAAAACATAGTGAAGCATTTCTTTTTGCGTCTCTGGAGACAGTTTTTTCCAGTTCTGTCATACCTTCTCCTTCGAGTACAATATTTCTGCTTTTCTGTCCCCTGTTACAAATTAGATTTGTGACAAAGTGAATTAAAATTGCATTTGACCTTTTCAAAAATAGTCACAGGAGGACCAGGTAGGTTAGCAATTGAAGGCATTATAAAGGACTCAAATAAAATCTCTGAAAACAACACAGATATAATTCATACCACGTAATGAAATGCACTTATACAATGTAGAAATCCAGACACGTGGAAATATGATAAATCTGAAATAACTATACACGACAAAGCAGCATTGCTGATATTTTCAATCTCCTGAGATGAGCCATCCAGATGGCACATTTCAAAGCTTGGGAATTGAAATAGTCCTGACTTCTCTGAGCATTAAATCCCAGGTCTATATGATTGTGCTCCTGTGAGACCCTTGTGACATTTTACTGCATTAAAGGGGAAATATACATGTGTTACAAATAGAAGAATCCAAAGGGAAAATGTTCTAATTGAAGGGACAATCTAAAGTACTGATATTCAAAATATAAACTGATGTTTACATTCAGTATTAAAATTGAAGTTTGAAACCATTCAGAGACATATGAAAACTGTCAAGATTATGAGATGGTCAAATAGATCAAGGGTTATGTTTCTAAGGTTGCCCTATGGGGTTACAAGTATACTTCAGCCTGGAAAACATGGCTCTGACATCAGAACCTGGATGTGAAGGGCTATACTTTCCTCTGCGAAGAAGCAGGAGAAAGAACTGAGCTCATCATAGATTAAATATAATCGGTTGCTAAAGATATGATGTAAGTTATGAGAACAAAAGTTCTTGATCAAATTGGCACATTAATGATAATTAACATTTTCAGGAAGTATGAGTCAGTCAATGAAAACTTCATTAATTCAGGGAAGGAGTCAGCAAATTTTGTGACAATGAGAAAAATGTCATTACATGGAGAAGACCCTGATCATATGGGAATTGCTGGAATGAAGCAACACAAATGAACCTGATTGCTAGGAGCATAGAACGGAAGCTCTCACCCGTCCCGCTCATAATTTAAAATTGCCACCAAGCACAAGAGGATTTCCTCGAGGGAGAGAATACAATGTGAACAAATTCGCCGGGTAGGAACTCAAGAAAACAATCACAAGCAATAAATACTACTGTATCATAATCTCCATTTGTAACTAATGAATTATTTGTTGTCAAAATGACATACACAAAAATGTACCTCTAATAAGCAATGATGCAACAAAAAAGGTAGAATTGAAAATACAGTAACAAGGTTTTGTGAAACTTTATTTTTCATGCCACACTGGCAAAGGAAATGTACTGGATAACTACGGTAACACAGTGTAAATGCTGACCGTCTTTTCAAACTTCACTGAAACGGGTAATGCTATTCAGTTAGACAGAGAACAACCCTGCTCGATTCACTTCACTTACTGCTGTACTGATATTTTTAAATTATTGCTTTCTTTACTAAGATAACAGCTGTTGAGTGTCACATATTGTATTCAATGTGACAAAGGCAGACACTTCCCCCTGTCAGAAAGGTGAGGCTTTACAAGTTTTAAAATGTTTTATTTACTTTAAGGTGAAAACGAATGTCCTGGATGGAGACCATATTAATTTTGCCCGGAGATAGCTCCATGTCATTTGGTTGTCAAGTAGAAAGGCGTCCAGCCCAAATCTTGTAGAAAAACATGTGTCAACTTTTACAACTTGACACTAAAGAAGGACAATTAGTATTTCTGGATATAAACTCACACTCAGAGATCTGATGAAAGGGAGAGAAAGATTCAGTTGTATTATGAATATATCATTGTTCTTCTTTAAGATTATAATACCACTCCTAACCTAGAGTTGAAGGTTGAATTTTCATAATGGCCGTATGAGTAGCCAGGCATACATTTTTTTTTTCTTTTGTGTATTAACCTTTAATAAGGGTTTAGTAAGTTAAATTGGTCTTCTTCATTAACATTTACATAAATCCACTCAGATCCATTTTCTTACAGTTACAAATCCTTAGAACAACTTTAAACACATCTTGCCTTTCATTTAGTTTTTGGATACATATATCATTCTTAATTCAAGATAGTTTTGACTTTCGTTCCACCTAAATTATATTCCATGTTCAAAGAATCCTCAAAGTTTGTTTCAGCTGTTGTTTTTATCTTGGAGCTAAACTTTTGTTAAAATAACACAATATTAACATATGTGGCAACAGCAAAATACTTCATACGCTGGAAATCTAAAGTGAAACAGAAAATGCTGGAAATACTCGGCCTTTTATCTTGTAGTTTGGTGCTATACTATAAGCTTGGATTTCAGACATGCTGCTGGAAGACAAGACAAAGTGAAGTGCTATTTCAGGCTTATCATTTGAAGTAACATTATTTATTATACTTTATATTTCATTACAATTTCTGTCAAACGTAGCAATCATAGATATGGCAGGCTTGAATCTTACACACATTAGGTCAGGGCCAATCTATCTTCTGTATGTACCCATGTCCATTTGCTCTTTCCAGTTTACACTCAATTGTAGCCCAACACAGCACACACTGTGCAATTTATGCTCAGTAACGTGCAGCTCCATGGTCGTATTGTACACTTGCTCTAAGGTCCTGAAGCCCTTCACAACACCCTCTACAAGCTTTTTCTCTTATCATAAACATAGATTGACCATTGTACGAACACTCAAACGAGGTATCAAGCATTCTGATATAAAGCCCATAAATTAAGAAAGCTTGTGAGGCCTTTTTTTCAAGTCAGAACAATAGAAGCAGCCTGCATGGGTGGATTCACGCTCCCAAGGAACCAGGATTTTTAGTTTTAGTTTTATAGTTCTTTTAGTTCTAGTTCTCAAAGAGTTCTTTTGCTCATTTAATAAACAGGTCATAACAATGAACATAAAGTTCAGTTTGATTTTTTTTAATTAACAATGGAAATTATTTGTTTTTGTACCTCTTCAAAGGCTAATTCAAACACAATTAAGATAACATGTACCTTCAAAATAGCAGCCAGTAAATCAAAGGTTAAGTAAACTTATTTTACTCTATTTTCAAACACCTGCAAATCAGATAAATATTCAAACAAATCCTACAATGTAAGGTAATTAAATTGGATAGCTTTGTCATTCTATTGGACTCACTATCAAAATTTGTAACAATTGAATCAAGTTAAATTGGACAATAATTTTGAGGAATAAAACTGCTTTTAAACCCCCTGGTGTGATGTGGGAAAAGGAATAGGGATGGATTTGGTCAGAGTTTCTCCTCCACCTGCTGCAGTAACTCCAGTAGAAGCATGATCTATGCATACATATGGGATGTAAAATCTGACAAAGAGGTTTCAGTAAAGCAGAAGTCCCAAAGAATGGCACTTCCATTGAAACTAATGTCAGGCAAAACATTGCTTCATTTTTGTGTATAATTTCTACCAGTATACTTCTTTGACCACTCAGACTTAGTTAAAACTAACAGAATAGTTTAATATTATTATTAAAATCTTTCTCTCACTCCACATTTTTGTTATCTGTTGCAAAATATTATTAATAAATTATATCAAAAGAAAACATCAAGTAAAGGTATGCTATTTTTCATTCTGATTCTCCATTCTATGCCTGTTTATTTTAAGGGAGCACAGATTGTCCTTCAGTATGAACTCTGGAACTACAAATAGACTATAATTTCATGGATTTGATCAATGCAGATTGAATGAGTGCTATTCGCTAAAATATATTTCCCATCTTTTACAGAATATTCTGCAGTTTAGACATAAAATTCTGAGAAACAATGAGATAAACCTGAAATCTCACATTAAATACCACCATCTTCAGCAGATCTAATAGGAATAACAGTTAGCAATACGATACGCTTTTTGTATTTGAGGGTGGGATAAAATGGTATGTGCTTCACATTTACATTTCTCACCTCTTGGTCAACTGCAACAAAGTGTGATTTAAAGAAAAATATTTTACGTGTTTTTGTGTCAGAAACAGAGACAAGGAACATTTTCACATGAATTTAAAAGCTGTAAGAATATGTTAAAATAAGTTTTCAATACCTGAATGTAATATCAACTGACCACTGAAACAAGACACATACCATAGAAGGTAATTTGTAAAGATATAGCACGTACAGAGGAAAGAGATTAATATCAGAAGTACTTGTGATGACAACGTAATATAATAGTGTACAGAAGATGTAAGAGTTAAATGAATAAATAGAGGGAACTGTAACATCTTATACTAAGTTCCCTGGCCTCTATCAACATTACCTTGGGCAATTAAGTAAAGTTAGATTCTAAACACATTGCAAAACATTATGGCAGTGGAAATTAGGACAAAAAGCAACTAAAGCCAATCTTGTGCTCAAAAAGGAAAGACAAATGTTTTCTAAGACTCACAAGGATGTCATAGGCACAGCGAAGAGCTTGAGAACAGGCCCAGAGTTCAGACAGCAGTAATTAGCAATCCAAAGTAGCACCAAAGTGGGACAAATACAATTGCAGAAAAAGGAATTACCCTGGAGCTCAGTTGAGGCAAAGAGGCTACCCTGACACTCCTAAAACTATTCCAGATGATCAAAGGATGACACAAGGGTCAAGAAAGGGATGCTGGGAACAGAAAGTCCACAGGGTATTGATTGGCATTCAGATTAGGTAAGCATGACCAAAAGGACCAGGTCACTGCATTAATTTAAGCTGTAGGAGGCATCACTAATGATATGTTAGTTAGGCAAGACACCAACAAAAACATAACATCAGATGAAGGCGGCAATTTTTTGGTCATTTCATTGTACGAAGAAGTAAAGTTACTGGGAGGGGAAGTCTAATAAAAGGCAGCAGAGGCCTGGGGAAAGCATTGATTTAGTTCATAAATTATCTTTATCAGCTGGTAGAGAGTTGAGCAGATGCAGGACTGAAGGTAGAATTAATTCATGAGCAAATTGTTGTCAAACTGTCAGATGATGCCTTGTGAGACCTTTTGGAAGCTGCAGAGGAGTTACCACCTGAGGAAAAAAAAAAGCAGATTATGAGGTAAACAAAAGTTCAAACGTGGGATAGTTGTTTGATGGGTAAATGGTGCAAAAAGAAAGATGTGAGGAAATTCAGTTTGTAGGCATAGGGGTTCTGAGGAAGGGTCACTGGACTCAAAGCATTAACTCTGTTTTTTCCCTTCTCAGATGCTGCCAGGCCTGTGGAGCTTTTTCAGCAACTTTGTTTTTGTTTTTGTTTGTAAGTACTTGGAATAGCAAATGCCGAGGATTGTTGAAGTGCCACCCACTGCAATGATTTTGTGGGAACAACAGGAAAATAACTTAAGTTTTCAAAGGATTAAGATGTACCACCTGGATCTTCCTCATAGCCACTGTAATGATGTCTGTCAAATTAATATAACTTGAGAAGCTCACAACACAACAGTCTAGCTTGCTCTGCATCCTCATTAAACTGCCTCCAAGATAGATTGATACCATCAGAGTTTCGTATCACAACCCTACAGCAACCTAAGGTGAACGTGAGTGTTTTATTGCATTTGTATCCCAACCTTTTGCAGGCAAACCAAAACGTCAGCGTTCTTGCTCCTCTGATGATGTTTGGCCTGCTGTGTTCATCCAGCTCTACACCTTGTTACTCACAAACTAATTCCATGTGTTATTATTTACACTGATGTACAATTACTCAAATTATCCACCATGTTCAAAACTGCCCTTGTGCGTTAAAATTCAGTATTCTGTTCAATCTTTGTGCATGCATTACACATATAGCCTCTGCAAGTGTGTGCATTGCCATTGGCTGTTCATCTGGTGTGTCCCTTTACTGGGAATCAGTTTGTTCATTTATTTATGAAGTTGCTGATTTTTTTCTTTGTGAATTAAGGGCCATGGTCAATCATCACGATGTCTGGAATATGTGTTTTCAGACATTCTAAAATCTCATAGATAATCATTGAGGTCAGCTGGTCTAACTCCCAGTAGTCAGATTAGTAGTCTACAGAAACACAATAATCAACTCCTGCAAGTGTGAAGTGGTCTCATCCCAACTTCATCCATGGTCTTTTTGGGATGTTACATGTCAGCAGTGAAACTCTATCTTGGTGCTCATTGCAAGCACTGCACTGGCCAACTTGTTCCTTGATTTCATTGATCATGTTTGACCAGTAGTGCACTTCTTTTGTGTTCTTTAGACTTGATTCACTTCTTAGTGGCTTGCATAGAAGTGCTTTAGCATCTGTCTTCTCAATTCTTCTCAGATAATGACAGTATTTTCTTTGCACAATATACCTTACTGTGCCGTCAATTGATCTACGTATTTCCAACATCCTCTTCTAACCACAGGAGTGTCCTTGATGCTTTCAAACAATCCTTTCATCATTACTTCCTGCAACATGTGGATAATTGCATCTTTTGAGTAGATTATACGTATGAGAAAAATGCTTCTCAATCAGATTCAATGTTTCAACTTATTCGATGACTTTTGCATCATGATGAACTCCTCCTTCATAATAGATCTGGAAGATTTTAAATTGTCTTGTGGCACTTCCTACATTTTTCATTGTGAATGCTACTGAAAGCAACTTGCCTCTAATGCACTTTTGTTTCTTTTGCTTGTTTGTCAGGTGATACTTCTCAAGCCTCAGAAAGCTTTTTTGAAGATGCTTTGGAGCAAATAGTAGCAGCTTGAGAAAAAAAAATGAAGTGGCTTGTGGTCTGACGACTGTCACCTTGTCTTTTCCAATTTGTATTGATGAAATGTTCACAATCAAATACATTGGGCAGACTCACATTTGACTCAATGTAACATTGTCCTGTTTGTGTTAACATCCTGGATAAAAATGCAGCAGATTGTCCTTACAGCTCTGTCTCATTGGCCTCACACTGCAGGGTGACATCATTTATAACACAATATTTCAGCATATAAGAAGTGAGTCAAGTTAAAATTGCTTCTCATGCAATTAAATTCTTTCATAAAATAAGACAACTGAACTGTACACTATACTCAAGATGTGGTCTCAACAAGACCTTGTACAGCTGCAGTAAACTCCCCTATTTTTAGAATACATTCACCAAGCAAACTTTGCAGTTGCTTTGTGCGATAAACAGCATAGAGTGCAGGGTCTTTCTGTGAATCTTCTGCAGCATAATATGTGACCAGTGTTGCAAGCCAATGGTTTGACATCACTCCAAGCAACTCAAAACAATTTAAGTATGCAATTTCCACCTTAATATTGGGATACGTGAAAAATATGAACATTAGGTGAGAAAGAATTCTCCCATCTCAGCTGCACTAATCCTTGCAGTTAACTCATGATTTTGATGCAGAATTAACAGCGGAAGTACTGATTATTTCCTGGTCCTAATTCAAAGCATTTTATCCATGGTTGCTTTCCTGACAGTGTCCTCTTTACAGAAAACTAGGTATTGAACAATGACAAAATACTCTTAAAGTGCATTTAGACAGCTTGTAATAGCATTAACTATCATAATATTTTCTCAAAATAATTATAATATTGTCATTAAGTATTTTAAAACACAAAGGGACTTGAAAACATTCAATCCTAGATTCAACCAGCAAGAAAACATTTGGAAACTTTCTGCAGTAAATATTACCAAAATACCTCTCCACTGTGTGTTTATGTTAAAGTAAGATTATATTTTGTTAAAAATTACATTGTTACTCATATTTGTGAATATAACCATGTCTCATGTAGATGCAGTTCTTGTTTTGGCAGCCAGTGTCTAACGAAGCATAACATGAAAATGGAAATAAAAGAATCTAGGTGAAGTGGAATAATTTGTTCATCAGATCCTAATGACAAAGAGCCAGTAAATGGAAGTAATAGAACACTAATAGAATACCAGCATCAGCATTGTATCAATCTCAGAGATGAGGTCACTAAGCAATGCCATTATTTGCAGTGACCAATGTATAATTGCTTCCAGTCAATCGCACATATTTTGCAAATGAAGGTTTTTTTTTCAATTCAATGGGAAAATGTTCTTTTTCCTGAAGTTTAAGAACAGCAAACTGTTCAATTAAAGGTAGAGCCATTTTCAAGGGTCCTTAGGACATGTTAATTGCATTCATAGAAATACAAGAATTTTCTCAGAGATTATGGCTTTCAGTATATAAGCATTTAGGCAATCTCATGCACAAAGTGTCACCATTGAGAAATTTGTAGATTTAAAGTAAAAGGGTCTTGGTCAGGAGATAATGGTGAGAGAACTTCTAAGAGACCTAGAGATCCAAGATGATAATTTTTTTTCTTTGTTTGTGGTGAATTAAATACATCAAAGGCATTGAGTTTTCCAGTCTCATAGAGCTACATACCTTTCCTTAAAGAGCCACATGTAAGAAGGCAGCTTATGTTTAGTTTGGGAACAGTCAGCTTTGGCCAATTAGCTTGAAACTGGCTGAGAGCATTTGCCAGGAGCATTGAACCAGCAGTGGGACCAGAACCTGCGGGTGCAAAGTGGTCCATAGGAAACAGGGTGTTCCTGATGTGTAGTTCATTCTGCAAGAAGATAGATATTCAGAATTGTGTTAAATTGATGGTGCTTATTTTACGTTTTTCTTTTTATCTGTTTTTTTTGTGTAAACACTGTAAATCTTTAGGCATAGCTCTATCAGCTAATCATAAGGCACTTGAAATTTTCTCTAAGTGTCAGTGGTCTCAAAGTGAATAATAACATCAATAATTTGAAGGGAGCTGATGTGTTGTGAATGGAAGTTTAGTCTATTGATACGCATTTTTTTTATTCACGCAACGGACCTGGCCGACGCTGTCTAGCCAGCACTTATTGCCCATCCCTACCTGGCCTAGAACTGAGTGGTTTGCTAGGCCATTTCAGAGGGCAAATAATAGTCAACCACACTGCTATGGGTCTGGAGTCACATGCAGGCTAGACCAGATGGGGGCGGCAGATTTACTTCCCTGGAGGACATTAGTGAACCGGATAGATTTTCCCAGCAACCAACAATGGTTTCATGGCCATCAGTAGATTCTTACTTTCAGGTTGTTATTGAATTCAAATTCCACCTTTTGCCTTGGTGGAATTTAAACCAGGGTCCCCAGAACTTTAGCTGAATAGCAGGATTAATAGTCGAGCGATTGCCTCCCCTATATATTTCTGTACACGTGATCATATATTTTAGTGTTGTCTTCCCTTCAGATGTGTCAATAAGTTAAGACATCGTGTGACCTAAAACCTCATAAAGGGCAAAAGAAAATTAACAAGAAGAACTGAACTTAAATAAGTTAAATCATCAGAACTGGATCAGGTTCACTACGGACACTGAGCAAAGCGATAGAGGAAAATATTGAGACGATAGTCATAATCTTCCCGTCTCTTAAGTACTGGAGGAAAACACCGCTGAACAAATCTGACCTCTTATCTGTCCTCTGAAATGGCCTAGCAAACCATAGTGTTCACTTTTGTGAACAGAGGCTGCAAAACAATAGTGACATTGCATAAGAGAGCCAAAGGTGCCAACAGGCTAGAAAACCTATTCAAAAAAAGGTACAAGAAAAACTGCAGTAACCATACGTCCAACAGTTTAACTTTGGTGGTGGGAAAGGCTTTAGAAGTCATAATCTGGGATAAAATTAACAGTCACTTGAACAACTTTGCATTAATTAAGAATAGCCAGCACAGAAATTTTCCAAGGTAATTTATACTTAATTACCTTTCTCGCGTTTCTGATGTGGTTACAGGCAAGGCTGATGAGAATAATGTAATTGATAATGGATTTTCAAATGGCATCTCATAAAGTGACTCATGTAATATGCTTACCAGCAGAGTTCAAGCTGACGGTCACAATGTTAGCAATCACATAGAGTGGATGTGAATTGTTGCTTCTTGAACTGGAGAAAGGTGTTCAAATGAATTTGCCCTAGACCAGTAAATGGACCACAGCTTTTGGGTATACAGGGTATCACTTCAAAACTTGAGAATGTTTAAAAAATTGAGAATGTTACAAAACTTGAAAATATTCTGAACTGAGGAGGATGGTGATGGAGGACATAAAGGCTTAATGAACTGCTGCACACATAGCTGATTAAACTCAGTGCAGAGACGAGTGAAGTGTTATATTTTGGTATGAGAATGGGAAAAGACATTACTAAATAAAGGATGCAACTGAGGTTGAAGGAACAAAGAAACCTGGATGAATTTGTCCACAAGGTGCCCAAACAGGTTGAGAAAGTAGTTATAAAGAAATACAGGATCCTGTGTTTTATAAATGGGACCATAAATTAAAGAAGCAAAGAGGCTATAAGTTGTATCAGTGATAATGGGAACTACAGATGCTGGAGAATCCAAGATAATAAAATGTGAGGCTGGATGAACACAGCAGGCCAAGCAGCATCTCAGGAGCACAAAAGCTGACGTTTCGGGCCTAGACCCTTCATCAGAGAGGGGGATTGGGTGAGGGTTCTGGAATAAATAGGGAGAGAGGGGGAGGTGGACCGAAGATGGAGAGAAAAGAAGATAGGTGGAGAGGAGAGTATAGGTGGGGAGGTAGGGAGGGGATAGGTTAGTCCAGGGAAGACGGACAGGTCAAGGAGGTGGGATGAGGTTAGTAGGTAGGAGATGGAGGTGCTGCTTGGGGTGGGAGGAAGGGATGGGATGGGTGAGAGGAAGAACAGGTTAGGGAGACAGAGACAGGCTGGACTGGTTTTGGGATGCAGTGGGTGGAGGGGAAGAGCTGGGCTGGTTGTGTGGTGCAGTGAGGGGAGGGGACGAACTGGGCTGGTTTTGGGATGCGGTGGGGGAAGGGGAGATTTTGAAGCTGGTGAAGTCCACATTGATATCATTAGGCTGCAGGGTTCCCAAGCGGAATATGAGTTGCTGTTCCTGCAACCTTCGGGTGGCATCATTGTGGCACTGCAGGAGGTCCAAAATGGACATTTCATCTAAAGAATAGGAGGGGGAGTGGAAATGGTTTGCGACTGGGAGGTGCAGTTGTTTGTTGCGAACCGAGCGGAGGTGTTCTGCAAAGTGGTCCCCAAGCCTCCGCTTGGTTTCCCCAATGTAGAGGAAGCCACACCGGGTACAGTGGATGCAGTATACTACATTGGCAGATGTGCAGGTGAACCTCTGCTTAATGTGGAATGTCATCTTGGGGCCTGGGATAGGGGTGAGGGAGGAGGTGTGGGGGCAAATGTAGCATTTCCTGCGGTTGCAGGGGAAGGTGCCGGGTGTGGTGGGGTTGGAGGGCAGTGTGAAGCGAACAAGGGAGTCACGGAGAGAGTGGTCTCTCCGGAAAGCAAACAGGGGTGCGGATGGAAAAATGTCTTGGGTGGTGGGGTCGGATTGTAGATGGCAGAAGTGTTGGAGGATGATGCATTGTATCCGGAGGTTGGTGGGGCGGTGTGTGAGAACGAGGGGGATCCTCTTTGGGCGGTTGTGGCGGGGGCGGGGTATGAGGGATGTGTAGCGGGAAATGCGGGAGACGCGGTCAAGGGCGTTCTCGATCACTGTGGGGAGAAAGTTGCAGTCCTTGAAGAACCTGGACATCTGGGATGTGCGGGAGTGGAATGCCTTATCGTGGGACCAGATGCGGCGGAGGCGGAGGAATTGGGAATAGGGGATGGAATTTTTTCAGGAGGGTGGGTGGGTGGTGGTGTATTCTAGGTAGCTGTGGGAGTTGGTGGGCTTGAAATGGACATCAGTTACAAGTTGGTTGCCTGAGATGGAGACTGAGAGATCCAGGAAGGTGAGGGATGTGCTGGAGATGGCTCAGGTGAACTGAAGGTTTGGGTGGAAGGTCTTGGTGAAGTGGATGAACTGTTCGAGCTCCTCTGGGGAGCAAGAGGCAGCGCCGATACAGTCATCATTGTAACGGAGGAAGAGGTGGGGTTTGGGGCCTGCGTAGGTGCGGAAGAGAGACTGTTCCACGTAACCTACGGCAGGCAGGCATAGCTGGGGCCCATGCAGGTGCCCATGGCCACCACCTTAGTCTGTAGGAAGTGGGAGGAGTCGAAAGGGAAGTTGTTGAGGGTGAGGACGAGTTCGGCTAGGCGGATGAGGGTGTTGGTGGAGGGGGGCTGGTCGGGCCTGCGGGACAGGAAGAAGCGGAGGGCTTTGTGGCCATCTGCATGCGGAATGCAGGTGTACAGGGACTGGACGTCCATGGTGAAAATGAGGTGTTGGGGGCCAGGGAATTGGAAGTCCTGGAGGAGGTGGAGGGTGTGGGTGGTGTCACGGACGTAGGCAGGGAGTTCCTGGACCAAAGGGGAGAAATTGGAGTCCAGATAGGTGGAGATGAGTTCGGTGGGGCAGGAGAAGGCTGAGACGGCATCTTCGGTCCGCCTCCCCCTCTCTCCCTATTTATTCCAGAACCTTCACCCCATCCCCCTCTCTGATGAAGGGTCTAGGCCCGAAACGTCAGCTTTTGTGCTCCTGAGATGCTGCTGGGCCTGCTGTGTTCATCCAGCCTCACATTTTATTATCTAAGAGGTTATAAGTTGCCTGGTTATAAAGGTACCCTTTATAAAATATAAGTTTAGATTCACTTCGAATGCTGTAATTATTCTTGAGAACCCCACTTTAGAAAAATTGGGAAATTATAGTGCAGAAAACATTGATGAGAATGATGCTAAGGATCAGAGACTCATGTAACACACATTGATTTGATTTGATTTTGATTTGATTTATTACTGGCACAAGTACCAAGTTACAGTGAAAAGTGTTGTCTTTTGCGCTTTACAGGCTATTTGCACAATACAAGTGTATCAGGGTAACAGAACAGCTTTAATGTAACAGCTACTGGGAAGGTGTAAAGAGTGATCAATGCTAATGTTAAAGCGGCCCATTCGAAAGTCTGATAACAGAGAGGAAGAAGATGTTTTTCAAGCTGTTTGCCTGTGTATACAAACTTTTATATCTTCTGCCCAGTGGAAGAGAGTAGAAGAAAGCATTACTGGGGTGGGAGGGCTCTTTGACTATGTTGGTTGTTTTCCCAAAGCAGTGGTAAGTATAGGTGAAGTCAATGAATGGAAGGTTAGTTTGAGTGCTGAACTGGGCTGTGTTCATGACTCTCTGTAGTTTGTTGCGGTCTTGGGAAGAACATTTGCCATACCATACCATAGAATGAACATGAGAGAAGCTTATAGCTGTTATCATTAGAACAGAAGGTTGAGCAGAAATTATTGAGGCATTTAAAATAATCATAAAAGATAGAATTTTATTGGGATCTGAGCAAAGTTGGCTGCAGTGAAATGAGTGGCCACAGTCAGGCTCATGCTGGTGGTGATTCTGATCAGGGTATGCATTCCTCTGCAGTTCGGACTGGGGTGTCATATCCAGTCCAATGGCTTCATTCCCACCAGTCCAGTAAGAGGGTCTAAGTTGATTAGAGAAATAAGCAGCCGCCAGACTTCTCTTCTGGGGCTGACCTATGGGTTTGGCCAAGGGGATGCTCCACCGTCAGTCTGTTACATTTATCCACTGACACTGAGATGAAAGGTATTAGGGAGTGTGAACTCAAGGGAGCTTTTGCCACGGGATTGAGAGTCACAAGTTAGTGTTTGGGACTGGGGCCTGAAGGTTCCTGAGAATTTTGAGCATTACAAACATGGAGGGAAGCAATAGTTTCTGCAGGAGGTACTACAGTAAATCTTTTATGGGAATGAATGATGGGATGTACACCTAATAACCCAGTAGCTGGGGGAGTGGGGAGAAGTGTAATCAGGTGCAAGGTCATAGATGAGAGCTTGGGAGATGTGTAGTTTCTAGGGTTCATGTAAAGAGCTGTGGGAAAGGAAAAATGGATAATTGGGGGTTCACTGACAGGGTCATCCAGATGCTGGAAGCCACTGGCCAAGGAATGCTCTTTGTTACCTTTTATATGCTGGAAACTGTAAGTATTCATCAAGAAATAAATTGGCTGCGACCACACTCAAGCTCAATGAGTTGACCTGTGAAAGTGGGGATTGCGGTACCTACTGGTGCATTTGAAGAGAAAGAACATTGCACACAGACCTGCTTATTGTGAAGCATTACTCCATGTGTGGTTTGCACCTTCCTGCCACAGAAACTGCTGGACAACTCATTGACAGTTGCACTTTCGAGAACAGCGGCTGCAAAACAATAGCAACATTGCACAAGAACAAATAACTAATTGCTTAGTACAGGGCAGCACAGTGGTTAGCGACTGCTGCCTCACATTGTCAAGGACCTGGGTTTGATTCCACCCTTGGGCATCTGTGCAGAGTTTGTACATTCTCCCCGTGTCTGCGTGGGTTTCCTCTGGGTACTCTGATTTCCTCTCACAGTCCAAAGATATGCAGATTAGGTGGATTGGTCATGCTAAATTGCCCATAGTGTTCAGGGATTAGGGGGCTGGGTTCTGGGTGGGATGCTTTGAGGGTCAATGTGGGCTGAATGGTCTGTTCCCACACTGTAGAGATTAAGTGATTTGGTGGCCCTGGATTTTTGATCAGGTGTAAACAGAGTTGTTTGCATCTACACTGGCAAATCATTCAGAGCATCTTTTTTGTCAGAAGTAAGTGGACCCACCTTGGTTTTGACTTCCAAGGTTCAGAGGGGTCAGGGGCAGAAAGGGACCCAACTATTCAGACCATCCTGAGGGGGTTGTTTGTGGTTCCTCCTCTGGCTCAGCACTTATTCTATAATACTTTCTATGTAAACAAATAGTTGTAGCAGAAGCATCATCTCTGCTGTTCAAATATATATTATTAGCTACCATAGCCAGTTAATTCCTTATTACTGTCATAAAATTTATCATCATAAAATCTGAGAAATTTAATATAGACATTTTGTGATGAATATCATCAAAATATAAACCCGAGGAGAGCAATTGTACAAGAACGGGCGCCAAAATCCAGACATGCATATTAATCTCACAGGACAAAATTAGCATAGAATTTAACAAGTGATTCACATGTAATAAAGTATAGCTATGAGTAATCTGTACAGAAACAATATACAGAAGAAGGAAGATGCCCATGACAGGAAATTATCTATATTAAAGATCATAATAAGGCAAAGTTAGTTACAAACAGTTTTAATATTTACCAACTCAGAGATCATTTATGAAGATAAACTAATGCACTCACACTCAGTGATGCAAAAGTAACAGCATTTACAACTGCTTTGCAATTTAGTCTGCTGTTAGCTTTATGGTTGCTGGCCTGAATCTACCATATGCAGGCACCTTACAATTGCCCACTTGCTCCTTGTGGTTCCTTGCAAGACTTTTTTTCCCTTATAAGAACACAGGAAATAGAAGAAAGAAAAACTAAACATCCCTGTCCACAACATTAGGATAAAACTCCTGTCTAGCTTATAATTAATTAACGTGACGCTTTCTGCATCTCTGCAAGTTTCACAACTAAACTAGGAACTTCTTTGCAAGCTATTATGGAATTTTCAAAAAAAGGGAGACTTACTAGTTTGTATGCTCCATGTTGAAACTTTGGACAGAATTTTACTAGCCCCTGAATGATTTAGAAATGATGGGTCAGTTATGAAAATGCAGCAAGAACAGAAAAATTAGTTTCTTGATGTCAAAACAAAAATGCTTAATTTTCTACTCAAGCGGCAGGATGAGGATCTTGCTAAGGAGCGGTAATTGGCCAAATTACAAGCATTAATGCCTCATCAATACACAATCTCTTCTCGCTCAGATTGAGTTAGCTATTTGCTCGGACAGTGGAGAAATTTGACAGCAACAATTTCCAACACTAAATTCTGTGTGGCTCCCTGCCAACTCCAGCTGGCTGCTTGTTACTCCAAGACTCCAGCTTTATCAGCCTTTCCCAGCTTCTCCCATCCTGCTCCAAGGGCAGTGAACATCTGCAGGCCCAGAGTTTGGAGCACCAGCCTCACCCACTCATCGTGGGACACTAATACAATTTGCCACTTCAATGCTGCACTTTGGAACTCTGACATATATAACGCCACGTTGCTTTGGGTGCAGGCAACAAATTTATACATTGGAATAGTGTGCACCTCGGGGCTCTAACCTTCCTTTCCTAGTGCTCACTTGCAAGCTCTCAGAACTTCTGCCGTGCTTTGACTTATCTCAGCTTTTAGTGCATTGCTATCGCATTCAAAGCTTCAAAACAACTCTGTGTTGCCTCACTTTTTAAAAGCAGGCACACAGGCAGGCAGCCTACATTATTTGCCAACAGTCAAAGGGTGGGCATGTTTGGCATCCCAACAACAGATCGTGGTCACATTAGTAGCATGTGCTTACATGAAAAATACACTGCGTGGGCTATAATCAATTGACCATATCTCAAAGTCTGAGGGAGTAGTCCTCAGTTAAACCAAATAGGTGTGCTGTTAGTCAGAGGATTAAAAAAAAAGGCTCACTAATATCCTCAAGAGAAGAAAATCTGCCACCCTTATCTGGTCTGGCAAATCTTTGAGCCCAGGCTGACATTTATAGTCAACTCTTAACTGTCTTCTTATCTTCAGTTAAAACTAATGTATAAGGCATATCCTCGACTGAGGGTGCTGCTTTGTAGGATCGCCATAGCCTTTGGTTCTTGGTCCTTGGCTCAGCTGCATGTTGAGATTCTTAAAGTGATAATACTCTTAAAGAGATCCCCTTTTTCTCTCTATTGAAAATTTTGCATGCTTTAAATGAAGGCATTCTGTGTGCCTTGCGTTGATCTGTAAAAGGAACTTTTCTTGCATAATACTCGTTGAAAAATTTTCTAGACTTTGTATCCTCTGCCATTTGGACTTATCATTCTGTGTTTATATCCTCTTTTGATTGAAGAAGTTCACTGACTTCTAAGAAACCAACAATGATTATGTTCCAAATCATCTCTTTTACTAAGTTTCCATAGGTGGGTATTTCAGACAGTAGATACATGTCCTTTATAGATTTATTCACAGGGTCTGCCGAGAGTTGGTATCTGCTACTGAAACATGATCTCATCAGTAAGTTATTTGTTCTTGAAGTAGATTATTCACAAAAAGCCATTTTTGTGCCCAAAACATCAGCTTTCCTGCTCCTATGATGCTGCTTGGCCTGCTGTTTTCATCCAGCTCTACACCTTGTTATCTCAGATTCTCCAGCATCTGCAGTTCCTATTATCGCTGGTGATTATGGTGTCTGTTAAACATCATGAGATCATGAGGAAGCTAGGGCTGTCTACAGGAGTGTCCATCATTGATTAGATGTTTCACAGGTTTGGGTATATAGAATGAAGAGAAGAGTACTGTGACCAGGTTGCATGTAATTATAATAACATAAATGTATAAAAATACTGAAAATCAGAGCATCATTGACATCTCCTCTGTTCTGAGCTAAGGTAGACAGGGAGGACCATGGCCTCACGCCAAGGCCAGATTAGGTAGCAGGGGTCTGTGGCTGTCTCCCTACATGATCTGGTGACTGCCACACGTCTGAATTCCTCCTGTTTCCGGAGTCTTTGTTCTCAGTCGGGGGTTTCATGCCTACAACACTGAGCCATGTTCATTTTGTTACTGTTTCTGTTTTATTGTTAAACACAAATCTGCAGCATTGTGTGTTTGTATTTCACTGTTAAACCAAAAAAAAAGCAAAATATGATTTATCAAGCCAGATTTTAGACTGACATCTGATTTGGCCAGCGATAACCTCATCAGGGATTATAACTATGCCAATATTTAAATTCTGTTTCTATATTATTTCTAATAACACCACACAGAGAAATATTAGATTTATGCCCCAATATTAAAGCTTTTTGTACACTTAAATAAAATGTTTCAATACATGTCATTACACATTTTCAATTTTTTTCAGAAATAACAACAGTAAATTAGTTGCAATGATAATTCTAGCTGCTGTGTTAAGGTCTTCGAGACCTTAAGCAACCACACAATGAGATTCTGAAGAATTGTTACCAGACCTGAAGCATTAACACACTTTTGCTGTTTTCACAGAAGCTGCCATATCTGCTGAGCTTCTCTAGCATTTACTTTTATTTCAGATTTCCAGTATTTGGAGTATTTTGCTTTTATACTAAAAATCTACATTTAGAAGGTTTAAGCCTTTGTACTCTTCTTTAAATAAATCCTTACCCAGGCACAGACTATGGAAAGTCTCTTGAGTACTTGGTTTACAGATGATAGGGGTGAATGATGTGGACGATAAACCAATCTGTAATACATTCTAGTATTAGTGATGCTAGTAAGCTCATTCTTGCTTATTCTCACTAATGTCATCACTGCACACAAAGAGAGACTAGTTTTAAGCTCTTACAACTGGTGGTTCCAGTCGATAGGAATCCATTGAAAAAAAAAGACCAGGCATGATTACTCATGATATTCATGTGACCGACAGCCAATTAAACCCATCAAAGAGAAAACCCTATATAACTTCTTATCAAGCTTGCAAAAACTTAAATACTTTTACCCAAAACAAACTCAAATACAATTTGCTAAAAATGCCAAATAGCTGAATCTGCAACAAATATATATTCCAATGTAACTAGTTCACAGTTCTCAGAATAACATTTTTAAACATCTGATTCTTCACAGTTGGTTTTTATCATGGGATATAATGAGTCTTTAAAGGTTAAAAGACAAATTTGTCTCTTCATTCTAGAAGGTAGACTCAAAAGGTGATGCGATTTTTTCTAATTAACCTGTTCAGGGATATTAATACACTCCTCAGAAGCAGATGAGTCTTGAATCCAGGTCTCCTAGCTCAGAGGTAAGACATTACCCTGCACCATAATAACATCAAAATATGTATTATATATTGACTCAAGTAGCACTAAATTAGCTCATCAATACAGTTCCTAATTGTTTAAATAATTGAGATTATTACCTTAAATTCTGACCCAGGAGAAAGTTTCCACACTTTCCAACATAGTCATAGAGTCACAGAGTCATTAAGCACGGAAACAAACCCTTCAATCCTACCAGTCCATGCCCAATATTATTCCAAAATAAACAAGTCCCACCTGCCTGCTCTATGCTCATATCCCTCCATACTTTTCCTGTTCACGTACTTATCTAAATGTCTTTTAAACATTGTAATTACACTCACTTCCACCACTTCCTCAGGAAATTCACTCCACATATGAGCCAACCTATGTGTAAAAAAAAATTTGCTCCTCATATCTTTTTTAAATCTCTCTCCTCTCATCCTAAAAATGTGATGCCTAGTCTTGAAATGCCCCATCCTAGGGAAAATACAATGCCAATTAACTCTATCCATACCCCTCATTTTGTTTTAATGAACTTCTATTAGGTCGCCTCTCAACTTCCTATGCTCCAGTCAAAAAGTCCCAACCTATCCAGCCCTTATTTAAAGCTTAAACTTGCCATACCTGACAACATCCTGGTAAATCTCTACTGAACCCTTTCCAGTTTAATAATATCCTTTGTGTAACTGGGTGACCAGAGCTGGACAGAGTATTCCAGAAGAGGCCTCACCAATGTCCTGTACAACCTCAACATGATATATTTGTTTGGATTGTATTAGCAAGTTAAAAGTTGAATATAAATGAAATTTGTTGTTGATTTTAGATATCAAATTTGAAGATATTGGACATTTTTCATAACTCATTTGAATTCTGGATTCTCCATTGTTCACAGTTCTCAAGACAAAATGCAACATTTGGGTCTGGCAAGATTGTTGAGTGAGTGGCTAATTGATCCAGTCAAGGGAAGGAAGCAGAAAAGAAAATAGAAAAAGGAGAGTGTGAACAATGGGAGTGATGAGAGGAAGCATGGTGCGATGTCATGGAAAGGGATATAGGAGTGGTACAGGGGTCAAGGGAATAACTTTCCTGATAGATTCATAGGAAGGTATGAGCAGTTTGCTGTCCTTTCAGAGTGAATTTGAGCTCAATGGCAAAAAGAGTAGTTGTTCTTTGATGACTAAGACAAAAACCACCTTTAATTTCCTGGTGAAGACAGTTGTTTTGCAACATTGCAATATAATCGTATGTGGAATACTTGAAGACATTTCAGATTGCCTAATAGAGAGTGTTGCAGTGCGTCATCTGTGCCTGAAGGAGTTAACAATATTGTGTTTCGGTTTCCACTAGCAGTCATCTTGTACAATATGAGGTGTCCATTTAGCATGGATTCATTGGCTCCAAGAGCCTATTTGATGCTACATTTAGTTTACAAGAGAATGGTCTAACATTTAAGCATAACTTTTGGCAAATGGTATCATAAAATTTTGTTCAGGCAGATTACTATATGTATTTTACTTTAATGTTACACTAAAATTAGCAGGATAAACCAATTGCTGTTCTGCTGAAAGGTCACAGACCCAGCTGGGTTTTCTTAATTTTGGAGCAGGGATCTGAAAAAATTGGAGAGTCGCACTGGGATGATTCCCTAATTAGATCCTGACTCTGGATGACTCTGCCTGGGAAGGCTAGAAATCTACTCAATCAGAGAAAGTAAAGATCCGACAGTGACCAGAGACCCCTCTGAACGAGAAGCCCCATTCCTAATAATGGGTCCAGAGGATAAAAGTCTCCATGATTAGGGCTTCAGAACAGTGTTTTCCACTCCAAAGTTCCTATTAGTTTTGAGCGTCTTAATGCCATTAATTAAGACTATAAGACACAGGAGAAAATGTGAGTAATTCAGACCACCCAGTCTGCTCTGCTGATCTGATAATCTTCAACTTTGCTTTTTTGGCTTTTCCTTATAACCCTTGACTGATTAAAAAAAAAGCTTACCTCAAATTTCGATTCCCACTTAATGATCCACCCTCTACATAAAGTGTTCATCAGATTTCCTCCCCTCTGAGAGAAGAAATTCCTCCTCATCTCCGTTTCAAATATGCTACCTCTTATTCTGAGATTACGATCTCTAGTTCTACACTCACTCACAAAAGGAAGCAGCTTTTCTGAGTCTACTTATATATTTCAATAAGGTTAACTTTCATTCTTCTAATTTCCAATAAGCACAGGCTCAACCTATTCAAAATTTTCTTGAAAAATGGTCTCTCCTAAGTGTGTAACTGATACTCCCTCAGATTTTGAGATGCTCTTGTACTCACCCACCATCATTGGCTGTGGAGGTGGGTGCTGCCATCTTGACTTCATCACGGGCTGTCTGATAGGCCCTCTTTCCTTGGTAGTCACACTCTGTCATTCAATGATGTGAACATGGAGGTGGACAATTAGGATTCCATCTTTCACAATATTGCACTGGCGAGGATCGGGATGAGAGGGATACGATCATGTCCACATAGAGGCCTAACTTTGGGGTCTTGGCATCTATCGGAAAATTAACTCTGTTCCTTTCCAGAAAGGGGTTGCCAGAACTGTTGAATATGTTCAGCATTTTCCAATTTTACTTCAAGTATTTGGCACTGTGGTTTTGTTATTACAAAAGCCACCTGGGTGTCAGCATCTAAGAACCAGAATCTTTATTTTATGATTCTTAACGCCTCATAGGAGCTGATTCTGAATATCAAATACTGAAATAAAATGCTCGAGGAAGACTTTGCACTAGTTATGTCAGTAAACTCTGTAAATGTCAGTTATGACACTTTTGGCATTGTATTGGCCACATTTTTCCACTAGGATAGTTTGACCTATGACTTCTGAACTGATATGATCCACTTATGAATTTGTGCATGCACCATAAAACAGCATTATAATTGGTGGAATATTTTTGATCTTATATGAATTGATAATAAAACTTGTGTGCTTTGTATTTTAGATTTAGATATATTTTATTTTATATTTTCAGTTATATTTTTAGATTTGTGATAAGTCTGAACTTTATTCTTCCAAACCTGTCTTCCAGCAGAAATAATTTAGTTGGTCAATGGATTGCAACCCCACAAATCCTTCAAATACAAATGCTTCATATGTATGTAATAGTGTTTTCTAACATGATTTGAATTAAAAATACGGACAACACATTTATGACAATAAAGCAAAAAACTTTGCTTTCACTTTTACTGCATGTTCAGCATTTTTGTAAATTAGTTTTGACCTTGCAGTAACACTGAATTTATGCAGTGTAAATCATACATTAATCACTAAACTTAATCAAGAATAAAATGGAGTGAGATTTCTTCCCTTAGGGACTCCTATTCCACTTCTGCCAGTGTCAAGAGGCTTGCTCTCTGTCTGTATTTGTGTTCCAACTATAACTTTAGCATAAAAATAACAGTTTCAACTGACTTGAAATTATACTGTAAATGCACTCAATATCTGTCAGTTAATGATACACAAAATCTTATACTGTGAGATTTAGGTCCGACAGACTCTGCCAGAAGAGAACTGTTAAAGGAAAATTGACAGAAACAATGTCCAGAGTCCAATGATAAGTCAAGAAGTCAACGATAATGGAAATAAAAATTTTGGACAATAATTCAAAGATCGCAGCTGAATGATGAGTAGAAATTGGACTGGAATTATCACATATACAGGCATAAAGGTTTGTTTGGCAGCAAATGTGCAAGCCATTAGCAGAGCGTTCTTTGCCTACAGACATAATGATTTATTGCTGATGCTAAGTTAAGACATCCAATGAAATAAAATGTAATAATACAAATTAAATAGTTTAACAACCAGAAATGATCTACTTGACCTTAGCTAATGAGAGTGAACATGGTGTGCAAGACCAAACTACATGTAAGCCACGTTTGAGGGAGCAGGAGTCTGAGATCAGGTTAAGCAATTCATTAACTGCCAAAAAGACATTATATGGACTCAATAAATTATGTGGAACTGATGAACAGCAAAACATCTTGGCAAAATAAAAAAGTGTTTCTTTTACATTTTGACTGCTACCACACAGTTGGAGGAGAAATTGTATTGAATATCTTTTTCTCAGCTTTTCCCTGCATTCAGAATATTGAAATAAATTGGATGAGTTCAATATTTGATGCAGCAGTAGTAAAGCTATTTTGGATTCAAACTAAAATGTATTCTTGACACTTAGAAATAAGGGTCATCTGTAAATGCATACATCATGTTGTCCTCGAAAAACAAAGTTCAAAGACATGAATTGATTATACATTTAAATCTAATTAAAATATTTTATATGCCGTTGTGTCCCCTGTCAGGCTAACCTGATAGCAAGAGGATTTGCAACTTGGTAATAACAAGAAACACAAGAGTTTTTATTCATACTTGGGTTTCATATGGGTCAATTCAAGCAGAAATCTTGGGTCCATCCTTAGTTTCTTTACTATTATGCTATCCAAAACTTGAAGCCAATCAGTACATTCCCCTTCCATCCATCCTAGTTAGGCATTTTTCCTTTGGATGCAACATGCCATCTGGAATCCTGCTCTCAACTGTCGACCTGTAACTCTGCCTGGGTATTATGCAAATATAATCTGTATGACACCTAAAATCAAGCTAACATACCTTCAAGGTAAAATTTCCTTACGACATGCTATGAAAATTTTGACAAGTCTGCATCATTATTTTCTTTATTGTTTGCATATAAAATTAAGCTTGCCTCACAATTTAATTATGACCTGTAGGTGCATCTCCCATCGATGATTGCTACTGTCTCTTTAAAATCAGATAATCTGTAAAACTGCATAATGTTTGATTGTAAAATATTATATATCAGAGCATTGTTTGTTCTGAACAGTAAGGTTGCTGAGAAGATAAAACTTTTTTTAATCGTTATAACCCATGAGTTTCACCATTAGCTCAATTCTACCTTCAAGGTAAAATTCCCTTTGACAATCCCTTTCATTGGACATTTGTGACTATTACCTCACCTATAAAAGTAGCAATAAGCTCTGTTATGATTTTGACTTTAATTCTTCTTTGTAATGGAAATAAACAGAAGTAACAGAAAATGACAGCTTGGATCATATTAATCAGCTCCAACCTTTATTTAATTGTTTTATTAGCATTTTAATCCTTACACAAATAAATTACAATGAGATTTATTTTAGTATGAGAAGATTAAATCCCACCCAAAATAAAAATCCATCATAAATATGCAACGAGGAATGAAGACAGAGAAATATTGCCAGAAACAGCTCAATTCCAGTCATGGACGTGGCAGTAAGACCTGTTTGTGCAGCAGTGATTCTGAGTGGAGCAATATGTAATTATTTCTTCGTTTAATGTTCTCAGTTAGCTTTGGACACTTTCGTCTCTAACCTTGGCCTGGGCTAAACAGATCTAATCGCAAAGTTCAGAATTCACTTTAAGATACATCCCTAAGCTCCACTTGTTTCCTCTTGAATATTCCTTAAATGATATCTAGCTTGAGAGACCTATGCACATAATTTTGGCAATTGGAGAGAGCCAGATTTGTGAAAGCATAATTTTCACATCCTGGAGTCCAATATCATTCATCAACCACTTCCTAATGTGCATTTATTACACTCCCACTGAGCAAGATTGCTGCAGCAACTACAGATCATTAAATTTAGCACATAATAACTATTCTTTCAAAGATTTCAGCCCTACACTAATTTTCAGAAATGTCAAAGAGTACATAATGCCATGCCAACAATTATTAACTATGCTGCTTATAAAATATTGAAACATTTGCCCCAAAATATTACATACTTTCTGCCGTTGCTGTGTATCACCATGTCTTCTCTATTGTTCCACGTGTGCTTTAACTCAAAACCTGAAGACCTTGAGTTTGCAAAACTGCATGATTTTGGTCATAGAGAACATTCAGAAAGATGTTTCATTGTTTGGGATGCCTCTCTATAGTCATAACTGACAGAATTTATTTGGTTATAGTCCCATTTCTGCAGAAATAACTGACACCAGTCCTGAAGCATTTGAGACACAAAATAGTGAGCCATGTATTTCCAGCTCCTGATTAGAAAAACATGAACATTGAATTTAGGAGTAGGAGTAGGCCATTCAGCCCTCAAGTCTGTTCTGCCATTCAATATGATCATGGCCGATCATCCGGTTCAATACCTTGTTCACACTTTCTCCCCATTGCCTTTGATCCCTTTAGCCATGAGAACTGTATCAAATTTCTGCCTCAACTGCTTTCTGTGGCAGAGAATTCCACAAGCTCACTATTCGTTGGTTAAAGACATTTCTCCTCATCACTGCCCTAAATATCCTATCCCATATCCTTACATTGTGGCTCCTGGTCATTGAGAAAATCTTCACTGCATTTGTCTTGTCCAGTCATGTTAAAGTTTTATGGATTTCTATGAGAATACCCTTATTCTTCTAAACTCCAGTAAATATAGTCCTCACTAATCCACTCTCTCTCCAAATCAAACACGTCCTCCCAGGGATGAGTATGGTTACCTTTGTAGCACTCCGTCCATGGTCATCCTGACACAACCACTGGCTCTCCCTCATTAACACTACTCTCCTCGAAAACATTCAGTAGATTTCACAAGCATGGTTTCCATTTTGTAAATCCATGCTGATTTTGTCCAATCCTGTCATAGTTTTCCAAGTACTTTGCTTCTAAATCTTTTATAATAACATCTAGCATTTTCCTTTGACTGATGTCAGGTTAACAGGTGTATAACTTCCTTTTTTCTCTCTACCTCCTTTTTTTTTGAAAATGATCCATTACATTAGCTACCTACAATCCATAGGAACTGATCCAGAGTTCGTAGAGTCTTGAAAGACAACTAACCAATGGACTTCAGAGATAATGGGAACTGCAGATGCTGGAGATTCCAAGATAATAAAATGTGAGGCTGGATGAACACAGCAGGCCAAGCAGCATCTCAGCTGCTCCTGAGATGCTGCTTGGCCTGCTGTGTTCATCCAGCCTCACATTTTATTAACCAATGGACTTCACCAGTTTCAAAATTTCCCCTTCCCCTACTGCATCCCTAAACCAGCCCAGTTCATCCCCTCCCCCCACTGCACCACACAACCAGCCCAGCTCTTCCCCCCCACCCACTGCATCCCAAAACCAGTCCAACCTGTCTCTGCCTCCCTAACCGGTTCTTCCTCTCACCCATCCCTTCCTCCCACCCCAAGCCGCACCCCCAGCTACCTACTAACCTCATCCCACCTCCTTGACCTGTCCGTCTTCCCTGGACTGACCTATCCCCTCCCTACCTCCCCACCTACACCCTCTCCACCTATCTTCTTTACTCTCCATCTTCGGTCCGCCTCCCCCTCTCTCCCTATTTATTCCAGTTCCCTCCCCCCATCCCCCTCTCTGATGAAGGGTCTAGGCCCGAAACGTCAGCTTTTGTGCTCCTGAGATGCTGCTTGGCCTGCTGTGTTCATCCAGCCTCACATTTTATTATCTTGGAATCTCCAGCATCTGCAGTTCCCATTATCTCTAACCAATGCATCTGCTAATTTTAGGAAATCATACTGATTTTCTTTGTTTCCTTCTTTTCATTAGACCCTGTATTCATTTTGGGGATCTTGTGTCCTCTTTTGAGAAGACATAGTCAAAATATTTATTTAATTAGTCTGCCATTTCTTTGTTCCCCATTAAAACTTACCCTGTTTCTGATTGTAGGGGATTTTGGCCGGCACTACAATGTGCATATCACAGGGATAAATAAAAAAAAAGCAACATTGAGAAGAATCATTTAATATTTGTGTATCTACTCACATTTAAGTGCACGAGTAGAAATTGCTTACAGAAATATTCAGCTGAGTTATTATATCATCAAAAATAAATTGCTAATTTTATCAAAATCATACCAAATTGCCAAAGCAGTTTTGGAATGCCAATGTGATGGTATCAAGTTAGACAATGTTGGACTGGTTGTGTTTCCTTTCTAATATAATGGCCAACAGTGCTAATGTGACCTTTGCAAATAAAATTCTGTTAAGCAAGGCTCTTTTTCGTTGTTGTTTGTGTGCCACAAAGCTATGGAGCAGATTTTCCCTTCAGGGTATCTCATTGATTCTTGTCTGTCTGGACATGAACATGCAGAATCATCAACTCATTTTCAAGTGGCAATTGGAAGAATTAATCATGGTTTCCTCATGATACAGCCTGATTGATGGTGAGTATGCATCCTCCCATGACTTTCAATGTACATAGCCTCAGGTAGATTTATACTGTATGAGCTGTGTTTATGCAACTGTTTAAGAATCAATAATTTATGCTTCCAATAGGATGTTGCCAAGTCAAAGATATGACAGACCAGGTTTTGCTAGAGTACGGCCACTTGTGGCATGACCCATTGAGTTATGCTTATGATGACTGTTTAGGTTTTAAAACATTTTGCTCACATAGTTGCTGGAAGGGGGAGCATAATGACACGTCAAGGACTTTGGTGAATAACATGGAAAATGGTTTCACTTCCTATAAGGATTGAAAAAGGAAGATGAACTGTGTATGAATACAATGCCAAATGTGGTACAGTAAAAGACATCAACAGAGGGAAGGAATAATTGCATTCGGAAAGAGGGAATAGAGCCAAGAAAAGGAAAAAAGATGAACATTTTAACATTTTTAAAAATCTCTGAAACAATTCATTACCTGCATGAATGAGACCTCATTCTCATAATTGTTTATTTTCTTGGCAAGGGAGCTCAATTGGTATTCATGAGCAATTAAAATATCTTTAGAAGTATTTTGTAACAAGATGCACTTTTTCTGTTACGTTTAATGAACAGGTAATACGCAACTGTTGTAATTTCACAAAATTTGCAGAGAAGTTAAGATTCAATTTTCAGGGTGTTATAAAACACCCTTCAATTTCTAGTGGTTCACAATTCATGGGACATCTTTTCCTCACCACATTTTTTTTAACCCATCTGGGTATTATCATTAGCTACTACTGTTATTTTTACAAAAATCTAGCCCTTTGTCACATCAGCTGGGAGGATACTGACAAGTGTGAAAATAATATGTGCTGACAAAAACCTTTACCATATTTTTCATGTAACTGTGCTGATATTAACCAGAAGAGTTATGCTGCATTACACCACCCTATTCTAGTTAAAACCCCAATCAATGTCCTAATTGCAAAGAAGTTTCTATTGAACTGAATCATAAGGAAACCTCATTGCCCACCTGCAAAACTGGGTCCTGTGGAGTGCACATAATTTGGAAGATATGTCAGGGGCCATCTTGGATGCAATGTTAATTGATATATCACCTTCTCTCTGATAGGCTGGATTTCTACCTATCCAAGAGGGTACAATAGCTTTTTTTAAATATAAAATTCATTCACAGGATGAGGCTTTCACCAGCCAGGCCACATTTATTGCCCCAAACCTAATTGCCCAGAGGGCAGTTGACAGTCAATCACTGCTGAGTGGTCAGAGTCCACACTGTGCAGGCCAGACCAGGTAAGGATGGCAGTTTCCTTCCCTGAAGGACATTAGGGAACCAGATAGGTTTTTCCTAACAATCAACAACGGGCTTCATTGTCATCATTCATTTCTGAATTCCAGATTTTAGTTGAATTCATGTTGTACTATCTGCCATGACAGGATTCAAACCTAGGTCCCCAGAACATTATCTGGGCCACTGGATTATCAGATTCAGCAACAAAACCCACTAGGACTAGTGATCAGTGTTTAACTTTTATTGTATTGCTTCTAAATATTTTGCATTGAATGAAAGATACCTAACCAGGACAGATGTAAATCAGTGATCTATGTGCTTTGCAGATTATTCACAAGGTACATCCAGAATCATGCTTGCATTGCAATTTTTCTACGGAGGCTTTCCAAATAGTCGGTTCAGGACAGGAATATGAAAAGTATGGAGAGAAATGAAAATGTATTTTTCTAAACTGTTTAGTATAGCAGTATTCAACAACTCATTACACAAAAATTGTGAACAAGTCCATAGATCAATCACCATGAACATAACGGCATATAAATTCAACTGGTAACGCAATGTGGAGCGAGAGGAACACAGCAGGCCAGGCAGCGTCAGGAGAGCAGGAAAGCTTATGTTTTGGGTCAGGACCCTTCTTCTGAAATGGGCAGGAGGAAGGAGCATGAAGAAGGGTCCTGACCTGAAATGTCAGCTTTCCTGTTCCGCTGATGCTACCTGGCCTGCTGTGTTCCTCCAGCTCCACATTGTGTTATCTCTGACTCCACCATTGGCAGCTCTTACCACCTCTAAATTCAGCTAGCCCCCTTTTAGTCTGCTTCATGCTGACAGATCTATATTACATTGATAACCTATTATCAAAACATTTGTTTTCTCAAGAGATCCGTGAAGAAAACGAACAATGTGAATGTTATTGATGAAATTGAGTTTCACAAAAACCTGAAAACAAAATATGTCATTTGCTATTTCCTGACAAATACCAGAAGGACTGAAAGGATTCATCACAATCCCGAGAGACTGTAGCATTTGGATCCGAAATACTCATTCAGTTTTGTTTAGTGACACTTGAAACCCAACTGTAAGTAAAAACCTACATTAATTAAGTTCTTTATTGGCTCAAAAGCCAACTAAAAAAACACATTGCAACACAATGGTATTGAAAATCATTATCATTACCTGAAATCCAGCATGTTTAAACCATAAAGTATTCACAATAGCATTAGGTATGGCATTCTGTTATGATCTCAAATTACGCACGAGCATGCTACACATCTACGAGTCAGCTTATACACCGTGAAATTGTAATTGGTAGTGGCAATTTGGGCTTGAATGTCATATTGGTGAGAATATTAGCATGCATGTATTGAACGACCATCAGAAGTATTTAGAGCAGGCGTATCTTGATGTCAATCAGCATGGAATGCTGATTTAATGCCATTTATGTCAGTTTGAAGCTCAACAATCTGAGGAAAACCCTCACACAGCCTTGCGCAGCTGAACATATGTTCAATAGTAGGCGGGAGTTGCTCCACCAAAATTATTTAAAGGGATGATCCAGCGATGCAAGCTAGTTTCTGGCTATTGCTACAATTCAACG
The DNA here is from genome assembly GCF_030684315.1 of Stegostoma tigrinum. Classification (NCBI taxonomy): domain Eukaryota; kingdom Metazoa; phylum Chordata; class Chondrichthyes; order Orectolobiformes; family Stegostomatidae; genus Stegostoma; species Stegostoma tigrinum. Next base: position 55,228,235 of record NC_081368.1, on the reverse strand, counting down.
AGCATTAGTTTGTTTTTAGATACTAATGTTGCACAAGTCAACAGGATGTATTGTGGCAGTGCTTGAGTAGTCTTTGTTGACTGTTAAGCCTTTTGCATAAAATGTTTCTTTCAAAATATATGTGCAGTACAAGTTATTCCCTTGAGATACAGCATGATTTGAATAATTAAGCAAGATCATGTTGAACAGAACAAACTACTGGACGACCAAGGAAGAGGGGAAGGAATCTCAGCAGGAGGCTAAATTTGCTCAGACTGTTTGGGGAGCTGAACATCAATGAGGAAGAATAGGTGAATTCTTTCCCGTTGAGGCAGGAAACATCTATTGAGATTGTTTTTAGGTCAGAACCCATTTCCAGTGGAACTTGATTAAAGACCTGATTTTTACAAGGATGAGTTTTAACAGACATGGACGGTGTTCTAGGTCAATCTAGAGCTAGGAACAGAGGCCCATCACCTAAAGTGGAAAGCTAACTTAGACTGACCACAACAGTCACTGATGCAGATGCATGTCCTGAGGGCTTTTGTGATTTTTGCCACCAGAAGGAAAGAAAATGGTCCTGGAATGCCAGAGGCTCGATGCCTCCTTAGTTTCGCGTTTTCCAACCTGGATGTAAAGTTAGGGAAGGTATGGGAGGAGAGTGGCAGGAGGAGGTCGCTAGGAATTATGAAGACTGAGAGGTCTTACTCGAATAGAAAGGGAAAATGCTGGAGAAACTCAGCAGATCTATTCTGAAAAAGTTTTATCGAACATGAAACATTAGCTCTGTCTCTCTCTTTCTACAAATGCCACTTGACCTGCTGAGTTTCTCCTGCACTTTCCATTTTTGTTAAATTTCAGACTTCCAGTATCCACAACATTTTGTCTCTATTTATGGGTTTACTGTCTCTGTTCAATGTTTTCCTTTTTCTGCACTGTATAAATATTCTATTAACTCTAGTGTTTGAGGCTCCCTTTTTTATTTCCTTAACATGCAATGTGGTATCAGATGAGTTAAAATGATTTTTTTAAAAATTCTCCAAAGTGAGGCAAAGCCTCTGGATTGATGTGCCTGTCATTAGCAGTAAATAATTGCACTTTCCAGGCGGTGCCTGAGTTAATGCATCTATCTCAGATACAGTTGCAGATCCAAACACCTTAACCTGAATTAGGACAATTCAGTTCAAAAGCTCCTGAATCAGAAAGTTTCTGACATACCTGACATTCTCACAAACCCTTCAGACCCTGAGCTGAATTCAGCCTTCTGAAGTTACACCTGGTGTATCTCCCTCAAACTGCAATTCCCTGTAGGTGCTAGGTAGCCAGTCCAGACATGGGAAGCATACCCAGTACCTGCTCAATGGCTGTCCTACAGAGCAGGTGATCTTGGTTTTATTGCTTCTATACCTCCATGTCAGCTTTCAAAGGAAGGGTCAGTTGAAAATTTTTACTCTGTAACTCTTGCATTTTAAGATCCATCCACATACTTTGAAAGGTTAGAATGAAGGTCTGAGGTGTTATAAAATGTGGAAGATTGAATGAGCCATTGCATCTGCCAGAAAAGCATGTACATCTATGCAGTAAGCTCTTGTTGAGGTTTCAGACCAGTTGGCCATTAAGAAAGCCCTTGTTGATCAATTTCACAGGCTGGCTATTGGGTGCATCATTTATTACATGGGCGCAGTCAATAATGACATCTTAGGGAATGGATTTATGGCCGTGAATCACAAGACCCTCTATGCAAGGCCACATCGGCCACGAGACAAATGTGTTGCCCAGCTCTGATGAAGAGGGTAGTAGTGACCCGAAGGATTCTGCCAAGATCTGCAGATAATCCCTGGAAGTCACCAGAAGGGAAGAATGTCAAGGTCACAACAACACTAATAGCAAGACAGGAAGTGCAACATTGACAGATTTAGTGACACAGGGCAAAGATTTATGTGGCCTTCTGACTGGACAGCCCACAATCACTTGTTACACTGGATCTCAGTTATCTCCAAGCAGTTCCATCTTTGACACTATGTTTTGTGCTCAGTGTGTAGCCTCCATGCCCTTTCAACCCTGTTAGGGATGACCTGATATTCCAGGTTTTGCTCTTCTAGAGAGGTGTTCTTTCCCTTCATTAGAATTGGCACAAAATCTGACAGTTTTGTCTCCAATACCAGCTGCAATCTTCCCTATGGGCATGTTGATATCAATTGTGATTCACTTGCCTCCTGCTCTTCTATCCCTGCAATGCCAGGACCATGCCAATCCTAGCCCAAGCTTTAACTTCTAACTCTCCCCAAATCAATCAGATGTCAGAAACTATATAGGCATGTTTTTTTTTCCAAATGCCCTTTGCTACATTGACTCTATCATGAAGCTGAAGAAATGCTCTGAGGAAGACCTGACAGGCTGTTTACTCAAAACCTGTTTCCCTTGACCTAGTCGGGAATAGAGAGTACATCAAACCTGTCCCTCCAATAAGTTCTTAATGAGCTACTTAAGAATGCTTAAGTCCTTAATGAAGAAGTGAATAAGATCACTGCCCCATCTTCCCCAAGTCCTGGTGAGCATTGCTGGCATCATGAACAGCATTGCCAGCTGCCACCAATATATTTGGTTAAGCTCTAAAAATACTGGAGCCTATTTTGTCAAATGTTATACCATTGTTCATTTTTTTCCCTATGGCACTTCACTTGCTATGCAACAGCCAGCACCTGCTCCAGCCATAGAGCACCTCCATTTAACTGGTAGAGGTAGGCTTTAATTGTTGCTAGTCTCTCATCATATTGGCCCGATGCTCAGTAATCCATTTAGACAATAGCACCATTCATGTTGGCTAGATACTGATATCATATAAAGCAGCTGTACTACCTGCCTTACAGTCAATAGGTGATGATTAATTGTCTTATGCAATCCCTGCACCCAGGGATTTTGTAACCTACCAGATTTTAACCCCCTTTCTAATTTTAAAAATATCGTATGAATATATTCTTGACCTTCTTAATATCAGAGCTGAAATTCTACATCTCAACCTGAATAACATTCTATAGACATGGAAAGAAACCAGTTTGATGACTGTCATAAAGTTCAATGCATTATGTTGCCAAAGATTCTGTTGTGTCCTTTGATTGTATTACTAAAGTGAGAAATAATCATTTACTCATTTCTGTATTTTTGCCATCTTAGCCACTGACAATGATTCAATCACTTATGCTCTGCTTATCCTTCTAATACAATGCCAGACCAAACCAACCTATTTTACCAGATCCAATTTTCATTACTTTAGCTGTCAGAAGCAAATCAAAAGTGTTCTAATCCACTAAGGCTTTATCTAGAATAGTATCCAAGATATTTATTTACAAGTAATTGCAGTTATATTATTGTTATATCCCTGAACTCGCAGACATGTATTTCTGTGTGAGGCTATTCAGACGTTGTAAATTGAATGACACTGCCACTTTAATAAATCTTCAAGGGCGTTCTTGGAACAGTAGTAGTGCCCCAATCTTTGAGACAGGTGGCCCAAGTTCAAATCCCACCTACTCTAGAGATGTGGAGTAGCATCTGTAAACAGGTTGCTCAGAAAATTTTCGTATAAACCTTCATGATGATGCTGTGGTAGTACACCACCTCAAAGCCAGGAGGTCTGTAACAATAACTCTGAACATGCTTATTTAAAATATCTATAAACCTTTAAGATCACATGTTATTTCAATTGCCTAATTTGTAATTGGCATAGATTAGCAATAAGCAGCACAGTGGCTCAGTGATTAGCACTGCTGTGTCTTAACACCAGGAACACATGCTCAATGCCAGTCTTGGATAATTGTGTGGAATTTGTATATTCTCCCTGTATCTGCAGAGTTTCCCCTCGGTGCTTAGTTTCCTCCCATAGTCAAAAGTGTGCAGCTTAGGTGGATTTTCATGCCAAATTGTCTGTAGTGGCCAAGGATTAGCCATCGTAAAATAAAGAGGTGGAATGCTGTTTGGAGGGTCAGTGGGAACTTGATGGGCCAAATGGCCTCTTTCCACACAGCGGGGAATCTATAGTACTACAACTGAATGCACTTACTCTAGTTTACTTCTGCACTCCCATCAGTGTTTTCTGCATGCTAACATAGAATTTTACCTATTCAAATTAAGAGCAGAAATAGCCTGAATCAGTCAAATCATGGTTGATCTGATTACTCCTTTTTCCTACCTACCCATTGTTACCAATCACCCCTTTGCTTACCTGGAATCTATTTACATCTACCTTAAAAAAGATTAAAAGTGTGATTTGATGTGATAATTATGAATTTTTCTTTTCAATGCACTCTTATTAAATGCATTTATTTATATCAATGTTTATATACAAAACAAATATGCAAAACAATCTACACGATAATCATTTGAAAAGTGGAATTTGATAGTTGAACTAATTTTTAAATACGTTTCTTTTCCTTCTCAAGGTCGATGGTGTTGATGCAGTATTACAATTGTACTAATAGTAATGAGGTCAGCCAAGTGGACCTCAGAGAATATGAGTTCCCTGATTGAGGCTGCTAAACTGGTCCAACCAGGGAGACCTGAATGACAGACATACACAGGAGTGTCAGATGTTCTGTTCACTCTGACAGCTAGCTCTGAGGAAGTCGGACCAGTGTCAAATGTTATGCACGGGTAAATAAGGGGTCTTGGTGACAGGATGGCAGTTTCTGTGGAGTTATTTCAATAATGTTGTTTCATTTTTATGTAACTAGTGCCAGCATGAAGCATTTATAAATCAAATGTAGCATTTCAAAATATAGAGTAAAATTCTTGCCATTCCACCTCCCAATCTGGTAAATATTTCTCTTTCTCACACCAATCACTTTGCAGCATCGCTAAGTAAAATTGCCAAAATGAGACACAATTGATGTTGTAGAACTAAACTCAATAAGTATCTGATCTGAAGCTTCTCCCATTAATTTCACTTTGCCATGATATGGAGTTACCAGTGTTGGTGTGGGGTGGGCAAGGTTAGAAGTCACACGACACTACATTATGGTCCAACAGGTGTATTTGAAATCACAAGCTTTTTGAGCACTGATCCTTCATCAGAAGAAAATTTTATTTGAAGGACTAGTGTTTCGAAAGCTTGTGATTTCAAATAAACCGCTTGACCTCTGACTTCATTATACTTTGCATCATCGTTGTGGATCCAAACAGGATTACAGGCTAAAACACTTTCTTTTATACAGTGTAATTCTCTGATCCTTTGATTTAGAGACTAAGGGGGTTTTAGTTCCTTCAGTTTAGACCAGACTTTAGCCCAGGTTCTTAAATTTAAAGACAGATTTCTAACCCATCACATAACCGGTCTCCCTTAAAACTGTTTCTATATTTAGATATATATATAAGCTTGCTGGCTAGACTCCAATAATGATAATTTATGTAATAACCCAAGGGCAAAATATGGAACAAACATTTCCCTTAAGTATATCTTTCTCTTACTACGGGCTTAATACTAGAATCTGCAAAAGAAATTTCAGTGGAAATTTAAAAGAGTAAATAAACTGCATGTAAATCTTTGAGTGCATAAAACCACCTACATCATAAATGTTATGAATTTGATTAAAAATCTTACACTGGCAACTTAGCTAAATTTAGATATTGGTAATATATGCTGGCCTTGCCAGAAATGTTCAGGTTCCAAGAATGAAGACAGAAAATAAAATGTGTCCCTGGGCAGGTTACACAGGAGAAATTACGGGAAATAGGTCAATGAGGCCAAGCACCATCTTTCTGCATTAGCCTCCTTTTACTTGTTCCCTAATCTCCGGGAAACCATCAGCTGTCCCTATCCTATTGTGTATAAGTTACAATAGGGACAAGGTCTATAATTTAGCCCTTCACCTATTACAATCCTGATACTACTTAGACACAGAGCAATCTTTCATATTGCTCGAATGCTTCAAATTATAGATAGCAGAAGTATGACAATGTTTAGTTGCTCTCTTATTTCTGTAACAAATGTGTGAATAATTTTGAAGTTTAACAAAGTTCAGAGAATGTTTAAATTCAATTTGATTTTCATAATATTTACCTATAAAAGCTTTAGATAAATTTCTATCTCATTCTGACAGCCCTGGTGATTCATAACAAGCAAAAATATAATGTAGCAAAATGTTGTGTATATATACACAGTCCAGGAATAATGTCGAAAGTTACAAGTAGAAAGGGAGAATTGCAAAATTAGGTGGATCAAGACATATTCTGATGAAGAGTTGCTTCAATTGTATTATTGTGCAAAGACAAATTTACCCAACAATTATCTGCACTTGATGAATATACACAGAACAAATGGAATCATTAAGGAACAAATAAAAGTTTTGAAAAATATTGCATCCATCACTGCAGAGAGAACCATTCAATGACAATTACTTAAGAGTAATTATTAGAGTGAATTTAAAGCTAACTAAATTGAATTTTTTTGCTTGTTTCATTATTTGATGAGGTGGGTAGGATAATGGAAATCTAACTGTATAATTTCCCTGTTAAATTCGGTCCTAATGCCACAATCCAGGGTTACAAGATGATGAAAACTGGGAACTAAAATCTAAGGAACATGTGACTTTTCAAAGAAACAGGCAGGAAGGGAAGGGCAGGGGATAGCTTGGTTAGTACAAGATGGAATAAGTGCAGTAACAAAATGATTCTGGATTGATTGAGGTAGAATATATATGGATGGAGGTAAGATAGAACAATGGGAAGGTGACATCAACGGAAGTTGTCTAGAGGCTGCCTATAAATCAAAGCATTATCTAGGATATAATCAAGGCATGTAGAAAAGTCAGTTCATTAATTATGACTTTAATCTTCATGTAGATTTGAAAAGAAAATTGGCAAAGGTAGGCACGAGGAAGAATACATAGAAATGTATTTTTGTTGTTAGAGGGGTTGGAAGATAGCTGAGAGCATCTGAAGTAGTCATTTGAGCAGCTGTTATGTAATATATATCTAAATTATATGGTTGGATCTTAATAAGTAGACACTGTAATCATTGACTGAAAACAAAAAAAAATGATGGAGATCATCATTGGTCAGGCAGCATCCACAGAGAGAAAGAAAGCTTACATTTTGAGTCAAAATTTAGATTTTGGATTAGAATTTAGATTTTATTGCTGCCTGTACTCTCTTCATCAGAGCTTTGGCCATGTGTTGCCTAACTGTGATTTTAAGCTGTGAATGCAGCGCAAGGTAAGCCGTTGTAGATACCTTTTGTATTTTATTGACATGCTTACATGCAGATGATAGAATCCTGAATAGCTTTTGATGTTGCTCCTCTTTACATGCAGCTATAGAATATTTTGTTGCACTTGTGCTTTTCTGAGCATTGAGATTCCTTGCAAGTTTTAGCTCAATGTCTTCTTGTACAACCTACCTTGCATATATCACAAAATGTTACATTTGTGGGTAAGGTAATCCATGAGGTTTGGAAGCTTTGTTGAGCCTGCCGATGGCTGCAATAATTATCGTTTAGTTTAGCAATGAAAGATGGGACTGAGTGGCCATAATTGTTTTGAACTTGCATCTTTTTCGTAAAACATGCCTATGGTCTAATCCTTGCGTTTGTCCAGAAGTGAAAGATTCAATAGATGTAGAGCCAATACCAGCCCCAAAAGCATTTCGGCTCAGTCAATTTTGGCAACATCATATTCTGTACTTCTCTGCAAATACCTGCTTATGATTGGAACAAAAACAAAGTTGCTGGAAAAGCTCAGCAGATCTGGCAGCACCTATGAAGGCAAAAACAAAGTTAACATTTCAGACCCAGTGATCCTTCCCTAGAAGTTCTGAGGAAGGGTCACCGGACCCAAAATTTCAACTCTGTTTTTTCCTTCACAAATGCTGCCAGACCTGCTGAGCTTTTCAAGAGCAACATTGCTTTTGTTCCTGATTTACAGCATCCACAGTTATTTTGGTTTGTGCTTATGATTTGATTATTTCAACTAGCTGTTGTCAGAATAACATGAGCTCAAACATATGTATCCTGAAAATGACTCAAACCTTAAGTTGATCATCTAAAATCTATAAATGTTATCATGATCATTGTAGTCATCATAGAAGTAGCAGACAAGTTGACCTTTCGTAATCTTTCATTTCCCCACCCAGTAAGGGCAATAACTGCCTAAATTTCTTGAACATCTATCTGTTGAGCCAGAAAGTAAACATTATTTATTTATTTAAATAAGTTACCCTCAAAAAAGGTATAGATAGTATTCTATCCATGTTTAAATTTTTGCTCTCCATCTTTATTATGCCATTTCTGCCTATTAAAAATGTTCATGTGTGTGTGTGAGTGTGTGTGTGTGTGTGTGTGTGTGTGTGTATGTGTGTGTGTGCGCATGTGTGTGTGTGCGTGTGTGTGCATGCGCGCTCATATGTGTGTCGAATTTAATGTACGCATCAAACAACACTATTAGATTATTGCTCAATGCAAGATTTTTGGAGAAAATTCTTCCAGAGTACGAGATGGAATAACTTAACTTGTACCATAAATAAAAGATTAATATCGTTCTGAGATACAAATTTACATTTTCTACCAAGAATGAACTCAGTTATGATTGAAAATCAATTCATTAGTTTTCAAATAGTTACAACTTGAAATGTGTCCAAAAAAAAGTTTTGATGCACTGAGGACTACCTTTTAAAAAGTTAAATATCCTGCCTTGCCTTTTCTCTCAGATTGGAAATTTCAACACTCAGGTGCATACTTGTAAGGTGAGAGAAGAAGAGATTTAAAAAAGACTTAAGAGGCAATTTTTTTTTTACCCAGAATGTGGTTTTTAAGTGGAATGAATTTCCTTATAATGTGATGGATGCAGGTACAATTACAATGTTTAAAAAACATTTGATTAGATATATGAATAGGAAAAGTTTGGAGGCAAATGGGCCAGGGCCAGGCAAGTGGAACTGGCTTAGTTGGGGATTATGTTCTTCATGGATCAGTTGGGCCTAAGGGTTTGTTTCCATACTGTGTGACTCTATGACTTTGAAATTGATACTATGCCTTCAAGATGAATTTAAAAAAACTCTACAAATCAGTAGAAATTGCATTCCAATGAAAAGGATTTTATCCATATGTTTGCATAATATCATAGGGATTAAAGTTACATTGAACATTAATCATATAAAATAAATTTTGAAATTTTTTTTGTTAATTTTCCAAATATGTTGAATTGTACATCCCAAAAGGAAGCCATTTCATCCATCATGTCTCCTTTGAAGTGTTATCTAATTATATTACACAATTATAACTCAACATTTGCAATGTCAGCATTGCATATGATTTTTCATCAGGTTAACAATTGCTGTACTCTATAATAGAACTTTGATTTAGCCTCCAGAGCTAAACAGCTAAACAGAAAACAAAATCAGGAGGAAATTCAGTACAGTACAGTAATACCTGCTGTTTGGGCACTACTGGTGCTGTTTGGTGCTCAACATTACCATCCACAGTACATAGGATGAGCCTCACTGGATGCCATATTAGACAGGACAGTAACACAATGTAAATGGTCATGGCAGTGTGGAGAATAGGCATATCATGACATCAATCAACTGAAACGTTGAATTAACAACAAGCCGTGCAATTTTGGAGTGCAATGTTCCAGTTAACATGCTCACTTAACTTCATGCAGCTGAACAGATGTTCAACAGCAGGAAAGAGCATTTTTTAAAGGGATCATCAAGTACTTTCAGATTAGTTTCTGGTTGATTTCATCTGACTGTTGCTTCGGCTCTACAAGTGATTTTTTTTCTTGAGCTTTCTCCAGTCGTTTCAAGATGTTGAAAGCTACAGGGAGTGGTATGCAAAATGCTGCTTGTTGGTAGAGACAATGCAGATGTGCCTGAGGCTACTAGTGCAATTGGTAGACTATAGCACTTTGATCACTGCAACCAGGTCCTTGTAGCTTGATCCCTGGCATTGCCTTCCAATGGTCCCTGTCCCTATTGTCCTCTGACATTCATGGAGAAGCTTCCTGGCCCCTTGTGAATACACACTATTGCTCCTCCTTTGTGGATTTTCTATCAAGGTGATTACTGCAAGTATCCAGAAATCTTAGGTCCCACTCTCTACAATATTGTGCCATCATTCAATATTTCCTAGATCTGATTTCATTTATAAAAGGTCTGCTTTCTCTGTAAGAAAAAATGGCCAATGCCTACACCAACTAGCTTCTCATGATATGTGTCCCTACACGTGCATCAGTCAATCATCAACATGTTTAGATCTGGCTAAACACTGCAATCATTTATGGAGCAGGCTGAGGTAGGGTTCTGCTTCTATTGCAGTCAGGAGGCACAAGCTAATTGCACATCATGATTCCTGCACATATTTTCACAAACAGTAAAATTTAGCTCCAAAATTATCAGAATGGAATTTCCATAACGATGGTTACACTGAAATTCATGATTCATTTTTACCAACCTCGCCATTATGAACATATATCCACATTTCTTCACCATAAGAAATTTCTGCCTTTGAGAGCAGAGCAAGAAAAAGTGTAGGCTTAGTTGAATGGAGTTTAGCCTCCCTTGAATTATGTCTAGTGCAGATTTCACAGGAACACAGTTGGGCAGAACCTTATCAGGATCTGAGTAACATGGGCTATGGTTAGATGTGTGGTAAATGAGGTTAAATGTTCAGCAAGGCCCATCTCAAAATTAATATGATCTTACCACATGTTGTATACTTTTCTCAAGCAGCATAGAGAGACTCTGAATGGGCAGTGGCGAATTCCCAATTGGCACAGATTAGTGCTTCTAAAAGGCTAGCTAACTGCCCAATTTGTCGTAGGTTGCAATGTTATCTAGTTTGGCAAAGCTCGACATGGAAACCAGAGTGGGTACGTGGCAACTTCAACTCACCACTCACCCCAAAAGTCCTCTATGTTGAGCATCAAGCATCTTGGTCATGCTTCATGGGCCTGGGCCAAACACATCCCACAACCATAGACATTGGCATCCGACTTGTGCTGGCCTATATAGACCATCACCTTACATTTCCAATCCACTTCATGCTTAAGGACATGCACCCAACTCGTGGACAGGATCAAGCTGTATGTTTCTTCACTCGCTGTCACAGAGCTCAATCACTCTGAACTTAAGGATAGCATTCTTGGCAGTGTGGAGGAACAGAGGGATCTTGGTGTGCAGATACATAGATCCCTTAAAATGACCACCCAAGTGGACAGGGTTGTTAAGAAAGCATATGGTGTTGTGGCTTTCATTAGCAGGGGGATTGAGTTTAAGAGTCGTGAGATCTTGTTGCAGCTCTATAAAACTTTGATTAGACTGCACTTGGAATACGGCATCCAGCTCTGGTTGCCCTATTATAGGAAAGATGTGGATGCTTTGGAGAGGGTTCAGAGGAGGTTTACCAGGATGCTGCCTGGACTGGAGGGTTTATCTTATGAAGAGAGGTTGACTGACCTCGGACTCTTTTCATTGGAGAAAAGGAGGAGGAGAGGAGACCTAATTGAGGTATACAAGATAATGAGAGGCATAGATAGAGTTGATAGCCAGAGACTATTTCCCAGGGCAGAAATGGCTAACACGAGAGGTCATAGTTTTAAGCTGGTTGGAGGAAAGTATAGAGGGGATGTCAGAGGCGGGTTCTTTACACAGAGAGTTGTGAGAGCATGGAATGCGTTGCCAGCAGCAGTTGTGGAAGCAAGGTCATTGGGGACATTTAAGAGACTGCTGGACATGCATATGGTCACAGAAATTTGAGGGTGCATACATAAGGATCATTGGTCGGCACAACATCGTGGACTGAAGGGCCTGTTCTGTGCTGTACTGTTCTATGTTCTATGTTCTATGTTAACTGGATGCTACTGGCATCCTTATCCCACAATTCTTTGTGTTTGAAATTAGGATCTTATATAAGAACTGAGGTACTCTTAGTATTCCACATCCAGTATTTTCTACGAAGCATGAAACCTCATCAATCTGTGTGGCCATAGTAACTACCCTTCTACCAGTGTAAACAAGAAATTTATTATCAGACGCCATGCTATTAAGTGCAGTGCTTTTGAAAACAAGACTATTTTTGTTCTTAGAAGGAATGAAACATAACCTTCAAATGGAGGTGCACAAGCGACCAATGGCCATCCAAGGTCAAGAATAGCTGGCCCAGGAACTTTGGCCAATAAGATTCAGACAATTGATTGTCACAGTATATGCTACGGTCCCTGGGAATAGGTTACAGCAACAAGTGCTATGTGACACGCAGCAGTCCTCGTCAGGTAATTCTTGTGAGTAGTAGTCCTCTTTGATGGAAGCTGGACCAGAAGAGGAGGAGGAATATACAGGGAACACTTTGCAAACATTTTGGCTGCAGAGCAGGATGATACCTTCACAAATCTAGTAAAGCTAACACATTTGACACCAACAGTCTGTTTATCCTCTGGTATCAGTGAAACGCATGATTCTACACTTTGTCTAATTAACTAATGTACCATATCTAAACTGCTGCTACTTAACAAACTCAGTAAACTTGGAAAATTGCTACAAATTGTCACCTACGTGAGATTAGGAAATCATAATCATGAGCCCCAAAAATCAATCGGTTTTCTGTGACTGACTCACAGAAAACATATAAACTAACTTATTCAGCCTTTTATTGTAATACAATTATCCCATCAATCTAGTGCAATTTAGCGAAGCTCACCTATACTGCCTCTAATGCAGGTGTATTGTTCATTAAATGTGAAGACCAAAAATGCACACAATATTTCAGGCGTGGTTTCATTAAAACCCTGTACAATTGCTGCAGGATTTTGCTTTTCTTGTACTCTGAGAAAACATGGCAGTAACTTCAGAAATTCGATTTCAAGAAGAGGTATATTGATTTTCCCCTTAAATCTTTTAGACTTGCATTTTCGTCTCGTTACTGCTCAATTCAAATTATTTAGTACTATTTCCAATTTTTTTCTCCTTTCCCCCAGAGACCAGACAGTAACTTCCCAACATATAAATCAGAGCAGATATCTGGGGGCTGTCATTCACCAATTGCTTATAATGAAGAAACAGTTGGAGGGTCAATATCCTTGCATGCAGCATGGATATCATCCTCCTTAGTCTTTCATTCATTCAAGTTAACATTGCTAACCATCAGCCCCACTGCATCATTATGACTGCTCGCGAACGAAATCTCACACCACTTCAGCCATTCAGCATTTTACTATGGAGCTCAGGAACACTTCAGACTTGCACAGAGACATACAGGTATCTCATGAATCCATACAGGATGTATGTTATGGCTCTTAGCTAGATTTCTTCATGCTCACACACTTTGCAATTACCCAATCAATGCAGGTTATGCATGTTGTACATCGCTTTGTCGCGCTTACTTACTGATTTCAGCACTGCCTTTCAGACTGCCAGTGTATATGTCAGTCACATTGCTTTTTAGCACACAGGCTTTTAATTGTTCGGTCATAGGAAAACAGCTTCTTGGATTTGTGCTCCTTTCTAGTACAAAGGGAAATGTGGGCAAGTTGTCATAATGGTTAATACTAAACAGTAAATAGGGTGAACATGTTTCAGTATGGCACTGTGCTACACCAACATCACATCTGCATCACGTGCCAGGACTTCACATGGCAAACAGATGGAATCATATAACCCCCTACATAATGGAAGCAAGCCATTCAACCCATCGAGTCCACACTGACCCTCCAAAGAGCATTCCACTCAGACCCACCCTACACTATCCTATCCTATCCGCATGACTAACCCACCCAGACTGCACATCCCTGGACACTATGGGCAATTTAACATGGCCAATCCACCTCATCTGCACATCTTTGCACTATGAGAGGAAACACACACAGACATGGAAAGAACATGCAAACTCTACGCTGACAGTTGCCCGAGGCCGGAATCAAACTTGGGTCCCTGGTGCTGTGAGGCGACAGTGCTAACCATGAGCCACTGTGCCACCCCTTGAATTTGCTTCAAGAAAATGCCCATGTGTGACAGTAAAAGGAAAGCAGTCCTTAGTAAGGTTATGGGAATTAGTCAAGGGTAACAATTCCATTTCAGGGGACTGGCCATGGTCAGTCAGATATGGGTCTACCAGAGTCTGGGTTCTATGCCTATGCAATCCAGTGATTGGGCCATTTCTACTCCTGCAAGTCAAAGTACAACAGCTCAGGAATTACAGTTAGGTTAGTTGAGATTTTGTGGGGAAATCAATCTTGGGTTCATCTTTGTTCAGTTGGAACAAAAAAAAACAATGAACTGCAGATGCTGGAAATTAAGAACAGAAATAGAACTTAAGAAGGATCACTGGGCCCAAGCGCTCAGAAATAGGATGGGTGAAATCATAAGTTTGGGAGCTTTCTATAGACTCTCCAATAGCTCTCAGAAGACAGAGGAGCAGATATCTAGTGAGATACTGGAAAGGTGTGAAAAAAGCAGGGTAGTTGTGGTGGGTGAATTTAACTTTCCTCATATTGATAGGGACTCCCATAGAGCTAGGGGCTAGGGTGCAGAACAATTTGTTAGGGCTTTTTTAGACAGTATGTTGACAATCCAATGAGAGAGGAGGCCATGTTATAGTTGGTATTAGGGAATGACCCAGGACAGGTGATCAATGTTTCAATCGGAGAGCATTTTGGGCTTAGTGACCATAACTCCCCAAGATTTTGAGTAGTCATGTGGAAAAGGACAAAGTGAGGGTGCTTAATTGGACAAGAGCCAATTACATCTATATTAGGCAAAACTGTGGAATGTGGATTGGGAGCAGTTATTTGAGGTCAATTCTACATCTAGCATGTGGGAGAATTTTGAAGATCAGTTGATTAAAGTGCAGGGCATGCATGTCTGTGCAAAGCTGAAGGATAGGGACAACAGGGATCTGGAATCATGGATGACAAGGGAAATTGTATGCATAGTCAAAAGGAAGTATGTGATAGGTCTAGGCAGCTACAAATCGACAAAGTCCTTGTGGAGTTTAGAGAAATTAGGAAGCAACTTAAACATGGAATTAGATAGGCTAAAAGGGGCCATGAAATGTCTTTAGCAGACAAGGTCAAGGAAAACCCCAAAGCCTTTTATGCATATATTGGAATAAAGAGTGCAGCAAGGAAAAGAATAGGCGCCACTCGAGGACAATGTGGGTCCTTATGGAGTACTTTATATCAGTATTCTCTTTGTACTTTATTCTATTCACCAAGAAAATGGGCATGACTGAAGTTGAGTTCAAGGATGAGTGTGTGAATACTCTAGAGAATATCAATATATTGAAGGAGAGAGTTTTGAATAACTTAAATTGCATTAAGGTAAACAAGTCCTGAGGGCCAGGTGGGATCCATCTTAGGTTACTGTGAGAGGCAAGGGAAGAAATAGCCGAGATATCAGTAGATATCTTCACAATCTCTTCAAACAAGGGTGAGGTTCCTGAGAACTGAAGATTAGCCAATATTGTTCATTTGTTTAAGGAAGGAAGCAGGTATAAACTAGGAAATTATAAGTCAGTGAACCTGATAATTTGTGGTGGGGAAGCTCTTTGACAAGATATTGAGAAACAAGATATCTGCAAATTTAGAAGAAAATGGACTGGTTAGTGCAAGTCAGCATGATTTTGTATGGTGAAGGTCATGTTTGATCAACCTGACTGAATTTTTTGAAGAGGTGACACAGAAAATTGATGAGGCAGGGGCTGTGAATGCAGTTTGACTGTATGGAAGATTGGTAGAAGAACTAAAATCACATGGGATTTGGGGTGGGCTGACTAGGTGGATACAAAACTGGTTTGCTCATGGAAGACAGTGGGTAATGGTGGAAAGGTGTTTTTTCAGAATGGAGACCATGCACTGTTCCACAGGATCAGCCTTAGGTCCTCTGTTGTTTATAATATGTACGAGTAATCTGGAGGAAAATGTGGGTGGTCTGATTAGCAAGTTTGCAGGTGACCCGAAGATTGGTGGAGTTGCTGATAGTGCTGACAATTGTGAAAGGATACAACAGGATATAGGTAGATTGGCGACTTGGGCACTAAAATGGCCAACAAAATTTAATTCAGAAAAATGAGAGGTAATGCATTTTGGAGGATCAAATTTAGGTGTGAATTACATGGTAAATGGTAGAACCCTTAGGGGATAGCATAGAGGCTCAGTGGTCAGCACTGCTGCCTCACAGCACCAGGGACCCATGTTCAATTCTACCTTTGGGTGGCTATCTGCATGGAGCTTGCATATTCTGCTCTTGTCTGAGATAACAAGGTGCAGAGCTGGATGAACACAGCTGGCCAAGCAGCATCAGAGGAGCAGGAAAGCTGACGTTTCAAGCCCCAACTCTCCCTCCTCACGTCTGAATGGGTTTCCTTTGGGTGCTCCAGTTTCCTCTGACAGTTCAAAGATGTACAGGCTGGGTGGATTAGCCATGCTAAATTGCCTATAGTGTTCAGAGATGTACAGATTAGGTGGGTTATCAGGGGATCAGTCTGGCTGAGGTGGTCTGAGGGTCGGTGTGGACTTGTTGGGCTGAAGGGGTCTGTTTCCACACTGTAGTGATTCAATTAATGTACAGTCGGATCTGGGCGTGCAGGTCCACAGTTCCCTAAAAGTGGCAACACAGGTAGCCAGGGTGATTAAGAAGGCATATGTCATACTTGCCTTCATTGGCTGGGGCATGGAGTACAAGAGTTGGCAAACCATGTTACAGCTATATAAAATGCTTGTTCGGGCGCATTTGGAATGTTGTGTTTAGCGTTGGCCATCACACTACCAGAAGGGTGTTGAAGCTTTGGAGAGAGTGCAGGGAAGGTTCGCTAGGTTCTTTCCCAGCCTCAAGGGCATTGGCTATGAGGAAAGGTTAAAAAGACAAGAATTGTTTTCACTGGAAAGACGGCGGCTGAGAAGAGACCTGATAGAAGTCTACAAAATTGTGGGAGACATAGATAGGGTGGATAGTCAGAGGGTTTATTTCTCGGGGTGAAGTTTCAATTACAAGGGGGCACAGTTTCAAGGTCAGAGGGACAAAAGCTTAAGGGAGATGTAAGAGGATAATTTTTCACGCAGAGAGTGGTAGGAGCCTGGAGTGCACTGCCAGAAGACGTGGCGGAAGCAGGCACATTGGTGACATTTAAGAGGCATCTGGATAGTTACGTAATTAAAGAGAGAATAAAGGGATATGGACCAAATAAGGACAGAAAGTTTGTTTTCTAATTTAGTTAAAGCATTATGATCGGCACAGGCTTGGAGGACGGGAAGTTCTGTTATTGTGCTGTGCTTCTCTTTTTCTTGCCTTGTTTATTAACTCTGCTTTGTCTCCACAGGTGCTGCCTGATCTGCTGAGTTTTTCAAGCCATTTTTGCTTTTCTGCATGCTCAGTTTGAGGTGTCCTGTCAAGTCAGGCCAGGAGGTGGGCCAAGATCAGATCGAGGGGGATTTGGTCAATAATGGTCAGAGAGCTCATAAAAAAAAAGCCCGTGGAATCTTTTCAAAAGAGAGCATCTGAAGTCTGGGGATGGGTTTCATTATACTGATGACAGTAACTGGAGGCAATTGTAGATCATGGGGTGAGATCTTATAATGAACCGAGGAGGAATGGCAACTGTGGAAGATGTGGTCAATACAGATCACAGTATCTCCAACCTCTGCACAGGGAGATTGTAAGGCCACCAAAAGCACAAAAATTGCAAAGTCATAGGATCTGGAAATAAGGTTTTGGCTTTAATATTTACATAAAGGACCTGAGTGGAAATAGGCACAGGCTGAAATGTTATAGGGACTACAGGATCAGCAACACAAAAAAAAGAAGTTTGTGCTTCACAGGCAGAGCCTGAAAATCGTTGAGGTACAGTTAGAATATAGCAATGTTTGATCAAAAGTCAACTGCACAGAAGCAGAATGGTGGAGACAGTGGGCAAAGTGGGCAGCATGAGTTTCATGATTCATGCACAAGGATCTTCACATCCCTCTGTGCTGCACTGTCACGCAATCTCTTTACAATGTTCCATATTATAATCTATCTGCCAAGTTTTTTAAAAAATCTAGACCTTAAATTGTTTTTATCCCTCTGTACATGCATTGTATCACCCTCACTACTTGCCTCCTCACCTATTTTTGTACTTTCTGCCAACTTGGTGACAGTACCTTCAATATTGTCATCCAAGTCATTGATATTGTAAATAATGGTGAGCCCAACATTGATCCGTATGCTACTCCCCATGTAATATCTGTGTTGCTGAGATGATCTACTCCAGAAAACAGCAATTTCCAGTTGTAAATGTTAAAGAATTAATCATAATGGGTTAGTTTTCTTTTGAACTTATTCTATACTTTGGTGGAATGTAAATATTGCTTAACTCTTAACACATTGGTCAGGCTTCTCCACTCTGATCAGTACTGATAATAACAGGCTCTGAGTCAATGTTAAAAGGCAAATTTTGTTCGACTTGGACTCGGGTTTTGTATTTTCTAGTCATTGTCTTTTTATAGATCAAAGCTCATGGATATTATCAGCATAATATGTTGAGTCAACAGAATTGAATTGTTCACTGTGTTTGCTCTCAGTACAAAAGCAGACACAACATTAGACAGAAGCTGATGTAATATTTATTCATGTAAGACAGTAAAAATATTAATTTACTGTAATCCTTCAGTGAGTAATAATATTGAAATTGTCTCACTTCATTCTGCCCATAATTTGCTCATATTTTTGATCCCCATTTCTTTATGCCTGTCTCTTTTTTCTGACCCTTTCCCTTTGTCTTACTTTAAGCCTGTATTTCTCACTAACCTTTACATCTGCAATTATTTGAGTGTACTAGTGCTCATAAAGTTACCTTCTGCACAAAACTTAGACCAGATTTTCACCATTAAGGGAGAAAGCTCCAGTTAGGAAATTTTCTGATTTGACAGATCCATTTCCAGGCAAGAAATGAATGTGAGGTGAGTTGCAAAAGAGAGGAAGAAAAGGAATCCATTAAAAAAAACTGGGAATCCAGAATTCTCTGGCTGGATTATGGGCATGGGAGGGGAGACTGCGATTAAAGTCATCATGACTTAGTCAATGAGATTAGGCCTGTGTGGATCTAGGCAGGACAAGTCGAGTTTTGAAGGCTGTGACTGGAAAAATGGAGACAACATATGACAAAACAGTGTGTGAGCTTCCCTGGGTAATAGTGACAATAAAATATGTTTCCTCAACTCCATGGAATATAGTGCAAAGTTCACATACAGAGTCATTGTTTTAGGTTAATGTGTGGTAAATTTTTAAAAAAAGAGCATGTCAAATTATTGCTGTCAAAGGGTCATGAATCTGTAGAACTCATTACCCCAGAGTGTGGTTGAAGGCTGGGGAATTGAGTCAATTTGAGGAAGTAGGCAGATTTTTAATCAGTAATGGTTAAAAGGGTCATGGGGAACAGGCAGGCAAGTGGAGATGAGGCTGCAATGGGATCAGCCATGATTGAATTAAATGGCAGAGCAGCTTCCAGGGTCTGTATTACTGACTCCTACTGCTAGTTCTTACATTCTTGAATGTTATTGTAAAATTTGTAGTGAAATTTCAATCAGCTTTTGGAGGATAGGGGAATGTTCTGCTCCTTTGCCTTTGAAACTTATCTTTCTTCTATATACTAGCCTATTCTATGATGAACTAAAGCCATTCTGAGCATGGTGTACGATCCAAATCACAGAAAGGAAATTATTAGTGAATGACAAAACGTGCTTAAGGGAAAGAATCTACTCCTGTTTCTACTTGATGTGCTGTAGAATGTGATCGGTGTGACTTCATTGAACTTGTTTCATAGTACAATGTAATTCAGTGCTGAATGACTAAAGTGGAGAATTATCAAGACAAAAGCAACTTTTCATGCAGCACCATTCACAAGCTACAGTAGTATTGAACCCGGGTAACCCTCACTGTCAAAAAATATGTATTAAAAAATTCCATCACTATCAGTTCTGAATAAATCATACCAGATTTGAAACATTAATCCTGCTTCTTTCTGTACAGACCGTGCCAGGCTTGCTGAAAATCTCCAGCATCCCCCCTTCCTGAGGAAGGGTCAATCAACCCAAAACATGGACTCTGGTTTCTCTCCACAGAGGCTGCCAGACCTGCTGAGCTCTTTCAGCAACTTCTGTTTTTGGTTCAGCATTCTCTGTGGTTGTTTCAGATTTACAGCACCTGCGTGTTTTGTTTTTTTTAATGTATCAAGTGTATTTTTAAGTTTTATCTTGTGAATTTAGTTTAAAAACACTGATTATAATTATGCACTGATTCTATTTTTAATATAAATTTTCAGCATAAAGTGCTTTGATTTGAGTTAAGACTGTGTGTCATACAATTCTGTATAATTGTTCCAAATAAAGTGGCTGTTCAGAGACAATTATGTTCTGACTGCGTACCATTTATGTTTTTTTTTGATTAGTTTCAATCCAAGTGCTAAGAGACACTATGAAACACACAGGCAATTTACTGATACGAAAGTCTCAGTCTCAGGTGGAAATTTTGTGGGACACATCAATATGCCAGTTAAAGGTTTGGGATAACAAGCTCAAACATATTAATCATTAAAGATTTGACAATACATGTATTCTTATCTCAATAAAGAGATGTCAGAATTACAGTTAAAGTAACCCATTAACCGAGAAGGAAATCATTAACCTGTACGGAGAGTGAAAACTATATCATAGAGACCCAATCAGGGGCTAACAGGAAACGACATCAGGAGATGACCATCGCTTTTATGAAACCAACACTGCATCGCTCAAATAAAAGAGAGCTCAGGAACATTACTATTCATGCACATTGCTGGTGTCAGTTACCCATCATTAACAAAAAGCAGAAAGTGGCAAAGTTAGCCATATTCCAAAGTATACTGAGATAACACGGTGTGAAGCTGGATGAAAACTTGTGAAGAAGGGTCCCGACCCGAAACCTCAAGCTTTCCTGCTCCTCTGATGCTGCTTGACCCACTGGGTTCAACCAGCTTCACACCGTGTTATCTCAGACTGTCCAGCATCGGCAGTTCCTCCTATCTCTGTTCCAAAGTATATTGATTGTTTTTGTCAAAAATAATCTTTAGAAAATATTGTAATCAATTTAATAAATTTTGTGAACCACATGTTCATACCCAGCACTGTCTACAGCTAGTCTGGACTAAGAGTCCACAAATGATTTAAAAAATTAAGTCTTACAAAGCAAAAACTGCCACACTTTCATCCTTTTCCATTGCAGAGTTAAACTATGTAGGAATGACCATGTCAAGCATATCCTTAGAGAGTTCAGTCAACAACTAATTTGTGTCTATTCACATGTAGGCCACTTTTCAGTTCTCCATCATTTTAAACATAGAAAATAGGTGCATGAGTAGGCCATTCAGCCCTTCAAGCCTGCACCAACATTCAATATGATCGTGCAATTTCAGCATCCCATTCCCGCTTTCTCTCCATCTCCTTTGACCCCTTTAGCTGCAAGGGTCATAGCCAACTCCCTCTTGAATTTACCTAATGAACATAACCCCAACAGCTTCATTTGGGAGAAAATTCCACAGTGTCACAGCTCTCCGCGTGAAGAAATGTTTCCTCATCTCAGTCCTTACACCTTGTTTTTAGACTGACCAGCAGTACAGCATTCTCTTTAAACCAGATGAAGGGTTATTTTATTACACCGCTACCAAAAGTTATTTAAGTAGGAAATGAAAAGGCTGTTACCTAACATACTCACACATCAGTTTAATGTAGGAAGGTGAAAAGTTTCTTATGAAGATGAAAATGAGATTAATCTTACTCTTGTTGCGGGCTGACTTGAAGATTTTCTTTTCAGACTGTAAGGGTTGAAAATTTGAAATCATAATTCAGTGATTGCAGTGGCTTCTTAATTCAAAGAAGTGAAACTTACTCTCAGAGATATGCTGAGCAGATCAGATCCTGGGAGTGAGCGAAGGCTAATTTTATCTGCTCTCATAGCACTGTAAATTGCTGTTTTAAGGAGCCAAATACAGTAAAGCAGCCCTGGATATCCTCCTCCTATCTCCCTGTCAAGAATCAAAGACGACTTAAAGATGTTTCTCATGGTATCTGCGCAAAATACCTGCTCATGACAGGACTTTTATACAAAAGCTAAAACGGCTGCCAGCAGAATTGAGTCATGTTCCTATATTCGGTAGTCGAGATGGTCCAAGTCAAGGGCATCTTCTCGTCAAAATAATGAATGTTTTAAAAGTCCCAACCATTAGTTTGCATGGATCTCACCTTATCAGGTTGATGGTAAAATAGAAAGAGCTACTCACACCTCCAGGGCATCTATTACAAAAGAATTTCATTTACCAGTGGAAATGTTCATTGAATTTCAAAAGGTCTCTTCTGATTTCCTCTTGAGTTTTGTTCATTCTGGTCCCTGTACCAACTGAATCCACAAGGGACAGTGATATGACTTCTGGGAAGCATTTTGTAAGATGCCTTTCGTCAATTTTAATGACAACTAACTTCCTTCATAAAATGTATAATATTAGAACTATTCATTCAATACGGCTTCCCTTCCCCACCCCCGACAAGTAGATACACATCCCAATTTGGCTAATGAAGGTGGCAGCAGTGCTTATTTTAGCATAAGGACCATTTTCTTTAACGTTATGTAGATATTGCAAAGATTTTCTGTACTAAGAGCCTTCATCCTGAGCCTATAATTCAACAGTTTCAGCTGATTTTGCGTTTTTCGCAATCAGATCCAATATCATGTAATAATTCAACACACATTTACAGTTGTTCAAAACCTAACATAAAAATGTTTACATTCTCATTCGTTTTGGCTGCATCATGGATAACAACTTAACATGTCTAACTTTAAAAAAATTATATACTTCTCAGCATTGATTGTGATTATTTGACTTTTCTTCCTTCATTGAATTTTATTTCCAGGGCAACATTATAGCTGTAGCATGAAAACTGGTGAAGTGGCGTAGCTCTTAACAGGTACAAACAATCATGTGAAAATAAAATCGCTGTTGCCTCACACTGACCAATACATGTAAATGAAGGCTTAGAGAAGAAATCAACAATACATACATTGAATAGATGACAGATAAGACAGGAAGCAGGGAGAACTTAGATAAACTAAAGGGATACTTATATATTCCGTATTCGATACCGGGTTTGAACAATGTATCATATATTGTGATGTGAGATGTTCTGATGATCAGCCACTATAATGCTGTGATATTTATGTCAGCTCCCAAATCAAAGTGATGGTAGGTGGCTCATGCAGTATTGAAGAATTCAGTGAACTGTTATTATAGCACCTGTCATGTCCGTTTGTACATTACAGTTATAGGCAACTGCATATTTAGGCTCGAGCTTAGCAATTTGCTTCTGTCAGCATATCATGCTGCAAGAGGGCACGGTACAGCAAGATGGAGACTAGGAGTTTATGCCTTCAAGTCAATTTGCCATAATATGGGGATAGCATCATGATAATGTTCCTTAAAGGTAATTCACGTATCTGCTGTGAGATGCAACATAAGACAGGAAAACATGATGCATGCACGCATAGGCTAGTCTGAAAAAAACATCTCATGTACATTCATTTATTGCAATTAGAAGTGGCAAATGTTGAAATGATTTCACATCTATTCTCAGTAATTGCTTTCTTCTGATGCTTCTTTCCCAAACGCATACAGTTTTGTTGCCAGATAGTCTCCGGAATTCATTGCCTCAAATATCTTAGCAAAGCTCCCAATCTCTGTGCATGGGTCTAAGCAGCCAGATCTTCAATGGTAAAGTATATTATTATCTTGACTTATTATAAACCTGTGGTTTTCTGCAACCAAATTGACATGACTTGAAATTGTCATGGAAAGAGGGACAGAAGCACAGAACATGATCTAAATGAAAAAAAGGTAAAAGTTCTGCAAGATATCATCATCCATTGTAATATAAATCAAATTTAAGTTGCTTAACATCATTGAATGCAATTAAAGAAATTGATATAATATGAGGAATGATCTCAAAATCTCCCTCAGGTGTACCTCAATGAGCATCATTATAGTATCAAAGGGCTTCGGCACGAGATGGAGAAAACATCTATGAAGTTGGCATGTTTATGAAGAGCAGTTTACATGTAAAACTAAACTGAAGTTCTAAAGCAAAGTTCATAGCCAACCAGCAGATAGATTCATATTAGCATTTAATTTATCTCAAACAATAGCTGATATGTTATCGTAACAGGAGAAAAGCACTTTCTATTACACTAACTCACAACTTTTTGAACTAGAGTAAACCAGCAGAGTCAGGATGGCGAACATCATTGAATTTGTTTGTGTAAGTACATGGGTAAGACCTATTTATTTTTCCTTTTCCCACAAGCAAGCTTTGAAAATGCTATTGTATATATATTTATATAGTAGAATGTGTGAGAGTCTGAATAAAATGACAAAGAAAAGCAACAGTTTTTTCTGAATTTAATTTTGATAGAATATGCTCTGTTCCACTTTTCATTCAACAAGTCATACCTGTTGAACTTTTCCAGTGCCCCTGTGGTGGCAGATTCATGTCAGATCAATAACACTATTCTAACGTATGTCTTTGTACAAAGCTGTGAACTTTTCAGCATGCATTAAAATCTATGAGAATGTAAATGACTATTTTTTGTTGAGAAAAGCACAGCAGGCATTTGGCTAGCAAATATTCCATACCTAGCTGACAGCTGGGAACTCAGTAAGCAAAAGAATATGCCAATGAATTCTTATATATGGGCATCATCCACGAGATGAAATAGCCAGCAGGTGCATAAAGACAATGCTGAAAGGAAATTTCCGTTATTACCAAGGAAAAATGAACAACGTGTTTAATTTTTATTCAAGAAGGTAATTTTAACTCAAAGAATAGAGGAGGTATGAAGTTCAAATTTTATAAATTTCAAAGTTATCCTCAAATGGCTACAAGCTCGCCCATTTGCAATTTTAATGGAGGCATTGGTAAGAATTAGGCAGCCAAGCATTCTCATGAAGCTAACTGCAGTAACAGCATTTAAGGAGACTATGTGCCTCCATTTTGGCTGAATTTTTACTTTTAACCCATTCCAGTTGTGTTTCCTGGTCTTCAGGAAGTATGGAAGGTAAAAGATTGCTTTATGCACTTTTACAGCACTGCTTGTGGGCCAGGATGAACAGGATTGATTCTTTATAGCTGATTATAATGATCTGCTTTTAGCTGTATGACTGCTAGCTTCACATGACCTCCACCACTATGATCTTCCCTTCCTCTTTGTTTCAGATGTCCTGCCATCTATGTTTTCTCTTGTTCCAGCTATGATGTTCCTGCACAGTTGCTGCACACCTTTCACCACCATTTTCCTCGTTACACTAAAATCTCTTCCTTTCTCAGTTTCTCCTTCCCAACATCTTTCTGCTCTCAACAATCATTCTCTCAACATGATCATTGCTGTGTCCCCATTAGGAAAGGAATCCTCTGCTACCCCCTCAACTCCACCAGTCTCTCTCTCTCTCCTCACCTGCTTCACAGCAAGGTCTTTAAACCACAGGGATTTCTAGCTGATAGGTAATCAGCCCATTAATGATGCTGCCCCTCAAGTAGCTGCGAAATAAAATAAAATCACTAAGTAAATATCTATCAAATGTTCTTTAGAGAAATTTGTATTTCTGGGTTTCCCATGCGGATTTCCCCATTCCCTGCCCTCACCCTGCCCACCTTTCTAAGGATTTTTCTGCCTTATATCAGAGCCCATAACTTGAACCAGTCACTAGATGTCTGCAACTATCAACTGACGTTCAAAGCTATGGTATATAGCTCCTTATAAAGTGACCCTTGTACAAAATATGAAAATACATGCATAATTGCTTATTACTAAAATGGTTGACAATGTGTCCATGTTTGCAGAAATACTAATTAAAATCAAGTTGCAGTATCATTAATAAGATGTTAATGAATGGGTGTCTATGTGAGTTGGCATTTATTATGAATACATGCATAAAAGAGAAATGACAGAAGCAGTTGGGAAGGTCAGAGAGATGCTTAAACTATTGTTACAAATGATTAAGACAGAGGAAGTTTTTGTGTTGATAACATTAAATTGTAAACACTATTTTGAGAGAAAAAAATATGCCATCCTTTGGAAGAGATGGTAAAATTGAGGACCACCTTTTAATCTGTCACTAGTTGAATAAGGATAAAATGTAAGTGCGTACCAGTCACAAAGGTGCTCTTAAAAAAAAGAAGGTGGACATGTGTTCTTAAAATAGTGGAGACTAATGATGTTAGCAACTCTGCAGAATCTCCTTACTCTCACTGATCGCCATGAGGTTGTTGGGATTAAGGAGATTTCAAAGACACAACTGAAGGGGAATCAATAAACAGCAAGATAAGTTGTGTGTTGTTCATACGGTATTAATTATTTACTCAGGAAATTTTCACATTTAAGCATATTCTAGGCAGACATTGCCGTTACAAAATAAAAATGCAAACTGTAGACACAGTAACATCACCATGGAGCAGCATAGAGGCTCAGGTGTTAGCACAATGCCAGGTACCTGGGTTTGAACCCACCCTCAGGCGATTGTCTGTGTGGTGTTGGCACATTCACCCTATGTCTGTGGGGGTTTCTTCCAAGTGTTCTGTTTTCATCCCATAGTCAGTGCAATCTAGATGGATTGGCCATGCTAAAAGTGTGCAGGCTAGGTGGTTTGGCCATGGGAAATGTAGGGATGAGTGTCTGGGTGGGATGTTCTTCAGAGGGTCAGTCAGAACTCAATTGACCGAATGGCCTGCTTCCAACTGTAAGGATCCTATGATCTCTTGTTAATCAGTCATATTCTGTTGTTAATGGCAGTAGATATACATACGCATAATCATAATTGAAATATATCTTATATGGCTGGATGTAGCAATTTACCGATCGAATTACTCAACTCAAATAAGAATTCTCTTATCTATTCAGTATCAATCCAGTCGTTAACAATAGGCATTTTACCTGCACATAGATGTGTCTCTATGTGTTGTTCACATACTTAACAAACAACACACCTACTTGAACTGATGATTGATAAAATATTCTGAACAGCTTTCAGAAATGGCACACAGATTGAATTAACTGAAATATCACATAACAGTCAGGAATTCACTGGAATATACTCAAATGGCATGCCCCACTAGTTAGTTTGTTCACTCTACCTTGAGAATCGTTTCAGATTCATTGACATGCAAGCTAATTACAGTTCAATACAAGTTAGTGATAAAGAAGTAATAGGGCTACAGAAAAGAAAATGATTTTTTTGGTCAAATTAAATACAGAGTGAGAAATAATGTTTGAAGAGAAAGTAGAGTAAAGTAAGAAAACAACATAGACTAAAGTTTTTAAAGCCGTTAAGAACAATATTGGTACCCGCAGGCATGAGGGTCTAGAGCTTCAGCATGTTCCCTTCAGGCGCTGCCATGGTTGAATGGCATTGAAGAAACATACACTAAACTCTGCAAAGGTTGATAAGTACCAATTGTAACTTTTTTTGTGAGTTGAATTTTTTTCAGAAGAGTTAAATGCAGCAATTTATGAAAAAGCTCATGGGGCAGTTGACATTGAGCCACTACATTTGCAAAGTTACTATTAGAGCAAAGCTGATTCACTGTGTGTATAACCAATCTTTGTTGTGAATTGTGGGATGATTTACACATTAAACTAGTTGTCTTTCCAGCAAATTTAGGGTCAAAGCAGTTGTCGCATAATGCGATATAGATCAAATAAGTGTGCAATTTTATGTGAATGAAGCCTTCTTTTTCCAAAAGATCCATCTAAAAACTTTTCCACAAAAACAAACGATAGCAATTCTGGCAGGAAGAACACAGGAACTTGGAGATATTCTAAGACATTCAATGGTTAGCCCAATCATCGGGTCCAGAATGATACTTAGTATCATACAATAACTCGTAGCTTGAACAAATGAAATTGGCAACTCATACCCTGCTGGACTCTCCTCCAGTTTCTCTAGAAACATGCAACCCCAAAAATGAGGTACGTTTCATGGAAGAAAAGAACAGCAATAATGGTACATTATTCAACTGTACATAATGGCAGTAGGCTGAACTGTGCAACCATAGCTTTTTATGGGGCCATGAAACATCAGACTCTGTACATTGCCCTACATGATTAAAGGTCAAAGCTATTCTTGTAGTTAGTTTTGAGATTACGTAAGCATTTGTTCCTTTTTAAACATCCAGTGTAACTCTGTTTTCTATATTATAATAGTGACTTCAGGTGAAAAATATGACATTGATTGAACAGATATTGACATTGCTCTGAGATACCCAGAGGTCCTGAAAAAGGCCTTTTTGACTTTTTCTCCTGATGTTTTTAACTGTGCTTTGAGAATTGTTCCTGGGTCACAACAGCTTCTGTAGCTATTCCAGAATAATTCCTATTTTTCTGAGAGGGTCTGATTTAATTATCTGGGATAAAACAGCTGCTGCTGGGAAAGGTTTTATAATTCTGCCAAAGCTGCAGGTGTAGACAATACTAAGCAGGAGACAAACTTTAATTTATTCAGTGATATATACATTATTGCGTGAACTTTCTTCTCACTCAAAGTATAACTGCATTAACAAACTTCTCAAAGTGTACTAGAAAAGTCTATTTCTCCCTCCTCCAAACTGGAGGAATGAACTGCAAGAGGCAGTTTTTTGTCTCTCTCTCTCTGAATAGCTACATTGGCACAACAAAATCGTCAGATGAACCAAGGACTGAAAATGCGTAACACAATTACTGAGTTGTGAAAGCTGATCTCCCTGCCAAAAAACAAATGAGAAGTGCAGGAAGTGCTGTCTCTTGTCTCAATGCCATGAGCAAAGCTATTAATTATAAATCCATTCCAAAACCATAACTCAGTCAGTTTTTTTTTCAGACATCAAATCTCTTGCAGTTGGCTGCATCATAAGTCCAAGAATACATATTCCAAGCTGTTACGGTAATACAAAAATTGCAGTTAGATTTGGTTATCACCTTTGCTCACTTTAATCTTCTGTCTCTGCATCTTACCAAATGAAAACAATATTACCATTGTGAGTGCTATACTGTGTTAATGTATTGACTGTCTATACCTAGTGTCTGATGGCATCAACATCAATTAGAGTCTTCAATTAGTCCATAAAACTTGTGGTGGAACACTGAATGTGTTGTGCAAAGTTGCTGACTATACTCCGAATTAATGAATTCGTTATGCACAAAGGAGCAGAAGGCGGGAAAAGCAAAGGATGTGGTCATAAACTAAAGGAGCCAGAAATTCAAATTAGCAGAAGGAATAACTGTTCGTGCTTAGGGTATTGACAGGAACAGGCTGTTACTTAGTGCAGCAAATTTGGACAAGAGTTGAAACATTTTAAAGGGAACTAGATTAACTAAATAAATTCCTCATTTAGCAGGGAGCTGAAGTATATTAATTTGGAATGAGAAAAAAAATATAAAATGATCACACAAGAACCTGGGAGAAAAGAAAAGCTGGATGGGACCTTTTCATGTTGCTACATTAGCATGTACTGTAAAATATTTGACACTAATAAATTCAGACAGTGTTAGTTTTCCTGGGGAATATAAATATATTTTGAAATTGTAAATGGTCATATCAGAAAAATTAGATACCACATAAAAGTCTAACTGAAGGCCAAATCACATTAGAATTAGGAAAGGAAAATTCAGCATTGAATTTTGCAGTATTCAAGTAATGAGTTCATTTGCAATCCTGAATGATTTGTAACTCAGAGGAAAGAGGACTCTCTTGTTCAATTAGGAATAGCTGTTTTGAGTGGTGTGTCGGCTACACTGAACAAACTTCTCAGCAAAATGTACTCCCATCAGATTTGTTTTTGTGTTGAATGCAGTGTAATTAATAAATTGTTCCTCTGGAAAATTCAAAGCAGGCACAAGGACCTGGGGAGAGAACAGGATAGTTGGGTTTATTCTGAATTGCTCCTGAGTGGAACCAGCACAAGTAAACCAGTAAAATAACTCTTCTTTCCTGCAAAATTCTTTGTTTCTTCTAAAAAGACCAAGAGTCAAATGATGCAATCTTTCATCATATTAGTTATTATTCACCATTAAGTGCCCCTGTAAGTGTTTTCCATGACAGACTTTGATTACAATTGCAGAAGCATAATTAAACCACAGCAAGAATGGAGTGGAACGTTAACCACACTTAGGCCTAAAACTGACTCATTCCTGCTCTCTGAGTTGGTTTAACCTCAGTCCCTTACTTTCTGAAATGTATGTAATTCACCACCATCAAACCTTGTCATCTACTTTATATTAGTCATTATTTGTAACTATGCTATGTGAATAGTCACATTCTTGTGATTCAGCATGATTTTCAAAATCATTGGTGGTGTCGATGTTTTCGTTGTTGACAACCAAAAATTAGCTGTGACCTGTCCTTGATCACTGCATTCTATGTTGGAATGTTGAATTAACGTGGATATGTCAATCTGAAATTACTTCTTCCTTTCCTTACATTTGACCTGTTTCTGTTCCTCTTTCCCTAAGAAGATAACAAGTGAAATCTGTGCAGGCTTTATAATTTATGTGAAATTATGGCTTTTATTCCATGAATGACAGTTGGAATGTAGATAAGAGAAAGCAATGATTCAATTTTGTTGAATCTTTTTCAGACCTGACCCACAGTATTGTGTGATAACAAGGTGTAGAGCTGGATGAAACAGCAGACCAAGCAGCATCAGAGGAGCAGGAAAGCTGATGTTTCAATAGCCTACAAATCTCAAAAAGTATTTGGGCTTTGCCGATTTTGCAGTGTAGATTTGAGGAATGATACTAAAGCTTATAGAATTAGCTATGAGAAATGGTTTCCTACATTTGGAGGAAGATGATGGTGTAGTGGTACTGCCATTGGATTAGTAATGCCGAGACACAGGGGGCCAGGAGTTCAAATGCTACAATGGCTGATAGTTGAATTCAAATTCAATAAAAAAGGAAAAAAAAATCTGGAATTGGAAATCAAATAATCAGCCTGATAACAAGTCATCTGGTTCACTCATGTCCTAAGGTAAAAATAAATCTGCCGTCCCTTACCTGGCCTGGCCAACAAATGACTCCAGGAGTACTGTAATATTGTTGACTCTTAAGTGCCCTTAGAAATGGGCATATAAGCTATTTAACTGAATCAAAACCACACAAAAACCTTAACGGAATGAAACTGGATGGACCACTCAGCATCAATCTTCGCATCAGAAAAGACAATGGTTAACTCAGCCGTGTCAATACTCCTCCTTAATATCATCTGCCAGTAACTATCAACATTGGTAGAACTATTTTGCAAACAAACTAGTCAAGCAACAGCCTATCATAAACTTACAGTAGTTTACATTGCAGGAAATGGCCCAGCTGCCATCATCATGGGACAAGTGGCAGCATGCTTAGTCAATCATCATCCATGTTGAACATCACCATAAGATGTACTGAGGGCAGCGAAGACATAGAATATATCATGGTAGATGGACTTCAATGCCTGTCACCAGGAGTGGCTAGGCACGTTCTGCTAAGTCCGAGAAGACATAGCTGCAGCAAATGGTGAGGGAAACAAAAAGAGGGAAAAACAGACGACATCATCTTCACCAATCTGCTTGCCACACATGCACCTCTTCATGATGGTATCAATAGGAATGATCACCACACAAACCCTAATGAAACACAATCCCGTCTTCACTTTGTGACAACTCCAGTGTGCTGTGTAGCAGTACCACAATGCTAAAGGGGATAGATTTCAAACAGATTTAGCATCTCACTAGTGCATTTGGTATCGTGAGCATCATCATCTCTGGCAGAACTATATGAAATCACAATCTGTAACTTATTTGCCTCATGTAAACTCCTCTCAAGCATTAACATCAAGTTGGGAGATCAAAGATGGTTCAATGAAACGTACAGAAGCACATACAAAGAGCAGCATCATTCATAAATTCAACCTGGTGAATCTGTAACACAAGACCATTTGCATGTCAACAGCATAAGTAGCAAATTATAAAGCTAATTGATCCCAGAACCAATGGATCAGATCCAAACTTTGTTATCTCAACATATTCAAGTGGCGTGGACAATTAAAATAAAGCCATCATAGTCCTAGAGGACGATAGGGCTGCTCTCTCATTCGACAGCAATAACTGGTGGTGGGCTAATCGGAAGGCCGTTGATGTTTCAGGTGAGAGGTTGAGATAGTGGGACCTTATGGTAACCTCAGCCAGTACAGGAATTGACCTTGCATTGGTAATTAAACAACTCACTGGAGGAGGAGCTTCTGCAAATGTCCCATCCCCTGTGATGGAGAAGACCAAAATGTGAATGTAAAAGAAAGGTTGAGGTGCTCCTGACATCTGCAGCTAAAAATGTTGAGTCGATGATCCATCTCAGTCTCTTCCTGAGGTCCTGAACATCACTGTTACCAGTCTTCAGCCAATTTGATTCTTTTTATGTGATATAGTCTTGTACAGCACAAAAACAGACCCTTCAACCCAAACAGCCCATGCCTAATTGTAAAGGCTATGCACTTTGACACAATTCTAGTGCCAAAAATTTATGCTCCAGAATTTCCTATCCTCTAGCCAAGCTGCTCCGGCACAGCTGTAACACTGGCATATGTGGAAAATTGCCCAAGTATGTCCTGTATACAAAAAGCAGGACAAATCAGTAAGCATTTGAACAGCAATATCATGGTCACTGGCACTCAGTTTGAGTTCCTTAAGGACCACTCAGCTTTTGACCTCATTACAGCTTTGGTTCAAACATGGATAAAATTCCAGAGGTGAGAATAGCTGTCCTTGACATCAATAGAGCACTTGATTCAGTGTGACTTCAAGGAGCCCGAGCAATAATGGCATCAATAGGAATATGGGAGAAAACTCTCCACTCGTCGGAGTCGTACCCAGCACAAAGGAAGATGTTTGCAGTTGTTGGAGAACAATCATCTCAAATCCAAGAAATCAATATGTGTTCTTCAAGACAGTGTCCTTGGTCCATCTTCGACTGCTTCTTCAATGACCTTCCTTCCATTCTAAGATCAGAAGTAGGGATGTTTGCTGTTGATTACATAATATTCTGCACCATTTGTAACTCCTCAAATATTAAAGCAGTCAGTGTCCAAGCGTAGCTAGATCTTGACAATACCCAGGTTTAGGTTCACAAGTGGCAAGTAACATACAGTCCTTACAGGTGCTATACAATCACTACCTGCAACAATGACATTATCATAGCTATATCTTCTGCTATTGATATGTTAAGGGTTAAAATTGACCAGAAACTGAACTGGACCAACTGCTACAAATGCTGTGACTGCAAAAGCAGATCAGAGACTAAGAATACTTTGGTGCATAACACATCTTCTGGCTCCCCAGGGTTGGCCACCATCTACAGGGGACAAGGCAGCAGTGTGATCAAATTTTCCCCTCTTGCCTGGAAGAATGCAGCTTCAACAACACTCAGAGAACTTGGCACAATACAGGTCAAAATGGTTAAGTTGATTGGCACCATGTTTACAATGATTCATTTCCTCCACCACCAAAGTGCAGCACAATTTATAAAGACAAGGAAAGGAGATGAAAAGGAACACTACACTTGCATGTTCACCCTTAAAACATTCTCCATCCTGAATTGGTAATATTTCTCCATTCCTTCATGGTCGCTGATTCAAAATCCTGGAACTCGCTCCATAATTCCATTGTGAGTGCACCTAAACCAAATAGACTGAAACAATTTAAGAAGGTAACACACCATCATTTTCTTAAAGGCAATCAATTTTGGTGAAGTCCACATCCAGTGAAGGAAAAGTAAAAGTCTTCATGCGTTTTTACAAGGTTTAGGAGTTAATTGTCAAATTCTTTCAAATAATACAAACAATACAGACAAAATATTTCTTCTGGTAGCATGATCTAGATAATTTTTAAACTAGAGTTTTGTTGTTTAGGATTTGGGAAAGGCTTCTTCAGAGAAAGGGTCATCAAGATTTGGAATCCTTTCCCAAAAATCAATTTAAAACTTCAGTATGGAGATCAGTAGATTTTTGTCATGCATGGGTCTCAGGATATGGTAATTTAGAGGAGTTGAAGTTGCAGATCAGAGCATGATCTATTTGGATGGCATCATTTGCAGAAGGGCCTATTTCAATGTTCATTTACCAATGTCTTTTTTTTAATAACCAGTTGCTAGGTGGTGGATAGAACTTGCATAGTGTGACTGGCCAACTAATATTACACTTTGGGGAATCACTCAGCCTCAGCAAATCTCATTTATAGCATGGTTAAATTGCAAAGTTCATTGCAGACATGTGTAAAGAGGGTATTAAGTGTACTGTTTAATTCTGTCGCACTCTGTATTTCAGGCACACTATTCTGTGCCATCTATTTTGTTTTTGAGCAGTTTAACCAATGTTTCTTCTGTATATAGATTTGTTTTGTGGCAGCATTATTATCAAGTTTGAAATTTGATGCAATGTATTGAGGTTTAGGTTATGCCAAGGAAAGTCCGTGCTAAGTAGGTGTTCTTGTACTGTGTTACAGAGCCGGTGCAGCACCCAACTAATTCTGAAATTCTGAAATTGATTTCTACATACGTTCCATTTGCTCCTTTTCATTTGCAGGGAGCTAACAGTCAAGTTTTATCCACCACCTAGCAACTGGTTATTAAAAAAAAGACATTGGTAAAGGAACATTGAAATAGGCCCTTCTGCAAATGATGCCATCCAAAACATCATGCTCTGATCTGCAACCTCAACTCCTCTAAATTACCATATCCTGAGACCCATGCATATCAAAGAGAGAAATAAGGAAGGAGAGGATCAAATATGAAGGTAGGCCAGCTAGTAATATTAGAAATGATAGTAAAAGCTTCTTTCAATACATAAGAAACAAACGAGAGGCAAAAGTAGACATTGGGTCACTCCAAATTGATGCTGGAAGGCTAGTGATGGGAGATAAGGAAATAGCTGAAGAGCTTAATACTTACTTTGCGTCAGTCTTCCCAGTGGAAGACATGAGTAGTATGCCAACAATCAGGAAGAGTCAGGGGGCAGAGTTGAGTATGGAAGGCATTGCAAAAGAGAAAGTGCTAAAAAAAGCCGAAAGGTCTAAAAATTGAGAAATCTGCTAGCCTCGATGGGCTATATCCTAGAGTTCTGAGGGAGGTGGCTGAGGAAATAGCGGAGGCTTTGGTCGTGATCTTTCAAAAGTCACTGGAGTCAGGGAAAGTCCCAGATGATTGGAAAATTGCTGTTGTAACCCCCTTGTTTAAGAAAGGATCAAGGCAAAAGATGGAAAATTATAGGCCGATTAGCCTAACCTCGGTAATTGGTAAAATTCTAGAATCCATTGTCAAGGATGAGATTTCTAAATTCCTGGAAGTGCAGGGTCAGATTAGGACAAGTCAGCATGAATTTAGTAAGGGGAGGTCGTGCCTGACAAACCTGCTAGAATTCTTTGAAGAGGTAACAAGTACGTTAGACCAGGGAAACCCAGTAGTTGTTATCTATCTAGACTTCCAAAAGGCCTTTGATACAGTGCCTCACGGGAGGCTGCTGAGCAATGTGAGGGCCTATGGTGTTCGAGGTGAGCTACTGGCTTGGATTGAGGATTGGCTGTCTGACAGAACACAGAGAGTTGGGATAAAAGGCTCTTTTTCAGAATAGCAACCGGTGATGAGTGGTGTCCTGCAGGGTTCAGTGTTGGGGCTGCAGCTGTTCACCTTATTACTGATCTGGATGTAGGGACTGGGGGCATTCTGGCGAAGTTTGCCAATGATATAAAGATAGGTGGACAGGCAGGTCCTACTGAGGAGGTGGGGAAGCTGCAGAAAGGTTTAGGAGAGTGGCCCAGGAAATGGTTGATGAAATTCAATGTGAGCAAATGTGAGGTTTTGCACTTTGGAAAAAAGAGTACAGGCATGGACTATTTTCTAAATGGTAAGAAAATTTGTAAACCAGAAGTACAAAGGGATCTGGGAGTGTTGGTCCAGCATTCTCTAAAAGTTAACTTGAAGGTAGAGTCCGTGATTAAGAAAGTGAATGTAATGTTGTCGTTTATCTCAAGAGGGTTTGAATATAAAAACAGCGATGTGCTTCTGAGACTTTATAAAGCTCTAATTAGGCCCCATTTAGAATACCGCATCCAATTTTGGGCCCCACACCTCAGGAAGGACATACTAGCCCTGGAGCATGTCCAGCGGAGATTCACACAGATGATCCCTGGAATGGTAGCTTTAACATATGATGAACGGCTAAGGATCCTGGCATTAGAGTTTAGAAGGTTGAAGGGAGATCTAATAGAAATTTACAAGATAATGTATGGTTTAGAAGGCGTGGACACTGGGAAGTTGTTTCCGTTAGGCGTGGAGACTAGGACCCGTGGACACAGCCTTAAAATTAGAGGGGGTAAATTTAAAACGGAAATGAGATAACATTTCTTCACCCAGAGAGTTGTGGGCTTGTGGAATTCATTGCCATGGAGTGCAGTGGAGGCTGGGACGTTAGATGCCTTCAAGGCAGAGATTGACAAATTCTTGATCTCACAAGGAATCAAGGGCTACGGGCAGAGTGTAGAGAAGTGGTGTTGAAATGCCCATCAGCCATGATTTAAAATGGCAGAGTGGACTTGATGGGCCCAATGGCCTTACTTCCACTCCTATGTCTTATGGTCTTAAGGTCTAACAGTGGAGAGGTGCATCTCAGCCAGAACCTCTTGGATTTTTAAGATTAATCAGGTTTTGTCATCTTAGCTGAAGTGGTGCCTCTTGCCTGCAAACAATAGAAGTGCAATTGGCCTCACTATAATTTTGTCAGCAAATTAAGACCATGAACCCATTCATGTTTTTGAGCTTCAAATAAATTATTTTGTACAGCATTGCATTAAGTATGTGTGTCAATGTGGTTAAAGCATTTCAAAAACCTTCATTACTGTTGTTGTTGGTATGTGTTGGCAAGTTTTGTTCGTTTCTTCAATCCACAATCTTTAGTTTAATTCTGTCATTGATGCAGAAAACTCTCTCTTCCATTTCAGTTGTGAAAGAAAGTAATTTTATGTTATCGTATAGATAATGATTACTAGTCAAATATGTATGAATGTCCCTGCTTCTGATTCCATGTAAAATTGTATGGATTAAATCAATATAGACTTTAGTATTTTTGTGTAATTTAATGGTTACTGTGAACATAATAATACCAAATAAAAAATGCACTCTCCCATTTGTGATAACATTAACATTCAATTATTATTCAAAGCAGAACAATTACAATTATGGTAACCTACTGACAGATGAATTATTGCAAACATACAATTTCCCATTTAAATACGCCCATAATACTTTATCAGTTGCTGGCAAAAAGAGCAACAAAAGCCAATTGTTAGGAAACATTGCTCAATAATGGACCAAGCTAATAGTCAGTGTAACAAGATATTATGGTCAATAGTGAACAAATGGCAGCTGCAGATCTTCACACCTTAACTGGTCCAAAAAAAACTGTAAACTCTTGCACTGTCGCTTGTTGTAATTAGAGAGGCAAATCAACATATCATCCTTTACTGGGTATCTGCTAAGGCTTGCAAACAGAACAACAATTGTATATCCTGTTAGCCAACTGGAATGAATTATCATTACTAGCTCATTGATTCTAAACAGGAAGTGTATGTCAGAATATGAGAGTTGGTGTGAATTCATGCCCAGGACAATGACCGTCCATCTCTAAGACGATGATTCACATTGTGGTGCATGACTAAATAGCATCACTGTGGCACAATTTCTCCTCCATATTTACTGCAGAGGAGAATAGTAAGCTGAGAAGGTGTACAATTTAGTAGTTTATTGTTCCTGGTCCCTTTTCATTTCCACCTGTCTCTTCAATGCCATTACAAGTCAGGCTCCTCTTCTGAGGAAGTGTCATTTGACCCAAAACATAAACTCTGATTTCCCTCCACAGATACTGGCAAACCTACTGAGCTTTCCCAGTAATTTCTACTTCAGCCTCCTTAGGTCATTTCTATTAGCAACCATCCAAGAGTAGTCAATATCAATGTCTGCCATCTTCACATTTCACTTGCAACTCAGTGACTACTTCAACATACAGATTGCCTTTGCATATATGGCTTTCATCCATCTAATCAATGTTGCCAGTGCAGAAATTATTGGCTTGACATGGGACTATGCTGATGAAATTAGCAGAATCTGCAGTCTTACAAGTCATTCAATGTTCAGTAGGGAGATACCTTGATAGTTACCGTAATTTCTGCAGTTGCCCCTAATCAGGTTGCCCCTAGTTTAGCATTACACAAATCCTAAAGAATGTTCAACTAGCTCCAACACAGAGAAACACTCATGCGGATGTGGCAGGAATGCTTGCTTCTAATGGGTGAGTTCAAGTAGGAACTGCATGGAGCTTTGTTCACGGCAAGTGAGCAAATATTTCTGTGAAGCTCTTCTGTTGTGGGTTTGATATCCAACTCAGTTATGACAAGCAGAATTGCTGTTGTGTCTAAAACATCACTGGTGATAATGTTCTCCCTGTAGTATACATCAATGTTCCTTTTACTCTCCGACTGTTTATTGCATTTGGCATTGTCTTTCCTGCCTTGAGTACATAAGGGGGTTCGAGCTTTAATGAGAAGAACTTAACATTCATGGTTCTTAATT
This sequence comes from Stegostoma tigrinum, assembly GCF_030684315.1. NCBI lineage: Eukaryota > Metazoa > Chordata > Chondrichthyes > Orectolobiformes > Stegostomatidae > Stegostoma > Stegostoma tigrinum. The sequence continues at coordinate 55,189,604 of NC_081368.1, read as the reverse complement.
AGTTACCTGGAGGTGGAATCAATTTATTTGTATTGAATAATAATTCTTGTTGAGCACAGGCATCTGATTCATGCATTCTGACAACCTGGGTGCAAAAGACAGATCTATTGGGGAATTTGATGTACCTTTCAAAATCTTCTGTTTTTATAATGACTCCAGGAATAGAACAGCCTGATTGCTAGCATGGTGCCTTATTGAAGTGTAACAAGATATACAAAGAGAGAAGATACAAATTTTATGGGTGGGAAGTAACGGAAATGCCAGTGAAGCACAGTTCTGGCACCAGCCCAGATTACTGATTTGAAGAGATAATGGAAACTGCAGATGCTGGAGAATCCAAGATAATAAAGTGTGAAGCTGGGTGAACACAGCAGGCCAAGCAGCATCTCAGGAGCACAAAAGCTGATGTTTCAGGCCTAGACCCTTCATCAGTATGTGGTATACTGCATCCATTGTACCCAGTGTGGCTTCCTCTACATTGGGGAAACCAAGCAGAGGCTTGGGGACCACTTTGCAGAACACCTCCACTCGGTTCGCAATAAACAACTGCACCTCCCAGTCGCAAACCATTTCCACTCCCCCTCCCATTCTTTAGATGGCATGTCCATCATGGGCCTCCTGCAGTGCCACAATGATGCCACCCGAAGGTTGCAGGAACAGCAACTCATATTCCGCTTGGGAACCCTGCAGCCCAATGGTATCAATGTGGACTTCACCAGCTTCAAAATCTCCCCTTCCCCCACCGCATCCCAAAACCAGCCCAGTTCGTCCCCTCCCCCCACTGCACCACACAACCAGCCCAGCTCTTCCCCTACACTCACTGCATCCCAAAACCAGTCCAGCCTGTCTCTGCCTCCCTAACCTGTTCTTCCTCTCACCCATCCCTTCCTCCCACCCCAAGCCGCACCTCCATCTCCTACCTACCAATCTCATCCCACCTCCTTGACCTGTCCGTCTTCCCTGGACTGACCTATCCCCTCCCTACCTCCCCACCTATACTCTCCTCTCCACCTATCTTCTTTTCTCTCCATCTTCGGTCCACCTCCCCTTCTCTCCCTATTTATTCCAGAACCCTCTCCCCATCCCCCTCTCTGATGAAGGGTCTAGGCCCGAAACGTCAGCTTTTGTGCTCCTGAGATGCTGCTTGGCCTGCTGTGTTCATCCAGCTCCACACTTTGTAACTGATTTGAAGTGTTGTTTTCTGTCACTTCTCTTCTGATTCATTTTGTCTCTTTGATGAGGACACAAGGATGTTGGCATACTGATTCTCAATCTTTCATTGACTGGTTAAAGTTTCAGTATGTCTCAAGCGATTGTTCCACTTTTAATTTCAAGATGAGAATTTACAAACACAGAGAGGCAAATAAAGTAGCTAGAGGTAGTAGGAACTGCAGATGCTGGAGAATCTGAGATAACAAGGTGTAGAGCTGGATGAACACAGCAGGCCCAGCAGCAGCAGAGGAGCAGGAAAGCTGATGTTTTGGGCCTAGACCATTCTTATTATCAAAGAAAGTAGCTAGCTGTTCAGAATTTTCTCCTTCTCAGGAAAGAGAAAGGTGTGTTGAGGTACTTTGTCTTTAGCAAGCTGGATTGTTCTGCTGCCATCCAAATGCAAAGGTGGAGCCACTCACCTAGGAGCTAATCAAGGAGCTGTGACTATGCTGAGCACTTCCAATCTCACACAATAGATCACTCATGGCAAAAAACACAATTGAAAGTATGTCACAGATAGAGAATAGTGGTAGAAGTCTGTTTGTGTGATTGGAGATTGGTGTTCAGCATTTACCACAGCAATCAGTGCTGGCCCCATTATTCTTTACAATTATTTTTAACTTTTTTTAGCATGCCTAAATGACAAAAATATCTTTATATACATACATAGTCGCTGAAGCAGTTCGGTTTTGTATAATAACATATGAAGGAACAAACTAACATTGAAGTTTTACTCTACCAACCATCAAACCAAAGGCGTTTCTCACTTGTACAAGATTATAATTACAATATTTGAGGCACCGGGGAAGGTTTGGGGGGCCCAAAAACTGAAAGGACCCACATTTAACTTAGGCAGGAGGACCCCAGACAGGGGTCTTTTCCCACTGTGCCCCCAGCTTTAGTGCATCTCCAAGCATGTAGCCCTGAACATTGGGGTGTGCCAGCCTCCAACACTTGGCTGAGGTCAACTCCTTGTTCTGAAAGAACAACACATTTCAGGCAGACTAAAGGGCATCTTTCACCACACGCAGACAATATTTGTCTCTGTCTGTGTCCTGGGAAAAAGACGGTTGAAGAAAAGAACGAATCTTTGGTTAGGCCACAGCTGGAGTAGAGTGTGTAGCTCTGGTCACCACACTACAGGAGGGGTACAGAGGAGTTTCATCAACATCTTGTCTGACATGGAGCAGTTTAGGTATGAAAAAATGTCCTAAATCTGAGATGTTTGCAATGACCAACTATGCACAAATCTAGGCCAATATTACCAGATAATAAAATGTGAGGCTGGATGAACAGAATTGTTTATGCTCGAAAACGGATTGAGATATGTTACTAAAGTGCTAGGAATACCGAACACGTCTAAAAAAGAAAATGTAGCATTGCTTTTTAGGTACAACACTCAATAAAACTGCAATGTCATGCCAAAGTATTTTCTCACAACTGATTACAGATTTACAAAGAATTTCCAGTATTTTCGGTTTGTCTTTTTTTGAATTTACACATTTAATAAATATTTCGCTAAAACTGGCAAATTAAAATATAGAACCAGTAAAGACTCTGTGCAGTAACCAAGTTTCCATATAAATTCACTATGGGATTCGTAAGGACATCAATAAAAAAAAGTCATTAACCATTGAGGAACATTTGAATGATTAATCAATAAAAAAGTGTAAAGTTCCATCTAGTTTGCTTTCAACCATTCTGGTAGTCACATGATGCAACAATGAATTTGTAGTTATAATCATAGTAGTTAGTCTCTGTCAATCCATCTTAAACACCTATATATGTCAATAAAAGAATCCCATAGCTACAATGGTATTTGAATAATGAGAAAGATAATTGAGGGATAGAAATGAGGTATATGTTAAGTGCACAGAAAGCTGAAAATTGTATTACTATGAAGTCAATGAAAAGATGAGCAAAGATGTTGGAAGAACAGTTAGGAATGCAATAACCCGTACCATGGAAGTAAATTATTAAAGACCACAAAAAAGGGGCAATATTTTACAAGTATATCAATCAGAAAGGAATGCTGTGATGGACGTAGAGGCATTCGAGATGAGACAGGTTAAGAGAGGTCATCTAATGCTTGGATAACGATGTACATTTTGCCTCCAGCAGTGTATTTCTATCTAACGTAGCAATGCTTTTGTTATCCTTCGTAACATCAGAAATGGACAATATGGCATTGAAGAAACTAATGGCATGTTTAGTACAGGTCACTGCTGTATATAAACATTAGTTTTACGGATAGCTAAGTCTTTGGGCTACTACTAAGCTGTTTAGTTACAAAGAGCAGCGTGCTTCCATCAGCTAATCATATTTCAAGTTGCCTGAGTTAAGATGGAGTCTGAGACCTTCGTACCCTCAAGTCACATGCTGTGATCAGGTGATGGCATTGTGAACATGTCTGTTAAAGTTATGTTGACGTACTGTCTCATTAAAAGTATACCGACTGTGATATATATCATAGCAGACAATGAACTTTTAACAGAGGAATGAAGACATCTTCGTAAAACTACACCAATTAATAAAAGTTGCAGTGCAGGTGAGAGAGGGCATAACATACCTAGCTAAGCAGCAGGTTTTGTTCCTAAAAGGATAACATTGAAAAGTAGGGAAATTATGCCAAACCTGTATTGAACCATTATTAGACCACATGCAAGACTGCTATGTGCAGTTCTGGGCACTATATTATGCAGAGGATATAGGGGCGCTAAGGGCAGTGCAGAGATGATTTACAAGGATGATTCCAAAATTATATGGGTACATGTACCCGGAAAGGGCTAACAGACTGGATCACTTTCATTTCACAAGAAGTTTAAAATGTTGAAGTAATAGTGGCATTTGGCACTATTAAGGGTCCCGACAAAGTGATTGCAGTTTTCTCTAATGGGGAGGAGGAGAACTAAAAGTCATCAATATAAGGCAGTCAAGGAATCTGTATTGGAATTCTGAGGGAATTTCTTTACCTAAAGAGTGGTAAGAATATGGAACTGGCTAGCACAGGGAATGGTTGAAGCAAATAATAAAGATGGTATGAGAGAAATCTAGCTAGACAAGTGTATGAGCAAAAAAGAATAGAGGAATGCAACAATAGATTTAGTTGAGATTTTGATTGAAGGAGCCTCATGTGGAGCAGTAACACCAGCACAGATGATTTTGGCAAAATGGCCTGTTTGTGCACTCTACATCCTCTGTAATCCTATGTAATCCTTTCTCCTCCCCAGATTCAAACATGGAAGCAGTTTTCACTCAATGAATGATGAAGGGTCTAGGCCCGAAACGTCAGCTTTTGTGCTCCTGAGATGCTGCTTGGCCTGCTGTGTTCATCCAGCCTCACATTTTATTATCTTGGAATCTCCAGCATCTGCAGTTCCCATTATCTCTCTCTTCACTCAATGAATTTGTGGTTTGTAGGGCATGAAATGATATTATCCACATTTAGCTAATTAATAAAAGTTAATATGAGTGTTCGTATTAACGAAAAATTTTCTGCGAAGGATATTTGATAAGATATATATAAACCGCTACAGAATATTTTTAAAACGCAAGAAAAACATTATTCGGAATGTGCCCTGAAGTATATCTTACAGAGGCCAGGCAAATGTTTTTAAACATTATTTCCACAATAACAAGAAAAAATATACTGTGGTGTTACATGCTTGGATTTGTTAAAGGTGTTTGACAAGGTATCACACCAGTGGTTAATGGAAGAGGTGGTAAAGAAAATTGCTAGATAGAAGACTGTCTTAAAAATAGGAAATTGAGATCAGTTATGAATAGAACATGTTTAAGCTGCAACAACAGGGTGAGTTGAATGCCTCATATCACATTTACAAGCAATTCTGCATTTTTCCCTGGTGCTTTGGGATTTGAATTCTACAACACTCTCCATGATCCGATGAAAGCTTTCTTTATCTTAATTATTTCTATCCCTTGCTAGTATTAAAATTGAGAATGCGCAACAAGAAGATGCATAAATAGCTTGAAGATACCAGTCATTCAACAGTAAATAAATAGAAAATACTGAAAATACTCAGCAGGCAGCGCAACATTTTTCAGAATGATAAACTGAGCTAAGGGTTGGAATTTTGTCACTGCTAAAAATAAAAATTATCAGGGATTGGACCAAAAATAGGTTTAGACCCATTAATAATGCCAGGCCGCCAGCGTTTGCAAAGTTAATGAAGGTGGCTAATAATTGTTCCAGTTAATTAAAGCTAGCAGGCAGATCAGGTACTTTATTGCCTTTTGGGCTCAGTATTGAGTTCAACACCTTCAAATTGTGAACCCATTCCTTCCTTTTTTTTCTAGCTTTGCTTGTTACATTCTCTGCCGCCATGTCCTTTCTCCCTTTCCCCCCATCCCCCACTCACTCCAGTGGGACTGTGTGTTCTTTCAAGTCTGGCAATTCGATTCATCATTGCTCTGCAATTTTCACATTCCAATCATTTCACCTGAACTATCAACACCCTTTCTCTCCCAACGGTCTGACGCCAAAACCTCACCCCCAAGTAAACAAAGTGCCTTTCTGGTAGAAGGGCCCTGACTCGAAACATTAGCTTTCCTGCTTCTCTGATGCTGCCTGACCTGCGGTGTTCCTCCAGCTCCACACTGTGTTATCTCAGACTCTAACATCTGCAGCTCTTACTGTATCTGAGAGGGTTTAACTGATTCCTGTTTCCCCAGTAAATGGGAGTTGGGTGTAGTGATCATTCAATGATTGCAAGTTCAGCGCTAGTTCGTCTGTTCCCAAAAGTAAAAGCAGCTTTATCTTTTGTTTTGTTTTTACGTTTCATTTTGCTGCTGCTGAATAAAAGTGAATGTTTTCAATATTTGAAGATTTTCAGCACATGATGCATGTGATAACTGAGAAGATGTTATGACATGCTGGCCATGAGGGATATCTATGGTATTTCTTTAGACTACCTTCAAAGAAGGGATGACACTAAGGATGAGTAATATTTGTAGTTTGATGGTTGTAGTTGCATTTACAATAGCTGTCAATCAGGCAGATGATAGCATTATAATTATGAATGTGCAGTTATATTTGCAAAGACATGTCAGATGTGCCACTCTATGCCCTCAGAGCATTTCTTTCTCTTCCCCTCCAACTATGTGTATTGTGAAGGGCAGCTCCTAGCTAGCAGTACTTGACCGGATGTATGACTGGGCTGTAAAAATGGTGGGAGGCCTAGGCAGTGGTGAGTACTTCTGCCATTACTGTAAAGGGCACCTTTACAGTGTGACACATAACCAATAAGGCAAACTGGGGGGAATAGTGTGAGAAAACTTGCTAGGGCTCATGAAAAGAAATCCTCCATGAAATTTGCCAAAATTAGCACTTAGACATTTTCTGGTTAAATCTATTTTGTCTAACAAGTTACTTTGTGTTACAGTCCTCATTCTCTGTCATGTCACGTGTTAGCCATGGTGAAACTCTTAATTCGGAATCAGAAAGGTGTGGGTTGAAATCCCACTCATGCACTTGAACCAAAATATCTTGTTGTAGTACTGAGGGAGTATGTACCAATATTGGAAGGCGATAGGTTTTCTTTTAGTGGAAACGAAACAAAGGACAAATTACATAACTGACCAAGCAAGTCGATACAAAATGTGCAACAGAGCTACTTGGAAGAAGAAGCTGGAAGTCATTTATCACTAACATCCTGGATAATACTTATTCCTCAAGCAACATCACAAAAATAGGTTATCTGACGATTATCACATTGTTATTGTAGGAGCTTGTTTGCTGCTATGTTTTCTATTTACCACAATGACTACATTTCAAAAGTACTTTTTGGGCTGTAACTTTTTTGGAAATTCCTGAAGTCATGAAGGAGACTACAAATATAAATACCCCCTTTTCGATTCTGATTTCTGTATTTGATTAACTCATGGTGAAATAACATCTTAGAGCAAAAATGTGATGATGAAAATCTGACAATAGCAAGGAATTGTGGTGAAAAGGAGATTCGCACAAAATACTTGAGTTTTTAATATGTCAATGGATTGACTGAAAATTTGCAGGAAAATATTAAAACCAAGATTAGTGAGTTTCAAGTGATGAAGTAGTAACTGAAGCAAAAAAAGAAGAAGAATGTAACTGTGTTCTGATCAATTTGAATCTTTCAGCAACTTGTGAGAATGAATGTTAAATGCAGCTGAACGTAATTGGGGAACAAAGAAGCTGGATGGGGAGTCATTGTTGAATATAACACTCTTTCATGGAAAAGATTTGTAATCTTTTAAAAACTAATGGGGAAATATGGAATTCAAAATAAGTCACCTCGTTATTGTGAAGGCTATAAAATATATTGTTGTTTGTTATTAAATTTTATTCACATCAATACAAGAAATAAACATTTCATTAGTGAGGGGTATGGATTGGCTGCTATAGCATAGGTGAAAAGTGTATCATTGTTTATGTTCAGAGCTTATTACTTCTCTTCCAATGAAAATTGTGCACAGAGTTCCCATGTATTTAAGTTGTGAGGAGTTAAAGAAATTGCATTTATGCTCCTTGAAAGGAACAAACATTTCAAAGCAACATTGAAGACGTTTTGAAAATGATAAAGGCAACTGATAATGGCTGGAGCAGTCAGGTATTCATGACAAGTAAGATCTGAAGTTGAAGGCAGAATCAGACATAATTCCTGTACTTAGGGGTGTGTGTGTGTGAAAAGCATCTTGATAGAAATCTGGATTGTACTCAGCCAAAAAGCTGTTATATTTAACTGATTTCAAAATGTCCATATCGGATATTGATTGATTTTTGTTAGGCAATGGTATTGAGGATTATAGGACCAAACTAGGTAAATGGAATTAAGACACAAGCACGCCATCATCTAACTGAAATGGCTGACTCATATTCCTACAAATTATTTTCCAAAAAAGCGAGGTTTAAGCATTCATCATGTGCCAGGAGTTCAGGGCTTATTATGTGATGTGATTTTCAATGCAGTATGTTGAATATTAGGCCTTAGAGTTAACTGAAACTGCCATATTAGTGTGTTTATCATATAGTGCTGATTATTTTGCTGCAGTCTCATGGAATGTATCAAACTGAGCTAACACTGGGCAAACTGAGGAGGCAGAACATGTATGAAATCATGCGTATTTTTTCCAGTCCAGTCAGTTATTTATTCCTGTTTGGATGTGAAGGGTTTGTAAGGCTGGGGTTGCAATAGGGATTACAGCCTATTGACTATATCTGTCAGCAATGCTGAACATAACTTTAAACTTCCAGCACATAAATACAACAGGTCTCGTTCATTTTGTGATTTAAACACAAGCTTAGGTCTGTCAATATCTTGTGCTGGGGGAAAATCAGGATATCAGTGAGCCAGGCTCCCACTGGTGATCCAAAACATGTCCACGGACCAATCTGCAGTCATGAAAGCTCTTTTATGGAGAAAAAGTGCTCATAGAAGAAGATAAATAAATATGGCACTAGAAAATGATTATATGTATTATTTCAATTTTACATGCAAATTATTGTGGCTGACATATTTGCATTATACCTCTATTAGTTGTAACATTTTTGTCAGAAAACAAAAACTCGAATACCTGGCAGTAAGACTTATGTAATGTCTTTAAAAGAGCACATATGGACTATTTTGTTATTGCAAGACTTCTGTTGAAAGAAACTGAACATACAAAATATGACATTTCAAATTAATGAATGTAACTTCATTGAAAACCCATGGAAAACAAAATGAATACATGGCTGAAAGCCATCATTGATGAAGAACTTCCACACGCTGATGGCTATTTGACAGCGAGATTTTAATATAGCAGCTTATTTGCCGTCATGTAGCGGTAAAGTTCAGACTGAGCATATTGCATTTTGTTGGTTTTGCATTGAAGGTTACGAATCTGACCTGAATTTTATGGCTCATTGTCTCTACTTAAAGAAACAATCATTTGAAACTAGTTTATAGACCCTTTTGTTGAGAAACAAAGGAATAAAACCTGTCACCAACAGCAATGCAAAACTGACAATAATTCAACAGCATGCTTTACATCTTACCTGAATTCATGATAAATGATCACCTCTTTAAGATGATGCTAATTACTCTTTTTACCCTTAATTTTATCCTTAAATGGGCATATGCGTTTTCACTGTGATTGAAATGTCATTAGATATAACAATACAATGAACTGTGTTAGTCTGTTATGTGCTGTCACGTCTCCTGTTTAAATATGAGGATTGGAAAGATACATTACAACCGTCAAAGGTACTGGCCCTTTAAGTGGAATATAACTGAGCATGACCCAATGACAGCTAACAAATTTAATTTAGATGGGATTTGCAGAAAAGCTTGCTCCAAAATGAGCAGCTTAGGAGTGTAGCTCAATAAAACTACTGATATACTGAGCTGTAACGTGGTAAGATGCAAGTTTGTTCACACACATACCTGATTCCAATCTCCAGAGGAGGGAAATCAAGCAGAGATTAGGCATTGAAACGGTGGAATACCCCAGTAATAGAGTGGGCTTAACTGAATTTAAAGAATAATTTCCCTGACTGTCGTTTTGGTTAGAAATGGTAGATAATAAATAGATTCCCAGGTGGGTGACAAAAAGAGAAAATATATCCATTCCAAATAAAAAGTTGAACCACAAATAATTTAGAGTGAATGGAGAAAACATGGCACTCATTACGGCTTTTTGGTTATATTCGAAAAGCTTTGAAGCAGACATGACTAGAAGATTTGCTTTCCAGACTAATCTAGTAATTGTCCCACAATATTTACCAGCTTTTAATAAAAGAATCAGACCTCTTATTCACAGGAGTAGAAAAAAAAGTTGTGAAACTATTCACTTTGCTGTGAGCTATCTACTCTCCAGACAAAGGAATACTTGCTTTCCCTCTTAGCATTGCCATATGTTCATTCCAGCTGGCTGAATTAACTAATGCACTGTCAAAAAATGTTGGCTGGGAAAACTGACATGCCAGGCTGGGTGTAATGCAGCTCAACGTGAGAGAAACCATGATTTCTAGGTGGCTCCAGTATCCTGACTGCAGTAAAGCCACCCCTGATTAAGCCAGACAGTGGAAGGTGTTGATACATGATTTCCAGCTATGGCTAGTGGAATAAAAATTAGATTCTTTAATAACTCAATTTACATATATTATCCCTGAGCCCACTGCAATTAAATGATAACTCAGAGATTAAGTAGTGGACTCGTGGGTCTCCCATACCCCTGGGAGGCTATTCAGCAAATCCTGTCTAGTTTGCTGGCAGTACCCCAGGAGTGGCCCATCATAATGTGCCACTCTGTGGCTGACTGAGGGACAGAGGGTTGAGTGATAGTAGCTGATGAAAGCCAATGCTCATGTTCTTATCTTTGACCCCCTTGCCTCCAATTGCTGCTCTGCAACTTCCATCCTGCCTTCATTCACATTTGTTGAGTGTGGCCTCCTCTCCACAGAGTTGGAACACGCATACCAACTCAATGTAGTCACACATCACTTCAGTCCCCTTCCAAATAAAATAAAAAATCTGGCTTTTTTAACTGGCAAATTCCTGTTTCCAGCCAATTCATTATAAATCAATCTTTTCCATTGGCATGTCTTCACAACACAAAATATTGTTGGACAATTGTCATATTTTGGGTGTACATTTCAAGAACTCTTCCTTTAGGCCTTTGTACACTTAAAACCTATCGGATAAGGCAGGGATTCCAATTAAAATTAGACTCTGGAGTGACAACTGAACTCACAATATTCTAACTCAGAAGTGAGGCTCAACCAGACAACATATTATTGCCTATAAAGCACTTGATTTATAAATTTAACACAGATAAGATCATAAAACAGGTCAACATTAATTTCTGAAGATCTGTATATTAAAAATCATTTTAACTTTGAAAGTAAAACTTTCATTTATATATATTTATGGATGTGCAAATGTGTGGGGATAGTTGATACTTGTCAATATTTTCTCAAGAAAAGTCATTTAACTGGTCACTTTTAAGATTCCAAAGTTGGAATGATTTATTTTGGTTGAGCAGTGATCATGTATGCTATTGAATTCCACCTAGATATAACTGAAAAATTCACACTCCAAATGCAAATTTCGGATCCCTCGGAGCTCAAACTTTCTTCAGTGTGGTGCTTCAAAGCATGAACAAATTAATTTTGACCAGTTTAATCCAGGCTAACAAAAGGATTTGTAGAATTTGAACATGTACCAAGATGCCCTTAATTACACTGTGGAGGGAAGTGACTTCAATACAATTCCAGTTGAAAGATTAACCCAGTGAACCAGAAATGCAATGCATTAGGAGTTTCTGCCATAAGTACCTCACTGAAATGGCATTATCACCCTTCAATCAAACTCCATGTCTCCAATAAAGGACCTTTTTTTTTCAGTTTGTGAGTGCAGTAGCCTTTGCAACAGCTGTTTTTGCACTGTCAAGGTTTTTCACACAGGCATTCGGACCATGATCCAATTGCAGTTATGTTTTATTTAAGGTGATAAGGCAGCTCCAAATCTAACATTGGCTTTAGCCCCCGTATGATTCAGAAAGTCAAGGAGGTGGGGAAGAGTTTATGAAGTGATGGTCACTAGGGACTAATCAGATCATAAGTTTTCAAGTTAAGTGACAGGCCAGGGTTCCTGAAGGGTCTTTGGAAGTGGTGATTGGAAGTCTGAGTTCGAGAGATGTGCATAACATTCCTTTTATAAGATTCTTAAAAGACAAAAGATTTACATATCCCTTTTCATTAGTGCAGGAAATCTCAAGCAATAGAGAGCTGATGATGTACTTTTAAATTGAAGACCTGGTTGCAATGTATGAAACATGGCAGCATTCAGATGCATTATGACTCACCCAATTATAGTGATACTCATTTTAGAATAGATGTTGACCAAGAAATGAGGAGAACTCCATAGTCTTCTTTGCATAGAACCAGGGGACATTTTCACATCCACCTGATCCACCACATAGGTCCTCATCTTAGCATTTCATTCAAAATACAGAAACGGAATAATGCAGTATTTATGCAGTTTTTTTCCCCACAAGCTCTGCTGTAGAAATTGAGCCTAGAATCCTCTAACTAATGAAGGAGCATTAGTTTGAATTATTACGCTAATACTTTTAGGTTTCTAATTAACAATACAACACTTTACACATTTGTAAAACAAGCAATTCTGTGAAGAGTTTTGGTATAGCAGTATCTGTCATTGTTGGCTATGAAGCATTAAGCTCAACTATGGTTGAGCTCTTGTGTTTCATTCATCGTACAGAAGTACAGAACCAGTGTATGGAGGCAAGATGCTTCATGTCCCTCGTCCAGTTCTTGTTTTTATGTGAAGAGCCTTAGGCCTACTACAATACTAATCATTTTAAATTTTAAAAATAGATTTTCATCCTTGGTGCATTTATAAAGCTGATTTAGCATGTCACTTTAGATCTTCATTTATTTTTAAATATCAAACCAAGGATAGGCGATCAAAACTATGCGTAGACTTTGTAAATTTTGTCTTCAGTTTCAATCTAAATAATTTTATTTACTTTGACAGCTTATGATTTGTATAAACAATAAGAACATCAAATATAATTCATAAAAAATTTAAAAAAAGACAATGCCAGACTTACCAAAGTCTGACAGTATTTGGAGGTGAGAAACTGAATTATTGGTAGAATTCAATTCCTTCAGTGCGAGTCCCCACACTGACTAGGGATGGGAGACCAAAGTTGCTTCTATGAGAGAGGCCTGATGCACTCAGGCACTTAACTAGCCAGAGCCAAGGGCCCTATGAAAACATCTGAAACCTTGCCTTCTCCTTCAAGATCCACTGGCCAGCCAGAAGTTGGCAGCTCTCAATTGCTAGCAATGCCACTAGCAGTAACTGCTGCCCATAATATATAAAAACTACCCAGATGATTGTTGCTGAATCAGTGAAGATGGTTTGGGGTTCACAGAAACAGTGTTGTAGGATGTGGGGGAGATTGACAGCATTTTTTGAGACAAGTGATGGAAATAGATGCCAATGTTACATTTTCAGTCAGATGCTGACTGCAAGTCAACAACGGTTCCTGTAGTTCAAGGCCACAAAGAAACTTAACAGGATTCAATGAGCAAGCCTTGGCTATCAGGGGAGACTGAGGCAAGTTGCATGAATTCGTTGAGCCATCACTAAATTCCAATAGATTCAGGGTTAATTGTTAAGTGGGGGTGGGGGCAGGGATTTTGAAGGGACCTCCTCGATGGGTGTTCCATGGCTTGAGGAGGGGATCCCTCAGCAACAATGGCAACTCTTGAGCCTAACTCGTCAGAGGTGCACTATGACACCCAAATCAGCTCTGTGTTGTTCCCTGATTATGTATGGGCCCATGGCTTTCCAAAGGAATAAACCACCTTTCAAGGATATTGAGGCACTTTCATCTTCAATCTGCAGCTTCAGCAGTGGTTGACTGAGCTGGCAGTTCCAGGGGTTGGGCCTCCTACTCCGCTTGGATGGCAGCCTTGGTTATGACTTGTTAATTGGCTGCCATTGGCAAAACATTATCCCAGGTGCTACTGTGGTATTGGTTTATGCTTGCAGCTTTGTTAGTTTATTAATTCCATTTCTCTCTGAGAACTGCTGCCTAAAGCATTGCACACTTCCAGCATTTATAATTTTAATTTAGGTTTGCAGCATCCGCAGTATTCAGTCATTGGTAAGTAAACTAATATATTTTCTTCTGCAATAATTTCAGTGCACAAGCATCTATAATTCCCAACTTCCAGATTGCTATTACTGCCCATGTTCCTTTTAAGCATCCAAATGGCCGGTCTCCTTCTTTCACTGTGGCTTTAGATGTTACAATCAGCTGCAATATTTAATATTAATGCTCAAGTGCGTATCACCAAGACATTATATGTTCAGGAGTTTGTTAGAATGGGTGGATTAGAAAGCTGATCCAACATTAATGTACTTCAAGTGAAGATTTTGATCCAAAATGGTTTAATAATGCCAACACTTGTTCAATTGAATTACTTCTAAAAACTACTAAAATTTGCATATTGCTAGTAATTTATTGTGAGAAAATTGGAGCAAGCTTTTAATTTATTGATCACTTACGTTAGAAGGTGAGGTGAAGAAGAAAAGAAAGGCACCCATGCGTATTCCACAGTACCCCACAGTGGTCTACAGGCAATTGTGAACTTTTGAAATTTAGTTACTGTTGCAATGCAGGCAAATTAGCCAGACAATTTATTCAGAGCAAATTCCAATAATCTACTAGTTTAGGGATAAATATATTATCCAGTTCAGTGATACAGTTTTCCTGCTGTACATGAAGACCAGATGGGGTTTTGGTTTAATCATTTAATCTGAAAGACAGCGCCTCTAAAAATGCAGTATCCTTTGTGCGAAAGGAATGCTACATTATTAAAGACATCACCTTTCAGATGACATGTTTGACCAAAGCCCACTCGACCTTTGAAGATGAATTGTGCACTCAAGGTTTTGTGGGTAAATTTTCTTCTGATCCCAGAAAAGAACCTAGCAGCATAGAAACAGAAAATCATGTCATGTAGAGGATGGCTTTCCCAACAATTGAATTTCACATTAAGGGATTAAAAAATATGACAGAAGTGGGCGTATTTAATTTTGTTGGAGCAAAACCTTGTTATTTTATATTTCATCTTTCATCAAGGGAGGCTTTCCATTTCAGCCATAGTTAATATTTTTGTGTCACATTATAATGAGAAAGAACAAGTCATCCCTTCTAGGTAGATTGGAATAGATATTGCTTGGAATACAGAATAACTTCAATCCCTAAGGTCCTCAAAGTTTTGCTTGTTTGTAAAAATTGCATGTTTGACATTTAGATCATTTATTGCATCATTTTCTTGCAAATGTATTCGTATCTAATTTGGAAATGTCAGTCCATCAGTTTCGTTTTTTCTGCTCTCTTAAGATTGTTTCATGATAAATGAAGTTTATATTGAGATTAATGCTTCTCAGAATAGTATCCTTCTGTCACACCTTGTTTCCAAACTCCTGTTCTTGCAGATTGCTTGTAAATCACCTCTAATAATGTATACATTTAAGACAATGTTTACCATCTATAATCAGTTATTCATTTCTGTACTTTTCTTAGATTTATATTGCATTGTGTTATACCTTTATTATATTTTTTGATACATTTCAATATATTTATGTGCACGATAACTACACATTACCATGTGGTTTATGTGCAACAGTGGCAATCACATGTATTTAGCAGTAACATTAGAGGAGTAAGAAAATGGATACTTAAGTCAAAAAAGCAGAGATGATGCCTGGTGACTGTCTTCGGTATCTGCTACAACTCTGTCTCTTACCCACCAATTCCATGCCTCCCCCGGCAATTATCTTAGGCTGAATCAAATTGTTTATTGCCTTGGTGTCTTACTTGACCCCTTATAATTCCAACTGTGTAACATCACAGAAATATTACAGTGCAGAGAGAGGCCATTCGGCCCATCATGCTTTCACAGCCTTGTTAAATGAGCATCATGACCAAATGCCGATCTCTTGCTTTTTTCCTCATGTCCTCCACATGGTTTCTATCCAAGTAATCATCAAATGTATTTGTTAATTTGGTTAATGCCTCAGCTGAATCTGCCTGTACCACATTTCCTGGCAGAGCATTCCATAGCAGAACAACTGACTGAGTGAAAAGAAGCCTTTCTTCACTTCACCCTTGTTTCACTTTGTAACATTTTCTGATTTCACCCCATCACAGCTTTCTAGCTGTTGACACTCTCAGTCATGCCATTGCTATTCATAGATTTGACAAGTACACAGCAGTCCTGACCAACCTCCCACATTCTACCTTTCATCAACTTGACATATCCAAAACTGCCCTCTCTGTGTCGTTACTTATGCCAGTCATCCACCATTCCTGTCCTTGCTCAACAATGTTAACTATCAAGCAAGCACACCTTCAATTTCAAAATTCTCACCCTTGTTTTCAATTCATCCCATGATCATGTCTTTCCTCATCTTCTGACATTCTTCCAAACCCATAAAAATGTGTGCTCTTCTACTTCTGACCTGTTTTGTATCTCCAATTTTTGCTGTTTTACCATATAATGTCTTGAGATGGCGGGGCTGTGAGGTCTGAATTGCCCTCCTGAGATCTCCCCACCTCTCTTTTCACTTTCAAGAAACTCCTTACAGTCTATTTGACTCTAGCATCTGGCCACTTTCCCCAGTACCACTTGATAAGGCTCATTGCCATTTTTAAAAATGTATACACTACTGTGAAACATCTTGGATTACAGTTATACGGTAATGTTTACAGAATATGCCATTGAAGCAATTGGCGTCTGAAGGTATTTAGGATCCTTTTAGGATAAGATATGAAAGGAAAGGATGGAGGAGCTGTCTATGGATGGTATTCCAAATCTTGTAATTAAGGTTTCTTAAGGCACATGGTCAAATGTGAAACGAAGTGAGAGTGAGAGAGACACATGAGTTCATAGATTTAGAAGAACAAAAAGTAAAAGGAAGGTCTTGTCAAGGTTAAAGTGAGGATAAGACCAAGGACAGGGATTTAAATTCAAAGATTCCAAAGGTGTCAGGAGAACTTGGAGCCATGTAAGTCATTCAGAATGAAAGTGATGCTAAAGTGCGATATAGTGTGGGATAAGAAATAGGCAGTAGCAGAAGTTACAATGAGCAGAAGTGAAATCAGACAGTGATGGTGTAATAACTGAAAGAGCTGCAGATGCTGTAAATCAGGAATAAAAACAAAGTTGCTGGAAAAGATCAGCCGGCGTGGCAGCAGCTGTGAAGGAATAAAACAGAGTTAACATTTTGGGTCCGGTGACCCTTCCTCAGGGTCCGAAGTGTTAACTCTGTTTTTTTTCAGTGATGGTATAAACATGGGAAGAGAGGTCATTTCAAGTAAATCTCTTTGTAACTACATAAAGAAAAGTGGGGCAAACTGAGCTGGACAAGGGATGACAGGGATCTGGTCCAAGATTTTAAACTTCTGTTT
The DNA here is from genome assembly GCF_030684315.1 of Stegostoma tigrinum. Taxonomy (NCBI): domain Eukaryota; kingdom Metazoa; phylum Chordata; class Chondrichthyes; order Orectolobiformes; family Stegostomatidae; genus Stegostoma; species Stegostoma tigrinum. The sequence continues at coordinate 55,172,399 of NC_081368.1, read as the reverse complement.
CTTCAGAATTAGAATTCATTTTATTGAAACATGAACTCAAATGAGTACAGTGAAAAGTTCACAAGTCACCACTTACAATGTCATCTTAGGTAGAAAGGTACCTAGGTATGGGCTCTTCAGTACAGATTCTTAGGGGAAAAAGAAATTTAAAAATAAAGAAATAAAAAAAATACAATAACAGTCTTTCCAACCTCTTTCTTGCTGGTACCTAGCCTCTAGTCCCTACCAGCCTTGCCACCAGGCCTTGCCAGACTTCACCTTAAAGCTCTTGAGGCTGGGACACCTCTCTGGAATAATCTTGAGGTCGAACGTCCATGCTGAGGCCACAATGGACAGCTAAGAGAATGCCACACAGGGCCGCCAAGAGACTGCCACATCAGCTGGCGAGGCCACCAAAACAGGCCGAAAGATTGCCACACATAATCCGTGCTGAAGACGGTGATTCGCAACCAGGGTGAAGCTGGGAGGTCAGGACATCACTGAGAAGACAAGAGGGGAACAAAGACAAAACAACAATATAGAAAAGAGACGGACGGAGTCGACGAGCTCTCGCTGAGGAATTCTATTCTGCCACCATCTTGCTTATCCACCTAGCTTGGACACTACAGGGCAATTTAACATGGTCAACCTGCCTAACTTTCATACTTTGCTTGAAGCCTTAGATGGAAGATTCTTGTTCTATTATGCTGCCCAAAATAAACAAATATACAAATATGTACCATGTTCATAATTGGATTTGGCTTTGTGGCTTATGATATTGAAATTGTTGTCAATAAATGGTGGGCTCTTAAGCTGAGCATATTGATAATAGTTATGTCATTTAATGTCACCCATCAGGAACCTTCAATTACTAAAGCAGGGTACTCTTTTCTAATCAATTTCTTGATAACCTCCAACACTATGAGTGCTGAAAAGAATTGTTGGATTTCAATGAAAAGAATTCCCAGCCTAAACCCCTCTTAATTTAGAAAAAAGATCGATCAAGAGGAAAAAGAAAAACATTTGTGCAACAGAATTCTGATGACTTTTAATTACTAAGACCCAAAATAGTTTAGTCGGCATATATAACAAACTGAATTATATTTTAAACATGATCCATGACATGGCATCTAATTTTTTAATGTTATTTTATGAATATAAGAGGTCCAAACTGCAAACTTCCTGACGACCTTCACACATTTTTTTCTGTAAGTTTACGCTTTGAAAAAGGGTAATTATTTCTTCAGTGCATTTTTCAGCCTGTTTTCTTTCTTCAATAAACTGCCTTTCTTTCAGCAGACTGTCTTACCCAAATAGCTTTTAATAGTTCATTGCAATTGAAAAGTGTCTCCCAGTCATTCTATATATCAAAGTAATTACATTAAAAAGAACTATTACCAGCAAAAATGTGAATGTTGATACAAGTGTTACTTTTTTAAAAAATGAAAATGAATATTCATTACCAGTCATCAGCACAATTTTTTTTAATTGTGGACACCATACACCTAGATGCTTAGCATCCCAATCTTGATGTTTTATAACGTCCGCCATATTTTCCTTCATTTCAAATTAGAAAATGTTCCAGCAACATTGGCATGAAATTAGAAACAGCACACCAGTAGCGAATTATTTGTTCTAAATGCAATTTTTTTAAAATCTCAGTCTATTCAGCGCTCTTTACTGCCCAGTTGTAAAATAAGCATGACAGCGTAGGATATACAAGTGATCAATATGACCTCAATCAACCATACAATGTTAATAGCAAAGTTTGTGTGTCAGGTTTATGCCAGGGATCTAGAAGGAGATTGGTTAATTTTGAAGGAGTTAATTTTGAAGTGATCAGCTAACAAGGTTTGATCTTACTGTGTGTCCTGTCAGCATTGTCAGATATGAGTTATAATAGGGAAAAAAAATAATTTCTGGGACTCACTTTATTGATCAAGATGAGTTATTTGACTTGGATGAAATAAGTTATAGATTGTTGTTGCATTTATTCTAATACAGCAAGAAATGTATGCTTTTTACTTATCATTGTGCACTCAAACACTCAGAGAAGTTCAGAATTATCAGAACAATTTCTCAGCTGTTTCATTGTCTCAGTGTTTACTCAGGAAATTTGCATGTGCCAAAAAAAAACTAACACAACTTATTTGGTCCTTTGAAAATAAGTATCACACGTTGGCTGAGCAAGATTTTTTAAAAATCCAGGCTACCATTTGACAATTTATTTTATGGAATAATAACGTAATAATGTAACTTTCTTGATTCATTCCAGCAAACCACAGTTACTGACATGAAGGAAAGTAGTTGAAGAAAATAACATAGGCGCATTCAAGTGTAATTCAGGTTCAAGACAATAGGAGTAGAAGAATACCAAACATAGACTCTGTGACAGGTTTGCGGAGCGCCCATGCTCAGTAAACTATGTGTGACAGCACCTTCCTGTTGTTAACCATTTTAATTCCCCATTCCACTCCCTGGGTGACATGCCCATCCTGGGCCTCCTCTTGTGTCACATTTATGCCACATGGAAACAGGAGGAACAACACCTCATATTCTGCCTCGGGAAACTACAGCCCTATGGCCTAACATTACAATTCACCAGTTACAAAATCGCCCCACCCCCTGGCCTCACCTCATGTTTAACCCTCCCTCTCATCCCCACCTCCTTGATTTGACAAAACTTGTCCATCTCCTTCTGCACCTATCTGCCCCATCTTTCCCACTGACCAGTCCCCACATCCCTGACCTGCATCCATCTATCACCATCCCTATTATCGTCCCCCAGCCCCACCCCGTTCCCTCTATTTATTTCCTAGCTCCCTTCCCCCTCCCCATTCCTGTTGAAGGGTCTGAGCCCAAAACACTGACACTCCTGCTTCTCTGGTGCTGCCTGACCTGCTGTGTTCCTTCAGTTCCACACTGTATCAATTCTGACTCCAGCATCTGCAGTTCTTGCCATCTCTGAGTTGAATGCCTAATAGCGTTACTTGAAGAAACGTGCATTAAGTTTATATGGATTAATGGCAGAAATGGCCTGTGTTTTCTGTCTTTGTATATTCTATTCAATTCCATGTGAAGGCAGCTCATTGTCCTGCTAGGTCACATGCTGAAAGAAACTTGAGCAATAGTTCCATCTGCAACATCTCAGATAATTCCTGCAGGCAAAAACTCTGCCCTGCTGTACTTTTTGTCAATATCTTAGCATAAAGGAAGATATAAGAGATGTGAGTTACTGATCTAAATGAACAGGCTTCCAATCTTATGTCCTTCTTTTCCATATTGTTCCATATCACTGGCTACAGATCAGCATGAAGAGTCTGAGTTTAATTAATCAAAGTTGCCTCTATGTACTTCGATCCATGATTGTGGAGAAAGCAAATTACTTAGGCCTCCTTGCACATAGACTTGGCCCCAACTGACTGCCTGAATTGTGCTTATTCCCCACAAAGATAGTATAAATGTATGCTGGCAAAAGAAAAGTTCAAATTTAATTAGGAGTGGGATCATCGCAGCCCCCAATATGATTGAGGCGATGAGTTTAGATCATATGATGAGATGGGAAAAATGACATTTTCAATTTTGAGATCAAAAGTATGTAAAGGCAAGACAAGAATCTCGCTGCTGAGCAGCAAGAGGCTAGTTTGCATACATTTGCTTACTTTTGCATCTAATCTCACAGCATTGATATGATTGACCCTGTCCTCTCATATACCAGACAGAGACTAGGTGGCAATACCTGACAAGAAAGTCAGGATGGATCCAGCTGACCGCTTGCTACTCTAGGCCTCCCTCTTAGACAGTGGTCACTAACATCTCTGGTTACACTCCATGGCATCAACTGCCATCGCCAATCCAGCCAATGTTGTTTGACATCAGCCACATACCAGATGATCATGTCCAAACTAGTTATAATACAGTTCTCCACTTTAACACTGCAATTTTGAATACTCTGATACCTTTCTTTCATGGTTATGCTGCTGCCAAGATATTTTGTGCGGGTGGACAAGTATCCGACTTATGGAATGAACCAGGTTTCATCTCAGAGCTTAACATTTGCTCCCTCATCATTTGTGATCAATATCATTTCCTTTATAAAAACCCTTTTTGATATAGCCCGTTGCTCTCAGGTTGTATAACTTACCCCAATCAATCACAACTGCTGACAGCCAATTTCTCCCCATTGCACACTTTCAAGTTCCAGCACAGTGTAAGGTGATGGTGAGTGCTTCCCTTTCAGCAGCACTAATGTCAGCAATCCCCCAAACATTTACTTCAGCTTCCTATTTGTCGATCCCATAAACTCCACCGGCTTCACACTCCTCAAGGTCTCCAACTAACCCACATACATATGCTTGCACCTTTCCTACCCAGACACTGGCACATGAGATGACTGCGCCAGTTGTGGCCATTGAGTTCCTGCCCCCACCAACCTCCATCAAAACCAGCATGCTCCTGACTGTGGAAGACACTTTTTTCCTCAATACATACTTTCTACTTGCTGCACATGCCCATGCCTGGCGTGCTTACCATGTGAGCTGCTGGCTAATGGTGCAGGTGTGAGATTGACTTAGCGCACCATCATACATCAAGATGTGTGCGCTTTAGACAGAAGACAGCTGAGCAGCAAGGTAAAGCTGCCTGTTTCAGTGACTTCGCTAATTGATAGCTCAAGGCATGGATGCTGTGAGCATGCAGGTAAGGTTTCATTTCATAGCATCCCCACAGTGTGGAAACAGGCCCTTCGGCCCAATAGGTCCACACTAACCCTGAGGACATCCCATGCAGACCCCTATCGCCCACCGAATCTACACATTCCTGAACATTATGGACAATTTAGCATGGCCAATCCACCTAGCCTGCGTATCTTTGAACTGTGGGAGGAAACCGAACCATCTGGAGGAAACTCACACAGACACGGGGAGAATGTGCAAAGTCCACACAGACAGCCGCCTGAGGGTGCAATCGAACCTGGGTTTCTGGTGCTGTGAGGTAGCTTTGCTAACCACTGAGCCACCGTGCCGCCCTGGCCATTATTCAGTCATGGGATGAGGGCATCATTGACTAGGCAACATTTATTGCCCATCCCTAATTGTCCAGAAGGCAGTTCAGAGTCAACCACATTGCTTGCGTTGAGAGTCACATGTAGGCAAGATCAGGTAAGGAAGGCAGTGTCCTTCCTAAATGGCATAGTGAACAAAATGGGTTTTTCCCACAATCAATTCATGGCCATCATTAGGTTCTTAATTCCAGATATTTTATTGAATTCAAATTCCACCTTTTGCTGTGACAGGATTTGAACCCAGGTCCCCAGAACAGTATCTGAATTAACAGTACAGTGAAAATGCTATTAGGCCGTCGCCTTCTCAACATGTTTGGTGAGAAGCAAGAAGAGAGCAAGTGAGCATTCCTGAGGTGCAGCCTTGTTTAGTCTGCAAGCTGGGGTCATGTCCTTCTGCACAGTGCCTCCATTGCAGCTTTTCAAGGCAAGTTCTGATTGCATCCTGCAAAGCAGTTCTGTGCTTCCAGAATATATTGCCATTGCCTAAAGGAAGAGCCAGGAAGATAGTGATGGATGGCCGATGCCATTGTCCATGGAGGAGTGTGTGCACCAGATCATGGCCTAGTCTGCAGCTTTGTTAGAGCGAATGAGTTTGTTTAGAGCTGAATCTTCCAGGTGCCCTCTCTGGCAGTGGTGCCAACGCATGTATTGGGATAAACTTAGACAGTGTCTTAATTTTAAAAAACTAGAAAAACGTAAACAGTTTTAATTTCAGTTATACCAAATTATTTATCATATTTACATGACAATATAACATGTCTCATCCATAATTTCACAAAGTAAACCAATTTGTTTTTCAGAACAATGCCAAGCGAACAACTAAAATACACTTTTACGTCTCGTGAAAAAAAAACCTACAATAATATAACATGGTAACGACTCAACAAGTTAATTTCCAAACCAAAATGGCAACAACAACCTGGCTATGCTCATGAACTGGGGCTGGGCACCAAATCCAATGACAAACCATTCTATGCAACTTTGGTATGATCCTTATGAGACAGGAACAAATTTATTGAACACCACAGGAACATCAGGAAATTTGACATTTAAATGCATAAAAGTAATGAACAGATATTTAACAGGGTCCTGTGAAAAGGAAACCTAGATTTTGAATGGAAAACCAAGAAATATCACAAGAGCAGATATAGTTGGAAAAAACATAGGAGTGGCAACTCTGCTCTCTGATTTCCTTTTCAAATTTTCCTGATACCTTGCTTGTTTGGCAAGGTTAGCAGTATTGGATTTTGAATATTGATGAGAAAAATTGTGGTGTTATCAAGCACTAATCCTATCAATTCACATCACTCTGCTGCTTAGCTGCTTGTAAAAAATATAAAAGATGAGTGAGATAACCTTGATGCGATATAGACCTCACTGGATATCTCATTCGATTCTGCTACAAGTCTCACCAAAGTCCATATCACTCAGACCACTAATGAGTCTATCCATTCAAGTGATTTTTCTCTCCACAGAAACTCCAAAACCCACTCCTCCAGCATTTTCTGTTTTTATTTAAGAAACAGCAACTCTGCACTGAATAGAGACAGAGATGAGTTTGTTTGTTTCTGAAATGATTATTGCTTTATCCTCATCTGTATTGAATTGTATTAATGTGATGTTTTCAGTGAGTCACGCAAGTGAACCATCATATTTTCCTCCAAAGTTAACCTCAAATTGTGTGAAAACTCAACATTTTTTAAAATATACAAAAGACTACTGCTGGATTGTTAAAATCAAGACAGTTTTTCTGAAAATAAGCAAAGACATATCCATATGCAAATATATTGATCAAGGACAATCTGCTAGAACCCCTAAGATCTGCTTGCAACATTGTTCAAAACACGTCCGTTTGCAATGAGTTGTGAGTTGAAAGAAGACAGGGAGGAAAATTATGATCACTCACCTTTCCAGGCCAAGTTATTAGTACCACATCTATTTCTGCAAGTTTATTATAGGGTGCTTAATAATCTAAACCAAAAGTGTATACTTTCAGAGCTTTATAAGCTAAGATTATGATGTGAGAAACTAACCAAAATAATTAACGTGCATCCTATGATTCAGTATTTGAAACGTTATTCATATCCAATTCACAAGGTTACATATTGAATCTGCTGGATTGCCTTGGGGTTTAGCAGAGAAAATGATGTTTTTGACTTCAGCAGACATGTTCCAGTTTGCAACCTGAATCTGCTAACAGTACTGTGTTAGTTAAGGAACAGGGAGGAAAGTGTCTCAAAGCAATTCTTTGTAAAAATAAGTCTTGATATAACTTAGCAATTATCTTTTGTAGTTAACTCTATTCAAATCTAACAATTATCATCCACAAAAATGGAAATTGCTGGAAAAGCTCAACAGGTCTGGCAGCATTTATGAAGGCAAATCAGAATTAATGTTTCGGCTCCCGAGACTCTTCCTCAGAATAATTATGATCCAGTTTTATTTACTTGTAGCAACCATGGTATCAGTGTTACTAGCCATCTACCACCTACAAGTCTTGCATTTCCCTAAATCTTCCTTCAATTTCAAATTACTTAAATTGAAATATTTTAGTCCCTAATCCATTGAGACATGAGTCATTGCTCACTGCTTCCTAAGCGCTGCAAGATCACATGTTTGGTAAGCTGTTAATAATATTTATAAAATCTAATGTTTCGTCCTTGTCATTGCTTTTCAGGCTTGGTGTCATATTGTGAATCTGTCTGAATTGTGCTAATCACATGCCTGGAAAATTGCTAATATTCTGCAGAATTTTGTAGAATGTAACAAATCCCCTCCAAAATTAATTTTACTGCTGATAATATTTGAGACTTCTGAGAAGGCCTCACTCTAGCATCATGATAGTTCTTCAGGGAAGACCACCAGGCCAGCCTGAAAGTTGTTCCCCATGCTCCTTTGAAAATGACAAGAGAAGGTGTGAGTTCTACTCATGATTGTAGTGAAAATGCTCAGCAGTACCAGGTTCTGTCTCAAATTTGAACAAAAGGATAGGTAACATGGCATTTATTTAACTTTGTTTACTGTTGCTATGGTTCAGTTGGATAAGTTTAGCATGAGGTTTATGACGATGATCTGATTTACCTTTCCCTAGAAGATAACATATCCCATTTTTACCTTTAAACTATGGCATATAATGGAAAGAATAACTTATGAATACTTTACAGATTTTACTTAAAATAATCATTCATGGGTTGCGGATTTCAATGGCTGGGCCCGCATCTGTTACCCATTCTTGATTGCCCTTGAAAAGTTTGTGGCAAGCTGCCTTCTTCAAATACTGCAGTCCATTCAGTGTAGGTACTATTGCAATGCTGCTTGGGAGAGAGATCCAGGATTTTTATGAAGCTTCTTGAGTGTTTTTGGAGGGGCACTCATCCAGGAAAGTACGGAGTATGCCCTCATACTCCTGACTTGTGACTTATAGATGATGGACAGGCTTTAGTAAAGAGGTGAGTTATTCACTGTAGTATACTGAGCCTTTGACCTGATTTCAGAACGACAGTATGTACATGGAAAGTCACATTCCCATTTCTGAACGATGGTAACCTTCAACATGTTGACAGGACATTGGGGTATTTAACAATATGATAAATTAAGGTATGACAAAATGCAATGCTCTAAAATTTTACAGGCGTAAAACAAGTACAGAAATAGTCAATCCGGGATTCACAATGTCCTGTGAATATTGTCCTACTTTACGCTCAAAGGCAGTCAACTGAAATTGAGTTAGGCCATTCATCCGATGTCAAGGTAGCCCTCTAAGACAGACATGAGACTCCTACCGAATACAGAAACGGAGAGCATGCACACTTCAGAATGTTTTGCAGAATTCAGGCTGCCCAGAACCAAACAGGTTTTAACCTGCTTCAGGCAGTGTTTCTGGCTATGAATCAATACTACGTAGTCAGCAGCACAAAGGAACATTTCCAGTTTCAGTTTTAAACCTTTACTACAGTGCAAGGGCGGCAGAGATGTTCTTCCCTGTCGCACGGTGCTGCTGTTGGCTGCTGAGAGCTATAGTTGCCCATCTCCAGATGACTTTGCCCATTCCTGAGGCCTACTTGATCTTTGCTTGTTAACGAAGTGGCGTCATCCTCAAGTTGAATCAATTGCCATTGGAGATCTGGCAGTTTACTCAGAACTTATGCTTTAGTCTGAGGGGTAAATTCTTATGACCCTTGAGCCTTAGCTTTTGTGAATGCACTGGTGCTGTGCTGCCTAGATTGAGCCTAAAGAAAGCTCCCAATGATTATCCACCTAAAACCTGAGAAATGTATTGCTTTCCTAGTTTATTGCATCCCCCATAGAAACCTACATATCATCAGGAAATATACTAAAAAAAATCTGAAAATAATATTGAAGAACAGATTTTAGCTGTGCTGTTTGCATTTGCATTAACTGATAAGAACATCCCAAGCTCCTCAGATATAATTTGCAAAAGGTGAAGCAGTCAAATGACTAGACAAAATCCCATTGAAATCTGTTTTTATTGCTTCATTTCACCCAGATCAGCAGAGTGGCGGATGGGAGCAAACATATCTGGAATTTGGCACCACTCATAAAATGTGTACAAGGCCTATTCTCTTGCTGAAACAAATCTTTTGTTTCCCCTGTGAAGTGAACACAGGCTGGCACAATGGCTCAATGGTTAGCACTGGTATCTCACAGCATCAGGGACATGCGTTTGATTCCAGCCATAGGTGACTGTCTGTATAGAGATTCCATGTTGTCCCTGCATCTGTGTGGGTTTCTGTAGGGTGCTCCGGTTTCCTCCCACAGTCCAATGATGTACAGGCTTGGTGAATTGGCTGTGGGAAATGCCAGGTTACAAGGATAGAGTGGGGTTTGGGTCCGAGTGGGATGCTCATCAGAGAGTCGGTGCAGACTTGATGGGCCGAATGGCCTCCACTCCGTAGGGATTCTGTAAATTAATTATCGGCCAGCCAGTATTTACTGCCCATCCTCATTATTCTCAAAAATGCGGCAGTGGCGCACCTTTTTCAATCGCTGCAGTCTAATGTGCTGTGGGGACACCAGCAGTGCTGTCAGACAGAATGGCTCAGGATTTTGACACAGCAGTACTGAAAGAACATGGTACATTTTCAAGTCAGGATGTTATGTGGTTTGGAGAGGAACTTTCATGTGGGGGTGTGCCTAGTGTATCAACGGTATTTCCTCTTTACGTATCACTCCTTCAATAGGACTGTTACATGCAACTGCAATGCTAATACTGAAGAATCTTAAAAAAAACACAAAAATTATACCATGCCATTTAATACCATTGCCCCAGAACAGATTTTGGCCCTTAAGGATTAAACAAGGAATTATTTTCCTTGTCATCATGTCCACATTCTGTGGACACAGGTTTGAGTCCCACATGGCAGATGATCAGATTTAAATTCAATTTAAAAACCTGGAATTAAAAGTCTAATGATGATTGTGCAGCTATTATCAAAATGTTGGAAAAACCCATTTGGACCCCTGCTGTCTTTTAAGGAAAGAAACTGGACTGTGTATGACTCCAGACCCACAGCAATATTAAGTGACTCCCAACTGCCCTCTGGGCAATTAGAGATTGGCCATTCATATGAGCCAAGCCTTTGATGCCCACATCCTGTGAATGAATAAAATAAAAAATTGTAACAATCCATTCAGTACTGGTTAAGTACTAAGATAATTACATATGCTAATAGATAGCTTCCATTTCTACTGCCCTTTCCTTCAATAAGAAAATATTTCATGATTGTACAGTAATGTGGCGAAGCCAATTCCTTATTCTTCATAATGTTTATGCTTAATAAACTTGAATTGAATTTCTTCAACTTTTCCTTGTTTCTTAACTAGATGATGCCATTCAAATTTCTTTTGATTTTCAAGTCTTCAAAACATCTTTCACCAACATGGATTATTCTGAAGGTGCAAATTCAATATTGTCTCTCGAAGGACTTCTTTTTATAAATGTTAAAAAAAGTGACAGACGCATTTTTTTTTCATATTTACTTTCAAACTTATTAAAAAAGAAGGCAGCTTTGCAAGTGCTCAGCATTATTGGAGGGGGAAAGATACTGAATATACTCTCAGTCTAATGGAGTGAATGGATTAACTGTACCAGCCTAGCAAGATAATGCATAGTATTTGAAAAGATGCTGCTAAAAGTTCTAAAGTTTTTGAGAACCACTCTTATTTCTTTTAACAATGTACTGTTCCTAATATAATTGCAAACAGCTGCTTAATACTCTTGTTCAGTTTCCAAGAGACAAAAGGTTTTTTCAAATGAGCTTCTGAATGGTACTTTCAATGAGTCTAGCTTGCCAATTTTGTATCTTCTGACGTTTCATGCCCTGCATTTAGATTATATACTTAGCTGTTATAAGAGATGGAAAAAAATGCATGTTAGATTTTGAGGTTGAATTGATAGATTTGTAGCTTTTGTTGGAATAAGCATTAAGAAGAATATAGATGCAAGATGTTTTGACTTAATTCTACTATCTAGAAATGAAATATGTGATTGGTGCGTAAATTAAATGTGTATTGTGTGACCTGAGCTGTTACTATTGATTTGGATGTTACGTGCACCAAGCCACCGTCACTTATTTAACCTACTGCCTCATTACACTGAGCATTGTCTTGCACCAAATTCAGAATCACATCATCTGAATGCATTCACTGTGAGTTGATATACATCGTCTAAGGCTGGAATCTTCAAAGCACTTAAATCAGACACTGGAGAGCGAGTTGTAAAATATAGTGAGAACTCAAAAGCCAGATTCTTGAAATTGAGTTCCGAATTGTTTGATTTTCCAAAAAATGTTTTAAGGGCACAATGAGAATCTCGCTAATGGTTGCATGTTTTACTTGCCTGCATTAACATCTCACTGTTACCTAATCTTGCCTCATTTATATGTAGTTTGCTATTTTACCCAATAGTAGAGATAATCTAGACAGTGACAGTTCCAGACACGAAAGTCTGAATGGCTACCTGCCAATTCCAGCTCACAATTTGCTCCTCTGGGTCTCCATCATAGCCAGTAGGCCCCACAATCTCAGGGCACACCCCATGGGCAATGACTAACCACAGTCTACATTCGTGAGGGTTGGTGTTGACATTGGATATGCACCAGCTAACCTCAGCAATGGTGCAATCCTGACTCACTTAGGATATAGTTTTCCTCTTTAGTACTGCGCTTTGGAATACACCAACATCTTACACTGCAATGGTGCTGCCAAACAGTTTTGTTCATAAGGGCAGGCACCCATCTCATGCACCTCAACAGTGTGCTTCTCAGAACTCTTCGCCGGTTTCCTCACTACCCATTCAATTTGTGCCAACTTGGATGTTCGTAGCATTTGGTCTTGCTTTTTCACATTGTCACCACATTCAGAACTTGCAGCTTCACCGTACTTCTGCTTGCCTTTACTTTTAACAAAATAATCAGCCTGTCACATTTAGCAATAATGATCAGCCAAGGGCAGACATTACCTTACGTCACCATGCTGTGTCAATGTCATACTTGTAGCATGAGCCAACAGGTTACACAGCAAATGCACTGCATGTTGTTTAATCAAATAACCACACTTCAACGTTTAAATGCAGTAGTCCTTAGCCAAGTCAAGGGCAGCTGTTGTCATTCAGAGGGCACAGGCATTAAATCATGGGCATTGCCCAATCTCAGACTAGGGGTTTGGACACAATCAGTTAGATACTTGCGTCATTCAAAATCCAGGTGTCCATATGATTATAGTCGATGGTGTGGGGTACAGTCAGTCCTACCCTTCCTTTGCAACCAGTTGGAGTTATTGCTAAGGAAGCTGCACATAGATCAGTAAAGTCACTGATCAGTGGGGATAGTAAGTCAGAGAGGAGAGCCACAGTAAATTCAGGGAACCTGCTCACTGAAATTCAAGGGGGCTTATCAGGGGCTACTATTATGGTGAGGATGCTGGGCAAGCCAATTCTGGAGATTGGAGGCAAATGCTGTGGTGCAGAGGGGATAATAATTGTGAAGGGAGGATTTCAACAGATAAAAGAGGGAGAGGACAAAGTATACGAGAGTGGAGGGTACTGAGAAAGGATGGTTAACACCCACCTGGCTACATTGGAGTGCACAGTATGTATCAGTTTTTCATAATTAAACTGTATGCCTGGGGCTCAGTGAATAAGATGAGATGTGCAATAAATAAATGGCTGGGAACATGGAGAAGATCAAAGATGATTGGTCAACCGCAATGGCAAGACGGAGAGGATATGAACACTTGGGACTCACTTCCACTGGGAGGCTGGTCCTGCAACTCATTCTGTGAACTTTGACCTGTGTTGCCTTCCATTGTCATCTGAATCATGAATGCCCAGTGAAAATTAAATATGGCTGAGGGAGTGTGCACAACCTGTGAGCCATGCAAGGGGCAATAATATAAAACAGGTGCAGTTTAACATGTACATGTCCTACATATATAAGTTAACAATATTTGTTATCATATAATCCCTTAAGTAGACCTCACACATTAACCAACTATGTCAATAAAATCCCATTAATGGCTGTGAAGCATGAGTAATGATAAACTGCAAAGATTCACCTCAGTTCACAATTTGCAGCCACCTGCCAATGTTTCATGGCCTGCCCAAGGTCCCAGGATCTACTCACTGATAAAATGTCCACACCTGCTGCTCTCTGGCTGCTGCTTTTCTTGAGTAATGGGCCAGTTTGGATGGGGAACAGGTTTTCATTATTGCTGCCAAAGCTACGTTACACAGCTACTGTATATGTGTTTGAACGACAGAGCCCAAATCAAGGTAACAATGTGCATCTTCAATGCAGAGGCATCTCTCTGGCCTCATTGTCTGGCCTTCCATACCCCCACATTTGGACACACTGTTTAACTGCCAATTGTGTGTGCTGTGACAGCTGAATTAACACATTACAGAAGAGCTGCATTGCTTTAAACAGTGCGCACAAAAGTTCATTGGAACCAACCCCATTGATCCAGACACAGAATCTATGGTTGTTTCTGTGTCCACTGCACAAAGGGCTGCTACACAACTGGATTGGGAACACATGTGTCTGGAAGGACCAGCATCAACCACTAGCTGTTGTTGATCCAATTCCTAATGTGGAGCTTACAACTAGAGGTGCCCTCATGTCATGGTAATCGTGCAGGAAGTTCACAGTCACACATCTTACTTGGTGTACCATGCAGATGAAAAAGAGACAGTGGGGTAATACTCTGTCCACAAGTGGAGGTTGAAACCCCATATCTTGCTGCCCAGGGTTCCACTGTGGCCATTAAGGGACCTAGGGTGGCCTGTCAACATGAGGTTTTCATGCAGGTCATGCCTTGAGCTTTGTATTGGTACCACCCAGACAAAGATACCATTTGATCCTCAGAATCTCTGTTACAAGGAACTGGAGGGTCCTCAATCCTATGGGATGAATAATGGGGACCTGCGATACCGAGGGTGTTGGGAGGATGCAGGTATTCTTCAGGCAGAACAGTACTCTCGGTATCCTGTACTGCTACAGCTTTGGCCACAGCTATGTAGGAAGGATGCCCTTGTGAACATTGTTTAATGGAACTGAACTGGAGGTCATCATCTTTTGTTGACAGCAAATGTTTTGTTACTGCTAAGGCAACTCACAGGGACAGTTGCTCCAAGGCAACCACCGATGTGTACATGAAGGCAGCCAGAAGCTCACTCTGCAGGAAGCATGATTCAAATGGTGTTGCTGGATTTTTCCAAACTTCAAGCCAGTTATATATTAATGATCTGGATGAAGGGTATTGTTGCCATGGACTTTGGTGGCAGGTGGGTACAGTGACAGAGTTAGAGTGAAGTAGCAAAGAAAAGATGGTGGTACTTATTCTTGCAGAATGCAGAAGGTCATTAAACGTTTTCTTTCTCTGCTGGGCATTGCTGTGGACCATTGGCACTGCATTGACTGCCTGATGCCTTGCTCTTCTTCGGCAGTCCTCAGGGCAGAGGATGTCACTCCTCTTTGCCATCCCATCTGCTAGGACCTCTAGGTCCCTGTCAGTGAAGAAGGTGTCAACTTCCTTTTTCTGCCTTGACCTTTAGAACTGTGCAGCAACACATTGTGAATGACAGGTCTTGTCTTCCAATGTTTGGCCTGATGCACAGCCAGGATTTAGACCTGGTGTCGGTGCCATAATTCTCAGCCTGGGCCAGCATTGGCAAGTACCATGAACATTACTGCATGGAAGCTATAGCATGAGTGCAGCAGCCTAGAAGTGTTGTGTATACACAATGGAGTGAGCAGTGATGAATTGTGTAAGATTACTCACTCAAGTTTGCTGAGGGAAACCTTCTCTGAAGCTCATGAAAAATGACAGAGCCAATTTTTAGTAAAATTCAGCCCAAATCTTAATTCATCAAGAACAAGCTTGTCTGCAAAATCTTCATTGGTGGAAGTGTCTCTGTGTGTTTGTTGGCTTTTTACAGATTTTCCTAATTCTGTTACAAAAAATATTTACCCTTGACATCTCCCACAAGTTGCTTTGAAGAAAGTCAGCCAGACATGTATGTAGTAGGAATCTCTTAAAGCACTCACTCCCTTTTTCCGCTGAACTATTCATTATTACCCTGTAATGGACCAATATTCCCCTTAAAAAGGAAAAAAAAACTTGCTGAACTACAGAAATTTCTTTTTGAACTCTGCATCTGGATGGTAATTGTACACTGAATACAAAATTTAACTGCATTCCTGTACACACAGTAACTATAGCAAAAACTCATTCTGACCACTTATAATCACTGTTCTGGTATACATAGCCTGACCAACATGTTTGCTTTATACCCGTAAAAGGTCAATTTTCCTAATCTTATATTTTATTGAAAGGAAATACTGTTGCAAATAAGAAGAAAACCCAGTAGTTTATTGGCAGATTGCTGAAGTGAAACAGTGTATGTACTGCACAGAGGTCCTTGGGTATTTTGCCAGTCTGCTTTGGAGTCAATCAGACCACTGGCTGATTAATCCTTTTTCCAAGTGATCCCATTTTACTACTTGAAAGTTAACTTTCTTTTTGTTATAAAGAACTGACTAATAGCAGGGGATCTAATTAAGGCAGTGAACCAAGATGGACTGACCAGATATCCAACATACTGTTTGTACATTTCATACTGGCCTCGACTGATAGCTCCCAAGAATGTTCATAGGCATTGGAAAATATTGCATTTTTCTTAACTCATTAGAAACAGCAAACCTCCTCCATTAAAAACAACTTTGCTATGTCAAGTTCAACAATCCATAGACAAAAATAAGCAAACTAACTCCTGCAGATACTCCTTTATTACAAGAGGGTCTTTTCTCGGGCCTAAGAACTGAACAGTGTCTCTCGGAAATGTTTCAAACTGACCTCATAAAACTGAATTTGTTTGAAATGTAGTGGCTGTTATAGTGAAGGCAAGTACAGCACCTTTGTACATAGAACATAGAACATTACGGCACAGTACAGGCCCTTCGGCCCTCGATGTTGTGCCGACCTATCCTACCGATCTCAAGCCCATCTAACCTACACTATTCCATGTACGTCCATATGCTTATCCAATGACGACTTAAATGTACCTAAAGTTGGCGAATCTACTACCGTTGCAGGCAAAGCGTTCCATTCCCTTGCTACTCTCTGAGTAAAGAAACTACCTCTGACATCTGTCCTATATCTTTTACCCCTCAATTTAAAGCTCTGCCCCCTTGTGCTCACTGTCACCATCCTAGGAAAAAGGGTCTCCCTATCCACCCTATCTGACCCTCTGATTATTTTATATGTTTCAATTAAATCACCTCTCAACCTTCTTCTCTCTAATGAAAACAGCCTCAAGTCCCTCAGCCTATCCTCGTAAGACCTTCCCTCCATACCAGGCAATATCCTAGTAAATCTCCTCTGCACTCTTTCCAAAGCTTCCACATCCTTCTTATAATGTGGTGACCAGAACTGTACGCAATACTCCAAGTGCGGCCGCACCAGAGTTTTGTACAGCTGCAGCATAACCTCTTGGTTCCGGAACTCGATCCCTCTATTAATAAAAGCTAAAACACTGTATGCCTTCTTAACAGCCCTGTCAACCTGGGTGGCAACTTTCAAGGATCTGTGTACATGGACACCGACATCTCTCTGCTCATCTACACTACTAAGAATCTTACCGTTAGCCCTGTACTTTGCCTTCCGGTTACTCCTACCAAAGTGCATCACCTCACACTTGTCTGCATTAAACTCCATTTGCCACCTCTCAGCCCAGCTCTGCAGCTTATCTATGTCTCTCTGCAACCTATAGCATCCTTCCTCACTATCCACAACTCCACCGACCTTACTGTCGTCTGCAAATTTACTAACCCATCCTTCTACGCCTTCATCCAGGTCATTAATAAAAATGACAAACAGCAGTGGACCCAACACCGACCCTTGCGGTACACCACTAGTAACTGCTCTCCAGGATGAACATTTCCCATCAACTACTACCCTCTGTCTTCTTTCTGAGCAGGTGCTTGTTCGCCAGCAGTCCTCTGAGTGGCAGTGAACTGGCATTTCTTGCTTGCCCATCTGCGGTGCTGTCCCTGTATGGTGCTCCCCAGCCTGCAATCCCACATTCTGTACACTCATAAACTCAGCTGCCTGTGGGTCTGGAGGCAGCCATGCTGATGCTACTTCTGACAATCAACACTGTCTCCAGAAACATTAAGGACATATCTTTATGGAGCAACAGACTGGTCTCCACAGATATCCTTGAAAAGTTGGGTGCCAGAAGGGCTCTCTAAATAACTCCACAAACTTTAGGCTGTCAATTTACAGTTGTCGTTTTGAACATCCTCTCCTACTGTCTCTCTTTGGTTGTATGAAACTTTTGCATTTACAGTAATAAATAAATCTGATTGGGAATTTAGTTTCCTGCAAGTGTTTCCAGCCTTCCCATCACTTCTGGACTTTGGGCATCATTGAAACACTTCTCCTGTAGGATTACGTATGACAAATAATGTGTGTTGTTGCAGCAGTTTTGGAAATAACCTCGTGTATTATTATTTCCAGAGATTCATCAGTGAATGAGTTTGCTTTCCTCTCATTCTGTTAATGCTACAAAGATGATGTAAGAAGTTGTGACATCTATCAGAACATGTGCTTAAATGGTATCTGTACTTACTTTGGCCAAACTGTGAGAAGCCACTAACGTTCTTCTTACAATGCTTGGAGTAGTCAAGATTGGTCTCACTGTCTTGATGACCATGCTTCAGTGAGGATGACCCACTTTATAGTGGCACTTATGAATTCAATGCTTCTGTTTTTGTCCACATGTCAATGAATCTGGAAACTCCTTCTGCTGCTGAGGGTCTTCCTTTCCCAGACAAAAAATGCAACTGCCTTAAAAATTACTCTACAGTCCAACCTTACCAAAATAATATTTAAACATTTGCAATGCTTACGAGATGCAACTGGAGTGCTGCAAGGCCAAACAAACTGATCCACATTCAGCAGGCATCTGTTCCACAACGGCCATTGGGGAAAGATGGGCAGCATTTTATCTACCTTGGCCTTTGTCAGGGGGTTGTATAACAGAGTCATCAGTCATGGTTTGAGTGGTTAGCTCTTGTCTCCCGATAGCTATCTTTGTCAGATCTTCAATGCTATATTGCTCTATGACTCATGACAGCTTAACACTCTACCCCATGTAATCCAACAGCAAGGACTCCAAAAGGGAGGTCTACGAAATGGCTCTACATGGACCTTTGACGCAGGAATCTTATTCTGATTAATGCAACACAAGCCCAGTCCTGCAAACACTGTAGGAGAATGCTGCTTGATTACTGATACCTCATTCACTGCTCCCACCCTACCATTCCAGCCTCATCCCATCACCTCAGAAAGGCAAGATTGTAAATAAGACCATATCTGTGGGAATGATTGAAATCATTTCCATGCCCTTGTGCTGCCGATGAGATCTTGGATTGTCTTTTTTGGATAGTGGCCTGCAGGGGCAATTTTAATGTCACCTATGATTATTTCTGCTTCACAGAGATGATTATCTTCAATGAGCAATGACCTATGATATGATCAAACTGCTTGTGATTTTAACACTAACCATAACCTACACAATTGAATGCTGTATGCATTCCATGTGTGAGATTGTATAATTGCAGACAATTTCAACTTTCACTGTGAAAGTAACAAAAACAGAAGTTGCCAGAAAAGCTCAGCAGGTCTGCAAAAAGAAAGCAGAATTAAAGTTTTGGGTCCGGTGGCCGTCCCTCAGAACTATGTTCACCAGAACCAAAACGTTAACTCTGAATTTCCTTCATAGGTGCTGACAGACCTGCTGACCTTTTCCAGCAACTTCTGTTTTTGTGTCTGATTTACAAAATCTGCAGTTTTTTTTGGTTTTTATTTACGGTGAAAGTGGCTGATTAATGCAATTGCCCCTTGAAGGGTCCTGAAGACTTTTAAGTAGAGTCCACATGCTCAGACAGAAAGAAAAGACTTATTCTGCCCAGTTTCTAATAGCTTCCATCCAGAGGGCGAGAGCGTAGTAAACTACGTATCAATGTGTAAAAATTCATTAATAATGATATGCTAATGCATACAAGTATTTGCAAATAGGCCTATCACCACTCATTAGCAATATTCTCATCTCTCTGGCCAACATTTGGTTTGAGAACCTGTCATTTTCTTCTCACCATCAAGAATCTCATTTCTGTTGATCCCATCTTATTTTCCCGATGACTTCCAAAGTCCACATTGTTCAGGGTCAGGGAAGATTCGGTCCTTTATTTCAGCAAGGTTCAGAGTATTTGGTGGCTGGGTTACACAGAAAAATAAAATCTCTCTCTGACATTCAAAAAAGAAAGGTCATGGTGTATTTAATTAGAAGTATTTCCCATAAACAGAGAATATTGAATTTTAATTTATTGCATGATGTACCTGGATCATTAAATAGCTCATTAAAACAAAATTGCTATGAAGCTCAGCATACATCAACATGCGATGAAGCCAAATATTACTGATCATTTTTCCCCAAATTACAGCATATTTCGAAATGTATTAGATGTGATGTCAGCCATTCTCTGGGCATGAAGGTGTAGAATTTTGAGTTCTTTCTTCATTCTTTTATGATTCGTTAGGGTTAGACAGAAATGCAACATTTTAATTGTGGCTTACTTTCCACTTGTAATATTTTACGGGTTTTCTTGCGACTTTGAAATATCTTAAATATATTTGCTCCAAAATATTTGTTTGATTCAAATTATCAAGGATCATAAATTAACAAATTGACCCTGAAGGTGTGGATGTCCAGTTTGACCTGTCAAATTTACGTCTTTAGTGATTTGCAATTGGATATGAGCTTAAAGTACAGTTCAGAACTGCTAATAAGATATTATGTATTGTAAGTACAGTAAATGCATAATTAGAGATTCTGTAATGTTAGAAACAGTCTAAAGTGTTCCACAATTCAATTGAAATAATTAAATTACAGTCATTGAGCAAAGCAGTATTTAATCATAGCGCTAAGACTTATCTCCTGAGACTACCTCTTCATCTTATGAATCCCACGGCCTTTAACTGTTCAACAGAAAAAAATGACATTTCCTGAGGTAAATTTGATTTTATTAAACAATAGTAGTATGTGTATTCCTGGTTCCGTGGTATTTTATCATGATTCGCAAATGGAATGCAATCTGGGGAATGGCATTTAACCTGAATATGTGCAAAAGCCTTCTTTTGCTCCCACCACAGTGGCAGTGAAGTGGAGATGAACCTCTGATCAGCATTCTCTTGTGATAGGGTTAGAGTTAGGAATTCTGGATTCTGTTGTATAAGATAGTTAATTCCCAAAATGGTTAACTGGAACAATGAGGTAAACTCTAACCATGAGCATATAAAGGCCTGCCCTGAGGGAGGCTAACTAGTGTTGAAGTATGTGAATGTTGTATTGTCAGAGTCATACTGTTGTATTCGTTGCACCCAATGTAGCCCATTCTACATTGGAGAAACCGAACTCAGACTGGGTGACTGCTTTGCGGAATATCTTTGTGGAAGACCCTGACCTTACTGCAGCCAGTCAATTTAACGCAGCGTCCTGCTCACATTCCTGCTTGTCTGCCCTGGGCATACTGCAATGCTCAAGTGAATCACAGCAAAAACTGGAGGAACAACATGCCATCTTCAGACTAGGCACTTTACAACTTTCGGGACTTAATAATTAACAAAAAAAAAAGTAATATGGAGTTCATATGGAGTTCAACACCTTCAGTATGTGAATCAACTCCCATTTCTTCCCTTCCTTTCAGTTTTACTTGTTGCATTCTCTGTCACTATGTCCTCTTTCCCCATCTCCCCAACCCCAGTGGGATTGTCTGTTCTTTTCAGTATGGCAGTTTGACGCAACATTGTTCCACCATTCTCGCATTCCGATCACTTAATCTGAATTATCAACATCTTTTCTTCCCCACCCCCCACAACTATTGCACAAATACTGCCCCCTCCACACTTCACTGCGGCTCTGATGAAGTGCCGTCTAGACTCGAAACGTTGGCTTGCTCTCTCTCTGTGGATGTTGTCTGACCCGCTGTGATCTTCAACATTTGCTGTTTTCAGTACAGATTCCAGCATCTGCAGTAATTTGCTCCTACCTTATACTGTTCAGTGGTCTCTTTGTGAATCAGAAACGGTCAGTGGCAACAATAGGTACTTATTCTAAGTTGAGGCTGATGCTTCTCAAGCAACTAGAGTGTAACACATTGTAATGTAACTGCCCAATAAATACTGTTTATTAAGATCGAGTCTCACTTCTGCAGAAGGCATTTTTCCCTACATGACGTCATTAACTTATCTTGAATTTATCCAAAACTTCAGTCACTCCATTATAGTAAGTTGGAAGCTCGGGCACCAAAATTATAGCAGATCTCAGACTTTTCCTTGGGGTCAGGATAATGTTCTTGCTTTGCAGGAGTATGAAGTAATCATTGCGACTTTTTATTTCAGAGTTCTTTGTTAGGTGATGCTGGTTAAGACAAAAAAAACTCTTCCAATTTAGAATTCTCACTAGTAAAAAGATCCTTTGATCATTTTTACTGTATTATTCAAGGCAGTCATTTAAATTTCACAACTGCCTATGATTCAATGCATCAGTTGATGGCAAGGCACAATGGAGATCCTGTACTTAGTGCTGGTAGGCATCCTATCGCATTATCCTGTCATTTAGCAACCTTTCTTAATTTATCTATTTATTATTTGGGCAGACATTCTTTTTGTCCAATGTCACTTCTGACTAATAGCATGGCACTGCACAACAGGAAACCAACAGAATAGATCATAACTTAATTTCCCAACCTCATCACTCAGGTTATGCTAGATTACAGGAAAAACCTCAGTGGAAGATTAATGCTGCACTTTTTCATACAGAATGTCCTTTATGTAGACGTTGAGTGTTGCTCTTCAGTTAACATTTTCTAATTCTCATTTGTCATCGGTGTTTGTTTACATTCTACAAAGTTATTGCTTAATTATTGAACCGTGGATGGAACATTATTGCAGCTGCTGCTTGCTTCAGTCTGCGTGCGTTGAATTTTACCAGAAATCAGCTCCGTGTCATTTTTGTCGAGTTTCATGGAGGATTTCTTGACACAGGGCTGACTGAGTTTTCTTGCACAATTGTCACAAACTCACCTCATTAACCAAGTACCACACCCTGTGGCACCCTTGACAACACACGCATCAGAGCCAGATGTGCTCACCACCACCAGGACCTCCTGGGATTCCGGGCACTGACCCCATATTTGAAAAGGTCATTATGCAGTCAATCAAGTGTTGGCAGCTTGGATCTTCCCTCTGCATGATTCATGACACTTACCTTGGATTTGGCAGATACAGATAAATAAGGGCAAAAACCTTCTCCACTGCACCGAAGTGAGTGTCACCATCATCTCTCTGCTATCTCGCAATCATGTGAACTCTACTGCTGCACGTATCTTCCAGAAAAGGCTCGCAATCTTATTATTGCATGCTAAATATTCCCACACTTACTCTTAGTCATCCCAAGTCCATGGCAATACCAAACGTGCATGCCCTCTGTGCTATTAACTCACTCACTCTGAATATCTTACTAGTTTTCACCCACCTAGCAGCTCTCTCAGCTGTGTTACCCACTTTCATCTCACCTAACCCTTCCTTTTTGCTCATATCAGGAGGAAACTGTCAAAGACATGGTATAGGGAATCAAGAGAGGCAGTGAGTTGCCTGATATGAGTTCTCACAGCTATGAAGAGAGGATCATGCTGGTGAGGACCTGTGGGTATGGCAAAATTTCCGGTAAGCAAGAACCATTGTCCTTCGTTGTGCTTCTTCTCCCACTATTCCCACTGTGAGTGCACATTAATGCGCCAACAGTTCTAACCTTTGTTTGTGACACATTCTCCCTTCTGTCTCCAACAAGCACATGCTGCATTAGTACAGGCTTCTCTTGCCAAGACAGTGGTCCCACAAGATATGTCTCCCCAAAATTTAAGGAAGAGAGCATAGATGGATTAGTGGAAGCACCAACACTACTATCTTTTGCAGTCCACACCAACTCGGATGCTGATACCCTGGTGGAAATGTTGACTAGATTAGAGTTAGTGGCACTTGCTGGTGATCACATCACTGCCTTGTCGCTGCAGCTGGCAATTGCTCTGACTTCCATGTCATTGGGCCATAGAGATGTACAGCACATAAGCAGACCTTTCCATCAAACTTGTCCATGTTGACCAGATATCTTAAATTAATCCAGCCACATTTGCCAGCATTTGGCCCATGTCCGTTTAAACCCTTTCTATTCATGTACCCATCCAGATGCCTTTTAATTGTTGCAATTGTACCAGCCTCCACTGTTTCCTCTGGCAGCTCGCTCCACACACACATTACCCTCTGCATGAAAACTTTGCCTCATAGGTCCCTCATATATCTTTCCCCTCTCATCTTAAACCTATGCCTTCTAGCTTTGGACTCCCCTACTGTGGAGGAAAAGATGTTAGCTGTTCACAGCATCTATGCCCTTCATGATTTAATAAACCTCTATAAGGTCACCCCTCAGACTCCGACAGTCCAGGGAAAATAGCCCCAGCCTATTCAGCTTCTCTGTCTAGCTCGAAACCTCTCACCCTGGCAACAACCATTAAATCTTTTCTGAACTTTTCCAAGTTTCACAACATCTTTCCCATATCTGGGAGTCCAACACTGAATGCAGTGTTCCAAAAGTGGAACCAGCTGCACCATGACCTCCCAATTGCTACACTCAATGCAATGACTAATAAAGACAAGGGTATCAAATACTTTCTTCACTATCTCCTCTACTTGCAACTCCACTTTCAACAAGCTATGAAGCTGCACTCCGAGGTCTCTTTGTTTGCCAACACTCCTCAGGAGCTTACAATTAAGTGTATACATCCTGCCCTGATCTGCCTTACCAAAGTGCAGCACCTCACATTTATTTAAATTGACCTCCATCTGCCAGTCCTTGACCATTTGGCCCATCTTGGAAAACAGGAAATTGCATACAAATAAGACAAAATTAATGAATAATAAAATGTTACAGTACACTAGAACAGGCATCTCACCTCTGACTAGTGAGTATCATGACCTGCCATTCAACAGTTGGCTAGAAAATTGAAAATTTTTGCTCTCTTACCAAGAAACTCCTCTGTGGAATTCTCATCAGGTTTTTCAAACTTTCATGCCATGACACACGTCACTCAGAGGCTGGGAAGTCTCCACTCCACCCCTTGGATTCATCCAATTCAACATTGAGTTTAAAAACTATACGAGGTAAAGTTATGCACACCACCATTTTGAATTAATTATTCATATTTCAACTTCAGTTGAAAAGTTTAGTAAATTAACTTTATCAGGAGTAGAAACAAAAGGGAAAGCATACCCTTTTAATGAATGCAGACAATCAAAATACTCAAAGCTAAATTGATGATAGAATCTCTATTTTAAGATTGAATGTCCAACCTCAGAAATTCAACATGTTAACAGCAAAGGCCTTCCTTTTAAATGTCAATTCTAAACAATTTCTCATTAGTTTCAAACAATATCTACAATTTAACCTTCAACTGTCCTGCACATTACAATTGTCCTCAATTGCAATATTACATGTACCATCAACCCTGGAGCCTAATTTGACAAAGCATGCAAAGATTCAGATGACATCCTGTCTGTCGGACTTAACCATGCTGTTCAACTGAAATATCACCAGCCAGGAATCCTCCATTAAAAGTCCTTCTGTCCAATCTCTTTTGCTCAGTGCATGAAACAAAGTATTGTACAAAGAGAATAGCCCACTGATGTAAGTTTTCAATGAATAGTTTCAATTTTGAATACGTAGTGAAAGAGTTTCAAATTGTTGCGCGCCACCAGTCCCACCCTCCCCCCCTCTATTTTGATGCTCAATGCTTATCATGTTTGATGTAACCTAGTGGATAAATTTGTCCCTTTAAAGATAATGCTTTTTGCTACTCCCTCCCAGCCCCTACATCCTCCTACTTCAAAACACAAGCCTCCTTTATTCTTCTGTTCTTTCGATCTTAATGGTTTTGATATTACAGGTAGTTCTGCTATAACGCCTGTTTCGTTAATGCAAATTGGCTATAACTCGATTGATGAATAGCAGATGCTGTTATATAATGCGACCTTTCTGCTGTACAGATACAGTGATTTCCATTTAATGCGATTTTCTACAGTGCGATTTTCTATAGCACAAACTCGTACAAGAACACACCATTCGTCACCATTCTAGGTAACATCATCAGTAAGCCTCCAACATGACCCACTATCACTAGTATCCTTACATACAGATGAGGAAGGACACCACTTTGATTGGGACACCACATCCATCCTAGGACAAGCCAAACAGAGACACGCATGAGAATTCCTAGAAGCATGGCATTCCAACCGGAACTCCATCAACAAACACATTGATTTGGAGCCAATCTACCATCCCCTGAGAAAAAAAACAGTAAATGACATCACCAATGCAGGAAATGACATCACCAACCCAAGGAAACCTAAGCAGATAAATAGAAAGCGGGACATAACACCAGCGCTTCGTCGGAGGCTCACTGATGATGTTACCTAGAATGGTGATGAAACGTCTGAAAACGAATCTTCCAGCTCAGCGAGCAAACTCACATCCAGAACCTCAACCTGAGCTACAAATCTTCTCAAAATTGTATTGAATGTTGAAACATTCTTGAGGGGCGTAATTGCCTCTTCCTAGTTCTTATATTTTTATATGTTTGAAATGCAATTCAGCCAATGTTAGCCAGGAAAGGACAAAAGATCAAGGAATTTCAAGTACAGTTTACATCTAGCTCCCTTGAATTTGTGCGATATTTTACATTAGTTTTCATTTTTTTTTAAAGATTAGGCCGTAAGATGGTCCGTTCCAAAAAAAAGGTTGCTCCAGATCAGACCGATTAACAGGGAAATTTTTTGACTAATTGTATTCCACTCCAAGCCACTCACTGTCCTGATTTGGAAACATATCACTTGTATTTTCACTATTACTGTGTTCAAATAAGATTTGTTAGAAAGGGAGGCACTGTTTCAGGATCTACCTTTGGAATTCCCTTTCTATCAGCACTGTGCGTGTAGCTACATGACATTGACTGCAGGAGTTCAAGATTGCAGCTCCCACCACTTTCTCAAAGGCACTTAGGGATGGGCAGAAATTGTTGTCCCATGTAGCAAAACCCACATCTCTTGAACGAATATAAAAAAGTCCACTCACAATCCCTCTCACAGATTATTTTGGCTCAAAAACAATACAATGCACTGTTTACATACAGGTATTTCTCCTACAACATGATAGTTGAGGTCTTGTGCAAACTCATGCTATAAAAAATCATTATACTGTACAGTTGAAAGTTTGCTTTATCCAAACAGCATCCACTATTCATCAATCACATTACAGCCAATTCACGTTGATGAAACATGTGTTGTGGCTGAAATGCCTGTACAGAGAAAAGCTTAATTTAATACACAATAATGAAATTAGAAAATGATTCTGTATAGATTTTGAAGTGATTGTGAGTTATCATGACATACAATTTGATCTTATATATAGGTAAATGCATTTCCTAGTTTACAAAAAAAATGTTTTTATCTCCCCCCACCCCCCCACCCCGACTCTTTTTCAACCCAAGTTGTTGTGCTTTCATTTTGTAAGAGTTTGGTAATAACCTTCAGGCACAGCATTATTTTTAAAGTACTGTATTGGTTTGTGTGACTGTTCAAGATTATGCCTCAGCTGCTTTTTAAAACAGTTTTGTTTGAATTTCTGTGAGTGAGACAATTAACCTGAAGCAGCAATGTGAGAGGATCTAGTCTTGCTGTCTTCAAAGGCCTAAAGTTGCTCAGGGCCCTTGGCTAAGCAATTGTCCAAATACACTAGGTGGAATTGAAGATTTGATTGTCAGCTTCACATGAATAAGAAAATATTTAAACTTAGCAGCTTGAGCGGTACATAGCAATGATCTTTAAACAATAATCATGTATTTTTAATAGGTTTTATTTTGCTAACTGACTTGATCAGTTAACTATACAGATGGAAACAAACAGCCAAAAGAAAATCCTAATAATCAGCTGAAAAGATTTGGTCTTAATTACCTTAATATTCTCAGCGATGTTGATGAAAGACTTAATGTTAAGAAGATGGAACATTGTTTGTATAACTTTTCTCTATCTGAAAGGATATGTCATCTGTTTACACAATAAAATCTTAGTTGTTGCAGTCTGGGAATAAGAAATGAACATTTGTTTAGCCAACCTGATTCTAGCTAAAGATGCACAATGACATCTGATAACTCTCATCTTAAGTCAATGGTAAAATATCATTTGAACCATTTCCCAGTGATGAATGGAGGTATCCTTATTGGTAAGGAGAAGCTTTGAGATATTAAAATCTTTGTTTTAATAGATTACCATGATTCCTGTGATGTAATTATTCTGAGATACGCTTCATTGTAAAATCACTTTAGATAGAGGAGAAGAAAGTGCTGCCAACAGTCAAGGACTTGTGGAACTTGAAGATGAAGAAACTTCCTTGATTTTACTGCAC
This sequence comes from Stegostoma tigrinum, assembly GCF_030684315.1. Lineage (NCBI taxonomy): Eukaryota > Metazoa > Chordata > Chondrichthyes > Orectolobiformes > Stegostomatidae > Stegostoma > Stegostoma tigrinum. The sequence goes on along the minus strand of NC_081368.1, from coordinate 55,144,263 downwards.
ATTTATGCATGGCACAGTGGCTCACTGGTTAGCAGGGACTGGATTCAATTCCACACTCAAGCAACTGTCTCTGTAGAGCTTGCACTCTCTTCCTGTGTCTGTGTGAGTTTCTACTGGGTATTTGGGTTTCCACCCACAGTTCAATGATGTGCAAGTTAGTGGATGGGACACGCTAAATTGTCCAGGAATGTGTAGATTAGGTAATTAGCCAGGGGAAATACAGTGATAGGGCAGAAGTGTCGGTCTGAGCAGGGTGATCTTTGGAGTAGACTGTAGGAATTCTGTGAAGCTGTGTCTTTCAAAGTTTATTTGGTAGCATACAACTGAAATCTTCTTGAGCTTTTTCATCTTGCACTTATCAGAAGAATTTGTAAGAAATTACGAAAGTAAAATGAAAAATAGCATGAGTACTATGTGAGGTGTATAGTACTGTACTATGACCAGCGCTGATGGTTTGGCAAGTGGACTCTGGTAGAATGTGGCAGCTAGTGAAGACTGACAGTTAATTTCCAGACATTGCTTAAATTATAAACAAACCAGGTTGGTCCTGATTGATCAAGTAATTGGTCTGAGAAATAAACTAACAAATAGCTATCATCTATCACATTGACTTGAAGCAAGCACAGTGAAAATATACATGTTCCTTCTGACGACAAAAATCATGATTCTGTGTTTTAATATATATGATTTCCAGTAAACAGAGGTGCTCCACACTGTGACCTCAATTGATAATACTTGATAATTAATTAATTAATAATTGGTTGTTGGTGTATTTCTGTGTAAGCTCTGGATTAATTAGCAAATGTCATCCAATAACTGAAGCATTTTGTTTATTAGCAGAGCATCTTTTTGGTTTGTTGTCAATATTCTGTTACTGGTGAACACCACTTGTGTTGCTATTACATCACATCAGCATGAAACAGCTGATGTTCCAGCTGTTGTTCAAACTCTTGCAATATCTAACCCTTTCAAAGCAATCTGACTTCGATTGGGCAACTTTTTCAGGTCCAAACGTGATTGTTTATGCCTACTCATTGAGTACAGTAAGAAATCTTCTGATTAGGGTAGCCTTAATCCTACAAGATGGCTTCATTGTACCTAATTTCAACATCAAGCTTGTATGATGTACAAATAGATCATGCCCTGTTTATAAGGTTGCTGATAAGGTCAATCTAATAGCACACGGAATTATAGCAATCCCAACGTTCATATTGACCAGCAAAGGTACATTTGATGTAAACAGTTATTGAGAACTTTTGATTTCTCAACTAGGATTTCAAGGAGTGAACGCTAATTTGACTTTTCCATTTCAAAGGTGGATTTAGGTGTAGATTGTAAACCATTAAAACACGTAAGAAAATTTTTGCATGCACCTTTGGGTTCCAGCGTTGCAGACATACTATTTACATATTGGAAGTCTGTAAACTGTAGGAAACTAAAGTTTTATTCCATTGAAGGCACATTTCAAAGCCCACTTGCAAACCAATCAACACGCACCTCTCAAACAGTTTAAATATTGGCTTAATACAGTATAATTATTTTAGTTTGGTAATTGTCCTAATAGTTGTTTTGACAAAGGTATCTTTTTCAACAATATTTACAAAATCTTGCTTAATGAATTCTATTTTACTCATAAATACTAAGTGTTTACACCTTGTTCGGTCAGGGGAAACTGAAGACTCCATTCTTATAAATTAGGGTTTCAGATCTTAGAAGTGTGTTGCAAAAAGGTTCTATGCCCCAGAATCCCTAAATCTTACTATCTGGAGTGAATCACAAATGTTCGGCATTATTTACATGGCTTACTTAAAAGAACCTTGTAACTGGGGGACAGGGATTAAGTAGGTGCCACAGGCTGTGTTAAACAGATGCAGATAATGTAAGAAACACCCACCCCTTTCAGAGAATGCTGATGACTCTTCAAAATGACAGTTGATGCTAATTCTTGGATTAAAAGGATTTTGGGATGTGAGGAGTTTGAGGGCCTAAAGGTTGATTCATGTGGCAACCTCCATGGTACGTAAAATTGTGCAACTCACAGTTGGTGGACTGAATAATCTTTTGTTTGGTGATAAAGCCAGATACTAAATATTTACTGAGGTTAATAAAATGCACCAGATTACCACTTGTAAACATGTGACACATTATTCTAATATGCAAGAAAATAAGCTTAAGATTTTTTATCTGTAGTTTTGTGAAAGATTTTACATTGGTGCAAATTGCACTATGCAAATCTATTTGAGCCAAAGCTTGAACCATGAAATTGGTTTGGAAAATTAGGGGAACTTTGAATGTAATTTCCATTTAATTTTCTTCTGGGTGCTCTGGTTTCCTCCCACAGCCCAAAGATGAGCAATGTAGGGAGATTGGCCATGCTAAATTGCCTGTTGTGTTCAGGGGTGTTAAATGGGTTAGCTTGGGAAATACAGGGGTAGCGGAATGGGTTAGCTTGGGTAGGCAGGTCTTTGGAGGGGCTGTGTACACTAGTTGGGCCAAATGGCCTGTTTCCACACTGTAGGGACTCTATGAGGACTCTACACCTAAAGTAGAAATGCTACGCAGAAGTTTAAACTCATTCAAGTAACCTTTGACCCATTATTAAAATAAAGGCGAGTACCATTGAGGAAATAGATATAGATAAACACAAAGTAAGATCATTTATCTTAATGCACTCTTAAACAAGGTCCTTCAAATAGTAGTGGCAGAAAGGATTACACATCAGAAACTTGAACTGTTCACCAAATTCATGCAAGTTTTTGCAAGGAGCAAAACTTGTAAAATGTTAAAACTCCTTTTGTGTGATCAGCAACATTTCAACCTGACAACCTTTCGCACCATGTTGCCAATGTTACTTTGCCATTGAGAATAGTAATGACAGACAGAAAATTTAGCTGGAAATGTACTGCGGGCATTTAATGTGTCTGTGCAAGTAGCATCCTCAAAAGGTTAACACTTGGGGCATCTAGAGGAAGACTCAGATGTATAATTACAGTAAAAGACATGTAGTTAATCCAGAGGGCACAATGGTAGAAGCTATTAGCTTTGAAGTTCGGAAGATGTTGCAAACTTCGGCTAAGCTTTAATGGGCATGGGTGAATCAGAAATAAACTGAACCAAATTAAAATTTGATTAGTTAGCTGATCCCATTGTCCATGTCTTTAATTAGGGCTTTCTGGTAGAAGCTGTGGTATTTTCAGGAGACGATACAATAGATTAAAGAGTTATGTTGACAACAGAGCAGAAGAGATGTAATTTGTTCAGTAACATCTATTGGAGGTCTGAAATTGAAGTTAGCAGCTAATGACATTCAGTTGATAAAAGTTTTTCTGCATTTTGAACCATGGAAGGTCACTGGCAGTGTTTCTCAGACCACAGCAGGGGAACTGTTGACTTAGCAGATGACAAGCAGCAACCTAGTGAATAATGAAATGTCAGCAAAGACGAGAATCTGACAGCTCGATTGGAATAGTGATTAATGAATGACATGAATAGAAAGGGGCCACTTTTCAGGCACTTGAAGGATGCAAATCTTGCATTTCAATAATGAGCGCAAACAAAATTGAATGTCTGTTAAAAGTTATTAATAGACAACCATTATTCCAAACAATTTATTGCAAGCCCAATTCCTGCAACCTTTCACCGTGACTCATGACACTGAGAGCCCAGATTTTCTGTTGTAAAATAATGCAGTGAACAACCTTCAGTGGGAAAGAAAATCTATTTTGATGTAATGTTGAGATATTTGTCAACATTCTTATAGTTGGGAAAGTATAGTGAAAGGAGTAAGAAAACATATTTTTAGATTTCCTTTTAATGTTCAAAACTGCCAGTTTCCCAAAACAAATATTTCGAATTGGGGTACTATTCGATGTGTAAACGTCTCGCTAGACAAGAATACTGGTAAATAATACGCAGTAGCAAAGCTAAGGCTGACTCTCAACATGCCCAGCCATCCTATTTATGAGCCTTCAGCAATAACCTGACCAGCTTTTTTACCATTGGCATCTTAAAATCACAAAATAACAAAACTGAAAAAAAAACTGTGGTTACAGCTTCAGGTCCATTGCACCCATTCAGCAGCTGATAAAAATTCATCTCCTGATAAGTATACAACAGAGCCACAACAGTAATGTTCCCACAGGGAACCTAAAGAAAAATGTCACCATGAATTAAGACTTTTCTTGGAACAACCCTCAACCCGGCACACCTCCACCACTTTGCAAATCTGGCATGGTGTTGTACTTTTGATGAAGCTGTATCAAATTGAATTGGTACCTCTGTTTCTTTCTCCAAGATGCTTCCAGCCTGCTGAGAATTTCTGGCATGCTCTTTTCCAGATTTCCAGCTTGATGCTTTGGTAATCGCAGTGATGGTTGTATTACTGGGTTAGTAATCCAAAAACAGGATTATTAAAATATGAGACTAAATCCTATGTTGATCATTGAGCTTAGTGGAAACAGAAAGTGCTTGTCTCAGAGAGAAAAAAAAATGACTGGTCATGATGTTGTTGACAAATCCATTTGCAAACACTGGATCCAACTACATTGTAAACTCGCATTGTACATCTACACTCCCCCTCCCATTCTTTAGATGACATGTCCATCATGGGCCTCCTGCAGTGCCACAATGACGCCACCCGAAGGCTGCAGGAACAGCAACTCATATTCCGCTTGGGAACCGTGCAGCCCAATGATATCAATGTGGACTTCACCAGCTTCAATATCTCCCCTTAACCCACCGCATCCCTAAACCAGCCCAGTTCGTCCCCTCCACCCACTGCATCCCAAAACCAGTCCAACCTGTCTCTGCCTCCCTAATCTGTTCTTCCTCTCACCCATCCCTTCCTCCCACCTCAAGCCGCACCTCCATCTCCTACCGACCAACCTCATCCCACCTCCTTGACCTGTCCGTCTTCCCTGGACTGACCTATCCCCTCCCTACCTCCCCACCTATACTCTCCTCTCCACCTATCTAATTTTCTCTCCATCTTCGGTCCGCCTCCCCCTCTCTCCCTATTTATTCCAGAACCCTCACCCCATTCCCCTCTCTGATGAAGGGTCTAGGCCCGAAACGTCAGCTTTTGTGCTCCTGAGATGCTGCTTGGCCTGCTGTGTTCATCCAGCCTCACATTTTATTATCAGTGAGTTTCTTTGATTCTGGTCTTCCATGACTCAGTTTGAATTTTTTTCATGCAACCATCATTTTCTCACCTCATGAATTATGCAAAAAAAAATTCTCAGAGAATCACGTCACAAGAGAGGCATAGTCAAAATCTTTTAGCTTACAAACCTCCGATGATATTTTTAAAACACAGACACCCGCCATTTCTGATACTACATGCCAGATTCTACCCTTCGCATAATGGTGTTCAAGCCCATTAAATGAGCAGGTGTCCCAGAAAAAAATTGAAGCCCACCCCCAGGGCAGAGATTTAGAGGTGTTGCTGGACAGGGTGGTGGTGAAGTCAGCAATCCTTTTCTTTCCTGTTGATTGTCAGAAGAGGCTATCCACATACCCAGCCAGCATGGCCAGTGAGATGTCTGAAGTCAAAAAGGACTCCTAGCAGTGCAGCAAGAAGGTCAAATATCTCTTGTGCTCTACAAGGATAAGCACCACCATCATCTCACTGCTACCTCACAATCACAGGGCAGCCAACACTCATTCTAATTCTGCCACTGCACACACCTCTCAGCAAGGCTTATCGACTACAATTATCACTCACTATTTTGTGCAGTATGTCCATCCAATGGGGTGAAAACCCTGCATGCCAAGAGCTGCCAGTGATTAAGAGACTGATTACTACTGCCCTCGTCTCCCATGAAGAAGTATTAAGGACCCAGGCTGCTGATAAGTAATGTAGCATGACAGGGATGGAGGAAGTGGGTTTGGGGTTGCAGAGAGGCAGGCTGTCATAATCAAAGATAGGGTTGTGGGTTGTATTGGCCACCTTTCTTCCCACTGTCGAGAACCTGATTGAACAGACACCGATTGACTTTTGACCAAGGGGCAATCTTTAAGCCACCCCAAAATCCTTTTCAAGTGGGAGGAAACATGCGAGCAAGGTTTAACAACAGTATAATGAAATGTCCCAAAACATCAACTAGAAAATGAATGAAAACACATACATGCACAAATGAATTTAAAAAATAAAAATTGATAATATTTTCATATGAATGTCTTAATATTATAAAGTAGTCAGTGTGTAAGAAGAATGAAATAAATGAAACATTTTGATTTGCTCACCATGTAAGTAATGCTCACCATGTAAACTTTTGACAAATTCTGACAACTTGGCTGATAGTTTGATGAAATTGCATGCAACGAATTCAGTGATCAGATCCACTTGAAACTGCTGAAATTTTAACTTTGATTCAAAGAATATCTAACCAGAGGAGCGTGATGTATCCTTTCTCATTTTCATCTGCAACTGTCCATAAAGGCCAAAAGATTGCAACTCAGAGACTGTGAGTTTTCTAAACTCACTTTGGAGCACTTTTCCTCATGGTGCTTTGTCCACTGAACTGGAAAACAAATCATTATTCCTTATGCACCTAAGACGATTACTGTTTAGAGCTTTTACCAATCAGTAGCAACGTCATTACATCTAGGAAAATGTAATTGCATATAACTGTTTTATTTTAATTCCTCTCATTTTACTGGAGTTTTATGAGGCTGAGGGCACAATCCTGAAACTCTTCAATTTCAAAGGAAACAGAAAACGCTATCTGCAACTTTATTTGAAATAATTTGCTCTAAATTATACATGTTTTCAAATAGTAAAGAGGTCATTTGTAGTGGTGAGCTTAAAGCTCAAATCACCAATAATTAATATTGTAAGATCAAATATGTTGATCCATATTTTAAGGTTTTTTTTGAGTCAGCCTGTTAGACGATATGAAACATTTCCTTTGCACATGGATCTTTAGCAGCATGGACACTCCTACTATACCATAACAGCCCTCATTTATCTGTATGTATAACAGTTCAAATAATCCTTCAAGCAGTATATATTTTTAACAGATCAAAAAGAAATAGCATTAAATGGCTGGGGGCTGGGTGTTATGCAGAAAATATTTATCATGGTGGATAGAATGTGATCACATTAGTTGGAGACAAATATGGGAAAGTCAGTTAATGGCATTTTGTGTACAATATTGTTTGCAACTGCTGAATTCCTACATAATGGCAGCAGCTTAGAACTAGATTGTGTGTCTTAAATTCTCTCACTGGTACCTTTGCTAGCTTAAATTATTTAAAAGGTTTATTAATTAATTCCCTTTATAAAGGTTTAAATTAAATGCAGTGTTCAGGTTCAGTAGCCGTGCTAATGTTTCAAAGGGCTTTCTTTCTTCCTAACCAATTCAATAATTTAAGGGAATGCTACACTTTATTGCTTGTCTTTCTGGAGCTTAATCTGGATAATGAAAGATACGTTTTTAATTGTTTATGGAATTACAATGTTAACAAACCTGCTGTTAATAATTTCATAAAGAGTACACTTAAATATCAAAAATTATGCAATGAAATATCATAATAGGCTCAAAAATAACAAACTTTCTTTCTTGTTGGAGCATAAATTTACTTTTGTTGCGATAGTTAAACAAGAATTGAAAAGGAAATGTATAAACCTAAAACCTGTAAGCTACTGTCCAAATGATAGCTGACTACCTGATTCATCTTGAAACCTTCAACTTCTTCCAATGTATAGTAAATTGCATTATGCCGAAGTTTTCAGAGCAACTTTATAATGACTGCTGGTGCCAGAAATTAGTGCAAAAATCCAGGCACAGAACCAGTCAACCTGAACTTTGATTCATGCTTAAACTGTCAATGACACTCTTGTGTTTCAACACGGGAGAGACATTGTGTCAACTCCAGTACAACAGGGCAGTGGTCCCAGAAACAAGATTATACGACAAAACAAATGTATTTTTTAACTGTTGTATCTTGTTACAGACATATGTCTGATCCTGTCCTCTCCTCTGTTCCCAACTAGCTCCTTATATCTAGGCAATCTATTTTGATTTATGAGGATAACTATTTGTTTCTTACATCTGAGATAAAACATTGCTTAAACATAGTCCGAAGTGGCAACTTGAGTGAACAGAATGACAAGTTTGCAAAGGAACAGGTCTGATTTTCCATCCTTTAAATAAATGGAACAAAAATGTCCAATGAAAGGTTTCTGATCACTTGCCTCTCTCCTCTCACTATAGTGTCCTTGCTTTATGCCAAAGAATTAGAGATGAAAGATATTTAATGGAACATATTCTCCATCCACTTAAAAAGATATAGAACCTGACGCCAACCCAGATACATCCAGTTTTAACAGATGCGGAATAAGGAACATGGAACAAGGAATCATTCCAGGAGACAACAACAGCAAAGTCAGAACTGCTTCATGGAAATGTTAATGATCTCTGTTTAGCACTACCTGTGAACCACAATAAACAAGGAGTGCTTCCTTTGAGCCCAACATGCTTACATTTTACTTTGTCTTATGTCACCATCCCCTACCCCAGATCTAGATCAGCATTATCTTTGTGTTATCTTTTTTGAAGTTTTCCCCATCTGGCAGGGATCCAAACACGTTAAATCAATTTTGTTTCTGGATGGAGAGATGCTGCACAGCATGCAGGACAAGACGTATTGCTACCCGCTTTTAAACCACTCCCTATTGACACTAACACCCACACACATACACACACTCTCCAATAAATATTACACCAGTATCTGCAGCTAGCTGGTAAACTCATGCTTGGGTAATTCTCTTTAATAAGATAAGTTGGACTTTTCTTTCTCCTACTCTTCAGCTCAAATTACTTTTGGACCACAATCTTCTAGAATTTGTTGCATGTGTGTCAAACTAAGGCTGGACAGTACCATGTGGTATGTTCACTGTCACAGTCCCCTTTAAGTGTAGGAATCCACAGGGCTTGTTTGGTCTATTGCGATAGAGGAAAACCACTTTCCTGTTTTGTTTAGAAAAGGTTGTACTAGACGTAGCTTACTGCATGTTGACAATGAATCGCAGATTGCATTGATATGCCAGATATTGTTAAGCCCTACTTCTTTGAGTTCCTAAGTTGTTTTGACCACAAGTCCATTTGACTGCACTATGGTGGGAAGTCCTAAAGGCATTCCTCAATACTAATCCATTCAGACCCTTAAACATTTATATTGATTTTGCCTCCACCACTAATTATGTTAACCAATGCTCCAGCTTCAAATTGCTATGAAGAGAAGGTACATTGCTCTAAACTTCAGACAGCTAATCCTGCATGTCTTGTCCCTATTTATAGATTCTGCAATAGCCAAAGCATTCTGCTAATCTAACCTGTGCCATCCTTTCACGATTTTAAACATTTTTTGATTTCAGTTGATCTATGCTGTCCTAATTTATTTAAAACAGAACCTTTTTTCATGCTTTCTTTCATAATTTGGCTTCTCATCATGAGAATGATTTTGTTTACAAAAAGGGAAAGGATTAAGAAAAATGTTAGAGAATGTGTTTGAAAGAAATAAGCACAATGGCTGAGATGGGAGTGTTTTATAAGGTGAATTACCAACAGTTCAAGCAGCTTCAATAAATAGCCTTTGCTTTGCTATTGATGCATAAGTCTATGGATGTTTGCATGAGTGAACCTATTTGGTGAAAATTTCATGTTTGATGCAGAGATATGTATTATCGGAATATGATGCCATTTTTGAAGGGAGCTATGTGTTGTCAGAGAGCTAGGATACCACAAGCGCATCTCCAAGCCTAGAAATGCATCAGTATTTTTCGTTTAGCCCTCTCTGGCTTTGAAATTCTGCTTGTAGATCTTTTTTCTGATACTTATAATTGTTCTTCCTCTGCATTGACGCCATTCTCCCTTTATGTTTGACTGCCTTGCTTTGATCATTTCTGGCTTTTGTTGTTTACATTTTATTTATGTACATATTACCAGTGAGCAGAAACAACAGATATTGAGCTACTTAAGTGCAATAAATGATTTTTTAAAAAAGAATACTGCTAGCCATTTCTTCCTCTACATCTGATGGTTACCAATTAAAAATAACAAGAGTAATCCCTTGGAGAATATACATTCTATTGAATTATTTTGTTGATTAGGCCAAACAGGAGCTGATGTCTGCACAAAATGACAGCTCATATCTAATAACAATAAACGTTGTCAAAAAAGATACACTTTCTGATCTTGTCTTATGATAAGCACACTTTATTCTGCAATAGGCATTCAAAAAATGATTCTATATTTACAATAATCATTATGCTTCAGTGCCAAGTCACAATAGCCTTCCCAAACCACAGGGCTACTCTCCCATTAAAGGGAGATGGCTGGTGGTGATCTGACTTGAGGGCCACCACAGCTCAGGCAAGGGGAGAGTTTGAGAAGGAGAGGCCTTCATGTGAATCTTAGCTAGTGCAGAAGTTTAATCCACACTGTCAACATCACTCTGCTTCACAAACCAACAGTCCAGCCAACTGAGTTAAAACAACCCCTACCATCCCGAGTTCATTAGTTCATCATGGTGGCATAAAAGAGCATGAGATCCTGCAACAACAATTTGAATTAGCACAGCGCTATTTTGTATTTGAAAACTACCTAGAGAACAAAAAAGAGGAAACTCAGAAGTGATTTCTGAAATTTAGCCCGACTCATCAACCCAAGGAAATAACGCACTATTCACCAGACTGGAGATGAAAAGTGGATTTTCACAACTTTCCTTAAAAAATGATTCCAAGCTGCTAGCCCATGCTGAGTTGATGAGAAGGACATAATGTTTCCAAGGCCAAAGTCAGAGGAATAGGGAATTTGAGATGGGGGTGTGGGGTTGAATATTACAGAGAAATGTGAATTAAAAGGTCAACTAATCTTTGGTCTAAGAATAGCGCACATGTAAAAGAGGCTACGACAGAATGGTACCAGATCACATGGAACTGGGATTTGACATCACTGCAAAATAATTTCTTCTACATGTGCGTCGACCTCACCTTGCCAAAGAAAGAGAGCAACAACAGCATGTCAGGATTTAAACATAACATGATAATTTTAAAATTGAGGTACTAGGACTCAAGACTAGTGTAGGTTGTTGAGGGATAGCCGAAGTTTGTGCGAGAAAGTACATGGACAACTGAATTTTGGACGATCTGAAGTCAATGGTAAGTGAACAATGGCAAGACAGCCAGGAGAGAACTGGAATAGTTAAATCGTGTAGTGACAAAAAAAATAGATTGAGGTTTCAGTAGTGGATGGTAGCTGGTTAGAGCCCTCCTTCACCTGTATACTTTCTTTCTCTAACTCAAGATCTGCCAGTGAAGAGAGCAAAAAAAAATGACCAAGTAAAACATAACTTACTTTTGCACCTCTTGAGGTTCACTTGAGAAAAGTATTGGGGGAAAGCTGATGAAAAATGTCTATGTTTAAACTGTCACTTATAAAACATTATTCAAACTACAATACCAAGGAAAGAGGAAAGAGAGATAAAGTCAGGGAGAGAGAGGTGAAGTTACAGACAAAAGAAGATATTCTGAGAGTAGTAATGGCATAACTCTACACTACCTAACAATAATAACAAGGCTTAGGGAGAAAAAGAAGATTCAGACAGATGCACTAAAATATTCGCTCATGAATATTTAGTACGTTAACCTATTTACTTTAAACCCAACTAAATAAGCCAAGGAATTACAGCCTAGCTTGTCAAGCATTCAAATGCTGTCGCTGTGTTCTGAGGTGTAATTTCAAGTACTATGTCTTTGTCTGGTGGATGATAAAGCCCTTTCAAATTCGAAATAATGGCCCTGAAATTATAGTGTAGGATACAAGCATCTAAAAGTTTGGTGGGTTTGACTGAAATTCCTCTCTGCTATTAAAATAAATGGACTAATATCACAGCTAACACAACAGAAAATAATTTCACACAAATGGCTGTTGCTCTCAGGAAGAAAAATAATCATCCTTCTGAAACTTTTAATGTGACTTATATCTTCAGACTGATAGTTCACTTGTTAATTTTACATGCAGCTCATCAAGCAGGGTCTGATTTGCAAGTTTTCAATTCGCTAGCAATTGTAATAAAACCATGTTTAAGAGAAATGTGTATGAATTTACTGGCTGGAAACTATGAATTATTTTGTTTTTAAAAATGGAGACTGAAACTACATATTACAATTTTAAATCAGAGCCAAAAATTGCTGAAAGTTGACAACACTGTTCCAAACCCTTTGGTCCAACCAGTCCATGCCAACATAATCCCAAACTAAACTAGTCCCACTTGCCTATTCCTGGCCCATATCCCTTCAAACCTTTACTGTTCATGGGCCGGCCCAAATGCCTTTTAAACATTATAACTGTGCCCGCATCCATCAATTCCTCAGAAAGTTCATTCCACACACAAACCACCCTCTGTGTAGAAAAAAATCACCTCCTAGACCTGAAATCCCCAATTCTAGGGAAAACGACAACTTTGACTCTGCTTTCTCTTCACAGATGCTGCCAGACGTATTGAGTTTCTTCAGAAGTTTATATTTTTAGTTCAGTTTTCAAGAGTGCACAGTTCTTTATTTAATTGACATTACTGTATTTTCTATATTTCAAAATTTTTAAAAATTGGAGCCAGTCTCTCTCAAAACCTCACTCGGAACAATGATATTGAAGTAGTATACATATAGGCCTTCGCCCGTCTCATTAGCAAAGCATCTAGACAATTACCTAGGCACTATGACACAAGCCTTCCAGTCTCGGCAACATCCTGGTAAACATTCTTGCACCCTATCCAGTCGAATAACATTCCTCTTATATCGGATGATCAGAATTGCATGTTGTACTCCAAATGCGATCTTACCAATGTTTTGAATAGTTGTAATATGATGTCCCAACTCCTGTACTTCATGCTCTGTCAGATGTAGGCAAGTGTGCTAAATACCTTCTTCACCTCCTCCTCTACCTAAGATACCACTTTCAAGAATCTGTGTATTTGCACTCCTAGGTCTCTCTATTTGGTGACGCTCTCCAGGGTCTACCATTCACTATGTAAATCCTGCCCGAGTTTGTCTTAACACAATGCAATGGAGGAAATGGTAGAGGCAGATAAAATTATAACATTTTTAAAATATTTGGACAGGAACGTGGATAGGAGAGGTTTAAAGGGAAATGGGCCAATCATAGGCAAAAGGGACTAGTGCAGTTTAGGAAATCTGGTTCACATGGAAAGGTTGGCCAAAGGGCCTGTTTCCATGCTGTATGTCTCTATGACTCTTGAGTGTGTACAAAGTGTTGGACACAATCATGTAAGCAATCTGCTTCAGGCTATAAAAAGAATGCATCCTGATGCAATCTAATCATATAAGGCATTACCTGAAATTTGCCATTACACAATTATATTTGAGGTAACCTGGAAGTTGGGAAAGAGAGGGCCATGTGACTAGCCAATCACAGCCCCCACGCCTTTTCTCAATACCAGGAGAAGAACATACAACACTGAAATGGTAAGATACCCATACGAGGCTCTTTCTCTCTAATGACAGCTTGCGAGCTTCAAAACTTGTTCGTCTGCTTTATCTAATACGAGTGCCATAGACTAAGCTTTTCTTTAAAAAAAAGCACTACCTAGCACCTGCTGTTTTCAAAATAACAGTAATATTGTTTATTTACATCTTAAAATCACCTTGATGTAGTTGATGGAGGAAGTGACGAGGACCAGAGGGGCAGCCGGGAAGTAAAGCAGTGAGTATAAATACTCACCCTTCGACGCCAACGGCCATTTTGAGTGCGAGCAGCAGCGGAGGTAAGACCAACCCGGAAGACTGCAGCTAAGGTAAAGCAGTTTATTTTTAAAATTACTTACCGGTAGCGGGCAGCGGTGTTTTCTCTTTCACAGAAGGAGCAGGAGCAGCGGAGGAAGTGACGAGGACCAGAGGGGCAGCCGGGAAGGAAAGCAGTGACCATATATATCAGCACGGCGGCTAAACCCAAGACTCTACAACTGCAGTGTCTCCCACCCGCCCTCCTCCTCTAACCTAGTTAATAAGGTAAGGTTCATTCTGAACTTTCTCTATTGAATATAAGTTTGTTATTAATTTTATAGCAACTTGAACTAAGCTTTCTACTTCAGTACTGAGTGGGTGTTCAGATAAGTGGGGTATGGATGCTAGGGCAGTTGCTTGCTCTTCCTGCAGAATGTGGCAGGTGGGAGACATGGCACACATCTCCGCTGGCTACATCTGCGGGAAGTGCACCCAACTCCAGCTCCTTGAAAACCGTGTTAGGGAAATGGAGCTGGAGCTGGATGAACTACGGATCATTCGGGAGGCAGAGGGGGTAATTGAGAGGAGTTACCGGGAGTTGGTCACTCCTAAGGCTCAGGATAAGGATAGATGGGTTACAATTAGGGGGAGGAAAGGGGACAGACAGACAATGCAGAGATCCCCTGTGGGCATTCCCCTCAGCAATAAGTATACCGTTTTGGATACTGCTGGGGGGGATGACCTACCAGAGGAAAGCCATAGTAGTCAGTTCTCTGGCACTGAGCCTGACACTGTGGCAAAGAAGGGAAGGGGGCAGAATAGAAAAGTTAGGGGAATCGACAGGATATTTTGTAGTCAGGATCAGGATTCCCGGAAGGTATGTTGCTTCCCTGGTGCCAGGGTCCGGGACGTCTCCGATCGGGTGTATAAGGTTCTAAAAGGGGAGGGTGAACAGCCAGAAATCGTGTTACATATTGGCACTAATGATATAGCCAGTAAAAGGATTGAGGGTATAAAAAGTGATTTCAGGGAGTTAGGATGGAAGATGCAAAGCAGGACGAACAGAGTAGTGTTCTCTAGTTTTCTACAGGTGCCACGAGATAGCGAGGCACGGAACAGGGAGCGGGCGCAGCTTAACACATGGCTGCGCAGCTGGTGTAGGAGGGAGGGCTTCAGATATGTAGATAATTGGGATGCCTTCTGGGGAAGGTGGGGCCTGTACAAGAAGGACGGGTTGCATCTGAACTGGAAGGGGACCAATGTCCTGGGTGGAAGGTTTGCTCGAGTAGTTCGAGAGGGTTTAAACTAGTATGGCAGGGGGGTGGGAACCTGAGCTGTATACCGGAGGTGAGAGTTGATGCAGGTGAGGCAATAGCAAGAGGTAGACCAGCTAGTGGGAAGGATTTTCCTGGGAAGGAACCAAGGGATCAGTTAAAGTGTGTTTGCTTTAACGCAAGGAGTATCAGGAATAAAAGTGATGAACTTAGAGCATGGATCAGTACCTGGTGCTATGATGTTATGGCCATGACAGAGACATGGGTTTCTCAGGGGCAGGAATGGTTGCTGGATGTTCCAGGGTTTAGAGCATTTAAAAAGAATAGGGAGGGGGAAAAAGAGGAGGGGGTGTAGCGCTACTAATCAGAGAGGGTATCACAGCTACAGAAGCTTCCATTGTCGAGGAAGATCTGCCTACTGAGTCAGTGTGGGTGGAAATTAGGAACAGCAAGGGAGTAGTCACCTCGTTAGGGGTTTACTACAGGCCCCCCAATAGCAGCAGGGAGATTGAAGAAAGCATAGGTCGACAGATTTTGGAAAAGTGTGGACATAGTAGGGTTGTTGTAATGGGTGACTTTAACTTTCCCAATAGTGATTGGAACCTCCTTTGAGCAGAAGATTTGAATGGAGCTGTTTTTGTAAGGTGTGTTCAGGAGGGTTTCCTAACTCAGTACGTTGACAGGCCAACGAGGGGAGAGGCCATTCTACACTTGGTGCTCGGAAACGAGCCGGGGCAGGTATCAGATCTTGTGGTGGGAGAGCATTTTGGTGATAGTGACCATAACTGCCTCACATTCTACATAGCTATGGAGAAGGAGAGGATTAGGCAAAATGGGAGGATATTTAATTGGGGAAGAGGAAACTATGATGCGATTAGACATGAGATAGGAAGCATGGACTGGGAGCAATTGTTCCATGGTAAAGGCACTATAGACATTTGGAGACTGTTTAAGGAACAGTTGTTGCGAGTGATGAATAAATATGTCCCTCTGAGACAGGCAAGAAGGGGTAAGATAAAAGAACCTTGGATGACGAGAGCAGTGGAGCTTCTCGTCAAAAGGAAGAAGGTAGCTTACATAAGGTGGAGGAAGCTAGGGTCAAGCTCAGCTCTAGAGGATTACAGGCAGGCGAGGAAGGAGCTCAAAAATGGTCTGAGGAGAGCCAGGAGGGGGCAGAATAAAGGCTTGGCAGAACAGATTAGGGAGAACACAAAGGCATTTTACACTGATGTGAGGAATATGAGAATAGTCAAAGATAGAGTAGGGCCGATCAGGGATAGCATAGGGAACTTGTGTGTGGAGTCTGAGGAGGTAGGGGAAGCCCTAAATGAGTTTTTTGCTTCTGTCTTTACGAAAGAAACGAACTTTGTAGTGAATGAAACCTTTGAAGAGCAGGTGTGCATGCTGGAATGGATAGAGATAGAAGAAGCTGATGTGCTGAAAATTTTGTCAAACATTAAGATTGACAAGTCGCCAGGCCTGGACCAGATTTGTCCTCGGCTGCTTTGGGAAGCGAGAAATGCAATTGCTTCGCCACTTGCGAAGATCTTTGCATCCTCGCTCTCCACTGGAGTCGTACCTGAGGACTAGAGAGAGGCAAATGTAATTCCTCTCTTCAAGAAAGGAAATAGGGAAATCCCCGGCAATTACAGACCATTAAGTCTCATGTCTGTCGTCTGCAAGGTGTTTGAAAGGATTCTGAGGGATAGGATTTATGACCATCTGGAAGAGCATGGCTTGATTAAATGCAGTCAGCACGGCTTTGTGAGGGGTAGGTCATGCCTCACAAACCTTATTGAGTTCTTTGAGGATGTGACTAGAAAAGTTGATGAGGGTCGAGCTGTGGATGTGGTGTATATGGACTTCAGCAAGGCATTTGATAAGGTTCCCCATGGTAGACTCATTCAGAAGGTCAGGAGGAATGGGATACAGGGGAACTCAGCTGTCTGGATACAGAATTGGCTGGCCAACAGAAGACAGCGAGTGGTAGTAGAAGGAAAATATTCTGCCTGGAAGTCAGTGGTGAGTGGGGTTCCACAGGGCTCTGTCCTTGGGCCTCTACTGTTTGTAATTTTTATTAATGACTTGGATGAGGGGATTGAAGGATGGGTCAGCAAGTTTGCAGATGACACGAAGGTTGGAGGTGTCGTTGACAGTATAGAGGGCTGTTGTAGGCTGCAGCGGGACATTGACAGGATGCAGAGATGGGCTGAGAGGTGGCAGATGGAGTTCAACCTGAATAAATGCGAGGTGGTGCATTTTGGAAGGTCGAATTTGAAAGCTGATTACAGGATTACGGATAGGATTCTTGGCAGTGTGGAGGAACAGAGGGATCTTGGTGTGCAGATACATAGATCCCTTAAAATGGCCACCCAGGTGGACAGGGTTGTTAAGAAAGCATATGGTGTTTTGGCTTTCATTAGCAGGGGAATTGAGTTTAAGAGTCGTGAGATCTTGTTGCAGCTCTATAAAACTTTGGTTAGACTGCACTTGGAATACTGCGTCCAGTTCTGGTTGCCCTATTATAGGAAAGATGTGGATGCTTTGGAAAGGGTTCACAGGAGGTTTACCAGGATGCTGCCTGGTCTGGAGGGCTTATCTTATGAAGAGAGGTTGACTGAGCTCAGACTTTTTTCATTGGAGAAAAGGAGGAGGAGAGGGGACCTAATTGAGGTATACAAGATAATGAGAGGCATAGATAGAGTTGATAGCCAGAGACTATTTCCCAGGGCAGAAATGGCTAACACGAGAGGTCATAGTTTTAAGCTGGTTGGAGGAAAGTATAGAGGGGATGTCAGAGGCGGGTTCTTTACACAGAGAGTTGTGAGAGCATGGAATGCGTTGCCAGCAGCAGTTGTGGAAGCAAGGCCATTGGGGACATTTAAGAGACTGCTGGACATGCATATGGTCACAGAAATTTGAGGGTGCATACATGAGGATCAATGGTCGGCACAACATCGTGGGCTGAAGGGCCTGTTCTGTGCTGGACTGTTCTATGTTCTATGTTCTATGATGTCATACTGAGGAGGACAACTGAGTTCTGCCTGAAACCATCCAAATCATTAATTGTCAAAAGCCAAGTATCCTTCTACTTTCAACACAGTGTGGAGCTGGAGGAACACAGCAGGTCAGGCGGCATCAGAGGAGCAGGAAAGCTGACGTTTCGGGACAGGACTCTTCTTCCAAACCTTCTACTTTCACCCTTCTCCTTGCTGGACTTAAAAAATGTAATGATCTATTTTCCCTCTGTGTAACTTATTTATATTTGTGTCTGAAGGTTGGAGTACTTTAGTTGTTTTCTTAGACCAGATTAAGTACAATTAATAGCATTTTACATCTTTTTGCAAACTTACGTCAAACTGTCTTTTTGTGTCTTTCACAATCCCACGATGTATAGAGTTAAACATTCTGCAAAGTGGCAAGCATTTGCATTTTCAAAAAAGATAGAAAGAAAAGAAACCTGCTACAGCCAAATAAAGAAGAGCTAAAGAAGGGAATCATGCTGTACACTTCTCAACTGACCTTTCTGTGATCATGTGTTGAACCCTCAATTTTCACCTTATATAAAATATTCAGTAGAAAGATTTAAAATTCCACCAGCAAGAAATTCATAAGCTGTGTCTTTTCTGCTGCGATGCAACTGAAATTTACAACTTGCCCACATCCATTCAGGCCAACTTGCACTAAATTCAATTGTTCACCCTATATGAACACCCCCAATGTTAACTGGTGTGTCTCTGTTGGTAATCTTGCTTTTTCAACACTGTTAGAGCTGTCCACTCAGTAGGCACACCAGCAGCATTGTGGCATATCATATAATACAGGCAGCCTGCTCTTTTCAAGGATACTGAATACCAGAGCACACTGGAGAGCCCAGGATGGCAGACGCTTGGGTGGAAACTTTGGTGCAGACAGGCAGAGGGAGAACTGCATGGTCCTGCAGGATCTAAAGGACCCTTAAGAACTGCCATCAGAAGGGAATGGGGACAACGGGGCAGTAAGCAGCACTCCTGCACTCTGAGCTCAAAACTATGCTACCATGCCCTAAATAGTTTAAATGCTTCACATAGATGGTAAACTTCAGTGAATGCATTTTCACAAGAACCCTTGTATCTCCTAGGCCCTACGCAAGAGGGCCTCCACATCATGGGGCAGTTTACAATGGGCCCTCTTGCATCCATCATCAGTGAGAGTATTAAAGTTGATGGAACCTTTCTACCTTATGCTCTGGCTTAAATCCCAGCTCATTGCCATTCTGCTACATGAAATGATTTACAAATAGCTGATAGTGTGACCATGGACCTCTTGATTCCCACCCTACTCATCCTTCCTCTCACTAACCTTCCCTTTCTGGATTCCTGCTCTCAGACACCCAAAAGATGCAGCTGACTCAGCCCCAGGGAAAGAGGGAACCAAGGGATCAGCACAAAATAAAATGCCTCCTGCACGTGGAGTTGCTGGATATGTTGGCTAATCTGCCAAAAAAATCCTCTGAGGAATCTGGTTCCATTAGGTCAACAGCACTGTACAAAAGTGTCCACTCTGCAGCTTCTGTTCTATCTCCTGATGTTGCTACAGAACTTGATGCACTGCCAGTATGGGCACCATACCTCTTGTCTGCCTTTGTTTGGACCAATCACCTACTTCTTTGATATCCTTGACAGGATGTAACACAACCTTGGGCAAATGCAAGAAGTCATCAAACTGCATCTAAAAGCATTCCAGTGTACTTTCAATCACTTTACAATGAAAAATATTCCCTAAATGTCATTTGTGTACAACTAAGGTGTCTAGCCCTTTACAGTTTATTACTACAGAGCTCGTTATGTCGTTTCATGCTGTTTTTCAGGAATGGGCATTGCCAAGACAAATTAGACAAGTTTGGAATTCTGATGTGTCGTTAGTTAATCCTCATGGCATCAGTCTAACGCAAATTCGATACGTAAATGGGGATGTACATTTATGGGCACATTTATATTCCTGGAGAGAGTCTTGCATGAGCCATGAAAGTAGTATAATATTTTTCATCTTGTTGTGCTACCAAATAATATCTGTAGTGCCTTCTGATGCAAGGATTGCATTAACCTTATTCAGAAAGCATCTTGCTGTGGCTTCATCTTGCCACAAGGCTGCGAGAGAGATGAAGATTCATGAGACTCTGCATCACTTTCCATCAAGTGTTAAACTGATGGTACAAGCAGAAATCCCTAGTATGTATTTGTAGCAGCACTGTGCAAGTGAATTGTATATCGTATAAGTTGATATATACAACTAAATGTGTTCCAAAATAATCAAGTTAACTTGAGTTTTCAATTTCATCGAACTTTCCCCTGAGCTCAGCTAAATGTTGAACAATAAAACAATGAATAGTTATTTAAAAAATTCAATGAGAATAGACCTGGAAATCTTGCAAAGTTGTTGATTTTGCTGATGACTTCTGATATCCTGGTTCAGATGATGATACTTTCAGTAATATTTTGGCTGCTTTATTGTCCTACATTACTACAGTGATCAAAAGCGCAAAGAGCTCGATTCATTGCCACAAAAACAAAGTTGCTGTAAAACCTTAGCAGGTCTGGCAGCATCTGTGGAGGAGAAACAGAGTTAACATTTCGGGTCCGATGACCCTGTTTCAGAACTGAGGAAGGGTCACCGACCCGAAACGTTAACTCTGTTTTCTCCACCAAAGATGCTGCCAGACCGGCTGAGTTTTTCCAGCAACTTTGTTTTTGTTCCTGATTTACAGCATCCACAGTTCCTTTGGTTCCCATTCATTGCCAAGTACTTTCAGGATGCCCCGAGGCCATTAAAAGCGATCTCTTTCCAGACAGCATTCTAGCTCTTCAACTGAATATGATATCAAGATGTTGTGAGAAATATTAAAAAGAAGGATGCCTGCTTTTGAATTCTGTCATACAATTGTGAAAACTGGGATATCACAGAGGTGCTCGATAATGCATTATTCTCAGATCAAGAAATTTCAGCATATCACCACATAGAATATTTATATCAACACAGGCTTGGCTGGAGGGGAATAGCCCATACAGTGTGAAAAATTACATAAGCAAGGCAATGCAATCAGTAAAGCAAGTATTCCTACTCCAGATCTACTGCAAATTAGAAAATTAGTGTTATATTAAGTTTTGTATCCAATGTTCTGCACAAGCTACTGGTCAACCAGAAGTTTTTAGCAAATTTAAACTCCCAATACAAGGATAACAATACAAGCATCCATCGGGTATTTTTGTAACATCTATACTTTTTGTACCTGGTACGATATTAATTTTCCACCAACCTCTCCAAAGGATCAGTCCAGGAATATGGGCATTCTTCCCACATCTACCTAAGCTGTCACATGAGTCACAATGGCCTTGATATTTCTAAATACTCAAGGCATTGTTTCCGTCAAACAGTATTTTGTGTCCTTTAAGCACTGGTAAGTTTTCTTGGTTACATAAATAATTTTCAATTACCAAAATATTTTCTCACTGCACTGAATACAGAAATTGTATGACATAATTGTGATACTATCTGTTGAAAAAGACCTGTAATTGTCTTGTCAAATTCGCGAAATTTGCGAGTTTTCAAAGGCAAGTCAGCCGTAAATAAAATAATGGATACGATGAAAGTACACTTACTATTACAGTCAAATTCTTCTTGTGTTTGGCTGACTAGCACTGCTACTGCCATCATTTCTTTCTCACCGATGCCACCTCAAAATATTAATTCACAGGCATGCAAAAACCAGGGGCATAATCTTGCATTATTCCTAACAGTAGAAAGAAAAGAGACTGAAGGAGTTTTCATTGTGTGGAAGGCCAAAATTCAGTAATTCAGTGGTAGGAAGAAGTTACGAAATGGATCAATCCATACTATTTGTACACGTCTGCCACTTCACGCATGCAGAAGGCTGGGATAGGTCAAAGAGCCATACAGCGTGGAAACAGGCTTAGGACCAATTCATCCATGCCGACCAGAATTCCGAACTCACCGAATCCTATTTGCCTGCGCTTGGTCCACATTCCTCTAAACCTTTCCTATCCATGTACCTGTCCAAATGTCTTTTAATATTGTAAATCAGTCACCTCTACCTCTTCCTCAATCAGCTCATTCCACATACATACCACTCTGTGTGTGAAAATGTTGCCCCTCAGTTCCTTTTTAAACCTTTCCCCTCTCACTTTAAATCTATGCATTCGAGGGATTCCCTTAGTATGGGCAAAAGGCCTTGGCTGGTCACCTTATCTAAGCTCCATGCCCTTAGTATGGGCAAAAGGCCTTGGCTGGTCACCTTATCTAAGCTCCATGAGTATGAGTTACAAAATTATGACACCGAATGTAGCAATACTGAAAGAAGCAGAAGCCAATACAAGACTTCAACTGCTTCAGAAAATGAACACAAGGACACATTCAGATTACGAAGATGCAGAAACTATCATGACAACAACTGACACATTCATAACGTGTGAAACTTCAACACACCAACAAAGTTAAGGACATCAGAGGATGAAGTTTAGGTCTCTGTAATGCTGTCCCATCGCAAGATCTTAGAGGATTGTAAAACAATCAAAATGTTATACAGACTCAGTCTTAAACTCAAAACATTTCAATTCTTGCTACTATGTAAATACCTCTCCAGTCCTCTAATATGTATGTATTTTCACTCTTGTGCATGTAATTTTCTCCAAGGTATTTAGGGGAATGTTGTGTTATTGCTTTCAGATCGGTGTACTGGATATGCTAATAAGCCAAGGACCAGGATGTAAACATGTGACAAAGGGTCATGTGCAGTCCAGCAGAAAGAAGATGCACAAATAATTATTTGTAACTCCCAATTATTGTCTGAGCTACTAAATATGAAGGTGATGTTCAAGTGAACTGAGTTTGTTTTACTTAATCAAAGAATCCCTACAGTGAGGAAAAAGGCCATTTAGCCTATTGAGTCTGCACTGATCCTGCTAAGAATATCCCAAACAAATCTCTATCCTATCCCCACATTTTACCATAGCTGATCTACCTGGACTACACTATAGAGAATTTGGTATGGTCATCTACATCGCACATCTTTGGACTGTGGGACAAGACCAAAGCACACATAAAAAACCTATGCAAGATATAGGGAGAATGTGCAAACTCCATCCAGACAATCACCTGAGGA
Source organism: Stegostoma tigrinum (assembly GCF_030684315.1). Lineage (NCBI taxonomy): Eukaryota > Metazoa > Chordata > Chondrichthyes > Orectolobiformes > Stegostomatidae > Stegostoma > Stegostoma tigrinum. The sequence goes on along the minus strand of NC_081368.1, from coordinate 55,121,084 downwards.
TGAATCAAACCTAGGTCCCTGGTGTTGTGAGGCAGCAGTGCTAACTACTGGACTACTGTACCATTGACAAGACCTATTGCTAAAATCCTACTAGATCAAGGGGCTGCTCTCTCATTAATGAGCAATGAAATTACTGTACAACAAAATAAGAAACAACACAGGATTGATAAGGTAAGAGTGGGAGAGGGAGAGAGCATGGATGGGAATTCATGGGTGCATAAGACAGCAGGCGGGAAATATAGACAGGGGGAATGAGAACAACAATGACCAAGAAATAGTCGGGTTCAAAGCCACAATGTTAAAGGTTTAGACCAAGAAAAAAATCTACAGCAGAAGGTGGCTATTCAGCTGCTCCACCTTTTCGTAGAACCCCTACTGTATGAAAGAAAGCTAGTGGGCCCATCAGTTCGACACCGGCCCTCCAAAAAGCATCCCATCCTATCCCTGTAATCCTGCATTTACCACAGTTAATCTACCTAGCCTGCACACAACAGGGCAAATTCAACCAACCTATGCATCTTTAGACTGTGGGAGAAAGCCCATGCAGTCACAGTCACCCCAATAGTGAGAAGTGAACCTGAGTCCGTAGCACTACAAAGTAGCAGTGCTAGTTATTGAACTATTTGATCTGTGATATGGCGATCATGGCTGACAACTACCCTGTCAAATTCTTGAATAATTTTATATGCTTCAATGACACAGCCTTATATTTGCCAACTTTGGGAAACAAAAACCCAATCTTCTCATCCAAGAAGCCAGTCACAGTGAAACTTGATTAAAGTTACCTGATGGTATCTCACTTGAGCTCCGTAGAATGGCACCAAAACATTTCCATACTTGATTCTCCAATACCTTTGCAACAAAGACCATCATTCTGTTAGATTTCTGAATTGCTTGCATGTTAACTTTGTGTGATTTATGCACAAGGATACTTAAGCCCCTCTGAGCATCAACTCCTCCCAACTAATCCTGATAGAAACATTAATTAGGATATAGAGTCAGAAATAAGTCATTGAACCACTGACCTGTAGGGCCACCTTCTGCCATACTAGTGATGTCTTAGAATTTTGGCAGGGCAGGGGTGAGGGTGGAGTGAGGGTGATGTTAGTTACGAAGGAAAGGTGGTGTTTATGCTGAAGCCGAATTGTGGGAGTGTTGGTGAGTGGTGAGCAGTTAGAAATAAAACTAAAAGAGGGAGAGATATGAAAGGTATAGGTAAATAAGGAGGTTATGGATGGAGGCTATGACAGAAGTAAAGCTGAATAAGTGATCATCAGAGGTAAGAGGAAAAAATGGGACTAGTTGTGTTGAATGCAACCCACATGTTCTGGCTAGCAGCCTGTGAATAACTGTCTGAATGCTTTTAAATGTGACTCCAAGACCTTACACCAGCTCTGAGAACTTACTACTCATTTCCACAGCAAGGCTGACCATGATACTTTCATATGCGTATGCAATCAGTTGAGAACTGCGCAGTCACACAAGAGAAAGTGACTTCCCGTGAGTGGAAATGATATTGACTTCCGACCCCAAGGCCAAACTTAAACTCCACAGGAAAAGTTTCCAATCCAATTTCTATCCTCTTTGAGATTAATTTAGGAGTATTTCATTTTGTTATGTACTCAGCTGCTGCACATTCATGTTTGACAGGGAATGGAATCAATCCCATGAAATCATTATAAACAGCTGGGGTTTCAGTAAATTATAGATTTGAGATATGATTTCTGACAAGTTTATTTTGCTTCAGCTGTAAAAAGTGGTGTATTGCAAAAGGCCAACTTAGATGCTTTCCCGGACTGAAAGTAGAGCGCATCAGAACATAATACAGTTGCTAGAATATACAAAGAGAAGGCAAAAAAGTCTAAATGTTTAAAAAAGAATGATTTTCTAATGCATTTTGTAGACATCCCAATTTTCATGGAAGAGATTGAGGACAGCAGTGAACAAACTGCACTAATGCCACTAACCTTTATTCTGTGCCTTGGAGTTCTGCCTCTGTAATTGGCATGAACCCAGTGGTATTTAAACGGAGGTCAAAAGTATAAGTACACAAATTATGCATTCTCATAGTGGATCTGAACTGTAGAAATGCACATATATTCATAATGAATTAATCCTACAAATGTCTTGTTTTTATCGTACATGTGTCTGTCCTACTCAATTATGGAGTACCAAAATGAGTTCCATGGAAACTACAGGGGTCTGCAGTCTCAGTCATTTTCATGTTGATTCATGTAGAAAGAGCGCAGCCTGTGTCTCTCACACACACACACACACACACACACACACACACACACACACACACACACACACACACACACACACACTCGTAAAGTATGTTATGTAGACTTTGTTGATTTAATGATTGCTATACTTTTGTGAAATTTATTTTGATTTAATTTATTTTGATATAACTGTCTTCATGTCATACAAAGTTTTAATGCTGATTTACTCCTGATTTACACAAGCATGAAAGATTCAAAGTCGCCACATCATCGCCTGCCTTCAAAAAATAAATCAAAATACTGTGAGATACAATTTAAACATTCCTTAGCTATCATCACGGTGCCAGAATCCTCATCAAAAAATTAGGTTGTCATTATAAACAGTCTTTTATATTTCATATTACGGAAGCATTACTTAAAAATTAGTATACATCGTCTTATGGCCAAAATTAAACAAACCTAATGAACATTCCTAAAATCTATCTCAAAAGAGTCTTATAAAATGCCTCTTCTAACCTTACCAGAAATTTCCAATCGATTGGTATTACCATCAGCCATGAGCCATAGAAAATCATCAAAGTAGTATCAAACCAATGCAATTGCATCATGTAATATTTCTAAGAGTTAAAAGAAAGGAGAACTGCAAATTAACAGATCAATCAAAATTCTGCAAAAGATAGATTATCCAGAAGAGTGCACATCCTGGAAAGCTCACCTACATCTGGTTTGGAGCAGTTAAATTGGTTAAGTTGTTACCCAGGTCTAATGGGAGTTGATACCCACGCGGCTGTATCAGTAACTGTGGAACCAGTCTTTAACAAAGTTCGCTCTGGACTCCAACCCTTAAATTTGTGCAAGTTCTTGGTTAGACTAAGAACCTATATTGCAGAACTTTGGTACATGTTCGGTCTGGTGTCTTACAAGAAAGAGTTGGTTCAGTTAACACTGACTGTGCTAGCACTGATTCAGATAGTTACAAAGGGTGAAATTGGTTGAGAAAGATTCACCTAGATGGGCACAAGATTTTTCAATTAGAAAAGGGCTTCCTGAGTGAAGCCCTAATTAAAAACCCGGAGGTTTTTCAGGAAGATCTAGGAACTAACAATGGAATCAAGGCCACCTGTATGTTGATCAGGGAGCAAGTCCATGATTCTTCAAGGCGTGCACATTACCATTTGCCTTAGGGCAAAAATAGAGGCAGAAATCAGGAGGCTGGAAAGTGAAGGAATCATCAAACCTATCCAGTTTGCAGAATTGGCAGTACCAGTCATATTGATAGTGAGGCCTAATGGATTGATTTGCCTTTTTAGGGATTTTAAACTAATGGAAAGCCACTTTTCACAGCTAGATGAATACCCAAACCCTCATATCGACGATTTATACACAAATCTGGCAGGGGGACTGTCCTTCATGAAGCTGGACATGAGTCATGCACACTTGCAATTGTGGTTAGATGAAGATTCCCTGAAGTGTGTTGCAATTAATACCCAAAAGGTTTTGTACCAATTTCTGAGACTGCCATTTGGGAGTCTTGTCAGCCTGTGCAATTTCTCAGCGGATGGTGGATGAAATTTTACAAAGTCGACCCTGGATCACCATTTATCTAGGTAACAAGATAATAATAGAGAATACCAATAAAGAGCACTTAGACAACTTAGACATAATCTTTAGATGGTTCTCCCAGGCAGGTGTACACTGTAGAAGGGAAAAATCTGTGTTCCAGGCATCCAGGTGACCTACTTTGGCAATAGTGTCATCAAGATGAGGTTACACCCATTGGAAGATGAAATGAGGGTGATCAAAAATGCACCAGCTCTGTACTGGAGCTTAGGTCTTTCCTTGGACTGATGAATTATTATGGAAGGTTCAAACATAACCTGACCTCCTTCCTGGCACCTTTGTATCAATTGTTTAAAAAAGGGACAGCCTTGGAAATGGTCACATAGTCAAGTCAAAGCTTTCAGGGAAGTGAAGAACCTCTAAGGTGTTGGCACAAAATGATCCCAAACAAGATCTAATATTGACATGCAATGCCTCCCCAATCAGCATCAAGGTAGTATTTAGCTCATAGGTGGCCCAATAGAGAAGAACACCCAAATATTGTCTTTGATTTTTGCTAATGCAGAGAGTAAATATGCCCCGAAAGAGAGAGAAGATTTGGCAGTCATATTTGGAATCAAAAAGTTCCACCAATACTTATATGGACGTAAATTCGGAATGATAACAGAAGACAAAACTCTGGAAGGTCTACTTAAAAAGGACAAGGCAGTGCTGCCCATAGCTTCAAGCCGAATTCAGCAGAGGGCTCTAAAACTAAGTGTGTATAATTACAAGTTGGAACCCTGTTCAGGAGGCTGGCAGATACAATACTGTTGGTGCTGCTGCGGGAAGAGTCTGTAATGATTTTAAATTTTCTGGACATACTCCCAGTCATAGCTGACAATGGCAATCCTTAGACTCCGAAACATCCTGTCCTTGCAAAACTGAGACAACTGGTGGTGATGTAATAAACTGAAGGGCTTTCACATCCACAATTGAGGCATTTTTGGACCCGGACAGTCAGTTGACAACAGAAGGTGGCGTATTATTGTGGGGAGCAAGAGCGATTGTCCCGAGCAAAGGTCGCCACCAGATATCTCCACCTGGGTCATCCAGGGCTTTCCAAAATGAAGATGTTAGTAAGAAGTTACATCTGGTGGCCAGGATTAAGATGAGACACAGCTGCATTCATAGGGCAGTGCCCAAAGTGCCAACAAGAACAAAAATTACCACTAGCAGCTCCCCAACTTTAGTGTGAACGGCCAGGTTATACATTCTGTGCAGTTACTTTCATGGGCTCAGTGTTCTTAGTCACTATGGACGCCCACTCAAAGTGGCTAGACTTGCATAGCGTTCATTCGTCGAACACGGGGATGACAATAGGAAAACCACATGCACCTTTTGCAGTACACGGACTCCTGGACATGTTGGTCATAGATAATGGGTCATCGTTTACCAGCAAGAAATTTTAGTATTTCCAAAAGGTGAATAATTTTCAAAATATAAGGACAACTTCATACATTCCAGCATTCAATGGTTTGGCAGAAAGCACAGTCCAAACGTCGAAGGCAGGCTTAAAGAGTCATCCCACAGCCTTATCTTTAACATTCATTCGTAGGATGTGGATGTCTGTGGGCTGAATCAATTGCCCAGAGGGCAATTAAGAGTCAACATGTGGGCCAGACCAGGTAAGGGTAGCAATTTCCTTCCCTAAAGGACATTAATAACCCAGATGGGATTTCTGGCAATTGACAGTGGATTCATGGTCTTCAATAAACCCTTAATTCCAGATTTTTTATTGAATTCATATCCACCATCTGCCGTGGGTGGACTTGACTGCAGGACATTATTGAGCTGCTGGATTAACACTCCACAAGGCCATCACTTCCCCTAGCTTCACGAGGCACAAAATTGTTCTTGTTCTTATTTGCATTTGGGATCACCCAACAAGCAACTACTGCGATATTTCCAGCAACAGTTCTTAATGGGGCGAATACTCCTCACCAAGTTAAGTCAGATCATCCCGGACTTTGGGGCAGAGGGTAAAAACAATGCCGGTGCTGGACACAAGAGCAAGAGAGACAGTTTACTTCAGGGATGAAGGTAGACACAAGAACCACAGGAAAGGCCCTGCATGGGTCTTCATGGGTTCATCTCACACCACCCGTATAGAATATGAGTTCCCTGATTGGGGCAGTTAACCTGGTCCAATCAGGGAGGCTTAGCTGGCAGATATGAACAAGAGTGTCAGAGGTGCTGCTGATTCTGAGAGCTGGCTCTGAGGGAGCTGGATCAGTATAAGTACGTGTAAATAAAGGGTGAATTGGTGACAGGACACTTGCCTCTGAGGACCTATTTCAAGACCCATGTTTCTTGTTCTGTTCCTGCCTGGATTCCCATGTATATTTTCTATTTCTATCCTCCTTCCATGTAACAAGTTGTTCTAAGAATAAAGACTATGGATTAATGAATATGTTCCTAACTTTCCATTACCAGATGATCATGTCACAAACTAGCCAGGGCCTGCCAATCAATGGTGTCCTATCAATGTGCTCATGTGTTGTGTTATGCAATGTCCTTGTAAGAATCATGCCAAATATTTGCCATTGAGAGTGGTAGGGGTCATTCATGAGTATCCACTTTGTGTCAGATTCTTGATGATGAGCTCCTTTATTTACTACACAATCCTCAAGGCAAGCTGGCATGCTCCCAACAAAAATGCTGGCCAAAATCATTTCTTCAGAGAAAACAGGTCAGTATCTTTGTGACATTTACAGTCTGCACTAAGCACTGACAGTGACAATACCTCTGTATGTTTTTTTCTTCCCAGTCTTCCTCGGAAGGATTTTTTGCTGCTTTTACTTGAATGATGGGTTCACTCAAGATGGAGATTGGGCAATCTGAAAAGGTGAAGATTTATACAGGAAACTGACAAAGTTACTGTGAGTAGAATATAGGACAGTTTTTGAATATTTTGATGTGGAATAGAAGTTTGAATTATTAACAAAAATGCCTCAAAGAATGATGAATGCAAGTTATTTTTTCACCAAGGTAAATTTAAGTGAAGGAAATATTTACTCAGAATTACAAAATCATAACAATGCTACTTATAAGTTCTCCATGTGATCCTTCCTTGAATTTAAAAATTGAAAGGATGCATTCAAACTATAAATTTAATTTCAAATTCTTCTTTCCAGCTCTCAGTAAATAAATTAAGTTCTACAGGTGAAATTACAGATTGAATCAAAGGAATATGTAGTGCCAGTACTGGCATGTCATATTATGAACTTGTAATGAATACCTCAAAAAATTGTTAAAGCGCTTTTTTAATAAATAGTTGACATTGGCATTTGAATTTCAGAAAGTGTTAAACATCAAGCGATTGCTTAATTATCCTTAGGCATTGGTGAGCTCTCGTAGGCTTCAGTAGAATTCATACAACTCATTGCCTGAGGATGGACCAACATCTAAGGGCAATGGAGCTTTCAGACTGCATTGCTTCATGCTTCATATTTGGCATAAAAGAAGACTGAAAGCCAATGGCCACTGATGACTTCCCATTACATCACAATGATATTTGCCAATAGATCGGGAATCAGAGTTGTTAACCCCGTGGTTATGTGGTGAAAAGTAGGCTCAGGAAATACACTATAATTAGCTCAGGACCTCACAGTTTCATCAGAACCATAACTATGTAACGGAAATGTTTAGCGTATTTGTTACCTTGATATCAACTCGGATAGGTTAACGATCCAACCCTTCAGGTCACAAATTGAACCCCATCCATTAGCATAGTTCTGTGACAGTGTCTGAGAGCAGCCTGTGCTGATGTTGAGTCTCACCCATCTGGAGATAAATAGCATTGTGGATGATAGACTCACGCTTCCCAATTTCTCCTATCATCCTGAAGGTATGTCCAGCTCCAATCTTTTCATGACCAAACTGCTTGGGGTCTACAGGAAACTGCTGCACTTCTACCTCCTCGTGAATCTATCTCTGATCCAGTCTCATCTTAGATTTTTCTATCTCCTTCTGTAAATCTCTGCTTCTTAAGTCTTTTAAATTGTCTTTCTGTTGCTTGATATCTAATCTGAGATGTTCCCAATGCTGCAAACTTGATATTAATTAACTTACTGACCCTAGACTTCACTACTATAGTCTGTCCTGTGGTGCCTGCTCATTGTGAATGGTAAGTATTCTTTTTCAACTCCAATCATTCCTACTTTTGTTCTTTGTGCTATAAGTCTGTTCCTTCCTCATTGGGATTTTTATCTTAATTCATGGAGCTCCAAAACAGCTGCTTTCCAGCCGAACCTGGAATTGGATCAGCACGTGCAGAACCTTTGTTTCCAATGGCTTTGTAACTGCCAAGTGTGCCTAAACTTTTAACCTCTTACCAGACCAAACTTTCTTTCCTGCACTGCCAACCAGTTGTGAGGCGAAGATTTCAGCCTAGAGCAGTGCATTCGCCCCACTGTTCTTTCCATAAGTTCTGCCGACTAATTGTCTCTTAAAGTGCTTGCAGCTGCGGACGGACCATCTGAGTGTTCTGAAAGCAGCATTGACTTCAAAGTGGTAAACTTAATTGACTTGTAAAAATTGTTTTCATTCAGATCACCAAGTTTTCTACCACTGTCACCTTGTGGTACTTAAGTTTAGTACCAGCACTTATCACCATATCACATGTTTTGTGGAGTCAACACTGGTTGAGTTGAGTATGAGCAATCCCCTTTCGAGAGATTTTCTAATCAATGTTTCCAGAGATATTATTACGCACCTCTAGGGCAGGTGAGACATAAAAGTGGGCCTCCTGGCTCACAAGTAGAGGCACTGATGCTATACCACAAGAGCCCTCCTTATCTCCTTTCTACTTTGGTCCCAAAGGCCTGTTCAGTGACCGTTAATAGATGATGGCCCAAATAAATGACAAGGGATTTTCCTTAACAACAAGATGCAGTCGATTACATGGTAGCAATAGGTACAAATTATGTGGGCTAGTTAGACCTAAATTCCAAGACTATCAGGAGCCAGGAAAAGTACAACTGACCCCATTGGGATGTCAAGTAGACTTCCCAATTCTCCACACAGGCCAGTATAACATTGTCAGCTTGGTTGGAACCTAATGTTGTCTCCAACATTAACCTTTTGAATCCTCTATCTCATATAACATCTTCAAACCGCTTTTGGAATTCAATATTTTTTTCCAGATTTGAACTGTAGATACTATGAGATCAGATGCAGAACCTAGATCAAGTATGAATGAACAAATTGTTGATGATTCAGTTGTGCTTTACAGCCTGCCCTTCTGAAACACCTTCCACTAATTTGTGTATTAATTGACGGTTTAGACTGTTGATGGAACCAGTTGGCTAGAGTTATTCCAAGTTCTAGAGTACAATTCTTCAGCGTTACAGCCAGGATTTTGTCATGCTCATAGTCTGCTAAATGTAGTCCACTCAACCATTTCGTAATCTTAGATAATAAAATGTGAGGCTGGATGAACACAGCAGGCCAAGCAGCATCTCAGGAGCACAAAAGCTGAAGTTTCGGGCCTAGACCCTTCATCAGAGTGGGGGATGGGGTGAGGGTTCTGGAATAAATAGGGAGAGAGGGGGAGGCGGACCGAAGATGGAGAGAAAAGAAGATAGGTGGAGAGGAGAGTATAGGTGGGGAGGTAGGGAGGGGATAGGTCAGTCCAGGGAAGACGGACAGGTCAAGGCGGTGGGATGAAGTTAGTAGGTAGGAGATGGAGGTGCGGCTTGAGGTGGGAGGAAGGGATGGGTGAGAGGAAGAACAGGTTAGGGAGGCAGAGGCAGGCTGGGCTAGTTTTGAGATGCAATGGGTGGAGGAGAAGAGCTGGGCTGGTTGTGTGGTGCAGTGGGGGGAGGGGACGAACTGGGTTGGTTTTGGGATGCGGTGGGGGAAGGGGAGGTTTTGAAGCTGGTGAAGTCCACATTGACACCATTGGGCTGCAGGGTTCCCAAGCGGAATATGAGTTGCTGTTCCTGCAACTTTCGGGTGACATCATTGTGGCACTGCAGGAGGCCCATGTTGGACATGTTATCTAAAGAATGTGAGGGGGATTGGAAATGGTTTGCGACTGGGAGGTGCAGTTGTTTATTGCGAACCGAGCGGAGGTGTTCTGCAAAGCGGTCCCCAAGCCTCCGCTTGGTTTTCCCAATGTAGAGGAGCCACACTGGGTACAGTGGATGCAGTATACCACATTGGCAGATGTGCAGGTGAACCTCTGCTTAATATAGAAAGTCATCTTGGGGCCTAGGATAGGGGTGAGGGAGGAGGTGTGGGGGCAAGTGTAGCATTTCCTGCGGTTGCAGGGGAAGGTGCCGGGTGTGGTAATCTTGTTTGGTGAGTTGAGGTTGCACATCGTGGGCCGAAGGGCCTGTATTGTGCTGTACTTTTCTATGAAAGCTGGGAGAATGGAAATCCTAGGAGGGAGCTGACATATCTCTTTCTCTCATCACTTTGCTGATGATCATAATTTCAATATGTTGACAAGAAATTGATAAAAGACAATGGTATCCCCCAACAAACACAAAAAGTAAGTTTGAATGTAAATTTAACTTAATTCCAAAACAGAAAGCAAAACAAGATCACCAACTACGCACATTAATGTCTCATAAGCTTTTTTTTTCTGGTATGATCAGTGAGAGTGGACTCATAAGAAACTTTAGTTGACCTGATTCCATGGAACTCTCCCATCTGTGCACTTGGTTACATAAATAATATGTGGATGATGGGCTAAAAACACTTATGCAGAAACATAATACAGCAGGAAGGAGATAACAAAGGACAGTAGTTTTGTCAGTGAGTGTGCATTCAAGCTAACAACACAAACACGTCTATTATCATAATCTTCTGTCTGCTGTTGTATCATTTGTCATGCTCCACAAACTCTTTTTACACCTCCCACCAGGAGGTTACAATGACTGACGCACTGCCTTGTTTGTCCTTGCACAGATTTTAAGACTTCCTGCTTTGTCAATGACAGTTCTCCTGACATTACTTAAGAAAGCTGAAAATAAAGATGAGCCAGTAGTATTTTTGATCTAAAAGCAATAAGGAATTTTAAAGCTCCCTCCGTATTGTATTTTAAAACTTATTTCATGGAAATTTCTCTGACACTTAATGTAAAAAGATACTGGATGTTTGTGACTGTTCATTTTATTTATTACTAAATAGGCAATGAAGTTTTACAATCCAGTTACAGTTAGCCATAAAAGTCATGCATTTGACCAAAAAAGAAGATTCCAACCATAGCTTGTAAAATAGAAGAGACTTGACACTATATGTTCAGAAGTTATTTGCAGTACATTTTTTAAGTGAAGGCTAGAAAGTGGGCACAAGATTGCAATGCACAATAAACTCATGTCCATGTATAGTGAAATACTTGCAAGCAAACATGCTGTTGCCTGCTGAATGATAGTGACACATAGTCCATTGCTCACCAGGAGATAAGAATCACGTCTGTATGAGGCTTACATGATATGAAACTAGTCGTCATTATGCAAAGATAATGGGCATCAAAGGGGCTTTCTGGCTGCAGCAAATATTTGGATTATTTTCAAAAGAACTATCAAGCAAGAAAAGAAGCATACTAGAAAGATTCTGACGCAATACTGTAAGGCCTTGGTGCAGGAGAAGGAGACAACAGAATTTCTTCTCAGAGGGGACTAGCAGACCATCCAGACAAACAGAGAAGGCAGCTTGCATAGATAACAATCATGATCAATGCTAGCTGCAAACAGAGTAACTGTATACAGTGCAAGAAAAGGCTTAATAGTCTCACACAAATATGTAGATTTGGTGAATGTGTCCTTCAAGCCCTTGGGACCATGAAGCTCATACACTGTCCCATAAAAGTTCCAACAAACATCTACTTACACCAATACCTAATCTTCATGCACTTACCATGACTGCAAACCACTCACCCCCTTGTCTCAGTGTGCACACGCTGTTAGCCATTTGACTGTGACATACAGCAATAAATACAATGCACTAAACTTAGTGACGTAATTCTGTCTCTCAAAGACATGTTGATATAGAGCAGGAGATTTAATACTTAAAAACTGAGGAGAAGAGCAAATTTTCACTTTAACAGGAGACAGGTAGTTCACCATCATTAGAGTAGCCACAACTAAAAACATGGTAGTAGCTCAGCTGAAAACCATTGAGGATGATGGTATTTTGTACTGCTCCAATTTCTTGGATACTGTATCCCATCATCTCTTCTGAATTGCAAGTCATGGGTAGTACAACAACCACTTCTTTCCCTCCATCAACAATATCCTTATCATTTAAGATATCAAAAACTACCACACCACCTGATCAAACCCTGAGGGATTGTAAAGTTCAACAGTGGCAGGGTACTGATCAAAATATTGATTTGGGGTGCAATCTTGTGGCACATTTGACAATGGACGCATTTAACTGGTGGGGGAATGCTCACTTAAGGGCCTCGTCCTGCCATCGCTAGCATTAAGCCTTCATTCGAAGGCATTCAGTGCCTGGGTGAGTGAACTGACTTCGAGAAGGGGCCCTCGCTAAGTACCACAACTTACCTTTACGCTGAATCTCTGTTCCTCGCAACATCTCTATCCGACACTCACCTCTAGCTGAGGATCTAGCATCGAATGCCTTCCTTGTGGCACAGCACATACAAAAGAACTGGGGCCTCTGATAAGCAGGCAGCCCTCGGTCGGCGGGACTTCCAGCTCACAGGATGCTTTATCCCGGGTGAAGGTCCATCAGTGACTTGCAAAAGGTTGAATTGGAAAAAGGCAAGATGGGCCTTATAGGAATGAGGTGACACCGGCCTCTTGCTCGGTTTCCAGACAATGTCTGGGACCATCCATTGCCTCCACGAAATTCCACCCCTCACTTCAGACTTATAGCCACCGGCTTAGCTACTGCGGGGTCTTTAGAGATTAGTACTGAGGCAGGATCTGCATGCAGTATTGACCGGGTAAAAGTGATCTGCAGCCAGGTTCAAAGGAGAGGCTCAACAATTGCAAAGACAGGGTGACCACTGACTTTTGATGGCATATTCTTATGACCATTGTGTTTCACCTGAATATGCATAGTTTAACCCAATTAGAATCATTAAGTAAAACATTTTTTTCCTATGCAAAGGAGGTGTAAGTAAAATGTCTTTTGGCTCTGGCCCTTGATGGTGCAGACCAACATCAGCAGTCTACAAATGCATTTGCACAAATTAACAACCTGGCTCATTAAGACATCTAAGTATGGGAAGTGCACACAACAGGTTATCATAGCTTAGGATAAAAGGACAAATATAACAATTGCATGCCCAACCTTAATATACATTGGAAAATGATGGGAACACTGTCCAGGATTTCCCAGAATGTGTGGCCATCTGCTATGGCTCTCCACAGGTTGCCTACAGGTGAAATCTGTAAATGTGACATTTATTGTGCAGCTGGCACTAACTGTAGTTGATGTGGCAATAGCTGACGCTGGCAATAGTTGCCAAAGTACAAAAATATATTTTACATGCTTGCATTTCAATTTTGCAAGTAAGGAAAATGTTTTGGAGCAACCTATTTCTGCCTTTCATTTCATTTCTGCACTTCACTGTTTCTTGTTCTGTCACTTCCATCTGTCATCCTTCTGGCTGTCTATCATTGTCAACCTTTAACTCAATAGTTTCACATTAATCACTCCTTCAGTTTCACATTTCATGTACACTTCATATTCTCTGCCACGTATCTTGCTTTCAGTCCTGTCAACCTCTCACTTTATCCCATCTCATCAGTCTCAAATGTCCCTGCTCACTCCCTCTTTTCTGTCCGTTATAGTAAATTGCTGCTTCTCTCTATTCCACTCACACTTCCCGTTAAGTTAAAAGAAAGTCTTAAGTTTTTATAGTGCAATTCTCAACTTTATGTCTTCCTTTTGTTTACAACCAATAAAATGCTTTTGAATGGTAGTCACTGTACAAATATTCAATGCGCTGTTGTCACCTTCATTTTCTTTGTGCTTCTTGTTGTGGAACCAATATTGTCACATCTATTTCTTCTGAAAATGGAAGATATAGTTTCCATGAATAGACTGTGTTCATTACAACTGAAATCCATATCTTTTATGCACTACTGAATCCCAATTTAGTTGAGCCCTTGTTTAACTATTGATCATTGGAGCCTGTTATCCTAACAATAGGGATTTCACTGACAGCTCATACACCTGATTCATAGAGACATAATGTCTCCTGCATTTTGTAGCTGATGAAAAGAGCAGGCTCCATCGTAAACTGCAGCTAAGTGGTAGAAAGAAAAAAAGCCAAAATGTCACATTTTATTCTTGTCCACTCAGCAACTGTAAAATTATGTCATTGGATACCAGCACACAAGCGACTTAAGTTTATGTTGTAATCTTTTGGTTAGAATCACACTTTTCGCATTCATAAACTAATCTCATGCAGTATGGTTTTGGGACTGACGTATTTTTGAAATCCATTCATTCCTCCTTTACTGGTTTTGTTTTGTTTTACTTTCCTTCAATCTTGTATCATCAACAGAATAAACTGTCTAGTTCAACTCTGTTGAAGTAGTGCTCACAACTGAGTCTTTTTCACAGTGTGATGAGGACCTGGAGCACGCTACTCAGACATTTGGTGGAAGTTGGTTCAGCTGAAGCGTTCAAGGTGGCTTTAGATGATTATTGAAAATAAAAGAAAGGGTTTTGGGGAAAAGGCAGAATGATACTGACTCGTGATACTTATTCAGAGATCTGGCGTAGGGTCACGGCCTCCAATGGAGAGAGTCACCTCCTCTGTGTCACAATGATTATGTGATTCTGAAACTAATTTGCTTGAATTCAGTCATGGCAGAAACAACTGTTGCAGTCCTTTCAAATATTTCCATTCTCGTATACTTCATTCCTGAAGCCATTTCCATGGAAATTAGGTGCCAGTTTATTTTGACAAAGAAACAGAAGTGGAGACAGCAGTATCCATTTCGACTATGTTTAAGTGATTCTGTTAACTTTCTCTCAAAAGCTCCTATGAAACATTGATCCAGCAGATATTTTCAGGAGGGTCTTATTTGGTAGGCGTATCTGTGACAACCACGATATTAACATTCAGCTTGCCAATGCTATCCTGAGAGCACCAAACGTTTCAATGGGCGTCCAGACTGTAACATTATCCACTTGGACTAGTCTGCTGATACTCAAAACCCTCGACAGCTGGAGTCACCACAAAAGTTAATGACTTAATAAAGTTATAATTCAAAGCATTCAATTTTCCTGCCTGATGAACTCCAGCTAACAGAAAACATTGAGCAGATCTCCACACTGAACAAGAAGCTACGACTAATTACAAATAAATCAACACAATCTACAATCAAAGAAAATTTTAGTTATCAACTTATAACCTTCTAACTTACACTCTACCCTTTCTTGAACCACTACGTGCACTTAAAGATAGACACAGGTGGAAAAAAGATCTTATGTGTGGAGAAAAATATATAGGGGAACACAATTCAATAGCACCAGTCCAAAGATTCAATGAGGAATTTTTTTGCTTCTTCAAAGTCCTTTGAATCTCTGGTTTTCTTTGTTGCAAGTCTACTCAGATCTTTATTGAAGGTAATAAAATGTGAGGCTGGATGAACACAGCAGGCCAAGCAGCATCTCAGGAGCACAAAAGCTGACGTTTCGGGCCTAGACCCTTCATCTGATGAAGGGTCTAGGCCCGAAACGTCAGCTTTTGTGCTCCTGAGATGCTGCTTGGCCTGCTGTGTTCATCAGCCTCACATTTTATTATCTTGGAATCTCCAGCATCTGTAGTTCCCATTATCTCTGATACTCTTTATTGAAGGTGTGAACAGTCACAGTAACTGCTCAGAGGAATATGATGATGAGGGTAGCTAGTTTTCTTCCAATTCTTTGCTATCTCTCTGTGAGGTGAGAGAGAGGGGTCTGGTCTTTTGCATGTCTGGAGGTTATCTAGTGTTGAGTTGTTCACACACATGCTATCCACCATTTAAGAGCCAATCAGAGAACTATTTTCATGTTGAACACTTTGAACCCACACAAATGGCCCGGATTGAAAAAAAATCACCAGACTATCTGTGGTCATATCTGATGAGTCCAGGCATTTGTTCCCACTCCTCAAACAAGGCAAAGTATAATTGCAATTCACAATGATTTCTTGTAATTTGTTTTGAAACTACAACAACTCATTCAACAGTTTCAAAGGAATATCTTTTTTCCATTGTGTTGCAAAATCCAAAATTAAATAAAAGTAAAGAATGTGATCTTTACTACCATCAGGGACAACCCTTTCCCCCAAATGCACCCATCCCACATACATGTCCACAAACACATACACACACACGCATGCACTCTCTGTCTCTTTCTGTCTGTCTCTCTCTCTCTCTCTCTCTCTCACACACACACACACACACACACACACACACACACACACACACACAATTAGCTTTGCATATTTGTGTAGTTTGCCTTGCGTCATTTTCATTTGTAACAGTTTCAACACGTTGATGTTTTAATATAAACTCTCATCTTTGAAAAAAAGGGGTATACCCTGAAGACACGAGGTAACTGATTGAAGGCTAAATGCTTTACAAAATATTCCCATGCTTCTTTTTGTAGGGTTACGTGAAAACTTTTATGCAGGTCTAAATAGAACAGATGGTGCCTTAGCTTAACACCTCAGCACAGAAACTTCTGGCAATGTAACACTTTCTCAGGCTTGCAGTCAATTCAAATGGTTGTGGGCTTCAAGCACAACTCTCACATCTTAACATATACAAGCTAGACCCAATGCACATCATTTTCCCCCAGAGGCAAGTACACTGCCATGGAACCAAGGTTGACATTTAATGGAGCTGTGTGCTTCAATTTAGCACGTGAATTTGAGTTGCCAAGAGACTAAACAAAAATAGCTGTAAAAGTAATATGTTAAGTATGTGAGCATAATAGCACTTCCACCTTCTGCCAATGCCAATTTTTGGGTGATTAGTTTCAGCAGACTGCAACTGCCTGCTATTTCCAATCTACCTTATTTTCAAGGCTGCGTGATACTGTGACAGATGAACAGACCTCCTCCTGGATCGATCACAGGCCGATCTAAGAACTGAATGAAATTAACCAGAGTTGGTTAGTCTGGGAGAAATGTTAACAGAATCACTTAAACATAGCGAATTTAGTGGTAATTTCTGGGAATTCATACAGGACTCTTCATAAACTCAGATTGCCCCATAGCACATTAAAACAAAAAAAAGTGCTTTGGAGACAGGTAGGATAGTGAAGAAGGTTCTTGCCTTTATTGGTCAGTGTATTGAGTATAGGAGTTGGGAGGTCATGCTGCGGCTGCCCAGGACATTGGTTAGGGCAATTTTGGAGCACTCCATGCAATTCTGGCCTCCCTGCTATCGGAAGGATGTTGTGAAATTTGAAAAGGTTGGAGGGTTTGAGCTACAGGAAGAGGCTGAATAGGCTGGGGCAATTTTCCCTGGAGCGTCAGCCTTATAGAGCCTTATAGAGATTAATACAATCATAGGTTAAACAGACAAAGTCTTTTTACTGGGATGGGGGAGTCCAAAACTAGAGGCCTTAGTTTTAAGGTGAGAGGGGAGGGATTTAAAAGGGACCTAAGGGGCAACTTTAGCATGCAGAGGATGGTGCATATATGGTATAAGCTGCCAAAGGAAGTGGTGGAGGCTGGTATAATTACAACATTTAAAAGGCATCTGGATGGGTGTATGAATAGGAAGGGTCGAGAGAGGTGCAGGCTAAATGCTGGCAAATAGAATTAGATTTATCTCTGACATCTGCTCAGAATAGATAAGTTGGGCAAAAGGGTCTGTTTCCACTCTGTACATCTCCATTACTCTATGACTATAACTGTAGTCACTAGGCTAATACAGAAGAATAATAAATACTTTTTGACTTTGATGAGAAATTATACAGATTTAAATATAATAACATAAGGGAACATCTCTCGTTAAAACTCAAATTTTATTCAGTTTTCACAATTTTCTGTCACAGGAGAAGTATACCAACTGTGTGGACAAACAATTTTCCAACATTACAGTCAGTCTACAATATTTATCTCTCTTCCTAGTTGGTAATTGTATCAAGCAGAGCCAGACTGTTTAATAACGTTAATCTAAAAAATAAACTTCAGATTATATATCCATTCCATTAAAATTACAACTTCATTCCACCTCTGTAACATTGTATGACTTTACTCCTGTCTCAGCTCATCAGCTGCTGTAACCCCCAGAAACATCACATTTACCCTTTGACTTTATAATTTGTAAGTCCATCTATTATTCCACAGGGCTCACGAGACACACGGTAGACCCTAAACATAAAAGCAGAAACTATTGAGACTTGTTATTTTGGCATGAAAACATTGTTTTCACACTGTCAATCAAAATGGCAACCTGTGAGTATACTGGACATTTTCCACCGTTGTCAACACTAAAGAGAGTGCTTATCCTCCAGAGGCCAGCAAGATTTGAGAGGAAATCAAGCAACGGGCTAGACAATGAACAGCATACCCTATTTGATCCTTTTGACTTTTCATAACTAATGCAACTCAGTGTAAAATCTGCTTGGTGAAAAAATAACAATGGCAGATTAAGTTTGATTCTACATGCTAAGCTAAGCAGTGGGGGCAATTCAAGCTGAATATTTGACTTCTTTGTTTTCTCAGGAAGAATTCTCAGTAACTGTGACAGTCATTATGCAAAACAAGAAGCAAATATCAGAAACTAAAATGGAAATTTCACAAATATTGCAAATACTGAGAATGAATGTGAGAATTCAAAACTATCAACAGGTTGAAGTAATGCCATGATGCTTGCTGTTAGTAAAATTGAACCAGTCAGATTCCAGAGTGAAAAACATATGTTTTACTTTTGCAGAGATAGTAGGGACTGCAGACGCTGCAGAATCTGAGATAACAGGGTGTAGAAGTGGATGAACACAGCAGGCCAAGCAGCATCAGAGGAGCAGGAAAGCTGATGTTTTGGGTCTGGATCGTTCTTCAGAATCAGTCCTGAAATGACAGCTTTCATGTTCCTCTGATGCTGCTTGGCCTGCTGTGTTCATCCAGCTCTACACTTTGTTATCTCTGTTGTACTTTTGCAGTTTGGTTTCTGTGATGGTCAGTTCTGAACATATTCACTCGAGGACAAAAGGAATAAGTCCATTATACAAAGGGGGAAAACATTTTATGTAAGATATCTATAGAGAAGACAATTTGGAAATATCTTATAATAGAGAATGAAAGAAACTCTCAATACCTTTGCCCAGCAATATCATTTATAGTTACCCAATTTCAGTGAAGCATCATTCTTATCTTCACTTTAAAACTTCTTAATCAACGAATGAAGTTACAAGCATTTCCTTTCTGTAACTAATTCCATAATCTTGCCCAAGTGTATAATTCACAGAGATATTGTGCTCCTCCAATTCTAGCCTCTTGAGCATACCTTGTTTTAATGATTTCATCATTGGTGGCCATGGCTTCAGTTGTTTAGGGTTTAGACCCTGAGATTTCCTCTCTGAAACTCTCACTTACTGTAAAGTTCTTTGTGATGTTATATTATGTTAGATTTGTGATATAAAATAAAGAAATTGTTTTTGATGGCCTTACTTTGTTTGGAAACTAACTTCTCATATTGATAACAAACTAAGAGACTAATTCTCATGTTAGCAAACAAAAATAAAGCCTCAGTGAGATGAATGACATTCTTGTTAAAGTTTCAATTTATCAAGATAAAATATTTCATTCATTAATAAAAGTTTATTGGAACAAGTAATATATAAATCATGAAAGGGATGAACAGAACATTTTCAACTTGACTGAGTAAAATGAGTGCTGCAAAAATCAATCCTGTCCTCAGTTATTAATATTTTAAGGTAATTATTTATTGAAAGTGGGAAGCTGGGTGGGGCTTTAAAGTTGTTTAGGATTTTGATGATACTACACCTGGACTGCTATGCAGAGTTGTAATTTCCATATTGAAAAAACAGCGAAGATGAGTTTGACTGATCCCTGGGGTGTGACCATATTCCATAGAAGAGAATCTGAGTAAAATTATACTCTCTAGAGTTTCAAAAGAAGAAGTAGTGATTGAATTTAAACAAAGAAAATTCTGAAAGGTGTTATAGAGAGGAAATATTGAGTGGCATTTTCTTTACTGTGGAATCTAGGACATAGTTGCATAGCTTCAATTTAAAGGGGTCAATGTTAGGACCGAAATGAGGAAAGGCTTCTTCACCTCAACTTACTTGAATCTTCTAACCCAGAGAGTTCTGATTTCTCCATTATTGAGAATATTCAAGGCTGAGTTAGACAGAAATTTTGTCTGTCAGTGAATCGGGTGACATGGGAGCACACAGGAAATTGCAGAGATAGAAGATTAGCCAGAATTGCATTGAACACCAAATTGCCTCAAGGAACTAAATAGCCTATTCCTGCTTGTACTTCTTATCTTCTTATCATATAAATAGGATGGCTTTGGCAACTCAGAATCTCCACGCTGATTTCAATTGCAATGCCTCATGTTTGTGATAAACATTCAAGTCTCTTATTCTCAAGAAGCAAGAAGAAGATGCCATGAAACAGTGGAAAGATTCTGTCTAAAATCAGTTCATTTGTGTTTCTCTGAGCTGCTAATATACAGGGCACTAACAATGAAATAGCTCACAAAGAAACCTTGCTGCAGTGAAGTGATGACATGTTAAAATTCAGAGATGCCTAAAAGTGAGAGCAAAAGAAGGTGGGAGCAATTGCAATGAAAGAGAGAATAAAAGTTTTTTTTTAATTGAAGTATTAATTTTGAAGTAATGTGTCAAATAAAGAAAAGAAAGGATTTCATTTATATGGCGCTATTTACAATCTCATGACCAACAAAATGGTTTTACAGCCAACAAGCTAATTTTAAAGATAACACAGTGTGGAGCTGGAGGAACACAGCAGGCGAGGCAGCATCAGAGGAGCAGGAAAACTGATGTTTCAGGTCAGGACCCTGCTTCAGAAATGGGGAGGGGGAAGGAAGCTGGAAATTAATAGAGAGAGGAGGGGTTGGGGAAAGTAGGTCAGATGGTGATAGGTGAGTGCAGGTAGGGAGTGGTGGGAATTGGTGTGTGGGATGGGTGGGGCAGATAGGTGGGAGAGAAGACAGACAGGTTGTGTCAAGTCAAGGAGGTGGGGATGAGAGGGAGGGTTGAATATAGGATGAGGCTGGGGGTGGGGAGGTTTTAAAACTGGTGAATTCCATGTTTAGGTCAATGGGCTGTTCTGTCCAAAGGCGGAATATGAGGTGTTGCTCCTCCAGTTTGTGGGTTGTGTCATTGTGACACTGAAGAAGGCCCAAGCTGGACATGTCATCCAGGGAACGAGAGGAGGAGTTAAAATGGTCAGCGACTGCAAGGCGCTGTCGTTTATCATATACGGACTGCAGATGCTCTACAAAGCGGTCTCCAAATCTCTGCTTGGTTTCACTGATGCAGAGGAGGCCACATCGGGAGCAGCGGATAAAGTACGACAAATTGACGGATGTGCAGGTGAACCCTTGTCTGATATAAAAGGCTTGTTTTGGGTCTTGAATGGAGGTGAGGGGGGGTGGTGTAAGGGCAAGTGTAGCATTTCCTGCGGTTGTAGGGAAAGGCCCGGGGTGGTGGAGTTAGTGGAGAGTGTGAAGCGGATGAGGGAGTTGAGGAGAGAGCGGTCCCTCTGAAAGACAGATGTGGGGAGCGGGGGAGGGAAATATATCTTTGATTATGGGGATGGATTATAGGTGGCAGAAGAGGCAGAGAATGATACATTGGATGCAGAGATTGGTGGGGGGAATATGTGAGGACAAAGGGCATTCTGTTTGTTTTTGTTGGGGGAAAGGGATGTGAGGGCAGAGGTGCAGGAAACGCAAGAGATGTGGTTAAGAGCATTTTCGATCACTAGAAGGGCTAAGTCATAGTCCTTCAAATAGGAAGATACCTTGGATGTTTGGCAGTGAAATGCCCCATCTTGGGAGCAGATATAGCCGAGGCAGAGTAATGGGGAATAGGGGCTCGCATTCTTACAGAAAGGTGGGTGAGAGGAGATGTAGTCCAGGCAGCTGTGGGAGTCCGTGGGCTTGAAATAGATGTCAGTTTCAATGCGGTCACCAGATGGCACCCTCCTATTTCCAGGACTTCCTACTTCCCCTCTCCAGCGATCAAAAATGCCCTCAACTACATCGCTTTCATTTCCCACACTTCTGCCCTCACATCTGCTCCTCCCAACAAAAATAAAGACAGAATCCCCCTTGTCCTCACATTTCACACCACCAACTTCCGCATCCAACATATCGTTCTCCACCACTTCCGCCACCTACAATCCAACCTCACAGCCAAAGATGTATTTCCGTCCCCATGTCTATCTGTCTGTCGTAGGGGCAGCACTCTCCGTGACTCCCTCATCCGCTCCACACTGCCCACCAACCCCACCATCCTACACACCTTTCCCTGCAAATGCAGGAAGCGCTACACCTCCCCCACACCTCACCCCATCACCTCAATTCACAGCACCAAACAAACTTTTCACATCAGATAGAAGTTCAACTGCACAACCGTTAAAGTGGTCTATTGCTCCGTTGTTCCCAATGTGACCTTCTCTACATCAGTAAAACCAAGCGGACGTTTGGAGACCGCTTTATAGAGCACCTGCACGCTGTTCATGACAAACGACAACAACTTCCGGTTGCGAACCATTTCAACTCCCCCTCCCCTGCTCTGGGTGACATGTCCATCCTGGGCCTCTTCCAGCATCACAGTGATGTCGCCCGCAAACTGGAAGAGCAGCACCTCATATTCCACCTCAGGAGCCAACAGCCCAATGGCCTAAATGTGGACTTTACCAGTTTCAAAATCTCTCTATTCCTGGCCTCACCGCATCACCAACATTCCCTGGCATCCCCACCTCCTTGACTTGACACAGCCTGTCCATCTTCTCTCCCAACTATCCGCTCCTCCCATCCCACTGGCCAATCCCCTCCACTTCCTACCTGCACTTGCCTATCGCCAGCCCATCTGCCTTCCCCAGCCCCACCCCTCACCCATCAATTTATTTCAGAGCTTCCTTCCCCATCCCCGTATCTGAAAAAGGGCCCTGACTTGAAATGTCAACTTTCCTGTTCCTCTGATGCTGCCTGGCCTGCTGTGGTCCTCCAGCTCCACACTGTGTTACCTCTGATTCCAGCATCTGCGGTTCTTGTTATCTCTCAGCTACTTTTAAAGCCTTGTTATGGTTGTGATGTCGGAAAATACAGCGGTCAGTTTCCTCAAAGCAAGGATCCACATTGTTAGCAGATTTCTTGTGATAACTTCAAATTAAATCTAACTAGTCTGCTGATAGCAACCACCACTTAGATTCAGGCTCAAGTGTTTTTCAACATCAAAGCTTTGATATGCATTTTCTAATAAGAGTATTCATTTCACGTAACTGTTCTATAATGCCTCTTTAAGTAGTAAGTAATTAATTCGACCTGCTATCTTTCCACAAAGCCTCATTCAACTTGATCAAGCTTGTAACCTTTCATGGATGGGTTGCCAACCACCCTCAGGATGCTTCTGACATTCAAAGGAAACATATCCCCTTCTCACTGTATTTTGCTACCTTTAGCATATCTAAAAGAACACAAGTTCTCATTTCTTGTGCCTGTGTACCTAGGCACTTATACAATTTATATTCTTACAGAATAATGTCTTTTCTACAACCTTTTTGGTCCTTTAATGCATCAGTCCAAAGACCTTGTATATGACTCTGAGCAACTGTTCCCTTATCACAGTAAGGTCTGGTGATGACCCAAGTTTTTAAAGTTCTCCAACTGCTGATTTTTCATACACTTCTCCTGTTCTCATTGGCAATCAGCTTACAATGAAGGAAATCTGAAATACTTTAAGTATTTGACTGAAGTGTTATACATTTTCTAACTCTGACAGCAATGTGATGATTGATTAGATAATCTGTTCTCGGGACATTGGTTGGGAAATCAATTTTGATCATGATGCTGTTCTGCAAAATATTCTCATGGTATCCTCTACACCTATTTAAGAGGACAGATGGTACTTCAATTTAATATCTCATCAAATGATGGCACCTGCAGTGTACGATTCCCTCGGTGCTGTGTGCAGCCTGCGACTTGGTGATAAAAATAGAATACAAAATTGGTTGCTTTGGTGGAGCAATACAGCTGGTCAGATTTTGTATTTCTAGCAGAGCTCAAAGAAAAGACTAAGTGGCAACACTTAAAGTAAAATGCATAACTGCTACTAATGAAAAGCAAAGAGTGTAATGAA
The DNA here is from genome assembly GCF_030684315.1 of Stegostoma tigrinum. NCBI lineage: Eukaryota > Metazoa > Chordata > Chondrichthyes > Orectolobiformes > Stegostomatidae > Stegostoma > Stegostoma tigrinum. The sequence continues at coordinate 55,096,965 of NC_081368.1, read as the reverse complement.
TTGGAGAAGACATCATGGAGAATATGGTAACTGACTGAATGCTGACTCGTGGTAAAAAGTTATGGGGCGACAGTTTGTGAGGGAACCTGATCAAATTCATGATATGTTACCGTGTGTTTGTATGTCAAATGGGTCCTTTCTTCAGCTGGATCAATAGAGACAATTATTCCATGGGAATAAGCAACATGGATGTCTTGGATTCAGGATAAATTAGGACCAGTGAGAAGGCATAAAATCCTTTTTTGTTATGCCCAGAACACAGGTGCATTTCCTGAATTTATGACGGTTCGAGATGGGATACCTGAAATCATTCACCTTCTAACTGAGGAGAGACGTGGGTATTCACCCACTCCCTTCGGTGATTGCAACAAGGTTAATTTTAAAAGGGGTCCCTTTCCTTGTGGCTACCTTTCACCCAAATCAAAATGAACCAATGTTTAAAAATGAGCAATTTTAGCCAGATAAACTAAGTAAGTTTATTTATTACTGAGCCTGAGAAGAGTTATTTCTGCACTATATATTCATAGAAATGAGAAATAAGAGGTGAATATAAATAGGTACGAATTTAAGGAAAACAGATATAAGGACTTGTTTCTGAACTGTTCACAAAGAGTGTTTGGCTGAACATTGCAGTGGAGGGTTTTGGTGGTATTGACATTGGTAGATGAACAGATGGTTTCAAGATCCGTAGTTTTGCAAGCTGTTTGTGATTCTATAGAGATTCATGCAGTGTGGAAACAGAACCTTCGATCCAACTAATCCCCACCGACCATATTCTCAAACTCAACTCATCCCACGTGCCCTCATTTGGCCCCTAACCTTCCAAGCTTTTCCTTTTCATATATTTATCCAGATGTCTTTTAAATGTTGTATCTGTACCTGCATCCATCATTTCATCAGTCAGTTCATTACACATATGAACCAATCGCTATGTAAAAAGAATTGCCCCTCATGTCCTTTTTAAATCTTTCTCTTCTTACCTCAAAAATATGCTCCCTAGTTTTGAACTCCCCCACCTTAGGGAAAAGACATTTGTTCTTCACCTTATCTATGCATCTCATGATTTTATAATTCTCTATAAGGGCACTCTTGTAGTTCTGATTCCTTTCCAGCATGATTGAATTCCAAAATTTGGGATGCAAGAAAATCATTTTGTTGTCCCATTTCATTTTCTAACAAACTTACAGTGGTCTGCTTGGAAGAGGCTCATCCTTCGAATGTGGCCTCAGCAATAACTTGATTTGAGAACACAGGCTCATAAACATGAAAATATTCAGTCCACTAGCACATTCCAGTAGAGTTGAAAACAGCGCTTTACTGACTGTTCTTGTGTAGTCTTCAAAGGGAAAAGCCCAAAATGTGTCTGTAGTTGGAACATAATCCACAGGAAGTGGCTTGCTGTTGAGGGTTTCACTAGAATCTTTATACTGTCAAGAGATCACTGTTAAATTCTTGGAAAAATTTTAAGGCACTATTGTTGAAATTAACTCATGAATATTTCAATTTTTGAAGCTAGTATTTAGAAGCACTATGAAATGGGCTGATTAACATTGTGTTTGTTGGCATACCAGTCCATCAACCATGCATATCAAAAGCAGAGTGCTTATAATTTCTTGCACATTGATTTCCATGAATGAACATTGCAGGCAACACAACACACCAATTCTGAAGAAGGGTCCAGACCTGAAACGTTAGCTTTCCTGCTCCTCTGCCTGGCCTGCTGTGTTCATTCAGCTCTACACCTTGTTATCTCAGACTCCAGCATTGGCAGATCCTATCAGCCCCGATTACCCAGTTGTGGCAAATTTTCCCACCAAAAACACAAACTCAAAAAAAAAATCAACCCGGGCCTTTTGCTCCTTCTTTTAAAAATATTCTGCTACCTAGATAAATGAACAGGAGATCTAGACTCTCTGATGAAGGGCCTAGGCCCAAAACGTCAGCTTTTGTGGCTCTCTGATGAAGGGTCTAGCCCGAAACGTCAGCTTTTGTGCTCCTGAGATGCTGCTTGGCCTGCTGTGTTCATCCAGCTTCACACTTTATTATCCAGGAGATCTAGATTTGCTTGTTATTCAATTCCAATATAATCTAGAAAGGGAAACATGTTTTAGGCATAGCACAACTGGTACCACATTACATTAAGACAAGCAGCATAATGTTATCACTGGTGCATTTTTACCTGAAGGAAAGCCAGGGGATCAATAGAAATCCGCTTTTAGGCATTTTCAGCATTACTTGACATGCGGTCCTGGGGTTAGTCACACTTTGACGAGACATTTGCCAGAGCAATGATATCAGAGAGCAGGACACCTCCATCAACAGCAGGGCAATTGAATGCATCTTCGTGAGATGCAGACTGATTCTGACTGGCAGAGAGTCAAAAGGATCAATTCTGGTCTTCAAAGCTGCCAAGGAATTTCCTTTGAAAGAAATCACATTTCATCCCTCATTTCTGGCTAGTTGTGTTAAGTAGAACAAGCCTAATGCCTGCCTAGAATCACAAAATCTGTTGGCGAGATCCTTCAATAGGCACTGGACATCTAATTTACATACTCTGTGGACTCAACACTCATGGTCATTGTCCATCAGAGACACACTTAGCAATTAGACTGACAAACTGCACTGATTAGGTATCAGTCACCTTACTGTTGAATTTGTATACTTTTCCCGCATTCTTTTTTCTACAAAACAGCTCCAATGTATGTCCCAACACTTTGATGGCTCTTTTAATGAAGATGCAAGTAACAGAGGAAAAATGATAGGTTAGTGAGCTTAAAAAAAGTTGAGGCTGAAGGAGTTCAGGATTAGTGCATGGGTAAATGCCTGGCAAATGCAGTACAATGTGGATAAACGTGAGGTTATCACTTTTGTAGCAAAAATAGAGAGGCAGATTATTATTTAAACGGCTGTAAATTGAGAGAGGTGAATGTTCAATGAGACCTGGGTATCGTTATGAAGTAGTTTCTGAAAGTAAGCTTTATGTTGACTGATACAATAAAGGGATTCGAGCAAGGAACAAGGATGTCTGGCTGTAATCATGCAGAGCATAGGTGGGACCATACCTGGAATATTGTGTGCAGTTTTGGTCTCCCTGTCTGAGGAAGAATGTTCATTCTACAGAGGGAGTGCAGTAAAAAATTATCAAGTTGATTCCTGGGGTGACAAGACGGACCTGTGAGGAGATATTAAGTTAGTTAGAATTGCATTTAATGGGGTTTAGAAGAATGACAGGGTAAACAAAGACATCTATAAAATTTTAACAGCTCCAGGCAACTTAGATGCTGGAAAGATGTTCCTGATGGTTGGGCTGTCCAAAACGAGGGATCATTATCTAAGGATAGGGGAAAAGCCTTTTTAGAACTGAGATGAAGAGAAATTTCCTCACCAAGAGAGTGGTGAGCTTTGTAATTCACTACCACAGAAAGTGGTTGAGGTCAAAACCTCTCTGATGAAGGGTCTAGGACGGAAAGGTCAGCTTTTCTGCTCCTGAGATGCTGCTTGGCCTGCTGTGTTCATCCAGCTCCACACTTTGTTATCGAGGTCAAAACTTTATGTGTTATAAGAAGGAGGCTGATACAACTCTTCTGTCTAAAGGGAACAGGGTATACGGGCCAGGGTGGGGTTGGGGCAGTGGATTAGGGCATTGACCTTAATAGTCAGACATATCCAAATTGAATGGCAGAGAGACTCGAGGAGCCAAACGGCCTATTCCCGTTCCCATCTTCTACATTTCAATGTTTCTGTGAAAAGCAAGATATGATCAACCAGAAGTGACTTTAATCCAAATTTGCACAATGTGAAGAATTGCTTGTCCATAATTTTTTGTAGTCTACTCTGCAAATCAAGAAGCTAAATGAACATCAATTCACAATTTGGAGATATTACAAGCTAAGACAAATCATCATCCAAACTCATCATCCAAATTCATAGTAATTTACATGTAACATGTCAATTTAAAATATTAATTAAATAGTTTAATTAGTTGCATTCATTATTGTTGTATTGAATTCCAATGGCCAAAGTCCTCTAATTCATTCCCACTGTACAACTATTTGTCAGCCCGATCCAAATAACATGCGTAAATTGCCCACTTGAACCTACTCCGTCATCTTTCTTGCCTGTCCAGCATAGGTCTTGTTCCTATTTTCCCATTCTTCATTTATGGAATGTGCAATTCTAATTTTGGATGTTAGTGTAAATTGGGCAGCAATCATGAGTCAGCAGCATGTTAAACCCTGAGATCTGTAAAACCGACTTCTGATTTCCTGTCACTGCCCAAAGGTAAATTCCTCATTGTGAGTTTGTTTTTGGCCTATATTTCTGTACATTTAGAATCATAGAGTTATTCAGCACTGAAACAGACCCTTCAGTCCAACTTGTTCACCCTGACCAGATATCCCAAATGAATCTAGCCGACTTTGCCAGCACTTGGCCCATATCCCTCTCAACCTTTTCTATTCACATACAAATCCAGATATCTTTTAAATGTTTTCATTGTACCAGCCTCTGCCACTTCTTCTGGCAGCTCATCCTGTGTATGCACAACCCTCTGCATGAAAAGTTGCCCCTTAGATTCCTCTTATATCTTGCTCCTCTCACCTTAAACCTATACCCTCTAGTTTTGGATTCCCCTACCCTGGAAAAAAGATGTTGGCTGTTCACCCTATCCATGCCCCTCTTCAGTTTTATAAACCTCCATAAGATCACTCCCTCAGCCCCCAATGGTCCAGGGAAAATAACTCCAGCCAATCCAGCTTCTCCCTGTAGCTCAATCCCTCAAACCTCAGGTAATAAAGGGAAATGGTGGTAGGATTCCCAGGCTGATCATCAATTTGCTGGACCTCGTTTTGAATGCTCCTTCCATGGGCAACAGGTCATGGCAGGGGCTTGAACCTGGAAGTTCTGGCTCAGGTATAGGACTTTACTACAGCACCCCAAGACCTTCATGGTGAGTTGAAAAAAAATCTACAGCAACTTTAGAACTGCCGGTTTTTGTTGACAACTCTTCTCGGTATAGTCTTAAATAGAAAATACACAAACATAATTTAATATTCAACATCTTGCAATGGGTTACCTACCTCCTGTGTAGCTAAATGAAAAACAGAAATAAGAAGCATGGAATATATGGAAATAAATGGGGAACATCCAGCTGTTCGGACCAGCCAGGGACTACTCACCTGTCATCATTAAAATCCGAGTGAAATGCAACTAAATTGATGAAAAGGTTCCACAGTTCTACTGTTACTGAACTAGGAACCCAGATACCTACGCTAATGCTCTGGAACATGGATTCACCACAGTACGGTAGCTGTTGGAATTTAAATTCATTTAATAAATCTCAAATTTAAAGGTAGTTTCAAAAAATTGAGACTGTGAAACTACTTTTGCTTGTTGTAAAAACCCAGCTAGTAATCTACATTCTACCCTCCAGATCCATTGAAATACGGTCAACTCTTAAATGCTATCAGAAATGTCCTATGAAAATAATCAGTTTAAGCAGTTAAGAATGGACAGCAAATATCGGTATTGTTAGGAACACCTACATGCCATGAAAAGGTTCTTGTTTTTCACTGGTGCAGCTGATAATCGGAATGTAGTAATGTCAATACTACTGTGAGGCTGTACAATGTACTATCAATGCTCATCATTGAAACAAGACAATGTCGGTCTTTAAGAGTAGCTTTGATAGGTGGAGCAAGGAAAGGAATATAAAGGACACATTTGGCGCATAATGGGCATGTGGGCTTAAGACTACTGTTCATGAGAATAAAAAGCTCTGCAAACAGTACGTTTCTGTGCTACAACTACTATGCAAACCGATGAAAAGCTTTCACCAGAATGCAAAACATTTCAACATTGTGTATATGAGATATTGCAGCCTCATTCCCATCCCTATTCTGTCATCTTGAAATATCAATAAGTTCTTTTGACTTATAGTCACTTTTCACAGCACTGGGCAAAGATTTTCTTATCTATTGAAATCTACATGTAGATTGTAATAAATATCTCATGCATATATATCATCCCAGCACAACTCTCATATCTGGTTATGAATTTTTGCCTTGCTCTTGGGTTTCCTTTCTAAATTATTTTGTAATCACAATTAATTCATTGAAAAATTGAACAAATGGAAATATTTGCGAAAAGAAATATTACCTATCTTTTGTAGTTGGTTTACAATGGCCTCTATTGCCATTTTTTTTCCAGTAGGATACCAATAGAATGATCCAGAAACTGGTGAACAACTATCAATTCTGTTCTGAAGAAGTCACATCATACCTGAAATGTTAACTCTGGTTCTCTCTTGACAGATGATGCCAGACTTGATGCCTTTCTTCAGCACCGTTATTATTTCAGATTTCCAGCATCTGGAATATTTTGCTTTTAGATTCAATTTGTTGCTGTTTCCGATAGTTTCTGTCTTATCTTTACTCTGGAAATGTCTGCTCACATTCCACATGGCAAAAGAAATAGTCGGAACTGCCGATGCTGGAGTGTGAGATAACAAGGTGTGGAGCTGGAGGAAAACAGCAGGCCAGGAAGTATCTGAGAAGCAGGAAAGCTGATGTTTCGGGTCTGGACCCTTCCTCAGAAATCCAGACCCGAAACGTCAGCTTTCCTGCTCCTCTGATGCTGCCTGGCCTGCTGTGTTCATCCAGCTTCATACCTTGTTACCACATGGCAAAAGTTCATCAGAAATGGATAAAGCCCAAGTCATTCTCTAAATTGCCACATTCTTGTCCACAGGTTGTGTTAGTAGATCAGTCCCTTCCACATGGTATAAGTGACCAGGGCTAGAGATGGGGGGCCCGGGTACCTCTTGCTTGCCTCCATATTCCCCCTGATGAGGAACAAGCAGTTAATATTTTGTGTAGGTGAGGCAAGAGTTTTTCTGATGAAGGGTCGAGGCCCGAAGCGTCAGCTTTTGTGCTCCTAAGATGCTGCTTGACCTGCTGTGTTCATCCAGCTCCACACTTTGTTATCTCGGATTCCCCAGCATCTGCAGTTCCCATTATCTCTGAAGAGTATTTCGGAGTTGTGTTTGTACTGTTCTATGTAATAAGATGGCCCCCATACACCTCATTAACTCACTCTCAATGCACTGCACTACAGGGAAGTAGAGAAGGCCATTATACCTATTATGCCTCAGTCAAGACTTTGATACAATCAGCATTCAATTAGTCAGTTTCTCCTTACCTTTACTCAGTAGCCCTTTGTCTTTTTCGCTTTCATGCATTTATCTAATTCCCTTCTGAAAGCTGTTTAAAATTTCGGTCAGTCTTTCAGGCAGATAATCTAGATTACAATAACTCACTGTGTACGTAAAAACAAAATCTCCACTGATTCTTCTGTTGTGCACATAACTTCAGATTTTTTCAAGTCTTTTGAAAAAAAACTACATTATGCTTTGAATTACATAATATTAAGATGCACTTGATGGTAGTAAGAATGACAACACTTTGAAGTAATGAATGACGAGTGTAAGAACAAAGGATATCATCGCAATTTGTGTCCTCCATTTCTCTTCAATAGAACAATGACTGCTCTTCAAACGAGCATCATTGACTGGAAAGCACTTCAGCTTATTACGAAGTTGTGAAAGACACTGCTTAAGTCCAGGTCTTTCTCTTGTTTAGTTGATATTTACTACAATAGTTGACATTCAAAACATTATTGTATAGGCATGCATTTTTTGAACATTCATACAAAATTTGGAACCTGAAAGAAGCCATATCATCAGATGTTTGCTGATGATTATAGCATCATTGTGATTGCCACTACAGGCACTTCATGGAATCACCCACTTTTATCAGCATATGCTTTAGACTAAAAGATTGTTTTAGGTCGTTGGTTGTAATTTATCCTCTTCCATGTATGTGTTTTCCAAGGCCTAACTGGTGCTCTGTAGTCAAGGTTACACCCTTGTAGAGTCTTTACAAGAAAGAAGCACTGATAAGATGATGGTTTGTTGCATGATAGCAATAAGTACAATTATGTTCTAGCCGGGAACTAGTGACTGGAACTATTGGGGATACACAGAATATATCTCATCCTCAGAAGGCTCATGTAGAATTCACTGTCTCCACTCATAGATAGGCCTCACCAGAATAGCTGGTACTCAATGTGACATGAACCTTAATTCCTTCAGAACCATTATCTTATGCAACAATGGTGTGTAAAATAGCTAATTTCTGAACTGATCATAGGAATATTTGCATTACCCATTATTTTATCAATGCCTGAATTGCGAGATAGTAATACATTTAGCAAGGTCATATTTTGAGTTTAGAAGGCACCTTTAGTATGACAGGCACCACTTTGTTACATAAGGACCAAAAGTAAAACATTGAAAATACACAACCAATCCAGCTGCATCATTATTTCAGGTAAAGATTCTGCATCAGGATGAATGAAATAATGTCTTCTTAAACTGGGGTGAAATGGGTTTATTAAGAATCAACAGCTCATGTCACACCTTGCTTAATTTGCTTTCGCATTTACTGACATAGAAAGGAAATCATGCACAAAAAGTCTGCAGACTCACTAGATTAGCCATTTTTCATTACTGATGACTAGTTTTGTCTTCAATATACCTTTTCAGAAATAGAAAAATCTGTTATCTACTTGCATTAGTTTCTGATTCTGCTTCTGGTTGACCCGACTTTCAAAACTTTGTTGCATTTGCTTTGGGCGAGCGGATGGCATTTAGTACTCCCAACTGCCCAGGGCAGTGACTTGGTGGTTAGCTGCTGCCTCACAGCACAAGGTGCCCAGGTTTGATTCGACCTTTGGGTGACTGTCTGTGTGGAGTTTGCAGATTCCCCCTGTATTTGTGTGGGTTTCCTCTGGTTTCCTCCCATGTTAAATTGGCCAGAATGTGCAGGCTAGGTGGGTTAGCCACGGGAAAATGTAGGGTTTCAGGGATAAGGGTAAGTCCAGGTGGGAGAGTCAGCGTGGACTCAATGGACTGAATGGCCTGCTTCCAGGGATTCTATGCTGCTGTGCCTTTTGAAGCCCTAATTGTTATATACTTAGAGATTTGAAATATTACTGTCTGTTCCTGGAGTTGATACATATATGTATATTTTTGGATGTTGATGATACTTATGAAAAGATCATCAAAGCACCTTGCTATACATAATTATTTCAACACAGGCTTCTTGGCTTTTTGATAAAGGAAAATGCAGATTATAGGCATGAGCTAATGCAGAACATTCTGGGTATATTGATTTCCATACTCTTTTACCTGAGCCAATGAGAATTGAAAGCATAGCACAGAGGAATTAATGAATCTTCCTGGGCTTGAGCTTATTACAAACCTTAGAAGGTCAGCAGATGCATCAGTAGCTTCATTATATATTTGTCCTGATTGCCTTCTTAGCTTAGTGATGGTAAGACATCTAAATTTGTCTAAAGCACAATGGCTAAATTGTACAAACCTGCCATTGTGTTAAAAAGAGACCAAACTCTAAACCTCAAACAATACTTTGTCAAAGTGCTTACAGGAAATGAGCGCCTTGTATGCCAAGTAAACAGTATTTTGCATATTTTATGCATAAAAAATAGTTAACCGTGCCAATTATCTGAATTATTGTGTGTTATCACAGCATATGAGAGAGATCCTGGGCTCCAAATTAAAGCACTGGTCCTGAGTCACTCTAGGGTATCTATTACCTTGTCTAAAATCTACAGGGGCCAATTTATATTTGATTTTCTCCTTGGGAGTGCTCATTTCCTCAGTACAAAACAAAGAGAAGAAAGACTGGCACCTCATTATGCACTGCCACCACACTTCTGGCATATCCTCAGTGGAGAAATCAACAAGTTTGTACCTCCGATAGATACAAGTACTCAAAAGATCATGGGAAAAAATGCACTAGTTGTGACATTGTGTTTCCTGCTTCATTTTCCTGTACGCCCATTTTGCAGAGCCCCAAGGACTAACGCCTGTAATTAATGGGCCTCAGCGTTTGTGTCATGTTTTTGAATCTTTTGACTGTTTCTCAGAGAGACAATTTCAAAGTAAGAGCATAAGAAATCGGAGCAAGGCTAGGACATATACTCCCTTAAGCTTGATCTGCCATTCAACAAAATCATGGCTGAGCTTCTCCATTCTCTGTTCTTGTCAGATCCCTATATCCCTTGATTTTGCTCAAGTCTAAAAGCCTACTGATCTCAGCCTTGAATATGATTAACAACTGATCATACATAGCCCCTAGGGCACAGAGTTCCAAAGATTTGCAACTCTAAGGAAGGAAAAGTCTCCTCATATTCGGAAAGTTATTTAAAAGTTCTGTTTAAAACATGGTACATTCATGCAAATTAGAGAGAGAGGAAAAACACATCTGAGTCAGTAAACAATGAAGCTGCTAATGAGCCATCCTTGGTGTTGTTTCCTCACAGACTGTAAACAATAAGCAATTTGTTCACCTTTAAACAATTACTTGTCTTGGTAATCACTAAACATGCTTCGCCATTGAGTTAGTAATTCTGCAATCCCTTTCTTTTGGTTATGAACCGCAAGCAATATAAAACAATGGAATTGACACAGGCAGAGCAGGGTTTTTTTGGATTCAGTTTGTTGTGAAGGCAAACCATTTGTATGAAAGAGAAACTTGTCAGTGCTACTTTGAAGTGAAGAGCTTAGTAATGCTGGAGGATGGTTAGTAAGTATCTCATCTGATTCAAGTACAATGACCTACTAATGTTAGGTTGCCTTCTGGCTGTTGTTTTTAGTGGTTATTACCATTGTGGTCCTCTCAGGTTAAGAGACATAATTGTTGATGGCTTTGCTGGCAACTTGTGCAGTTTGTGTACATGAGGTTTGACAATCTTAGTACAAATAGATTCATGAATATGGCATTACTAAATTTGTCGAGCCTCTTGGTAGTCTAACAGATTAATTTTAATCAGTTGTTGAGTTCTATAAAGCAACAGTCAAATAAAAAGAAGTTAAGCCAAGCCCCACACTCAAACCTCATTTGGGTTTTCATTTTAGCTCATATTATAGTGTTGGTGCACCAGCTGCTATCAGCATCCTTGATTGGGGAGATGAAAATCATTAAAACTTTCATTCCCAATTATTATTAAAGAAATCTTGCAGGATTTTCTTTTGAAAATGCCAACTATTTAACCAAGAGAAGGGTGCTGACCTGAAATGTTAGCTTTCCTGTTCCTCTGAAGCTGTCTGGCCTGCTATGTTCCTCAGCTCCACACTTTGCTATATCAACTATTTAACCAGCTTGCTTTTCAGCCATTTTAACCTGTTAGAACGTGTTCCGACATACCCTCAGTGTAGGTAGGACTTGAACGCATACCTCTTGGCTCTGAGATAGGGACACTACCACTGTGCTATAAATGCTCTTGGGAAATTGATGTTAGGCGAGGACAATATCAGAGTTAGCTTTGGGTCTAGGCCCAAAACTTCAGCTTTTGTGCTTCTAAGATTCTGCTTGACCTGCTGTGTTCACCCAGCTCCACACTTTGTTATCTCCCATTGTTTGACTATCAGTTTCTATTCATTTTAATGAATAATGACCACTTTTGGAAAGGGGTGGACTAGAGCCCACAGAGCCCTATATCAACCAGAAAAAAAAGGGGGAAGTGAAATTTAGAAAGAATAATCAAAACATTTATTCAAGAATAATTGGAAATACACTTCTGAAGCGTTAGCAGATGTTAACTTTCTGAAAACGACATGGTCATTTCTCAACATATACCACCGGATCATAAAACATGTCATTCTGCATTTGACAGTGCTCCAAGAGGCAGGCAACAACCGTTTTAAAAATTTAGCAACAATGAGCAGCATAATGAAGGCTCTAATTGAGCTTACATATAACACAGGGAAAGCAAAGTACGTGTGTTTCGAGTGGTGCACAGTGAACCGTATAGTAGCCAAATACCTCAAAGTGTAAATCAATGGTCAACATCATGGAATCCCTAAAGTATGGAAGCAGGCCATCCAGCCCATCAAGTTTAAACCAAACATCTGAAGAGCATCCCACTCAGACCCAGACCCCAGGCCATCCCGTAACCCTACATTTATTGTAGCTAATCCACTGAGCCTACACATTCCTGGACATGATGGTCAACTTAGAATGGTTAATCCAGCTAACCTGCACATCTTTGGACTGTGAGTGGAATCCTGAACACCCAATGGAAACCCACTTGAGTTAAAGCACCAGGATAATTAATTTACTATCTATAGTTTAATATGGAGAAGAAGGTCAATGGTCACATTCTAGCCTTTTCTATAGAACAGTTAATTTTTTGCTGAAGTACTTTATCGCAAAAGGTTAAGAATACAGAATATGTCCCTTCCTGGATCAGCACTTTCTTTGTGAAGGGCTTATTAATTTAAATCCCAGAGAGATTCTTGTTACACCTAGTTGTAGAAATACAATACAACATCAAGTACTACCAGACCCGTGTACTGCAAGCGGTGGTTGTTTGACCTGAAGTGCAATATTGACATAAAGAACCGCAGCTCATTATAAATGAACTCTGTTATTCCCTAAGGGTTATAAGAGACTAAAACAATCCAATTAAGCGCTAGAAAATGTTTTCTAGTCACATTTAAGGACAAATTGACAACTTTTTTAAAAAATTGTTTTTCTCTATGGTTGACTTCATATTTGTAGTTTTCTGGAATGATAGTTCTTCTGAAAAGTCTATTGAATTGGTTATTTCTATCAGATTACTTTCTTGGGATGTGTGTGATGGTAATAGTACCATTGCATGTTGGCTTGAGAGCAGGAAAGAATTAAAGTCTCCTCTGTGGCAGGCTCAGCCATGGTCAGAACTGGTGGGGAAGGCAACCACCTTCCTGCCACTTCCCCAACTAAACATAAGACACGTCGTTTCAAGGGTGGTTTTTCTCTCCTAATGTCAATTGAAGCAACCTGTGGACTTTTAACATGAAATATGACTCTCATTCCATTAGTCTTGGTACTTGCCAAAAAGTAAACTTGTTGGGTTTTGCTTATAGCCACCACGGGGAGGGTCTCTCATTCAAAGGAACCTTGTATTATGCTGGTGGGTTGGGGAAGGGCTGCTGAAAGCCACACTTATCATTGCTGTTGTCACACGGCCTCCATTCCTATAAACCCCCTCCCCTAGCCACCGTTACTCTCCTGTGTGCTGGATTTACTCATCATGATGAATATTGTGTGGGTGCAGTACCAATAGCAGCCACCCCTTCCCCAGTATCACTGGAGAGCAGTGCACAACCTCTGGTTTATGGCTGGCCATCAGTTCCTGGATTGGGCAGGTGAAGAGATCTTCTGGACTCCTTCACCCTCGGGATGGCCCACTGCTGCCCAATTAAGTGCCTGCAGACTATACAGACCGCTTGTTAGCCCTTCTGTCGGGGGCAAAGTACTATGCAAATTAACTTCTCTGCCATCACATCTCTACTATTTAAGAAGGTTTATGAGTATACTAAAGGCAAATTTAAATGCTACCTTTTTCTCTTGTGTTCTTACATGCACTTTACTTGTACGTGGCTTATGATCATACTGAATCCATTTTGAATTCTAAATTGAACACATCTGGAAACAAAGAAGCTGGTTTTCATTCTGAAAATATAATTAGAATGTAAAAATACCAAACATTGAATGGAAGAAAATCTTTTAAAGCTCCACGGTGACTCAACAGCTATACATATTGCCTGATGTTTACCTGTGTCACTCAAGTAAGAAAGTTCTCAAGTTTAATTACTGGTCTGCAACGACTTGACGGATTTTAGCTGGGTGATTCATATGGTACCACATAATTCTCAGTGTCAATCAGCTCAGAGAATGGACAAAAAGAGCCAGACTTCGTACCCTGATTGTAGCCCAGTGACCTGATGCAAAATACATAATTACAGATATCAGCTGAGAAGAGAAATGATCGCAAAGGTGATGTCAACAAACCAGAACAGCCTAACACTGCTCTTTAACCATTGCTAGCACTACCTTTGTGGCTGATTATGATATCTACTCGGGTGAGAAATCGAAGGTCCGCTCTTGGAATCTTCTTTCAGTAAAGGGTCATTGAGGCCAATGCTTAACTCACTATATGCCTGGACTGTAGGATGATGGTCCCCTGTTCCCATTTTCAGGCAAGCCTTGATTTAGGCATCAGAAAGTAGCTACCTCATCCCACCCACAAATGAGGGATACTCAAAGGTAGAAAATAACTGTTTACAGGTCCATTGCTAGCAGTAATCAGTGGAGGCTGGAATCAGTTATTACACTGATTTTTCCTTGAGCCTTTGTGTAAATTCTGAACTGTTAAGCCTTCCTTTTGGTCACTCTATCACTCATGAAAATGCATAGAAATTTCCGCATTACATTCATCGGATGCTGAATTGACCTATGTTCCCAATTCTTCACAACGCTTCCCTTTAAGTTGCTAGCGCCGGCTCATCCCTACTGTCGGTCCTACATTACTTCTGGGCCCAAAACAAAACCCTGCACGGAAGTGGAGCAGTTCTAATGAGCAGCTCTACCCTTGCTCTTTAAATAAGGCCTGACCATAAAAGCCAGTTGTGGGAAGAGATGAAGTTTTTGTTTTAAGTAAAAAATGGCAGGGAAAAAAAAATGTTATCATAGGTAAACAATTGATGTAATCGCAGTTTCAGTGTCACATAATTTGAATCCGCTGCCACAAAATTTTCTTTTTGGAACATTAGATGTGGTGAAAAAAGAACTTCTCACAATAAATGGAGTATTTTTGAATTTTCGAGACTAATTTTTGGCAGCAGGTACATTCAGTTGAGGATAATGTGACTGTGTTACCAATGGCTTGACTAAACTTTTTGCCATGCATTAAAGTGATATGCGCTGTTTTGCAAGCAATATTACCATAGCGACACCCATTAGACAAGTCAATGCCTTCTGCTTAGTTATTTCATTAATTATTCATCCACTTTAAGAATCAGATTTTATTTTAGTGGCAGATGTTCAATACAATTTTTTTACAGTATTATAATAATAAACAATATCCCAAAGACAAGTTAATTTATACCAGGAGTAATTTAACCCTTTTGCATGATGTTTCATGTTAAGATGATTGAGAGTGTTAGGTCCCTTTGCATTTTTTTTTGTAAACAATGCTGTTTTATATTAGTATTTGTATCAAAATCTTTAATAAGTCCAAAAATATCCTCAGAAGTGAAGGAAGAAATTAAAGGCTATCAAGTTCCTATATGGGGCTTATGCATTATGCTTAATAAGAGGCCTCCAACAACATGATAACAGCCTCCTTGCTTACTTTCCTGACATGATTTTTAAAAGTGGAATTATGTTTCTTACCTTTTCATTTCTTAGCTCACTGGCTGCAGATGGGCTTCCTTCAGCAGAATTGATGAGTCACAAATCTTTTAACTTACACTTCTCAGAATGTTTTGCTCAGAATCATTGATGCCTCTCTAAATGTGCTGCTCACGAATATTATGAAGGGTGGTTTGTGATTAATGGCTTCCCTCCCTGTGAAGGAGGCACTTATACTTAAAAAACAACAAGCAGAACCTTACAAGATTTTGGCTAAGTCTGGGTTGCATTGAGTTTTTTGTCATGTTTTCACCATGAGTTAGGTCTGGTGAGTTCTCCCATTGTATCTTTCCAAATATGCCACTTTAATTACTTTGATGTGGAGATGCCGGTGTTAGACTGGGGTGGACAAGGTCAGAAGCCACATGACACTTTAATTACTTACCAGATGCCAATGACATCCTTCATGGGTCTATCCAGAGTTGATTGTAGGCTTGAGTCAGTTTGACTGGCCTTGCCCCTTCTTCCAACTTCAGTAGCTTTACTTCAACTTTGCTCCTTTAATATGGAACAAATCACAACCACATTAAACAGTTTTTTTGGTTATTCGGGATATTCAAAAGTTAATCTCCTTGGTGTATTTCACGTACAGTCCAGCTGAGTATGATTGAGTTGAGTGTGCAGTCCTTTCACATGAAAAACCCAGTGCTGACAACTTGATTTGTTCAGAATGGTTCTAAACATCTCTTCTACTGTTTGGAGTTAACACAGCAAACACACCTGGTCCCTAGATGGTCAAAGGTTTGAATCATCCATTTCCCCCTCCTCAATGGGAACTCATCTTCATAACATTGGCCTGGTTTCAATACTATTATACTTGCAATTCAATCTCTTGACAACATCAGACCAATGACATTGCCTCACTTCTTTTATCCATGAAAACAGTCAGATGATGCTGAATCTCTTCTGCTGAGCCCTTGTCTGAATTAAACACTTGTGTATTTATGCTGAGGATTGGTTTTAATTTGCTGCACCATATTGATGGGTTCTGAGGTTTTTTTCTATTGCATATTTTATAAATCTCAGTTAGATGGGATTCTGATCTTATGTAAATCATTGATCATTTTGCTGGCAGGTTGCAGGTGTTGGAAGTGGCAGTAAGTGTCACCATCATCTTATTGAACATGGCAGTGGATGAATTTCAGAGGCTTCTTTCCAAGAAAACCTAATACTCTCTGTCTCAATTTCTTCATTTCATCTCAGAGGGTCTGTGGGTGTTTTCCTTAAAGATTTGGGCCTAATCTCAATTTTTGCTCCCCTCCCTTCTTTGGATATCTCTGTCAGCTGATTGTCCTGAACGTATGCTTTAAGATTACCACAGATCTAGTACAATCCATCATCTGCACATTCATGACAATTCCTTTGCCTTATCAAAATGTTACCTCATTACTTCCCGCAGCAATTCTACTATCCCAGTTTGCTGCTGCAACTTTCAAACTTTTTAAGCTGTATAATGGCTTGAATCTGTAAGTTGCAACCTGTTTGGCCCCTTATTCCCAATATTTCAGTCTTCCAGCATCAATAAGGATGTTATTCAGAAGCTGATGCTGCATTTTATAATCAGTCAGGCAGCATCCAACCTCGAGGGCCCAACACTGTACTAAATGGTCATGTGAATTTTCAGAATCTTTCAGTGTTAACAGTCTGTGGTTAAATACCTCATAGATCATGTTGCCTGTTGCTGTTTTATTTTTGAGAAGTTACTTTAGAAATATTTATACTAAAGTATCCTTTGGAATGTAGAGTCCCGCCTGAAACAGTAGATATTTTTCAGATTTTTTTTGGCCTATATCTCTTATATTTAAGCTTTCATTCCAGTTTTCCAGAACTGAAGATTTTTTTTTGCCTATCAAGGAACAAGAAGAGGACACTTTGAAAATTCCAGGGAGAATCTGTGTCCGTTCGCTTTCACTGATGGTGTGAATAAGATTGATGTGTTCCAGGATCAGTGTAGATCATGTGTTCTATTTTTTGCTTGCCAGGTTCTGCTGAACATTTGTACAAAGGAATGACGTATGTGAATCTGTTCCAAGGCCCTCTTCTTTGTTTCATGCATCTCAGAGGTTCTAATCAGTATTTTAGAACATTCTTTGTTAAATAAGGATAAAGTTAACCTATGCACCTATTCCGCCAAAAGAAAATTTCAGGAATATTTTGCAGAATTTATTCAATCTTCACTCCCATTTGTCATAAAAACAAAATCAAAAAGGAAAGATCCTCAGAGCAATGTTCCAGATGCAACTGTCTTTATCTGCTTTATCAAGACCTTCTCACCATCACAAGGTGAGAATTGGGTTGTTTGCTCATGATTGCGCAATGTTTAGCATCACTCACTGTTGTAGTTAGAAGTAACATTTACTCCTCACAAATACCAGGAAATGGGTGACACGTAAACATAGTGGTTAGCACTGCTGACTCTCAGCGCCAGGGACCTGGGTTTGATTTCAGCCTTGGGTAGCTGTTTGTGTGGAGTTTGTACATTCTCCCCGTGTCTGTGTGGGTTTCCTTCGGGTGCTCTGGTTTCCTCCCACAGTCCAAAGATGTGCAGGCTAGGTGGATTGGTCATGTTAAATTGCCCATAGTGTCCAGGGACTTGCAGGCTGGGCAGGTTAGCCAGAAGAGATACAGGGTTATGGGGATAGGGTGGGGTTCTAAGTCTGTGTGGGGTTCTCTTCAGAGGGTTGGTGCAAGCTTAATGGGCCAAATGTTATCTTCCTGCAGTATGGGGATTCTATTATTCTATCTGCAATAATGGAAATACCTAACCATTTTTACTTGACATTCAACAGTGTTACCATCACTGAACCTCATTATCAACATCCTGGGGGTTACCATTTACCTGAAACACACTGGACTAGCCAGATAAATACTTTGTTACCAGAGTAAGTCAGAGGTCATGAGTCAAACAATGAAGAACTCAAACCCAAAGTCTATACCCTATCTACAACACTCAAGTCAGAAGTGTGATGGAATACTACCCACCTGCCTGGGTGAGGACAGCAGCAACAATATTCAAGAAGCTTGACACCATTCAGGTAAAAGCAGCCCACTTGATTGATACCAGATCCACAAACATCCACACTTTCCATCATTAACACCCAGTCATAGCAGTATATTTTATCTACAAGATGCACTGCAGAAATTCACCAAACAGCACCTTCTAAACACAAGTCTGCTATCAGCTAGAAGGACAAAGGCAGCAGATATATCTGCATGGTCCCTTCCAAGTCACTCCACACTCTGTCTTGAAAATACATTGCTGTTCCTTCTTTGTCACTGGGTCAAATCCTGGAATTCCATCCTGAACAACATTGCGGGTCTACCTCCAGCATATGAACTGCAGGGGTTCAAGAAGGCAGCTCACAACCATTTGCCAGGAGCAGTTAGGAATGTGCAATAAATGCTGGACAGGCAATGATGCCCATGTCCGTTGAATGAAAATAAAGGCCCATGAGACTGCTTCAGGATGCAAGAATCATGGCAGCTGCCAGGGTAGTGGGCATAAACCTCCAGGAAGTGGAAAAAACACGATAAAAAAACACCTGGATATGAACAGAATGAAATGCCTTCCTATTACGTAGTTTCAGATTCCTGCAGGTCTCAGGTACATAGTCCGTGTTGACTCTACACCTTGCTCATACCAAGGCAATAGATTGGAGAAGTGAAAGACACTGCCCCTTCTGTAGCTGTGATGCATCCTTAGGAGCCAGGCAGCTCCAGCCTCTATCTTAAATGGTGCTGTAATGCAGCGACTCCAAACGCATTTGAGTGCATGTGGCAGTAAAGCTGATTCTCAAATTTTAACTGCATGCTTTTCTGCCTTTTTTGGTGATTTGTTGCTGTTCCTGAAATTCCTAATGAATCTGCTCCTCTTGCATCTACCTTAGCCTTCTTAGCGAGGCAGCCACAGTGATCAACATTCCACTTGTGGCTGGAGCCATTGCTCTTATCGACAGGCACCTATGTGGGAATAGAAGGAACAGAGCAGTTTTGTAGTGCAAAGATGAGTTGGTGATAGCATATCTTGCCAATGATGACTGAACACACTTGTCCATGCAATAAGACACAAAGCACCCTGACAGTGAGGACCACTCCTATGGTAGAGTAGATCACTGGCTAAGTCAACTGCATCTCAACAAACCAACCCTGACTCCACACACCATAGTTTGCCAAAATTTTCTAGTTACAAGTTGCTTCTGGTAAAAGGTTAGGAATGGCAGGGAATGCAGCTCACAATAAATACCTTCAGTACCAGGCTCGGCTGGTCACCAGGTTGACACCTCCTCCCTCCAGACCCTGCATGTATCTTTTTACTTTGGACTTTCAAAGTAACCTCTTCAGCAATCTTTTCCCCCTTATAAGCCCACCACATCGACCTCAGCCTCTGACTTATCTCTTTGCTTCCTGACCCCCCATATTGCACTCTAGTAATAATGCCTACTATGGTCCTGTGTACTCAACCCATGGAGGCAACAGGGATGGACATGGTTTATAATCATTTCTCCCCATTGCATTCCATGCCCTCCTATTCTATAACACTTACTTCACTGTATCTCAACTTTCTCCCTCATCACTGTCCTTGCCTCCACATAACACCTACTTCGACACTTTCACCAGTATTGAATGCGCCTAGTCTCTATCTCAGCAGATTATCCCTTTACATTCGCACCCCCCCCCCCCAAAACGTTTAAACCCCGTCTCTGCCATTCAATATACAGACCCCAGGGACTGACTGGTCTCTAGCCCCATAATTAACTTTGATGGACAGCTCCAGGAATGGACTGACCAGACTCTGCCTCTACTCACTTTGCAACTGCCTGATTGACTATATGTGATTCCCCTGATATTTTTTATTCACTCATGGGCTGACGCGTCGCTGGCTAGGCAGCATTTGTTGCCTATCCCTAATTGTCCAGAGAGCAGTTAAGAGTCAACCACATTGCTGTGGGTCTGGAGTCACATGTAGGCTAACCCAGGTAAGGATAGCAGTTTCCCTCCCTAAAGGACATTTGTTAATCAGATGGGGTTTTCCAACAATTGGCAATGGATTCACGGACACCATTAGATTCTTAATTCCAGATATTTTTAATGCATTCAAATTCCACCATCTGCCATGGCATGATTCGAACCTGGGTCTCCAGAACGTTATCTAGACCTCTTGATTAACAGTCCAGCAACAGTACCATTAGGCCATTGCCTCCCATGTGATTCCCCCGATTGCTTGGAATAGTTCTACGGCACTGAATGTAGCCATTCCCTGGACTATAGTTGAATGCCCACTCAAGAAAATGATTGACTGTGGCCCAGCCCTCATCTGTGCGCAGACTGCGCCTTTGGCTGATTATACCAGGGCCCCTGAGTGACAGAAACCCCTTTGGACTTGACTTACCATACACCTACCTTGTGAGATGGCCAGTTGGTTGGGAAATCATGCAGCCTGTTTGCCGCACAGGTAACTGACACATGTTGTGACTCTAAGACTCACATCTCACTGTGCTGTTTAGGAACTTGTACCCTGGACTAACCATTAATGACTAACATGGCAAGCAGCCTTCGGAGCGTGCACAAAGCAGCAAATCAATACGGGTGTACGCTGAGACTTGAGTTTCTGGCTGAAGCACCATTTCATTTAAAGGCATGGCATGTGAAAGTAAGGCATGGATGCTGTGGGCTTTCAGGTAGGCAACAGCAAAAGCTAAGAGAGTAAGTGAGCATCCCTGAAATGCAGCCTGATCCAATCTGTGAGCTTGGTGCCTAACTGTGTCTGCACAGAGTTCTCACTCTAGCATCTAAATGCTATTTGCCAGTGTAGCTTTAAAGTCCAGAAACATCCTCTAACTGGACAGGAAAGCTACCATGAAGGTCCTGAGAGGCTACAGGTAACACTGTCCATTGATGTGAGATTCATGTGGCTGGTATCATGGAGTGTGCCCTGAGAAGTTATTGCTGGCTATCTGTCAGTGGTGAGCTGGAACCAGGCACACATCTTGGCTTTCATGTTGGGAATTGTCAACATCTTGTTCCCTCATAGCATATTATTGAGGTGAGATTTGTTATCAACAAAGTTGTTAACAAGCAGTAATCCCCCTTATTGGGTACCACACACTGAGAATTTTGTCTCAATTCCTGGAACTCTGTTTTCAAGTGCAATTAGTTGTTCCTGATGTCAAGAAAGGAGTCACCTGAATTGTCCCACACTTCTCAACATTCCCCATGTCACTCAAGCTCATATAAGATGCTGTCCCCTGTAACTGTTCTTACCCGAGTGGACTTCTAAACTCAAGCCAACATTCTTGTTGCAAAAGATTTAGCAAATGCAATAGGTTGTAGTTTCTTCTAGCAAAAGGATATTTTATGTGTTCATGTAAAATTTCAAGCATGCTGAATTAAGACTGAGTGAATTTATTTGTCTATAATGTAAAAGCTGTGAATATTAAAGAAAAACTACAACACTTAAAAAAACATTAATTCAAAGCACACTAGAAGAAAAGTAAAACCTTGAGTTGGAGTTTGCTTGACATACCAAATAATATGTTTCTGCTTGAACCATCCTCATTGAAATATCGTCTTTTGACTGGATACAAGACCTTAACAGGATTTTAATTTTAACTCTTTCTCGATTCTCGTACTATATTTCTAACAGTTATGAAAGAAGTTGGTACTAAGTTGTTAACTTCAGTTACAGGAGTGAAACAGATGGGGGGAGCAGAAACTTCCACATTACTGCAATTGGAAATTACTGTTCAGATTGTCTCTTAGGAGAGAGAAGAGAGACCTTTTTACCATTGCTGCACATGATTCGAGAAATCTTGAATATGTTATTGGATGCTCAGAATGCTTCATTTTCATGCTGATATGTTGCCAAGTTTGAATCAAGAACAATTTATGGCATGTTAAGAATGGCATGTCAATGCAATAAAACATTCAAAATAAGATCATGGATAAATATTGAACCATTGCCATTAAGACAAAACTTAAGCTGAAAAAAAAGACCGCTATTTGGAAAACCCATTAGCAGTTAAATAACAGTGAACCTTCAAGTGAAATTTCACTTCAATGTTATTTTACACAACAGAATGAAAACTAAACTGTCTGTAAAAGTGTTTGTTCATGCTGACAATCTATTATATTCATTACAATAAAGCTTTTCATTGTCAAAAATAATGTTTCTTTTAAATAACTTACAGGTACAGCACAAACATTTCTTTCAGTTAGACTGCAGTTAGAATCATATATGAATCATTTTATGAAAGGTACTTAAAAATCTTGACATTCAGAAATATCGATCAGCTAGTGGATGTCAAGCAGACGTTTGAGATAAATGATAATTTTTAGAATCATTTCATGGGATGCGTGTTATCACTGACAAAGGCAGCATTTGTTTCCTTAGGCCAGTCTGGATAAAGATGGCACATTCCTTTCCCGAAGGTTGTTAGTGAACACGTTGGGTTTATTTGACAATTAATTATCATTTTATGGTTACCACTGCAGATTTTATTAATTGAATTTAAGTTCCACCAGCTGCCAGTGCCTCAAAACTTAACCTGTAATGTCTGGAATACTAGTTCATTGAAATTACCACAATGCTGTCAAATAGGCGTAATAGAATGGGCTGGTGGGGTTGATACTAATCAGCATTTAGTTTCTTATCCATTGAGAGGTCAACTTCAACACTTGAGCACTCCCTCAAATATAGTATTAGAAAAGAAATCACATGATTCAACTAGAAATATTAAAGGCGTAAATATGTAATAAATAGGAGGATTGTGAAAGGACTGAAATTGTTCAAGAAGTTGTCTCATCTTCTCAAAGGTGATTGTGGATGGATAATAAATGCTGGCCTAGCCAGTAATGCCCAGCTCCCATTAAAGAATAAAAAAAAGTTTACCAGATTGTTCCTTGAATGTGCTCCAGCATTTATCACTGATCTTTCACTTGCTTGGCATCTCCAAACTGAGAGACCGAAAACACAACTGCCAGCCTTAGCCTTGAATATACACAATGATGAAAGGGACATAACCCTGTTACATTGATAGTTCGAAGGGTTTACAATCCTCTGTGTGAAGACATTTATTCTCATCTGTGCTAAATGTCGTATTTCTTTTCTTGGGGCTGTGCCCCAGTGTTCTAGATTCCCAAGCTAGGAGAAACACCGTCTTAGTCTGTACACTGTCCAACACTTTCTGAGTTGTGTATGTTTCAATGGATCCCCCTTCACTCATTTAATATCTAGCTTTTCAACCTAAAAATAAATTTTGCGATGTACTGCTTCCAAAAGAATACACCCTTCTTTAGAGATGGAAAATTACACACTGTATTCCAGATTCAAACTTATCATTTTTTTCCATAATTGCAGCAAGACTTTCTTATTGTTGTACTACAATACATTCAAAATAAAGACCAACATGCGAGTCCACCTTCCTAATTGCTGCTCTTAATCCTAAACTTCTGTCTGCCATGTACAAGTAGGTCTAATTTCTGATGGATGGTCATGATCTGAAATGTTTATTTTGTTTCTCTGTCCACAGATTCTGCTGGACCTGTTAACTCTCTCCTGCTTTTTTGGTTTATTTCAACTTTCCACCATCCACAGTATTTTGTTTTTGTACATCCAAGCCTCTGAAAATCAACACATAAAAGTTGCAAGGCTTTAAGAAAATGTTGTTCCTCCATTCCTATTGGCAATGTAGAGAGCTCGTTAGCTCAGTTGGCTGGATGGCTGTTCTTTGATATAGAGTGACACTAATAACATTGGCTCAGTTCCAATACTGGCTGAAATTACTGTGAAGGACTCTCCTTCTCAACTTCTATGCCCCTGCCCTAACCACCTGAGGTGTTTTTACCCTAAGGCTAAATCATGAGCTGTTGACTCTGTTTAATGTGAAAGCAGCCTTCTGGTCCAGTAGGGCTATAGTAACTTCACCTTTGATGCCAAAGTAAATATGTTCACAGGTCCTCACATTTCACTTCCTCTCCCATCTTGTTGCTCACTTAATTGCTCCACACCACTTTGCAGCTTCATAGTACCTTCCTCACAATTTACATTCCCACGTGCCTTTGCATTATTACCAACCTAGAATGAATTACTCTTGGTTTCTGAGTATAAACCTTTAATATTTATTGTAAATAGCTGAGATCCCAACACTTATCGTTCCATCAGACCACTAGGTAGGGTCTGCCAGCTTAAAAATATCTTGCTTGCCCTAATCTATAATATTCGAACTACTGCCAACTCCACAAACCTTCATTTTGCATGACACCTTCTTGAATGCCTCTTGCAAATTCAAGCATGCTGCACCTGATGACACCCCTTTACCACCCCCCTTCCTAGTTGCATTGTCAAAACAAAACTCTAATATATTTGTAAAACATGGTTTGTCATTTGGCAAACCATGTTGACACTGTCTGATCATACTTTGAATTATTAAATGCACTGTTAAAACTTCTTGAATAATAGATTCCTTAACTTCATGATAACTGATGTTAGACCATTGGCTTGTACTTCCTTTTCTCCCTTACTTTCATTTTGTGAACTGCAGTGTTATAATTGTAAATTTATATTATGACAATTCTAAAATCTAGGGAATTTTTGAAAATCAACATGAGTGCATTTATTATCTCTGTTATGTAATTGAAGTCTTCAACTGTGAAGTCAGATACAAAATATTTATACAACATCTTTATAATTTCTGCATTCCCCATGAGAATGTTTTTTGACTTTGCCTCGATGGGATGAACATTTACTTTGGCTACACTCCTTTTGAAAATATAACTGCTTACAATCTGTTTTATATTTCCTTCTAGTTTACTCTTTATTCTATACACCTACCTTTTAGCAACATTTTTGGTCAGCCCTTTCTGATTTCTAAAAGTCTCCATATTGTCAACCTTATAACTATTCTGTCGTCTGAGCTGAAAGCTCAGGATTCAGATCCCTCGCCCGGTCTTGATGGTTTAATACCAAACCCTTGTAATTCATTACAGTTCCAGATAGAATTCTCCAACCTGTTAAATTCTGGAGTGAGGAAGGATGAACTAATTCCCCTTCTTTATTCACTCACTTCTTCAGTTGGTTCCAACAAAGTTAACTTAAAAAGATATTCTTGTGGACTTTTCCCTCAGCTCAACTGACCTATCATTTTTAAAAGGAGCCAACTTAAATAAGAGTGTGTTCATTAGTTACTTTCCACGAGTAGAAATTGTAATACAGCACACACAGAGATTAGAAATAAGAGGTGAAGCTAAAAGGCTAAATGTAAAAAAAATCAGAACAGTAGATCAGTCTCTAACGTGTTTATGAAGAGTGGATAGTTGGGTATTCAGCCATTGCAGTGGAAGATTCCAGTAGTGTTGACATCTGTAGGTGAATATTTGGCGTCATGGCCCTTAGTTTTGCAGACCAGTCAAGATTTTATACTTCTGATGCCTATTAACATGATTAAATTCCAGCATTCAGGGTGAGTGAGAAACCTTTTGTTGTCTTGATTCTTTGTTAGCTGGTTTGTAGTAGGTGGAACAAGAGAGGGTCTTCCTTTATTTGAAACACATGGATGACTAGGGTTCTTCAAGTGTGACTGTCACAGCACATTAATGCTTGAATCCAAGATGGTACACATGAAAGCATTCAGTGTCTCTCGCTCGTTTCAGTAGAGTTGAAACTGGCTTTGTAATTCCTGACTTTGTTTATTCTTCAAAGGGAATGACACAAAATATATCTCCAGTTTGATACATTACCTACAATAGATGGATGGCTTGCTTTGTGCAGTGGAATCATCAGCCCTCCCATATCTCTATTGTCAAAAGAAATTGTAGACCAATCTGTGTGAAGTTTTCCTAATAAATTACATGTGGAAAATTATGTGGGTTTCATGTTTGGCTTTGGCTGATTGTCAGGAAATGTAGGTTTTCTGGAGCAGTCCTCATTTTAAAGCAGCATGTTTTTGAAGTTAGCAATGAAAAAATAAATGCCTGAAGGTACTTTGGGGCTCTGATCCATTGTCATGACAACAGCAAAGGCAGATACATCCATAACATAAACAAGCAGGCTATCTATCAAGCTGTAAATGCTTTCAACTTAGGCCAAAAGCCAGCAGTAAAAGTGGGAGTGATTTCTGGTCAGCCATTAGCTGGATTGGTTGGAGCCGCCATCATCATTGTTCACAGATCCAAACTACAACATGCATATAAAAGTCTATGTTACTACAGGAAGTCTTGTTGGGGACCTGAGGAATGTTTGGCTGAGTTGACTGGAGATGGCTGCTGCTCAGCATGAGATTCAGTCCCTGCTCAAGCTGAGTCAATTTAGAACCTACCTCTTTCCTCTAACTTTGGTGGATACCATGAGTCCAATGAGTTAGAACTGAAGAAGAACACAGTCCTTACCACTTTAAAGACCTCAAGAAGATTGTCTCTCCGTTCTTTTATTTGTGCTTCTGTTTTCAATCCTGTCTTTTGAGTACTAAGATGGTGCCGGTGAGTAGCGACTTTGTACACTTTTTGCTATATTCCGACGTCACTGTATTTGAGTACACATGACAATAATATCTAAATCTAAGAAACCAAAATCTAAGAAATCTTTAAGATTAATTAGCCCACAAATCTCTAGCAAATCTTTGTAGCTCAATCATCTAACACTAAGCAGAATTTTCTCTTCCCGGGGAGGGGAAATAATTGGAGAAACCCAGCATATCAGGCAGATCTGTGGAGAAAGAAACTGGGTTAACGTTTCAGGTTCAACCACACTTCCTTGAAACTTGCTCAGTCACTGGACTCGAAATGTTAACCCCTGTGTCTCTCTCCACAGATGCTGCCAGATCTGCTGAGTTTCCCTAGCAGTTTTGTTGTTTTTTTTAATTTCAGATATCCGAGATTTGCAGCACTCTGCTTTTAATTGGCAGTGGGAGCGGTGTGTTATTTGCTCCTAAACAAATCCACTCATACATTTAATTGTAAAGGTGGAAAATTATGCCCTAAAGATTGGACTGATGTACTTTTGTTATGCAATTTTCCTTTATATCTTAGTAACCAAATCAGGATAGTTAATGTGTGGTCTGACAAGATAACAATGTTGAGAGACTGCATGGGGAACAATGGTACCATGGGATCAGACAGTAGAACTATAAAGCAATTACTTCCTCATGTTTTGTAGGAAAGCTATAATTAATAGAAGGGAAAAACAAGGACAAGTACAAGGCATTAATTTATCAAGTGCATCCCTCCAGTATACCAATTCATGCAGCTCAGCATTTAATTAGATTATGAACTCGCTAAGTATTAACTTATTTCAAATTTTATTTTTGAAGATTGTTTTTATATTTACTTGACTTAATATAATTGGACTGTTCTTCCCCTTTTCTTGAAATAGCTTGAAGCAATTTTATGGATTCACATTCTCCATGTCATTTAATCATTTATACTCTTCTTGAAAGCCCTTCAAAATAAATTTGTGCCGCCAGATCAATATTTTAAGATTGCCTGACAATTTTTTTAATAGATTTTTTTCATTTGATCATGGAATGTGTTTTTTTTGCCCAATCCTGATTGCTCATGCGAAGATGTCTGTTAACTAACTTATTGAATGGGTGCAGTAAATGCAATGTGGTTATACCTACAGTGATGTTACTGCAGATGATCCAGATTTTTGAGTTGGTGATTGAGATGGTACAGCAATGTGATATAAGTCAGGATTGCTTATGGCCTGAACAGATGCTTTTGGATATAGTAACTGCCGCCCTCATCCTTCGAGGTAGGAAAGGCTCCAAGTTCAAAAGGCACTGATGAAGGAGGCTTGAACGTTAAAGGAGAAAAGTTGCTGCAGCACATCTTAAAGATGGTATTCAAAGTTGATATTGTGTATCATTGGTAGAGGGAACGACTGTTGTAGGTGGTAGATAGGGGTGTCAATGAAACAGGCTGGTTTGTCCAATATGATACCTTGCTTCTTGAGAGTTCTTGGAAATGTATTCAAGCAGACCGCACTCCTGGCTTACGTATTGGTGAGTGTATATAGGGTTTGAGTAGACAGGAGATGATTTACTCACTAAAGAATCTCTAGCTTCTTATCTGTTCTTGTATCCATAGTAAGAGTCTGAGCAATAGTAAACCCCAGAACATTGATGGTGGAGAATTAAAATGCCCTTGAAGGTCAAGAGAAGATGGCTAGATCCTTTCTTAATGTTAATGGTCATTGCTCAGCACCTGCAAATGTGACTTAGCAAATCAAAAATTATTATCACCAAACCCAAATATTGTCCAGGTATTGTTCCATGTGGGCACAGACTACTACAATGCTTAAGGAGTCACAGATTGCACTGAATATTGTGCAATGGTCAACAAATATACCTACTTCTCGTCTTCTGGAAGGAAGGTCATTTTTGAAGCAACTGAAGATGGTTAGGCCAAGGACATGAATCTGAAAAATTCTGAAGAGGGATTTTGTGGCACAGGGGTAGCATTCCTATCTCGGAGTCAGGAGACCTAGGTTCAAGTCCCACCTGCTGCAGAAGTTTGCAATAATATTTCTGAACGCATTATTTAGGAACATATATACACTGTTTTGGGAAGTGTTGAAGCACTAGAAGTGTTTCCTATGAGGAATTCTGAGGGCTGATGTGGCACAGTAGCAGCAACTTTTCTTCTGAACCAGAAGTTCTGAGTCCCAATCCCAATTGTTCTAGAAGTGTGTCACATTGGAATGAGTTGACTCAAAATACCGATTCCGAGGAATTCCTGTAGCAAAACCAGCAGCTGAAATGATATATCTCGAATAAAAAAAAACAGTGAGATGACTTTAATCGGTGGCCACCTTCTCCTTCATTACAAGAACATCATAATTAATAAATAGGAGCAAGACGGGCCATTTATCCTCTCAAACCTGCAATCAACCAACAAGAACTTAGCTGGTCATATTGTTAAGCTGGCTCCAATTAGTGGTTCACCTTCTTGAACCATTGCAGCCCATTTTTCGTACAGGCATCCACAGTGCTATTAAGGGGAGTGTTCCAGGATTTATGTTCAATTTCATTGAAGGAATGGTGATACATTTCCAAGTTAAGATGGTGTATGACTTATAGTAGAATGTGCAGATTGTAGTGTTCTTATGCATCTGATAACTTTGTCCTTTGAAATGGTTGCAGTCATGGATTTGGAAGGAAGAAGAAACCTTGATGAGGTGGTGCAGTGCACACTGCTGCTACTGAGAATTTCTATCTCAAGGGGAGAGAGTTAGATTCACACTTGTTGGAGATGATCCTTGCTTGGCATTTGTGCGGTACATATGTTATTTGGCACGCATCAGCCAAAGCCTAGATGATCTCCAGGTCTTGTTGCACATGGATACAGACTGCTTCAGTGTCTAAGAAGTGACAAGTTATGCTAGCATATAAGCAATCATCAGTGAACTATTTTAAATTATATGCTGCCATTGGTCCTTAATGTAACACTAGATCAAACGTAATCTTGATGTCAGGGCACTCAATCTTAAATCGGCACTGGAAGTGAGGACTGTTGCCCACATTTAGACTAAATGTCTAATGTGGACTGGAATTGAATTCCCTGGAAGAACGCAAATTGACAGCAAGAAGTAGATTATTGCTCATCAAATACCGCTGGACGACATTGTCTACCATCTCCCATCACTTTGCAGATGGTTGAGAATAGACTGATTGGGCAGTAATCAGATTTGTAAGCCATAGCTCTGTTCATGCCCTTTCAGCATTGAAATACAAATTTTGAGATTTAAGTCTCACTCCATATCTCGGAAATAAAAATCAGGTATGGCCTTTTAGGTCAAATCTTAAACCAAGGCCCCAATTTCTGTTGGGTTTGATCAATCCCATGAAATTGCGTCAAAGAAGAGGAAGGGAGTTACACCTGATATAATTGGCCCTCAAATGACATCACAGAAACAGATAATCTGGTCATGATCATGTCGCTGCTTATTGCAGTTTGGTGGCTGCAAAATGCTTGCCGAGCTTCCCACATACTACTACTGCAATGTTGCAAAAGTGCATTATTAGTTATAAGATATTAAGTATTTGAGATGTTTGTTGGGCATGAAAATCCTACCAATGCAAGTTTTTCCCTATTGTTGGTTCTGGTAGACAGGACAATCCTGAGTAATTTTTCATCT
Source organism: Stegostoma tigrinum (assembly GCF_030684315.1). Taxonomy (NCBI): domain Eukaryota; kingdom Metazoa; phylum Chordata; class Chondrichthyes; order Orectolobiformes; family Stegostomatidae; genus Stegostoma; species Stegostoma tigrinum. Next base: position 55,066,515 of record NC_081368.1, on the reverse strand, counting down.
TGTCATATAAATGCCGGTGCTGCAGTTATACTAAAGCTGCTTGGTCTGCAGCTAGATCATGAGTTAATGCCGGGATGTTGTCTGTGCCCATAACCTTATTGGTATCTAGTACCTTCAGCTTCTCTTGATATCATGTGAAGCAAATTAAATTAGCTGCAGACTTGCATCCCATATTTGGGAGCTTGAGGTGGTCCAATGGAACATGCACTTAGCACTTCTGGCTGTAGGTGGCTGAAAATGCATCAGCCCGGTGTTCTGAATGGACATGTTTGACTCACACATCAATGAGAATGAGGGTATTTTTGGAGCTTCATCTTCCATTTTGTTCTTTATTTGTCCACAATTATTCATGATGGGTTGTGGTCTGCGTATAAAACTTTGTTCCGATCCACTGTTTGTGTGATTCCTTAGCTCAATCACGCACTACTTCCAGATAATAGCATGCATGTATGTTGTGTTTTAGCTTCACCAGATTGGCACGTTAATGTTAGGTAAGTTTTTCGCTGCTACTGACATTCTCACTGGCACTCTTCATGAACTGGAGTCGATTCCCTAGCTGGGTGGTAAAGAAAGAATAAAGGAGATGTTAGGCCATGAGATTGCAGATTCTGGTGGATAAAATTCTACTGCTCTTGATGAAATGGAGAAACTCCTGGATTCCTGAGTTGCTAGACTGATGTGATATCTGTCCCTTTTAGCAGTAAAACACCATTGCACAACATGAGAGAATAACTCAATGATTTTGACTTTTGATTCTGGCTATTGAATTCATACCTAAGTGTGAGTACCTTTACTTCACCAGCCCCGCATGTGTATTTTTCATGATGAATCAATCATATGAGTTACGAATTGTTCTTTCACTTGTAGTCTGTAAAAATGCATTACTATCCCTTAGCTTCAATTTCTTCAGGAGTGTGATAAAGTGGGTGAGTGCTGACAATCTAACTATGTTAGATTTTTGGGGTAAACTTGTGAATGAACAATCCTCTATTTAAGCCTACAAAACATTTGTTGCTGGAGGGAGTGAGAATGGGTAGCTCAAAGTAGATAAGGAAATGGTGGTTGAACCGAAGTAATATTTTGCTTCAGCCTTAAATTCAGAGGGTATTAAAAATATAGGAACAGCTGTAAACCAGGAGGTGTAAGGTAGATAGGAACTTAGCAAAGTTGCAATCATGAAGGACAAAGTATTGAGAAAACAAATAGAACTGCAACTCTAAATGGAGTTCATCTATGGTCTTAAAAATAGTGGCTAATGAGCTGGTAGATTTTAATTTTCCAAAGTTCCTTTGATTCAATGAAGGTTACAACTGACTGCAAAGTATCAAATGTAACCCCCCTATTCAAGAAGGAAGGGAGACAGAAAACAGGAATACAAAGTCTAGTTAGCTTGGTATCTGTTGTAGGCAAGATGATAGAATCAATCAATAAAGAGATTACAACTGTGCAAACAGAAACCTTAAGGATACCCAGGAAGAGACAGGAACAGCATGTTATATGGATAAAAGTGTGTCTGTATGCATACTGTAATCAGATTAGCAAAAAACCTTTGATAAGGTGCCATTTTAGAGGCTATTTCAGAAAATAAAGGCTCGTGGTTTATGGGAAACACATCAGCATGAATGGAAAGTTGATTGTCTGACAGAAAACAGATGATGTATAAACGTGTTTTCTTTTTGTTTGATCAGCAGGATGTGATGTGAAGTTTCACAGGAGTCTGTGCTGTGCCCCAAACATTTAAAAATTATTTCAATTACTGAGTTGTGGGGAGTGAAAGCATTGTAGCCAAATTCCCAAATAACACCAAGATGAAGGGTCTAGGCCCGAAATGTCAGCTTTTGTGCTCCTGAGATGCTGCTTGGCCTGCTGTGTTCATCCAGCTCCACACTTTGTTATCTTGGATTCTACAGCGTCTGCAGTTCCCATTATCAAAGATAGGTAGAAAAGCAATTTCTGAGGAAGTCGTAAAAAACTTGCAGAAGGATATAGATAGCTTGAGAAAGTGGACAAAAATCTGGCAGATGGAGTCTAATGGGAAAATATGAAGTTGCAAAAATGGAAGGAATGAGAAGGCAGTGCATTACTGAAATGGAGAATGACTGCAAAATTCCGAGGTACAGAGTAATTTTAGTGCATGGGTCACCAAAAACACAAAGTGTGCAGCATTTAATCAAGACAGCTAATGGGATGCTTTCCTTTGTTACAAGAAGAACGAGGTATAAAAATAAGCATAACACAGTGTGGAGCTGGAGGAGCACGGCAGGCCAGGCAGCATCAGAGAACAGGAAAGCTGACGATTTGGGTCAGGATCCTTCTTCAGAAACGGCCCATTGGCTCCACACTGTGCTATCTCTGAGTCCAGCATTGGCAGTTCTTACTATCTCTATTAAAATAAGAATGTTGTGTTTCAATTGTGCAGGGTCTTGGTGAGCCAACACCTCTAAATTTTGGAAAGTTTTGATCTCTTTATTTAATAAAATATGTAAATGCATTGGAGACGATTCAGAGGATTTATTCATTTGATACATTGAATGAGTGGGTTAACTTATGAGGATAGGTTGGATAGGCTGGGCATGTTCCCACTGGAATTTAGAAGGCTGAGGAGAGACTAATTTGAAGAATAAATTATCTTGAACAAGATCAAATCTTTTCAAGATAAACAGGAGATATTTCCTCTTGGTTGTCAGTCCAGAACCTTGGGGAGCTGTTTTGAAATTAGGGATCATCTCTTCTGGATACATGATTTTTTTTTGTTTTCTGAGGCTCAAACAACTTTAGAACCCTCTGTTTCAGAAGACAGTGGAAGCAGGGTCAATTAACTTTTTTTAACGTAGAGGTAGATATATACTTGTTAGACAGAAGAATCAAAAGTTATTAGAATGGGTGGAATTCTGGATATCAAAATCCTTAGGAGCCTTAAGGTAATTGGGAAGAGTCAGCATGGTTTCATGACACAAAGTCATGTTTCACAATTTATTGGAATTCTTTGAAGGAACAACATGCTCTGTGGATAAAGAGGTAGTTGTACGTGTTCTATACTTGGATCTCCTGAAAGTGTTTGATGAGTGCCATATCAAAGGTGGTTGCCGAAAGTAAATTTTGGCAGTGATCTTATTGTTGCTATTTCACATGTTTATATGCTGGTTATTCAACTCGCACAAACATTCAGGTTAAGAAATGCATCCCTCTTCCTTTCTCTGCTGGTTACATGAAGTAAATGAAAGGAACAAGGATTTCAGTGTTTCTCTTTCATTCTATCCTTAACATTCTGCTGAGGCATTATTGAGTTGACTGTCTAGTTTAGTTCTTTTGCAACTTTTCTATGATGCCATCTCCAGGAACAGTGAAGAGCTGACCAGATTACTGTGCATGCAGAGTCATAAAGAATCACAGAATCCTTAGAATATGGAAGCAGGCCACTCAGCCCATCAGAAGTCCAAACCAACCCTTGAAACAACATCCCACCCAGGCCCATTTATTATTTCTGTATCTTGTTGCTATGGAATGGATAAACTAAAAGTACAAACTAATGCTCAGTATGAAAACTGTAGTTTCAAAGAAAGGATAGTTCAGTTTTGGTGGAGGCACAAATGGGCAGTCAACGATTAACCTTAGATCATATTCTCTGACATATTTTCCTTAAATGAAAAGGAGAGTCAGGCTAATTGTATAACTGACAATGGGCTCATCATCTCCTGCTTCTCAATGTTAAATTTCACTTTAATGTGATTGAGGAACAAGGGGTAGTCCCATAATTTCACAACAAAGCAATGATCTCACCATGTGACTTTTGTAGAGTTTACAGCAAAGCAATGCTTTGCAGGACTGTGGATAAGAATGTAGAATTGAATAATGCTACACTCAACAGACTGACTCCACAATTTCTTCGAGAAAACAATTGACATCCTGGTATAAATAATGATTTGACCAGCAATGCTCTTCAGGAAACGCAGGATGTCACACTGCCATAGTGGTGGGGCAGAATGGTTTAGATACAAGCAGGAACGGTAAAAAGAAATGTTGCAATATTCTGGCAAGTGCCTGTCATAGTCCTGAGGGTATTGGTACAGTTCTATCATGAAGCTAACAGTGGATGTTATCATGTTGAGAAGACAGATGCAGTGAAAGATAGGAAGAAAATGATGGTATTATGCTATGGCTGAAGAGAAGGAAGAAACCATGTAATGTTGGCTATGGAAGAAAGCCTTCCACATTTTGAGAGGAAACCAAAAATAAACACTTTGTTGTTGTTGGGTCATACTCTAGACCATGAATGGTGTGCACTACTAAGATAGTGCTATAACTGGATTCTCTGGTCCATTTAAAAGGTGTTTTTTTATGCCATGCTAACCATAAACATTTCAATGCAGCACAAGGTTTAAAGTATTGGTCCTTCTCCAGGGTGTCATCATCTTGTGATCATGATAGCATCATAACATAGCCTTTTTTTTATATGCTGAGAGTTTAACAATTCACTTTATCAGCCATTGTATTAAATTTTGTTTAAAAGCCTAAAAATGTAAGATCAACACAAAATTTAGGTGCAAGATATTATATCAATTTTAAGTATTGTTCTAAAGGTTGGTTTTACTTTAATCCTATAATTTTTGTCAAAATGCGGGGTAAAAAATAAAAGAACTTTTCCAATTGAATGTTGAAACAAAAAACGCTTGAAAGAATGACTAATTTTAAAATTTTTACAATGGGTTACAGTCAGAAAGTGTAATGTTGCATATTGTTTAATTGGTAGCCATGGCTATTGAATGGGCACAGTCTGTATGTATCTCTTTTGCGTGCGATTACCACCAAATTGCAATACAGAAATGAACTGAAATGGTCTAACCATAACCAACGATTTCAGTGACTTAAACCAGCACTCTCGCCTGCCTGTGTTAATCCTGTAGGGCCAGACTTACAAAAATGATCTTTTAGCAAACAATTAGAGCTTCTCCTCTTTATGAATTCAGGTTTTCTGCACTACATACTTAATATCAATCACAACACACATGTCCATGGAGTCACATTATTTATTTTGCAAAACATATTGAACAAGAGAGTGAAAGATGACAGTAAAAAGCCATGACTATTTTTAAAACAATATTTAAATGACAGTCCACAAGTAATCAATGAATTCGCAAACCTACCATTTTTTGTTAAATTAAAAATGTACAAATCAAATATTTTAGAGTAGCAACCCTTAAAGGACTGAAATCACACTACTTGTATCTCCTTTAAGGCATATGAGACATCTACTGTGGATTCCGGAATAGTTGCCTTGATCATTAGTTCACTACTAATTGCCGCATTTCGTCCCATATTATCTGATAGTGCTGCACATTATTGCCAACTTTTGTTCAATGTTGTTTTTCTTTTGCAGTTCTTGCTGCATATATTTGGTTATGCTAGTCAAATGCATGTGATTATTATCCCCTCAATGCACCATAACTCTCCCTGCAGAAAATGAAGTCGCTCCTTTCTTTTGGACAGATGCAAATACTAATTTTAAAAAAATACTGAAGGTGTGTCAGTCTTTCTTTCAAGGGGCCTCGAATACAAAAGATGTCAAGGCTTTCTAAAGTTTTTTGCTTGATCCCCATGTAGAGCACTGCATCCAGCTTTGGGCATGGTACCTCAGGAAGCTAACCTTGAAGGAAGGCAGTGCTCAGTCACCAAAGTGATATTGGAGTTGATAAGGTTAAATTAAGGGGACAGGCTGCATAGCCGAGGAACATTCTCTTGTGTGCATAAAAGAGTAAGTAACAATTTGATTGAGGTGTTTAAAATGATTAAATAATTTGATAAGCTACCTAGAGAGAAACTTCCAGCTGGTGGGCTAGTCCATAGGAAGGGAGGCACAACATTAAAATTAGAGCTAGAGCATTCAATATTGATATCAGGGAGCACTTCCTCATGTAAAGGGTAGACAAGACCTGGAATTTTCTCCCTCAAATAGGTGTTGAGGCTATGTCGATTGAAAATTTCAAAACTGATCAATTTTTGATAATTGTGTCAAGTGTTATGAAGCAAGGGTGTGTACATTACGTTACAGGTCATCTCTAGCTTAACTAAATGATGAAATGGGCTTCAGAATGAATAACCTATTCCTAAGTTTCTTCTACCTACTCGAATCTTGCTCTCACACTGCATAAGCATTCTCTATACATGTCAACAGATTTATATGGCAACTAATGTTTTCACTTGGTCTGGAGTAAGTCCCTGGAAAAGCTCCATTATGTAAGACTGAACCACCCCTAATCCTGATCCCCTTTGACACATTAAAAAGTGACAGCACAGACAAGAATACAGTGGATCAATAGAAAACAAACTTGGTTTAGGTACACAGATTTTATCAGCCTGGATGTGTACACTCAACCGAATGATTTCACTGGGGAGAGGTTTGTGTGCAACATCATTATAATCTCATTGTTGCCAGGGTTTGAGAGGGTGTAAAGAGAAGGAGTTTAAATAACATGAGAAGAATAAGGGCAAAAACATGAACAATTATATTGCAGCCAACAAATTTCCTCTTGTGATCAAGATCCTCAGTCTAGCCTGGTGCTAAGTTTTACTGGCATTTTCCAGACCAGTAATGGGATTTTGTAAAACATCTGCAGATCAACACAAAGCACAGTGAATAACATTGATGACTCTCTTTCTATCCCCTTCCCTAAACAAATTCTGCAAACTATTATTAATCTACAGGAAATTCATAGGCAATGTCAGTTCTGGAAGGGTTAACATTGTTTACTGTTAACATGCAATTTCAACTGTAATGCTTTGCACAAATAATAACAAATATTCCCATATCCTAAAGCTACCAGAACTACCAAGAAATACTTAAATTTTTTTCAACAAGACTGATTTTATTTTAATGCTCTTCCATCATTCAGTGATTAAAGTAACTGTTTAATTAGGTGACGCTCTTTTGCACACTGTAACTGCCTGTGATTTGAACAGATTACTGTGAAACAACATTTGACAAATTACAAAGCTACTTATACCCTCTGAGCACATAAACAGCACAATAAGCTTTTCCCACAATCCCCGTTTTATGGTGCAAAACCCCCCACATCTAATATACATAGCAACTTTCATTGTTTTACAAGCAATCATACAGCAGATTTATGCATTTTTTAATAGCTTTGAGTGACTAGTTAGCTAACTCTACATACAGTATCCGGAAGCAGAACTCCATAAAAAGTCTTTATGTTCGTCTTCCTTAATTTGCTAAATGCTTTCTGAGATTGTCATCTATCCAGAGTGTCTGGAAATTGTGCATGTTACCTGATTATAACATAATAACAAACAAAAGGCTTCTCCCTTTACGTCACAACATAGTAGCAAGCCATTTGGTATTAAATCTGAATTTCTGGGTGGCGAAGGTGGTTCTTCAATTCTTCAGTAAAATCTGCAGGTACAACTGGAGGATCAGTGTCAAACACTGTCCACTTTTCTCATCTAGCATAGCTGAAATAACCCTAGAGTATTCAGTTATAAGACACAGTAATGCTCCATAGAATTGAACAAATTATCTTGTGATAGGTAAGATTTGGATTTATAGGATTTCAGCAGATTGTCCTATAAGATTTTTTTAAGAAGAGCAATCTGTAGTTTAGTCTAATTCAGAATCAAACATACAATATAGAAATAGTATATCAGATCACTTCTAATTAACTATAAGTATATAAGCTTTATGTATAAAATGTATGTTGCATGTTTCAATACATTGACTTCAAACTACTCTACATATGGAATATGTGAGCTGCACACATAACAGCATTCAATCCTTTTCAAGTTAAAAACAAAACCCACTTTGTAAAGAATAAAGAATTAGGTGACTTAGGTGTAAAACACCCAGTACAACAGCATAAAGGCCTGGGCTGTTTGTTTCTCAAATCTGCTTGGCACTCTACAAAGTTGGAGTGCCTCTTTAATGTGAGGTTGTGCACTGTTTCAGGGAGGCTCATCATCGGGCAGTTAATAAGACTCAACAGTGTTAGCTTTCCTACTGCAAATGTTTGTTCCTTTTCCCTGAACAGAGGGGCAGTGACACAACTTAAAAAAGTCATCTAGTGCAGACCAGGTGTGTTCTGCAGTTTCTTTTATATATAAATAATGATTTACATAAATTATCACTCCACTGAGAAATGGCCTCCTTGCACTGCAAAGTACCAAGGAATTTCAGATTTTTGGCACTGATCAGGAGCAAGAGGGGTAAAACTGGCTTAAAAGATCAGTGAAAGCAAAACCTATAGTATTCATTCAGTCTGTTTTCTTGCTGGCATTTTCAGATTAGTGTCTGACATCATTAACTCCAGAAAGAAAGAGATGATTCTGGCTTGCCACTGAACTTCAGGATGGTAGTCCACAAAATTCAATCCTAAAAATATACCCACTTTTGTCATTCCACAACACAAACATTTATTTCCGGTGATTGTATTTAACAACACAGAGAAGCTGCCAATATACAGCTTTATACACAACTTATCTGAAAGGCCTGTCTTACTAAATGTATACAGATGTTTGCAGTCTTGTATATTTTGATGTATGGGCTCTACATGGACTAAAAGCTGTGACTATATACATCCTGGCTTCAAAACCACCCAAATGTTGCCTTGAGGTGCTTTTCTAAAGCTGGTGCTCACGGACATAGGGAGAGCTGTCACCTGACACTGAGCCCTGCTGGTTTGGCGTAAAGTTTGCCAGGGGAATGACCTTCACAGGATCCTCGTTGCTGCAGTGTCTTTCCGAGTTGCTGTACAATTGCTGTCTGCCACCGCCTTGGCTTTTGTCACTGTCATCCTTGTTGCTGGCTCTCCCCAGAGAATGCCTCCCCTCTGACCTGCCATTTCTGCCCCAGCTCTGCTGAAATCCAATAGACGGCAGGGGAGGATTAGGCTGCTGGTACTGGGTCAGCGATGGGGGCATCCAGCAGTTGTCAGAGTGACCGAGGACAAGACACTCCTGTGTGCAAGTCTCCGAGGCTTCAGGCAGCACTTTCTGAAGAGACACCTCGACACCTGCAACATAAAACACAAATAAATAATGAATCTGTTCAGCGGGTCCATGAGGAATAGATGCATTTCACTAATTCGTACAAAAGAACTGTCAGTTAAATCATCAAAAAAGAGAGAGGAAGGTACTATTGTGATAGTTGAAAATTTTGTAAAGAGAGAAGCCAATTAAATAGTGCTTCATGCCACCAAGAATTCTTTGTCATGTCAAGGTGGAAATGGACTGCTCTACATCACTGAGTATTTACACTTACAGATTTCCAGTAATATCAATTGTCTGCTCATATCATTTACATGTGTCGTGGCTTGGTGTCAAGTTTAATCAATCTTGCATTTGTTATTTACATATCTACACACTGTGGTGCTGGCAGTTTCCAGGACCAAGGTCATTTAAGATAGCAAACCAAACCCATCCACTCTAATTAGCAGAATTGCAGCTACTTGAATTAAACACAAGCTGGACAAGGAAAAATATGCTTCAAGTGTGGCCCTTAAAATGAACACACTCAGACATATGGGACTTAACATAGAACATAAAATTTGCAGCACAGAAACAGGCCCTTTGTCCCAGCAGGTCCATGTCAGTATTTCTACATATCCCATTCTAATTAAAATAATCCTGTCAACATATCTTTCAATTATTTCTTTTCCCTCATGCACTAGTCCAACTGCCCTAAATGCATCTAAGGCATTCACCTCCATAAGGCCGTAAATTCCACATGCAAACATTGGAGGCAAAGCTCTTTTACACTTTGAACAAAGAAGTTGCATCTGAATTCTTTATCACAATTATCTTAGGTTATCTGACAGTTATGACTCCTATATAAAATAGTACAATATATGCACACACAATTTTATTTTCCTCTTTCGCTGTCTTCTGGAGGTACCTCCCTAGACTCTCGCAAAGATCCAGGTTGCAAATGGTTTTCCTGTATTCTCACCAATAGGCCATTGCTCAACTAGGAGGCTGGGTAGTGAGCATTACCAAGATAGGTGGACTCCATGGGCATAACAAGTAAATCCAATTGCATCCAAAATCAACAGTTGGACTACCTATTCTACTGTTCATTCGTAAGGTTTGAAATTCTGCAGGTTGATTTTTGCAATCATGCAGCCTTCAGGCTAAAATTCAAGAAAAGACAATCATAAATATTGAAGTCTAAGGGAATAATTCACAACGGCTGCTCATCAACAATAAATTACTGTGCAATTATGGAATCAAATAATCATGGCTTCTATGCAGCAAAATAATTACTTATAACTCCTCATGAAATTATGTGACATTAGCTTACGCTGCATTCATGTTTGTATCCAGAATATTTTAGCTATACATCAGTTTGTTAATGACTGGAAGATTACAAATGTGAAAATCCAAATGCAGCAGTAGTCAGTAGCACTGTGATGGCATTACCTATAGAGACAAGTGCTATTTACCCTGTACCAATGACAACATTGTTCCAGTATGAAAGACTCAGAGTGTGATAGTTTCTGGGATATAGCTGTCTAGTTTTTAAAGTTTTCTCCAGCACTATATGACCTTCAGTCCAATGTTCAGGTTGTCATAATGAGCTTGGCTCCTCAGGCTGGTGTGTTACGAACAGAATATGTCAGTAGCCAGATGACCTCTTGTGGCATTACTCAGGGACAAAATTAAATTAGGTTTTTGAAAGTCTTTCTTAGTGTAACTGATTCTGTTTGCACCATACTTAAATTCTAATTCCCTTTGTCCAGATTTTATATTTGTTTGTCAATCTACATACTTTCTGCTTTTCCGCTTCTGTATCTTTGCATAAGATACTGAGACACTAATAAAAAACTGCAAATCAAATTCCTCTGGCAGGCCTTGTGCAGAAGAGACTTAAAATACAGAATTGATGTAAAAATTTAATCATTGTATGAAAGAACAGCAGAATATATAAATGTCATGGAGGTGGGAAGAAATTTTATTTGAAAAAAAATCACTGCTAGTACTTTTAACTAATGAAACACCCTGGTATCAGGTGGAATGATGTTTTCATACCTCACCAAGAAGGAACATTTTAAAATAATTTCAACAATTTGAAGACTGAGTGAACAATATGTGATCTTAATTTTATACCCTGCCCAATTTTGCTCTCCAGCGAAATCATTGAGGAATATGGGTCAGAGTGTGAAATTGGTGTTCCACTTGATTCAGTAAAATTTTGACCTGGAAAGTTTGGTTCAAATTGCTCACCCCAGTTTTTGAAGTATTCATAAAAAGGCTTAAAACTAGAAATTTGATATTCTGACATGTGCCAATAAATGTAGCAAACTGGGAACAGGTAAAATTATAACAGTTCTGTGAGGACGTAGAATTTGAAGGGAATTCCAAATGAGTAAATGGTCAGGAATGTGCAATGTGTCACAATTGATTCTTTTTGTTTAATAAGAGATTACTGGTAATAATAATTTGTACCTGCCATTGCTAAATATGGAAGGCAAAGGATGGAAAATTATAGGCCGATTATCCTAACCTCAATAGTTGGTAAAATTCGAGAATCCATTGTTAAGGATGAGATTTCTAAATTCCTGGAAGTGCAGGGTCAGATTAGAACAAGTCAGCACGGATTTAGTAAGGGGAGGTTGTGCCTGACAAACCTGTTAAAATTTTTTGAAGAGGTAACAAGTACGTTAGACCAGGGAAACCCAGTAGATGTTATCTATCTAGACTTCCAAAAGGCCTTTGATATGATGCCTCAGAGAAGGCTACTAAGCAAGGTGAGGGCCCATGGTGTTCGAAGTGAGCTACTGGCTTGGATTGAGGATTGGCTGTCTGACAGAAGGCAGAGAGTTGAGATAAAAGGCTCTTTTTCGGAATGGCAACCGGTGACGAGTGGTGTCCCGCAGTGTTCAGTGTTGGGGCCGCAGCTGTTCACCTTATACATCAATGATTTGGATGAAGGGACTGGGGGAATTCTGGCGAAGTTTGCCGATGATACAAAGATAGGTGGACAGGCTGGTAGTACTGAAGAGGTGGGGAAGCTGCAGAAAGATTTAGACAGTTTAGGAGAGTGGTCCAGGAAATGGCTGATGAAATTCAATGTGAGGTTTTGCACTTTGGAAAAAAGAGTACAGGCATGGACTATTTTCTAAATGGTGAGAAAATTCGCAAAGCAGAAGTACAAAGGGATCTGGGAGTGTTGGTCTAGGATTCTCTCAAGGTTAACTTGCAGGTAGAGTCCGTAATTAAGAAAGCGAATGTAATGTTGTTGTTTATCTCAAGTGGGTTGGAATATAAAAACAGCGATGTGCTTCTGAGGCTTTATAAATCTCTAGTTAGGCCCCATTTAGAATACTGTGTCCAATTTTGGGCCCCACACCTCAGGAAGGACATACTAGCGCTGGAGCGTGTCCACCAGAGATTCACACCGATGATCCCTGGAATGGTAGGTTTAATGTATGATGAACGGCTAAGGATCCTGGGATTGTACTCATTAGAGTTTAGAAGGTTGAGGGGAGATCTAATAGAAACTTACAAGATAATGTATGGTTTAGAAGGGGTGGATGCTAGGAAGTTGTTTCCGTTAGGCGGGGAGACTAGGACCCGTGGGCTCAACCTCAGAATTAGAGAGGGTAAATTTAAAACTGAAATGAGATGACATTTCTTCAGCCAGAGTGGTGGGCTTGTGGAATTCATTGCCACGGAGTGCAGTGGAGGCCAGGACATTTGATTCCCTCAAGGCAGAGATCTACAAATTCTTGATCTCAGAAGGAATCATGGGCTACAGGGAGAGTGCAGCGAAGTGGAGGTGAAATGCCCATCAGCCATGATTTAAATGGCGGAGTGGACTTGATGGGCCAAATGGCCTTACTTCCACTCCTATGTCTTATGGTCTTATGGTCTAATATATGTTTTATATACATATTATCAAACTTCACTCTTACCTGAAAAAAACTTTGTGAAAGGAAGTTGCAAGTGAGAAAGCTTGCTAACAAGGAACATTTGAAAGCACTTTGAGAAAGACAGAGAGTGAAATGAAGCATTTAATGGTAATAAGAAAGTATACCCTAGCGGAATGCACTACTAGAGAGCGGACTCCTGGTGGATAATGAAAATTTCTGGATAATTTGAGTGTGTCTGAATTTTCCTAACAGCATATATGGTACAGCTGCTATTAAGAAGAAATTGAGCAGAGTGCTGACAACAAAGGAAGCACTGCACAGATTCTACTCATTAAGGAAAGAGAATGCAATAAAAATACCTAAAGTGGCTGTGCAAGTCAATGTTGTCTCTCTCAAAAATCTGCTCAATAATCTGGGAGGGGGATAATTAGAATTTGAATAATAATCAGGGCACTATATAAATAAAAACAGTGCCTCAGGGTGATATTAGCTCGTAGATAAATACCAAAAGGTTATTATAATAATATATTTTAAAAGAAAACAAGAACCACACTAATAGATCATGCTTCTAAAGCTTTACATTCTGTTAAATACATAATGGCTTGAGTAACATTTATAACCAAAAGGAGGTTGAGCTGTTTAATATTTGGTGAATATCCTGACTCTTGTGCATTGGTGTGTTCACTCAGCATTGTTTTATGGTGCCTTTCATCTGTAAATGTGATGAAAATTTGATAAGAAATCAATGTGAATTGCATGCAATGAAGGGCTATGATCAGTTGGAATTCTGAAAGGCCCATGCATTATACATTGCCATTACAGCAGATCTCACTCTCAAAACAACAGCTCCACTGCCCTCATCATATGATACAGTGGCTTCATACCAGCATAAAAATGAAACATTACATTCTTTCTGTGGCAAAGATTTAATACCATTGCAAAATCTGTATTGATAATGCCTATATCTTTGTCAACAAAACAGTCAGAGCAGTACGAGGGAGAAATAAAATCGATACATATTAAAATGCATGAAATATAGGTAGCAGCAGGAAATTGAGCCTTCCCCAAGAGTTAAAACAGGCATTTCCTGCATGAAATTAAATGAATAGAATTGTTTCTGTCTCTTTTTCTGGCCTTCGTCAAGTTTCTCGATATAATATTGATGCTGATAGCTTTCCCCAAGGAATAACACCTCATTCATTGACTTCAAAAGCAAAATTAAACTATTCCAACTGATTTTATTCAGAATTAATGCAGACATGACTGATGAGTTAAACTTAACTTGGCTTGGTACTCGGATTGGACACCATTAGAAAATTAGGAATTAAGTGAAGGACTAATTCTAAGCATCAAAGATAATGTGCTACTAACGGGTTAGGTCCCCAGTGTGAGCAGAAATGAAAAGGAACTCTGAAAAATGTCACAGAGGACATTTAAAATGTGTAACCTTTTTGTTATTATAATTTTTTGATGCAGTGCGTATTATAATGAAATATGATGTTCTGTTGCACTATTCTGAAGGTACTCGGATGTCAATAATAGACCTGAGATCCTAGCCAGCTCTGTACTATTCAATATAAGGAATTTTAATCTAAAACAAATGGACAGGTTTGAGTCAAATAAGTGAAATGGGGTTAAAGGCAGAAAAGCTGTCACCCTGATGGCTTGCATTCTAGGATCCTAAAAAATAAGTAGCTACAGAGATTGTGGATGCCTTGATTGTAATTTTCCAAAAATCATTGGATTCTGGAGAAGTACCAGGGGATTGGAGAAGTACCAGGGGATTGGAAAACTACAAACGTTACATATTTATTCAAAAAAGGGAGACGAAATAAGTCGTAACTATATGCCAGTCAGCCTAACATCTATTGTTGGGAAAGTATTGAAATAAATTACTAAGGAAGGAATTGCAGAACATTTGGAAAATCATAACCCAATCAAGTAAAGTCAGTATGGCTTCATGAAAGGGAAATCATTTCCGACTAAATTATTAGAGGATTCCTTAACCAGAATAGATAGAGCAGAGCCAGTAGATGTGTTGTATTTGGAATTTCAAAGGCACTTGACAAGGTACCTCTGAAAACGTTGTCATAATAGCCCACGGTGTTGAAGCTAGCATATTGGCATGCATCAAGGATTGGCTCACGGGAAGAAAACAGTGAGTGCGGATAAGGGTCTTTTCTCCCCCGTTCGGTGATCTGTACCAGTGAGGTTTCACAGTGTTCAGTGCTGGGAGCATAATCTGTGTGTATGTTAATGACTTGGAGGAAGGAAGTGAATGAACTTTAGACGAATTTGCAGATGACACAAAAATAGGTGGAAAGACAAGTTGTGAGAGGAATACAAACAGTATACAGGGAGATATTGATAAATAAGTGGGCAAAACTTTCAAAAGGAGTATAATGTAGGATAATGCAGAGGAAGAACAATTTTGGAAGAGAGAGCAAAAGAACAGAGTATTAATTTAATAGAAAGAAACTGAAGAAAGCAGACAGGCAAAGGGACTTGGGGGTTACTTGTGCATGAAACAAAGAAAGCTAGCACACAGGTGCAGCAGGTAATCAGGAAGCTTAAAAAAATGGCCCTTATTTCAAAGGGGTTTGGAGTGTAAGAGTAGGGAAGTCTTACTGCAACTGTACAAGGCTCTGGTGAGACAACATCAGTAGAATGATTTCTGGTATGAAGGGATTGTCCAACAGGCAAAAATTATTAGATTGAGACTCTACACACAGGAGTTTAGAAAAATGAGAGGTTATCCCATTGAAACATATGGGATTTTTAATGGCTTGACAGCATAAATGCTGGGAGGATGTTTCCCTTTATAAGAGAGCCTAGGACCAGAGGCCATTGTCTCAGAATAAAGGGGCATCAATTTAAGACTGAGATAACTAGGAATTCTCGCCTTGTCTCCTGCTCCTCTGATGTTGCCTGACCTGTTGTGTTCCTCCAGCTCCACGTCGTATCGACTCTGACTCCAGCATCTGCAGTTTTTACGATCTCCTTGGACCCAGGCATCTGGGTCAGAGGTAGCACACTACCACTACATCACAGGAGCCCACAACGATCTGAATTTAAAGCTGCTTTTGGGAATGGCGTACATGACAATTACCATCCATTGTTATCTGGTTCACTAATGCTCAGTAGGGATGGACATCTATCATCCTTATCCAGTTTGATGTTCATGTGACTTCAGACATACAGCAATGTGCTTGACACTTAACTGAAATGATCTGGCAAGCTACTCACTCCAAGAGTAATAAGAGACGGGCAGCAAATGCTGGCCTAACCAGAGATGCCTACATCCCTTGGAAGAATTTTTAAAAATGCACACTGTGAATTCATGATGTGTGGTTTGATTTCATTGATGTGGACAGTTATCTGCAGTGTATCTTCAACAAACATTGTGAGCTTTGCTATAGTAGCACTAATGATGGATAGCCACCTCGGATGTGAAATTCTTCTGGCTGACAATTTCAATGTTTTTGTGAGAATTACAAACATAAATTATTTCATACCCTTAATATTAAGGTTAAAATTCTGATAGTTTGGTAAGAATGATAGGACACAGGAGGACAAGCAGAAATCATATCTATCGAACTTCTGTACATGGAATGCGTGCAAGACAAGCTTGTAACAGAAGCCACATCTCACAAGTGAAGAAACAGTGTAATAAATTAACGCATATTAACACGGTGCTATGTAAACAACACACTAAGAATGAAACCATCAAACTAAGTACACATTGGCGGGGGGGGGGGCGGAGCGCAGGGGATAAAGAGCAACCTCAATGTACAAGCATAAATTATTGTGGTTGAATTTCATGAGACTGGCGGTCAGGATATGCACACACAGTCTATGTATTGAACCTCTGATTGCAGTGCTCAAAACTACAGCGACATTCATTCGTATGAATGAAAGCTAACTTTTCTCAAAGTCACTGCTCCAAAGCAAGTTATTAATTTTGAGAGCTGAGACAGGAAATTGGAACACTTTGGCAAATAGTCTTCCAGCGAAGTCAGACAGAAAGGGTTACCCCACACCGTCAGGGACTTAATCTTGTTGCAAGGCAAGTGTATTTGCAATAAAACTGCTATTGATATAATGATGCCTTTATTTCTTCTGTCAACAAAATCTTGTCATGTGTTCTGCATTTGGATAATTATGGTTAACTTTGCATAGCAAAATTATCCCCCAAAAATGCATCCTCTTTTGCACAATATGAAGACTTTTGTGACCAGAAGGTTAATTATTAATTTTTTCAAGCAAGTAGGTAATTCTGTATTGAAATACTCATAAGAATTCAGGACTACATAACTGACGCAATGTAAACATATCCTCTCAGTAAGAGATAATGGGAACTGTAGATGCTGAAGAATCCGAGATAACAAAGTGTGGAGCTGGATGAACACAGCAGGCCAAGCAACATCTTGCAAGCACAAAAGCTGACGTTTTGGATGAAGAGTCTAGGCCCGAAACGTCAGCTTTTGTGCTCCTAAGATGCTGCTTGGGCTGTTGTGTTCATCCAGCTCCACACTTTGTTATATCCTCTTAATAAATCAGGTTTCGTAATTTTTCCATCCAATTTTACCAAATTTTAAGCAATTGTAGAGATGGATAAAAAGAAAATCTGTGAGAATTTAAATATATTTTTTGAATGCAACAGCAATCTTGGAATTAGCCAACTAATCCAGACTGGTAAAAACAGGCAGTCTGCAAAATACAAATTGTAAATTAAACAGTAGCTTGTGAATGGTGCTGTATGAAATGTTGTTTTTGTCTTGATAATTCCCCTCTTTAGTCATTCAGCACTGAATTACATTGTACTATGAAATAAGTTCTATGAAATCACACTGATCACATTTTACAACACATCAAATTGAAACAAGAGTAGATTCTTCCCCTTGAGCACGTTTTGTCATTCACTAAGGTGATAATTTCCTTTCTGTGATTTGGATCGTACACCATGCTCAGAATGGCTTTAGTTCATCATAGAATAGGCTAGTATATAGAAGAAAGATAAGTTTCAAAGGCAAAGGAGCAGAACATTCCCCTATCCCCCAAAAGCTGATTGAAATTTCACTACAAATTTTACAATAACACTCAAGAACATAAGAACTAGCAGTAGGAGTCAGTAATACAGGCCCTGGAAGCTGCTCTGCCATTTAATTCAATCATGGCTGATCCCATTGCACCTCATCTCCACTTCCCTGCCTGTTCCTCATGACCCTTTAATCTATCACTGATTAAAAATCTGTCTACTTCCTCAAATTGACTCAATTCCCCAGCCTTCAACCACACTCTGGGGTAATGGGTTCCACAGATTCATGACCCTTTGACAGCAATAATTTGACATGTGATAATGGGAACTGCAGATGCTGGAGAATCCAAGATAATAAAATGTGAGGCTGGATGACCGAAGATGGAGAGTAAAGAAGATAGGTGGAGAGAGTGTAGGTGGGGAGGTAGGGAGGGGATAGATCAGTCCAGGGAAGACATCTTCGGTCCGCCTCCCCCTCTCTCCCTATTTATTCCAGAACCCTCACCCCATCCCCCTCTCTGATGAAGGGTCTAGGCCCGAAACGTCAGCTTTTGTGCCCCTGAGATGCTGCTGGGCCTGCTGTGTTCATCCAGCCTCACATTTTATTATCTAATCATTTGACATGCTCTCTTTTTTAAATTTGCCACACAGCCTAAAACGATGACTCTGTATTTGAACTTTGCACTATATTCCATGGAGTTGAGGAAACATATTTTATTGTCACTATTACCCAGCTAGGCTCACGCATTGCTCTGTCAGATGTTGTCTCCATTTTTCCAGTCACAGCCTTCAAAACTCGACTTGACCTGCCTATATCCACACAGGCCTAATATCACTGACTAAGTCATGATGACTTTAATCGCAGTATCCCCTCCCATGCCCATAATCCAGCCAGAGAATTCTGGATTCCCAGTTCATTTTTTTTTAATGGATTCCTTTTCTTTCTCTCTTTTGCCATTCACCTCACATTCATTTCTTGCCTGGAAATGGATCTGTCAAATCAGAAAATTTCCTAACTGGAGCTTTCTCCCTTAACGGTGAAAATCTGGTCTAAGTTTTGTGCAGAAGGTAACTTTGTGAACACTAGTACACTCAAATAATTGCAGATGTAAAGGTTAGTGAGAAATACAGGCTTAAAGTAAGACAAAGGGAAAGAGTCAGAAAAAAGAGTCAGACATAAAGAAATGGGGATCAAAAATATGAGCAAATTATGGGCAGAATGAAGTGATATATTTTCAATATTATCACTTACTGAGGATTATGGTAAATTAATATTGTTGCTGTCTTACATGAATAAATATTACATCAGCTTCTGTCTAATGTTGTGTCTGCTTTTGTACTGAGGGCAAACACAGTGAACAATTCAATTCTTTTTACTCGACATATTATGCTGATAATATCCATGAGCTTTGATCTATAAAAAGACAATGACTAGAAAATACAAAGCCCAAGTCTAAGTCGAACAAAATTTGCCTTTTAACATTGACTCAGAGCCTGTTATTATCAGTACTGATCAGCGTGGAGAAGCCTGGCCAATGTGTTAAGAGTTAAGCATTATTTACATTCCACCAAAGTATAGAATAAGTTCAAAAGAAAACTAACCCATTATGATCAATTCTTTAACATTTACAACTGGAAATTGCTGTTTTCTGGAATAGATCATCTCAGTAACACAGATATTACATGGGGAGTAGCATACGGATCAATGTTGGGCTCACCATTATTTACAATATCAATGACTTGGATGACAATATTGAAGGTACTGTCACCACGTTGGCAGAAAGTACAAAAATAGGTGAGGAGGCAAGTAGCGAGGGTGATACAATGCATGTACAGAGGGATAAAAACAGGTTAGGGTCTAGATTTTTTAAAAAACTTGGCAGATAGGTTATAATATGGAAAATTGTAAAGAGATTGCGGGACAGTGCAGCACAGAGTGATGTGAAGATCCTTGTGCATGAATCATGAAAAACTTGCATCCAAGTTCAGCAGGCTACAAGGAAGACAAATGCACTGTTGGCTTTTATTTCAAAGGGAATAAGGTATAAACACAATACAATGTATTAGCCTAATTAAACTAGAACCCAGAGCCATTTTGGGCCTCTTTTCCAAGGGTATGTACACTGGCACTGGAGGCAGTCCTGAGAAGGTTCACCATAGGTGATCCCAGAAATAAAGGGATTTTCTTAATAAGAGAAGTTCAGTGGGTCGAGCTATGAATCATTTGGGGCTCCACAGAGAAGATACCATGAAGTTATTTCTCATGATGGAAGAATTTAGGTTCAAAGGGTAGAGGATTTCTATTCACCTGAAAAGTGGAGGATTTTTTTTCCTTCCAGAAGGTAGTCAATCTGTGGAATTCTTCACTAAATATCCAGTAAAAACACACCACCTAGGAAAACTGGGTTGTCAAGTATATTCAAGGCTGAGATAGACAGATTTGTAATTATTAAGGGAAGCAAGTATTATGGGGAAAGGCGTGAAAGTGAAGTTGAGGATTATCAGTTCAGCCAATGTCTCATTGTGTGGCAAAGCAGACTCAATTTGTTTCTAAGTCTTTGGCCAAAAGAATAAATTAAACTGAACATTAAGACAGCTAGAAGTTTATTTCTATGTTGTTTACTTTGACCTGATTTACTACTCAAAAGTGAATTCTTACAGCTGCAGTCTGCCATAAGTCTAAATATTGCACTTTGAATTGACTTAATTATTGCAATGAAGCAGTGACTGCAATTGCTATTTTGCTAGTTTCCTCAGCAGTACCCAACAGTGCAGCAGATCCCTGCCTGTTCAGCAGGTCAACAAAACGTTTTTTTAAAAAAGCCCCAGTTCTGAAAGGAATGAACCAAACGCATAATGAGATAATTTGGTGGTTTGAAATCTAAAGACAGCTGTCTATTACGATGCCGAGAAGTTCCCAATGTGGTATTTGTAATCTCCCTTTTGAGGTATTTTGATAAAGATCATTTTGAATTTTGCTTTATCTCGTAATTAGTATCCATCTTTCAGTGCTATTATTTTGATGGACCTGTGCAATAAACACTTTCTGAACAATTCATCTTAAACAGCACCAATACTGCAAAATGATGTTCAATTTCCCAAGTCTTGTCACAATGCTGTCCTCCTACCTCATGACAGAAATGTAAAGTACTATCATTTTGCTTATGATGTCTAAAACATTATTTTGGCCATATCCTGCATTCATCATCAAAAACAACATTTTTATGGTAGAATCTTTGAGTTATGAATCTTCATCGGGGCTGATGATTCTCTGATGTGTCTTGTAATGTCACTACTTACGTGAAACCCAATCTCCATGGCTTGCCCAGTACTACATGTTCAGATGTCTTTCATCTGCTTTTATGTGCAAAAGGTTATTTGAAAGATAATCAAAGGGCAGGTAATGAGCAGTTCCAGTGATCAAGTCACAAACAGCTCCTTCTCCGAGTTTCATTGACTGGGAAGATCCCAGTTATTTTGTGTGTTCAGCAAAACGTCACAAGAGACTCCAGAAATGTCACAGCACACCTGGGTCACAAAAATAAATGAGGCCAGGGTTCCCACTCGCTATTCAGCAATCCCTACTGGCAATACATCGATGTTTGGATGCCAGATGAGGACAGGATTGGTCTCACTGTGAGGCCCTTCACAGCTGGCGATATTAACTGTGAAGACTCATATGAATAATAGCCACGCAATGAGGTACCAGGAGATAATAATCCTGCATGGCCATAACCCTCAATACCTTCAGGAGAAAGAAGAAGGGAGAAAAACCTGAAATTTAAAAATACGAGAATGTCTTATCAAGGTAAAGAAGTGCACATTAAAATGGCTGTACTCATTTTTCTATCAATTTTCAAAATTATTTTAATAGGGATTTATATTTGTGTCAACTTCCCCTACAACAAGATTTTATTTTGTGAAGTGCATTCTCAGATTCACTTTAATACAATTCAAATGTTATGAAGGGTGACTGAGGTACATCCAAATCCCATTGAGTTGGGCTATATGTGGGAAACAGAAGAGCTGAATATCTGCCCTCCCAAGATGGTTCAAAACAAAGTTCCTGCTGTTGCAACAGAAGCCCGTCTTCACGTGTTAATATTTATTTTAAAGAATTTTTTTCTTTATACACTCATGCATACTACACACATCTTTTACATTAATGAAATCAAATTAGCACACCACTAATAAATAAGGTGCAAAGTATTAACCAATTAAACTAGTAGCTGATCAACACTTTCATAGAAAGGTGACTGGACTCTGCTTTCTCTCCACAGATGCTGCAAGACCTGCTGAAGTTTTCCAACAATTTCTGTTTTGGCTTCGACATATTCCTATCATTTGACTGAAGTGATGAATTTACAGTGCTGTTGATTTAATTTTTAACATAGCAAATAGGTGCTTCCAAACTGTTGTATAGTGCAAAGAACAAATCAAGAAATTAAAGTAAATCGATACCTGCAACAAGAAGTTTCAAAGATAGTAGGAATTGCTGATGCTGGAGTATCTGAAATAACACTGCGTGAAGCTGCATGAATGCAGCAGGCCAAGCAGCATCGAGGAGCAGCAAAGTTGACGTTTCAGATCAAGACCCTTCTTCAGTACTCAAAAAGACAGCAACATTATATCATACGAATCAAAGGTAGCTTTTCTCAAAAAGTAACAGCGCCAAAGCAAGTTATTAATTTTGAGAGCTGCGACAGTAAATTGGAACACTTTGGCAAATAGTCTTCCAGTGAAGTCAGACGGAAAGAGTTACCCCACATGGTCAGGGACTTGATCTTGTTGCAAGGCAAGTGTATTTGCAAGGAAACTGCTATTGAAATAATGATGCCTTTTTTTAATCAACAAAACCTTGTAATGTGTTCTGCATTTGGATAATTATGGTTAACTTTGCATGTTTCACAGTGCAATATAATTCAGTGCTGAATGACTGAAGAGGAGAATTATTAAGACAAAAACAACTTTTCATGTAGCACCATTCACAAGCTACTGTTCAGCTTACAATTTGTATTTTGCAGACTGCCTGTCTCTACCAGTCTGGATTAGTTAGTTAATTACAAGATTGCTGTTGCATTCAGTGACATTCAGGAAATATATTTAAATTCTCACAGATTTGCTTTTTATCTATCTCTGCAATTCCTTAAGATTTGGTAAAATTGGATGGAAAAATTATGAAGCCTGATTTATTGAGAGGATACGTTTACATTGCTTCAGTTATGTAGTCCTGAATTCTTATAAGCATTAGACTTTTCAATACAAAAATACCTACTTGCTTGAAAAATTTAGTAATTTGCCTTCTGGTCACAAAAGTCTTCATATTTTGCAAAAGAGGATTTTTTTTTGGAGATAATTTTGCTCTGCAAAGCTACCCATAATTATCCAAATGCAGAACACATTACAAGGTTTTTTGAGAGAAAAAAAGAGCATCATTATTTCAATAGCAGTTTTATTGCACATAAACTTGCCTTACAACAAGATCAAGTCCCTGACAATGTGGGGTAACCCTTTCTGCCTGGCTTCCCTAGAAGACTATTTGCCAAAGTGTTCCAATTTACTGTCTCAGCTCTCAAAATTAATAACTTGCTTCAGAGCAGTTACATTTTGAGAAAAGCTAGCTTTCATTCATACAATATAATGTTGCTGTAGTTTGGAGCACTGAAGAAGGTTCTCGACCCAAAACGTCAACTTTCCTGCTCTTCTGATGCTGCTTGGCCTGGTGTGTTCATTCCAGCTTCACAGGAAGTTTCAAGTTCTTGATTAAAAATAGCAGATGGCCAGCAATATTCTAGCATATTCTAACTTGTTCTGTGTTCCTTTTTTTGTTTGGTGTGTAGTTTAAAACATTTTCTCACATTACAATAACAGGCTAAGCCCATGCAACTTATTTCTTGCAATTTATTGTGCTGGGAAGGTGGCAATTTTACATCGAAAACCAAAGACCTCACCTCAAATCCCTGAGAAAATCTTTCTAAGGCCAGCACTAAAGCAGCTAAAGGAAGCGAGTAGCATTGCTATGCCATTCCAAAAATGGTCCTACTAGAACATCATCGAGTGAATGGCTAAGAGTATTACTTCTCAAACCAATTCAATCAACTGAACTAAACCCCTTAAAATTAGTATATTAGCTTAAGTTCTTTTTTGTAACTTGTTTCACGCAGTGGATGCACAGATAGTATGATGTATTAAAACTTCTTCCATCTCTGACAGCATGAATTTGAAATTGGTCCAAGGTATGCCTACCCTTTCCAACAGCTGTTAAAGACTGGAAGCTCATTTTGGTCTGACAGCTGTCCTCAGCACAGCGCCCTCCAATATCAAACTAATTGAGCTCAAAAATCTTGGGACATTGGATCAACATAGCAAGGGAAAAGTCAAAAGCGTTTAAATATTCAAGTCATGATAGGCTTAAGGCATTAATTATACATTAAAAAGAGACATTTTATGTCTATAAATTTGCCATTCAGCTGGTTATTTTGTTAACGTATTTTATTAGTCGAACATACAGTGTAAAATGACAGAGAATACAACATGCATTCAGATAGTATTGTATGGAAACATGCAGGATTACATGATGCCACGATTGATGTTTTAAACTCATCAGAAGTTGATTTTTTTCTCTCTGTGTTCACTGGTGTTAAAGTCTTTATGTTCATTTGTACAACATCAAGAGGTGTGAAGTGTTTGAAGCCTCTGTTATTGATGCTTTAATGATTTATCTAATTAACACTTTTATAGGGTTGTAGAAAGAGCAGTTTCTTTTTTCAGACATGGTAGTGTGATGACTGTTTTGTTTTATTTCCAACCAGTTCCATACACACCATTAAGTCTATATAGTTCATTGGTTTTCATTTATGTACATGGTGAATGAGCGTAGAAGAGCCATGAGTCAAGTATGAGTTGACACTGGAGGGAATGAGGAGCCATTGTGTGTGAGTTGGGAACATGAGTTGCCAATTTAATATTCACTCATTGAACAAGGCATTGTTATCTTGCCAGTATTTATTACCATTCCCCATTGCCTTTGAGAAGGTGGTGGTGAGCTTCATTCTTGAACTGCTGCAGTCGATGTGCACAATGCTGTCAGGGAGGTGGAGGCTGTAGATGTTTGTGAGTGTGATGCCAATCAAGTGGGCTGCTTTATCATGGATGGTGCTGAGCCTCTTGAGTGTTGTTAGAGTTGCACCCATCCAGGCAAGTAGGGAGTAATCCAATACACTCCTGACTTGTGCCTGTAGATAATGGACAGTCTGTGGGGAGTCAGGAGGTCATTTACTTGCTGCTGTATTCCAAGCTTCTGGCCTGCTCTTGTAGCCACTGTGTTTATGTGGTGAGTTCAGTTGAGTTTCTAATCAATGATAATCCCAAGAATGTTGATATTGGAGGGTTCAGTGATGGTGACACCATTGAATGTCAAGGGTCAGTGGCTAGATTGTCTACTACTGGAGATGGACATTCCCTGGTACTTCCCAGTTAGTTGTCATTTGTCATCTCAAACCTAGATATTGTCCAGCTCTTTTTGCAGTTAAACATGGACTGCTTCAGCATCTGAGGAGTCACAAATGGTGCTAAACATTGTGCAGTCATCAGCGAACATCTCCGCTCCTGACCTTGTCAATGGAGGGGAGGTCATTGATGAAGCAGCTGAAAATGTTTAGGCCTAGGTCAGTATCTTAAAGCAGTAATGAGGTCAAGAGCCAAGTGGCCCTCATGGATTCAAAATTGGGCACCACTGAGCAGATTGCTGAGTGGGAACTGCTTGGTAGCACTGTTGATCACACTTTCCATGCATGGCAGCTTACATGAAATGGGAGCTATACAGTGCTAAGGGGGTGGGGGCAAGGCTTTGGTGGACTCTCCTTCTGAACCCTTCCCCTTGCTTGAGATATTGTGACCCTCAGATTAAATCATCACCAATCGTCTCTCTCTAAAGAGAGAGAAACTCTACAGTCTAGTTACACTGGAACTTCACATTTTCATTAACTGAGGTGCAGGGCTACAGTTAAAAAGCATGGAAGTCAGACCAGGTCAGTTGATCTTCCAGACAGCTGGAAGAAAAATATAAATTGCTGGAGAGAAAGTGGAGTCAACGCTTCAGTCCAGTAACCCTTGTTCAGAATGGTTTTATTTTATTCCAGAAATTTCGGCATGGATGCAATGGGCTGATTGACTTCATTTTATGCTATATCCCATTCTATGACTTGAAGAACCATTTCTTCACAATTCTAGCATTGCCTTAGTATCAGAGTGCTAGTCTCAATTGTGTGTCCGACTCTGAGTATTGTGTGAACATGCAGTCTAAGAGGCGATGCTATAAATAATCAAAAATGACATTTGTCCCACATCTGTCATCAAAGTTAGCCCTGAGTTCTAATGCTGATCCTGTCTGTAAAATGTATAGAATGACACAAACTTCAATTTATTAAGACATCTAAAACAAATTCCCCATTTCCAGATAATTAATACTTTCCGCATAACTTGTACAAAACATAAATGTTCTTAGAAATTCTGAAGTATTTCAGAACTTCTGTAAATAAAAGCAAAACACTGCAAATGTTGGAAATGTGAAATAAGAACACCAAGTGCTAAAAATGCTCACCAGGTTCAGCTACAACTTTGGAAAGGGAAAGAGAGTTAATGTTTCAAGACAAATATAACTTGAATATTAGTAAAGAGTACATAGTCTGACAGCACCAGTGTGAGGGAATGCAGAATGATTGTTTGGGGAATTTGATTTAAATTGGAGGGGGAAAAGGCACTCTAAATAAGGTTTCTTGCAGGGAGTTGAGCTTGCTCTTAAGCAAGTTCAGTGAAGTGGTGGGGAGATGTTCCTTTAAGAACAACTATTGTTACAAACCCTATCTGAGTTAGGACATTTTTTTTTCTTTTTTTAGAACAACCAGCGCAAGAAAAAATAAATTTATTGTAAAAGGTACAAAGCTAAGATTAAGACATGGCAGGGCGCTCCACCACTTGGAATGTCCATCCTGCGGCATTTGGGGAGCTGTGGTCACTTCATACGGCCTAGATAGACGTGTCACCTAATGCACAAGTTTGAGTCATAGGTTTAGGAGCTTTATTGGAGGCTGTAATCACTGTGACAGAAAACAACATGGATAGTGTGTGCTGTGAAGTGGTCACACAGCAGGGTAGGGACTTGTAGGCAGATAGGGAACAGGTAATTGCCAGGCAAAGACAGCCACGCAAATAGTCCAGGAGTACCTCTGTTTCCAGCTTTGGATACTGATTAAGGTATTACTTCCTCAGAGAGGTGAAGCAAGTGCCAAGCACAGAGCATCACATATAGACCAGCTGTTTAAGAGGAAAGGAAAATGAGTGGGAGAGCAGGAGCGGTGGTGAATTCATTAGCTAGAGGAACAGACAAGCATTTCTGTGGCCAGAAATAAGATTCCAGCATAGTAAATTGCTTCCCAAAGTAGACAGTACAAGATGTGCGGTGAGGATTCTAAAAGAACTTGCAGAGAGATATAGCCATTTTAATAGAAAGGGAAAAATCTTGACAGCTGGAATGTAGTGTGCAGGATAAGGTGAGGTTATGTACTTTGATAGGAAGAATAGAGAAGCTGGGAAAGGTGGACCTACAGAAACTATAGCGCAGAGTTTTGGGAAAACTCATGCACAAACCATGAATGCTTGCAAGTATTAGGGAAGGGAAGGCAAATGGAATATTTATCTTTACTTCTCAGAGAATACAGTATCAAAATAGGAAGTTATGCTAAAACTACACATGTCATGGGTTAGACCACACCTGGAACACTGAACAGTTTTTCATAACTTATCTAACAAAAGATATACTGGCATTGGAGATAGTCCAGAGATGGATCATTAGTTGGATTTCAGATGTGGAAGGATTGTCTTATGAGGAGAGATTGAATAGATTGGGTCCGTAATCCTTGGGGTTTAGGAGAATGAGTGGCAACCTTATGGAAACATAAAAGATTTTTAGGGGACTTGACAGGGCAGATGTGGGGAAGGCTGTTTCCCCTTGTGGGAGCACCTAGGACCAGAGAACACAATTTCTGAGTATGGGATCATCCATTTAAGACAGAGATGAGAGCTAATTTCTTCTCTGACAGTGTAGTAAATCTGTGTAATTCTTTACGGTAGAGGGCTGCAGAGGCTAGGTTGTTCACTTTATTCAAGGCTAGTGTAAATGGATTTTTAATCAGCGAGGGAACCAGGTGTTTTGGGGAAAAGGCAGGAAAGTATAGTTGAGGATTATCAGATCAGTCACAATCTCATGATCTACGTCTGCCTTTATGATTTTTAATTTTTCTGGATGTCACAGAGTAACTGCAGGCAATTCTTTGGAAGGGATACTCAACAACCAGAGGGCATGGTCCACGTTGGTACCAATGCCTTAGGAAGGAGGGTGGTATGGTCCTGCAATCAGGATTTAGGGAGCTTGGTAAGAATTTGTCAAACAGGACCTCAAAAGGAGGAATCTCCAGATTACTCCTACTATATGTACAAGTAAGCACAGAAAAAGCTGTGAAAGAAAATTGACAAGTTGATGTAGTTTGCAGACAGGTGGCACATGAAGTTCAGTGCAGAAAGATTTAAAATGATATACAGTTTGAAAGAAAGAAATAGGAATGTGGCATAAAATGAAGGTATGCATTAAAGAATGTGCAGGGGTAGAGAGTCCTGGATCTATTTGTTTGTGTGCACTAAAGTTGACAGGATACGTTGAGAGAGCAGGTAATAAAGTATACAGAATCTTGACCTTCATTAATAGGGGTATAGCATACAGGACTAGGTCATGCCGAACTTGTAAAAGACGCTAGTTGGATCTCAGCTGGAGTATTGAATACAGTTCTGAGTGTATCATTTTAGTAAGGAATATAAATGCATAGGAGAGTGTGCAGAAGAGGTTGAGAAGAAAGATTCCAGTGATGAGTAATTTTAATTATGAGAATAGATTTGACAAGATTTGGCTGTTTTCCTTGAAGGAAGGAGACTCAGACGAGATTTGATGGAAGCTCTTAAAATCATGATTGGATAAGACAAATTATCTGCAGAGAACTATATTTGCTTGGATAAAGATTGAGAATGAGAGAGCACAGACTGTTAATTTTTAAAAGAAATAAATGTGTAACGAGAAAAATTTTCACATAGCACGTAGTAAGGAGCTGGAATGCAATGCCTGGAACTATGGTGGAGGCAGATTCAATTATGGCATTCAACAAAACATTAGACTTATTTAAATCGTGTCTTTCTTTTATGCCCCGTTTTACACTGTAAAAGTTTTGTGAATGTGAAGTTTCACATTTTATTCAAAACCTTGACATAAGCTCCACCTCCACAGAGGAATAATCTTACATAGCTTTTGATTGCAAAATGTTGTGATCATTATTGTTGAAAGTTAATTCATCTTTCCTTATCTAATGTGGTATTGTCTGCAACGATCCATTCTCTCATCGTGAGTAGCCATAGTGGCTACAGGCTTCTTCGATCATCCTCCTGCCTAGCCCAACTTTTAGGATACAAGGCAAAGATGAGAAAGATTTTATTTTCTACTGGAAAGTTGATTCCAGTTTGTTCTTTCAAATGAGGTAGACCTAACTGGCAGATAAATTTTAATTACTGAACTCCTACTGAATAGCTGCTGTCTGAGATATTGCATCTTAAATTCAGTGAAAAGCAACTTTCATTTCCGCCAAAGACAGTAAATTATTTTCTAGCTTGAAAGGAATACGTTTTTATGTTAAATCTTCAGAAATGTGGGTGTTGAGAGGAAATTTGGGTTTTGGAAAATTTTTGATCATTGTGCTTTTGAAGTGATGGTCCACATTGGTACCAATGCCGTAGAAAGGAAGGGGATCTGGTCTTGTAGCCAGAATTTTGTCAGATTAGTACAGAATTTACCAAGAAGGACCTCAACAGTAGTTACCTCCAGATTATTCCTATTACAAGTGCATGTAAGTGAAGAGAAAGATACAAAAGAAGATTGACAAGTTGGTGTTGTGTACAGATGGGTAAAAGATGAAGTTCATTGCAGAAAAGTTTAAAATGATACCATTTGGTCCAAAGAAAATGCAAATGCAACATAAAACAAAAGGGTGCCCTAAAGGATGTGCAGGGGTTGAGACACCTGGGTCTATTCATATGTGCATCACCGAAGGTGAATTGTGTTTGCCAACTTATGCAATCGTAATAGATCAATTGCTGGAAGACAATAATTAAATATTGGAATTGCATAATGATGGATAAAAAAAATGACCATGTATAATTTGGTAGAGCCTGACATGGTGATATGGTGGAGAGGTGAGGTAAAATACTTGCTTGTCTGAAACAGTCTAAGGTCAATGCAGGCTTTTCTTCCCATCAGGGCCCTGCTCCACCAGTATTCAAGGTATCTAGATCAACTAATGCTTTACAACCACCATTCCTGTCCTCCCGAGCCAAAAATCGTCCTTCACATGACTTTCAGTTCCAGATCAAGCACCATTTCTTCCATATTTCTGCACTGCTTCTCAATGCTGTCAGTCTCCACAACCCTTATTCGCCAAAGCTTGAATACTGTTCCAGTTATCTCAGAAAGTAAGTGCCTGTCCTAATACTATAGGACAGCTGTGACACTGCGCAATATTAGATGATCGAAAGTACAACTTCACTAGCTCTAGGCTTTGGGTGTCCGTAGCCAAGTACTGCTAGACTCTAAAACTTGTTTTCTACAGTTTTTTTTCTGTCTACAGTACTCCTAGATCCTGTTATTTCCCACTCTTAATCTTATAAAACATTAAAGCAATTGTAG
Source organism: Stegostoma tigrinum (assembly GCF_030684315.1). NCBI lineage: Eukaryota > Metazoa > Chordata > Chondrichthyes > Orectolobiformes > Stegostomatidae > Stegostoma > Stegostoma tigrinum. The sequence goes on along the minus strand of NC_081368.1, from coordinate 55,035,818 downwards.
ACTTTATGCAACACACAAAGACTATACTCTTTCCCTTCAGGAAGGTGGTGTGTGATGTTCATACATATCCTCTTCTTGCCTGACCTTCAAATATTTATTTTGTTAAAGTCAGTAATCAGTTTGGTGCAAGTTTTTTGCAGCGCTGATTTCCAAAGCCACGTTTCTCTCAAAACCAATATCAATGCCCACCAACAGAGAATACAGTACAAATCAGATTCTTGAAACAAAATCAGCAACAACCTGTGTATTTAGGCACTTTACAGAGGTGTTATAAGACATATATGGCTCTGTGTCACACAAGAGAATGTTAACACAGATAAAAGGGGTGTTGTCAGGTCCTGGGGAGAAAGCAGAGAGATGGGGTTGCCAAGCCTCAGGGGGAAACAGAAAGATGTATTGGGTCCCAGCTAGACAGGTGGGTGTTGTGTCCCTGGTGAAGCAACCTTGTTGGATCTCAGGAAGAGAGGGGCAATGCTAGGCAAAGGAATGCCATTAGTTCCCAGGGGTTTCGGGTTAAGCCCCACAGCTGTTCGGATCAGGGAGGTGTCGCTGGGGATGTATGGGGTGGATTAGAAGGTCAGTTGAATAATTTTTTCAGGTGAATAGATTAGATGCTTAATAGTCTAAATTTTCCCTTCAAGTCTATTGCTATAGGAATTCTGCAGAGTCTCAGATTGCAACTCCCGTGAGTGACAGGCCAGATGAAAGTCTGGACTAAAATCGTTGATGTTGACCATATCTGCACTGTTGATTGTTAGAAAAATACACATCTGGTTCAGTAATACACCTCAGAGAAGGAAATTGGCTATCCTTACCTTGTTTGCTTTACATGTGAATCTAACCCACAGCAATGTGGTTGATTTTTAACTGCTCTCTGGGCAGTTATGGATAAGCAATAAATGTTGGGCCTAGCCAGAGGTGCCATATCTCATGAAGATTGTTTTAAGAAGAGGTCACAGCCAGAAGAATGACGATGGATAGCCATAGGGAAAGGATGGTGTGATCAGCTACGTTAGAGGCTTCAGGCAATTTGAAAAGGATGAGGAAGAATAGTTTATCTTTGTCATCATCACACAGGTGTCAGTTGGGGCAGTTCCACATTGCCTTGGACTGATCATTCGCTATGTAGATTTTGGGTCTACATAAACAGTAACAAGCAATCAAGGAAAACACATTTAAGGTCAAGCGGAACTTTATAATTAGCCAGTCGATACTCATCATTTTTCCAAGTGATTTATCCATGTGTAGTTCACGATCTCTCCTCTGAGTCATTGTAAATTGTTTGAAGGAAGATTCCTACCCTTTTAATGTGCTACCTGATTTCACCAGATCAAATTTTCAAATTGAACCCCCTTATTCAAACATTCTACTTCAGGCTAATCCCCTGTCAATTTGATTAAAAAAAATGCAATTCAAGCCATCACTCTGCACTCTTTACATTCTAACACTTGAAAGATGATACTTCACTATCTGTAAAGGGTAGAGTAAAAGTTGATTCAGTTGTCACATTTTAAAGGAAATTGGATATCTAAAAAAAACACTGGAAAAGGAAAAGAATTCATAATGTGATAGAGAAGAGAGGAGTGGATTTCATTAAAAAAATCTCAAATGGCTAGCACAAGCATGATGGGATGAAGATACTTCTGCATCGTAACATACTAAGATAACTTTAGTAAATCTACCTACATTTTCTTCCTTCCAGGAACTACTGGAAATCAGTCATGCAAGTTGTTTTTGAGAACAGAATGAGAACAACAAAGATCAAAGAAAATTACAGCGTAGGAACAGGCCCTTTGGCCCTCCAAGCCTGCGCCAATCCAGATCTTCTATCTAAAACTGTTGCCTATTTTTCAAGGACCTGTATCCTTCTGCTCCCTGCCCATTCATGTATCTGTCTAGATACATCTTAAATGGCGCTATTGTGCCCACCTCTACCACCTCTGCTGGCAATGTGTTCCAGACACCCACCACCCACTGCATAAAGAACTTTCCATGCATATCTCCCCTAAACTTTTCCCCTCTCACCTTGAAATCATGGCCCCGAGTAATTGAGTCCCTGACTCTGGGAAAAAGCTTCTTGTTATCCACCTTGTCTATATCTTTCATGATTTTGTAGACCTCAATCAGGTTCCACCCTCAACCTTCATTTTCCTAAAGAAATAATCCTAATCTACTCAACTTCTCTTCATAGCTGCTGCCCTCCATACCAGGCAACATCCTGGTGAACCTCCTCTGCAGCCTCTCCAAAGCATCCACATCCTTTTGGTAATGTGGCAATCAGAACTGTATGCAGTATTCCAAATGTGGTCGAACGAAAGTCCAATACAACTGTAACATGACCTTCCAACTCTTGTACTCAACACCCTGTCCAACGATTGAAAACATGCCATATGCCTTCTTGACACCATATCGACCTGCATTGCCACCTTCAGGGTAAAATTGACCTGAACACTCAAACCTCTCCATGCATCAATTTTCCCTAAGGTTTTCCATTATAGTTCGCTCTTGAATTGGATCTTCCAAAATGCATCACCTTGCATTTGCCTGGATTGAACTCCCTCTGCCATTTTCTCCACCCAACTCTCCAATCTATCTATATTCTGCTGCATTCTCTGACAGTGCCCTTCACTATCTGCTACTCCACCAATCTTAGTGTCATCTGAAAATTTGCCAATCAGACCACCTATACCATCCTCCAGATCATTTATGTATGTCATAAACAACAGTTGTCCCAACACGCATCCCTGTGGAGCACCTCTGGTCACAGTTTTCCATTTTGAGAAACTCCCTTCCACCACAACTCTCTGTCTCCTGTTGCCCAGTCAGTTCTCTATCCATCTAGCTAGTACACCCTGGACCCCATGCGGCTTCACTTTCTCCATCAGCCTACCATGGGGAACCTTATCAAACGCCTTACTGAAGCCCATGTATATGGCATCTACAGCTCTTCCCTCATCTATCAACTTTGTCACTTCCCCAAAGAATTCTATCAAGTTCGTAAGACATGACCTTCCCTGCACAAAACCGTGCTGCCTATCATTAATAAGCCCATTTTCTTCCAAACGTAAATAGATCCTATCCCTCAGTATCTTCTCCAGCAGCTTCCCCACTACTGACATCAGGCTCATCTGTCTATAATCTCCTGGATTATCCATGCTACCCTTTTTAAACAATAGGGCACCATTAGCAATTTTTCAGTCCTCCAGGGCCTCACCCGTGCTCAAGCATGCTGCAAAGATATCTGTCAAGGACCCAACTATTTCCTCTCTTGCTTCCTTCAGTAACCTGGGATAGATCCCATCTGGACCTGGGATTGTCTGCTCTAATGTCTTTTAGAATACACAACACTTCCCCCCTCCTTATGCCGACTTGACCTAGAGTAATCAAACATCTATCTCGAACCTCAACATCTGTCATGTCCCTCTCCTCAGTGAATACCGATGCAAAGTACTCATTAAGAATCTCACTCATTTTCTCTGACTCCTCGGATAACTTCCCTCCTTTGTCCAAGAGTGGGCCAACCCTTACTCTAGTTATCCTCTTGCTCCTTACGAATGAATAAAAGGCTTTGGGATTACCCTTAATGCTGCTTGCAAAAGATACTTCATGACCCCTTTCAGCACTCTTAATTCCTCATTTCAGATTGATCCGACTTTCCCAATATTCTTCCAAAGCTTTGTCTGTTTTTAGTCGCCTAGGCCTTACATATGCTTCCTTTTTCCTCTTTGCTCGTGTCACAATTTCACCTGGGACATGAAATTTCATGGTTGAGGGCCTGGAGGACTGGAGGACATGGTTTCCTAATCTTGTCCTTTTCATCCCTCATTTTCACAGGGACATGTCTGTCCTGCATTCTAATCAACCTCTCTTTAAAAGCCTCCCACATATCAAACGTTGATTTACCCTCAAACAGCTGCTCCCAATCTATATTCCCCAGCTCTTGCCGAATTTCGCTATAGTTGGCCTTCCCCCAATTCAGTACTCTTCCTTTTGTACCAGTCTTGTCTTTGTCCATCAATATTCTAAAACTTACAGAATTGTGATCACTATTCCCAAAGTAATTCCCTACTGAAACTTCTACCACCTGGCCCGGCTCATTCCCCAACACCAGGTCCAGTATGGCCCCTTCCCAAGTTGAACTATTTATATATTGCTCTCGAAAACCATCTTGGATGCTCCTGACAAATTCTGCTCCCTCTGAACCCCTAACACTAAGTCAATTTCAGTCAGTTGGGAGAATTAAAATCACCTGTCACCACCAACTTGTGCTCCTATATCTTTCCATAATCTGTCTTCATATTTGTGCCTCAATCTCACGCTCACTGTTGGGAGGCCTGTAGTACAGCCCCGACATTGTTACCGCACCCTTTCTATTTCTGAGCTCTGCCAATATTGCCTCATGACTTGAGTCCTCCATAATGCCCTCCTTCAGCACAGTTGTGATATCCTCTTTGGCTAGTAATGCAACTCCTCCACCCCTTTTACCTCCCTCTCTATCCTGCCTGAAGCATCTATATCCTGGGATATTTAGTTGTTAATCTTGCCCTTCCCTCAACCAAGTCTCTGCAATAGTAATAACATCATATTCCCAGGTACTAATCCAAGCCCTAAGTTCATCTGCCTTACTTACTACTCGCATGAAAACAAATGCGCCTCAGACCACCTGTCCTTTTGCGTTCATCATCTACTCTCTGCCTATTTTTCCCCTTAATCACATTGACTTCATCATCTTCCTTATAGGCTTTAGTAACTACCTCCTTACTGTCCACTAACCTCCTCATTTGGTTCCTATCCCTGCCACATTAGTTTAAACCCTCTGCAACAGCGTTAACAGAAGCAGTCCCCTGGACATTGGTTCCAGTCCTGCCCAGGTGTAGATCGTCCGATTTGTAATAGTCCCACCTCCCCCAGAACCGGTCCCAATATCCCAAAAATCTGAACCCTCTTTCCTGCGCCATCTCTCAAGTTGCTCATTTATCCTGCCTATTCTATCATTTCTACTCTGACTAGCACGTGGCACTAGCAACCATCCTGAGATTATTAGCTCTGAGGTCCTACTTTTTGATTTGACTCCTAACTCCCTAAATTCCGCTTGTAGGATCTCATCCTGTTTTTTAACTATATCATTGGTGCCTACATGCACCACGGCAGCTGGCTGTTCACCCTCCCTCTTCAGAATGCCCTGCAGTCAGTCTGAGACACCCCTGAACCATGCAGCGCTTGGGAGCATATAGCATGGTTAATAGCAGGGAGTGGACCAGCCAGCGCATGACCATGAAGACCTTTTTTTAAAAATTTGTAGATAATTATGATACATGCCACAGATGCATGCATCAATTATGTGAACAAACACACACCTATAATGAGCTGTGGGACTCCCACGCAGGGAATTCAATTCCAATAAACCCCTGAAATTCAAAAGGTTCACCACTACCCTGACTGGAGGGAATTTGCAATTCCTGCCAAGTGTGACCTGCACAGTGTCCAGTCCCATGTTACATGGCTGACACTCAATACCTTGGAGCAACTGGGAATGAGCTAGAATATAACGTCTTGCTCGAGCCATGCACATCCTAAAAACAAGCTTTAATGAAAAAAAAACTACTAGACAAGCATGTCCATGTACCACAACTGTCTCCTGGAACTACTTTTTCTGATGCCACTCCGAATTCTGGTATTGCAGACAGCTTGGATGAGAAGCAGCGTATTCAGTTCAAGTAAATGATGCTGATAAACCATGGCACACAGTTGGAGCCACTCTAAGCACCCAGTCAATTCAATGGTGGAACCTCAAAATCACAAGGTAATATTTACCACTTGTGACGCCAAGGCAAAATGCTAATGCTATTCCAATTGCAAAATACAAATGAAATCAAGTTCACATTTTCTTTTCTCACTTTTGTTTTCTGGATTGTCACCCGATGTTCATGGCTTCCTTACAAATACAAACTACAGTATGTTAAGGGCAAAGTTGAGTTTTCTCCAAATGTTTGACATTTGCACTAATTGTAGTTTATTTGTACATTAATTTCCAACTGTCACTGTGTATTTATGTTATAACAGGACTATCTCATTATAAGGACCTTGCTTCGGATGATCTTTTAATCCCTTAGCCCTTTGTTTCCTTATTAATGCTGGCTTACCTTTGTACACCTGCCCTGAGCTAGTAAAGTTCCTGCTCACCTCATCCATCATCCATGATCCAGGAATATTAAACATTCACACTGTCAGCAACTTCATGCCTGGCATGCTAATATATGGTATCTGCAGGGTCACTCACAGCTGAATTTAAGAAATCTTTCAAATTTCAACTCTTCCATCACCTTTAGCTGGTGTATCTCTGACTCTTTGCCTTCCTTGACTTCTCTGCTTCCATTCTGGGTATTCCAGTACTGTCAGTTAATATTATTTATAAATACAGCTACATCACTTATACTTCCTTAGGCTCTGCTTTCTGTCACGACATAATACCGTTCTGCCACATTCTCTGTCTCCTGTTCTCTACCACATCTGTTCCATTGATGGTACATTCCATAACAGTTCTTCCAACATATCTTCCTTTATCGTTAACTGAGGATCTTTTCCCTCCGTTGTGATGGACAGGGCCCTCAACCACATACAACCCAATTCCTGTGCACTGGCTCTCACCCCTTACTCTCAGAACTGTGAAAGGCTTCCCCGAATTCCATCCCATCAGTATCCATGTCCAAAGGATCATTTCTTTTCATGTTTGCTAGCTCCAGCACGATGCCACTGCCAAACACATCTTCCCCTCCCTTACTGTCAGCATTTTGTAGGGAAAATTCCATCTGATGTAGCCTAGCATCTCCAAAATCTCATCTCCCTTCCATGCCACTTGCCTATTCAATCACACGAGGTGTAGCACTTGGCCTTTCAGCTCCTCCCTCCTCTTTGTACAAAATCCCAAACACTCCTAACAGGTGGAACAGTAATTTGCTTGTACTCTACTTCTTTCACTCTAGCCTTCCATTCTCTGTACTCACAATGTGGTCTCCTCTACACTAGGGAGGCTGAAAGCAGATTGTATGAACACTGCGGTTTAGGTCACAATTGTGAACTCAAACTTCTAGTTCATGGAATCATGGAATCCCTACAGTGTAGAAAGAGGCCATTTAGCCTATCAAATCTGCACCAGCCCTCTGAAGAACATCCCATCCAGACTCAGATCCTCCAACCAATCTCCATAATTCCATGTTTGCAATGCTAACCCATCTAGCCTGCACATCCCTGGACACTGCAGACAATTTATCATAGCCAAGCTAACCTGCATATCTTTGGCCTATGGGAGGAAACCAGAGAACCCAGAGGAAGCCCCTGCAGAAATGAGGAAAACATTATAAATCCACACAGTCACCCAAGGCTGTGATCGAACCTGGTGCTGTGAGGCAGCAGACCTACCCTCTGAGCCATGGTGTTGCTTGAAATTTTAATACATCATTTCAGGCTCACGTTTCTGTCCCAGGCCTGCTGCAGCATTCCAGTGAACCCCAGGCAAGTCAGAGGTCAATCCACCTCCCCCTCACTCCCTATTTATTTCAGAACCCTTTCACCCTCCCCCTTTTCTGATGAAGGCTCGAGGCCTGAAACATCAGCTTTTGTGCTCCTGAGATGCTGCTTGGCCTGCTGAGCTCATCCAGCTCCACATTTCGTTATCTCAGATTCTCCAGCATCCGCAGTTCCCATTAACTCTGGAATAGTACATGTTCTGTTTCAGCACTTCGCAATTTCTGGACTCAACTTTGAATCGCAGCTTCAGACCATGAGCTTTGCCCTTGATTTTGTCAACCCAACCCATCATGCTACTGTGCCTGCTTTTGTTTGTTTTGTTTTCAGCAGAGCTGACTCATGTTCTGTTATTAACGTGTATTCCATAAGGTTTTGTCTGCAGATCAGATTTTATTTTGCACACTAAATATAGCAGCCATTCAGTTAAAAGATTGACAAATATGCCTGGAATTTCAGCAGGGGCTCTCTCACTATTACCCTAAAGTCAATGAAAGATTGGCAGCCAGTTGGAAGTAAAATGTTGCCTACCCGTTGATTAATTAAATGCCTATTAGGTCAATGCAGAACTGAAACTGCCTTCAATGACCTTGGCCAGATTTCTATTATTAACACAAACATAAAAATGCAACAAGGGATGTTCCCAGCAGGAAATATGTTGTAATTCATACATAAGAATGTACATGAATAAACCACAGATGGAAACTAATTGTGCCTGATTTTAAGTCTGTGTAAGTCGATAGAGCCTGAATGAGTTAATACCTCACAGTTTGTTTCAAGAACCACAAACAAAAATTTTAGCTGAATACTTCCTCACTTCTAAGTTTCAAAAACCTTCCTATCACATCACTGGTATTTTTGAAAGGCTCTGTGCTGCAACTGAGTTTGACCCAAAGAGGGGAGAAAAATATAATTGGTCAGGCAGGCAGCACATATAATGATACTCTTTCCAGATAAAGAGAACAGAACTAATGCTCTCTTAACAAGTGAGCAGGATAAAATGGCAACTGCATTTTATTTTCGTAGTTGTTGCAAAGTTCTAAGGCCACACAGCATGTCAGTCAAAGCAGCGACAGGTTTCATTTTAAAATATCATCCCCAAGCTTCACAATAACCAAATTCCCAAGTTAAAACAAAATCAATTTCAAAGCAATTCAGGGACACCTCTTCAATATTTATGCTCAATGTAAATGGCTAATTCTGTCTATATTTACTGCTTGCAAAATATCTCATTCACAGCCAAAAAAAAAGTTCAAATATAATTTCTCACTGTTTATTACATATGCATTCCAAGATGTTGGTAATTTTGAAATGTTAATGGATCAACTAGTCTGTAATCCACTGATGTAAGTGTGCCTAAAACTGCTAGATAATAGTTCATGAATGCTATCTGTATTTTATTAAAATCCATTTACCCCTTTTTAGACATGAATGTCTCATGCGAATTTAACAACATATTGAAAATTTTGAAGAAGTCCTAAAACATACAGGAGATCATTTAGAACAAAAAAAAACTCACTCTGAGCCAACTGACAGATACTCAGAGAACATTGTTTGAAAGATATTTTTACCAACATCAATGGAATAATTACTTGAGTAAATAATTAGACAAACATGCAGGAGAACATTGCCATCAATTACAAGGTAATTGCATGCAGCTATTCACATAGGAATAATCAGATTTTTAATCAGAAAAATGTCTGTTTTTTTTTAAAATAGTGATACGAGGGTGAGCGGAAAACATTAATTGGAACACTTTCCAAATATGTCACAAAGCCTGGTAGATACCTGGTCTATTCCAAATCATTGATAATGGGAACTGCAGATGCTGGAGAATCCAAGATAATAAAATGTGAGGCTGGATGAACACAACAGGCCCAGCAGCATCTCAGGAGCATACCATACTCTGATTTCCTAGATTTCAGCCCTAAGACTGAGACGCTTAATTCAAGACTAAATATTGCCTGCAGCAGTGTTTGATTTTATTCCAAATAGTTATAGAGGCCAAAGGTTGGATTTTCACTCCTTAGCTGGGCAGCATGAGTTGGGAAATGAAAGTATCCATTTGAAACTGCCTATCTGACCTGGTCTTTGAACGGTGGAGTTGAGGGATGATTGTGCCATGAGTCAGACTTACCACACCATACACAGATCAGAAACAGTCTCAGAGCTTGTCAAATTCTGAGACAGGCTATTTGGCTTCAGTGACCTGAAATTCCATCTCGGCTGTTTGCCTGGGCTTTAGGTCATCTAGCACTCGCCCTCACCAACCTCTATCCTCTAGTGACTGCCCACGTCCCGTCCATCCCTTCATGCTAAATCTTGTGAGCCCTCTGCCTTGCCTCTCCAGCCAACTCTTTTGGCCCCATATGATGTCAAAGCCAATTTAATACTAACATATGCCTTCCCAGGCCTACACCCACAGCTCTTTGTCCTAACAAGCTCCATGTTAGCTCACACAGTATCACTCTAGAGATGTGCAATAATGTCTCTGAACAGGCTGACAAGAAAGTATATCCCTACATCAAAAGACACCCCACCACCTCCACCCCTCCTAGGGAAAGACTTTGGGAGCTATGCTAATAATATTTCTAAGTCTAAACATCCATTACCCAGCTTTCAATATGTTTTTGGAAAAACCCACTTCATGAAACTCCATTTCAAACGAAAAATTTATCAAGTGCTTAATTCCATCACAAAATAATCAGCTTATTATTTTCGACACAACAAAGACAGCGTGGTGCTGGAGGGACACAACAGGCTAGGCATCATCAGAGGAGCAGGAAAGTTGATTTTTTTTGGGTTAGGATCCTTCCTCAGCTCTACATTGTGTTATCTCTGACTCCAGCATTGGCAGTTCTTACTATCTCACAGCGAAGACAGCAATGTTTTAAAGAACCTGATGATCTGACAATATCTCCTGTTGAGATAATTGTGGATTGTAGAGAACAACAAAGCATTAATATTGACAATTACAGCTCTTAGGGAAATGATACAAAACAAACTGTTATGACTGTTAGAAGAAAGGTTTTCAAACTCCCATTGACACGGGGCGCACTTTTCTTCAGTTTTAAAGGTTTGAGGTTTTAAATAACTTCAAGCTGCACAGTTTCAATAGATCTTATCAGCTCTGCATGAACATCTACTCTCAAAATTCATGATTCCTGCACTATTGCTTAAACCTCTTTCTAAAGATAAAACGTCCTTTTAAAAAAAAACTCAGGACTCAATTCAAATAGGCTCGCTCAGTTTGTATTTTCCTCGTTAGCTACACACTGTTGTCTCCTTCTAATCCAAGAATACAGAATTGGGAATGGGGAGAGGACTTCTGAATCTATTACCCCCACCCATTTTAAACAGTCCATTGAGTCTCTAGTCTGCAAAAATCCAACTCCACGAAAGAAAGTTATTTTTTATTAGCATTATGTTCAAGTGGCCAGTTCATGCACCATTTTGCCATCATATATCTGTATATTTCTTATACATAAAGTCATAAATCTACAGGCATCATCTGCGTATACTTAAACATGTATTCGTTTATAAATCACATTAACTTCTGATCCAGCCTGAAAGACTATGTAAACATGATTTTTCACTTTGATAAACTTTCATAGTTCTGGTTTGAAGTAAATCTAATGGGGCTGAAGACCTTTGAAAATGTCATAAAATAGGAACATAATTTAGGCTTTCTTCAGTTAGCATGCTACACTTCAAATAATTAGTCTGCTGGATTCAAGTACTACATTTGGTGATTAACCTCAGTATAATGCAGGAAAACAATCACAAAGTGGGCCAATTTTGCCAACTGCTATGAAGATAACATAAAGGCGTATCCTAAAAAGAGATTTCAGATGTCTTGGTGTTTATTATAGACTTATAGATATATATATCATGGAAGCAGACCCTTCGGCACGACCTATCCCCACTGACCAGATACCTTAAACTAATCTAGTCCCCATTTTCCAGCATTTAGCCTATTTCCCTCCAAATCCTTCCTATTCACAGGCCTATGCAAATGCCTTTCAAATGCTGTAATTGTACTCGTCTCCACCACTTCCTCTGGCAGCTGGTTCCATACATGCACCGCCCTCTGCATGAAAAGGTTACCCTTCATGTCCCTTTTAAATCCTTTCTCTCTCACCTTAAGCCTGTGCCCTCTAAATTTGGACTCCCTTATCCTGGGAAAAATATGATATCCCAATTCCTATGCACTGACTTACGATGGCAAGGGTGTCAAACACCTTCTTCACCATGCTGTCTACCTGTGATGCCACTTTCAAGGAATTACACAACTTGTGGAATTCTTGTGGAACTGTGTGACAGGAGATGCTGAAGTTTCTACCACTTCCATGATGATTCAATGTTCACGGACTGTCCTGATGCATAGCTTCGATCTCATTTGTAAGTTTTGAGAATGAAGACTGTTCTGACCATTCGTGACTTACTTGAGAACAGGTTATTATTCTAACATAAAAAGATAGGAACTGAAAAGGCCATTGAACGCTTTGTGCCTGTCATTTCTTTGAAGCAGCACATTAATTCACCCCACTGTTTCCTCAAACCTTAACTCACAGGAGCGGAAATATTCTAACAAAAGTGTTAAAATGAAGATTACCTTAAATGACATGTTAGGTGTGTACATAGTTCTGACCCATATTTAGCTCACTGAACAAAACTCTTAAATGAGTAAAAAAAATCAAATTTCTATAGTATGACTAAGTCACATGATGTGATGAAATGTCATAACATGGGTCTTTGAGCAAAATTCACAGAAGTTGGAGACAAAAACAGAGTTCAACTGTTTGATGCAACAGCTTAACTTTCAAAAAGATGTAAATTCTCAGTTACATAAAACACATCATTGTTGTTGAAATGGATTTTTGTCAAGGCCTAATCCAGGTCAGGTGCAAACTTTTAAACACATTAAGCCAATTGATAAACTCCAAAGAATGAGCTCCAATATTCCATTTCAATTTTGGAAGGAAAATCCTAACTATTAAGCTGACACTTTTTTTTACCTTGTTTCATGTATTCAACCAAACTGATATTAACTTTAATTTTTGGCTGATATTAAAGCTAATCTCCCATGGTTTGTGAAATACACCTGTTGAACCACTTCTCGTTTTTGCTGTGTTGCAACGTGAAGCTTCATGTGTAGTAGGAATAAAGCACCAAGTAATGTTTCCTTGATCTATGCAGCTGTCTAGAAGGTGCCACACAGGCTTTGTTCTGCAATAAGCATTGAAGCAAAACAGTTTAAAGGGACTACACACAAATGTTTCAAAGGAATACATTGGTGCCTTGGTCATAGAACATCGGTAGATCCAACATTTATATAGTTATAAAGAGCTGACCACATATCTGCCAAGCTAACAGAAATGTGAAAGGCCTGACTAGGCAAGAAAACTAACCAGGGAATGAACAAAAATGCATCAGGAAGAAGTTTTGGGAATAAAATAGTAAAAATAAAGCTTTGTTGTACATAATTAACCATCTATAACAGATACTTCAATGTTTCAACTCTTGCCTTTGTTTGTCTTACAGGAAAATAGAAAATGACACACACACACACACACACACACACACACACACACACACACACACACACACACACACACACACACACACAAAATAAATAGTTCACCCTTTCTGAAGGATAAATGTAGTGGGAAAGGAAATAATTAAGTTTGTAATTACTATTACTTAGAACTGTACATTTCCCATTCCTAGTATCCAGGCTGCATTAGAATGGATTCATTAATAATAATGAAGTCATTTAACCCTGCAGGCACATTACAAGGTGAAAGATGCCGCACTTCATTACTATGAATAGAACAATAATTTGGACGAATGATAGACTATTGATACTTAGAAGAATGCTTGATAACTGTTTTTGTACATATTTCTTCAACCTGTCATTTAATTACTAAAATGTGCAATTATTTAATTTCCTACACTCTTGAGTTATCCTTATTTAATTCAGACGAGTAAGGTATTATCTGAGAGCACTTTTTCTATTAATTTGCAAGGTGACAATCACAGCAAAAATCCACAATTTGCCAGGACATCTAGCTTGTTAGCAAATGTAGCAGCCTAAGAATTAATGACCTTAACCCTGTCCTTCATTCAGCTGTTAATACATTTCTAATATAGCTCTGTGAAACATAGAAAAGCAATCTTGAAATCAATAGAAGTCAGAATTGCTTTGACAATATTAACAATGTTAACTAATGATATTTAGTAGGAGAGGAGAAGTAGGGAGAGGGATTATATGTTCATGGGCTCATTACAAAAATGTTTCTTATGTTGTTCTCATTAGTAGCATAACTTTGGACATTTATGAACATCAATATCATACAGGCAGTCATGATATGGTAAAATATCATATTCTGCACATGACAATTTTCCCATTTGACCGAGATCCTTGGATCAAATGTAGAACCCAAGAAAATAATGTTGAAATTCATCATGATTAAGTGGTTGCATACCACATTTCCAAAATAGGAATGGGGTGTGACTGCTGAGAGTAGGTAGTTGGGGAATAGTATATTCAATAGATGGGTTTAACCAATGGGAGGAAAAACAAAATAAGAAAAAAGAAGAAAAAAAGAAATAAATGTGAAAAGAAATACAAAATTATACCATTTTTACATGGATTGGCAGAAGGCCCTTACAACTCCAGAATCCAATTTTAAATCAAAATCAATAATTCAGGTATGGTTGGCCACTTCTAACCTAACTGCTAAACTTAAAATTGGCTGATAGCATTTACTGTGGTCACATGTGAAGCACCTATAAGGCTTTTTCAGTCTTCCGTACTCACAGTTGTTATGCTGTAAGACAAACAATTTAGCTGCAACTTATAGTTCAAACTAGTATCTAAATATTTCTAATATTACCCAATTGCAACACCATGTTCATTTGTTAGCATGAGTAGGGTGCACAATGGCTACTTCTGTGTCACTGACATAAAAACTAAGGGTCATGGTAGTGACCTTAATGACCCCTGGCTCTGCCATCTTCACAGCTAGCATCGGTGCAGGAATTTTTGAAGCAGATGGTAAAGTTTTGTCACACCACCATGCTGAACCCAAGCCTACGGAAGTAGTTTCTGCAGGTATAATTAGTAGGACTGAGTTCAAACCAACATGCTATTCAATAGCACTGGTATCCTTTCTTTACTCTTCACCCTCACCCATTGAAACTAGTGAGAACAACATCTGTCATATCTTGCAGTTAACTGGCAGCAACAAAACAATGAAGAATGAAGCTTGGAAGGATTTGTTTCCTACAGGCAAAATCTTGGCTGACCTTTAAAATCCATCGGAAACATGCAAGCTTAGCTCATTGCATGTGTGGTGTGAGAAGCGAGGAATTTCACAGGTCTCTTCATTAAACACTGATTTACATTGTTTTTGAATAGAAAATGAAGCCTGTTAGAAAGGTTACGTGGCCAACAGAAAATGTGTGCAAAATGCAAAGCAATGGAAAGGAAACATGTTCATTAACTCAGGATTGTTTGATAACCTACATCTCTTGGGGAAAAGATCATTCTGCCAGTGGAAATTCCTGGTTTTACATTGCACTGGAATGAATTGTCAAGCTGTGTATAGAACGGCCTGGAAAATTGCAGCACAGCAGCAGGTCACTTGGCCCAACTGGCTCAAGATAAATGCAAAAAATGCTGAATAAACTAAGCAGGTCTGGCAGCATGTGCAGAATGCGGAACTTAGTTTTGAGAGGGTCATACCAGACTAGAAACGTTTACTTTGTTCCTGTCTCCAAAGATGCTGCCAGATCTGCTGAGTTTATCCAGCATTCTCTGTGCTTCGTTCAAATTTCCATCATCTGCAGTATTTTGCTTTTATTTCGATCAGTTCTCCAAGAGTACCTCTTGTCACTTTACACCAGCTGACGTTAAGTTAGATAAACATAACCCCTTACACTTTGTTTAATAATTGGAGAAATGCTTCACGTTTCGAAGTAATCTAAGCATTGAAAATATTACTTGCAAGAATGTGGAAAGTGTGCACCTAAAATTGACACAGAGTACTTTTATGAACCTGGAAATGAGCAGAGCAGGATGAGTCCCATGTACATTGATCATGTATATATGATTCAGAAGGCAAAGTGAGCAT
This sequence comes from Stegostoma tigrinum, assembly GCF_030684315.1. Lineage (NCBI taxonomy): Eukaryota > Metazoa > Chordata > Chondrichthyes > Orectolobiformes > Stegostomatidae > Stegostoma > Stegostoma tigrinum. The sequence continues at coordinate 55,020,156 of NC_081368.1, read as the reverse complement.
GTTAAATCTATGGCCACTGTGTCCAGTTAATTGGTAGGCTTATGACACTCAGGTTCCAAAGGGAGTACAAGTCAGTATTCAGAGCATAGTCTGTAAAAACAGCTTCCACAAATAAAAGGTGTTCCATCAATTTAGATATGAACAAAGAAGTATGTCCTCAAATTACTTCGATTTTTCTCTCCTATCTCTCTGATTCTAGATTGATGCTCATTCGCTTTTCCCTTTACTCCAATGACAGAGGTTAATCTTTCACCCATATGCATTCCTGCCCTCTGGTATTCTTTCAAACTTACATTGACCTCAGTTTTGCGCTTTTCCAATTCCTCCGATTCTATTTAGTTTCTATCACCGCCTTCTTGTGAAACACTCAAGGCATTCGTGCATGTCAAAAGTGCCTAACAAATATTTGTTATTGTATTCACTTAGCAGAGTAGACAGCCAATGGTGATCATTTATGAGGCACGAGCTGGAAAAATAGCGTTTCGTAGCAGCATTAAAATAATGTCCTTCAGTTTTATGTGTGACTTCTTGTATGCAATTCTGTCCTCAGCCTCCAGCTTCAACTGTTCTTTCATTTTAGTGCTCACTGTCCAATCCTCAGGCTGGTGTTTTAGTTCGACAGGCATTCTGCAGCAATATGACAAACAGCATTTCAGTGCTCAGAATGCTGTTGCTTTTCATGTTGCAATTCAAGCTGTTACGATTTAACTATCCACTGTGTTTAATTTGCATCACTTCAGATGCCTGCTAAAGTAAATGTGTGGTTGGTGGCCAGAGACCTGCTTGCCGAAAGTGCTTTTTTATATAAAAATGACAACACCGAAAAGGTCAGTGTTTCAGTGTCTGCACATTATCGTGGGTACTGGTGTGGGTTCCTGCGTTTCTATATTGTACGTACTTAGGAGAAATTCATTTTTTATATTGTGAAGAGCCTTGGTATCACTGTACATTAGAAGTCATTTAGACATCTCTGGCACCTGGAATTGAATCCAATCCAAAATCTGATAGATGAAAGTCTTGCCTCTCTGCCAGCTGTAAAAGTACAAGTTAAAAAAAATAGTTTGGGCAGAGTGAACCCAGCTCCTTAGAGGCACACGTCCACGGTACAAACTGTCCACAATTCAACAGTAATTAGCACGAAATTAGCAGCCTCAGTTGAAGGGCTCAATAGGGGATTTGGTGTTGAAATGCATTGCTTTACCAAAGCAGCAGACAATGCTCTTTTCAAGCTGTTTCAGAAACCAGAGGATGCTTTGTTAGGTATAGAACTCATGTTGTATACTAATCCAGGCCTTCTCAGTACTAATACAGATAAAAAAATAAAGAACATACACCACATTCCCTTCAGTTTTGCTAGACGTTTTGAAGTAACAGCAATACAGGTCTCCGAAGCATCAGTTGTACTGTCGTTCAATACACAGGCATACCAATGGCAGTTATACTTTTAATATTAGTGAGGGCCAGATGAGTTAGGTCTTGTCCGCATTAGCCTAGAGCTTATGAGACATGTTAATGCTGGTCTGACATTGTTCACGGATATTGTCTCTGTCCACTGAATGACATCTGTAAGATTAAAAGCATAGATTAAAACACAGCTTCTGAAGATATGGATAACACACGGAGTGGAGCTGGAAGAACACAGCAAGGCAGAGGAGCAGGTAAGTTGATGTTTTGGGTCAGAAGCCTTCTTCGGAAATGATTTTGATGCTGCTTGGCCTGCTATGTTCCTCCAGCTCCACACTGTGTTGTCTCTGACTCCAGCATCTGCAGTTCTTGCTATCTTCTGAAGATGTGGTTTGTTCCTCATGCCTCACTTGCATCTCCAATCTCATATTGTCAATTAGCAGAATTAATTGATCTCTGCTTTTATTTCACTGTCAGTAACTCCGGAAAAAGGTATGTTTCGTTCAGTGAAATATTTCTCCATTTTTAACTGTGATGTTGATTCTAACTGCAGCTAAACAACAAATCTGGCCCAGGAAAAAATATTGTGTAAAGCTGGATGAACACAGCAGGCCAAGCAGCATCTCAGGAGCACAAAAGCTGACATTTCGGGCCTAGACCCTTCATCAGAGAGGGGGATGGGGAGAGGGTTCTGGAATAAATAGGGAGAGAGGGGGAGGCGGACCAAAGATGGAGAGAAAAGAAGATAGGTGGAGAGGAGAGTATAGGTGGGGAGGTAGGGAGGAGATAGGTCAGTCCAGGGAGGACGGACAGGTCAAGGAGGGGGGATGAGGTTGGTAGGTGGGAAATGGAGGTGCAGCTTGAGGTGGGAGGAGGGGATAGGTGAGAGGAAGAACAGGTTAGGGAGGCGGGGACGAGTTGGGCTGGTTTTTCTAGGCCCAAAATGTCAGTTTATGTGTTCCTGAGATGCTGCTTGGCCTGCTGTGTTCATCCAGCTTCACACATTGTTATCTTGGATTCTCCAGCATCTGCAGTTCTCATTATCCCTGGAAAAATATTCTTATGTTTGTAATTTTTATTATTATTCATTATGTGGGATGTGGGCATTGCTGGCTGGCCAGCATTTATTGCCCGTTCCCAGTTGCACTTTAGAAAGTGGTGGCAAGCTGCCTTCTTGAACTGTTGTAGTCCTTCTGCTGTAGGTTGACCCACAATACCATCAGGGAGGGAATTCCAGGGCTTTGACACAGTGACAGTGAAGGAATTGTTATTAAATGTCCCAATTACACTTAATTACTAAATTTAAAAACACTTTTTAATGAAGAATATGTGGTATATTCAAGCTTTCTTGTGATATCTCAACCTAGCCTTGAGTATATGTTCCAACATATATTTCACTCTCTGGAAGAAAAAAATATTTTATTTGATTTGGTCTGAATGTTTTTAATTTCCTTGGTGCTGATTAATGAAAATTCTTAAATATGATTGGCTGCTTCAACAGTTTGATGTTATTACTGCAGCAAACCAAATAGAAACCTATTAACCTATGGGTAGATCTTTCACATCAATTTTCCTCAAGTGAGCTCAAATGCCCCTGCTTTGATATTAACCACAAAATCTGGGCCAATAATTTTAAATATTCACAGTTGGTCCAACTCTATCTCTTGCAGTTTGCAACAACTGATGTTGAAGCAAAACTAGCAAATAGAAGCTTTAAATAGCAGTTTTGTACAGGATATGCCACTGCTGCTTGAAAGCGCAGAGGGATGGATTTAGTTTTCACTCCAAGAGCACAAACAAACCTAGACTGACATTTCATTGTGGAACTGATGAAGTGCTGTGTTTTTGGAGATGTTTTTTTCCGAAAAGATGCTAAAAACTGTTGTCTCACCTGCTGGTTCAGATGCAAAAACAAAACTATATGGCACCATTCATAGGAGTATAAATAATTTGTCTGTTGTCCTGAACCACATCATCATCTTCAGCAGTCCCTTGCAGATGAGCATGACTCTCTTGCCCCCTCGGAGTGAGTCCATAGGTAGCTGTGCAGACTGATACGGTTACTGCAGGCTCAATTTCCCTTGTGCCGATGTAATCGTGGCAGGGGGCGGGTAGGGTATTGTTTTGGCAGCGCACTTCTTTTTGCCTGGCTTCTGCTTTTTCCCCTAACAGCAAGCCTCGAGGTGTTTAATGCTTTCCCAGATGCACTTCCACCACTTTGGCTGGTCCTGGGCCAGCGATTCCCAGGTGTCCATGGGAATGGAACACTTCGCCAGCGAGGCTTTGAGGGTGCATTTGAAATGCTTTCTCTGTCCACCTGAGGTTTGCCTCCTGTTTCAAAGCTGGGTGGAGAACACCAGCTTAGGGAGTCTCGTGTTGGCCATGTGGACAATGTGCCCAGCCCATCATAACCCCCGAAGATGGTCAGTGCCTTGATGCTAGGGATGTTGGCCTGGTCATGGATGCTGGTGTTGGTGTGTCATTCTGCCCACCGGATTTGCACGGGCTTGCGCAGGCAGTTCTGGTGATACTGCACCAGTGCCTTGAGGTGTCTGTTGTAGACAATCCATGTCTCAGAGTCAGGCAATGTCACATCAGTTGCCGTTGTCCTTGAAGACCCTTTACCTCAGGTGGCCGAATGCTGTGCTAGTGCACCTGAGGCGATGCTGCATCTCTTCATGCTTCGGTCGACAGGACACTCCCAAAGTATTAGAAGTGGTTAATGTTCTCTAAGGCCTCCTCATGGACATTGAAGAGAGCATGGGTCTCATCCTGAACACCCGCACAACAAAGGTTTTGTGCCATCGTGGCCTGGCACTGTGGAGTGAACCCCTGAGCAACATCCTTCCCTCAACCAATAAAATCAATTGCTCATTTAACTTTTCAGCTGTTTGTGGGTCCATCCAATGAAAATCTTCACAGTTAGTTTTACCGATATAGCAATAGCTAAACTATTATTTAAAATTCTGGAAAAATGGCGGCACGGTGGCTCAGTGGTTAGCACTGCAGCCTCACAGGGACATGGGTTCGATTCCAGCCTCGGGTAACTGTCTGTGCGGAGTTTGCACATTCTCCCAGTGTCTGCGTGGGTTTCCTCCAGGTGCTCTGGTTTCCTCCCACAGCCCAAAGATGTGCAGGCTAGGTGGATCGGCCATGCTAAATTTCCCGTTGTGTTCAGGGGTGTGTGGGTTATAGGGGGATGGGTCTGGGTGGGATGCTCCAGTGGGTAGTGTGGACTTGTTGGGCCGAAGGGCCTGTTTCCATACTGTAGGGAATCTAAACAAAACTTTTCCCTTTGAGCCACAGGAAAGGTTTTCCAGATACTAAGGTGGACAAAGGACATTTCACCTTTTCAAACAAGTTTTCAATGATATCTTAAGAGCTCACTGCTATGTATTTACACAAAAACTTCTCACAGTCTATCCAAAAAAAACGGCTTGTAAAGAGGTGCTGCAAATAAAAATCAGAAAAATGAATTCATAAATTATGATCTGCATTTTCAAAGAAGGGCTGACGTCAAAAGAGCTGTGCCCATTTGGTGATTAGGTGGCTCAGTGGTAAAATCAGTAAGTTTGTACAGTCAGGCTGTCAAAATCAAGCTCAGATTTTATTGTGAGGTACTTTTTCTATTTAATACCATGCACCCAAAAATTGATGAGCTCAGAAAGTAGGAAATAGATTACTGATCCTAAATATGGAGTATAATGCAGTTAAAGAGTCATACAGTTATACAGTATGGAAACAGATCTTTCAGTTCAGTAGTCCACGCCGATCGTATTTCCAAACTAAACTAATCCCACCTGCCTGCACTTGGCCCATATCCCTCCAAACTTACCTATTCCTGAACTTCTCCAAATGTCTTTTAAATATTGTAACTGTACCTGTATCTACCATCTTCTTTGGCAGCTCATTCTACAAACGAACCTCTCTCTGTGTAAAAATGTTGCTTTTAAGCTCAAGTCCGGTAAAAAATTTTCTCACCTTAAAAATGAGCCGTCTAGTTCTGAAATCACGAGTAACATTCATACCACACAAGTGCTAGGCTATGACCATCTTTAATAAGAAACAACATAACCACCACCCCTTGACATTCAATGGTGTTACCATTACTGAATCCCCTACTCTCAAAATCCTTGGGGTCACTATTGACCAGAAACCCAACTGGACTCATCACATAAACACAGTGCCTGCAAGAGCAGGTCAGAGGCTAGGAAATACTGTAGTGAGTAACTCATCTCCTGACTCCCAAAGCCTGCCCACCACCTACAAAAGACAAGTCAGGAATAATGATAGAATACTTCTCACCTGCCTGGATGGCTGCAACTCCAATGACGCTTAAGATGCTTGACACCATCCAGGACAAAGCATCTCACTTTAATGCCATCACATCCACGCACATCCAATCCCCCCACCACTGACAAACAGTAACAACAGTGTGCACAATCTAAGAATGTACTTCAGTAATTCACCCAAGATTCCCAGACAGCGCCTTCCAAACCCATGGCCACTTCCATCCAGAAGGACAAGGGCAACAGGCACATGGGAACATCTGCCAGCTCCCCTCCAAGCCACTCACCGTCATGACTTGAAAATATTTAATTGTTCCTTCATTGCCGCTCAGTCAAAGTCCTGGAATTTCCTCCCTAAGAGCATTGCGGATTAGCCTCCTACAACTACAGTGTAGCTATTCAAGAAGATAGCTCACTATTACTTTCGCAAGAGCAACTTGGGATAGTGGGATAGTGTAGGGGAAGGGGCTTAGATTCGTTCACAGGTCGGTGCAACATCGAGGGCCGAAGGGCCTGTTCTGCGCTGTAATGTTCTATGCTCTTAGTTCTATGTAACTCAAGATAGCCAGTCAGCTTAGCCCAGAGACCACAAAAAATGTTGGTCCTGCAGTATACCTAATGGCACCAGCTAACATATCCCTAACAAAGCTGTAGGCACTGCAAAAATATAAAGTTCTGTACCTTTTAACTTCTTATCCTACTTTCAGGATCTCATAACTTCTAAAATACAGCCTTCTGCTAAGTAGCAATTTGCTTTCCTGTATGAGTCAATACTTTTAATTGATCTTTAAGCCCTATCTATCTCATAATTGACACCTTAACATGCTGAGGTCTAAGTCGGTCAATAAATGTATTAAATGACCCTGCTAAGCCATAGTGCATACTTCTATAAGGAGTTAATCAATTGTAACAGTGAAAGGTTAAAGGATATATATTAATTATTTGGAAAACACATTCTTATTTGCTGCCTGGTCTAATACAGTTCATTTGTTCCTATTCATCCTCTCTTAATTAGGTCAATAGGCCAATAAACTTCTTCCTATTAAGTCAACCTTCCAATCTCCATCAAATACCATACATTTAATTAACACATTAGAAGCCTATTAAACTGAATCAAACTGCCATTTTGTTCAAGCAGAATATTCAGTTACTGGGGATTTTTCATTTGTTTCTTCTCCCCAATTAGTACATGCAGTGTAAACAATGTTAAGTTTAAAGATGTTATTAATCAGAGAGATCAAGTAAAACATCGAATACATTCATTTTATTAAACATAACTCCAAGGCTATCAAAGGAAACACAAGTTAGTTATGGCATGAGATAATTTTCAGTCTCTATTTGTTTCAAAGATGCCAGATTGTTTTGAAGTAATTCAGGAACTATTGCTTGTGATGCATCTTGCAACTGTGTACTAATATACTGTTAAATTGTCAAGTTTATTCTGGTGTAAATCCAATATAATTTGCACTTCATGACTAGTAGTAAACCATATCATGCCACTAACGTACTGAAATGAATTCTCATTTTCCAGCCATGTAATATCTAGGCACCAATACACCAGTCATTTGTAAAGACACTGCATCCTGCAGTTATGCTTACACTACTACAACAGGGAACATTTGTGCTCTTAGAATGCTGCAGAGGGGCAGCATCAAATTAGTTTGGTCTAATTATTACATTCTACATGTTACAAAAAAGAAAAGCCTTGGTTCAATGTCATTATTGTCACCTCACAGTTTTAAAAGTCATGAGCTCAATCTTCAGTTCAGAAATTGCAGCACAAATCTAAGCTGATAATCAAGTACAGGACTGAAAGTGTGCTGCGTAATTGAAATATCATCTATTGTTAAGTGTATCAAGGTTACATGTAGACAGGTGGCAGGAAGGACTCTTGTGGTGCAGATGTCACATTCCTTCATATGAACCAGGAGACCGGGGTTCAAGTCCCAACTGCTCCAGAAGTGTTGAATAACATCTCCAAACTGGTTGATTAGGAAAATATCTTGACAGGTTGAGGGCACTCCTTGGATGAAATCACATATTCCTTTGAAGGGATTATTCTTTAGTTCGTTTACTTATTAGTCCCATGGGGTGGTGTTGTTCTCGTGGAGGCTTTGCATTTCTGTAGAAGACAAAGTGCTGGAACTCTGGGTTAGGAGACAGCAATCTGCAAGGCTGCAAACTGCAAGTTTACCAATAAGAAAAATGTTCTGTGTTCGATCAGCGAGAAGGCACAGTGACTGTAGATAGGTTGTTGAATTAAGAGTAGCACATTTTTAATGTTTCACTTCATAAATAAATCTAAAACAACAAAAAAAGTTCAGATCTCTTTTTCACCAAACAGCTATCAGAAATTTACAATTTATTGGATGAAAGGCAGTGTCTGTCTGCTAAGGATGAAAATGATTCCATGACTCATTTTTAAGTTCAAGGAGTTTTACTTGGTGAGCTGCCCAATATTAATCCTTCAAAAAACATCTGTAAAAGGGATTATCTGGTCATTACCATGTTGCTGTTTACGGGAAGGTGTGTGCAAATTAACTGTCATTTCTCTATAACAGTGACTATACATGAAAAGTACTTAGTGGTTGTAATTTGTTTTGGGACAAGGCTGAATATGGGAAAGATGATTTATTGGGATTTAAGAACACAAAGGTAAAAAAAATGTTGACAAATTTTACTGTTATTTAGCTATTATTCCATTTTTCTATCTAAATTCAAGTGATTTATGTTTAGCTTTTCTGCTGTAGGTTTTATTTCATTTGGATTATGGAAGCCCAGCATTTATACAATTGGTAAATCTTAGATTCCTTATCCTGGAAGAATAATCCAAAACTCAATTTTTAACGGGTTTACGAGTCTGTCATTAGGATAAGGGAGCTGGATTTACAGGTTCACAGGTAGACACTTCCCAAAAAAACAACTTGAAACACAGTGGTAGAAAATCAATTTTTAATTACTTGAAAGGATCTGTTCAAGAGGGAAATATCTATCACTGCTAAAGAACGTAACGCCCTGTCACCTTTTACCCAGATCAGCACAGAATCTGGCAATATTTTTGAAAGGATCAGTCCTCCTTTCTCAAAAAGCAATTCATCATAGGTTTGGCCATCCTCGGCTGGACATAATATAATTTGATAAACCCAACTGAATTGATGCAAAATCTACCATAGACATTCAATAGCAGCCCGTTGAGAAAGTACCCTGCTTGACAAAGTTGTTCTTACCACGTAGCACCGCAGCTGATTTCAAGTCAGTTTTGTGAGCTGTAATCAGGTGATTTGGCTCTTTTTTTGTTTCTCAACATTATGAGGCTTCTGTTGACCATTTGTCTTCATAAACCAGTATCCACTTGGCTGACATGGGCAGGTGGTGATGATAGTGAACCCAAGATAATAAAATGTGAGGCTGGATGAACACAGCAGGCCAAGCAGCATCTCAGGAGCACAAAAGCTGACGTTTCGGGCCTAGGCCCTTCATCAGAGAGGGGGATGGGGAGAGGGAACTGGAATAAATAGGGAGAGAGGGAGAGGCGGACCGAAGATGGAGAGTAAAGAAGATAGGTGGAGAGAGTGTAGGTCGGGAGGTAGGGAGGGGATAGGTCGGTCCAGGGAAGATGGACAGGTCAAGGAGGTGGGATGAGGTTAGTAGGTAGCTGGGGGTGCGGCTTGGGGTGGGAGGAAGGGATGGGTGAGAGGAAGAACCGGTTAGGGAGGCAGAGACAGGTTGGACTGGTTTTGGGATGCAGTGGGTGGGGGGGAAGAGCTGGGCTGGTTGTATGGTGCAGTGGGGGGAGGGGACGAACTGGGCTGGTTTAGGGATGCAGTAGGGGAAGGGGAGATTTTGAAACTGGTGAAGTCCACATTGATACCATATGGCTGCAGGGTTCCCAGGCGGAATATCAGTTGCTGTTCCTGCAACCTTCGGGTGGCATCATTGTGGCACTGCAGGAGGCCCTTCTCACACACCACCCTACCAACCTCCGGATACAACGTATTATCCTCCGACACTTCCGCCATTTACAATCCGACCCCACCACCCAAGACATTTTTCCATCCCCTCCCCTGTCTGCTTTCCGGAGAGACCACTCTCTCCGTGACTCCCTTGTTCACTCCACACTGCCCTCCAACCCCACCACACCCGGCACCTTCCCCTGCAACCGCAGGAAATGCTACACTTGCCCCCACACCTCCTCCCTCACCCCCATCCCAGGCCCCAAGATGACATTCCACATTAAGCAGAGGTTCACCTGCACATCTGCCAATGTGGTATACTGCATCCACTGTACCCGGTGCGGCTTCCTCTACATTGGGGAAACCAAGCGGAGGCTTGGGGACCGCTTTGCAGAACACCTCCGCTCAGTTCGCAACAAACAACTGCACCTCCCAGTCGCAAACCATTTCCACTCCCCCTCCCATTCTCTAGATGACATGTCCATCATGGGCCTCCTGCACTGCCACAATGATGCCACCCGAAGGTTGCAGGAACAGCAACTGATATTCCGCCTGGGAACCCTGCAGCCATATGGTATCAATGTGGACTTCACCAGTTTCAAAATCTCCCCTTCCCCTACTGCATCCCTAAACCAGCCCAGTTCGTCCCTTCCCCCCACTGCACCACACAACCAGCCCAGCTCTTCCCCCCCACCCACTGCATCCCAAAACCAGTCCAACCTGTCTCTGCCTCCCTAACCGGTTCTTCCTCTCACCCATCCCTTCCTCCCACCCCAAGCCGCACCCCCAGCTACCTACTAACCTCATCCCACCTCCTTGACCTGTCCGTCTTCCCTGGACCGACCTATCCCCTCTCTACCTCCCCACCTATACTCTCTCCACCTATCTTCTTTACTCTCCATCTTCGGTCCGCCTCCCCCTCTCTCCCTATTTATTCCAGTTCCCTCTCCCCATCCCCCTCTCTGATGAAGGGTCTAGGCCCGAAACGTCAGCTTTTGTGCTCCTGAGATGCTGCTTGGCCTGCTGTGTTCATCCAGCCTCACATTTTATTATCTTGGAATTCTCCAGCATCTGCAGTTCCCATTATCTATGATAGTGAACCCATATTGGTCAGCAATTTAGGAGCAATAGTACACCTCTCAGCCCCTAGAATCTGTTCTGCCAATCAATAAGATCATAGCTGCTCAGATTACTTAACATTCTCACCGACCCAATAACCTTTCACCTTTACTTATCAAGAATCTATTAACCTTTGCCTTTAAAAATGCAAAGATATCTGAGCAGTTGCCCTGAAAATGTTAAATGGATTGAACCCATGTCTGACCTCTCCTTGACCATCCAACTACCCCATCTGACTCGACTGGACCTTATCAGCAAAATTTATGACCCATCAGCCCTCCAATGTCACTGCTGCCCAACCCTGTTCTCTAGAATCCCGATTCCCCCACTCCCAAAATAACCAGATTCTATTAACCACCACCTTGAATCTCCAGACACTTGGACTTCCTACTGAACCTCCGATTCTCACTAGCCCCCATCCTAATTTCTTTACTCCCCTGCACCCAAACTGACTCGACCGCACCACCCAACACAGACGATCCTCAGAATTATTGCTTCCACCCAGTATCCCCGCCAATCCCATAACACATTTAACCTGACCTGATTAAAACCCCCATAGCTTGACTTCTACTCCATTGACATGTCAGCCCCTCAGACCATCTAATAAACTCTGCCCTGACTTGACTTGACTATCTTCTGATCTCAGAATAGAGCAAATCCTGACTGCTTCTTAACCTGCCTGTCCACTTACACACTTTCCACCCTGATTCCTGCTCACTTACCTCACCCACAGTCATTCTCTAACACACTAACCAAACTCTTAATTGCCCCAAAGCTTTTCAGTGTGTGAGTGAACACGTACAAAGAACCTTGGGATATAGCAGTTATTGCTGGAAATGGGGCACATGGCTCAGCTCCCTTGACAATCCATGGCTATGAAAATCTCCAATTGGGTTTCAAGTTTCTGAAGAAGCTGGTAAGACATCTGGAGTTCCATCAAGATAGAGAAAAGTAGGAATAGAAGTGGCAATCTGAGGGTGATGACCATTCTTTGAACATTGGGGCCAATTATTTTAGTAGACATTTTATTAATTAGAACTGGGAAGTTAAATTATGAATAATTAATTCCTAGAACATTTGAATGGTTGGTGAATGCTCAAGGATTCAGGAAAGAAGAATAGCAAGTCAGCTTTTGACTCTAGATTTGGAATCTGGCCATTTTGACCAGAACAGAAGAAGGCATGTAACTGTTTAATCAGGACCAGAAGTACAGATGATGCTTGATTGACTGACTCATTGTATTTCAGTTTTGACATTTATAGAGCCTTTTTTTGAGGTTCATTTTAGTTTTATCTGCTCATAATTTTACTGTTTTGTTCGACTGAATGAAAAAAACTGCGAAGTAGTATTAATAGAACAATGCTTTTCAGATTTAGCATAGTTATAGGATTTGTTTAGGTTTAAGTATGTATCAGCATCAATTGCACCACCCAAATTATAACCTGTTTTGATAACATTGAGACATATTAAAGAATGCCAACTTCATTGAACAATTTAAGGCTAGAAATAGCCAAAAAGAAACTGCCTTGGAAATCTCAAACTAATCAGAGAGGGTATCACAGCTACAGAAGCTTCCATTGTCGAGGAAGATCTGCCTACTGAGTCAGTGTGGGTGGAAATTAGGAACAGCAAGGGCGTAGTCACCTCGTTAGGGCTTTACTACAGGCCCCCCAATAGCAGCAGGGAGATTGAAGAAAGCATAGGTCAGCAGATTTTGGAAAAGTGTGGACGTAGTAGAGTTGTTGTAATGGGTGACTTTAACTTTCCCAATATTGATTGGAACCTCCTTCGAGCAGAAGATTTGAATGGAGCTGTTTTTGTAAGGTGTGTTCAGGAGGGTTTACTAACTCAGTACGTTGACAGGCCGACGAGGGGAGAGGCCATTCTAGACTTGGTGCTCGGAAACGAGCCGGGGCAGGTATCAGATCTTGTGGTGGGTGAGCATTTTGGTGATAGTGACCATAACAAAATCGTGTTACATATTGGCACAAATGATATAGCCAGAAATAGGATTGAGGATATAAAAAGTGATTTCAGGGAGTTAGGATGGAAGCTACAGAGCAGGACGAACAGAGTAGTGTTCTCTGGTTTACTACCGGTGCCACGAGATAGCGAGGTGAGGAACAGGGAGCGGGCGCAGCTGAACACGTGGCTACGCAGCTGGTGTAGGAGGGAGGGCTTCAGATATGTAGATAATTGGGATGCCTTCTGGGGAAGGTGGGACCTGTACAAGAAGGACGGGTTGCATCTGAACTGGAAGGGGACCAATGTCCTGGGTGGAAGGTTTGCTCGAGTAGTTCGAGAGGGTTTAAACTAGTATGGCAGGGGGGTGGGAACCTGAGCTGTATACCAGAGGTGAGCGTTGATGCAGGTGAGGCAGTAGCAAGAGGTAGACCAGCTAGTGGGAAGGATTTTCCTGGGAAGGAACCAAGGGATCGGTTAAAGTGTGTTTGCTTTAACGCAAGGAGTATCAGGAATAAAAGTGATGACTTTAGAGCATGGATCAGTACCTGGTGCTATGATGTTGTGGCCATAACAGAGACATGGGTTTCTCATGGGCAGGAATGGTTGCTGGATCTTCCAGGGTTTAGAACATTTAAAAAGAATAGGGAGGGGGGAAAAAGAGGAGGGGGTGTAGCACTACTAATCAGAGAGGGTATCACAGCTACAGAAGCTTCCATTGTCGAGGAAGATCTGCCTACTGAGTCAGTGTGGGTGGAAATTAGGAACAGCAAGGGAGTAGTCACCTCGTTAGGGGTTTACTACAGGCCCCCCAATAGCAGCAGGGAGATTGAAGAAAGCATAGGTCGACAGATTTTGGAAAAGTGTGGACGCAGTAGGGTTGTTGTAATGGGTGACTTTAACTTTCCTAATATTGATTGGAACCTCCTTCAAGCAGAAGATTTGAAAGGAGCTGTTTTTGTAAGGTGTGTTCAGGAGGGTTTACTAACTCAGTACGTTGACAGGCCGACGAGGGGAGAGGCCATTCTAGACTTGGTGCTCGGAAACGAGCCGGGGCAGGTATCAGATCTTGTGGTGGGAGAGCATTTTGGTGATAGTGACCATAACTGCCTCACATTCTACATAGCTATGGTGAAGGAGAGGATTAGGCAAAATGGGAGGATATTTAATTGGGGAAGAGGAAACTATGATGCGATTAGACATGAGTTAGGAAGCATGGACTGGGAGCAGTTGTTCCATGGTAAGGGAACTATAGACATGTGGAGACTGTTTAAGGAACAGTTGTTGGGAGTGATGAGTAAATATGTCCCTCTGAGACAGGCAAGAAGGGGTAAGATAAAGGAACCTTGGATGACGAGAGCGGTGGAGCTTCTTGTGAAAAGGAAGAAGGTAGCTTACATAAGGTGGAGGAAGCTAGGGTCAAGTTCAGCTAGAGAGGATTACATGCAGGCAAGGAAGGAGCTCAAAAATGGTCTGAGGAGAGCCAGGAGGGGGCACGAGAAAGGCTTGGCAGAAGGAATCCGGGAAAACACAAAGGCATTTTACACTTACGTGAGGAATAAGAGAATGATCAAAGAAAGAGTAGGGCCGATCAGGGATAGCATAGGGAACTTGTGTGTGGAGCCTGAGGAGGTAGGGGAAGCCCTAAATGAGTTTTTTTGCTTCTGTCTTTACGAAAGAAACGAACTTTGTAGTGAATGAAACCTTTGAAGAGCAGGTGTGCATGCTGGAATGGATAGAGATAGAGGAAGCTGATGTGCTGAAAATTTTGCCAAACATTAAGATTGACAAGTCGCCAGGCCCGGACCAGATTTGTCCTCGGCTGCTTTGGGAAGCGAGAAATGCAATTGCTTCGCCACTTGCGAAGATCTTTGCATCCTTGCTCTCCACTGGAGTCGTACCTGAGGACTGGAGAGAGGCAAATGTAATTCCTCTCTTCAAGAAAGGAAACAGGGAAATCCCCGGCAATTATAGACCGGTAAGTCTCACGTCTGTCGTCTGCAAGGTGTTAGAAAGGATTCTGAGGGATAAGATTTATGACCATCTGGAAGAGCATGGCTTGATCAAATACAGTCAACACGGCTTTGTGAGGGGTCGGTCATGCCTTACAAACCTTATCGAGTTTTTTGAGGATGTGACTAGAAAAGTTGATGAGGGTCGAGCTGTGGATGTAGTGTATATGGACTTCAGTAAGGCATTTGATAAGGTTCCCCATGGTAGGCTCATTCAGAAGGTCAGGAGGAATGGGATACAGGGGAACTTAGCTGCTTGGATACAGAATTGGCTGGCCAACAGAAGACAGCGAGTGGTAGTAGAAGGAAAATATTCTGCCTGGAAGTCAGTGGTGAGTGGGGTTCCACAGGGCTCTGTCCTTGGGCCTCTACTGTTTGTAATTTTTATTAATGACTTGGATGAGGGGATTGAAGGATGGGTCAGCAAGTTTGCAGACGACACAAAGGTCGGAGGTGTCGTTGACAGTGTAGAGGGCTGTTGTAGGCTGCAGCGGGACATTGACAGGATGCAGAGATGGGCTGAGAGGTGGCAGATGGAGTTCAACCTGGATAAATGCGGGGTGATGCATTTTGGAAGGTCGAATTTGAAAGCTGAGTACAGGATTAAGGATAGGATTCTTGGTAGCGTGGAGGAACAGAGGGATCTTGGTGTGCAGATACATAGATCCCTTAAAATGGCCACCCAAGTGGACAGGGTTGTTAAGAAAGCATATGGTGTTTTGGCTTTCATTAGCAGGGGGATTGAGTTTAAGAGTCGTGAGATCTTGTTGCAGCTCCGTAAAACTTTGGTTAGACCGCACTTGGAATACTGTGCCCAGTTCTGGGCGCCCTATTACAGGAAAGATGTGGATGTTTTGGAGAGGGTTCAGAGGAGGTTTACCAGGATGCTGCCTGGACTGGAGGGCTTATCTTATGAAGAGAGGTTGACTGAGCTCGGTCTCTTTTCATTGGAGAAAAGGAGGAGGAGAGGGGACCTAATTGAGGTATACAAGATAATGAGAGGCATAGATAGAGTTGATAGCCAGAGACTATTTCCCAGGGCAGAAATGGCTAGCATGAGGGGTCATAGTTTTAAGCTGGTTGGTGGAAAGTATAGAGGGGATGTCAGAGGCGGGTTCTTTACGCAGAGAGTTGTGAGAGCATGGAATGCGTTGCCAGCAGCAGTTGTAGAAGCAATGTCATTGGGGTCATTTAAGAGACTGCTGGACATGTATATGGTCACAGAAATTTGAGGGTGCATACATGAGGATCAATGGTCGGCACAGCATTGTGGGCTGAAGGGCCTGTTCTGTGCTGTACTGTTCTATGTTCTATGTTCTATGTTCTATAACTGCCTCACATTCTACATAGCTATGGAGAAGGAGAGGATTAGGCAAAATGGGAGGTTATTTAATTGGGGAAGAGAAACTATGATGCGATTAGACATGAGTTAGGAAGCATGGACTGGGAGCAATTGTTCCATGGTAAAGGCACTATAGACATGTGGAGACTGTTTAAGGAACAGTTGTTGCGAGTGATGAATAAATATGTCCCTCTGAGACAGGCAAGAAGGGGTAAGATAAAGGAACCTTGGATGACGAGAGTGGTGGAGCTTCTCGTCAAAAGGAAGAAGGTAGCTTACATAAGGTGGAGGAAGCTAGGGTCAAGCTCAGTTCTAGAGGATTACAGGCAGGCAAGGAAGGGGCTCAAAAATGGTCTGAGAAGAGCCAGGAGGGGGCACGAGAAAGGCTTGGCCGAACGGATTAGGGAGAACACAAAGGCATTTTACACTTATGTGAGGAATATGAGAATGGTCAAAGAAAGAGTAGGGCCGTTCAGGGATAGCATAGGGAACTTGTGTGTGGAGTCGAGGAGGTAGGGGAAGCCCTAAATGAGTTTTTTGCTTCTGTCTTTACGAAAGAAACAAACTTTGTAGTGGATGAAACCTTTGAAGAGCAGGTGTGCTTGCTGGAATGGATAGAGATAGAAGAAGCTGATGTGCTGAAAATTTTGTCAAACATTAAGATTGACAAGTCGCCAGGCCCGGACCAGATTTGTCCTCGGCTGCTTTGGGAAACGAGAAATGCAATTGCTTCGCCGCTTGCGAAGATCTTTGCATCCTCGCTCTCCACTGGAGTCGTACCTGAGGACTGGAGAGAGGCAAATGTAATTCCTCTCTTCAAGAAAGGAAATAGGAAAATCCCCGGCAATTACAGACCAGTAAGTCTCACGTCTGTAGTCTGCAAGGTGTTAGAAACGATTCTGAGGGATAGGATTTATGACCATCTGGAAGAGCATGGCTTGATTAAATGCAGTCAGCACGGCTTTGTGAGGGGCAGGTCATGCCTCACAAACCTTATTGAGTTCTTTGAGGATGTGACTAGAAAAGTTGATGAGGGTCGAGCTGTGGATGTGGTGTATATGGACTTCAGCAAGGCATTTGATAAGGTTCCCCATGGTAGGCTCATTCAGAAGGTCGGGAGGAATGGGATACAGGGGAACTTAGCTGTCTGGATACAGAATTGGTTGGCCAACAGAAGACAGCGAGTGGTAGTAGAAGGAAAATATTCTGCCTGGAAGTCAGTGGTGAGTGGTGTTCCACAGGGCTCTGTCCTTGGGCCTCTACTGTTTGTAATTTTTATTAATAACTTGGATGAGGGGATTGAAGGATGGGTCAGCAAGTTTGCAGATGACACGAAGGTTGAGGGTGTCGTTGACAGTATAGAGGGCTGTTGTAGGCTGCAGCGGGACATTGACAGGATGCAGAGATGGGCTGAGAGGTGGCAGATGGAGCTCAACCTGGATAAATGCGAGGTGATGCATTTTGGAAGGTCGAATTTGAAAGCTGAGTACAGGATTAAGGATAGGATTCTTGGTAGTGTGGAGGAACAGAGGGATCTTGGTGTGCAGATACATTGATCCCTTAAAATGGTGACCCAAGTGGACAGGGTTGTTAAGAAAGCATATGGTGTTTTGGCTTTCATTAGCAGGGGGATTGAGTTTAAGAGTCGTGAGATCTTGTTGCAGCTTTGGTTAAAACTTTTGTTAAAACTTTGGTTAGACTGCACTTGGAATACTGTGTCCAGTTCTGGTTGCCCTATTATAGGAAAGATGTGGATGCTTTGGAGAGGGTTCAGAGGAGGTTTACCAGGATGCTGCCTGGACTGGAGGGCTTATCTTATGAAGAGAGGTTGACTGAGCTCGGTCTTTTTTCATTGGAGAAAAGGAGGAGGAGAGGGGACCTAATTGAGGTATACAAGATAATGAGAGGCATAGATAGAGTTGATAGCCAGAGACTATTTCCCAGGGCAGAAATGGCTATCACGAGGGGTCATAGTTTTAAGCTGGTTGGAGAAAAGTATAGAGGGGACGTCAGAGGCGGGTTCTTTACACAGAGAGTTGTGAGAGCATGGAATGCGTTGCCAGCAGCAGTTGTGGAAGCAATGTCATTGGGGACATTTAAGAGACTGCTGGACATGCATATGGTCACAGAAATTTGAGGGTGCATACATGAGGATCAATGATCGGCACAACATCGTGGGCTGAAGGGCCTGTTCTGTGCTGTACTGTTCTATGTTCTATGTTCTATGTTCTAGGTGGCTGAAATAAGGAAATTATTTCATCTACAAAGTTCAAATATAAATGCTTTAGATTTTTATGGAAGCACCTAATGATTTCACACACATATTCTCCCCTTATCTTTTTAGGAATACTGTCCTAAGATAAAGTGAAATTTCTGTTGTGATTACAAACACTGAGCTGATTCCACCCCTGAACCTTTTTGATGCTGAAAGCAGTTCACTAAAGTTGTAGATACAGACAGCCGCACACAGTACAGTTAATCCATTGTATAAAGACCTCTTCTTCTCATCTCAACAGCTGGAGTTCTTTGGCTTTATTCAAAGTTAAATTTCAAAGTGGAAACAAAGCACTAAAGGGCTCAAAATACATTTTGCAGATCAGAGGTGGCACAGGATTAAATTATAGATCTTTCAACTGGCCCAGTCAAATATATCAGTTCTAATCAGTGCAAAATGAAGAATACAATTAATTGGTCTCAAAAAATATTCTGACAACAGATATGCACACACGCATGAAGCATTGTGAACAAGTGAAACAGCAAGAGAGAGAAACAGCCACAACTCTTCAGTCACCTCCAATTTGTTGTTCAACATTATGACCGGACTCAGAATTGACAATTCCAGCTGCATTGGAGACTTGTCACAACAATTAAATGGGTGTTGTACAAGAAAAAGAAAGCTAGGTTCTTTATTAATTCTGTGTTAATTCTGTAAATGAAAGATTTTTTTCGCTGGTTTTAATTTGTTTCAGAAATAAATTTGCCAGCAGAGGCATATCTGCAAAATGTCCAGAACGAGGCTCTCCAAAGGAAATTATTCACAGCATATGTATACAAAGTTTTGAGGTTAAGGGAACAAGTTGAGGAGGCTGTTAAAAAAAGAATACGGGGTCTTTCATAGTCCAGAGTGCAGAAATGAGGAAGTCATTCTAAATCTTTAATTAAAATCAGTCATCCTGGAGTATTCTGTACACATATGGGCAGTGTATTTCAGGATCAATGACAAGGCCTTGGAGAAGGTGCAGTAGATACTCAAGAGAATGTTGTAAGCATGTGGGATTTCAATTATGTGAAGAGACTGGGAGTTGTTTTCCTTAGAGCAGAGGAGGCTAAAGATGATGCAATAAAAGGTATTCAAAAATCATGAATGGTTTTACTGGAGGAAATAAGGAAAAACAGTTTTCTCTGGCACAAGAGCCAAAGGACATGAAATCAGGGTGATTAACAAAAGAACAAAAGGAGATGTTCAAAGGAAAGCATTTTTTTGGGCACAGTGAGTTGCCAAAATCTGAAGTATGAAAATGTAAAGTGTGCTGGAAGCAGATTCAATAGTAACAATCAATGGAGGCAAATACTTGAAGGGAAAATAATTACACGGGACTGGGGCTAACTGGAATTTTCTACTAAAAAGCTAGCTCTATGATGCTAAATTAAATATCTATATAAAGTCAAAGGATGAATTATATTCTGTTAAATTCTATTAATAGAAGTTAATATTAATTTGATTCTGTTAAAATCTATGACTGAGCTTGTAATCTTCTTTATAAAATGGCGTAGATATTTAAAATAATACAAACTTTTCCTCATTAAACAAACACATTAAAATTCAGCAATGTAAATAATTTGCCTCCAACAAAGAATATTTACATTGCTAGATTTTGCAGATTCCATTGGAATAAATTATAAAATTGATTAAAATTTTCCAATGGTGGTACTCATTTTTTTCTGTTTTCTCAAAATATAAATGTTGCCATCCATTTCACTCCCACTAACTTCAATTTGATTCAGTTGTTTTGGTGTTAATTCATAACTAAATGAATTCTATTTGGATGCTGCTGCTGTCATCTCCTACATGTTTTCCTACCTGCTACCTCTGCCAGTAAAAGATCAATTATGGCCATCCAAAAAAAATAAAAGCCTTTGGAATCCCAATTTCTATCTTTCATCACAACAATATTGCAATATTTTTGTACAATACTTCTGCTACAAAACTTTTTCAGCCTTTGCACATATTTGGTCTTTGTTAAGTATTACTCTGTAGAAAGATTTCTTTTCCTCTTCTCCTGTTTTAAACTTTTATATTTATAAAAACAGATGCCTAAAAACAGCAAAACAAAATGCGAAGGAGATGTTTTCGACAATCGCGAAGGATTGACTTTTTTTAAGGAGCTTGTGTTTGTTGAGTTTTGATCTTCAGAGCTTTATTTTATTTTTGACAAAAATGCTTACCTGAAAAGGTAGATAATAAAGGAGAAATTGTTTATCTAAGGAGCTTGAGGAGAGACCTACACTTCCATGGCTCTGGAGAGAGTTTTTTTAATCTCAGGGATTCAAAACGGAATGTTGGATTATTTGTGGAGTAATTATTTTCCATTTGTTCAGCTAATTTGTTTCATTTCATGCTATATGTCTTTTTTACTTTTTTCATGCTTATTATTACATCTGTGCAGGGAGAAAGGTAGTTTATATTTATATATAAGGTGCTGCTGAATGTTTTTGCTTTTTAGGCTGAATGTACTGAGTGCATACAAGAGACACTGAGTGTGATGACTCGTAGATTCAGAGAAGTGATTACACAGCAGGATCAGTGAGATAGATGACTGAATGTCAAGAAAGGTAAAAAGATAGTTCAGAAATCTCCTGCGGCTATTCCTCTTTCAAACAGACATTCTGTTATGGGTACTGTTGAAAAATAGAGTTTCTCAGAGGGAAATAGAACTGGTAGTCAGATCTTGGGCACTAAGAGTGAATCTAATGTTAAACAGGGTTTGTCAAGATTTAAAATAATAATTGTTATAGGGAACTCTCCTGACAGGGCACAGACAGGAGATTCTACAGAAGTGAGCATGAACTATGTATAGCATGTTGCTTCCCTGGTGCCAAGGTTAAGGGTGTCTCAGAACATTTGAAGCATATTGGGAAAATAAGAAGCCAGAAGTTGTTGTACACATTGATAAGAATGGCATAGTTACGGAAAGGGCTAAAGCTTTGCAGGCTGAATATAAGGCGTTGGATATAAGGTTAAGAAACAGAACATCAAAAGTGGTAATGGTGATAATGGGAACTGCAGATGCTGGAGAACCCAAGCTAATAAAATGTGAGGCTGGATGAACACAGCAGGCCCAGCAGCATCTCAGGAGCTCTCTGATGAAGGGTCTAGGCCCGAAACGTCAGCTTTTGTGCTCCTGAGATGTTGCTGGGCCTGCTGTGTTCATCCAGCCTCACATTTTATTATCAAAAATGGTAATCTCTGGTTTACTTCTGGTGCCAAGTTCTAATGAAAAAAGGAATAAAATGATAGGGAAGATAAATCAATGGCTAAAGAAGTGGTGCAATGTGCAGTGATTTAGTTTGTTGAATCATTGGGATCTCTTCCGGGCCAGCAAAGACCAGTTCAAAAAGGACAGTTTTCAGCTGAACGAGAAAGGGACAAATATCCTGGCAGGGAGATTCGCTAATTATATTTCGGGGCTCTTTAAACCTTTAGAAGTGGGAACTGGGGGAGTGAGGACTTGCAAACTAACAGTGCAAATATAAAGAAAGATGTGGATGGGTCTGAATCAGAAAAGAACAAGTCGATTAGAAAAGTCAGACAACAGCAAGTCAAAGAATGAAGTAACTCTGAAGAATTAAATGCATTTTATTTCAATGCATGAGGTCTTATAGGTAAGAGTTGGCTGAGAGAACGACTGGACTGGCAGTTCAATGTTCTGGTTTTTACATTTAGTAGGTAGGATAGAAAGAGAAGCAAGGTCGGGGGAGGGTGACATTTTTGATTCAGGAAAACACCACTGCTTTACTTAGAGAAGATATTTCTGAGGGATCGTCCAGAGAAAATATATGGGTTGAAATTAAATATAAGAAAGGGATGATCACCTTGATGGAATTGTACTAGGAACCCCAATAGTCAGATGGAAATTGAGAAGCAAATTTGCACAGAGATCTCAGATGTATGTAAACATAATAAGTTTGTAATTGTAAGGGATTTTAATTTTCCAAAGAGGGACTGGGACTAGACTGCCATAGAGTTAAAGATTTGGATGGTGATGAATTTTTTAAATGTGTTCAAGAAATTTTATTTTATCAATATGTAAACGTTCCTACCAGAGAAGGACCAAACCTGAGCCTGTATTGAGAAATAAGGTAGGGCAAGTGACTGAAGCTTAGTAGGGCAACATATTGGGACTAGTCATCATAATGCTATTAGTTTCAAAATAGTTACGGGAAAAAAAAAGTTCAATAGAAGTTCAAGCTCTAAGTTGGAGTAAGGCAAGTTTTAGTGTATGACACACGAACTTTCAAGAGTTGATAGCAGTAGACTGTCCATAGGTAAAGGGACAACTGACAAATGGGAGGACTTCAGAAGTGTGATAACGAGAGTTCATAGGCATTATGTTCCTACGAGAGTGAACAGCAAGGCTAGTAAGATTAGGGAACAATGGATGAATAAAAATATTGAGGTTCTTGTCAAGAATAAATAAAAGGAATCACATATTAGATTTAGTCAACTGGGATCAAATGAATCTCTTGAAGAGTACAAGAGTGTATAAGTATTCTTAAGAAGGAAATCGGGAAGGCAAAGAAGGGATATGTTATAGCCTTTGCGGATAAGGTTAAAGATAATCCAAAATGATTCTAAAAACACATTAAGAGCAAAAGAGAGCATCTACAGAGAGAGGAAGATCAACAAGGTCTTCTTTGTATTGAACTTCAGGAAGTGGGGGAAATATTAAATAAATATTTCACTGTTGAGAAAGAATTAGAGGCTAGGAGACTCAGGGAAATAAATATTGATAATAAATATTGTCTTGAAAACAGCTCACGTTACATAAGAGGAAGCGCTGGCAGGCTTAGAAAGCATAAAGGTAAATAAATCTCCATGACCTGATCAATTATATCCCAGAATGATGTGAGAAGGTAGGGAGGAAATTATGGGGACGATAACAGAAATATTTGCAAGACCAATCAACATGGATGATGTACCAGAGGAGTGGAGGGCGGCTAGTGTTTGAGAAGGAGAAGCCTGGAAACTATAGAGCCTGACATCAGTGATGCGTAACTTGTTGGAGGTGATTCGGAAAGACAAGATTTACTGCATTTGGACAGACAAGGATTAATTAGGAATAGTCAGCATATTTAGTGCAAGAAAAATCATGTCTCAAAAAATTGATTGAAATTTTCAATGATGTAACCAAAAAGATTGCTGAAGGCAGGGAAGTAGATATTATTTATTTGGACTTTAACCAAGAGTTTGACAAGGTTCTGAATGGTAGACAAATTAGTAAAGTTCGATCACATGGGATTCATGATGTGCTTGTCAACTGGATATAAAATCGGCTTCATGATAGAAGACAGAGGGTGGTGGCAGATTATTGCTTTTTGGACCGGAAACCTGTGACCAGCAGTGTTCTACAAGATTGCTATTCAGTCCACTTTTGTTCACCACTTTTGTAATGATTCGCACGAGAATACAGGAGGCATGGCACCAAAATCGGTGGCACAATGGACAGTGACGAAGGTTATCTAAGATTAAAAAAGAGATCTGGAACAACTGAATTAATGGACTGAGGGAGGGCAAATGGAGTTTAATTTGGATAAATGCGAGGTATTGCATTTTGGTAATACAAACAGGAACTGGAGTACACAATAAATGGTAGGATCCTGGGTGGTATTGTAGAATAGTGAGTCCTAGGGTTTCAGCTGCATAATTCTTTGAACTTTGAGTCACATGGAAACAGGTGGTTAAGAAGACATTTAGCAAATTTGCCTTAATTGCTCAGACCTTTAAGTTTTGGAGTTAGAACGTCATGTTGAGGTTGCAAAAAATGTTGGTTAGGCCTCTTCTGGAGGAATATGTAGTTCTGGTCATGTTGTTACAGGAAGGATATTATTAAACAGAAGACGGTTCAGGAAAGATTCATGAGAATGTTGACAGGAAATGGGGGGTTTGAGATATAAAAATAGACTGGAAATGTTGGGACTTTTTTTCACTGGAGCATAGGAGGCTGAGGGGTGACCTTATTGAGATTTATAAAATCATGAGGGGCATGGATAAGGTGAATGACAAGTATCATTTCATTACAGTCATGAAATTCATAACTAGGAGGCATATTTTTAAGGTGAGAGGAGAAAGATTTGACGAGGAATTAAGGGGCAACTTTTTTTTATACAGGGAGTGGTGTCTGTGTGGAATGAATTGCCAGAGAAAGTGTTGGATCCAGATACAGTTCCAATGATTAAAAGGCATTGGGTTAAGTTCATGAATGGGAAAGGTTTGGAGGGATATGGGCAAAGAGTAGGAGGTGGGGCTAGTTTAATTTGGAAACATGGTTGGCGTGGACTGGTTGGACCAAAGAGTTTGTTTTCATGCTGTATGGCTCTATGACACTATATTTCTCCCAGTTCCCAAACAACATTTATTTTCACTTTGAATTATCTTCTGTTGTGAATGATCAAAAATAAGTTATTTAGACAGCTGCAGTTTAATTGGAAGATTTGAAATTGTAGTAGACCAGACACCCTCAGGTTGTGTATAATAATGTTTGAACAGCCAGAAGGTATTTCAATCTCCAAATTGGTAAATTCATACGGTAATGGGTCATATGGATTCATTGAAAGACAGCAGGTCATCTTGATTGATTTTAATTTTAATTCCAGTATTAGCATAAACTTCATTTTCATTCTTCATTTCAGAAAAATGTCTTATAACAGTGTGGAGAAGGAGAAAAGTTGAAGTTTAAAGAGATATTCATCTTTGTTGATTACTATTCATATGATGCGGGAATGTATTTGAAGACCAGAATTTGTTAACACTGAAGATAATGAAGATATAGCATTATATGGTACCATGCCTAACTAATACTTCTTGCTGTGCCAATTTCCCTCTTTATGCTGAAATGGTACACACGTTTCCCCTTTGAATTTGTCCTAACTGTAGTTTAAAGAGGAGATAAATGTAGATACTTGCTCTTTTAAATAACATGGCTTCTTTTGTGTTAACTTTGCTCAATTTGAAGATCAGGGCAGGGTCTGAGATTGACCTCAAAATCAGGGGAATACCATATGCATAAATCTTGTTCACGTCATTATTGACGTCACATGAGATTTTGCATATGGGCAGTTGCATTCACTTTGTTGTCAGTTCGTCCTGGATGTTCTGTGATGCCAAGCCAGGTTTGTAAAAGCTAACACAATGAACATTATTGGTTTACATGATGTACGACAGTGCAAATAGATTACATCCACAGCAAAAGCTGTCTGGCTTAATGTTGACCATATATCATTGGCATGACCACCATTTTAGCCATGTTTTAGCAAACCCGACTGGAGATGATATACCCTGACTTGAGAAACCTGTACATTACATCTTTTATTGTGCAGTCCTAACTTCAGAGCTAATGTGGTTGCAGAGACGGCATGTCAGTCATTGGAAATATAAAGTTTCACTTGTTTGCCTTTTCCCTCACAATTATAATGGCATTAACGAATCTGCCACATATTCACCCAACTCAACATTTCTTTCCATTGTAGTCAATCTGTCAACAGTTACACATTGCACTTAAAATTACTGTTAATTCGGCCTAATTCTGATAAAATGGTGTCCGGATTAAACTCCCATTATCCATAGAGTTAAATAAAGCACTCTAGTGCCAGTAGAATTGTGCACCACTGAATAAAGATTACAAAGAAATCTTGGTCAGTTGGATTTATGGGCTGAGGAGTGGCAGATGGAGTTTAATTTGGACAAATGTGAGGGATTGCATTTTGGTAATGCACTTAATGGGAAGGCCATAGATAGTGTTGCTGAACAGGGAGATCTCGGGGATCAGGTACATAATTCTTTGAAATTTGCATCGTGGTGGACAGCGTGTTAAGAAGGCATTTAACACGCTTGCCTCCATTGCTCATACTTTGAGTATAGGAGTTGGGATGTCATGTTGGGGTCGTACAGGATGTTGCTGACGTCTCTTCTGGAATACAGTGTGCAGTTCTGGTTGCCATGTTATAGGAAGGATGTAAAACTGGTAAAAGGTTCAGAAAAGATTTACCAGGATATTGCTCGCAATGGAGGAGTTGAGATATAAAAATAAACTAGAGATGCTGGGACATTTTTAACTGGAGTGTAAGAAATTATGGGTGAACTTATTGAGGTTTAAAAATCATGACAGGCATGAATATGGTGAATGACTTGGGTCTTATCCCTAGGGTGGGGGGGAGAGTTCAAAACTAGGGAGCATATATTTAAGGTGTAAAGAGAAAGATTTAAAAAGACATGAAGGGCAACTTTTTTACACAAAGAGTGGTTCATGGGTGGAATGAAATGCCAGAGAAAGTAATTGATGCCGGTCCAGTTACAACATTTAAAAGACATTTGGATAAGTTGATGAATTGGAAAGGTTTAGAGGGAAATGGGTCAAATGCAGACAGACAGGAATAGTTTAGTTTGGGAACATGTTCTGCATGGACGGGCTGTACTGAAGGGTCTATTTTCATGTTATATGACTCTATGACTTTAAGAGAGTTGGATTTAGATGGGCTGTTGTCTCCTAATGTCCAGTTTTAAGAAGATGCCAGGAAAGCAGCATTTTAAGTTGTTATTCTGTTCATGGAAATAGAACTACGGAGAGGAAAGGTACTAGCCACAACAGTATCCTGTCTTTTCCCCTCCAGATGATAATAATTTGCTGGTCTTACTTATGTCTACTGCATGCGTTAAAGACTTCTCAGTTTTGAAGAATCTGCTGACTAAGGTCAGAGAGGTACCATACGGGAAATTATAGAGTCAGGTCTTAGGACACAGAGTCCTTGGGGAAATTTAAAGTTGTTTGTTGGAGAAATTGTTATAACAAATGATAATTTTGTTTAATGATTAACCATCGTTTTTGGGAAACATCAAATTGGCTTTCATAGACAGGATCGATAAGGCCAAATATAAAAAATGCACTAAATCAGCTACTGTTCTGACATTTATTTTGAGTCTGATAAAACCATTAATAGATTTATCCAATTATTAACAGCACTTGGAAACAGCCTTACAAGATTTCAGACCATGAACTAGCAAAATTGTAATCACAAGGCACAATGTTGTATACCATATTTCTGAATTGAACATTGCCTTTGTAGCCAACTCAATTTGCTGTCCTATCAACTTCCCTTTTACTGTGGGCAAAACAAAGCAAGTCTATTCTGCTTGACGAAGCAAACATAATAATTAGAAATCATTACACTGCTCTTAACCAGTTGGGCTGGATTTTTGCTGAGACAAGATGAAATCGCAGAGACTTACTTGGAATGTGCATGAGGATATCTTAAAGTGGGCTTTGAAGTTGCAATTTAAGAGTTCTCTAAGCGTGTGCATTTTATGGGTTGTTGAAAAATAAAATTCAGGGCATAAAGCAATCTAGGAGTTCACTCAAATGTGATAAGAATTCTGAATCTGCCCATTGCACTATGGATTTAACTGCAAAAGTTAACAAAAAAGACTTTTCCCCTGATCCTCCCAGCTTGCCTTGTGTTCAGTGTATTTCCCTCGGTGACGATGAAACCCAAGTTAACCTCAGGATTTACTTACACTATACCCACAATCACTGCCAGATAGGTGACACTTTAAAAGGACAAATAACATTAGATATTAATATCACAACTATGCTTCAGACTACAGACTTCCCATGAAATGATTGGCCAGACATCATTTATAGACATAAAGCTTAATATCCTTCCTACCAGGAACGTGAAATTTGGAGATAATTTCTGATTGACTCAAGAAGTTCAAAAAACAACTGCGATTATCTACATTTCTGCAAGGAATACTTGAATAATGTCACTGTAGGGTTGGTCTAGGGGGAAAGGAAATCGAGTGAACTGCAAAACTGGTTACTGACTTGCAGTCAAGATAATAAAATGTGAGGCTGGATGAACACAGCAGGCCAAGCAGCATCTCAGGAGCACAAAAGCTGACGTTTCGGGCCTAGACCCTTCTTCAGAGAGGGGGATGGGGGGAGGGAACTGGAATAAATAGGGAGAGAGGGGGAGGCGGACCGAAGATGGAGAGCAAAGAAGATAGGTGGAGAGGGTGTAGGTGGGGAGGTAGGGAGGGGATAGGTCAGTCCAGGGAAGACGGACAGGTCAAGGAGGTGGGATGAGGTTAGTAGGTAGCTACCTACCCCAGCTACCTACTAACCTCATCCCACCTCCTTGACCTGTCCGTCTTCCCTGGACTGACCTATCCCCTCCCTACCTCCCCACCTACACCCTCTCCACCTATCTTCTTTGCTCTCCATCTTCGGTCCGCCTCCCCCTCTCTCCCTATTTATTCCAGTTCCCTCCCCCCATCCCCCTCTCTGAAGAAGGGTCTAGGCCCGAAACGTCAGCTTTTGTGCTCCTGAGATGCTGCTTGGCCTGCTGTGTTCATCCAGCCTCACATTTTATTATCTTGGAATCTCCAGCATCTGCAGTTCCCATTATCACTGACTTGCAGTCACTTGTTTTCCTCCTTCTCTCCAGATGAACTGCGCCCAAATTTACTTAAAAGATCTTGAAATTAAAATAAGCATTAACATTCTTCATCCCAGAGATGTACAATAATTCATATCAATTTTCAATGGAATCTGCCAATGAAATAAAGGCAATTGAATATATATCCGGGACACTTATGGCAATGTGTTGAGTGCACAAATGCAAAAAAAATTGAAAAAAAAAACAAGAATAGTTGAAATTTCAAATAGAAATAGAACTGTTGTGAGGAAAAGCACTTTTCTTAATATTAACCTATAATTTTTCTTCCAAAGATTAATAGTTTGATGATTTCACTACCAGCAATTTCAATTCTACCTAGTGGTACAGAATTAATGGAGGACTGCCTGTGGAAGAACTGTGTATTGTAATAACCTTAGTCACAGCACTAAATGATTTATTGCTGTGAAATATGGCAACTTTTCACCCATACATTGAACACTTGTTCATCTATAGTGTCTGCAGAAATTTATGTAGAAGCGACAGTTGTCTCAATGTGAGCTCTTTGCAAAAAAAAACTGTCCGCTGGGAGTAGGTCAAGAAATCACGTGCCCAGTCCAGGGTCTAAGAACAAGCCTCTTACGCACAATAGGGAGATAAGGATTTTGGTTGGCATTTGGTTGGCATTTACTACATTTAAGGAAAAATATTTCAATTTTACTTGTGTTCTGATTGGCAACAGTTAAATCTGGTAGTTGATAATCTCTATCTTAAATGAAAAATACCAAGAAGGTAATTGGACATTTGAAAATGAATATTAAGATTGAAACTATCCAGTTAAGTAACTTAAAATCTGACTGCTCTGTGGCTGGTTAAGAGACTGCAATCTGTAATTGTTCCTCTATAAGTAAATCTTAACTTCAGCCAGTAAGGGGGGAGGCTGGGGGGAGACATGTTAGATGAGCAAAAATAATTATTGCTGCTCATTAATGACCAAGTCAAACTGGATTTATACTATTGATGCAGTTTGCCAATTAGGTGAAGAGGTTAGTCCTGACAAGCTGATCACACAAATCTATCCTCTGATTAAATATTTCAATGTGATAATGGGAACTGCAGATGCGAGAGAATCCAAGATAACAAAGTGTGAAGCTGGATGAACACAGCAGGCCAAGCAGCATCTCAGGAGCACAAAAGCTGACGTTTCGGGCCTAGACCCTTCATCAGAGAGGGGGATGGGGAGAGAGAACTGGAATAAATAGGGAGAGAGGGGGAGGCGGACTGAAGATGGAGAGAAAAGAAGACAGGTGGAGAGGAGAGTATAGGTGGGGAGGTAGGGAAGGGATAGGTCAGTCCAGGGAAGACGGACAGGTCAAGGAGGCAGGATGAGGTGGTAGGTAAGAAATGGAGGCGCGGCTTGAGGTGGGAGGAAGGGATGGGTGAGAGGAAGAACAGGTTAGGGAGGCGGAGACAGGTTGGGCTGGTTTTGGGATGCAGTGTGGGGATGGGACGAGCTGGGCTGGTTTTGGGATGCTGTGGGAGAAGGGGAGATTTTTCCTCTCACCCATCCCTTCCTCCCACCTCAAGCCACACCTCCATTTCCTACCTACCACCTCATCCCGCCTCTTTGACCTGTCCGTCTTCCCTGGACTGACCTATCCCCTCTCTACCTCCCCACCTATACTCTCTCCACCTATCTTCTTTTCTCTCCATCGTCGGTCCGCCTCCCCCTCTCTCCCTATTTATTCCAGAACCCTCTCCCCATCCCCATCTCTGATGAAGGGTCTAGGCCCGAAATGTCAGCTTTTATGCTCCTGAGATGCTACTTGGCCTGCTGTGTTCATCCAGCTCCACACTTTGTTAAATATTTCAATGTGACTGCTGTGACAATATATCTGTTCTGCTCATACATTTTCAAACTGGAATCCACAAACATCAGGGTGGAAATGATGAGGGTAGGGCCTGATTAATATTTGTGTGATCATTTGATTTTCTATCTGAATGTAGGGATAATATGACTTGCCAAGCTACATTTATAACATCTTTCCCCCTTCAGATTTAAAGAGTTACTTTTATAACTGCTGCTGTTGATAAGTCATCAGCACCTATGTTAACAACAGTATATTCTATTGGAAACAACTGACACTACCTTGTATGTTCAAACAGGGCTGCCTGGCATTGCATCAGAACATAACAGCAGTCTTCAAAAAAGCACAAGAAGCTCTTTTCTCTGCAGAAATTTTTTGTTGAAATCATAGATCTAGTTGCAAAATATGAATTGGTCCAAATAGGACTATCTAAGTCTCATTATCAGACCAAAAAGGTATGCATTGAATAACTTAAAGAAAAAAAAATACTTATTGACATGTTATTAGATACCTTTGTTCATAATTAGTGAGCATTTTCATTTAGGCATCGTAAGAAGATGGAGAAAGTTTAACTTTTCTGATGACAGCTGGAAGCTTTAGCATTCTATATAGATTTATTGGTTGTTATCGTGTTACATCAATGAGTGCGAAAATTATATCTCCTTCTGTATCCGAAAAAGGTTAAATGGTACATGTGTTTTGTTATTTAAGTTGTAAGGAGGTCATGGTTTGACCTGAACCAGATCAGAAGTGATGACAAAGGTATTCATTGCAAAGTGTTACTATTGACCATAAATTTGTTTCACAGAAATGTATAAGTCATCCTCAAGGTTCCTTCAACAGCAGGAGAAATCTTGTTATTATTGTATATATTTGGAAGGATATCAACAAAAGCTTATGCACAATTTCTTCTGTATGTTATTGAATGTGACATATTTGAAGTTTAATGTGTGCTATCATCCAGCAGCCTGTGCTTATTACTGCACTTACTCCCTAATGACACCAGAAAAAAAGGTTTTGAGCAAAACCATTTTAGTTTAAACATGACTGCCACAGACAGATTTCTGCAATTGCAGCTTCATTGGTTTGACATTGTTGACCACAGATTGGGCAGGAGGCAACGGATAAATGTCTCAGCTAACAGTTTTCATCTCAAATGTAACTGCTAATTCTTCACCTAGGTACAGGTACTATCTATCATTACAGTACTCGCGTGTGGGAAATTCAGTTATGTCTCTCGAAGGCTAACTCAAACTGTGCAGTTCAATTTTCATGCTATCATTTCAGTTGAGTAGAAAATCCGACAATTTATTACAGACTCATGCAGGATAATGGCCCCGTTGCAAGGAAGCAACGGTAAAGCTTAAGTTCATGAGCTACTCTTCCATTTTGCAAACACAAGGCTGTCAGATCCAGACCTATCACCTCCTCCAGAATTCAACTTTTCTTGTTGTACCTTAACCCCTTTAACAGCATACCATCTACCGTAAAGCTTTTGTAGGAATGTCAGACTACAGCTGAAAAACGTACAATTTAAATTTCATGTTGTTCAATAATTCGTCTAGATTACTGTGCTTTTCATTTTTCTTCCTTTTTCAGGCCCACAGAATCTCCTCAGTTGGACTTATACTTTCTGTCTAAAAGGCATGATGGTTCATTAATACTTTACTGATGATTTATCAATGATGACTATATTGCCATCAAGTAGAGATAATTTTCATTAATTTTTGTTACAAAAGCAATGGCACCCTTTCTATGCGTTTTAAGAAAACTAGCAGCCCTTAGAATATTCTATTCACAAAAAATATTGTTCCTCAGTCGCTATGCTGATTGCCGTACAACAAACAGGAAGGTCTCAAGGTGCAATGGGAAACATTCCTCCTCAATCCAGATGTTCTAGATTCAAGTCCAACTCCAGGACATGATGGCCAAGGAAGGAACATGTGTAACGGAGCCAACAGACTGATCATCAACCTGCAAATTCTTAAAATACACATCAATGTCAGAAATACCAGTAAGGTCAGCAGAGTGATGAAATAAAACTGGGATCTCTACCATCACCACCCATTGCTCCAGGCAACAACATGCCTGTAAAAGTGTCTTTGCCACAGTAACTCAACCTCCTTTGAGAGGGGCTGCTTGGCTGATATGGATCAGATTAGCACCAGCAACATGGTGTTAAATCCTTGTTCAAAACAGGAGTGTGTAAGGGCCCTGCCATTTTAACCCTATTTATGGTGGAAATCATGGTGTTGAGGGTTGGAATTGCCCTCACACAGAGAATGAAGAACACAGTAAATGAGAAAGAAGAACTCCTTAGCTGAATGTGAAGCAACATCAAAAATATATTGACAATATAAATTTGCTTACTATTATTTGTGGATGAATGTAAGTTTTTATTAAGATTCAGTGGCATTGAACTTACTGGTCAAATAGT
Organism: Stegostoma tigrinum; assembly: GCF_030684315.1. NCBI lineage: Eukaryota > Metazoa > Chordata > Chondrichthyes > Orectolobiformes > Stegostomatidae > Stegostoma > Stegostoma tigrinum. The sequence continues at coordinate 54,987,101 of NC_081368.1, read as the reverse complement.
AACAGCAAGGTGGATCAAGGCAAAAAAAAATGAATATATATGCTATGTTATTGGAACACATTCTCAAAATATCTTATTAAAGGGCATCCACCTGTTGATACTCACTGCCTAAATTCACACATGATGGACAGGGCTAGATGTCCATGAAATCATTACACTTTCTGCATAGATTGTGCAAAATAAGTTAACTAAAGTCATTTTTATCATATTCTTTCCAATATTACAAGAGTGATTACTGTTCAAAAGTATTTCAATTGGGTAATTCAGAATATTCTGAGTCTGTATATAATGCTATCTAAATCCAAGTCTTTCTTTCCATTTCTTTTGTCTTAAATATTTTCTCAAAAAATACTTCCAGTTATCCTGCAATTTCCACCCTAATGCTCAAACATTTCTGAATTGATGTCACAATTCAACCACACGATAGATTTCTAAATGAACAGCAATTAAATTTCATTAATCCTGTAAATCTACATTTTATATAGAAAATCTTCCATTCCACCTTTTTCCCTTGTTTTCTCTCTGTGCTCCAGTATACAAATGATGTCTTTGCAAGTGCACTTTAAGGACTAATGCAAGCCTACTCATTTGTGTAAGAAACAATTCATGAGAGAGAAAGTTTCATTTGAATTGATAGCTTAGGTCTACATCAGGTGCAGTGGCACATTAAGATGGACTGAGATAGGTTGGAGTTAGGTAATTCAATGCAGGTATGCCAATAACGAAAATCAAATTTGGGTGGAACTGGTCAACTCAATGATTGACTTGCCACTCATTTCTAACATTTATTGTTCTTATTTTGGTTTTATTCTGCATTTCCTACTTTTTATACACCTGATTAGGAAACATATAAACAGTTGTTGGGCTATGTTTAGATCTTCTCCACAGATTTTTGTTTTGCTAAGAACTTGCAGAATGACTGCAAAAAGCTGCATTTTAAGCAGAAGGCTCTTACTTGAGGCATTGGGGCATAAGTCTTGAACAAATCAGAGCAGCTCTTACACTCAATTTATATATAAGTGGATTGATGTGTCTCTCTCAACGTCCTTAATGAAGTACATTAAATGTGATTATAATATAAACTTGGATATTGCAGCGTGTGTTCTACAAACAAAGTGGCAATTGCAACAGCTGAATAGAAAGATACACTAGAGGAGGTCAATATTTGGCCCATCGTGCTTTTACTGGCTCCTTCAAAGAGCGGTTCAATTTGTTCTATCCCCAAGTCTTTCCCCATCACCGTGCAATTTTTTTGAAGACTGTAAGACCGTAAAATGTAGGAACAGTGTAGATCATTCAGCCCACTGAGCCTGCTCTGTCACTCACTTAGATCACGGCTGGTCTGGTAATCCTCAGCTCCAGTTTCCGGCCTTTTTACCCATAAACCTCGAATCCCTCAGCAATTAAACAATTGTTCATCTCATTGCCGACAGACCGCTGTGGTAAAGAATTCCACAAATTCACTACCCCTTGGGAGAAGAAATTCCTCCTCATCACTGTTGACATGTGCAACCCCTTAGTCTGAGATCATGTCCTCTGGTCCTAGATTCTCCAACAAAGGGATACAGCCTTTCACCCATACATCCTATCAAGCTCCCTAAAAATCCTGGAAGTTTCAACAAGGTCACCTCTCATCGTTTTAAATTCTAATGAGTAATGGCTCAACCTACTCAATCATTCCTCATAAGACAGTCAACCTTTACCTGTTATCAGCCTAGTGAATCTTCTCTGGATTGCAAAAGCTTCCTAGTTTTATAGTATAAGATAATAAAATGTGAGGCTGGATGAACACAGCAGGCCAAGCAGCATCTCAGGAGCACAAAAGCTGACGTTTCGGGCCTAGACCTTCTCTGATGAAGGGTCTAGGCCCGAAACGTCAGCTTTTGTGCTCCTGAGATGCTGCTTGGCCTGCTGTGTTCATCCAGCCTCACATTTTATTATCTTGGAATTCTCCAGCATCTGCAGTTCCCATTATCTCTAGTTTTATATTATATTCCATTTGAAATCAAGGCTAAGATTCTAAGTTTCTTCCTTCCCTATTACCCATTCAATTTGAATGTGATTCAACAGGATGAGGACTCCCAAATCCGTCTGTTCAGTGGCTTTCTGCAGTTTTTCCTTCAGCTAAATAATATTCAGCTCCTCTAATCTACCTACCAAAGCACATAACTTCTGCTCTGATTTGTTCAAGAGTCTTTGCAAATCTGCTTTTTCCCACATTATGTTCAAAATGCCAAGTTTTTGCTCACTCTATTTATCTAGTCATTATCAGAAAGTCATTACTGAGTTGGCTTCTAATATTCTTTCAGGCATCCATTCCAGGTCACAACAATTAATTTTGTTTCTAAGTGCAATATTTCCTCATGTTACTTCTGATCCTTTTATACAATTTCCTTAAATCTGAGCATTCTTGATGCTGACATATCTTATTTATTTTATTTTAGAAAGTTCATGATTTGGAACACCTTTAACAACGTTGTCTGCAAAACAATCTTGGTTCATCTTGTTTCTCCATTCAAGTGAAATCTTTCATTTCTGATACTATTTTAGTAAATCTGTCTTCCTATCCTTCTTGAAGTATGATGGCTGAAATCGGATGCAATTCTCCAAATGGAACTTGTTCATTGAACACTTTGCACAGATTTAACATAACTCTCTTGCTTTTCAGCTTTATCTGTTTACATATAAACCTAAGGATATTATGTCCTGCCACCTTGAAAGATTTCTGTAGGTACATTGCGAGGGTCTTTCTGCTCTTCCATCCAGTTTATTATTGTAGCATTTAACTTGTATTACTGCTCCACAATCTTCCTTTCTAAACTTAGCACTTGCATTTCTCTGCCTTAAATTTCCTCTGTCAAGTACCTGCCCATTTCAAAGGTTCTCAATGTCTTTCTCCTATTATTGTCCACCTCGCTGACTTCTTTATTTCCAAATTTTTTTTCAACTACAATCCTTGAGTTTCCATCCAATATCCTCAGCTCATAAGTGATCAAATATATCAAGATGGCCAGTGTGCTAGCCCCTATCCGTGGGGGAACATCAGAGTTTATCTGCCTCCAGGTCAAAACAAAAAAAATCACTTATCAAAATAAATGCCATTAACCAATATTTACGAGCAGCCAATGAGAGGTCACAGACCCAAAATGTGGCAATTTAGTGCTGGTGAGAAGGAAGGCCCTCACCTACCCAGCTCTCCCTGAACACACACACACACACACACGCACGCACGCACGCACGCACGCACGCACGCACACACACACACACACACACATACAAGTACTTAACTGTCCGATGTCGGATATTATGTGCTATTAAAGCCCTTATGGGCTTGAAGTCCATTTTCAGACAGATAACCAGAGGCAAGAGCTTCTTTTGTGCTGGTAGCAACACTGGGAGTGGTGGCCATTGGTCTTAATACTCCAAGGGCTGTTCCAAAGATTGCTGCTGGATCCCTGGACCAATGTGAGGGGGGAAAGGTGTTGGTTGTGAGGGGTTTGAGGGTTTGAAAACAAAACATGATGGGGTGGGGCTTTCAACAATTCCCCCCACTTCCTAATGCTGAATACCTCAACCAGGGACAGAGAGCATGACATTGAAGAACAACTACCCCACCTCCCTCCCCACACCCCAATCCACTCACCTACTTGATGACAACACAGGTAAGCCTTACAGGCATTGCTGGGTGCCCTTCATGAGTTAAGGGAAAGCTGTACCAGTAACATTACGTCCCTGAACCATCACTAAATTCTGAGACATTAGGGAATAGTTGGTCTCAAGGGTGTCCCAAATTAATTTGAGAGCTAATTTCCAGAATCTGAAGGAGATAGACTTGCTCAATTCTTCTGGTTCTCCACCATCATTGTGCTCTGGAAAACGTCATTAAATTCTACCCCTTACCTTGGTATTTCTCTCGCAGCACAATGCCTGATATGCTGAGTGCATCCTGGTTTTTCCTCCTATTTTAAATATCATCTTTTGTTTTTGCATTTGCTTTTGGGCTCAGCATTTCTCACAGAAACAATACCCTGTAAAAATCCCAGGCTCAAATTCTGTGATTAAATCCATTTTATGGCTGTTATGAGAAACGTCTTTTGAAAGTTCATTTATACAACCTAGCACCCACAAAGAGCCACCTTGTTCTTAACTACAAAAGCCCTCCCACATCACTCATGTGTGGCATAAGACCCAGTAATCAATCTGAGGGCTCAGGTGGCTGTAGCACTAACACCAGTGCCCCAATGATGTCATATGACAAAACAACTGGTTTTTTAATGGCTGGTAGCTCTTGGCGGGTAGGTCCTCTGGTTCTGGGATCCTTAATCATGTGGAAAGGCCCATCACTGACATGTCAAGAGCCTTAGGGACACTTGAAGCAACAGGCCTTTTTTTTTAGAAAAAGATAACACAGAGCTCTAACTGACTATCCAGTCAGCCACCAGGACAGCAGGAAGTTGGCAGAGTTACCCCTCTCCTTTTTTTTAGAAAGGGTGTGACTTATGTAGCCCTCCTGTTCTTTCTAGGTGACTCTTCGTTAGAGCCCTGAGACGAAGCTCAAAACATTAGCTTGCCCTTTCTATCCTGCTGCTTAACCCGCTGTGATCTCCAGCATTTTCTGTTTTCAATTCAGGTTGCAGAATCTATGGTAATTCGCTCCCAACTCCTGTTCTTTTGTTCTGCTTCCAGATGTGAAGAGGGTTGGAAGATTGAGGTTAGTGCCCTTATTTTTGCATGCCCTTAGTTTTTCTCAATAACCTCAAAGCCATCTCAGCTAGGCTTGGTGAATTTACTACTTTTGGTCCTAATAACATTCCAAGTGCCTTTTCTTTATTTATTTTTATTTGCGGTCTTCAATGGATTTATGTCTGGCCGATTTTCTTTCAATGTGCTATATATTCAGTCAAGGTTGAAATTGTGCATTATGTAAATTTGGAGTTAGATTGATTTCTGATCCTAATTTAAAATTCAGAACCATTAAAAGTTTTTTCTTTCTATCTTATACCATCTACTATGGTGCAAATTGGGATTTTAATGAAAAAAAATCCAATTGAATACTTACAGTGATGTATGGGTCCTCATTTAACCGTGTTATAGTCATAACTAGCCTTTTTACAAACACAGTGTGAATCTTTTGTTTGTCAAAACAAAGGCCACAAGAATCACTGAGGTTACGATGTTCCGTTGAACTGATGGAAAAGATTTGTCATGCGTACAGTACCTTGTTATTAATGCTGCATTTGAAAATGTATTTCTTTACCTTAGAAGTGATGACAACTAACCTTCAAACAGGTGGGCAAGGGTCAATGGTCTTTCTGAAATCATGAGCAAATACCCATGTCATTGGCCAAAAAGGTTCAGATGGAAAATTGACACAATATAGATTGCTCACCCTGAAAGTAAGGTATATCTACTGAGGTACGTGGGAAAGTGAGAGAAACAGAGAGAGGGGACTCCAGTAGAATGAGCCACCATCTTCTTGGAGAAGATCAGGAATGAAGTGAAGAACAAAGAGTGTCCCAACCAAATCTACCACCAAAGACCCTGAAACATCATGGATGAACAACTCATCACTCTGAACCATAGGATCCCCTTGCCCTGCTCCTCCATTTTAGAGAACAGCTTTGGGCAAAGAATTCTTATATGTTACAAGTTGGAGATTTCATACCTTTATCTAAATAACTATTGTATCACGTCTAAACTGCTGCTTCATAGACACAATAAACTATCTCAAAATTACTTAGAAATTTGCATCTGCTTATATTAGTGACCACAAACACCCCCAAGAGCTAACAACTATCTACTCTCCATTTTTTTCTAAGCTCTTGGAGAAAGCACCTACAGGTACGTAACAAAAAAAAATTCTAATTTTGCACTACTTCTGAAAGATATCACACTCAGATTTTGATGACACATTGATCATATATGAACAGATACAAAGTCATGGACAATGTGCACTCAGATTTCTGATACACATTGCTAGCAGGAGATACCTCCCGTCAGTAACAGATTGCACATATATACTTGGTGCCTCTGAGAGTAAAAGGTCTCATCGGATTTTTCAGATTCATAATTAATTGAAACCAGGACAAAGGAGAAAATATTAGAATATTAGACCTTAAAAGACAAGTGATAGAGAGCTACAGAGATTTAGTTGGAAAATTTCAAGACTTAAGCCTCGATTACTGAAGACAGCCCCTACTGGCAAAGTGGCAAAAGGAAGAGTGTGTGTGTTTTCAGGAGTGTGAAATCAGAGAATTAGTTTTAAAATTTTCCAAAAGCTTTCCATGGAATCATTTTTTTCCTTCTTTAGGCTTTATCTCTTGGAATGACACAAGTTAATTCTTGAAAATGATACCAAAATGAATTTAGCATATAGCTGAAAAGAATATATTTGTACAGCTATTAGAGAATTAAAACAGAGTGGGATTAATCATTAGCTATTTCAAAAAAGATCTAAAGGCACCATGAGTAGAATGTGAGCTGAATGATTCTATGACTGGCTGCCAATGCCAAAGCCACATTGACAGTGATTACAAAGGCATCTTTTGCTATTATCCTCCAATTCTCAAGCCTTTCCAAAGGAAAAATGCCTGACTGTAGTCTCTACTTGGCACTTTCTTTGTTAGCAGAGTACAGATGATGAACTCACCCAATGAACAATGCTTGCTCGAGACAACACATCTTATCAATCTGTGGCATAGCATATTGCCAAGCTAATACACTGTGACACCCCCCCACATTCTGATTTTATTCATTAATGATTTTGGAAGTTTGTGTTTTAAAAGACCTATTAAATAGTCTACATAGACTTGAATTTTGCCACAAAAAGTGTTCAATACCTTAAGTCATTCTATATCAAATTTCTAATAGTTTTCAATAAATTTCAGAATTAACTAGTTGGCAGTTATTATTAATTAGTGAACATTGACACTGATGGATGATTAGCTATGTAGCAAGATGCTTCATTTATTATCTTACACATAGAAATTTAATTTTCCACCAAACAGTTTCATGTTATTCTGTGTCCTAACATTTGACTATTAGATTTGAAGTCTGAACATTTTTACAACCACGCTTCTGCCGAATCTTGATCAGAAATTTTTATGTTGGATCTGGGTCACAGACTCCTAATGGCTGATGGCTCTAGAGATGAAATTATATAGGACAATTTAGCGTTTATTATAATACTTTAATTAAAGTGAATTTGAAACCAATAATTTTCAAATTAGTGTTTTGTGGAAATGATTTATAAGTAAATTATACTACATTATGGTGCAATGCAGCTTTATGCCTTTAACCATAGAGTCCTAGAGATGTACAGCACAGAAATAGACTCTTCGGGTCCAACTGGTCCATACTGATCAGATGTCTTAGATAAATCTGGTCCCATTTGATAGCTTTGGCCCATATCCCTCTAAACCCTTTCTATTTGTATATCCATCTAGATGACTTTCAAATGTTGTAATTGTACCGGTCTTCACCACTTCCTCTGGCAGCTCATTCCGTGTACCCACCACCCTCTGCCTGAAAAAGTTGCCCCTTAGCTCCCTTTTAAATCTTTTCCTTCTCACCTTAAACCTCTATCCTCTAGTTTTAGATCCCTCCACCCCAGGGAAGAGATCTTGTCTATTGACCTATCCATAAACCTCATGATTTTATAAACCTCTATTAGGTCACCCCTCAACCTTTAAGGCTCCAGGTAAAATAGTCCCAGTCTATTCCGTCTTTCCCTATAGCTCAAATCCTCCAACCCTGGCAACATCCTTGTAAATGTTTTCTGAACCCTTTCAAGTTTCACACCATCCTTCCCATGGCAGGGTGACCAGAACTGCACACAGTATTCCAAAAGTGGCCTCACCAATATCCTGTACAGTTTCAACATGGCCTCCCGACTCCTACACTCAATGCACTGTCCAGTAAAGGCAAGCACACCACATGCCTTCACCGCTATCCTATTTACCTGGACTCCACTTTCAAGAAACTATGAACCTGCACTTCAAGGTCTCTTTGCTCAGCAAAACTCCCCTAAACCTCACCATTAAGCATATAAGTCCTGTACTGATTCGCCTTTTCAAAATGCAACACTTCACATTCATCTAAATTAAAATCCACCTCCCACTCCTTGGCCAATTGGACCAACTGATTAAGATCCTATTTTATTCTGAGGTAACCTTCTTCACTGTCTAATAAACTTCTAATTTTGATGTCATCTGAAAACTTAGTAACCATGCCTCCTTTGTTCACATCCAAAACATATACATAAATGATGAAAAGCAATGGATCCAGTACTGATCATAGGCCTCCAGTCTCTAAAGCACCACTACCACCATCTGTCTTCTATCTTCGAGTCAGTTCTGTGTCCAAATGGCCAGTTCTCCCTGTATTTCATGTAATCTGAACTTGCTAACCAGTTTACCATGAAGAACCATGTTGAATGTCTTACTGAAGTCCACATAGATCACATCCACTGCTCTGCCCTTATCAATCTTCTTTGTTATTTCTTCAAAACACTCAATCAAGAACAGTCTAGGTTTGGAAAATGTTAGCCAAAAAGGTGGAATTATCACATGTTTGTTCAAGTTATTGTGACGTTGAACTACATGGACCCTATCGGAAGATATTTGGGGAAAATTGGATGAATTGCCTGGCTGTGCCCTTCTCAATTTTGAGACTAAAACATCAGACATCAAAACAAGTCCTCGAATGTCGAGACAAGATTCTTAGTAGTGAGTGGCAAGAGGTTTATCAAAATGAATTACCAATCATTATCATCCATATCATTGTTACTATCTAATCTCACCTCATTAATTTGCAGGATCGCAATTCTCCCATGTACCAGACAGAAACTGGTTGTCAGAAATTCCTGACATGAAAGGCTGAATGGGTGCCCAATGACTCCTGTTCATTGCTGGACCTTCATCTCAGACATCTGGAATCAACATATCAGCGCATATTCCAGGCGTAGTGACGATATACACCCACATCGAGAGGCACTGGCACTCTGCATGTACAAGCCTCACAGCATCATAATGGTACATCTCCTATCCATTTGCAGTATGCTTCTCTACAAAAATGTCACATTTTGGTGCACTCTGGCACCTCTCACTGGTATGTTATTTCGCGGGAACTTTGCACATTGGGTAGGGCAACAAGCTTGTGTATTGGAGTAGGCTGCATCTCAGGGCTGTTCACTGACTTTCTTATTACACATTTACTTTGAATCTTCCTGGATGCTTATGGCATCCCTGCCTTACCTTGCCTTTCTGCACTTTGCCTCCTTAGCCAGACCTGAAAGGCACACTGTGTTTCTGTATTGCCTTTCTGTTTAGTGCAGGCACAAGGACAAGCAGTTTGTCAACCTTGTTAGCTGTCATCAAACAAAGGGATGGACATGTTACTATAGGACACCATGCTGTGTCAATATCAAACCTACAGCCCCAACCAGCAACCCAACAGCAAATGCTCTGTTATGGGCATCAACCAAATAAGGAAATACTATGGACTGATGGTATTGTCACTAGAATTATAATAGAGACTCTAGTAATGTTCGGTTATGGGATCAAATGCCACCAGAGCAGATGGTAGAATTAAAAGTCTAATGTAAACCATGAAATCATTGTCGATTGCTGTAATGAAAATAAATGTGTTTCATTGAAGTCCTTTAAGAAAGAAAATCAAACATCCTTACTGGGTCTGGCCTAAATGTGATTCCAAGTAATGTGCTTGACTCTTAACTTACCTCTGAAATGGCTGAAAAAGCCATTCAGCTGTATCAACCACTAGAAAAGAAATTAAACCAAGCCGACTACCTAGCATCAACTAAGGCACCAGAAATAACAAAGCAAACACAATCCTATCAACCGGGCAGAGCTCTCGTTCCTAATACCTGGGGCTAGTGCCAAGGTTCGGTAAGCTGTCTTACAGTCTCATCAAGCAACAAACTGACATAGTCACACTCACAGAATCATACCTTACTCACAATTGTCCAGCCGACACTCTGGGTATGGCCTGTCCCAATTGGAAAGGCAGATTCAGGAGTTGACGCTGGAGCTGAATCTACACTGGGGGGATTACTTCAGGAAAGCAGGTTATATCTAACCCAGCAATTAACAGCCTACGAGTCTACTCTCAATCGTCAGTGAAGTGATGGAAGGTGTCGTCAACAGTGTTATTAATCAGCATTTGCTTAACAATAACTTACTCACTGACGTTCAGTTTGTGTTCCATCAAGTTTGGATTCGACTCAGTTTTTGACCTCATTACAGCCTTAGTTCAAACATGGACAAAAGATCTGAATTCCAGAGAGAAGGTGAGAATGATTGCCTTTGACATCAAGGCGACATTTGACCAATGATGGCATCAAGGTGCCCAAGCAGATTTGGAGTCAATAGGAATCAGGGTGGAAAACTTTCCACTGGTTGGAGTCATACCTGGCACACAGGAAGCTGGTAGCATAAAACGAAGAAAGCAGATGCTGGAAATCTGAAACAAAATCAGAAATTGCTGTAAAAACTCAGCAGGTCTGGCAGCAAGTGAAAGAAGACTGAATGTTTTGAGTCTGGTGATGCATCATCATACCTCAGGAACTGAGGTGGAGGGCAGCTTCAATGTAGCCCATCCTTTGACCAGGGCTCCAGTGGAGCAGATGATAGGCCTGTTGAAAGTGAGGTTTTCTGGCTTGAAACAGTCTGCAGACTTCTCACAAAGTACTGTGCACAGTCTGTGTCACATAAACCTCGTGTCTGTGCTCTGCAAAACTGGAGTAGGTGAAGACAGAATGCGACAAATTCTAAAGTGCTTGGTGAGGGGGAGCAGCCTTGTGAAAAGGTGGATGAGGACATTGAACAGGAGAAACATTACCATCTGCATGATAGAGCACCATAGCATCAGGCGCCAGAAGCTGGACGGGACTTGGGTAATACATGGCTCCAGTAGATGAGATTTAGGTGCGGTAATCACTCAGTTAATGTAAAATTATTATTGCTGGACATGAAAGCAGTTCATTTCTATTTTGAAAGGCAAGTGGAACTTCTGATTGTTCTCCATTCACTTCTGGTGTTGATGAATAAAGATAAATGTTTTAAACAGTTTCAAAGCTTCCCCTTATGTGATAGTCCCAAATTGACAATGCAAAGATGCTGGGTTACAGCGGGTAGAAATGAAACGGTAGCAGTGACTACAGGAAATGAGGCTAACCTCAGAGAAGTTGTGTAGCTTGATGCATAAACAATGATTAGGATAGGAATGTGTAGTAATTATATTTGCAAGGAAATGTCAGCCATGCCACCTCTGTTCCATGGCAAATATTGATTTAGCCTGGTGTACTACTGGATTAATAGCGAAGGGCAACTGCCAACATTTGAGTGGGTTGCAGCTGGTGGTAGGAGGAAGGGGTTGATGTTTCAAAGGCAGCCCTGGCACCAAGGATCCTGAGATATCCCAGTAGTGGTGAGTATTTCCATCTACAGTGAGTGGAAGAATTAGGAGAAGTGGGTGGCCATTAGATGAGAAGGGTGCTATCAGGTGTGGTATCTAATTGATGAAGCTAATTCAAGATTATAGTGCAAGAAAATTTGCTCGGCCCAATGAAAAATAAAACCCTCTGGGAATCACGATGAATAGTCAATCTCTGGAAAGACTCAGTCCGACATTTTAGTTCATAGTTCCCTAAGAAAAACAAAGATCTTTATTAAGGCAATGTCCAGTCACATGACACCAAATACTGGTCTTAAAATGAGCTCGAGCTTTCCTATCATAACATGAGTCTGTAACATTCTGTGGCAAAGATCACACAGTTGATAATACAGGTGATGTTGTCAGAATGTAATGTCATATGGGTTTACTTTACTCTGATTTCTTTCATAACAATATCTTGCTTCTTGCTAGTTGCAATTTACAAATGGTAGCCTGAAATTAAATATTATGCCACTGCTATTGAAGTAATATACTTATTCAAACTCTATTGAGAATATTAATAATTATATATACAAGTAAAGGAAACTTTATGGCCATTGTTCACTAAAATTTTTGCGATAGTAAATGACATATTAATTCGTAAATTTATGACAAGAAGCATAGACTAGGACATCGAAACACTGGCAATAGACTAATATGAAATACAGCAATGCAGTAAGTGGAAGGGCTTTACTGCTCCAGGAGGTTAGGGACACTTTAAGCCGGTAAACCTCTTTGTTATCGTGTTAACATGGAAACAGCAAGCACAAGAGGTTTTCCTCCAGCGCTGTCAGCTAGAAAGGACACAATATACGGTTCAAAGTAAAAACAAACTGAAGAAAACAATTCGAACTACAATCAAAATGTCATAGAAACCTCCTTCTAAATGCAGTAGGATACAGGAAGATATACAGAGTGACAGCTCCAGCATAATAAATTTCCATTTCATACGAGCGGCTCCGTTAAACTGACAGTGACATTTAATGAGAAGAGCGGGGGCACTGTTCACTGACACACTACTCTGGTTCAAACCAGAAGATGTTAAAACGCAGCAGTCAACATACATGCCAAAGCGTCAGTCTGCTCGACTGCAGCTCATTTTCACTTTTTTTTATTTTGTGATTTCACCGTCGTTCGAACTACTTCAGTTGACTTGATTGCAAATATCTCTCACGGAACACTGAATCCAATCAGAACCAAACAGGTACAGGCTTTCATTTTTAAAAGACAGGCAGATTATCAGGACACTTGTCAAAGATCTGATGCATCTAAAATCCTCGTACCAATTTAAAAAAAGAAATTCTTATTTGTCATAAAGAGACAGTATTTCTTGTTAGATGAAAGAGATAGAATTTTCAAGTTAAGTTCCAACAGTTCTTTCTATCCCCAATGAAATACATGCAAAATATCATGTCACCGTTTGACAAACAGGATAGTTCAATCATAGTATTCCACTTCACTATTCTAATTAATTTAATAGATTATAGAAATTTACATTTCAATTGCAATTCTAATTCAAGTGCTCAATTTTGTGCTGAATTAATACGGGTTCTTTTCCAGAATTCAGCACAGAAACTGCCTTTCTTAAAAACAAAATTGCATGGCTGCAACCTCCAAACAGTTTTTTTTAATGGGAAGGACACAGATGAGCTAAAGATGTTTACTAAGATACCAAATACCGGACTGTTCTTTTTTGACATTTGTGCTGAACAACCTCGCTAGACTAAAGGGTAATGTCTCTTTAATTCACTTTAAAATATTTCTTAGCACCTTCCAAACTACATAGTGCAAACAAGTCGACGAGTAAAATAGTTAAACTATTTTGTAAGGGAAATGGATGTGTTTTGCAGCGCAAATCAGTACCAGAAGCTCAAAATCATTGCAACTGTAAAAGAAATCAAACATTTAAATGGGCATTTCCTTTAAATTGATGCTTGTATTCTGAAATAATTGCATATTATTTTGCTGTGTAGTGAAGTGTTTTAACTTTGGATATCTGTTTAATGCATAAAACACTTGAATTTTATCAATATTGATATTTAATTATGACCAGATTAATCAATGTATATAGTTAGTTCTGCCTTTGTCACAAATCTTCACTATTCCAACTTGGTTCTAATTAAGCACCAATCTGTAAAGAATCTTGAGTATATGCAAAAAGACCCGCAATGTTACAAATGACTGAGATTTCTGATCCCCTGGTTTAATCACTATTACCTGATACTGCTAGAAATGATACCAATGATAAGTACGTGCACAGGAATGACATCATACATACCCCTTAAAGGAGGGTTCACGTTTGATTCCACATTCAGGTGGACGTTGCGATGTTCTGTGGAACCAGGACAACGAAATGAACTTTCAGAGATACACATACCCCCTAATAATAACAATAATACAAACACTGAGAATAGTAATAACAATGTGCTACATTACACATAGTATGCAGGGTGATACTACAGGCCCATCTGAACATCAGGCCGACAGAGTGTGAGCGCATTACTATCCATAAAAGACAGCACTCACTTCCCATTGGTGATAAACCAAAATAATGTTACTATAATGGCTGGTCATATTTAGTGATTACATTGCTAGTTAATATCATTGAAAGTGAGAGAAGGAATACATTTCTTAAGTTTTCACCATTACCAGAGTTCAAATGTGGATCGTAAATCATAAAGGGGATGTGTCTATTCACAGAGGGGCCTGTTTCACACCAGCAAATTCACATCTTACCCTTACATTACATTCACATTAATAGAAAGTAGATGAAAATCTGAGTCAATGCCAAGTTAAACAGAGTATGGACCTTTACATTATCTGCATTCAGACAGGAATAATCTACTGAACTGCTCTAATTATATAATTATGTTCCAATGTTTTGCAGCAGACTGAAGTATCAAACATTTTAAATATTGATGCTGTCTCTCACTAAATTGTTAATTAAAGTCACTTGCCAGCAGTTATTTGTGGAATATAGAGCTATTCTACTGGACGGCGTTAAAGTTTTAAATAAGGCTGCAAGTCATTCTTCTAGGCACACTCAATCCTAACTTGACACCGTAACCCTCCCCTTCACTGTCTCTGGGTCAAAATCCTAGAGCACACTTCTTAACAGCATTGTTGGTGTAGATACACCACATGGAATGCAAGAGTAAAACATGGCTGCTCTGCACCTCCTCAAGATCTATTTGAGATGGGAAATAAATGCTGGCCTACTCAGCACTGCCTACATCCTGTTAAATAATAAATTACAAAAAACAATTGACATTCTTATAATTGTGTTATAGATATAGAGAATTTTGAATATTTGGATATAATTAAATTCATAGAAAGTCTATTGATTTCCTGAATGGAACACATATTGCTAGCATAAATGCAAAAGCTATGAACAGGCAAGTGTATATTTCCAATAAAAAACAATTCCCTGTTTTACCTTGGGTGTGATTGATCACCTGGTATTCTTAATTAATGTATCTCTTCACAAATCATCTCTTATTCTAAAGCCTAATCGTTGGCCATCTTGTAACTTTGCTGACATCTGATATGTCCAGCTATCTTTGCATTATCTCTGTAAATCATATTGCCACCCTTCAAGATTAACCCATATTACTCGGTACATATAAAACTTGAGAGATTTACAAAATTAATGTTGGGATTTGAAAGTTAACTAGACAGAAATGGGCAAATATATTTTCTGGTTCCCCAAAGTTTGAGAGCTCCATTGGCCTTAGAAATATATAATTCCCAGTGAAAATTCATTCATTAAACCAGATCAATGAGAACTTTAACAAATATCTTGCAGGGCTGTAAAACAGCAGAACACATGGAGGGCAAAAGAAACAGGAGGGAAGTAGCAGACATAAAGCCGTTCAGGTTAAAAAGATAGCTCCTGTCATAAATTATTTGCTAACTATCCCAGGATGGAGCAAGAGTACAAAGAATCCAAATTATGAATCTTGTATTGATTTCCAACAAAGGAGCAAGAACAGCATTACAATAAATCTCAAAACACTGTTACTGAGCAAGGAAAAGGACAATTCTTTCACTGTTTTCATGCTTGAAAGTGCACCTGTGTGAAAGGGTAGATGTGGGTCGGACCATGTAGAGGCTGCCCTTGCCCTTCCCCCTACTATTCATGCCGTACATCATCAAAAAGAAAGATTGCTGAAGTGAGTGGTCAGCAGCTACGAAGTTGCAGCCCAGCACTATATCAGGATCTTCAGTTTCAAGGAAGGGTCACTCGACCCGAAATGTTAACTCTGATTTCTCTCCACAGATGCTGCCAGACCTGCTGAGCTTTCCCAGCCCTTTTCATTTTTGTTTCTGATTCGCAGCATTTTTTTTCTCAGTTCTTTTGCCTTGTGTTTAGTCAGTATCTTCAGGTTGCAATGGACAGGACAGCATTCTAAAAAAGAAAACGATGCACAAGTGAAGAGGGTCGAAGCAGAAAAACAACTGTAAAGAATAAGAGTGCAGGACAGACATGTCCCTGTGAAAATGAGGGCTAGAAAGGGCAAGATTAAGGAACCGTGGATGACAGGTGAAATTGTGCGACTAGCTAAGAGGGAAAAGGAAGCACACATAATGTCTAGGTGACTGAAAACAGACAAAGCTTTGGAAGAATATCGGCAAAGTAGGACCAATCTGAAATGAGGAATTAAGAGGGCTGAAAGGGGTCACAAAATATCTTTAGCAAACAGGGTTAAGGAAAATCCCAAAGACTTTTATTCATACATAAGGAGCAAGTCAGCATAAGAAGGGGGAAAGAGTTGGGTATTCTAAAAGACATTAGAGTGGACAAGTCCCCAGGTCCACATGGGATCTATCCCAGGTTACTGAAGGAAGCAAGAGAGAAAATAGCTGGGGCCTTAACAGATATCTTTGCAGCATCCTTGAGTACGGGTGAGGTCCTGAAGGACTGGAGAATTGTTAATGTTGTCCCCTTGTTTAGAAGAGGGAGCAAGGATAATCCAGGTAATTATAGACCGGTGAGCCTGATGTCAGTGGTGGAGAGCTGCTGGAGAAGATAATGAGGGATAGGATCTATTTACATTCGGAAGAAAATGGGCTTATTAATGATAGGCAGCACGGTTTTGTGCAGGGAAGGTCATGTCCTAACAACTTGATAGAATTCTTTGAGGAAGTGACCAAGTTGATGGATGAGGGAGGGGGTGTAGATGTCATAGACGTGGACTTCAGTCAGGCATTTGATAAGGTTCCCCTTGGTAGGCTGATGGAGAAAGCAAAGCCACATGGGGTCTAGGGTGTACTAGCTAGATGGATAGAGAATTGGCTGGGCAACAGGAGACAGAGCGTTGTAGTGGAAGGGAGTTTCTCAAAATTCAAAAACTGTGACGAGTGGTGTTCCACAGCGATCCATGTTGGGACCACCGTTGTTTGTGATATACATAAATGATCTGGAGGAAGGTACAAGATAATAAAATGTGAGGCTGGATGAACACAGCAGGCCCAGCAGCATCTCAGGTGCTGGGCCTGCTGTGTTCATCCAGCCTCACATTTTATTATCTTGGATTCTCCAGCATCTGCAGTTCCCATTATCACTGGAGGAAGGTACATATGGTCTGATTAGCAAGTTTGCAGATGACACTAAGATTGGTGGAGTAGCAGATAGTGAAGAGGACTGTCAGAGAATGCAGCAGAATACAGATAGATTGGAGAGTTGGGCGGAGAAATGGCAGATGGAATTCAATCCAGGCAAATGTGAGGTGATGTATTTTGGAAGATCCAATTCAAGAGCGAACTATGTGGTAAATGGAAAAGCCCTGGGGAAAATTGATGCACAGAGAGATTTGTGTGTTCAGATCCATTGTACCCTGAAGGCGACAACACAGGTGGACAGAGTGGTCAAGAAGGCATACGGCATACTTTCCTTCATCAGATGGGGTATTAAGTGCAAGAGTTGGCAGGTCATGTTACAGTTGTATAGGACTTTGGTTCGACCACATTTGGAATACTGCATACAGTTCTGGTCGCCACATTAACAAAAGGATGTGGATGCTTTAGAGAAGGTGCAGAGGGGGTTCACCAGAATGATGCCTGGTATGGAGAGTGCTAGCTATGAAGAGAGGTTGAGTAGTTTAGGATTATTTACATTAGAAAGACTGAGGTTGAGGGGGCACTTGATTGAGGTCCACAAAATCATGTGAAGTACAGACAGGGTGGATAGCAAGAAGCTTTCTTCCCAGAGTGGGGGACTCAATTACTAGGGGTCACGATTTCAAGATGAGAGAGGAATAGTTTAAGGGAGACATGCATGGAAAGTTCTTTACACAGAGGGTGCTGGGTGCCTGGAACGCGTTGCCAGCGGAGGTGGTTGAGGCAGGCACAATAGCATCATTTAAGATGTATCTAGACAGATACATGAATGGGCAGGGAGCAGAGCGATACAGGTCCTTGGAAAATAGGTGACAGGTTTAGATTGAGGATCTGGACCGGCACAGGCTTGGAGTGCCGAAGTGTCTGTTCCTGTGCTGTAATTTTCTTTGTTCTTTGCTACAATAAGTTAACGTTTTTTTCCCATACGCATGCATCAGCATTTTTGAGAGTGTATTAATAAAAGGAACATAGCCATGTTTTAGGGTGGAATTTCCTTGTAGTTTTTTTTTGCCAGCTGTTCTGAGGGAGTTAGCATAAGTCTGATAAAAAGAATCCCAGAGAAAGCAAGAAGGGCCTTGAAATCATTGGCAGGAGTTTGGAACACTGGAGTTGGGAACAAAGAGGGCTCCTAACATCTGTCCACTACGTATCTGCTGGCAGAATCTACCTAGAATTGACCTCTTAAGTGATCATGTCTGTGTTCACCAACTATTCAGGACTGTGGGCAGGCTCTTGAGTTTCTGACTGAATTGGGGGCTAGTAGCTCTAGAGCCTTGGCATACCTAACCAGATAAGTGGCCCTTGCTGATACAAATGCAGGATTTCTGTCACGCCTCGACATGATGGCATACTTAGAGCTATTCATGAAGTTACAAACTAATGAAGATCAAAGCTAATAAGGCCCCTTAAATCAGAGGAAAGTTCCCTCTGGAGGAACTGTTTGTGCAATGGGGACATTAATTTAGTGCGGCTGCCCCATTGTTAGTCCACAGAGGAGCTGGCTTACAGATTCTTGAGTTTAGGGTGAGTTTGAAGATTGTTCCAGTCACATCCATGTAGAGTCTTAGTGAGCTTAACTAGCTACACACTGTGATGTGTGTGTGGTTTTGTGCCCATTCCAAGAAAATTTCTCCATTGATAGGAATCCATCAGTTGCATCAGAGAGTTATCCTAACAAAACAGCCCATATTTTTCTGTCCCCTGCCCCTCAGTTTCTACCTCACCTCCACAGTCAGAATAACCCAACCTGAAAGCATTATGCACATCTTGGTATGTTTGCATGCTCTTAACTTTAAAATGCATAACAATAAAAAAAGGAAATACTTGGAAAAATGCCTGCCCTTTTTGTTGTTTGATGAATATGTTTTTGTTCTGCATTTTGATTTGATTGTTTTAGTGATAATAAAGTGAAGGAAAATCTATATCACTGGACCCAAAGAAGGTAATCAGATGCTGGTCATGAACATGGTTGTGATAAGAATTGCAAGATTGTTCGGGTGTCGGGAATTAGAGGATTGATTCACAAGAAGTGCTTTTTTAAATGCATTGTTTCCTGACAGTGCGGGGATCTAGTAACATGTAATCAATGCGATTTCTGATTTTTTTTTCCCCTGTTTATTCTATCCTTCCTCCTGTTATAATTCTTATTGTCTGGGATGATAGTCCATCATGATGACAAAGCATGCATTAAATGACCAAAAATCTGGATGCACATTCTAGACTCTTGAGAAAAGCTGGTCCTGAAAGATTCAGTCTGCTGAAGCCTTGCTTCAGCTTAACACTAGATGTTTAGTCGAAGTGCAGTTGTTAGTGTGAGCTAGCCCCATCACAAACTGAAATCTACCACATCATCCATCAGCAGCTTGGCCTGAGATGGACTGTACCAGAAATAATGCACTGGGACAGCTGCCAGGACACTAGGCACATTTCTGCATGATGCATCAGAAATGGTCACTAGCAAGCCTGGAGGAATGGAACATTTTCTGTTGAGAAACCTGGCAGGTTGGTGAGGGAAACAAATGTGGCAATAAGATAGCAGTCTAAGGTAACCATAGTCATTGATGAACCAGCAATGGCAGTGAAACATAACGTATTGTATGCTTTTCCCTGTCCATAAATGAGAGATTGCTGCTCTTTGCAATGAGAACCTTGGTGACACTCCCTTCCAACAGGTGAACAGCCTAGATGATGACTCCAACAAAACTTGCTGAAGCCTGAAAGGGACACATTGCATGAAAGTTAAAGGACAAGTTGACGTTGGCAATCGCATTCTTTTTCCATACTCTAGTTTAAGCGAGTTTTGAGAAGATTTATAGCTCAGGTTAAGGTTCTGGATGTGAGTTTGCTCGCTGAGCTGGAAGGTTAGTTTTCAGACGTTTCGTCACCATTCTAGGTAACATCATCAGTGAGCCTCTGATGAAGCGCTGGTGTTATGTCCCGCTTTCTATTTATCTGTTTAGGTTCTAAACCTAAACAGATAAATAGAAAGCTGGACATAACACCAGCGCTTCGTCGGAGGCTCACTGATGATGTTACCTAGAATGGTGACGAAACGTCTGAAAACTAACCTTCCAGCTCAGCGAGCAAACTCACATCCAGAACTCTAGTTTAAGGGTTGGGTTGTGCCTGTGATAGGTTCCACAGCTTGGGGACAGCTACTTTTGTGAAGCAAAGCCACCTGAGACAATACTTCTCAGTGGACTTAAGGTGGAAGGTACACCCTGATGATTTGCTGTGGATGTGGTTTCCTATGCAATGCTCTTGTCCTCCATCTCCATCCTGTCCTGCTACTGTTGCTGTTTTCTTTAATGATCTAGCTCCAAATGGAACCTTTCAACATATGAAGGACTTTGTTTAAATATTGTTCGATAAGCTTCTGAGACCTGAGGAACAGCTCAATCCAGTATGATGGCTACCCGTGTATTAAACATGTGTCATTTGCTGAATCGGATACTTGGACGCCTATTTTGTGCTTAAATGGAATGGTAACACACTTTTCCAGATCACAAACTCTGTAGCGATAAAAACAAAAAGAACTGCATAAAAACTGAACAAGATTCAGTTGGAGAATGGAAAAGTTATTTCAGTCATCATCTTGAATAACGAAAGTGGCTATCATCCTGATTTTTAAGGTAAATGTGAAAGATGGTCCATAATTTCCTTCCTTTTCAGAAAGAAATTCATTTCCACATTCAATAGTTACTGCTTCAAGGAGCTTTCAAAACTGTTTGGTGTTGCTGCCTGAAATGGATTTTCGAATTCTGGGATAGCAATAGCTTGCTCAGCAGTACAATTTACAAATATCTGTGGGAAAAATCAATATGTTTTAATTATAAAGAACAAAAGCAAGACCAGATACAGATCTATTGTCTGTCTTATAGGTCAGCTGGGTCACACAGCAAAGAAATGGAGCTTTCACAAGCTGAGAAATTGAATGCCTACAGAGTTCATGGTTTCCTTTTGAACAAGGTTATCTTCATTGTAAGTCACTTCTACCCTGCTGTTGTCCGGCAGAAACTATTTTACTTTTATCTGAAGACCTATGCATTTTCTTTTCATTAATTGAACCATAAATCTCTTAATTTCAAACAGTTGATTTTCTGCTTTTTCTTGTTGGCTTTAAATTCACGATATCTATTTCAGATCACATCAAGCAAAGTCATTATCTGTTCCAATCATTTTCCCCTTGACTTCACAATTTAAATTTGACCTGCTGAAGTTAATTTAATATGGAGGTAGCCTCCAGTTAACAGCCTAAGACACTATCTATAGAATCTGCACATTGTGTTCAAGGATCAGAACTGTAATGTTGTCTCTGCCTTGTGCAGTGATTAGTAATAAACTGGTGGGTGGACATACCTAGGAATAGATACTCAGTTTTTTTTTAAACTGACTCTTCAGACATTGGTCATGCTGGCTGGGCAGCATTTACTGCCCATCCCTAGTTGCTCTTGAGAATGTGGTGATGAGCTGCCTTCTTGACCTGCTGCAGGATGAATGCTGTAGGTGGACCCATGATGACCAGAGGGAGGGAATTGCCAGATTTTGACCCATTAAAAGTGAAGGAATAATGATATGTTTCCAAGTCAGGATTGTGAGTGACTTTGAGGGGAACTTGTCATTGGTGGTTTTCCCTTGTATCTGCTACCCTTATTCTCCTATATGGAAGTAACTGTGGGTTTGGAAGGTGCTGTCTCAGGATTTTTGGTGAATTTCTGCAGTATGTGTTAGAAACAGTACATACTGCAGTATTGAAGGTCAACAGTAGAAGGAGGGGATGCTTGTGGATGTGGTGCATATCATGCATCCTGCCTCGTCTTGGATTACGTCAAGCATTTGGGTGTTGTTGGAACTGTACTGAACCAGGAACGTGTAGAGTATTCCATCACAGTCTTAACTTGGACCTTATAGATAGTGGATAGTCTTTGGGAAGTCAGGTGGCCAATTACATGTCACAGTATTTCTAGCATCTGAAATGCTCTTGTAGCCAATGTCTATGTGGTGAATCCAGCTTCTGGTCAAAGGTAACCCTCAGGATGTTGATAGTGGGGGATTCAGTGATGGTGACACCACTGAGTATCAAGGGGTGGTAATTAGATTGTCTCTTATTGAAGATGGCCTTTGGCTGGCATTTGTATGGTACAACTTTACTTGCCTCATGTTAGCCCAAGCTTGAATATTGTTCAGATCTTGTTTCATTTGAGCATGGATTGCTTCAGTATCTGAGAACATGTGATTGGTGCTGTACATCATGCAATCATTGATGAACATCCCCATTTCTGACCTTCTGATGGAGAGAAGGTCTTGGATGAAGCAGCTGAAGATGTTTGGACCTAGGACACTACCCTGAGGAACACCTGCAGAGATTTCCTGGAGTTGAGATGATTGACCTCCAACAATGACAACCATCTTCTGAAGTGCCAAGTATGACTCCAACTAGCAGAGAGTTTGCCTCCTGATAGTCAGTGATTCCAGTTTTGCTGGGGCTCCTTGATGCCACACTCAGTTGAATGCATCCTTGACATCAAGGGCTGTTATTCTTATCTCACTTCTGGAATTCAGTTCTTTTGTCCATGTTTGAATCAAGATAGTAATGCGGTCAGGAGTTGCATAGCCCTGGCAGAACCCAAATAGGGCATCAGTGAGTCTTGGGAATCAGTGAGCAGGTTAATGCTGAGCAGGTGCTTCAGGAGGGAAGTGTCCTGTAAATGGCAGCATCAATCTCCAGAAGGATTGAACTATACGGGCCCACAGTTCCCTGAAACTAGCAACACAAATAGACAAGGTGGTCAAGAAGGCATATAGCATACGCTCCTTCATTGGTCAGGGCATTGCGTAGAAAAATTTGCAAGTCATGTTGCAGCTGAAAAGAATGTTACTGAGTATACAGTATATAGCCCTGATCACCACACTACCAGAAGTATGTGGAGGCTTTGGAGAGGGCACAGAAAAGGTTTACTAGGATGTTGCCTGGTTTGGAAGGTATTAGCAATAAGGAGAGATTGGACAAACTTGGTTTGTTTTCATTTGAATGAAGGATGGGGTTACAACCTGATAGAAGTTTGCAAAATTATGAAAGACATAAATAGAAGGGATAGTCAGAGTCCTTTCTTCAGGGTAGAAATGTCAATTATTAGGGCACACAGGTTTTAAGGTAAAAGGGGGTAGGTTTAAAGGAGGCAGGAGAAGAAATCTTTTTTTTTAACACAGAGAGCAGTAAGTGCCTGGAATGTGCTGCCACAGGAAGTGGTGTAGGCAGACACAATAGCAATGCTTAAAAAGCATCTTGACAGATATATGAACAGGTAGGAATACAGACCACATCGAGGTAAAAGGTTTTTAGTTTGAAAAGTCATGGTGTGTCAGGGCAGTTTTGGTGGGGTGAAGAGCCAGTTCCCCTGCTGTGCTTTTTTTTGGTTTTTTGAAGCATTCACGACTGAAATGTGATCAACCTGGAGAACTTCGATCTGATTTGTTGGTTGTGGGATCGCTTAAGTCTATCACTTTTAGCTTATGCTGTCTGGTATGCAGGTGGTCCTGTCTGGCAACTTCACCAAGTAGATACCTCATTTTTAGGTATTTGCTGTGCTGTTTCTGGCATGCCCTCCTGCAGTCTCCATTGAATTCGAGATGATCCCCTGGCTTTATTATAATGGCTAAGTAAGGAATATGCAAGGCCGCGAGATTGCAGATTGTGTTGATGTATAATTCTGCAGCTGTTGTTTGCTCACAACACCTCAATGACGCCCATCTTTGAGTTGCTAGACCTGGTTGAGATCTGTCCCATTTAGCACTGCGATAGCACCAGTCAATACAATGGAGAGTTTTCTCAATGTGAAGGTGGGACTTCATCTCCACTAGAACTGTGTATTAGTCATCTCTTACCAATACTATTCATGAACAGGTGTGTCTGCAGTGAGCAGTTTGGTGAGGATGAGGTCAGGTATGTCTTTCTCTCATTGGTTCCCTCAATACCTGCTGTACAGCCAGTCTAGCAGCGATGTCCTTAGGACCCAACCAGCTCAATCAGTAGTGACTTGCTAAGCTACTCTTGATGGTGGGCATTGAAATAACCCACCAGAGAACATTTTCTGCTTTTACTACCTTCAGTGCTTCCTCCAAATGTTGTTCAATATGGAGGAGTACCGATTTATCAACTGAGTGACAACATTGTGCAATAGTCAGCATGTGGTCATGCCAGATGGCCTATCTGGTTTTATTTCAGGCTACTCATTTGTAATCCGGCGATAATACAGCAACAGTGCAGATGTCCCAAGTGCTACCAATAATGAATGATCATGAGTTTGTGCAAGTGGAGAATTCTCCAAATTAAACAAGAGAAAAAAAAACGTTCAATGGAAGCCCAGTGATACAATTTTGCACCAAGCTGTAGATATACTAATGCGAAGGTTGTTGACTTGATCGCCAAGCTGGGTTGTTCTCATTCAAACTTTTAGTCACCATGCTTGGTGACATTATGATGAAGCGATGTTATTCTACTCTGCTTGAAATTTATACTGTCTGGTACATTATGGTGAGTAATGTCATTTCCAGTTTTGATCTGCATGGGGTCTAATTCTACGTGTTTGTTGATTGTATTACAGATGGAGGACCATACCTCTAGGAATTCCCTTGAGCGTTTATGTTTGGCCTGGGCTACTGTGGTTACTTTGGCCAGTTTAAGCTGATGGCCTTCATTGTCGGCAAGTACTGATATTAAGGAGAGTTTGAACATCTTAGTATTGGTACACTCAGACAATGCAATCAACAAGCAGATAGAATCGGGCCCCATATACAAACCCATACAGATCAAAACCGGAAATGACAGTACTCACCATAATGGACAAAACAATATAAATTCCAAGTGGAATGGAATAACACTGCTTCATCAGAGGGTCCGCTGATGATGTCACCTAACGTGGTGATGAAACGTCTGAATGAGAACAGGCCAGCTCAACGAGCAAGTCAACAACCTCACACATAACCCGAGCTACAGATCTTTCCTAAAACTTTGAACACAAATACAAAATTTCATACAGCGGGAATATAGAGTAGACATTCAGTCTCTAAGCTCTATGGTACATGATCTTGTCATTGAAAGATCAATGCTTCTGTAAAGCAAAAATCTGGCTTCCACTTAAATGTCAGCTTGGTATTGCTATCACCTCAAGGCAGAAGTTGTGGGTTCAAGACTCACCATAGGACCAGACATAATCTAAGATGATACTACAGCACAGAATAGAAAGATTGCTGTATTCTTAGAAGTAACATATTTTGGATGAAATGTTGATTTGTGACCATTCAGTGGATGTAAAAGATTCCTTAGCACTATTCAAAGGGAGCAGATTACATCATTTCTGTTCTGCCGCTTTCAACCTGCCAGAAACCTTAAAATCTATCTTGGAATAATTCTCTGTGCTGTGCAGGGAGTAACAGTTGTTATGGTGCTTTAGTTCTCTTGTGGAAGGTGCAAATTGAGAGTTTGAAACATCACATTGACTGTCTCAGAGATAATGGGAACTGCAGATGCTGGAGATTCCAAGATAATAAAATGTGAGGCTGGATGAACACAGCAGGCCAAGCAGCATCTCAGGAGCACAAAAGCTGACGTTTCGGGCCTAGACCCTTCATCAGAGAGGGGGATGGGGGGAGGGAACTGGAATAAATAGGGAGAGAGGGGGAGGCGGACCGAAGATGGAGAGTAAAGAAGATAGGTGGAGAGAGTGTAGGTGGGGAGGTAGGGAGGGGATAGGTCAGTCCAGGGGAGACGGACAGGTCAAGGAGGTGGGATGAGGTTAGTAGGTAGCTGGGGGTGCGGCTTGGGGTGGGAGGAAGGGATGGGTGAGAGGAAGAACCGGTTAGGGAGGCAGAGACAGGTTGGACTGGATGACATTCCACATTAAGCAGAGGTTCACCTGCACATCTGCCAATGTGGTATACTGCATCCACTGTACCCGGTGCGGCTTCCTCTACATTGGGGAAATCAAGCGGAGGCTTGGGGACCGCTTTGCAGAACACCTCCGCTCAGTTCGCAACAAACAACTGCACCTCCCAGTCGCAAACCATTTCCACTCCCCCTCCCATTCTCTTGATGACATGTCCATCATGGGCCTCCTGCACTGCCACAATGATGCCACCCGAAGGTTGCAGGAACAGCAACTCATATTCCGCCTGGGAACCCTGCAGCCTAATGGTATCAATGTGGACTTCACCAGTTTCAAAATCTCCCCTTCCCCTACTGCATCCCTAAACCAGCCCAGTTCATCCCCTCCCCCCACTGCACCACACAACCAGCCCAGCTCTTCCCCCCCACCCACTGCATCCCAAAACCAGTCCAACCTGTCTCTGCCTCCCTAACCGGTTCTTCCTCTCACCCATCCCTTCCTCCCACCCCAAGCCGCACCCCCAGCTACCTACTAACCTCATCCCACCTCCTTGACCTGTTCGTCTCCCCTGGACGGACCTATCCCCTCCCTACCTCCCCACCTACACTCTCTCCACCTATCTTCTTTACTCTCCATCTTCGGTCTGCCTCCCCCTCTCTCCCTATTTATTCCAGTTCCCTCCCCCCATCCCCCTCTCTGATGAAGGGTCTAGGCCCGAAACGTCAGCTTTTGTGCTCCTGAGATGCTGCTTGGCCTGCTGTGTTCATCCAGCCTCACATTTTATTACACTGACTGTCTCGTAGGGTTCCAGTTACCCTTGGACTCCTTGGCTAATGCACTAAATAAACCATATATGTGAATGAGCCATGTTCCAGGCTTTGGTAGGTAGTAGCAGGTGGGTTTGCCATCAGTTAACATTTCCAGTGAACTAACTATTTCTGTTCAAAATCCCCAGTCAATAGAACGTCTGCTTCAGAAACCCGCCCGAATCTCTACAGTAGGATTTGCAATTGAGCAGTAATTATAATCATCCCTCACTCCTAATACAAAATTCCACGTCATTATTTTTAAGTATTGATGATTTATTTCCCACCACCTGTTCAAAAATATTACTGACTTCTAAATGCTGATTAGGCGAAATAGCATTTCTTAATTTTCACCAACTTTGTGCTTTTATGGAAAGTATAATGCAAATTGACACAAATGTGTCCAGAGTTGTTTATTCACTTACAGATCTGGAACACTGGCCTTGGATCAGTGCAGCATTCTCATTTCTAAGACAGAATGTTAGTCCCATTCGAGAACAATGGATGTTTAATCTACCAGAGTTGCATTATGAGAAGGTTGCACTATCAAATGTGTCATCTTTCAAATTAAGACATGAGATTGAGGTCCTTTCTACTGCATCTAACCATTAGAAAACCACCAGCGAAGTTCTCCTGTTACTTGAGTCAATACTTTTTCCTGCAACGCTTGTTAAAGTGGGCACGTATGCAGATTAAAAACCAGAACTGGAATTGCTCAGTTCGTACTTTGAGGCTGTTTCATAGTTTTATAAATTTATGGCTGATTTTGAACCTTAATTCCACCTTCGCCACTCTCCACATATCTTTTAATACCCCAGTCCCCAAACATCATTTGGTCTCTGATTTGAATATACTAAAAAGATGAGTATCACTGCTCTCTGGGGCACAGCATTAGTGAAGATGTTTATTCTAGTCTTGGTGAACCCATTATTCCGAGCCTGTACCCCATGTTCTAGATTCCTCAGATTGTCTAATTATTTATTTCATGAATACTTAATGGATCTTGTGCACAAATTGGCTGCTCCATTTATCTTTGTTATAACAATTAGAATATTACAACATATTTCATTAATTTTAGGACATAACAGCATCATGAAAAGCACTACATAAATGCAAGTTCTTTTATCTGTTAGAAAACACCACAGAATCAATATCTGGGTTCAGAATCTAACTCATCATCTACATACCCTCAACTTAGCCTTTTAGTTTGCAAAAGGTGGCAATTCCAAACATGGCATTTCTATCAATATGTCATCCTGGAACACAGCCGCACGTGCTAGCCATGCAAAATAAATACTGGATTTAAGCAGCTTTAACCAACTAACAACCAAGAAATGACAGTAATTTTGGATTTGTGTAACAAATTAGAGGTAAAGGGATATTAAAGAACACATAATAGGCTGTTAAATCTGTCTTCAGATAAGGAGTTTTTGTTTTAAATTTTCCCATGTACTTCCAATGTATTACACCTTTTTGGTGATAATGTTGCCTGCAGTAGATCAGGTGCATCTGTTTCATTTGTGAACTATTCTCCCAATTTCTCTGTCTCATTTGATCCAACGATACCAGTTTTCCTAATAGAACCTCTGACGTGTCCTCAATCTTCCTCACCTGAAGACTCCCTCCCTGCTACGTCTCCCTCACCTGCACACCAGTGCAGTGGGGTCAAGAGCTACAGTGAGGAGACTGGGTGACTATTTTGTGAAGCATTTCTAAGTATTCCACAAGAAAGACTCTGGCTTTCCAGTCCCCTTGTCATTTCAATCTTGTTCTCATGCTCACACTTCTGTGCTATAGTATTCTAATAAAGCCCAACTCAAGATGGATGAGTATCAAATCATTTTCTTTCTGTTCGCTTTACAGTTTCCTGGACTCAACATTGAATTCAACCAATGCAGATCACGACCTCTGGCCTACATTCTGTTGTTCCATGGTCTAGCTTTTTATTTCACTTACTCCTCCAACCCACCCCTCACCATCACTGCAAAGCAGAAAGCCCATAACTTTGTATCAGAGATAATGGGAACTGCAGATGCTAGAGAATCCAAGATAATAAAGTGTGAATCTGGATGAACACAGCAGGCCAAGCAGCATCTCAGGAGCACAAAAGCTGACGTTTCGGGCCTAGACCCTTCATCAGAGAGCTTTTCTACCTCTCTTCAGTTCTGAAACAAGAGATTCAATTTTGAATTTGAGACAGAGAAATTTGCAGGAAGTTGGGTACAGGGAAGTGAAATTCAGGTCGTCGTGAGACTGATAGAATATTACCAACACTGATGGGATCAATCAGATTCAGAGATCAAATGTGGCTTGCGTGGATTAATGAATACATTCACTCAGTGAGGGATTATTTAGGCAATGCTTCTGGGTTGTAGATTCTTTTTCTTTTCTCAGTAAGCATTTCATTAATATATCAGGGAGAAAAACCTGAAGGATGCATTTAATCTCCTCATGTAACAGTCACAGAAGCACCAACTACAAAATATGTTCCTTGATTTCATTCCAGGAAGAATGTGTCATAAGCATGAATACTCTGCCTTTTGTGCAACCAGTTTACAATAATAATGTCCACCAAATTCTCCTGGCTGCCTTTTCTGAGCAGCAAACATCAATCAAGCTGCTCAGCATCACTGGTGTCTGTACCAATTCAATACAGGCATTCACAGGAGCATTTTAGCTTGATTTAACTCAATCAGTCTTCTACAATTAACAATCAGAACAAAATACCTTGCAATTGTGAATATATAATTGATATTTTCCCTGGGGCATCAGAGGCTGAAGGGTGACCTTACAGAGGTTTATAAAATCATGAGGGGCATGGATAGAATAAATAGCCAAGGCCTTTTTCCCCAGGGTAGGAGAGTCCAAAACGAGAGTGCATAGGTTTAAGGTGAGAAGGGAAAGATTTAAGAGGGATCTAAGGGGCAACATTTTTCACGCAGAGGGTGGCGCATGTTGGATTGAGCTGCCAGAGGAGGCGGTGGAGGCTGGTACAATTAAAATACATAAAAGGGATCTGGATGGGTACATGAATGGGAAGGGTTCAGAGGGATATGGGACAAATGCTACCAAATGGGACTAGATTAATTTGCGATGTCTTGTTGGTGTGGAGTGTTGAACCGAAGGGTCTGTTTCGATGCTGCAAAACTCTATGCCTCTATAAGAAGTTTGGTCACTGCTGGCTGACCAGCAACAACATACAGTGAGCTGGTATGACGAACTTAATCCCGGCAGGTCTATTGTTCCGAGGTAAAGACAGCTCTTCCTTGCAGGCAATTTTCAATTCGTCCAATTTTGTTTCTTTCCAGCTACATTTTCAAAGGCACAAGGTTTTAAGAGACAAAGCCTAAGCATTCATAACAATAAAAATGAAAAATTACTGAACCTTGAAAAATGTTCTTCTCAAGGAGACTCAATAGATGAGATTTAGTGGTGACACTGACCTATGTGTTTAATTAAAAATTTAAAAGATGTTTATGAGAAGAGTTACTGTATTTCCACTGCTTGGCATAAAAGAGGAAGCACTAGTTCTGTTTTATTCTGATGTGGCAGTTTGCCTACTGTCTCAAAGTTCTAGTGCAGGGCGCAATCATTCAACAATCATTTACAATTCAATGCTGCTGAGCAAAGCAAGATCTTATGACACAATTACAGTGGTGGAACACGCCATTTGCTGGTTCGGGTAATTCACAATCAATAATCTTCCTTTCTGTAAGTTGAGTTTAAGTCCTGTCTACTGATCAATGGTAAAGGATAAACTATTGGTAAGTCTTAAAAGAAGATCCATTTGTCTTACATAACCAGGGAGCTTATTGCATGATAGCAATGGACACAGTTTACATCAACTTACTAGCCAAATCACTGAGAATTATTAGGACCCCTGCAGAATACTTTTGCTCCTCTCGGGATCTTCTGCTGATCTCAACTGCCTGCCCCAAAGAAAACTTGTAGCATAATGAGATTGGTTGGAGTTAATGCAACTTCAATACTATTTCCTTCAGGACCATTCCTTTGTACAACAGAACAGATGCAAAATATTTGAAAAATAAAATACAAGCAGTAGGATAGAACTGCTGGAATATTCATCCATTCTGGCAATATCTATGGAGAGAGAAGCAGCTTAGGTTTGTAACCTGTGACCTTTCCTTGGAACTGGGAAATGTCAGAAATCTACAGGGTTTCCAACAAGTGAAAGGGGAGAAAGTAGAAAAAGAACAAAAGGGAAGGTTTGTGATGGGGGAACAGACAAGAGGTATTAAATGCCAAAAGAATTAGTGGTGCAAGGCCAAAGGGATTGGTAATAGAACAGGCAAAAATAAACAAAGGTGTTTCTCAAGGACTTGTGAATGGCAAAAGTTTAATTAAAGAAAGTGAAAACAAAAGAAAAAATGAGAGTAAAACAAACAATAAACAAGAAAGATCAAAAACTTGGGGAAGAGTTTAAAATTATTGAATTCAAGCGTCTAGTCTCCCAGACTGTAAAATGCCGAACCAAAATGTGAGGTGCTGTTTCCAGAGCTTATATCGAACATCATCAAAATACTGCTGAAGATTGAAACAGAGAAATCAGCAGAAGGCCAAGGTAGAAAATTATAATGAAAAAAGTGACCAGAAGATCAGGGTTCAGCCTGTTGAATAAACAGAACTATTCTCAAAAGCAGTCTTCAAATAAATCAATGGTTAGCATAATGGAGACCACATTGTGAGCAGAGAGTGCGACACATTAAAATTAAAGAAGTGCAAATAAATCACGACTTCACTGGAAAGAAACGCTTGCCACTGGGTGACCAACTGCCCTGGATTTTCTGAGATTATCCTATGTTTGAGGCACATATACTGTGTCCTACTTTGACTCCTGCCAGGACACTTTCAGTCCCATATGATTGTGATTTGACTTGTGAGTTGTCAATACATCTTCGCACAAGGGCACTCGAGCGGGCTCTTCTGACAGGATTGTAACCCTCACCCAGCCCTTGACTATCTGCTAGACACCATTCAATGTATTTTTTGTACTTACTTCTCCAATTACCACTGCGTTAGTCCTGCACCACCAACTCTGCTTTACTGCCTTACACCTTGACACAAACCTTCCCTTTCTTCTTTCTCCTAATTTTGATTTTACATTTGACCAATATCTATTATGCTTGCAACTTTTACCAGTTTTGATGAGTGGTCACAGATAAACAGTCAGTTAACAGTTAAGAGCTAATGGTAACAATTTGTCTTTCAACAGATGTTGACAGACACATTGGGCAGGAATCTTCCTCATCCTTCAGGAGTGCAAAGTTAGGATATTTACTGAAAATTCGTATGAGAAGAGTGCCCCAGAAATTCAGATCTTCATCCTGACAGAGGGATGGAATGTTTGATGGGTGTTATGGACAGTATCCCTGAGAATATTTTTGGAAGCAGCTCCAGGGTCTGCAGGTGCAGAGGCAAGCTGGGTGAAAGGTTGTGTGAGAATCAAAGTAGGATTTCTGGACTCATGCCTCCAGTGCCATATCTGTACAAAAATTCAAGCTTTAGTATGTCCGGAATTTTCTATCTTTGCTTTAGATTTCCAGTACATGCAATATGCTTTCGTAATATATCACGTCGTGTGGCTTACATTAAAGGAATTTTTGATAGTATTTCTACTTCTTACGATTGATCTAGGTATTGATATCGAGTAGGAGAGAATCTTAATACACAGAGCATTTACATGTATTTTTAAGAGTAGTTCATTTGATGCTAATCCTTAGTGTTGCCAAAGATCCATAGTTCTCATCAAAAGCCACCTACTCATATGGCAACTGTAATTTCTCCTAAGAAGTCTCCTCAATGCCACCATTTCGATGTGCATGTAACTGAGCCATTGCCAGTGGCTGTGAATCAAACAAAATGATGCGAGCCATTGTATTCTTTTATCTTGTTAGGAACTTCAACTGACAATCTGTTATTTGAGGCCAATAAAAATAATATATTTAAAAAGACTTCCTCAAAAAAGGACATCTTCAGATCATGTTTATATGCAACAGACTGTGTGTAATCTCTTTAAAGTTGAATGTATGCTAAGCGTGTCAGTAGCTGAGGCAATCTAGACGTAACGTGCCAAAGTGATAACAACCCTGAGCTCCGGAGAGATTTTTCTCTGGTCTTGCCAGTGTTTAATATCTCAAAAGCATCATGGCCAATGTTATACAAGGTATGTTTAAAATTGATATCCAAAGTAATGAATGTCTCATCCTCTTTTAGTTTTCATCTAACCATTTCATTATTTTCATTCGTCTTAGAATGACACGTTTAAAACAATGCTAATTTAGCTAGTGCAGGCGGTTCTCTATCATTCTTCAACTTGTCACAGATTAAGTGAACATACTGTAGTTGGATGCGACACTTTCAGTAGGTTGCATTTCTTCTTGATTACATAGTGCACGTACCCAGAACAGACGCCTGGTTTTGAAAGCTACTCTTGTCTTACTTAATATGCTTCTGATTAGCTATCCTTTTCATCATTTACGTTCTTAAGCATTAAGTTCTCTGGGTGCTGCACATCACTTATTGACTTGCTATCAGCAATCTCTTGTCAAGTGCGCTAACATTTTTTTGAGCACGGTGACTTTCTGTTCTTTGTAGTTATCATA
Source organism: Stegostoma tigrinum (assembly GCF_030684315.1). Taxonomy (NCBI): domain Eukaryota; kingdom Metazoa; phylum Chordata; class Chondrichthyes; order Orectolobiformes; family Stegostomatidae; genus Stegostoma; species Stegostoma tigrinum. Next base: position 54,953,714 of record NC_081368.1, on the reverse strand, counting down.
TTTTCTTGCCTTGTTTTGATCAGGATCTTGTGTGTTTTGTGATCAAAACATACCATTCTCACTGTGCCCCATCTATAGAAGTAGAAATAAAGCTCTGACCTGCTTTTTTTTTCTAGGCAGATTAAGTCGTTTAGATGTTTGCTTTGTTTTTGCATCCACTACTCTGCATTTTAATTATACTGATTTGCTATTTGACCACTTACTGTGTAGACAAAAGATTATGCAGCAGCTTTATGGCTTACAACATGTAAGATTTCTCCCAAAAGCCTTTGTGACTCAATGTTAACATCGAGAAATGCTTCAACAGTCATACTGACTCCAAATGTTTGACAGCTTATTCCTTTATAATGTATTATGTTTCACTTTCAAATATTGCATATAAACAAAAATGAAAAGGATTCAAGACGTATCTCAAAGCAATGTAGTATTTCACTAAGTAGTGAAGAAAAACAACCAGCTAACTGCATATTAAACGTTTAATCAGCCTTGACATTATTTGGCAAATAGCTTCCATTTCTGGGATGCAAGTTTATTCGTAATCAGCTAGAGTTAGAAAAACATATCCCCAGCAGCTCACATTTGTACAGCACTTGGAATGTGATAAAAAAAATTCCAAACCTCTTTAACGTGAAAGATGCACTTTAAAAATAGGTCTTGGATTTATCCAGGGAATTGTCAGAGCCCTCAATGACATCTTTCATTTATATGACAGGCCAAATGCAATAAAATATTGTAACGCATTATTTTTAAAACATATTTGTTCACTGGGCATGGGTCTTGCTGGCTTGGCCAGATTGCTCACCCATCTCTAGTCACCCATATAAAAGCAGTGGTCACTGGCTGTCTCAAACTCCTGCAGTAGGTACACCCGTTAGATAGGGATAAAATTAATAAAGAATTTTAAAACAACAAATGATACTAACTCACATAAGGAGATGTAGAGCAGATAAATGAAACAGGTAGGTAATAAGGGGTGGCTTAAAAGGAGGAGAGTGAAGTAGAGGTAGAGAGTTCCCTGAAAGGTATTTCAAAGTTTAGTGCTAAGGCAGCTGAAGGAAAGTTATCAATGATGAAGTAATTAAAATTAGGAATACAGAGGAGAACAAACTTAGAGAAGTCCAGATATCTTTGAGGGCAATGAGTTGGAAGAGATGGCAGAAATAGTGAGGTCAAGGTCATAGAGGGATTTGAAAAGAAGGTTGATAATTATAGCTTTCACTTATTACTTTAGAAGTGCCTGTTTAAACCAGTGAGAAGTGTGTTCGGTGAATGGCATTTTTACAAATTTGCTATATATCACCTGAGTCTTGGGTGACCTTAACTTTACAGAAGGTCGGCCATTGACCAAGTGCATGTCTGAATATTCAAGTCAGAAGGTAGCAAAGAATTAAACAAGGGTATCAGCAGCTGAAAGATGTGCTTGGTGTGGAATTAGACAATGTTATAGATGTGGAGACAAGCAAACCAATGGTGGTGAGTGGGGTTGGAAGCTTACCTCAAGGGTCAAGTCTGAAGAGTCTGGTTCAACCTTGGACAGCTGCCACTGTAGGGGAATATTGTAATACAGTTGAGGGAACAGATATCACAACGGTGATTGGGAACACTAGTTCTGCTGACATTTAATTGGAGAAAATTATTGCTCACCCTATATTGGACATCAGGGAAGTTGTCTGACAATTTGGACAATAGGTAGTGATGGTGAAGTTGAAATGGTCGTTGTCACAGTATATGTGGAAACTGAATTTTTTTTTAGATAATGACACCAAAGGGCAGCAGAGACTTTAGAAATAGAAGTCAGCCGAGGAATTGGGGCGGGGGCGGGAGCGAGGTGGTTAAACAAATTGAAAGATATAGAATGAGCCCGGCCAGGTGCTAGATTTGGAAGTAGGTGTGCACTTTGGTGATAGGGATCACAATTCTGTTATGTTTACTTCAGTGATGGAAAGGGATAGATGTGTACCACTGGGCAAGAGTTATAGCTAGGGGAAAGGCAATTACAATGAGATTAGGCAAGATTTAGGGAGCATAGGATAGGGAAGTAAACTGCAGGGGATGGGCACATTAGAAATGTGGAACTTATTCAAGGAAAAGGTCCTGTGTGTCCTAGATAAGTACATACCTGTCAGGCAGGGAAGAAGCAGTAGAGCACGGGAGCCGTGGTTTATGAAGGAAGTGGAATCTCTGGTCAAGAGGAAGAAGAAGGCTTATGTTAGGATGAGATGTGAAGGCTCAGTTAGGGCACTTGAGGGCTACAAAGTAGCCAGGAAAGACCTAAAGAAAGAGCTCAGAAGAGCCAGGAGGAGACATGAGAAGTTGTTGGTGGATAGGATCAGGGTAAACCCTAAGGCTTTCTATAGGTATTTAAGGAATAAAAGAATGACAAATGTAAGATTAGGCCCAATCAAGGAGAGTATTGGTAAGTTGTCTGTGGAGTCAGATGAGATAGGGGAAGCGCGAAATGAATATTTTTCAACAGTATTCGCTCTAGAAAATGACAATGTTGTCGAGGAGAATACTGAGATACAGGCTACTAGACCAGGTGGGATTGAGGTTCACAAGGAAGAGGTATTAGAAATCCTTCCGAGGGTGAAGATAGATAAGTCCCCTGGGCGGATGGGATTTATCCTCCGATCCTCTGGGAAGCCAGGGAGGAGATTGCCGAGCCTTTGGCATTTAACTCGTCATTGTCTACAGGAATAGTGCTAGAAGACTGGAGGATAGCAAATGTGATTCCTCTGTTCAAGAAGGGGAGTAGAGACAACCCCGGTAATTATAGACCAGTGAGCCTTACTTCAGTTGTTGGTAAAGTGTTGGAAAAGGTTATAATGGATAGGATTTATAATCATCTAGAAAAGAATAATTTGATTAGGGATAGTCAGCACAGTTTTGTGAAGGGAAGGTCGTGCCTCACAAACCTTATTGAGTTCTTTGAGAAGGTGACCAAATAGGTAGATGAGAGTAAACCGGTTGATGTGGTGTATATGGATTTCAGCAAGGCTTTCAATAAGGTTGCCCACAGTAGGCTATTGTACAAAATGCGTAGGAATGGGATTGTGGGAGATATAGCAGTTTGGATCGGAAATTGGCTTGCTGAAAGAAGACAGAGGGTGGTGGTTGATGGGAAATGTTCATCCTGGAGACCAGTTACTAGTGGTGTACCGCAAGGGTCGGTGTTGGGTCCACTGCTGTTTGTCATTTTTATAAATGACCTGGATGAGGGCGTAGAAGGATGGGTTAGTAAATTTGCAGACGACACTAAAGTCGGTGGAGTTGTGGAGAGTGACGAATGATGTCGTAGGTTACAGAGAGACATAGATAAGCTGCAGAGCTGGGCTGAGAGGTGGCAAATGGAGTTTAATGCAGACAAGTGTGAGGTGATGCACTTTGGTAGGAGTAACCAGAAGGCAAAGTACAGGGCTAATGGTAAGATTCTTGGTAGTATAGATGAGCAGAGAGATCTCGGTGTCCATGTACACAGATCCTTGAAAGTTGCCACCCAGGTTGACAGGGCTGTTAAGAATGCATACGGTGTTTTAGCTTTTATTAATAGAGGGATCGAGTTCCGGAACCAAGAGGTTATGCTGCAGCTGTACAAAACTCTGGTGCGGCCGCACTTGGGGTATTGCGTACAGTTCTGGTCACCGCATTATAAGAAGAATGTGGAAGCTTTGGAAAGGGTGCAGAGGAGATTTACTAGGATGTTGCCTGGTATGGAGGGAAGGTCTTACGAGGAAAGACTGAGGGACTTGAGGCAGTTTTCATCAGAGGGAAGAAGGTTGAGAGGTGACTTAATTGAGACATATAAAATAATCAGAGGGTTAGATAGGGTGGATAGGGAGAGCCTTTTTCCTAGGATGGTGATGGCGAGCACAAGGGGGCATAGCTTTAAATTGAGGAGTGAAAGATATAGGACAGATGTCAGAGGTAGAATCTTTACTCAGAGATTAACAAGGGTATGGAAGGTTTTGCCTGCAACGGTAGTAGATTCGCCAACTTGAAGCACATTTAAGTTGTCATTGGACAAGCATCTGGACCTACATCGAATAGTGTAGGTTAGATGGGCTTCAGATTGGTATGGCAGATCGGCACAACATCGAGGGCCGAAGGGCCTGTACTGTGTTGTAATGTTCTATGTTCGAAGTGAGAAGAAATGTCATTGAAGAATATTGTCTAATTGTGATTAGGTAGACAACAATGGCATCAGGTGAGAGCAGTCCTGCCCAGCTGAGAAAATGTTGACTGAAATTGGAGAATCATGATATGGTCAAGACGTTCTTCATATACATTCCTTAATACACATGCAACTGTACGAAACATTTTGCATGCTACCACATCTTACAAGTTACTGTGAGGAATTTGCTAATTTCCATGTGATCCCAGTCAGCAAAGTGGTATACATTTTGGAGGGATTTGACTTTGGAATACTCAACGTTGGTCTCATCCCCATGAAGACCCATGGTGTCAGGCCAAACATGGATAAAGAAGCCTCTTTGTGATTAGCACTTCCTCCCCAACTTTACATGATAAATGAATTCTTCTCCGTGTTCAACACTGCTGGCAAGAAACACTGAAGTGATAAAGGTACAGATTATTTTCTGTATATGGGACTCCAATATCCATTACCAAGAATGATTTGGTAGCACTACATTTGTCTGACGTAGCTGAGTTTTACAGTCATAAAGTCATACAGAAATACAGCATGGAAACAGATCCTTTGGCCCAACTCTTCCGTGCTGACCAGGTGTCCTAACTAAAATATAATCTCATTTGCCAGCATTTGGCCCATAACTCTCTAAATCCATGCCTAATGCATATACCCATCCAGATGCCTTTTAAATGCTGGAATTGTATCAGCCTCCACCACATCGTCTGACAGCTCATTCCATACACGCACCACTGTCTGTGTGAAAAAGTTGCCTCTTCTGTCTCTTTTAATTCCTTCCCCTCTCACTGTAAACCTATGCCCTTGAGTTTTGGACTCGCCCACCCCAGGGTAAAGACCTTGTCTATTTACGCCATCTGTACCCCTGGGGATTTTATACACCTCTATAAGGTCACCCGTCAGCCTCTGATGCTCTGGGGAAAATAGTCCCAGTCTGTTCAGCTCTTCCTGTATCTCTAACCCTCCAATCCTGGCAGCATCCTTTGTAAATCTTTTTTGAATGCTTTCAAGTTTCATAACATCCTTCCTGTAGCAGGGAGTCCAGAATTGCATGCAGTATTCAAATAGTAGCCAAAAAATGTCCTGTACAGTACAGCCGCACAAACTCTCCCAACTCCTATGCTCAACGCACTGACCAAAAAAGGCAAGCATACCAAATGCCTTCTTCACTAACCTACCAATCTGTGACTCCACTTTCAAGGAGCCATGAATCTGTAAACCAAAGCCTCTTTGTTCAGAAACCCTCCCTGGGACCTTACCATTAAGTGTATAAGCCCTGCCCTGAATTGCCTTTCTAAAATGTAACACCGCACATTAATTCAAATTAACCTCTATCTGCCACTCCTTGGTCTATTGGCCCATCTGATCAAGATTCCATTGTACTCTGAGGTAATCTTCTTCACTGTCCACTGCATCTCCAATTTTGGTGTCATCTGCAAACTTACTAACCACACCTCCAATGTTCACAACCAAATCATTCATATAATGATAAACAGTGGACCGAAAGCCGATACTTGTGGCACACCACTGATCATAGGCATCCAGTCTGAAAAGCAATGCTCCACCACCTTCTGTCTTCTTCTTCTTCAAGCTAGTTCTATATCCAAGTGGCTAGTTGTCCCTGTATTCCATGTGATCTAACCTTGCCAACCAGTCTACTGTGAGGAACCCGGGTTGAACATCTTACGGAATTCCATGTAGATCACGTCCACTGCTCTGCTCTCATCAATCCTCTTTGTTACTTCTTCACAAAACTCAATTAAGTCAGTGAGATGTGATTTCCCACACATGAAGCCATGTTAACTATCCTTAATCAGCCCTTGCATTTCCAAATCCATGTGGATCCTGTCCCTCAGGATTCCCTCCAGCAACTTTCCTACCACAGCCTCACTTGTCAACAGTTCCCTGGCTTCTTGTTACTACCTTTCTTAAATGGTAGCACTATGTTAGTCAACCTCCAGCCTTCCAGCACTTCACCTGTGGCCTTCAATGATGCAAATATCTCAGCTAGGGCCTAGTACTCATTTCCCTTACTTTCCATAGTGTTCTTGGGTACACCTGATCAGGTCCCTGGGACTTATCCTCTTTTATGCACTTTAAGACATCCAGCAGCTCCTTCTCTGTAATGTGGACATTTTTTTAAGATGTCGCTATTTATTTCCTCAAGTTCTCTAACTTACAGATCCTTCTCCACAGTAAACACTGATAAAAAATATTCATTTAGTATCGCTGCCATCTCCTGTGGTTCCACACATGGGTGGCCTTGCTAATCTTTTCGGCCCCCTATTCTCTCCCCAGTTATCCTTTTATCCTAAATGTATTTGTAGAATTCCTTTGGATTCTCCTTAGCCCTATTAGCAAAAGTTATCTCATGTTCCCTTTTTGCCCTCCTAATTTCCCTCTGAAGGATACTCTTGCTGCTTTAATATGCTTCTTGGGAATCATTTGGCTTCTGCTCTTTATACCTACCATATGCTTCCTTAATATTATTGACTAAAACCTCAATTTCTCTTATCATCCAGCATTCCTTACACCCACCAGCCTTGCCCTTCACCCTAACAGGAAGAGATTGTTTCTGGATTCCCATCATCTCATATTTGAAGGCTTCCCATTTTCCAGCCATCCCTCTACCTGCAAAATCTGCCCCTAGTCAACTTTTAAAGTTCTTGCCTAATACTGTCATAATTGGTCTTCTTCCAATTTAGTACTTTAACTTTTAGATTCAGTCTATCCTTCTCCAAGACTATTTTAAAACTAATAGAATTATAGTCACTGGCTACTAAATGCTTCTGCACTGATACCTCAGTTACCTGCTCTGTCCTATTTCCCAAGAGTAGGTCAAGTTTTGCACTCTCTTCAGTACGTCATCAATACACTGAATCAGAAAATGTTCTTGTACATTCTTAACGAATTCCATTCTAGCCAAGCCCTGAACACATTGGCAGTCTCGGTCTACGTGTGGAAAGTTAAAATCTTCTACTGTAACCATCCTATTGTTATTAAAGATAGCTGAGATCTCCTTACAAATTTGCTTCTCAATTTCCCGCTGACTGTTTAGGGTTTTTTAGTACAATCCTAATAAGGTGATCATCCCTTCTTTATTTCTCACTTCCATCCAAATAATGTCCCTGGATATATTCTCAGGAATATCCTCCCTAAGTACAGCTGTAATATTATCCCTAATTTAAAAAAAAACACCACTCCCCTTCCTTCCTATAGCACCTATTCCCTGGAACATTAACCTGTTAGTCCTGTCCATCCCTGAGCCACATCTCTGCAACTGCATTAAATATCCCACATCCAATGTTCCCAACCATGCCTTACCTGTTAGGCTTCTTACAGTGAAATATGTGCAGTGTGATTTATCAGTCCTACCTCATTCTCTACTTTGTTGCTGCTTGCCCTGTCTTAAATGACTTTGCTGCCAGACTGGGTCTGCAGCAGTTGTCAAGGGAACCAAAAAGAGGACAAAACCTATTGGACTCTGTCCTAACCAATTCAGCAATGGCAGATGCATCTGTTCATGACAATACTGGTTGGAATGAACACTGCTCATTGTGGAGGTGTCTTTACATTGACGATACAAGCAGTTATGTGCTGTTCTACCATTGTGCTAAATAGGATATCCTTTGAACAGGTCTAGTGACTCAAATCTGGGTATCCATAAGGCACTGTGGGTCAACAGCAGCAGAATTATACTTTATGCACATCCCAACATATGCCCAACTCCACCATTGCCATCAAACAGGGGACTTAACCCTGATTCAATGAAGAGCGAAGGAGAGCATGCCAGCACAGCATCAGAAATACCAAATGAGTTGTCAATCCGGTGAAGCTAATAGCACAGGACTGTTTGTATTCCAAACAGTGGAAGCACTATGCAATAGTCAGGGCTTAGCTATCCCATAATCAATGTATCAGACCCTGAGATTTGCAGCCCGGAGACATGGAAGGTGATAGACAATTAAACAATTAACATGAGGAGGAAGTTCAGCAATGTCTCTATTTTGAGTTATGGGAAAGCCAAGCACATCAGTGCAAAAAATAAGGCTGAAGTATTTGCATCCATCTTCATCCTGAAGTATGAGTGCATTATCTGTGGACTCCTTCTGAGGTCCTTAACATCAGATACCAGTCTTCAACTAATTTGATTCATTCTATTTAAAATGAAGAAACTGCAGAAGGCTGTGGATGCTTCAAAGGTACGGACCATGACAACATTCACACAATAATACTGCCGACCTGTGCACCAGAACTTGCTACACCATGTGTTAAGCTCATCGAGTATGGGTACAACACTGATATTTACCCAGCGATGCAAAAAATTGCCGAGATGCGTCCTATTCACAAAAAAAACCAACATATCCAATCTGGCCAATTAGTATCCTATCAGTCTAGTCTCAAGCATCAGCAAAATTATGGAAGTGGAAGATAAGGTGATATATAACCCCGGTTAAGCTCCATTTGAAGCAATGTAAGCAGACCTGGGCACAACAGCTTAGGAAGGCTGTATTGGCCTCGGAGGGAATGTAATGTACGTTTACAAGAATGGTTCTGAAGAAGGGCCACTGGACTTGAAGCATTGACTGTGCTTTGTCGCCATAGATGCTGCTAGATCAGTGAGTTTCTACAGTTGTTTCTGTTTTTGTTTCAGATTTCCAGCATCCACAATTCTTAGTCTTTTCATTTACAAGAATGATGTCTGGACTTAAGGGACTAAATTATGAGGAGAGATTATACAAATTAGGCTTGTTTTCTGTAGAATTTAGAAGATTGAGGGGCGATCTGATCTATCTCTTCAAGACATTAACAGGAAAAGATTGACTTGATAAAGATAAACAATTTCCACTAGTTGGAGATTCTGGAACTTGAGGGCTTAGAGTAAAATTGGGTCCAGACCATCTGGAAGAGATGTTTGGAGGCACTCCCACACACAGAGAGTGGTAGAGGTTTGGAACACTCATCTGCAAATGACAACTGATGCTAGATCAGTTGTTAATTTTAAATATGTGATAGGTTTTTTTTGTTAAGCAAATGTATTAAGGGATGTTGGTCGAAGGCAGCTGCATGGAGTTAGGTCACAGATCAGTCATGGTCTCATTGAAAGGAGGAAAAGGCTTGAGGGGCTGAATTCACTACATCTTTTCCTATACTCCTATGGGTCATCAGTAGTGTCATTTGCTTAGCAATAATGTGCTCAGTGACACTCAATTTGGATTTTGATGGTGCCAACCAGTAGGAAATTGACTTGATCTAAGCATGGAAAAAGAGCCAAACTCCAAAGATGAGACGAGAGTTATTGCCCTTGACATCAAAGCAGCATTTGATAGGGTATGACATCAAGGATCCCTATCAAAACTGGGGTCAACAATCAGGTAAAACTCTCCACTGGTAGAGTTATGCTGAGCACAAAGGAAGGTGGTTGTGGTTGATGTAAGTCAATCATTTCAGCCCCAAGAATTTACTGCAATTCTGCTGCAGGCCAACCATCTTTAGCCAGTTCATCAATGAAATTCCCTCAGTCATAAGGTCAGAAGTGCAGAGGTTTGCTGTATTGGTTCAGCGAAGTCATCTCCACACAACCTTCTTAAGTGCTAATAGGTGTAGGTAGTAAATGATGGTCTCGCCTGTGAGGCCCATTTCACATGTATGGTTAAGAGTTTTGGAGAACACCTTCCCTTCTTTTTTTCCAGAAATAGTGAGGTAGGATTTTTCATGTTCACCTGAAACAACAAACAGTTTAGCATCTTACCTCAAGGATAATGCCTTCTGCAAAAAGTAAACACTTTTAAAGCACTGAATTCAGTGTCAGCCTACGGCAAGTATTCAACTATCAGACTCAAGCAGGAGTGCAGTGACCTGATAAAGTTTAAACTAAGCTGAATAATCAGGAAGGCAGAAACCAAGGCAAAGTTAACAAGAGCTATGTTTTCACAAGATATTTCACAGCTGAAAGACAGATAGCAGAGCACTGCGGTTCTGGAGAAGATTTTCAGCTGCCCATATCTTGCCATTAAATGCTGGCTTCTGATTGTTCAGCAGAGCTGGATCACACTGCAATGGAAAACAGCTGCGCGGGGGCTATTGTAGGTAGAATAGAGGTATGGTGGAATTTGAAACAAAATAACACCGTAGGATATTAATTTGTGCGTCGTTTGGGCAAAATGTGAAAGTAGATGTTCCCTTATACAACCATGGAGCTCTTATAAGTACAGGAACATGACAATTCAGTTCATGATTCACATCTGTATCTCAAATAATTAGGTTTCCTTGTGTGACACTTTGTAGAAGAATTAAATAATTTAAAAGCAATGTCAGTCCCATCGCAGGAAGGTTGCACTGAGATACAATGAATTACAACTATTTTTCAGTTACAGAGAAACTAATGCTAAGTGATTTCCCAAGAGTTCAAAAGAGGTTCTGTCAGTAATTTTATCGGTATTTAGTGATGATAAAATCACCCACTGTCACATCATCGGCACTGCATTCAAAACTGATGATCATAAAAAGGATTGTACAACAATTCTTTCATGCTTATATCTGCATTTACATTAAAAAAGCATATTATCTGAGACAAACTGTTTATTTTGTTTTCAATGCCACCTTTGGAAGTGTACTGTGAAGGAAGGATCAGGGAACTGCAAACCAGTGCCACTGAACATATTTTATTAAAACTAAGGAAGTATGCTCAGACAAATACCACACCAGAATACCTTCCATTTGTACATGGAACATTGGCATCACATTTATTATGGCATTATATATTCTTATTAATATTTAATTTTCAATTTGCAATAATTTTGAGCTTTTAGAGTAAAAGCATGACACATTTCAGTTTTATGAAAACTCATTTTTGCAATGAAGCTAGCAAAAAAACTGAAAAATCATCTTGCAGATGTAAAGGAGCTTGTGGAATCCTGTTTAACATGGCATTGTAACATTTCCTCATAGTCACAAAAAGAAATAGTAGAATAGCACCTGAGGCTGGTGCATGCTGCAATACATTCATACCAACACGTATTTAACAAATGGGATCCATACCAATATGAAGCCACAACACATGACATGCTATATAACAGCAAAGGCTTTCCTTCTTATTCAATTCAACAGCATGGGCAACTTCGAACAAAATTATAGCTTAATAGTGTGGTATCACCACATTATGCACTCCACAGAATGTAAATGTGAGGTAGTGACTTCCACATAATGGGAAATTGTAAACTCATTGACCAGGGTTTTCTGTCCACTGAAGTTAATGTTCAGGACTTAGTTTTATTATCATGATTCCCTGTTTATGTATGGAGGAGGTTCCTATTCGATAGTAAATGTCTATAAAACAGACCCTGAGGTTTTGATTTTACAGATTTAATTAATCTTGCACTTCAAAGGTAGCGGACTATGTTTGTTCCACTCAATAGATGTGGATTTCACTTGCTAGGCGAGTATCTATTCCCCAGCCCTTACCGCCCTTGAGAAGGTGGTAGTGTGTTGTCTTCTGGAACCACTGCAATACATGTGGTGCAAGAACACCTGGGAGCTGTTAGTAAGAGAGTTCCAGGATTTTATCTTGGCAAAAGTGAAGGAAAGAAAACACAGTTTGAAAATAGGATACTGTGTGACTTGGAGGGGAACTTGCAGTTGGCAATGTTCCTGTGTATCTGTTGTCCTTGCCCTTCTGCGTGGTGGAGGTTGCAGGTTTGGAGCCTTAGTACATAGTTGCATTTGTTATGATGTTCCATGATTCAACAAAGCAATATGCCAAATTGTTAAGCTCATTGTTGAAGAGGGATGTTCTGTCCTCCCTCCCCCAACCCGTTATTTTCACCCATCTCAGTTTGTCACATTGAGGTATTAGGAGGACCCTTTCCCTTGAAGATGCTCTTTCCCCAGGCCAGATTAATGTGCATTTTAAAAGGAGCTAATTTAAATTATGCTTTCTTGAAGTAACAAAACAAGTGAGATTCTTAAGACTGAAAGCAATAAGAAATAATAACGCAACACATACACAGATATTAGAAATAAGAGATGAATCCACAAAGACAAAAGCTAAAGAATAACATGGACCAGTCTCTGAACTGCTCAAAAGTAGAATTTTAAAGATTCTTGGTTTTGTAGATTAATTGAAACTCTTGTGTCCTGATTCCTTGAGGTGGTGGCCAATTGGCAGCATTCAGAGTGATGAATACTCTTACCCCCTTTTTTTTGACAGACAGCACAGTGATGTCTAAGGGCTACTGCCAGAGCTGTGACCATCACAGTGCAATAAACCACATGTTAGGATGTCAGTCTCCTTACATGCGCAAATGTTGCAGTCAGGTTTTTTTAAATTCATTTTTTTGTATATTCCAGAGAGATCGAAAAACAAAAATGGAAAAATTCTTCAAAAGGTAGCTTTCTTCTGAGGAAGCAGGCCATTCAGCCCAACGAGCCCACACAGACCCTCTGAAGAGAATCCCATTCAGTCATCCTCCCACCCTATCGCTGCCTGTACTGTAACTAATCCACCCAACCTGCATATCTTTAGACTGTGGGAGGAAACCAAAGTCCTCAGTGGACATGACGAGAATGTGCAAACTCCATCCAGAAAATTGCCTGAGGCTGGAATCAAACTCCATCCATGGCACTATGGGACAGCAGTGATAACAGTTGAGCCACTGTAGTCAAATATATATCAATGAATATAGTAATACTTATGCACAATTTTTGAAACTGCTATTATTTATTCCAAATTTCAGTTGATCAAAGGTGGCGGAACTGATATTTTGATTAAAGATAACAATATAGCCACGTTTTTTGTTCGGTTGAGAATGCAGGCTGTGACTGAAAAATGAATGATTCTTGACTGCATGTGAAACCAATATGTGGAGTGTCAGAACCAAAAACTGAAATTGCTGGAAAAACTCAGCAGATCTGGCAGCCATCTGTAGAGAGAAAGCAGAGTTAACATTCTGAAAAAGGGTCATCAGGCTCAAAGCATTAATTGCTTTCTCTCCCCACCACCATCCAACCCCACCATTCTACCCCCATGTACAACAAAAGCTGTGCTCCTGAGATGCGTCTTGGCCTGCTGTGTTCATCCAGCTTCACATTTTGTTTTCTTGGATTCTCTGGCATCTGCAGTTCCCATTATCACCGATATTTTGATTAAATCTGTTTAGCCTGTTGTGAGAAACCCATTTTCAGATGTATTAATAAAACTGCAGCAGGTTATTGCTCTTAATCACATACTGAGTATTTATAACACATTGTTTCTCAATTGCATTTGCAAATCCAGTTAAAGTATGTTGGATCATGGGAGATGTTATATTTGGAAATTTACATCTCCTTTTGAGTGGAAACCTGGGCTAAATTATTCATTTCAAAAATATTATCGTAATTTTAAACACAGTTTCCATCCCAGTTGCAAGTAGTCCCAAAGCAAAATCTCTACCCATTATCTTAGAAGTATCAATATTAAGTTTTAAATGGCACCTGTCTGTCCACTCCAGTCTCCTCAGTGTCTTTCCAAAGCCTTTTACAGTCCTTGACTGTTTCCCACAAATCTTGATTTTATGCCATTAGCAGGAGTAGACTGTTCAATATGTTCTCATGTATGCCTTATTGCTCTGTGGTTACATAATTACAAACATGGTTGGCTATACTATATTGGATACACCAATTTTTATTTGACAATGAAATAAATACAAAGTGTTAGAGAAATTCAGCATGTTTGGCAGCATCTTTGGAAAGAGAAATAAGAGGCCTACTCTTACAGTTTTTGGGTAAGTGCAAATCAAGGAGACATTTGGTGAAGTGATCTCACGGCAAGGCTAGGTGGGTTCTCATTGTATCTTACCAAAGTTACCAATTCAAAAGACATTTTAGCCCTTATGGTGAATATCATGGTGAATATTTCACCCATCTTATTATGTGCTTTCTGAGAAAAAGCCTCGCCACTCAACGGAGATCTCAGAATTGACTTGCATTCCTCGTGCTGGCACCGTACTTAAAAGGTCATTTTGCAACTAGACAAGCAATTCCAGGTTCCTGATATTCACCCTGGATAGGGCAGACAGAGAGAAAGTGGCACCTGGCTTGGTAGGCAGGGACCTGGTGCTCCTGCTAGATGGAATGATGTAAAATTAGATTCACTCTTTTCAGGACCAGGAGGTCAAGTCGGAAATTGCCACTCAGGTTGAAGCAGTCTTAGCTATCTGAAGGAATTGCCCAAGGTTAATGGACTTCTCCACTCTGTCAGTGTAACTACCATCGTCTGTTCTCCAATACCTCACACTCACTATCTCTGCTACATTGTACCTTCTCTCATGCTCTATCATTCTCACCACTGTCCACAACATCTTCACCACCCAGCTTCATCCACATCAAACTGTGACACTACTCACCCTGCACACCCTTAAGTTGCCTCCTCACTTGTTCAGAATATCTTCCCACCTGAGCCAACAGCAATAATTGTGCCATTCACTTTCAAATTCCATAATCTCTTCAATTCCAAGAGAAAAGCAGCCCATAATAGGGTATCAAGAATCAAGATGAATGGTGTGCTATTTGCCATATGGTTTCTCACCCATTATGTTGAGAACATCCTCAGTATGACTACCCTATACAGGGCCTGCACGAGTATCAGAGACTGCCTTTAACTTAACATGGCAGAATGGCACACAATCACAGTAGTATTATGAAGCAGGAGTTGGGGGTTGCTGTGCATGGGGGTAGATTGGTGGGCTTGGATGGTGGTGGGGAGAGAAAGCAATTAATGCTTTGAGCCCAATGACCCTTTTTCAGAATGTTAACTCTGCTTTCTCTCTACAGATGGCTGCCAGATCTGCTGAGTTTTTCCAGCAATTTCAGTTTTTGGTTCTGACGCTCCACATATTGGTTTCACATGCAGTCAAGAATCATTCATTTTCCAGTCACAGCCTGCATTCTCAACCGAACAAAAACCTGCAATATTATGAGATGAGTGTACATAAAAGCCTGAGAGGAATGGAACAGTAAAATTTGAAACTCATAAGAGAATTTGAAGGTTGCAATCTTTCCAATAGCAAAGCTGGTGTAGATGAATGAAAATGAGAGCAAGTGTGGGAAGGAGATAGCAAAAGAAATATATAGAGAAAGAAAGTGATGGAGGCAGAGAGGAAGAAGCGAGACAAGAAAGACGTGGATAGATAAGAAGAACAGAAAGTGACAGCCCAGAGTTGACAAAGAAAGGGAGTTCAGGTTTTGAGAAAATAACAACTAAAAGAGAAATCTGAAAACCAAAGCAGTGTCACAGACATTTAAAGGAAAGTTGGATGTTGTGATCCACCCTGGAAGGGAAGGGATTTTAATATCAAACCCACCAATCTACCTCACTCTGAGTTCTTCAAACCAGTTAAAAGAGGAATCAAGGCAAAAGAACTTCAATCTATCTACAGAACCAAGTATCGCAAAGGACAAAAAAAAATCTGTTGATGCTGGAAATCAGAAACAAAAACAGAAGCTGCTTGGAAAACTCAGTATGTCTGAAAGCATCTGTGGAGAGAAAGCAGAATGAAAGTTTCAGGTCCAGTGACCCTGCTTCAGAATTAAATAAACACTTTTAATACTAACATCAATGCTGCTAGTAACCTCCATTGTAATTGTTGCAATGTTCAACAATCCACTCTTTGCAAACAATTCAGAGACGGAATATGTATTATTTTAAACTTTTATCTTTTTGGACTCAACTCTTATTTCTAACCTGCATGCATATGTGTTGTGATCCTAATTCTTCTTGTATTTAGTCATTAATAAACTCGCTGTTTGTAATTCACGAAATCCAGATTAAATTGGCACATTTTAAAATATAAATTCATTTGGGTCTGGGAGAAAATTATCCACATGGGAAGGGATCTCTGAAATCAATTTTTTACAGTCAACTGAGGGGTAAATAAAGAAGCAGAGCCAATTTATTTCACCTCACCCAGGAACTTGACAATTTGCTTAATCTTGAATAGAACAACACTGAATTGAGGAACCTCGCCTGGTGTCTGGTCATAAAAAAACTTACACAATGAATGCCAGATCTTGAGGGATTTTTATGTCTTTACCGCCGGGCCGAGAGACCTGAGTTCAGGTCCCACCTTCCTCAGAGATGTGCAATCACATCTCTGAACAGGTTGATGCAAAAACAAATAGGTGAAGGCCAGATCTTCTCAATGCTCCACAGAACACACACCAGTGCTTATAAATTTCAGGATCACCTTTCCCATGCTCCCAGATTCTGCTGTACAGAGCTGAGGCAAGTAGATTTCTACAGTAATTCCTGACTTTAGGATAATCCTTACAGCCCTGCCACATTCACTATCTCCCAACTAGTGCCAAACCTCATCCATTACTGGCACACATTTTAATTCAGTCATTGTAAATGAGTCGTCACAACAATAATACGTTGTGCACCCCATTGATGTATTGTTATAAAATAGTAAAAAGAAAGGCAGTCCGATTTCGAACTGACCAATGGTTGGGTCAAAAATAAGCAGTATTTACAAAATTGAGGAAATGAAGCATAGACTGGGTGACTGCTTCACAGAACACCTATTTTCTGTACCCCCCCAAAAAAAACCCTAGACTTCCAGTTACCTGCCACTTCAACACACCACATTGTTCCTTGACCAACATTGATTTGATTTTGATTTATTATTGGAACATGTACCTAGATACTGTGAAAAGTGATGTTTTGCATATAGCACAGGCAGAACTTATCATACAAACTGCATAAGGGGAACAGAACAAAGGACAGTGTTGTGGTTACAGAGAAGGTGCACAAAGTGCAAGCTCAACATTAAATTCAAAATTTGAAAGGTCCATTCAGAAGTCTAATAAGATTGGGGAAGAAGCATGCTCTTGAGTTTGTTGGTCCATGTGAATAAGTTTTGTATCTTCTGCCCAATAGAAGAGTTTGGAAGAGATTACAACCAGGATGGGATTTGCTGATGTTGGTGCCTTTCCGAGGCAGTGAGAAGTATAGATATTGTCAATCTATGCAAGGTTGGTTTGTGTGATACACTGGGCTGCGTTTGCAACTTTCTGTAGTTTCTTGTGGTCATGGGCAGAGCGGAGGCCATACCAAGCTGTGATGCATCTGGATGCAATGCTTTCTATGGTGCATCTATAAGAATTAGTCAGAGTCTTTATGGATGTGCTGAATTTCCTTAGTGTCCTGAGGAAGCAAAGACATTGTTATGCTTTCTTGACCATAGCACCAATGTGGGTGGACCAAGCGAGATTGTTGATGAACATCATACCTAGGAACTTGACCACCTCACCTTCATCACCTCAGATCCACTAAGGTAGATAGGGTTGTGTCCTCCACCTTCCTTCCTAGAGTCAATGACCAGTTCTTTGCTGACACTGAGGGAGAGATTGTTATCTTGACACCATACCACCAAACATTCTATTTCTTTCCTGTATTCCATTTCATCATTGTTTGAGATCTAGCCGACAATGGCTGTGTTGTCAGCAAACTTGGGGATGGAGTTATGACAAAATTTGACCACACAGTCATGAGGGTATCAGAAGTGTAGTACGGAGTAACTCTGGCTCAGGCTTGATGCAGTGCTCCAATGAAGCTCAGCGTAAGCTGGAAGAACAGCTTGGGAACTCTACAGCCTTCTAGGCTCAATATCAAGTTCAACTATTTTAGGACTTGAGGCACATTCTTTCATGCCCTTACCTCAAACCCCACACACTAGGCCTTGTTATGATATAAACAGCCCATCGTTTGCCCCTAATAGTCTCCATTAGCAGCTATTCATTCTCCTAAGCTGACTATTATCCACCCCTTTATCTGTCCAGCTGCTTCTCTGCCTCTTTGGTTTCTATTTCCACTGATCATTTACTCTTTAGCCCCTTCCCCCATTCTAGCTTCTGCATTTTAAAAAAGTAGTCACCATCAGTTCTGAAGAAGGGTGACTGGACCTGAAACTTTAACTGTGATTTCTCTGCACAGATGTTGTGAGACCTGCTGAGTTTTTCCAGCATTTTCTGATTTTGTTTATGCAACCTGGGGGTGACTCAGCAATTGCACCGCATAGCCTTCACGTGACACATCAGTGTGGAACAATTATACTTTTAATAGGATTAAAATACAATATTTTAAGTAACACACTTAACTAGAACATACCCATCTTCCAGCTGGATCTGTTGGCCATGCCACGCCTAAAGCACCAAAGATCTGCAAAGCTTTATCCATTAGCTCAGGTTTCTTAAAACCATCAGTAACAAATGAATATTTCACTTTTCTTTACTACCTGGCTGCACACAAAAGCCACTCCCTCCTACAATCAACACTCAATTCCTTCACAATTCCTTTACTGGACGGGGAAAAGAATAGGGTCTAATGAGCTTCTACAACCTTTAACTCACTGTGACTGAAGCTAATGGAGATGGCTGATATGGTTTCAACAACTGACGAATTTCTCACACAAGGTCTAGACATCAAATGTCACTTATAATTGTGTCATATTTGTTACTTAATGATTCAATCTATTTTAAAAAATTCTTTACCTTCGTCTAAATTAAATTGTTAAATTCAAGATGGTACCTACTAGCAGAAGTAAAAGTGAGGAAATTGCCAAATATTGATTTGCAAATAGCTCTAATCAAACAGTGATAATGTATTCAGAATAGGTTCTCACGTCTTATTTTATTGCAAACTTCCTGGCTCAGCAGGTCTTTAAATGTGGTGAAGGTTCAGACTTATTAATGAGATTGCACAAAATTCAAACTTTATGACTGAAGTGTGAAGGAATAGCATGGAATTTCTGCAGAATGACAAAAGCACACTTCCATCTTCAGATGTCTTACTTTAATATGCTTGTACACTGTAGCTTGGCAGTGTGTGGTCAAAATATCAATTGAGGCTGCCTTTCTGCAGTAAGGACAAACAGTGCCAGATTGCACCCAAGAAGCAACATTTTGCTGGCCTGCAAAATCTGTGAAGGAAAGCTTCGACTCAGTTTGTGAATTCACTTTAGCGTGCACCTAAGCAGTTCAGAGGATTGCCTGAGAATGTTTCAAATGGAGACAAATTCATGCTGCTGTTCATTCCCAGCTTTAATGTTTAACTATCCGCATCTATCATGCAGTGTTCAAAAGATTCATTGGTTGCTGGGTGGAGAGAAACTCACGGTGAACTTCTGACACCGGGGCATAACAGTCAGAAGGGAATAGTCAGCGTGTATGAGGTTACCTCTACAAATAATGACATGATTCCAGGCCCCTTTTCTAATTTCCAAATACCATCCACCATTTTTCCTGTCAATAACAGAATACTGTAGCTCTAGTACTAAGTAAAGCAACCTTCAGGCATTGTTCTTATGGCACATACATACATTGAGGCAGTTTGAAAATACATTCAACAAGATAATTGGAACCTCTACCAAGTAAACTGCCATTACATAGACAAATTACAACGAGGCCATTCTAGTATATGATATGGGTCTTAATTAGTCTGCTGCATTGGTTAAATACATGTATTATTTTTATCCATTATAGCTCATCTGCCAATGAAATAGAATGTATCCCAAATCACCCCTTGAACATGCAGAGAAACAGGAAAATTTTAGTTAGTAATGTGTTCTGTGTTCCCAAAAGACAAAAATTTTGGTTATTTCATATTACAATTGAAGATTGCAGACTTACGCTGAGTCACTTTATTCATATACGTTGAATTGTAATATGCCCTAAATAGACAGAAATTCTTTTCTGTTACATGTGGCAATTCACAACTGAACGAGCATTGCAACAATTAAGGAACAATTTGTTTGATGAAAAGTGATTTGAATGAAACTAATTTTGATCAAATCTGAAGAAGCTGCTGAAGGTGATTTATACATTTTATCAGTGGTTCAACAAAGGAACAGTTATTGCATCTTCTCCAGTGCATTGCCCATTCATCCTCAGGGTCCAAATCAAATTGCGGTCAATGGTGTAGACACTTCTAAATAACAAGACTAGTTACAAGTGGTGTACCACAAGGCTTGGTGTTGGGTCCACTGCTGTTTGTCATTTTTATAAATGACCTGGATGAGGGCGTAGAAGGATGGGTTAGTAAATTTGCAGACGACACTAAGGTCGGTGGAGTTGTGGATAGTGACGAAGGATTCTGTAGGTCGCAGAGAGACATAGATAAGCTGCAGAGCTGGGCTGAGAGGTGGCAAATGGAGTTTAATGTGGACAAGTGTGAGGTGATGCATTTTGGTAGGAGTAACCAGAATGCAAAGTACTGGGCTAATGGTAAGATTCTTGGTAGTATAGATGAGCAGAGAGATCTCGGTGACCATGTACACAGATCTTTGAAAGTTGCCACCCAGGTTGACAGGGCTGTTAAGAAGGCATACAGTTTTTTAGCTTTTATTAATAGAGGGATCGAATTCCGGAATCAAGAGGTTGTGCTGCAGCTGTACAAAACTCTGGTGCGGCGGCACTTGGAGTATTGTGTACAGTTCTGGTCACCGCATTATAAGAAGGATGTGGAAGCTTTGGAAAGGGTGCGGAGGAGATTTACTAGGATGCTGCCTGGTATGGAGGGGAGGTCTTACGAGGAAAGACTGAGGGACTTGAGGCAGTTTTCATCAGAGAGAAGAAGGTTGAGAGGTGACTTAAATGAGACATATAAAATAATCAAAGGGTTAGATAGGGTGGATAGGGAGAGCCTTTTTCCTTGGATGGTGACGGCGAGCACAAGGGGGCATAGCTTTAAATTAAGGGGTGAAAGATTTAGGACAGATGTCAGAGGTAGTTTCTTTACTCAGAGAGTGGTAAGGGAATGGAACGCTTTGCTTGCAACGGTAGTAGATTCACCAACTTTAAGCACATTTAAGTCATTATTGGACAAGCATATGGACGTACATGGAATAGTGTAGGTTAGATGGGCTTCAGATTGGTGTGACAGGTCGGCACAACATCGAGTGCCGAAGGGCCTGTACTGTGCTGTAATGTTGTATGTTCTATAAGACTGTCCTAAATTTTAACAAATGTTAAGGACTCATCTGTTATCTCAAAATGAAAACTTTTATGAAGGACTGGCATCATTGTATTGGCACAATGTTAAATGGAAGGGGATTTTCTTCAGCAGATCCTTTGTAAAGTTAGTGTGGCAAATAGTTATATTTGACCTATGTCATGCTACTTCTGAAAATATTTGTTGCTGTCAACAGCTGTGAGATGATACATATTTCATTCCCCAGCACTGCCATCTCTGACTTTATACATAGTTCCTCACATATGAATCAGTCAGGAGATAAACAAGTTGG
This sequence comes from Stegostoma tigrinum, assembly GCF_030684315.1. Taxonomy (NCBI): domain Eukaryota; kingdom Metazoa; phylum Chordata; class Chondrichthyes; order Orectolobiformes; family Stegostomatidae; genus Stegostoma; species Stegostoma tigrinum. The sequence goes on along the minus strand of NC_081368.1, from coordinate 54,932,276 downwards.
AGACCAGTCTACAGCTTCAGTACCAGAAAGATTTTGAAGACCATAATAAACTGATGCTGCCTCGGACAAACAAATAGATTTTCCTGTGCTAAAAAATTAAAAGCTAGGGATGCAGTTGAAAATTGAAGACACTGCGATTCTGGAAATCGATGGTCTGTGATTGCGGCCATACAAAAAATTCTGATTTAAAAACAAACCCAAAGAACTGCAGATATCGGAAATCAGGAACTAACATAGAAATTGGTGGAAAAATTCAGCAGTCTGGCAGCATCTGTCCAGAGAAGGCAGAGTTAACATTTTGGGACCAGTGACCTTTCTTCAGAACTGATTGTAGCTAGGAAAAGGTTGGTATATATTCTGAGGATGGGGTAGGGGGTGGAGATGGAGAAGGAGCCTAGAGAGGTAGAGAGAGAACAATAGTTGGACAGACAAAGGAATGGGTAGAGGTCAGACTAGGAGAATCTAGAGCAGCTAATAGTGACTGACAGTTGGTTGTGGCAGCACCCCATGTGATGATAAACAAAAATAGAAATTGCTGGAAAATCTCGAGAAGATGGGTGTAAGGAGTAAATGATAGGTGGAGATAGAGACCAAAGAGAGAGAACAACAGTTGGACAGACAAAGGAATGGATAACAGTCAGCCTAAGAGAATGAATGGCTGCTAATTGGGTCTATTAGTGGCTAAAAATGAACATTGTGTAATGGAAAATCATGTGACAACAAGGCCCAGTGTGTGGAGGTTGGGGTAAAAACATGAGAGAAGGTGCCTCAAGCCCTAAAATTGTCAAAATCTTTATTGAGTTCAGAAGGCTGTAGAGTTCCCAATGAGAAAATGAGGTCCTGTTCTTCTAGCTTGCACCGGGCATTGTTGGAGCACTGCAGCGAGCCAAAGACTGAGACCTTCGCCAGGGAACAAGGTGATGTGTTGAACCAAAAGAACCAGTTCTGCATAAGGGTCACCGGGCTGAAACATTAACTCTTGATTTGTTTTCTTCACAGACGCTGCCAAACATGCTGAGCTTTTCCAGTAACTTCTGTTTATGTCATTTTAAGAGATCAACATGCAAATGATTGAGCTCTCAGATACTATCACATGATCACATGATCTCTGCATTGTGAAACTGAAGCGCAGGTTGTGTTTGGAGATTACCATGTAATGTATATATCAGTTCAGCTGTAAATAAACACATTAGCGATCTTCAAGTAAACAAAGTCTGTGTAACTTCCTTAGTGTTACACTTGAATAATGGAACATTGTTAGACAATGCACAGCTGGGGTGTTTTCTCTTTTAAAAAAGCACAAAGACAAAATTGGCCTCACATGCTTGAAAGCCAAGGGGACAGCTGCCATGAAAATGTAAAAACAATTCAGTAGTTCACACAACACAAAAAACAGAAGAAAATAGGATTCCATTGTAAACTGTGACTATCTCCCAAGTTGGTCAGGTTTATGCAGTCAGTCAGCTTCTATCTAAAGGAGGGGGATGGGGAGAGGGAACTGGACTAAATAGGGAGCGAGGGAGAGGCGGACCGAAGATGGAGAGAAAACAAGATAGGTAGAGAGGAGAGTATAGGTGGGGAGGTAGGGAGGGGATAGGTCAGTCCAGGGAAGATGGACAGGTCAAGGAGGCGGGATGAGGTGGTAGGTAGGAAATGGAGGTGCAGCTTGACCTGGGAGGAAAGGATGGGTAAGAGGAAGAACAGGTTAGGGAAGCAGAGACAGGCTGGGCTAGTTTTGTGATGCAGTGGGGGGAGGGGAAGAACTGGGCTGGTTTTGGGATGCAGTAGGGGAAGGGAAGATTTTGAAGCTTGTGAAGTCCACATTGATACAATTGGGCTGCAGGGTTCCCAAGCGGAATATGAGTTGCTGTTCTTGCAACCTTCAGGTGGCATCATTGTGGCACAGCAGGAGGCCCATGATGGACATGTCGTCTGAGGAACGGGAGGGGGAGTTAAAATGGTTCGTGACTGGGAGGTGCAGTTGTTTATTGCGAACCGAGCGGAGGTGTTCTGCAAAGTGGTCCCCAAGCCTCCGCTGCACCTCCCAGTCGCGATGCAATGGATACAATATCTCCAACCCCACCACACCCGGCACCTTCCCCTGCAACCGCAGGAAGTGCTACACTTGCCCCCACACCTCATTGTATCCATTGCACCCGGTGTAGCTTCCTCTACACTGGGGAAACCAAGCAGAGGCTGACCTATCCCCTCCCCCCCTCCCCACCTATACTCTCCTCTCCACCTGTCTTCTTTTCTCTCCATCTTTGGTCCACCTCCCCCTCCCTCCCTATTTATTCCAGAACCCTCTCCCTATCTCCCTCTCTGATGAAGGGTCTAGGCCCGAAACGTCAGTTTTTGTGCTCCTGAGATGCTACTTGGCCTGCTGTGTTCATCCAGCGTCACAGTTTGTCATCAAACAAGTTGTGTGGCAAGTTTGCAAAGCAGTCCTGCATTCTAGGGTTTGTCCAAGGCTTGTAGTGCAAAAGTACATTGGGACTCCCTGATTTAGCTCTAAATATATAGCCATAGGCAAAGTACAGTCAAATAGATTAGTGCAGCAATATGGAAAATACAGTAAAGAATGAGCCTGAGACCCATATAAATGTAAGCTCATATACAAAGTTCACAACAAGACAGATTTGAATCAAGATTCACAGTGGAACAACTTCCAACCAGAGGTTTAGCAGGATCTCCATATAGTGAATGTAACACAATGTGCAGAAAATGTCAGCAAACAAATTCTTGTCACCATCAACATGATCTCCCCAAAGAAGCTGGCAAGTGCACACTCACAGCCAAGATGAAAAGAAGAGTTAGTGCAAGAATCCTACTCATCCAATTTTCGAAGGATATATACCAGGATTATGGGAATTCAATGGTATAACCAACAACCACTGAATTAAATTAACTGCATACAACAGATCATCAATCCCTTGCATTGAATGCAATGTAGCTGTGGTAATTTAACGTGGAAACTACAAATGTTTTATCTGAATAAAAACCCAAAGAACTGTTCATGCTGAACATCAGAAAGCGAAACAGAAATTGCTGGAAAAGCTCAGCAAATCTGGCAGCATCTGTGGAGATAAATTAGAGCCAATGTTTTGGGTCTAGTGATCCTTGCACAGAATGTCCTCAGAATGATATCTCTCCACAGATGCTGCCACGCCTGCTAAATATTTTAGTTGGTAGATGAAGCACAGCGGCCTAGTGGTTAGCACTGCTGTACCACAGTGCCACGGACCCAGGTTTGATTCCACCCTTAGGCGACTGTCCGTGTGGAGTTTGCACATTCTCCCCATGTTTGTGTGGGTTTCCTCTGGGTGTTCCAGTGCAGATTAGGTGAATTGACCATGCTAAATTGCCCAGAATGTTCAGGGATATGTAGATTAGGGGATGGGTCTAGGTGGGATGGTTTGAGGGTTGGTGTGGTTTTGTTGGGCCAAAGGGCCTGTTTCCATACCGTAGGTGAAAACTACAAAGCAGATCAGCAGTGGCAGGACTACCAGCATGTATAACTTTCAACATTGTGACCATTGTGGCAAAAGGGATCAGGAGTATTTGTGGTGACTATGTCCAGATTTACAACAACTGTACCTAGTCAGGTATGACTTCACAGGGAAGTTTCAAAAGATATGCCATTTTTCACCTTAGGAAAGATGAAATTTTGTCTACTAATCATCTCAGAAATCACAACCTCATTCACATATAAGAAAAGCTTAAAAGTAAGCTAAATCACAGGGATCACAATGGCATCATCCATCATGTGGATCATCACACAGACTGGTGCCATTCAGTTATATGAATAGTGAAGAAGGCAAGTGCAATCAGGGTATATCTACATTGACACCACCTAAAGCTCACACTAAAAAGATGACCACACAGGTTTCCACACTAAAGGGTTTGAATCTCAAGTTCAGAGTAGTCACTCTCTTCTCCAAGCTGGATGGATAGCGAACATGGATCAAACACAGATTGCTAGAGAAACCCAGCAGTATCTACTGCAAAAGAAACTGAGTTAATGTTTTTTGTTTGGTATGATTCTTCTTCAGAACTGAAAAGTGTTCGAAATAGCTTTTTTTTTAACATATACTTTTGACAGAGGCCGAGAAGGAGTGGGAGGTGTAGAGGCCCAGTGTGAAAGACAAAGAGATTGTTAATAATAGAAAAGAAATGATTTCAAATCAGTGAAAACATTCTATATCGAAACAATTATACTTTTTTAAAAATTTTCTGCACAGAGATGAAAGAACACATCCAGATGGCAGTATGCTACAACACCAGAACATCAATCAAAACACTGATGACATGTCAAGATAATAAAATGTGAGGCTGGATGAACACAGCAGGCCAAGCAGCATCTCAGGAGCACAAAAGCTGACGTTTCGGGCCTAGACCCTTCATCAGAGAGGGGGATGGGGGGAGGGAACTGGAATAAATAGGGAGAGAGGGGGAGGCGTACCGAAGATGGAGAGTAAAGAAGATAGGTGCAGAGGGTGTAGGTGGGGAGGTAGGGAGGGGATAGGTCAGTCCAGGGAAGACGGACAGGTCAAGGAGGTGGGATGAGGTTAGTAGGTAGCTGGGGGTGCGGCTTGGGGTGGGAGGAAGGGATGGGTGAGAGGAAGAACCGGTTAGGGAGGCAGAGACAGGTTGGACTGGTTTTGGGATGCAGTGGGTGGGGGGGAAGAGCTGGGCTGGTTGTGTGGTGCAGTGGGGGGAGGGGATGAACTGGGCTGGTTGAGGGATGCAGTGGGGGAAGGGGAGATTTTGAAACTGGTGAAGTCCACATTGATACCATATGGCTGCAGGGTTCCCAGGCGGAATATGAGTTGCTGTTCCTGCAACCTTCGGGTGGCATCATTGTGGCAGTGCAGGAGGCCCATGATGGACATGTCATCAAGAGAATGGGAGGGGGAGTGGAAATGGTTTGCGACTGGGAGGTGCAGTTGTTTGTTGCGAACTGAGTGGAGGTGTTCTGCAAAGCGGTCCCCAAGCCTCCGCTTGGTTTCCCCAATGTAGAGAAAGCCGCACCGGGTACAGTGGATGCAGTATACCACATTGGCAGATGTGCAGGTGAACCTCTGCTTAATGTGGAATGTCATCTTGGGGCCTGGGATGGGGGTGAGGGAGGAGGTGTGGGGACAAGTGTAGCATTTCCTGCGGTTGCAGGGGAAGGTGCCGGGTGTGGTGGGGTTGGAGGGCAGTGTGGAGCGAACAAGGGAGTCACGGAGAGAGTGGTCTCTCCGGAAAGCAGACAGGGGTGGGGATGGAAAAATGTCTTGGGTGGTGGGGTCGGATTGTAAATGGCGGAAGTGTCGGAGGATAATGCGTTGTATCCGGAGGTTGGTAGGGTGGTGTGTGAGAACGAGGGGGATCCTCTTGGGGCGGTTGTGGCGGGGGCGGGGTGTGAGGGATGTGTCGCGGGAAATGCGGGAGACGCGGTCAAGGGCGTTCTCAATCACCGTGGGGGGGAAGTTGCGGTCCTTAAAGAACTTGGACATCTGGGATGTGCGGGAGTGGAATGTCTTATCGTGGGAGCAGATGCGGCGGAGGCGGAGGAATTGGGAATAGGGGATGGAATTTTTGCAGGAGGGTGGGTGGGAGGAGGTGTATTCTAGGTAGCTGTGGGAGTCGGTGGGCTTGAAATGGACATCAGTTACAAGCTGGTTGCCTGAGATGGAGACTGAGAGGTCCAGGAAGGTGAGGGATGTGCTGGAGATGGCCCAGGTGAACTGAAGGTTGGGGTGGAAGGTGTTGGTGAAGTGGATGAACTGTTCGAGCTCCTCTGGGGAGCAAGAGGCGGCGCCGATACAGTCATCAATGTACCGGAGGAAGAGGTGGGGTTTGGGGCCTGTGTAGGTGCGGAAGATGGACTGTTCCACGTAACCTACAAAGAGGCAGGCATAGCTGGGGCCCATGCGGGTGCCCATGGCCACCCCCTTAGTCTGTAGGAAGTGGGAGGAGTCAAAAGAGAAGTTGTTGAGTGTGAGGACGAGTTCCGCTAGGCGGATGAGAGTGTCGGTGGAGGGGGCCTGGTCGGGCCTGCGGGACAGGAAGAAGCGGACGGCCTTGAGGCCATCTCCATGCGGAATGCAGGTGTACAGGGACTGGACGTCCATGGTGAATATGAGGTGTTGGGGGCCAGGGAATTGGAAGTCCTGGAGGAGGTGGAGGGCGTGGGTGGTGTCACGGACATAGGTGGGGAGTTCCTGGACCAAAGGGGAGAAAATGGAGTCCAGATAGGTGGAGATGAGTTCGGTGGGGCAGGAGCAGGCTGAGACGATGGGTCGACCAGGGCAGGCAGGTTTGTGGATTTTGGGAAGGAGATAGAAACGGGCCGTGCGGGGTTGGGGAACAATGAGGTTGGAGGCTGTGGGTGGGAGGTCCCCTGAGGTGATGAGGTCATGAATGGTGTTGGAGATGATAGTTTGGTGCTCGGGTGTGGGGTCATGATCGAGGAGGCGGTAGGAGGTGGTGTCGGAGAGTTGGCGTCTGGCCTCGGCGATGTAGAGGTCAGTACGCCATACTACCACTGCGCCACCCTTGTCTGCGGGTTTGATGGTGAGGTTGGGGTTGGAGCGGAGGGAGCGGAGGGCTGCCCGTTCTGCGGGGGAGAGGTTGGAGTGGGTGAGAGGGGTGGAGAGGTTGAGGCGGTTAATGTCTCGACAGCAGTTGGAGATGAAGAGGTCGAGGGAGGGTAGGAGGCCTGGGGGTGGTGTCCAGGAGGAGGACGGAACCCCGCCCACGGTCGACGCTGACGGAACCCCGCCCACGGTCGACGCCGACGGAACCCCGCCCACGGTCGACGCCGACGGAACCCCGCCCACGGTCGACGGAACCCCGCCCACGGCCGACGGAACCCCGCCCACGGCCGACGACATCATCGCTCCGCCCACAACCTCCACAGCCTGTAACCCCAGAGGAGACAGCCACCCTGAGCCCTGCCGAATCTTCACCATCCCCCCAGACCTCCCACTGACTGAGGACGAACGGTCAGTCCTGAGCAAGGGGCTCACCTTTGTCCCCCTACAACCACACATCAACGAATACCAGTCACGGTCGGACATAGAGCAGTTTTTCCGCCGTCTTCGCCTGCATGCCTACTTCTTCAACCGGGAACCCAACCCTCCTTCCACTGACCCCTGCACCCGCTTCCAACACAAGTCCTCCTCCTGGACACCACCCCCAGGCCTCCTACCCTCCCTCGACCTCTTCATCTCCAACTGCCGTCGAGACATTAACCGCCTCAACCTCTCCACCCCTCTCACCCACTCCAACCTCTCCCCCGCAGAACGGGCAGCCCTCCGCTCCCTCCGCTCCAACCCCAACCTCACCATCAAACCCGCAGACAAGGGTGGCGCAGTGGTAGTATGGCGTACTGACCTCTACATCGCCGAGGCCAGACGCCAACTCTCCGACACCACCTCCTACCGCCTCCACGATCATGACCCCACACCCGAGCACCAAACTATCATCTCCAACACCATTCATGACCTCATCACCTCAGGGGACCTCCCACCCACAGCCTCCAACCTCATTGTTCCCCAACCCCGCACGGCCCGTTTCTATCTCCTTCCCAAAATCCACAAACCTGCCTGCCCTGGTCGACCCATCGTCTCAGCCTGCTCCTGCCCCACCGAACTCATCTCCACCTATCTGGACTCCATTTTCTCCCCTTTGGTCCAGGAACTCCCCACCTATGTCCGTGACACCACCCACGCCCTCCACCTCCTCCAGGACTTCCAATTCCCTGGCCCCCAACACCTCATATTCACCATGGACGTCCAGTCCCTGTACACCTGCATTCCGCATGGAGATGGCCTCAAGGCCGTCCGCTTCTTCCTGTCCCGCAGGCCCGACCAGGCCCCCTCCACCGACACTCTCATCCGCCTAGCGGAACTCGTCCTCACACTCAACAACTTCTCTTTTGACTCCTCCCACTTCCTACAGACTAAGGGGGTGGCCATGGGCACCCGCATGGGCCCCAGCTATGCCTGCCTCTTTGTAGGTTACGTGGAACAGTCCATCTTCCGCACCTACACAGGCCCCAAACCCCACCTCTTCCTCCGGTACATTGATGACTGTATCGGCGCCGCCTCTTGCTCCCCAGAGGAGCTCGAACAGTTCATCCACTTCACCAACACCTTCCACCCCAACCTTCAGTTCACCTGGGCCATCTCCAGCACATCCCTCACCTTCCTGGACCTCTCAGTCTCCATCTCAGGCAACCAGCTTGTAACTGATGTCCATTTCAAGCCCACCGACTCCCACAGCTACCTAGAATACACCTCCTCCCACCCACCCTCCTGCAAAAATTCCATCCCCTATTCCCAATTCCTCCGCCTCCGCCGCATCTGCTCCCACGATAAGACATTCCACTCCCGCACATCCCAGATGTCCAAGTTCTTTAAGGACCGCAACTTCCCCCCCACGGTGATTGAGAACGCCCTTGACCGCGTCTCCCGCATTTCCCGCGACACATCCCTCACACCCCGCCCCCGCCACAACCGCCCCAAGAGGATCCCCCTCGTTCTCACACACCACCCTACCAACCTCCGGATACAACGCATTATCCTCCGACACTTCCGCCATTTACAATCCGACCCCACCACCCAAGACATTTTTCCATCCCCACCCCTGTCTGCTTTCCGGAGAGACCACTCTCTCCGTGACTCCCTTGTTCGCTCCACACTGCCCTCCAACCCCACCACACCCGGCACCTTCCCCTGCAACCGCAGGAAATGCTACACTTGTCCCCACACCTCCTCCCTCACCCCCATCCCAGGCCCCAAGATGACATTCCACATTAAGCAGAGGTTCACCTGCACATCTGCCAATGTGGTATACTGCATCCACTGTACCCGGTGCGGCTTTCTCTACATTGGGGAAACCAAGCGGAGGCTTGGGGACCGCTTTGCAGAACACCTCCACTCAGTTCGCAACAAACAACTGCACCTCCCAGTCGCAAACCATTTCCACTCCCCCTCCCATTCTCTTGATGACATGTCCATCATGGGCCTCCTGCACTGCCACAATGATGCCACCCGAAGGTTGCAGGAACAGCAACTCATATTCCGCCTGGGAACCCTGCAGCCATATGGTATCAATGTGGACTTCACCAGTTTCAAAATCTCCCCTTCCCCCACTGCATCCCTCAACCAGCCCAGTTCATCCCCTCCCCCCACTGCACCACACAACCAGCCCAGCTCTTCCCCCCCACCCACTGCATCCCAAAACCAGTCCAACCTGTCTCTGCCTCCCTAACCGGTTCTTCCTCTCACCCATCCCTTCCTCCCACCCCAAGCCGCACCCCCAGCTACCTACTAACCTCATCCCACCTCCTTGACCTGTCCGTCTTCCCTGGACTGACCTATCCCCTCCCTACCTCCCCACCTACACCCTCTGCACCTATCTTCTTTACTCTCCATCTTCGGTACGCCTCCCCCTCTCTCCCTATTTATTCCAGTTCCCTCCCCCCATCCCCCTCTCTGATGAAGGGTCTAGGCCCGAAACGTCAGCTTTTGTGCTCCTGAGATGCTGCTTGGCCTGCTGTGTTCATCCAGCCTCACATTTTATTATCTTGGAATCTCCAGCATCTGCAGTTCCCATTATCACTGATGACATGTCAGCAGGCCAATGACAGCCAAGGGCAAAATCCACATTTGCAGAAGATTACACAAAAACAAGATCTAAAATACATGTCAAACTGTGAAAACAATACGTGGACCCGACTTCTAGGCATTTCACTATCCCCATCTTATATAACTAATTTTGCTATGTGTATATGTTTTTACAATAGCTATCTTCAAAGAAAAAGTAGAGATTGACTTATCTCCTTTGCAGTGATGTCTCTTTAAGAGATCAACAGTCAAATAAACCAACTGCCTGATTGTCACTAGATGACCATAGTCCCTCTGTATTGCAGCACCCAGGGCACAGGTTGTGTTGGAGATTATCTTGCATTTTATATATTAGTTTAGCTGTAAATAATCTCTCCAGAAACTTTTAACTAAACAGAATCTTTGAACTTCATTCATGTTAAATTTAGATAACACAAGAACATTCTTACAGGAATCATTTTCTTTCATTTAAGAAACATCTCTGTTGTGAACAGAGGGGTTTTCAAATAAATGTTTTTGCATTAAAGCAGGAATATGTCCAGCTATTTGCTGTGCGTACAAATTGCAGTTACCTACTTGGGATGAAACTTCAACTGAATGTTTTGCTCTAAAAAATCTAAAATTCACAATGTCATTTATAAACAGTCAATTATATCTAAATTCAGATTCCGTCTGGCTTTAATGTTTCTGTTCAAATCGCATGGCTGCACATACAGGTGAAGTAACTAACAATGCTCCTGTTTCTTGGGCTCCAGCCAACATCTGGTACTTTATACAAGACACAATGTGTGATCTTATATTGTGAGCCTTCACAACGGTTTGACTCTTTTTATTAAATTCAAACCTGTGCTCACCACGTTCGGTCTCACAAACTGTCCATCAGGGTTAGCGGTAGTGAATATTTTTGAATCCCTCGCTGCAAGGGGCACTGAGGTAAACTGCAGCATTTGACAGCCATTCTTCTGCCTCCACATAGCCAATGAAGCATAAATTAGGGATTGAAAATGAAATTACTTTTTTGATCTGTACCCTTCAATGGCATACAGTTTATTGTGCTGATTATTCTAACCAAAGCAGACAGCTCTATGTTATATCATTTCTGTGAGGCAATACAAAAAATCATTTTTGTATTATCCTGCAGATTTATTAGCATAGAGACAAAAGGAAGAAGCATTTTTTTAGCTACTGACAATTTATTGTTTGTGATACTTTGCAGTGAAGGACATATTTTGCATAATTTTACATAATAACAGTGAGTATTTTTGGTTGTGAAGTGCTTGATTGCCTTGAAGACACAATAAGATGCTTTAAAAATATTTAAGTCCTTTGTATCCATTAAGTCTTCGTACACTTACACAAAAAATTCACTTGTACTTCCTGTAGGAAAACATCCCTAATCAAATGACTGACAGTGCACATTTCTAATTGAATGGACGAATAAATGTAGACTGAAGCTTGAAATATTTGCAACTTTTTCAACTTGCAGAATGTTCACTTTTAAGAGGCATTAACTATACGTGAAAATGTGAGAGATATTATAAATTAGTTTTTTTTATTGCAAGTCTCTAATAGAACTCTTACATTCAGCTGAAAAAGTAAACTAAACCATGTACCTTCTAGCTGAAGTGTAAATGTGTTACAGAGAAACCATTTAAAATGTACTTTGAATGTGACCCTGCTTAAAGACGTCACATTTCCCTCACTGAACTCTGAAGTTTCAATGCAAGTTAGGTAACTGTAAATGGGTTTGTTTGGCATTTCTATGGAAACACTACCACCAACGAATTTACAATATCTTCCATTAGCAATGGAACTAGATCAAGATCAGTATAAATATATACCAGAGAGCTTGTACTGTATTCTCTATCCTCACTTAAAGAGTTGCCCTGAAAGAAAGGACTTTGGATCATTTTTAATTATAATTCATTACAATGCCTGCTGATTTGTTTGTCAGCTTCATGCTAAGAGTTTTCGAGAACAACTTGGATTAAAAGAGCACCTTTAAAAGTCACATGTTCCATGATAATTCAGTGATGATGTAATCAAGGACAATTTAACAATAAGCCCAGATAAGGGGACATTAAGTTTAAGAACCAAAGATTCAGGCAAATCAAAAGTTTTGAAATGAATATGCTCATAGAGCAGAGGGGCTAAGAGTTGGAGAGTTTTAGGAAGGGATTTTCAAAGATTTGGGCCTAACTATTGAAGACATAGTTGCCAGTGCTGACGTGATAAAACTGGAGGTGTGCTTGAAGTTAGAAGTGGGGAAGCACTGAGATCTCGAAGGTTTGCAGGGCTGGAAAAGGTGCAGAGACAGGAAAGGGCAAGGCACATGGAATTTTGCCTCTTGATCAAAAGACAGTGGTTCTGAAGATCCTCAAATCCCCTACACCTTTTCCGCAGATTCAGTATGTGGGCCCCAGATTGGACAGTTCCCTCAAGAAAGCTTTAGAGAAGCTTGAACCAGTGCTTTCTGTTAAATCTTTTCACATGCCTAGACCCTGGCATTTGGTGGAATATTTCTACAACTCCTCCCAATATGTTTTATTTTTTATAATGAGAGAGGGGGTTTCAGAAGATCTGACCAAATTTCCAACTGCAACACATGAATATAAAAACTGGAGCAAAGCAGTCTGAATCCTCATCAACTGATTTCCTTGCAAAGATTTCAAGTTTCTTGCTGGAAATTTGGCCTTTTGCTCCCTTGAAAAAACTTCCATCAAATGCATTTTATTTTAAACTTATTTCTCTGTTTCTTTCTGTGTGTCTTTTTAAACTATTCAGACTCCCCTTTCGTTTGAAAGCATGGAGCCATGCTGGTCTGCAACTGTTCTCATTATGGTCACCCACTGTGGTTTTATTCAACCAGAAGTATAAGTTTAAAGATGGACAGTGAGTGTTGACAGATCATTTGACCATTAGAGCATGGGTTAAGTAAAAAGGGCATGCATCACGGTGGATGCTGACCTTGTTATCTGAAACATAGACATCTGAACAACGAGCACTTGACAAGATCAGGAGCAGAAACCTTAACCAATTTATTTTTAACCTCTTTACCTCCATAGGGAAGCTAAAACCGAAACTGTACTAAAGTAATTCACGGATTTAAATCAAAAAATCTGTCCCTCGACACTACTGCAGCTGAAATCAGCAAACTCAACACAAGTTGATATCAAATCTGGTATCATCTTTGTCTCTAGTCTTCTATTTCACTGTTTCAATCAAATAAACTATTGAAAGAACTCTGTGTATTTATTGAAAAAAGTAAATTCTGCATTTCTTTTGTACAATGCTGAAATAAATCTTTTATCTTGAGTGCTAGATTTCCCAGCCAGGGGAAGCAACGTCTATGAAACCCATTTGGAATTGTATGTGTTTCAATGAGACCATCACAGCCTAAGCACCACAGAGCATAAACCCATTTTACTCAATCGTGTGCACACATAAAACAGAAGTGGCTGGACTTTAACAGTTATCCGTTAGTTGTGAAATATTTTGCTAAATATTGATGAGATACAATATAATTTCGGCAAGATAATAGCTGTGAGCATTAGAATGTGGGAAAGAAGCAAGAGCCTTGTGATTGTAACACGAGCAGGAATTCAAGTTAGGTCTGATGAAATTGACCTGAAACTTTAACTTGTTTCTCTTTGCCAAGATGCTACCAGACCTACTGGGTATTTCCAGCATTTTCAGCATATATAGTGTTATTTTTTGGTATGATTCAAGATAACTTGAGGTAGCTGTAGATATACAAGCTAATTTTTCTGAAGGGGATGATATTCATGTTGCATTAGCTCCCATCTGCTCTACTGACATCACACAGCCTGTATGTGGAGTCAAGGAGTTGGACTCTAAAGCTTTGCAGAGAACAATTGAGTCTGGACCATCTCCAAAGCCCTAGTAACTTTGCTTAACCAAAACTAGTTGTACTTTTTCCTATCATGCAATAGTGTTCTTGCTGTCTACAAAGTTTCTCTTGTGTAGAGACTCTTTCATGGTGTATCACCTATCAATAATCATTAGATGGGCTCAAAACAAAACAAAGGCAAAAGGTGTTCAGTGACAATTAATTATTTCAAACAAACTTTCCTCAGTACCACAAACTAGTTGATGTGGCAATTTAGCTTGCACCAGAATAATCTGAGATTCCTATGTCTGAGGAACATAGGGAAATGGGAATTAGGAGTAGGAGTAGGAGTAGGCAATTCAGCACTTTAAGTCAGCTCCATCATTTAACATGGTCATGCATGATCTTATTGTGGTCTTAATTCCTCTTTCCTGCGTGCTCTCTAAAGAACTTTATCCCACTTTACATCAGAAATATATCTATTTCTTTCTTGAATCTGTTGATTAATTCTGCCTCCACTGCATTGTGAGGCCGTGAGTTCCACCCGCTCACAACCCTCTGAGGGAAGTAGTTTCTTCTCATCTTGTTTTCCAACCTACCACTTCTTACTCTATATCCAAGAGTGGATAGAAGTATTGTGTACAGTTCTGGTTGCCACATTATAGGAAGGATGTGGAAGCATTGGAAAGGATGCACAGGAGATTTACCAGGATGTTGCCTGGTATGGAGGGAAGGTCAGTGAGGAAAGGCTGAGGGACTTGAGGCTGTTTTTGTTAGAAGAAGGTTAAGAGATGACTTAATAGAGACATACAAGATGATCAGAGGATTAGATAGGGTGGACAGTGTGAGCCATTTTCCTTGGATAGTGATGGCTAGCACGAGGGGACATAGCTTTACATTGAGGGGTGATAGATATAGGACAGATGTCAGAGGTAGGTTCTTTACTCAGACAATAGCAAGGGCGTGGAATGTCCTGCCTGCAACAATAGTAGACTCGCCAACTTTACGGGCATTTATATGGTCATTGGATAAACATATGGATGATAATGGAATAGTGTAGGTTAGATGGGCTTCAGAATGGTTTCAGAGGTCGGCTCAACATCGAGGGCTGAAGGGCCTGTACTGCACTGTAATGTTCTATGTTCTATGTTCTATGAGACTATCCCACATGGGGGAACATCTGGTCAATGTCCACCTTACCAATCCCCTTTTGCATTTTATATATCTTAATCAGATCTTCCCTTATTCTTCTGAATTCCACTGAGTACAAGCCCAAGCTGCTCAACTGCTCCTCACACAATGGTCCTTTCATCCCCCGGAATCAATTTGGTGAACCTCCTCAGAACTGCCTCCAGTGCCACCACATCCACTTCCTCAAGTAAGGAGACCAAAACTGGACATACTACTGGAGGTGTGGTCTCACCAATACCTTATATAATCGTAACAGCACTTCTTTGCTTTTATAATCCAGGCATTTTTTTTCAATAAATGCCAGGATGGTTTCCTCTACATTGGGGAAACCAAGCGGAGGCTTGGGGACCGCTTTGCAGAACACCTCCGCTCGGTTCGCAATAAACAACTGCACCTCCCAGTCGCAAACCATTTCCACTCCCCCTCCCATTCTTCAGATGACATGTCCATCATGGGCCTCCTGCAGTGCCACAATGATGCCACTCAAAGGTTGCAGGAACAGCAACTCATATTCCGCTTGGGAACACTGCAGCCCAATGGTATCAATGTGGACTTCACCAGCTTCAAATTCTCCCCTTCCCCCACCGCATCCCAAAACCAGCCCAGTTTGTCCCCTCCCCCCACTGCACCACACAACCAGCCCAGCTCTTCCCCTCCACCCACTGCGTCCCAAAACCAGTCCAACCTGTCTCTGCCTCCCTAACCTGTTCTTCCTCTCACCCATCCCTTCCTCCCACCCCAAGTCGCACCTCCATCTCTTACCTACTAACCTCATCCCACCTCCTTGACCTGTCCGTCTTCCCTGGACTGACCTATCCCCTCCCTACCTCCCCACCTATACTCTCCTCTCCACCTATCTTCTTTTCTCTCCATCTGCAGTCCGCCTCCCCCTCTCTCCCTATTTATTCCAGAACCCTCTCCCCATCCCCCTCTCTGATGAAGGGTCTAGGCCGAAATGTCAGCTTTTGTGCTCCTGAGATGCTGCGTGGCCTGCTGTGTTCATCCAGCTTCACACTTTGTTATCTTGGATTCTCCAGTATCTGCAGTTCCCATTATTTCTGAATATAATGCTCTGTTGTTTTACTCCTGGTTCTACAATATCAACACTTAAACTGCCATCTGCCAGTGGAATGAAAATATAAGGGAAGAACTTTTAAGCTGAAAATGCAATCAAAATCAGATCTGAAAGGGTTAAGGATTAGACAGGATGATTCAGAAGCTTTGATGCTGGAGTTGAGGGCCTCTTGCTAATTAAGGTACTTGCTCTCACCTTGTGTTTAATTAGCTTCCTGTCCTCTATTTCAGTATTAAACCTAATAGATATTCACTGCAATTTGTACCTGTTAAAAATACACGTGCTTCAGCCAAAGTGTCTCTCCAGTTAGGTTGTTCAAAATTAATAATACTGTTGGCATCCTGACATTTTTGTACTCATTTCACTGTGCCAGAGTGAAATTCAACCCATTGTGAAATTTCTACCAAAAAAGAAGGAAATAGTCAAGACTAGATAAAACAAACATCCCACACAGTGACTAGAGCTCAGAGCAATAAATGTGCAGTCTTTTCAAACCTGGAGCTTATGACAGCCCCAGTAGCTCTGATTTTAAGGGGAGATTTAATACAGTTACACGATTGAGACCTTTGATGAAGAATTGCAGGTATATACTTCATAGCAATCTAACCATCTACCAGCACTTGTAAGCAGCTGAAAGATATCACTTGACAACCAGAATTTTGTTTTACTGTTGGACTGCTAAGCATTAGGAGATGATTGTTTAAGTCAGTTGTATTTGTCTGGCGAGGCGTGTATTGTAATTCTACATTAGGCTGCAAAGTTAGCTTGGGGAAGTCCACTCAAAGACTTTTTCACAAACATCATTATAATGTTAAATTCCATTGGAAATTCTACTTCAGTACATTGTATTGGTGGCTGAATCTCGCTAAAGTCTCTACACGAGAAACACCCCTGTTCAAAGTCTGAACTCACCAAACCACAGTAAAACAGAAGCAAAAGCAAAGAAAGCATGGATTTTTGATGTACATAAAAAAAATCTTGCAATGGTATCACTTTGACACAACTGGACACTACAAGTTAATTTACTGAGAGGCTTTCCAGATAAAATAATGGAGAAAATCACAAAAGGAACAATTCAAAAAGACCAAATATCCTTAGAAACAGGTCACTCATACCGGTCTTTAAAACTGCATTGAAGTTCACAAATTCTTGGTGCCTGGCAAGGAGTGTAATGAATTGTGAGCAACACAGACGTCAATTTGGCAGGCAATAGGCCAAGGAAGTGTGCAGTGCAACAAACTGCTGTGAAAATTAACTGACTAAATAATTACTTTTCCTAGTACTTTACCATTTGACCTTCCATTACCCAAAAATGGCAACAAATGATATTGGATTTAATATTAACTCAATGTATCAGTAGCAGAATGAGATCTATTCAGTCGAAAGAACAGCTAGTTCACAAAGACAGGATGGGATACAAATTACTGAAAAACACTCACAGGCCAGAGTCAAGGCTTAAATAATTATCTATTGGTCCAGTTAAAGTTTTATGCTTTCATAATATTGTATATATAGTCTTGAATTATCATATGTCCTAATTTAAGTGAGTCTCTAAATAAATTTCCTGAGTAGCTATGCTTTCTTCATGGCTTTTACTTTCAGAATAATTAATTTTATAAATGCAATTATGACCAGTGGACATCAATCCATTATTCAGAACCGGTAGAATGGTTGGAGCTTGCTGCTGATGACTGGAGTAGAGCCCAAATTCAACCTTCAGACTCAGTGGCAAAATACTTACAGTAAGCAAGAGGTCACTGCATCTGGGCACGAGTACACTGTTGAATGCCATCCCACTACTTAGACGGCATATTGTAATGTTGTCTTGCAAACAGTTAATTCTAATGATGCAAAGTGCTGATCTGTGTCATAATCAATATGGTGCAATGTTGAATAGAGCACAAATCAATGATAAAATATTTCCTCCTTGACAACATATGAGGGAGGATGTTCTTTTTTATTCTGGGTTAGTGCACATGCTGGACTAGCAAATTTTAATTGTTGGTGAGAACAACCTACAAGGTGGGAATTATGCACGAAAAGAAACAAACTTCTGCTACAAGAGCCATCTGTTTTGGCCATGTGACATGATATATCATAGAGGCAGTACAACAAAGGTTGTTCTGATTGAGCCATAAATCAACAATCATGTATCATATAAAGTTATAAGAAGGAAAAAAAGAGCTAGATGAAACTCGTAGCTCGTTTAAAATTGTTGATCTAAAAACTGAAGGTTAAATAAGAATGCTAAAGAATGGTTGTATTTGAGTTCTGTACTGACCTGTATTACAAAGGAAATATTTTGCATATCTGTGATTTAAAACTATCCGGTGAGTGAGCAGTTATTCAACATTGTTTTCCATATTGGTTATTGTGATATTTTGCCTAAAGTTTTATTTTATTATTTCATCAACTACATGCATGGTTACATTTGATTGGATTTGTCCTTCAGGCATGAAAATACTTGTTGGAATCCCAATGTAAAATAATCTTTCAGAGTATGGATAAACAGATAAAAATACATACTATGAAAGCTCTTCAAAAGTGTTCTTTCAAAACAAATTACTTTTTCATTCCTCTGCCTGGCCATTTCAGGTTGGTTCGAACATCTGCTATGCAAAAGTAAGATATCACATCCAAGAATTTCTAGTGATTCACTGTGTCAGACAGACATATCAATTTTTCTAAAAATTGTTAAATTCACCCACATCTTGTTTACATGCATAAGTGTGTTTTATCTCTTAAACTACCTATAAATATTATATACAATTGATACCCCCAAAAGAACGATATATGCCTATGATTTTATTTTTCTGAAGAAGGGTCTCGACCCGAAAGTCAGCTTTCCTCCTCCTCTGATGCTGCTTGGCCTGCTGTGTTCATTGAGCTCTACACCTTGTTATCTCAGATTCTCCGGCATCGGCAGTTCTACTATTTATGTATGCCTACAGTTAGCTAAACTGAAATATCAGAAGGGGAAATTATTATCTTTTTTTTAATCAGCCTAATGAAAATATCTTTGGAATCAAGTCTGGACAGGACAAGCAAGATTGTTCACATTTCCAATTTAAGTCAATTTTTTTGCTACATGATTAAAATGACAACTACAACTAAAATCATTTTCCTCAAACCAGCTGATTATATTCTCAAAGCCTCATGCTCCTCCTGTAGCCTAACATTTAATTATCTGATCTCTAAATACAGGGAATGGTTTTAAACTGACTTGTTTGGCAGTTTCCAAAATTACTTCTTCCAGATGCAAGTATCAGCTGAAGAAGCTAACCTTTCACATCCAATCCTGAAGATGAAAAGCCTTCCTGAAAGTTGTTTCTTTCTTTACATGGGGATTAGGCTTATAGATGAATCACTTATGCACTGACTTTGCTGACCCCTTGGATTCTAGTTTGGAATTCATGTCAATCAAAGTTTTAAACAGGCCACTATCATTACTGGATAAACTTCCTAGTACTGAATTTGACCTTCATCCTGGAAAAGTTAATCATGTCCCTTACTGGAAAGAACTGTCTTCAATACGTTAGCTATAACTAACATTACTAAGTTATCAATTTATGGGGAATGTGAGGCAAAGTTGACTTGAAGTACAAGCCAAATCAAACATGTAGATAACTTGCTAAACTGTGAATTCTTTACTACTGTGTCAATTCAGATCAGATGCATATAAAACTGTTTATAGAATGGATAGATCATTAATGCCTGGATCCAGACATTTTTAGCTAAAGGTTTCCTACAAAATCCCGAACATCATTCAAGGAATAAATTGTCGCAGCTAAGCCAGCGTATACCATAGAGATACATCAGTAAACAAAAAAACGTTGACAACAAAACGTGAGGCTGGATGAACACAGCAGGCCCAGCAGCAGCTCAGGAGCACAAAAGCTGACGTTTCGGGCCTAGACCCTTCATCAGAGAGGGGGATGGGGTGAGGGTTCTGGAATAAATAGGGAGAGAGGGGGAGGGGGACCGAAGATGGAGAGTAAAGAAGATAGGTGGAGAGAGTATAGGTGGGGAGGTAGGGAGGGGATAGGTCAGTCCAGGGAAAACGGACAGGTCAAGGAGGTGGGATGAGGTTAGTAGATAGATGGGGGTGCGGCTTGGGGTGGGAGGAAGGGATGGGTGAGAGGAAGAACAGGTTAGGGAGGCGGAGACAGGTTGGACTGGTTTTGGGATGCAGTGGGTGGAGTGGAGGAGCTGGGCTGGTTGTGTGGTGCAGTGGGGGGAGGGGTCGAACTGGGCTGGTTTAGGGATGCAGTTGGGGAAGGAGAGATTTTGAAACTGGTGAAGTCCACATTGATACCATTAGGCTGCAGGGTTCCCAGGCGGAATATGAATTGCTGTTCCTGCAACCTTCGGGTGGCATCATTGTGGCACTGCAGGAGGCCCATGATGGACATGTTATCTAAAGAATGGGAGGGGGAGTGGAAATGGTTTGCGACTGGGAGGTGCAGTAGTTTGTTGTGAACTGAGCGGAGGTGTCCTGCAAAGTGGTCTCCAAGCCTCCGCTTGGTTTCCCCAATGTAGAGGAAGCCACACCGGGTACAGTGGATGCAGTATACCACATTGGTAGATGTGCAGGTGAACCTCTGTTTAATGTGGAATGTCATCTTGGGGCCTGGGATAGGGGTGAGGGGGGAGGTGTGGGGGCAAGTGTAGCATTTCCTGCGGTTGCAGGGGAAGGTGCCGGGTGTGGTGGGGTTGGAGGGCAGTGTGGAGCGGACAAGGGAGTCATGGAGAGACTGGTCTCTCCGGAAAGCAGACAGGGGTGGGGATGGAAAAATGTCTTGGGTGGTGGGGTCGGATTGTAGATGGCGGAAGTGTCGGAGGATGATGCGTTGTATCCGGAGGTTGGTGGGGTGGTGTGTGAGAACGAGGGGGATCCTCTTGGGGCGGTTGTGGCGGGAGCGGGGTGTGAGAGACGCGTTGCGGGAAATACGGGAGACGCGGTCAAGGGCGTTCTCGATCACTGTGGGGGGAAAGTTGTGGTCCTGGAAGAATTTGGACATCTGGGATGTGCGGGAGTGGAATGTCTTGTCATGGGAGCAGATGCGGTGGAGGCGGAGGAATTGGGAATAGGGGATGGAATTTTTGTAGGAGGGTGGGTGGGAGGAGGTGTATTCTAGGTAGCTGTGGGAGTCGCTGGGCTTGAAATGGACATCAGTTACAAGCTGGTTGCCTGAGATGGAGACTGAGAGGTCCAGAAAGGTGAGGGATGTGCTGGAGATGGCCCAGGTGAACTGAAGATTGGGGTGGAAGGTGTTATGTTCATGGTTTTACTGTACTTGAACACTATAATATTCAATATTAATGTGGAAAATTATGTCAGAAATACCCGTTGTATTGCCACTTAATACATATGTGTCTGTACCCTGCACAGGTCAAAATTTACAAATCCTGTTCACTTATTCCTGCACTAATAACCACCAATTTCATGTCAGAGGGCAGGGAGTATGAAAGAGTATGCTAAATTATGTGATTGTGCTAGATCTCCAAAATGATCTTGGCATTGTGCATAACATGCTTTGTTGGGATGGTGCTTTCATATTAATATTATAACAATTACACTGTTGTCATTGTCAGAAATAAAAACACAGTATGCCAGTGTGATAAAGTATGTCAGTTATTACTTCAGAAAGATTTGAATACATTTGGGGATTGCAGCCAACTTCCATTTCAGATTTTCTTTGTTCTTGTATATTTAATTTAAATTTAAATCTGCTGATTTATTGTGTCTCCTGCTTGGTTGCTATTTCAAGCTAGCTTATTCACAAGAATATAGCCGAAGAAGCAAAATTTAAACAACCAAATGCAGAAAAAGAGATAAAAGATACAAAACACAGCGTTTGCACATTGTCACACAAATTGTTCAAGATTTGTGCCTCATGTGCAAAATGGATCACTACAGAGTATGATCAATTGCATCATTATATTTGTTGTTAAATCCAGATGAGTAGTGTTTAGGTTAGTGTTGTAAGAGAAAACTCCTCATTGTCCAGGTTGGCTGGAAATGCAGTGAGCATCTTTTGTGAGTTGCAGAAAGGATTTACTGTATCTGTGGTTAATCGTCATACTTGACCTTCAGTAAGCTAAGCATCTTTCAGGAGGGAAACTGAGTTTTTCCATTTCTGAGGAAGTGTCAGTTTGCAATGGGAAGTCTCAACAACCAATAGAAACAAGAAATTAAAAGGAAAACAATTAATGACTGCATTTGGCATTTTATCACATTGTGGTGGCGTTGCCCTTTACCACTCAGCCATCCAGGCTGAAGCTTGTATTTTATTTACTAATTTTCCAATCATTATCTCTACAGATGTGAATCTACAACGGCTCTGTGATTCAGTAAAGGTTAACAGAAACACATAGCTACGCAAACAACAACCCACACATGCACAGTAGCCTTCAGAGAGTCATCATAACCAAATATACACAAAAATACAAAGATACACATGTTTTTTTCTTTAAGCATCTAGTTTTAGGACAGCTTTGTGAACTTAAACACACCATGGAATTCAGAAATGATGCATTATTTAATTATATACCAAACTGAAAAACATGTTATCTTATTGCTAACACTGTTTAAAGTGTGGTATTTATTTGCTTAGAAGTAATTGCAAAAAAAATGCTAATTGGGATCGGTGTCACTTTCTGAATTTAATAAATGAAAATTTCAATTAACCTCCGGAGAAAAGTTTAGGGAAACATTAATTACCATTGTATCATACAGCTGTGAAAGAATTTATTCAATTATGTACAAAAATGTGATGAGGGCACACTTTATTAATAGTCACCTCTTTACCCGTCATCTCTAGAGACCCAAACTTCACTCGTTCAGGAATAACTGATGAAGGACAGACAAGTGACTGTTGATGTACTCATGTGAAACAAGGTCCTTCAGTGCCCAGTGGACATGAGCCAGTAGTGCATTTATAGACTGTGAAATGCTCAACACTGTCATTAAATACAAAGTAGAAATGCTCTAATTTCCAAATCTCCCAATCTCTATTACAAAGACATCTGATTAAGTGGTTCATGACAATCCTAAACCACTTTCCTTTTCAAGGCATGTTTAGGAAACTCATTTATTCACCCATGGGATAACAACATAACTGGTCAGGGCAACAATTACTGTCCTTTCCTGATAGTCCTTGAGACAATGGTGGTAAACTACCTTTTAGAGTGGTTGTCAGTAAACCCATGGTGCTGCTAAGTAGAGAGTGTCAGGATTTTGACTGAGTTACAATGAAGGAAAACTGGTATCTTTTCAGGTGGGAATAACATACGACAGAGAGGGGAAACTGCAGATTGTGGAATTCGCGTGCAAGTACAATTGAAGTTTGTTTCATACACGTGTTGGCTAGGGAGCTATCCATGGTGCTAGGAAAAGCATCATTGAAGACTGAAATACAAATCTATTATTGTTTAGTAAATCATCGGCATATTGACACAGAGGTCCAGGTATCTTGAGCAACAGGATCTCAGATTCCATAAAGCTGCAATTTCCTCTGATTTTAATGTTCTAATCTTGACGATGGTTGTCAGAGTTTGAGCTGCACCATTTTAAAATCATTTCAAGTTCTTACTGCTGTGTCATTGGCTGACAAAACTCACATTTCTGCCACAGCTGCTACTGCCTGTGAGTGATTGAAAGATATACATTCCTTGTGCCAGAATATTGCCGAATGTGGGAATGGGCTTATCAATACTGTCAGACATGAAGTAATAGTTCCAAGGAAGGCTATTTGTGGCTGAGTCATGGAAGGACCATGAAGCAAATGAACAGCAGATACATAATTAATCAAGAAGCACGAGGTTGTGATACAAGAATAAAAACAAAATATTAGAGATGCTGAAAATCCAAAACTAACACAAAGGATGCTAAGGAAACTCAGCAGTTCTGGCATCATCTGTGCAGAGAGAAACAGAGTGAACACTGAGTTTGGTATGATTCTACTTCAAAACTGAGAAGTGTTGGAAAATGACTTTTAGACTTTTTTTTACACTTTAAGGGCAGAAGATGAACAAGGGGGAGATGGTGTAGAAGCACAGTGCAAAAGTCAAAGGTATTGTTAATAGTCGTGGAAGACAAAAGGAGATGTAAAATGGATCAGATTAGCTTGTAAAAAGGAGAGAATAGGCCCTCACTACTAAGAACAAAGTAAACAAGACACAAACAAGGCAAATCTGTAGCGTGGGAGTGGAGGATAAGAATACCGAAAACAGACATCATTTAGTTAGTTTCTGAAGTCATTGAGATCAGTACTGAGGCTTTGAGGCTGTAAAATGCCTAAGCAGATAATGAGATATCTTTCATCAAACTTGCATTCTGTTTCATTGGAACATTTCAAGAAGCTAGTCCAGAAATGCTAACATGAGAGCAAATTAGTTTATTGAAATGGCGGGCAACTTGGAGGCCAGGGTCATTTCTATGGACAGAGTGGCGGTATTCCCAAAGTTGTCACCCAGTCTGAGTTTGGTGTTGCCAACTTGAAGAGGACTTCATTGAAAGAAGTAGACTAGATTGAAAGAAGTATAAGCAAAAAGCGATTTCACCTGGAAGGTGTGTTTGGTGCCTTAGACAATGAAGAGGGAGCTGGTTAATGGGCAAGTGTTACGTCTTCTGCAATTACATGCGATGATGTCATGGGGGAGTGAGGAACCACAGGCTGGTGTAAGAAATTGTGTAGATTTATGAAGTATTTGAATGGTGCTAATAATGAAAGGGAGAAACAGCAGGCAGTGTCAGCATTTATTGTTCATCTTGAGTTGCCCTTGAGAAGTCAGAATTGAGCTGATTTTTTGAACCTGTGCCATCCATATGGTGAAACCACTCCCATAGCACTGTTAGATTCCACTTTCCAAGTGTCAGTTCAACAAAAATAAGATGATCAGGTAGGTATTAGCAAAGCAGTGTGATGTGTGCAAAGCAGTTATTGGAAGAATGAAAATTTCCAGTAGACATAAGATGAAAGGTAATACTGCCTGTTGTATAGATAGCAGCTGGCAAGGGAATGACTATAATAAGAAACAGATTTTCTATAGTATGTAGTGTTAATTGGAAGAAAAGGATTCCAACTTCTGAGCCAGAAGGCTCAGGTTCAAGTCCCGCTTGCTCCAGAGGTGTTTCATTATATATCTGAGCCAGTTGATTAAAAATATCTGGAAGAGAAGCATGTAGAATGGGGAAGGGAATTGTAGCCAAGTTGGGGGAGAGACTGTCACTGCTTTGGAAATCGTGACACAGAAGCGATTCCCTGAACATTGAATGGAAAAGCACATCTTGATGCCAACTCTGGGTAAGGATCCTGGAGGCAGGCTGCTATTGATATCACCAATCCATTCACCAGAGAGAAGAAGGAAATCAGATACTAATAGCCCAATTCATTGTTGGTTTTGGAGTAAGAAAACTTTTTTGGCAGTGCACATACAACAATAGGGAGAAGTCAATCCCGCTCATTAACAAGGGAGAGAATTTTCCCGAACATAAAAGGATCAAGAACCATATGGCACACATTTAAAGTGGTCTGCAAAATGTCAAAAATGTTTTCACATGGAGAGTAGTTGGGGTCTGGAATGCACAGTTGGGAAGTGTGGCACAAGTTGAAATATGCATAGAAATAGATGAATAATTAAACAGATTTAATGTCAGGGTTTGGATGAAAAGGCAGGAGATTGGCATTAGTTTAAATGCTTGGAAAAATGGAGCAGACACATTAGGCAGAATAATCTCCTGTGAATCCTTCCAGCAAAATCTTAAGTCATCCAGATCTGTACAGAAACAATAACACTTCAAAGGCTACACGGCAGAAGGTCAAAAGACAATCATAAGATGATCCATATATGAGTACCAAGCACCACTTAATGTAGAGGTATGTTGTAACACATCTGAAAAGATTGATTAAAAGTACACATGCTGATATCAAAAATTTCAAAGGCTGAGGTCAAATTCGTTCACGTGCTCTGCTCCCCATCTTTCAGATAGGGTCTCTGAAAGCCTTCCTGTGGTCATGTGTTATTTGCTGTTCCTATTCAAACAGCAGACACCGACTCAACTGTAAGATTGTCCACAGAGATGGGCCATTGGTAAGAGCAGGGGATAGACCCAGATATGGCCCTGACAACCATGTGCTTGAAATGCCCCAGAAGACTTTGAACAAAATTGCAACACATAAGAAACACAAAGCTGTGTTCATCCAGCTCCACACTTTGTTATCTTGGATTCTCTAGCTTCTGCAGTTCCCATTATCTCTGACTTCAATTAAGAGATGCAATTTATCAAGTAGGCAACAGGGCTGTTCAACGTTATATCTTTTCCTTGGTGAACCAGCTGATTGCATGGGGTAAATCATAGTCCTGGTCATTAATCATATTTAAATGGGGCCTAACTATCCAAATATTTTGAAGAAGTCTGGAATGTGCTGGTTTGCCCACTAAAACCAGTATTACAATACAAAATTGCCTCCAGTCAGTTCCTGATTTTAGAAAGGAATTAAGGAAAGGAGCAAACAGACACCTATTCATTTCCTGAATGAATCAAGATAAACAAATCAAAGGTAAACAAGTCCATTCTTGTACAACTCCTCATTTGTTATGCTACAGATAAATATCTACCATGGAGCACGCTATCTGATCACGCTGAACTGTCATGGAAAAGGTCAATTTAAATAGGAATGAATGCATTTGCGCTTAAGCAAGGTTTATTTTGCAGGACTTATCTACACTAATACCTTAACCTGGGCTCAGCAGGTACTGTATTCAACTTCACTGAAGTAAAAATTGAAATCTACTAGAATGTTAATTCACCAAAGAATCCACCAAAAGTTTCTCTGCAAGCATCCCAAAACAGGGATGGTATATAACTTAACTTGAATTAGATTCATTTTATGTCAGAGCCAATTTGGAATTCAATGTTCATTGCATTTATAGCAAATTTCAGCTGTTTCAATCTCTGTAGTTATCAATGTTATATAATTAAAAATGATATTTAGGTGAAACAATTAGCAAACTAACTAAAGCCAAGAGTGAAAATAACAGCTTAATAATATTTGAAGATACAGTAACTGAAAGGAGTATCATTCTCCAACACATTTTATAAATGTGTGTCACAGCCAATCAGTTATGACTTTCTCAAGTATACAAACCATCAGCAAAAGCAAAGCAAATGAATCAAATATGAAATGTAAGCACATCATGCTAAAATGTCAATAAATAAATAAATAATAGTGTTTTAAATCTTGGATTGTCTCTATAGATGGAAATTTTACTGTAGCATTTTTGAAATTACTATTTGCACCAAAATTATTTCAAATGCTGTACTGAAAACTTGTACAGATTGCAAACATTATCATATCAGGATAATATTATTCATTTGACTAGAGATTTTGGGTCAAGACTTTAAAAATGAATGGGTGCATGCTCCTTATTGTTTTGGATCTTTGTGCTTAATGGTTAAAGACACAACTATATTCTCCAGAATGGAATGCAGTCATAATTTGTGGGGAGTCTGTGATAATTTGACTGCATTGAAGGAGAAAGAAGCACAAGGGATAAAAGAAAATCTTTCAGGTACTGACGGATGAGAGAGATGCTCCTGATTCATTTGTCTGACTTCACTTTCAATGGGAGTGATCTAGGTCTTGGATTTATAGTAATTGATGGTTCAAGTGAAAACTAATATCTGCATAATCTGAATATTAGTGATGACTATTCATAAAATTATGTTTCCTATAAAGATTTATTAGCTGCCTGCCATTTAGCAAATGCCATTGAATTGTTAATTATATGTTTAAAGCAAAAATCAGATGATTATAGATCTCATTTTGCTTCAGAGAAGCAATACATTAGGGCTTGTATGACTGATACAGTTGGAGACATACCTAGGGCATCAAAAGATGGTCGTGGTTTATGGAGATCAGTCATCTCAGTTCCAGGACATCTTTGCAGGAAGGCCTGAGGATAGTGTCTGAGGCTCAACTATCTTCAGCTGCTTCATCATTAATCTTCCTTCCATCATAAGATCAGGCATGCAGGTATTTGATGATGATTGTATAATTTTCAGCACAATTTGTGACTCCTCGGATACTGTCCATGCTGAAATGCAACACGATCTAGCTTAGAGAGTGTGTTCAGGCAGGATGTAACTATAGATAGATAAAGAGTATGGCCTGGTGGATAATTATCAACTAGGGTAAGAGAACAACATTGACTGTGCGAGGAGATGTCAGCCATGTGCATTTGTGGTAGCTGTGCTATGATGTTGCTAGTCAGAGGTAACACCAGGCCACCAACATTTGCCCATAGGGCCTCTTAAAGATCAGCAAGGCTGCCTACGTGTGGAACTGCTGGTGATGGAGAATATCCTAAATGAGTATTTTTCATCAGTGTTTACTAAGGAGAAGGATTTGGAGGCTAGATAACTTGGAAAAATAAATAGCGATATTTAAAAAAGAAATGTCCATATTACAGAGGAGGAGGTGCTGATGTCTTAAAACACATGAAGATGGATAATCCCAAGGACCTGATAAGGTGTACCCTAGAACTCTGTGGAAAGCTTGGGAAGTGATTACTGTGTCCCTTGCTGAGATATTTGTACCATTGATAGCCAGAGGTGAGGTGCCAGAAGACTGGAGGTTGGCTAACATGGCGCTACTATTTAAGAAAGGTGGTAGGGAAAAGCCAGGGAACTACAGACCAGTGAGCCTGACATCAGTGGTGGGCCAATTGTTGGAGGGGATCCTGAGGGATAGGATTGACTCGTATTTGGAAAGACAAGAGCTGATTACAGATTGCCAACATGCCTTTGTGCATGAAAAATCTTGTCTCACTAACTCGATTGAGTTCTGTGAAGAAGTAACAAAGAGGATTGATGAAGGCAGAACCATGGGCATGATCTATATGGACTTCAGTAAGGCTTTTGACAAGGCTCCCCTGGTAGACTGCTTACCAAGGTTAAATGACGTGGAATGCAGGGAGAACTAGCCATTTGGATGCAGAACTGGCTCAAAGGTAGAAAACAGAAGGTGGTGGTGGAGACTTGCTTCTCAGACTGGAGGCCTGTGACAAAACTGTGCCACAAGGATTGCTGCTGGGTCCACTACTTTATGTCATTTATAAAAATGATTTGGATGTGAAGTAGGAGTTATGGTTGGTTAGCTTGCAGATGACACCAAAGTTGGTAGTGTAGTGGACAGCAAAGAGGTTACTTCAGAGTACAACAGGACCTTAATCAGATGGCCACTGGGCTGAGAAGCGACGGATGGAGTTTAATTTAGATAAATGTGATGCACTACATATTGGAAAGGCAAATCAGATCAGGACTTATTTGCTTAATGGTAAGGCCCTGGGTCATGTTGATGAACAAAGAGACCTTGGAATGCAGATTCATAGTTTCTTGAAAGTAGAGTCACAGGTAGACAGGATAGTGAAGAAGTTGTTTGGTATGCTTGCCTTTATTGGTCAGAGCATTGAGTATAGGAGCTGGGATGTCATGTTGTGGCTGTACAGGACATTGGTTAGGCTGCTTTTGGAATACTGTTTTCAGTTCTGGTCTCTCTGCTGAGGGAAGGATGTTATGAAACTTGACAGGGTTGAGAAAAGATTCACAAGGATGTTGCCAGGGTTGGAGGGTTTGACTATATGGCCATTTCCCTGGAGTGTTGGAGGCTGAAGGGTAACCTTAGAGAGCTTTACAAAATCATGAGGGGCATGGATAGGGTGAATAACTAAGGTCTTTTCCCCCAGGGTGGGGGAGTCCAGAAGTAGAGGACATAGGTTTAAGGTGAGTGGGGAAATATTTAAAAGGGACCTAAATGGTAATTTTTCACACAGAAGGTGATGCATGCATGGCGTGAGTTGCCAGAGTAAAAAGGCATCAGATGCATATATGAATAGGAAGATTTACATGGGCATGGGCCAAGTTCTGGAACATGAGGCTAGATTAAATTAGGATATGTGGTCAGCATGGATGAGTTGGACAGAAGGGTCTGTTTCCATGCTGTACATCTGTATGACTCTAAGAGTATGGTGAGAGAAAGCAAAAATTGTGATCTTGGATGCTTTTCTATGATCCTCACTTGGAAAACACACAAGTATCACAAACAAAGGATATTATCTCTGTGCTTGAATTATGACGGAATGTTCTTTATTTTGGCTTATATGCAGAAACAAGAATCCACAGAATGATGAAACATTGAAGGAAGACATTCAGCTCATCAACTCCTTTCCAGAGTAATCTCAACACAATCCTACTGCATTGCTCACTGCCCATTGCCTTGTATTTTCTTCTGAATCACATATTTACCAAATTTTCTCTGAAAAGATTTAATGACCCATATCTCAAACAGTCACAATGACAAAGTATTGCATGTTCAACCAACCTTTTGTACAAAAAACTCTATTCACTATTCACTAAATAGTTTTACTTGATGACCACCCTTGACACTTCATGAACAGAAGGGAGATGACAGTTGCATTTGTGGAACCATAGTCCAATATATATTTCCAATGTTAGGATAGCAAGCAATCAGGATAAAAAACGACTGTGAAGATGGGAGGGTGCGCAATTATAATCTACTTTTTCTAATTGGGCACATGTAATTAGAAATACTGAACCAACAATAATGTGTTTTCAACTGTACTGGCACGTAACTACTAGTCTAACTTTTGACCTTATATTTTATATTAACCAACAATAAGTAAAAGAAAAAAAACAATTTTGTATCCATATTGTTTTAAAGAATACAATCTAGTTTTAGCAAAATAAATGTCATTTAGACAAACAAAAACATCAAAGAATAATAAGCAAGCAATTTGCAGATAAGCATCATAGAACAACTGAAACATTGCTGCTCATTCTTCGACCTTAAGTAATTTAAACACTTGTGCCTATACCAATATCAAAAGCCATTGATATTTCAAAATTAACTGTGACTCTGGTGAGGAACTTTAATAACTGTTGAAATGTTGTCTTCTGTAGTGAAGTGCCATTTTGCTGTGTAAAATGCAACTTAATAGAAAAAAAATTCTATTAAAGTTCACACACTACAGTTATAAGTCAAACTAGATTTCCATACTACAGCTATGTCTGTGGTAAAATGTCGTTCTTCTCAGTAGAAATAGTGTGGCAAAACAAATAACTCATTAATAGTGTAAAAGCAACAATTTAGTGTATGCTCTAACAACATAATCTGATAGTTATTCAAAGCAGCACACGTTCTGTACCATTCACTGTTATAACCATTCAGGCCAATTAGCACACAAGACACCATATATATCTCTGTACTGCATGGAATTAAAACATTCAGTCAAGCCAATCCATTTGGTATTTACTATTCACATACAATTAGGACAACAGTTCTTAAGTACCCACTCAATTGTTTATTCCTGTTATCTTCAGTCACCTGTTATTTCTAAATGTTAGCAAGATGTCTATTCATTTGCAATTTCAGAAGGAAAATCAACACCCTCACAGTCCTGAGATAATGGGGACTGCAGATGCTGGAGATTCCAAGATAATAAAATATGAGGCTGGATGAACACAGCAGGCCAAGCAGCATCTCAGGAGCACAAAAGCTGACGTTTCGGGCCTAGACCCTTCATCAGAGAGGGGGATGGGGGGAGGGAACTGGAATAAATAGGGAGAGAGGGGGAGGCGGACCGAAGATGGAGAGTAAAGAAGATAGGTGGAGAAAGTGTAGGTGGGGAGGTAGGGAGGGGATAGGTCAGTCCAGGGAAGACGGACAGGTCAAGGAGGTGGGATGAGGTTAGTAGGTAGCGGGGGGTGCGGCTTGGGGTGGGAGGAAGGGATGGGTGAGAGGAAGAACCGGTTAGGGAGGCAGAGACAGGTTGGACTGGTTTTGGGATGCAGTGGGTGGGGGGGAAGAGCTGGGCTGGTTGTGTGGTGCAGTGGGGGGAGGGGACGAACTGGGCTGGTTGAGGGATGCAGTAGGGGAAGGGGAGATTTTGAAACTGGTGAAGTCCACATTGATACCATATGGCTGCAGGGTTCCCAGGCGGAATATGAGTTGCTGTTCCTGCAACCTTCGGGTGGCATCATTGTGGCAGTGCAGGAGGCCCATGATGGACATGTCATCAAGAGAATGGGAGGGGGAGTGGAAATGGTTTGCGACTGGGAGGTGCAGTTGTTTTTTGCGAACTGAGCGGAGGTGTTCTGCAAAGCGGTCCCCAAGCCTCCCCTTGGTTTCCCCAATGTAGAGGAAGCCACACCGGGTACAGTGGATGCAGTATACCACATTGGTAGATGTGCAGGTGAACCTCTGCTTGATGTGGAATGTCATCTTGGGGCCTGGGATGGGGGTGAGGGAGGAGGTGTGGGGACAAGTGTAGCATTTCCTGTGGTTGCAGGGGAAGGTGCCGGGTGTGGTGGGGTTGGAGGGCAGTGTGGAGCGAACAAGGGAGTCACGGAGAGAGTGGTCTCTCCGGAAAGCAGACAGGGGAGGGGATGGAAAAATGTCTTGGGTGGTGGGGTCGGATTGTAAATGGCGGAAGTGTCGGAGGATAATGCGTTGTATCCGGAGGTTGGTAGGGTGGTGTGTGAGAACGAGGGGGATCCTCTTGGGGCGGTTGTGGCGGGGGCGGGGTGTGAGGGATGTGTCGCGGGAAATGCGGGAGACGCGGTCAAGGGCGTTCTCGATCACCGTGGGGGGAAAGTTGCGGTCCTTAAAGAACTTGGACATCTGGGATGTGCGGGAGTGGAATGTCTTGTCGTGGGAGCAGATGCGGCGGAGGCGGAGGAATTGGGAATAGGGGATGGAATTTTTGCAGGAGGGTGGGTGGGAGGAGGTGTATTCTAGGTAGCTGTGGGAGTCGGTGGGCTTGAAGTGGACATCAGTTACAAGCTGACGTTTCGGGCCTAGACCCTTCATCAGAGAGGGGGATGGGGGGAGGGAACTGGGATAAATAGGGTGAGAGGGGGAGGCGGACCGAAGATGGATACAACGCATTATCCTCCGACACTTCCGCCATTTACAATCCGACCCCACCACCCAAGACATTTTTCCATCCCCTCCCCTGTCTGCTTTCCGGAGAGACCACTCTCTCCGCAACTCCCTTGTTCGCTCCACACTGCCCTCCAACCCCACCACACCCGGCACCTTCCCCTGCAACCGCAGGAAATGCTACACTTGTCCCCACACCTCCTCCCTCACCCCCATCCCAGGCCCCAAGATGACATTCCACATCAAGCAGAGGTTCACCTGCACATCTACCAATGTGGTATACTGCATCCACTGTACCCGGTGCGGCTTCCTCTACATTGGGGAAACCAAGCGGAGGCTTGGGGACCGCTTTGCAGAACACCTCCGCTCAGTTCGCAAAAAACAACTGCACCTCCCAGTCGCAAACCATTTCCACTCCCCCTCCCATTCTCTTGATGACATGTCCATCATGGGCCTCCTGCACTGCCACAATGATGCCACCCGAAGGTTGCAGGAACAGCAACTCATATTCCGCCTGGGATCCCTGCAGCCATATGGTATCAATGTGGACTTCACCAGTTTCAAAATCTCCCCTTCCCCTACTGCATCCCTCAACCAGCCCAGTTCGTCCCCTCCCCCCACTGCACCACACAACCAGCCCAGCTCTTCCCCCCCACCCACTGCATCCCAAAACCAGTCCAACCTGTCTCTGCCTCCCTAACCGGTTCTTCCTCTCACCCATCCCTTCCTCCCACCCCAAGCCGCACCCCCCGCTACCTACTAACCTCATCCCACCTCCTTGACCTGTCCGTCTTCCCTGGACTGACCTATCCCCTCCCTACCTCCCCACCTACACTTTCTCCACCTATCTTCTTTACTCTCCATCTTCGGTCCGCCTCCCCCTCTCTCCCTATTTATTCCAGTTCCCTCCCCCCATCCCCCTCTCTGATGAAGGGTCTAGGCCCGAAACGTCAGCTTTTGTGCTCCTGAGATGCTGCTTGGCCTGCTGTGTTCATCCAGCCTCATATTTTATTACCCTCACAGTCCTTATGTTTCTCACTGTTCCAAATATTTTCCTGTTAACCTTCGACCTGCATCTCCTTGTTCCAAATCCCTCAATCACTGGAACAGACTATTTCAATCTATTCTGTCCCATATCTATTAAGGCAGAAAAATAAAAACTTAAATAACTGTTAATTTTCTTGGTCTGACGATAAGATCCCATTTTTACCCTGATGTTTTGTATTACCTCACACCACACACTATACCCTTTCTATTTCCTCAACACTGTTCCTTTATCAAACACTTACTGTTACATCTTGGCTTTTATATTCTTAATCTTTTGCTATACACCTATATTCTGTAATCTTCATTGTCATTGCTGCAAAATCATTCAAAAATCAAGCAGGGCAAGTTCAATTTATGTGATACACTGAAGTACTCATTTGTCTGAAGTAACTGAGTGAACAAAATAGAATATTCAACTTGGTTGTAGTGTGTATTTTATGAAAGAAAACACATTTGAAACATGTTATGTCTGTCAAAGAGACTATTTTCAAAATTCCAAGTACAGCTCTTACTTTTGGCACTGAACCCTTTACAAATATGTTATTATAGTCGGTGAAAGCTGGAAAATACTAAAGCTGGTTTGCCAGGGAATGTCACACTTCAATCAGCAGCTCTTTGAACTCCAGATAAAAATAGCCAATTGACAAATCTGTACCACTACCCATTTAATCATTCATTTCGCAATTAAATCCAAACACAAACACCGAACGAAGTCACAATTTGCACCAGCTGATTAGGGTCTTAAAGTGTGTTGCTATCTCCTCGTGAAGTTTGGCAGAGGACTTATTTCATTTAATGTGCTCAACATAAAAAAACTATAATTGCGAAAGATTTTATGCATGGATCAAAATCCTTATTTAAATGTCACACCTGATTTAAAGTTGTGTACAAGGACAGTCCATTTGAATAGTCTAACACAGCGGTGTTCTTTTGAATTAGAGATATATTTGAATCAAGAACTCAAAATCACCAGAAATATTTACGAAAAGATGACAGCATTAATAATTTGGCACAATGAATAAATGTAAAAACCTAGCCACAACTCAAACGTGTAACGTTAAGCTAATGGATCATCGATCAGCCGTGTCAAAATATAAGGAAACAAATAATGTAAAGTGCCATAAATACACTTCATTAATTTTGAGGAGCAGTCTATTTATTCTCCAGACAAATGCAGGAGCTAATTCACACAGAGCAGGATTCTATAAATATCAATGAAATGAGTAACCAAATATTCTATTTTTGGTGCTATGGCTAAGACAAACATATTGGCTGATTATAAGTAGCTCTCCACTGATCTTCTTCAAAATCCATTGCGTCAAGCACACATCCTTATCTTGACATCTCATATAACTGAAAATACCTCCCACAATGCACCTCTCAATACTCTACAAACCGTTAGACTCAGAGATACATCCTGAAGCAGAGATTGAACCAACAGTCTTCTCTTTCAAGAGCATACTGTCACTTCTATTGAATCAAGGTTGAACAGCAGATCATGAAGTGGATATCGCTTTTGCACTGTTGCTTTTTGCAGATTCTCATGCGATTATAGTTAAAATTTAAAGTGTTGGGAAAGAAGAAGTGGAGGCATCATTTTCGTGATCAAACCATTAGCACATACAGGCAGGCAATAAAAGAGCCTGCTGGATAAACAGGAAAGTTCTTCATGGTCACAATTTGTGCATTCAACTCTATTGTCTGTAATGTAGATTTAAAGAGAACACATTACAGATGACATGAATGACTTTCAGATTTACATGTCACTTATAAATATTTCATGTC
Organism: Stegostoma tigrinum; assembly: GCF_030684315.1. Lineage (NCBI taxonomy): Eukaryota > Metazoa > Chordata > Chondrichthyes > Orectolobiformes > Stegostomatidae > Stegostoma > Stegostoma tigrinum. The sequence continues at coordinate 54,896,741 of NC_081368.1, read as the reverse complement.
ACATTGATTACGCTTTATTCATCTTGGTTTGTCTGTTATTTGTTGAAACTAGCTTAGTTTGAAAGCTAAATGCGCTAAAGTGTCATTATTGACATGAATTGCTAATAGCAGAGAAGTTGGTGATATTTCTTTATTGTGGAACAAACAATGTTGCATTTTTACATTCACTCTTTATTGAATGCTTCTGTCAGTGTCCAGCATGGTGCTTGCCACTTTGTGGGACATGGCTGAACTTGTAGGGTCAGTGAACCTCCCATCTCCCCTATATTTAAAAAAAATTTCATACAGAGTCATTCTCAACAGGGCTAACTGAAATGTTGTAGGTAAACTTTAAGCTCCAATGATTGTGCTAATTAGAACCCTAAGATGGATCCACATGGACAAAACTGACATTGCTTTTGAGGCCCCTCATTGTCTTGTATTGGCTATTATGACAAAAATGCCACCTCCACCCCCACCCTACAAATGTCAGGTTTTCCCACTTCACAACTAAATACACCCAATCCCACTTTCTGTGTCAATTGCACCTCAATGCATTTGCCACTCACCACCTCCATCTCTTGAGCCATGAAATTCAGTGTGTACCTCAAACATAGCTACATGAAGCCAAGTGATGAATGCCACCTTGAAATAAAGGTTAACAAGTGCCACGACATTATCATGTGCTGCTGATTTTATCATAAATATAGGACATAAAGACTCATATTCAAATTATTCATAGTAAAGCAGGAAATCACCTTTTCAGAGCAGTATTCCTGGTCTGAAATGCACAGCTGATTTTGTCTCTAAATTTAGAGGAACCAACATGAAAGCAAACTGTTTGCTCCTTCCAAATTAAATAACTCCATTGAACTTATTCCCTACTCGTTCAAGACCCATTAAATCCCGCACCCCCATGCGGCAAAAGGTGCAACATGGAGCTGTTTGATTTGCATAACATGAAATGATTTGCTTTGGATTGAGGGTGCTGCTCCCAGCAAATTAAACAATACCAAATGTGTTAACACACATTGTGGATGGAGAAAGAACTCCAGAGTTCAACCACTCCATTTCTTAATGAAATATCTATGCAATCCCGCAGGGGTGCTAGCTCACTCTTGCTTACACATCTCATCTGAATCACAAAAACATGTCTGATGCATACCTAAATGTCAAATGATGATTTTATCTTCCCATGAAGATAAATTTCCCTGGAAAACAAAATCTCTAATACAACAAAATCAGAATCCTTATGCTACATGTGAAATCAAGGAATCTTTCAAGTCCACATTTATAAAATCAAACAGCCCTTAAATAAAACACAATTCTACATAAAATGCAAAGGAACTGATCGAAGGCAATATCATGTTTTTATCTTTGCTCTTGCCATCTTCTCATCACAGAAACCAAAGCAAATGCATCACACTCTTTCCAATGTAATCCATTAGATCAGCAGGCAAACATAGAAAAAATATCTGGGTAAAAGTCCTGAGATAAGACAGACATTTAATATTTAAATATTTTGGACTGGATTTTCTGAGGAATGATGTCAATCAGTTTGCTACACTGCTCCATTTTCTTATGAATGAAAAGAACTTTGCATTTCTGACAGGAGATGCTGATCAGAGCTCCTTCAGAATTGTGAAGCTGTCCTTTGATTCTGACAGATCCCTCATGGGACAGGATAGTCAGGGGAAGACAAACCACATCTCCTTGCTTAAAACAATCAGTCACCATATCCTGTAAATCAGAATGCAACTGTTAAGTCAGCACTTCTTTCGAACAATCACTGAGGAGTTGGACTTGGTTTTTAATAGTATAACACTTCCTGGTGTCTACTTCCTTAATTTCAGTTGAACTTCCTGAATTCTCTGATCAAACAGATACTGTTAGAAGGTTCCACTGCTAGGGGAATTGTCCAGTGGAGCCTTCAATTTCCCAGGCAATTTCTTTCACTTCTGCTACAGTAGGGATACCTCAGAATTTCAATGTGGAACTCCAATCGAGACTTCAGAAATGAGCTTCTGGTCTTTGAAAAATCAGAGTTTACATTTCATGCACATTCTTATGGTTTAAATGAGATATGCAAATAATAGAGAACTATCGCTCCTGTGTAATTGATTGGAAGTTTCTGTGAAAAACTGAATGGTTGAGCAACAAGCCATTTGATATTGTTCATTTTGCTATTCGCTATGTCCTCAACTCAAAGCAGAACATTTCATACTATTTAACTTTGCAACAAGTTCATGCTGCACCTTTGCAGCCTGAGCAAAGTCTCGATTAGGACACAAATTCTGCCATTTTCCAAGTGCTTTATTTAGTGCCACTTACTATTCTCTGGCTTCAGGGCCAATGCCAGCGCACTGCTTTACCAGTCTTTGCAAATGCCATTCTTTGGTTAATGCACAAACGACAGTATGAATAGACTCTGTCTTAGTCATTCTCCTTTACTTAATGAAGGACTCATTTCTGCTTTTCTGCTCTGCATGATAGCTTTCCCTTTGTAAGATCAAGAAGTCTCTGTAGAGGAAGTTTACCCTATTTTTAGAATGCTCAAAAGAACAGTACCACAAGCAGTTAATGCTTGATTAGACTACTTGTTACTTGATACGTTATGATGAAGAATTTCAAATTCTTGATCAGATCTGCACACTCATCGCATCCTCACGAATTGAGGATTTTCTTTTTCCTGTCCAGTTCACTTGTAGCAGCTGATTTTATTCTTGCAATAAGAAAAGTCCACCTGAGCTTTCTTTGCAAACTAAAGTAGTACACAATGTTATATATGTGATTTACTCAAAAAAGCAAAATTTTCACTTTGCTCTAAAGGAGTGGAGTCTCAACCTACAGGCTGATCAAGGCACCTGGTAGGTATATCGCATCATGAGGGTTGGCCACTGCTAGGTACGTAACAAGTATTGAAGGCAGTAAATTAATCCAGACTTTCAGGCAAGCCTAGAGTCTCAGTAGGTCTAAGCTAGCAGAACCCTACCAGCTGGTGAGGGGTTCGCGTGGGCATGTTGTAGCCGAGGGGAGATACATCAATGTGAAAATTTTGGGCAGGCATTTAATGGGCACAGGAGGGCCATAACGGAGGTATATCCCCCAATACCAACATAACCAGTTAAGCCTGCTATGCCACACACTTGGTGTGGCTCTCTGTCCTCACATATAAAATCCAGTGGTATCAGCAGGAGCAGCTTTGATGCCCCCATGAATGAATGGGCCTCCCAACACATCCTCCCACCGTAGCTTAATAGGCAGAGTTTGTGGGTAGACTTTGGGAATGGTGCCGTAATTGTGGACCCCATCCTCCCATGTTCCAAGTCAGGGAGAGTGTCCTGTATTGGTACAGATGCTGTTAAGTTAAGCAAAATTGCAACTTACCCTGGTACATTGAAACTGAGCAGGAATTTTCAACATATTCTTACTCTTATGCTCTAATCCACCTATAATAAAGGCTAATGTCCACCAAGAGCATTTTTAATTGTTCACCACATCTGCAAGGCTTGAGCAGCTCTAGTCAGCAGTAGAAACCACTTTAATGTTTCAATAGCAATCAATCTAAAAGTGGTTGGAGTTTCCTTTAACTAGTGCAAGTGGTGTTAGGGGTTAGGTGGCTTTTATGTGTGGAGTTAAGAAAGGATATTGAGGTAGCATTCAGGCCAAAAATGGGGACACATCAAATCATTGTCACTTGTAAAATGACATCGTCTGTCAAATCTGAATTCTTCTGGTATACACAACCTGAACCTATTCCAATACAGTTACACAAATTGGCATTCAGCAAGGAGGGATTGTGGGAGGGAGGAGGAGAGATTGTGTTCTGCAGCCACCATTTTAAACTCTGCAAATGCATTACTGTTGTGTTATGATCAGATTTTTATGCAGAATTATTCATATTTTTGAATTTATTTCCCCAGTGTATTCACATGGTTGTAGTTGAAAGTGTTAGATTTTAGAAAAAATTAAAAAAAAGTTAAACATGTGCAAATTAGCAGCCAGTGCAACTAAAAGGAATAAAGGCTGCAACTTTCTTCCACTTCTCGGTGCATGATCCGTCAGTGAAAAGTGTGGGTGGCTGAATGCAACTTTATCCATCAGGGAAGGAATTAAAAGGCAATGACTATATAATAGGATTCAAATGATGCCAAGTAGTTAATAAGTGGAATTGGATCCAGGAGCTGAATTCACTGTCTTTACTTCATTGGCATTGATTCCATCCTCAGATACAGTGCCTCGATTTTTGCCACAAAGGTACAAGCTTTCCCTAAGTACATATTGTATTGATGAAAGTGTTGATGGAACAATAGTCTTTGTCGCAATTAAATGTTTACCAATTCAAATTGGTGTTCTGATGGCACCCGTAGTAATGCAATTACTCTGACAAAATTAGTTGAAACATTATTGCAATATCGAAACATACCGAGAAAGAGACTTTTCAAAGAAAAATGAATTTAATTCATGTTTCCTCACCTAAAATACATGAATCTTGTACGACCTGAAGCCATCTGTAGTCCCACTTCCTCACTGCATCCAGCGTTATTTTAAGATTTTTATCCATTAAACAATGAAAACCATTGTCGGCAACAGGAAACACTTGTGCAATTGGAGACAAGAAAATTAATTGTTACATTTGCACCTCTGAGTTAGTATTCTTATAAGGCTGATGATTATAGAAAAAAGTTACTACTTTCCAGACAATATCTTAGAAGACATAACCTATTTCTTGTATTTTTCCAATTTTAAGAGAAAGGCATTTGAAAGAAATTCCACAAATAACTGCAAAAGTTCCAAGCAGAACAATCAATACATCTTCTCATGACCAGCAGATGATTGTCACTGGAGGAAAGCTACACTTTACAAGTGACTCCTAAATATATCCTTGTGACGTACAACCTGTTCCATTTCAGCAACAGGTTGCTGCCTCATTTGTACAAAAATATTCAACAATCCTGTCACTTTTTTTTCAAACAATGACTCCACATTCCTAAAAGGTAAGTCATATCTCAATCGACAAATTAATATTGTGCATTACTGGAAAACAATCAGAAACAGTACTTTAGTTGTAACACATATTGATGTCTATTTCTATCCACAGGTACTGCCAGGCTTGCTAAGCTTCGCTAGTGCAATTTTTATTTAAGATACAGCAAATGGTTCGGTAGCACAAAGTTACTATGAGTATCAGGAGACTGACAGATAGATGCTATGATCTTTCATGGTGATTAGGAAGGCGCAGCAGCTCAGTGGTTAGCACTGGCGCTTCACAATGCCAAGGACTAGGATTCAATTCTAATCTCTGGTGACTGTCTGTGAGGAGTTTGCACATTCTCCCTGAGGTGCTCCAATTTCCTCCCACAATCCAAACACCTGCACGCTGGGGAGACTGACCATGTTAAATTGTCATCTAGTGTCCAGTGATGTGTAAGCAAGGTAGATTATTCGTAGCAAATGTGGGGTTATGGGGATGTGGGTGGAATGATTTTCGGAGGGACGGTTAAGACTTGATGAGCCGAATGGCCTCTGCACTCTTACAACATTGATGTTGGTAATTAAATAGAATTGAAGAACAAAAGGCAGTCTTTGCCAAATTACAACATCATCTGATCCACTCTGCAATTGGTGAAATGGACAAGATTGAGCAATCCAAGAAATGGCCATCTGCTTCTGAAATGTTGCATGTTATGTTTCATAATTCAGCACCTGAGTAATGTTGGCATTTTATTTGGATAACCAGTCGTCTACATTACTGAGAATGTGCCACGGGGAAAGAAACAAAAATCACCCTCATGAGCTCTAATTATTCTCATTCACTCATGGTCGTTTTTGCCATGTTTTACATCACAATCTAACATAGTTACAGAGTCTATGTGATATGTTGAAACAACAAAAATGTGAAGTGTGTGGTGGAACCATTTAATACTGAAATCAAACTATGAGCAGTTTAGCAGCTGGCTTGAGGATGTCAGAATGCTTTAATGTGGTTTCTTTATACTGTGAACTCTGCTGACTGTGCCATTTTTGCACATTATATCACAGGAGGAAAGACGAGAACATAGAATCATTGTTTTTGTTTTGGCATAGGAAGGGGCCAGCAAGCCCATGACATGTATACTGGCTGACAAACAGCTGTGTAACATTGCCTCACTCATCATTTCTTGGTCCACAGCCATGTAGGTTATGGCATTTCATGTGACAAACATTCTCAGAAGATGATCAAGAAATATTAACAATATAGAGTATATTTCTTATAGCATGAGGCCTGAATTCATTATGTATTATGTACACTAGCCCCTTTCACTTAGTCAAGTAGAGGTGTCAGATAGAGCAAGGCTGGCAAAGACTGAACAATTGAACTCGCTGTTGTATTAATTGATTTTAGCTAAATTGGTAGTAAATGCTCCACAAATAGCTTCAGCACCCAGGGAACATGATAGAAATTATTCCTACATTCTTAATCCCTATCCTCTAATATCCGAATAAGCAAGAATAAGGTTGGGCTTGGTTGCCTGCAAGGACTATCTGGGCCCATATTTGAAGAAAGACAATTTGGCTAACATCCAACAGTTTCTCAACAACCATGGAACCATGCCCACTTATTCTGCTCTGGAACAATGGACCATGTTCACTTGAGTTAATGTATGCATGAGGAGCAGTAGAGCAAAATATATAATTTTGAGTAAATGGACATTAATGTATCCCTATAATGCCCCAGCTACCACCTTTACTGCACTTGAAAATTAACATTTTTTGGTCCATTAGCATGACATTACCATTTCACACGCAGATGTTCTTGCAGTAAAGCTGCAAACCTAGTGGCAATGAATGTTCATATCCATCCCTTTAGGTTGGATTTGGACCCAGACCCCAGAGGAAACAGAGTAGCGTTTTGATCCTGTTCCCTTCTTATTCTGTAATTTGATATTGCAATATTCAGTTTGAGAAGTTTACGGCAACTTTACTTTGCCGACATATGACTGAAGATGATGTTCAGGTCTTAAAAGCTTAAAAAGCCTTTGAGCACTCAAAGGTTAGTCCAGGATGTGATTTCTTTATGACGCTAAACAAACACAAAGATTATTTTAAACCTCCAAAAAGCCATCTCTTCACATAAAGCTCAATCTTGGTCAGTAAACAATCTGGTTGTCAAATGTCCTCTGATATCATTTCACTCTCATATGTCAAAATGTTTGGATATACTCAACTGGAATGAAAAATTCCAGGCAATACATGAATTCATAATACCCTCTTAATTGCAACTTAATGTCACAAAGCACTTCTATCAGCAGCCAGTAAGAAGCATGAATTATTAAATTTGAGTAACAAACAATTTGAACATATGCAGTGAAAACAAAAAAAAACTCAAAGAAGTGAGACACGTGAGATGATTTGGGCCTTTTCGATGTCTCCTCTTTTAATTGGAAGATATTTATCGAGCATCGATCTGTGGTTTGGACAGCTATGAAATGTGGTCAGGCTCAGGACTCTCAACCAAGGATTGTAGGTGTCCCAGGAGACCAATATTGAAAGCACATTGATGAAAAAAAAATATATAGAAGAATTTTTAACTAAAAATATAGGGCTGTGTGCCCTTTAATCAAATTTCTGATGTGTTTCTCTGCAATACTTTTCTACTGAGATATGCACGAACTGAATATCACCGTGCATTTGTACAAACATACAAGCTCTAAGCAGCATGCCAAATCCTTACAAAGACTTATCTCCTGTCTAAAATGATATTACTAGTGATTGAAAAAGCCCTGTAAACAGTGGCAGGTTCAAGCAGTAGAACCATCAAAAAACAACTGGAATAAATTATAAATTGTGTTATTTTGAAATAGGTGGCACTACTGGGACTGAAACAGGTAAAAAAAAAACAAATATAGTATGATTTGAATGACATTTGGATACTTTTAGAAGTAGCTATGGGATACACTTGAAATATCATTGCCTTACTTGAGATTTGTTTTTCTAAGCCTAAAATCTGTTTGTTTGGCGGGGTGATTAATCTAAGAAACATTGATCCCCTTGCATTTTGAACATTATCTACATAGTTGTAATTTGAATCAACTACAAAGGCAAACAAAATGGAGCTACATGAACAGGTGAGTGCATTTCAAATTGGTGCAAAAGAATCTATCTGCATTTTAAAGATAGTTGGCAGGTATGGAATATCTGACATAGCACTTTAATGTAACACTTATTATGGGTAATTTTGTTTTTCAGAAGGACTTTTACATCTGAAGAGTGCTGCTTTTTAAAAAGGAACGTATGCAAATACCATTGCTTGTTCCCATGCCAACATCGTAATCTTCAAATAGTACAGTGCAGGAAATGCACTCACCCCGGTTTGGGATCATTTCCCTGCCACATTTTCCACAGGGGCTGAAAAACTGGATACAGTACTGCATCTGTACCCACAGAGGAAGAGAGTACAAAATGTTCAACAATGCATCCTTATCTTCTGAATATAGCCTAAATGTTGCATGCTGAAAAAAGGGCAGAACTTTGAGTTGCTCTCGGAGTATGTATAAAATACTTAATATGACATCCATATTGCACTTTTAAGATATAGTATTGTACTATGTCTTCACCAGGATTTGCAGACGACCAGTCAATCTTTGGAGCAATACAGTCTGGAGTCATGTCTCAGAGATTTAGCACAAAGGATTCCACAGGACATTAAAAAAATTCCTCTTAACATTGGAGAATTCAGAAGCTATTAGATACTCAGGAAAGTTGCACAGTTAAAACTTAGTTTAAGTCCTGGGTATGTATTAAGTTGGACGCCAAAAAAGCATACACGTATCCAACTACACCTCACCTGATCACTAGTGCCATGGGACCCCCGACAACAAGCCGTCCCAAACTATCACTATCATAACCCACCCCCAAGACACAACACCAGCCACAACCATGAAGCTTGGGACTATCCACCCATCCCACCAACTCATCACCCCAAATGCCCCAAAACAACCCAGCCCCTGGTTCTGCCTGCCACATTACAGGGAAGATGTATGAACAATGAGAGACAGTGCAGAGGCAATTTACAAGAATGGCTCTAGGAATGAGGACCTTTAGCTTCAAGGATAGATTAAAGAAGTTGAGTCTATTCTTTTTGGAGAGAAGAAGACTAAGAAAAGATTTTATAGACGTTTTCAAAATCATGAGCGTATGGGATAAAGACAAATTGTTGCCACTCATAAAAGGAACAAGAATGAGAGCGCACTGATTTAAAATGATATACAAACAAAGCAAGGGTGATGTGAGAAATAAACTATTTCACTTAGTAGTAGTTAGGCTGTGGAATGCACTATCTGAAACTGTGGTGGTGCCAGGTTCCTTTCAGACATTCAAGAGGGCATTGGATGTTTATTTGGATAGAAAGAATGTTCATGATATGGAGAGAAAGCAGGAGGTTGTTACCAGGTAATGATGCTTGTTTGAAGAGCTGGTGAAGGCACAATAAGCCCAATGATCTCTTTTTGCACGATGACAATTCTGGTGATTCTAAGTCTGTCGCCTTGACGTTCAAGTTCCCTTTCCCAGCCACCATCATTGCCAACTGTAACAGCCCTGGCACACATACTAATCCTCTTAAACTACTCTCAGCATTCCATCACTCACCTCACACCCTACCATCCTGCCAACAAGATCAACTGATATCTGACACACTTAGTAGTCTACTTACCTGGCACACTACCTGACTCCTTAATAAATTAACACCTTAACATTACACTTCCCTTACAAGCTTTCCCTTTCATGGCAGTTGTAAAAGTATCCGGTTCAATGCTGGGCATTTAAATCCCAGAATGTAACACACTGACTGCTGCAAAAGGGGGCATGATTTGACTCCTCTTTGCACACTTAACCACCTCTCTCCCCAACTTTGAGGGTCCACCTTATTGTTGGTATGTTCCATGTTTCTGAAGGAGCAATGACTGGAATCTCATGTCAGAAATGCAGAGTTCTGTTTGGACATAAAACACAAAGTAAGTTGGTAGCTACTAGAGTGGCAATCTGACAATGATTTTTTCTACACTGAAAATCCAGCTCATAGTGCCTGAAATCAGATTTTTCAATATCAGTATGAAAATATTTAGATATCTGTCATATATTCTTTGATCTGGCATTTTAGCAATGGCTCAAGTCCATTTTAAATGAATGGATTTTAAGTGAATAATATTCAGTATAAGGTATTATTAATGTGTTTATTAGCCAATGGACACAGCATTGCGAGTGATTCCTGAACAATTTGCAAGAATTTTCATGAACAATGAACAAGTCCCACTTCAGGGTTCAATCAAGACTGACACTCCAGAACAACAAGGAAGAACTGCATTATCAGAGATAATAAGAACTGCTGATGCTGGAGAATCTGAGATAACACAGTGTGAAGCTGGATGAACACAGCTGGCCAAGCAGCATCAGAGGAGCAGGAAAGCTTGATGTTTCGAGTCAGGACCCTTCTTTCTGAAGAAGGGTCCCAACCAGAAACGTCAAGCTTTCCTGCTCCTCTGATGCTGCTTGGCCTGCTGTGTTCATCCAGCTTCACACCGTTTATCACTGCATTATCAGAGGTATTTTTGTTTTCCTTAATGGATTTAGAAGATCCCATGGCAGTAGTTTGAAGAGAAAAAAACTTAGTTAACTGTTCTGTTCAATATTTATCCTTCAACTAACATCACAAGAAAATAGACTAACATTTCACATATATTCTAACATATTTCCTTTGCTATTTTAGCTGAAGTATTTACTTGTATGCATTAAAATCTCAGTTGAAGAAGAATTTCAGATAAACATTCAATCGCCAATGTTGTGCAGTATAAATTTGGGGCCAATGACACAAGACGTAAGAGAAACAATCACCATGTTATTTACTCCTTCATTTGCAACTAAAATACAGTGCGAGCAGGACATTGGTTGTAAGCTGATCTGAATTGGTGTTTTGTAGTCTGCTAGTGGCTGGTTGTGATGTTCAGAAGAACCTGGAGCCAGAGTGTCTGCTAGAAATCACTGGTCACATTATGATTAACAAAAAAAATCAGAATCAGATGATAATCCACTAATGTATTTTTCCTCTATATCTTTATTAATCCCATTTATAATTTGTCCCACTCTCAAGCCACAGACAAACAGTGGTTGCACTGTAATTTCTAGAATGCCTGATTTAAAGATGTTCTTGGTTTCAGTTGGAGGCAGCGTCCATATTCATTTTTACTTCAGTTGCTTTGGGGTTTTGAATTTTGTAGACATCTAGCTCTGAAGAAGGTTGGAAATGTAGCAGGGATTACGAACAACATCACACTGCCTAATTAAGACAGCTTTCCACTTCGTGAATTGCAGAGAGAACAGAAGGTTCCACCCCTTGTCTCTGCCACAAGGCAATTGAAGGTGGAATTTTGCCATCATCATTTGTCATATCTTGTCGGGTAGGATTCACAGTGTCCAGTCTACTATGGCTCAGTGATTTTTTTCTCACACAGTCTTCTACTCTTCACCTTATTCAATGTGCAATCAGACACTTCAGTGCTTTTCTTGTGGAATCATGCAACACAACGGATGGATCTTCCTGCATTCAGGTTGCTGGTGTCATATTTCAAGCTGAGTTGCACACCAATTCAAATGCTGCTAGCCAGGATGCCCCCTCACAATGCAATGCTTGAACAGCAAGGCACAGAAAGGAAAACCTGCTTCTCACTTCACCGGCAAGGGCCTGGAGGTGTTGGTTCGGGTGTGGAGGGCTGATATTTTTCCATCAGCAGCTAGAGACCGTGCCACCAAATCTAATACCCCTGGACTCATGTGACATCCTAAGTTATGGCTGTGCCCTATGTGAAGTGGGATGCTCAGTACTACAGGAGGAAGATCAATGATCTTTCGCTCTCCTTAAAGTTGGGTGCCAACATTATCTCTCTGCTACCTCAATTTAAGAGGGCCACCAGTCACTTGAATTGTGCTACTGAACAGACACAGCTCACCAAGGTTCACGGACCAACACTCACTATTGAATGCAACATAGATAACAAGGTGTAGAGCTGGATGAACACAGCAGGCCAAGCAGCATCAGAGGAGCAGGAAGGCTGACATTTCAGGCCTAGATCCTTCTTCAGATCCGTTCTTCGGTCTAGGCCTGAAACGTCAGCCTTCCTGCTCCTCGGATGCTGCTTGGCCTGCTGTGTTCATCCTGCTCTGCAACTTGTTATCTCAGATTCTCCAGCATCTGCAGTTCCTACTATCATTGATGTTTGCTCAACAGCTATTACCCGCCTTATCCTCTCAAACCATGAGTCATTCCTGCCCTCTGCATTTCTCATTTATTCATTAAGGACTGCTCACTTAATTCCAGATTTTTACTGCATTCAAATTCCACTATCTGGCATGGTGAGATTTGAATTTGGCCCCATGAACATTACTTAGGACTCCGGATTAACAGTCCAGTGATAATACCTCCAGGTCATTGCCTCCTCTAACTTGCACGTCCAAAAGGTGAATGGATCATTCTGGGATATTATGGTGAAGACTTATTTGGATGAAGACTGGGACAAATAATCAGCGAACTACAGTGCCAGGTAACCAGTTCCGATTTACATTTTGGGAATTTGCACCTTTAATTGCCCACAAGAAGAGCAGAGATTGGAGGTGATATCGTCTAAATTGGGTCTTTGATGAAATGCAAATCCATGTAAGTAAGGTCATTGCTGCTCCACGCAGAGGTTTTGAAGTCACAAATTATAGCTTGACATCACAATTCGGACAATTTTCATTCTCCTTACTTTTTTCCAACCTTATGGCATTACTCAGAACATACCAGAGACAGAAAATTCCACTCAAAATTTCTTCTGTGATTCTACACGGTCAGATAGAAAAGATTTTATGTGTCCTCCGCATTGACACTAGTCTCAAGACATTTCATTTAGGTCAATAGTCATTCAAGGTTAGTCATCTAAGAATTGAAATGTTATCCCTTCTATCTAGAGGGATAAATGTGGCAGCTGATATTAGACTCGTCCTTAAGTAAGTCTCAGGATGGAACAAAATTGCTACTGGATTTTAGACACTGCTCAATCAACAAATGTTCCTTATTACAATTATCTTGGGTAAAACTTAACTTTTGATTTAAAATAAAAAGATCTTGTTTATGACAGAATTAAGTGAATCTGCTCCTTTGAATGGATTATACAGCTGTGACAGGAGATACTTTTCCCAAGTCTTTATTTCTATATCTTTAGCAGGCAAAAAAAAATTCCAGATAAATAGATGGTTTTGTGATTAACAAAGAATTGCAGTGAGGGTAAGGGGTTAAACACTTGTAATTAAATCTGGAACAAAATTACGTTTTCAGTCTTTGAGTTTTTGTAACTAATTCTGCTAAACTACATTGCTATTAATTATACTTTTAGAAGTCACAGCCACTTGAATAAATAGAAATTGTACTGAGCTAACACAGCAAACGCAATAACAAGCATTTTCAGGGGTGCAATTCATTGCAATATTTTTTTTCTCCCTGATTTTTTGTTGCTAAATCATTGGAGGTACAGGAAAAAATATTAGTTGGATGATATCAAATTTTTGACATTGTGTCAATGTATTTGACAATTTGAGTCAGAGAGTCAGGGCAGCTTTAATATACTTATTGAGGAAGGTGAATCAGATTTCTGAGTTTAAAGTATGATATGCCTCTGAAATGAAAAGCTGCCAGGGTTTTTGTTGCAGTAACAAATATTAATCATCTTCAGAAAAGTGTAATTCAGCTTCTATATAAAGGGGATTTAAACTTCAATCATAAAGTTAGATACTTTTCTTGGCATAAGACCAACTAATCCAGTTTTTTTTATTTTTATGTTAATTCACTTTGGTTATTAATATAGCATAAAGAGAAAAATACACGTTCCAAGGTTAGAGCTAAGCCTGAATGACAGATCATTAAGTTTTGTATTACTTCCCACATGATGTCATTTTCTGTGCAGGTGTGAACTGCTGTCTATTTTATTATCCATGCTACATTAGAAGATCTCTTTTTGTAGGAATTCCATAAACTCCACATAATTATGTAATGGTTTAATGAACACAGCTTAAATGAAGAAAACTGTTGCTGTTAATATTTTACACGGTGGTTGATCATTGTTTGACAAATCAAGGTAAAACTCATTGTAGTCATTTATAATAAAATGCCTTTGAAAATGCTTTGGTTGTTAAACTCTGCATTTTATTACAAGCCGTAAAAAGTAATTAGCAAGATTATTTTCAGCTTTAAGCTGATGAAGTCCTTTAGTTGACTCAATGACTTTTTTTTCCCCTTTTCCCTCCTAGGTATCTGATTTCTTTGTCATTCTGCCACTGAGAGGTTATATGTTTACCTTTTTGAAAATAATCTAAAAAAAAAGAAAAGTTTTCTGTTTCAGGAAAATAAACCATGGGCACAAACAATAAACAATGGGCACAAATTATTTTGCTCTGTCAACTGGATTCTTCCCCCTCCCCTAAAACATTTACCATTCTAAGGTGCTGTCTTTTACAGAACCTTGGATCCAAGGACACCATTCAATGCCACATCAAAACAATCCTTCTTTGCATAGAAACGGAAATAAAATAAGTGAATTTACCATCACAGCCACCCTAAACATATCTTTAACTGACATTCATTTATATTTGCATTCTCACACTGTTCTCTGGGCAATAATTAGGAATCAGTTTCGCTGCCTGCTTCTTTGACCAAGGACTGCAGGACAATTGTTATCCTAACTGAGAGGAGCAAGTTCATTATACAGAGCTTGATCCCAAGCTTCTTCTGGCCTAGGGCTCAGTATTCAATGCAATCTTTACCAACTGTATAAATATTGCAAACAGGTTCTAGATTTGACAGATAAGAACTGTAATCATACCAGTGCAAACTAATCAACATTCATAAATATTTACATCATTTACAGAGACATAGTTCAACAGAACTCCATTAGAATCTTCTTCCCGCAGGTCCCATTGGTGATGCACTCTCACTTTTATCATCACAGCTTATTAACCCATATGCTACTACTCCATCCACACCAAGTCTGACATTCTACCCATTCAGTATTTACATTTTTAATGACTGTCACCTCCCCCTCAAAATCACTTGCGCTACTTATGATATGGAGGCCACCTGGTTTCAGTATTTTCTAGAAATTTATGCTGAGGCCAGCATACTCTACTGATGCTCTACTCATTTCTATCCATGGCGTTTAATGTTTACACATTCTGATACTGACATATATTCATCTTTTTTTTCTGTTGCTCCATTCTTAATGTGTGACATCCCCTCAGTTGTTTGATAGTGAAGTGCGCAATCTTCCATTGATCCAAATTCCCCTTGTACGTGTTCCAGACAATCTCGCTGCGTAACTGAACACTGATTTGCTGCAGAAGTCCTTTAGCTTCTTACACAACCACTTGTTGGATAAACACTTCCTGAGCGATTTTCTAAAAATCCATTCAGTCCAGCTGAATCCATACCTTTGTCTAGCCGGATCATGAAATGCCACTATTCCACACAGTAGGTAGGTAGGTTATGTGTAGCCATTACCATCATCTGTTGAATCCATTCTATTTCTAGCTTTAGTGAGTGTTGGAGCTATACAACAGCAGTAAGACTGTAATTCCACATTCTGCAACAAAATTGTTGTCAAATCTTCACTTCAACCTATTTATTCCTTCCTTCAGTCCTTACCATCATATTTCAGTTGGTTGCCCTGCAGTGTTTTCCATAGTGAAACTCAGCGTCTGTTGCAATTTAAGCAGTCTTCTTTCTCAAACCAAAAAAAAGCTACGGCTGCTGGAGATCCAAAACTGAAACAAAACCTGCTGGAAAATCTCAGCAAGATTCAGAATGAAGAACAGTCACTGGACCAAAAATGTTAACTCTGATTTCTCTCCACAGACACTGCCAGACCTGCAGAAATTTTCCAGCAAGTTCTGTTTTCTGTCTCTCCCTCAAACACTTTTCAACCAAGTGTACAAGTTTCCTTTTTTTGAACATCAATTTACTTAGGCAGTTTTCCTGTAGTGTTCAGGCTTTTTTTCAATGAAGACAGTCCTCACCAAAGACATCAGCGTAATCATTGACAACATCTATGCACTTTTCAAAAGAAAAGATGCAGGATCTCCTCCAATAAATCATCGATATTGGTGCCATCTCCATTCCTCCACCTTTTCCTGAAAGCTAATTAAGTTCTAGCATGTCATCATGAAGATGATTGCCTTTCTCTTTTGTGAGCCTCTCTTGCATTTTATCTGGCCTCACCACCAAAAGAAACATTTGATCTACAATATCCTCCAGCAATCCTAATAGTGGACTTTGTTCAATGATGACTGAATCACAACGTATTCAGTTAACTTAAATTTCTTCTGCAGCTGGCAAATGAGAAAATTCAAAGCCACACAACCTTCTCTGCTTACTACAGAACAATAACAGAAGTTGCTAGAAAAGCTCAGCATCCGTGAAGAAAAATCAGAGTTAACGTTTCAGGTCTGGTTACCCTTCCTCGGGATGCCTCAGTTTCATTCCTGATTTACAGCAACTGCAGTTCCTTTGGTTTTTGATAAGGAACATTGAATCCCTATAGTATGGAAACAGTCCATTTGGCCCAACAGGTCCATACTGACCTTCCAAAGAGTATCCCAACCAGATGCGTTCCCCTACGCTATCCCTCCACTTCCCATAGCTAACCCACCTAGCCTGCACACTCCTGGGCACTGTGGGCAATTTAGTATGGCCAATCCACCTAGCCTGCACATCTTTGGACTGTGGGAGGAAACCGGAGCATCCGGAGGAAACCCACGCAGACACGGGGAGAATGTGCAAACTCCACACAGACAGTCATCTGAGGATGGAATCAAACTTATGTCCCTGGTGCTGTGAGGATAAAGTGCTAACCACGAAGCCACCATGCTGCCCCAAACAATGTTGATTCAATAACAAAGCATTAGTAGCCTTACTACCTTTATGTCAAAACTAAGCAAGCATTTGTCCTTGTGAACTTGTGGAAATACCTCTTATGCCATGAAGCTGAATAGAAGATTATTGGAGAAAGTCTGGTTTCAACCATGGTGTCGTCTCAGGACAATCCTGCGCTGCACCCAATTTAAAATTTGTATCTCTGCCATTAACCAGGGTATGTGCATATGTGAAATCCTTTTGCTCCCTGTTCTTCAGATTAGACAGGCCTGATTTTAAATTATTGTCCTGCAGATGGAAGTCCTGTGTTGCTGCACAAACCGTGTTAAAATGGCCTCTCTGACAGTAAGCATAACATTTAGTGTCAACGGCTGGCAGATTTGGTGGTGGTGAGGAGTATCTGTCATCACAACTTTGACAGCTGAGATCTAGAAAACATACGAGTGCAATCTAATAAAAATATAACTATTTACAGAGACATGGTTCAGCAGGACCATATTCAAGACTTCACTCAGGTGCTGCAACACCACTAAGGATGCATTCTAGCGTAACAGCTATTAACAATTTAACCTACGTCAACTGCTGAAGCATGAGGGACCCATTGTAAGATATAAGATAGTCTAAAAGCTTGAAGGATAACTAAGGTTTTCCCTTGTCTGAAATCACATCAGTAGACATCAACAGACATTCCTGACCGCACATTGATAAAATGTACATATTTTGCAAACAACCATAATTTATAGCTGAACTTCATATTGATATTTTCCAATCACTCTGTGCAGCATTGTTATTTCCACACTTCTAGAGTGTATGGGTCTGGAACTAAGGCTCCTGGTTCAGAGGTAGTGACATTACCAATCGACCACAAGACCCTCATGCTAAATTGGTTTGCTAATCAACCTGTTCAGAGATATTATTACATACCTTCAGACATGTGAGACTTGAACCCAGGCCTCCTAGCTCAGAGGTAGCACCAGTATCACTGCACAGTAAGAGCCCTCCAAGTCCAGTATGGTAAATCCACCATTTCAGAAACACGTCCAGTTGAGATGGGGTATAAATCTAGACCTTCTGGCCCCATGGTAGGGGCAACAACACTGCACCTCAAGACCTTTTAGATCATTTCTAATTAGCCTCTTCAGAAATGTTATGACATGCCTCTGGAGCATGTCGGAGTTGAGCCTGGGTCACCTACCCAGAGATAGGGACACCACCACTATGCATAAAATCTCATTCTAAAAGTAAATTTGACTGCTTTGGAATGTCAATTCATTCAATTACCAAATCATCAAACAATTTTGAGAGATATCAACCAGCAATAGCCAGAATCTGTGATTCTTGAGTTTTTCTAACAACTTAATCAAAGGTAGGGACATTACTAATGTGCTGCAAGACCCTCATGCTAAACTGTTTATAGCGCGTCTAAAACTTGCCTTATTGTAACACTTATAGTATTCCATAGCTAAGAAGCTGTTAAAGAATTTCCTAGAGAGGTGCTAACAGTATTGTCTCTGTCACAATATTTGTATGAAAAATGCACGTTAAAAAGTTTTCTTTAATGAAGACGACCTCTTTAATGATAAATTACATTTCACTAATTCTAATAGTAACCTTTGTCCCACCCGTCATCATCTGGCAACACACTGCTTCTCTGCACATTGACGAGTCAGAATACTCCACACAGAAACAGAGAGTCACCATTTAGTAATTTCTTGACACATCACTCACATGACACACTAACATCCTATTCATGGAGAGAAATAAAGTTGAAACATGCTTTGAAAAAAAACACAGGCCTGGATCTTAACTTGTGGGAGATTTATGGAGTACATTTTTCTACACCTATTTTTTAACCCATGCAAGATACACATACGCGTGCGCGCGCGCGTGCACACACACACACACACACACACACACACACACACATAAATAAATGACAAAAATCTGATTATAAGAATCCATAAAATAATTCTTGATCTTTTTCTGATCGGTGAGCACTGAATGGTTGGTAATTGTTCACTTACAGGTGTCGGATCACACAAAGGATGTACAGAATTGGTAGTGTGAAATAGGTAGCACTAAGAAAATGCTTATTTTTTAAAGTATATTGTCGGTAGACTCTTTATATGCTAATTTCTATTATGATCCCTGCATAGCATTGTAAATCAAGTAAAGGCATTTACTTGAAGGCACCACAATTATTATTTGAAAGGGGGTGTTCTAGCCAAGTACGTTTGGCAACCATATCCGATTACCTATCATTTATAGCACAATAACATGCTGCCAAATAGAAACCTACAGCCCAATGGGTCCATGCCAGTGTTCCTGCTCAGCACAAGCTTTCTCCCACCCATTCCATCCAAGCCTTTTAGCAAATCAGTTAATTCCCATTTATTGCCTGAGCTTGAAATAAGGACTCAACACTTGTCTTAAATTATTTAAATAAATGCATAATCCATGACTTTGAAGATGTTTATCAAAATACAGTTTCATTACTTGCAGAAAGAAACACACGTTTCTAATTTTTCTAAAAATGAGCAGATATAGCAGTTGTCACCTCTCTGCAGTCTCAATATGCCTGCCATAAAGCTCCATACAAATTCAACGTCTAACTTACATAAGATAATGATATTTCTGGACAACTGGGGTATGTAGATTCAAGTGTCATTCAGCCTAAGGATTCAGATCTTTGTCTCTTCTACATGCCCTCCCTCTGTCAGCAAAAGAATTAAATATCCTACAAATAAGCCAGGTTTCATTTATCAACTTGTCATGATGTGGCGAGGAATAGTGATTGACACTAAGATAATAAAATGTGAGGCTGGATGAACACAGCAGGCCAAGCAGCATCTCAGTAGCTTTTGTGCTCCTGAGATGCTGCTTGGCCTGCTGTGTTCATCCAGCCTCACATTTTATTATCTTGGAATTCTCCAGCATCTGCAGTTCCCATTATCAGTGATTGACACTGACATTTTTAACATTTTCTCCGTTGGCCTCAACAACAATCATTTCTAAAAATACTTTTTCTGGGAATTTGAGAACAATAACAAATGATTCAATTGATTTTAGTTGCTCCACCAAAAAATGAATAACTCCATTTGATGGCTCTGACTTCACATCACTTTGTATTTTTTAGGGCAAAATTGTTATTAGTCATAGTTTTGCAACATTCAATTAATCCAACCTCAATAACATTTTTGTACTAGTCAGTTCCTAATTTTCACTACAGTCTGTGTGAAGAAATACTTGGAATCATTGAGTGAATGACCCAGCTCCAAATTTATGGTTCTGGGCTCAGAATTACAGGATTGTTTTGTTGCAGAAGGAAGTCATTAGGCCTCTTGTGCCTGTACCGTCATACCTAGCCTGAATGTGACTCCAGACCCACAGCAAAGTGGTTAATTCAGGTATGGTCTGAAAAGCCCTAGAAAGCCGTTCAGTTAAAGGACAATTTGCAATGGGAAATAAATGTAAGCCTTGTCACGATAACACAAAGAATACATTTTTAAATGTAATATTTCTGTTTCATACACAGCAGGATGACGATTTAATATATATTTTCACTTCTTCACTAATTACCATTGGAGAAGATTAATCAGCTAACTTCATGTTTTACATTTATGAAGGAAATGTTTTTTGAGTGATTTGTGTCTTTAATTTATTATTCTATGAGGTTTATGCTGACTTGAATTGGTAGTATATTAACTAACAAATTTAGAGCTCACGTAAACTATTAGTGGTCTAAAGCTGTCGTTAAATTGATTCACACTGACATCAATTAAAATAAAGGATTGCATAGTGTTACCAGCATGGACAAAACGCCTATTTCTGATATAGTAGGAACTGCAGGTGCTGGAGAATCCGAGGTAACAAGGTGTAGAGCTGGATGAACACTGCAGGCCAAGTAGCATCAGAGGAGCAGGAAGGCTGACATTTGATTTCTGAGGAAGGGTCTAGGCCCGAAACGTCAGCTTTCCTGCTCCTCTGATGCTGCTTGGCTTACTGTGTTCATTCAGCTCTATACCTTGTTATCTCAGCCTATTTCTGATGTTGGTTATGAGCCTCAAATTAAATGTTGAACTAAGGGTCCCATTGCCTGTTTCTTTGAATCACAAACATGTTAATGATCTTGCAACTCGAGATGAAGAGAAGAACGGAGTCTGGGCAAAATGCATGCCTCGACCAGGTTCACTTGTTACAGATTGCGTGCACCTTTTTGAGGTGGTTTAGTTGGTTACTGGAAGAGAAAATAAAACTTAGGCTGAATTTATAAGAGACAGTCAACCCTCAATCACTAATTTTTCGTCAGTGCAAAGTAAAAAAAACACTCCAAGATGATGAATACTATAAATACAAAATTTTACTCCTTATTAGTTGGACAAAGCACTATGAAAATGAAAATAAAAGCAAATAAAG
The DNA here is from genome assembly GCF_030684315.1 of Stegostoma tigrinum. Classification (NCBI taxonomy): domain Eukaryota; kingdom Metazoa; phylum Chordata; class Chondrichthyes; order Orectolobiformes; family Stegostomatidae; genus Stegostoma; species Stegostoma tigrinum. The sequence goes on along the minus strand of NC_081368.1, from coordinate 54,875,413 downwards.
CACAATTTTTAAATGTCATGAGTGTTGGGAAGGAAAGTATCCATTCATTTCCTACTTTCAATTTCTTTACAAACAGACATTTAAAGACAAAGATAATAAAATGTGAGGCTGGATGAACACAGCAGGCCAAGCAGCATCTCAGGAGCACAAAAGCTGACGTTTCGGGCCTAGACCCTTCATCAGAGAGGACAAACTTACAATTTGCATTTGATGCAGAGAATGGTACTAGAATGATTTGTAGGGCTAGTTACATGGTTACATCACTTTAGTTTGAGACATTAATTCCAAAAATGGCCTGGTGGCATTCAAGTTGGAGGATACAGTCCAATGACACTGAATCTCGAACCCCAACCTGTGAGCATCCAACCACTTCACACTTTCACAGATGTGAGCAGTCCACTCACAGGAAGTTTATTAATCATTTAGACCGTAAATTGAGAATATTTTCTCTCACTTTAATAGTCATTCTATTTTTAAACCTATTTTGACCCAATTTCCCAGAACTGAGGAAACCTGATCAGTGTAAGAAAGATAACAGGATAGAATCTATACGCTGGAAGATTTTACAACACTGCCAGTAAGCCAGGAAGTATGGGTGTTTCCTCCAGACCCAACACGACCTAATACTACTTACCATTTCTCCTCTGATATCTCTGCCATCTTTCAACTAGACCCACCACAACAACTATCCGAATATTTTCTTTCTTACTTACTGTGTGCAATCAGGAATTGCCTATCCCAACCAAAAAGCCTCCCCTCTTCCTTTTGCTGTCTCTCTCTCTCTCTCTCGTCTCCTCATTACATCTCTGCCCCGGTAGCCTTGTGAAACAGGTATCTTGAGCCTATCAATCAGGTTATCTATCGCCAAGAACGTAATGAAAAGTAAACAATAATGTTTAATCAAATTAAAAATGCAAGAGACTTGGGAGACCCATTGTTGCAGTTTTCCAGTGGTCACAATGGTTCATTTGTCTGCACACATGCCTGCATAAAATGTGCCTGCAGGTGAGAGAGAAGTGAACCAGAGACAGTCACTAGCACTTAAATGCTAAAGAGAGGGGAGGACCTGAAGATTGTCACTAGCACCTAAATGGACGAATGAGAATTGGAACAGGAGGCACCTGAAAATGTGAGTGTGTGCGTGAGAGAGAGAGAGAGAGAGAGAGGGAGAGAGAGAGACCACTAGACAGAGAGATGGGGAGTGCACATCTGAGTAACCTGTAGTTAATTTAGATTGATCACCTCAAGAGAAACTGTGTGATTTACTCAGAACTGTTTTGTTTAAAACTCTCAACAAAGGTACTGGGCTGTGAGATAATGTCAATTCTAATTCTTGGTCTATGTGTCAAAGAAAGGATAAGATAGCCTACAGCTCAAATGCTGCACCCCAAGGGAAGATTACAGACTCACCATCAATGTGTATGACCAAGAACTTAGCCATCAGCAAGACTGCTCATATCTGCTGATAACGGGAACTGCAGATGCTGGAGAATCCAAGGTAACAGAGTGTGAAGCTGGATGAACACAGCAGGCCAAGCAGCATCTCAGGAGCGCAAAAGCTGATGTTTCGGGCCTAGACCCTTCATCAGAGAGCTTTTGTGCTCCTGAGATGCTGCTTGGCCTGCTGTGTTCATCCAGCTTCACACTCTTATCTTGCTCATATCTGCTGATGGTTTAAGCCAGATCTAACAAAGTTCCTGGGCATTGTCATCTTCTCAAACATTGCGAAAGTGATCCTTCTTTGTTCAGAGATTGAAAGTGTGGCCACAGAGGCTGTGGCAGATTTCAGTACAGAGGTGAGGTGGAGCTGATCGAGACACAATTCATTGCTGAGGTTCAAATCAAGGAATTGCATCCTGAGCAACCTGAATGGATATAGCCTCCTGTCAAAGAGGAATTCACCCCTGCCTTCTCCTTCCTCTTTCAGGAACTTTTCCAGATGCTCCAGGGTAAGAGTATCACAGGAAAAATGGAGAGGATCTTGGAACAAGAGAAAATAAATCCAGTTGTTGTGGGCTACGCTGGAATAAATAACAAAGGCAGAACCAAGGACAGGGTCTTGTTGAAAAAGCGTTGGGGTTAGATGTTAAATTGAAAAGCAGGAGCTCAAGGATAACAATTGCTGGGTTTTGTCCTTGTGTAGGCTGGCATAAGACCCAACAGCTCAGGAGAAGTAACACATGAATGATGGGTCAGTTTGGGAAGGAAAAGCGGATGTGGTCTGTGTAGGATGTTGTTCAGAGGGTCGGTGCAGACTTGATGGGCCAAATAGCCTTTTCCTGTACTGTACAGGCTCTGTAATTCAATGACTGTTTGCTATCACTTGGACATGGGTGTTCTTTTTTTGATGTTGTGCAGCAGTTTGTTCAAGCCCATTTTAAGCCTCAACTTTGTAAACTCGGCGACTAGGATTGATGGGAGCAAAATATTCTGACAGGACACTACTGTTCGGTAATGTGTCAAATGTTTGGTGAGGCAAGTGTTTTCAGACATGACTTTTCAGACGGTTTTTTGTCTTGCTTTTCTCATCATACACAGGCTCCTTCTTATATACACTTTGGCATTCATGTGTCCTACATGTGTGAACATTTTTTTCAGGGATACGGTCACTATTGCTCAGTTCTCTTCTATCTTGATGGGAAACATGTCACTGTTCCTTCAACACTGCTGGGTCAAAATCCTTGAACTCTGTCCCTCCCCTTTGGGTGGTGCATACATTATCATGCGTGCAGCAACTTTATAGCAGCTCTCTCAGGGCAATTAGGAGTGGGCAATAAATCATTTCTGTTGATACCAACTTGGCAACAAGGATCCAAGTTAGTAAAGGGATTGATTCAGAGCTCCCTTAGGGACATTTGTTGCAAGAAGGCAATATAGACTACATACTGGAAAACCAACAACAGCTTGAACTGAAAATTAGTTACAGCTTGTTGGAAAGATATTGTAGTGTTGCCCTGCAGGATAAACATTATCATAGAATCCCTACAGTGGGGGAGCAGGTCCTTCGGCCCAACAAGTCTACACCGACACTTAGAGCATCCCATCCAGACCCATTCCCCTATAACCCACCCAATCTACACATCCCTGAACACTATCGGCAATTTAGTTTAGCCAATCCACTAAGCCTACACATGTTTTCACTTTGGGAGGAAACCCACACAGACATAGGGAGAATCGGCAAACTCCACAAGGACAGTCGGCTGAGGGTGGATTTGAACTCGGGTCCCTGGCGCTGTGAGGCAGCCATGCTAACCACTGTGCCACTGTGCTGCTGCAATGTTGGTAAGTATTTTGTTTTTAATCAATCTGCTGAGATATGCTATAACACATCTCCTGAGCAAATAGGCCTTCAACCCAGGCCAGGACCCCATCAGAGATGTTAGTACAAGCTTGTGGAATAGTGAGGCTTAAACCCTGGTCTCCAAGCTCAGAGGTCGGGACATTATCACTGCACCACAAGAACTTATCATGCTTTTATTTTTCCACAAATTGAGCCCAATTGGCCTCAGTCAAATGACCTTGTCATTTTTTGTAGTCCCCTCCTGAGACAAATTGACTGAATCCAGTTTTTTGTCCAAATTTAACCTGATTTTCCTAATCAATCAGCTTATAGATGTCATTACATACCTCTGGAGTAGGTGAGACTTGAACCCAGGTGTCCCAGCTCAGAGGTAGGGTTACGACCACAGCACCACAAGAACATATCGACATGTGAACAGCAACTTTTTCATCAATAGCGGTTAAAAGGGATCTGGATGCTGGACTGCTTTGTCACTTGTCCACAGGTTCATCCCACCAACTAGGCTTTCCGTTGACATCATTCTCATTCAGCAATGATCAATCTACTGGCCATTCAGACTTTGCAAAGGCTGTGACTGGGTTGATGGCCTCAGGTAGGGCATACAATAGGTTTACTGTTCAGAAGGTTGTACAACAGACTAACAAGGCAATGGGCTTATGCTGGTAAGTTTCAACATGACTTATCAAGTGAAAATTCCCTGCCAAATCACAATTTATCGTCTTTAGTGAAGGAGCGTATGTTAAAGCTAGAGTTAATTTGCTCATGGCTCATGTTGTGTCCGAGTCTGAAAGAGCTAATAATACTTGACTGAGTGCAGTAAGCACTGTCGACTGACACTATTTCATGGGGACTTCATCAGAACAAAACGGAAATATATAGGAAGCAGATCGGAAGCAGACCTGGTGCTGATAAGCTCTGAATAGTTTCTACAGCAATATAGGTCATAGTCACATAACCTGCAAATAGTTGCTGTAATGCAGTTAATGTCATCATGTTCATTAAACTAAACTCTTCAAGTTAGACCAGAAATGTAACTATCCCCATCATCAAAGACTATTTTGGACATGAAAGACTCTATAAACACATTATGGTAACATTAGAGAATGGCAAGTAATGTGGTTAGCAGCAGAATGCTGTCAGTGGTGGACCCCTGTCATGATTGAATAAGTAGCAGTGGCCAGAAAAAAAAGACTTTAGGTTTTCAGTGAAGCAATTAGATAAAAAGAAACAAAACACTGGTGGCCCTGCAAGCAACGAAAGAAACAAATGCTGTTGATTGCTGATGACAGTGAACCCCATGAACCTCTTGACAACATTTAGCACCAAATAATACTTTAGAGAGCAACATTTAAAAGGAAAGCTTTTCTGATTGAACAGAAAAGACACAAGAACAGAAGACAATCTTTTTTAGCTTCAAAACAGTAACAATGAGGCAGATGATGGAAGTGATTCTCCTGGTTCTGCTGGTTAGCTGGCCAACAGCGGTGATTGAGAAATTTAACTCAAAAGTTCCCCTTCACAGTTGGAGAAACCCTGAATTGCACGGTAGTTCAAGCTGAAAGGGGTGTAATTTTAATAAATCAGTTTTCAGCTCCAATTGGGTGTTGTCATCAATGGCGTGCAGACGTCATGAGATAGGGACAGAGGAACAAAACAAAATTAATTGGACAACGCAGTAAAAACCATACAATGCAAGAGAAGACAGGGAGGGAAATTGTCAACTAGGTGTCTTAAAGCAGATAAGCCTTGAGCAATTTAAAGTAGTACAAAATTCCAGTCTACCCAGAATTTTTGCAGGAGTCAAGAAGAATGCATTGGAGCCATTATGGGGCTCGGATACAGGAAAACATTCATCACAGCTGAGAAAAATGGGAAATCCTTCCAGAAGAGTAGGAAGATGCAACGGAACTGCCATTACTGAAGATTTTTTGAAAAAAATAAGTTCAAAATACCTAATCATGTTAGGCATCCAGCAAAATTAGAAATAGCATTGCCAGGGAAAATTAATGCAGGAGATGAAACAAATTGAATGTAAAATTGGACACCCTGAAGAAAAGCATTTTGAATACTAAAATGGCTTCTAACCAGGACTCTAATTCAAAGACAGAATACTTAAACACGCTTCTCGACTTTTCTCAACAGAAGTCAACCACAGAACTTGACAAGTCCCGATGACATCACCACTTTGTGTCAGGATTACGGCACTAAACGATTATGAACCCTTTCAGACAAATGTAGAACACTTACGACAACCTAATTGGCTCAAACATTGATTTGCACCCCTTCCCTAAGGATACTATTCTCAGCAGGGTGAGATTTAACAAAAGAGTGCAACCCCTGGGGTCAATCTTACACTAATTAATTAATGACCTCTACAGACAAGTAGAAGTATGCAATTGTGATGACTTAAAGACAAAATGTGTAACAGACCAAATGATTGTTAGTTTTTGCCAGATTGACTACTGTCCTAAGAAGAACTAAGTTCAGAGAAATCTATTCCAATTGAATGTGGAGTATGCCAGAAGTCTGGAAGCAAATCAGATCAATTTTAAGGAGAGGCAATGAAATTTGGCACAAGAGATCTCTGGAACCTATTCATTTCTTAAGGTATAAAGCATCAAAAGATACCACAGACAAACTATTGCAGAGGGTGGGACAACTGCAATGCAATAAATGTATTTGCAATGCTGTTGAATAAAGAAGCCTCCTGATGTTGAATTGCAACAGAGTAAAACAAAAGTGCTTTTATTGTAAGGAAATAGGTCTCTTTCAGAAAGTATGCTGAAGAAGGACTGAGGCACAGATAAACAAAATGTCTGTACAAATAGATAAATTAGGCAGAATGTTTAGTAGAAGATAAACCCAAAGTTTTCGTGAGGAAAAATCAGTGAAGAAATTCAAACATTGTGGTATGCTGACATTTGTGTCAATTAGAATCTCACAAAGTTTAAGTTAGGCACAGGAGCAGGGATCACAATATTATCAGAAAGCTAGCCTTGGTTGACATCATTTTGCTTACAGCAGACAGAAGGTTAACCATACTCCCATGGGCATTGCTTTATGTTAAAGCTCTATCACAAGTGAGGCTCCAATATTGGAGAGAAAAAATATTAGAAGGCTTACACATACTTCACAACCAAGAACATTCACTGCTGAGTGGGGTGTGTATTCACTACAATCTCATTCAAATGACAGAAGAGGTTAAGTGACAAAAGATCAGAACAAAACGCAGATAGACAATTTTGCTGGATTCCTAATAGAATCTAGACAAAAAAAGCACACAATCTCCTGAGGCTAGTTCCATCGGAATATAAATGAAAACAAAGTAAATGTGGGGGAAAACAGACTATCATGGTTTAGTTGAAATGTTTTTCATTGCTATCAACACTGAAGAAAATTCAGACTCCAAGTGCAAAGTTTGAGAAGAATTCTACACAAGGAGACAGCAAATGAATCATCTTCACAACTTGAAAAAATGTATGGTGATAGTCAAACAATGGAAGAGCTTTCAACTGAATTAAGTCAGATTACATAAAACATAGTGAACAAGCATCTACCCCAAATTCAAATCTACCATTAGGGGCTGAGATGATTAGGAATGGACAACTTGAACTTAATTGTCCAAATGCCAAAGGAAAACATCCCAATGACAATAAAGAGTAGCACATAAAACACGAATGCATTTCCAGATGCTACAATTGTGGAAGCAAACAAGCTAGTTACACCTGCAATTCAAATCACTGATGGGGAAGGACGAAGTCCATCATATTAAAAAAAAAGTTATAAATCCACATAATCAGCACCGTTCAACAGATAGGGAGAGACAAATTCCGCAGATACAAATTGAATAAGGTACACACAACACCACGGAAAACATCATCAAGAAGAGACAAACAACACACAATGAGACAGAGGAAATGAAAAGAACCACTTGCTATGTCAAGGGCCACGCTAATAACCATAAATAATACATATACAAACCAAAGTTCTCCATGAAAAAGTTACAAGAGGGTAAAGGCACTACAAGTCAGGGGAGAAGTATAGACTTCAGACTGTCAGGAAGACAGCCAAATCAACCACCTTTTTCAAACAAATAGTGAAAATAGTGAAAGCCCCAGTTGGCCTGAATTTACAAGGTCAAAGTCTTAGAAAGAGACGGGTAGATGCAAAAGTGAACATATAAACAAACATATAGCCATAATAGCATGAGGGAAAAGACTTGAGGGAGAGATGTTTATCGTTTCTGAAAGGGCCTGAAAGCATTAATACTTGGTTGAGTGCAGTATCAGCCTCTATAATGGTGTCATAGACACTTGGTTATAGTAAAGGAGGAACTGGTAAGAGACAATCCTGAGGTCAGTGTGCTTTTAACAGTCTCTGTCATAATGTAGAGTATTAACCTGTAAATAGTTGCAGTGACAGAATAAACTTCATTTTGTTCATTAAGCAGGGTTCTTCCAGTGAGAACAGAAAGATGCCTATCTTCGTCTGTAATAGTCCACAATGGCACAGCATTCACAAAAATATCGGGGCAAGGTGGCAGAGAAGGCTGCAGGGGTGGCAAGTTGATGAAATAATATCAGTCAAAATCTGACCAATAGTTTCAGAAATGAATTTTTGAATATTTCTGGTCAAAAACTAATGTATCCATCTATTTAAAAGAATCATCCCTATGAAACCAGTTATGAAAGCATGAACTATTCCAGTCTCAGCAATGTATACCTAATATTATTTCACAATATTTTGGTAGCAGAGCTGAATCATCTTAGGTTGCAGCTGGAACACATTCAAAATTTTTCACATTTGTTGCATTGTAAAATATTATTACAATGAAGAGGTTTTCAGAGGAAGAAGCAAATTAATGGTTTTAATATTGAATTTGGACTTTGATATATTTGGTAAAAATCAATCTCTTCGACTGGATCAATCATGCAGACCATAACATACTATCAGTATATCGATGTGTTATCTATAACTTAAAGTGGGGCTTTGCACTAATATCCTGAGATACAATTTGATCATTTGAACTAACAGCTCATGGCTACAATGCATGTGATTTGAAATGACCTCCTGCTTTACAATTATTTAAAGGCTGTTTTATTCGACATTCAAGTAGGCTGCATTTCCAAAAATACACGGAACTCAATTCAGCGATTTTTTTTCTGGAATCAATATTCTATCTAGATTTTATCGTCTCGTGATTGCCTACCTTTGGCTAGCACAAAGCATCAGTGGAAAAAATTTGAAATTATAAAAAAGACAAAAATAAAAGGAAGTCAAGAAAGTATTAACAATGGCTTTGCACATTATATAATCAAGGCTTCAATGTTGTGCCAAGGGAGTCCTATAGTAAAAGCGCTGCTGGGTTGACAATGTCCTCTTAAATCAAGACCTTATCTACCACTTTAGGTTAACCAAAAATATTCTATTCTATTTTTGATAAGTACAGGAGAGTTCTGACTAAAAATTATCCTTCATGTAATATCACATAAAATAGAATGTTTGGCTATTGTTGTGTCAGGAATCCTATATTACAACAGTGACTACACTTAAAAGAGCACTTCATTGGTTGCAAAGTGCTTTGAGATATCCTAAGTCTTGAAAGTGACTTTAAATATGTAGGGCATTCATAGGTTTGAGGGACACGTTGACATCCGTGATCGACATACGGGTAATGACATTTCCGTGGCCATCAAAAATCGATATTACATCTGATGTTCAGCTACTGTTAAATATAGGCACAAAATGTTTTTGTGTAAATTTCAGCCACTAAATTGTCTGTCCCAATGCTTTGCTGTGTAATGTACGAACTTTGCATTCATAATCTTTAAAGAGACAGACATGCAGACTGCATACCAGCTAATTACAGAGGAATAAAAAACACCAATGATGATTTTGAATCCTTCAGAAGAAATTATTTGGTTTTAGTGAAAATAATACCTAAGAGATTGCTGCTTTGGACAATCCTCTTTAACTGATGAGTCTGTCAGATTAAGGAAGGAAGATTCTCTTTGGTCTACATTGATAGCAGTTTTTTTTTGATTGGTTAAACGTGGAACCCCGACAGAAGATGTCAGAGGTACACATGAATTTAAAACAAGTGGCTTTTCTGTCTTACAAGCTGAAGCAGTTAAGCTCAGCTCGAAAAGATAACCCATAGAACCAGATCATGACAGAAAGTTACTCAGGCAGTAATAAATGCTTTAACTTTTAAATTAATAAAGTTGTTAAACTTAGTTTCTACGAAATGCAAAGCTGGACATTGTTGGTTTTCTTTAGTTAAAGGAGTCTAATATTTTCTATACATTCTCACTAATGATCAAGTTATAGCTGAGTGACCAGGAAATGTTGTATACCTGGAAAACTAGCATTTTTAATTCAGCAGATGAGTGAAGGCAGATCAGGCTGCACCTTTCAGCATGTGTTTCATCACAAGGTGGTTACAGGACAGCTGTGAAGCATTGAATATGGTTGCACACTGATACTTTCCAGCAGGAAAAGACTAAAGGATATTATTTTGAGACAGTTCTTGTGTCTCAAGTGGTATTTTCAGGAGTTCAGACTGGATTATAAGGAATATGACAGTTAACAAAATTTCAATACACAAATCATGTATGGGTGAAGTACTCTGCTGTCAAAATGAAATATAAAATTAGTTCTGAATGTTTGGCTCAAGTATAATCCTGAGGACAGCTGTGTTCACCAGAACTGAAGTTATCAGCTGCTATTGTTTAAAAATCATGGGTTTATAATACATTTTCTTAGAGCTGATTGCTGCAATTAAGCACCTGTAAACATAAGCAATTCATCTTCGTAGCTATCGGCACAAAGAGGACAGAGGGCCAGTGCACAAAATGTCTGATACTCACTGCCTTTCCATTGGATTCAAACAAATATTGACATAAGGGCCGCCTTCTTGTGCTAAAAGGAAATGGGCAATTCAAACTCATGCCTCCCCACCAACTTTGCAAACATATCCTGTATGGCCAGCACCCTCATGGCTCCCTGTTCCTTCTACACAATACCTCCCCATTTCATTTCCATTCTCCTGACCCAGTGCTAGGCATCTCTCATCCATTGCCCTGGCACGACTGATCTGGGTTGCTCAAACATGTGATGCTGACATCTTATGATATACCCACCCGAGAAAGTTATTCATTGTGCGGTTTTCAGCTTATCATATCTAAGGTACATTTACTGCGCTGCAAAGCGATTTCATTGCATGTGAAGTGTTTTGAGAGATCTCCATGTGATGTGTTGTGAAAAATGTAATTTCAAATGAAAGCATCAAAAAAACTGAAGTCAGAAGATGATAGCATGGCAATGGCTGGATCTTCAGTTGTCTATGGGGGCAAGTTTAAGTGCAATTTGAGAACTATATTTCAAGACTGACACTAGATCCTGGAATCTCCGGTATGTGCTACAATTTTCAATGTGAAGAAGAATCTTGAAACTCAGGCACCTCCAATTGATGGGTCGTTGAGCTCATTGCAGAATATGTTAAAAAAAACTTTCAGTAGCAAATAGGATGTGAAGGGAAACTGGAGTGTTTGAGGTATCTGAAAGTGCAACTGTCATGAACATAGATGGAGTCTTGAGTGCTAATGGAAGCAGTTGTTAACAACTTATTTATACTCAGCTGCTAAGCCAGTGACAGACTCACCAACACTGGAGCTGAGAGGCTTACATTTGTAGGCACTGGGTGGTAGGACTTTTGACAGGGGCCGAGGCAGCTGGCGTCACTTGGACATCAAAGGTGGGCACCTGTTGAAAAATGGAGCTCCAGCTATGGAGACAGTGAACTCTGTCGTTAGATAAAGTAGCAACAAGCAGGTTCAGCCCATGCATCTTTGTGGATAGGAAGAGACCAGAGAAGTGCAGCGAGGAGCAGCAAGGGGAAGAAAAGTGTATCCAAGACATAGGGTGTAGCATGCCAGTGCTATCTGAAAACAACAGGCAATTGGCCTTGGAAATTTATGTTCTGGATTGTATAATAATATACACTTCCATGGTGAGGATGTGGAGGTAACCGAGTGGTTGAGATGGCTTGTCTTGTTCAGTTGAGTTAAACAGATGTTAGATCAGCTAATAAACTGTTGAATGTTTCCTGGGTAAGCATCCAGGGTAAAACTTGCATATCTAGCCCAAGCTTCTGCCATGAGGTTGGAAACATGATTGTGTGGAGAGACCCATCAGTCGGCAGTCATCCTTTCAGAAGTTTACAATTCCCAGGGAATTTACATTTATGCCTAGTATCAGAACTTCTGTGGGACCCTGACATTTATGGTCCGTCTTTGACAATTCGAAAATGGAAGGTTTTGGCCCATTAGATTAAAAAAAATGCAGAAATATTATTTTAAACTGAATTCCTGACAAACAAACAGTCACCAGAAGCAGTCAAAGTTGGTTTTAGTAATGAGCATTCAGTTAGATTACACATGCATATCCGCATTGGAATCCATCCAATGATTAGAAACAATGGCAGAGAAAATCATAGCTGGAATTAATCTTTGATGGGGCACTCATAAGTAGAAGGGAATAACTGGGTGATTCTTTTGTAGCTAAACTATTTAATCAGCAGTAAGAATTCTTCCAACAGTCCTTGTCAATAGAACTTCATATAATTTAACAATTTACTATTTTATTATTCTTATGTAAATAGTATCAGAAAAGTGTCATGCAAGAAGTTAGACGATCATCTGAAAAGCCATCGGCTGCTGTATTTTTGAAAACAGTTGCTCAGGAAAATGAAGAAGCAATTAACAAACAAATAAACGTGAAGTTGAATAATTAGATGAAGAAGCATAATCCTCATTTTCTTAACAATATTGCACTGAACTATTTCCACCAGTTTTTCTACAATGAAGATTTCGGCAGTAGATTTCATATCTGTGTTAAATTGTTTGAAATGTAAGACAGCTGTGTATTCTGGCATGAAGATAACTGGTTATTGTGAAAAGAAGAATAGTTACTGTGTAAGCTCACCTCAGTTTTCAAACCAAACGTTCTCTCTATCAAACTGTGCACAGATTAGTTAGCTCAATTCCCTACATTTCAATCGTGACTGTTCTTATAAAGTGCTTTCTTTTAAATTAATTCACTGAATGAGGGTTCACTGGCTAGGGAAGCATTTATTGCCTATTCCTAATTGCCCAGCGGGCAGATAAGGATCAGCCAGATTTGCTGTGGGTCTGAAGGCCAGACCAGCTAAGGTTGGCAGTTTCCTTCCCTAAAGGATATTAATGAATCAAATGGCCTTTTCCTGACAATCAACAGTGGTTTGATGATCACCATTTGACTCTTAATTCCAAGATTTTTTATTAAAAATGGATTCAAATTCCACCATCTGCCATGACCAAATTCAAATCCCACTCCCCAGAATTTACCTGGGTCTCTGGAATAACAGTCTAGCCATGATATCACTAGGCCATTGGCTTCCCCCAGTTGTTCACATGGAGCATTTTTGAAAGTTCTGAAGCAGTGAAAGGCCCTACTTATCTAAAGCATATGGAACCTGAGAACATTACTACAGTCACATTTACCTTCCTTATGGTCATGGTGGGATTGCATGCAAGGTGAGAAAATGGATATCAATGATACAGATTTATTTTAGAATGAATTCATTCATGCAAAGGCGTAAAGATAACTTTCCATTTAGAGGAGCAGTTCTAATGCAATGGAAATGAAAACTGAATATAAGACAGCACCATTCGCAACTCCTCACATGCTGAAGCAAACCATGTTAAAATGCAACAAGATCTGGACAAAATCTAGGCTTTGGCAGACCAGTAGCAGCTAACATTCATGCCATACAAATGCCAAGCTATGACCATCACCAATAAAAGGCAGTATAACCATCTCCTTCACATTCATTGGTGTTACCATCACTGAATCCTCCACTATCAACATCCTGGGGGTTATCATTGATCCGAAACTCAACTGAACTCACCATATAAACACATTGTCTACAACAACAGGTCAGAGGCTAGGTTCACTGCAAATAGTAACTCACCTCCTGACTCCCCAAAGCCTGTCCACCATCTACAAGGTAAAAGTCAGGAGCGTGATGGAATACTCCCCACTTGCTTGGATGACTGCAGCCCCAACAACACACAAGAAGCTTGACACCATTCAGGACAAAGCAGCTTGCTTGATTGGTATCACATCCACAAGTACCCACTCGCTCCATCACCGACAGTCAGCAACAGCAGTGTGCACTATCTTCACGATGCACTGCAGAAATTCGCCAAAGCTCCTTAGGCAGCAGCTTCCGAACTCACGACCACTTACATCGAGAAGAACAAGGGCAACCAATGGGAACACCATTGCTTTCAAGTTTTCCTCCAAGTCAGTTACCATCCTGACTTGGAAATATATTGCTGGGCCTTCACTGCCCCTGGCTCAAAATCTTGGAATTTCTGACCTAATGGCATTGTGCATCAACCCACAGAGGACGGACTGCAATGGTTCAAAAAGGCAGCTCACCACCATCTTCTAAAGGGCAGCTAGGTACAGACACTAAGTGCTTGCCCAGACAGCAACACTCACATCCCAAAAATATGTTAAAAAAGAACGCACTCTTGTTCTAGTAACAGGGTCTCATGTTTGATCAGAATGTGGGTTCACAATAAGGTTTCAGCATTTCACTGTTGAGTTTACCCGTATGCTACCTTTGAGCTTTGCTCCTGAGTAAAAGAACAGGATTGGCGCATATTTCACAAAATGTTATTTGATGAAACAAGTGAAGTTATTTTCAGCAACCATACAAATGAAAGACTAGCTACAGAATTGCCAAAAAATAAGTGCTACAACTTTTGTCAACTGGCAATATATATTTGGAAATCCAACAGATTATCTCTCTGACTGTAAAGTCTAATTGGCACCTGAAAAAGAATTTTGTTTTAAAAGCCTCTTTGCAATTTGTCTCTTATCCAGTGATTTACTTAATTTATATGGGTTCTCTTGGCATTTTTTGCTAAAATCTTTGAGAGGTACTCAAGGCTCCATCCTTGGCTAGCTTATATTTCTCCACCACATGTTGCCCTTCAATGTTGCCATCCAAAAACACAATCATCTGTGTTTTGGCAACACCAAGCTCTACCTTACCAACTATACCTCTCAGTTAATCTGCTGCTGAAACCCTCACTTATGTTTTTGTAACATCTTGCTTGACTTTCCTGATGCACTTGTGGACTGTTTACTGCATCTGACTCTGCTGCACAAGTTGTGCAGGCCTGATCTCATAACAGATACCTTTCACCCATCGAAAGTGTTCTCATGGGCCTACACGGGTTCCTGCTGAAGTGAAAGCTCAACTTCTAAAATCCTCATCTGATTTCAAATCCATGGCTTCACAACTCCCTATTCTCTGTTACCTCTGCCAACCTTATAAATCCTCCAGAGTATCAACACTTCTCCAATTTTGATCTCTTTTTTAACCAGATTTAAATTGTTCCATCATTGGCAACTGTTTCTCTAGCTGCCAAGACCCTAAGCTCTGAAATTGACTCCCTATAATTCTGCATCTCTCTTTTGTCTTTGTGGACACTCCTTGAAATGATTTCTATGACTTGAGTTATTTGGCTATGTGTTAAACGTTGCTTAATATCTGTCTTGTAAAGTGCACTCAGTTACTTAGCCACTTGGTTTGGATTTCAACAACACTTATACATGCTCCCATACAGTATTGACCCATGCAAATGCATAATATATTTATGATAAACCATTTATATTTTCTTACTTGGGTGTTGTTAGATTTGAGCATTTTCTACTGAATACTTGGAGAACGATGAGGGAAGATAATCATGACTGTTCAAGGACACCTGCAATGTCAGCATTCAACTGCAGACAGAAGCGATAAGCATGACTTGGAGTCATAGATAATATCTGCCTACTCCTTGTCTGAAATCTAGCCTTATCTGTGATTAACTTCTCCTTTTCTGAAAAACTAATGACACTTTTCTCCCCACATCCCACCACCCAACACAAACTTCTCTCCTCATAAAAATTTACATATCTTAAATGAACAATATCTCCTTCATTCTAGTAACAAACATCTCTCAGAGTAACCTGTAGTGTCCTGGAAATTTAATTGAAGTGGGAAACACCCAGTTTGTTGAAGTATTGAAATCAGGAGGGAAAATAAATGTGACATGGTGGCTTAGTGGTTAGCACAGCAGTCTTACAGTTCCAGGGACCTGGTTTTAATTCCAGCCTCGGGCGACTGTCTGTGTGGAGTTTGCACATTCTCCCTATGTCTGCATGGGTTTCCTCCGGGTGCTCCAGTTTCTTCCCATGGCCCAAAGATGTGCAAGTTAGGTGGATTGACCATGCTAAATTGACAATAATGTTCAGGGATGTATAGATTAAGTGGGTTATAGGGGATGGGTCTGGGTGGGATGCTCTGAGGGTTGGTGTGGATTTGTTGGGTCAAAGGGCCTGTTTCCACACTGTAGGGATTCTGTGATTCTTCTAAAAGGAAAAGCAAGAAAAAGATATCCAGGTTGACTATTTCACACTACCTGAAAAACAATTGAATGAGTCAGTTTTTTTTGCAATTCAGTCATTTACAATTTAGCCAATTATGGAAAGAATAAATCAAATTCTAACTTCAATGTCCTAGAATTACAGATGTTTCCAGTGCTTAAGATTCACCATCACGGATTCTAATTACTTTTCTATGAAATCTGCAAATCAGTAGGTTTGACACTAAATATTACTGCAAATTTCCTTGGACTACTTCTTACAAATAAATACTTGGAGCAGAAATGTAACTTGCAGTGTAGAGGCCATTTCCACCTCATCAGATCACCATTAGGGTCAGTTCATTCTCCTTCCTGCTCGAGGACAAAAGGCCACTTTTGGTCCAGGATATGATTGCTTCTGTCTCAACTGTAGAAACTTAGTCAAGTTACAGAAAATAAACATTGCTATTAGAGTTAAGCATCACTTTCCATCTCCTGTTACTGAGCCTAAAATAACCTAGAGATGAGTAATTATGAATTGTCAGATTTTTATCCTGGATTTGTACCTGCAGCCAAAACAACAGAGAAAAAGGTGAGAAAATGGACCCAATATTGATTCCCAATCTAGTATTTGCATTATTTCTAATGATAATTTAAATAAAATTTGTCCACCTCGAAAAGCCAATTATCCAGTATCCACAACCTTTATCAACAGCAGCCACAATTGAACTTTCCTCAGTGAGTGATCAATGGTGGACTATCTGAATGACGCACAGCATAAAAACTCGGGAGAATTTTCAGCAGTGTTGAGGCAGTGAGTGTTCTTGGAAGAATAAAATCTAGTTCTTTAAATACATTCTCACTTTTTAATGCAAGATGTGTACTGTCTCATTCAATCAGGTGTTATACAAGTAAGAAAGCTTTACGCCTAAAAATAAAGGAACTGGCTGCAAATAATTGTGGCACAATGAGGTTCCCACTTCATTGCTGTTTTTATTTCTTCCACTTTCTTTACTGCCAGCACAGATCCAGTATGGCAGAATTTGAAGTGCTGTATGTATTTTTCTGCAGAACTGAATCCATCTGTGATGAACAACACTTGTGAATAAATGTCGGTTCGTGTATGTAATGATGTCCAATACATGCACAATCATCTGGATTCTTAGCAACAGCAATTTACTGAAGTCAACTAATTGTCTGGCTGAATAGCTAATTCCTCAACTCGTAAGAAAATAATTTGAGTAAGTGGAAATCATTTCTGCTCCGCTTCATTTTATAATTTAAATTTTTTATGTTTCAGTGGAGAATGTTGAGCAAGCGCCAATAACCAGGAAACCATTAAACTCTTCCTTGAACATTTCTAGGGCATATTACATTCACTATTACCGATCACTGTCTTATTGAAGTGAACTAGCCCTGAGTTTTGGAGATGCAGTCAATTGTCAGTACTACATGTGACTAGTTAACTATTCACGAACAGTATCTACTGACTACACAGCCAATGCACACATGAAATATTAATTTAAAATTGAGTCAAGAAGACAATAAGGAATACAGATGCTTGAAGCCAGACATGATTGGTGTGAGACTGGCAAAGCACAGCAGGTCAGACAGCATCAGAGGAGCTGGAATGTCAATGTTTTGGGTCAAAACCCTTGGTTAGACGTGGGGTGGGGGTAGGTGTTGGGAGCTGCAGAAAGGGCAGGAGGGATGGTGATGAGTGGGTGCAGGTAGATTGTTATTGTGATTGGTCCAGGAGGGTGCAGCAGATAGGCGATTTGGAAGATGGACAGATTAGGTCAGGCCAGGGAGGTGAGAAGGAGGGAGAGGGCTAGACATGGGATAAGGGGTTGGAGAGATTTTGAAACTGGTGAAGCCAATGTTGAGGCTATTGGGTTATAAGCTCCAGAGGCAACATATCTGATGTTGTTCCTCCAGTTTGTATTTGTCTTCACTCTGACATTGGAGAAGGTCAAGGATGGACATGCCATCAGGGGAGATGGAGGGAGAATTAAAATGTATAGCAACCAGAAGGTCAGGTTGGATGATGTGTGCAGAGCGCAGATGTTCCATGAACTAGTGCCCAAGTCTGCATTTGGTCTCCCTGTTATAGAGGAGACCACATCAGGAGCAATGGATGCAATAGATCAGGTTGGATGAAGTGCAGGTGAATCTCTGCCGGATCTGGAAGGATTGTTTGGAGCCTTGGATGGAGGTGAGAGGGGATGTGTTGTACCTCTTATAGTTGCAGGGCAAGGTACCGGGTGTGGTCCCTGTCCTAATGAAGGGTTTTAGCCTGAAACATTGGCTTACGTGCTTCTCTGATGTTGTCTGACCTGCTGGGCTTTTCCAGCCTCACATGATAAATACTAACATTTAGTTACATTTTAAAAAAGGCCCTTCAATAAATATACACAACTAAAACTTAAATAACTTTTGGCAATCATCATACAGCCAACTATAAAGAGGAATCAGGAAATCTTTTTCATAAATTATGAGATGATACATTGATGAGACATACTAAATTAGGGGAAAATGCAATGCAACCGCAGTGAAAGAAAAAAATTTAGATTTAGCATTCTTTAAACAAGTAATATTCACAGTATTTGGGCATGACTGGCTGGACCAGCATTTATTGTCAATCTCTAATTGTCCAAAAGACAGTTAAGAGTCAAATACATTGCTGTGGATCTGGAGTCACATTTAGGCCAGACAAGGTAAGGAAGGCATCTTCCTTCCTGAAAGGACATGATTGAACTGGATGGGTTTCATGGTGATCATTAGACTCCTAGTTCTAGAGTTTGTATTGAATTCAAATTCTACCACCTACCATGGCAGGATTTGAATCCAAGCTCCCAGAATATAACCTGGATCTTTTGATATCCAGCAACAATACCATTAGGCCATTGACTCCCTCAAAGTGGCTTTTTATAAATGAAAAAGTCCTGTGATGCTTCACCAGAGAAGGGAAGTGAGATCAAGAGTGGTGGGAGGTGGAAGCAAAGGGTATGTTTGGTGGTTAGAATATAAAAAAAAGGATACTGGAGCCATGTAGAACAATACCCTAACTGGTGAGTGAAATAATTGGCTGCCAAGTTAAATTTCAACAAATGTAATAATGAACGAGTGCAATAGAGAGATGGAGAGGTTTAGGAAGGGAATAATGCAATGTTATGTCCGGGCAGGTGGATACATGATTGCGTGAAGAATTTTATGGAGTGCATGTGTCCAGTATTGGAGATGGTGAGTGATTTTGGAGGGCTACACAGCTGATTGAATGGCTAAATCTTCAACTCATTGTTTAACTTAGGAGATCATTCAAAGACACTTCACAGACTTAAAGAAAAGAACCAGCCACTAAGCCAAAGAAGATTTTCGGAAACTTTTTTCATCACAGAACCCCTACAATGTGGAAACAGGCCTTTCAGTCCAACAAATCCACACTGACCCTCAGAGCATCCCACCCAGCCTCATCCAATCTACAGATCCTTGAACACTATGGGCAATTTAGCATCGTTAATTCATCTATGCATTTTTGGACTGTCAGAGGACACCCAGACAGAGGGAGAATATGTAAACTTGATACAGACAGTTGCCTGAGGGTAGGATTGAACCTAGGTCCCTTGTACTGTGAGGTAGTGGTGCTAACCACTGAGCCACCATGTCAGCCAATAGAGATAAGATGATTTTAAAGAGGCGTAAATCTCAGCAGCTGAGGCACAATCACTTGTGGTCAAGTAATGAAAACGGGCACACATTGGAGGCCTGATGCCTCAGAATTGTAACGTTTACAGAAATAGAAAGAAAAGAGACACATGCATCATGAACCAGACCAACCCCCGTTAAATTATGTCAAGGAGACAGCCTGGACATTAACCTTTCATTTTATTTAAAAGTCTATGGGACTGTGTTTCAGATGCCAACTACCAGGCTTTAAGCAAAACAAACTTTATTCTTACAAAAGAATTAAAATATAAACAAAAAAGATGGATTGGCATAATTTTAACAGTAATCCAATATTTAACCACTTATCATCAACTGTTTCAATTTAGCAAAACCCATAAACACTTCCTTGGCAAAGGAAAATTCAGCAAAACAGATTTTCCTCATGTGTTATCTCCCTTCCAGACCAGGAGAAAGCATCACTAAAAGAAACAATCAAGTAGCGGGGAGAGAACTCAAGCTTTTTGCTGCTGTAGACAGAGAGAGCTGTCTGTATCAGCTTCAACAGCCAACTCCGAACCCCACCTGAAAGCACAACAAAAACATTGGGTCTGTGAGAGCCTGACTACACCTAATGGTGCTTCTTTTGTCTCATTTAAAAAATACACTCAGGGAGCTCAAAGTTATTTATCCACTGCTTCTGAAGCAGACATTCTGGTCCCACTGTGGCCACACCTTTCTGCAAGAGAAACAGTGCAGAAAAAAAATCTCTTCTAAAGGCACAGTACTGTCACATGTGGAAGTCTTTAAAGACGTGGCTAAAAATTGTACATTTGAAGTGCTGAAATGCAAGAGCCAATATTTATTGAGCAGATGGTTTATCTTTTGATTTAAGACAATATTGCATATCTTAAGACATTGGTCTGTGTATCTTGGGCTGTGGTGGCCACACATACATTATCATTGAGGCTGCTTCCTTCCCTGTTTAAATATTGCTTTTCAATTCATTAAGGACAGTAACACTCCTTCGCCTACATCTGTACATAGTAAGGCCTCAAAACTGGTCTCTAGTGGTGTGTCTAAGACATTTCTTTTCATGTGTTCTCTTTAGACTGTTGTCATCTTATTCACTGATATCAAAGTCAAGAAATCACTTACATCATTGTGATACATAATTCTCTTTATTCCATCATAAAAGCATAAAACCACAAATGTGGCTTGGATGGAATGCAAATTTATGGAGACTGGCTAGCTAGAAAGTAGAGCATTGGGCTATTCAAGTCAGGAGGTGATGAAGTCTTGTGTAAGAGAGATATAACGCTAGTGCAATACAAGCTTAACGTATAGTGTCCATAATTTAGAACTGAGCTGAGTGTTTTTGATAGTTTTTCAAACATATTTATAACCAAGAGAAGAAAGCTAAATGATTCACTAAAAATAGATTGCCACAGGTATTCTTTAGTAGTTTTCATTGCTTGGAAGGTTGTAAATGTTTTCTACTGACTATAAATTGTCCTTGAACTTTTAAATTTCTGCAGCAGGAATGAGGCCACAGTAAAGAATAGCAGGGAGCTTCAAAAGTGCATTGTAGTTTAGGCAGATACAGATGTCATAACATTAGCATTTTACAAGATTTATAAAGAGAAGTGCAACAACAGCAAGGTAATTATGGATGAAGAAGACCATTTAGTCCAATGTGGTTCAACTATCCAGTAACCGATTGCTTCTAAAATTATTCGAAGTATTTTGTTTCCTTAACACAATTCTGCAAGTTTATTTTAGACGGTGATCACTCTTTGCATGAGTGACATTCTAAAATCAATTATAAAAATTTACTTTCCACCTCTTAACTTTTCCCTGAGTTCCGGTGAGGTGCGAGAAGACTGGAGGTTGGCTAACGTGGTGCCACTGTTTAAGAAAGGCGGTAAGGCAAAGCCAGGGAACTACAGTCCAGTGAACCTGACATTGGTGGTGGGCAAATTGTTGGAGGGAATCCTGAGGGACAGGATTTACATGTATTTGGAAAGGCAAGAACCAATACGGGGTAGTCAACAAGGCTTTGTCCATGGGAAATGACATCTCACTGACTTGACTGAGTTTTCTAAAGAAATAATGAAGAGGATTGATGAGGGCAGAGCAATGGACATGATCTATATGGACTTCAGTAAGGTGTTCAACAAGGTTCCTCATAACAGACTGGTTAGCAAGGTTAGAGCATTCGGAATACAGGGAGAACTAGGCACTTGGGTACTAAACTGGTTCAAAAGGTAGAAGATAGAGTATGGTATTGGAGGGTTGATTTTCCACAACGATCGGTTCTAGGTCTACTGCTTTTCATCATTTATAGAAATGATTTGGATGCGAATGCAGGGGGTAAATTTAGTAAATTTGCAGATGACTCTAAAATTGGAGGTACAGTGTACAGCGAAGGTTACCTCAGACTGCAATGGGATCTTGATCAGATGGGCCAATGAGCTGAGGAGGGGCAAATGGATTTTAATTTACATAATTGTGAGGTACGGAATTTTGGCAAGTCAAAAATCATGGCAGGACTTATATACATAACGGTAAGGTCCTAGGGAATGTGGCTCAACAAAGGGACCTTGGAGTGAAAGTTCATAGTTCCTTGAAAGTGGAGTCACATGTAGACAGGATACTGAAGAAGGCATTTGTTATGCTTGCCTTCATTGGTAGTGCTTTGAGTATAGGAGTTGGGAGGTCATGTTACAGCTGTACAGGACATTTTGGTTTGGCCACTTTTGGGGCATTGCATGCAATTCTGGTCTCCTTCCTATAGGAAGGATGTTGTGAGATTAGAAAGGGTTCAGAAAAATTCATGAGTGTTGGAGAGTTTGAGTTGTAGGGATAGGCCGAATAGGTTGGGGTTATTTTCCCTGGAGCATCAGAGGCTGAGGAAGACCTTATAGAGGTTTATAAAATCATGAGGGGCATGGATAGGGTAAATAGACAGCGTCTTTTGCCCAGGGTGAGGAATCCAAAACTACAGGATTTAAGGTGACAGGAGAAAGATATATAAGGGACCTAAGGGGCAATAACTTCATGCAGACAGTGGCACGTATACAGAACGAGCTGCCTGAGGAAGTGATGGAAGCTGGTACAATTATAACATTTAAAAGACATTTGAATGGATATATTAATAGGAAATGTTTGGAGTGATATGGGATAAATGGTGGCAAATGAGACTAGATTTATATAGGATGTCTGGATGGCATGGACGAGTTGGACTGAAAGTCTATTTCCATGCTGTGCATCTCTACGACTAGATAACTCCAGGAAAGTATGACCCCAAAATTCCATGATTGAATTGAAGTCCCATTTTAGCTAATGTGTTTAACGCCCTTTGTCATGAAGGAGAGTTTTACGCCAAACAATGATTTTCAATTTTCTGTCTGGAAACATGAATTGAACTTATAGGAAGCAGATTTTAAAAATGCATACTAAAGAACCTTGACACCATCCAGGACTTGATTGGCACTACATGCACAAACACCAACTCTCTCCATCACTGACGCTCAGTGGCAGCAGTGTATGACGTCTACAGGAGGCACTGCAGAAATTCACTAAAGATGCTTAGACGGCACCTTCCAAACTCACAATCACTTCTATTTGAAAGGACAAGGGCAGCAAATACATGGGAACACCACCACCGACAAGCTTCTGTCCAATCCACCCACCATCCCGATTTGGAAATAGATCGCCGTTCCTTCACTGCCGTGGGATCAAAATCCTAAAGTTCCCTCCCTAAGGACATTGTCGGTCAACCTCCAGCATGTGGGCTGCAGTGATACAAGAAGGTAGTTCATTACCACCTTCTCAAGGGCAATTAGGGACAGGCAATAAAATGCTGACCAGCCAGTGATGCCCTCGGCTCAGGAGTGAATTAAAACTGGAGTGACTTGAAATTACAGTCAGGATGACTATCTCATGTGTGTCAGTGCATATAACACATTCCAATCTGTCAGATAGAGATGGCATGCCTATGAAATGCCAAATATCATGGCCTCAAAGGGATATGAATAAAACATATTTTCTGACTCATTAGCCACAAAATCCAGATACTCAACGGTGTTAAGATAAATCATGAAACATAATCACATCAATATTGGGAACCTAGCGAACTGGGGAGAATTCCAAGACCTGACATAATCGAGGTACAATTAAAATACATGATACCAGAAGGAAAAGTACAGCAGATACTGGAAATCTGAAACAGCTGGGGAAAAAAAAACATCGGATTTTACAGCATCTGCAGAGAGAGAAACAGAATTAGCATTCAAGTCCAAACTGATTCTTCTTTAGAATTATGGCTTTCAGACTTTTACGATCTAGCACAGGCTAGCATAGCATAGGGATTGAGAGGAGAAAAAAGATGTAGTTTCGACATCAATCCATTTCCTGAACAACATTAGGCTGTTTCAACTGAAAAAAAGCACTTGCTCCTAAGGTTTGCACAGAGAACTCCTCTATAGGCAAGAATGTGTTTTTTTTGTTGTCCGGTCTGAATCAAAAATAGAGTCAGAAATTCTGAGCCCATGGTTGATTTATTGATTAAGTGCAGAGAATAGTCACATGATATGCTAGCCCTTCATGTATTTTAAATGCACATTTTCCGAGCAAAACTGAACAAGTAGCTGAGAAGCTGAAAGAGAGGGACAGAAAGAATGCCTTCCTCCCTCTCTCCATCTCTTTCTCTCCACTTATCTTGCAACTTATTGGGATTCTCCTGCTGTTGTTTTACTTCCAGCAGAGATTTGAATGAAATGACTCAATTCCACAGCTGTAGTTCCAGAAAAAAAAGAGGAAGATCAACTGTATGTGATTTAAAGCTGCTACAATCCCGAAAGCAGCAAGTCCATTAGATGGTTAGTGAGTTTGTGGATGGCACCAAAATTGGTGGCACAGTGAACGGTGAAGAAGGTTATCTAAGATTACAAAGAGTTCTTGAACAACTGGGTCAAAGGTCCAAAGAGGGCAGATGGGCTTTAATTTGGAAAAATAAGAGGTTTGGCATTTTGACGAAACAAACAAGGGCAGGGCTTATACAATTAAAAGCAGGGCTTTGGATAATGTTGGGGAAGTGCAGAGAGACCCAAGGTTTCAGGTACATAAATCTTTGAAATTTTCGTTACATGTTGATAGGGTGGGTAGGAAGACGTTCGTCATGCTTGCCTTCATTGCTCAGATCTTTGAGTATAGAAGTTGGGAAATTATGTTGAGGATGTTTCGAACATTGGTGAGGCCTTTTATGGAGTACTGTATCCACTTCTGGTCACCCTGTTTTAGCAGGAATATTATTAAGCTGAAGAGGGTTGAAAAGACATTTACCAGGAAGTGGCCAAAAATGAAGGGTTTGAGTTATAAGGAGAGGTTGGATAGTTTTTTTTTACCCACTAGAGCATAGGAGGTTGACCAACCGAACCTTGCCCACTCTGCATTTGTACAGATGTGAACCTTACGTGCATATGCAAACCCAAAAGTCACTTCATATTTTATCAATTTACTTAGATAGTGTTATCTATAATGAAATTAAGTAACGTCAAGAAAAAAAAAGCTCTATTAAGTTCTTTTACATTCACAATTAAGTAAGTTCCCAAAGACTGTCTACCATCTACAAGGCACAAGTCAGGAGTCGGATGAAATACTCCCAACTTGCCTGGATGAGTGCAGCTCCAACAACATTCAAGAAACTTGACACTATCCAGGACAACAGAGCCCACTTGATTGGTACCACATCCAAAAGCATCCATTCCCTCCAACACTGAACATATTGTTCTTCCTTCACAGTCCCTGGGTCAAAATCCTGGAATCCCTAAGGGCATTGTGGGTCAACCAACAGCTGCAGCGGTTCAAGGGTGCAACTCATCACCACCTTCTCAAGGGCAATGCTGGCCAGCCAGCAATGCCCACATCCCACAAATCATAGAATCCCTGCAGAGTCGCAGCAAGTCATTCATCCCATTGAGTCCACACCAACCCTCCAAACAGCATCCTACCCAGACCCATCAGCTACTCTATCCCTGTAATCCTGCATTTCCCAAGGCAAATCCACCCTATCCTGCACATCTCTGGACACTAATGGCAATTTAGCACAACCAATCCACCTAACCAGCACGTCTTTGGACTGTGGGAGAAATCGGAGCACCCGGAGGAAACCCACTCAGACACGGGGAGAATATGCAAACTTCGCACAGCCTGAGGGTGGAATCAAACCCGGGTCCTTGATGTTGTGCTAACCACTGAGCCCACCTTCCTGCCCACAACTGAATTTAAAAAAAACTCACCTAATTGGCAACTATATTCTTTCTATACAAAAGCAAGCTTTAAGATACGATCATAGAATATCTGCACTGTGGAAACAGGCCCTTCGGCCCAACAAGTCCACACCAACCTTTGGCGCATCCACCCTGACCCATCCCGTATAACTCACCTAATCTATATGTCCCTGAACACTACGGGCAATTTAGCATGGCCAATCTACCTAGCCTGCATATCTTTTGAGTGTGGGAGGAAACCCATGCACACATGTGGAAAATATACAAACACAGACAGTTGCGCAAGGGTGGAGTTGAACTGGGGTCCCTGATGTTGCAAAGCAGAAGTATTAACCATTGTGCCACCTTGCCACTGTTGTGATCCAGTGAGGAGAGCAGATTCATCCTACCTCTCCTCAGCTGATTCTAGAATCCTAAACCCACGTAAACCTGCTTAAGATTACATTTCTTTTCTCAGTTGAAAAGCCCATTTCTCCCAACGTTTTCTCCGAACTCAAACACCTGACTCCATGTGGGACAACAGGATATCAGAGAGGAAATTAGAAGAAGTAAGAAATGTATTTTAAGAATCAATACATTGCTTTTATAATTTGTAAGTTGAGTGGCAGGTGACTACTGCCTGACAACATACTTGGAAAACACTTGAACATTTAGCACAACACCACTTCAAAATTTGCAGGCCTAAAACAAAACACAGAAAGGAGATTGAGAAGCATATTGTAAAAATTATTCTGTAGGAGTTTTGCCCTCCATTCTGAATGTCGCTCTGAACATTCGTTCCTATTGAAATCATTGGAAATTGAGTGCAGTAAGACAAGGGAAGCAAACACAATTACCTTGTGTTACGATTTTGATCACATCAGGGAGTGACTGCAGGCTGCAAAGTGTTTTTCTGGTCGAACCAAGAAACATTGTAAACAGTTGCCATGAGTAGCCTACATTTGGGTATTTTCTCAACCAATACAGGTAAAGCAAATCAGGAAATTCCCTAATTGAACAGTCATATGTCAGAAGAAAGCCCCCCACTACCCAGTTTTTCTTCAAGAGTTTGAGGGAAGGGACAGAATTGCTCCTCCATCACTGCCAAAAGCAGAATGGTTTGGAGACAGTCATTGCCATAGGAAAATGAATGTGAAGGAGGGCTGTTTAAAATATTTGCTTCCGTTCTCTGAGACAGTGGCTAGAATTTTACCAAGGCGTGAATGACGTGGGCTATAGGGAGAAATTTGGAAAATTCAAGTAAGATGTCATGCGATGCCCTTGTTGATGTCAAGACCAGAAGGTGCATTGACCAACCAAGCCCTGGGCGACAAGACAAGATTCTTGTCAGTGAGCAGTGAACCGACTAGTGGCGATTATAGCTCATTATCGCCCTCATTATTAACCAACTCCAGCTCCTTAACATGCAGGACTCCATTTGTCATCTGCTGGATCAAACGGAGATGTCAATAATTTTTGGGACCATATCACTCTTTCTTTTGCTGTCATTAGATCAAAATCATGGAAATGCCATCCTAACAGCACTCGAGTGCCTGTATACACAAGCAGTTCAGGAAAATAACTCACCATATACTTCTCCAGATTGGGAATGGGCAATACATGCTGGCCTAATCAGCAACACCCACTAATGAATATAAGAATGTCATGATTACTTTTGAACACCTTTCCAGTGCAGAAAAGAAATGTGTTTGTGGAATGTCAAGTTTCTCAATTCCATGAGATAAATTGAACTAATTATTTAAAAAAGAAAAAAAATCTTCAAATGTTTGACAATGATGTTCCTGCGTTGAAGATAACCCAGTGTATATATTCTCATCTTTTATTTGTTTTCTGTACTTGAGATTAACACATTAAACATGTAATGGATGGTGGTTGCTGCTTCACAAATGTGTTATTTTAATGGAAGGACACATTATAAGTAGCTCCCACAGAGGAGTGCTAAATGTACCCCCTCCCACATCGGAGTTCTTGGATTTCATAAAATCAATACTTTAACAAGAAATCTCTGCTGTTGCAGTCTGGTCATGTCCAGGTGACTCAGTTTTCGTGTTGAAATAGAATAAGGTCTTGTTACATAGTACTGAATGAACATTCTGTGGCTTTTCCTAAAGTCGTCCCTCTTGTACAAATGGAACAAGCTCCAAAGCCATCCAATTGCCACATATTATTTTCACATGATTGCAGAGAGCCACAAAGTAGAGGAGAATGAGTAGCCGGCAGTAAAAAAAAATCTCATTCAGTGGACTCATATCATGTCAGGAACTGTACAACCCAAATTCAATTGCTTTATAACTGTCATCTGAACTCCGTTAGAAACTGAAGTTTATAAACACTAATAATATCTTTTATTTTCATATGATTCCAGCATTTTCCACTGTATACATAATTGTTTTCAAATATTTAGTATTATTTTATCAGAAATATATTAGCAAAGATGGCTGTTGCTAAGCAGACAACTGCACCATGTGTACTTCTTTTACATTTTTTTAGCGATATGAATCTGTGTGTATAATTAAGTCTAGTTAATGTGCCAGAATGATACTAGGGTTTAATTATGAGGACAGGCTGTATAGACTAAACTGCATTCCCACACAATTAAGACAAAGGGCTAATAGAATTGGGCTTATTTAAGTTGCTTAAATGAATTTGTGTGTGGTAAGAGAGAAACTACTTTCTATGGAAGTGAGCAAACATAACTGGAATTAGAACTCAGATGCTCAGGCTCGTATTAGAAGGAACTTTGTGCACCCTACCAGGAGCTATCTCACCCATTTAAAGTCTTGAGGTCTAGAACCACCATCCTAAAATGGGACAATGTAAATTGACCAACTGCTGAAGAAATCAGACCTGACAGAAAACTGGCCAAACTAAATTAAACAGTAGCCAGTAATTACCAGCTACAGGACCTTCAGTAAGGTCACTACACCGAGGATACCTGAAGAGAGAAGGGGGATGTCGATGACAACGGAAGACGTGAATGAAGTACAAGAGACCCCAGGGGAAGCACCTATTGTAAACAGGCTGACTGTCTTGGAAACTGCCGAGACAGACGACGCTGCCAGTCCAAGAGGTGGACAGGTCTGCGAGTCAAAAATTGCTGCAGAGGCAGAGCCGAGAAGTCAGACATCACGGAGGGCTATGGTAATAGGGGACTCCATTGTGAGAGGGACTGACAGGGGTTTCTGCGGCAACAGGCGAGATTTGAGGATGGCGTGTTGCCTTCCTGGTGCCAGGATCCAGGACGTCACTGATAGAGTGTAGAGAATCCGAGGGTGAATGTGAAGGCCCAGAGGTGGTGGTGCATGTCGGCACTAATGACGTCGGGAAGAAAAGGAGGAGCATTCTACAGCGGGACTTCAGAGAACTCGGAAGAAGGCTGAAAAGCAGGACTTCCAGAGTGGTTATCTCTGGTTTGCTTCCAGTTCCTCGGGCTGGAGAGGGCAGGAACAGAGAGATAATGGACCTGAACGTGTGGCTGAGGGACTGGTGTCGGAAGCAAGGATTTAAATTCTTGGATCACTGAGGTATGTTTTGGGGTAAGAATAAATTGTACAGGAGGGACAGTTTGCATCTTAATAATTGGGGGACCAGCTTTTTGGCAGGCAGGTTTGCCACTGCAACATAGGTATGTTTAAACCAAGTAATAGGGGCGAGGGGCCAAACTGGAAATTTAAGAATGAAGTTAAAGGGAAAGTGAGAATAAGAGAGGTTCAGAAGGACAACAGAATTAACAGAGCACAAAACTCAAGAAGGAATCGTACAGTATGGCCAAGTGAAATAGGGATTGATAGGAAGGGTGAGGGGAGAAACAAATTAAAAATGTTATATATGAATGCACGAAGCATAAGAAATAAGGTGGATGAGCTTGAGGCTCAGTTGGAAGTTGGCAAGTATGATGTTGTGGGGATAACTGAGATGTGGCTTCAAGTGGACAGGGCCTGGGAAATGAATATTCAAGGCTATACGTGCTATTGAAAGGACAGACTGGTGGGCAGAGGGTTGGGGTAGCCCTGTTGGTGAGGAATGATATTCAGTCCCTTCCGAGGGGGGACATAGAGTCAAGAGATGTAGAGTCAGTATGGATAGAGCTGAGAAATTCTAAGGGTAGAAAGACCCTAATGGGAGTTATCTACAGGCCCCCAAACAGTAGTCAGGAGGTAGGGTGCAGGTTGAATCAAGAGTTGAAATTGGCCTGTCACAAAGGTATCACTACAGTTGTTATGGGAGATTTCAACATGCGGGTAGACTGGGAGAATCAGGATGGTACTGGACCCCAAGAAGGGGAGTTTGTGGAGTGCCTCCGAGATGGATTCTTAGAACAGCTTGTACTGGAGCCTACCAGGGAGGAGGCAATTCTGGGTCTGGTGTTGTGCAATGAACCGGATTTGATCAGGGACCTCAAAGTAAAGGAGCCATTAGGAGGTAGTGACCATAATATGATAAGTTTTAATCTGCAGTTTGAGAGGGAGAAGGGAGAATCGGAAGTGTCAGTATTGCAGTTGATTAAAGGGAACTATGGAGCTATGAGGGAGGAGCTGGCCAAAGTTCAATGGTACAATACCCTAGCAGGGATGGCAGTGGAACAACAATGGCAGGTATTTCTGGATATAATGCAGAAGGTGCAGGATCAGTTCATTCCAAAGAGGAAGAAAGGTCCTAAGGGGAGGCAGGGGCAGCCATGGCTGACGAGGGAAGTTAAGGACTGTATAAATATAAAAGAGAAGTATAACATAGCAAAGATGAGTGGGAAGCCGGAGGACTGGGAAGCTTTTAAAGAGCAACAGAGGATCACTAAAAAGGCAATACACAGAGAAAAAAAAAGAGCTTTGAAAGAAAACTGGCCAAAAATATAAAGGAGGATAGTAAAAGCTTTTTTAGGTATGTGAAAAGAAAAAAAATGGTTATGACTAAAATTGGGCCCTTGAAGTCAGAAACGGGTGAATTTATTGTGGGGAACAAGGAAATGGCAGATGAGTTGAATAGGTACTTTGGATCTGTCTTCACGAGGGAAGACACAAGCAATCTCCCAGATGCAGCAGTGGCTGAAGGACCGATGGTAATGGATGAACTGAAGGGTATTTATATTAGGCAGGAAATGGTGTTGGATAGACTGTTAGGCCTGAAGGCTGATAAGTCCCCGGGACCTGATGGTCTGCATCCCAGCGTACTTAAGGAGGTGGCCCTAGAAATTGTGGACGCGTTGGTAATTATTTTCCAAGGTTCTATAGGTTCAGGATCAGTTCCTGTGGATTGGAGAGTGGCAAATGTTATCCCACTTTTCAAGAAAGGAGGGAGAGAGAAAACAGGAAATTACAGACCGGTTAGCCTGACGTCAGTGGTGGGAAAGATGCTGGAGTCAATTATAAAAGATGAAATTAAGACTCATTTGGATAGCAGTAACAGAATAGGTCAGAGTCAGCATGGATTTATGAAGGGGAAATCGTGCTTGACTAATCTTCTGGAATTTTTTGAGGATGTATCTATGAAGATGGATAAGAGACAGCCAGTGAATGTAGTGTACCTGGACTTTCAGAAAGCCTTTGAGAAAGTCCCGCATAGGAGATTGGTGAACAAAATCTCACATTCATCCACTGCCTTTCCCTCTGTTCACAACTTCCTTCTTCCAAATCCTCACTGTGAATGAGGGAAGCTAAGAGAGGGATTTTGAGTTGGAGGGAAGGGAATGGGAGGATCAGGCAAGCAAAGGTTGATTAGGGAGCTAGGAAGTGAGTGGGAAGATTGTTTGGGGCGTTTTTTTTTTAGAATCCCAACAAGGTAGAAACAGACCCCTCAACCCATCAAGTCCATACCGACACTCAAGAGCATCCCACCTTGACCCCTTTCCCTATGATGCACCTAATCTACATGCCCCTGAAAACTATGGGCAATTTAGCAAGGCCATTCCACCTAGCCTGCACATCTTTGGAAACCGGAGCACCCGAAGGAAACCCACACTGACACCGGGAGAATGTGCAAACTTCACACAGACAGTTTTGTGAAGTGAACTGGAATCTCAGAGTTAGGATGTAAAGGGCAAAATAGGTGTTGAATGGGAATGGAGGAGGTGTACAGGAAAGTTGGGAGGTAAGAAGTGAACAGAAAAGGTTGAGGAGGTAGGATGTGAGCAGAAGTGTGGAGAAGGTAGGTGAGCAGGAAGGGGGAAGGTAAGTGGCGAGCCAAAGCATCATGGAAAAAGGCAGCCAAGCTGGAGTATTATGAGCATCTGCAACGTTTACAGGTTTGAATGTAGGGAAAAATTTTGCTCAAAATTCTTATTTGTTGGTATTGCGTTGAAGGCTATAATGTTTCGCTTGGAGCATTATTGAACAAGATACTTTGCAGCTCATAATGGATCCTGTGTAATGGTTGCTTGGTGAAACTGGGTACAGATGGAGATAGTGAATCATTTTGTTACTACAAGCAAGATGGAGAGAAAAAGAAAACAGGATGTTGAACAGAACGTACACTAGAATAGGTTAAAATTCCTGGTTAACAGCTTTAGATGGAGATTGACAAAACTTGAAAACATAGGTGAATATGGGCCAAATATAGATGGATTGTTATTACCAGGTAATTAAGCCAATAAGAAAGTATGCACAGTATGTCGAGTATGAGCAGGAAGGAGAGGCCAATTTAAGCACACTGCTCAAAGACTTTTGGAGTTGTGGTCCTGTGGTTGTACTCAGAAGGGAAACAGAGACATAGATTGGTCAGCTATCAAAACAGAGAAGAGCAGAAGGTGGACTGACCACCGAATTGTCTGTATTTCAGGGAAATCAAACAATTGGCGCACGGGGAGAGTTTTGAACCTTTGATCTGAAGTATTGCTGGGCTGTGAATGTAACATTAATTAGCAGTCAATTCAGATACATACTTGGGAAAATTCTGAGTTTTAAGGCATTGATACCCAGAGTAAGCCTTCAAACTAGATAGAAAACAGGCACCCAGTAGAAATAGCCTACAAGATAATAAAATGTGAGATAATAAAATGTGAGGCTGGATGAACACTGCAGGCCCGGCAGCACCTCAGGAGCACAAAAGCTGATGTTTCGGGCCTAGACCCTTCATCAGAGAGGGGGATGGGGTGAGGGTTCTGGAATAAATAGGGAGAGAGGGGGAGGCGGACCGAAGATGGACAGAAAAGAAGATAGTTGGAGAGGAGAGTATAGGTGGGGAGGTAGGGAGGGGATAGGTCAGCCCAAGGAAGACGGACAGGTCAAGGAGGTGGGATGAGGTTAGTAGGTAGATGGGGGTGCGGCTTGGGGTGGGAGGAAGGGATGGGTGAGAGGAAGAACAGGTTAGGGAGGCAGAGGCAGGTTGGACTGGTTTTGGGATGCAGTGGGTGGAGGGGATGAGCTGGGCTGGTTTTGGGATGTGGTGGGGGATGGGGAGATTTTGAAACTGGTGAAGTCCACATTGATATCATTGGGCTGCAGGGTTCCCAAGCGGAATATGAGTTGCTGTTCCTGCATCCTTCGGGTGGCATCATTGTGGCACTGCAGGAGGCCCATGGTGGACATGTCATCTAAAGATTGGGAGGTGGAGTGGAAATGGTTTGCGACTGGGAGGTGCAGTTGCTTATTGCGAACCGAGCGGAGGTGTTCTGCAAAGCGTTCCCCAAGCCTCCGCTTGGTTTTCCCAATGTAGAGGAAGCCACACCGGGTACAATGGATGCAGTATATCACATTGGCAGATGTGCAGGTGAACATCTGCTTAATATGGAAAGTCATCTTGGGGCCTGGGATAGGGGTGAGGGAGGAGGTGTGGGGCAAATGTAGCATTTCCTGTGGTTGCAGGGGAAGGTGCCGGGTGTGGTGGGGTTGGAGAGCAGTGTGGAGCGAACAAGGGAGTCACGGAGAGAGTGGTCTCTCCGAAAAGCAGACAAGGGTGGGGATGGAAAAATGTCTTGGGTGGTGGGGTTGGATTGTAGATGGCGGAAGTGTCGGAGGATGATGCGTTGTATCCGGAGGTTGGTGGGGTGGTGTGTGAGAACGAGGGGGATCCTCTTTGGGCGGTTGTGGCGGGGGCGGAGTGTGAGAGATGTGTTGCGGAAATAGCCTACAGCTTGTTTTTAAAAAGTGGAGCATGCTGAGTAATTGCTAAAACAAAACAGTAACAGTGCAATTGGGAGCTATCTGTAATGTATCAACCATCTTAAAACAAAAGTGTTCTATTGGAACACACATGAATGGGGTCATTCATATTGTGGGGGATCAAAAAGTTCTCAACTTAATATAAATGCAACTCTATTTAATTGGAATACTGATTTAAAATTATATTAATTATTAATAGAAACTGGCAGGTGCTTTTTTGTATTATTGGTAAAGTATAGGAGGTTTAGTCTCCATGAGCCTCCTCTCATACTGTTACTTCTAACCCAACAGGAATTCTCTTCTATTCTTCCTCATGTGTTTATTTAACATTTCCTCAAATGCATCATTGATACTTGCCTTGCCTGCTCTTTGTATTAGTGAGTACTATTTGGATGAAGAACGTTCTCCTGTGTTCCCTGTTGGACTTGTCAATGATTATTTCATATCTGACCTCCCCACAAGTGGAAATATTACCCCACTTAAACTCTGCCAAACCTTTTTTATAATCTTCAACATGTCTAATAGATTATTGTTCAGGCTTCCTTTTTTACGAGTTTTGTTCAACATGTTCAGTTTTCTTGTGCTGTTATAACATTTCATTGTGAAGATCATCTTCAAGAATCTTTTAGCACCTTTTAAAATGTCTGAACATTGTTTTAATATATGGGAACAAAGCTTGCAGATTAGCCCAAGCAAAAGCTAACCAAGGCTTTATATAAGTTTAACTTAATTGCTCTCTTTCTTAATACTACTCCTTCAAAAATTAACCAAAGTAATTGCTTTATTATTTTTAATCACTATTTATCTATTGCTATATCTGACAAATGTACAAAGTCAGAGAATTATCCTGGTGCAAAAGCAGGCCATTTCTGTGGCAACTCTTTGGTCATTTTAGATTCATGCCATTCTCTTGTCTTTCCTGTAATCTTGCACTTTGTCCTGTTTAAATAGTCATCTGATAACTTCTTGAACCTTTGTCCACCACACTTCCAGACATTGCATTTCAAACACTACTTACAAATCATGTGATTTTTTTTCTTATCCTGCATTTGCAAAACACTTTAAATGTGATCTCTCCAATTCTATATCATTTTGAGAGGCAACAGTTCCTCCTTGGCAACTCTATCCAACTCTGTCATGGTTTTGAAAAACTTCTATCAAATAGTGCTAAATTGTCCAATCTATCCACGTTACCGAAGTTTCTCGTATTAAACTCATTCTTGTAAACTTCTGCATACTTTCCAATATGTTCACATCCTTCCTAAAGTATAACACCTGGAACTGTGCAATTTTCCAACTGAGGTCTAACTAGTGTTCTAAATAAGTCCGGCCTCATCTCCTGCTGTTGAACCAAATGATTCTATTAATGGAGCCTCAAAGATTTACGCTTTATTCACTCTTCTCTCTACCTCATTCTGCCACCTTTGATGGCTTTTGCTCCTGTATCCCATTTAGATTTTTGCAATCCAAACATGATGCAGTCTCATTACTTTTTTTCTATCAAAATGTACCACCTCACAATGAGCTTTGTACAAATTAATTTAAACTTGTTCTGAAGTTTATCAATATCATCTTGTACTTTGTTGCATTTGCCCTACATGTTGACTCATGGCGTCCAAAGAATGTTGGTGTCCTCTGACCATTTTGAAATCACCTGTATGAGATCATAAATAAGACGGTAAAATGAGTGCTTGGATTCGAGATCATAAATAAAACTTTTCTTGGCAGATAAATAATTGTTTCTGTTGCATAGCTAAATCTCAGTATGAAACAAGAGAAGACACTTTTGCTTTTCATTATAAAACTGCCTTATAGGTCGTCCACTTGAGTAGGCTGAGTGATATTTATGCAGACTTTATTTTTTTTGGCAGACATGTATGCCTATCCTCCCACCTCGCATAGTTTGACACTGAAATTCTCTGGGTGTGATTGACACAGTTCGTTTCACTGTAACCAGCCAATTACTGCTAGCTCCAATCAGCAATAAGTAAATGATGTACATTAATGAACTACAGAAATTCAAGTAGACAGCTGACCACCAAACATTCAAAGGAAACTTGGAGTAGGAAATGAATCCAGTGATGCTCAATGATTTTTTTCAACAGGCAAGAAAACCACCAAGAAACATATAATATACACTTTTACAGCACAAATCTCTATTTACATATGAAGAGAGAATGCATAGATGCATTCTCTACACATTTGAGATCAGTAACTCAATAAATGGGCAAAATCAAACTTGTATTCCCTATTGCCATCTGCAAAATACTGATAATCATACTCTCTCACAATGTCTTCTGTTAATGGAAACACAATCAGTAAATACAATCATGGGATGAAAAAGCAACCTGTATGAAACTTGCATCCAGCGTGCAATTCTGTATATTGCTGAGCTGAATCCTGATGAAGGATTCAGAGAGGCAGAAGCTGGATGCTGGGGCAGGGTCAGTAGGGACTAACATTGATATGATAATAAAGAGTGGACTGCATGCAGCAGTAAAGCATGCCACATTCAGAGACCATTGATGCGCAAAGCCTGTGTCATGCAATTGAAGTATGGCCTCCTCAACCTAATTGAATGAACTCTGTTTGAAAAGGTGTGCATAGAATTCTAAAAGCAAGAGTACTGAGCAATGCACGGAAGCGATAATGACTGGAAAGTTGATAAAAAAGTATGATGGGAATGCTGGTAAATTATGTCTTTTAACACTATGCACATATATATGCAAAATGAGACTCTGAACAGTTAGCATTCTCAGAGTCAATAAACTGCCAGCATCTCTGTGAGTAGTTGTACAATCACTCCCAATATTACCCATCAATGACAAATCTGCAACAAATCAGCCAATAGAGACTGCCCAGTCAATAAACATGATGAACATCACCAGTAAATACCACCGATCATTGACAGATTATTGCTAGACATCAATATCAATCAAGTTTCATGAAATAAATTAATCTAACTTGAAGGGGAAAGAGTAACATGTTTTTACAAGATAATTAGCAAATCTGGTTGACAAAAATCAGACACTAGACAAAGGAATATGTTTAAGATATACTCCAGACCCCTTTGATAATAGAGCGTAGTTTGAGTCAGATATAGTCAGAAAGTGAATCGACATTAATGATTATCGCAATGTAAAATATGAGCATAAAATTCACAAAAAGCTCCATTGTTGCCAATTGTGTCATTCATGTGTTGTGACAACTTGTGCTGCTTTTAATGGATGATTTATTCATAGCTTTTAAATTGGTTCCTGCCTCACTGTCTGTAATTATTGTGTTACGCCACACAGCATTCGTTCTGCAGAAACAAGGGAGACACCATGAAGTCCTGAATAAAAGTCAAAGTAGTCTGTGCAAGTGTGGTCAAGATGGCATACAGCATGCTTGCCTTCATTGGCTGAGGCATCAAATATAAAGTTAGCAAGTTATGTTACAGCTGTACAAAACTTCTATCAGGTTACATTTGGAATATTGGGCACAGCTCTGCCTGCCACATTACTGGAAGGATGTGGATGCTTTGGAGAGGTGCACAAAAGTTTTACCCAGATGTTGCCTAGTCTTGGGCGGGGGGGGGGGGGGTGGTTTAAGTTACAAGGAGGGGCTGGATAAACTCAGATTGTTTTCACTGAAAAGGCGGAGGCTGAGGCTCAATCTGACAGCGGTCTACAAAATTATGGGAGATATAGATAGGCTGGATAGTCAGAAGCTTTTCCCTAGGGTGGAAAGGCCAACTACAAGAAGGCACAGGTTCAAGGTGAGAGGAGGAAGGTTAAAGGGAGAAGTGTGGGGAAAGTTTTTCACACAGAGGGTGGTGGGTGCCTGGAATGCACTACTGTTGGAACTGGTGGAAGCAGTTATGTTAGCAATGTTTAAGGCATATCTTGACAGACACATGGAGGGAGGCGAACAAAGGGATAGAAACTGTGCATGGTTAATAAGTAGGGGGTCTAAACAAGGATTACAAATTGGTGCAGGCTTGGTGGGCTGAAAGGCCAGTTCCAGTGCTTTATTGTACATTATATATGGTTTTTATTTTGTTCCTGGTAGTTCATTTGGAAGCATGGAAATCAGGGGAAGTATCTTGAAGATAGTTTTTCATGTGCTTACAATATTACTGTTTTGAACTTACTGCTGGAAACCCTATAAACACTGATGGCTAACATATTTAAAACCTAGGGTAACAAAATTCTAATGACTTTGTCATATTACTTACCCAGGAATGACTCATGAATTTTTTTAACCTGGTTCAAGTTTGTACTGAATTATGTGGTAGCCAGTGACAATACACCTTAGTCAGGAAAAGATAGACTAATGCTGCACATCTGATTTTGAAAGAAAACCACAAGACGTTCACAATAAACAGTTGGTCAGCAAGCACTTAAGACATAAAGCAAGTTTTATCATTTTGATCAAACGTGCTTCATCAAAGCACAAGATGTAGAAGGGTATGTTAAATATATTTTATGGGTACTAACCTATTTGTTGTCTTTTTTCAGCATTTGCTGCCTTTATTCCCAACTGCCTTTAATTCTGTTATAGACATTAGTTTTCATTTAAATTTCAGTGGATTGTAGTGTGAAAAATTGGATATTTAGATTACAAATCAATTAGCTAGTCAGATTAGTCAGATCCAAAAATGAAAATGTCACTAAGCATTTTATTCTTTACAGTATACATATCCAACTGTCACTACTTTGAGGCAATATGTTCACATACATGTAAAAATATCTATGATATGGATGACTGCTTAGCAACAAAGCCAATAGACATAATATTCATGCAAATTTAACATGTGACTTGCTCATGATGTTCCAAATAAGGATTATAATGGGAACAGTTTCCAAGGGTCAGCTGCTAGTTTCTCACTCAAGAAACAGGCAACTGCCAATTGAAAATGAGAAGAGCATCTTGGTTGCTTCTTGAATGGCCAAGGCCCAGCTGGTGCATGTTTCAGGCAATCTTGTCAACGAGTAAGTTTGAAACAAGAATAAAACTCCTTAATTATGCAAACTATAGCTGCTAGGTCCTCAGTGTGCCATATGGCTGAGTGGCCTAATTAACGAGACCACTACTAATTCCTGTTTCAATTGAATAGAACAGAATAGCTTTATTGTTACACATACTTAGCAAGTGTAGTGAAAAGTTTATACATCGCCAACTATAGTGTTGACTTAGATACAAATGTACCGAGGCACAGCTTCTTTGGTTACAAGATTTAGGCAGTACAGAAATAAAATGCCCAGCATTACACAGAAGGGATTTTGGTACAGCAGACCACACTGGCACCTGACTTCTAGTCAGCGCTAGGCCCATGTTCCACAACATGCCAGTGACATGCCACTCTGGGAGGTTGCTGTGGGGGGCCAGAAGGTCATTATGCTTCTGGGAGATCGCTGCAGGAGGCCAGAAGGTCACTTTTCCAACATTGGGAGGTCACCTTACCGGTAGGATGTCACGTCATTGTCAGGAAGTTGTGAGAGACTGGAGGGTTGCCAAGCCATGCCGAGAGGCCACTGCGCCATGCCATGAATCCTCGCAGGAGGCCGGGGATCATCGCTCCTCACCAGAGGTCATCAGAGGCCAAGAGTCATCGTTGAAGGCCAGGATTTGAAAGGAAAAGGAAAAGAAGGAAGAGAAGAGGAAGAATAAAAAAGCACTAGGAGGAAGAAAAAGAGAAGAGAAAGAAGAAGAACAAGTGGAGGCGACAAGCTCTGAATCTTGCAGCCATCTTGCAACCTCTAAATTCCTTAAAGAGACCATGAGAAATTGCTCAATAAAATAGCAAAGGGTGCAGCTGGAGTACCTCCAAACAGCTGCCCTTGAAATATATCAGCCCATCAATGGATTGTTTGAGGTGCCTCTCTGCTCCAGCAGCATCTTTTCTTCACGTTTTCCACTGGATTCTAATATGGTGTTTGAGAATCCTGTTGTCATACATTCCTACAACTGACAAGCTGTCCTTGAGGCTTCACATGTGTCCAATGCATGCCATTAGGATTCCAACAAGACTCAGGTCTCAAAATGGCTTAGATCTCTCTCCCTCACCAAATGGTGGGTGGGGTGGCCATTTTGTTTAAAATATGACTGAGCTTTGCATATAAATGTAATCAAAGCATCATGGTAAAAACATAAGTACCCCGACTGACCAATGAAGAGCTTTCTAAATTGCTTCAAAATGAAGTTTCAATAATTGTGGCAACTGTCAACATGGCAAAAGTAGGGAAACAAACGACATAAGTATTTAATAAGCAACAACTCTCTGTTGTTCCTTTATTACATAAGAATGATTGAGAAATGGAAATTTATTTAGCCTCAAGACACATTTAAAAGCAAATGAGTTTTCTAACTGACAATAGTGCTGAGATGATTTAGGCAACTTTCGATTCAGGTGATATGCAAATTTGTGAAGGGTTCCATATTTCTTAAAAAGCCTTCCTGCTCCTCTGATGCTGTTTGGCCTGCTGCATTCATCCTGTTCTACACCTTGTTATCTCAGATTCTCCAGCATCTGCAGTTCCTACTGTCTCTGAACTTCTGTTGAGTTTGGTCTATTTAGAATACTAAAATAATATTCTACTGATGAAATCTCTCACCACAGAGCCTGTTTTAAAATAAAGACAATAGATAAGCCAATATATACTTTACTGTAATGGACAGGGTCAAGATTAAACAATGCAAACTACTGATGCATTAGTTACCTAGTGTGTTTGCAAGAGCATATAAAACATTAAATTCTGATCTGCATTCGTCTGCAC
The DNA here is from genome assembly GCF_030684315.1 of Stegostoma tigrinum. NCBI lineage: Eukaryota > Metazoa > Chordata > Chondrichthyes > Orectolobiformes > Stegostomatidae > Stegostoma > Stegostoma tigrinum. The sequence continues at coordinate 54,834,838 of NC_081368.1, read as the reverse complement.
ACATCCTGTTTCTGATCTTGCTGTTCTCAGTGCAGATTTAGCTACTAATGAGCAACAAATGCTAACAGCAGCCTCTTCCAAATCTCCAAGCCTACAGAATTCAAATTGGGTAAATTAGCCAATACCCAAAAAAAAAATCACAAACAGAAATGCACATGAGTCTGTGCTAGGTTAAAGCATAGTAGTATGAATGCTGGAAATATGAAATACAAAAAAATAAAAGCAGGACATACTCAGCAGGTCAGCAAGTATCTATAGAGGAAGAGTCAGGGTTAATTATTGGGTCAAGATGTTTCGTCAGAAATTTATTCTTAAGAAAAGAGCTTTAACACATTTTTTTTTCCAGGAAGAAAAGAACAGAGGCACAGAAAGGACAGAGGGCAACAAAGAAAAGGGAAGAAATGGTGAGGTGGAGAGCAGGAGTGTTAAAATAACAGAAAGGATAATGAGGCAAAAGGAAGTGGCAATGGAACAATGTCAATGGCAGACTATCACTCAAACCTAGGATCTGATACAAGAGTACCTCCATCCACTAGCAGGAACATCTCAGTTACTAGCACTTTTTTTTCACTAGCATATGTAGAACAGGTTGCATTAGGTTTTAACCTCTTTCCTTGTGTATTCATACAATGGGAAGATAAAACATGTCCCTTGCCAAGCCTGCTGATTTTTTCTCTCCTATCATGTTCAACATCTGAGATAACTCCCAGGAGGCTATGGTTCAATTGGTAGTGCATTTCTCCCTGTTAATCCCTTTTTGAACCTCCCTTGACACCTCATTGGGTGTCACATTCCCAGCTCTCTCTTTTTCCAGTTAGCTGCCAAATCTAATCTGTAGTCAACTTTTTGTCTCAATGTTATTATGAAGAAATAAATTATAATTAAATGTAAAATATGTCTATAAGTGAGAAAGGCTATCATCTATAGTTAGGACACAGCATTGGCTTTGACAGCCCAAATAACATGGCCATCTTAATGATAAAATAGACAGTGTAAAATCAATAAGATGGCAGATACCTTTCTTCCTATAGGAACTTTTCACAGTACTGTATTTTGCATTCACTTGTAGTTGCATGAGATCAAAACTTATTGAACATGGATTCCATCAGCTATACGAACACCTCTCTCCAATTTCCTGCTAAGCCGAAATAATTTTCTGATATCACATGAACAAAAACAATGTTGAGATAACTGATCATCATCTCCGATTACATACAAATACATGAAACTTTAAGTGTGATATGTTGTTTTTCTTTTCTAAAAGAATCAATCATGTAAACCAGGGACGGCAGAGAATGTAATTTGTTGAATGTCTTGAAAATTTCTGCATGGACTACATATTGCCTCCAGAAAGGTCACGGAATGTCACTCTTCAAGTTTATCAAAGAATTTCAGAGAAATACTTCAAAGAAAGAGATACAATGTAAAATCTTGAACCATCTCTTGTGCGATATATCCCTAGACTGTAGATAGTATTCTGAGCTAAAGACATATCTGTGAATTTCTCTGTCAGGAATACACAAGAGAACCAGCTGTGCCTCTGGGGTGTGGAAGAGTCTGTGTGTGTACATGAAAGTAAGTGTACTTTTGTGTGCATAAACATGTGCGCATGGACCTGTGTGTGTGTGTGTGTGTATACCTGTGTGTGCATGTGTGTGGGTAGTGCTAGTTGAGCTAGTCTGGAGTTCTAATAGTTCAGGGTTAGACTGTTATGAACATTGAAACTGAGAATATCTACGACATAGTCCAACACTTACATGTAAAAAGGAAATGAATAAAGTCTCCCTCCTTCTCAGATTGCCAGAAATAAATTGCCAGTCAAAAAGACATAGTTGAGTAGGAAACTTATTGAATGCTCTTAATGAGTCTGAGGAACTTCAACTCTCAAATAACAAACTGCTAGACAGAGGTAGGCAATGGTATAGTGAAAATGCCAATGAACTAGTAATCCAAGACCCAGGTAATGTTCTGGGGATTTGGGTCTGAATCCCACCACAGCAGACGGTAGATTTGAATCCAATAACAACCTAGAACTAAAAATCCAATGATGACTGTAAAATCACTGTCAATTGTCACAAAATCCCATTTGGTTCATTAATGTCTTTAAGGGAAGGAAAACTGCAGCCCTTAGCTCATCTGGTCTACATGAGCCTGTTGACCTTCAGCAATGTGGTTAACTCTTAACTGCCCTCTGAAATGGCCCATCAAGCTGCTCATTTGAATAAACCATTAAAAAGTCTTAAAAATGAAATGAAGCCAGAAGGGCATCTTAGCATAGCCTAATGTACCAGAAATGACAACAAAAAAACTTATCCTGTTGACTCTACAAAGTCCTCTTCACTGGCATCTGGCAGCTGGTACCAAATTTGGACAACTGTATCACAGACCTATGAAGCAAAACACTGAGGTAATCTTATTCACAGAATCACACCTTGCACACAATGTGCCAGAAAGCATTGCCATCATTCCATGTGCTATCTCAATGACAGGACAGATGCAGCAGAGTGGCAGCACAGTGACATAAAGTCAGGATGGACTTTTTCTGGGAATCCTCAACATTAACTCTGGACCATATGAAGTCTCATGACATCAGGTCTAACACAGGCAAGGAAACCTTCTGCTGATCACCATGTGGCATCATCCATTGGCTGATAAATCATTATCCCTCCTGGTTAAACTCCATTTGCAAGAAGCACTGAGGTTGTTAAGGGCTGAGAATGTACACCAAGAGTGCTTCAGAAGCTTTCTCCAACCTCATATTATAGCCACAGTCTGGGGATGTAACCGTCACGTAATAGTTCTTAGCAGCTACAGCAATGAGTAAACTCGTTGATTCTCAGAAGACAAGCATCCATTGGAGTTTAGAAGAATGAGAAATAACGTTATTGAAACATATAAGATTCTTTGGGTATTTGACAGAATAAATTAAGAGAGGTTGTTTCACATTGTGCTAACAGAGGACATAATCTCAAAGTAAGGATTCACACAGTTCGCACAGAGATGAGGAGACATTTCTTCTCTCAGAGGATAATGAACCTGTGGAATCCTTTACTGCATAGGGCTGCAGAGGCTAAATATAATCCAGGCAGTGTTTTTTAATCAGCAAGGGAGATAAAGGTTATGGAGAAAGGCAGAAAAGTGGAGTTAAGCAATATCAGATCAGCCATCTGATTGATGGGTTGAATGGCCTACTTCTGCTCTTATATTTTATGGTCTTATGACCTCGGATTAAAGATATTATCTCTTATTTATTATGTAGTACGTTAACAATGTTCAGAAAAAGCTCATGTTAAAATTGCATTAGTTCTACCTAATCCAATGGTGTCACATAATGTCTGAGTGAAGAATTGAGTTAGGCTTGCAACAAGGCCCAATGGAAACAAGGGAGCATAGCTACTTCCTGATTATCATCGTTATACATATATTTGTTGACCTCTATCACACAATAGATATTTTCTAATCAACCTGTTCAGAGATGTTAACAACAAACATTTGCAGCAGGTGGGATTTCAACCCAGACTCAGTGGTAGGGAAACTGCACTATCAGAGCCCAAAAGCAACCACACAATAAATGCATCTTGTTACATAAGGTAGGTTATCTTTTAATTAAGACTGGTGTAGTTTATCCTCTTCCATTGATTATTGGATAGGTCCTTAGAATCAACATAGAAAAGAGGTAACAAACTAACTCAAGCACTGGTGATTTGTACCTAAAGCCAAATGGAGTTCACAGTATAACAATATTTATACAGATAGAATTAATTCCTTTCTATTTAAAAATATAAAAGCAATAGTCAGGAGTCTTGGAAGGGGAAAAGAATTAAATTAGCATGGAGTTAGAGTCATACTGCGCAGAAACAGACATTTTACCTATCATCATTTCATTTCTATTCACAAGTATTGTCACAGTCAATATACAGATCTAGTACCTTCACCATCAGTAAACTAATGGCTTCATTGTCCTCCTCAGTAATCGTAAGTGCATGTTCAGAGCACGAGTACACACATAGCCCCAGATGTTTGAACACAGGTAAAAAAATGCATATTTAGCTAATCCATCTAATTCAACCTTAACAAGCTAATCAAGGCTGTCAGTACCTTCATAGTCAATAAACTCCAGCAGAACTTTTGCAGCTCAAGGCTGCTAGTATATCCACAGTCAATAAACACTGTGGGTATCTGTCTAGTCAATCAGAAACTGTCAGTATCTCCATAGAAAAGAAAAACTTTGTTATCTTACCTATAAATCACCGTAGAAAATCAGTCCCACATTTCTTTATAATCAACGCAACACTGCTTGTACAGAAAAGCTGGGTGCAAAGGTTTTTTTTAATAATTATGAATTGATCTCTGATGGAGATGCTCCTTGTCCATTGAAAGCTATGGAGGAAGTCTACAATGTAATCGTGCACCATGTGAGAGACTAAAATGTCTGTAAAAAGCTGAAATTCAGTTTTAAATATTGACCAGATATACTAAACCTATCACAATGAACTATTTCTTTTACCAAAGGTCTGGATCATATGAATGGGAACTAAAATTCAATTTAATTATGCTTCATTTTATATTTTCCAGCCACGAGACATATCATGTTATTGGCAGATTTCCTGGTAAGGAGGCAATTTGCATTTAGGTTGCATATTTTGTGACCTTTGGAGCATCCGAAGTGCTTTATGGCAATGATGCAAAATTTCAAATGTGTGGGTGGCAGTTCTCAAAACAGACCTGATGCTTTTTTGTCTCAGTAAACTATTCAAGAAGTCTTTTAACATGGGGAAGCTATTACACTACAGCTGCCAGATGTTTCTGGCTGAGCAGTAAACTTTCCCATTCTTGCCAATTGGCATAGGCATATCAGAGGATTTACTGATTGATTTAAAAATAGGTCTTTGGTCACATTATTGTACAACTTCCATGGCGGATTTGAATACAGAACTTCTGGCCCAATGAGAAGGTCCTACCATGGAACCATAAATCTCTTGTTTTTAAATTATGATTTGGTTGTCTGAATTTTGTGCCTGGTGCACTAGCTGGCATTTATAATCAGCTACGCCATCACTTCAAATCATGCTATACTCATGATATGACCACATGTAGGTATAATTCAAAATATTACCCCTGAGATTTGCATTCATTCAAAAACATCACTTCCCACATGCTCTTACACTCCATTATTTTAGGATATAAGGCCCAACAAATATTCCTTTTTATCTCTCATTTTTGAAGCATTATAAATGTTTACTATTTCCTTTCTTCAGTTATCACTCTATTGTGGAAAATGCAAAATAAATGTACATTTGACAAGCTTTACAGAGCAGCAGCTAAATAAAGACCATGAATCCATTCTAGTAGCATTGGTTGAGAGACAAATATTGACCAGGACATCATGGAGAATTCCTTCAGTCATCCTCAAATTGTATCGTGGGATCTTTCATAGCCACCTGAAAGTTCAGACTGGATCTTGGTTTAGCATATTATCTGAAAACCAATGTTCCCATTAGTGTGAAAATCTATTGGTACAGCTCTGTAGTGCTAGCACAGGATGAATGCTCAAGTGCCTGGATGGGACAGAAGCCCATAGCCTTTAAACTCAGAGATAGTAATGCTGTCTGATGAATTATGTTCAGTGTTCTGAGGATTATGATGTTTATTTATTATCATATCCAACCCTTCATGCAGTATTGTTCAGATTATTCCTTGAAGAAACTGAAAAGTTTTAAAGTGAATCAGAGCTTGATTTTTGTGCTTGGTGAAGTATCTTTTATGTTTGTGATTGAATGTCCTTTGTACATCGATATCATGTGAAAGTTCTTCTGAAATCAGTCCAGTCTATTACTTGCTTGTGGTCAAACTTTTTAATTCAAACAACCTGATAGATTGAAATATTATTGTGCTTGTAATAGTCTCATTATATTAGAATAAGTACAAAGTTAACGTTTTTGATCGGCATTTGAGAACCTGTGCAGTCATGTAATTTTAGAACAATTCTACGTTACATAAAAATGCATGATAATATGGACACTATTAACAAGTAATATCAGTAAATTATTTGCGATAAAAATTCCGTGTCATGGAGGCTTAAAAATAATTGGAATTATGCCTGCAATCATTCCATACTTTAGTAACAACAGTGCTAATTGGATTTTCTGGACTACGAAGAGCGCCATGCTAATATTCAAACACATGGTGGTAATTCCATTCAGCTAACTGCAGGGCTTCATAAACAGAAAGTCAATCATGGAGATAATTACCCTCAATTTGCCCAAGAAAATGACAGTCTTATCAAGTATGAAATCAAATTAATATGAAGTGATTGAAACTATTTTTTTCAAAAAACAAGTTTCCTCTTTGATCATATAAAAATGCTCTGAAATCAAAACTAAACCCACCAAAATCCATGTGTCTAATCTCATTTGATCTGCATTTGGTAACCAGTTTGCTGTAGATTTATACTAATAGCAACAACAGAGCCAGGGTTGGTGTGTGTTCTACTTTTAGTTTTTTGTAATTGGCTTTCTGTCAATGTAGCCCTGCAGTTTACCGAATGAAATTACCACAAGTTTGAATGTTAGTGCTCTTTAAATTTGAAGGCTATGTTATTATAATACTCCAAAAGTTAATATTCTTTGTAAGATGGTTTGGTTGCCTGCCTTATGTGCTTGGAACCATTCACTCTGGGGCACTGGCTGGCATTTATAATCAGCTATGCCGTCACTTTGAACCATGCTATACTCATGATCGGACTACATTTTGGTATAATGCAAAATATTACCCCGAGATTTGCATTCATTTACTTCCCACATACTCTTCCACTCCATTATTTCAAAATATAAAGAATATATGATGGCTCAGTGGTTAGCACTGCTGCATCGTGGCACCAAGAGCCAAGGTTCAATCTGACTCTTGGATGATTGTCTGTGTTGAGTTGGCACAATTTTCTTGTGTCTATGTGAGTTTCATCCAGGTGCTCAAGTTTTCTCCCAAAGATGTGCAGGTTAGGTGGATTGGTCATATTGAATTGCCCATAGTTCCAGGGATGATTGGGTTAGGCCTGGGGAAATGCAGGTATAGGGGAATGAGTCAGGCTGGGATGCTGTTTGGGGAGGCAGTGTGGACTCGTTGGGATGAATAGCCTGTTTCCACACTGTAGGGATTCTACATTAAAAACTAACCTTTATTCTCACTTTATAAGCATTATAAATGCTTAATATTTCCTTCCTTCAGTTACTTTCTTTATACTTACATTTGAAGTCTACAATTTTCCCTTTCTCAAATCAGCAATAAAAACAAAATGAAAGAAGGGTACATGTCCCAGATCACTAAATTTGATGCTTTCAAGTTGCCTATCATGGCATTTCAGTTACTTCATTTGTCAGAAAATAATGATCAGAACTGGTAATGAGCTCAGGGCAGTGTTTGTTAAGCAGAAGCTGGATGGGTGCAATATAGCAATAATTCTAATTGCATCAATATTTGCTAATTATGGTAATACTTTTTAATTGCAGGGATACTGCTGAATTGGAAAATACAGCTTGAATTGAACAGAACAGTTAATCAAAGAAAACTTGTTAAAATCTATTGAGACCGTTTGAAAACAGACAGTTAGATCACAGCAGGTTTGGTAAAAGTTCGCATGCCTCAAGTTCTTGTAAATCAGTTGAAAGTAACTTGTAAATTCACCAACTGAGTGACAGCTAATCTCAAGTCCTGAGAACCAATCAAATGGCTAAAAAAGATTCATGCACAAGGGTAAGCACAGAGCAATCAAAGAACAAGGTGAAACTGAAACACTCAAAAGAGTTTATTAAATAAAGGAATCATTCTGGAGAAGGTCATGGAATTGCCCCATAACGAATGCAGTTTCATGTAAATTATAACTGACCATATGATTCTTCTGTAAGAGAGAAAACACCAGTCTAGAATGTGTGTCTGACGTGATGTATTTGGCAACCTAGTATGCACGGATATAAATAAAGGAGTGTTATAGTTTCACAAACAGTAAAATCTAACTTGAGAATAAGGAACAAGTTACCTTGGAGAGCATATACGCAGACACCTACTGCATAAGATATTCCAAGATCAGCATCTCAATGTGCAGATAGTAATATGTGTGTGAAGCACAAAATAATGTAGCTAATAACAAAAATGTGAATGTCAAATGTACTTTGTTTGGCTGGCGTCTCCTTTGCTAATTGATTCTCCAAAAATAATGCCTTTCTGAAGAGAATGTCACCTTTTCAATATTGATAGGACACAGCCATTTTAAATCTATTAACTTTAGAAACCTTTTGACACCAACCTTCAATAAGCCAAATGCGGCAAGCTCCTGGTTTTCATCATTAGTGAGCAGAATGGACAAGATAAGGAGCTGCTTTACACAGAGCAGTCTGCTTCTCATTGATAAAACCTTATCCAATCTTCAACAGACACAAGATAGCTTTGATGTGTGGTGATCTTTCAGGCTGACAGAATAGAACCATGATTGCTGACTTTCTCTTTCATATATTAGTGGTTTCAGTTATTTGATCTGGTGTTTAATTAGGTTATCTGCCAGCTTAATCCCAAGCTGTTTTCCAGCTACCCCCTCGCTTTACCAGGTTTTGTTGGACCCCAGTAGATCAGCTTCTAAATATATGTTGCTTTCTTTTTATCTATTTGTAGCACATGTTAGTATGTTGACTTTTATCCCATAAGAGTCAGATAAATCATTTGAATAATGTTCAACAAAAACAATTCTTTCAAAAAAAAATCATGGCCAGTAATGTCATGATAAGTCTCTGCTCTTACATACAGCTTCTAGGTTTGCTGAATCATCATTTGGCACAATGGAGATCAACAGCCCCTTTTTCATTTCGTGACATTCATTGTTTTGCATTTTAGAAGATTAACATTAACTATGTGCTTAGTGAGCTAATGGCAATAACAAATTGTTAAAACCTGGCTCTACAGTGCCAGGACCCACTGGACCCTGTTGTAATTCTGAGCCTTTCCATTCACCATAATTATTCCACAAGTGAGTTTTGTTACCTGTGGCTTGTTCATGAAGGCAGCAGGGTACTGAAAGTGATGAAGTAATGTCAGAATTCAGGGCTCCTCTGTTTCTTGGAAACACATGGGGGCCACAGTTCAGCTGATGAAAGCCAAACTTGTGTTTGACCAAAACTTTTTAAAAATGCTTTTGCACAAACTTTTTTTTTGATAGAAGTTTTTTTTTCTGAGATTGGTCTCTGTGGGGCTTAACATGTTGGTGTGATTAGTTAAGTTCAGGTTCGAGGACTGACTGAGATAAAGTTCTATTCAATCATTTTAAAGCATAAGGCAGACTGAACAAAACAGTAAAACTGCTATTTGTTAATGCCGATTGACATTACCTTGGCAACTGCATACATGGTTTTCTGCTCATCAAGGTACTGATCAAATTTTTTTTAACTGTGCCTATCTTTGCAGCACAGTAAACAAAACCAAATACTACATACATACTGTAATGTTTTTGCAAGGTTAATAACAGCTTTGATGGTCAGCATTCTAATATGTTTATTACAGAACTACACTGCTGCCACACAGGCAATAACTGCCACAGGAAATTTTCACATTGATTTTTACATGAGCCCGAGGCAGAAAATAAAAGGAAGGATCATGATTATTAAATAACTGCATGTAATTGTTTTATAACTGGTTCGGGATCTGTCCTGCAATGTTAAAGAAGAGAGCTTTCACTGCACAAGCTGCACCAGGACATGTTTCGGGTTCACTAAGTGAAGTATTTTCTTCACAAATTAGTGCCTTATTTTCTATTAACAACCAGTGAAATTTATTAGAGTGTATAAGCTTTAATCTTGTGAAGGTCTGCTCCTGGAGACTTGCAATGCAGCTGTATAAGTTGGAAAGTTGTGCCAACGCTGATATGCATGTATTTTCAGTAGACTTCAAATCAACAGCAGGACATCCCAATACTAACTCAACGTTGCTGTCACTGGTGTTGACATCATCTTTTGCATAGTAAGGAAAACCCCATCTAATAGAGAAGCACTGTGCAGAAACATTAAAAGAATTGGATGGCAGACAAACAGATCAAATATATTCTGCGCTCAAAAGAACTTGCTTACTTTATAGAGAAAGCTCAAGTCACAATGTGTCTCTCTTTCCTATCATACAAAACACACTTCAATTTTTTAAAATGATTAAGGTAGTGATGTTCTACCTTTTTCTGTGTAAGTGAGTAACTTTTAAAACAGAAGTTATTCATGGAATGTGGGCATCACACTCTCAGTTCATTGCCCATTGTTAATTGGCATTAGGAAGGAAAGTGGTGGTGTTCTGCCTTCTTAAACCTCTCTAGTCCTTGAGGTGTAGGGTTTCCCACAATAATCTTCGGGAGGGTGTCCCAGAATTTTCACCCCACGGCAGGAAAGGAGTGACAATACTGTCCCAAGTTAGGATGGTGTGACTTGCATTCCCAGGAATCGATTGGCATTTTCCACCAAGGTAGTAGGGGCTGTGGTTTTGAAAAGGCTTGCTGGATTATTTCAGAAGACAGCTATAAGAGAGCTACGTAGTTGTGTGTCTGGAGTTAGAAGCAGGACAGAATAGGCAAGGTCGGCAGGTTTTCTGGAGGAGCGAAGAAGATCAGTTTTTCTTACTGTAACCTAGCATTTTCATGATTATGATTACATGGCTGGAGAATGGGCCAGCTGGGTTGGGTTTTTAGGAGCTGGTACAGCTACAATGGGCCAAACGATCTCCTTCCAGACTGTAAAACTCTTGATTCTTTGACTCTACATGGGATTTTTGTTCAAAACGAATTTAATTACTTGGATTTAGCTTCCTCAGTTGCAATGATGGTAGTTGAATGCATGTCTTCAGATCATTAGGGAAGATTTCTGAATTCCTAGCCCAGTAATACAATGCTTAACTTCCAGCCCATTGGGTGGGGGAGAGAGGGTGGGCAAAATGGTAGACGAGTGCTACTATTTGCATCACCTGTCGGTGTGTCAGTTTGCCAGCACCAACTTGCCCCTGGGCTATTTTCCTGGGGGTTGGGAAGAGAAGTAACAGGACAAAGCTCGTCATCATGTGACAGACTATGTGGTCGACAGTCCAGGTTGGCTTTGAGGTCCTTTTCACTTGTCTAATCATAGCTACGGTACAGGATCCTCAGCAGTGTACTGTCTTCTTTACCATGGTGGCATAACTATGATGGTTTTTTAAAAAAATTAAACCTTTTGAAAGTCTGCAGTTGGTGTCTTCAAGGTGAAAGTGCTCTGTATTTTATCTGAACTACAGGCACATACTCTGTGTGACATCCTTCAATTTCTCCTTTTGATTTGATTTTTTGCAGTCACGTGTACCGAAGTACAATGAAAAGTTTTGTTTGCGAGCAGTACAGGCAGACCACAGCAAGCAAGCACATAGAGATCATAGGGTGCTTAGACAGTGTGAGGCACACAACTTACTCCATAAAAAAAACGCAAGAACTGCGGATGCTGTAAATCAGGAACATAAGCAGTAGTTGCTGGCAAAGCTCAGCAGATCTGACAGCATCTGTGAAGAAAAAACAGAGTTAACGCTTCAGGTCTGGTGACCTTTCCTCAGAACTGGAAGGGTCACCGGAGCCAAAACGTTAATTCTGTTCTTATTTCCTTCATAGGTGCTGCCAGACCTGCTGAGCTTTTTCAGCAACTTTGTTTTTGATACAACTTACCCTGCACAGGAAGTGTGTGAAGCAACATCAACATTATTTGATGTTAGAGTCCATTCATCAGTCTAATAATGGCTGGGAAGAAGCTGTTCTTGAACTTGCTGGTGCCTATGTCCATGTTTCTGTATCTTCTGCCCTATGGATGAGGTTGTAGGAGGGCATTACCAGGGTAGGAATGGTCCTTGATGACGTTGTCAGTCTTTCTGTGGCAATAGGGAAGTGTAAATGGAGTCCATGGATGGAAGGTTGGCTTCCATGATGGTCTGGGCTGTGCACACCACCTTCTGTAGTTTCTTACAGCCCTGGGCAGAGCAGTTGACATACCAGGCCATTGTGCATTATGCAACAGAGAGAATGTTTTCAATGGAGCATCTGTTAAAGTTGGTGAGAGTCCTTTTGGGTATGTTGAATTTCCCAAGCCTCCTGAGGTAGAAAAGGTGTTATTGTGCCCTCTTCGCTGTCGCATCTATGTGGGAAGTCCAGAACAGGTTGTCACTTATCATCATTCCTAGGAACTTGATGCTGTCAACCCTCTAAACTCCCGCTCTGTTGATGTAGATGGGGGCATGTTCTCCTGCTTTCTTCCGGAAGTCAATGATCAGTTCTTTTGTTTTTCTGACTTTGAGACACAGCTTTTTAGAATTGCACCATGACATCAAGCTCACTATCTCCTTTTTGCATTCTGACTCATTGTTGTTTGATATCGGTCCTATGGTGGTGTCGATGGCAAACTTGTAGTTGACAATCATTCAGAATTTGGCAACATAGTCATGAGTGTACAGGGAGTACAGTAGGAGGCTGAGGATGCATCCTTTGGGGGAGCTCCAGTGTTAAAGGTTATCATGGGGGAGATGCAGTTATCCATTTTCACTGTTCGAGGTCTATGAATTAGGAAGCTGAGGATCCAATTGCAGAGGGCAGAGTTTACAGCTTTGAAAGAATTTACTTGCCTCCCTTACTTCCTTCCAGTTACTTTTTGGCTGACTTGGAGAAAGTTACTGTCAGTGCAACATTTCCCACTCAGTGGCCTAGACATTTGACAAACCAAGACAACTCAGAAGCCCTTTAAAACAAACATGAGCAGGTCTTGATTCCAGGGATTCCAACTCTGTTCCGAAACTTTCCAATTTTCAAGTGTGCCTTTTGAGGGTTCACATTAACTCAGATTACAAGCACACAGCTAGCACTTCTGACCTGGTTTGTGCCACTAGGCATTGCCTAGTCCTTGATATTACAAAGGCCCCATGATTGAAGGCACCTCAAATGTACTCCAAATCGGACTGATTTACTATAAAGCATCGACTGCATGAGAGGAGCTTCTGAACGAAAAGTTCAGAAAGTTTTCCATATCTCCCATGTCTCCTCATGCCCAATACCAAGCTTTGGCACTTGCATGCCCATTTACCCATGATATGCTTTACAGAGGCAACTAATTCAAAAAAGACAATAGCATGTGCAAAGCAAATTTTAAAAAGTAATTCATTGCTTAATACTTGAAGTGTTCAAGCCAATAAAATTCACGATAATCTATACAGTTCAAAGTATTAATAACAATAAATGTGAGCATTTGAAACCTCTTATTATTAAGCTTAATCTTAAATTCTTAACTGATAGAAATAAATGTCATGAAAGTGACGGAAGGGACCAGTAAGCCATTGCAGACAATCAAGCGATATTTCTTCTGGGCTCAGGTATATCAACAGACTAATGGAGTTCTGAGCTCATATGCAAGCCTCATTATGCATTCCAGGTCCTACTCACTCACCGTATTAAAACAATTTTCTTCATGATATCATTGCTTCTTTCATCAACTATCTTAACTATGTTCTGTGTGGTTTTCAATCCTCCGCTCCCTGCATTAGGAGAACGCTCATAACTTTAAATGTCTCCACGAAATCTCATTTCAACTGTGACTTCATCAAAGGGGAGTTACAACAGCGGCACAGTGGCTCAGTGGTGAGCACTGCAGCCTCACAGCGCCAGGGACCTGGGCTCAATTCCAGCCTCGGGTGACAGTCTATGCGGAGTTTGCAAGTACTCCCTGTGTCTGCGTGGGTTTCCTCCAGGTGCTCCAGTTTCCTCCCACAGTCCAAAGATGTGCAGGCTAGGTGGATCGGCCATGCTAAATTATCTATAGTGTTCAGGGGTGTGTGGGTTATAGGGGGTTGGGTCTGGGTGGGATGCTCCAAGAGGTAGTGTGGACTTGTTGGGCCAAAGGGCCTTTTTCCACACTGCAGGGAATCTGATTTAAAAAAAAACTAGGTGCTGGTTGAGGGGTGACATTATGCAGGTTTATAAAATCATGAGGGTCATGGATAGGGTGAATAGCCAAGGTCTCTGTCCCAGGTTAGGGGAGCTCAAAACTAGAGGGCATAGGTTTAAGGTGAAAGGGGAATGGTTTAAAACAGGCCTAAGAGGCAACATTTTCATGCAGAGGGTGGTGCGTGTGTGGAATGAACTGCCAGATGAAGTGATGGAGGCTGGTACAATGACAACACTTAAAAGGCATCTGCATGGGTAAATGAATGGGTCTAGACGGATATGGGCCAAATGCTGGAAAATGGGATGAGATGATTTTGGGATATCTGATTGGTATGGATGAGTTGGACTAAAGGGTCTGTTTCCATGCTGTAAAACTCTATGACTCCATAAACCATGGCATTATATAGGTTTCATGTGCATTTCTTGCTTCTGTACTTTATCCCCTTAGGTAAATACTTTGAGAAGTCACTCTAATCTAAGATCCTAAACATAAGAGGCAGCAGATGTATATCCCATGAGCTTTGAAACTTTCCAGGGCTATTTAGCAGAGTAGACTCTTACAAAAACCAAAAGAACAGTGGATGCAGTAAATCAGGAACAATAACAGAAGTTGCTGGAAAACCTCAGTAAGTCTGGCAGGTCCGGTGATTCTTCCTCAAAATTGATGGGAGCTAGGAAAACATTAGTTTATATGCAGCAGATAGGGAGGGGAATGCAGTAGGGATCAAATGAAAGGATAAAGGATAAAGCCCAAAAAGAGAAAGAGGAACAGTTGGATAGACAAAGGAGTTGACAATGGTCTGGCTAGGAGGGTGAATAGCTGTTGATGGGAAATGTTAGTGACAAACAATTAGGTAGTGTGTAATGGCAGGCTCTGTGATAACAAGGTGTGTGGGTAGGAACATAGGATGTGGGAGAGTTTAGGCCCTAAAATTATTGAACTCAGTATTGAAACATAGAAACAAAGGAGATTGAAGCAGGAGGAGGCCATTCGGCGCTTTGAGGCTGCTCCGCCATTCTCCATGATCATGGCTGATTGTCCAAATCAATAACTTAATCCTGCTTTCACCCTATAATCTTTGATCCCATTCACCCCAAGTGTTATATCCAGTTGCCTCTTGAATAATTTTAATATTTTGGCATCAACTACTTCCTGTGGTAATGAATCCCAAAGGCTCACCTCTCTTTGGGTAAAAAAAAGTCTCTTCATCTATGTACTAAATTTTCTACCCTGAATCTCATACTGAGACTCCTGGTTCTGGACACACCCACCATCGAGAACATTTTCCCTGCATCTAACATGTCCAGTCCTGTAAGAATTTTAAAAGTCTCAATGAGATTCACCCTCATTCATCTGAACTCCAGAGAAAACAATCATAACCTAGTCAAAGATAATGGGAACTGCAGATGCTGGAGAATCCGAGATAATAAAGTGTGGAGCTGGATGAACATAGCAGTCTAAGCAGCATCTTAGGAGCACATTGGGGAAACCAAGCGGAGGCTTGGGGACCGCTTTGTAGAACACCTCCGCTCGGTTCGCAAAAAACAACTGCACCTCCCAGTCGCAAACCATTTCCACTCCCCCTCCCAT
The DNA here is from genome assembly GCF_030684315.1 of Stegostoma tigrinum. Classification (NCBI taxonomy): domain Eukaryota; kingdom Metazoa; phylum Chordata; class Chondrichthyes; order Orectolobiformes; family Stegostomatidae; genus Stegostoma; species Stegostoma tigrinum. Next base: position 54,819,287 of record NC_081368.1, on the reverse strand, counting down.
TCTTTAGATGACATGTCCATCATGGGCCTCCTGCAGTGCCACAATGATGCCACCCGAAGTTTGCAGGAACAGCAACTCATATTCCGCTTGGGAACCCTACAGCCATATGGTATCAATGTGGACTTCACCAGCTTCAAAATCTCCCCTTGCCCCACCGCATCCGGAAACCAGCCCAGTTCGTCCCCTCCCTCCACCGCACCACACAACCAGCCCAGCTCTTCCCCTCCACCCACTGCATCCCATAACCAGTCCAATGTGTCTCTGCCTCCCGAACCTGTTCTTCCTCTCACCCATCCCTTCCTCCCACCCCAAGCCGCACCTCCATCTCCTACCTACCAACCTCATCCCACCTCCTTGACCTCTCCATCTTCCCTGGACTGGCCTGTCCCCTCCCTACCTCCCCACCTATACTCTCCTCTCCACCTATCTTCTTTTTACTCCATCTTCGGTCCGCCTCCCCTTCTCTCCCTATTTATTCCAGAACCCTCACCCCATCCCCCTCTCTGATGAAGGGTCTAGGCCCGAAACGTCAGCTTTTGTGCTCCTGAGATGCTGCTGGGCCTGCTGTATTCATCCAGCCTCACATTTCATTATCTTAGGAGCACAAAAGCTGACGTTTTGGGCCTAGGCCCTTCATCAGAAAGGGGGATGGGGAGAGGGCTCTGAAATAAATAGGGAGACGGGGGAGGGGGACCGTAGATGGACAGAGGAGAAGATAGGTGGAGAGCAGAGTATAGGTGGGGAGGTGGGGAGGGGATAGGTCAGGCCAGAGAGGGCGGGCAGGTCAAGACGGCATGATGAGGTTAGTAGTTATGAAATGGAGGTGCGGCTTGAGGTGGGAGGAGGGGATATGTGAGAGGAAGAACAGGTTAGGGAAGCGGGGATGAGCTGGTCTGGTTTTGGGATGCAGTGGGAGGAGTGGAGATTTTGAAGTTCGGCTTCAGGGTTCCCAAGTGGAATATCATTTGCTGTTCATGCAACCTTCGGGTGGCATCATTATGGCACTGCAGGTGGCCCAGGATGGACATGTCATCGAAGGAATAGGAGGGGGAGTAGAAATGGTTCGCGACCGAGGGGTGCATTTGTTTATTGCAAACCGAGCATAGGTGTTCTACAAAGCGGTCCCCAAGCCTCCGCTTGGTTTCCCCAATGTAGAGGAAGCTACAACGAGTACAGCGGATGCAGTATACCACATTGGTGAATGTGCAGGTGAACACAGAAAGTCATCTTGGGGCCTGGGATGGGGGTGAGGGAGGAGGTGTGGGGGGCAGGTGTAGCACTTCCTGCGGTTGCAGGCGAAAGTGCCGGGTGTGGTGGGGATGGAGGGGAGTGTGGAGCAGACAAGGGAACCCCAGAGAGAGTGGTCTCTCCAGAAGGCAGACAAGGGTGGGGATGGAAAAATGTCTTTGGTGGTGGGGTTGGATTGTAGATGGCGGAAGTGTCAGAGGATTGCGTTGTACCCGAAGGTTGGTGGGGTGGTATGTGAGGACGAGGGGGATTCTCTTTCAGTGGTTATTGCGGGGACGGGGTGTGAGGGATGAGTTCCGGGAAATGCGGGAGACACAGTCGAGGGTGTTCTTGACCACTTTGGAGGGGACGTTGAGGTCCTGAAAGATCTGGCAACCACCTAGAAACCGACGTCCATTTCAAGCCAACTGACGCCCGCAGCTACCTACAATACACCTCCTCCCACCCACCTTCCTGCAAAAATTCCATCCCCTGTTCCCAATTCCTTCGTCTCCGCCGCATCTGCTCCCAGGATGAGGCATTCCACTCCCGTACATCCCAGATGCCCTTGTTCTTCAAGGACCGCAACATCCACCCCCGCAGTGGTCAAGCACACCGTTGTCTGCGTCTCCCACAACACCCTCACACCCCGTCCCCGCAATAACCGCTAAAAGAGGAACCCCTCGTCCTCACATACCACCCCACCAACCTCCGGATAAAATGCATCATCCTCTGACACTTCCACCATCTACAATCTGACCCCACCACCCCACCACCAAAGATATTTATCCATCCCCACCCTTGTCTGCTTTCCGGAGAGACCACTCTCTCCGGGGGTCTGTTGTCTGCTCCACATTCCCCTCCAACCCCACCAAACCCGGCACCTTCACCTGCAACCGCAGGAAGTGCTACATTTGCCCCCACACCTCCTCCCTCACCCCCATCCCAGGCCCCAGGATGACTTTCCAAATCAAGCAGATGTTCACCTGCACATCTGCCAACGTGATATACTGCATCTGTTGTATTCATTGTGGTTTCCTCTGCATCGGGGAAACCAAGCAGAGGCTTGGGGACCACTTTGCAGAACACCTACGCTCGGGTTGCAATAAACAACTGCACCTCCCAGTCATGAACCATTTCAACTCCCACTCCCATTCCCCTGACGACATGCCCATCCTGGGCCTCCTGCAGTGCCACAACGATGCCACCCAAAGGTTGCAGGAACAGCAACTGATATTCCGCTTGGGAACCCTGCAGCCCAATGGTATCAATGTGGATTTCACAAGCTTCAAAATCTCCCCTTTCCCAATGCATCCCAAAACCAGCCCAGATCATCCCGCCTCCCTAACCCTTTCTTCCTTCCCCCATCCCCTCCTCCCGACTCAAGCTGCACCTCCATTTCCTACCTACTAACCTCATCCCGCCCCCTTGATCTGTCCATCCTCCCTGGCCTGACCTATCCCCTCCCTACCTCCTCACCTATACTCTCCCCTCCACCTATCTTCTCCTCTGTCCATCTTTGGTCTGCCTCGCCATCTCTTCCTATTTACTTCAGAACACTCTCCCCATCCCCCTTTTCTGATGAAGGGTCTAGGCCCGAAATGTCAGCTTTTGTGCTCCTAAGATGTTGTTTTGCCTTCTGTGTTCATCCAGCTCCACACTTTATTATCTCATAACTGAGTCAATCTTTCCACATACGTCAGACCCTCCATCCCCAGAATCAGCCTGGTAAACCTTCGGTGCACTCTCTCTCTCTCTCTCTGTTCTCAAAGCATCCCGCAATGAAGGCCAACGTACCATTTGCCTTCTTTACTGCCTGCTGTGCTTTCATGCTTATCTTCAGCGACTGGTACACAAGGACTCCCAGGTCCCACTGCACACTCCCCTCTCCCAATTTACAACTGCTGAGTCTGGAGTGCTGCAGAGGCATCAAGCGGAAAACAAGACGTTGTTCTTCCAGTTTGTGCTGATCTTCTAGAACGCTGCAGCAAGCCTTAGACAGAGATGTTGGCCAGAGAATAGGCTGGTGTGTTAAAGTTAATATTTCCTCAGCCCTGCACTGCTCACTTCTACCTACTCCCAAAAATCCAGAAACAGGACTGTCTGGACAGACCATTGTTTCAGCTTCCTCCTGCCCCACAGAACTTATCACTTCCTACTTTGACTCAGTCTTCTCTTCCCTGGTCCGATCCCAGCACACGTACACCCATGATTCCTCTGATGCCTGATAGGGCACCCTAGTTTACTCTTCCTTCAACCCCAACACCTGCCAACAGTATCACGGAACCTTCCCCTGCAACCGCTGAAAGTGTAACACTTGCCCATTTACCTCCTCCCTCCCCAGTATCCAAAGGCTCAAACACACCTTCCAAGTGATGCAACACTTCAGCCACACTTCCCAATATCTAGTCTACTGCATTCATTGCTCACAATGTGGTCTCGTCTACATTGGGGAAATGAAGCATAGACTGGGTGACCACTTCACAGAACATTGACAGTCTGCTCACAAGAAAAGGCCCTGTTGCCTGCCACTGTAACACACCACCCTGTTCCCGGGCCATTATCTCTATCTCAGGCTTGCTGCAGTGCTCCAGAAAAACTCAGTGCAAGTGGAAGAACAACACCTCATTTTCTGCTTGGGGATTCTGCAGTCCTCCAGACTCAATATTGAGTTCAATAATTTTTGGGCCTAAACTCTCCCATGTCCTAGGCCCCAGCCCTTGTTATTACGTAGCCTGCCATTACACACAATTTGTTATTAGATTAGATTAGATTCCCTACAGTGTGGAAACAGGCCCTTCAGCCCAACAAGTCCACACCGCCCCTTGCAGCATCCCACTCAAACCCATCCCCCTATAATGCACACACCCCTGAACACAATGGGCAATTTAGCATGGCCGATTGTTTTGTCTCTTCATACTCTCCATACCCTCCAGCTCTCTCATAAATCGACAGGCCCTGGAACAGTCCTGTATTTTCCTCTTGTTGGAATATTCATAACTTGTACTTGAAACATATCTTCTTCAATGCTGTAATCTCTATTTTCTTCTGATCAAAGTACCCCTCATTAATTAAAGCAAGCCTTCCAGCAAATTACAAGGACTATCTTTTTCTTTTCCATTACTTATAAAACATACTATGAAAACCAATATTACTCAACTGTTAGTCCAGATACCTCAATTTTGAGCACCAGATCTAGCAATGCCCTTCTCCAGTTGGATTCTGGACATAATGGTTCAGGAAGTTTTCCTGAATTCCTTACTCTCTAACATTATCACACTCGATACCTGAACAATTAAAATCCTGCCAATAATACCATGCTATGGTCCTTGCATCTCAATTTCCTTGCTGACCAGCAATCTAATTTGTTTAATTATGATCTGAAGTACTACTTATCAGTCCCTTTGAGATAAAAGCTATATCATTAGGCCTTTGACCATAATACGGGATAACAAAACTTTATAACTCATTTAAGGGACTCTATGTCCTTTTGGTTTGAAAAAGAAAGCAGCTTCACTCATTATACAAAGGACTCAAATGTCAATCTTTATCACTTTCCTGTTGCATTAAGACAACTCATAATGTAGTGTGTTGCCAGAATGTACATTTGTTGACTGACATGCATTTTATTCCGTTTCACCCTTTTCCTAGCCCCAAGGGTAATGTAGAAACTGCCCTCAGCCTCTTGCAACAGGATAGTGTATAAAGTCAATTACATACATTTTAGAATGAAGTCTTACCATATCCACCAGAAGAGTTAGAGGCTCCATAACCATAGCTAGCACCACCCCCTCCTCCTCCACTACCACCACATCCATAGCTTCCACCTCCATAGCCAGTCCCAGAAGTTATTAGTCACTAATAGTCTTCATTAGCAGCTATTCACTGTCCTAGTCAGATCGCTATCAACTCCTTTGTATATCCAACTGCTCTTCTCTCTCTTTGGGCTCTATCCTTTATCATATCACTTACCTGCCCCCTCCTCCTCCTTATCTTCTGCATTTAAACTGATGTTTTCTCAGCTAAATCAGTTCTGAGGAAGGGTCACTGGGCGCAAAACACTACCCGTGATTTTGTCTTCACAGATGCTGCTAGAACTTGAGGCTTTTATGAGTTACCTGACAGAGTTAATCAATTAAAATTGATTCGGCTGTGCAACTTTTGATCAGAGAGAGCAAATAGCTCTAGCCATGGCCACGTAATAGTTTGCTCCCACAACATGCCTTCACTGATTGATAAGTGTTTGCTAACTTCTTGGGAGTCACTTCACCTGTCTTGTGCTTCGGTTACCTTCATCCATACTTCCTTGTGTTAGTCTTCAAAAAGACTGATTCAGCTACACCTTCACTTTGTGTTGAGAGGGAGCACTGGAGGGCACACTGCCACCAACAGCACCAGCAGTAGCAAAAGTAGCTCCACGCAACAGCCATCTTCTCCACAATCATATGCCCCCATGCCCCCCTCCCTCCAAAGGACAGACAGATGGGCACATTTCAACACACATGGACATTGATTAAGCACAATAGCAAAGAAGTTTTGTTACTACTGCACAAGTCTTTGGTGAGATCACACCTGGACTACTGTGTATTGTTGTCATTCCAATATTTAAGATGGATGATCCCCAAACCGGGTCCAATTAAGAGTGGTTGAACAAATAGAACCCATAATCCTCAGGGTTTATAACAATGCAAGGTGATCATATTCAAACAAACGATTCTAAAGGGACATGGCAGAGTAGGTGCTAGGAAGTTGTTTCCATTGGCTTGGGAATCTAGAATGTAGGATGTAGTCTCAAGATAAGCTGACAATCATTTAGCACTGGGATGAGGAGAAATTTCTTCACTGAAAGGCTTGCAAGAACTTGGAATGTTACACCCCAAAGGGTTGTGCACCTTTGTTTATTGAATAGATTTAAAAATGAGATTGTGTGTTTTTGGACCTGACAGGAAATCATGGGGAATGGGAAGGAAATGGGAAAGTAGACTTGAGGCCAAGGATCAGACATAAACGTATTGAACAGCAGAGCACATGCAAGGGGTTTTGTGGCTTCCTCCTGTTCCAATTCTTTTAATGTCCTCAGAGATCCACCTCCAAGGAGGTGAGGCTCCCAACACAGGATGTACAAATATAAGAATCAGGCTTTTTTGAGATTCCCAAACACCAGCGCTTCAGGGAACTCAGGATTTCACAGTGCATTGGCTTGGCATTGTGGCCCTCCAGAAATATGAAATGTCTACTCAGTTAGTCAGGTGAGCCTGCATGACTAGTGACCATCAAGGTGTCTGTCACTGCAGGACTACGCTCCCTGGGTCTCCGTCTTTCAATGATATTGTGTACCCTTTTCTCCTCCTGCAAAAGGAGATAACAGGAAGACTGTTCTGGCAGTGGCTAGGATAAGAAAGTTCACTCCAGGGAGTGAAGATATTCTGAATGGCTGGTTGTATGGCAGAACTATTGACATTATTTTTGTTTTTAAAGAAATGTTTATTCTGCTGATAATAATAATTAAAATAAGCACTTCATAAAATTTCTCCCGGGCAAGTGATGACATTTTGTGACCCCATTTAACACCCATGCTTTTACTTTAAAAACAAGCTAATTCAAAATTTATCATTTTAACATTAATAGGCAGATACATCAATATAACAATGCGACTTTGCATAAGACCATAAGATATAGGTCATTTGGCCCTTTGAGTCTGCTCTACCATTTTTCTCAAACTCGTTTTCTACCCGTAACCCTTGATTCACTTACAATCAAGGATCTATCTATCTCTGTCTTTGTAAATTCATAAATGCATAGCAATAACATGATTTTATCTGAGTAAATACAATTTGCAAGAAGACAACCTTACGTTAATGTTAGAAATCACTGTTATAACAGGAACACGATCTGCCGATTATCAGGTCGTGGGAAAAAAAGCACTGAGCAACACCGTTGTTTTCTGGGTTCCTAGCCAGAGTGTGTGAGAAATCAGGAAGACTTAAATGAGGCCTATCCATTAAAACGATTGGGTCTCCAATCTGCAGCTGACAGAAAATGAACTTGTCACTGTAGATTTTCATCGGAAAAGTGCCAGTCTAATCTAGGAACAGATTTCATTGCTGAGAAGTGAAAATATCTTTAATGCAAGATTATCCAACACATTCTGGACCAAAATTGCTGGGACATATTGTCGTGCCAGTGTTTTAGGACTCTGAAGCATATTTGTAATAATATCACAGAACTGCAAATCACTTAGTCTAAATAGCCCAATGTAGGTAGAGTTAAAACACTCTGAACTGGTGTCCAAACTCTTGGCAAAGATAATCCTGGCAGCACAGGGACATTTACACACAATGATAAATAGGTTAATCCTTACCTAATGTAACTGTAAGGTCAGAGCCTGGTTTATGCCCAATTGCTACAAAAAGCAGTAGTTAGAATGAGTACATACTGAATGGTGTAATTCTGAAGCCTAAGTCTGGAGACAGTTCTTGAGCTTTTCTCCTTGACCAATCTGTCTTGAACTCATATTCAGAGTGGCATCGAGCCATGTGATAAAACACGTGCAGTGGATTTTGAGGGATCACCAGTTGCACACTTGTCCAACCACTAACTCATCAGAGATAATAAGGTGCAGAGCTGGATGAACAATACAGGCCAAGCAGCATCAGAGGAGCAGGAAGGCTGACGTTTTGGGCCAAGACCCTTCTTCAAGGATATAAACTCATCAGGTTCTTTTGATGCTCTCAGTGACCATCTTGGTTAATGTCATCTTACCTTGGTTCAGATCCATCCATAGTTAATAATCATAGAATCCCTACAGTGTGGAAGCAGACTATTTAGCCCATCACCAACCCTCCCAAGAGCTTCCCACCGAGATCCACTCCCTCATCCTATCCCTGTAACCCTGCATTTCCCGAGCCTACACATCCTCTGGACACTATGGACAATTTAGCCACGGTCAATCCATCTAACCTGCACATCTTTGGACTGTGGAAGGAAACCGGAGCACAAGGAGGAAACCCACACAGACATGAAAGAATGTGAGAACTCCGCACAGACAGTTTCCTGAGGGTGGAATCGAACCTAAGTCCCTAGCACTGTGAGGCAACAGTTCTAACTACTGGGACATTTTGCTCCCCCTACATATTTATTAATATTTACTAAACATTCAAAATACCATATGGACATGATTCATATGTATATTATCTTTATGCATTTTCCTTTCTTGCAAATAGGCCAGTGCAAACAACTTTGAGTTTGTTAAACTATACTTGTTCTTATATTCCAAGTGATTTCCGATCAGAGTTTGAAAGGAAACAAACAAAAGCTAAACAAGAAAGCTGCTGTGTACCATATAATCAACCGGATCTTGTCAGCTTAAATTATAGATTTTAAAATGAAGTACCGTGCTCACTACTTTGGTTCCAGATGAAGAGTTTGGATTCCAATGACAGCATTTTTTTACTGATTCAGTCTCTAATGACGGAAGAAGCAAGTGAAAAATACTCAACCCATTTCAGACCCAAACGATGCATCTGGGTATGTCTATGTTGCAGTTGCTTTGCTCTTGCAAATGCAACAAAACAGACTCAGGTTCTATTCTGCATCCTAACAGGAAAGGATGTTGTAGACAAGAGAGAAACAAACCAATGAAATACCAATGCATCAGGTGTTGTGAAATATCAGACCGAGTTATTTTAAGGGCCTATTGGATTAGAGAGTGCAGCATGGTAACAATGTCTGGTTCGAATTATAGGTTCGTTTGAGAAATCAGTGTAACAGTTAGGTAGGGAAACATGGATATCAAAAAAACATCACTTAGGAGTTAACCATCAAAGACACTACTGCAGCTGGAAGATAAAGCCAGATAGGCCCGCTCTGCAGTTAGGATATGCATAGAAGGGGACATGAAGATAACACATATATGATATCAATTAAATTAATAGAGTGGTACTCAATACAGATGACAGAAAAAAGTACAAATAATAGATTCCCTGCAGTGCAAAAAGAGGCCATCAGGCCCATCAAATCTGCACCAACCCTCCAAAGAGTTTCCCACCCAGACTTAGACTCCCCACCCAATCCCCATAACCCCACATTTACCATGGCTAACCCGCCTAGTTTACACATCACTGGACACTAGGGGCAAATTTAACATGGCCAATCCAACTCATCTGAACATCTTTGGACTGTGGGAGGAAAGCCAAGCACCCAGGGAAAACCCATGTAGACATGGACAAAACGATAAAACTCTTCACAGACAATCAGCCAATCGAACCCACGTCCCTGGTGCTGTGATGCAGTAGTGCTAACTACTGAGCCACCGTGCCACCCCTGTGATGGAAAGAAAGACCTGGAAAGGAACATGGCAACATTACACTGGTGCATGATAATAAATGTTAATTGCAGGAAGAATACTGGAATCATCCAACTATGAAGAAATGGTAAAGATTCTTATCATGTGAATACTATTAGAAACGGGAGAGGAAAACATGCAAAGACAAAATGAGCATCTTTACTGAGAAACTTATAACAAAGGATCATTTTATGTATGAAAGAATAAGGGAGATATGAAAGGAAAATGCTCATTGGTATAAAACACCACAAAATAATTGACTACACAACTTCATAAAGGAATTATTACCAAATAATTAAGAAATAATGTTAAATAATACAGCATCACATGAAAGTGGGAGGAACTTATACAGAAAATTAATACACACAATTCTAAAATCCAGCCACTCAAATTTCAGAAGTATCAGAAACCTTCAGATAATACTTTCAAAGATTATTTTCTCCAACTGGGAAAATATGCCTTATCCACTCAAATCCATATTGTAAGACTTTACATGTTATTGGATGTCCTATTTTTACATATTCCATTCTTAGCTATTCTTAGTTAATCCTAAATGTTCTTTGAATAGTTGAATATAACATTCCACGGCAGCCTAATAGATTTATTATACCTTTAACTGATTTTAGCGTATCAGTATACTTATCCACTAAAGTACATTGCCTGTTAATTTCAATGAGTCAAATTGTAGAATTAGTAAATCATTTAAGTTTTTTCTGTTACAATGGAAATTAACCCGACTCTATTCCTTAACCTGGGAAATACATGTTCTGGAGACAGAAAATCCCAGACATTTCAAATAACTGGGATGTTTATAACATAGCTATAGCTGTTTGAAATTAAACAGAATACTTGGATGAAGGTAACCTTCCAGAGCAGCAACATCTCCTGTGGATTAATTATGGTACCAAGACTAAGGGTTTGTGAGATTGACAAGCTTGAACCTCAGTGGACAAGTTATTATTTAAGTTATCCGGATCTAATGCAACACTAAATAAGATTTAAAGATCATTTCACTGTGCCTACAAAACTGCTAGTAATGAAAGCCACTTATGTGTAACAGCTTACCCCATCTCTTCAATTGTGTTCTCTTTCTCTTCTTCTGAAATTTTGACTGTTTGTTGGTGTATATTTCTTTAGTCTGAGCTCAGCTATGGCAATGACTGCTGTTCTCCTGCCAGAGGAGAGCCAGTGCAAAAGTTTCTACCATCTCTCCTATTCCTGATGAGTTTCTGGGATCTGGACTGTTAATGAATGCAGGAAGAAATCACAGAAGGATTGACCTGAGGCCTAGAAAAGTTCAGTGTTTGGGACTCTATTGAGTTCTCTTCCTTTAAAAGAAGCATATGGACTCTCCATCACTGCCCAGGGATTACTGTCACCTCCCTCAAGTGAGATTCTTGGCATAATGATGGCAGTAATGGAAGGCAGGGAATCTGGCCATGTTTCTGATCCTCACCATATCATTGTTTTTGTTTACACACAGAACAACGATGAATGGAACATCAATAACCTTCTTATTCAGGACAAGCAGCAGTAAACTACTTCAAATTCAAGGCAAGGTTACAGTATGATTCCTTCATCTACAATTTACCGTGATTTTATTGACCAACCTCTGGATTTCAGGTGGAATCATGAAGAAAAGTTTTGGCTATAATTATGATATGTTAGACTACTGTCTGAAACTTCTCCATCCTTTCACACAGCCTTGGCAACACAATGTAGAGCTCAGTACCACAAAGTTAGGCACAGCTCAGCCAAAATTTACCCAATGTCTACACATATATACTTACCAGAAGGGCTCATTGAATAAGTATCAAGAACAGGAATCCTTGCCGATTCTTATTTTTCCCTCAATAGTCCAAAGACACTGTCATTAACTTTATCGTTTGATTTTGGCCAAATGAGGTCACAAACTTAGCGTGGGTCAGGTTCAAACTCTCAGCCACTGATCAGGGATTACATGTGAGTGTGCCTAACTCTGAAGTTAATCAGGAATGGTATGGCAGTCACACTTTCAATGCTTTAGTGAGGTTGCAAACACCAACTGCGTAACAGAGAAAGAGTGAGAATATTAAAACTGGTCCCTAATAGAGGGAGAAAAACAACTCATCTGAATTCCTCTTACAAGAACATCTGATGAAATGACAGTAGACAGTGTAGCATGTGTATGTATTTTCATCAGTTGTAGTGAGATGAAACAAAAGAAACCTCAAATGTTGTAGAAGGGTTGCAGTCAGGCTAGCGTCATCAGCCTTATTTAGCCCCATCTTGCAGTATAAGCAGACTTAGGCACAACCAAAATCTGACAGCCTGATGACAAACTCTTTCTTTCCTTTCACAAGGGCTTGGTGGCATGATTTAAGCCTCACTAATGGCCTGGCAGTAATCCAGTTCTTACGTTTGAATACTATTTATTGCTACGAAACAAATCATTTAGTGTCCAAACTAATTTCTGAATCAGCTACATGATATGGAGTGAATATGCAATAATCATCCTGAAATAAACACCATCATTGTTCAAAAAGGAGGCAGAGCACCTTCGCTCAGGTTACTGATTGAAAAATGTTTGGCCACTTTTAGTGGCAAGGATAATTTAAGCAATAGATTGGGATTCATAAAGCTCCAAAAATTAAGTTCGAATGATATTCAAATCTTTGAGTAGTTTCATATTTATTTTGTAAACGAGCTCTTCAAAAAAGATTTTATGAATTTGCTATTAATATATCTCAATGGAAATCTTCCTCTGGGTTAAGCATTACAAAGGGATAACGTATTATGAAAAAGATCCAGATTTTCAAAATGTAAGGTAACCTTTTGATTAGCATTTCATTAAACCTGTATTTTAGATGAAATGCATCTCAAATTTATATCTATCACCGTCTGAGTTTGTAAGTAATAAATGTGGTGTGTAAATGGGAGAGAACCTGCACTTGACCATCACAGATTGTGGTCATGCCGCCTACATTTTTGAGGACTTGAGAAGTACATTTTTTGAGCAGACTAGTTAGTTCCAGCAGCTCATTATGCAGTTGAATGAGTGTACCTTTCAACAAATAGACAACAATCATATGCAGGTATCCTGCTTAATTTTCAGCGGACTGGTCATTACTAGAACTCTTGGCAGCCAAAAAGGCCCCACCCAGCTATTGAACTTCAACCATTCAACTCTGCATTTATACAGGAAATAAAGAACAAATCGAAAGTCAAAGTTACATCAACATTTAGTAGATGCAGAGCAGAATATACAAGTTGTATACACATGACATGGTTAGCACTTCTGCCTCACAGTGTCAGGGTTCAATACCAACCTTGAGTGGCTGTCTGTATGGAATCTCCTCGTGTCTGCATGGGTTTCATCTGAATGCTCCAGTTTCCCCAAAGTTCAAAGGTGTGCAGGTTGGGTGGGCTGACCATACTAAATGTGGTGTTAGGATGGATGGTTGGGTCTGAGCAGGATGGCTCTTTGCAGAGTCGGTGCAGACTTGAAGGGCTGAATAATCTGTTTCTACACTGTAGGGATTCTACATTTCGATGAACGCATGGTTCAGATGGTTTTGGGCTTTGAACCCTCTGCATGGACTTCAGCAGCCATGCATTTCAGAGTAGCACTGTGAGTAGTATTGAGTCCTGCATTGATGGAGGTGTTATATTTTGGATGAGTTGTCTCATGTAGTTGCAAAATATCCAATGATACTAGTTGAAAAATACCAGAGAAGATCTCTCTAATGTCCAGGCCAATATTGAAAACCTTCATCTGACATCACTGAATTAGATGATCTGACCATTACCATTTCGCTGCTTGTAAACTTTGTTGTGCATATTGACTGTCTTTTATTATACTATACAACAGTGAATACACTTGAAAAAAGGCCTTACTGGCTATAAAATATTTAGGACATTCTGGGGTTATAAAAGGCATTGCAGAAGTGCTATCTCCTTTCCTTTTTTTAATTGGCCATCCAAATTTCCTTCATCTGGTGAACAATTTGGAATTGGCTTCCTTGCAGTAATTCACTGCAATCCAATGAGCTGTTTAGAATTGCTTGAACTGTTGTCCTAGTGAGAGCCATGCAAATGTAGGCTGAACTATCTGGTGGGAGATATTCACTCCCAGTCTAACGGTCAGAAATTTCCTGCCTTAATATGTTACAAATCCCTTTCTAAGGGAATGCAGCGGCCCTTGTCTGTCCGTCGATAAAGAACTGCCAGAAAGCTGAAGGTTAATCGGAGAGAAGTTGAGAATGACTGTGTAGTCAGAAAAGCCATTTAGGAAATCTTTGGGAAGAAAAACGCAAGATTTCATTGTGAGGTCAAAAAGATAAACAAGAGCTTGCCTCCTGAATCAAAAGTAAGCAAAAAGTAAAATCAAACCACCAACTTTCCTGGGTCTCTTCTGGCCCTGGATCAAACTGTAAACAGATTGCCCTTGCAGAGAAGTCACAATAGTTTGGGCTTAAAATTACAGTCAGTTCCAACAAAATAATCTACATACCCTATATTTGAAACAGGTCCTGTAATATTGCACAATTAAATCTCACATGGTTTGCTAAGTAACAACTGGGGCAACGATGAACTGATTTTTTTTCATAAATGCACAAGACGTAGCAGTGGTTCAAAATACTCTTCCTTAAATTAATTAGTATTACTTCCCACTCTTTTCATAGCTGTCTCAATGTCCTCTATTTCTTCAGATGCTTTATCCCTTTAGTTTCTCAGATGCATTTCAGACAGTAAAACAATGAACAGAAGCTTGTTACAGCTTGTTTCTGGCTGCTGCCCCTCCTGCATTAGACAGCATTGTAGCAAAATTAGGGCATGATGTTTGCCCTACATGACCTTCAAGTCTAATCTAATACATGCATTGTTTTTCTTTAAGTATATCGCCATTAAGCAGTGTCTGCTGCCCAACGAACAGAAAAATGTACTCACTTCTGATTTCCTGCCACTAGATGTTGCTTGTGTACTTTGTGAATATTTCACAGAGCAATATCTATCTACAAACTGCCTTCTATTTAGCTGGTGGCATCTAAATGATGATATGCTGGAATTTTCTAGGATATATTACTCCCACAAAGTGGGATTTTTTTTAACCATAAAGGGAACCTTTTGCATCATATTAACCATCACACCACAAACACTGTATGTGTTTACAACTATTATGACAATGATAAGACTTCTGTTACAAACTCACATTAATTGAGATTGAACTTTCAAATGAATCAATGCAATTAGCAACTGATTACACTCATTGGTCAGAGAAGAGTAAACAGAAAAATCAAAGCTAGAATTTATAGATAAAATATATGTTGTTTCTGGCCTGTTTGTAGCTCTTATATGTTAAACACAACAGGATAAGAATAATGATACAGAAAAACACATGTAAAAAAGTACAGTTGATAACACTCGGTTAACGGGATTGAATCTGTCTGACAGGGGTCTTGCCCTACATGAGGAAGGGTGTCCAAAGCGTTAAGTGGCCTTCAGATGCTTCAATGGCCATTACTGAGCCTTTTTCAAGATTAGCACCCAGGGTCAGACGTCCTGTCTGCCCTGCGTTGTCAGGTAATCCCAAACTGGCAACTCATAATTACACTCAGTACCGTTAAGAAGCGGTTGCTACTGCTCTCCAATATACTCACCAGACCCCCAGGATTACCGAATACTAGTTCAAAGGTGAGCCCAGGCGGAATGAGGATTGTGGGGTGGAGGCTGCGAGGAATGGGGGGTGGGTGCGGTGGAGGGTGGATGGAGCCAGTGGTAAGTAGCTGTCAGTAGGCACCACCTGCTTAAGGCCAGCTCCCTTAACCACACACCAAGTACCCTGTTCTCGAGGAACCTCAGAAAACATGGGTCTGCTGGGTGGCCTTCAGGAGGCATGGGAATACCATGGTCTCCCAAACAAATCCTGAACTACAGTTAAATGGCAGTGGGTTCAAATATAATGGATGTTAATGAACCTAATCGACATCCTGTTGCCATTAACTGAAAATCCCATGTTAGCCCGTCCACTTTCCAATGTAACTGGGGCGAGGTATTACCACTGCCAGCAGGCTAATTTGGGATCTCAGCCTAGATTAAGTGGGCTAGGGTGCCACAGTTCCCACTATGACAGGCTGTATTAAATTCAACCCAATATGACTGCTGAATATTTCACTTGGCATTCATACAAATCAAAAAAGAAAGTAGAATGCATCACCTTTAACCTGAGAAGTGTTTGATTACAGTTTTTACATATAAAGAACAGTGCTACACATTGCATCAAATACTCACATCAACCCAGCCACTTTAAATATGTTTGGATTTCTGACAGTGTTGGCGATTTGGAGCAAAATACCTCAAAACTATGGGATGAATTTGAAACATGACATATAGATCTATAAAATCTAACAGCTGTTTTTATTGGCTCCCATTGTGAAATGAGGCAGATTGATCTTAATGAGAAAAGAACTTCTTCCAATTTCCTTTTTTTCCTGCCATGAGAATGCTGACTTGCAGCTGTGAACTGGCAGCATTTCTTTATTTTCCCCCACGTATTCATTCTTCATGAACACATGCCAGCTGCTCGTTAACATAGGCCATCACATGCAAACCCAATCCTACCCTTCCTGGACAGTCACACACAGACCTTCAGGCAGGAATTTTGGAAACTTACTGGTTATTCTCGCTTATCTCTATCCAGCTCTCCACATGCCAGGAGCAGCTGATTTCTGCATAACTCTCCAATTCCTGCCTTGCTTGCGATCAGCCGGCTCTATTCAGAACAAAGTGTGGCTATGGGATCTTAGGGTACATATTCAGAAGTATTGAACCCCATAGTTGGTCGCAATGCATAGCACTGTTGTCTATATGTGAAAATTGAATTAATTAACATTAACATCCATTATACTTCAGCCCACTGCCATTTAACTGGTTGTTGGATAATTTTGCAAATTCCAGCTTTGCTGGGAGTGAATACGTGTGGATTTTGGTGTAGGATGCACATTATCTGTGCTCAACTATTCAATTAAATATGTAGCAAATCATATGTAGTATGCACATGAATTTCTGATGTACACTTCAGGAGAGCACAGTATTAGAAAATGAGATCAACGAGTTATATTTCAAACGGCCTTAGTTACCTTCTGTCAACCAGGAGTATTCCTATTTGGATAAACATATTCTGCTTGTTCCAGGAAAATAACCTCAGTGTACTAATAAACTTAGGCATCAGGTGTTAACCTTGTAATAAAATATGTTTTGAGTTGCCAACTTGGGAATGAACATGCAAGTAGTTTTTTTTTCGGTCTCACTGATTGAAAAAAAGACTAGTCACTTTGTGCTAATAAAACTTATGCACTGACTACTGGTCACTCAACAGCTAGCTTCTGCCATTCTAATCTATTCCTGAACATAATACAGAAGATCCAGGAAGCAGGGATCAGTTGCTGTCATTTATTGTACTCAAAAATGTGACCGTAACCTGAGAATAGATTTGACAGTGCAGACACAGCTACTTAGTCCATGAACTGCACTGATATTTTATTGATCCAAGTGTGCCACTTAATCTAATCACACGAGTTTTGTCATTCTCCACATCCTTTGTAACTCCTCTCACAAACACCTAGAAATGTTCATGGACATTCTTGCAGGTCTCATCATCAGTTCCTCAGATAGCCAATAAGCCAAAAACTGTGTACCTTTATTTGGTTCCACTCATGTAATGTAGAGGTAGATTCTCCAAGTATATTTTGACAAAACAATGACAGAATCTGTCAACTGATTTCAAGTTTACTGGGCACATATTTGACTCAATTGGTCAAACCCCCATTTTACGTCAGAAGACAGTGTTCAAACTCTTTTCCACAACCTGAACATACAATTTAGACTAATACTCCAGTAAAATACTGAGGTGGAGGAGCAGGTAGTCAACATTGCTTTGGGTTCCATTCTACAAGGTAAATGTTAACAGGACATCCAAATGGCTCATTAGGTGTAAGTAGAGATCTCCACACAAGTTCCAAGATGAACAGATGCATTAACAAAATCCTTTTACAAAAACAGATCAATTGGTCAATCAACTTCATTTTTGTCTGCAAAATCTTGCACAGTGTTAAATAGATTATGCATTTGAAATATAACAATCAGCTCTCAAAGTAATTTGTGATAATACGGAATGCTAAAAGATACTTTTGAAATATTAAATACCAAAGCATGCATTTCTTTCTTCTGGTAAAATTCAATGTGAGTTTCAGTTCACAACTTGGATTTACTTTGCTGAGTTGAAAATGAGCACTTAAGTTGTCATGCAATTGCAACCACAACATGTGCTCCATCACATAACTCCCAACTGGGGAAAAAAGTAGTCAGTAGATAGGCTAAAGGGCCTTACACATCATTTACATTTTGTTATAACATTAATCAGACAGACTGCTGTGTCACTTTCATGTTCAGCACAAAGGCATTTAAAACACCAAAATTACATGCTGGCACACCAATGCCACAGCATGAGTTCCAACTGTGCACGCATGGTGCTGTCATTAAAGATCAGTTCCTTAATATGCAGCAACTAATAGGCCATTGAGAAGCGAAAGAGTTGAAGGCAACTGGATTTTGATTTCAGACTAGAACATGAGAAATTAATCTTCAGCAAAGTATGATTTTGGGGTAATGAATCATAACAAAGTGAATGGATTTGGTTGCAGAGCCTTACTTGAAAGCTGCATTCCATACTGTTTTATATACTTTAGTTTAATGTAATCATCTCAAAATGCACTCTACCAGAAAATGATATTTATAATGTTCTAGTAACTAAAACTAAAGGGAAATTATCTCCAGAATTCACGTCTCCTCACGTTTTCTGGATTTCCTCAGTGAATCTGAGTTCATGGGTTGAGGCAATCTCCAATATGTCACAGAAATGAGATTATTCATACACAAGTTCCGACATGAAGGCCAGCTGTGCATCTGACTGAGCCGGCAGGTCCCTTCATCTCCTCACTGATAGTCATGCATGCACATGGGCGTCCTGTGCAATAAATAGCAGATTTGTTTTTCTAACCCAGGCAACCATAAACACAGCCATACACTTCCTGTTGTCCTTGCTGGCCCTTCCATACTTATGTGACTGGAAGCTTGGGTCACATTTTTTAGGTGTAGAGATTCCATTTTAAAAATGGCAGTCACGATGTTGATTCAGAAAGGATCACCACCACCCTCGTCTCTAACAGATTCCATTTTTGCTCAGAGGGGAAATTTGGAGGGACAGGGAGTGATTCGCACGTGAGGGAAGCCCAAGCTCAGTAGGCTCATTTTAACTCAGTGCCATGTTCGAACAGACCCTACTGGCAATGCAACAAAAGCCTTAACACATAGTGTAAGAGCTATGAATATACAGAGGAAACGTAAAAGCTCATGAAAGGCAGATAACATCGAAAAGAATTGTCAAGCTGTGAACCTATTTAATTATCCAGTCATTTAAAAAAAAGTGCATCTTGCTTAGTCAATGGAATTTACAAAAAAAAATTCTAGCTGTTTGTTGATGTTATTCCAAGGGCTATCAGTATTAAATGTTGGTAACTAATCTACATTTTCCAATAGAAGAAGGGGGCTTTTGAATTCATATTATGATTGACAGCTCAAAGAGATTGTTAAAAGATTAGTTGTATTTGATATGGGGTGTGAATATAATTCATAAATTCATTTCTGGTATGGTAATGCTATAATCATATTTAGGTCTTCATTCTTAATATGACAGCTAAGTTTTTCCCTTGACAGTTGCTGGGTGGATGGCATGGAGGGTATAAAGGATGGTCCTTTGGGTTTGGGAGAAATGGGCTGGCATGGGAGCTACGAGAGGCTTAGAGGGATTTCTAGGGCAAGAACTAGCATGGGGGCTGTAGAGAAAAATGAGAGTCCCGGAGCACTGCAGCAGTGTTTTTAACAAGCTTGTCTCATGACTCAGCAGCCCACGGCCAGCTCTAATCTGCATCAGGTTGGTGAGCCTGACTCCATC
This sequence comes from Stegostoma tigrinum, assembly GCF_030684315.1. Classification (NCBI taxonomy): domain Eukaryota; kingdom Metazoa; phylum Chordata; class Chondrichthyes; order Orectolobiformes; family Stegostomatidae; genus Stegostoma; species Stegostoma tigrinum. The sequence continues at coordinate 54,799,725 of NC_081368.1, read as the reverse complement.
TCAAACCTATTCCATTCCTTCCAGCCTCCCACTCACTCTGCCCTCATTCCAAGTAGAAATTGGCTCTGGATGGCTTCGGCAAGCTGGCAAATTTCCCAAAATCATGCTATCCACTTCAGGAGCAAAAATCTCACCCAGTAACTGTAACTTTCTGACATGAAAGCTGCCATGAGTCCCTTCTAATTTGTCAATTCAGGCTCCATTATTTGAGTGACGGAGTATTCTCATGCTAAGGTTCTTGTTTTTGAGCTTGTAATTTTTCAGTGAAGTGACAAATGTTTTCAGTGCTGTCTTGAGAAAACTGCTTATAAAAAGTTAGGTCACTAATTCCTGTGAAAATAGATAACCTCTAGTTCATGCTTACAAATGAACACATGAGCTCCAGCCACAATTGCATACCAAATACACCAATGCCGAGGCCCACTATATAAGTTAACTAGCAAATGAGGAATAATCTTGCACTTCCAACAAGAAAAGAAAATTCCTGAAAGATACAGCAAATCAGGCAATATCACTTGACAAAGGGACACAACCAGAAACGTCACCTCTGTTCTCACCATATTTCTGCTTGACTTGCTTAGTATTTCCAGTATTTACTGTTTTCATTTCTCATTTTCAGCATTGGTAGTTTTTTTTTTGCTTTTGCATTAGTCTTATACTTATTTTAGTGGCCACCATTAACTTTCCATCTGTTTACTTCAAGCAACTTATAATTTGCATTAAATAGGCTACAATCAGAATTTTGTGTAGTGTAACATCATTTGTGGACTGGCACATGTGAAACGAAGATGAATTCTCCTCTCTCCCCTCAAAAAGTCAAGTTATTGTCAAGATTTTATAGTAGGGCATCAGCATTGATTGGTGGCTTGTAAAAATAGTGCAGAGGTTGAATTTCAATCTTCTTCAATGATCGACACATTACTGCTGAAGTGTAATTTACTTCTTGCAGGCTAGTTACACTTAGAGCAACAGGTTTGTACCACAGACTGCAGCAATTGGAAACGGGATTCACATATACAGATTAATTCCATTAGGGCCTTTTCACCTGTTAGACAGAGGAAACTTGATTTGAGAACTCAGATATTGAAGAACAGTGTTCAAAACAATTTGTCACATATTTTCCTCACAAATGTAATGATTAAAAATTACTCATTTGGGTGTAAATCTGTGGGAAAAGCGTGTTTTTCAGTGAAGAAATGTGCAATTATAATGGAACAAAAGGCAATGGTCTTTAGAGAAAACCGACAAAGTAAGCTTGATACATAGAATTCCTAGCAACACTTTTCACACTGAGGGTAATGTCATAGAACACAAGTTAAATCCAAAGTGAGATGTGACATCTTCCTCCAGGTTGAGCCCTGGCTTCTCATTGAGCATATATTAGCAGTTTAACTGTAGTGTATAATTGCTCATGGTTCTTATTTTGTGGTACATTCAATCTCATGGCATTGGTTATGGTGTGAATTTAACATAGGTCTAGAGAATTACTTCCTTTGACAAAAATTATACTTTTGCTTTTCTGTGCGAGCAACTCAAATCAGAGTTTGGAAGATTGTATTTGCTCGACCAACTGCATATCTTATTTTTTCCAATCCAGCATGGAATTTTGACTCAATTAACTTCAGGGTCACATTATATTCACGAGTGCTTATGATTTCAATTCAAACAAGGCAGCTTTATGCTGGATTTAATCTAATAAATGTCACTTTGGTTTAACTATAAGCGTTAAGAGTGAAGACGTTAATCTAACTGTAACTAGTTTAAGGCATTTTGTCCAGGTTAGCTGTGGCTGCGGGTCAAACAGAGTGACAGTGTGCTCCACCTGTATCTAATCTAATTAGATTAAGGATGGGAGATCAATTTGAACTGCCTGAGAAGTACCAATTAATTAAGTAAACTTGTGAGCTAATTACTAGCTTTGCATTTCTTAAACCAGCTATCGCTGAACTGATGTTGGATAAACACCATGGGAATTTTGCAAGATTAGATTATTTAACTGGTTACTGTCATCTGATAAATTGTCTTGAAAGATCACTCAATAGTTCAGTAAACCAGAGAAGGGCACAATTCATTGAGCTGGGTATGGTTTCTAAGCCCACCTGAGGTTTGGTAAGAAATACATTGAAACCATCAAAGATGAAATCAAATTCTACCTTTAAATGCTTGTTGTGTTTGCCGAGAGATGAATTGTTGGTATCATCAGCAGATGAAGACATCAACGTGTTTAAAATAAATACAATAGTGGATGAAGAAATGGTGTATAGATGTGTTTGCATTCCATCCAACATCAAGACTTAGTGAAACATAATCAACAGAATTGAGAGATAACCTAAAAGGTTGCTCACCAAGGAAAATCTAGATTTTAATAACATTCCTTCCTTTGCATTGAATGGGGAAATAAACACACATGAAAGCCAAAAAAGAAAAAAGCCAAATAAAATTGTAGGCATGGCTGGAAAGATCAGTGTTTGTTGCAGGTCACTAAATGTCCTTAAGAAGATCAGCTGCAGTGTTTGCCTTTAGCAATAAAAATGAGGCAAACTCATTCACTTTCACATTTTTAAATGTTTGTAGATTTTAACTTAAAAGAAGAAAAACATAGCGGTATTATTTAATAAGCAAGAGCCTTCTGAGGAATGATTGCAGAGTTACAGGATCCATATTCAGTATACCATCCAAGTGATCTCCTAGCTCCTTTGCCAGATAAAGGGCAAAGTTTCTCACAGGGACCCATTTATTGCAAGTAGAACTGGCACATGATCGCTACAAAGCCGTGGTCATCACTGCCAGATCTTAGGTTAAGAATAGCTTATATACTGGTATGGTTTGTATGAGATGTAGTTCCTGGGGCTATGGAGATTGAAGGGTATGGGGACAAAGTGGGAACAGGATACTAAGTTTGATAATCAGCCATGATCACGTTAAATGGTGAAGCAGGATTTGCAGTGATAAATGACGTACTCCTGCTCCTATTTTCTACGTTTCTATTTTCCATATTTGTATGTGTTCAAAGAGAATCAAATTTTACAGAGGGCTCTCACCAAATATAATTGGTTTAAATTGCAGAATTTCCCTTTTTAGTCTGGCTGCAATAGTGTCAAGACTTGTCTGATAACTGAAGGGCTGAATGTATTGAATTATTTATATTTAAAGGCATGGAATCAATAAAATCCTGCATCAAATAACATAGATATGAAATCCATATGGATATTTCCGAAGACTTTTTTTTAATAAGCATTTCCACTGAAGCCCATTATAGTCAAAAAAAGATACATTTCTTCTACCTGGTGCTGTCAGTCATCACCATGTTTAGATCAAATTTCGTGCTGTCTCACACCATGCACACTGCGGATCTCTTTAAATGCTGCAATTGAGTCATCAATGCCTGAGGTGTAAATCAATTCAAAAAGCTAACAACTCTAAATTTATGATAGTTCTTGCGTTAGCTGTATTGCATGTTTTTGCTTAGCTTCAAATCATGCCTTCTAGTAGTCTGCACAAAAAGTTATGCCACATTTACATTTTAGCTCTTTTTTCATTGATGCGATGTACATAATATCTCTCCTCTATCATTTTCCCTAAATAATTTGTTGAGATCGTATTTCCCCCATTCCTGTGCTAAAGGGTATCAGGATATTCATGATCCCTTTTTCAAACTCTTTTAGTGTGAATCTGAAGAAAGTCTTTCAACAGAGAACAGAGGTCATGATTAGAAAACTAAGCGAACCAATGAACTGTTACAATAAAAAACTGACAATGTTGTGAAGAACTCGAGAGTATAATTATATTTAACACTTTTATGATTTCCCAGAAATAAAGAAAAACATTGTAGTTAGTCAAAATGCTTTTTTATTTAGTCTTCCTCGGTCTGTTCCACTTGGCTTTTAAAATCTTCCTGTACAACTTAGATGTAATTTATAAAGCTTAATCTTCTGTAAACTATACACTTGAGTTTACCAATAAATGCTATCCACGTCTGGGTTTCCATAAAGTATTACTGAGGGACTCCACTGGTCAAATTAGAGATACTATTATTAATGACTGCATTCCATTTCTCATTACCGAGCTAATTTATTACCCAATTTACAACTTCCTCCCTGATCCCATGAGTTTTAATTTTAGCAGTAGCTCATATGTGGGGAACCATGTGATATCCCTGTATGTAACAGTAATCACATTATACTCAACTAACCCATTTCCATCTACAAAGACTACCATTAAATTTATTTGCTATAATCTGCCTTTCATATACGGATATAGGCTTCAATTCACTGGAGTTATTCTTTCAGGGTGCTCTAGAATTACTTCCTTTAGATCAGACGTCAATATTTTATTCCAAGAAAGAGGTCAAGCTAATATGCCTCTTGGTCCTAGGACTATGATTCTGACCTTGTCAAAGGGCTGGTGTCAGCACATACAGCAGAAATGAACAACTGAAATGTCTAGAAACATGGCTAAATGTTGTAAGGTGCTTTTACTAGTTGAATAATAGCAGTTGTGCTTGCATGACCTGCAGGGTTAACTTATCAGAGCTGCATTCCCCATAATAACATGAATAGCATGTCCTCTATTTTGAAGTGTAATTTGTCCACAACATAGTAATATTGCCATTCCAACTCACCCCTGTCCCCATCAGCCATCACACAAACACAAGGCATGCCAAAGTGAGGTCTCCATTCTTGTTCAGAATAGATTTCCCGTTAACTAATCACACAAATGCCCCAAAAGCAATCACATAATAGACTATGATTACACCTTCCCTGTTGAAGGAAAAATGAACAAAGGTACACCCATGCGAAAAAGAATAAATGGAATTTCAAGATTGGATTACTTGGTTATCAGAAAAAAATTACTGAATTCCTAATCATAAGATTGTGATCCTGCCTCTCTCTGCTATTGGATTGAAACATATTTCTCATCACCCCATGAATAGCTTCAGACTCTTGTTGAAATGTGCTTCAACCCATGCCATTATGAAGAACTGATCAAGTTGATCAAAAACTTGATCAGTTCTTCATAATGGCATGGGTTGAAGCACGTTTCAACAAGAGTCTGAAGCTATTCATGGGGTGATGAGAAATTAGCAGGCCCAATGTTCCCTCAGAATTTCTCACATGCCAACAGTAAGTTGACTTCAGAAATTAGTTAAATGGTTTAATGAACATTTATTTTGCTTTCAGCAAACATCAACAAAGAAACAGATTATCTAGTGCCTCTGCCATGTGTGAATTGGCTGCCATGTTTCTCCAGATTGCAACAATGATTACACTTTACAATAAAATAACAGGTTCTGACACATTGGAATCTGACTGACACGAAAGAAATCAAAGATATTTCTTCTAAATGATGCAACCAACACTGACTTATTAACAAATATAATCTTCAAAATTTTGACCAAACATATTTTAAAGTCCATTCCAGATTGGAATTGGCTTGCACAGTTATAGTGAGTATTCTGAGACCAGAGAAAAATGTTCTTTGAAATTGTAATTTTCAAAAAAAAGGTGAAAAGTACTGGAAATATTAAATAATCAGGCAGTGTTTTCAGCGAGTACAACAAAATAGCTGTTTATGTTTGATGACATTTCACATGTGCTGGTGCTGTTTAAGCTATTGTGTACTTACAGCATTTTCTAACATCTACAGTATTTTGCTTTTAGGTATTCACAATATGCTTCATATCTAAACATAATTTGAGTTACTTGAACTAGAATTCATTATAACATTCAAAACACATGGGAAGCAGAAGACATTACCCACCCTCCCCCACTCCAATGCCATGGGCAATTCGTTTAAGGGATGATTGGAGAAAAGTACCCCCAGCCTGTGATGATAATGGGATGCAATGATACAGAACTTCACTGCCAACGCTTTGCCAAGGCTGGTGCTTTCCCACACTTGTTGCTAATTATCTCATTAGGAAGCCTATCAGCAGCAAATATAGGAAAAAAAGCAGTCTGCTATTGGTGCAGTGAGGTGAATGGTAGCAATTTGTTGGGGTGACAAGAAGTGAGGTTGCCAAGCTAAGGAGCCAGGTCTGCGGGACTGAGATACAAAACTAGGGACATGAGACTGTGGTCTGAGGCTGGTGCAATCAGGCCAAGGGTCGATGACTTGGGGTCTGATGGGGATCTGAAATGGAAGGAGATGAGCTGCTAAAGGAGGCAACAGGACTGCAAAGGGGACAGAGAAACTGGAAATGACAGAGACGTTTGAAAATTCATTGGCTGGAGCGCAGGTGGTGGAGAATCTGCTAACAGTAGAAGAGATCTGCATGAAGAATGAGAGCCTGGTGCAAAAGGCAGAAAAAAGTTTTTAAAATTTCAAAAGAAAGAAAACTGGGAACAGGAAAACTGAGATAACAAGCTCTATGTAAAGCAAAGTCTCTAGTTTAAAGTTGCAGGAACTCAGGGACTACTATACGGAGGGGATAAATGTTGTAGCTACTACTAGGAAGAACGGTGTGTCGACTGTGTAATTTAACATTAAGCTGTTCTGTTTCATAAAAAATTACATATATGTGCAACCATATCTCAAAGCCACTTATGTGCAATTACTTGGGTTTTAGTAGATGTTTTAAAAGACAAACATGCAAAAAAATTGCTGTAACCTCACCAGTATGTGGAAAGCATTACTTACTGTCACATACAGAAGTGTGTGTTAATGTATTTTTGTTTAACGATGTATTTGTTGCTAATATATGCCTGTTTTCTTGTGCTAGGAAAGTAATGCTTTTGATCTGTGTTGGATCAGCACAAATTCTTCTAGTTCTGCTTCCATTTCATTCAAATTCCAACACAAATATAAAAAGCATTGTTATTAAATGACTGCATCATCAAAGGAAGGAATTAATGAGACTGAAAAGTGAGCTCCTACAAAACAAAGTATCACCACTAAAAATCAAAAAGTAGCTGTTTATAAATCTTAATAGCAGCCATCAAAAAAAAACTCTGGCTAACTTTTTGCTTCATGGAAACGCAGATAGAATGTTTGTAATGTTAAATGGCTTGCAGTAGGTAATACCTGAGTACATAGAACATAGAACATTACCGCACAGTACAGGCCCTTTGGCCTTCGATGTTGTGCCGACCTGTCATACCAATCTGAAGCCCATCTAACCTACACTATTCCATGTACATCCATATGTTTGTCCAATGATGACTTAAACGTACTTAAAGTTGGTGAATCTACTACCGTTGCAGGCAAAGCGTTCCATTCCCTTACTACTCTCTGAGTAAAGAAAATGTAGGTGTAAGAAAATGTTCAGTTCATTTTTGGTAAATAAATATTTGATATAACCATGCACAGTTATAAGGCGTAAGCAGACTGGTGGGATTATTCTTGGATTGTATTAAAAAGGAAACAGAACGAGCTTTATAGGCCAAACCAAAACTTCATCTGTTGTTTTAGCTTTTGTTGCTCAGCGAATGTTTTTCTCAAAATTAATGACTTTTCACATGGAAAATAGACATGCTGGCATTTATCATCTATTCCTAATTTCCCTGAAGAAGATGGTGGTGAGCTGCCTTCTTGTATGTGGTAGATTTGTACTATTCTCATGTGACAATAGTATAATGGGAGGTTTTTTTTGTCCATTAATATAGTTTACGTAAACCCTGATGAATGCGAATATCTCATTACATGCATTTTATACAGCCTGATCGGGAACCTTCTTGGTGGGCTTTAATAATAACTATTTTTTGTACTGGATATTTTATCTGGATAGTTACTGGGCACCATTTCACAAATGTGCCTGATTGGCGAGATCCTCTAGGCCGGTGAACACGGTGGAGTTTTAAATCCATTGAATAAGAATAGATAGGTTAGCCTAGATGTATGGTCTGACGGGCCTCTTCTGTGATGTATGACTATGAGAGCAAATGATTTTTTTTAAGCAAGTTTTCCACCCAGGAATCTGCACAGTTGAAAGTCTCAGTTCCCTGTCAGGCAGAAACACTCCAGCACTGATTTCCTCAAAGGACCAGAAACAGCAAACTTTGTTTTAAGTGGCACCTTGTCAACTGGCAAAAAATATGTACCCCAAATATCGCAATCTACTGTGGTGCCTGACTATTTATGATGTAAATAAAGTATAACATTGATGTGTACACCCCCTGCATTATGTGTCTATTACTTACTGCGTGTTTTAATATTGATTTTACTGGGTATGTTGATGTTTACAACACTTTTTTTTTGATGGAGCTTGATGTCTCAAAGATTTGTTTGGTTGGGGTTTACTGCAGTTGTACGTAACTCTTGACTATCTAAAATATTTGATCAACCAGTAAACTCCTAGTCCCATAGGTGCCGGATAGTAAAAGGTTTGCTGTAGGCTTCCTGTTGTTTGGGGATTGTGAGGTGGTATGTGGTCATAGATATTCAAGGCAGAGATTGGTAAAGGGGTCAATGATCATGGAAGGGTTCATGACTTTCAGTGATATTGTGGAGTTTTCTTTCACAGGTAGATGAACATCTCATCACAGTGGGAAGCAAGTTACTCTAAAGGTCCTGGCCTTCTTTACAACACATACAATGCTTTGATTAAAGACCATTGGATGTTGGAATGAGGTAGATGTTGTAAAGAACTTTCCATGTTATTAGAGAAAATCAAATCAAATACTGGAGACGCTAAGGATCAGTTGTCTGCTGCAGAAAAATGATCAGCATCATGTGCTTTAAATGAGACTGTATTATCCATGACAGCATTCTCTTTTTCTCCAATTTTCTGGCCACTTCACCTCTATTCTTCATGAATTGACAGTGACATTCATACAGAGATTACTCTGCTACATGACTTTTCCCCCTAGGCTGTTTCTGATGTGTGAATCTGGACAGTAAATATTGAGGGAAGAAGGAAATCCTAATTCTGATCTAATCGGGTAAAGAAAATTGTTGCCTTTTCCAACTTGCATGATAAGAGGTTATTTTCATTTATTCGTAAAGAAAGGACTTTCATTTCCTTTGCATTCACACAAACAATCACTTCTCCACTCAGCCATTGTACAGTGATTAAAGGAAGCAGGAAGCCTAGCTTATTTTTTCTCTCCTGAAGCCTCAAGATACTGAAACCTGATGTATGCCCTCAATGCTACCTTGGAACAAATCAATTAATTCAGAGGGTGCAGTGATCAAGCCTGAGATTGCCCTGATCAGAAAGGCTCAGCACCACATTGTGCATTATCAATACATATTGAGCTTCAACTCTATTGTTGAAATAAAATTCTGGGAAAGTTTTCTGAGGAAATCCTCTCCCATACACAGAAGTTAAAATAATTATCATTCAGTCACTGTAGCGGCTCTTTATTTCCTTAAGCAGCTTCACATAAAATTATTTTCTCATTCAACTGACTAGTTCATTATTAATTTGACAGCAACTATCTTAAAGCCATTGATTTTGGAATTTGCATTAATATTGATATCAGTAATTTCAAATCATGATTAACTCATTTAATAATGGTGAACAAGGAGAAGCCAATATAAGTATAGTCAGTGTGTGCTGTTTGAGTACAAGTTTTCAGTTTGGATTAGACTAAAAGTAAAAGGGGAGGATGTGGAGGTGGCAAAGTATTCCATAAACGTGGCTCCTTAGCTACCATTTATCATATCAATTGCCCCAAAAGAGATGCTGCAATATCCACACTAGGCCTCCAGGGTCACATTATTTTTTTAAAAAAGTTATTCTTCCTTCTCTCCAATTCAGTTCAATCTCCTACTGTTCAGTGAAAATGAGAGGCTGGTCAGCAAAGTAGACCCAGAAAGAGATGAAACATCAGCAGTGGGAAATCTGTAATCAGGAGATGCCATTTAAGTACCACTGCAGTGAGGAAGCAGGGCCATGTATAGGTCCTGGCCAAAATGAGAATGAGTGGAATAGAGACACGGGAAATGTAGCTGTGGATGACAAACTGGCTGAGGTGTGAAACTCTGATGGATAGAAGCTTTGTAATGTTAAAACTCTTGCATGAAGACTGTACAAAGTTTGCTGTATTGGGAAGGCTGATATTGAGGTTGCCTTAGACACAAATTTGTCAGAAGTGGAGACCATATGCAACTCAGTGCTCCAGGTTGATTAAAAAAAATCACACAGGAGAAAAATTACAAATTTTCAGAGATATGGCAAAGAGTAGGGGGAGTCAAATTGACTGGATAACTTTTTAAATAGCCAGCATAGACACAATGGGATTTTGATTTCCTGCTGTGCTTTATAACTCTATGATTCTAAAATAGCAGTGCAAATCGAAATATAGGTCAGTCAGCCCCTGTTGCCTATTTTTCAAACCCATAAGTGTCTGCAGACAATTGCTAACTACTATTCATGATTAATTAAAATGTATCTATAACTATCATACTCCTGTAACAAATTATTTCAAATTACCAGCCCATTTCTACTGTTGTCACATTGTCAGCTCTTTTAACAAATGATTCACTGGTTCCGTATCTGTGCAGTTAGCTATGTGGGTCAGAGCTACTTCTAATACTGTTCAAATAGGCCATATAATTACCTCAGGTAATTTGCCTCAAACACAGGAAATCACTTACTTGATTCAGGGTCTGAGTTGCCATCACCTTCAGTCCTGCTTGGGGATGTTTGCTCGTAGTATTCCTCCTGTGGGAAGCCAAGGGGCAGAGGGTGCGATGTGCTGGCACTGCTGTTGGGTTCATGGTCACCCAACCCACTATCACTGCAACTTTCCTGAGAGCCATCAGGAAGGTGGAATGTGACCCTTCGTTGTGACTAGAAGAGAAAGAAAGAAGCACACTTAGTATTTTGTCACCTTCTGAGAGATATGACACTTCTGTTCTAAAGCTTGTATTATTTAATTTTGTTTGTTTTCCTCAAATTTTTTTCAAGATCCCTTTTGAAGACACTGACTTTTGCTGGCTTCAATCATTGGTCATACCCATAGCTCAAGCAGCAATGCTTCTTCTGTAAGTATTGTAAGGCCATGTGGCTGTGAAAGACACCATAGTTGAGCCTAGTTTGGATCCATCCTGATTTCCAGAACACAAATTTTCCTACAGCAGCTACCTTGACTGGTTGTTACATGTACCGAAGTACAGTGAAAAGATTTGTTTAAGAGCAGTACAGGCAGATCATGGTAACCAACAATGTACAGATCAAAAAGACTTAGACAAAGCTATGCAGGTTACATTGCACAGGGCGTACATTAGGCAAGAGCAACATTAGCAAGATCGGGGTTAATTGAGGCTAGAAAGTCCATTCATCAGTCTCATAACAGCCAGGTAGAAGCTGTTCCTGAACCTGCTCATGTGTGTGTTCAGGCTTCTGTATCTTCAGCCTAATAAAGAGGTTGTAGGAGATCATTACCGGGGTGCAGAGGGTCTTTGATGATATTTACAGCCTTTCCGCAGCAGTGAGCCATGTAAATGGAGTCCATGGATGGAAGGTTGGCTTCCATGATGGTTTGTACATAACAGAAGCCATACTAGGCCAGTACGCAACTGGACAGTATGCTTTCAATTGTGCATCTGTAGAAGTTGGTGAGGGTCCTTATGAACATGCCAAGCTACCCGAGCCGCCTGGGGAAGAAGAGGCATTGTTGTGCCTTCTTAACCATTGCATCAATGTGGGAGGTCTGGGCCAGATTGTTAGTTACTGTCACTCTGAGGGACTTAATGTTCTCCAGCCTCTCAGACTCAGTTCCGTTTATGTAGAGGGGGCATGTTCTCCTCCTTCGTTTCTGAAATCAATGAGCAATTCTTTTGTGTTGTCAACATTGAGAGTGAGGTTGTTCTCATTGCACTACATCGCCAAGCCCTCAATTTCCCTTCTGTGCCTTGACTCGTTGTTATTAGATATCCGTCCCAATATGGTGGTGTCATCAACGATCTTGTATGTGGCATTCATTTTGAATTTGGCAACACTGTTGTAGGTGAACAGGGAGTAAAGCAGAGGAACGAGGACGCAGCCTTAAGGGTTCCAGTGTTGAGTGTTATTGTGGAGGAGGTGCAGTTGCCTATCCTCACTGATTGCAGCCTGTAGGTCAAAAAGCTAAGGATCCAGCTGCAGAGGGCAGAGCCTAGATCAAGGTCATGGACTTTTGAGATCAGCCTGGAGGGGATATTGGTGCTGAAGGCGGAGCTATAGTCAATGAGCAGGAGTCTGACATAGGTGTTCTTGTTGTCGAGATGTTCCAGGGATTAGTGTTAAACTAGGGATATGGCATCTGCTGTGGGCCTGTCACGTCGGTAGGCAAACTGTAGAGGATCGAGGCAGGTAGGAGACTAGATGTGATGTGGGCCATGACCAGCCTCTCAAAGCTCTTCATGATTATTGAGGACAGAGTCCTGGGTGGTAGTCATTCAGTCACATTGCATGTGCTTTCTTAGGTATGGCTCTTCTTGAAGCAGATGGGGACTTTGGCTTTTAAGAGGGAGAGATTAAAGATGTCAGTGAATACCTCTGCCAGTTGACCTGAATAAGATCTGAGCTCTCAGCCGGGGACATGGTCTGGGACCATCGCCTTCCTTGGGTTGACTCTGACAAAGATTGATCTGACATCTGCAGCAGTGACTGATGGAATAGGCATGTCTAGGCTGTCGGGTCCGGCATCGTTGTGCCACTGGCTTTCTGCTCAAGCTGAGCATAGAAAGCATTGAGTGGGTCAGTGAGAGATGTGCGTTTGTACGCTATCTTGCTTTGCTTTGTTTAGTATCCTGTTACGTTGTTTATGCCTTGCCATAGGTGGCGGGAGTCTGTTTAGTAGGTTTGAGCCTCTAACTTGGTCCGTACTGCCTCTTAGCCTCCCTGATGGCTTTGCGGAGGTCACATCTGGTCATATTTGCAGAGGACAATAATCGGCTGTTTCCATTTCCTTGCCTAGAGCACTTTGATCAGTTGAGAGCAGCTACATTTGTATTCACTGCCAATTAAACTTGGAAAAATCGCAGATAGTTGACTCAGTTCTGTATTAGGTTTTACCAATAAGCTACTGTAGATCTCTTTATCTTTGCTTGCTAATTTGAAAAGCAAGTATAATTTTAAGGCTGGGTTGGATTGACCAAGTCATACCCTACTTATCTTAAGAGTTATTATTGTGATGCTTGAAAACATTTAAAAAGTTCATATCCTAAGAAAACTAATCAAAAGATTTAAATTAACCACTTTAAATTGTGTGCACTGTTACGCATGTATTACATGCAAACATTTTTGAAAATGAAGCCTGCTTATTTGTATTATATTCAGTCACTTCCATTTTTGTTAAAACACAATATTTGTTCTGAAAAATGGCAATTCATAACATATTCTTCATTTCTCCGCAATCATGCCCCAAAGTGGAAAGTAATTTGCAGGGCTTTGAAGAAACGGCAAGTGTGTGAGACTAATTGCATTGCTCTTCCAAGAGTCAAGGTAGGTAGGTCAAGATGAAAGGCCTCCTACTGCGGTCCATGAATCTCTGAGGGAAAATTTCATCCCATAGCAACAGTAGAAGACTTACATTAATTCACCAGGCACAAGTGCAAGCCTGTACAGCATTATTTGAAATGATACCACACAAGCAAATTTCTCCCCTGTAGTTTAATGATCTTTGGAGGAAGCAACCACATATGATGCTACTTTTCCTTTTAACATGTGATACTACCCATATACACATGATAATTGAAATCAAGTAAACACTACAATCTATTTCAGCTGATGCATTTTAATTAAGCATGAGACAAAGGAATCTATTTTAATTTTGGCAGAAACAAACAAACCAGACAGTTACAAGCAAAGAGGACACTTCTCTGTCCTACATGTTGCCATTTTCACCATCAGTGATATTATTTTGCTCAGGCTGGAGGCAGGAGAGGCACGCACCAATGGGTGACCCTGGGCTTGTGCTAATCAATAACACGTGATGTTAACAAACTCATCTTAACCAAAGCAGATCAGTGGATGGTAGGAAGGATGAAAAGTTTCTTCAATGGAGAGGGACAAAATGTCTTTCTGGGGGATGGAGGAAGAGGAGTGTTATTTGGGGTCCTGACAACATAAACTACAGCTTTACTGTCCCAGCTACTCTTCTATTCTTCCTCCAGGATTATCCCAAAAATTGTTGACCACCACTTATCAGGTGGCCAAGGATGGGCAATCCCTGCTGACAGATGGTCCATGATGTCTTTCTTTCACAATGGCTTTAAAATTGGACCAGCAGACCTTAGAAATGAGGCCAGTTGGTTAAGCTCTTCACAATTCCCATTTGTATCTATGGGGAGGATGTTAACTCATTGGAGGCTTTGCCATTAGAAATTCACACCATGTTAAACTCCATTATACTGATGGTAGTGAATAAACCTCCACCAAAGTCAAGCACTCATATATTAACACAAATTTATATGCCCTAATCTCCGAACTAAATTACTTAATACATTGACCATCGACATGCAAAATATGGAATACTAACAGTTTATTCAAGGTATACTGAAAAAAAACTGTATATTTTGACTCAATAAAATGTGCATCCTGAATTGTTGCATGATTAGATGTGTCAGTTTGGAAACTGGATCAAATAGTGATCTTTGCTTGTGACACAGAGGGGCAAAAGTTCAGTTAAATTTCCTAAACTTCTGCTCTTCTGCAATTTCCACATGTCTGTGCAGCAACATTTTTTAAAGTAATACACCTCCAGCCTTTCCTGTCCTAGGGATTTTACTCTACCTTAGCAAAAATACATCTGTAATATATGTCCAACTGTGAAAATAACATGACCATGAAAACAAGCCAAATTTTCACTATTTGAGGTTGTTTATAGGTTCCACCAGGACTTTGCCTCGTTGACAGTTATGCCCATGTTTCTGCACCTTCCCTCATGAAAACTGGAAAGAGAAAGCCTTATAGATGACATTATCAGATCTAATGCTGTTTTCCCATGCTGCAATTATGGTTTCAACTGTGGGACAGTTGGTAACATAGTCTTTTCTGAGGCAGGAGGTAGAAATCCCACTCCAAAGACAAAATCAATGCTTATACTCCAGTGAGGGACCATTACACAGCTGCAGGCACTGCCCTCAGGATAAAAGGTCAAATTGAGGCCCCATCTTCCTTCATTACTGGGCAGGAAAGATGTAATGTATTTTTTATTTCAAAAATATACTTTATTCAATAAAAGATCTTCATATAGCTACATAGACACTACAGCAGTTTGATTCTGTACAGTCTTTACGTATGCAGAATGAACAAAGTTAAGGCATTTATTACCTATACAACACTATATTCATAGAGCATAAGATGTCTCCTGCCTTTCCAGAGATGTTCAGGTCATGGAGTTGAACAGTCATACTTGCACAGCTTTGTAAGGAACATAGGGCTGGATAATATGGCCCTGGTGTGTTTTTAGCAGGAGGCCTTGTCAAATAAGTTGATAGCCAACCCATCACCTTTCCATCAAATCCCATTTGACAGAAGGTGGGCCAGTTCTGAAATTGGCCCGTAAGATGGAAATAAGTAATTAAAGGGCAGTGGAGCTGATCAAAGGCTGAATTGACCCTGATAATACACTGTCCAACCAAAATCTGGTCAGAGTGGACACATGAGCAGAGTAGGCAACATTTTTTTTGTTAAAAAACACATGGTTTTTAAAAGAACAGAAAGGGAAGAGGGAAGGGTGCTCCATCTGTTTCATGCAATCCCCTGAAGACAGTAGCCTTACTTTAACCCCATTCCTTCCAATCCATCTATTGTCCAAAAGCCAGGTTGGCCTGCCCTTCCTGGATTCCCACACTTTCCTGACACAATATCCTGGACTAGCTTCACTCTGGGACTCCATAGCTACAGTGTTGGTGATGCCTATTATTGAGATCAAAAAGATAAGCCAGACACTTCAGAGCTCAGGATGCTTTCTCCAGTTTGGGTTGTAAGTCCCCTGCAGCCTATTGCGTGTTGTTTTATTAATTTGTCAATTTCTGGTTAGGGTAGCAAGCCTCATTTCCCTCATGCCATGTGTTAGCTCTGGTTTAGTTGATAGCATGCATGCCTTAAAATCATAAGTTTCCCAGGTTCAAGTCCCTTTCCAGAGAGTGAGATCAAAAACACTATGCTGGTGTTTCAATGTACTGGGGGAGGGGCAATGTCAGAGATGCCATTTCCAGACTTTAATCTGGAACTCAATCTGTGCCCAAATACCACAATTTCTGCATTACAACAGTGACTACAAATCCAAAGCACCAAACTGGTATTAAACTACTTTGAGATCTCTGGTGATTATGAAAAATGCTGCATGTATGCAAATATTTCTTTGTATACAATCTCTACTGTCTTGATATTGTGTATGTGTTTGGAGTCCTTCATCCCTGCTCTTCTTTGTTCTTTGTTCCATTCCAATTAGACAATGACATCTTAGTCTGTCCAAAGCAGACCCTCTCATATTATACGAGATAATGGGAAGTGCAGATGCTGGAGAATCCAAGATAATAAAATGTGAGGCTGGATGAACACAGCAGGCCAAGCAGCATCTCAGGAGCACAAAAGCTGACGTTTTGGGCCTAGGCCCTTCATCAGAGAGGGGGATGGGGTGAGGGTTCTGGAATAAATAGGGAGAGAGGGGGAGGCGGACCGAAGATGGAGGGAAAAGAAGATAGGTGGAGAGAGTATAGGTGGGGAGGTAGGGAGGGGATAGATCAGTCCAGGGAAGACGGACAGGTCAAGGGGGTGGGATGAGGTTAGTAGGTAGATGGGGGTGCAGCTTGGGGTGGGAGGAAGGGATGGGTGAGAGGAAGAACAGGTTAGGAAGGCAGAGACAGGTTGGACTGGTTTTGGGATGCAGTGGGTGGAGGGGAAGAGCTGGGCTGGTTGTGTGGTGCAGTGGGGGGAGGGGACGAACTGGGCTGGTTTAGGGATGCGGTGGGGGAAGGGGAGATTTTAAAACTGGTGAAGTCCACATTGATACCATTAGGCTGCAGGGTTCCCAGGCGGAATATGAGTTGCTGTTCCTGCAACCTTCGAGTGGCATCATTGTGGCACTGCAGGAGGCCCATGATGGACATGTCATCTAAAGAATGGGAGGGGGAGTGGAAATGGTTGGCGACTGGGAGGTGCAGTTGTTTGTTGCGAACTGAGCGGAGGTGTTCTGCAAAGCGGTCCCCAAGCCTCCGCTTGGTTTCCCCAATGTAGAGGAAGCCGCACCGGGTACAGTGGATGCAGTATACCACATTGGTAGATGTGCAGGTGAACATCTGTTTAATGTGGAAAGTCATCTTGGGGCCTGGGATAGGGGTGAGGGAGGAGGTGTGGGGGCAAGTGTAGCATTTCCTGTGGTTGCAGGGGAAGGTGCCGGGTGTGGTGGGGTTGGAGGGCAGTGTGGAGCGAACAAGGGAGTCAGGGAGAGAGTGGTCTCTCCGGAAAGCAGACAGGGGTGGGGATGGAAAAATGTCTCGGGTGGTGGGGTCGGATTGTAGATGGCGGAAGTGTCGAAGGATGATGCGTTGTATCCGGAGGTTGGTGGGGTGGTGTGTGAGAATGAGGGGGATCCTCTGAGGGCGGTTGTGGCGGGGGCGGGGTGTGAGAGATGTGTTGCGGGAAATATGGAAGACGCGGTCAAGGGCCTTCTTGATCACTGTGGGGGGAAAGTTGCGGTCCTTGAAGAACTTGGACATCTGGGATGTGCGGGAGTGGAATGTCTTATCGTGGGAGCAGATGCGGCGGAGGCGGAGGAATTGGGAATAGGGGATGGAATTTTTGCAGGAGGGTGGGTGGGAGGAGGTGTATTCTAGGTAGCTGTGGGAGTCGGTGGGCTTGAAATGGACATCAGTTACAAGCTGGTTGCCTGAGATTGAGACTGAGAGGTCCAGGAAGGTGAGGGATGTGCTGCAGATGGCCCAGGTGATCTGAAGGTTGGGGTGGAAGGTGTTGGTGAAGTGGATGAACTGTTCGAGCTCCTCTGGGGAGCAAGAGGCGGTGCCGATACAGTCATCAATGTACCGGAGGAAGAGGTGGGGTTTGGGGCCTGTGTAGGTGCGGAAGAGGGACTGTTCCACGTAACCTACAAAGAGGCAGGCATAGCTGGGGCCCATGCGGGTGCCCATGGCCACCCCCTTGGTCTGTAGGAAGTGGGAGGAGTCAAAAGAGAAGTTGTTGAGGGTGAGGGCGAGTTCGGCTAGGCGGATGAGGGTGTTGGTGGAGGGGGACTGGTCGGGCCTGCGGGACAGGAAGAAGCGGAGGGCCTTGAGGCCATCTGCATGTGGAATGCAGGTGTTTAGGGATTGGACATCCATGGTGAATATGAGGTTTTGGGGCCAGGGAATTGGAAGTCCTGGAGGAGGTGAGGGCGTGGGTGGTGTCACGGACGTAGGTAGGGAGTTCCTGGACCAAAGGGGAAAAAATGGAGTCCAGATAGGTGGAGATGAGTTCGGTGGGGCAGGAGCAGGCTGAGACGATGGGTCGACCACGGCAGGCAGGTTTGTGGATTTTGGGAAGGAGATAGAAACGGGCCGTGCGGGGTTGGTGAACAATGAGGTTGGAGGCTGTGGGTGGGAGGTCCCCTGAGGTGATGAGGTCATGAATGGTGTTGGAGATCATATTATACTCTATTTACTATAGTCTTACACACTCACTGAATCTGTAAGCACCTCTTTCTAATTTATTTATCCCATCTGTACTATATAGTTTCACGAAGGACTTCTCACTATTTTAAAATTTTGATGGTGAAAACACAAAGTAATAGATGAAAACAGCTTAGGGGGAAATGGTGGTAATTACGTAACAATGTGAAAGTGCATGTGAGAGTGTGAGTGTAAGAGAGCGAGATTGCGCGTGTGACAGAGAAAGAGTATGTGTACATGTGTGCTTATGTGTTTGTGTACGTGTGTGCACACTCTCACACATGCGAGACAGAGTGAGCAAAAATCAGATAAAAAGGATTGCTGAAGATGAGCTGGGAGAGGGAGCAGCCCACACCAAACAGGACCTAACCAACATTGTGTTCACACTTTGAAGTCATTCAACTCAATGTTTAGTCCTGAGAGCTGTAGGGCATGCAGGGAGAAGATGAGATATCGTTCCTCCAGCTTACATTGAGATTCGCTGGAGCATTGCCGCAGGCTGAGACAGAAATGTTGACATGGGAACACAGTGGTGTGTTGAACTGGCAGGCAACTGAGAGCTTGGGATCATTTTTACAGAAGGACCATACAAAAGGACCAACCTATTCTACATTGTATAACTCCAATGAAGGGGAAGAATGTGGACATATGGCTCTTTATTCCTTAATTCATGCCTTGAATAAGTATGACAAAAAGTTGAGATTCAGACAGAAACCTAACATCACACTATGCCACAATATCCCACCCTCCGCCTGCTACCTCTCAAATAACTTACAAAGCAAGGCAAAAGAATTCCATTCACTCTTATTTTTGTCAACAGCCTCTCATGTAGACACTCCTTAAATGTCTTCTGAAATTTTATACAAGAATATCAGAAACAGAAGGAGGTGTTGGCCTTAAGATGCTCAAGCCTATCCTGCCATCCAACAAGATCATGGCTGATTTGCCCCAGGCCTCAAATCTTCTTTCAAACCAGCTCGTCATGGCCTTCAATTCCTTGGTATTTAAAAAAAAATCTATTTTTTTTCTTTTTAAAGTAATTTCATTGATTTAACCTCTACAGCTCTGAGGTATAGAATTCCAGATATTCACTAGTCTCTTGGAGAAGAAATTCCTTTCCATTTCATTTATGAATGAGTCCCTCCTTATTCTGTAACTATGATCCTTAGTTCACTTGAGAAACATATTCTCAATAGCTATGCTGTCAAGCCTCCTCAGGATCTTGTACACTTCAAAAAGATCACCTCTCATTTTGCTAAACTTCAATGAATAAAGGCCTCGTAACTTTCTTTTGAGCTACCTCCAATGCCAGTATATCCTTTTTGTTAAATGTGGGGACCAAAACTGTACACAGTACTGCAGAAATGTTTCACCAATACCCTGCACAATCCCTATTTTTAAACACCAAACTCTTTGCAATAAAGGCTCAAAGTCCATTTGCCTTCTTAACTAAACGCTGCAGCTACAGATTTAAGTTTTGTATTTCACGCACAGGAATACCCAAATATGTGTGCTGCACTTATTTGAATGTTCTTTCCCTATTTCAGTAATAGTCTCCCTTCTGATTCTTCCTAGCAAATTCCTTAATGCTTTCCTACATTAAACTCCATGTGCCCAATTTTGCCCACTCACTCAGCTGATTTACATATCCTTGCAGATTCCTCATGTCCTGAGCACAATGTGCCCAGACACTCAGTTTTCATCAGAAAATTTGGATACATGACACACGACCCAATCATTTAAATATCCTAATTCTTCCTTAATCATGACCTCAACAATAGATACGAGGTTGATAAGGCTACAGTTTCCTGTTTTCTGTGCCCCTTCCTTCTTGAACTGCAATAACACATTAGCAGTTTCCAATCTGCTGGAATTTCCCTACCATTCAATGAGGTCTGGGCTATTTCCATCAATGCCTCTACTGGGGCCGTTCCCTCAAATCTCATGGATGCAGGCATCAGGACCCTGATGATTGATCTGCGTTTAATCCCATTAGTTTGTCAGATACATTGTCCATTGTAATATAGAAGGTTACAGGACGTTTCCTCCATATTGCTAAAATCTTTACACACACCCTAATCTGCTTCAATGATCACCTCTCTAAAGATTCAATAGGACAAACAAAGGCAACTGGTTCCACCTCATCAACACATCCATATTTAATATTCTTAGTGACTCTTTCTCATACATTTTCATGGTTTCTCCACATCGGATGTTATGCTCTCTGTTATCCTGCTTGGTTACTTCACTAACCAAAGAGAAGCCATTCCATTTGCCTGTGTCAATGATTATGTAACACTCAGTCAATTCTTTTTCTGAGGAATGGATTGTCCGTCTGCCTCTACCTTATTAATGAAAGAAAGGGGGTTCTGCAATTCTGATTGGGTGAAAAGGTACCAGATTACTTTCTGGTTTTAACTAGGTGAACACTATTAGCCTGTTTAAAGAGGTGAAACGTTACCCAGAGAAACACGGGTTGTGCTTCCATTTTGACAGCATTATTATAGTGCAGAACCAAAGAAAGGCACGTCCATGCTGATTTCTCATAGAGGTATAAATCCAGCAGCAGGGGAAGGCGGGGGAGGGGGTAGCATGTGCTGTGCCAAAATTTGGTTGTTGAGCATGGGCAGTTGGGTGCATAGAAGGGGATAGGGGTTAAGTGGACATGTCAGATAGGAGTTGGGGGTACGGGGTAACCTGTAGCATGGTCAGAGGGGCGGAAAGGAAGGGGGTTCTGGTGTGGAGACAGGTTTGGGAAAAGCATTGGTTCTTGTGCCAGAGGAAGGATGTTCAGATGCAGAGCAGAAGAATTTTAGTGGAGTCAGAACTGGAACAGAGGAATTAGGGATTGGGTCTATCACAGTTGGAAGTTGTGTCAGGTCAGAGCAGTTACACCGGGTGTCAGGTCTGGGCCAGTTACAGAGTCTGTCGGATCGGGCCGGATACACTGGGGTTCCGGTCTGTGCTGGCGACACTGGGTGTCAGGCCTGGGTACATTTGGTGTCAGGTTGGAGCAGTTGTACGAGGTGTCAGATATAAAGCAGTTCTGGTGGGTTCACTTCTTGACTGGGTGAAAGGGGTCTGAAGGGAGCTGTGATAGAAGTTTAGAATAGCTGTTCAGGATTTCGACTTTCTAATAAATAGCACAAAATTTCCTAAATACCTGCCAAGTTAATTTCATTGGAACCCTTTAAACTCCCCCACTTCAAATCGAGGCATTTGCAGGTTTCGAGAATTGAAGAAATCGTCCAGGTGAATCTTCAATTCTGGGAAACTCCTTTGGAGCCTGCTCCTGATTCCGCAGATTCCTGATGGCACCTTCCATCTCTGCTGAAATCATGTGTTTCAGGGTGTTGGAAAATCTGGCTAATGGGTCGTCACCAAAATAAGGAAAACTACAAAATTTCATTTAAAAAAAAAGTTTTATAGGTTGTGCAAATTTTTGAAAAGTTCCTCCTTTTTTTATTAATCAATTTTTTTAAACTGACTGTTGAGTGAGCCAGGGCAAAGCGCATGAGTGCCTGCATGGACTGAACTGGCTGAGAAGTTGGGTTCTTTTAGGGGATTGATGCATCTGGGAGTAGTTAAGATCTCATTGCATAGGGAATCAGGCTACAAATTTCTATTCTACCTCTCTATGGTGCAGTGTTTCAGAGAACTGATTTGCTAGACCACTGTTAAATCTGCAAATGATCCACTAATGTGTCAGCCACTACCCCAAATAGTTCGACCTCTTTAAACAGGCTAATAGTGTTCACCTAGTTAAAACCACAAAGTAATCTGGTACCTTTTCACTCACATAATAATGTAATTTTCAATCATGTTTCTGTATCACTCTCATGTATTTAATATTCACTTGAGACTGGAGCTATTTAGAATTACGAAGCTAGAAAAGAATTGTGCTCAAGGAATGCCTCTGGTACTTTCAAATAATTCAACAGTGGTATAATTCTGTTGTCAAGCAATGACTGCAAAGGTCATATTTTGTGTGGAGCTTTTCCCAAAAGAAATCAAATCAAAAGATTTGGAAATGGGTTTAATAATTCCACATCTGTTGAGTGATTGTTGAAAATGCAGTATAAAAAGAGAATGATTCACCAGAAACAGTAATTACAAAGTATTCAACGGAAATATTCTATTGCCCTCAAATCAAATCACAACTTGAATTATCTTCTTCATTTTGAAGTGAAGGTCAGTTAACTACAGACTCATTGCTCATTGTATATCTTGAATTCCTTCTCAAGTATCAACAAAAAGTACTCTGTAATGGTATTAATATATAATAAGTAATATAACCCACATAGTTATTCATATATTACTGCTGTGTGTGTTGCATTTTATTACGCAGCACCACATATAAACACATTCAATATAATGATTATCAAATAGACTGGCTTTACTCATAATTAAAACCGGTCTCATTTGGTTAAATATAGTCCAAATCTAACATTACAGCTAAAATTGCAAAGAGACTTCAATTTCTTTTTTACTCTTTCTTTCCTTGTGATGGTTGACTATCAATACTATGTACGGTCCATTATTCATATTCACTGCTCAGTCTGAAACTTCTGGGCTTCCCCATCTCTCTGTAATCCTTTGAAATTATTTGACATTATTTCATCTGACTTCTCACTTCAGCAAGTCTCCTCACCTGCCATTTCAAACCTTGCAGTTCTGGTGGGTTCACTTCTTGGCTCGGTGAAAGGGGTTGGGATATAACGAACCTGACCTTCCACAGTTCTTCTAAAAACAAAAGAACTTTCAAAACATTGTGCTGAAAGGCGCACAGTGCTAAACCAGGATCACATCAGCACTTACGACTCAACGTATTTCAAATGGAGTTTAAAAGAACATAAAATAAACGCAAAATGAAGCCAATGCACAAAATCTGAAATTAAAGCAGAATGCGCTGGTAAAACTCAACAGGTCTAACAACATCTGTGCGGACTGAAACAGAGCTAACATTAAGTTTAAGATTACCCTTCTTTGGAACAGTGAACACAGTTCTGAACAAGAGTCACAGTGGGCTCAAATCATTCACTCTTTCTCTCCACATTTGCTGCCAGACCTGTTGAGTTTCCCTAGCACTTTTTTTAATAAAGAGAAAGCAAGTTAAGAAGATACTGGGACATGCATAGTTTAAAGAAATGTCTTGATGAGATTCTTCAAATCAATTTAAAGAGAAATATAAAATATATTTTCTTAAAACAAAAAGCAACCTAATTAATAGATCTCAGATCCACAACTGTGCTGGGAATCCTCAACTACATTTGCAAGTGTATGTCACTAATTGTTCTTTGTAGAATGAGAAAATCCCAACAGAATCATGCCTGAAATTTTCTCATATTCTAACCACTGTTACTTTTTCTTATATTTGACAACAGATTTCATTCAGGAAAATTAAGTAATTAAAAAATAGATTCCTCTGCAGAAGAAATAGTTGAGGCACAAGCAAGATATACTTGTTTTAAGGGAGAGGCAGGCAAGATAAGTCTAGCACTCCCTGGATGTCAAGACAACCCGGCGGGATGAGTATGCAGTAGAAAAAGTATGCTTGTGACAAATGTCAGGCAGGTAATACACCTAAGAATCAGGGAAGAACTGAAGAAAAGTAAATATGAGAAACAATAGGAGAACATGAAAAGACACAGGCAGCAAGCATAAAAGGGAAAACAACAGTCTTCTACAGATACATGAAAATGAAGGTGAAAGGAGGGGTGAGCTGATAAGGAGCCAAAAATGGGATTTATTCATGGAATCAATGGGCATGGCTGAAGTGGCAAATGACTGAGTGCAGAACAAAGAAAGTACGTGTTCATGGATATTTTTCAGACTGGGGTGAATTTCATAATGGAATTCTGAGTGTTGGTTTTAGATTATCTGTTTTTATGTATTAATGATTTTATTAGAATTAAGGGTCTAGACCTTGGTGTACGGGGCGATTTCAAAATTTGAGGATTTTGAAGGTCTTGGAAGTATGGTGAGACATGAAGAGGATTGTGCAGAACTTCTAAAGGATGTAGATGGGTTGATGAAATGGGTGGGCAAAGTGATGGGTGAAATAAAGAAAGATATGTTAAACCTATATAGAACATTGATTCAGGCTCAAGTATATTACCTCTAGTTCTCAGTCTGACACTTTAGGAAGAAAGTGAATACTTTAGGTAGAGTGCAGGTAGACTACTTAATGAGAATGGTTCGAGGGATGAGGAATTTTAGTTACCTAGATAGACCGGAGAAATTGGTATTCTTTTCCTTGGAGAAGAGTTGTGAGGCGGTATTTAAAATGTTGAAGGATCTGGGCAGAGAATATAGAAACTATCCAATGGAAAGAATAAGACAACACAGATTTAAAGATATTTAGCAAAGGAAGCAATAGTGACCTAAGGAAAACATTTTCAAGCAGTAAATGTTCAGGATCTAGAATGCACTGCCTGAGAATGTTGAAGAAATAGTTTCAACAGAGGCATTCAAGAGTAAATTGGATTATTATCTGAAAAGGAAAATATGCAAGCCTGGGGGCAAAAGGTAGGGGAAGCAATCAGGTGAGTCAGTCCATCAGAGAATAATCTCATTTGAGATGGGCTTGATCCATTCTGTAATGTGGTCAATTAAACACTTTTGGTATTTTGCTGTCTTAGCAGCTAACATCTCAGCTGCTGCAGAAGATCCAGGAGCCTGAATTTTCAGTGGAAGCACATTATAATTGTGAATTCACCCTGTGCTAGCACTACACAGAAAAGCACAGAACCTGTTGTTTGCTCCATATGAGCCTTTTACTAAAACCATCCCCGTCAACATATCTTTCTCGCCCTTTCCCCCTCATGTGTACCACTGAAACTTGAATTACATTTATGTCTCAACATCATTTTGTTGTAGTGAGTTCAGGATTCACATGATGCTGTGCAAAACAAGTCATATTTTCCATTGGTCTAACCCCCAAAGTTGAAATATCATGTTAATGGCAAGCCTATCCAACACGTCACCTCTCAGCCTTTAAATTTTCCAGAGAAAAACAAATTGTTTTATTTTTGTTAATTCTGATCCTGAGTGGAGAATTGGAAACTTGTGTGATGTGTCCTGCCCAGCCTGATGAAATAACTTATTAGAGCAAAATCTATTGCTGTATGGTAGACCCTTCAGAAATAACCAGTGCAGGGCAGACAAAGCAAAATACATTACTTTACCTGCATCGCTTTAGCTCTTAAATCTTAATCACAAATGAAAGGCAAAAATACTGCAATGAATGGTAATCTAAAACAAAAGCACAAAATTTTGGAAACACTCAAAATTTTGAGCAACAAGACCAAACGGAACAAATTCCATGTTTTATGAATAAACTCTTTCCCAAAATAGGAAAATGTTACAAAATATTACACATGGGCAACATTTGAAAGGAGTAAAGCCTATTAACAGAGGAAAGGGTTGGAAGGAGAACATGATGATCACCGTATATAGAATGATTTAATGCCAAACAGGAAACACTAAATGGCAGAAGTTACATTTGGACAAGTCAAAAATAAGCAAAATGAGAGAGCAAAATAAATAATGTTTGCGTGAGTCTGGCTTCATAAGATAGATAAGTTAGGGTAAGTAGAGGGGAAGCTCAGAGACTGGTCAACTAGGGCACATTCCAATGGACCAGGAGTTAACTGGAAGAAGCCCATTTCTGAGGTAGGGCCCCAATCTGAAATGTCAACTTTCCTGCTCCTCTGATTCTGCCTGGCCTGCTGTGTTCCTCCAACTACATGCTGTGTTATCTCTGACTCCAGCATCAGCAGCTCTTACTATCCTCTGTTTGAGGTATAAACCAATATTGTTGACCATCCACCAACAGTATATCAGGTCCCCAGTTCAAAACCTAATCTTTTCCTTTTTCCAGCCCTAGAAATGACAACACACATAGTCTGTGTACCATGTTCAAGTTTTTTAGCAGGATAATGGATAATGTGGGAAAGGCTAAGCACATTATAACATCTATCTTGCATGATGATTACTTACAGAGGTCATCACTCATCTAATCCATTGGTTTATAATCCTACATGTGCAGTTAAGATCAAAATCCAGTCAGCACTATTTAGGACTCAAATTTATCATTTTTTAACTTTTGCTTGTTTAATATGCCGAATCTTATATTGTTTTGGCAAAGTGCAAATTGTGCCAATTTTTTGGAGGATCTTTTGCATGAGGCCGAGCAAATTTTCTCACTGTGTCTTACCAAATTCACCTCATAAACCGAAAAAAAAAACTGTGGATGCTATAAATCAGGAGCAATATAGATGCTGCTGGAAAAGCTCAGCAGGTCTGGCAGCATCTGTGAGGAAAAAAATCAGAGTTAGTGTTTTGGGTTCAATTACCCTTCCCCATAAACATAGAACATAGAACATTACAGCACAGTACAGGCCCTTCGGCCCTTGATGTTGTGCCGACCTGTCATACCGATCTCAAGCCCATCTAACCTACACTATTCCATGTACGTCCATATGCTTGTCCAATGACGACTTAAATGTACCTAAAGTTGGCAAATCTACTACTGCTACTACCACTACTACCGCATCCCAAAACCAGTCCAACCTGTCTCTGCCTCCCTAACCGGTTCTTCCTCTCACCCATCCCTTCCTCCCACCCCAAGCCGCACCCCCAGCTACCTACTAACCTCATCCCACCTCCTTGACCTGTCCGTCTTCCCTGGACTGACCTATCCCCTCTCTACCTCCCCACCTATACTCTCTCCACCTATCTTCTTTTCTCTCCATCTTCGGTCCGCCTCCCCCTCTCTCCCTATTTATTCCAGAACCCTCTCCTCATCCCCCTCTCTAGGCCTGAAACGTCAGCTTTTGTGCTCCTGAGATGCTGCTTGGCCTGCTGTGTTCATCCAGCCTCACATTTTATTATCTTGGAATCTACTACCGTTGCAGGCAAAGCATTCCATTCCATTACTACTCTCTGAGTAAAGAAACTACCTCTGACATCTGTCCTATATCTTTCACCCCTCAATTTAAAGCTACGCCCCCTCGTGCTCACCGTCACCATCCTAGGAAAAAGGCTCTCCCTATCCACCCTCTCTAACCCTAAACTACCATGACAAGCTTCCTGACTTTGTGTCTGTGCTAAATGGCATAGCAATACATAAGTAATATGAGCCTGATAGTTCTTGCTGAGGGGGCATATTGCAAATTGAGGTCAGGCATTGCATTGCAAAGCTGGGATGCTCTGAACCTCCAGAGAGCCTGGAGATGCTGTCTGCTCCAATCCCTGAGCTGTATCCATGTTCCTGAACTCAGTGTCCTTGCAGCAGCATTACAATGATAGTTGCTGGTGCAGCTGAAGGTTCAGAATTGAAGTACTGCAAGTAGATTGGAATGTGCCAAGAGTGTTGTTAGAGGCTGGCACATATCAAATGCCAATGTCCGTAGATGTAAGGTTCATGTGGCTGGTGCCCGTTGAGAATGCCCTGAGATATTAATGCCTGACATTCAACACAGTCCTTCAGAGCAAACAGAAAGCTGAATTCACCAGGTACTCATTCTAACTTCCACGTTTTCTCAATATCTAGCTTTCTGGTGGGTTTGATATAAGGAAGCTTAATGTCAATGAGGCAATTTGGCATTTCACAAGCAATAATCTCTCTTAATTGGCAACCCACTGTTACTGAGTTCGAAGCTCACTCTATCATTTGTCAAAAGCAGGAAATACAGAATGGGGTACATCTAACGCTGAGATAGGCCTCACTAGACTTCTTGTAAAATTCTGCCACAAATCTTACCATAGCCCACATCGCTGGGGCCACTGTAAGATGCTGCCCAAGTATTCAGAAAGATTATTTTCCACACATTGCCTTGAGCAAACAACAAGCAAACTTTGTTATGTAATTGCTCAATAGATGAGGGATTTTCATATTCATTCTGCTTGTCAGGTGCCTGCCTCTTGCACTATTTAGATTTCAAGCCAGAGTCATTTCAAGAGTCCTTTCCCACCCCACACTGTCCCAGCAGAGGCAGTGGGGAAGTTAGATTACACAAAGCAGCCTTATCCATGAACTGACAAACATTCACTGGGCTCTAAATGTTCCCTGTTTTTTTGCTCCAGAGTTCTCATGAATTTCTCCAGCACTTTGTTTTTGCTTCCGATTTCCAATGTCTACAGATTTTTTTTTGTTTCATCACTATTCTGAGGTCCAAATCCAATAGACAGCAATTTTTAATTGCAGATGAGAAGGATACTTGCCTAGAATTAGCAAAGGTATCCGAGGCATGTCTTTCTACTAAATCTTTGGAGGTTTCTTGTACACTAGAGGAGGAGCAGTTGTGCTGGTCCAGCATTTTCAACAAAACATTGGCCATCCTTTGATTTGAGCTTATTAGATTGGAAGATCGTAAAGATCTTCTATTCAAAAAGGTAGGAAGATGAAGGAGAAAAGTACAGGGCTAAATAGAAAAATCATTAGAATTTATGAATCTTTGGAGGTTTTCTTGTACACGAGAAGAGGAGCAGTTGTGCTGGTCCAGCATTTTCAACAAAACATTGGCCATCCTTTGATTTGAGCTTATTAGATTTGAAGATCGTAAAGATCTTCTACTCAAAAAGGTAGGAAGATGAAGGAGAAAAGTACAGGGCTAAATAGAAAAATCATTAGAATTTATGAATGAAGAAATCATGCAGACCATCCGAGAATCAATTCTGCAAAGAAAAGGCAATATTCACAAAAATGTTGCATCTCAGTCTTTAAGAAAGCTATCCTTGTTGATCTTGAGAGATGTGGGCTGTTGATTTTGATTATCTCAATATGAACTTAATTCTGGCATTAACTGTAGGGGACCTTTGACAGTCAATCACAATGATGTCATCAAGCAAATTGAGCAACCAATCATATTGGAGAATTCTCACCAACAGTAAATAAGGAAGTAATAAACAAGTTGAATTGCTCACTTTTCATAACATTATAGAAAATGAACTAAATTTTGGCATACACATATGGGTTTAAAGGTAAGACACTGAACTATCATAACAAGAAATGAAAAAGTCTCCAGAATTTTTACTGTGGAATACAGAAATGTAACAGTCCTCAAATGAAGACATAGTTTGTCAGGATCAGAAGGTTAGTCAGCAATAATTTTGACAGTGTGTTATTAAAAATGAGTTACACATTGTTCAACATGATGTAACTTTGTAGCAAAAGTAGTAGTGGAAATAGTGCAGTTGCACACCAGTTCAGTGTTTTTAACTGATTTTCATCGGTGAGAATTTTAATTTTAATTTTATTACTTATTTGAAGTTTTTTTCAGGCCTCACAAAGATGCTGATCAGAAGCAGGAACCACTGGATATTTCATCCCTTTCCTATCTGTCATCCTCTTATTTCGATCAGGAATCAAACGTAGAAAACCCTGGGCTACCTAGTTTGCTGACAGGTTCATTTACCTCTATAGACTGGCAAGAAAGTTGTTGGGTTGTACAGTTTTTAAAATGCGTTGATGCATTCCCAATACTGGTTATTCAGTCCTCTGGTTAGGAGTGAATTAAAGGGATAATTATGCAATTGTCCATTAGCTCATCCACATCTTTTAGGTTTAAAAACCTTCACAATCCCTGAATTTGAACACTAATTTTACAGAAAAACAGAATCACATCATGTTTTGCAAAATCTTAGCTGGGATAATTCAGCAGCAACAAAGGATCAAAGTTGGCCAGAACAACAAATCATTTCATCTTTCAGGGGTTGAAGGTAATTTTCATTTCACACAGTTTCACACAATCAACAGTAGAAAATGATATCCTGTTGAAAATGTACAGATTTCAAGATTCTGATCAATAAGTTTTAGTTAAGCAAGAACATCAAAGGTGTCAAGATTGGAGTTAAGACGTATATCAGGCATGATCTAATATAATGGTGGAGCAAGCACGACGAACTGAATTGCCTTCCTCTGTTTCTATGGTCTTCTATGTTCCACATTTCTAACCATGAGTGATTTTTTGTCTCCTCCAATGTGTAAATGGGCAAAGGCAAGAACATGGTGTGGTATTACAATTATAAAATAAACTGAGTCCCCTTGTCTGATTTTAGTCTAAAGCTACTGTTTTGAATCCTGTCAATGTACAAAAGCATTTTGAAAAAGTAAATTTCAGTTTAGATTCCTGTTCCAAGCTTATTTTGATACATGTATTGCAAGGTTAGTTCAAACTTGCTTTGAAATTTCAGCCTCGAGGGGACAAATCAAGTTAACTTTTGAAAGGAGACAATGTGATTTGTTCAGTTATATGTGTGACAGCCAATTACTTTAAATCTAACTTTCAGTTATATTAAAAAGAAACTACACAAGCTTTGGTAATTGGTGAAAGAATACATATTGATTGGAAATTTCCCTGAAAAATGAAAAGCAGACCAGCTAACTTTGGTATTTACATTATTCATGAAAACATAATCTATCGATTAAGAGAAAAGTTAGCATTAAACAGCAGGTAACAAGGTGGAGAGTTGGATGAACACAGCAGGCCAAGCAGCATCAGAGGAGCAGGAAGGCTGATGTTTTGAAGAAGGGTCGAGGCCCGAAATGTTAGCCTTCCTGCTCCTCTGATGCTGCTTGGCCTGCTGTGTTCATCCAACTCTCCACCTTGTTATCTTAGATTCTCTGGCACCTGCAGTTCCGACTATCTATTAAACTACAGGCATTGTTCTGCCTATATCAGGTCTCAGCTAAATGATCTCAGTGCTATAGTTTAAAGCAGCAAACATTTCATCAAAAAACAAGCTAATCATGCTTAGTGCTCATGTAAGTAAGTGTATGTATAAGTAGGTACAAAGAAAATCTGAGGTTTTGCTTTTATGGAAGTATAAGCACAGAGAGGCAAGAACCCAAACAGCTTACTGTTCAATTTCCTGTGACAATTTTAAGATCTATGTTAAGATATCGATTCCCCTGCTAGGCTGTCTCAATGGTCCCATCCATGAGGGTAATCCAGGGGAGGAAAGCCGCAATAATCCACTGTAAGATTTATGACCAAAAATATGATAATAAAACAAAACATAAGGAAGAGCCTTGCGCTCTAGGTGAATCCATCACACTTAATGTGAAATTAGAGTTGCAACAATTACTGCAAGGTCAGTGAAGGAGAAGGTGTATGTAGATTTGCAATAAGGTCAAAAAGAAGTAGAATTTGCATACATGCTAACCTACAGGTATACTAACAAGTTACAACATGAAAATCTTCTCAGAATGCAAGACTCCTGTCCATTGGGTCATGGGCCCACAATAATATCAGTTATGATTATACAGGTGCTTTATTACACGTATTATGGGTAAAAAGATTTTTTTTTCTTAATTATACACAGTTTTATAAAAGTTATTGCAGTACTCATTGAATTTCCTTGTAATTCTTTGCAATTGTTTCTGCTCGGGATTTGGGGAAACATCTGCTGCTCAAATGAATGTAAAAGCTCCCATATTATTTTCAAGAAAAGAAGGGCAGTTATTTTTGGTTTTCTGCTCAATGTTTCTCCTTCAAATATCACCAAAAAACACTTATTATTTAGCAAAAACCCACAAACAGCATTGTGGCGATGACTATGTGCAATTTTGTTGCTCCATATTCTTTGGAGCACATTTCAAAAAGCACTTCAATATCTCTAAAAAGCTTTTGAGTTATGAAAAGTACTATAAAAATTAAAATAATTTATTTCTTTTATTAGCTCACAGTCAAGCTGCCTGATGCCAAGAGAAGTCACAGATTGAGTTTAATTTAGATAAATGCTTGTTGCTGCATTTTGGAAAGGCAAATCAGGGCAGGACGGTACACTTAATGTAAGGTCCTATGAGGTGTTATCAAACAAAGATATCTATGGGTGCAAGTTCATAGTTCCTTGAAAACAGTAGACGGTGTAGTGGAGATGACATTTGCTCCCCTTGCCTTTATTGGTCAGTGATTTGAGTGTAGGTGTTTGTAGATCATGTCGTGGTTGTACAGGACATTAGTTAAATCACTCTTGAAATACTGCATGTAATTCTGGCCTCTCTACTATAGGAAGGATGTTGCGAAACTTAAAAGGGCTCAGAAAAGATATACAAGGATGTTGCCAGGGTTAGAGAGTTTCAGCTTTTGGGAGAGGCTGAATAGTTTGGAATTATTTTCACCTGGAGCATCGGAGGCTGAGAGGTGAACATTTCAAGGTTTATAAAATCATGAGGGATATGAATAGGTTGAATAGCTAAAGCCTTTTTCCCAGGGTAGGGGAGTCCAAAACTAGATGGCAGAGGTTTAAGGTGAGAAGGAATGGATTTAAGAAAGGACCTAAGTGGCAACCTTTTCATGCAGAGGGTGGTGTATTTATGAAATGATCTGCCAGAGGATGTGGCGGTACAGTTACAACATTTATAAGGTACCTGGATGGGAATATGATTAGGTGCGGTTTAGAGGATATGGGCCAAATGCTGACAAATGGACTAGATTATTTTAGAACATCAGGTCGGCATGGATGAGTTAGACCGAAGGGTCTGTTTCCATGCTGGTACATCTGTATAACTCTATAACCGAATAACTGAGCAAGGTATAGGACCCTTAGAACTATGCATAGACATGATGGGAGGTTCTTTTTTTGTTTTAAAGGTAGCACTAGCATTCAAAATAACATCTTAGGAAATGTTTCTCAAAATGTGTGGTTCTGTTCATAAATCTGGTCTACAGGATAAGTATCTGCGTTAGAGATCGATGAATTTTAAAAGGAAATGGGATTGAATTTCCAGAGGTTTTCTCCAGCGTGGGAATACATATAAAAATAGGAACTGTACTCATTGTTTACTGAGCACTCTGGGAATGTGCTTCAGAGAACTGCGTCATTTGAGCTCCACTGCCCAAAATCAGTTCTAAAATGATTTGATTAAATTGCAGAGATTAATATCGAGCAGATTACCCTGCAGTGTCTGTTGGGTTTGAGCCTTTGCAGAACATTTAATGGTAGCTTTGTGTGACTGACTGTGGCTTTTGCAGGAATTCAGTCTGTCCTCAAAACCATCCTCAATGACAAAGTCATCCCACGTTCAGATAACAGACCATGTTAAAGAAGTCAAGCGTGAGGAACTCATTGTTGCAGAAGACAGCACTAAAAAGAAGCTGTTCTGCTCTAGGGGACACCACACTCTTTACTGAATGGCTATTTCTATTCAATTTCATTTAGCTAAGGTAATGGTGGTCAAGTCTAATTTATTTTCTGCCTCTGTCTAATGGACTACAAAGGAAATTATGAGCAACTCTGAAGGATTATAAACCTGAACTTTGGCTCACTTATATCCTGCTTGCATTATGATGTGACGGTGAGAGCAGTCACTAAGATATCTCATCACCACAGTGATAATCCAAATCAAGCAAATTATCAATGCCAGTTAACAAACCTAGAATGTGCAATGATCATTCGGAAGTACCAAATGAATGAATCTCCTGATCTGTCTCATCTTACTTTATAAATCACTCATTTAATTCCTTCAATTGCGTGCATTACTCACTCTTTCTCCCATCCTATAAAAAAAAGTAATGAGTACTCCTTTGGGACCTTCTGAAGTGGGATTCAAAAACATGACCTCTGATTCAGAAATTTGGCATGGTGGCTCAGTGGTCAGTACTGCTACCTCACAATGCTGGGGACCTGGGCTCAAGTCCACCCTCAGGCAACTACACACGTGGAGTTTGCATATTCTCCCTGTGGCTGTGTGGGTTTTCTCTGGTCTCTTTCCACAGTCTAAAGATGTGGTTTAGGTGGATTGGCCATGCTAAATTGTCTAGGGATATGCAAGCTAAATGGGTTGGCCATAAGAAATGCAGCATTACAGGGATCGAGTGGGAGGTGCACTTTGGACAGCCAATGTGGACTTGACAGGTCAAATGGCCAGTTTCCACACTGCAGGGTTCTATGATATTCAAAGGCCACAAATAGTTGTTTTCACAACTGTCTAATTCAGCTCAATCTCCTTCAATTTTTTTTGTTCATGCAAGGATATTAGTGCTGCATAATTTGACAAGGTTCCCACTGAGGATCTGCTTCAAAGTTGCTCAGATCTAATTTACAGTGTCAGCAAAGGCTCCTTCCAGAACTCAGGCCTCTGAAGTGGGATTTGAAAGCACGACCTCTGATTTAGAGATTTGGACATTTCACTGCAGTATAGAGGGAGAACTGTGCTCTAAGAAATGCTGTCCTTTGAATGAGATGTAAAACTGAAGTCTAGCTTGCCTTCTTATGTGAACATTAAAAAAAAACGCATGCCACTAGCTTGAAGAAAAGCAAGTGGATAAATCAGGTATCCTGGCATTATTTATCCCTCAAATCAAAATAACTGAAAACAGACCATGGAATCATAATTATAATGCTGTATTTGGGAGTACAAATTGATTCTTAAATTGTAACAATCATTCTAATTCAGAAGTATTTTATTGACTATTAAAATGGTTTGGAATCTTCTAAATTCATGAAATCTTGCTTTCTTTTACTCTGCCACAAGAAAAAAAGAAATGGAATCAGAAATAACCCATATGACATGTCAGACCTCTGCCACAGTTCAATATGACTGTGTCTGACCTCAGATTTCACCTCCACATTCCTTTCCATATCTTTACATTCTCCAAGACCCTAAAAATTTGTCCATCTCAGCCTTAAATATATTTAAGAGCACGGCATTCACAATTTTCTATGACAGAGAATTCCAAATATTCACGACTATTTGATCAAAATTTTTTTTTATATATCTCAGTCCTAAACAATCAACACCTTATTCTGAGACTGTCGCTCCAGGCTTTAGATTTTGCTGATAAGCAGAAATAACTTCTGTCCCAATAATACATTTTCACCTCTGATGTTATAGGTGTACACCTCCTGTGTGAACTTCAGATTGTGACACTGTCAACCTTAATGCCAAGTAATAGTGTCAACGGACGCCTAATTATAAGTACTTTATGTGACTAATTTGCAGACAGTAGAAATTGACCGCTCGCTCTCTGCAGACTTCTTTTGGGTATAAAGAAGAGATTTCCATCTCATCACCCTTGAATAAGTTCTAAACCAGCTCACAGATACTTTGTTTTCTTCTGCAACATTCAGTCTATGTGTGTTTTCCTGCTAATAGGAGGCACTACTACTGTGTTTACTTCACTTGATTTGTATTCATAAGTTAGAACAGTAAGTGCAGACTCTGCTACAGAGTTTCAGCACATAAATATTTAGAAATCTTTTCCCTGTTCTGATATGATGTTGCATTTTATCCATCTCATTTGAAGCATCTTGCAACAAATGGAATGGTTAGGCAAGATCACTGCAGTGCATATTCCACGCGAGCTGTGCAAACAGCACAAATGTGGCGTCTTTATTCCTTCCTCAGAGAGAAGTTTCTATCTATTTTAATGGAGGGTTTCCCTGTCAGAGAGAAACTACTGGCACATAAATAAAGCTTACGCCTCAAACTCAGAAGAATCAGTCAGCAACCAAACATTGTGCTGAATTGGTACAAGTGTAAATCTTTCAAACATGCGTGGGAATTATAGTTCTCCATTTATATTGTCCCAGAAAACATAGATGTTTTATACAAAAGTGTAAACATTTATGCTCTCAGGTTAGCTTGCCAGCATCATCCTGTATCTAGGCCATTTTCCTCGAAGTAGAAGGGTATTTGAGAATTTACCTGCCCATCAGCAGTCGGTGGCCGATTATGATAACTGTCTTCTAAGAAAAATTGTCAGTGGCTATGTGAAATTTTTCACTAACCGGGCAAGATGGGAAAAAAAAATTGTTCTAAAACTCATCCCTTTTTAGTTACATAGACTACATCATAGATATATATATATAGATATTTACATAGAAATAGACATATATAACATATATAGACCATATAGTAGGGGAGGTGATGGCCTAGTGGTAATATCGCTGGACTGTTAATTCAGAGAACCAGATAACATTCTGGGCCTGGGTTTGAATCCCACCACAACAGGTGGAATTTGAATCCAATAAATGCCTGGAATAAACAATCTAATAATGACCGTGAATCAATTGTCAGAAAAGTCCTTCTGGTTCACTAATGTCCTTTAGGAAAGGAAACTGCCATCCTTATCTGATCTGACCTACATGTGACTCCAGACCCAGAGCAATGAGGCCAACTCTTAACTGAGCTCTGGGCAATTATGGATGGGCAATAAATGCTGCCTAGCCAGCAACAGTCTCATCCAGTAAATGAGTAAAGAAAAACAAAAATCATACCATTCCACACCTGAGTTTAGTTTCACAAATAGCCCTTCTCCATTGTATTAAGATGATATCTATACTCTATTATGTTATTAAACATAGTTGCTTATAAGGCAAGATGAAAAGGACATCGGTGATTATCCAGACATGGAATGAACTTACTGTGGTATAGCTTCTTCAGTGTATGTTCAGTACCTATTGTTAGATCAAAGATATGATTAACCTTTGCAAGTTTTTATTAAGGAGTGGTAGTGTCCTTACTTCTGAATCAGGGGGCCCAGACTCAAGTCCCACAGAGGTGAGTAATAACATTTTTAGATAGGAAATATATGTAATTGACCCTTTACGCCACAGTCATGAAGCAGATACTTGTATAAATATTTTCCGACAACTTATAGTTTTTTTCAAATTTATTACAGTTTGACATCCTTTTCCTGGAGGATATCAAGCGCAGATTAGTTAAATGCCTGTCAGAGTGTGAGCTACATGCCAGCCTAAACCGTCTGTCATTTGTGGCTTAGATTCTCTGTCCCACTTCAAACAGTGTTTTTTTTCACCAGAGTTCTAAAAAGTCTCTAGGTAAGCTCAGATAAGAACAATATACTGGAACTAAGTATCCTCTTAAATGCAACTCCTGTTCCTTTCCAGCAGGGAATAGTGGCATTGTGGAATGGGTGTGTCAGGATTGCCAAAATACAGCACAAGATTAGTTTAGGATTTGGGGATGAGGACTCCTGCTCCTCCCACTTGACAACCCTGAGCTGGAAGGTGGTCTGCGTTCTTGGTACCTAGCCTCTCTTTTCTTCTTTTACCAGGCACCTGGGCCATTGGTGGCTGTTCCACTTTGTCAGCTTTCCAAGCTCTCCTTTCATATACCTATTTCCCATTTAGCCATACTATTGGGGCAATGAATACGCAATGTGTTAATTTTAAACCCTTAGTGTAAGGGAAGTTGCTGCAGTAAATTTTTTTAATTGGGAAAGCAGACCACAAATTGCTTACATTTTGTTTTGCAAAGCAAGGTGGGAACAGGCAACTCACACTTAACAGAGGGTGGGCCAATCAGTGCAATATTTTAAGTTGGGTACATGCTTCCATTTTAATTCAAGTCTTTTTTTTAAACATACACAGGCAGAAATTTCCAGACCTTTGGAATTCGGGCAGATGAAAGGAAGAAAGAGAAACTGGATTAATTGATTGATTGCTTGATTGATTTGATTTATTGTCACGGGCATCTAAGTACAGTGAAAATCTTTGTTTGCAAGCATTACAGGCAGATTTCTGTAAGCAAGGACATACAGATCATAGCATGAAAAAAGGCTTGTACAGAGTGAGGCATACAAATTACACCAATTTGGATCTG
The DNA here is from genome assembly GCF_030684315.1 of Stegostoma tigrinum. NCBI lineage: Eukaryota > Metazoa > Chordata > Chondrichthyes > Orectolobiformes > Stegostomatidae > Stegostoma > Stegostoma tigrinum. The sequence goes on along the minus strand of NC_081368.1, from coordinate 54,761,609 downwards.
TATATTGACTACAATGTACATCCAGTGTTCATTGCTCATCCAGCCTATCAAACTGGACTTGTGCAATGAGGTGCCTATGATTTGCTGATTAAAATCTCATCCCAGGACCAACAACTGCTCCATGCAGCCCAATGGTATCAATGTGGACTTCACCAGCTTCAAAATCTCCCCTTCTCCCACCGCATCCCAAAACCAGCCCAGTTTGTCCCCTCCCCCCACTGCACCACACAACCAGCCCAGCTCTTCACCTCCACCCACTGCATCCCAAAACCAGGCCAACCTGTGTCTGCCTCCCTAACCTGTTCTTCCTCTCACCTATCCCTTCTTCCCACCCCAAGCCGCACCCCCATCTCCTACCTACTAACCTCATCCCACCTCCTTGACCTGTCCGTCTTCCCTGGACTGACCTATCCCCTCCCTACCTCCCCACCTATACTCTCTCCACCTATCTTCTTTTCTCTCCATCTTCGGTTCGCATCCCCCTCTCTCCCTATTTATTCCAGAACCCTCACCCCATCCCCCTCTCTGATGAAGGGTCTAGGCCCGAAACGTCAGTTTTTGTGCTCCTGAAATGCTGCTTGGCCTGCTGTGTTCATCCAGCCTCACATTTTATTATACTGCTCCATGATGTTTGACTTCCCTTGTGGTGTCTCAATCACCCCCTCTGTGATATCCAGTTCAACTCACCTATTCTTGCTGTATTATCAGAGTTTGCAATCAATCCTGGCTACTTTTCAACCCATAACAGATCTAATTTATTCATCTGCTTTGGAAGGAGAGGGCTTAGAAGACATGAAAGGGAGTATTTAAGAGTGAGGGCTTTTGAAAATTTAAAATATGAAAAAATAATTGAAATCAATATTTCAGTGTTTCCTGTTTAAAAATCCTCGAAATCTCATGTAGTCCTTACCTGCCCAGCTCTTTTGTTGAGTCAAAATTATTAATAGGCCCCGTCTCACATAAATATCTTTACTTCTATAAATTATATCATTATGTCTCCTAAAGTCTTACTTCAATTAATCTTGCACAACTTCAACCAGTGGAGAATTTTCCCCCAACTCCAATACTCATTGACGTCAATCTCTTTAGAGCTCCTTGGCTGTGTTGATTTTAAAGGGCAGGAGCTGACAATTTGCCTCTGGAGTTCAATTTGCCCTTGGAAGGAGCAAGACTGTAAGAAGGACTGGAACTGTGTGGACCTGGCAGAACACTACACAAGCTCCTGAGAGTTGGTTATTGCTATCAAAATAATTTTTGAATATGTCATCTATGACATCTTCCCTTGTTTTGCTGATGGTCAAAAGAAGACTGTAATTGACGAGATTAATTTTCTCTGCTTTTTAAAGAAATAATGTACATGGGCAAATTATTGGGTAGATACTAATGTTGTAGCTGTACAAAAATGACTTGGTTAGAAGCTCTCAGTGTGTTTGCAGCTTTGACATGGGGTTCAGTGTTTGTTTATCTATTTCTCATTTCACAAAGTGAGAGCTGGTACAAGTTGATACAGGAGTGGTTCATGTGGAAATATTAGGAAACATTTAGTTATCCTGAGGCTTAGGTATGGTACATGGTTGAGGCAACGTGAAAAGAGCTTTTCTGCAGATCTGTCAGCCTAATACGCTTCTGAAGTGTTTCTAAACTGTAAGCTCTTGAAAATGAAACTGTTGCCCAAATCAGCACAGATCTCTTGTTCTTCAGAGTGGAAAACACTGACATTGGTGGAAATGCACACAATTTAGGGCACTGAGAAAGTTGCGCGTTCCATATTTAGGGTTACTAAAATAGACCTGAAGCACCAGCCATGATTGGGTCACAAGTGTGTAATAGTGTGATTTACAATTTACTTTACGGGCTGACTACCATATAGAATGACTCAATTGACAAAACTGCCCTTTAACCATATTGCTTGCAAATGTTACCCTATCAATGCTCTAGCCTGAAAATGTCTCTTGCACAAACATGTTTAACATATTACACAAGAACAGATGAAGATTGGACAGCATATTGCACCAGAAGCTGCAAAGTGCGAGAGCTAAGCTGTATTACAAGGACCTCAAGTCACAGTTCAAGTATAGCAAATGGCTTCTGTGTCCGCAAACAGTTGTGTAAAAGATTAGTGATGTGTTCAATTTCTGGCCACCAGCCAGTAAAAATGTACATGGATGCTAGCTGAACACAAGTTTAAAATTGGCAGTGGGAAACCTGTTAATTCAGGCCAAGTATCTAAGGCAAGGCCTAGCAGATACCATTCTTTTAAATACTTTAACTGTGATAATTCAATGATCAATTGTGCTGATACTGCTGACATAGATTCACTTACACAAATAGTTTCTTGGTGACATTAGTAGGAACACGACTTTTATTCCTTCAAACTTGATATGTCATTCTGTGAATCATGTCTAAGGCTGTCAGTTCCATTTACCTACCCTGGTTTTGGAACCTCAATATCTTCAACTGATAACAATCCATCAATCTCAGTTTTCAAAGTTTGAATTGGTCTAGCCACCATAGATTTTAGGGAAGTAAGTTTAGATTTATCTTACTCCATGGGCAAAGACGAGGTTCCGAAATCACCCTTGAGTGGTTTCGCTGTAATTTTAAGACAAGGTTATCTTGGAAAGACTCCCAACACAAAAGGAAATAGTTTTTATTCCCCTATCAAATCCTTTTATATCTTACCACCTGAATTTGATTTTTTTTTACTCTTTTTTTCCATATTCAAAGAATAGTCCAGTCTAAGAAACTTGTTCTGTCGGTTTTAACTATTTTGGCACCAGCTTCATTCCGACAAAATATTCCATGAGCTACCAGAGGCCTATTCAACTGAACTGCCTGACTGCACTCTGCCATAAGTCACAATTTTCTTGAAAGGATGTGAATAAAAGGGAAAGCAGTGAAAAAGAAAGTACAAACGTTCTCAGCCAATTCAAAATTGCTTTTGATAATGTGCAATGACTGAAACACTGTAAATCAATTTCAGCAACAGCTTTATAACAGGTACTTCTGTTTTAAATGCAATACGCCTGCAACTACCCATTACATTGTAGCATCATTGCTGTTGACCCCAAGTTAATATGGCTCTTTGCTGGCAGTTATTAGCAGAACCATGTGGGTTAGCTGCCTTGGCATCTGGACATCACTTAAGAGCTTATGAAGCGTACATATTCCCTGTAGTCTTATGCTAGTAGAAATTTTAGCTCAACATCTCCAGAGTTCATCTAAATGGATGTTTATCCATGCATAAAACCCCTTTAGCTACGTATTGCTATTTTGTTCTACAGACGCACAGTGCTACAAAGGACACTATTGAAACAGTTATCATGAAATAAAGCTAACTGGTTAAACTGTGCACCCTGACCTTCAGCAGGACAACAGTCACTATGATGCTACGGTGACAGAGACAATAAATGGCACCATGAGGAATACCTGTAATTGTTTCTTCTTTCTTAATAAACAATCTTCAATTAAAAGGAAGTGTTGGATAATCATTCAGAAATGCCATTTAATTTCCAATGATTAAATAGTCTTTTAGTGCTTCACCAATTAAAAAAAAACACATTCAAAAATCAAACAAAGCATTCACATTAACATTGTTGAGAATGCAGAGAACAGAGGAGGTTTTTTTTTCTAAAGTTGTTTCATGTATTTAACAGTTTCACTGCATAAAACAATGTGGTGAATCTCTCCTTCATACAACTTCTGAGACTCAGATTTGAAGGGGGATTTGGGGGAATCAAGATACATTTTTGTGTAACAACTGTTCAGAGTCACAAGGAAATTAAGTCTCAATACATCAGAATGGGGGTCTGTATATAGTTGTTTTTATAGGATTTCAGATAAAGTAAAACTGATGTTAGGTGTTGCACTGACACAGCAGAAGGACTTATTCTGAAGTTTACTTCATATTGCTCTGGCAATAAAAGAAGGATCTGCAGTGTATTTTCATTTTTAACAGATCAGCAAAAAAATTCAAAAGATTATAGTGGCTGGGTCTGAGAGGGATGCCCTGAGGGGTGCTGTCGGCTTGTTAGGCTGAAGGGCCTGCTTCCAAACTGTAAGGATTCAATGATTCTATATGTATGTGTCTCTTTATTTGTTGGAAGGATTTCCATTATATTAAAAAATTACAACATTTATAAAATCATCCCTCCTGGAAAGCTAATTGAAATTTACCTCATACTCATATCCAAGTCACCCAGGAAATGTTATTTAATCGAAAGATGAAAAAAAAACTAATTTGACAATTCATTTCATAGTTTCAGAGGCACTCTTTTATTCTCGTGTTCTCCACGGACATCATAGAGCTCCACCCATCAAACATGTCAACACAATACAAGGTGATCATTGGCCAAAGCACTATCACATTCACTCGTCAAGGCTCCAATTCCCAATTTCCATCTTAATGACAGGAGTCTTACTTAATATACCGTTTAGAATGCAGTCACTTGGTTGAGAACTTAAAATCTTTATTCAACCAAGTCTGAATAATGAGTTTTTGGATTAATACAAAGTACTATCCATCTATTTAAGCTTTTAGCAAAGATTTGTAGTTCAGGTTGTGGGTGAAGTTGTTGACTTGTTCGCAGAGCTGGCTTGATTTCATTGTCACAAAGCTGGGCAACATCATCAGTGAGGCCTCTGATGAAGTGATGTTGTTCTACTCCACTTGGAATTTTTCCTGCCTGGTCCCTTATGGTGAGTAGTGTCATTTCCGTTTTGCTCTCTATGGGTTTGATTATGGGGTCCAATTCTATATGTTTGTTGATTGCATTATGGTTTGAGAGTCATGCCTCTAGAAATTCCCACGCATGTTTATGTTTGGCTTGGGCTTCTCTGGTTATGTTATCCCAGGTAAACTGCTGGGCTTCAATGTCTGAATTTACTAAGGAAAGTTCATCATGTCGTTTTGCTGCTAGCTGATGTTCGTGTATTCTGATAGTTTCCTTCATGTCTGCCTAATCTAATGCTTGTGGCAGTCATTGTATGGTATTTTGTAAACTACATTGGTTCTGCATGTTGTGGGAATGGGGTCTTTAATCCTTGTGAGTGTTTGTCGTAGAGTGGCTGTCGGCTTGTGTCCTACTATGATTCTTAGTGGTCGTAGGAGTCTCATTATGACCTCTGATATGTTCTTAGTGTACAGCAGTGTGGCCAGTGAGTTAAGGGATACTGTGCCTCCTGTTGCTGTCTGTTTAGTAGGCACCTGAGGATGAAGTTGCAGGGATATCCATTCATAACAAAGATTTTGTACAGGTGCTCTTCCTTTTTCCTGCATAGTTCTGGTCTGTTGTAGTGTGTGGTGCCCCATTTCAATAGTGTCCTAATACAGCTTTGTTTGTGAGCATTGGGGTGGTTGCTATGGAAGTTGAGGATTTAGTCACTGTAGATTGCTTTCCTGTACACTGAGGTTTGGAACTCGCCGTTGGGTCGTACATACAATTCTGATTTCCAGAAACAGAAGCTGATTGTTGTTTTTTGCTTCTCTCGTGGCTTTAATCCTGGCAAATACATTGTTCATGAGGTGGTGGTACCTAGCACGGTGATGAAACATCTGAACGAAAACAAGCCAGTTCGGCAGGCAAGACAATAACCTCACTGTCTGTTTATCCCAAATGAACGGTGAAGGTTGTTTCTAAGCTCGATAAATACTTACCTATCTCCATGGTATGTTTGTAAGATGCATGCCTAATTAATTTCCATCTGAGACTACATTGCAGAGAATAAAAATTAACATTGCAGCTAGAGTAACATTGGGAGAATCTTGGCAACAAAACAAAATTTATTGTTGCCAAAAATAGCTAGCTGTGAATAGCAGGTCATCAGTTGAGTTTTAAGAATGATTACGGTTTAGTTTTATTGGATTTATTGATGCTTTTCAACATTTTCTGAGATGACAGAAGTAATTTTTTTTGAGGTACTAGGAGTCACACTTGATGACTGGAGAGCTGGTAATCCACCCATTCTCCCCCTTTTCAGGAACCTCAAACATATCAGGTGCCGGCAAAGCCACCAACAGACCTTCTCCTGCAATCAACACCCTGGGCAGGAGGCTCTTCCAATCAGAGACCGGTAGCTTGTGCTTAATTGAAACATATAAAATAATCAGAGGGTTAGATAGGGTGGATAGGGAGAGCCTTTTTCCTAGGATGGTGAAGGCGAGCACGAGGGGGCATAGCTTTAAACTGAGAGGTAAAAGATACAGGATAGATGTCAGAGGTGGTTTCTTTACACAGAGAGTAGTAAGGGAATGGAACGCTTTGCCTGCAACAGTAGTAGATTCTCCAACTTTAGGTAGATTTAAGTCGTCATTGGATAAGCATATGGACGTACATGGAACAGTGTAGGTTAGATGGGCTTCAGATCGGTATGACAGGTCAGCACAACATCGAGAGCCGAAGGGCCTGTACTGTGCTGTAATGTTCTATGTTCTATGTACCTTTCAAGGGATCCAGGTTCCATGGCAGAGCACTCGTATTGGGGCGTAGGTTAGTCAGGGCTCCGAGAGTCATATGATCTGCAGCATTTTGTTGCTTCTATTTCTGCCTTCTTCAGGACCTCCCTCCATCATTTTCTAGGCTCTCTCAGTGGGCCTGCATACACCCCCAGGATTCACAGCGCAAGGTTACTTCAGCATTTCACACCACTATCTAACTCCAGATCACTCCAGTCAAAAAGATTTCCGGTTTCACAACACTATCACTCGACACACTCTTCTAGCAATGAAAAGTTGTTCTAAAACTTGCATTCAATTTCAGCTTGCAACCAATGTATTCTTCCCACCGATCTCCATGTCTGTCTGATTCCCAATGGCGCTACCTCAACTTGTAGTACACTTCTACAAGAGCTAACTTTTGCGAGCAACTAATCTTCAAAACAGGAACTCCAGTAATTTATTCAGCTCTTGGAATGTCAAAGGAAGGCTGATCCAGTAGTGTCCAGATCGAAGATTTTTAATCGAGGCCAGGATCCTGAAGACCAGATTATTTCTAGCTCCCACTGCTGCACTGCATCATCAATCCAACATCATTTTTCAAGGGAAAGCTCCTAATTAGCCTGGAGGAGACTGTGGTTTTGGGGCTGGGTGTGGGCTAGAGGCAAGGACCCATGCCAAACAAAAAGACAATTTAAAAAGGTAAATCCGACTATCACTGGGCTTGTCATTGATTGGAAGAATAGAGCAGACAGGAAAGAAGAACACCAGATACATTTACTCAGAAGTGGCCAAAATCTTCAAGCAGTCAAGCTACTTTGATCAATTTTAAAAAGTGGACACTTTGTACCATTGCATCAGCAGCTCAGCTTGATTACCCTTTTTTAATGCAAGGCTTTTCATTAGTAACAACACACAATAATGGCTCCTGACAGCTGCACACAAACATGCCCCAGAACATTCACTCTTCACATTAACTACTTTAAAAATATAATGCTGTCCCTCTCCCACTCGTTAGCAAGCTCTTCAAAAGCTTAACAAGTAGTTAAGTAGTGGGTTGTCCGTGATGTTTTGTAAGTCTCCGCGTGCTTTCTTTAAGATATGTCAACATTCAACCTTATCCCCACTAATGGCTGATAATCCTGAGCTTGGTATTCCCAAACATACCCGTCTACCATAGGCTGTGATCAAAACTGGGCTGCAACGTCTTTACCTTAGGTATGTAAAGCCAAATTCGTGTTGATCATTCCTCCTGCTTTTCATTCCTTCAGTATTTTGGGCTGCATTCGGAATTTGGACCTATCTTTTGGAATTTTCTACTTACAATCAGATTTGGAGATGGATCTGGACATTGATTGTTTCCTTGTTTGAAATTATGGAGATTTTTCCTTTAAAAGGGGGCACGGTGGCTCAGTGGATAGCACTGCAGCCTCACAGTGTCAGGGACCTGGGGATTCCAGCCTCGGGCGACTGTCTGTGCGGAGTTTGCACATTCTCCCTGTGCCTGCCTGGGTTTCCTCCAGGTGGTCCAGTTTCCACCCACATTCCAAAAATGTGCAGGTTAGGTGGATCGGCCGTGCTAAATTGCCCACAGTGTTCAGGGGTGTGTGGGTTATAGGGGAATGGGTCTGGGGGAGATGCTTCAAGGGGCGGTATGGACTTGTTGGGCCGAAGGGCCTGTTTCCGCACTGTAGGGAATCTAATCTAATCTAATCTAATCCCAAATGTTGACTACATATTAGTTGATGGAGGGTCTAGGCCCGAAACGTCAGCTTTTGTGCTCCTGAGATGCTGCTTGGCCTGCTGTGTTCATCCAGCCTCACATTTTATCATCTTGGAATTCTCCAGCATCTGCAGTTCCCATTATCTCTGATACATATTAGTTGAATCTTGTTTCGTATAAAAAATGTCATCTTTCTCCTGACACTTAGTGAGGATTTTAAATTGATGGTCACTTTTCATGTCTTCCAAACAGAAGCATCTTTCCCTATTCACCCTTTCTTAACTTTGCATATATTTACAAATTTTGCTCAGTCTAATCCTTCTCTGCTGCAATACAATTAGTTTCAGTATCTGAAGTCTCTCTGCCTTCAGCTACAAGATTGCCATTCTTGGGATAACTCTGAGGATCCAACCCATGGTGGTTTCAATCTCCTCAGTGTCCTTCCTGTAATGAGGCCTCGAAATTTATATGTAAGGTGCTGGCCACGAACCAAATTTTTGTGCATATTTTTCAGTGTTTTGTTGAAGAAAAAGCTTTCTTCTACGTCTCTTGATTATAAAAATCCTTTGTATAATAAGGTGACTAAATCTCAAACTAGATCATGATGTACACTGTTTTGGCCTTAATGTGTACGAACTGAAATTGCTTCTCATAGAGGCATAATTGCCAATTTTATCCATTTCCCACTCAGGGCATATCAAACCAACATAACAAGATGTTGGTGAAGAGACAAAAATTTGGGCTGAGAAGAGGCAGCTTTAATCTTGACATAAATGAATGATGGGATAACAAGATGTAGCACTGGATGAACACAGCAGGCCAAGCAGCATCAGAGGAGCAGGAAGGCTGCCGTTTCGGGCCTAGGGCCTAGGCCTTGCTATCTCAGATTCTCCAGCATCCGCAGTTCCTGCTATCTCTTAAATGAATGATGTTTGATTTGGAATGTTTGACATTGTCAGATAGAAATTGTCTCAGTGGCTGTGTTAAATGAACAGTATTGCAGCAGCTGCCTGGTACACACAGCAGCCAATACTCAGTTCCATTGAAGTCAATCCAACTGAATGTTGGGGTGGGAATATAACAGGAATTTAATATGACATTGCACTTTGAAACTACCGTCCAAGATAATTTTCTATCCATCATTAAGAACATAAACAAAATATTTAGAAAGTGAATTTGTAACTCAAAACAGAAGAGCATATTGGCTAAAAGTATGCTTAAAACAAGATCTATTATGCATGGCTTTCAATTAACCTGATAAATGCAACACATTGTTTCAAGTGGCAGGAGAATAGATCAAAGTCACTATATTTACTAAAATGCTCTTGTGGGGCAGTGGCAGTGTCCATGCTTCTAGAGCTCAAGACCCACTTGCTCCAGAGGTGTGTCATAACTCATCTGAACAGGTTGATTTAAAAGTTGCTATAACAAGAATCCATGGCAACAATCATTAAGTGAGGCTGAGACTTAAAGACAGCTGTTCAACACATTGAAACATCTCAAAGCAGTTCTTTATTGTGCATATAGCTAAGTCACAATCGTTTAGATTACACGGTGGAACACCAATATTAAGACCAATTAATTTGATCAAATTCCTTTTTCTCCATAATTTCAGCTCAATAGTTATACTACTTCCAACTGCTCCAGAGGTATGTAATAACGTCTCTGAACAGGGCTTGATTTGGAAAACTAGGTTTAGTGAAATAAAAGTGAAGCTATTTGTCTTGGAACGAACCTGTCTGCTCAAATAGCGCAGAGAGGAAGTTCCGACATATGTGAAAGAGTGACTTATTATTATCCCCAGATATAATTTCAAGGCCTCAATGGATGAATGACAGAAAGAGTGCAATTCATTGAGAGTTTCTAGTTTCTTTACTTGAAAAACAAAAAGTTTTAAAATTAATGTTTAGCATCAAAAACATTCTGTGGAACATCCCAAGCAGTTGCTCCTTAAAGCCCTTCTTTCTTGTCTGAGCATTTTCACATTTTCTGCCTACTTCTGCACCCTCGTCTACCTTTGTGTTTATTAGAATCCATAATCACCACCTTGAGGCAGGGCAACAATTGAAAATGTCAATCTTACCATTTTTGTAAAGCAACAGATTGAATCAAATTAATAAATAATATATTCAAAGTAACCACAAGGATCAAATAGCATCAAACTTAGATGTGTTTGTGATCTATTTGTCATGCTCAAAATCCCTCATCCTGCCATTGGCATTTCTTCCTTTAGCTGCTTGGATGAAGTTGAGAAATTCCATCTCTGAATCCCTCTAAGATTTAGATGTTCCTGTACTCCTTTATCTTTCACCGAGCTTTCAATAATCATTTCTCATATCTCCTGTGTAAAATCTTGTTAGCAATGCTTTTATGAACTGTTTTGGGTTTTTTACTTCATCAAGAAAGCTTATGAAAGTACAGAGAATGCTGGAGAAACTTAACAGATCTGACCGCATCCCCAGAGACAGAAACAGAGTTAACATTTCAACTCTGGTATGATTGTGCTCCACAACACCAGACTCAAACGTTAAATTGTTTCCGCCAGATCTGAGTTTCACCAGCATTCTCCGTGCTTGTTGTAGATTTCTAGCATCTGCATTATTGCATTTTTATTAGTGAACATAAAAGAATGTTGTAATACCAAACCATTATCTTACTGTAACAGTTCCGCTCAGAAACTTAAAATAGTTCATAGTTCAATCGGTAATGACATCACTTCATATCATGTTAAGTTCTACATATTTTAGAAGGTCTCAGGTTGAATTCAGTCTACTTTGTAAGAACTGAAATTAGCTGTGGCGTAGAAAAGATACTGCAAATGTCTTCAGTACTTTGAGGAAAACAGAGTGAACACATATTTGCATGGGCTCCAGTCCTTGATCCAGCCTAATACTCAGTGATAAGTCAGTGATCCAGCACTGTACTTAAAGATTAAAATAAAAGAGCAAACCACCCCTCCAGATCTCTCCCCTTCATGCCCCATTCAGGACAATCTAAGCCAACTCATGGCTCCTATTAAAACTACTAATTCCTCATACCCTCTCCAAACTCTATACTACCCAGCTCCATCACTCTTTTTAGCCCCTATGCTAATTTAATTCAAACATAGGTCTACCCATTCTCTTCCATCCAACAGCCTTTACCTTTCCATTTACTGTGCAAATTCACTTCGTATCCATCTTGGAAAGACTTCAGGGCATGTAAAAAAATGAGGTTAAACAAACCAAAAGAAGTCTGTTCCAGACTTTACTGTATTGGAAACATACTTTTCCTTCAGAAAAAAAACACTGTTACTATATTTACATTCCTTCAAATAAGTCTTATACAACAAACATTTAATTAATGTGTATAATCCCTTATAACAACAAACATTGGTATTCATAGTTCAACCTAATCACTTGAAGCTGTGAAACTGTGAAAAGACAGGTACCCTACTGTGATAACGTATGGTTGTAAAATCAAGCTGCAGCACTAATCCAATAATAGATACCCTGAGTCTTATGTGACCAGATAGAATGAAATGGAAAGCAACCCCTTCCTTTAAATACACCCTTTCTTTCAAATGTGTAAAGAAAAAGACTTACAAAATGCCCTGGCAGCTCCATTCCACAGATCCCCTTGACACACATTTCACAGTTCCCTTTTAGAGGTACTACTGACAATCTAGGCTTTTGATTTTTACAGGTCTGTTGACAGTTCCAAACAAATTTCACCATAATGAGTGTATGCATTTTTTTGCACAGATGTATACGTAGTTTAACAATTTATGTACTCCATCAGGTCTCTCAACTCCAAAGGGCCCTTTAACTCCATCAAAAATGTCTGGGAAACAGAGCCAAGTATCAAAAGAAGCTCACACAGTTTAGACCAGCTCTAACCACACTATTCTTCATGCTTCAAGTTTCTTCTCTGGGATTCAAAAATCCCACTTTAGCTGATGCAGCTGATGGATCAAATGACCACCTCTCTCTGTGAACTGCGCATGCATGAAATGCTGTCCATTTCCATTCATTATCCTTCTCTCCTTCATGGCAAAAATACAGGTCTCAGTTAAATAGTGATTAGGCAATCACCATCCAGGCTCACATAAAAGTCTGGCCATTAAGTGCCTGCTCTTTAAACTGCCTGTTTGCTGGAGGCAATTTTATGTCTAAGGTGTCCATTCTAGAGGACATTGGTATTTCAAAATGGGGCATTTCTTCTATTGCTCTACTTGGATGACCCTTAAACTTTTAAATTCCCTTTACAGAGGAATCCTTCCCTGCTGTGTCAGGTCGCTGCCCTACAAAAGCATCTGGGGGAAATTTAACATCTCACGAGTACACCGGTGATTCTATTCAATGGAAAAATGAGCCAGGTAACTTCTGAGCCAGTGTCCTGAATCTGTGGATGTTTCTGGCCTCCATGGGGTTCCATGCAATTCATCTTCATTTTGAGTTAGCAAATCTTTAATTTCAATTCACTAATAGATCCGGACTGACTTTCGTAAACTTCTGACTTCAACTGGTTGATTAAATTGGATATCTTCACCTGTCTTTGTGGTTGAGGAACAGCAGACATTTTCTCATTCTCTGTCATGTTTCAGAAGTTGGCTGCTCACTTAGCATTCTTTCTGTCACTGGTACTGACAAATTTTTGCTTTGGATGAAGAGGAGTTGAAATGCACTTCTTGAATAACTTCATGTGTTGTTTCACATGAAGTTTCACAACTTCATGTGACATCAAATTCAAACCTATGACAATTCCTTCTGCAGATAGTTTGCTATATGAAGCATATCAGATAAATATCCCTCAGTGAGTTCAACTGGGCTGAACTGGTCATATCTCTTATCAGCACTTTCCTTTGTTCACAAACTTTCCTAAATTCTGTCATCTGTGAGTTCTTCACTGAGGATAGGTATGGAAAGCATTTCCACCCATCTCATAGATACAGATTTTCTTATTGTTGACAATATGAGATAAGTTTCTACATCAGCATCTGTAATCTCAATCAATTGTTTTTGAGTTCTGCCACAATCCAAGGAAATTTAATGAAATTTTCCACCAGTTGTCCCTTGATTGCAGCAAGTTTGTTCTTGAACCAGATATTCTCTGCTTTTTGAATAGAGTTGGCATTAACTCGATTTTTCTTGACCAGTTTGCTGTCTCTTACAACTAGTTGAACACGTTCTGTTACTTCAAGGATGTTGATAGATCAAGACACATGTGCAAGCACAGCAGTGAGAATTATTGATCATAGAACGCATGCATTTTCAATACTCTTAGAATCTTTTGATTTTGGTTGTTTGCAGGATATCCTCAAACTAGAGAGTTAAGCCACCTGCTGTGGTATTTCACATTTTATATCCATAGGTTGTATGCTATTCAATCTGTAAGACAGTGAAACTCCCCTGTATCCATCTTAAAATGAATGAGATGGCAATTGATATAAACAGGTTTTGTCAAACTCAAATCCATTGGATCATCAGCTTCCCATTGGAATGCATTAAGTATCTTCTCCAATACTAATGCTTCCATCACATCAGTGTGATTGTGTGCTTGCCTTACTTTATGCAATCTCCAACATTAACCAGTTCAGTACAATTACCTTACATAATACATGGAACCATATCTTTGTGTTTTATTCTCTTCAGACCAGATGCAGAGAAATGAGAAGTGCATTGTAAACTGGCTCACAGGAACCCGGCAATACAATGTGTGAAGTGAAACTGATCAAAATAGTATGCATTTAGCGGCACCAAGTCATCTATATCTGAAAATAAACATAGATGCATCTCAAGAAATATTATTGGTTATCAGTTCTGTATTTAAGACCACGTATTTAAAGTTAATTGCAATAGATCATTGCAATTACATAATTACCAATAAGCAGTTCAAGGATAATTCATATCACAGAACTTATATCTCTAACATTGCCATAAGTCTTATTTAGCAGAAGAAAAATAATCATACTTATTAATATCTTTTAATGTGTCGATATACTTCTTGTGCAGTCCTGCCATTGTTAATAGGATGAAAGTCTCACTTGTCTTACAGTTTTCAACATCTCCTTTCCAACAGCGGTATATTTTTCGTGCGAAAAAGACTGTCAAGATGGTAGCCAGAGAGGTACAATGTGTGGTTTTTTTGGAGGCTACTAATATACTTACTGCAACTGAAACCTCTTAGACACATTTTAAAACAGGAATTGAGGATACAGCACTGTATGGGGCCAGCTAGATATCTCCTAATTCCACAATGATCCATCAGGTGAACAAAATAATAATAAAGTCTTATTCGTTCACTTTGATTAAAATTGTAACGTTTGTTAAGTGCAGTCACTAAAGCATTGTCTCTGCATTCTACACGTATGAAGCAAATGTCACAGTATAATTACCCATACATAAATATTTGTTTCAATATTGTTTAGAGAAGCAAAGAAAAACATTAATTCAAAATTGCGTTAGTATACCTATAACAACACAATGGATTCAAGTCAAAAGTATCTGTGCCTTACAGCCCAGCAAGATCCCACAGGCAATCACCATCTGGGGTGTTAAATTATCATATCTGGGTTGAAAGCAGTGCATTACAGTCCATCTCAAGACCTTGTGCACGTATGGGTGTACATTCCCCTACACAAATGTGTGTGTGTATGGCAGAGAGGGTTCAGGTTAGTCATGCTTGCATTCAAACAAACAGTCAATCAGCATTAACATTCATTTAAGAAAAAAGACTACCTCTTTGGCAAGTTTCTGAAGGATGCTCACCATCCATATAACTGAGCCCCTGTATAGTCCAGAGCTAAGAGAAGGAGAAAAAAAATATTGTAAATCTTCCAAGACATATTAACTTGCCATGAAAAGCTGGTTAAACAAAAGGAAGTTTTGGTAACTGATGCTCAGAGTTTTGCCAATCACGGGACAAATTCTTCAGTCTAACTGCCTGCTGAGAATTGTCAATAACCCATAACAAACTTACAAAACAAAGGTATAGACCACACGAACCATATATAGCCTGCACTGAAAACCACACAAAACCTGAGAAAGATTTAGTTAAAAGCCACAATCCATAATTTTATTCCGAACACTCAAGTGACTGCAGCAATATCTTAACAACCTTATCAGTTTGAATAGACTGCACAGAATATCAGTATAAAAGCATTTCACACTGTCACCGGCTCAAAACAACGCCTTTTCCACACAATATCATTACCTTTGATTTGCCCGTTGGAAAGATTGCTGAGATAACTACTAAATGAAACTTATAAGTTTCTTAAATTTCTGGCAATGTCTTGTTGATACGCTACTTAATAATAAAGCAAAATCTAATCAGAATACTTCACTACTCGCTATTCACCCAAGATCGAAGATTAAACTGTGGCATTACAGCGCACTCATGGGGATCTGCTATTCAGAATATATTTCTTAAATAGTAAAAATTGTTGCAAAATGGTAAACGCGTTACATTTTATTTCTGCTGGAGAATCATAACTGCAAAGCTCAAGGAGCAAAACATGCTGCATCTTTGTACAGAAGTAAATAGGCCTTTGTGAAAAGTCAAATTCCCAGCCAACGGTTCTGTCAACATGATTAAAGCACTCTGCACTACATCAAAGAAATGATCACATTCTGCTTTCCACTATTTTAAATCTGAAGAATGTATTGATGCAGAACTAAAACAAGGAACACTGTGACAAATGCAACTGTGAATTCAAATTGACCTTTTCCAAAAAAAAATCTAAGGCAATTTATTTTTGAATTAAAGATTTTGAAATCAAAGTATGCTTTTTAATCAAGTTATGTGCTCAAAGTGTCTGCAACATACATTTATATAAGGTTTGTTGCTTGATATCAAATAACAATTAATTTTCCAGAGTAGATATTGAGAATATTTTCTATTGTTCCCCTTTGATCAAATCCAATACTAAGCATGTTAACATGGGGAGATAGGAGCAAATTCTTATCTATTTGATCTGGAACACCTCACTCCCTTTTCTTTCATTGACATATAAACTAAAGCAGGGCTGTTACTGAGGAAAGGTGACAAGTTGTGTGACAACTTGGTATCTATTATTTAATGCTCAGCGTACCTGGCGGCGTCTGTGAAGACAAATCAGAATTAATGTTTCAGCTCCGGTGACCCTTCCTCAGAACTGTCAAATGCCCCAGTTTCTGAGGAAATTTCATTGGGCCCAAAACATTAATGCTGATATAAGTAATGCAGATATTTTTAATCAACCAGTTCTGACACATTATGACATATCTCTGGAACAGGTAGGACTTTAACCCAGATCAGGTGTGACATTAGAGTCTTTAAGAATTAAAAGCAGTTTTGGATGCCAGCAATGTTGTCCAGTACTTGACATTGTTAGCCTCATTCTCCAAACATCAAAGCTAACTGGCCAATATAAGCGAGTTGAAATGTTGTGAACCTCACGTAATTAGGAGCCTTGGTGAATCATGCATGCACAACAGCACATTTAGTACTGGGCTGATTGTAGCAATCATACAAATTAGTCGGCAGTACAAAGTTGCTGTGTCAAATACAATGGAAGCAATAGGAGCATATCAATTGTGCACTGTGATCCATGTGCCTATTTTGAGAGGCACCCTTCTTTACCAAGCAACATAATCTGATATAATTTTAAGTAAGAGTTTATGTCTTGTAAATAAGTAAGCAAGAGACAAAGCAAGATTATCATATCAGTCATAAGGTCAGCTGCCATCAGGCATTTGGCAAGAATGTTGAATATTAACATATGATCATCCAATTGAGTGGTAAAGTAATACCCTCCAGTTTTACTGCCAAGCAGGTGAGAATGTAGTCTAGGTTATCCTCAAAATCAGTGCCTTGTAAGGCTACACACTCAGCTTGCTCCTGTACTCCTCATGCACTCATGACTATGTTGCCAAATTCCATCCCAAATTCCAGTCACAAGTTTGCTTACGAAGACACCATAGTTGGTTGGATCTCAAACAGTTATGAGACAAAGAACAGGAAAGAGATTGATGTCTGACACCATATTGCTGAGTGCTCAATCTTTTCATCAACATTAGCAAAATGAAGGAGCTGATGATTGACTTCAGGAAGCAGAGTGAAGAGCACACCTCTGTCTACATCTGTGGTGCTGAGGTGGACCTGGTCAAGAGCATCAAGTTCCTGGGACTGATGATCACCAACAATTTGTCCTGGTCGACGCGATAATTAAGAAATCACAACAACACCACTATTTCCCCAGGTGGCTCAGGAAATTAGGTATGTCCACGAAGACTCTTACCACTTCTTATGGATGCAACGTAGGGAGCATTCCCTTTGGATGCATCACGGTGTGGTAAGCAACTGATCTTCCCAAAATCATACGAAACTACACAGATTTGTGAACACAGCCTTAATCCATCATGCAAACTTGCATTGATCAAATCCATCCTTTAATCCATAAAATTGGAGGTGTAGTGGACAGTGAAGTAAGTTACCTCAGAGAACAATGGGATCTTGAGGTGGGCCAATGGGCTGAGGAGTTTAACTTAGATTAATGTGAGGTGCTGCATTTTGGAAGGGCAAATCAGGACAGGACTTATATACCTAATGGTAAGATCCTGGATAGTGTGGCTGAACAAAGATATCTAGGAGTGCGGTTCATAGTTCCTTGAAAGTGGAGTCCTAGGTAGGCAGGACAGTGAAGAAGGCTTTGGTATGCTTGCCTTTATTGGTCAGTGCATTGAGTACAGGAGTTGTGAGGTCATGTTGCAGCTGTATAGCACATTAGCTTGGCCACATTTGGAGTACTGCGTGCAATTCTGGTCTCTCTGCTTTAGGAAGGATATTGTGAAAGCTGAAAGGGTTCAGAAAAGATTGACAAGGATGTTGCCAGGGTTGGAGGCTTTGAGTGACAGGGAGAGGCTGAATAGGCTGGGGCTATTTTCCCTGGAGCTTTGGAGACTGAGGGATGACCTTACAGAGATTTATAAAATAATGACAAGCATGGATAGGGTGAATAGCCAAGGTCTTTTCCCCAGGGTGGGGGAGTCCAAAACTAGAGGGCACAGCTTTAGGGTGATAGGGAAAGAATTAAAAGGAACATGAGAGACAACTTTCACACACACACACACACACACACGCACGCACGCACGCACGCACACAATCTACACCTTGCCTGTGACTACAGTACTGTATACTGCATTTGTTCTGCTGCTACACTGATGCACTTTCTATGGTATGACATGCCTGTACGGCATGCAAAACAACACATTTCACTGTATCCTGGTGCATGTGACAACACCAAATCAAGTCAAAAAGGTGACCTTCTATTTTTGACACACGTCTTGTTCATTTCATCCATGTCAAAATGGATGGAAGGCTGTTAAAGTTATCTGGAATTCCAAGGTAAGGCTTAATTACATGGAGTTTAATATATGACTATTGAAATACCCAAGCTTCTACTGAAATGCTGAATATGTCCTGAATTTGTTCTACCTTGCTATTGGAGTGTTGTATTCTGCTTTTCCCCCCTCCCCGTATTTTATTGTTCTTTCCTCTGTTGATGAAAGCACTTTGTGTTTATGATGGAATCTGTTGTAGTTTTACAAGAGAAAGCAGAGAAAGACAGACATGGTAAGAACAAGAATAACCTTCCTTCCAGCCCACTTTTCTTGTAACTCTTTATTGATCAAACTTCAGTAGGTTTGCATGAAATTGATGTGGTCATCTCTTCACTGGGTTCAAATAATAGGCCCTTACTGAAATGGGAAGGGAAATGCCATTAGATGCAAAAACAAGAGATGCATGAAAAGCTCAGCAGCACTGGCAGCATCTGCGAAGAAAATCAGAGTTAACATTTCCGGTCCGGTGACCCTTCCTCAGGACAGTTCTGAGGAAGGGTCACTGGACCGAATTCTTAATTCAGTTTTTTCTTCATGGATGCTACCAGATCTGCTGAGCTTTTCCAGCAACTTCTGTTTTTGTTCTTGATTTACAGCATCCTTGGTTCTTTCAGTTTTTATTTGCCATAAAATGCAGTCAATTTATTTCATGTATTGTAGTTCATTTTTAATATATTGAAAGAGAACTTATACCTGAACGAAAACCCATAATAATCAACTGCAAGCAGAAGTGAGAAGCAGACAAACAAGATACGAGAAAAGATTTATGCCAATACAGGCACAAATTCAGTTTTTTATCTGTCCTGAACAGCTTGATTTCTAAGTTTAAGTTCCTATCTGTTGGTGAATGTGGTCGGTGGCTAGCACTGAGTGCAGAAGACGTCAAATGGCATCCATAGAACTGGAATGAATGGTATTTGCACATTTGGAATCTGGTGGAAAATACAAAACAGTGCATGATCGGGAGCCCAACACAAAGATACTTAGCTGGTGAGATTGATTTTTGTCAGGGATGGGCTGTGATTGATGGAAGCAATGTGGATATTGAGAGAAGGATATGGATGGTGGGAGAGAGATGGAAAGATTAAAGATGTGGGCAACAAGAGAAAGGTAATAATATGGAAAGTTGGAATGATGCCTAATCTAGGGGTGAATGAAATTAAGCAATCAGTTAAGCATGGCAAAATTGCTATGACAATTCTTCGTCATAAATTATTTGAAAGCTATTCTTTGTGCTGAAAATTAAAATGCAGAAGGTTTGAATGAAAATGTTTTGCTAAAGCTGCCAGGGAAAGTGCAATCATACATAGGTCTCAAGTCTACAGATAAAGAAGATAACAGAGTGTACCTCCATTTAAATTAGGTTTAATTTTATTGTCACGCATTGAAAACTTTACAAGTTGCCACTTATGGCGTCATCTTAGGTCCAAAGGTACCTAGGTTCAGAATCTTGGTACAAAGCAGAAAAATAAAGAAAACAAAGTTAAGAAGTTAAACATTACAGCTCTTCCTAAAACATAGATGACAAAGAAGCATAGTTAATAGTTCAACACCACAGTGCATTATTGCCAGTCCGACCTCGCGTGGGGCTCGACTTCGCCCTCACTACCAGCTCTGGCTCCTGCTCTCACCACTGGCCACCTCCGGCAGTCTTCAACTCAGGAGCAAATGCCTGCTCTCACCATCACTCAGGATGACAGCTACCAATGCCAGGGGCCTCTCTCACTACCACATTGTGCATAGCAGCCTCAATGAACAATGCCACTGGATAATCCTCGAATTTTAGTGGAGATACTGTGGGAAAATGACAATGAAGGAGATGCTTAGCATGACCTGGAATGAAGGTACATACGTGAAAAGCTGAATTCTCCACACTTCCTATCCAAGACTCCAAAAAGAAACAGTTTAGTGTTACTATAAACCTTAAATCCATTGCAAGGCCCATAATGGAACAAAATCAATTGTACGAAAGTGGTTTTGTTTCAGTGGCAGATGCTGAAATTATAACAGACAGATTTCAAAAGAAATAATGGACTGGATTGTCTGATCCAATCGTGGTTAATATTAGGATGTTATTCACTGCTGCATATCAGCACTTTGCTGAGGGCCTGACTGCACAACACACTGTCAGTGACCTGCTTAATGTTTTTGACTGGCAGATTTAAATTACCCGGCTCCGTCTGAAAATATTTGAAACTGCCCCCGTGTTGGAATTTGAGGACAAATATGTGATGCTTACTTCTATATTCTCTCTGTTAATCCCAGGCTCAGGCCAGTGAGCGTTCATGAAGCCCACCCCAAGGCACCACCTATCCTGCCACAATCCAATTATCCACTCCACCTGAAATCTGAACCAACTAATCGGCCATTGTGAGAGCCGAATTGATGGCGACTGCTTTTTCTGAAATAAGCCAGCTGGACCTAACTAGTTTGTTCTACTTACTTTGCAGATGGTGTAGGCGGGAAGATTTGGCCCTCAATCAAGAGCAGATGGGTTTCCTCCCTGTGCTCCAATTTCCTCCCACTGCCCAAAGATGTGCAGGTTAGGTGGATTGGCCATGCTAAATTGCCCACAGTTTTCAGGGATGTGTAGATTAGGTGAGTTATAGGAAGATGGTTCTGAGTGGGATGCTCAGATGGTCGGTATGGACTTGTTGGGCCGAAGGGCCTATTTTCACACTGTAGGCATTCTATAATTTTACAATGATATCCTGGCTGATCTTATTCCTTGCTTCAATCTTGAAGGTATAGAGAATACTACGATCTTCCCGTTGCCAACATCAGCAATGTCAACTCAGCCAAAAATTGCTTCTGGAATCTTCCAGGGTAGAAACATTGCAGTGTCACAATTTGTCACAGAGCCAGAAAGACATTACTTTCTGTTTGATTCAAACAAAGGCATTCATTACATTTTATCTCCACTTGCACCAAGCTTCAGTTTTATTTTTGCATGGTGTGATTCTTAAAATTCACAGGGTTGAGCTTTAACTAAACAATACTAAAATTGAGTCAGCATATTAGTAATTCAGGCAAGTCAGATTTTGGTTCTTTTTGTCTTTCCAATTTTGTTGCCCTCCTGCTGTTGTAATTATTTCTGCAATTGCAAGACAGCAATGTGAAATACCAATACAATTAACCATCTCAAAGTGAAATTTACATTGTAATTTTCAGAACTTTTTCTCCTGAAGTGAATTAATTCCCCTATTTTCAATATCTAATACTTTATGTGCTGCAAGTATTAATATATTTTATGATGGTCAGGAATTGAATGGATTATAGAGAAATATGTTAACTGATAGGGAACACACTCTGAGAACTAACAATGGACAATAGTTACATAGGTTCAAACAGCATGGAAAGAGATCCTTTGGTCCAACCAGTCCATGCCAAATATAATCCCAAAACTAAACAAGTCCTACATGCCTGCTCCTGACTCATATCCCTCCAAACATTTCCTATTCATGTACTCGTCTAAGTGTCTTTTAAATGTTATAACTGTGCCTCCATGTATGTGTTTCAATGCAAGTGGCTGACAATTGATACTTCAAATAAAGCAAGTCAACAAATATTATCAGAGATAATGGGAACTGCAGATGCTGGAGAATTCCAAGATAATAAAATGTGAGGCTGGATGAACACAGCAGGCCAAGCAGCATCTCAGGAGCTCTCTGTTGAAGGGTCTAGGCCCGAAACGTCATCTTTTGTGCTCCTGAGATGCTGCTTGGCCTGCTGTGTTCATCCAGCCTCACATTTTATTATCTATCAACAAATATTACACAGTTTGGGAGCAAGCACAGTACAGTAGTTAGACCTTGTTTGAAACAAAAATGGGATACGTAACTGTTTTCACTAAAGGAGTGCTTCTGCTTCTGAACGCACAAAATAAATAATTGGACACGCCTTCCTGTGATTTGCTGATCATTAGTTTTACTATGTGAAGAAAAAAATAATAGGCCGGTGGTGTGCAATCCAGAACATTCCAGGAGGTACATGTAGAAGGGAAAATGGCTGTGTGTAATTTTTTCCAAGCAAACCAGAAACCCATGTGAGTCAACAGTAGAAATGTTTAACTAGATTTACACCTGAAACAATAAAGACCGTGAAAATAGAGCTAAACAAGCTATACTCACCCAACCTTTCAAACCCTCACTAAAAATTGCTGCACAAAGGAAAACAAATTCTGATTGTAACACTATGTCAAAGTATTTGTTGTAATTAGTGTGTTGTGAACTTGGCTCACAGCCAGAATCAGATTAGCAGACTGATGACAGAAACTGAAGTCTACTTTCATTTTTACAATAGCAACGTTTAGATTGGTTTCAGTAAGTGGAGCCTTAATAGAAGGTGTTTGAAACATGTTGTCGCCATGTCATGTGTGCTCTGCCCAAAGGCAGGTCTTTGGCTTGTTTTTCACTAATGACTCACCCTAGCAATTTTCATGGTAGCTTTTGTCAGCAATGATGTCCATTACTTTTCACTCTCAGAGACAAGCAAGGAGGCAGGTCCCATGTCTCCTGGACGAGAATAGGAATTGATCCTATGCTCCTGGGTATTATTCTGAATGACAGGTTAGCTACTTGGAAAACAGAACTAATCAATCTTCTATTTTTACCACATAGACAATATTTGCTAAGAAAATACTTTCTCACATTAAGACTTTTCTTCATTTGAAATGAAAATTTCTAAATTTGTCAGAGCAAACACACAAAATAAGATGGTGTTACTCATCCAGTATTAAGCAGTGACTGTACCCTGGTTTTGAAACAGTTTTTCCACAGTCTTTGTTAAAAGATGTAAAGTCTAAATGGGCAAAGTTGGTATTAAGAGTCTGAAATTCCTTTGTGGTGGCAGTTGGTCACCTAGTCAACAATTGCAGAGTTGTAGCCAGTTTCTTCCTTTCAAAAATATCTTCAAAAGTCTACTGTGGAAATTCTATCAAAATATACTTTCTACTTCATTGTTCTGATGAAAGAAACAAAATCAACTTGCAGAGCACAAATAAAGTTTATTCTCTACTTTGTTACATGGCCAGTACTTTATTTCTTTGTAAACTGAAATTAGATGTTCACAGATGTGATTTTGAACAGCACCAACAAGTTCCCATTCAAGCCGCACACTATCCTGACTTGGAACTATATTACCATACCTTCACTGTCACTGGATCAAGTTCCTGGAACTCCTTCCAAACAGTACAGCAGGTGTCTCTATACCCCAAGGACTGCAGCACTTCAAGAACAGAGCTCACCACCACCTTTTCCAGGGCAAGGAAGGACAGGCAATAAATGTTGGCCTAACCAGCAATGCCAACATATCTGCTGTTTCAGCATCTTACATTCAAAAAAGGAAGTGGGAACCATGTAAGTAAATCTGTCTGGAGTAGGCGTTGAAGTAATATTTATTCCTGAGCTTATATTCACATAACCAGTTGCCTTGTCTCAATTCCAATGGTTAAGAGAAAGTCATTAACTTCTTCTCGTAAAATAGGTATAACTTGCAATTCCATTGTCAGAAAGATTTTCTTGCAGACAATTGTTTCTGTTGCATATTATGACATAATGGTAAGCATTCCAGGCCCATCAGGAAATATTTGGGTGTTGATCACTTCACTGCCTTCAGGGAATGTTCTGGAAGATTATTGCCAAGTCCAGTCACATGATTGTTGCAGTTGGCTGTTCACTGTGTTTTAGAAACACAGGCACCAAACATGTATAAATAGGTATTAACAACTGGTTTCTACTCTGCGACAACTGGAATATTCCTAGTTTCTACTAGCTCAGTTTAATATGGGAAAACTGATCACACAATGCAGCCTTGATGAAACGATCATGAAAATCCCCAGAGAACTCATTTGCATTGTACTAATGAGAAAATCAGCATTTACATGAAGCTCTTGCCCATTTTTCATGACAGCAGTTTAGGCCAACTCAGATTGAGTGGAAAACTAGTAAAGAGATTTCTCATCCAACTCCACGGTACCTTAAAAAAAATCACCCAGAGGTAGAAAAAACTATAGGTACTGGAGTCAGAGACAACACAGTGAAGAGCTGGAGGAAGACAACAGGTCAGGTAGCATCAGAGGAGCAGAAAAGTTGACGTTTCAGGTCAGGACCCTCTCTCAGAAATTTCTTCAGAAAAAATCCACACAGATTTTTAAGGCTGGCTCACCTGCCCAATGTTATCTTCAATCCTCTTAAACAGATAGCATCATCATGCTCAGATTAGACTGTCTTAAATTATACACAATGTTCAAAATACATCCCTCATTACCTTCATTAGATACAAGTAGAGCTGCACTTAATGGGGTCAAATCATAAAAAACAAATCTGTTGTTGCAAAATCTATCTTTTAAAATACATGTACTGTAGACAGTCCTATTTCAAGCAATGGCTCGAACAATGAAATATGTTGGAATAGTAATTCTATTTTCATTTAGATAATTCAATTTAATGCAGGAAAAATATCACAAATAAATTTTTGAAATAATGAAATTAAATTTGTAGTTTTGAAATGTACACAATAATATATCAGCTTTAATGGAGGTGATTTTCTTTAATGCATCAAGGATGCTAGGTTTTATTTCCTCTAATTTTCTTTAAAAAAAACTCAACTGAAGATAGTTATTCATAATAGATGTGATTTATGATTTAACACTCTCAGTGTAGATGTTTATCTGTCAAGATTGCATAAGAATGTAGGTGTGGGGTCCCAATATTTTATGTTCATTAATGTAGTGAAAAATAATGATACAAGCATCCTACTAAACCCCTCAAAATATGTCCACCCATGTGTGCAGCTTCATGCCATGTACTCACATTCATAAAATTATCCCAGTTGTTTCAAGCCACTTTGAAGCCAATTCATAATGTCAATAAAACTTCTCACAAAATTTTAAAAAGTCATTTACACACAAATAGAAAAGCATTTTTTGTTGACTTGTTTAGTCAGCCAGTATCAGAAATTCAAACCAAGTATTGGTGTTTTGGCTAGCTCTCAATCAGAAACAACAGTGTTACAAGCTTCAGAAAGACCAGAACATCTTTGAATGAAGTGTTGCTAATTTCCATTTTCAATTGCACACACAGGTATGTGGTTCTAAAAGGTTAGAATTTGATTTACTCCTTGATAAAGTTGAGCCTATTTAGCCTTACTGTCAGTCTTACTACAAATCTAAGCCAATATCTTAACAGGAATCAGTGTTCAAATCAAATTTTCACTTGATCAGAAGCGGAGTGTTTGATTAAATTTATCCTCAGCAACATTTTGATGTCTCAACCACTGCCATGACTAAAATCACCTGATGGACAGGTACAAATTCCAGTCTGAGCCATTAGTTGACTGTGCAGCTCACCATATGGTGTGTTCAGCATTGAGTGAACAAAGTAGCTTAAATGTGTGATGTTAATGAATATTTCAGTTACTGTTGTTTACTTGATAGGAGTAAAGAAAATATACAATGTCATCATGTCAATCCCAACATCACAGTAAGCTTTTCAGCAGTGCATTTTGAAATGAAATTATTGCACATGACAAGGTTCCAACAAATAGTGCAGACTGCATCAAACCTGAATTGTCCCTGAACTGACGCAGACTGAGAGCTAGCCAAAGCATCACAAATAATGATGCAATGTTGCCCCAACTTTCTTGTCTATGCTATGTGGGATAAAAGCTAACCACTGCATTAGCAGTAATCAGAGCTCGACTCAAATCTGAAATGGGACACAAACAATTTCATTCAGATCTGTTTCAAATGATATGTTTGACATATGTATGAAATGTACTGCAATCTAGATCATCCCTCCCCATACAAAATATATGTTGCTTCTATTTATGCAGAAATAGCTTTCAGCATTGCCCCCAGTGTAACTTACTTAGATCACATACATTCACTAATGAAGACTTGCCTGACTGATGGCAGCTCTCCTGTCCCCAGCCTTGGTTCACACTTGGGTGTTCATTAAATTAGCAAACAATAATCTGACAAGTTTGTTGACCCGGTCACCTTAAATATTGTCACTTGCTTTGTTCAAGTTCATAACTGAACAAATGGCAGCAAACAAATAGTGTGGCCATAAAATGATAATGAGACTTGATTAATGCAGCCTGAAGTCTCTGATCAATGCCCCTTCATTCTCCTTTGACAGAATGTTACAGGGGTGTCTGGTGCACCTAATGAGCTGGTAACTACACTGAATGTACCCATGTACCCATGACAGATTGTTTTTCAAACTTTCCAAAAGTGAGTAGCAATATCCCCACAGAAGAGTTTTTTTTTCCATCACTATATGCAACAATTCCAACTACTTCAACAATTCCATTCCAGGTGAAAACAACTTTAGGTACATTCTGATGGCCAGAAAATTGGGAAAGCATACATTGGAGTTGCACAGAAGGACCGTGTGTAACCCCAGACACAACAGATTCCAAGGGAATTGCCCAATAAATTGAAGATTCTGATGAGCAGTTCCCTTATGTCTGGAACGTCAAAGTGTCCATTAAAATCAGAACATCTGCAGGCTTTCAACTCAGTTAAGCTAATGGCTAGGCAAAAAAAGTTGCAAGAAAATAAAAATCCAACACATGAAGAACAACAAAACTGGAAGCCCCACTCACTAAGCAAATCTCCCATGTGCACCTCTCCCAGCCCCAGCGCACCTGAAATCCTGACAATCACTTCCTGACCAACCCCCATACCCCATTCACTCAAAGATGATCATGCCTCACCCTCAGGACCCAAATTAACCACCCCATTGGCCTGTATATTCAGATGCAAAACATCTATTGTTGACCTGATCCCTCACGGGACCTGATGTCACCACTTTTGACCTGACCTCCTGACCTAATACTCCTTGGTTGCTGGTCCCCCATGCTGGATCCGACAGCCTGCTTATTGACATGCCTCCCCCCACACCACAAAGCCCCTCCTACCGCTGACGATCCATAGCTGTTGGGTCTGTCTCTAGGCAATAACTTGCACCCACTCTGAGACCAAATATCATTTGACTGCTGACCAGGCACCACATGGATGGAAACCTAATACCCAACGCCACCATGATACCAGTAAACCCCCAAGTTGTCAATCTTGCCAACACAAACAGTCACAACATGTATGCTTTCCCAATTTTCTGGCTGAAGTAACTCTCATCGTTCTGATTGTGGCAACTGCAATGGTGTTAAAAGAAATTAATGAGTATTTATGTACAACTTCAGCATCCAAAGTGCTTTTCAGTCAAAAACTATTTTTGCAACTTAGTCACTGCAATATATCTAGCGCAGAAATCATTTGCGCACAGCAAGCTTCCATAAGCAGCAATGTCATAACAACCCCATAAGCTGTTTTGTGATTGAAGGAATTGTTGACAAGATAGAATGGATTACTTCCTTGGTTTCCTTTGAAATAGTGTTCTGCAATCTTTCATATGCACTTGTGTGAGCCAATGGAAAATCTGTGTAATGTCTGATGTTAAAGACAAATCTTGACTTTACTTAATCGATACTACAATGGAGTGTCAGCTTCAACTTGTACTCAAATCATGAAGTGTAACTTTAACCCACAACTTTCTGATTCATTGGCAAGGTTACTGTCAAATTAACAGGGCTCTTGTGCAGTGGTACTGTGCCAATCTCTGGAACAGGAGACCTGGATAAGTATCCCATCTGCTTCAGAGATGTATAATAACCTCTCCAAACAGGCTGAGTAGAAAATATCAACTACAAAATGAGCTACATGCGACTTTAAGGAAGAAAGGCTCTCATCTATGTAATCAGAGATCAGAAGAACTGCTGGTGCTGGAGTCAGAGATAACACAGTATGGAGCTGAAGGTGCAGAGCAGGCCAGGCAGCATCAATGAAGCAGGAAAGTTGATGTTTCGGATCGGGACTCTTCAGATTAAGAAGGGTCCCGACCTGAAACATCAAATCTCCTGCTCCTCTGATGCTGCCTGTCCTCCTGATCTATGTAATATTTGGATGGCATCATGATATCTCAATGCACCTGACAACAAATTTAGTCCTTGTTTTTCAGAAAATCTGTGGAGAAAGAAAGAACCAGAGTTATCATTTTTGGTCAATGATCCTACATTAGGACTAACTTTTCACCATTTAATCCAGACTACGGCATCCAGAGAATTTTTCAATTTACTGGTGTCGCTAAGCATCAACATGAGAAGTGTTGTGATTATTTCCTCCTGATGGTAGCAGTCTGAATAAAACATCTTGCAAAGCAATTGTAATTAAATAAATTGTTGGCCATAGTGAAATGTTGATGTCCTGTTTTCATAATGTTTGAATCATCACAGCCATAGAACACAAAGTTGCATGTAGTATACTCTTTAGATGTGTTAATGCTCTTTTCTTAATTTTTTAGGTTTGATTCCCCACAGTGTGGAAACAGGCCCGTTGGCCCAACAAGTCCACACTGCGCCTTGGAGCATCCCATCCAAACCCATCCTCCATTAACTCTCACACCCCTGAACACTACGGGCAATTTAGCATGGTCAATCCACATACCCTGCACATCTTTGGACTGTGGGAGAAAACCGGAGCACCCGGAGGAAACCCACACAGACACGGGGGGAATGTGCAAACTCCACACAGGCAGTTACCCAAGGCTGAACTCGGGTCCCTGGCGCTGTGAGGGTGCAGTGCTAACCACTGTGCCACCATGCTCCCCAAATACTCTCTTTCATGTTGCAAGATCATTTTGATTCCCAGTAAAAAGTGATTTGGTTTATTAAGTAGATGGTCATCCCATAGAAACAACGCAAATTTCTTGTACAGTCGTTTGAAATAACTTCATTCCACTATAGGTTTTTCATTCCGATTCTGTTGGATTGAGGGTCTTCCCATTCAATTTGCACAACAGCAGGGCCAAACCCAGTCCATACGCTCCCAACAAAAATAGGCTCTCGACAGGAGTAGTAAATTATATTGGAAGATATTTTTGAATCTTTTAAAAGAAGAAAGGAGATCTTTGATTCATAGCAATAGGTGGAAGTTTATATTAGATGTCAGGTGGCAGATCTCAGAGAGGAGGATATAGCAAAGATATAGAGTTTGGATATTTCTATAAAATGCAAGAATGGTATCCAGTTTGCCGGAAGAAAGGCATCCAGCATCAAGATTAGGTCAAACTATCAGGCTAAGATGTCATTGGTACCTACCTATAATGTGTCAAAACTGTTACATGTATAAATGAGTGGCCCATTGCCCATTTCAGGTAAAGGTTTGCGATGAGTGGGGCGTGCATCAGGTCTACCATGTCCAGGAGTCTTCACGTCTAAAGTGTTTGTCCAAATATATTGCTGTGGAGCCTGGTGATCTTGAAGTGGTCACTTGACCACATAGTAATCGCAAGCTATTTCCAAACACCCCTTGCAAAATGATCAGTACGGGCTGTGATTATCAACATTGAGAGGGCAATTGAATTTTCATGAAGGAGGTTGACCCTGGTTTCAACAGATAATCAAGCATTGCAAATGTATTGATGTGTGAGCAGGATTCCAGAAACCACGGCTGATTCTTTTCCCTCTTTGATGGGAGGATGTTGAGGCCAAAGCCAAGATTTTCACGAAGCTGACCCCTTCAACATTGTGCACAGAGGCTGAATTATTTAATGTCCATCTCCGTTCCAGTATTTTTGAAAATGTTTGCAGGTGCTGGATAAGGGTGCAGGTAATCAACCTACATTCAACAATCGCGCCCTCAGTAGATCCACTGTGGGGGTGGGCATAATTTGAAGTGATTAAGCCCCTTGAGTCAATAGACTTGCTTGGAGGCTTTCAGAATAGACAAATGATTGTGAAACGCTGGTTCCAAATGAGGAACAGAAAAAAGTCATTTGCCCAGGAGTTACTTCATTGTCAGGCTTTGAAATAAGTGAAAATTGTTCTTTCAGTTTCAATAATTCCACGTGGCATTGAATGTTAGAAGTATTTTATTGCAGTGACTGATTACAAGGCTCTGCCCTGTAAAGTTAAGTTAAAACAAGACTGTTGGATTTGATTAAAAAAAGCCAATGATTTTTATGAAAAGAATTCTTTTTCATTACAAAGTGTTTTTGAGATTATTCGTAACTTTATCATTTTTCATCTGATCTTCAAAGTAACAGCTACTGGGGGTCTATCTATAGCGGACCTTGTGTCTTGGTTTGGACAATATATGTCATGGAGATGGGGAGGTGTTCATAGAGAATTAGGCAGTATGTAGAAGGCTTTGAGGTATGAGGCAGCATAGGGAATATTAGAGCATGGAGGTGACCTGCGGCTTTGCAGGTCTGACAATCATCACTAAAAGCGGGTTGATGTTCCCATAAATAAAGACATGTATTGCAACCTGCCAGCCTGGCCATCCACACAGCTTCAATATTGCTTCAGATCTGACTCCATTCAGTCCCCATATCACCATTTTTTTTTAATGGGCTTTTTCAAAGGATGTAGATCAGAAAATTTCTCAAATGCAATCTTCCCGCCTTCTCCATGGAAATCTGACTGTGCTTCAATTTTCAGACGCAGACAGACTGGATTTGAACCCAAGTGCTCCTTGTTCCAAATGGCTTAGTTACTATATGGATGAAGACATTGACTCTGATTGTAAAGAACTGAGCTTACAACATAATTCCCCACAACTGTTCTATCCTAACAAAATTACGAACCCTTTGTGGGTTTGTTGTGGACTGAATTATAGTGATCAATAGTTAATGATTTGTCAAAAACTCTATTACCATTACATCATCGGCCTACATGTTTGGTAGAAAGGAATGGACCTTGGTCTTCTCTCATTTAACAATTCTACTGTTGTTCGGCAGCCTGCTTTGCGTATTGGTGCACCATTTAACACAAAAATGATTCCAGCATAAAATGGCCATTAGCTTGTTTTTCATTCTGAGAGTATTAAATACAGTCAAATTTTGCTTAACGACAGCAGTGTACTTCAGGCATCTAATTACTTATATGTAAAACACAGGTTTGGCCTCAAAGCAAAAGGGAATGACAATTCTTTAAATATAGGTTTAAAACATAGACATTATCTTGCAACAATGAATACCCAAATCAAGCTCTATGATGCTTTAATTGCTAATCAAACAAAAAAAAACTGAGCAGCGTGTAAAGATGGCCTTTCAGTTCTTTGTTTGTATCACAAAAGGAGGATCTTTGTGAAAAACCAAGCACAAAATCCCTACGATTAAAGAGAATGGAAAGCCTGGCATCAGTACAATGGGTCAGTGAGAAATATGAAGCAAAATCTGGTTCCATATAGCTTCCCTTCAATTCTACAGTCCTTGAATATTCTATCATGAATGTATGGTTATACTCTTACATATTTTGTTTAAAAGTGCTACTGTTTGTGTAAATATACACTGATACAATGAGATGCGGTGAATAGGTTTCCATCTTTTTTAAGCCCTTATGATTGTCTTTTCACATATTTATCAATGAATTATCAATAAGCAGAGCCAGTATAAAAATTCAGTTCAAATTGCACACTTGGCTTCTTCTTTTTTGAAACAGTGTCAAGTTTCTTTGTGTGAAAGAGAAAGGAATTTTATTACTTACCACGCTGCTGAAAATAATATCAAGCACATACATCCACATAAAAGATATATATTTCAGTAACGGGACAGGGTCTGTTTCAGAAAGGAAGATCAAAAATAGGAGGTTTAAAAAGTTGAAGTTGTCGACACGTTCGCCATGCTGGTGTGTTTGATTGCAGGCTTTTCGTCACCCTGCTAGGTAACATCGTCAG
This sequence comes from Stegostoma tigrinum, assembly GCF_030684315.1. Taxonomy (NCBI): domain Eukaryota; kingdom Metazoa; phylum Chordata; class Chondrichthyes; order Orectolobiformes; family Stegostomatidae; genus Stegostoma; species Stegostoma tigrinum. The sequence continues at coordinate 54,729,351 of NC_081368.1, read as the reverse complement.
TGTGCCTCCAGTGAAGCGTCGGTGTTGTGTCCTGCTTGTTATTAAAAAAAATTAAAAAGCTCTTTGAGGCCTTGAATGTTAGATTCTAAGATGAGAGCACAAAGGTTTAATTGATGAATTTTATTCTCAGCAGCGGCAAAATCAATTCTCAGTAAATGGATGGGAGGAATCACATAGGAGTGCAAGCGACATGAACTATGGAAGAATTGAGCAAGAAGTCTGACATCTCAATATTGAGATCATTTTTGTCCCATCTTTTACATTATCACAAATGGCCTGCTGAGATTTTTGCCAGGCAGGAGTGAATTGCCAATTGATGGCAATTAATGCTCTTTCAGGTTCTTGTTGAGAGCCTAATCTGCCTTAATAACATTCTGGTTAAGATCTTACCCAACTAGATGTTGGGAAAACTCAACGTGGAAGCCAGAGTGGGTTCTTGGTGGGTTGAGCTGACTGTTTTGTCCAGACAAGCTCCATGCTGAACACTGCGAACCAACATCACAGGGCACGCTTCACAAACACCCGCCACATACACCACGTCCAAAGGCATTTATACCAGTCATTTTCCAGTTTCTAAAAACCTTCATGGCACATTTTCAATCCACTTGCAAGTCACTTCTGCATTTGAATGATGCATGTCAGGAACTGAATCATATTTCATCCCCTGGCTTTTTGCTCACTTCATGGCATTCAATCACTACAAGTCTTACCTGGATGTTCAGAGCATCTCTGCCTTGCATGGCCTTGTCTTGTTTTTATTTTTTCTCTTAGTCAGAGGCTCCAGACTCATATGACCCCTTCTGCCGTTAGACAGCCATAAAGGAGTAAGAGTTAGTAAGAACTGCCAATGCTGGAGTCAGAGATAACACAGTGTGCAGCTGAAGGAACACAGCAGACCTGGCAGCATCAGAGGAGCAGGGAAGCTGACATCTCGGGTCAGGACCCTTCTTCTGAAATGGCCCATTTCTGATGAAGGGTCCTGACCTGAAACGTCAGCTTTTCTGCTCCTCTGATGCTGCCTGGCCTGCTGTGTTCCTCCAGCTCCGCACTGTGTTATGACAAAGCAGTAAGCATGTCATAGTTTTCAGGAGCCCCATTCAAATAAAGAGGAAAACTTTCTCTCAGAGAATCCCAGTCCAGAAAGTCAACTGATATCAGTCCAGAGCTTGCTCTGGGTGGCCAGAGTCAGGATCCTCTCCTCACAAAGGGATGAGGTGTCAAATGACAGGCAATGCACTACCCCAAGCTTTGACTCTTAGGTGCAACATTATTACAAATGCCTGAAAATAGTATCAGCAGCAGTAACCCTTTCTCACCCTCGCCGTCCTTCCTCTCGCTGCGGTATATTAGCACACCACCTTTCCAAGTTGAAATCGCAGTGCCAATTCTCTTAAGGTAAGAACCATCAGGAATTATTACATATTCAGAATGAGATCAGAACTCATCCATTATGGCAGGTAAGCAGATTTCACTCAAGGTGTTAGAGGAGCAACATGGAAGGCTAGAGAGTGCGATGAAGTATTTAAATGAATCCACTGGTGTCCTCTGATGGTGTGTGGTCCTATTGTGGGCAGTTCTTCTCTTGGAATGAGAGAGAGGTAGGTATTATGGAAGATGAAAATGCTTGGCACAGCTAATACTGTCGGTGCAGGTGGGGAGGTCTTCTGAGTGAGTGTGTGGGCAAAACAGAGAACATATAGTAGTGTTGGAGTTTAGTCTGGATGAGGCTGAGTGAGGAAGATGTTTCAGGTAATAGTGAGAATGGTAGAGAATGAGCTTTAGTGGTTATGGTAGTAGAGGTACAGTGAGTGAGAGGTACTGAAGAGAAGATGGTGGCTCTTACACTGATGGAGTGGGCAAGGTCTTTACCTTTCTTTCTGCAGTGGTACTGAAACACTTTCAACACAAGAAGCAACCTCGAACCAGGTTGGCATGATGTGGTGTCATGGCCTCCCCTGTTTTTCCTGGCACTCTGGAAAATTCTACCTGCACCTCACCTACTTGTCACCAAACAATACGTACCATGCCATTCCGCTACAACTCTCACATTAAGCAGATTGTTAATGGAATACATCAAACACCACTATTAACCAATGGCTGCATTACTTTCTGCCCCATGGGACTTGAAGGCTCATTTAACCACCCAGGAATCAGCAGAAAACCACCCATGTCCCGCAGAAGACACACCATCAGACTCTGGTATGGAGGTTCCTCACTGGAGGAAGCATTGGAAATGCTGCCACCTGCAATCCAAGCAGCTCTGATAGTGACAACTTAATGTGATGATGCAAACACAGAGTGCAGGCCGGTGAGCATTACAAAGTGACAGCTCTGCAGGTAGGGGAATGGGAAACAGCCAGGCTGCTGGCACTAAAAGGACTGCCAGAGACCATACCAGCTCAACCACTAGCAGGAGAGGACTGTATGGTCTCAGTGATGAGGAGCTTCATTCAAATGCACATTTTCAGGCAACTGTGTGAGAATGAGTGCAGCTCTCTGAGGTCCCCAGTAGTTGCTGTGCCAGGGAGTTGTAACACACAGAGTCAATGATGCAGTATGGCAAGGGATAGGCACCCTGTGCACCTGTGTTATAAACAGTGCCTGGGTCTCTACCCATGTTCTTCACCTGTGAAATGACCAATGTTTGCTGCAGTCCCTTTCTTCTCACGTCAGCTCACATACTTGTCTTTCTCTTCCTTAATGTGCAATTTTCCTCTTCTAGTGGCCCCAGCTTTTAACTGCCTTCCTTGTTGCCTATCCCATCAACCTCATATGCTTCCAACTTCTCCAAGTCTCCACAAAAGCTGGCTACGTTGCATCTCTACCTAATTACATTTCTACACACCCAGAACTTACTCGCTTTTATCTCCCCATAGCCATCCCCCTTGGTCTTATTATCTGCAACCGAATGGGACAACTGTGGAACACCTTCTCGGGCTTTTCAAATGCACAGGTAATGGACCATCTGGAGACATACCTGCTTTACTCACATCAGCGCCCTTCAAACCTCTTGAAACTACTTTTCTGCAAACTTCTGTGGTTTCCCCAGGTTTTTGTTTACACCCTATTTAGGCCTCAGTAGTTGAGAACTGGTGGGAGCCCCAGTTCTGAAAAGTCAGTGACCTGAAATGTTTCTTTCTCCACAATCACCAACTGAGCTAGGTATTTCCAGTATTTTCTGTCTTCATTTCTGATTTTCAATGACAATATTGCCAGGAATGGAGGTTTTGAGAACATTCTGGGACTTTCCTTCTTTTAGCCAAAGCGTAGGAGGTTGAGGGCTGACTTTATTGAGGTTTATAAAATCATCAGGGGCATAGACAGGGGGAATGGCAAGGATCTTTCCTTAAGGTGAGGGAATTCAAAACAAGGGTGCATATTTTTAAGTTGAGAGGAGAATGGTTTGAAAAGGAAAAGGGGAAACCTTTTTTTTAACACAAAGAGAGTCGTTCATGTGAGGAATGAACTGCCAGAGAAAGTGAAGGAAGTTTCAGCATTTAAAAGACATTTGGATAGATTTGTGAGTAGGAAATGTTTGGGAGTATATGGGCCAAGCACATGTTGGTGGGACTCATTTGGGTACATGGTCGGCGTGGACTGGTTAGACCAAAGGGTCTGTTTCCATGTTGTATGGCTCTGATTCTGTCGCCATTCTATTTTGCTTTCCAGTCAAGTGGGAGCTCCATACCTCCATACATAATTGATCCAGAAATTCCAGTAGGACCCCAGGCACCTGATTCACACATCAGCAAAGTGTAGAAGCAGCTCTTCTCTGGTAATAATTCACATCAATGGCTTGCTTCAGATTTAGAATCAAATGTGTAATTGATTTGTCACAGTTTTATTTAATTTCAAATAACACTTTTACCTTGTAGCAAAGACTTTCAGGGAGTGGGCATTTGAGTTGATATCCAATGAGTTGCCAATTCTTTTGGACCAGTGAAGTGTTCATTTTCTGAGCTAACAACTGCCTTGTTCAGCCACCATACAAAGGGAGGCCTCAGGTACACTGATATTATAGAGTTTGCGAGCATTATATTATGTCTCATATCTAAGGCAAAGGCATTCATCGACCAATCAACTTCAAAGAGAGTATGCTGCTGCCAATGTGTAAATGAGGCAGATGTTGTCTGATTTCTTAAGAATCCTTTAGCTTGTAAAATGTTGTGACGTTGTCAAGGAAGCTGTTCTTGCAGTTTCCCAGTGTGCCTGATATTCTTTAGAATTCAACTCATTTTTGTCATAAGAGCGAGATCCTTCCTGGCAAGTTTCACCTGTGAGGCTGCTCATCGCTCGGCTGTTCTTTCTTTTCTGTTTCCTCTCTGTTTAACAAGCAATCATTGAGGGAGCATCAGTACTCACTTTTCCCAACGTCCACCACACTTCTTCCTCTGCATCTTTGCCCCACCTTGCACCTCACCTTAGTCATTGGCAAGTCACCACACCTCAAGTGGTACAAAGGGAATTTGCCAACCCTGCAACCAGGAGCTTCTATGTTGCCATATCACCTATTGGCATCATAAATTGGTCAATTGGATTTACCGCTGATTGCACAGGAATTTTTTGCTGATTAAGAGGGCTCATCATTGATACATGTTGGTCTTTAAGCAATGGGTGCCCTGTTGATAAACACTTAGCTAAATTGGCTTGGATCCACAAATTTAAAATGCTACACTATGCATATTCTAGAGGAAATCCCATTTTAAGCTCCAAATTTTAATGTTTTCTTTCAGGATTTCACAGTTTACCAAATAAAATCTTCCTCCAGCTTATTAAGGAATTCAATTGATTCACTTAAGAGCTTTTTTTTTATATGCTTGTCCCGTGAAAGGATCATTGGAGCTATTATATTGCAGCTGGATGCAGAAAATGTTACATAGTAGTTAAGTGCAGGGATAAATCATTCAAGCCCAATGGATTCCTGCTGGATTCAAATTCCACATAATTCTCTGCCCACCTGAATCCTTGAGAAAGCTCTTGCCACTATACATGGCATTTCTTCAAATAAATGAGCCAATGCTATGGGATCAGAGTGTTTTGCACACCTATGGGATTTATAAATATGGTGACAGGTTAAGATCAGTGAAGATGTTGATCTTGGTGCCCAGGGAATCGTCTCCTCATCTTGCAAATTTTCAGTGAGGTCAAAGGGCAGGTGTAGGAAATGGGTCAATGTTGCTGTGCATTACATTGCTGCCATTTTTCATCACCACTGACAAACATAGTGCATTGATATTCTATGCCATATAATGTATTTCTTTTTCAATCATCTGCAACATAGCAGCAAAAGACACCAAGCACTGTGGCTGACCATTGTTGTCTTGCATTGTGCCGACTGTAGATCAAGAACGATTAATTGCACAGACTGGGAAAGGATTGGCTCTTTTCAGCACGTGTTTTTATCTGAGGACATGGCCTGGTAAGTGGCTGCCCTGAAAGAGGTAAGATTTTTTTGCACTGATGTGGATCCAGAATATATTGATTATTGCTGGTTGCAAGGATTCTGACAGGATAGTTATTAGTACAATAATCTTCATCATTTGACATGCATTCATGTGAGAAATACAAAAGTCAAACATCAGAGTGTTATAATCCTAATGTTACGGCAAAGATTATACATCCTAGTAAATTTCAGTGCTGAAATGGAGTTTGCAGGATTCATAGCAAGGAACCTAAATAGCAAATGATAAGAAGACAAATATGCCACTTTGGTGTTATCTCTGATAGCTCACAACCCATTGAAACCTCCAGCATACACAATGCATTTTAAGCATGACATTCAATTGTATTTACCCCCCCCAAAAAAAAACATTGTCCCTTTCCTCAATGGCCCCTTGTAAAAAGTGAAACAATTTCAAGTCAACGCCCATCATATTACTCATTTCAACTTAGTGTATTGTTGTATAGAATGCTAGTCCGTTCTCTTTTAAAAGACTACCTTTAACAGCTGCTGGTTTTTTCAAATCTTTTATATAGATAGGTTTTTTTTTAATTAAATAAAGGTGAAAATTTCTTTATTGTACCTTTTTGAAACATCTCTTCATTCAATGAACTGCATTGAAGTATAATCATTGTTGTTACCCAGTGCTGCTCATGATAACCAACCTCAAAGAGTTTCAAGTAAGCCCTAATCAATCACTCATCAAGTAGGAGAAGCGGTCTTCTCCATTTCACCACACAAAGACCTTTCAAATTAAATAAACACTTGGCTGTGCAACTTACTGTTGTATTATAATCAAGAGGTGTTGCCTTGCGTAATCATCTTCTATAGTTCATGTAACAGTAGATTCACTTCAATATGCAATTTGATTGGAGATGTCAAAAAAAATCTCTCACTTAGACAAAGTTAGCCACTGAAATCATGTACAGCTAACAATAATCCTCCAACATTTGGTGGTCAGCAAGAGTGAAAAGTGGAATAAGTCATAATTTATGAGTCGCTAGATGTATACTTCCACTGAAGCCAAGGGATAAATGATTGAAGATCACAGTTATGCTCTTTTACCCAATTCCAAGCACCCCCATTACTCCAGTGGCACCATCTGTTCTTTACAGTTTGCAGTTAAACACACCAATGTTCTGCCATCCTCACATTCCAATCACAATCTGCACTATCAACACCCTTTCTCCCCCAGTGTTCCACCTCCAACCCTCAAAACGTTAGCGTGCTCTCTGTCCATCTCTGGATGTTGCCTGACCTGCGATGATTTCCAACATTTTTATTTGCTTTCAGTCAAACTAACCCTATTGTTTTCTAATAGAACCTTATCAGAAGTCTCATCTTTTTTTGGGCCTGTGACATTTTGATAATCATTAGTGCCTTCCTTGGCTGAAGTCCACCATAAAAATACAAAAAATGTATGTATTTGTTTCATTGAAGAAGGCAAAAACAAAGATAACAGGTTCATGCCGGACAGAGATGGAGGTTTTATTACTATATCTTAAAGTTCTTTCGGGTCCTATGACGACCTCCAAAATTAATTAATAAAGATAGTTGATAAACTTTCAGTCAGTCCAGACTGATAATTGACTTTATATTTAAACTGTGAGATGAGTGTCCATTTTATATTGCAACAAAAATTTCAACTACCTTGTCTGGGCATCTTAATCACTTCATGACATAAAATCCTGAGATACAACAAAAAAAAGACTATAATTCGTCATTGCACATTACCATCAGCAAGTAGGTTGAACAAATTATTACACATCCAGCAGGGAAAGCTTTATAAGGCTAATGAAATGAAAAATACTTTCACCCCTCCCTTTTGTTCATTGTCAAATTCATTTGTTTGATTTTATCAACTCAATCAGATTCATCTACCATCAAGGCAAAAGCAAAATTTCTAATTGTCTGTTTCAGTCAGGTTGACGTGATTTCTTTCCTGTCACTGTATTCTACAATAACACCTATACATAGATAACCCCAGGGAAAATCTCCAATGCAATAGTAAAAAGATTCTTATTTGCACAGATTTGCTGCAAAAAGGCTTCAGCAACAGCAAGATTATGCTGACTTATTTTGATCTTAAAGAGCAGTGGAGTTAGTCGTCCTGACATCCGATTGTGTTGCACATTTGGATCCAAATGCCCTGAAAGAAAGATTGTTCCCAGAGTGCAGTCCTGCATTAATGATCTATTTGTCAGGTTTCTCAGCCTGTAAGTTGGATTTGGCTCTCTCTCTCTCTCTCTCTCTCTTCCACCAGCGGCACCTCTCGATCACACTCAGAGAAGAAACTAGGACATAAAATATATAGAGCTGACACTGCACACAGCAGATTAACTTGAAACCCGGATTTGTCACAGCTTTGGTCAGGAAAATACTGCTACACTGTTCACTGAAACCCACCAATTGCATATCTAGGTTAACTAAAGTAAGTGAGAAAGTCGAGTGCAGAGATTCATTTTTCTAAGTGACTCCCAGTTTATTATTTTAAACTGCCGAACTACTCAGAATTGGCTGCCCTTTGAGCACAGGCCACAGAACTGAACCACTGAAGCAAAGAATGCTTTATCACATCTGGTCTGCTCAGAGACATCGAGTTGCTGGTGCTGATGGAGAATATTTTGGTGGGAAACGTTGCAACCTCTCATTATGTCCTAAGAGCTGAAAAGAAAGATTACCCCTCACATCCTCGCTTTAGAAAACTCAACCACACAGGTGCAGGGATCTGTGACTTAGTTCCTCTGGGAAGAAGTGCACAGCTGTCGAAGGGTATTAGAATAAAAGGAACGGAATGCCATAGCCCATTGAGTCTTAAGAAAACTTGCCATCCCATTCTTGTAACTGTTAGAGAAACAGCTTTGTATGAAGAGACAAAACATTTATTTGACATTTAGTATCACCACCTCTGGCTTAGTGTTAAAAACGATTTTCGAAGGAACAAATGAACCAATCTAGAATAAATAAAAGAAAACAAACTCCCTCCTCTACAAACGATTCAAAAAGAATGCTATGTCCTTCTGGCAATCTATTGATTGACATAAACTGCTTTCCTTGCATTGTAACCTTACAAAAGATAGACATTAGAAGAAGCTGACTGGGTTTTAGCTATAACTGAATCTACAGCCTATGCTTATGCAAACCCCCTCAACAAAAAAAGACCATCACTATCATTATGGCAATAAGTAACCCATAATTTACTGAGCAAACATAATATAAGAAAAAGATATGTTTCTCAAATACAAGTTAATAATTACCTTTAGTTGCTGAAATTCAGAAAACTAACTATTTTTAGTCAATACTCTCAATAGTATGCTGATAGCAGAAAATATAATTTTTTAAAAAAGGCAATACGTTATTAGAACGAAAAGGTTTGGGTATAAACAGGGAATAAGAAATCATTGAAAAACAATTTTGTTGAAGCTTTTAATCTGACAATAATCATGATAATTCATAAGAATTACCAAAGTAAATTGAAAGAAACATTTCAAATGTATCAGAGGAGATGCTGACTAGTTTGCAAGTGGATTCTGATTGATAGATACATTGTCCCGGAGAAATGTACCAGTAAATGATGACAGCCAGTTAACTGTCAAGATTTATTTAAATTTTAAATTAAATAGGTTGATTCCAACTGATTGATTGGTCAATTGAACAAAATAAATGGCAGCTAATCACTGGCTAATTTCTCAGAGCAATCTCAACTACATCCCTGGTCTTGATTTGTCCCACTGGCATAATCGTACAAAATTGGCAGGAAGTGACTTTATGATTTCATAACATTGTATCAAGACACCAACATGGCTCATGGCTTCAGGTCAACTTTGGGCAAGGATGTCTCTTGCAGATTACCTCCTGCCTCCCCTCCAGCTAATGAATCATTTTATCTCCATGTCGAACACCACTTAGAGGAAGCAATGAGTGGTTATGGGTTCGGAAGGTGCTGATTATGGATATTTGGTGAATTTCTGCTCTGTGCCTAGATAGCACACACTGCTACTACTGAACATTGGTGATGGGCAATTATAATCTCACTGGAGAAAGATGCTCCATAAATATTTCCATCCTCAGTGGTGGGGGAGATCAGCACATCAGTGCAAAAATTTAAGCTAAAGCATTTGCAAAAAAATTCAGCCAAAAGTACAAAATGGGTCATATATCTTAGCCTCTTTCAGAGGTCCCTAGCATCATAGGGTTCAGTCTTCAATCAATTTGATTCACTCTACATGATATCAAAAACTGACTGGATGCTTTGGAGCCTGCAAAAGATATGGCCCCTGATAGCAATTTCAGCAATAATACTGAAGATGTGCGCTCAGAACTAGCTGTATGCCGAGCCAAACTGTTCCAGTACAGCTACAATATTGACATCTGTCCAACAATGTGGAAAACTGTCCAGGCATGTCCTGTAAACACAGAGCAGGACACATCTAACGCAGCCAATAACTGCCCCAATATACACTTGAAAATCAGGCAGTACGAGGTAATCAGCAAGAGACATCCTTGCCCAAAGCTGACCCGAAGCCTTGAGTCATGTTGGTGTCTTGATGCAATGTTATGAAATCATAAGAGTCATCAACAGTGCCATACAGCAGCACGTGCTTAGCATGTACCTGAGCACTGATGCTCATTTTGGTTGCTACTCAGGCCACTCTTCCCCGACATCATTACAGCCTGAATTCAGGAGTGGATAAAAAACAAAATGAATTACAGAGGCTCTGTAATTACAGAGGGTCTGACGGTGTCAGTAAAGCTGAATAGTAAGTGGAGACCTATAATCCAATTAATTGAGGCACAGAGAAAATTACAGAAAGGTGGTGCTGGAGACAAAACAAACGCCTAGAATAACAAAATCACACTTTGTTATCTCAGATTCCCCAGTATCTGCAGTTCCCATTATGCCTGGAATAACATGCTAGGTAAAAGACTCACATGCTGAGAGTCTAACCAAAGTAACAAGTAATCCCAAAACAGCACAAGCTAATTAAGGTAGAGAGATCATAACTAGCAATCAAAGTGATAGTGTTAAAACAGGACTATAAAAGAAATTTTAAAACTACAGAACAGCATGATGGAGTTACATGTAGCATGAGAGCACAGTTGAGACCATCTTCATGCCTCAGTTTAATTGGATTATAGGTAATCCTTTCACTTACTATTCAGCTGTTGATACTTGAGACTTATTACTCAGCCTATCGATACTCCATTCACACCATTTGTCTGATCTTTTGATCTCTCTGCCTATAAATTCTGTGCCTATGCACTTTTCTTTACCTGATGAAGAGGCAGCACTCAAAAAGCCTGTGATATCAAATAAACCCTAACCTGATGTTGTGTGACTTTCTCATCATGTAGACAGAACACAATGCTGCTACTGATTCATTGGTGTCGGAGGGTGTGTGATGCTTGTGGATGTGATGCCAATCAAGCAGGCTGCTTTGTCCTGGATGGTGTCAAGCTTCTTGAGTGTTGTTAGACTACCAATGTTCAAATTTGATCACTTGATTGTCATGCTGGAGACATTTTTATAAACTAAAAATGCTTTTAAAAGAAGACAAACACTGACCTAGAATGTCTGCTGTGATCATCTGATCATGGGTTCCCTAGGTTTGCCTCAATCCATGTGAGGTAAACAAAATCAACTGTTTTGAAATTATCATGCTATCTAACTGAGTCGGCATCAAGAAATTCACATCTTTTGTTTAATTCATTGTTGCCTGGTAAGTTCATACTGTTGAAAAATCATTTGTATGTTAGCTTTTCTTGGAAGGATAATGAAATAGACGCAGGAACACATAAATGGAACTACATCAACACCTTCTTAAAACAATAAACCAATGAGAAAAAGAGAAAGAAACAAACTAAGGGCAGAAAGAACCGTACAAGCTTCTCCGTCCCCATTTTACTCAACCTTAAAGTCAGCATCCATTGAAAAGTCAATCTGAGACAACTATGCATTCAAGAACTCAATGTCTTCAAATTTCGCTGCAGAATATAAGTTAGCTGAACAACAGTTCTCAGGTTAAAATTCTATCCCCTCTGTGTCAAAGGACCTTATTTTTCTTGAAAAAAAAATCTTCCTGTCCTTACCAGAAATTTTCTTCTTTTTATGCATTTTCCCTGTTTTGTACGTGGGTTTAATGATATGCTTTACATTCCTTTTCAGAGTTAGTAGCTAATGAAATTCCTTCTCTTGCATTCAAGAAATCCTTGTAATTTGGCTCCTTCATTTAATCCAGTTAATTACATTTTAATTGAAATGCTGTGCTGAGCGCTAAAAAAGAGAAATAGAAAGATCTATTGTGACCCAGAGCATATTAAAAAGTGGGAAGCAGATTCTTCCTCCTCACCTGATCATAACAATATTAAGATGCAAATGTGAAATTTCAAGGCGTCATCATGACTCCTCAAAGAGAACTGCTGAATGAATATATCAGAAAAATGATTTATACAATTTTACAGCAGCACACAATTATTGGCAGGTGTCTTTTGGATACTAAGTGTAGTCCCAACTAGTAACAACAAGCGATTGCCGGAGAATTTTTTCACAGGACGTGGGCATCACTGGCGAAAGGCCAGTGTTCATTGCTCATTCCTGTTACCATTGAAAAGGTGGTGCTGAACATCATTCTTCATTGGACGCATTCTCCATCATGCAGTTATATCCACAGAAAATTGTATAGGAAAAAGTTCCAGGTCTTTGACCCAGCAACAGCGAATAAAAAGCAAGAGTTTTTGAGTGGTATAACTTGAGGAACATGATTTTGAAAGTATGGGGCAAGACAAGGAAGCAAGCCTTGATGAACAGCCATAGTCAGTATGCCACTGATCATGTCATTGACATCATTCTCCACCACACTCTAGCCATCCAGCTGAGTCAAGGAGCTCCCAGATCTCTGACTCACGCTGACAGGAACAGGAACTAAGAGTGTTGCAGGTTGGGAATTAAGGCTATGGTGTTGTAGACGTCCCTCCAACTCACTATTGGAATGCAGGATTATTGTCATGTACAAAAAAACACAAAACTACATTGAACATATTCCAAATATTTAGTTTAACAAACAAATGTATTTTGAGAGAAGGAATGAAACCCCCAGGACCTGATCAGATGTACCCTAGAACTCTGTGTAAAGCCAGGGAAGAGATTGCTAGTCCCCTTGCTGAATATCTGTATCATTGATAGCCACAGGTAAGGCGCCAGAAGACCGGAAGTTGGCCAACATGGCGCCACTATTTAAGAACTGCGGTCAAGAAAAGCCAGGGAACTATATACTGGTGAACCTGACATTGGTGATGGGCAGGTTGTTGGAGGAATACTGGGGGACAGGATTTACATGTATTTGGAAATGCAAGGGCTGATTAGGGATAGTCAACATGATGTTGTGCATGGGAAATCATGCCTCATTAATTTTATTGAAGGTTTTGAACAAGTAATGAAGAAGACTGATGAGGGCAGACCAGTAGATGTGATGTACATGGACCTCAGTAAGCCATTTGGCAAGGCTCCTCATGGTAGACCATTGAGCAAGGTTAGGTCACACAAAATACAAGGAGAATTAGCTATTTGGATACAAAGCTGGTTCAAAGGTAGAAGACAGAGGGTGGTCCTAGAGGGCTACTTTACAGACTGGAGGCCTGCAACCAGGTGTGTACCACAAGGATTGGTGCTGGGTCCACTGCCTTTTATTTATACGAATGATTTGAATGTGAACGTAGGAGATATGGTCAGTAAGTTTGCAGGAAAAAAATGCACCTCTCCTAATTCAGCAATATTTGGAAATATACAGTGGAAGAAGCAACAGCTCGCTCTACATCACTTCTCTTGAGCTAAAACATGTCAACTGAATAGCAATTGATGAACCAGTTGTTCTTTTGAATTAATGTTTCAATTTTCTTCTTAATCCACTCCTTCTTTTCTCCCCGAGTTAAAAGCATAATCTAATTAACTTGCAAACTTTGCCCACTACAATGAGGTAAAACTCAGTTACTAGACAGGGAGATAAATATAGTAACACATGCTGAGTACATTTCATTGTTAATTAGATTTAAACAAACACATTTGCTGACTTCTCAGGAGAATTAATTGTAGTTTAATTCATTTAAACTCTGTTATTCAGCTTTGTTGAAGATTTGCTTCAGAGTATTAATTTGGAAGAATCTTTAGTGAATGTTAGCGTTTTCATAGATTGAAACAATTTACATTTAAGAAACATTGTTTTCATAAAAAGCAAATTAAACTTTTGATTGAATTTGAGGTGGGGAAAATAAATCATCACGAGACGAGTGATGAATGCAACTAATAATATTTATTAATATTTCATTTTAGAATATAGAAAATAGAACAGTACAGCACAGTACAGGCCGCTTGGCCCACAATGTTGTGCCGACCTATTATCCTACTAAGACCAACATGCCCTGCATATCCTGCATTATACAATCATCCATGTGCCTATCCAAGAGTCGCTGAAAAGTCCCTAAAGTGACCATTGTCGGCAGCGTATTCCACACGCCCACCACTCTCTGTGTAAAGAACCTGCATCCAAAATCTCCCCTATACTTTCCTCCAATCGCCTTAAAATTATGTCCCCTCGTAATATTCATTTCCACCTGAGGAAAAATCCTCTGGCTATCCACTGTATCTTTGCCTCTCATCATTCACTTGGGCCCATTTCATAAAACATTTCAGAGCAACAAATATTTTTGAAATGCAGTGACATTGTAAGCAAATACGGTAATCCTGTGCTAGCAACAGCCACAGGCAACAATGAGGTGTATGACTAGTGATCAGTTGTGATGGTTGAATTGCAATAAGTACATGGACAAGAGAAGTAACAGGTTACAAACCCTACTGATAAAACTATGATACAGACGTCGACACATTCTTCGGCTCGCTTGCATTATTTGACTTACCCTGAACTGGAAAAGCCAAATGCTTCCACAGAAAATATTCCTGGTGGCAAAGTCAAATGTCCTGGTTGCCGGCAGCTTTCTAAACACAAAACCTTGATCTCTGGTGGACAGAGATGTTGGTACTGTATTGGCCTGGAATTTTCTAATTTCAAATGTTACAGCGATTCTCACTCTCCCATAACACCACCAGCAACATCTCGTCTTTGCCTACGCACAGACCAGACCATATGAAGTAAGAACAGAAATAGACCACGTAGCCACTTAAGCTGTTCTGCCATTCAATTAGATCATGGGCAATATGGCCGTAGTCAGTTTCTTACCTGTCCCAATATCTCTAGACTGCCTCATTGGCAAAAATCTTACTCATGCCTAAATACATTCAGTGATCCAGTGCTCTCTAGGGTACAAAATTCCAAACATGAACTACCCTTCAAGAAGAAATTCCTTCGAAGTTCTGTCTTAAATAGAATATTCTCACTCTCAAACTATACCCCCGAGTTCTGAATTCTCTCACGAGGAGAATCATCCGCTCAGTATCCACACTGGCAAGCGCCCTCAAAGTCTGATATGTTGCAATAACGTTGCCTCTCATTCTTCTAAACTGCAAGAATAGCTTCAGAAATCTCAAGAACTTTTGGTAGGCACAATCTCACTTAGCCGTCCAAAACACCTTTATGACTCAATAAGGCAAATTTAAAATCTGCACATTTTGAAAAATCCACATCCTGCATCTACGAACTCCAACATGAATCGACACTTCATGATTTCTGGTCCTATGGCACATGATTCATACCATTCCATCTCCATCATATGGCTGTGATGTGACAATGCATTGTGCAGGCTCCTGCCTAGAGGTCACCTACTCTGTCTGCTTTTGATTTTTTTTATTTTCACAGCTTTTTTTTATTCTTACTTTAACCTTCCAAACATGAACCACCCTTCAAGAAGAAATTCCTTCGAAGTTCTGTCTTAAATAGAATATTCTCACTCTGAAACTATACCTCCGCGTTCTGAATTCTCTCACGAGGAGAATCATCCACTCAGTATCCACACTGGGCAAGCACCCTCAAAGTCTGATATGTTGCAATAATGTCGCCTCTCATTCTTCTAGACTGCAAGAATAGCTTCAGAAATCTCAAGAACTTTTGGTAGGCACAATCTCACCTAGCCATCTAAAACACCTTTATGACTCAATAAGGCAAATTTAAAATCTGCACGTTTTGAAAAATCCACATCCTGCATCTACGAACTCCAACATAAATTGACACTTCATGATTTCTGGTCCTATGGCACATGATTCATGCCATTCCATCGCCATCATATGGCTGTGATGTGACAATGCATTGTGCAGGCTCCTGCCTAGAGGCCACCTGCTCTGTCTGCTTTTGAATTTTTTTATTTTCACAGCTTTTTTTTATTCTTACTTTAACCTACCTGCCCTACGTGGGAGAGACTGGCAACTTCAAGCTAAGCTAAGGTTTCTTCCTGGCGCCGGCTGTGGAGGGAGTCGACTTTGTTGCAGCACGGTGCAGATCAAACCCAGTGCAGGGGAGAGCAAGGCCCAACGCAGAGGAGAATGCACTCACCATGGAGGAGAGTGAGCCAGCACGGTGGGGAACGATGAGCAAGAGTGTGAGCCCAATGCAGAGGAGAACGAGCCCAGCGCAGCAATGATAAAGATCCCCCGGTATTTGCCTCAATGGTGAGGGCAAGGGACCTGAGGTTTCCCAACAGTGAACATGGTGGGGGGGGGATGGAGTGAGAGCGAGCACAGCACAGAGGAGATCAAACCCATATGGGGAGTGCGAGCCCAGCATGGATAAACACTTAAGAAGGACTTTAATGTTGACTTTTTTCAGTTTATTTTCTTATTTTCCTGCTTTGATCCTAAGATTTTGTGCCTCGGTACCTTTGTACCTGAAAATGGCACCAGGAATGGTGACATTGTACACTTTTCCCTATACTCCTGTATCCCTGTACTTGAGTATACCAGACAATTAAAGCCAAATCTAGTTCCGAATCCAGTTCATATAAGTGCAAAGCTCTCTGCAATCTTGTCATAGATAACAAAGTGCGGATCTGGATGAACACAGCAGGCCAAGCTGCATCTTAGAAGCACAAAAGCTGACGTGCCGGGCCTAGAGAAGAGTCTAGGCCTGAAACACCAGCTATTGTGCTCCTGAGATGCTGCTGGGCCTGCTGTGTTCATCCAACTCCAACACTTTGTTATCTTGGATTCTACAGCATCTGCAGTTCCCATTATCTCTGATGCAATCTTGTCATGTTGGTTCCCTTCACCCAGCTCACCATTTTACCGCTGATCTTTAAAATTCTTCTCAAAATCTCTTTTCTCAATGAGGTTTTATAGCACTCTTAAACCTCCAAACGAGGTTGGCTGAACATTGCCTTTTTTTTCCTGTTTCATCTCCCCTTCTATACAGCTGCTAGGCATGTTAAAGGTCTAAATAAATGTGTGTCTTGCTTATCCCCTTTCCAAGATGTTCTTCGTTAATTTTGCTTTTCACCTCACTACCCCCAAATATTTGGCTGCAAACTGTTTAAAATGACTTGCACGAAGGGAGTGAACTCTGGTTGCTAAATTTGCTGATGATACAAAGATAGTTACAAAAATAAATTATGAAAAGGAGATTTTTATCCATTGGCAGACCTGATGCATGTGGATAAAAAATTGACACAAGGAATGTAACTTGGAAAAATGTGAACTAGTCCACTTTAGCACAAGAAATGGAAAGGCAACATTTTAAAAAAAATAATGCAGGCTTCTGCAGAAGTTTGAGTTAGAGATGTCTGAATGTCCTGGTACATGAATCACAAAACTGTAGTACAGTGGTACAATATCTCACTTGGAAGTGAAATGGAATGTTGTTGCCCAGTGTAAAACGAAATATATGTTTACGTGAGGATGGCTTACTATGGTTACACAGATCATTTGTGAGGCCACGTCTTGAATGCTGTGTACAGTTTTGATCTCATTTACGATAAGACAAATTATTTAGAGTCAGTTCAGAGAAGATTCACTAAACTGGTGCCTGGGATTACAGTGGATTATCTCATGAGGAAAGGATGAACAGGGTGTATTTCTTTCTATTAAAGTTTACAAGAATACGAAGTGAACTTATTGAAAATATTAGGTTCTGTGGGATCTTGGTATAGTGGATGCTGAAAGGATGTTTCCTCTTGCGGGAGAGACGAGAGCTGGAGAACATGATTTAATAATCAGGATTCTCTCACTTAAGACTGATTAGTTTTTTTTATGGGTTTGGATGAGTTTTTGGAATGCGGTTCGTGAGAGAATGGGGGATGGATAGTTATATATTCTTACGGCAGTGAGATAGATTAGGGAGCATATGGTTACTAGGGATTGGTTGGAAAGTGGAGTTGAGGCCACAAACATTTCATTCATGGTTTTGCTGCATTATGGAAAAAATGGCTCCTAGTTTGTTATGTTCATAAAATCATTTTGAAGTTGCCGGAAATTAAATTGAACAGTCTAAAGTCTTTGGATAAGTGCTTAAAGGCAGATAAAGCCAGTAAAGAAAAGGCTCAAGGCATTTTTTTGTCTCATTTACAAGAGAGATGATACAGTCAAATTGACTATCCTCAGTCTTGAGCCTGCATTATGTTTAGTTGAGACAGTGAACAAGGACAATTACTGAAAATTGAGTGTGAATATGGGATGGGAGAGTTAACTGGTGAGCCACCTTTTACACAAGTTCACTATTTGGATACCAAAGGGCTCATGAAGTACTTTCTTTTACATAACTGTACAAATGATTATTTAGAAAAAAATAGTCTCTTGGGATGTGAATCCAATTCCATTTGCTGTGAGCAGCCTTTGATACATGAGCATTTTAGCATCATCTGTAACTGTGTCACAAGTATGCTATGAAACACATAGGGTTGATGTTGTAGTTTAAAAACAGACAACACTACGAAGATTCAGCAAAACCAGGCAACTGAAATGCAAATCTTATCGCTGCCCTTCCATTATCACTCCAACAAATGTGGCTAGGTACCGTGTCAGTGGTGGAACTTCCAACTGTTGGTCTCCTCTGCTATTTTCACAATGAGTCAAAGGCACTTCACCAATGCAAAAATCCAGGCATTTTTTAATCTTTCTAATATCCTCATTTGAAGAAATATTTGACACGTTACTACCACATCCTCACAGGTATTATATTCTGCTGTATAATTCAACTTTTGCAACCCTACAGCCATGCTAATGGTAAAAAAAAAAGACAAATAAAAGCTTGGCTGCTGTTGTAGGCTGCAGCGGGACATTGACAGGATGCAGAGATGGGCTAAGAGGTGGCAGATGGAGTTCAACCTGGATAAATGCGAGGTGATGCATTTTGGAAGGTCGAATTTGAAAGCTGAGTAAAGGATTAAGGATAGGATTCTTGGCAGTGTGGAGGAACAGAGGGATCTTGGTGTGCAGATACATAGATCCCTTAAAATGGCCACCCAAGTGGACAGGGTTGTTAAGAAAGCATATGGTGTTTTGGCTTTCATTAACAGGGGGATTGAGTTTAAGAGTCGTGAGATCTTGTTGCAGCTCTATAAAACTTTGGTTAGACTGCACTTGGAATACTGCGTCCAGTTCTGGTCGCCCTATTATAGGAAAGATGTGGATGCTGTGGAGAGGGTTCAGAGGGGGTTTACCAGGATGCTGCCTGGAATGGAGGGCTTATCTTATGAAGAGAGGTTGACTGAGCTCAGACTTTTTTCATTGGAGAAAAGGAGGAGGAGAGAGGACCTAATTAAGGTATACAAGATAATGAGAGGCATAGATAGAGTTGAAAGCCAGAGACTATTTCCCAGGGCAGAAATGGCTAACACGAGGGGTCATAGTTTTAAACTGGTTGGAGGAAAGTATAGAGGGGATGTCAGAGGCAGGTTCTTTACACAGAGAGTTGTGAGAGCGTGGAATGCGTTGCCAGCAGCAGTTGTGGAAGAAAGGTCATTGGGGTCACTTAAGAGACTGCTGGACATGCAAATGGTCACAGAAATTTGAGGGTGCATACATGAGGATCAATGGTCGGCACAACATCGTGGGCTGAAGGGCCTGTTCTGTGTTGTACTGTTCTATGTTCTATGTTCTAAATCTGCAATCCCCCAAGGAACACAGAAAAGTGGCTTGTGTTTAGATGAAGTTTGAATCGACAACTTGAAGATGAGAGCTCAAATACCACCACAGTGTTTGGAGAATGCAAATTACATTCAGTAAATAAATCAGGAATAAAATGTATCTGCCAGTAATGGTCAGTGTGACAACCTTTTTTGTCACAACAACCTGTTTAGTTCACGAATGCTGGTAGAGAAGGAAAAATGTCATTGTTATCTTGTCTCGGCTATTTGCAATCACGGATGCACAACAAGGTATCACAAAGTATGGCAAACTGTGTTCTGAAATAGCCCAGAAAACCATTCTAATGTCAGGAAATTCACTGACAGCACAATCTGCTCCAGGACAATTTTAGCAATAAATGTTTGCTTTTGCCTGTTGTGCCCACATCCCGTGAGTGAACTGAAAGAAATTCTGTCAATGTGTTGGTAAATTTAATTTTAGGATTGTTCACCTCTTTTCCAGAAGTAGCTTGTTAGTGGCTGGGCAGCTTCTGGGAGTGATAACATAAGAACAAGTGAGCTGTACAGGTGATCAAATACTGCAAGCAATATACTCATGCAATTTAAATAAAACATTCACTGCAATTTGTCACTGCACCCTTCACTGTTGCCATGAGTCGTCTGACTATACTCCAGTCCTGAAAATCAATCCTCATCCATTTCAAAGCTAACAAACATCTTGAAAGGTTTATCAGGGCTGAAATTCAGATTAGCAGACCTTTTTTATTCTTACTGTTGTAACTGATCATGCTGTAAAATGCAAGGTTGCAGCTCTTGATGAATTAAAATCTGCAGTGGAAACAATTTATATTCCCATCGACATAGCCCCGCCTATAACCACATCTAAGAGCCACTCAGACATTTACATTTCTTCTCAAAAAGACATGTTATCAAAGTACAAGGTATAACAGATGTAGCAGATTTGTGCTGTGTATTTTGTAGCAATTCAAAGTTATGCTAGCAATTAATAAACATACAGTTTCTCCATAGAACCTCATTAAAATATATGTTCCATTTTACTTTTAGTCAACAGTTCAGATTTAGCTTTTACCATTATAATCCTTTATCTTAAGTCACATTGTTAATAGACATGTCTCATTAAAAAGGTACAATTATTTTCCATAATTCAACAATTCCCCGTCCATGGTGTGCAATGAACCTCCTTGTTGGGCATCATTAATACAGTTACCATTCTCAAAGTACATACTACATGAGGATAAAATGTCAGGAAGAAGACTGAGGAGGACATGAAAGCTATGCTAAAAATGACTGGAGCAAGTTTTCATGTTTTCAGTAACCATTGGCCTCTTCGAATGACAACAGGGATTAACAAACAATATGTCTTGAACACAAAAACAAAATCAAAATACTGCAGATCATGGAAATCTGAAATAAAGACATGAAATGCTAGAAATACTTGGCAGATCAAACAGCATCAGCAGAGGAGAAACAGTCTTAAAATTTTGTCAAACATGACTGAAGAAAGCCATTGATATTTTCAGAACTTTCATTCTATTTCAAACACCATCGATCTCCCATCAATGTTAAGTATTCTTCAGCTTGAAGCTGCTCCGTGATTCTCTAACATGCCCCATTCACAGCACGTGGTGTATTCCAAATCAGAGATATGTTCACATGGAAGCTAGTATATGTTCCAGATATGAAACAATCAGGATTGAGGTTCCAGGAACATTGAGAACATGTATGGGCCTATCAGATCCTCAAGATTACCATTCAGTTAGACAATTGCAGCTCTGCACAGAGCTTTCCATCTCTCTGGTCTCAGATTTATGTGTAAGATTCCTCTGTTGGTGCCAGTAGAACATGTTCGTTGTCGAAGGGAGTTCATAGATGCCAGCAATGGAAAAATCAGCTATTTATACCTAAAACCAACAGTCCTGTGCATCCTGGGGACTCTTAGTAAGCTACCTCCTGTAGGGCCTCCAGCACTGTCATGGAATGAAGGCTACCATCAGAGACTTTTAAAATTTGATCTGGGAATATGGGAGTCACTACAAGCCTGACATTTATTTTCCATCTCAAGCTGCACACTTCTTCTTGAACTGCTACCATTCACATGGCAAAAGTACAGTTAGTGATTTGAAAATACAGGAAGGCTTCTCAAATAATTAGTATAACTTATTGTGAATTTTGAGAGAGCTGCATGGTACTACCCCCAATCCACAATTATGTATTGAAGCTATTACTTTTGTGAGCTCATACATTAATAAAAGTGGGATGTACAATTCCATTGCCAAGTTAACAAGTACAATTTGAGAGTTAAGGTGTAGTCCAGGACAATGGTTCTGCAGAAATCTGAATGAAGTAAGCATCAGCATAAATGAGCCTGGAAAATCCAGAGAGACTCCAAAGAAATAAACTTGAAGGAGGACTATATCATGAAATCACTGGGATTGTGTCGGAAGTCTTTCCAAATGCTTCCACAAAAATGCATATTGCTTAAAACATTCAGCCAAAAACACCTCCCGCTATGAGTTGCAATTTTAATGCAATTCACTCAAACCTCATGTTCTACTGGCAGTAACAATTCACTTTATTTGAGGGGTTTTTTTGGTCTTAATTAGGTGTCCATTTCAAAGTGAAAGTGTGGAGTTTGCTTTGTGGTGACAACGGGGTTAATGTTCATGTTACGTTCACTTCACCATTCCACTGATGTTTTACACAATCTTCGGGCAGCGACAAGGTAGTCTGCTCTTGCTTTTAGAGGGAGCAGATGTTGCTGTGCCAGATTCCTAAAGTCATAATTATTACGTCTGGCCAAATGTAGTTGCACTTATTGCTATGATGCAAAAAAAATTCTTGTTACGCACAGTCTCCTACTGATATTCTATGGCGTTGTACATTGAGAAAAGTCCAAGACAAAATAAAAATAAAGAGAAATTGATGGCTGCAAACCAGCTAAAACAACCCTTGTCCAATACCACATACTGATAAAGGTGGCTAATACCACAAGATGGTAATCTGGGAAAAGGCCACATGGGACAGGATCTGTCTGCATGCAACTCTGATTGTTCCCTGTGTGTCAAAGGCTTCTGACTACATCTGAATCTGATGTGGAGATGCCTTCAGCTGATGAAGAAGCAGTGCTCTGAAAGCTTATGACGTCAAATAAACCCATTGGGCTATAATCTAGTATCGTGTGACTTCGACATTTGAACCTGACAGCAACTTTAGCAATTTTCATTGAGTTGTCCAAATCAGTGCCAGATCAGGCAGGCATGCCATGCAGTCAAGAATTGAAGGGGAGCTCTTGAAGCAGAAGGGCCAGCAGCTAGGCCTCTCAGTGAATTGGAAACAGCAGCAGGAAATTGTTACAAGGAATTGAGAAAGGTGGCAACACCACCCTCGGTCCAATTTGTAAGTTAAAAAAAATGTCAATAGCAGCCAGTTTAGGCTGGGTAGGTATAATCTCTCCACAGGATAGGCTGCAGCTGCAACCAGGCAGGGTGTAGGCCCTCTAAGCCCCCGTTTGAATGGCTAATCCCCTGGTCTAGTCACTTCTAGATAGCTGGCCTGTTAATCTGCAGGGACTTGGAGGCTGAACAGAAAATCCCAGCCAATCTTACTCGAAAGGCTTAGAAACCATGGCCATTTTCAATAAGCCACCTGCACTAATTCCCCATTTCCTTCTTAACTCTGGGACAATGGTTTAGAATGGAACAAAGCCAGAAAATCAACATACCAGACACTGCTGCCATCTCTCACCCCTATCCAACCCCACCCTCCACCCTTCATTCCCAGCACTAGCTGGCATGGGTTAAAAATCCTCAGAGTTAGATTGCCTCATTTGCCATAATAAAAAGCGTAAGTATTTGGCTTCCAACAAGAGTTATTTAGGGCCAGTGATATCAGCTAAAATGTTCAGAGGAGAGGATTAGAGATTTAAATATTCAGCTAAGCACCACCCTTCAGGAACTGTAACATGCATAAAAGAGCCTAGTAATGGTCAACTCTATGCATTTATGAACCAGTGGATGCATCTTTTGAGAAAGATACATGTAGTTGTATGACTCAACTTTACTATCTTTGGTTTAGTTGCCTGTCAAGCTACTTTGAGAGTCAGAAATAATTGCATGTTGTATTCATCAGTTTATATGGTCATTCATTCGATGTACTAGGTGGGTCTGATCACTTGGAGAAGCTCGTGAGCTCCAAAACTCCAGCTCCTCACAATCTCATCCATATCACAGATACAACCACTGAAGCAAAAGCATTAATTTGTGAGCCAGCTACTTCATCACCTTGTATTAACTGTAACTGGAAGACTCCATCAAGTAAGAATTCTTCTGTGTGTAATAACATTATTAATGTGCTTTTGAAGGTTTCTTTTCAGGTGTTTCTGATAAAATTATTCATTTTGATTATAGATGTAATTCCACCAGAAATTGAGCAAATTAAAGTTAAGGACTTCTTATCTGACATAATTATGATAAGAATAGATCCTACTGAGGCAGATTTGAAAGTGAAGGAGAGGGATTCCGGCTTTAGTCATTCTACAGAATCAACTTTGAACACTGCATTATGCCGAAACTCAAGTATGAAAATGCTGGAGGTGACACTGATCTAGACAGACAGGACAGCTGCTGAGAAATAAAACAACAGAATACAAAGAGGGGAAAACGCAAATGATTGACAACTGTGCCAAAACTGACAAATGTGACTCTGATTTGAAACCACCGGTCACAGCTGGTAGGTTAAGGAAGACTGCTGGGCTTTAAGGCAAAGCAGTAAAGGCAGGACTGGATCAGCAGGAAACTAAAGAGAAACCTGTCTGCTACTTTATTTATTGGAGCATTTATGTATGCAGCTAAAGAATCTCCAAGGGTGAAGAGGACAACTGAGATGGGACTTCTTAACTGCATGCCATTGTAATTGTGGTAATGTTAGGTCCGGTGCAGATGTTGGGAGATAAAATATCCTGCTACCTTTTTTTTTGACATATGTGAAGTGCCCTCAATAAATGGCATTAAAAGAAAGACAAAATAAGAAAGACATTAAAATATAATAACATCTGTACAATGGATAGAAATGCCAATGATGACATAACTGACCGAGGTTTTTGCACATTCAAATCAATGATCACTAATTAGACAGCAAGTGCCTCTCTCTCACACACACACACACACACACACACACACACACACACACACATATGGTATTTATGCCCTTTGTCACACACTGTGTGCTCTTTGCCTCTGAATCATAATCCTTCCAAATCATTCAAGAGTGCAGTACTAGAAATGACAGCTCACTACTTTTCAGAAAGTAACAATCTGTGCGACATTTCAAATGTTCTGAAGTGAGGTACACTGTTATCCCCTTAACATTTAAGCCATTTAAATGCAATGCCAGAAAATATAATAGTTTTACAGCTGAAGTCCCAATTTCTTCAGGTTGAGTGATATTGCTTCTGACAGTTTGTGTTTGCCATTCTTGTGTATCAAGTTCACAGATTAATTTTCAGGCTGATGCCTATAAAGCTCTTGCAGGCTATTAAATGTGAGAAAGTACAGCAGTGAAAGCTTATCATTTTGTTAAATGTAAGGCTCACTTTGGACTAAAGTTCTGTGCAGAGTGCACCTCGCTGTTTGTGAAACTTGTGATATTGTACACATACAAGCACAAAACTTTAACTAGCCCAAAGGCAGTGACTTCAGCAGTTTGAATTCTTAACATCGCTTCACCGTTTTGTTTTTCAAATTTTAACTGCTCCAATTGTTTTTAATTTAGACCAGCCCATTCCAATCCAATCCCTAACATTCTGCGCTGTGCTATTTATATAGCAACAATGGATGACAGTTTGAACTGTGCCAGAGAATTCAGGATCGACAGGTCAGTCTGAACAAAACTGTCAGGTTAAATCCTGAATTGGCCTGCTGCTCCTAACTTCCTGGGATGGAAGCCAGGCAAAGTCCAGATATTACTATTCTGTCAGAGGTTTTCACTCTGGCTTTTCACATTCTTTGCAGCATTCAAACATCTCTGCTTGGACCCAATGGAGAATTTGCAAACCCTTCTGGAGGTTTCTCACATATTAAAAGATGAATCCTCATTGCTACTTAGAGCTGACAAAAATGATTTGTAGATCCTTTTGTGTGCCAGGATAAGCTAAGTCAATTTGGACTTTCAATGTTCACCCTCATCTGAAAGCTGTGATCAGACTACACTGACTAAAACCACATGAAATGATGGAACACATAATAGCAAGCCTGCTTGCTGTGCCGACTTAAACAGAAGGCTTGGAAGTTACAGCAATTTTCAAGAATTACTGGCAGCTTATTGCCAAGTTGTGCAAATATGGTAACTTTATAGTTTCATGGCCTATACCTCCAGACAAGTTCTGTTCCCAAGGGCAGCTGTTTTACAAGCAGCAGAAGTAAGACAGATTGCAGAGCCATTTAAATGCACAGGCCTGTACTTACTTTTCAAAGAACAGGGCACAAAGAAAGTTATAGTATTTAATCCAACAGTAATGTGTCTCACATGAACAGAATGTGATTTGACACTCCGAGGTTTGTGATTTATTCCTTTTCATTTATGGTCAAAATAAACAGAAACCGTAAACTCGCATTAAAGCATTGATTTATTGCTGCCATGTTTATGGCTCATCTAATAAATAAAGAAAACATACAATGCAACTTTGCTGTAACATGCCGTTCACTATCATCCTACACTCTTATAGTTCCCAAAGGGAATGCTATAATGAGGGATTACTATGCTGCACTGTGTACTACTGTCATTCTTCACTTTGATGAGGGAAAACAAAAAGATCATAACCATGTATGATCTGTGAGGAAAGGCAACAAAAGATAAAACAGAAAAGACAGAGCTCTGGGGCTGATGTTTTAACTCTGAATTTGGGTCTTCTTTTACACTGGAATTGCTGTATACATGATCTTCCACTAACATCAGCCACGCCCCAGTACATGGGGCAAGTGGCAATTATTTGTTTGTTGCCTAAAAGCCAATAACCAGTGAACTATTTAACAAGTGTTCACATCAAAGATAACCTTATCCTGACTCAAAATCAGCACACACATGCACTTCTAGCAAACAACAATCAGTAACAAAATAATGACGTTGCTGCACAGATTTAGTTAACTGCGACAATCCTAACGATAGACCATGTGGGATAAGCAAACTAAGGATAGAACTTACATTATTTCCTTGCATTTACTAACTCACTGATATAATTGTGGGAAGGGGTTTATTTGTCCTACTATAAACTTACAACAAGTTTAGTTGGTGATTCTATTGACAAGAGTGACAATAATCACGGAGAAAACAAATTGCGAGGTTGGTTCCATCAATATCTGTACTGAGAGCTTTAGAAACAACACACATCTATATCACAGTAGACAGCAAGATGTAGATTTGGATGAATACAGCAGGCCAAGCAGCATCAGAGGAGTAGGAAAGCTGACGTTTCCTGTCTAGACCCTTCAGTATTGCTGATCATAGAACAATCCAATAGACCTACAGGTGGCATCTCATGCTGAATTGCTGGTCTTCCAGTCATGAGGAGCCAAAGAACCATCTTCTATTCAGTAGCTTTGCTATTTAGTAGCTGCACAATGATGGGATATTGTGATAAGGAAGGACTATGTATTCTTTCATGTTGTCAGTGATGTTAGAACAAGACAAAGCCTAGATTTGGGTGTATTGGGTTTCAGAAACCCTTTCACTTATCCTTTCTAGTATACAGTATTTTGCTTCATTAAGCCTGTTAATGGCTTCTTACCAGAGTGGAGACCTGATCTGACCATACTGGCCTGTGCGGAGAATTGCATATACTTGAAAGCATATCCGTGACTGAAACAGGCCACATGTGAATAACAACCAACTGGCCATCGTACCAGAAGGTGACCATTGATATGGTTCAGTGTTTCAGCGTGAGTTAACAATGTAAAAGATTTGAAGGACAAAGGGGGCAGGTACTCAGCTCTCATATCCGTAACATATATTTGAGTATTTTAGAATACATTTGTATAGTTGCTTATTAAAGGCAGGCCATCTGCATCCCTTCTGCAGGCCCCTCTTCTATACGGGATTTAAACAAACAAATTAAAAGAGATTGCCCTCTGTTTGACTTCCTTGAATTACAGCATCTTGTCCTGGCAACGTTTTGTTTTACATGAAGGTTATTTAACTGTCACTGGAATTATTTGCAGACCAAAGGAATTGCATTGAACTCAACCCACATAAAAAGAGTATAGTCTGATAATTAAATTGATGGCTACATTGTAACTGAGGCATAATTAAAAGAAAAGCACAAAAGGGTTGCATCACAAATTTAAAATCCATGTACCTCAGATTAGTTCCAGGCCAAAAAAAAAGACTCCCTCATCAGCTTGGATGGTAGTGTATCAAGCCCAAGTGTCAAACTAAAATACAGGCAGGTGGAAGATCCCAGATTCAATCCTCGTAAAAAATAGATGTTGTCTTACTCCCGGAGGACCACAGGCTGCTCTCTTATGAGCGAGGTGACCAATTGTGAGTTTAACTTGACAGTCACCATACCTTAGGTGAGTGGCAAGGTTGAGATAGCAGCTGATGAAGAATTCGTGCCTTGTGTGTCTCTCGGCATGACCAACTAGCTGTCCAGCCAACTGAACTATCCACCAATAAAAGTTTACTAATGGTTTCTTACCCAAGCAGAGGCATGATCCTACTACACCATTAACAGGCTTAAAATGTAGCTGACCTCAATCAGCGTGACAATAAGAAGAATGATTTCAGAATGCTTTTATTTAAGAACTGAGATGCGTCTCAGGTTCCCATTTCTAATTGTCATGCATTTCCCTTGACGTTGGATCAGGTGCATGGCTCAGCGAGCAGTGAATCTTATAATGAACGTGGCAGCCATTTACTCATCAACGTATCTGCCAGCTCTTGAAAAGAATGGTCAAATTAAGTTCCACGTGCTGGTTACTTTTCTCCACGACCTTGTAAATTAGCTATGATCATTCCCACATTCCAGTAGTCTGTTGTTACTTCTGCCTAAACATCTAGAATCCCAGGACACCGACAGCCTCACTATTACAAAAGCAACTAGATAGCTAAATAGTTGGACTCCAATTTCTTTATTCTTGCAACTCAAAGACTTTAAGCATCTTTAACAGATGTAATAGATACCTCTTTCTGTGCCTTTGTAAATTTATTACTTATGTTTTGCGTGTTTATTATCTGCTATTATATTCTTTCTGGCAAGGAAACTCCATTGTATTTCACACAAGAAAAGCTTGGAATTGCTCCTCCCTCATTTTTGACCCAGTTAACTTAATGTAATTGAATTTCATTGAAGTGCACTGGTTGCACTAAAGATAGAAGTGTTAGAAAAGAAAAGAGAGGAGGCTGTTCTGGTTATAACAAATGTTAGGGGTGAAATCTATCAGTTCAGTTTGCTGCAAGACTGTCACGGCAATAGCGGGACACATTTGGCTCGGGTCTCAGTCAGTTGATTATCTCCCTTATGGGCAATGCTGACAGCTGCCTGGCAGCTGGTTCAACTCACTTATCACTTGGAGAAGGAAGTGCCGCTTTCGGAAACATTGCGAAATAGCCCACCTGGATCTGCAGCAGGAAACCAAACTTACCAGTGAATATCGCTTGGATAGCTGCCAAGGTTTTCCTTGGCTTAGTGTCACAGCAGTGCTCCCATCTGATACCCTTCATCTTCCTCATCTCTGTGGGAGACAGAGACGCAAAGGACAGGAGATTGGTTTCGGGTACAAAGGTTGAAGCTGTTGTTTTAACAATCTCAAATATTTACTGTTTCAAGAAAGAGCATACTTATATTTTGTTCTGAATGCTTTGCATTCCTCAGTTTGGTGTTGACCTAGCCTACAAGGTGGATGTTTTGAAACTTCTTACTGTTTTCTGCATTTTGCTCGCCACATGAAAAATTGAATACTGCAAGAAACTTGATCCATGCTATGCTATGTAGGCATACAAAAATATGAACTAGGACAGGGACCTGCTCCGCCATTTGACAGTATCATAGCAGATCTGAATATAGCCTCAGCACTTCTTTCCTGCCTATCCTGTCAATCTAGAATCCAACATAGTCATTAAAATATTCAATCCACAGTCCTCTGGAAAACAAATTTGTGAGGATTAACCACCAGGAAAAATAAAATCTCCTCATCTCCACCTTAAAAGCAGAGAACCCTTATATTTTAACAGTACCCCCAAGTTCTCATTTCTCCACAAACGAGAAATGTCTTCTCAGCATCTACTCTATCAAGTGGCCTCAGAAACTGTTACATTTCAATAAGATTGTCTCTTATTCAACAAAATGCGAAGGGAAACAGGTCCAACCTTTCTGCATTCCAGAAGTTATTTGAGAGACCCTCCCCTGTGGAGTCAGGAAGGCGAGTGTGACCTCAGCGTCCTGATGTAAGATTTTGCTGTAAGACCAGATGCCAGGCCCCACAAATTGTGAAACATTTGCCAGCTGTTGGCAGATGTTATTGTCTCAGCAGGACAAAAGAAAGGAGAATCAGTTGGCACATTGTCTCTCATAACAAGGTAGATGCATAAAGTCCACAGCAGGCTGGTGGCAGAGGAGGAGCAGGGTCCAGTGTCGGAGGTGGGGGGTTTACATGGGGGCTAAGCCTGAGCAAGTGTACAGCATTAAAAAGCAGGGCCTGGATTATCTCACTGAACAGAGAGATAGCAAAGCAGCAACCAGGAGCACGAGTGAAAGTCCAGCACTGGTGAATTAGGGCGTCAAGCAAAGGACATGAAAGCCTCCAATGACAGCAAGAGAATCAGGAAGTAGCAGGGGAGGACAGAAAAAGGCAAATTGCAAAGAGTGCTGTGAGACTAGATGGACTGCTTGTACTGCAGCTGCATGTGAGACCATGAAAAGGAGAAATTCCCCTGTGCATCTGAGTGACAAAGTAAACTCAATTGGATAATTATAAGGGATTAACAAAGGAGGTCCACCAATTGAACACTACTACCTTGCTGATTAGATGTCAAGAGCTGAGCTTTTGACTATTTTCTGATGGTTTGGAATACTGACTGTGACTATTGATTGTGAAAGTTTCTTTCTTCAATGAAGTTCTTCCATGAATGTGTAAGATTTGATAGAATTGGAATGATGGATCCCTCTTAAACCCTCTTGGTGTTATTCAAGTGTGAGAATCCCAAGTAACATCTGAAATGCTTCTGATACAATTATGACCTTCAAGTAAGGAGAATAAAAACTGTACACTGCCCTCCAGATGTGATCTCACCAAAGTACAGCTGCAGTAAACCTTCCTTATTTTTATATTTCATTTTACAGGCAGTATTCAACATCTATTCCCCATCCTAAATACTTGCTGTATGATATTAACTTTCTATGATTCATGTACCAGAACACTGTAATTCTCAGTTCTGTCCATTTTGGTCATATACTGTTTTCCTGTTTTTAGGCAACGCCAAGGACCAGCACCCATTGAAGCCCACTTCAATAAAATTAGTGGAAGTAAATTTTAGAACTGAGATTATGTAATTGGATGTTTTCTTTGGTTCTCTTTCATTTTGGACTCTGGGATTACCTCTGTATGGATAGCATTCAGTAAGAAAAATAACTCGATGTATTAACATTCCTTTATGCAAAGTTTGCAGTGTCTGTTCCCGCAAAATACATCAGCCTTCGTAATACATGGTTTTGTCTAACATTGCTCTCAAAAGTCGTCTGTCCAAAAACAACTATCTTTTGTTTCATATTTCAATGTTTTACAAATACTATGCATATTGACAAGATTTCAATGGATATTAATCTGAGTTCCATTTTTAGACAGATTGCTAGGGTCTTCGTAATAATTGTGGAATTAAAGAGAATCTACATCATTGAAATAAATCATTCAATTCAAATAATTCTATTCCAATGTTTCTGTTGCATGTGAATTGCTTCTCACCAGACTTCACCTCACACAGTCAGCACATTTTCCATTCCTTTCTCTACCGTTTAGTTGAAAAGCTTCCTGGTAAGATTTAGGCTTTCAAAGTCTTTTCATTTCAAATGATACTGCCTGTGAAAATCTCACACATATGGTAGCATCAAATGAATTAGACTAACAAAGTCTACCATGCTTTTATTGTTCATCAATTATCTGATAGAACATCAGGCCTCTAAGATATCACGATTTGAACTCCCAGTGACTGAATATCATGTAAATTCAGGACAGAAATTGTCTTGAGGAGGACCATTACAAGTGAAGGGATAAACAGGGGTGGCAAATGGATTAAATGTTTGTATTCTCTAACTTTGTGTGCTGGAACCCTTTGCTAAGATTGCCATCCAATAATACTTTACATTGAAACAGCTGATCGAACAAGGAAGATATCATAAGTCATTTTGAAAAGGAGAAGGAAAAAATAAGCAACATTAAGTGGAAATTGTGACTGTTATGAAGAACCTCCAGGAAAAAAAAAGAGATACGCTGTGACTATTAGGGGACTTCTGATGTGAGAGGGGATGTGCAGGACGTATGCCAGAGGACAGAGTCAGGAGAACTGAAGCTTCAACAGTTTTATTTTCAGTTAATGGGAGCTTTAGGTGACCAGGAGACAATGTCGATCCATGAAGATATGGATGAGTAAGATTAGATGCAGACTTGAACACAGGCATATGGTTTTTATGGATCAGTTGAAGCTTGTAGAAGCTTAAAGATACGCATGACCAGAAGAGGACTGAAAATACAAAGATATGGTGAAGAGTTTCAAAGTAAATGGGCTGAAATATAAGCAGCAGTAAGCAACTTGCAAACATGTGGCTAGTATTTCTTTGTAATGATAAGGATAGAAGAAAACTCCATTTCAGGTGACGCAAGATGTCGGGAATGCAAACAATTTTTGTTCACCCTGAGCCAGTTGCTAAGATGATGGCTAGAATCATGAGCATAAACAGAGAACTTGCAGCAGAGATACTTCAGACAGATAAAATCAATAGACTGGGACACAGCATTATCATTGCAGAAGACTAAACTATCAAAAATGCACACTTCAGCAGCACTTTTCTAGAAATGGAAAAGCATTTTTTGGCATTGTCAGCAATACTAACATCCCATGAAGAATAATAAAGAAAAACAATTTATCTATCCTGTATACATGGAACTTTAGAAGAATAAGAGGTGGCCTGATTGAAACATACAAGATTCTTAGTGAACTTGACAGGGTGGATTAAAAATGTTGTCTCCCCTCGTGGGAGAGTCGAGGACCAGAGGGCATAATCTTAAAATAAGGAGTTGCACATTTAAGGCAGATTTGAGGAGGAATTTCTTGTCTTAAAGGGCAGTGAATCTTTGGATTTCTTTATAGCAAAGAGCCAAGGTAGACAATATTTTAAATCAGTAAGGGAATCAGTAGTTAACAAAGTGTGGAGCTGGATGAGCACAGTAGGCCAAGCAGCATCTTAGGAGGACAAAAGCTGACATTTCGGGCTTAGACACTTCATCAGAGAGGATAAGGGATTCTCCAGCATCTGCAGTTCCCATTATCTCTGAGGGAATCAGTAGTTGTAGGGAAAGGGTACAAAAATGGAGAGCAGCCCTTGCAATGTCAAGGCATGCAGGGATCTGAACAAAATGCTGGGCGGGTGCTTATTGTCAACTGGCACAGACTTGACGGGCTGAAAGGTCTTTTTGTGCGCTGTGAACTTTAATTACCATGCCTATGGTGATCAATGACCTTCCTTCCATCATAGCTTCAGAAGTTCAGGAATTTTCAAAGACTATTATACAATGTTCAGTATCGCGTTTGGCCCATTAGATACTGGAGCAGTCCATATCCAAACATAGCAAGACCTGGAAAATATCTAGTCTCAGGATGACGAGTGGCAAATTACATTTAGGCTACACAAGTGCCAGACAAACAATAACCATTTCCAACACGGGATAATCTATCACATCTTGATGTTTAATGGCATGACCATTACTGAGTCCCCATTATCAATATTCTTGGGTTACCATTGACCGGAAACTATTTTTATACAAGCTGTGATTACAGGAGAAGGTCAAAAACTAGGAAGCTTGCAGTGAGCAACAACTCCTGACTCCCCAAATTCTTCATATCAGCTAGCAGTCAGGAGTGTGATGGAACAGTATCCACTTGCCTGGATGAGTACAGGTTGAACAATACTCAAGAAGGTTGACACCATCCAAGATAAATCAGGCCATTTGATTGTCACCATATCCTCAAAGATTCACTGCCTCCACCACCAAATAACAGTAGCAGCATTGTGTACCATTTCTGAGATGCACTGCAGAAATTCACCAAGACAGCATTTTTCAAATCCACATCAAACCACCATCTAGAGCAAATCCAGAATACATATGCATAGTCCACTTTCAACAACTACTCACCATCCTGACTTGGAACTATTTCATTATTCCTTCATCTTCACAGGGTCAAAATCCTGTAATTCTCTCCCCAACAGTATTATGGGTCTACCTACAGTACATGAACTGCAGTGGTTCAAGGTAGCAGCTCACTACCACCTTTTCAAGTGCAATTAGGGATAGGCAATAAATGTTGGCCCAGCCAGCAACATCCACACCCCAGGAGTGAATTAAAAATAAAGGAGTTCCTCTCTAAGCTACTTACTCCCCAGGCTTGGAAATATATCACCGGTCTTTCAGTGTTGCGGGGTCAAAATCATGGAAATTCTCCCTCATAACACTGTAGTTGTTCAAGAAGATAGTTTGATCACTAAAAAAACTATATTTTGCTGGGGAAAGGAGATCCCCAGGAAAAAAAACGTTATAAAGGAGGTCCCTTTTTTTTACAGAGACAGTAGGAACTGTCAATGCTGGAGAATCTGAGATAACATGGTGTGAAGCTGATGAACACAGCAGGCCAAACAGCATCAGACGAGCAGGAAAGCTTGACGTTTCAGACCTGAAATGTCAAGCTTTCCTGCTCGTCTGATGCTGTTTGGCCTCTGTGTTCATCAGCTTCACAACATGTTATCCCTTATTTTTAAACTGTATGGCCCAATTTTCTCTCCCACATGGGAAAGACCCTTTCAGCATCCACCCAATCAGTCCCTTTATGATCTTAAATGGAAGCAAAGTACAGCAAATGCTGTATACAATGTACATAGAACATAGAACATAGAACATTACATCACAGTACAGGACCTTCGGCCCTTGATGTTGTGCCGACCTGTCATACCGATCTCAAGCCCATCTAACCTACACTATTCCATGTACGTTCATATGCTTATTACGTATTTGTAATACTGTATTTCTTAAGGGCAACCAGGGTTGGCCAATAAATGTTGGCTCGGCCCATCAAAGCCCACATCCCCTGTATTGACTTTTCAAAAACAGTATTTTGTATTTTGTGTGTTCAAGCACTTTTCAATGCAGTAAATACCTGGGATCTGAAATGATTTTTTTGGAAGCAGACTCAGTTGTGTTTTCAAAAGATTGTGAGTTAATTTTGTGAACAGAAATGTCGCACAGCAAAGGCAGAATGGACAATTAGTTGAGCTGCTCTTCCAGGGAAATGACACAGGCACAGAGAGACCTAAATGACCTTGTTTAAGATTTGCTCATTCCATGATTGTTTGACTTGAAGTACTTAACTCCTAGCTAGTGAAGCTGAGGCAGACCGCAAGCTGTCTGATTGTGGTAACATTGTGAGACGCAGGGTATTTCAGCTTCTGGATAATCACAGAAGCATTCAGTAACTGGTCAGCTGGAAAAAACTGATCAGTTGGAAAGAAGATACTGCTTGGACTCCCCAGTATAGAGGCTGTTGGCTGCAAGGTGTAAGTGGGAATACTTTACAGTTTGTGGAGAAGACCTAGGCAGAATCAGCCAATATGTCCTTTTGAGATATCGCACACAAACAGAATATAATCTCCTTTTGTTTCTGTGTTCATTCTGGCTTCAGCTCCACTGACTGGGTCTTATGAGGAACACAGAACATAAAATGCAATGGCCTATGGATATTATCATTAGACTATTAATCCAGAAGCTGAGCTGATGTCAATATAGTGTGGAGCTGGAGGGACACAGCAGGTCAGACAGCATCAGAGAAGCAGGAAAGTTGACATTTTCGGTGGGGACCGTTCGCCAGGACTCATGAAGGGTCCCAACCCGAAACATCAACGTTCCTGCTCCTCTGAGGCTGCCTGTCCTTCTGTGTTCTACCAGCTCCACGCTATGTCCACTGTGACACCACCGTCTGCGGTTCTTGCTAACTCAGTTAATGTTGTAGGTACCTGGGTTCAAATCCCACCTTGACAGATAGGAATTTGAATTCAATAAAGAGTTTGGAATTAAGGATCTAATGATGACCATGACATGATTATCAAAAAAATGATTCACTAATATCCTTTAGGCAAGGTAATCTGTCTTCCATACCTAGTCTAGCCTATATGTAACTCCAAACCAAGGAATGGGATTGACTATTAACTGCCCTCTGGGCAATTAGGGATGGCCAATAAATGCTGCCTGGCCAGTGACACCCCCATCTTGTGAGTGAATAAAAAGTACACTTTCAGAATATGTGTGGAATATTCTCTACCTTTTAATCTATAAATTGAACTTATAAGTCATCAGAAAATTTTCCAAATTTAAAATGTTGATCTTTTATTTCGCAGCTTGCTCATTGGCAGAAAAAGCAAATATGGCAAACATTATTTAATGGGTAGTTACATATCATAGCACTGTCACAACTTAATGAACATAGTTAAAATTCAGCTGTAGCTTTTCATGGTGAAGTCTAAAGGATGCAAAACTATTTTCTTGCCTTTTAAAATCTTTTGCTGTCTCCAATCCATGGTTCACACCTCTAAGTAGTAGCCAGAACTCAATAGCCACCTGTGTTTGGCTGTTTCCCTGAAAATTAAAGCCACTTACTGAAGTTGGGCTCTAAATGGGCCTGGAATTGCCCCTTTAATACTAGCGTGTCAGTTCTCAGGTTTATTTCACTAACCCTCATAAACATAGCAGAGGACAGAAACTGAGGTGGGTCTCTAATTATGGTTCTCAATGGCCATTTATTCCAGTTCCACCAGCATCTGGTCTGGACTGCAACTAAGGATGTCCAGCCCTTATTGTCAAACCTAGCTCTGATCTTGGACTCAGCTCTTCACTGAATCATTACACAACCTTTTTTTCCAAATGTTATAAAAATGGTTTTGTCCATAAAACATGCTGGAAACATGATATTTCATAATACCTAGCAGGGCAACATGATAGAAAATGATAAATCCACAGAACTTTACAACTGACTTACTTCCCTGCCTTTATTAACCTCTTGTAATGTTTGTGCATTTCAAAGCAGGCTTAGATGAGAGTTAAAGGGGGACTGAACTACCTATGACAAAAACTAAATCTGGCATCAAGGAATACACAGACAGCAAACATTAACATTTTTATTACATTATACTCTTCAGTTTTAGATAGAGCCAAGTGCAATTAAGTGCCTGGTGAGAAAGACAAAACGGTGCTGTCAAGAGCATACAGCGCCAACTGAAAGATGTGACATTGGTAAGACTTACATAGTACTTGAGATAGAGCACAATTCTATAGATAGGTGACAGCCTTTGCTCAGTCGTAGCATTCTTGAATTTAAGTCAGAATACAGTGTGCTCAAGTCCCAGTCCAGAAATCCCAGCATACAATGTAAATTGACACTTTACTGCAGCACTATTGGGGATGTTGAGTGTCAGGTGAAATGTTAACTTTCACCATGTTGTCGAATCAGCTCATTATCAGATTGCTGTTCGGAGATTGCTGCATACAAAATGGCTCCCATGTTTTCCCATGTTGCAACAATAAATAATACACTTGAAGAAGACTTCAATGGCTGCAAAATGCTTTGGGATGCCCTGGAGCAATGACAGGAGCTATACAAATGTGATTTCTTTCTTTTGATAAGAAGTGAAAGAAGCACAAATCATGATATGCTGAAGAGCATCATCCACTATTGATTGGATTGGTGATTTAAAACATTGTGGCATCTTTCAAATTTCTTCATTATCACATTTGGTATAATTGGCTGCCTGAGAACAGGAATTATTCATCAGGTGCTTGGGACACTGTGAAAATCCAACTTTCTGAGCTACAATAAATCATTTGTCATAATCATTAGTACTAAATGAGCAATATAAAATGTTGTGGCTCCAAACATCTGTTAAGCTGAATAAAAAATGCAATGGCATTTTGCAATGCATCACAGAACCTAGAACAATTATTTCAGCTGGTCATGTGATATGTTTTCATTGTTAGTCTCTGGTTGACATAAGGTGATAAATCTTAAGTCCAAAATACAAAGATCGTTGAGAGAAAGGAACATATCTTACCTACAGAGGCATCATGGGATGCAAGCAGGGTATGTCAGCATTGTTATCATCTTAAACATAATCCTCTACATATATGAAAAAGAAAAATGTAATTTACAGCTTGAATAACTTTAGATGTTGATAATACATAATAACTGCACTGGAATAAAATTTTCAGATATGAAACTAAAACTGAAGGATAACAGGGTTACCACCAGAAATACTGTTTCCCTGATTTATGTGCATGTTCATGTGAAATAATGGTAGGAGAGAGGTTAGATGTGGAAGTCCTTTCAACCATAAAGATTATTTTTTTTTAATTTAGTGCATGTTGCTTGGTGAGTGTCACTACTGTGACACCTGACTTCATATCTTGCTCTAAATTTTCATCTCAAGACAAGAACCGTCACACTGCTGTACATTCAAATATAATCTTTGAAAAGCTGCTGTCCATCACATTACGCTGTATGAAATTTGCCCAGTTTGAAATTATACCATGCCTTCAAAACTTTATGCCATATATGGACTTCCAACTGCAGTATAGTCATCACAATGAGAGAAATTAATACTAAAAGGAGGACATGAAAACACATTGTAGATTTTGTGTTGTGACATTGACAACAAACAGTGAAACTCTTTCCAATTGATGGTGCCACTATGTAATTTTTAAATGACAATGTTTGAAGCTATTCATTCCCTATAACTTCAGCCTGGATGCACAGCTAATATTCATACTTAGTAGCCTTCAGTACATATTTACCATCCTGTATCCAGGTAGCTAAAGAGTGTTGGGAGGCAGATTGAGGAGAAAGAAAAACTGGCAGGATGAGTCTTGCCATGGAGAAGTATTTTCTCTGTTGTTCAAACCAATCGCAGGAGGTGGAGGAAATTTCATGGTGGGAGATAACAACAGTATGATTTTAAAAGGGGAAAATAGAGTTAGTTGAAAAAAAATGCATTTTCCTTTCAGTTGTCTTCTCTTGGGATCTACAGTGGATAGACTTTTCTAAACAGCTTATTCTATTCTGTGCAAAGCACAGGATGAGTGGCCCAGTGGCTCAATGGTTAGCTCCTTCACAGTACCACAGGCCCAGATTCAATTCCAAACTCAGACAACTGTCTGTGTGGAGTTTGCACATTCTTCCCATGTCTGCATGGGTTTCATCCCACAGCCCAAAGGTATGCAGGCTAGGTGGATTGGCCATGCTAAATTATCCATAGTGTTCAAGGATGTGTAGATGAGGTGGGTTATAAGGGGATGATTGAGGGTCAGTCTGAATATGTTGGGCTGAAGGGCCTGTTTCCATACTGTAGGGATAGTAAGAAACTCTTTTTTAAAAAAATTACTTGTTTTTGTTTGTGAACGTTTTTGCTCATGAACCTGAGGAATGTTTGTGCCATGGAGCACAGAATCTCTCATTTCAGGCATCCAGTATCAGCATCAAAATCTTCTGGCTTGAAGTATACTGAGAACTGTCAGGTGCCCCAAGTGCACACCTTGTGAATTGGATTGGAAGTCAAATGTGAGAATGCCTTAACATGGTAAGATAGGGTGTTTGCAGATCCTGGAAGGTATTCTTAGCTAGATCTGATAGTTAGAAATCTGGACTCAGAGAAACCAATGTCACTTGCATGGCTCTCATGTTAAAAATGGAAGCAACTAGCATTAGCTACACAGTAAAGCACCATCCACTCTGCCCTCACATATTCCTACTAAAGGTTATTATCACATATAAAGTGCAAATGTTAAATTTTAAACTGTAAATTATCAGTACCAATATTTATAAATTGTAGGGAGTGCTACTAAAATAGCTAGGGTTCTTTTTTTAAAAAAAAGTATAGTTCCACTTGAACACCATTTTTAGATTACTTCAACCACTTCAATTGAAATTATATCAAGATGTATTGATATCAATTTTCCTTCTTAATTGAAGACACTTACATTTTCATATTTTGTCTGATTCATCAGCTTACCACATGCACAGAAACAGCATTTTTGGACAGGTATGATTTAGGATGATTTGAATGAAAAAATATGGTCCACACTGATAGTTCAATGAAATTATGTTTAGCTTATCCATTCCCATAACTGTTTGACGTGCTGGGAGAGCATTTTCCACCAGTAAGACGGATGATCCTCCTGTGATTGCAAGACACTATTCCAGCATGAAATGAGGAGTATTTGAAATAGATGGAGAGGTGGAAAGGTGAAGTAATCTACATAGTGACCCATTTTTATAATGGATCTATCTCAGACGCTAGAAATTAATTTGTTCTGCCATGAAATCATTTATCTTTCTACCTTCCTTTGGGTCTGACTGGAACCTTTCCCCAGGTATGTTCATTAACAAAGCACAAGTTGGCATTCTTTACCCTGTTTAGGTCCCACTGCAGTTGTCAACATTACTATTTCTCAAATTCTTGGTCCAGTTGATGAATTAGAATCTGGAGAGCTCAAAATCGTAGCTCTGGGAACTATGAAATTTCAATAGAATTATCAGTCTTAACTCCAGCCTCTACAATTGAAATGCAATAATGCACATCCCAAGCAATAGATTCTATTCTCTTTTTAAGCAATCCATGCCCCTCATAATTTTATGTATTTTACCAGTTTGCCCCGCTGCCTTTGATGCACTGGTGAAAATAATCACAGTTTGTTCAACCCTTCCTTATAGCTCATAAACTCCAATCCAGGCAATCTCCTGGTAAACCTCTTCTGCATTCTCTCCAAAGCCTCTACATCCTTCCTACATCATGGTGACCAAAATCTCCAAACGTGGCCAAATTAAAGTTTCGTACAGCTGCAATATGACTTGCCAGCTTTTATACTTGATGCTCCACCCATTGAAGACAAGCCCCACCCTTGTCTGCCTTCCGGAAAGACCACTTTCTCCAGGACTCCCTTGTCCGCTCCACATTCCCATTGAACCCCAACACACCCAACACTTTCCCCTGCAACCGTAGGAAGTGTTACACTTGCCCCACACCTCCTCCCTCGCCCACATCCCAAGCCCCAAGATGACTTTCCATATCACGCAGATGCTGTCCTGCACATCTGCCAATGTAGTATATTGCATCCACTGTACCCGTTGTTGCTTCCTCTACATTGGGGAAACCAAGCGGAGGCTTGGGGACCACTTTGCAGAACACCTACACTCGGTTCGCAACAAACAACTGCACCTCCCAGTCACAAACCATTTTAACTCCCCTTCGCATTCCTTGGACGACATGTCCATCCTGGGCCTCCTGCACTGCCATAACGATGCCACCTGAAGGTTGCAGGAACAGCGACTCATATTCTGCCTTGGAGCCCTGCAGCCCAATGGTATCAATGTGGATTTCACAAGCTTCAAAATCTCCCCTCCCTGCACTGCATCCCAAAACCAGCCGAGCTCATCCCCACCTCCAAAAGGTGTCCTTCAATCACCTATCCCTACCTCCCACTTCAAGCCGCACCTCCATTCCCTACCTCCTAACCTCATCCCGCCCCCTTGACCTGTCCGTCCTCCCCGGACTGACCTATCCCCTTCCGACGTCCCCACCTATACTCACCTCTACTGGCTCCATCCCTGCCCCTTTAACTTGTCTGTCTCCTCTCCACCTATCTTCTCCTCTATCCACCTTCGATCCACCTCCCCTCCCCCTATTTATTTCAGAACCCTCTCCCCATCCCCCTTTTCTGATGAAGGGTCTAGGCCTGAAACGTCAGCTTTTGTGCTCCTAAGATGCTGCTTGGCCTGCTATGTTCATCCAGCTCCACACTTTGTTATCAAGGCAAGCATGCCATATGCCTTCTTTATCTTCATATCCACTCGGTTGCGACTTTCAGTGAGCTATGGACTTGTACCTCAAGATCCCTCTGCATATTAGTGGGTCCTGGTATTTACTACACTTCACTCTTGCATTTGACCTTCCAAAATGCATCACCTCACCCTTATCCGGATTAAATTCCATCTGAATTTTCTCTGCCCAGCTTTCGAACTGATTGATATTGTGCTGTATCTTTTCATAATCCTCCTCAAGTAGACAAGTAGGATTAAAGAGAATCCCAAGGCATTTCATACAAATATTAGAAATAAAGGATAGCTCGGGAAAGAGGAGGTCCACTCAAGGACAAAGGAGGGAATTTATGCCTGGAGCCAGAGTAAATAGGTGAAGTCCTTAATGAGTCCTGTGCATTGGTATTCACCAGGAGAAGGACATGGATGATGGCAAGATTAAAGGAGGATTTGTTGACATTGTAGGGCATGTCAATATTAAGGAGGAGGTGGGATCGGGTGGCTTGAAAAACATTAAGGTAGATAGGTTCCAACGGCCTCATGGGATATGTCCTCGGATGCAGATGGAGGCAAGAAAGGAGAACGCTGGGGCCTTGACAGAAATCTTGTATACTCTAAGGTGCTAGAGACTGGAAAATAGCCAATGTTTGTAACTGAACTGATGCTCCATATCTGGATAATTGCAAACAGTTCAGTAACTGAGAGCATAGCTCACATTTTGAAGTCAGTAAATATTGGGAATTAAAATGCAATGTTGCAGAGTTTGTCCCATTTAAGTAGGTAAATGATGCACTGAAACAGTGACAATGCAGTTTCAAATATTATGGTTAAGTCATACAGACAGTGGGTCGAGGCAACTTTAGAAATACCTTTAAAACAGAAAAGGATGCCACTTTTTTGACCTGTCTAAGGACAAACGTACAGAGAACAACAAAGTATTGGCTCAAGTCTCTCTAGGTCTGTGCCTAATCAACTTGTTGTTAAAATATCTTTGTCTTAGGAAGTTTATTTCAATCAGAGAACATACCTTTTTACTGTTCACCATTGTATCACCACTTATCCTCAAAATGTATCATTTAACTCGAGAATGCTGAATTCCAATAACCAAAGCAATTACAGTGCATTGTTTTACTGAGCAAGCCCCATAGGAAACCTTCTTTGTAGAAAGTCTATACAATTGCTCTGACATTTTACAGCATAATTCACAGGCTGACAGAAATCTGTTTGTCCAAATGATACCAGTATGATCTACACTTAAAGGCATCCATTGATCTATGAAACAAAATATCCTCTACTGGTTTCATTAGGAGATCTATTCTGTTAATTACTGCTCAGTCAAACCTTTAGTATTGCATCCAGCCTGGCAAATTGGTTGAATTAAAGAAATAGTCTATCTTTTAAAAAAACTGTTGCAATTTCTTCACCTCCACTCTTTCATTCTGGCAAACTGCAGCAATTAAAGCTCATTAAGGCTTATAGCAAGCTATTTTAGCATTATGGTACAATGCACCATTTAAAACATGGCTTTGTGCGCTCTAACGATGCTTGGTCGAAAACAAAACCCAGAAAGGACCCATAGTTAGAAAAAGTGACATTTCTCGAATGCTCTTGCTTGAGAGGCTTGAGGCCAAGGCTTGAACGTAGATCTGACACAGCATTATGCATGTCAGGAGTACAATCTTTCAAATGAGGTATTATACAAAGTTCACGTGTTCCCTCTGAAGTGGGTATGACAGATGCTGTCACACTGTTTTGAAGATGGCCAGGATTGTTCTCCCCAGAGTTCAGACCAATATTTATACCTCACTTATACATCAGCTAAACAAGTGCATCTGGTCATGATCTCATTGCTCTCTGTGGAAATTTGCTGTGCTAAATTTGCTGCATTTTCCCACACTCCAACAGCAACAATAGTTCAAATATTCTTAGTTGTAAACCTTGCGACTCGTAAAATGCTTTCAGATACCTTGAGACTGTTAAAGTGCTATAGAAGTGCAAGATCTTTTTGTATTCGGAGAACATGTCAATATTCATGCAACTGTTTAGCTCACATGGAGGATTTGAATTTTCTGCACAGAAGGTTAAAGTCAACAAAACAATGGGAAACAAATCTCCAATTTCATTAGGCACTTTGACAAGCATTTTTGTCAAATCGATTCTGATGTTCTCAAAAAAAATTGCGTGGTCCACATAAAATAGATCAAAATTGCGCCAAAAAGAATATATGCGCTTATTCCCTCTGTGCTGTCGACAATGAAGCTTTCTTTGAATGATGGCTGCCTAATTTCAATTATAGTTACACAAAGCATGATTTGTAGCATTTCTGATTTGATCAGCACATTGTGTCCTGCTTTTTATTCTTCATCTTTAGCTACCGCAGATAGGAAATTAAAAAGCCACAAGAGGTCAGTTGTCTGAAATCATCAACCCATTGCCCTCCATATATCTTCAGCTACAGTTACTGGCAATTGCAGAAGGAGCCTTTCTTTCATTCTCTCTTGCAGAATTTGTTAGCTGTGACTGAAGGAAGTACTGAGATTGTTTTAACATCCTCAATAACAATTGTCCCAGAAATGCAGGGGGTCAAAGTACCGCATGGCACAGACCTGAGCCATATAAAAACATATATTTGTAGTTATACGAATCCTCTCACAAATTCAAGGTGACTCAAATCACATTGTCACCAACTCAATGTTCTTTAAAATGCAATTAGTGTTGTCATGTAGGAAGTGTGGCTACCAAACTGCACACAAGTTATCAGTCACAGCAAACACATGGTAATGGTAAAATAACCTATCTTAGCAAAAGAATAAAGATCGGC
Source organism: Stegostoma tigrinum (assembly GCF_030684315.1). NCBI lineage: Eukaryota > Metazoa > Chordata > Chondrichthyes > Orectolobiformes > Stegostomatidae > Stegostoma > Stegostoma tigrinum. Next base: position 54,684,940 of record NC_081368.1, on the reverse strand, counting down.
TTGGAGTCTGGGCAGAAATTCCTGGTTCTTCACAATAACAAATGGCTCTTTTCATTTTCTGAGATCTTCTGAAAGACGGCACCTTCAACGGTGCAGCACCCTCCCAGTATTAGAGTGGATTGTGTCCTCAAGTTTCTGGAATGGTTCTAAATGCATTACTTTGATTCAGCAGTGACATTACTGCCAGCTGAGCCACAACCGATACACAGTCAAAATTGCATTATAATTGGATCATTATAATTGACCACAATTTCCTTGGGGCTAATTGGCAAAAGCTCCTGCACTAATGGCATACATATGATTGCCGAGTGATGTCTGGTAATACATACAAGTCCAACACTCCACTCTTTGCTCCCCGCAGCCAGGGTGAGCTTGAGTTACGCATGAAGGGTTTCTAGGATTAGATGCAGGAGGATTGCTGTAATCTGTTCAATTGTACCCCAATAGTGATTTATCTGCTCATTTTACCTTTGCGAAACCTGCAGCTTTTTTTTATCACATGTAAATGAGGTCTCAAGCTACTTATATGGGTGTTAAGCCTTATAGTGATATTATCTCAAAAATATTGGTGACTCTCAGAGAATGAAGGTCTCTTCCCTCCCTGTTGACCGTCAAGGATCATCAAAGAAATGAGCTCCAGTTATCTTAGTCTATTCCTGGTGGGTTAAGTGCACTGCACAAAATTTCTTGAGTTCCATACTAATTCAGTAATCTTATTCAAAGTCCTCTAGAGGAGCCTGAAACTGAAATGATGGATTTATATTTCTACTAGTCATACCAATACTACTTTTATGCAAGAAGAAGGGAATATTGTAAGGTGAGGTACAAATAAATGAAGCATTATATTTCAAATTAGTGGTGTCATGTCTTTAACAGGAGTTTAAATACAAAAGAAAGTTTACTTTTTGGTCATAAAATCTTATTTTAAAAAATGCCCACTCAAAAATTTAAGTGCTGATGAATGTGATATTTTTCATTTTGGATACTTAATCAAGCACTCCCAGGTCAGGAGCCACTGTAACCTTATGACTGCTTCTAAATTCCTACACTGTAACAGAATGCTTAAGAGCTAAGTATCTACGAGCATGATGAGAGAAGTGGCCAGATTCACAGGAACAATATTTCATGGTGCCAGGCAGAATCAGGCATTGCTAATTAAAAAGGCATCTGGTGATAAGGGCTACTCAACCTTTGTGGTTATCAAGGCTACTAAACCAAAGACAGAAGGGAGGACAATGAAACAGTTATATCCATCTATTCAGTTGTTGTCAGAATATCAGAATATCCCAGAGACACAAGGGTCCTGAAAGAGAGTATGTGATCAAACATTCTGGATGATCAAGAAAACACACAAAAGTGAAAACATTGAAGACATAGAGAGTAATAGCCTGTGATCAAATAATGCGGAAGCAGGATCCAGAGATCAGAAAAGAATGATGCACCCAGCTGAGTGACTGAAGTCTGCCAGCTATCCCTGACTATTGCAGGTAATACCCAAGTCCCATTGGTGAGTCTGAGGCAGCTTTGTATTGTAACTTGAGGTAACTTTAATGTGTAGTGTTAAACGAAGTGGTAACTGAAGAAGTAAAGTGCAGTAACAGTACAGATTGTAATTAACGTGTTCACTGGCCTTGATCCAGAGAGGCCAATGGACAGCGCCAGAGATAATAGGAACTGCAGATGCTGGAGAATCCGAAATAACAAGGTGTAGAGCTGGATGAACGCAGCATGCCAAGCAGCATCCAAGGAGCAGGAAAGCTGACGTTTCGGGCCTAGACCTTCAGCATCAGTATTTTTAACAATCTCAGTCGTAACCTTCCTACATCCCACCATGAAATTTGCCATTTTTCAATTATCCATGCTCATGACCATTAATGATAGCTGGTTTATATTTCATAGAAATTGAATGGAGGTGGTCTCAAACTAATTTGCCATAACACTGTATTTTCATATAATGCAACACTCTTCAATTCCTTTTGTAACAGGATATCTTGTAAAATTCAATAGTACTCTGTATGCTGCACTGCAGTCAAACATTAAGATCTTTGGTAAGACAAGGCTTTTATTAGCCAATTGGGATATATCGTCCCATGCAAAAAGGCTGCAGAGGTGAAAAGGTCAGCCTTTTAAGCTACTAATTTTCTTATCTGTTTATTCATTTCCATTCTAAACATACTCCATATTGAATCCTCCTAGAAAACGACACACTACCGCCGGACAGTGCAAATTCATTCCCATCTTAATAGATAGCCAAGGATCATTTGGATACCGATCAGCCCTAAATTGCCTACATTTCCTAAAGAATCCAAAGTGAAGATCTTCATATCCTTGCATACTACAATGAATGGTCGATGATAATAAAATGTGAGGCTGGATGAACACAGCAGGCCAAGCAGCATCTCAGGAGCACAAAAGCTGACGTTTTGGGCCTAGACCCTTCATCAGAGATGGGGATGGGGTGAGGGTTCTGGAATAAATAGGGAGAGAGGGGGAGGCGGACCGAAGATGGAGAAAAAAGAAGATAGGTGGAGAGGAGAGTATAGGTGGGGAGGTAGGGAGGGGATAGGTCAGTCCAGGGAAGACGGACAGGTCAAGGAGGTGGGATGAGGTTAGTAGGTAGATGGGGGTGCGGCTTGGGGTGGGAGGAAGGGATGGGTGAGAGGAAGAACAAGTTAGGGAGGCAGAGACAGGTTGGACTGGTTTTGGGATGCAGTGGGTGGAGGGGAAGAGCTGGGCTGGTTGTGTGGTGCTGTGGGGGGAGGAGACGAACTGGGCTGGTTTTGGGATGTGGTGGGGGAAGGGGAGATGTTGAAACTGGTGAAGTCCACATTGATACCATTAGGCTGCAGGGTTCCCAAGCGGAATATGAGTTGCTGTTCCTGCAACCTACGGGTGGCATCATTGTGGCACTGCAGGAGGCCCATGATGGACATGTCATCTAAAGAATGGGAGAATGAGTGGAAATGGTTTGCGACTGGGTGCAGTTGTTTGTTGCGAACTGAGCGGAGGTGTTCTGCAAAGCGGTCCCCAAGCCTCCGCTTGGTTTCCCCAATGTAGAGGAAACCACACCGGGTACAGTGGATGCAGTATACCACATTGGCAGATGTGCAGGTGAACCTCTGCTTAATGTGGAAAGGCCTGGGATAGGGGTAAGGGCGGAGGTGTGGGGGCAAGTGTAGCATTTCCTGCGGTTGCAGGGGAAGGTGCCGGGTGTGGTGGGGTTGGAGGGCAGTGTGGAGCGAACAAGGGAGTCACGGAGAGAGTGGTCTCTCCGGAAAGCAGACAGGGGTGGGGGTGGAAAAATGTCTTGGGTGGTGGGGTCGGATTGTAGATGGCGGAAGTGTCGGAGGATGATGCGTTGTATCCGGAGGTTGGTGGGGTGGTGTGTGAGAACGAGAGGGATCCTCTGAGGGCGGTTGTGGCTGGGGCAGGGTGTGAGGGATGTGTTGCGGGAAATGCGGGAGACGCGGTCAAGGGCATTCTCAATCACTACTAACCTCATCCCACCTCCTTGACCTGTCCGTCTTCCCTGGACTGACTTATCACCTCCCTACCTCCCCACCTATACTCTCCTCTCCACCTATCTTCTTTTCTCTCCATCTTCGGTCCGCCTCCCCCTCTCTCCCTAATTATTCCAGAACCCTCACCCCATCCCCTTCTCTGATGAAGGGTCTAGGCCCGAAACGTCAGCTTTTGTGCTCCTGAGATGCTGCTTGGCCTGCTGTGTTCATCCAGCCTCACATTTTATTATCTTGGATTCTCCAGCATCTGCAGTTTCCATTATCTCTTAACAATGAATGGTCAATTGTCAGCAACTGAATCTGCACCTACTACCTCTAAATCAGGGCTGAATCCAGGCCACCAACATAACCCAATAAATAAAATAATTCAATATCTTATTCACACATAAGATACATCTAAAATATTGATTGCATTGTTTGGCATCGACAGACAAAAGCTCAAATTGAGGAGATCATCTAATCATATCCCACTGTTCAGTGATAAGTTACAAGATATGTGCTATGAGCAGAAGAGTTTTGGTCAAATTGCCAGTTCTTGACAAGACGATGGGAAAATAGAAATTACTAGTTTAAAGCAAAAATAAAAAAACAGTCTAGTCCTCCTTCTACCATCCTGGTATATGTAAAACAATAATAGTGTTGTAAATCAATTGTGACAATCAATGTTTTTCAATTAGTTACAAGTGATACAAGAATGAGTCAAGGAAATCTCTAATAGTGGAGGATGGGAGAGTTCCTCCCGTGTTTTAAACTTTCCACAAACTGCACCCTCAAATGTTTTATTTTGAAGGAATCATATTGAATTTGAAACCGAACAAATCAATACTAACCATCTTTCCCTTATTCTTTAGGAAGCTGTTAAAAATGTTTGTCACTCTTTCATTAAATAGCATTTTATCAGACTGGTTTAGAGCCTTCCCTCGTGCAGACTGCATCTTTTCCTTTCGCTGTTCTGGACAAATAACTTGTCATGGCTTGCAATGTACAGCCCTTCTAGAATCCTAAAATTAGAATAAAATAAATTATACCACCTCTCAACCTTCATAGTTTCAGTCAGAACATGCTCATTTTACATAAACACTTATCTTACAACGCAATGTTTCCACCTCAAACATTCTGGTTGCTCTTTTCTGTATCTTTTCAAAAATCACAAGACTATTTTTAGACTGTGGTGAACAAAGCTGTAGTAAGTATTCCGTGAGCGGCTGCATCAATGCCATGTTTACTTCACTATTTTGGTTCAACATCAGCCATTTATTGCATTAACTGCGATAGGTATAGTGTCAAAAACTTGGTAAGGCCCAAGGGAGACCCTCAATCTGACTCTAGGAAGGCAAGATGGCATAATGCTATGTGAATGTCAAATACTGCACAGTTTATCAGCAACAGAGAAACTTACTTCCCTTGTTCTGAAAACTCTCTGCCAGAAACATTATTTCATGAACAGTATCTTCTCACAATGGAATTGTGCAATATTGAATTAGGTGATTTGATCAGCCTCAGTTAGCCCCGCAAATCTTTTCCAAGTCCTATAACATATTTGTGCTTCAACTATTTCTCCGATTTGCTTTCTTTTTGGCTACTATTTAGTCTGAGTCCTACACCCTAACCGACAGTGTACTTCAAATCTCAGGTACTCATAGTGTTGTGTTTTGTGTTTTCACGTTGCTTTTCATTCTTTTGCAAGCCACCTCAAAGTGGCTTTTCATGCTTTCAAATAAGGTTATTAGCTTAACTTTGTAAGAACACCTCTAGAGTCTCCAGTCTATCCCTCATCTCCAGAAGCACATTAATAACTCTTTAGCTATGTAAACACAGTTACAGTTATACTTTCTCAAAAGATTTGGTATCCTTAATAAAATGCAGTACTCAAAATTTGTCACAAAAATTCAACTGGGGCCTTGTATTTATAAACGTTTCTGAAAACACTACCAATGCTCTGGCTCTCTTAATGGCCAAGTGGATAACAATACTGTTTACAAGAACTATGAACCAGAAAGCCATTGTTAGCTGAATGAGCTAATGTCAACAAGGGTATACACACTTAACTTTAGGAGCTCTGAACTGCAAGAAACAAAGAAAAAAAGAGCAGTTGCAGGCCATTCAGCCCTTTGAGCTTGCTACACCATTCAACAATCATGGCTGATCATCCAACTCAGTTAACCTCAGTTTCTCCTCAATACCTTTGATTACTTTAGCCCCAAGAACTGTGTCTAACTTCTTGAAAACACTTAATGTTTTGAGCTCAACCACTTTCTAGAGCAAAAATATTCCAGAGGCTCACTATTCCCAGGGTGATGAAATTTCTCCTCATCTCACTCCTAAATGGCCTACTCCATACGTTTAGACTGTGAATCCTGGTTCTGGGCTCCCATGTCATACAGCATTTACCCTGTTTAGTTCTGTTTGAATTTTATAGGTTTCTATGAGATTCCCCCACACCATCACCCGTCCAACCCTAGCCCACCACCACCACCTTGTTTTTCTAAAGTTCAATGAATAAAGTCCAAACCAATCCAGTCACTCCTCATGCATCAGTCCTCTTATCACAGGAATCAGCCTGGTAAACATTCATTGTACTGCATCCACAGCCAGAACATTTTTTCCTCAGATAAAGGAGACTAAAACTTTGCACCATACTCTAGTTGTAGTCAAACCAAGGCCCTGTCCAGTTGCAGCAAGACACCCCAACTCCTGTACTCTAATCCCTGCACTCTATAATTATCTTCTTCACCACCTGCTGCATCTGTATGTTGACTTTTAGTGGCTGGAGTATAAGGACACCCAGGTCTCATTGCACCTTCCCTTTCCCGATCCATTGCCAGTCAGGTAATAATCTGCTTTCCTGTCTTTGCTACCAAAGTGGATAATCTCAGATGTATCCATGATATTTTTAAACTGCTATTCATTTGCCCACTCACACAACTTGTCCAAATCACACTCATGCATCTCTGCATCTTCTTCACAGCTCATAGTCTCAGCTGTCTTTGCGTCATCTGCAAAATTGGAGTGTCTTATTTCATTCCCTCACCAAAATTGTTCATAAAGATTGTAAATAATGAGGTGCAAGCACTGATCCCTGCATTATCCCATTTGTCATTGCCTGCCACTGAGAAAAAAAAGACTTATTTATTCCTATTCTTTGTTTCCTGTTGATCAACCAGCTCTCTATCCATGGAAGAACACTATCCAATCCTGTGTGCTTCAACTGTACAAGCTAATCTCTTATGCGGGACCTTCTACAAGTTCAAACAAATCACATTCACTGACTACTTCCCCATCAACTCTACTTGTTACATCATCAAAAAAACACTAACACTTTCATCAAAGGTGGTTTCCTTTTCGTAAATCCGCACTGACTTTGTCCAATCCTGTCACTGTTCTCCAACTCTTCAGCTATTGAATTGTTTGTAATAGACTCTCTACTACCAATGCCAGACCAACCCATCTCTAAATCTGTTTTCTCTCCACCAACATTGTTAAAAAATGCAGTAGAGTTACATTAACTATCTTCCAATCCATAGAAACTGCTCCAGAATTTATAGAACCTTGAAAGATGGCCACAAAAGGTATCCAATATTTGTACAGCCATTTGCTTAATGTAGATGGGATGTAGATTATTGGGCCATGTAGATTATTAGCTTTTAGTCTAATCAATTTGCCTGATGCTATTTCCCTACTAATACTGATTTCCTTCAGTCCCCTCCTAAACCCCATGCTCCCCATCACTTTAGGGATGTTATTTGAGTTCTCCTTTTTGAGGAAAGATCCAAAATGGGTACTTAACAGTTCTTGCCATTTCTTTTTCCCCCACTATAACTTCCCCTGTTTCTGATTGTAAAGGACCTAGATTTGTCTTCACTAATGTCATCAGTTTGAATGCTTTCTTAATCTTTGTCTCATGTTCTATGTTCCTCGTCTTAATCAATCCCATTGCTTTCATTTGCCAAAATTTAAACTTCTCCCAATCCTCAGGTCTGCTGCTTTTTTTGGCCAATTTGTACACCACTTCTTTGGATCTAATGCTATGATCAATTTCCCTAACACTACGGCTGCAGTTTGAGGTCTATGTACAATCCCCACAGGAAGGAAGAATCACTCAAGATTCCTTCTTCTGGTCCAGTGACTGGAAGTATTTGTATTTGTATTAACATTGAGATCTTTAATGCATCTACACCTGAACAGTGTGTCATCTCGTCTCAATCTTGAAGAAAAGCTAGTAAGGTGAACTGAGGGTTCTTGTGGTGCAGAGGTAGTGTCCCTACTCTAAAACCAGAGAGCCTGGTTTCAAGTCCCTTCTCTTCCAAAGGTGTATCCTAACATCCCTGAATGTTGATTAAAAATGTTAAATATGGATTCTTGTAGCACAGTGGTAATGTCCTCTGGTCAGGTCCCACCAGTCATAGAGGTGTATCATAATGTGTCTGAGTAGATTGATTAGAAAAGAGTCAATAAACTGAAATATTACAGGACAGGTAAAAACAATGTTAGCTGAAGCAGGTTTAGTAGAATGAGTCAAGGATTTATCTGATTCTTAAGTCATGGGTCTGCAACTTTTTTTCTGGTTCCAGTCCTCAAAAAAATTAAAATGGACAGGAATCCATTCTGTCAAATAATGTTAACTCATCTAATTTTCCCATGAAAAAGAAGTAGTGAACTTACTTATTTGGAGTGATTCAAATCATAATTATGAGAAAAAATAAAATGGCTTGATTCCCTTTTTCTATTCAGTTTTCCGCTCATCGCCATAAAGTTTTGTTGGAAGTTAATTTCAAAGCAAAGTGCTTTTCCATTCTTGTCTGCAATGCTTTGCTGTAGCCTGCTCTTCCTTCCTTATAAAACTTGATTTTTTTCCTCTCAATTGTCCCACACTTGTATGGTAACAATGTAAAATGTCACTGCTCCGAACGTGATTCTAATCCTATTGTGTACGGCTCCATTAGAGATGTATCACTTTGTGATAAGCTAGTGTGTAGACAGCCAATTGCAGGTGGAAGTAATTACAAGAATTTCTCTTGCCTGTGACTACAAATACAATCGATTGCCTTTATGGAGACAGTGTTAAGTTAGCCGAAAGGGGGGTGCGGCAATTATTAAAGGAAATCCTAATTTCTTCAGTGTCTTAGATCAGTCTTTAAAATCAGAAAACCTGCATCCTGATAGTCTGCAATTTTGTTTCTGTATACCATGGATTCTGTCGTCTGTTGAATGAGATTCAAATATCTCTGACAACAAAAATACTAACTGAACGAGCATTACATAGTGACATATACAAGTATACCTCTGCAAGACTGAATCGTAGGGATGAATCTTACAGTGTTTAAGCTAAGTGAGAGCTCACTGGTTTAGTGTTTACCTCACAGCACCAAGGAACTGGGTTGGGCAACTGATGTGTGGAGTTTGCACATTCTCCCTATGTCTGAGTGGGTTTTCATGCACAGTCCAAAGATGAGCAGGTTAGGTGGATTGGCTGTGCTAAGTTGCCCATAGTGGCTGGGGATCTGTAGGTTGGGTAGATTAGCCATGGCCCATGCAAGGAAGTGTTTCTGACTGGGCTGCTCTTTTGACAGTTCATATGGACTTGTTGGGCCGAATGATCTGTTTCTGCATTGTAGGGATCCTACGATGACAGCTGCTTTGAGCTTTTTGGAATTCTTATCATGAATCCTAGTGACATTTCTTAATGTTTTGTCCCAAACTCTCCCCATTAAATACTGGCCCCATCCCATAGCATTCTTCATATCCATTCTAGCCCAATCTTACAATTGTTGGAGATGGAATTCAATCTGAATAAATGTGAGGCATTGTATTTCAGTGTAATAACCAAAGTAGGGCTTATGGAATTAATGGTAGGGACTTGGGTAGTGCTATAGAACAGAGGGACCTAGGGTGCAGGTATCTAATTTTTTGAAGTTTGCATCGCGTATAGACAGGGTGGTTAAAAAGGCATTTTGCATGCTTGCATTCATTGCTCAGTCCTTTGTGTATAGGAGTTGTGACTCCTATGAGTCCTTTGAGTATCAGGGTTAGGTTGAAGTTTTATGGGACGTTGGTGAGGCATCTTCTGGAATATTGTGGCTAGTCAGTTATAGGAAGAATATTATCAAGCTAGAAAGGGTTCAGAAGAGATTTATCAGAATATTGCCAGGTATGGAAGGTTTGAGTTAATAAAGAGATGCTGGATAGGCTCAGACTTATTCCACTGGAGTGCAGGAGGTTGAGAAGTGACCTGATCGAAGTTTATAAAGTAAAGAGAAGTATAGATAGAGTCGATGGTAATTTTCTTTTGCCTAAAACATAGGGAATTTCAACACCAGGGGTCACATTTTTAAGGTGAGAGGAGGGAGATTTAAAAAAGACCCAAGAGGCAATTTTTTTTTACAGCAACGAAATGCAACAGTAGGCTGTAAGTGATTTGGAGACATGTCACAAGGGTTCTTAGAGGCGCATCTTGAATGCAAATGCCAAGGAAGCGAAGTGAATGTGCCTGGTGGAGACAGACTCACTTACCTTGTGTAGATAAGGCTACCTCATGGAGATAAGAATTTCAGACCTGGATGCTTTCCTCTTTCTTCCTGGCTGCTTTTTTCTCTGTTTCTGCTTTTTCTTAAATTCAATTTTTTTTGTATCTCGGATGGTTGTTTTGGTTTCTGTGTCTAGATGGGTCTTTTTTTAAAATTTGTGCTTTTGTACCTAAAATGGCACTTGTGAATGGAGACCTCTGTACGCTTTTCACTGTAATCCTGTGCTCCTGTAGATCAGTACATTTGATATTAAAACTGATTTTCAATTTTCACTGTATTTTGCTGTATTATTCACTAATGTGCAAGTGACAATGATAAATCATTTAATCATAAAGACCATCCATTTGAATATAAGTAAGAAATCAGGAGTTTCAAAACATATATGTTGGACAAGCATAATGCACAATTTATAGATATCTGCCTCATTTCTTCCATAATTTTCTGTCGATGTCTCTGGAGTACAAGGGGTTGAAAATGAATGTAAGTTATGAAATCTTCCAACCATTTCCTCATTTGTTGCATATGGTCCTGGGATATTCTAAATCAGAGGACTGGATAAAACAAATCGTGGTTTGACAACTATTCAACTGAAAGAACTGGAATGGCTTAAAGTGCAAAGTTCAATTTTTACTCTGTTTCTTTTTGGAATTAACTTGATATGCTTTCCTGTAAGGGAGGTACCCTATGAATACAGGTTGAATTATGGACTAAAACTGGGTCACAGTCAGAGCACTCGAGTTGCATGTGAAACACTTCAGCATAAAACAGATATTACTTTTTACTGTTAATCACTAACTCCTGAATTGTATACAGAATCAAATGCTATGTAGATCATTTCTGCATAGTATGGCACAGGATGAATAGTTACTTCAGTTACCTCAATAGTTACCCAAGAGCTGTTGGCAGTTGACACTAGTTTCAATGATAAACCAGCTCAGTGTGGCTGCATGGGGGCTCAAAGTACGAAATTAGGTGAGGACTGCTCAATTCAGTATGTTACATTAAGCCTGAGCCAGCAAGAGCCAGCTCTGTGGGCTGGACATGGAATGTGTGGTGAAGCAGATGATTGAAATACAGCTCAACCTTTGATCTATGCTATATTGACCAAGCCACTCTATCTGGTGCATTGCATTAGCATGTGTTTCAGCTGTAGCAGTGCAATATTTACAGACTTCATCTATGTACACAAATTTAAATTTTGAAACAATCACAAACTGAATTAGATATCTAAATAAATTTAAATATTAGAGCTTTAAGTATAGAAAACTTTCAATTTCATTAAGGTGATACTTTGCTGTACAAATGGTATGAGAAACTACTTCATAAAATCTAATAAATACCGTCGGAGTACAAAAGCGGTATGTACCAAAAGTGGATTAAGAGAGATTTAGGCTTTGAATATATTCCATGTGAATTAATAATTCGAGTAACTACGCTTTTAAAGAGGTATGTACCATCAGCAATATGGTCCTTCAAATAGATGAAATTATCCAGTTAAATTGATAATTTTCCAAAAAACTAGATCTCCTTAGAGTGATAATGGGAACTGCAGATGCTCCTCTGATGCTGCTGGGCCTGCTGTGTTCATCCAGCCTCACATTTTATTATCTTGGAATCTCCTTAGAGTGAACTGGTTTGAAACACAAGACCCATCACCAACCCAAATAGAACATATTATATTAAAATTGGTGCATTTAAAAGGAAAATAGTGAATGCTGGAAAAGGTAAAAAAAGACAGAAGATGTAACCAAAAGGTCAGCGTCTCTAAAATGCTGATACTATTTTAAGCAAAATGACAATCTATAGTACTAATCGGCCTCTTTCTGATGGTGGCTCGTTTATTGTACATTTTTAATACTTCTGCTGCAACCATAGGGTCATGTTCTGTATTCTTAAAGTACGTTTACACACCACATTTCACATTCTTAGAATATCCAAATGCATTTCTCACAGAATAGTGAGAATTTTTGAAGCCTAATAATGTAGGCAATGAAGACAGAAAGTTTGTACAAAGTCAGCCCAATTCACATCAGTGAAATGAGGAATGAGTATGTCCACTTTTGGTTGTATTTGTTGAGACAAATGTTGGGCCACACTCATGGGAAAGCTTCTCACTCTTTCTTTAAACAGTGTTAAGGAATATTTTCCAGCCACTTCAAATGTGGACAGAAACCTATTTTAAAAAAGGTCATCCAAAAGACTACACCTCTACTGCTTCTGCTGTATGGTATAGTTGGTTTAGAATAGTCCTTCAGAGGTACAAGATTTCAGCCGAAGACTTGTCCGCTTGGAAGCAATTACAAAATCACAAGTTTTGGTTGCTACTTAAAGCAAAAGAACGAACTGTAGAATGTAAGTGTAAATCTGGGGAAAACTACCACAGTCTCATTGGGAAACAATGAATGAACGCACAATCGACATAACATGCATGAGTGAGATAGTAGGAACTGCAGATGCTGGAGAATATGAGATAACAAGGTGTAGCACTGGACGAACACAGCAGGCCAAGCAGCATCAGAGGAGCAGAAGGCTGACGTTTTGGACCTAGACCCTCTTCAGAAATCTTGTTTTCTGAATGTAGGCATTGTCATGGTTGGGAACAATTTGGGAAGGCCCGAATGTGGACTGTAGTCCATTGGGGATGATCTGGTTCCATCGGCAGGTACTAAGAAAGGTGATGTGGCTGTAGTACCTGGTTTGCTTCAGGGCTTGGTCGAGGAATTTCAAGGCCCAAGAGATTACGAGAGAGTTGCAGTGGGAGAGCGATCCACTGAGGTTTTTCCGGAGGGAGGAGGGTAACTTCTTGAGGGTAGGCAACCTTAGAAGAGGCTTTGCAGTGGGGTTAAAATTGTTTCAGCAGTAGTAGGAACTTCAGATGCTGGAGAATCTGAGATAACAAGGTGTAGAGCTGGATGAACACAGCAGGCCAAGCAGCAGCAGGGGACCAGGAAGGCTGGCGTTTTGGTTCTAGACCCTTCCTCAGAAAATAATTTTCTGAAGAAGGGTCTAGGTCCAAAACATCAGCCTTCCTGTTCCTCTGACACTGCTTGGCCTGCTGTATTCATCCAGCTCTACACCTTGTTATCTATCATGCATGAGTGTTCTCTCTGCTTATGAAAAGTAGTGATAATCACTTTAATCATCGTGTGGTTCAAGAAAAAAAGGAGAAAAATGTTTGATGAAACTGATTTTAAAGTACTGAAAATTGCTTTTAAATGAGTTAATACCTCAAACAATAATGAGCAAAGGAAAGATACATAAGCTAAAGGTCATGTGTATGCCAAAGTAGAAAACATCAATTTGTAACCAAGCATCTCTGCATCAGAAAGCTCCTAATGGAACTGGTTTGTCAGGAAGCCAAGCTTTCCCTTCTTACCATGAAAATATTTTAACTGATTCCAGTATGTACGACTTGTGTCAAAAAATTGAAATGCCCTTCTCAAGCAAACAGTTTGTGCTGTGAAGTGAGACAAAAATAAACTAGCAAAAACAGTAACTTTTATGATCATAGGACATGGCAGATTGCTTTATGAACAATTATGTCCTCACACAATGACAAAGGGGCAATACTCCAAAAGCTTGTGATTTCAAATAATCCTGGTGGGCTATAACCTGGTGGACGTCTGACTTCTGATTCTGCCCATGCAATGATGTCAATGTGAGATGAGAGGCAGACTTTACCTGACCATCATGTCCCTCAGTCATTTCTGGTCTTGGCTTGACGTGGGATTTCCCTGGAAAGCATGTTCCACCCCCAAGAACTGCCAACCAATCAATTCCCACTATCACCACTGGGATTGGTGCCCACTACCAGCACAGGGTGCAGTCCCAAAGAAGAGGCACCAATGGGACTTCCAAATAAATTTCTGGTTTCATTGAAGCTGGTCTGACAAGCTGAGAGATGGGGCTGGAAGACCAAGACCGACTGAGTTCAGGGAAAGAAGAAATGTAGGGAAGAGTTGAAGAATAGTTTGCTGGAGGTTCAGTACAGGTTTTGGCTGGCACAGGATGTCTACACACTAGAATATCTGTCCTATCCTCCTGCATGATTATTAGACACCTGACGGCCTGGACAATGAGAGACTCAGCCGCAGTGAGAGATAACCCTCAAATAGCGAACTGATAGGCCATTTTATTCATTGGTGAGCAGGCCACTCAATACCACTCCCCAACACAGATCAAGTGGTTAGGCAGGTGATAGACAAGGCACCACTGCACAGTATCCAAAATTGCATCCACCCCAGTTCTCATCATATAGCTTCAGAGTTCTCAAAATTAAAGTTAGATAATTGCAGGTTATATGTTTTTATTATGCTGGCTGAGGACTAACAACTGGTCATGCCTTAAAACAAAACATCCCTGCAATTCTTGAAATAGTGCTATGGGATCACTTGACAGGTATGTTTAACTTCTCATTCCTAAAACAGTACTTTTAACAAAGTATCTCCCAGTACTCCAAAGTCAGCATGGGCCTGGATGCTCAAATCTCCAGAGTGGTTGTTGAACCCATGAACTTACGAACTGGAAGGCACAAATGATCATGAACCAAAGCTTCATCACTCACGCAATACTGGTTTTGTTGTAGTAGCGATGAACTTTGAATCTGGAGTAAGGTTGTTACAGCAAAATGTTGAATTCTATTAAAGGTTATAGCATTAGACTTCACATCTGTATTAATACAGAACAAAAGAATCCATTATCCATACCACTGCCAAATGTGCAGTGTAATTCGGTTATTGCCTTGACCCCAATCCTGGAGTTTGTTGATGGCTGCAGAAATCTCTGATTCATCCAATATTTCTCAATAATCCATTAAAAGAAAGCTAAAGTGCCTGTATAAAAAGGCATGTGCACAGCAATTTGAACTCTGCTGTTTGTCATTTGGTATTTTACTTTGAATTAAAGATCAAAAGGAGCAGTTATGGTGAGTAATCTCTTCCACACATGCACAGGTAACAGAAATGTGTGAGAAAAGAATCCAATTAAAGAGATTACAATTACTAAAAATAACATTGCGTGTATCATTTAGTGTTGCTGCTGAGCGTCTTATCAGTGGCATCCCTGATATGTACCAGCTGTCCTTTAGATTAGGTGGGATTCAACAGGATGCAACAGAGATAACTAACAAAGAAAAATGCTGTTATCATAAGCAGTATCCGAGGGACACATAGCTGTAGAATGGAATCAAAACTTAGGTTTCTAATCTTTAATTTAGGGGACTTCCAATGATTAAAATAAAATCCTCGGATCAACTTGTTTTTACATTGGCATATACAATAAATTTTGTTTCACTTTTCACTGTCACCGATATTGTGGAACACCATAATTTAGCCCTCAAAATATAGTCCCATTGTCTGGCTCAGAATGTATGGTGCTTGAGGAAGCCAAAACAGAATTTGCAATTGTTTTGTTACGACAAAAGCATAATTGCAAAGTATTGAGATTATATATAAAGTGTCCCCCTTTTTTGGCTGACCCCACTGATACAGACGTTTTCTGTAATAAATCCCAACAAAGGACTTTCAAGGTGAGCACAGCTCCCAGAATTTTCCTCTGTGTTGGAAAGTTCACTTGCAGCGAATGGGCTGAAATGTTAAACGATCACTAGATTGTAAAGTGCAAAATACGCTGCTCGTTTTGAAACTTACTGCAGCCGTTGGACACAAGTGTGTCTTACAAAATGAACTCTGTAAAGCGTAGCGCTAAAGTAAAATAAAGAACTGCGGATGCTGGAGACCTGGAACAAAAACAAAATTGTTGGTGAAACTCAGCAGGTCTGGCAGCACTTGGTGGAAGAAAGCAGAGTTAATGTTTCTAATCCAATTACTCTTTTTTGGAAATTGCTTTTAAGTTGTGAGCTAAAGGTTGCATTTATGCTGAAGATGAGGTTGGGGGAGGGGATGAGGCTTGGTGGGGGGTGGGGGAGGAGGTCAGCAGATCGGTAGAGGTGGGGCCCAGAGAGAGAGCGGTAGGTAAACAATTAGATTATGGATAGTAGGTCAGGACAAAAGAAATGATGAATAAATGATCATAAGAGCTATGAGTTGGAGAGCATGGGTGAGCTGTACTGAAAGAAATTCATGTAATGTGATAATAGACTTAGTACGAGGTAAGAATAGGTGACTGTGCTAAAAGCAATCCATGTCAAAACAAGACTGTCTGTGGGGTGGATAAAAAAAAACACAGAATGTGGCTTCAGGCTCTAAAGTTATTGAACTTGACTTTGAATTACAGAGGTGGCCAGAGACCAAAACAGTAAATGAGATGTTGATCTTCAAGCTTGCGCTGAGGCTTGCTAGAACACTACAACAGAGATGTTGGCTGGGGAACATGGCCATGTGTTGAAGTGACAAGCAACTGAAAGCTCGGAGTCAATTTTGCAGGCAGAACACAAGACCAAATTGCAATTTTTCTCCCCGGTGTAGAGAAGACCGCATTGTGAGCAGTAAATACAGTAGACGAGATTGTGTGAAACGCAGGTAAATCGCTTCTTCATCTGTGACCTTGGATGATGATGGAGGAGATAAGCGGGCAGGCATTACACCTTCTGCCATTGCATGAGAAGGTGCTACAGCATGTAAGGAGGTGTCGGGAAAGGTGGATGGATCAGAATGTCCCAGAGGCACCAGTCTAGGCAGAATGCTGACGAGGACAGGGGGTAGAATATGTGGCTGGCAGTGTTATCTGGCTGAAGGTGATGGAAATGATGGCTTACAATCCTTTGGATGTGGAGGCTGGAGGGCTGGAAAGTGAGGACCAGAGGCACCCATCAGTATTGCGGGAGAGAAGGGAAGGGCTGAGGGCAGACATGCAAGAGATAGGTCAAACAAAGCTAAGGGCCCTATGAGACATGGTAGCGGGGAATCCATGAGTCAGCCAATGATCCAGACAATTCTGGGGCACGGTTTTGGAAAGTTGCATCACCTGAACAGATGTGATGGAGAAACTTGTTGAACAGGATGGAGTCCTCACAGGAAGCAGGGTGTGGGGAGGTATGGTCCAGGTGACTATGGGCTCCTAATGGACCTATCCGCATAAATGAAAACAGAGGTGTTGAGGAAAGGAAGGGAGGAGTCAGAGACAGACCAGGTGAAGGTGAGAGCAGGGTGAAAACTGAAAGCAAAATTGATTTTTTTTTCCATTTCCGGAGGATGGAGGAAGCAGCACTGATGACGTCTTCAATATATTGGAGAAAGAGCTCTGGGTGGGTCAGAGTAGGATTGGAACAAGGAATGTTCCATTTACCACACAAAGAGGCAGGCAAAGATGGGGCGATGCGGGTATCATCGGACATCTCTCTGACCTGAAAAACGTGAGAGGAATTAAAAGTTCAGGGTGGAAAGTTTGGAAAAGATTGCGGCAAGCTACACGTCATGTGAAACAAAAATTGCTGGTGAACTGCAGCTGGCCTCGCAGCATCTGTGGGAAGAGGGCAGAGCTCCTGTTTTGAGACTGTTGACTTTTTGTCAGAACTGCAGTAACCAAACCCCTACCCACTCCCAACACACACACACACACACACACACACACACACACACACACACACACACACACACACACACACACACACATACACTTTTAATTCAGGGTAATGCGGAGCTCAACCAGGCAGATGGGGATGATGATTTGGGCTTTCTTTCCAGGAAGAAGCGAAGCGCTCTGACAACAGCCTGATGGGGGAAGGACGTATAATCAATTCTTCTGATGCTTTACGTTGGTTCCAGAATTCCCAGTTTGCAGGCTCCAGCTGCCTCCCCTTGATCATGGATGTGTGATCCCTTTATACGTCCTTCCCCCATCAGGCTGTTGTCAGAGCTCTTCACTTCTCCCTGGAAAGAAGGCCCAAATCATCATCCCCATCCTCCACCAGCCCCATCTGCCTGGTTGAGCTCCTCATTACCCTGAATCTGTGTGTGTGTGTGTGTGTGTGTGTGTGTGTGTGTGTGTGTGTGTGTGTGTGTTGGGAGTGGGTAGGGGTTTGGTTACTGCAGTCCTGACAAAAAGTCAACAGTCTCAAAACAGGAGGTCTGCCCTCTTCCCACAGATGCTGCGAGGCCAGCTGCAGTTCACCAGCAATTTCTGTTTCACGTGATGTGTAGCTTGCCGCAATCTTTTCCAAACTTTCCACTCTCCCTGTGAGACATGGGTAATGGTAACAAATGTGGGCAACTATGGCAAGTAGTTTAAAAGCCTGGTTTGTGTGTGTTTGAGACCTGACATCTCAGTGTATGGAATAATAATTGGGTCATAGCTTTGAGAGCAGCCACTAAAGTACCATTGCAGATGAAGAACAGGTAAATACCCTTTCCCACCCAGAATGCTACCAACCAGTCAGGACTGTTGAAAAGAACCGGGACAGAGGAATTTCAACCTGTGAAGCCAAGAATTTCAAAACTACAATTCAACTACAAACAGCACCTACTGCAAAAACTGCAACATTCAATTATTTACGCTCCAGAACCTTCAGAGGCCAATCAATATACCTTATTAAAAACACAAATTTGTTGGATTCATTTCCTAATTTTGCGCATCTGTAGTGTACTATTATTTCTTCTCCCTCTTAGAAACTATTAAACTGACGTTTTTGTTAATGCCATGAAGTCTGGTTTAAATTACCCTTAAAGCATAAAATCACTGTGTCTGAGAGAACAGCACTGAAAGGGAGTGGGTCCTTTTTGCGTAAACCTTGTCGCAGCTAACTGAGGGGTGGGGGAACAAAAAAATTAAAAAGCCAGTTCATTGCTCCCAGAAGCTCGACAATTTGGGTATCCACTCTGGAACCTCACTTGGGTCTAGTCTTAGCACTGAGTCATCAGCACAGAAGGCAAGATGTGACCAAGTGGAGACATGATGCATGCACCCATTTATCTCCTTTACCTACACTTGCTGTAATGTGAGGTCACAGAAAGAAGATGATGGCATGATGGCATTTAGCCTCAGAGAGGGCAGTAAATTATTAGCCCTCTTCCAGCACTGCTGTACGTTGCAAATCATCCAAGACACTGCTATGACACAGGAGGTTCGAACAGTCCAGATTGCTGTATCTCATGCCATGACCTACTTTGCCAGTCAGCAGTGTGCAGCACTGTCCTCCTCTCCACCAACCCATTGACCACCATCTCCAGGTTCCTGTTGGTGAACCAAGGTGCTGATGCCCTTTCTCCATCATTACTTTGAAGATTATAGTGCAAGACCACAGCATGAATGGCAGTTTATGGCTGCATGAATGGCAGTTTATGGCTTGCAGCATCATAAATGCTGTGTAGCTGGGGTTTAAATATATCACTCGTGACACAAATGTCATAAAGTCCCAACAGCAGCGTGCACCTACATCTCTCCTGCTGCGTGATTCCTCGAGATGGATGCCATGCAGCCCAGTTGCATAATTAATGAGATGAAGAACGGAAGAATGTATGAGAAACATCGCTGTGAGCCATGGGGGATTAACCACCAAGAATGTTACTTAAAAAAAATCACTGCCAATAAATGGGAAAATTCAGCTAATGATACATACAGATTTATTATCTGTAAAACAGATAATGTCTGTAAAGATCTGTAAAACAAAGAACAATCTTTATCAGTGAAATGTGCCAGGTACAGTCAAGGTTCAGATTATGTTTATAAGCTTCATTTGTCTCCCCATGAAATGTGTGGCAGTGTTAAACACATTCTGTCTTTACATTGTATTTATGCATTTGAAAATAATGCAAAGTTAATCGATTAGCTTCATGTAACGGTATTGATGATTTGCTGTGCAGAGTTATCTTTTGGCATGGTGACCATTCCTCACGGCTTTGTGACAACAAATGAATAAATGATTTGTAAAAGTTTGAACTGTTCTACTTGTAGAGGGTATCGAATATAAATAATGGTGCCAGAATGAGGCCATTCGATGAAAAATCAATTTTAAAACAACTCTGATTGATGGAATTGACATGACAGAAACAATACTTTGGTAATGTTCACCAAATGGCCATTAGTGGATTACGTACATGGAGAACAAGGACTCAGTAGTTACAGAAGATAGGCCAAGTGATGGATTGATGCTGTTATGAGAGATTAAATCAGGACATCATCAGTTGTAACAAATCAAACTGAATTATAAAAAATGCATTTACAATTTCACTGACCATTCAAAATCTTGCTCCTATGAAAGAGATGGAACATGGAAAAGCAGCCAAAATTGTTGATTTTAAAGGAAAGAGATAAATAATGCCAGGATCCCTCGAGACCTCAGCAACTGCGGCTTTAGACAAAAGCTGGGTGAATGATGATTGCACAGGCATTGAGGGTGATGATCATGTGAAAAAATAGCATTCATGCTACAGTAAAGCATTATTAAAGGGATGTTTCTGCCCACTTGATGATATTGATTAAAGTTCATGCTTACAACATCAAGTTAATATGATCTATAAAAACATTTCTACATCACCTGCTTAGAGGTCTACTGTTAATTAATACCTTGTGGAACTACGAGTTTTTATTTTATCTGAAATTAATGATAACGTCAATGAACTGGTACTCAGGACTGAATTCTAATTGTTTGGGATGACGGCAGTCAGGTAGCTTTGCAACATGTCAGGAACTTAAGTTTTAGTAGCATTTGCAATGACTTTTTGACGCACCATTTACTAGAACCTGGTTTCTGAGTTTTCTCACAAGTCAGCTTGAGCAGGCACAGTGACAAACTGAAAAGAGTCTATTTCAGCTAAAGTAGCTGACAGGATCCTGCAAAGATGAAAATTGAAGCATTATTCAGCTGTTTGGTTCGAGCATGAAACTAAAGCAATGGATTCATACCATTATAAGGAAGCACTTCCCTCTAATAATCTGCACTTAAAGCTGATAATGCAGGTGGTAAGAGTAAGTATTTCATAGACATTTCTAATTTGCGAACGCTGCAGTGAGCCACCTTCCTGAACCATTGCAATCTATACGATGTAAGTACAGCTACAGTTCTGTCAGGCAGGGAGTTTGAGAGTTTTGATCCAATGATAGCATTCTCCAGGTCCCATTTCGTATATGTCCTTAATAGTTGAAACACCTCCTGGTTTTACTTTCTCCAGCTTCAGATCAATTACAATGAGTCAGCAGAGATTAGCTAATGTTGTGCAGACCACAGACCAAACCAAGCCTCTCTGAGTTTGTATGGTTTTGTGCTCAGGCATTCCATTCCCAGAGAGCCACAGGAGGTGTCCTACTTTCATTATCCTGACATTCTTTTTTGGCACTCAATATTAATGCTGCTCTAAATTAGTAACTTTTCCTAAATATCTCATGCATGTGGATCAGTTAACCAGATTTTCCCCTAATATATCAAACCATATAGCTTAAGTAATTCCTACTTCGAATCATCTGTAAATGTTGCAGGAACAATGTAAACTGTGATACTTCTAGATATATATTGAACAGAACTTTTCTGCAAGCACATTCCCTGTGTATTATTTTGCCTTTTAAATCACAGGAAGTGTTTATAAAATTTCTGGCATCAGCCTTTAAATTTCTAATTCTCACTTAATAGCTCAGGTCTTTTCTTGGTCCAGATTAAGAGGTCCTTCCCCAAGGCACAAACCATGAATAGTTTACTTATAAACATTATGCAATCATACAATTATGGCTCACAAGGAGGGCAATTGTGTGTTAGATGTAGGAAGCTTTTGGAGCTAGTGTCATGCTGCTGACATTCAAGATCCATTACCCAAAATTACAAAGGGATATTGATAGAATAGATGAATGGACAAAATTGTGGCAGATGGAAGTCAGCGTAAACAAGTGAAATGTTATCAATTTTGGACCAAGAAAGGATACATTGGGGTACTTTCTAGATGGTATGAAGTTTTAATAGGGTGGGTCTCCAAAGAGATTTGGGGGTTCAAGTGCATAGATCTTTAAAGTGCCATGAGCAAGTTCAGAAATCATCAAGAAAGCTGATGGAATGCTGGCATTTATATCTAGAGCACTAGAGTATACGGATACAGTAGTTATGTTACAGTTATACAAAACCCTGTTTAGACCATACTTGGAATACTGTGAGCAGATCTGGTCACCACACCTCGGGTAGAATGTATTGGTCATGGAGAGAGTACAATGTAGCTTTACAAGAATAATACCTGAACTTCAGAGCTAAGCTATGAGGAGAGATTATATAAATTAGGTCATTTTCTCTGGAATTTAGAAGGTTTTGGGGTGTTCTGATCAAAGTTGTCAAGACATCAACAGGGGAATTCAGGGTTGATAAACTATTTCCACTGGTTGGGGATTCTAGAACTAGAGGATACAGCCTGAGAATTTAGGCCAGACCATTCAGGAGAGGTTTTAAGAAGCACTTTAAATACACATGAGGTGGTAGAGTTTCAAATTCTCTTCTGTAAATAGTTGTCAATGCCAAATCAGTTGCTAATTTTAAGTTTGAGAAAGGTTTTTTTTTGTTCAGCAAAGGTATCAAGGAATATTGGTCAGAGGCAGATATACAGAGTAAGGTCCCAGGTCAGCCATGATCTCATCAAATGGCAGAACAGGTTTGAGGGGCCAAATAGCCTAATTCTGTTCTTATGTTCAAATATTATATGCCTTAAACATGGGAGGCATAGATGAGATGTAGGAGAATCTGAGATGCCATGGGAAGATGTGGGATTACATTGTGTGGGATGGGGTTATGTTGGATTGTGAGGGGTAAACTAGGAGCCCGTAAACAATATCAGAAATGGACTGCGCATCATTTCAACTCAGAACTGTCAGAGCTGGAAAACGTCACACAAGTAATAGGTTTTCATCAAATTCAAGTGCTGTTAAAGGGTAAGGATGGAATAGAAAGGGGCTAGGGTTGATCGCAAAAGGGATAACAGATGGATGTCACAGCTGAGTTTGAAGGGGTGCTCTATTTCCTTTTCTGACCCTATCTTCTATGCCAGTTACAGCAGATACAAATTTCACCCAGTTTATTGCTATGGACAATTACACAGGTTTTATACTGTGTCAGGTTAAGTATTGAGATCAAATCAGTCAGGTTTCTTTAGTCTACGGTGAATAATTAGTTTGCTATCTGAAAAAAACAAATTATCTCAAAGATGTAAAGGCTATTGATGGCTTGAATTGTGCAAATGCACACCGAGGAGAAACCACAAAGAGAAAGAACATTTTGCTCAATGTTAACATTAATGCACTATGGTCAAGTAATAGTTAAACTCATGAGAAAAAGGGTAGACCATGGTCCTCACAAATGGTAATAAAATGTAAAGCATTACAGATGCTGGTGATATGAAATGAGAACATGCAGTGCTGCAGAAACTCAGTTCTGACGACATCTCTGGAGAAAGAAATAATGTTAATATTTGGAGTCTGGTATAACTCTTCGTTGGAACTGCTTCTTTCCCATGATCTTCTGATTCTTTTTTTCACTCTTTCTCACTCCACCCCAACCCCCCACCTCACACACGCTCTCCCACATTGTGTTGAGTCTCTTTTGCTTCAATCAGTGGGGCAGAATCCCAGTTCACCCCACTTCAGGAACTGTCCCAAAGTTTTGAAGATAACTTTCCATAAGACCATAAGACCATAAGCCATAGGAGTGGAGTAAGGCCATTCGGCCCATCAAGTCCACTCCGCCATTTAAATCATGGCTGATGGACATTTCAACACCACTTCCCTGCACTCTCCCCATAGCCCTCGATTCCTTCTGATATCAAGAATTTGTCGATCTCTGCCTTGAAGGTATCCAACGTCCTGGCCTCCACTGCACTCTGCAGCAATGAATTCCACAAGCCCACCACTCTCTGGCTGAAGAAATGTTGTCTCATTTCCGTTTTAAATTTACCCCTACTAATTTTAAGGCTGTGCCCATGTGTCCTAGTCTCCCCGCCTAACGGAAACAACTTCCCAGCGTCCACCCCTTCTAAACCATACATTATCTTGTAAGTTTCTATTAGATCTCCCTTCAACCTTCTAAACTCAAATGAGTACAATCCTAGGATCCTTTGCCGTTCATCATACGTTTAACCTACCATTCCAGGGATCACCCGTGTGAATCTCCACTGGACACGATCCAGAGGTGTCCTTCCTGAGGTGTGGGTTCAAGGGACCTTCAGCATACATATTTTGCTGAAAGAAATTTGCAAAAGACAAACTGGGCGGGGGAGATTTTCAATGGTTGTTGTCCTTCAAGCTGGTGTGAAATTATTTCTCTGAGTCAGATTCAAAACACAATAGTCTTATCTCACTGGTGCTCTGGGCCAAAGGGTGTTTTCCTGCAAGTTCTCCAGACCGTGATCCCAACACAGTAGGTGCAAAATTATTGCTATTCTTCTGTGTAACATCCCCTAAGCTCCTTTGCTTTAAATTTCAAGATATATTGACACCAGTCCACATAATCTTTAAGAAAATTATTTCCAAATCAAAACTCTGCATAACATCATACAAAGCATGGGACAGGACAAAGAGGTGACTGCCTCAACAGAATGCTTTCAAGTATCTCACTCCAAAAATACACGAGCATTACTACAATTTTTGGCTTATGATCCCTTTGTGTTTTCCCTTTTTGAGAAAAGTCAGTTGACCATAAAGGATTTAACAGCAGAAAATTTAGAATTGCATGATGTCATCAAGTAGAGTCAGCATAGCTTCATGAAGGCAAAATCATATCTGAAAGAGTTGTTAGAATTCTGAAAGGAGGCAGAAATTGGACTGAGTGCCACAAGATGTCATCCATTTGGATTTCCAAAAGGTGTTCAATAAGATACTGCGCTCAACACTGTTTAGCAGTAAGAAGAATCTATGGTGCCTTTTTTTTCTGGGGAGGGGCAAGGGAACGGTGGTGCAGAGGTAGCTTATTAGCATAGACAGAGAATTGTTGAACTTAAAGATAACAGAGATTTGGAATAAGGGGAGAATTTTCAATATGACAACCAATAATTAGTAGAGTGCCACGTGGATTAATGCTAGCGTCATAATTATTTACAATACATGTTGGCAACATGGTGGCTCAGTGGTTAGCCCTGCTGGCTCACAATTGTGATGCTTGATTCGACCCTCAGGCCTCTGTGTGTGGATTTTACTCGTTCTCTTTGTATTTTAGTGGCTTTCCTCTAAGTGCTCCAGTTTCGTCCCAAAGTCCAAAGATGTACAGGTTGGACAGATTGGCCATTCTAAATTGCCTATAGTGTCCAGAGGTATGCAGGCTAGGTGGATTAGCGAAGGGAAATGCAGGATTACAGGGATAAGGTAGGGGGCTGGGTCAGTGTGGGATGTTGTTCAGAGGGCCAGTTTGGGCTCGATGAGGCAAATGGCCTGCTTCTCTGCAGTAAGGATTCTATGATTCTAATATAGTATAATGGTTTAGATGAGGGATGTGAATATACTATCATCAAGCTTCAAAAGATGGGAGGACAAGTTGTGAGGATGAGACAAAGAGTCTGCAGAAGATGCAGACAGGTTAGGTGAGTGGCTAGAAACTTGACAGATAGAATGTAATATGGGAAAATGTGAGATTATGCACTTTGGCTGGACAAATAGAGGAGCTGATTATTACTTAAATGGAGGAAGACTGCAGAAAGCTGCAACACAGAAGGATTTGAATGTCCTCATGCGTAAGTCACAAGAAAGTTGAGCTAACTTGTTCAGCAGATAATAGGGGTCGGAATGAAACATTGGCCTTTATTTCAAGGGGAATAGAGTGAAAAAAGGGCTGTCATATGAAAGCTATACAAAGCACTAAGTAGACAATGAAATACTTTGAACACACTTGATCACCTTAAATAAGATATATTGGCATTGGAGGCAATCCAGGGAAGGTTCAGTAGATTAATTTTAGGAATGGAGGGTTTTGTTTTGTAAATGAGGAGAGGTTGATGAGGGTGGACCTGTGCTCACTGGAGTTTAGCAGAACAAGACGCAGCATCATCGAAAAATAGCTGGAGACTTGACAGAGTAGATGCTGATGGTTGTTTCCTCTGTTCAGAGTCCAGCTCTAGACAGCGTAATCTGCGAATAAGGGGTCTACCATTTCATAGAGATGAAATGGAATTTCTTCTTTCAGAGGGAAATGAATCTGTGGAATTCTTTACTGCTGAGATTGTTAAGTATATTCAAAACTGAGATGGGCAATTTTTATCAGCATGAGAGTTTAGAAAAGGTAGGAAAGTGGAACAGAAAACCATCAGATCAATCACAATCTCATTGGATGTCGCAGCAGACGCAATAGGTTAAGCGGCGCACATCTGATCTGCTCCTACCTCTACACCATTATGGCTATTTTGTTTCTTGTATCTTCAACCCTATTACCAGACTCTCCTTTCCAATTATTAAGTGAACTGAGTTTCTCTGGTGCTTGACATGCTGAATATTTACACCATTTCTTGTTGATACGAGGAAAAATGTATTTGGCTGGAATTGGGAATTTAAGATTGTCTATAGAATTGCTGGTAGAAAGTGATTTACGCCTCAGACTTAAAGTTGGTATTAACTTGTAACCAAAGACAAATGCTCAGTTCAGATACCAACTACAAAAACATAAAATTCTGCAATTGTAGTGTGCAATTCTGATGTATTTTCTCAATCATAAACTATATGTTGCTCAGATGACTTGAACTGTATGCACAACTATGCTTATTTTCCCATTTTTGCTTTTCAGTTCCTTGTATTATTTTAAATGAACTGGCTGAACAAACTAATCTTTTGATATCCCAATGAACAAGTCAGTAGATAACTGCTGAGCAGAATCTGCTTCCAAATTAACATTTGATCCTCTCATATGAAGGCCCAAGTGTTATAATGAAAACATAAGAAGAAAAGAAGGAAAAATAATCTAACAGGCGCACCAACCTGCAGAAATCAATCAATTCTTCCATTGATTATATTGGGTGGAACACCACAACAAATTTCAGAGAAATATAAATGTACCAGGTATTTCTCTTTGCTCTTCAAGATGAAGAGATCAGCCTTATAAAGTTCCCTTAAATTTAATGAGAATCTATTCAACAAAAGAAAATCCAATATTTAATGTGGTGCATATAAATCAGTAAGATAACGCACTAAGAGGATTGCATCAAAATCGGATATACAGATTGAGCAAATTTTGGCATATTAATAAGAACAGACCCAGGTTGGTCAAAGTACAGCATTACACTAGCATCCTTGACAAGGGAATGGTTTGACTCTCCCAATTTCAATCACGTTTCCCGGAAGCATATTAAATAAATGGCAAGTGGGGCCAAAAAGAGAATTAGTGCAACAACTGCATCACCAAATAAATAAATCATCCTGTATCTCAAACACATCTTCCATTGGCATTGTCAAGGTCAAGAATATTACTGGCAGAGATACTAGAATAGGCTGCCTTGTCCATAATTTGGTTGATTAATGACTGATTAGTCTGTGAAGTGGTAATGGGGGGGCACAAGATGAAACTTAAATTAAATAATGAAAAGTTTGAAAGTTGAGAGTCATGGTACACACCGTTTTCTGTTTTACTATACTGAGACTTCAAGGACATTGTAGTGAACTCGGGGTCAAGAACAAATTTCAAAGGTCATCTCAAGTAGTTATTGCTTGTAAATGTGTCCTCTAAACAATCAAATGCCAGAAGAATATTCTATACAGGTTAAACATTCATCCATCAAAAAGTTTCCGAATGCCACACGTCAGGAGAACTGGATTATCAGATTGTTTTTCTTACCAATATGCTTTTCTTGTATTAAACATTGCTGAGATTGTTAAGTATATTCAAAACTGAGATGGGCAATTTTTATCAGCATGGGAATCAAGAGTTTAGAAAAGGTAGGAAAATAGAACAGAGAACCATCAGATCAATCACAATCTCAATGGATGTCGCAGCAGACACAATAGCTTAAATGGTGTACATCTGATCTGCTCCTACCTCTACACCATTATGGCTATTTTGTTTCTTGTATCTTCAACCCTATTACCAGACTCTCCTTTCCAATTATTAAGTGAACTGAGTTTCTCTGGTGCTTGACATGCTGAATATTTACGCCATTTCTTGTCGATACAAGAAAAAATGTATTTGGCTGGAATTGGGAATTTAAGATTGTCTATAGAATTGCTGGTAGAAAGTGATTTACGCCTCAGACTTAAAGTTGGTATTAACTTGTAACCAAGGACAAATGCTCAGTTCAGATACCAACTACAAAAACATAAAATTCTGCAATTTGAGTGTGCAATTCTGAAGTATTTTCTCAATCATAAACAATATGTTGCTCAGATGACTTGAACTGTTCAACAAAAACATTGACCTGTTTAGTAGCAACACTTTTTTGAAACAAATTTTTGTGAATGCCCATCACGCTAAAGTTATTAAGCTGGAAGAATAGAGAAATAATTTAATTTGGTACTTAAAAATAAAGTAGATATTTGATATTTTATGGCCACACCAGCAAAACATTCAGAAATTGCCATCATAA
Organism: Stegostoma tigrinum; assembly: GCF_030684315.1. NCBI lineage: Eukaryota > Metazoa > Chordata > Chondrichthyes > Orectolobiformes > Stegostomatidae > Stegostoma > Stegostoma tigrinum. The sequence continues at coordinate 54,656,482 of NC_081368.1, read as the reverse complement.
GTTATTTTTGACCTTTAGCTTGACTATGTAGCATAGTAGATTGTCATACCATTAACCTTTTGGGTCGTTTTATCACTCTTATCCAAAGCAATTCATGACCCTCCTTCCTAATTAACATTTCTAACACTTTGGCCCTTTCTATGCTGATATAAGCAGCTTGGATTAACTCTGAATAACCTAACCTCTGAACTTTGTCTCAAAAGAGGCGCAAAAGAGCTAATTTGGCCAAATGACTGCAGTCTAGAGCTCAGTTTTTTTTAAAAGAAAGCTGCCTCAAACTTAGTTCTATGCAACACTGAAAAAGGACAGGGTCAGATATTTCAGATGACAATAAATACACATTTTATTTCTCTTATGGTTATAATTATGGCAAAGCATGCAGAATTGCTTGGGTGTCCAATCTTTCAGACAAACTATACTGGGCCTATAACCAACAGAATTATTATGTTCTGCAAGGTGCTGAAATAACTACTCTAGTATAGTCACTGGTTAAATCAGTCTGTATGATTCTACAGCAAACACTGGAGGTTGACTATGTATTCGCAAAGCAAGGGTTTGATGATCCATGTACTGCAGACAGAATAGTGGAGACAAATTTCTTAACTGCAGATCTTCATGCAGTTGATGATAGATGTTTTTGTTGCCTCCCTGGTGATTCAGATGTTCTGTCTGGAGTACACAGTGTTGCTTATAATAGTTCTGCACAATAGGAGATTAAATACGTTCATTGGGATTCACTGGCCGTATATTCAGTATTTTATGACTCTTGCAATTTTATGGCGGATGATCAAGCGAAATCTGGTCATCAATGCCTCCACAACTCCATCCAAATTCACTCTTCTATTTTGTCTCAATAAAGTTCATTTGTCAAACACCTCGTAATCAAATATTTTCTTTTTTTCCAAGGATATAACAGAGAATTAATTTCAAATATACCACATAAACACAATATCCAGTAGTGGTTAACTGAATTAATTCTTCATTTTTAGAAACTCAGCAGCTTATTTTCCAATAAACTGCAACATCTCTCCACGAATCCAGTTTATATTCACAGCATCTTCCCACAGAATATATCTCAGGCATCCACTTTAATTATTTATATCTGATGACCCTCCTACCACTAAGTGTGTGTATTTGATCTGTGTTTCATTTCTGCTTCGTGGTCAGCTTAGTAATTCTAGCCATTCAAATATGTATGGTCAAAGAAGCACACAGCTTTTAGAATCCAAGGTTGCTTCCTAAACCAGTAAAATATCAACCACAATGAAGAGTGATTCAATATAAAAAAAAAATCACAAAATGAATAAAGAAAGCTGAACCAGAAAACAGCAAAGTACAATAAGATACAAATAGATCGAAGCCCAAATCAATGGGACAGAAAAGTTTGCAATGAGAACAGCAGATCAGCAGTGGGAATGCTTCAGATGTGAGATGAATATCAAAATTAATAAGTTCTTGTAAAGTGTCAAAGGATAGTATTCCATGGTTAGGGAATTTGAGACAAAACTGAAATTTAAACAGAATATTATGAGAAAACTAGGATGAGCTAAGCTGAAAAAGAAATCCTGAAAGATATGGGCCATTGTAACAGTTAGTGAAAAGCAAGATCAGAAAGCCTGCCCGAATGGGAACATTAAAAGAAAGCAGATATTTGAACAGATAATGGCTATTTAAAGCTTGATTTGAAAGAAGGGAAATATGGAAGGGACTAATTTCATGCAATGAAAAATGTATGATAGGCACACGAGAAATTTTTCATCAATTTCTAAAAAGTATAATGCAATAATTAGAGGAGACATGGAACAATTTTCGGATGTAAGTGGAGAAAGAATTGGTTCTAAAGGCTATTTTGGGGTTAAACAAATCATTGGACTCAAAAGTCATTTAATTTAACTCCTCCTTATACACTCAAACTCTGCCAAGGAAGAGGATGATCCATATATAACCTTAAACCAGTTAATCTTGTGTCAGATCTGGAATACTTGAGGCAGAGATGATTGTACCTTTTAAATAAAGGAAAGATAAACATTTGAAGACTCAGCTACAGGGAGACAAATGCTCAATGGGAACACTTCTGGATTGGTCCAGCCTGCAGAGATATCAACAAAAAGCAAAACATCACATTCATTTGAGATCTGAAACAAAAATAGATAATGCTGGAAGCACTCAACATGTCTGTGGAAATAACAGACAAATTGAAGTATTGAAGATGTGAACATGCTGACAGCAGTAGAAGAACTGACAGGATTCCTTCAAAAAAAGTGATAAGGAAAAATAAAATTAATGTAGGCAAAGGAACAAATTTGCAACTGAAGTACTTTGGTGGAAATGATTAGCAGCTGCTTAAGTAAGCACGAGGCAAAAGGAAGCACAAATGAAACACCTCAAATGGAGCGCATAAAAATATAATATGTTGTGGAATGAGCAAGTGGAAGGTAAGCAAGAAAAAAAAAGCAGATAACACAGCACAGGCTCCAGAAGACTAGAAGCTGAGTACAGTAATACAGGCCATTCGTCATTTCATTCTGCTCTGTCCTTGTCCTACCAAGAGATCTGCTGTCACACTTATCCATCTTGTGACGTCAACACAAATCACTGAATCGTGTTTGCAACCCCTCTGCAATGTCTGCCGACCAACTATGCAGAGTTTGAACTCTCTTTCTGCTGTCTTCCAACATGCCTTCTAAAAGTGACCCCTGTGGGTTTCCAGCTCTGATGAATCAAAATGTCCAAAGTACTGAAATTTCCCTTACTCATTTCTCACATGTGACTGCTTTTTTATTCTTGTCATTTCAAGCACTTCTTCATTTGCGTTTTGGTCTATGTGTGAAATTTTAAATATACATCTTTGTCACCATATTTCAAATGGCTCTACTTTCTTCCACATTTGTCACTTATTTTCCAGTACAGTAGTGTTAATATGTACCATTTTTTTAGTTTCAACTTGTTGGTATTAGTTGTTTTTGTTGATATTACATCCTTCACCATACTTCTGGCGACCTGTTAGGACCTTTTCACTGACTTTCCCCTTTCTAATCTCCTCTCTGTCATCCACAACAAGGTTTTACTTTTGGATTTAGCTATCATGCTTCAATTAAACTTCAATAGCCAGGTCAAAAATGAAGGACAGCCAATCTCAAGGTTTCCTTGAGTAAAGCTTTCTGACCTATTAAACACAAGACAAATAACAAAATTGAACATCAAACACATGCAAAGTTTTTAAAAAGATGGGCACAGGATGTCTATACAGACAGGAAGGCAAAGGCAGTTGTAGTTTAAAATGTTTTAAGAGTTCTTAATTTGCAAGAGTGAAACTGAAGGGCCAACAGTTTAATTAGTTTCCTGTTTCACAAAACTTGCAGTTAACCTTGATTTCTAGTTGAGCGGCTTTTTTTTTAACCCAAGTTGCTCCTCCACTGTTGCTTGTTTCAGAGATTGAGAAAATGATGGAAAGAAGAACTTCTACAATCCTGATTTTATTAATCCAGGCTGCTTTTGCTCTCCTTTTACTCAAGGGCTGCTGTTGGTATATGGTTTCTTTGTGAATGTCAATATCTAGGTTGCTCTATCATTCCAAGATGGATAGTTGTAGGCAACCTTTCATCTCTCAGTTACGATGCAAGAGAGCAAGTGCTGTAAATTTCTTGACACATCACCAAGTTTCATTGTCTCTTGATTAAAATGGTAATGTCCTTGTTGTTAGTTTCAAATATTTCACGTAGGTTACCCGAGATTGTCAGGTGATCACAGCAGCTATTTTGCGTCCGTAGTGTCCACTTTTACACCATGTTAGTCCAGGAAAGTATGAGGCATTAAACTCAAAAGGAAAAAAGTTGAAATTATTCATTCATTTTCACTATGACCATGACAACATTAAGATACTTATCATACATAAAGGATTAGTTAACACATTCATTTATTCATGACTTAAGAGGTTGGCAGCAGTATTATGCAACTGCACAACTTACATGTGTCTGAGTTGACAGTTTGAAGTTTGTTCTGAATTGAAGCATATAATTCATTGTATGAATTCTCCTCCAGTATTGGATGTAGAAAACATAACAACCAATTACAGGCATATTGAGACAGCAGGCAACAGTGATGTTAGAGATCCACATGGCACAATACACAAGAGCTCCCAGCAATGAAGCCTGAGGAATGAAATCTTTGTTTCGGTGTTGCCATTGCGCACTCAGCAGTTATTCTGGTAAATCCATAAGCTTCACTGTATTTACATTCATATGGGATCTGTGATTTTTCAGGTCATCATTCAGGAACCTGGCCTAAGAGTTATCTAACTTGTCTTCTCAATCATTCAAATAATTTTTGCTCAGGGAACGGTCTTAAAATTATGAATCCATAAGAACTCAACAGAAATCCCTTGGGTTTGGCACTGCATATATGTTGTACCAGTTAGTATTTCATGAATGAGACAACAGTTGATTGCTTGTCCATGTTCATTCTGCTGTTTTTTGTCTATTTTTACAGATTGTACCAAATAGCTTGTAATATCCAACTGCAGGGTATGTAGGTATTTTCTAATCAACCTGTTCAGAGATGTTATTGCAGACCTCTGGAGCATGCGAGACTTGAACCTGGGCCTTCTGGCTCAAAGAGACACCACCACTGTGCTGCAAGATTCATCCTGCAGGGTATGTATGTTTTGGCACATATATGCTCACACTGGTCTTGTATTCATTCCTAATAAGCACCAGAGGTAAAATAAACTTCTGCAAATATTCATGCTGTGCAAGATTCATTACAGAACAATTTTTTTTTTGCCTCTACAGCAATACACTAAAGGGAAGTTAATGATCTTTGTCACAAATGAAGGGACCTTATCAAATTAATTACAAAATTTAAAAGAACTGCAAAATTGAAATTTTGCTAAGTACTTTAAATGAAAATGAAAACTTGCTCAGGAAAGAGACATGTCATTAAAGTTTTTTTTGTCTCATGCTCATGAGGACAGATGCGAGAATGCCAAATTTCAAAGTGAGCAACATTTTATACTACTTGAGAAAACTGTTTCTTTTCGGATTAGTTGACAAGTCAATTCCAATTCATACAGATACTGCCACGGAAAATGCGACTGGCTGACAGTATTCCTTAACTCATTCGCAGGGTGCCAGCATGACCAGCAAGGCCTGCATTTGTGTACATTTCCAACTGCTTTTGAGAACATTGTAATGATTTTCACCAGTGACCAGAGAAATATCGTAAATCATGCTTTTGTTTAATTAAAAACACACTAACAAGCCTTTATTTTCAATGTTATTCTTCAATTATTTTGCGGCCTCTCATTTTTCTAAAGCCCAATTAATGCAGGCACAACCAACTCAACCTCTGCTGATAAGGTAGTCCCTCCATCCTCAGGAACTTCCCAATGAACCTTCTTTGGACTGCTTCCAATGCCAGTATTTTATTTCTCAAATTTGAGGACCAAAATTGTTCACAGTGTTCCAGGTAAATTCTGAATGATGCCTTATACTGTTTCAGCAAGACTTCTTTGTTTTTATTTTCCATTTACTTTTAAATAAAGACAATATTCATTTGCCTTCTCTATCACTTACTGCACTTGAATGCCAGCTTTTAGCTAATATATCTGAGGACAATCAAATCACACTCTGCTGCATCTATCTGCAGCCTTTCACCATTTAAATAATATTTAGCTCCTCAATTTTTCCTGCCAAAGTGCATAATCTTACATTTTCTGACATTATAGTCTATCTGTCAAGCTCATTGCCCATTCAGTTAATCTTATTCTTCTGCAGAATCTATGTCGCCTTCATCACATCCCTTCTCGCCTATTAAGGTCATCTGCAAAGTTGACTCATGTACATTCACCTTAATTACAGGTTGCCATCCTGAAAATGCTTCCCTTATCCCAACTCTGTCATAGTCATACAGCATGGAAACAGACCCTTCAGTCCAACTCATTTGTGATGACCAGACATCCCAATCTGACCTAGTCCCATTAGCCAGCATTTGGCCCAAAACTCTCACGACCCTTCCCATTCATATATGCATCCAGATGGCTTTCAAATGTTGTGATTGTATCAGCCTCCACTTCCCGTCTTCTATTAATTAGCCAATTTTCTATCCATGTTAATTTATAATGGGCACTGCTCTGATTATGTAGCCTAACGTGTGGTACCTTAGCATATGTCTTCTGGAAATTCACATCTATTACATCCACAGCTTCCTCTTTATATATCCATCATATTAACTCTAATATGATCAATCTGGCAAGTATCATTTCACCTTCATGAAGTCATGCTGACTTTGCTCAGTTATATCATGCAGGTGTACGTCTTGGGCCATAAACTATCGCAGCAGTATTAGGCCATTTGGTCCATCAAGCCTGCTCTGCCATTCAACCATGGCAGGTGTGTTTCTCTATCCCAATCCCTTACCTTCTCCCTTAACCCTTGAGCCTCTTACCAATCAAGAAACTATTCGTCTATGTCTTAAAGACACTCAATGACTTGTCTTCCACAGCTTTCAGCAGCAATGAGTTCCACTGATTCACCACTGTCTCGCTGAAGAAATTCCTCCTCATTTCAGTTCTAAAATGGGTTGTCCCTTCAACTGGAGGCTGTGTACTCAAATCCTAGTCTCTCCTACTGGTGAAAATATCTTCTTCATTTCCACTCTTCTGGGCCTGCATTCTCCAAGTTTCAATGAGACCCTACCGCATTCTTCTAAACACCATATATGGCACTTTGTATTCCCTTCATATCCTTAGAATAGACTCTAACATGTCCCCAATAACAGATAGTAAGATTATTTGGTCTACGGGTCACCTGTTATTTGTCTCTTTCCCTTTCGAAATGGAGTCACAGTGGTGTTTTCTAAACATAGAATCCCTACTGTATGGAAGCAGGCTATTCGGTTCTTCGAGTCCCTAGTGATTCTGGGAATGGCATCCTACCCAGACCCACCCTCACTACCTCATCTCTGTAACCCTGCATTTCCTAATGGCCAATCCACCTCATGTGCACATCTTTGGACTGTGGGAAGAAACCAGGGCACCCGGATGAAACCCACACAGACACTGGACATTTTCCAGAATCGAAGGGTTCTGAGAAGATTCCTACCAGTGTTTCCGCGGTCTTTGTAGGTAGTTTTTTAAATACACAAGGATACATCCCATCAGTTCCAGGCAACTAATTGGTCTTCAGCTTCATTGTTTCCCTGTTAATTTTTCATCTCTAAATGGTAGAGATTGTATTTATTACCTCTCCGCTGTTTGAGTATTGAGTATTTCCTAGACCCTGAAGAAGGGTCTGGGCCCGAGGCATCGGCCTTCCCGCTCCTCTGGTGCTGTTTGGCCTGCTGTGTTCTTCCAGCTCTATGCCTTGTTCTTTCACATGCATCAGGATGTTGCCTGGACTGGAGTCTCTCCTCAGTCAGTGGAGTCTAGATTGACTGCAGTTGTTTTCCTTGGAACAGGAAGGAGGGGAGACCTGACTGAGGTCTACAAGATCAATAGGCATAGGTAGTCTTGAGAATGAACTTTTCCCTCTTAGTAAAGGGGTCAGGTGGCATGGGGCACTGATTGATGCTCATTTAGAGTGAATTTAAAGAAGAATTCTTTCACCCAGTGGGTGGCAGTTATCTGGAACCCAGAATCTAAAATTATGGTAGAGCTGGGCACTATCGCTACAGTTAAGAAGTATTTAGATGAACATTTGAAACAGCCTAGCATATAAGGCTATAGGCTCAGTGTTAGCAAATGGGATTAGAGTAGATTGTTGCTTGATGACTGGGATGGGCTGCTTTCTCTGCTGTAAAACTCTATGATCCTCAAATGTTTCTTTAATTTTTCGCATTTTCTTATTGTCCATAGTAATTGCTCCTGTTTCTGACTTTGATTTACCCGTTTGCTTTTGCTGAACACTCTGATTTACATCCTTGTAGAGCTCTTAGTGAGATGATAAAGGCATAATTCAAGGGCACTTTTTTACGATAGTTAGTCTGATAGTGAAAGCCAGATTAATTTAGATTTTAACGTCAGAATGGATACCTGTCCTAAAGTTAAATAATTCTGTGTACACGCCCAGGCTGTTTCATATTTTATTTACAATGGATTTCAAACAGTACTTTTAAGCTTTAATCATTTTAGAATTGCTTATTTATAACACGATATTTTACTTTATTGTGAGATGGCTTGTAAATGAAATCACTGAAAAATGCTTAGCATTTGCATAACACTTTTCAAGTCTTTGGGACCACCCAAAGCTCTTCAAAGCCAACGCTTTGGTTTGAAGTGGAGTCACTGTCGTTTTGTAGACAAATGTGGCATTAAAATTCCGTGCAGCGTGGGCAACAAACAGTGGTAAGGAATAGGAGATCATTTCACCTGATGCAAAGTTGAGTTTTCATAAAGGAGCCTGAAGTGTTCCAATCTAAGTTGGATTCTCTGTTTAACCTTTGTGTTTGTTATTATTACAATCAGTACACCAGTGAATACAGGAAGGAAGTTTGTGAAGCGCTACATATTTGAGTGTCATATGCTTTTTCTTTTCTAAATATATATTTTTTGAATTTAAAATTTAGCAAGCTTGAGGAATGAGATGCAGTGCTACAAAACCATTATTACAGAGTGTTCATATCACAGCAATCTAATTGATTTAACACGGTTGACAGCCAGAATTTCCATACTTGTTTTTAATATTAATCACCGTTAGTAGATTCGCCAACTTTGGGTACATTTAAGGCGTCATTGGATAAGCATATGGACGTACATGGAATAGTGTAGGTTAGATGGGCTTGAGATCGGTATGACAGGTCGGCACAACATCGAGGGCCGAATGGCCTGTACTGTGCCGTAATGTTCTATGTTCTATGTTCTATGTTCTTACATGTCAAATACCTTCCTTACTTAACTATATGTTGCTCTTTATAGTGTCTTGGTTAAAATCCTAGAGTTTCCTATTGAATAGCATTGTGTACTGCATCACCCATGTAACTGCAATTATTCAAAAAGGCCATCACCTACTCATAGGCAATTAAAGATGGACAATAAATACTGGCCTTTCCAGTGATGTTCATATACTGAGTTTGAATTGAGAAATGCTGGCTACCATTAGCATTTGCTTAGTAGCATTTATATCAGTATATACTTGCAGAAAACACATATTCCATGTTGTCTCTTGGACCTTGTCAGAGGTCACCTCTGAATTGGCCTATCCTATGCAGTCTGGAATCTGTATACTTATTTGTTTGTATGGGTCCTATGCTGGGCTGAGGTTGGCAATATGATTCATAGAAAGAGATGAAACAATTACTCATTTTACGCCATAAGATCTCAGAAAATACCAAACATCAAATATTTCTTTCAGTCAATCAGCATTTCCAAAGTTCCATCAGGATTTGCAGCCAAAATTCGAGTGGGTGCCCCAACACATGTTCTTCAAAACATTACGCTTAAGACCACAATGTCTGTAGTCAGCAACTCGATTGGCATCCACCACCTTAAACATTCACTTGCTTTACCATTGATTCACAGTGGCAACAGCGCATATCATTCACAAAATGCACTGCAAGAACTTGTCAAGTCTCCATCAACAGAACTTTCCAAGTTGATGACCTCCACCATCCAGAAGGTTAAGGACAGCAGATTCATGGGAACACCACCACCTACAAATTCCCTGCCAAGAAAACATACTGTCCTGATTTGGAACTATACAGTTGTCCCTGCACTGGTCAACAAGAGTTCCGTGGGCTTCCCTCCAACACTTGGACTTTCGCAGTCCAAGGAGGTAGACCACTGCCTAACTTTAAGATTAAGAGCAGACAAAAAAATGCTGGCCTTTCAAGAATTGCTTCCGTTAACAAAAACTTTTTTTTTAAATCACTGAGTTGTTGCAAGGGCTTCAGGACCCTGTAATGATGTCATGGAGTTACACACTGCTTTGTATAAAATAGTGCAGTGTGGACAGGGTTATAAAACCCTTCATCCTCTGGAAGAACACCTCCAAACTGCAACAATCTAGACTATAATACTCACATGGTTAAATGAGCATGAAGACTCAGAAGAAATTTTAGTCCTTATCTAATGTAACTATAAGTCAGAGTCTGGAATATCTATGATTACCATGTAGAGCAGAATGGATTTTGGTTAGTTCAGTTGGCTGGATGATTGCTTTGCAAAGCAGAGCGATGCCAACAACTTGGGTTCAATTTCCACACTGGCTGAGATTATCATGAAGGATTTTCTTTCTGAAACTCTCTTTACTGTTATAGCAATATTTAGAACTAATGTACAATTATTATTTGAAGACCTATCTTGAAATCTAAACATGAAAACAATTCTTTGCTTTTTCCTCAAATAGTCAATGATAAATGATGGATGATGCAGACACATTTCTGAGATTATGAAAGATCAATCAAATGTGCGTTACAAATGGACAACAAATATTATTCATTGGACTGACAAGTTTCTGAGAAAGTAGAAAGTATTGAAAACCTATTTATTTCTCTTACTGAAATGGCAGCCAATGAATGTCCAGTTTATCCCTTTGGCTGTGATTACAGTCATTGACTGGTCACTGTGTGACAGAGTACCAGAATAGGTTCAGTGTAAAGACATTTATTATAAATACAAAATAACAAAGTGTGGAGCTGGATGAACACAGCAGGCCAAGCAGCATCTCAGGAGCACAAAAGCTGACGTTTCGGGCCTAGACCCTTCATCATTACTCTCTGATGAAGGGGCTAGGCCCGAAATGTCAGCTTTTGTGCTCCTGAGATGCTGCTTGGCCTGCTGTGTTCATCCAGCTCCACACTTTATTATCTTGGATTCTCCAGCATCTGCAGTTCCCATTATCACTATTATAAATACAGGTTTGGTGTCTTGGTAATCCCAAGGGTTTTTTTTTTAAATGTTGTAGGAAGTCTCTTTAAAAATGTTCAAAGGGTGAAAATGCCCCTGCCTGCATTCTCCTAATATTAATTAGCTGTCAGCAGCACACTGTTCTGTGCTCATGACAAAGAGCTCCCTTATCATTGCACTATGCTGACGTATAATTTGAGATCAGTCACTGATAGAACTAATTTGCAAATTAGGGCACTGCAAATCTGAGAGTTGATAAATTACACAGAGCTTCGTGTTCAACTTTCAATTCAAAACTATAGACTTTCGACATCTGTGACAGGATCAGAGTCAGTAACATATATTGTATAATACATGAGAAACTGGGTACATACAAAATAATAGGAGTACTAATAGAAAATTAGCACACTTGTAAAAAGAGCAGGAGCATTTTATTAACTCTAGGCTTTATTAACTTTGCTCCTCTGTCTGGCATTCCAGTGTGGTCATCTATGAACTCGTCCAAAACTCTAACTAAATTTCTATTTGCAATAAGACCGATTCACGCTGTGTTCGCCTAAATTGGCGAAAGCTCCTGAATATCTCAACTTGAAAATCTCTATCTGGAGGTCAAATCATTCAATGGCCTCCATAACTATGATCTCCAACCCCAGGGCCCCCTGAAATCTCTACATCATTTTGATCTTTTTTTTATCAATTTTCTTCATCCTACAGATCTTCACCTGTCAAGGCCTGTGTTCTATTAAAATCCCTCCTTCTCTCTTTATACCCCTTATTTAGGACTTTTGTTTTAAAACTCTCAGTAAAATTTACAGTTTTATCAAAGCTTTTGGTCACTTCTCTCATGGCTTTCTTCTATGGCTCAGTGTCATTCTTTGTCTGATTACACTCCTGAAAAGCATTTCCCAATGGCAAACTATCAAAGGTGCTACATAAATTTAGTCTGTTGTTGGCAGAAGACCTCATATGTTATGTTGTGCAATTAGATATTCATGTGACACTTGGAGGAAATGAAGAAATTAAAGGTTATGGTTCATTACTTTTCATCCAATTTTAATCTGCTTAATCCCAAAATTCTGCAGCATTCCTATTCCAAATATGACATTTTGAAAAAAAACAAGTTAGGCAGTATTTGTTTGATGGAAATATTCTATTTTCTTAAAAGTTATTTATTAATTAAGATAACAAGGTGTAGAGCTGGATGAATACAGCAAGACAAGCAGGTTCAAAGGAGCAGGAAAGCTGATGTTTCAGGCCTGGACCTTTCTTCAGAAATGGGGGCGGGGAAGGGGATTCTGAAATAAATAAAGTGGGGGAGGCAGATGCAAGGTAGATAAAAGAACAGATAGGTGGAGAGGAGACGGACAGGTCAATGAAGCAGGGACGGAGCCAGTAAAGGTGGGTGTGGGTGGGGAGTTAGGATGGGGGTTGGTCAGTCAAGGGAAGATGGACAGGTGAAGCAGGCGGGGATGAGGCTGGTAGGTAGGGGGTGGGGGTGGGGTAGATCACTGAGGTGAGAGGAGTGGATCGGTGAGAGGAAAGGCAGACAGGTAAAGGTGGCATGGACGAGCTGGGGTGGTTTTGGGATGAGGTTTGGGGGTGGGGAGATTTTGAAGTTGTTGGACATGTTGTGACATACCTCTGCAGTAGGTGAAACTTACCCAGGCATTCTTGCCCAGAAGTAGTGTAACACCCATTGCACCACAAGACCCAAAATAAATTAGCTTATTATTTTAAATATTCCAAATTATTACTGAATTCAAATTTGCTTTGGATCCAAGTAGCCAGAATACAGGATGGCATGGTGCTCAGTGATTAGCAACTGCTGCTTCAGAGCACCAAGGACCTGGGTTCAATTCCAGCCTTGGGTGACTCTCTGTGTGGAGTTTGCACATTTTCCCTGAGTCTGCGGATGTTCCAGTTTCCTCCCTCAGTCTAAAGATGGGCAGGTTAGATTGGGTGGCCATACTAAATTATCCACAGCATCTAGGGATGTGCAGCCTAGCTAGATTAGCCATGGGAAAATGCAGCGTTACTGGCATAGAGCAGGTATGGCCTTTAGAGGACATGATAGGCCAAATGACCTGTTTCTGCACTGTAAGTGTTCTAGAAATATTACTTGTCTCGTGACATTACCACCTTGTCACCATCTTCTGCCTGAAATGCATTGGCTGTCCCACTAAATATATAAGAATAAATGAGAGAAAGTATGATAGTGTACAGCAAGTATCAAAAGCCAAGCTGGTGTCAGTTTGCATTTACGGTGAACACATGGCTGCAATTGATTTAATTGGTCTCCGTTGCATAGGTGCCAAGAGGCAAAACATTGACAAGGTTCTTCACAGCTGGTGTTTTTTGCTTCAGAGACAGGAAATGGGAGCTGGGGCACTTAAGGACCTAAAGACCTGTGGAAACAGACACTCTAATTTTATCTGTGGCTTTTTGGTTATCCTTACCCTCAGGAAGGGGCTGTAGATCACATGCACTGCTGGCTGCATGCCTCAAGACAGCTGCCTTCTATTGCATGAAGTGGGCAGACGATTTCCAGTTGATCTGAATTGCCCCTAAAATTGCCATTAACGAGCATATGGCTGCCTGTCTTTAGAGAGCATGTAGATTTGATTAGAATAGATTCCCTAGTGTGGAAACAGGCCCTTTGGCCCAACAAGTCCACACCGCCCCTTGAAGCATCCCATCCAGACCCATCCCCCTATAACCCACACACCCCTGAACACTACAGGCAATTCAGCATGGCCGATCCACCTAGCCTGCACATCTTTGGACTGTGGGAGGAAACCAGAGCACCCAGAGGAAACTCACACAGACACGGGGAGAATATGCAAACTCCACACAGACAGTTGCCCGAGGCTGAAATCGAACCTGGGTCCCTGGTGCTGTGAGGCTGCAGCGCTAACCGCTGAGCCACAGTGCTGCCCCCAAAGTGTAGCCCTGCCTTGCTACAAATCTGCCTCTCCTAACATGGCTAATGCCTGGAACAGTGTATGGTGAGGTATATTTTGACCTTTTTTTTTGAATGATAAGTCGTTGAGACAGAAGTGCCAATGGTTTACTCAGAGTCAGAGTCAACCTTACCCAGAACCAGGACTTTTAGTTGTAGTTTTTTTCAGTAACAATTGCTGGGATCTTGAAGCTGGGTTTGGAAGCTGCAGTACATCACTTCCTGCTACACTCTCTCTGAGTTTTGTCTTGATGTTTTTCCTCCTGGACTGTGAGACAATCTGTCTTATTGAATTTGCCTTTGCAAAGGGCGCATTTATGGGGTGTTACTATCTTGGAACAATTACTGTTTGGCAGTTAAACACTATTATTTTGTTAGGTTTTTCAACTCAGTTAAGTTATTCCAATTTCATCTTTCTTTTGTTGCAGTTTAACTGTAGCATATGAATGGAGTGTGTTTTGCTTCAAGACTGGTAGATTGACCAAGCAAATTGTCTCCAGAATGCAATGTCGGGCACTTAAAACAAGAAATTAGACTCTGTTAATATATTCTTAATATATTTGGAGGGTGTTTGGTCTGATCCATGAGAAGCATCATGTAATTGGTACACTATTGTTATATGTTGTTTTATATGTATTGTTATATGCAGCCATATTCACCTCCATTCGTAACCATTGTGGGTCCTGTAAATTCTGCTCATATTGCTGTTCAATATTAAATGATTGGTTAATGTAAGACAACGGCACGATCGGACTCAGATACAATATATTGAGCAAATTAAAGATCTGTTGATGTCGAACATCCAAAGTATTTGAACGATCAGAAGACCTGTGGAAAGATACCTCAAAATAACTAGCTGTTCCCAGCTTAACCTTAGAAAGGAGCGTAGCATTGCAAATTTACTTTGAATGTAGTTATAGACATCAATAATCTTGAACAATTATAATCTAAGTAAAAAAGTGTATTCGATGATAGGTTGTTTTCCCTGTATTTCAGAGAAAGATAAATATTCAATGGATAACTTTAAATCAGTTAAACTAGTCTGGACCTTAATTTGATTCTGGGTCATTGTTATATTAATCACAACAGCACAGCTGGAGTTATAACTGGGATCTCAGCAACTGCTACTGTAAAATTGAAAATAAAAATCTTCCTTCTGTGGGAGCTTGACCTCTCATTCAGGTTTATTTTTTTGTTCCAAATTTTTTTAAAATGCAATCACAAACTGCTTATTGGCTCCAATTAGACCAATCAGCACCTCTGTCTCAACCTTCCTTCAAAAAAAGGACAAAATATACCTCTTAAAGCCTTCGTACCATGACATGCTGTTCTAGGCACTGGCAAAAAAATTGAACTTGCACTTACATTACACCATTTACAACATTAGGGCGTCCTAAAGCTCTTTACAGCTAATAAGTGTATTTACTATTATAATATAGGAAATGTTCATCTTTTTCTACACGGCAAATTCACACAAACATTGATTCGTTTATGATCACCCAGTTCATTTTTCAGACGTACTTCCAGACTGCATATTGGCTACTACTGAGGTAAGCTTCCCAATGTATTCTTTTAATTGTGAAATCAAATGTTTTGCATCCATCCAAGAGGGTGGGCTAGAACCTAGATTAACATCTCCTTCAAATGACTGGAGTATTTTTGCAAAACTCTTCTGGTCCCCTCCAATGCCAGAACATCCTTCCTTAGATATGGAGCCCAAAACTGCTCACAATATTCCAAAAGTATCTGGCCAGAGCCTTATGAAGCTTCAGCTGTATATCTCTGCTTTTGTATTCTCGCCTTTTAGAAATAAATGTTAACATTGCATTTGCCTCCCTAATTACCAACTGAACCTTATGTTAACCTAATGAGAGACTTGAACTAGGACTCCTGAGGCACTTTGTGCTTCAGGTTTCTGAAATCCTTCCCTATTTAGAAAGCTGTCTATGCCTCTCGTGTTCCTACCAAAGTGCGTAACCTCTCACTTTCTCACATTTTATTCCATCTGCTTTATCTTTTCCCACTTGCCTAGCATGTCTAAGTTCTTCTGCAACCTCCCTGATTCCGCAACACTATCTCCCCTTCCACCTATCATTACGTCATCTGCAAACTTAGCAACAATGCCCCTCAGTTCCTTCATCCAGATTGTTCATAGAATGGTTGCAGTTCCTACAGTGGCCACTGCAGAACTCCACTCGTCACTGGCTGTCATCTTGAAAAAAAATTTAACCATAGCCTCTGCTCTCTGCAAGTCAGCCAATCCACTGTCTAAACCAGTACATTGGAACATTAAGTACATGTGAGGTCTCATTTTATGTCGCAGCCGCTTCTGCAGCACTTTGTCAAAGGCCTTGTGAAAATCTAAATAAATCAGGTCCACTGGCTCCCCTTTGTATAACATGCTCATTACCTTCTCAAAGAATTCTAACAGATGTTTTAAACATGAAAACCCTTGACAAAGCTAAGTTGATTCTGCCCCATTTTACCGCGCTCCTCCAAGTACTCTGCAATCTCATCTTTAATAATGGGCTCTAAAATCTTGCCAACAACCGAGGTCAGCCGAACTGGCCTATAGTTTCCTGACTTTTTCCTCCCACCCTTCTTAAACAGGAGTGTTACATCAGCCAATGTCTGGTACTTTGGGACCTTGCCTGATCTCGTGGCTCCTGAAAGACCACCACCAATGTCTTTACAATCTCCTCAGCGATCTCCTTCAGAACTCTGAACTGTAGTCCATCTGGTTTGAATAATTTATCTGCCTTTAGATCTTTCAGCTTCCCCAGTACCTTCTCCTTCATGATAGCCACGATGCTCACCTCTATCCTCTGACTCTCTTCACAGTCTGGTAAGCTACTCGTGACTTCTAACTCAAAGGCTGATGCAAAGTACCTAAACAGTTCCTCCACCCTTTCTTTGTTCCCTATTGCCTCTTCTCTGGCCTCATTTTCCCACTTTTGGATCTTCACAAAATGTTGATACTCTATTCTTTCTTCTGTATGGACAGGCAGATAGTCAGAAATGTAAATAGATGGACTAGTTGGCCACCAGAGAATAATGATGGATCTACCACCCTAAGGCATAATACTTCCAACCAGTGCCTTCACTGGCAACATCACTTGATAGCATAAGAACTTCCAGTCAATACTTAAAAATTTTGACAGCATTCTTAAATAAAAAAGTCACTGAAATTCATGTAAACTGACATACTCTGAGCCACACAAATGCTGTAAATATGACACTAAAACAGAATATCCTCTAAATACCAAGCAGGTCAGGCAGTCTGTATGGAAAGTATTATTTCAATTCAGAATGAGCTTCATCTGTTTCTTTGCAACAAATGTTGTCTGACCCACTGAGCATTTGAAACACTGTGTTTTCAAAGTCCATCCTTTGCCCCTGATTTTGCCTGACAGGAATTTGCGTTGATTATTTGAAAACTCAGTCTATACTACCGAGTCAAGCTCTTTTCCTCCGTCACTGCATGGCAACTTCGTTCGATCACAATACTTTGTCAGAAGTTCATTCATACCACTGCTGTGGTTATATTCAAAGTTCTCCTCCTTTGTTTAAGTTCACCATAACACTCAGCATCCTCTGAAAACCAACACTTTTCCATCTTACTCCAAAGAATATTAGTTTTCTACTTACCTTCAAAGTTTAAGAAATAATTTCTTTTCACATCATATTCAATCTGCATACTCTTCCCCACTCACTTATCTGGGTCGATATTCTTTTCCAATCTCTTGGTGTCCTCCCCACAGTCTAATTTTAGTTCAGTTAGCTCAGAAACCTGATGCAAAATACCTAGTCAGCTCTTCTGCCATTTCTTTGTACCCCATTATATGTTCTCCAGCTATATAATTTGACACGGTTGCTTGCTTGAGCTTGAAGAACATCTTAAATTTTGACAACCTTCTTCCTTAACTTTTTATTGACCCAAATTTGAAGTATACTTACAGCATCACTAAACACAGAAATGCATCTGCACCTTCTAGCAACATTATAGTTCTTGATAAACTTGTTTAGCTGTTTACAAGAAGTTAACAGAAACAGAATGACCGCTCTGATATGTCTTCAACATTTTTGTTTCTGTCGATGAAGCCTCTTCTGGAATACCGTGCGCTTTTCTGGTCATCCCATTATAGGAAGAATATTATTAAATTGTAGAAGGTTCAGAAAAGATTTACCCGGATGTTGCCAGAAATGGAGAGTTTGCGTTATAAAAATTAGCTGAGACTTTTTCTACTGGAGCAAAGGAGGTTGACCTTATAGGAGTTAATAAAATTATGAGGAGCATAGATAAATTGAATGGCAAAGGTTTTTTTTCCCTTAAGGTAGTGGGAGGGGTTTAAAAGCATATTTTTAAGGTGAGAAGAGAAAGATTTTAAGAAGGATGTGAGGGACAGCTTTCCTTTTCCAAGCGGAGAGGTTTGTGTGTGGAACGGACTGCCAGAGAAAGTGATTAATGCAGGTACAGTTACAATGTTTAAAAGACATCTGGATAAGTACATGAATAGGAAAGGTTTGGAGGGATATGAAGGACCAAATGCAGGCAGGTAGGACTAATATAGTTTGGGAATGTAGTTGGCATGACTTAGTTGAACTGAAGGATCTGTTTCCATGTTGTTGGATTTTATGACTCTACGGTGCTGATCATTGTAATAGGAGACCTGGAAATCTGAAAGTTTTTTAGTAAAATTAGTTAGGAATAATTTTCAATATCTTAAGCAATTCATTAAGAATGATCAAACCACCTGCAGTATGTACATGGGGTAAGAATCCACTCTTGTGACCACTAATGTTAATGAGCACGTCTCAAAAATCAGGTCACAGCTGACGTGATAATTGTTAACAAGTAGAATGAGTAATGATGATATGAAAAACGATCATAGATGCATGGTAGAATTTAGCCTCAGGAAAAGCAAACGTCTATATCCTCGGTTGCACTGCTATTCATTCATCTTTTGTGTGCCAAATTAGTTCTGACATTTGAACATTTTGTGAACGAAATGCTTGTAGACTCTGTGGTGCCATTAGGTAAAACGTAATTGTGGACTAAAATATTCATACTAAATCCATATTAACTGTGAAAAAACACCTAAACAGATGATACCAAATGATGCCATTTCAACCTTGACTTACATCTTTAAAAGGACATGCCAAGTTGTACAGCACTAAGAGAAAGTATTGGTGGTCAAAGGTTGACAGTAATGGCATGCCATCGATTAAGATATCACACAAGAAGCTCATTGCACAGCAGTGAAGCACAAGTTCTGATATCTTTTCATGGTCCATCTGAAATATGAATCTTGATAAACAATAAAAAAAAGCAGTAAATAAAGGTCAAATGCTATATGATGAATATTTAAAATGTTGGGGAAACAACTATTGACTCAAGAAGAACTGAACTATGTCATTCAGAAATACGTGCATAACCTATCACCAACAATGAGTGGATGCATTCAGCAAATATAGTAACATTCATTACAAAGGGCAATAATTTGTGTGCGTGCTTCTGCTTTATTTACATTACTTTTGAGATCAACTTCAAGACAAAGCACATAGAAGACAGTTTGCGAGGTAAGTCCTGCACTATAGCGGGTCACCAACACTGACAAAACGCAGTCAAGAGTAAAGCAGAAAGGAATACGGCATTACAGCATGACAAAAAGAGGTGCAAAGTAACATATGCACTGCCACATGGGATTTTGGACTGGCTGCGTCTGGTATACCTTTTTTGCTTGACATGTAATGTGCTATGCACACTGGTGACAGCTGTTTTGTTGGAAAGAGGCTGCAGGGCGACAGTGACTTTTAAATTCGCAGTGAGTTACTATTTTTGTTACCTGCTTTGCCATTCCAGAAAGAAAGCCCACCGCAATCTTTCAAGTCTACCCCAGCGTAATGGTTGTATTTGGAGGAATCTGCTCGAAAAATTCAAAAGTCTCCTGGTTAAAGCACGTCAGCATTTTACCGTCATACTATAATTTTGGACTAACTGATCCACTTCATTTTAAATCAATGAATTGTGCAGCACTGAATATTTAGTTCAGCATTGAAATGTCTGTTGGTTTTAAATTGTATGAAGTAGTTTTTGGATAGTAACACTCAAATGGAGACCTTGCACAACAATCTATTGGCTACAGAGATACTAGGAAGTGCAGATGCTGGAGAATCTGAGATAACAAGGTGTAGAGCTGGATGAACACAGCAGGCCAAGCAGCACCAGAGGAGCAGGGAGGCTCACTAGCATATCTTGTAACTCAAAAAGTGTTTCAAAATTTATGCTGAAGATTGCATTGCAGGTATACCATTCGTCTGGTATCATTGATGTTACATAAAAGTAAAGCAACTATTTCCGAAACGTCAGCTTTTGTGCTCCTGACAAAATGCTGCTGGGCCTGCTGTGTTCATCCAGCCTCACATTTTATTATTTTAACACTAATGTTTGCATCTCCTTCTCACAGTCTGACTCATGTACAAATATCTGCCACAGATCCACATCTTTATCACCTGGAAAGGTGGAATGGATTACAAATTACCCAATGATTTTACGGATAAGCCGGTAGGAAGACCACCAACAGCAGAACTGAGTCAATCAACAAAATCAGTTACTTTGTGGGATGAAATGTTTCATCCTTCAGTGTGAAGCCACAAAACCTGATCCTGAAACCTGGTAATAGACAAATAACCATTGTTAAGAGAAAAATCTCATAAATACACAGTTTTGTTCTATTTGATTAACTTGGCAGATCTATTGTATCGGAAATTCGTGGTCAGATACATACAAAGCAGTTCTTAAGAAGGGACAGATGGACCCAACAGTTATTGGTGAAGCTTGAAAATCACAGATGGCATTAACAAAAAAGTGTTTCTACCCAGGATTATTAACAGGACGTGTGGCATCAGCAACTGTTCTTTCTGAGCTTACTCAATGAGTTGGTATCAATACAGGACAACACAAAAAACGCACAAAGCACTTTTAAATTACGCAAATATACTTTTTCATGTGATACACTTATTTCATTGCCTTGGATTAGCCTCTTTAATTTCACCTTAAGTGTTAGGCCTCTTTTAACAATCCATACTTCAGCACAGTGTTAAACAGTTCAAATGGTTTGTGCAAATACATCAGATTTGAAAGTGCCAAATATGGAATTATGCTGCTAGGCATTTTCAGTTCAAGTCAACACAGTATGAACTTTCCACCTGCATACCATTCTGCTTTTAAAAAAAAATAATCTGGTTGCCACCGATAAAGGAAAAATCATACCTTCCTAGAAATCATCAGTACATTATGGTCTACAAGGGTGACAATTTATTTTGGTTGGAGCTTAGTGGTCAATACTTACCTGCCACATCAAGTGTAGACTGACTTCAGATCTCCCAAAAACTGACCTTAATCATATAGCTTACACAAGTTATTATGGAAGCCTTTGTAAAGGACCTTGCTATTTTCAGAGCTCATACATTTCCTCCAAGTCTTCAGTCTGTCACCCCCTCTCTCCCTACTTATTTCAGAATCCTCTCCCCATCCCCCTTTTCTTATGAAGCGTCATGCCCGAAACGTCAGTTTTTGTGATCTTAAGATGCTGCTTCGCCTGCTGTGTTCATCCAGCTCCACACTTTATTATCTCTTTCTCCAACCATGCCCGGTTTTCCAGTCAGGCTGAAATAGGGGCTTATGTTGCCATCGTTGAGGACATTGAGATAGAAAGCAGGCAGTTAGTGTGCGCATTTATTTTACAAACAGTCCAAAATGAGATACACTGTTCGGCAGATAACGAATTGTAAGTGCAGTTTGGCAAATCACCGTTCTTTAGGAAGGTGTAATGTTACAATATTTTTAATTACAATAGATGCCAGTGTTACAATTAAGTCTCCTTCCATCTCTTCTGATCTAAACGTGTTTCACAATGCTCTATTTACTTTTCTCTCAAGTATTTGATGATCATACCTTTAAATGAATCTGTAATATTCACATAAAAAAGTCATATGGCTATAAGTGTGAATTCTCGCCTCTCTATGTAATGAAGTTTGTCTGAATGCACTATTAGATTTCTTGTTGACTATTTTCAAACAGTAGCTTCGACTTATGCTCTTCCTCTGTATCTATCAAAACTTCAGTCATGGTTAAACTAAACTAAACGCAATTCCATACTCTGCTAATGATGCTGCTTTTCCTTAACATAGGTCTTGTTCACCAACAACCAGTTTGAAACTGGCAGATTGACTATGCTTGTTCACCTACAATGTCTAGTTTCAGTGTACAATTTTCAGTGAATCTGGCAAATTTAGGTTGCTATTGACTGCAGTGAGTTTTGTGTTGGGAGCCGACCCTAACCTGGCACAACCCAGGATTTACACAGCCGGCCAAGCAGCATCTTAGGAGGACAAAAGCTGACGTTTCGGGCCTAGACCCTTCATCAGAGAGGGGGATTGGGTGAGGGTTCTGGAATAAATAGGGAGAGAGGGGGAGGCGGACCGAAGATGGAGAGAAAAGAAGATAGGTGGAGAGAGTATAGGTGGGGAGGTAGGGAGGGGATAGGTCAGTCCAGGGAAGATGGACAGGTCAAGGAGGTGGGATGAGGTTAGTAGGTGGGAGATGGATGTGCGGCTTGGGGTAGGAGGAAGGGATGGGTGAGAGGAAGAACAGGTTAGGGAAACAGAGGCAGGCTGGGCTGGTTTTGGGATGCAGTGGGGGGAGGGGATGAGCTGGGCTGGTTGTGTGATGTAGTGGAGGGAGGGGTCAAACTGGGCTGGTTTTGGGATGCGGTGGGGGAAGGGGAGATTTTAAAGCTGGTGAAGTCCACATCGATACCATTGGGCTGCAGGGTTCCCAAGCAGAATATGAGTTGCTGTTCCTGCAACCTTCAGGTGGCATCATTGTGGCACTGCAGGAGGCCCATGATGGACATGTCATCTAAAGAATGGGTGGGGGAGTGGAAATGGTTTGCGACTGGGAGGTGCAGTTGTTTATTGCGAACCGAGCGGAGGTGTTCTGCAATGCGGTCCCCAAGCTTCCGCTTGGTTTTCCCAATGTAGAGGAAGTCACACTGAGTACAGTGGATGCAGTATACCACATTGGCAGATGTGCAGGTGAACCTCTGCTTAATATGGGAAGTCATCTTGGGGCCTGGGATAGGGGTAAGGGCGGAGGTGTGGGGGCAAGTGTAGCATTTCCTGCGGTTGCAGGGGAAGGTGCCGGGTGTGGTGGGGTTGGAGGGCAGTGTGGAGCGAACAAGGGAGTCATGGAGAGAATGGTCTCTCCGGAAAGCAGACAAGGATGGGGATGGAAAAATGTCTTGGGTGGTGGGGTCGGATTGTAGATGGCGGAAGTGTCGGAGGATGATGCGTTGTATCCGGAGGTTGGTGGGGTGGTGTGTGAGAGCAAGGGGGATCCTCTTAGGGCGGTTGTGGCGGGGGCGGTGTGTGAGGGATGTGTTGCGGGAAATGCAGGATACCCGGTCAAGGGCATTCTCGACCATTGTGGGGGGAAAGTTGCGGTCCTTGAAGAACTTCGACATCTGGGATGTGCGGGAGTTCTTCAAGGACCTCAACTTTCCCCCCACAGTGGTCGAGAATGCCCTTGACCGCGTCTCCTGCATTTCCCGCAACACATCCCTCACACCCTGCCCCCGCCATAACCGCCCAAAGAGGATCCCCCTCGCTCTCACACACCACCCCACCAACCTCCGGATACAACGCATCATCCTCCGACACTTCCGCCATCTACAATCCGACCCCACCACCCAAGACATTTTTCCATCCCCACCCTTGTCTGCTTTCCGGAGAGACCACTCTCTCCATGACTCGCTTGTTCGCTCCACACTGCCCTCCAACCCCACCACACCCGGCACCGTCCCCTGCAACCGCAGGAAATGCTATACTTGCCCCACACCTCCTCCCTCACCCCTATCCCAGGCCCCAAGATGACTTCCCATATTAAACAGAGGTTCACCTGCACATCTGCCAATGTGGTATACTGCATCCACTGTACTCGGTGTGGCTTCCTCTACATTGGAGAAACCAAGCGGAGGTTTGGGGACCGCTTTGCAGAACACCTCCGCTCGGTTCGCAATAAAAAACTGCACCTCCCAGTCGCAAACCATTTCCACTCACCCTCCTATTCTTTAGATGACATGTCCATCATGGGCCTCCTGCAGTGCCACAATGATGCCACCTGAAGGTTGCAGGAACAGCAACTCATATTCTGCTTGGGAACCCTGCAGCCCAATGGTATCAATGTGGACTTCACCAGCTTCAAAATCTCCCCTTCCCCCACTGCATCCCAAAACCAGCCCAGTTCATCCCCTCCCCCCACTGCACCACACAACCAGCCCAGCTCTTCCCCTCCACCCAATGCATCCCAAAACTAGTCCAACCTGTCTCTGCCTTCCTAACCTGTTCTTCCTCTCACCCATCCCTTCCTCCCACCCCAAGCCGCACCTCCATTTCCTACCTACTAACTTCATCCCACCTCCTTGACCTGTCCGTCTTCCCTGGACTGACCTATCCACACCCTACCTCCCCACTTATACTCTCCTCTCCACCTATCTTCTTTTCTCTCCATCTTCGGTTCGCATCCCCCTCTCTCCCTATTTATTCCAGAACCCTCACCCCATTCCCCTCTCTGATGAAGGGTCTAGGCCCGAAACGTCAGCTTTTGTGCTCCTGAGATGCTGCTGGGCCTGCTGTGTTCATCCAGCCTCACATTTTATTATCTTGGATTCTCGAGCATCTCCAGTTCCCATTATCACTCACACAACCCAGGATTTAATACTTAAAGTCTCAGGGACTGCACAATGTATTTATCAAATTAGATGCTACATTCAATTGCTAAGCCACAGGAGTATGCCTACGTCTTAAATTTCTGACTTTGATTGTTCAATTTAAGCTTGATTGCTTCCCCCTGTTTCTTTTCACCTACTTTTTCATTGTTCCTTGTAGTAAAGCAAAAACTCATTATTAGATTTTAATTACAGTGAAAAAAAATCAGAATAAAACACAAGAGGGACAGTGTTACCAAGTTGTAATAAACTCAAGGGATCCTTTTGTTATTTATATGAATATAATTCAGTTTGTTGCACCATTCTGTTTCATTTCATTGCATTCACAGTAAATTATATTTAATTTGCTAATGTAGGTAGGCACACCTTTGTCACAGATTGATTATGCTGATTAAATGTGTTCAGACTGACCACACATACTTATTAAAGCAATGATCTTGCATATCATATGAAAGATTGAGATGACGTTGAATATTGCAGGATAACATACCTCAACTAACTGGGAAACCAAATACAACATAGATGTTATTTGGAAATTACACTGCGAAAACTTTGATAAACAATTACAGGTAAATTTCATACTTTTAAAGGGAATGAAACTATATGGATGTTTTAATGAGTGATTCTGGTCATGAGCAATTGCATGTGCCTTCCATGTATATTTGACATTAGTATTGAGGACATCCAGTTAAACACAACTTGGAGTAAATTAAAGTCATATTTATGCTCTGTCGAAAGCAAATGCCTTCATTCTCAGCATCCGCCTTCCTCAAAACTTTAGTTGCTGAAATGACAGCAGAGTGCAAATTAGGTTCTGGACTGCTCTGTAACTCCTTACACCCTCACCCAGTGAGGACTACTTTAAAATGAGATCTGGCTGGCAAGCTTGCACTCCATCAGGCTGCGCTAAATTTGAACCCTGCTCACAGATGCAGAAGGATAGTGTACCATCCTATACCTCACAAAAAGAACCCAAAGAAGAAAACTCACTGAACAATATACAGCACTTTAGGAAGTTTTGCTGGAAATATGCAGCACAGTAGCAGACAATAGGAAAATAATGTGGGCATTTCAGAAAAAAATGGAAAGATTACATTTAACCTAACAGCTAACTATACAATTCAGAGATTTTCATTACAGAGGCAGATAGCTTGCGTGGTGAAATTTCTTGACTGGTCAACTCGTAAAAAGAACACCTAAACTGTGCAATTTTCACTCTGGTTGGGGGGGTTCGGGGGAAATAGATGTGTGGCGTGGGGGATAGATGTGTAGTGTGTGGGACAGATGTGTGGTGTGTGGGATAGATGTGCGGTGTAGGGGACAGATGTGCGGTGGAGGGGGACAGATGTGCGGTGGAGGGGACAGATGTGCAGTGTGGGGATAGATGTGTGGTGGAGGGGATAGATGTGCGGTGGGGGGGATAGATGTGCAGTGTGGGGGATAGATGTGTGCTGTGGGGAATAGATGTGTGTTGTGGGGGATAGATGTGTGTTGTGGGGGATAGATGTTGTGTTTTGGGGGATAGATGTGTGTTGTGGGGGATAGATGTTGTGTTGTGGGGGGTAGATGTGTGTTGTGGGGGATTGATGTGTGGTGGGGAATTGATGTGTGGTGGGGGTAGGGAGTGGGTGGTTTGCCGCACTAGTGGATGCAGACGCTGATGGGTTTGTGCACATAGACTGAAAGCAAAGAACAGGCAACCGCAGGGTAGATGAGCAGCAAGATTGGCTGGTTCCAAGTCTTACTTCAGCTCTCTGGGACTTAAAAAAAAAAGCTAGGTCCTGCTGAAATCTCATCCTTTACACCTACACCAATGTTTACCGTTTATATTGCCATACCAAATCATACATTCGACTCACCCTCACTGTGCCTCAAACCGTCTCCAAAGCCATCACTTACCTTTGACTGATCTGAACAGCAACATGAAGATGAAAAAATAACTTCTTTCAATTTAATTCAGTTCTCAGTCATACATGCTTGGAAGTGGGTGAAAGAAAAGCTTCTTCATAAAATCGCAAGTGGCTCAGCTCTTTAAAAAAAAACAGCCAAAAGGGGTTCTCTCTCAATTCAGTACCAAGTTCAAAGAGCCAAACTGAGTTTAATTTCTCCCAATAAGTAAATGATCCCCTATCTCTTTTCGTTACTGGCAACTTCTGGATCTGACTCCATCCCATCAAACATTTTGAAGGGTCAAATCAAGCCCCATGGCTTCAAAGCTTAAGAGATTCTTTACCTTGGAAGAAACTTGGGCATAGCATTTACCCCACCACACAAGACATTCTTCCATCCCCACCCTTGTCTGCTTTCCAGAGAGACCATTTTCTCCGTGACTCCCTTGTTCGCTCCACACTGCCCTCCAACCCCACCACACCCGGCACCTACCCCTGCAACCACAGGAAATGCTACACTTGCCCCCACACCTCCTCCCTCACCCCTATCCCAGGCCCCAAGATGACTTTCCATATTAAGCAGAGGTTCACCTGCACATCTGCCAATGTGGTATACTGCACCCACTGTGCTCGGTGTGGCTTCCTCTACATTGGGGAAACCAAGCGGAGGCTTGGGGACCGCTTTGCAGAACACCTCCGCTCGGTTCGCAATAAACAACTGCACCTCCCAGTCGCAAACCATTTCCACTCCCCTTCCCATTCTTCAGACGACATGTCCATCATGGGCCTCCTGCAGTGCCAAAATGATGCCACCCGAAGGTTGCAGGAACAGCAACTCATATTCTGCTTGGGAACCCTGCAGCCCAATGGTATCAATGTGGACTTCACCAGCTTCAAAATCTCCCCTTCCCCCACCGCACCCCAAAACCAGCCCAGTTCGTCCCCTCCCCCCACTGCACCACACAACCAGCCCAGCTCTTCCCCTCCACCCACTGCATCCTAAAACCAGCCCAGCCTGCCTCTGCCTCCCTAACCTGTTCTTCCTCTCACCCAATCCTTCCTCCCATCCCGAGCCGCACCTCCATTTCCTACCTACTAACCTCATCCCACCTCCTTGACCTGTCCGTCTTCCCTGGACTGACCTATCCCCTCCCTACCTCCCCACCTATACTCTCCTCTCCACCTATCTTCTTTTCTCTCCATCTTCGGTCCACCTCCCCCTCTCTCCCTATTTATTCCAGAACCCTCACCCGATCCCCCTCCCTGATGAAGAGTCTAGGCCCGAAACATCAGCTTTTGTGCTCCTGAGATGCTGCTTGGCCTACTGTGTTCATCCAGCTTCACCCGTTATTATCATAGCATTTACCGCTTGGAACCATTGAAAAAAAAGTGTTCAGAGTTAATTTGGTTGGAGACTTTGTGCGGTGTCTGTGAAACTGCCCTTACACACTACCACAAATGAAAATTACAATGCTTACGGTGTATATAGAGGCCATTAAGCCCATCAAGTAATATTCAAGAGTCCAGATGTCATGTTGCAGCTTTCTAAGACTTTGGTCAGGCTTCACTTAGAATATTGTGTTTAATTCTGGTTGCCACATGACAGGAAAGATGTGGAAGATTTGGAGAGACTCCAGAAGAGGTTTACCAGGATGATGCCTGGATTACAATATGAGCTATGAGAAGAGGCTAGAAAAACTTGGGTTGTTTTCTCTGGGGTGGGGGAGACTGAGGGGAGACTTGGCAGAAGTCTATAAAATTATTACTGGTATACATAGAGTTGATGGTCAGTATCTTTCTCCCCAAAGTTGAAATGTTTTATACTTGGGGGCACGCATTTAAGGTGAGAGGAGGCAAGTTCAATGGACACTTGAGGGGCAAGTTTTTTTTTAACACGGAGAGTGATAGGAGTCTGGAACACATTGCCAGCGGTGTTGGTGAAAGCAGATACGATAAGAGCATTTAAGGGACTTTTAGACAAGCATATGGATATGCGAGAAATGGAGAGACATGGGG
The DNA here is from genome assembly GCF_030684315.1 of Stegostoma tigrinum. Lineage (NCBI taxonomy): Eukaryota > Metazoa > Chordata > Chondrichthyes > Orectolobiformes > Stegostomatidae > Stegostoma > Stegostoma tigrinum. The sequence goes on along the minus strand of NC_081368.1, from coordinate 54,627,988 downwards.
CAGCACAGTGGCTCAGTGGTTAGCACTGCTACCTCACAGTGCCAGGGACCTGAGTTTGATTCCAGCCTGGGGCGACTGTCTGTGTGGAGTTTGCTCATCTTCCCTTCGTCTGCATGGGTTTCCATCAGGTGCTCCAGTTTCCTCCTACAGTCCATGGATGTGCAGGTTAGGTGGATTGGCCATGCTAAATTGCTCATAGTGTCCAGGGTTGTGTAAGTCAGATGGATTATCTGTGGGCTACAGGGCACAGGAGTGAGTCTGGGGGTCGAGCATCTTGCAGAGTCAATGTGGATTTGTTGGGGTGAATGGCCTGTTTGCACACTGTAGAGAGTCTATGAAATTTTATGAACATGGCCCAAGGGCAGGTAGAAGGAATTAGTTTCATTTGCCCTCAATTTCAGCACAACATCATGGACTGAAGGGCCCATTCCTGTGCTGTACAGTTCTACTTTCTATGAAAGGAGAGAAACATGAGGTAACTTGATAGGCCATTCACTTGCTTGCTCTTCATTGTGCAAAGATAAATGCATGACTTCGTACTATCTTTCCAGTCGATAATAGCGATCCTGAAGATCCCCATAACGCAACTGGCTATCAAGCAGAGTCTGAGAGACTGCTTTTAGCTGGCTAGATAATGTGGCTTTTGCTTCAATGCTCCAGATAACCTTGCTGTTCAGGTTTCTTTGAAATTCTTGCTCTTTATGGTGAATCTCTTGTAAGTAACCCTGAGCTTCACTCCACAGTCGTTTTTTTTTCTCTCTATTAGCAGAGACTTTATTTGTTCAGTAATATTCTCATTGCTCAGCATGGATTCAATCTCTAATGGCTAAAGTCAAATTATAATTTTAAACATTTTAATACATTTGCAATGTATCAGACCCAATCGCTATGCTTATGTACAAAAACTATATTTTACAGCAAGGTGGTGGAATATTCAAGTCTTATCACAACTGTACAGGACACAATGAGACCACACCTAAATAATCGTGTTCTGTTTCATTTTCTGACTAAAGCAGGGTGTGCGTTGATTGGAAACAGCTTGGAGGATCATTGGGTTCATTCCTAAGGTGAGCGTGTTATGTATTGTTAAAAGGTTGAGAAGTTTTTTCATTAGGTGGGTCATGAAGATGTGGGTTATGCTGTGTTTATTGCTTACCCTCGGGTAATTAAGAGTCAGCTACATTGTTGTCAGTCTGGAGTAACATGTAGGGTCCAGACCAGGTAAGTACAGCATACTGGCTTTCCTTAAGGATGTTAGTGAACCAAATGGATTTTTGTGACAATCAACATTAGAAAAGAGAATTCAGATTTCGGTATAAAGTCCCAACATGCCGAGGGCTTTCCCCAAACATGTTGGAGCAGGCAAGGGGTGGTGGGAAGGAGGCTTAGAGCAACAGGTTCATATGGCCCACCAGAGATAATGGGAGCTGCAGATGCTAGAGAATCCAAGACAACAAGTGTGGGGCTGGATGGACACAGCAGGCCAAGCAGCATCTCAGGAGCACAAAAGCTGATGTTTCGGGCCTAGACCCTTCATCAGAGAGGGGGATGGGGAGAGGGTTCTGGAATAAATAGGGAGAGAGGGGGAGGTAGACTGAAGATGGAGAGGAAACAAGATAGGTAGAGAGGAGAGTATAGGTGAGGAGGTAGGGAGGGGATAGGTCAGTCCAGGGAAGATGGACAGGTCAAGGAGGCGGGATGAGGTGGTAGGTGGGAAATGGAGGTGCGGCTTGAGGTGGGAGGAAGGGATGGGTGAGAGGAAGAATAGGTTCGGGAAGCAGAGACAGGCTGGGCTAGTTTTGGGATGCAGTGGGGGTAGGTGGGGAAGAACTGGGCTGGTTTGGGGATGCAGTGGGGGAAGGGGAGGTTTTGAAGCTTGTGAAATCCACATTGATGCCATTGTGCTGCAGGGTTCCCAAGTGGAAAGCTTGCCCCATGTCTATAACATTTTGCAGAATAATTTCAATAACAGTGACTGAAAATATGTTCCTGACTTATTAATGTTGATTCTCCCAAGTTAAGCAGGCGTTTTGTTCACCTAAAGAGATCGAGTTAAATTGATCGTCGGGGAGAAGCAAGTGACCATCACACTGCCAATGTAACAGCATGCCTGCAATATTTTGACTGAGTTTTGGAATGTTAATATTTCCATTTTAATCAATTCATGAATTGGACATGTCCAGGGCATTGCCCCTGTTTCATACACTTGTTCACAAAGAAAAACTTTTTTTAAATTTTATTGATGTATGGGCCATTTTTCTGCGTGATTATCAAGGAAATAGGAAAATTGAAGAAAAGAGTCATAAAAATCAGATATATGAGAAACCCACAATCAATAGCAATAAAGTTCAAAAATTTGCTACACCATTTCAGCTTTTAACATCAAAAGGCCAATAAACCACACAAGGACAGTTCTTTTCATGCTGATGCAAAATGAGCCAAATGACACTCATTTATGCGTAGGCATAATGCTCTTAGTTTTGAAGGAATAGTGTCAAATATATATATATTTTTTATTTATTTATTTATTTCAACCTCACCGTAACAGTAGCTGCATACAAATGTCCTCCCTTAGTATTTTATCATCAATGATGGATTTTGCATCTTTTGCTGTTGGCCTGAAAGCTGTATTTCTAATCGGGATACTCTGTTAGTCTTGTTAGAATCCATACTGACCAGCACCAAGGTGCAGTGCCATTAAGAAGTGTTCACATCTGCAGAGCTTCGTACACACAGAAACACATTCATAATTGAAGGGTAGAGTTGCATATCAATTTCTTCCCCAGAAAATGAAAAGCAGATAATGTCCAAGTCATAAAAGTTCCTTAAAGCTCCTTCACTTTTCAATGCAGCACGATTCAAGCTATACAGCAACTAGTACAAAGTCTGAAAGCTGGAAAAATTTCCTGTGCAGACATCACTCTTTTTTCAAGTGCACCTAAAAGCCTAGATGAGTGGATGGCACCTGAGTTAGGTAGTCTTTTTGCATTAATTCATAGGTCAAAATGAATAAAAATGACACCATTGTCAAAAATGATTAATCAGTGAGATAGCTTCCATGAGCACTAAAATAGACTTGAGTTGGTACATTTGGGTGACACTGTTTCATCAGTTTCTTAGCGCAGTAACTATCAGACTTTTGACAGGACCTCTCACATTTTAGAGCGGATCTTTCTCTGTACCTCCTCTTTAGCTGTAACACTATATTCTGCATTCTGTTCTATTGCCCTGATGTACTTCTGTAAGGTATGATTTGCCTGGATAGCATGCAAAACAATACTTTTCATTGTATCTTGGTACATGTGACAATAAATCAAATATTAATAAAAGTTATTCAATGTAACTTGTACTGAAAATGTTAGAGAAATATTAAACCATCTAGCTCTGTGTAAATTAACTCAAAAGTCTTAATTGCTGAGGAACATTGACTCTCAGGGATAATAAACCTCAGGATGTAGAAGGTTCTGAGAGAGGGATGATCAAAATCTGGGATGTTTTATTCACCACTCCTCATCTGACAGACTAGTACATTTTGCCAATCAATGTCTTCAAAGACACCAGCAATTTCACGCTCAGAGATTGATTTTGTGGTTTATATTTTGGACTAGAATAAAAAAGTCTCAGGTCATATGGGAACTAAACAGCAAAGGACAACTCGATTGCAAGTGCAACACAATTGCTATTCAGAAGCGGAATGGAGAACGCTCACAATATGAATGCTAAAGGGAGATTTTGCTCATGGCATTTATAACTGAGTCATTGGTGCAAAAGCGAGTCTTACAGCCCCCCCATTCAATAGCCTCTTGAGACCAAAATCTTCACCCAGCTGGAATACTTCTTAATAACATTTCTTCTGACTCACACTTAGAGCAATGATTAGCTCTATTATTAGAATCAGGTCCTGTCCATGCTAAAGGTACAATGATTAATGGAAAATGTTACACACAATTTCTCCTGATTCTAAAGACCTACATCGCAGCTCTGATATAATTTGACAGAATATTTAAATGTAGATTCCAAAGATGATTTGAGTAATGGAATAATAATTGCACCCTTTGTACACATTTATCACTTGCTGCAATGTTCACCATTTTAAAAAAATAATGGAAGGATATCAAATATTTAAGTATAAAATTTCCAGACTGGCAGAGGACAAAAACAGCCAATTTCTATGGAAGCTGCAATATTTATCGAATCTGTAATAGCCTCTCACATAAAACTATGCATATTGTTCTATACCATTGTATTCTAATTGCATGCAATTAGTTGGAATATATACAAAAAAAACTGTTGATGCTAGTAATGGATTACTTCACTGAGTGCCAATTGCCCCAACAGACTGCTAATATAGCAAATAGCTAAGCAGGTGAAAGGAGATTTCTCACTGGAGGTGGTGGCATCATAGTGATGTCACTAGGCTAATAATCCAATAGCCAGTTTTGGTGGGGGGACAAGTTCAAATCACTGCATGGTAAAATTTGAAAGGGATCTTATGGTGCAATGATAGTGTCCTTACCCTTGAGCCAGAAGTTTAAGGTTCAAGTTTTACCTGCTGCAGAGGCTTGTAATGACACATGTCTGAACAGGTTGATTAGAATATATCTTTAATGGAGAATGGGCAGGATTGGTGCATGGAAGGAAATGTAGGAACATACTGAATCAGTATGCCTGATTGTCAAGTTTATTTCTTTTTTCAATTTCTGGGTAAGCAATTAACAAATTCTATCCACCACGAAAAAGTGTCTTGTTTTCTGTATCTAGACTGGTTTAGATCCAAATTGGTATGTTGACAGCAAGTTGCCTACGACCGAAGATTGGAAACCAGAGGTTCTTTTCAGATAGGAAATTGTAACTGAAGTTACTTCGCAGAAGGGTAGCTGAAACTAAGTGCAAAGTGTTAGGATATGACTTCCCACTGATATTTTGTGAAGCTGAACCTTATGATCATTGGAAAAATAAAGTGATGTGTGACCACAGCGTTACATGCTTAAAACAGCAAGGAATGTTCTTGGTATTGTAGCCTTCTACTATAATCAAGGTTAGGTAGAAAGTATTCTCAGGATGTCAGGCTCGACAAATGGCCATTGAAAAATGTTTGGAAATTCAATTAAAATCTATGGACAAAATTCAGAAAGATGACCTTTTGTGCATAAATGAAGCATGGTAAACCATTTTATCAGCACATCCATACAGTCGAGAAAACATTCAACGAAGACAAGCTCAGATGAAACTGGACATGAAACAGAACAAGGCAATTGGTTCTTTGGGTGTCAATGAACATAGAGTTCTCACAATCGTGGCATTATTTTATTCCTTTAACAAGACCTGACTCCTCTAATCAAAATATTAGGCATGAACTATTGGCATCGGGGTAGGAGTTTAAAGTTGAAACAAAATCTATTCATTTTAAAACCAGATTAGCAGTTTGCACATCTATCTTCTCACTGACTAAAATTCTTCTAAAAGGATACAGAATCAAGGGACAATTACTAAATTAAACTTCTGAAAGAGATCAACAATCAAAAAATACAGGAGGACACCTCATTGCCTATATCAAATCTCCTAAGACCAACAAACTTTAATAAAATTGAAGTAATGAATTCAACAGTTTGGAACGATGAAAATAAAACATTTTTTGATTTGCACTTCACAGGTACAAGAACTCAACAGATTGAACTCAAGAGGTGTAATAGCCGACAAGGTAATGGAGAAACAGATAGGAACCATATACAAGGCACCAGCTAAATTCCTAAATGACATTTGGGTTAATTTGACAACAAAGTATCTCAGGGTAAAGCATGAACATTGTGGCAATGAACACGAGAGCATAAAGTCCCTTAAGTAAAGAAGCCTGAGGAAAAAAAAAATTGGATTGTTAATAGAGCGGATGTTTCTTAACATATGAGGGGACCAACCAAGACATAAATTACCATTTTCCTTGCGTAGGCTGCCCCATGAAATGTGCTCATTGCTAAAGATAAATGACTGAAATCCATTTTAATTACTTTTTGGGAGAAATTCAAAAATACCATCAGCAATGAGCGATTATTCCTGCATTTGGGAAAGTTCCACAATTAGCCCTATGTCTCCTGTACGGCGAGAACAACATTCATTAAGGCCAAAGTTTCAAGGAAAACAATGTGAGCCTCGCAGTATTGGAGAAGACTAACTGAAATAAATTTAATCCAGGGTCACAGAACATTACAGAATTTAAGGGCTGAAGGAGTGCAAAGGTCCAGATAAGGTTATAGGTAGTGGTAAAAACAGTAATTTAAAACATGACAACCAAACTGTTAAGGTGCATTCGTATAGGTCAACAATCGTTGATTACACACCTACAGAATACAATAAATCATAGGGAGCAAACGTACTCAGTGATGAATACATACATGTCACTACACATATGTCAGAGAACGCCAAGGACCGGAGTAATGCAGATGACGTGCTGAGAATGATGAAAAAAAAACAGGCTAGTTTTCTCTGAGAGAAACAACTAAAAGCAGTCGCAAAGTACTCTGTACAAAAATATCCAGTGAAGAAAGGAATGCTACTTTTATAAGCAGAGCAGAAAATACCAATAACAACTATAAACATCGGCTAAAATGTACTGAGTAAAGTAAGATAAAGATGTGGAAGGCCAGAACATTCAGAACATGGATCTGGCCTACATGTAACTCCTGACCCACAGCAATATGGTGGCTCTGAATTGTCCTCTGAAACAACCTGGTAAGTCACTCAGTTGGATCTAAGGGAAACTAAGGATGTGCATTCCAAATATTACATACATATGCTGATTCATTGGATTAACCAGCTGTTTGAAATTTAAAAAATCCTCTGTGTCATAGCCGACAGTGCTCTTTCTGAGGAGACAGTTGGGCTGTTTTAATATTTTGTCACAGGCCACTTCGGAGCTTGCTGTCATAGGGTAGGTGGGAAGAGGTGGAAAAGAGGATCAAATCTTTCCCTGAATGACATACAATACTAATTGCTGAGAAGTCGATACCTCTGCATTCTTTCAATATCTTCTTCACTTCTTTGTCAAAGATAAAAAAAAACACATTTACGTAGCATTTCCACAATCTCAGGTTATGCCAAACTGATTTGCAGCAAATTAAGCATAATTTTAAAGGTAATCATTGCAAAGTGGGGAACACAGCAGCTCATCCACAATGAGTTCCCACAAACAGCAAAGAGATAAGGATTGGATTATCTGCTTTTATTAGGTCGGTTCAGAAATAAGGATACGTATTACTCAGCACACCAGGAAGAACTTCCCAATTTCTAATTTCTTCAAAACATGAGGTCTTTTGCATACAACGGGAAGAAACAATTAAGGTGAGAGGATTGAGATTTTAAAAAAATGATATGAAGCATTTTCTTTCCACAGAGGGTGGTTCATGTGTGGATTGAACTTTCTGAGAAAGTGGTGGATTTGGTTACAATTACAGTGTTTAAAAGACATTTGGATAAATACACAAATAGGAAAGGATGAGAGATATGGGCCAGGAACAGACAGGTGGGCCTAGTTTAATTTGTGTTTATGTTCAGCATGGACTGGTTGGACTGAAGGGTCTGTTTTTTTCCCTGGTGTGTGACACTGTAAGAGACATCTCTTACTTTAATCTCTCATAAATCAAAAGACAGCATCTCTAGCATTGCAGTACTCCCTGCACTGGATTTTAGTGCTTCAGTCTTTGAGAGGCAAGACCATGACAGTAGATGTATAGGTGACATGGTTAAATTAACCTTTTTCCTGAATTAACGGCATCTTCCCTTCCTTTCTAAAAGGTGCTAGCACCAGCGCCAATCTACCAAAGTTTGCCAATTTCTCCTTTTTCACCCCAGCTCAACATCCAATTGTATAGCCCAGGACCAGCTTTAATTAAGAGTCAGCTCATTTTTGTATGAATCATATGATTTAGCGCCACATCAGCTGATCTCGTGCAAAACCACTGAGGTGTTCTTCAGTGGGCAAATTGCCATCTGAAGTGTTTTGTTGGAGGAAATCAATGTTCCAAACCATTTTCCTGTGGAAGTTTACAACGAGGGATGCAAAATGCACACTCATTCCATGAGGTCAGTTTCCCAGTTTTAAATAGCAGGGGGAGACATAATTTAGACATAATTTTAGCCTGGTGGTGCAGGGTTTAGAAGTCTGCTTCAAACGATGCAAGGTTTGGGGTGTCGTTAAAGAAAATCAACATAACAGGAATCAAGCGTACTGAAAGCCAAGTGGAAACATGTTCCCACTTTAAACGGCACAATTTGGTGGCGCATTTACATGTTTCAATTGCAGCAAGTCAGCATGAAGATCTGCTATTTGCAGGCAAGTCGTCAGCCTTTCACTAGCCTTGTTATTTTAATTTGCTCACTTGCCACACGACACTTTTCTAACGAAGAAAGCAGCATAATTCAGTCAAAACTGTTAGAAGATCGTTGGACGAAAGAATCATACAGTATGGAAGGAGAATCCCTTCAACTCATTGAGCCTGCACCAGCATAAACTACTCTAAATCTGTACTAGTCCCACTTTCCAGCACGTGGCCTATAGCCTTGAGTGTTTTGACATTTCAAGTGCCCTTCCAAATACTTTTTAAAGGTTATGAGCCTTCCCGCCTTAACTACCCTTGTAGGACTCAGATTCTCAACATCTCACAGGTGAAAATGTTTTTCCTCAAATCCCCACTGAGCATCCTGTCTTTCGCCGTAAAATTGTGGCTTCGTGTTACCAACCATTCAAACAAGGGAATCTGCTGATTTCTATCTGTACTGTCCATCCTCATCATCAGTTTAAACACCTCATTCAGATCCCCCTCTCAGCCTACTCTACTCTAAAGGTTATCCAGGCTCTGCTCATAGCTAATCTGCTTTACCTAAAGTGGTCTCCTCAACACCTCTTCCAGTGTAATTACATCCTTCCTATAGTGTGGTGACCAGGACTGTACTCAGTATTCTAGTTGTGGCTTAGCCAGCGTTCTGCATAGTTCCAGCATAACCTTTTTATTCTTATGATCTATGCTGTGACCAACAAAGGCTAGTGTCCCATATGCCTTCTTGACTACTCTATCAATCTGTCCTGCTATCTTCAGGGATCTGTGGACAAGCACCCCAAGATCGCCCTGTACCTCTGAGCTTGGTCTTCCAATGTGCATCATTTTATATTTATCAGGGCTAAGTTCCTTCTACCACTGATCTGGTCAACACATCTAGATTCTCCTGTATCCTTCTTCTTCACCATCAACCAACTGACCTATCCTTGCAAGCATACTTATCAATCACCTTCCCCCCTACCATCCCATCAAACATTTTCTTCAATATCATTTGTATGCCCTATTAACTTTTGTTGCCACCTTTTCAACCAAAACTTAAACTATTCAGATGAAAATAAACTATAATAATAATTAAAATAAGCTTGAAAATACAAAGCATTGAAAATACCAAACCACATGATCCCTTACATTTATTGACAAGAGATATGCTTTGAAACTTGCTGTCCTTCTTTTCCCAAAAGCAGTCTGTTGTTTGGACAGCTGCAAACATTATCAACTTGTAGACAATCTTCATGTGCTAAGGATGACATGGTGGCTCAGTGGTTAGCACTGCTGCCTCACAGCGCGAGGCACCCAGATTTGATTCCACCCTCGGGTGACTATCTGTGTGGAGTTTGCACATTCTCCCCGTGTCTGCGTGGGTTTCCACCGCGTGCTCTGGTTTCCTCCCACAGTCCAAAGATGCACAGGCTAGGTGGATTAGCCATGCTAAATTGCCTGTAGAGTTCAGGGATGTGTAGAACAGGTGCGTTATAGGGGGATGGGTCTGGGTGGGATGCTCCAAGGATCGGTGTAGACTTGTTGGGCCAAAAGGCCTGTTTCCACACTGTAGCAATTCTGTGATAGTATTAGCATACTAGGTATCGCAGACATGAGAATGAATGACAGTTTCAAGAGGTTGCAGTAGCAAGTTGGGATTTTGATGAGTTTTCCAATTTGTTATCACAAGTCAATAGGGTTAAGTATTCCAAGATTCTTCTCGCATATCAGAACATAATTCATGTTTTAGACTCAGGCAGAAAGTGTCACATTTTATGTTGACAGGTTATTTTACCTTCTTTCCCCCCAAGGAATGTTTAGTATTTCCACTGAGGAGTATTGGATCTGAAGACTGCACATAGTGCATACTGATGTTAGGTCACATGAGTAGTAAGGTTCAAGGAGCCTTTCAGTACCATTGACAAGTTGGGATACTGTACTAGAGAACAGAGGTGGGCCTTCTAATCAGCCCTCCCCAGTACCACATGCATCACACACTCCACCTTGGCTTTCAAACTGCACCGTGAATCTAACTTCAAAGAGAAAATAACAAAATGGTGTATAAACTTAGAGGTCAGTTTTGCTATTTGTTAGTAGTTTTCCCAAGTAGAACATAGCCCCAGAATTCTGCATCGGCGAATGTTCTTGAAACCTTATAATATTGCTGTCCTTTAAAAAAAGTTAATAACATAGCCAAATCATTTGTAATGCATGATGCACCACAATCTATTTGCAAAAGGACGCTGCTGAAAATCTAAAGGTCAATTTTTTTAGGTGCATTGAATAAAAATATTGCACAAATAACCCTTTATTAGTGATGTTTAGAAATTACTTGAAGCTTGTTATAAAAGCATGACCAGGTTCTACCATCATCTGATTAACACACAGCATTCACTTTAAATAAATGCAAAATGTCTGTCCAACGGTTGTGAACCTTAGATGACATATAGCTGTCTCAGTAACAATGAAACAAAATACAGTGAATGTTGGAAATCAGTCATTGAAACAGACAGTTCTCTCTAACTGTTCTGACCATATTTGTGAATAGGAGAACAGAATTAATGTTTCAGGTCTGCAGCCTTTAATCACAACACCAAACCATAACCTTGAAATTTACATTTATTAACCATCTTCTCCCAATCTAATTTGTTTTTCTGTTTTATATTATTGCAGTGTTCTGATGAAACTTGGTGCAAGATTTAAGATTAGCATCTCATCTTTTGACTGGGTACTTTGCAGCCATAATGTTGAGTTTTACAATATTAGATGATGGAATTTTGTTTCTTTTGCAGTTTTAGTTTTCCTCTCCTATGTCCTTTAATTAGCTTTTTGATGACATCTATTAAGGATCCTGCTGTCCATACATCCTTTACATAAATTTCCTTCCCCCACTGGTCCCACTACTACTGAAATGTTTGCCATTTAATCTCTCTTCTATCTTCTACTAATTCACATACCTCCCACTTGTTTTTCGTTCTTCTTCTGCCCTTTTACTTGCTCAAAGCATATCTGACTTTTCTTATTTCTTGCACAAGGTCACAGAGCTGAAACAAACTCCTCCTCTCCATAGATGCTGCTTGCACTGCTGAGTGTTTCTCGCATTTTTTTGTTTATATTCTCTCAATCACTGACAGGGTGAAGGCACTGTTTCATGTAAAACTAAGCTGCACAGGCCAGAAAATGTCATGTTAATTTCTGGCTAGTGTCAAGTTATCTGACATCAGCTATAGCAACAATTGGAATTGAATGAAACAAACACCTCGAATTTCTGGATGAAATAGAAAGGCACGGTGATCAGCAGCAATGTAATCAAAAGATCCCATAGTCATGAAATCTTGTTATAAATGACCAGATAAAGTTCAATTATGGTCACTTTGAGGGACAAATGTTGACAAGGATCCAAGAAGAGTCCTTTGCTCATCTCTGAATAGTGTCACAGAATCTTTATATTCACTTCATTCAGTAGCAATTATCAGTCTTTCATTGATATTGTCAGTTGGGCCACCACCAGCATTATGAAAAAGCTGGGGGTTTTTTTATGAAATACAGAGAACACAGTACAAGTCCAAATTATTTTCTGTAAAACACAAAAGATTCGCAGAACAGTCAGAAACAGCTCAAGTGCAAATTTTCATTTTGTAATTGCAGATGTATATTACAAGATACAAACATGCAGAAAACTCTTGATGTATCTGTACAGGCAAATCCAATTTCTAGCCAATATGTATCTCACACTAATAATTCATATATAAAATACAACCATGCGTGACTTGCCGTTAATCTTGATAATTAATGGATTTTCCACACATTACAGAAAATGTCAGTCCCTCTATCCCTTCTGCCCTCAAGAAGGGGCTATCCTCTTTTTATTAGCTCAGTCAAATCATTGGGTGTATTGAGTTCAATTGCAACAATTATTATTTGCTCCTTCACCCTTTATATTTTATGGAACTTCACCCCAATTTGGGTGTGATCTGTTCAGAGGCCTATTTCTTCACATCTGAACGATGAAAACAATACTGGTCATTTGAAAAAAAAGATTATGTAATTGGAGATACATGGGTTAATCCAGTTCTCACGCATTCATTAAGGCAACATGTCTTCATTTCTAGTATGAAAGTTAACAGGATTGAGAAAGTGAGGAACCACAATTGCCCCTCAAAGCAATTATCCCTGAAGTCTATCGCCACTGATAATGCTGGTAGAATCATACGTTCTCAACTTTGATCCATGATCTCAACAAGTATACCTCAGGTTTTTCAAATTGGTAATGAATCTAACTTGTTCAAGCAGCATCAGTGACTAGTATTCTCAGCCTTTCACAGAAATAACCTAGATTGAAGATTGTTCTGAATCCATCGTCTTGGCCTTCAGAGAAAATCCATGGTGGAACAGGTGGCATGTTTCTGCTGTAGTGCTTTTCTTAAAATCCATCCTGAGCACTCAGCACTTGAGATTTGATGACACAGTATTGCGCACACCTTCAGTTCAAATCCAGCTAACCTATATAAACACTTCATCGGGCAAAAATACCATGTGGAATATTGAATAATAATATTGAATAGTAATAATAATAATGTGGAATATCCACTACTCCACCAACCTCCGAAATCCAACACATCATCTTCCGACACTTGTGCCATCTGCAATCTGACCCCACTACCAAAGATATTTTTCCCTCCCCAGCTTTATCTGCTTTCCGGAGGGACCACTCTCTCCGTGACTCCCTTGTCCGCTCCACACTACCCTCCAGCCACACCGCCCCCGGCACTTTTCACTGCATCCGCAGGAAGTGCTGCACCTGCCCCTTTATCTTCCCCCCTCACCTCCATCCCAGGCCCAAAGAAGACTTTCCACATCAAGCAGATGTTCACCTATACATCTGCTAATGTGGCATACTGTATCAGCTGTTCCTGTTGTGGCCTCCTCTACATCAAGGAAACCAAGCGGAGGCTTCGGGGCCACTTTGTGGGACATCTGTGCTCGGTTCACAATGACTACACCTTTCAGTCATGAACAATTTCAACTCTCCCTCCCACTCCTTAGACGACATGTCCATCATGGGCCTCCTGCATTGCCACAATGATGCCACCCGAAGGCTGCAGAAACAGCATCTCATATTTCACTTGGGAACCCTGCAGCCCAAGGGTATCAATGTGGACTTCACAAGCTTCAAAATCTCCCCTCCCCCAACCGTATCCCAAAACAAGCCCAGCTCATCCCCGCCTCCATAACCATTCCTTCCACCTCAAGCCCCACCCCCCTCTCCTACCCACTAACCTCATCCCACCTCCTTGACCTGTCCGTCTTCTCTGGACCGACTTATCCCCTCCCTAACTCCGCACCTACATTCACCGTTATTGGCTCCAACTCTGCCTCTTTGACATGTCTGTCTCCTCTCTACCTATCTTCTCCTTTATCCATCTATGCCCGCCTTTCCCCCTCCCTATTTATTTCAGAATCCCCTTCCCCTCCCCCATTTCTGAAGAAGGGTCTCGACCTAAAACATCAGCTTTCCTGTTCCTCTGATGCTGCTTGGCCTGGAGTGTTCCTCCATCTCTACACCTTGTAATCTCAGACTCTCCAGCATTGGCTTTTCCTACTGTCTCATGTGGAATATTGACTGAGCACCTTCCGCCTAATTCTGATGGTGCATATATGGAAAATTGAATGTGATAAATGGATTGCTATTGTAACTTCAAGGGATCATGTCTTGCTGGTGAAGGGCAAAATTGGATTACTGGAAAATCAGAGCCTGGAATTACCAGTTGGTGCAATGGATTGGAGTCAAAGTACAGCTCTGTAACTTCATGTGAAGTCACTACGTCTAAACCATTAAAATAAATCTCTTAAAATGATGCTAAGGACATTGATAGGTTATTGGCACCAATTTTTAAAATCATTTATTGGCAGGCAACATAATAAAGCAATTCATGCAATGGTAATGTAGTATATATCTGGAAGCTAGACAGTGTGAGTAATACTACATTAAGCACAGCATTCTGGAGATTTTCCTCCCCTAAATGGTGTCTGGAACACTTGCATTTTATTTTTGAAAACAAAGGAGACTGCAGAAGATTCAAACCCACCTATTTTCATCTTTTATTTCCCAATGGCAGTGATTCATACACGAGGTTATGATTCAACAGGCAGCAATAAGTATCATATCTAGAGTCAACACAGTGTGGAGCTAGAGGAACACAGCAGGTCAGGCAGCATCAGAGAAGCAGGACAGTCAAAGTTTTGGGTTTGCATTCTTCATCAGGACTGGGTAGGGAGAAGGAAGTTGTCCTCCTCCCTCTAAAATGATCTCCCTTCCCACTCCCCAATCCTGATGAAGGGTTCTGACCTGAAAAGTTGACTTCCTTGCTCCTCTGATGCTCCCTGACCTGCTGTGCTTCTCTAGCTCCACACTATATTGACTCTGGCTCTAGCATCTGCAGTTCTTGCTATTTCTTAGTATCATATCTAATTGCCGATCATTCATGTGTGAGCTTAAACAACCTAAGTTGCAAGTAGGTAAGTGGACCATAAAAGCCATTACAGCTTAATCTGATATGCTTCTTACCCAATACCCAAACATCAGCAAACACAAGATAATCATCAAACATACAAATCTCAAAAAAAATTACTGTGAACATGAAGTTACAGCATAAACCAAGGACCCAAATTTCAGACATTCTAGGTTTGGTTGAATCATTTCCCTGTTGGGAAATGGATTTATCTACCAACTACTTATAGAGCTCATAACTCAACTTCCTCTACAAACAACAAGTGGTCTTCACAATGTCACACTGAAGGAATATAGAAAGACATATTTCCCCATTAGGTCCCTTCCTGGAAAGAGTCACTCACAGGAGGATATTGGTTCGGATATCAGCCATTAACTTATTTAAATTGATGGGCTGGAGATCAGAACTTTAGGGTGTACTTCCAAACCAATACTTCGTAGCCCTGGATGAATGTTATAATTGTAATCCCAGTTTTTTTTAAAAAAATTAACTAATATTATTGAAAAAAAGGGAAGTGAAACAAAATTCAGTTAATGTTTTTTCTAAAAAAACGAACAGTTGGTCTTTGAACTGATCCATTGGGATGCCCTAAGACTGTGCAATAGGAAGTCATCTCTTTTGCAAACAAGTTTGTGTTTGGCTGTCCCAGGGATGTACTTAAAGGGGTTAAAACTGATTGCAACCCCTGGTCATAGAGACTTAGTGGCCTGACATTATCATGTGTGGATTTGTGTGCTGTGAAGGTCATACCTTGAGAACAACACCTAAATACCCCCACACTGCCAAGAAAGATAACATAAGACTTTCTTGTTGACTGCTGTTTTATGATTAATAGGATTATGTTTCTATTGTGTGTTTCAATAACTTTGAAAGTGGCATAAGATGTCAATACTTAATTCTATTCTCTATTCTAGAATACTCTATTGTATTTTATTTAATTTCTTTTGCATAAAACGGTTTTATTATTCAAACCAAATCTGCGACATTATGTTTCAGTGAGAAACCACTACTTTAAAACTAATCCAAACAAAATATGATCTATCAAGTCAGATATCAGTCTGGGCCTGACTTGCCCAGTAATAACACTAGTCAAGATCATAATATTTAATTCAAAAACAGATCACTGACTGTCAATAATGCTCCCTCCTCCCACCCAGAGTTCTGTAGTGGAGATTCAAACTGGATTATTCAGTCAAAACTCATGAGTGGGCTTGAACCCCAACCTTCTGCTTCAAGTGTTCTCCTAAATGATCAACTCCAATGAACTGATCAGGATGTACAAATCTAAATCACAGCCCAGTTAAACCCATCAATTGCCTCCATAATACTATAACAGGACATACACAGTAAAACAAATCAGACAAAGTATATTACGGTATGGCTGGCTTGCATTGCTTATTTTAGGATACTAATCTTTACTAGCAACTGTTTAAAATTAGAAAATTTGGAAGTTAAACAGACAAAAAGAGTTAGATAAATCATGGGATTCTTGGAAGAATTTGCACGTTCCTTAAAGCTGGGAAGAAGTAGACTTTAAAGCTAGCATTTCAGAAATGATTTAATGATTTTTAGAGCTATTGTTCCTGCATAATCCATCCCAATCAGAGACCTGCCTAAGGACAGACATTTTCCCAAGCACCTGCAAACACTGCCCTGCGATTGTCTTTTTATACTTCCCTCTGACTTTCTCCCAACCTTTGTATTTACTTTCCTCATCAGCCCCTACTTTGATTTCAATTAGAGGAAACACAGATGGGCATTTACAACTGACTGTTACTTAATTATGTTGGAGATTTGAGATTCTTCAACAGTCACCTGATCCATTAATTGTGTGTGTGTTTTTCTTTCTCCTGCAGCCATTTTCATAATTCCAGGACATTGGTCAACTGGGCCATTCACCATCTAGCGGCATGCATGGGATATGAACGTTTATATGACAGGCTTCCTGTCACATGATCAGGCTATTAATTCATAATTGGTTTTAAAGCTGTCTTTTCTGACAGCAAAACCTGGCATTCATGCATGGAAATTTCCAAGTGTGGCTTGTTGTTCAGTGATCGGGAGTGGAAACCTTGGCCATCGTGTTTGTTTGGAGATTCCCAGCCCAACTGTTCCACCATATATTACCTTGGAAGAGAACAGTTAAGTTGGCAGTGGTCTGGAACCAAATGCAGGTCACTCCTATTGTTTTGACTACTCAATAGAAACCATTCTTGGACCAGGAAATTTCTGAATTTATGATATCTAATAACACAAAAAGTAGGACTTAAACAAAAGACTAAAAGTATTAAGATAACAAGGTGTAGAGTTGGATGAAGACAGCAGGCCAAGCAGCATCACTGAAAGTATTAACTCTGCTGAAATAGCTTCACTCAAGCCAGGCCAATGTAGGAAATTACCTATAGACTTAATAGCCCTTGGGATAGGGAAGGTCAAAAATCAACCCACATTACTGCTCCTGATGGCAACCCAGTAACCACAACTACTTTTAAAATATATCATCGTGGAATGTGCATGTCACTACAGAAACCAACATTTCTTTTTCATTCTTAATGCCCTTGAGAATTCAATGAATTACTACCTTCTTAAGGCACTTTAATGTAGGTGAAGTTGCCGATGTGGTGCAGTTTGGTAGAGAATTTTAGCCAAGCAATTAATACAGTGATGGACAGTAAAGTCAAGACAGTAGGTGACTTGGGAGCATAACTTAAACTTGTTATCTTTGTAGGTGGTCTGGACCATAAATCTAGGAGGCGATATTCAAAGATTCATGGTGAGTTTCCGTAATACATCCTATTGATGGTGCCTGTCGCAACCATGACAGTAAAAATCAAGACAGAAAGAGAGTTTGGATTTCAGATTGGATGCCAACCAAGCAGCTTGTTTTTTTCTTTGAGATAGTAGGAACTGCCGATGCTGGAGTCTGAGATAACAAGGTGTAGAGTTGGATGAACACAGCAGGCCAAGCAGCATCAGAGGAGCAGAAAGTTGACGTTTCGGGTCTGGGCCCTTCTTCAGTTTCAAGTTTCAGGTTTCTAAAATGCATTAATCTCGCACTTATCCAAACAAGGAGACAGCATTGCACCATTCTCTCAACTTGTGCCTTGGCGATGATGGCTGGATTTGGGAGTCAAGAATTGAATTACTTGCAGCAAAATTATCAGCCTCTCTGCTGCTCTTGCAGTATTTGTATGGACGGTCCAGTTATATTTGTGTTCAATGAACTGAGGATTTGAACGTTTTGACAATGGCAATGCCACTAAATGCCTGCTGGTGGTGTTAGTTAATTTTCATGGCCATTGAACATCTCTTTTTTTCTGAGCTTAGGTTGGAGGGAAGGTCACTAATGGAACAGATGAGATGGCCGAACCTGGTACACTGTTCTGAGTAACTTCTGCAGTGATTTCCTGGACCTAAGTTGACTGATCTCCATACAATCAATTATCTTTCTTTGTGCTGGGAATGACTAACATATGTGTTCATGTAGGCAGGCAGAGATACTCCTCCTGCCAGATGTGGGAGGAGGTCAGGGCGGAGTCTGGTGTCCCTGACAACAATGCCTACACGAAGTGTGACAGAAGAGCTGTAGCTCCTCAAGGCTGTATTCTTCAGTTGGAGTGGCAGTTAGACGCATTGAGGAGTATTCAGGGGGGCAGAGAGTGTGATAGACACTAGTTACAGGAAGGTGGTCACACCAGAGGTTCAGTCAGGTAGACGGGTGACCACCAGGAGAGGGAGGCAGGCAGTGCAGGAGTCTCCTGTGGCTGTTCCCCTCTCTAACATGTATACTGTTTTGAATGCTGTTGTAGGGGCATAGCCTCTCAGGGGACTACAAAAGCAACAGCCAGGTTTGTAGCATCACAACTGGCTCTGCTGCAGAGCAGGGTCGGGCATGATCCAAGCTAGCCATGGTCATCTGAGACTCACTAGTTAGGGGCACAGAAAGGTGTTTCTGTGGCCGCGTCCGAGACTCCAGATTGGTGCGTTGCCTCCCTGGTGCCAGGGTCAGGGATTTCTCTGAGTGGTTGTACAAAATTCCTAAGGGTGAGTGTGAGCAGCCAGAGGTTATAGTGCACACGGGTACCAACAATGTAGGTACAAAGTGGGGTGAGGTACTGCGGACTGATTTTAGGCTGTTAGGAAAGACACAGAAAAACAGGATCTCGAGGGTAGTAATCTTTGGGTTACTACCAGTGAAACGTACCAGTGAGGCATGGAATAGAAAGATAGGTCAGATGAATGCATGGCTAAGGAGCAGGTGCAGGGGGCAGAGTTTCAGGTTCTTCGATCATTGGAGCCTCTTCTGAGACAGGGGTGACTTGTACAAGAGGGACAAGTTGCACCAAAACTGGAAGGAAACGAATATCATTGCAGGGAGGTTCACCAGTGCTAATTGGGAAGGTTTAATCTAGACTGGCAGGGCTGCTGGGAACCAGAGCAGCAGGTCGGCAAGTGGAGGGTTGAAGGGAAAGGTAGATGTTCGGACCAATAAGCAGAAAGAAAGGACAAGCAGAGACACATGAATGAACATGATGGTACAAATGGGCTGAAGTATGTTTATTTTGATGCAAGGAGAAGTAAAGGTAAAGCAGATAAGCTTGGAGTCAGGATCAATGCATGGGGGTATCTTGTTGTGGCAATTGGAGACACTTGTTTGAGCGAGGGACTGGACTGGCTGCTCAGTGTCACAGGGTTTCATTGTTTTAGAAAAGATAGAGAGGAAGGTCAAAGCAGTGGAAGATTTGCATTACTAAACAGGGGGAATATTACATCTGCACTCAGAGAGGACATACTGGAGAGTTCATGTACTGAGGCATTATGGGTAAAGCTAAAAATAAGATGGGTGTAATCACTCTGATTGGATGAAACCACAGGTCTCCCGACAGCCACTGAGAGATGGTGGAACAAATATGCAGGCAAATTATGCAAATTTGAAATAAAAACTGAGTTATTACAGTGGGTGACTTTAACTTCCCCAATATTGACTGGGACTCCCTTAAAGCAAGAGACTTAGATGGGGTGGAATTTGTTAAGTGCATCCAAAAGGGTTTCTTAAACATTATGTGGCTAGTTGAACTGGATGAGGGCCCTTAGTGGACCTCGTGTTGGCTAATTAGCCTGGCTAGGTGACTGACCTTTCAGTGGGACAGCATTTTGGAAACAGAGATTACAACTTGTTAAGGCTTGACTTAGCTATGAACAAGGATAAGTCAGGACCTAGCAGGAAGATACTAAATTGGTAGAGGACAAATTAAATCAGTATTAGGCAGGAGTTAGGGAGTGGTAATTAGGAGGAGCTTATAGCAGGCAAGTCCACATTAGCCATGTGGGAACTTTTTAAAGACCTGCTGGGGAGAGCTCAAGACCAGCATGTTTCAGGAAGGAGGAAGGACAAAGATGGCAAAGTATGGGACTCTTGGATAATGAGGGAGGTTGTCATTTTCGTCAGTAGGGAAAAAAAGAAGCATAACTCAGATTTAAGGAGTTAAAATCAGCGAGAGGCCCAAGAGTAATATAAGGAAAGCAGGAAATAACTCAAGCAGAGAATTAAGTAGCATAAAGGATCATGAAATAACCTTGGCAAGTCGGGTTAAAGAGAATCGCAAGGCATTCAACAGTTACATTAGAAACAGGAGGATAACTCGGGCGAAGTAGGACGGCTCAGAGACATAGGAGGGAACTTGTGGTTGGAGGCAGAGAATGTGTATAAGATCCTAAATGAGTATTTAGCATTGGTATTGACCGAGCAGAAGGATATGCAGGATAGTAAGATTTGTTTGGAGCATGCTAATATGCTACGGCATTTTAAGATCAAGAGTGATGTGGTGTTGGATCTCTTGAAGAGCACTAAGGTGGATAAGTCCCGAGGCCCTGGTGGTATCTACCCCAGATAATTGAGAGAGACAAGAGAGGAACTGGCTGGGGCCTTGACCTCGTTCCATATATCCTGGTTAGCCACTGGAGAGGTCCCAGAAGACTAGCTAATGTTGCTCCTTTGTTCAAATAGAGAAATAGGGTTAAACCAGAAAACTATGGACCAGTGAGTCTCACATCAGTGTTTGGGAAGCTATCGGAGAGAATTTTTAGAAACAGGATTTACATGCATTTGGAAAAAACATAGGCTAATTAGGGACAGTCAGCATAACTTTGTGCAGGGCAGATTATGATAGAATTTTTTAAGGAATTAACGAAGGTGATTGATGAGGGGAGAACAGTGGATGATGTTTACATGGATTTTAGTAAGGCTTTTGACAATATCCCTCATGGTAGGCTCATCCATAAGATTAAGATGCATGGAGCCCACAATGATTTCACCATGGAATTGGATGGCCCATAGAGGACAGACAGTATGTTAGAAGGGTGTATTTCAGGCTGGAGGTCTGTGACTAATGGTGTTCTTTGGGGATCTGTGCATGGACCTCTGCTGTTTGTGATATCTATAAACGACTTAGATGAAAATGTAGCTGGGTGGCTTATACGTGTACAGACAGCATGAAGATCTGAAGAAGGATCCTGACCAGAAATGTCAGCTTTCCTGCTCCTCTGATGCCACCTAGCCTACTGTCTAGGTAGGTGACAGTAGGTCACCACAGCTCCACACTGTGTTATCTCAGACTCCAGTAGCAGCAGTTTTTACTAGCTCTCATGAAGATCGGTGGAGCTGCAGACAGTGTAGGCGGTTGTCAAAGGATGCAACAGGATACAGATCAGTTACAGATATGGGTGAAGAAATGGCTTATGGAGTTTAATCCGAGCAAGTGTGATGTGCTGCGTTTTGGGAGATCAAACGTTAAGGAAAAGTATATGGTAAATAGCAGGACTCTGAATAGCATTGATGTACGGAAGGATCTTGGGGTTCAAGTCCATTGCTCCCTAAAAGTAGCCACACAAGTACATAGGGTAGTATAGAAGGCATATGGCATGCTTGCTTTTATTGGTTAGGAAATTGAGTACAAGAGTAAGGATGTCATGTTGCAACTTCATAAAACTTTGGTTAGGCCAGACTTAAGAGTATTGTATTCAATTCTGGTCATCACATTACAAGAAAGATATAGAGACTTTGGAAAGGGTGCAGAAATGGTTCACCAGTATGCTACCTGAATTGGAGGGTATGAGCTAAAAGGAAAGGCTAGAAAAATTTCGGTTTGTGTTCTTTTGAGTGATGCAGGCTGAGGGGAGGCTTGATCAAAATCTATAAAATTGAGATGCATAGATAGGGTTGACAGTCAGAATTTTTTTCCTAGAGTTGACATGTCTCATATTGGGGGAGGTATGCATTTAAGGTTAGAGGAGGAAATGTCACGAGAGACGTGAGGGGCAAGTTTTTCTTTTATACGCAAAGTGGTAGAATTCTGAAACGGGGTAGCGGTGGAGGCAGATACAACAGGGACATTCAAGGGACTTTTAGGTACATACATGCCTACGCAAAGAAAGGAGGGATACAGACCAATGGCATGTAGAAGGGGTTAGTTTGATTTGGAGTCATGTTTGGAAACACCATCATGAGCTAAGGGCCCATTGCTGTGCTGTACAGTTCCATGTTCTATGTATGAATTCCATCTTGATGCCAATGATAGTCCCCTTCACTTAATTTTCGGAATTCTGTACAATTGATACATTCGGACTAAGGATACAATGAGATTCAGGACTGATTGGTTCTAGCAGAACCCAAAGTGATGAACAGGCTTTTGGCGAGTAAGTTTCACTTGTTAGCGCTGTCAAAGAATCTCTCTATCATATTATGATGATTGATGGTGGGATAATTGAGCAGTAATTTGCCAGATTGAATTGTGAAAAGACTGCCTTAGGTAATGTCTCAGAGGCAGTAGGAACGGCAGATGCTGGAGAATTTAGATAACAAGGTCTCAATCCACTTTGGTAGGTAAGTTCTACAATAACAGCTTGGGTGGAGATGTGATAATGGGAATTGCAGATGCTGGAGAATCCAAGATAACGAAATGTGAGGCTGGATGAACACAGCAGGCCCAGCAGCATCTCAGGAGCACAAAAGCTGACGTTTCGGGCCTCGACCCTTCATCAGAGATGATGAAGGGTCTAGGCCCGAAACGTCAGCTTTTGTGCTCCTGAGGTGCTGCTGGGCCTGCTGTGTTCATCCAGCCTCACATTTCGTTATCTTGGGTGGAGATGTAACTAGTTCTAAAATATAATTATTCAGCATTAAACATTATTATATCCAAAGGTGCTCATAGGTTTCTTGGCTTTGTATAGAAGAAATTAAAGTCAGAAGCTTCTCGAATCAAGGCCCTTGTTACTGATTTGACTTTGAAATGATTGCAGAATTATTTAATTAACTATTTAAATTCCACTGCTGCCCTGATTGGAAAGTACAAATGTGAATGTTGGGTAGCTTGCCAACATTCAAGCCTACTTTGTACAGTTGGTATTGCCAGTAGAAAATATTATTACTGCAGGCGAAAATCTTGGTTCATGCAAAATGGAACAAGCACAGGTATAATGATTTCTATTGCCCATGACAAAAAAAAACAGTGATAAACCAACAATTAATTGGACCTATATTGGAGTTAAAGGTGTAAATCTGAAAATAGTAATTTCTCATCTTGTTTGTAATTAAGTTCTATTTGCTGTTCCAATGTGGATAACTATTGTATAACATCATTAGTTACTGGATAGGTCAGTGTTAGTGATACAATTGCTGTAAAGTTTCTATTCACAAATACATTTGTTAAATGCTAAAACACTTCTTGTAGTATACCATCCTTAGTCTTTGAAATATAGACCTCAGGATTGCTCTACAGTTCCGCAAGGATGTAAACACTTGTGATAACTTCTAGTCAAGCCCACTTTATTGGAGGTGCTTGCCCATGCTACACATGGAAGTATTCTTCTCTGCTTTTTCAGCAGTGTTCAGTTTCTGCAACAGTTTAAGCCCATGTGCATTGAGAATCTATGGTACGACTTCAAGGCCTCTGTGTTGGAGTAAATAATCTTCCCCACAATTGGTTTAGTAGGACATAATCAGATATAAGATTAGTACTTAGTTGAAAGGTTAGAACATTTTTGGAAGTGTGGTGGTGGTGATGGGGGTGGGGGGAGATGAGGGTCAGCTGATTACTGAGTATCTGCACTGGCTTTTTTACTACTGAGCAGAAAGGAAGGGAGTGGGTGGATTTTAACTTCTTCCCTCTCCAAAATGCCCAGCACTCATTTTAATATTAGGCAATTGTCCAGGCCAGAGAATATCCCATTCCTATATGCCAATCAAGGTCCTATCACTAGGGAAGCAATTTAATGTCCGTTAGGCAGGGCAAACAAATAGCCATTTAAACCAATGAAACCTGCAGCATGTCCTACACAAGTCCCAGAAATGGCATAATTTTTTTAAAAAATCTGCTGGGATTAGGAGCAAACCTCTTCTGGAGTCAGTGAGAAAGGTCTGATCCTCTGCAGGCTTTGGTTTCTCTCCACACCACTTCTCATCTGTGAAATTATGACAAGAGTGCAACATCTACCAACACCTGACCACTTATCCAAGTGCTGACATGGCCTCTTGAATCACCTGATTTTTGCCTCCCGAGGTAGGTCTAAACAGTCAATCATCAAGTCTGCTCCACCACCCCATGAGATCATAGTTCAACTCAATGATGATGCTCAACTCCAAGTTCCTGTATTAACCCCAAACCCTCAATGCCATCATCAATTAACCATCATCATCTCCACCTTGAATATCCTTAAAGACCCAGGCTTCACAATCCTCTACAATCCACAGAATCATTAACTACAGAAAGAATTCATCCTCATCCGAATCTTATAGGGATGGCCCTTTACACTGAGGCTATGCCCACTAGTCCTAGACTCTCTCAAAAAGAGAAATAGTATCTCTGCATCTAAGCTGTCAAACCTCTTAAGTATCTTATGTGTTCCAACAAGGTTATGTCTCATTCTTCTACTTACACAAGCTCTTATCAAAAAGAATTACCCCAACACTCCGAATCAACCTTAATCTTTCTCTGGACTGCCTCTAATAACAATATATTATCCATTGGATGAGAGGACCAAAACTGTGCACAGTATTCCTGTATAATTTTGGCAAGACTTCCTTATTTTTATATTCTATTCTTTTTTCAATAAAAGCCAAACATCAATTTGCCTTCCCTATTACCTGCTCAGTCTTTGAGCTTCATGAACAATTCCCAAATTTCTCTGTACTTCAGCTTTCTGATTTCCCCATTTAAATAATATTCAGCTTTTCAAATCTTCCTACCAAACTTATACTTTACAATATTATGTTCTATCAAGTTTTTGCCATTCATCATTCTCACCACTTGCCTTCCCATCAATGTCATCCATAAATCTAGCGATAGTACATTTCATTTCAATCATTCATGTCATTGAAATATATTGTAAATGATTATGGCCCAAGCACCGAACCTTGGCTCTCCACAAATTAGAGGCTGCATCTTCAAATGCTTTGTCTATCCCAACCCTATCTTCTATTAATCAGTCAATTCTCTGTCCATATTAACATATTATCCCCAACACAATGGGTTGAACTATCTCACCTTTTATGCAGTACCTTATCGAAAGCCTTTTTGAATCCAAAATGTATTACCTCATCTGGTTCCTCTTCATCTATTCTGCTTGGTACCTCTTCAAAGAATTCTAGTACATTTGGCAGACCTGATTTTATATTTTATAAATGCCTGCTCGATTTTATTATGTATTTCTGCTGCTCTTTTACATCTTTTGTTACAGAGTCTCACATTTTCCCAAGGACAGCTATAATTGAGCTATCATGAGCTGTTCTTGTCTTCTTTTTGAATAAGGCTGGTACATTGGAAAACTGCCAATCACCTGCCACTTCAACACAATCTATGCATTCTTGGAAGATGACAACCAGTGTTTCCACATCCACTTCCTTTAAAATCCTAGAATGCATCCTATCAGATCCCGGGAACTTATTGCCCTTTAACTCCATTAACTTCCTTTGTCTATTTTATCTGTAGTGGCAATTATATTTATTAATTCCACTAGCAGTTCTGAAGATGAATCACTGGACCTGAAACATTAACTCTGATTTCTCTCCACAGACGCTGCCAGACCCTGTTGAGTTTTCCCAGCAATTTCTGTTTATGTTTCTGATTTCCA
Organism: Stegostoma tigrinum; assembly: GCF_030684315.1. Lineage (NCBI taxonomy): Eukaryota > Metazoa > Chordata > Chondrichthyes > Orectolobiformes > Stegostomatidae > Stegostoma > Stegostoma tigrinum. The sequence continues at coordinate 54,602,040 of NC_081368.1, read as the reverse complement.
ACATCCGTAGATTTTTGTTCTGTTATGAAACATTGAAAAGTGATAGATTGCTTTGGAATTCAGAATAGGCAAGGATTGATTTTAGTTTGGACAAAGACCTCAAATATGTGAATGTTTTGTGGTTCAATTTGTTGGTGGTCTAATTGAAGTTAAATTCAAGAGTGTTTTTCCTAAGAAAGCATTTATTCATAGCAGTTGGAGGAATGTTGTCTTTGTGCAAGGATCCCAGTTGTAAGTTCAAGAAGAAGGCTTCACAGGTCAATGTCTGAAATTGGGAAAAATGTTTAGTCAACCTATTGATTGAGAAAGTACATTTCTCTGGATTTTGACTATATGTAAATTTGATGGCATTGGCTAATAGGGTGAATTTTGTTTCACTGGGTATTTGAACTCCCTTAAAATCTGTGTTACATGTTGCTAACTTAGTCTGCTATATTTTATTTTAGTTTATTCTGCATTTTAAGCTTCTACTTTATTGTTGAACTAAATCCACAGTCTAGAATGCATATGTTTCAGTGAAGCACCACAATGTTAAATTATAAAACAACAAAAGCTACTCTACCAAGTCTGATTTCATTCTGGGGTCTAACTTGTCCAGTGGTAACATCAGTTGGGATCATAAGTGAAGAGAGAGGTACAATTTGACAGATGATTTGCTGAGTTAATTCACAAATAGCCAAGCTCCGTGGATCATGTTTAGTCTTTGATCTATACCATGTTTCCTGACCTAAGCCAGGGCAGCCAGAATGGACACTGTCAACCTCAGTATCCTCTGGGTTTCGGCAAGAAATGTATAAACAAGCAGCAGTTGATCACTGATAAGAGATAATGGGAACCGCAGATGCTGGAGAATCCAAGATAACAAAGTGTGGAGCTGGCTCAGTCTCCATCTCAGGCAACCGGCTAGTAACTGATGTCCATTTCAAGCCCACTGACTCCCACAGCTACCTAGAATACACCTCCTCCCACCCACCTTCCTGCAGAAATTCCATCCCCTATTCCCAATTCCTCCGCCTCCGCCACATCTGCTCCCAGGATGAGGCATTCCACTCCCGCACATCCCAGATGTCCAAGTTCTTCAAGGGCTGCAACCTTCCCCCAGCAGTGGTCGAGAACGCCCTTGACCGCATCTCCCGGATTTCCTGCAACACATCCCTCACACCCCGCCCCCGCCATAACCGCCCAAAGAGGATCCCCCTCGTTCTCACACACCACCCCACCAACCTCCGGATACAACGCATCATCCTCCGACACTTCCGCCATCTACAATCCAACCCCACCACCCAAGACATTTTTCCATCCCCACCCTTGTCTGCCTTCCGGAGAGACCACTCTCTCCATGACTCCCTTGTTCGCTCCACACTGTCCTCCAACCCCACCACACCCGGCACCTCCCCCGGCAACCGTAGGAAGTGCTACACTTGCCCCCACACCTCCTCCCTCACCCCATCCCAGGCCCCAAGATGACTTTCCACATTAAGCAGAGATTCACCTGCACATCTGCCAATGTGGTATACTGTGTCCATTGTACCCGGTGTGGCTTCCTCTACATTGGGGAAACCAAGCGGAGGCTTGGGGACCGCTTTGCAGAACACCTCCGCTTGGTTCGCAATAAACAACTGCACCTCCCAGTCGCGAACCATTTTAACTCCCCCTCCCATTCTTCAGACGACATGTCCATCATGGGCCTCATGCAGTGCCACAATGATACCACCCAAAGGTTGCAGGAACAGCAACTCATATTCCGCCTGGGAACCCTGCAGCCCAATGGTATCAATGTGGACTTCACCAGCTTTAAAATCTCCCCTTCCCCCACTGCATCCCAAAACCAGCCCAGTTTGACCCCTCACTCCACTACATCACACAACCAGCCCAGCTCATCCCCTCCCCCCACTGCATCCCAAAACCAGCCCAGCCTGCCTCTGTCTCCCTAACCTGTTCTTCCTCTCACCCATCCCTTCCTCCCACCACAAGCCGCACCTTCATTTCCTACCTACTAACCTCATCCCACCTCCTTGACCTGTCCATCTTCCCTGGACTGATCTATCACCTCCCTACCTTCCCACCTATACTCTCCTCTCCACCTATCTTCTTTTCTCTCCATCTTCGGTCCGCCTCCCCCTCTCTCCCTATTTATTCCAGAACCCTCACCCCATCCCCCTCTCTGATGAAGGGTCTAGGCCCGAAACGTCAGCTTTTGTGCTCCTAAGATGCTGCTTGGCCTGCTGTGTTCATCCAGCTCCACACTTTGTTATTTTAGCTGTTTGTCACTATCCAGTGTCATCTATGGGAAGAGAACATATCTGCAGATTGAGTGAGAACAGTCATGTTGCCACCATCAATAGTCTGTTGACAGCTGTCGTCCAGGCTCACACATGATTAATGGGCAATTGAAGTTTAATAGCCAGCAGGGAGCAAAAACATTCAGCATGTGCTGAGGAGAAAAGCAATTGACAGACAAAAGGGAATAAAGAGTTGAAAATATATAATGTTGATGTGGCCTTCATTCTGAACAAATTGGACATGCTAGAGACTCTTTCACCTATATATGCACCTTCATCATCTTTTGTACTTGTAGTCCCATAGTTGCTGTTTAACAATAGAGGAACTGCAGTATTTAAGGTGATAATAATCTTGCTGTCACAGGACTGGACAGCATACAATATGGCAATTGCAATATAGCATTAGACCTCTCGGGCCTGCTTGGCCATTCAAATTGTTCTTCTACGTTCCAGCACTATTCCATTGTACTTCATTTTGAGTTATCAAACTTTCTGTTGCTAAAATGTGAATATGCTCAAGGACTAAATCAGCATAGTCTCTGGATTAGAGAATTCAAAAGGCTCACAACACTTTGAGATTTCTCTTTATTTAACTCCTGGGTGGCTGATACCATGTTCTGTCACTGCCCTTGGTCCTGAACCAGGAGCAACACTCTCCCAGCACTTACCTGGTTAAGTCCCTTAAAAATTTGCTTTAATATAATCATTTTTCATTTCTTTTAATCTCTTGTGAATATAGGCCTGCTATCTAGAGTCTCCCTTATCTGGCCGTGTAAGGAATCAGTCTGGTGAACCTTTGTCGCACTTTGTCTGAAACAAGTCAGAATTTCCCCAATCGTGTGAAACATAATTTTGCGTAATCCGCTCAGTTCATGTGTAACACCTTCAGCAAATTACCCAATGACTCTCACTTTATCCCTTCTGACTGGATGCATCCTCAAGAAACATTTAACAGATTTGCCAAACTTGATTTCCCTTTCATAAAATCTAAGTTGACTGCAGCAATTCAAGGCAGCTCACCACCACCTTCTCAAAGGTAATTAGGGATAGCAATGAATTAGCCAGTCATGTCCACATTCCATTAATTAATAAGCACAATATATTTCATAACCATATGATTTTCTAAGCACCTTGTTAGCAAATCCAAGTAAGACAAAATCGAGCATTTTTATAATGACCTGAATAAGCCAATATGAAAGAGGTCAGCTTGTCTCCTCTACCATGTCTTTACTAAAAGAGAGAACAAAAAAGTGACGTTTACCAAATATTAAGATATTGTTACATTTGGCCATTTCCAAACTCATGGACCTGAATTACAAAGCTCAATAATAACTGTACACATTTGTCGTGGGACTGATGCTCAATCTGTTGGATGTCTTTGTTAGCCCTGGGTGTCTACTATACCTATTGCTCAACAAAGTTTGTGTATTACTACGGAGGGAAAATTTCTTTGTCAGTAAGTACAAATGTAGTCATTTCCTGTTTTGAGATTTCTTGATTCCCTTCATCATTTTCTTGTTGACTGCCATACATGTAAACACATACTCTCAGGAGCTGATAAGTTTTATGTCCATTTAGACCTTTGACCATCGTATTTCATTTCATGTAAGACCCTTAGAAGTTATCACATAACAAAGACTTTCACCTTTCTCTGTTTGGCTAAATTCATTTCAAAGAGAGAAAGGTAGAGTACTTTTGAGAAATGATTCTGAACCCTCTGTGAATTAACTTAACTTGTACTTGTCCTGGAAAAGTACAAACAATATGCAGCTGTCACTCTTTGTTTTAATGTTCACGACACTTACTCGTTGCCCTTGCAGAAAATCCTGCTTTGGGCTCAATGATCACTTTCAGGAGCCATATTCCATTTTAGTTCCTCTTTGAACATGTTATTGTGCCTGATCATACGATAAGCTCTTTATGGGCTCTCAGGATAAACTTAAAGCCCAACTATCCCATAATTCAGTGGCGACTTTCAATGTGACTTGCCTAAGGAAATGGGAGCGATTAATATCCTTTAGGTTCACTTGGTCAAGGCTTCACTTCTCACTGATCTAAGCATTTATAGTGACATTAATAAAAGGTTTTTGACCTCTCTAAATAATAATATCTTGCGCCTTCAAAACATCTTGCATCCCAAATATGTACACATGACTTAAAGCTATTTGTATCCTAGAAAAATTGGGACACCATCGGCATAAATCTGTTGTAGAACTTATAATTTCTTTAGAATGGATAGCCAATTTTACCATGCTTGAAATAATAAAAACATACAAAACTGAAAAGTCATATAATGTCAAAAATATCCAACAAACTGGTCATCACCTAAAGAAAAGGACATATTAAAACTGGGAGCATAGATCCTCGATTAAATCTGGAATTTAGTAAATGGAAACAGGGCCCACATCAAAATGAAAATTTTTTTTTAAAGTTGTTGAGGGACCAAATGAGAATTTTGGTACTGTCAACCTCTTCAAAGTTGTTGAAAGGACTCCAATATAACAACCGGGGTTAATAAAACAGACTGGATGTTTCAGCAGCAGCAAAACAATAATGCTCACCACTGATAACAAAGTGTGAAGCTGGATGAACACAGCAGGCCAAGCAGCATCTCTTGGCCTGCTGTGTTCATCCAGCTTCACACTTTGATATCTTGGATTCTCCAGCATCTGCAGTTCCCATTATCACCAATGCTCACCACTGATCTGGTTAGAAGGTGCCCACAAAATTCTATCAATGTCTCTGGTAAATGGAAAAGCCCTGGGAAAAATTAATACACAGAGACGTGCGTGTTCAGGTCCATTGTACTCTGATGGTGGGAACACAGGTGGATAGAGTGGTCAAGAAGGCATACGGCATGCTTTCATTCATTGGATGGGGTATTGAGTACAAGAGTTGGCAGGTCATGTTGCAGTTGTATAGGACTTTGGTTCGACCACATTTGGAATATTGCATACAGTTCTGGGCACCACATTACCAAAAGGATGTGGGTACTTTGGATAGGGTGCAGAGGAGGTTCACCAGGATGTTGGCTGATACGGAGGGTGCTAGCTATGAAGAGAGGTCGAGTAGATTAGGATTATTTACATTAGATAGATGGAGGCTGAGATGCGACCTGATTGAGGTCTACAAAATCATGAGAGGTATAGACAAGGTGGATAACAAGAAGCTTTTTCACAGAGTGTGGTCTCAATTACTCGGGTTCACGATTTCAACGTGAGAGGGGAAAAGTTTAAGGGAGATATGCATGGAAAGTTCTTTATGCAGTGGGTGGTGGGTGCCTGGAACATGTTGCCAGCAGAGATGGTAGAGGTAGTTGCGATAGCATCATTTGCGATAGCATCATTTAAGATGTATCTAGACAGATACATGAATGGGAAGGGAGTAGAGGGATACAGATCCTTGGAAAATAGGCGACAGGTTCAGATAGAGTATCTGGATCGGCACAAGGTTGGAGGGCTGAAGGGCCTGTTCCTGTGCTGTAATTTTCTTTGTTCTTTGCATGGAGTTTGGTATTTTGGCACTGGGTTAAATGGAACTGCAGGCATGCAGCGACAGAATTGTCAGCATGCAGAATGATCAGCCGATCATCCCAAAGTATTCACATAAACAGCAAATTAGGAGTTAGAACCTCATTATCTTTCGCCTCTATGTTTTCAGATAATGAAATAAATGATTGGATTTGGATAACAGTTCCAAAAAAATCAATAAAAAACAAAATGTTAAAAGGAATTTTATTATAATGAAAAAAATTGAACATTCCACAAAATCTGAAGTTAACTGCCCTCGCTAACTTAAGTTTAATGTTCAGAAACTGTTAAAATCTGAGATATGCCTCATTTAGCCAAGAGTGGTGTTATGACCAGATCCTGAGCAAGGCTCTTCAAATTGTAGTTCCAGACAGTTACCCCAAATGGCTAAACTCTTGGGTGAGGGGATATTACCTGGCTCGCCTTCTTTATTAAAACAATCCCTTGTTTGGTTGAAACTAAATTAATGTAAAAAAGAATCTTCTCTTATGTTTGACTATTTCCCATGTCAAATGTCTATACGTTAAAAAGTGTCAAACTAAGCAGGCTTCCTTGAGTTAACAAAAAAAAAAGTTTATTAGTTGCTAAACATAAAAAGGATTAATACTGCAACATATATACAGATCAGGAATAAGATGAGTCCAAAGCAGGAAATGAAAGTTAGAAGACATCTGGATCAATCTCCCGCGGTAGTTCATGAAGATTGACAGTTGAACTGCTTATTTCAGGACTCTTCCTTTGGCAGTGAGTTGAAACCTTACTGTCTTGTTTCCTTTTAGTGGTGGGTGGTCGGCTAGAGCAAGTGGGTCTTGGCCTGCTTCCTTCTGGCTGGCTTACTGACTTCCAGCACTGTGAGAGTGTCCTTTTCTGTGCAATGCAGGGGTGATTAGTGCATGGTTGTTCAGCTTTGACCTTCACAGCATATTGCTGCTAAAGTCCAGGCTCATACATGCAAACTCCCAATCACTGGCACACATAGGCCAAGGCTGCAGTCATTTTTGTTTTTCCTACTTTTCTATGTATTTCTGGAAGGATGAAACACAAATAACATTTGCAAGAAATGGCTTTCCACTGAGAGGAGGAGGTAGTCAGGCCCCTCAATATCTTTTCTTATTACATCTCGTTCATTGTTTAAAATTTGCCTGATATGCATCATGGGCGATATTTCATGACTTCACACAGGACCTTCCAGACAGCATTGAGTTTGCATCCACGATATTTTTTTTCTTCCACAGCCATTCTCTTTCTCACACACCAACACAGTTTTGAACGAAAAGTTAAAAATGTCCATCGCACTTTGACATTCTTATCCGTCATCAAGGCAGTAGGCTTTTTCAAAGATTTTTAATATGAATCAAAGGGCCCAATTTTCCCGTCCCTGGGGCTGGCGAGGAAGGTAGTGAGAAAGTCAAATTACCGAATGAGTTGGCCCTGGAGATACAACATCGGCCTTCGTCACCACCTCAGCAGTTAAGTCCTGGGTGGGCAAGTCCTTTTAGGGGATTTACTTGACTCACCAGCAATCAATGATCTAAAGTGGTAAATTAATGGCCTCTTAAGGGCCTCAGCTCACCACGGGCCCAATTACCATGCTTCTCAGTAGGCAAACAAACTGACTGGTATCCTGAGTGGAGACCTGGGTTGGAGGATGGGCTCAGTTTGCACAATCTGGTTCCAATCAGGGAAGAAATGGGTGTCAACAGGAGGCAGGTGGAAAAGAGAGTCACCTTTCCACAGCCACCCCCTGCACTTACTTCTGATTCCCTGATCACCAGCCCCCTCTTGCTGTGGCACATACCCACAAGAAGCTGATGTAAACGATTCATCTTCTCGCCATTCGATCCGCTAAGACTAGCCCTCAACTGACTGCTTTTAAAGCCAGAGGGCAAGACAGACGTCCACCGTCAAGGTCTATAATTCAGCAAGGTGTTCAATGGTCAGATCTTAACCAGCTGATTGGACATTGATTCAACAAGCTCTCTGAGCTGGCGTGCAGCAAAGTATTCACCATTGAACATGGTCGCCCAAACACTTAGGTTATGACAGAACTGACAAGAGTGAAAAACTTATTTGTCGAGCCTCATCCTTAGCAATCTGCCAGCTGCAGTTGGATCTGTCCATGACATTATTGGTAAGAGTGACCACCACACAGTCCTTATGGAGACAAAGTCTCACCTTGACATTGAAAATAACCTCCATTATATTGTGTGGCACTATTACCATTATAAATAGAACAGATCTCAAACAGATCTAGCAACTCAAGACTGGGCATCCATGAGGCATTGTAGGCCATCAACGCCAGCAGAATTGCACTCCAGCATAAACTATACCTCATGACTTGGCATATCCCCCACTCAACAATTACCATCAAGCCAGGGTTCAATGGAGAGTGCGGGAGGTCATGCCCGGAACAGCATCAGGTATTACCGAAGATGAGGTATCAATCTGGTGAAGCTACTAAACAAGACAACTTTCACAACAAACAGCAAAAGAAGCAAGTGACAGACAGAGCGAAGCAATCCCATAACCTGTGGATCAGATCTAAGCTCTGCAGTCTTGCCAATCTAGTCATGAATGGTGGTGGATGCTTGAGCAATTCACTGGACGAGGCGGCTCCACAAATATCACCATCCTCAATGATAGAAGAGCCCAGCACATCAGTGCAAAAAATAACACTGCAGCATCATCAACAAACTCCAAAACTGCCGAGAGGGTGATCCATCTCAGCTTTCTCCAGTGGTCGCCAGCATAACAGATTACAGTCTTCAGCCAATTCAATTCAATCCACATGATATCAAGAAACAGTTGGAGACACTGGATACTGCAAAGGCTACAGGCCCGAACAATATGCCAGCAATAGGACTGAAGATTTGTGCTCCAAAACTTGCTGCTCACCCAGCCAAGCTATTCCAGTATAGATACAACACTAGTATCTACCCAACAATGTGGGAAATTGTCCAAGTCTGTCCTGTACATAAAAAGCAGGACAAAAGCAACTTGGCCAATTATTGCCCCATCAGTCTCCTCTTGATCAACAGTAAAGTGATGAAATGTCATCAACAGTGCTATCACACAGCACCTGCTCAGCCAAATCCTGCTCTGTGACACCCAGTTTCGGGTCCACCAGGTCCACTCAGCTCCTGACCTTATTACAGCCTTGGTCGAAACATGGACAAAAGAGGTGAATTCCAGAGGTGAGGTGAGAGTGACTGCCCTTGACATCAAGGCTCCATTTGACTCAGTGTGGCATCAAGGATCCCTAGCAAAACACATAATCAATGTGTATCAGGGGGCAAACTCTTCAGTGGTTGGAGTCTTGGGAAGATGGTTGCAGTTGTTGGAGGTCATTTCAGCACCAGGACATCTCTGCAGGAGTTCCTCCGGGTAGTGTCCTGTGCCCAACCAACTTCAGCTGCTTCATCAATAACCTTCCCTCCATCATAAGGTCAGAAGTGGGGATGTTCGTTGATAATTGCACAATGTGCAGCACAATTTGTGACTCCTCAGATACTGAAGCAGTCCATGTTAAAATGCAACAAGATCTGGACAAAATCCAGGCTTGGGCTGACAAGTGGCAAGTAACATTAGCATCACACAAATGCCAGGCTATGACCATCATAAATAAGAGACAATCTACCCACCACCCCTTGGCATTTAATGGTGTTACCACCACTGAATTCCCCACTATCAACATGCTGGGGGTTATCATTGACTAGAAACTCAACTGGGCTCACCGCACAAGCACAGTGGCTATAAGAGCAGGTCAGAAGCTCGGAATACTGCTGCAAATAACTCACGTCTTGACCCCTCAAAGCCTGTCCACCAGGTACAAGGCATAAGTCAGAAGCATGATGGAATACTCCCCACTTGCCGAGATGACTGCAGCTCCAACAACACTCAAGGTTGACGCTAGCTAGGACAAAGCATCCTGCTTGATTGGCACTACATGCACAAGCATCCACTGCCTCCACTACTGATGTATGTACTATCTACAGAATGCACTGCAGAAATTCACCAAAAATCCTCAGGCATCACCTTCCAAACCCAAGGCCTCTTCCAACTAGAAGGACAAGGGCAGCAGATATTTTGGAACACCACCAACTTCAAGTTCCCTTCCAAGCCACTCAACAACCTGATTTGGGAATATATCAGCCGTTCTTTCACTGCCACTTGGTCAAAATGCTGGAATTCTCTCCCTAATGGCATTATGGGTCGACCTACAGCTTTTAGGGCTACAGCGGTTCAGGAAGGCAGCTCATCACCACCTTCTCAAGGGCAACTAGACAATCGAAATAATACTCGTCAGCTAGTGACACTGACATCCCACAAATGAATAAAGAAAAAAGCCACTCACCACCCCTACTCTGGTTGATAGCCTGTCACGAACAATGATGGTCATATATTTTGGATCATGTAAAACTGTATGCTCTACACTCAGTGATAATGGGAACTGCAGATTCTGGAGAATCCAAGATAACAAAGTGTGGAGCTGGATGAACACAGCAGGCCAAGCAGCATCTCAGGAGCACAAAAGCTGATGTTTTGGACCTTGACCCTTCATCAGCTCTAATGAAGGGTCTAGGCCCAAAACATCAGTTTTGTGCTCCTGAGATGCTGCTTGGCCTGCTGTGTTCATCCAGCTCCACACTTTGTTATCTTGCTCGACACTCAAATGTTTCTGGTGAAATTTCCTGGAGACTGAAAAGTACATCCATACTACATTAATCAGTGCACAATTTTATAACACGATTGCCTGCGGTGAAATTCCTGCCTCTCGTAAGAGGGTCACTTTAAGGTATTCCATGACCTTTCGTTTTCATTCCTTTGTGGACATGTCCCTGAAACTACCTGACGATATTAAATGGTTCACTCATGGAGTCATAGATTAAGCTGAAAATTCAACTGCTCAGGCTTGAACATCTATATTACAGTTCTGCTTAGCGAAGAGCAGCATTAACTCTAACAGCTCCACATCCCCTGGGTCCCTCTCTGCAGAACTGTCTCAGGCTCGTCACAGAGAACAAATTGCAAAGTCTGGATCTAACGATTTCATATGGACTGCAATAATGGTTATTGACCTGTTTTAAATAGCACATTAATGTTCAGGGAATCATCCTTTTTCATTCAGTCTATTGTTCCAAAAGCTTATATGGGTCTTTCAGTTTTTCGCAAAAATGCGAAGCCTTTTGTTCTGCTGACTGCCTGCTGCAAGGGCCATTTGTGCCAGCATAAATACCATAAATACCAAATCAGAACTCACCTACATTTTCCTTTATTTTGGCACACAATAATCTCACCGCAGGGGCTGTTCTTCACGCATGAGTCTGAACTGGGTATCAGGTGGGTTTCCCTCATGAAGAAACATGGACACACCTAACCTTAGCTACACCCTACATCAATAATCTCAACCTACTTGCAGGGATGACTAGATTGCAATCAGGGCAGGAACCTTTGCCAATTTTGTTTGAAGGTATTACACAGCCTCTGATGTAGTGGTGAAAATATTAAACTAGATACAATGATGCTGAAGTGGGAAAAATGTCGATGTTCCCCATTCTAAGTGACAGATGTTTTTATTCATTCACTGTATGAGGGTGTCACTAGCTCGGCCAGCATTTATTGCCCCTCCCTAATTACCCAGCCAGCAGTTAAGAGTCTGCAGGTCTGGAGCCACATATAGGCCAAACCAGATAAGGATGGCAGTTTCCTTCCCTGAAGGACATTAGTGAACCAGATGGGTTTTTCCAACAATCGACAATGGATTCATTATCATTGTTAGACTCTTAATTCCAGATTTTTATCGCATTCAGATTTCACTGTATGCCATAGAACCTCGGCTCCCAGAACGTCTCTAGAACTACGGTCCAGTGATAATACCATTGGACCACCACCTCTGCTGATTGGTAATAGAGGGAGACTTTTATTTTCAGAAAATATAGTTTATAACATTGTAATATTAACTGGTCTAGCACAGGAAATAGGCCTTAGATTAAAAGCTGACTAGACCACAGTGTTTCAGATTACCACACCCCTACCTAAATAAAACAAAACGAAACATTTCATATACTTGAAGTGTAGTTAAATCAAACCCTTTGCTCATAACTTCTTATGTTTTTGCCTCACCTAGCACACAGGAAATCTTCAAATATGATTACATTACTGGCAGTTAGGAATAAACTTCAGGGCTCCATTTTATATTTTCTTTTTCATAACTATCTGATTGAATTGTGTCAAGCACTGCTGACGTTAAAAAAACTTCAATTTATTTTGCTCAGTTGCTAAATTGAACCTTTGAATCACACGACAAATGTATTGGTCTCAAACTGCATAAGAGTCACAACTGAGCTTTGTAAGGACATGAAATGTTCCTCATAGATAGTGGGGGAGGGGGGAGAAAAGGGGCTTTCAAAACCTCTTTGTGGATGGGATTTGAATGCCAAGGCTCACAGCAAAGACAATCTTGGAAGACAGTCTTAACAAAGCCTCTTCATTTCAAACTAGCACAGAATTCTGAATTTCTGCCTTCTTCAAATGCAGTCCCTTGAAAACATCAAAGGTTGGTTCCTTCGTTGAACAAGGCATGACTGTGGTGAGTATTGCCGCACTGAGTCACACAGAACTGGGAAATTTTAAATGAAAAACTTACAACACGCTTTCATGTTCAGGTATCAAATCTTCATCTGAGTTCATGAAACCACAATCTGTGCACTTCCACAGCTCTTAAATTATAAACCCAACCCATCTGTGCCTTCACACATAATTTTTGTCTTTAAATGAAGTGGTCAGGTTTACAAAACATTTTGCCAGCTGTGAACCAGAGTTGGAAGAATACAATGGCAGTAGTGGGCTGGTTAGAAAACCCGCCTCATTTCTTGGTGACGGAAGGCAACACAGTAGCTCAGTGGTTAGCATTGCAGCCTCCCAGCACTAGTGACACGGGTTCAATTCCAGCCTCGGGTAACTGTCTGTGTGGAGTTTGCACATTCTCCCCGTGTCTGCGTGGGTTTCTTCCAGGTGCTCTGATTTCCTCCCACAGTCCAAAGATGTGCAGGATAGGTGGATCGGCCATGCTAAATTGCCTGTAGTGTTCAGGGGCGTGTGGGCTATAGGGGGTGGGTCTGGGCGGGATGCTCCAAAGGGCAGTGTGGACTTGTTGGGCTGAAGGGCTTGTTTCCACACTGTAGGGAATCTAATCTTTATGCACAGCAGCTCAGCACATATGAATCCTAACTTCTCACCTCCCTCTATGACCCTCATGTGTCCTCCTTAGCCACTTAGTAAGTGTATGCAATGTAGAGCTTTCAAATTTCAAGGAATATCAATTGGAAAAAGTAACTTCAGTCCCAGGGGTAAAAAAGACATCGCATCGCACCATTGACACTGAGTAAAATAGTGTATTCTGCCATGTGAAAAGAAACATTGGAATCCTTATAAATCATTTTCAACAAACCAGAAACCGCATCAAAAACAAAATCCATTAGAATTTCTTCAATCTGTCATTCACCCTCTGTTGATCAGAACACCTACTGTGCTGAAGCCATTAGCACTTGAAAGTCAGCCAAGCATTGATAATAGCCACAGTTATCCTAATAAACTCCCTTTGGGAAGGCAAGAACACCAGATGCATATTTTCACTTCAATGCAGAGTCCCTGTCAGTCAATAATAAAAGCAGATAGTTATACATTTCTAGGTGTAAAGTTTAAAGCCAGCCACAGCCATTTAAAGTCATGGTAGACAAGACTTTTTGTAACATTCTTCCACTGCATAATGATACTATCTCCTTGGAGAGGTTATGTTAAGCAGATGAACAAATCAACATATCTAAAAACATTACAGGTCTATCTCCTATGAAAGAGGTCAAATCCCCATGATGAATGACAAGATTAAAAGTATTTATGATCCAGTACCTAATAGGGATATTTGGAAGCATGATATGATTTTCTGAAGAAGTATCCCGGCTCAAAACGTCAGCTTTCCTGTTCCACTGATGCTGCCTGGCCAGCTGTGTTCCTCAAGCTCCACAATTTGTCATCTCTGACTCCAGCATCTGCAGCTCTTGCTATCTCACAAAACTTTACAGTTGCCTTTCAGCATGTTCCAGAACCCTTAGCAGATTGAATTTTCTCCATGATCCCACAAACCTGGTACACTTTTAGTGAACTTCTGAAGCACACACATTACCAAATAAAAATGGCATGTGGGAAGTAATCAAATTTTTATTCTTCATTGAAAATGGGGAATCCAATCTTGGTAGAGGGGAGAGTGCATACTAAGTGTTCTTAGCCCACACAAAAAAAAGAGGAAAGTAGCACGAGGCCATAAATATGCAAGAAATGGCATAGTTCCCTGAAAAAGAAATCAGAGTGTGGCCATTTCTCAGTAAAACACCTCATGACATCATGCAGTGATGTTGGCATAACAATTAGCTTCAGTTTCCTTAGAGCTAGGGAAGGAAACAATTATGCAAATTTCCACTGCGGAAGCAAGCATGATGGAGATATCACATTGGAACAAGGCTAAATATAATTATAATTCTCTTACAGTTGAACAATCTGCCAATGATCAATATCTGAGCTTGTGTGAAAATGGCTGAGAAATAACTGAGTAAGATGACAGAGGACTCTAACAATCTACGGAGTTATTCCTCAGGGCCTTCACCTTTAGGGCTTGATTGAAGATCGTTATTTGTATTTTGGTGGTGGTTAGGCATGAATTGAGAAAAAGGGTAAATAACTTTTCCCCCTATACTAAATGTCCATGGCAGCTGGTGTAATTTAAATTCAATAATTACAAAATCCATATTTGAGTGTTAATTTCAGTAATGGTATCAATTCTTGTAAAAGACAATCTGATTCAGGAGTGCTCACTTTCAGGAAGGAAATCTAATGCCCTTACCCCATCTGGTCTACTCGTCGCTCCAGATCCACAGCAATATAATTAACTGCCCTCTGATATAGTGAAGCAAGCCAATCATTTGAAGGATGATTGCCGATGGGTGGCAAATGCTAATGATAAGTGCAATCCAAACAACACAAAAAAAAGTTATGAAAAGACTCAGCTTCTTCAGTTAATCATTGATATCAAAACTTCCCATGAATTCAGCCACAACCAAAATCTCCACAATTGCCATTAGTTCCATTCCTCTCCACAACCATTCTCAGTGTATTCTTCAACTGTGAGCTTCGTTTGTCTTCTACTACAAATCATAAAATCTGCCTACCTCCATCTCCAAGTCAATGTCTACCTTAGCCAATTATATGTAGCTGAAGCTATTTCTCGGGCTTTTGTAGGCTAGTGTTTTATCTCCCGTCCTTGTCTAAACCAGCTCTTCAAACTTCCATTAGTCATACCCTGTCCTAAACAGGACCCTCTTACATGTCACTTCTCCCCTGATAATAAAGTGTGAAGCTGGATGAACACAGCAGGCCAAGCAGCATCTCAGGAGCACAAAAGCTGATGTTTCAGGCCTAGACCCTTCATCGATCCCCTTTCTGATCTGCTCTCTGTCTCCTCATGCCTTGAGTTCAAGTGTTTTTAAAAACAAGTGTGAGATTTTTGAAGAGTTGCCTAATTCTTTTCAGCCTTCGAAAAAACTTTCTCACATGTGTCCTCCATGCTTTGCTCTGTCTCTGATCTTGCATCAGTTGGTGATTGGTAGCTACTACCTTT
Organism: Stegostoma tigrinum; assembly: GCF_030684315.1. Classification (NCBI taxonomy): domain Eukaryota; kingdom Metazoa; phylum Chordata; class Chondrichthyes; order Orectolobiformes; family Stegostomatidae; genus Stegostoma; species Stegostoma tigrinum. Next base: position 54,586,558 of record NC_081368.1, on the reverse strand, counting down.
GGCAGATTAGTCTCCTGCTCTGGGATTTTCTCTTACTTGATGTTCCTCTCAAGACTGCCTATGATTATGCATCTCTCTCTTACTCTGTCTTGATCATACACCCCCAATATTTAAATATTAAGGGTCATGTAAAAGGGCGTGTCCTAATATCTCTGAGCACGTTGATTAGAACATATAAGGAATATTGTAAAATTGTCCTTTTATAGTCATTTGTAATTCAAGATCAATTGAAAATGATTAACTTATTTAATTGCAATTAGGAAAACTTTATTTTAACATTCTGTTTCGAATAATTGGTTTTAAACTAGTTACTAATTAATATATTGTTTTGAGACATTTTCTTAGCATACTCAAACTTACATAAAAATGCTGTGACAGAGGTTTCAGAGGCTGATTGAGGCTCAAGGCACTGAATGTTACTCTGATAGGACCTTCAGATAAATAAGTAAATTTATCATCCATACATTTATTTCTGACAGATCATTTCTTTTATTATCAAAGGGTGTTGAAGCTGCTCAACTAAGCTTACACCAGAGGCCTGTACAAATGTAGGCCTGTACAAATTTGTTGAAACTTAGGCATCTATTAAACCCCAGAAAAGATCTAAACACAAGGTTAAAGCATTCCATACAATGCAAAGTTTTAACGTTACTTTGTTACTGAATCAAACGAGAAAAGCAGTATGTAATAATGCCATGTATATCTGAAGATCTATGGTCTGTTTCCCATTTGGCATATTATTATCTAGAGTAGCACCAGTCTCTTGGGTTACCTAGGAGAAAATCAGCCAAAGTTTTCGCTTCCAATTGTTATCCACTATTCCCTGTTCAAACAGACACGTTTGCATATCAAGCAAACACAAACTGGGGCTCAGCAAAGAGTTGGAGCCCAAAAACATGGGTGGCATGTACTTATAACAGAAGGAAGTGGCACAAAAAAAAGAACAAAAGCACAGATTTTTGTTAATAACAGCTGAATGCAAAACTGTCTTTTTAGCACTCTGAAGGTGGGAAAGCACTGCCTAGGGTTGTCACAAAAGGAAAAATAACCTGTGTTCAGTAAGGTTAATAGGAATCAATCCAATATGTGGGAAGAACAATGCACTTTCACAAAACAAATAGTTTGGCATTTGCAAAAATATGCGGAAAGTACAAAAGTTTTTCAAAGAATTTAAATTGCTCTCCACGCAGCCATTTTTATTTCCCAGCCCTGCTCAAGAAAATCTTGAATTACTTAGTGTGCACACACCAATCTTCTCCCACAGTCTGTTATGCATAATTCTGGGAGCTTACTGCGCCTGCCTGTATGTGAAGATTAGGGAATTGTTAATTTGTTTTTAAGTCATGACAGAAAGGAATAATTTACCAGATAAAGCCATTCCTTGTGCTTTTCCAAACCTTTTGAAAAACAGAAGGTAATCTGACTTCCTGTCCAGGCAACCACTTAAACAGGTTAATGGCTGTATTAACATAACTGACTGAGGACAAACAGGCAAAAAAAAGTAATATTGCAAACAGTATATATTTTAGGCTGCACAGCAACATCATCGATGCAATTCTGACATTAAACATTTTTCTGTGAACAATTAGTTTTCAAATCTCAATCGCACAAAGTATCAGTTACTGTCAGTTCAATACATTGAAGCTATTTTTCAGCCTTGACTATATAATAGAATCCAATGTATTACACATGACATATTGGAATGCTAAGTATCACAATTAGCCGCTTACATGTGACCTATGTATCTCTGAGTCTTTACACATAAAACTCTGGCCATTCATCTCTTACTGTAGTTCAAACTGAGAGGCAATTATATTCACTGTCTGCTGGGACTTTGGTGTGTGATTGGATGTTCACACATTAAAGGCAGACATTCGACCCAGTAACATGAAACAAAACAGAATCAACAGTAACTCAGTTCAAATAACCTATTTACTACGTGATTGAAATTTCGGTGCATTCTGATACTTACAACTTAATTGATACTTTGTATGTGAATGATTTTGGAAGTTTCATTGACATATTCATTTTGATCAAATAAATAAAACTTGAGCTTTTGGTTGTGAAGTTAAATTGCCAAATTGCTGCATTTCCCTATTTTTAGCTCCAAAATGTTATATATTTAAACAAGGGATTTAGATCACCTAACAACTAGACATCATGTAGAAATTGTACAGCATCCTTAAAAGTAACATTAATCACACATTGGATATTGCACCTTCTGACTTATAAACCTGAGATACTAATGACTACATCTGTATTTAAAATTCATTCTATGGTTGAAATCTTTTAGGGATGTGGATTATGGCAAGATTTGTGGCAGGATGACGAATGAAGTTCAGCGAGGCCAATCGTGACTTTGGGTGAAACTAGCTGCATCTTTTCGGCTGAGCGGTGAAATAAGCTTTTTGCGAGGCAGCAGTGAGCTGTCAATTTAAGGGAATTGTTGCCTGTTAAATATCTTATTGATGGCCCAAGACACCTCGTTAAAGTTCAGTTGCCTATCCAATCCAAAGATGACAAACAAGCGAGATGTTGAGAACTCTTGAGTAGGTATTTGGTGACTTCAGCTTGCTGATTGGTCTGAGATACCTCTTATATTGCAGATCAGGCACCAACGTCTCAGGCCAAGCTCCAAGAGCACAAGCCAAACAAATCCCATATCTTGAGGCATGTCTTTAAGAATCTTCATGGTATATCTCGGATCAACTTACAAGGTGCTGCACTACATTGAAATAATTGTAATACTGCTTCAAGGAAACCACAGCCAGCTCATGGACTGATCAAGGCTAGACCTCTAGCCTATTCATTTGGTGTCATATGCTCAGAATAGTGAGCACAATCTGGATGCTCACAGTTTTCCTAGCCTGCCTTTTTATGCTTTTCCCTCTCAGATACAGATACCAGGTGCATAAGGAGTCACACATTTAAGAGATGAGGAGAAATTTCTTTTCTCAGAGGGTCGTGAATCTGCAGAATTATTTATTTCAAATGGCTTTTGAGGCTGGGTCGCTAAGTATATTCAAGGCTGAGATGCTCAGAATTTTCATCAGCAAGGGAATCAAGAATTAGTGGGAAAATGCAGTAACAAGGAGTGGAGGTTTCTCAGACACTGGTTTAGTGCAGACACAAAACCAGGAAGTTTGCCACAGTTGTCAGCAATCCTCAGTCAAGTAGAGAGAGATCGCCTTCATTCATGGGATGCTAGCATAGGAAGGTAATGGCAGCCTTCGCTACAAATCCAGGGGATTGGAAATGGTCAGTCAGTTACTCAGGTGGTCTGAATCAGGAAGACCTATACATAAGAGGTGAGGAGCAGAATGCCCAACACCCATCTTGGTTCTTTCTTCCTTATTGAGAGCCGCTTCCCTCCAGGAATGAGTGGGAGGCAGATATGAGGCAGATAAATGTAGGTAGTGGAGAGATTACTTTTGGTGCGAGTAGGAAGGTTTCCTGGGTGAGTAAATCAGCAGCACAGAGAACATGCAAGTTTAGTGTTTGGGGTCGGTGGCAGTGAGTAAGGAAAGACATTTTAGCCAACAGTGAGACCAGTAAAGCAATGCTGTTTGTTAGACGCGGATACAGTAGCAGATATAGAATGAAAGGGAGTTATTGGAGAGAAAATGGTGCCATTTAAGGTGACGGAATTGAAAGGATATTAACTTCCTTGCTACAGTGCTGTGCTTGTCTCCAGATGGTTAAGAATGCACTGCCCAAGATGACAAGTTAGTCATGGGGTAGAGGACATCCTGTCTGTCCACTGCCCCATCTATTGTGACCTCCAAGTTTCCACCGACAAAATGAAGCACCAATTTCACCTGGTGTGCAATACTGGAACAAAACATCAGGAACTGCACAGACTGACGGTGTTTATCCAGATCAATGACAAGCTTTTAAAGATGGTGCTAGCACCAATAATGCTGGTCAATTCCAGATATCAACTGAATAGTGCGTTGTTCTGGGATTAGCATGCAAGATGGGGCTAGAATTGAATGTCCTAGTGGATGGAGCAAATAGTTAATTTGACAAGTTTGGTAAGGTATGGCATGGAAACTCAAGGCTTTATGATGAGAAGCCCTCCAAAGGAACTTAACACAACTCACAGATAGCTGAAACAAAATATATGGTTCTCAATAATGTGAGCCTTATAACAGCAATAATTCATTACTAAATTAAGGCACATAATTTCAGTGGCCTTGGACATTTCCAAGGCATTAAAATCATAATTGCCAATGAGATAGAGAAAAAAAATGAAAACCAATATATCCAGCTTGTAAAGTAATAACCCCACCAAAATCTTTCTCCGATCGCCTAGATTTAATTTCCAGAACATTTTACTATTAGCGTGTTTGTGTTAAGTATTTGTATTATCTCTCCATTTCACATTGATGGAAACCTTCCCTACTCGGCCACTGTTTAGTTTGTTTTGGTTCAAAGGCATGTTCTTCAATTGTTTCAATTGTGGGTACACTGTCACTTTGGTGCCTGTTATCTGTACATCTATAACTTGGACAGCGTCTGCCTTAATTTAAATCATTATATGAATACCGTGTCTTTGCTAACTGGAGGCCCTTCTTGTTTTTGTTTTGTAAATAATGCGTTACTTTGTTTCCTTATTGACCTTATGGAAAATCAGGATTGTACATTGCTTACCCCCATCTCTGCCAATGTATACTAAGCACATTATGGTTATAACAGTCACTTTTATTTCAATATATTGGACAGATAGTTGTCCATCAAATCAGCAACAGTCATGCATTCTTGTGTTCATTCCGAGAAATCAATATGATTTGACACTTGTGACTTCCTCAGTATTGCCTCTTATTGCCTCTAATCTTCAAGCCTGGCGTTCCAAACCAATTAATTTTCAATTTATTTGCCTTGACTTTTCTCAAACCTTTCAGCCTAGATGTTGTCCTACAAAATTAGCAGATCACTCCAGTCACTCAAGTTTAAAAACTTACCTCAGTTTTAGTATCAATTGATCATTCACAATTTATTGGTCATTTCTTTCTTTCTAAAGAGGGGTTGGGTCATGAGCTTTGTTAAATTTTTTTTGAAGCAAAAGTCTCATAAAAGGCACAAGTTTTCCAAAACAGTCCCTTGCTGAATTACAGGCCGCCATACAGAAGAATGATCATTGCAATCTTCTGTAGGGGCCAAACAATAGTCCATTTAAAAAAAAAATCCCATTTACTTTTCCAACAGATGCTCTTATAACTTATCTCTTTTCTTTCTTTTGAAAGCGTGGCATTTAAAAAATCAGAAAATAGGTACCTAAAGAGAATCATACAACACAGGGGACTACTGTTCTGGGCCATGGGGCAAGGTTCAGGGATTGTCATTTAAGTTGGGTTAGTTCTTAATGAATAAGTTACTTGTTCTCATCAAAATGCATTGCTGTGTTTATTTTAGTGACTATTTATTTGTGTTAATTTCGTGTTTATCAATTTAGCAGAAATGACTCAGTTTGTACCTCAAGTTTCTTTTGCTCTTTTGTTGAACATTTTTAAAGGAAGCTCTCATTCAGTATTGTTTATGTTATTAATTCGTTATGGAGTTAAAAACTGATATTAAAATAACCCAACTCCAATGTTCTCCAGCAATTAAGTCTAACATTCCAGGTTATATTTCTATGGTGTCAACTTTCTTAGCAGAAGCATCACAGGAATTAGTGATCTTCATGTCCCAAGATAGAGAAGCTCATAATAAATAGATTAAAGGCGACATAATGCTCTCCTCACTAAACGAAAGGCCTTGAGGGACTCTTGTGATGCAGTGGTTATGTCCCTACCTCTGGACTGATAGACCCAAATTCAAATCCCACCTGCTGCAGAGGTGTACAATAACATCTGAACAGGTTGGTTACAAAAATAGGTTTAATGAAGGGCCTGCTGGTATTTACCATTGAGGTTCACGCAATAATTTTCTAAATAACGAGAGAAAATATAGCCATTGTTTGTTTATCTCTTAATTAAACAATGTTTTAAGGAGCTATCATCTTCATATTTGAAAACCCCCGAGATTGGAGTCCCAAGCAACCACCCATGACTTTGACAATTTCAACTACAAGGTTACATCATAGACAAACCCGATCATTTCATCGGTTAACAACTACAGAAGCATCATTCCAGCTGACGTTCACTGCAATCAGATGCACGGACCCTGCTCCTTGACCTACAACACTGAAGCCAATTTTAGGTCAGTTTCATGTTCAGAGAGAAAACCTTTAATTCACGCATCTGCTCCCAGGATGAGGCATTCCACTCTGGTACATCCCAGATGTCCTCGTTCTTTAATGGCCGCAACATCCCCCCTCATAGTGGTCAAGAACGCCCTCGGCCATATCTCCCACATTTCCTGTAACTCATCCCTCACACCACGCCCCCACAATCACCGCCAAAAGAGAATCCCCCTCGTCCTCACATACCACCCCCCAATCTCCGATCCAACGCATCATCCTCCAACACTTCTGCCATTTACAATTCGACCCCACTACCAAAGACTTTTTTCCATCCTCACCCTTGTCTGCTTTCCAGAGGGGCCACTGGCCACCGTGACTCCCTTGTCCGCTCCACACTCCCTTCCAAACCCACCACACCTGACACTTTCCCCTACAACCGCAGGAAGTGCTACACTTGCCCCCACACTTCCTCCCTCGCCCCCATCCCAGGTCCCAAGAAGACTTTCCACATCAAGCAGATGTTCACCTGCAGATCTGCCAATGTGGTACACTGCATCCGCTGTACCCGTTATGGCCTCCTCTACATCGGGGAAACCAAGCGGAGGCTTGGGGACCACTTTGCAGAACACCTACGCTCGGTTTGCAATTTACAACTACACCTCCCAGTCGTGAACCATTTCAATTCCCCCTCCCAGTCCCCTGATGACATGTCCATCCAAGGCCTCCTGCAGTGCCACAACGATGCCACCCGAAAGTTGCAGGAACAGCAACTCATATGCCACTTGGGAACCCTGCAGCCCAATAGCATCAATGTGGACTCCACCAGCTTCAAAATCTCCCCTTCCCCCACTGCATCCCAAAGCCAGCCCAGCTCGTCGGCACCTCCCTAACCTGTTCTTCCTCTCACCTATCCCCACCTCCCACCTCAAGTCGCATCTCCATTTCCTCCCTACTAACCTCATCCTGCCCCCTTGACCTGTCCGTCCTCCCTGGAATGACCTATCCCCTCCCTACCTCCCCACCTACACTCACCTCCACAGGTTCCATCCCCACCCCTTTAACTTGTCTGTCTCCTATACACCTATCCTCTCCTCTATCCATCTTCGATCCGCTCCACCTCTCTCCCTACTTATTTCAGAACCCTCTCCCCCTCCCCCTTTTCTGATGAAGAGTCTAGTCCCGAAACATCAGCTTTTATGCTCCTAAGATGCTGCTTGGCCTGCTGTGTTCATCCAGCTCCACACTTTGTTATCTCTCTACCTGGGACTGCGTTTTTTTTTAATCTTTGTGGCATAACTATAAGAAACTGGGAAACTGAGGAAGTGGAGTTGCCTTAAAAATATAAAGTTGGATCAGTATATTAAGATTTAAGAAATAGAACAGAACTAGGCTTTTTGTCTCTTGAGTCTGCTCCACCATATAAGAGGATCACAGTTGAATAGACATTCTTCACATTCATTTTCCTGCCCTTTTTCCCATTACCCTGTTTCCCCTAATGATCAAGAATCAATCTATCTCAGCCTTAAATATATACAAAGACTCTACGCCCACAGATCTCTGGAAAAAGGGGTCCCAGAAGTCTCAACCCTAAGAGAAGAAATTCCTCACCCCAATGTTAAATTGGTCCTCCTTTATTCTGAGACCGTGCCTTCTGGCCCTGGCCTGTCCGATGAGGGGAAACATCCTCTCAGCACTTACCGGTCAAGCCCCTTCATAAAGAAAGATCTCAGATCAGAAGAACAATGTGGTTTTGGGCAGAATGAAGGAATAGCAAAAGCAACGGACATTGGTTGGAGTTATTTATAGGCCAGCAAATAGTAGTGGTTGTGTGGGGGCATGGTACTAAATCAGAAGGTGTGAGAAGCATGTAATTTATTCCAGAGGGCTGTGGAAGCTCAGTCTTCAAATATATTTCTTGTGTTCATTGATAAATTTTTGATTATTAATAGCATAAGGCTGTGGGATAATGCAGATAAAGGCATTGAACCAATTGATCCGTCAAGATTATTTTAAGTGGTAGAGTAGATTCATTGGGCTACCTGTCCTACTCTTGTTCTTGTGCTGTTAGAGCTCAATCATCTTAGCCCCAGGGTATCCTTAGGTTCTTTTCTTAGAATCAACTAACTGCAGTTTATCCCTCAATTAACGCTTATTCTAAAAGTCAGATAGAGTTATTTGCTGATGACTGTACAGTTTGTAGTTCCATTTGCAACTTTGTAGAAGAAAGCAGTCTGTAATCATAGGTAGCAATACCTGGGTGATAGGCCTGCTTGGATTAGTAAATAAACTAAGATTTTTGTCGCACATGTCCCAAGAAATGACCATATCCAACAGGAGAGAATCTAACTGCCTCCTCATGACAAGTCATTGGCATTATCATCACTAAATTCTCCACTATCAAAATTCTGGTGGGATATTAAGTACATAAACACAATTTCAGAGCTGATCAAAGACTAGGAATCCAGTGCAAAGTGACTCACCACCTAACTCTTCAAATATCTTTCAACATCCACAAGCTACAAGTCAGGAGCACAATGGAATCCACTCTAATTTCCTAGATGACTGACACCTTAAACATGCAAGATGCTTCACATCATCCGGACCAAAACAGTCTGCTTAATTGCCAACACATGCACCATCAGCTTAATGCGGTTACAAGGTGAACAGTTTACAAGAGACATGGAAGCAACTGAAACCAGGTTTCTTTCAATACCACCTCACAAACTAATATGATCGACAAGGACATGGGCAATAGATACATGGGAATATCAGAACTTGAAAGTTACCCTCTAAGTCAAACATATTCCGAATTTAGAAGTGGGTCAGTTTTCTTTCATTGACACTGGGTTAAAATTCTAGAACTCCCTAGGTATAGCACTGAGATTTGGACCCATCCCAGAAGGATAACTGCAGTTCAAGAATGCAAACAGGTATTTGGGAAATGAAAATTGTGGTGAATTGCCAATGAAATGCAGATCCCATAAATGAATGAAACACATCTTAATGTAGCAACAGTACGTTTTGGTAGTACATGTAGCATTTCCTTTATTCAAACATGTCTCCCCCCCCCCCCCCCACATCCCCCCCCGCCCCCCCACTTCTGTCATAGTGTTGTAATATCACTCATACACATGGATAAAGATCCACAGGCTGACACCCACCAGTGCCTTCTCTGTTCTTCAGCCTACAAAATAAATATGAGCAGGCTGCTTCACCATGGGTAGCTTCATGGCAGAAATCAACCCTAGCTTTTCTAGATTTGCATACAGGCAAACTCTTTGGCAAGGATTACTTGACACAAAATAGGAAGCTAATTTAACAGTACTGTACCAGTGCTACTATTGACATTTTCCCATTGAGGTTAGGAAAGGAAAGATACAGGATAGTTATTTCAAACCTTTCTGCACGAGCGTGTACTGCAAATATTTACTTTCACAAAGCATTCATCATCTGAAATTTGTAAATGAGTGACATAACCAAAAAAAAAACATTTCTGTTGCAAAAACCATCAGAAAGAATAACTCAAAAAATTTAGAAATTCTATCAAAAGACACAAACTGTGGAGGGAGGGAGGGAGGCAGTAAATAGGAAACTATAGACCATTTAATTCAGTATTTGATGATTGGAAATTGTCAGAGTTCATGATTAAGGAAATATTAACAAGATATTTGGAATGTCAAAATACAATACATCAGAGACAATATGGTTTTATTTGGACAAATCAGATTTGACTAAATTTGCTACAGTTCTTCAAGATATAACAAGCAAAGTGAATAATGGAGATCTTTTAGGTGCAGTATATGTGGATCTTCAGAAGGTATTTGATGATGTGCCACATAAAAGGTTAATACTGAAGGCAAGATCAGATAGGGTTAGGAGTTAACATTTTGCTTAGATAGACGATTGGCTAACCAACAGAAAGCAGAGCCAGGCTAAATGGATATTTTTCTCATGGGCAAGGCGCAATTAGTTGTGTGCCACAGGGTCCCTAATTTTCTCCACATCAGCCATTCAAGTCTCCTTGGGATCTTATATGTTTCATTAAAGTAATTGTATACTCTTCTAAACGCCATCTGAAGTAGGCCAAGCCTATCCAACCTTTCCTCATAAGCTAACTCCCTAGTTTATTGAAGCATTTGAAATGCTTCCAACGCTTGTATATCCTTCTTTAAATAAGGTAACTAATCAGCACAGAGCAATCTGTATTTAGGGGCAACACGGTGGCTCAGTGGTTAGCACTGCAGCCTCACAGCACCAGGGACCCGGGTTTGATTCCAGCCTCGGGCGACTGTCTGTGTGGAGTTTGCATATACTCCCTGTGTCTGCATGAGTTTGCTCCGGTTTCCTCCCACAGGCCAAAGATATGCAGGCTAGGTGGATCGGCCATGCCTAAATTGCTGTGTTCAGGGGTGTGTGCATTATAGGGGGATGGGTCTGGGTGGGATGCTTCAAGGGGTGGTGTAGACTTGTTGGGCCGAAGGGCCTGTTTCCATACTAGAGAACCTAATCTAATCACTCTGTAGAATTAAAGTTTAATCTCTCTATTTTTGTATTCAATTCCCCTCACAATAAATGACATTCTTTTAGCTTTTCTAATTATTTATTGTACTTGCCTGGTAATCTTTTGCCTCTCATACAAGAGAACACTGAGGTCCCTCTGCATCTCAGAACTATTTAACCTCTCACATGCTTCTTGAAGGACAATATCTCATTTTTCTGCATTATACTGTAAATTGTTGGATTTTTGCATACTTGCTTAAATTGCATCTTTTTGCAGCCACCTTTGTCTGCACTTTTTAAGACCTGAAGATGAAGTCCACCAGGACCTATGCACTCATCAATGTGCAATGTACAATGTAGCTTTCTTTCAGTAAGGAATTATTTAGTAGCCAAATCATAACAACTATCCACAACTAAACTATTTCTCTGGGGAAGACGTCATCTGGCTTAGTTCAAAATTAAGACTTACAGTTTCATTGCTGTATTATGGCTCAAGTTAACATAAACTTAGGCTGACACTTTAAAATTCATTTGATGCGTACACAACCTTTATTCAAAACAAAGCTATGATTTAAAATGGTAACTTAAAAGTATTTTAGGCCTGTGTCTATTGTTTGTATCGTTAGTTTACATTTTAATTGGTATCAGCTATCAACAGTTATTGTGGAGCCACAAGTAATTGTTTCACTAAAAAGATATTGATATGGACTTCAGATTCTTAGATGTACCATTCGAGACATGCTGAATCACAGTTATTCATAAGGAGGTGACATTACATATTCTAAGCAGATGAACTATTTGTTCACAAATGCTGAGATCTATGGAGTTGGTGGGCAGAGGGACAAGCTATTTTAAAGAGGGATAACCTTATGAAATAATTGACGTGAATGAGGAGACAGTAGGAAGTGATGTCATGATGACCATTATTTTTTCACAAAGACCCACCCAAGATTGGCCATGCACTGTCCATGCACTGTTAAGCCAATCTGAGCTCAAAAATGGCTTGATCATGCCATGGGCTCTGGCTCATTAATATAGCCTTGTTCTTTGTTATAGTGTAGACAGAAAACAAAAACAAAACTTTCATCAACTGAACAGAAGTGACATCACACCATTCAATTGGGGGAAAAGAACCAGAATTCTATGAATTAAGTTTACTGACCTATTAGGCATCAATTATTTTACAATACCTTTGAACAATTTAATAAATTCTATTAAATTCAAGAATACATATTTGTACCCGAGGATTTATGAACTTTAGTTTAACTCTTTCAAAGCTGTCTATAATTGTGTTTGACAGAGTACACTTTAACTTCCTAAGATCATATTGCTACGGCAACAGTTTACTCAGCAACACTTCTCTGGTGATTATAAATTTTCTCCAATTCCACCCTCACATTTCTTTATTTATTAGTTGCTTCTAAGAGGGATCTTGTGTCTTCCATAGTGAAGGCTGATACACAATGCCTGTTCTATTCATCCACTATCTCTTCATTTTCAGTCCAGGCATATTTTCTATATAAGATTAGTGCTCACGTTGTTAATTGCTTAGTATAAAAAGTTCAAGAAATTCTTACTGCTTTTATATATCTGGTTAGCTTTTTTGTCTTTTACTCTAATTGTTCCTCTCATTTTGCTTTCAGTCGTTCTTTGCCTTTTAAATAAAATTCTCTTCAGCTCCCTGGCCTGCCATGTGTCGTTGCACAACTTTGAGATTTTTCTTCAAATTTGAGATTATCTGTAATATCTCTTGTTAACCACAGGTGACAGGTCCATACCTTGAATTATTTTTCTTACTTTTCTTATTTTTCTTACTCATTCCTCAGCCACCATTGTCCTCTGAAAAGGATCTAGTTGTCTGTGATATTTGGCTATCACAGAGTATCAAACCTCTGTTATTAAAGGGTGTTTGGATGAGCAAAGTTGGACAACTCAAATATGAAGTCAATACCTTCACAGGGGGAGGGAAGAGCATTTACAGAAGATAAAAAAAAATGGTCCCAGGATTTCTTTTACTCACATTCTGTGTATTTTATGAGTAAAATTGCTGGCATGGCTCCTTATTTCACTGACTCAGTATGGAAGTAGAATGCAAAATCTTTTTAACACTTTTGCCATTGGCTGCTGGAGAAGAAAACAAAGGATCCATTTAAGTGTCCTTGTTACTGTGAAGACTGTATTGTGGGAGAACTGCTGTGAACAATTTGAATTAACCTTTAAATTATGGTGAGGGCAAGGATTGGGACAGGAGCAGAGGGCTAATAGTTGTTCTGAGGATTATTAGAAACGTCAGGTAGCAATAATGCTCAGCACTGACGTTGCAGGTGTAAATATGAACAAGTTTTAATTTGCTTATCCATTTAAAAAGAAAGGGTGAACACCTCAGATGTTACAGCTGATTATGGAATTTGATTAGAACAGGTTAGCATAACAGTGACAGTAATTTCTACCTCCTTGCATCTATTAAATGTTAAATAAAACAATTACAACTGCCACAGAAAATGGTAAAGCAAATAGGCTATAATGCAGTCATGCATATAAGTGGACTATACCAAAGCAACTGAGACCAGTCATATCCATTCCCTGTATTGAACTGTCCCATGCAGTGGTTTATGTCCTGTTATATTCATTAAGTGGGCATTTTGTCAAACATCAATAGGGAGGCTGAATGCATGGTGGATTGAATTGCCTCATGTTTTGATTTAGGCAGTCACTTCTTCATGTGTAAAACAGGGCTTTAATTCTGTTGCACATGGAACATCTTTCTTATATCTCATTCTCGGCATTTGAAAAAGAGTTAAGATTGAATTTTCCAAGGACACTGGTGTTACCTAATCATACATCTTTGAAACTCACTACATATTTCTGGAGCAGGAGCGATAATATGTTAAACATAATCTTTCAAATGTCAATCCTACTTCTAATATTAATAAAGAAACTCTGACAAGTCAAGTAATTTTATTTATGATTCCAATAAAGTAATCTTCACATATCTGTAAAAAGTCACCTTGCTTTGGAAAATTGACTGCAGAGTCTATTGTACGTAAAGATTTTGTAAGCATTTAGAAAATGATTTTAGGCAACTTGAAATTAATTTGGGTCTCAAGAAATCATCTCAGACATTTCCATAACCTCTCTAATATTTACACAGTTTACTTCAATGAAGCTGCAAATAACTATCCTCTTCAATGTGAATCTCAATGTGAGCAACTTATTTAATAAAGGAGTTGTTGCACAAGCAAGATAAACTTTTTTTGGGAGGGGTGTTGGGTAGGGCTGGCGGTGGTGGTGACCAGAACTCAGTTCAGCAGAATATCTGACTTAAATGGCATCCTCGTAAACTTCATTAAATCTTTGCTTCATATGCACAAAACATCGGAAATCACTGTAGTGGGAGGGCAGACTATTTTTGAAATCTTCACTCGATCAAGAACGCAAAATGCAAATGGTTCAACTGCTGCCTGGCCCTGCTAAATGAGCTAAATAAGCATAGGCTACAACAGGATGCACATTGAAAGCCCAAAGAACCATGGATGGTGGAACAAAGAAAGAAAAATAGAAATTGTTAGAAAAACCCAGCAGGTCTGGCAGCATCTGTGGAGAGAAAGCAAAGTTTTGGGTCCAGTGATCTTTCTTCAGAATTGGATTTTTTAATAAGGAAAATGTTGGAATATATGCAGAAGATGACAATGGAATGGGTAAAAGTCAGCCTGGAGGCATCAATAGCTGCTAAATGGGGCCATTAATAGCTGGCAATGGGTTGTTTGTGGTAGCAGATCATGTGATAACAAAGTCTGTTGTATGGGAGTTGGGTTAAGGACATGGGAGAAGGTGTTCAGGCCCTAAAATTATTGAACGCGATATTGAGTTCTGAAGGTTGCAGGGTCCACAAGTCAAAAACGAGATGCAAATGATGTATATGGATCCTAATCCACATAGTCAGAAGAATTTTGCATAGTTATTGAGTGGAGTTAGCAATAGAGAAAAGTCTTAGCAAGGTAGATTACTTATATACCCCATACCAATTAAGTTATAAATGCGAATGAAAAAAAACAGAAGATTGAGAATTTCTCCATTAATCAGACTGACATATTCACAAAGGTGCAATCAAGCCTGAGGAATCTGGGCCTTATTTTTTTGTGTGTGGTGTTTGACCCCAAAATCTGAATGCACCAGGTCTTTATCTTTGGAGTCACTTAATCTGGCAGCCAGGGTAGAATTTTTCTTTTCTGGTATTCAAACTAACATGATATGGATGGAAAGTTACAGGCAGCCTGCTCAAGAGCTTACCAGTTTAAGCTGGTAAACATTCAAAGCTGGAAAATAAAATGTTCAAATCAAAATGTTCGGTAAGGAAATATTCAGCTGCTTGGTTGGATTTTTCAAATCCAGACCAACTTTTTTGGATTTATAGAACATTGCTTTGCACTGAAAGGTGTCAGAGTTATATAACAAAAATAATTCTAAATGTTGACAACAAATCATTCTGCCATTAACAACCAGGTTTCTAAAAAAAATTAGATGTGTTCAAAGCAAAGAATAGTTTCCACATTTTCTTAGAATTCAAAACAACAAACCTTTATATTAAAAAAAAGATAGATTGGCACATATGTGGTGCATTCAAAACTTCACAACCTCCCAAAGCACTTTGTACAAATGAAGCATAATTGAAGTGTTCCAATTGTTGTAGGAAATGCATGTCTTGAGGGGAGTGTCGCACAACAAGGTTAATAATCTTTTAATCAAGATTTTTCATGCCCTTGGCTGCATTGGTAACGCACTATGCATTCCTATTTGATTTAAAATATGATAAACTCTTCATGATCATTATGCAAACGTAGCACAATTCTTCATTTGCACCCCCCACTTCCCACACCCCCACCCCAACCCCACTATGTTAAACACTTGAAAAAGTGAACACTAAAATTTTAGAATCCTTTTTTGGAATCTCACAGCACCATTCCACCACGATGACAAATGTAAACAAATAACTGAAGCAAGGGTTTTACAGTACAGATGAAGGCAAATACAGCTGTTATATCACTGCAAATTTCTGACACTCAGAGGTATTCCTCAGCAGGTAATTTATTACAACGAAGTAATGAAAAATAAATATTTGTTTTATTGTTATAGCACTTTTAACAGAGAAGTGTCCCAAGATGGATCACAAAGGCAGAAGCAATAAATTCATTTTCCTTTTCAAGTTAAATTGTAGTCTTTCGCATTTGATTGAATTCATGTTTGTCCTTGACAGCCAACTTGCATAATAAGCAGTTCGGTCCCATGATCAAGGTTTTATATTCATTAAGTGTTGGAAAATCTCAACATTTCAAAACCAAGAGAAAATTTCTGAAGCAATTAACATATAATGACTTCCCTTTGGAGGCCAGTTGAGCTAGGTATTTGCCACAGAAATGTATATTTTCCTGGACTGTTTGCATGTGTTGCTTTAACACAATCCTCCCCTCCTTCATGTACATGAAAAGGCAAAACTGCCAAGTGTTTTATTCTAATGTTGCAAATTATGGCTGTAGACTTGCTTGCCAAGCCGGTGCATTTGATTGTAGGTATTTCGTCACCCTGCTAGGTAAGATTGTCAGTGTGTCTCTGGTGAAGCGTCGGTGTTCTGTTCCATTTGTTATTTATATGCCTCAGTTTGCTAGGGTGGTTGGCATCAATTCTAGTTCAGTTTTTCAGAGGTTTGTACATCGGGTCCGGTTCAATGAGTGTGTTGATGGAGTTCTGGTTGGAATGCCAGGCCTCTGTCAACCATAGTCTAAAGACTGATCTCTGTAACGTTCTGTCTTATGAACTACAAACTGAAAACATGCTGGCTGACTTGGTCATTTGCAAAGGGTCAGACAACAACTAGAGACATAACTGAATAAATCTACAGATCCATTATTTTATAAAATAGTCACACATGAGGAAGATCACTTGATCCATAATACTTAGTATATTAGGAGGATCCAATAGCCCTACTATGGCAGCATTTCTAAAGGTACTCAAGACTTTCACTACCTTCAGTTGGCATCAGACAGCTTATTCAAGTGCTACTCATGAAGAACCTGGGATTTCATTAGTTTGAACCCATGATGTTTAGTCAGCATGCACATGTAATTTAGTTGGATATTCCAGATTCATATACTTTTCACAAAATCTGCCAAATTTGAAACCTTTGCACAATTATAAGTCTAATCCACAGTGTGGTTGGGGGGCGGGGGGGTACTTACAGCTCTCCATTCCATCCTCAAAACTAAGAGCATTAAATCAGCAATCAACCCCATGGGCTTTCTGTGGACCACCACTTGAGCTTGACTGTCCCTCTGTCCCTTAGCAACTGAATGTCACACAGCTGATCTCAATAAAAGTGGCAGGGTTTCCAGAATCAGCTCAAAGATCCCAAGCAATGGTAGGAAAGATAAATCAGATATTGAATGTAACAGTATGATGGTAGACAGGGACTAAATTTAAAAATTCAGAAGCAATTAATACATTTGGAAACATGGCTATTCATGCAAATAACGAAGGTATGGTTTCAATCTGGGGCATTCGTCGTTATATCAGAGAACTTGAGTGATATTCAGTTTAAAAACATACATCCAGAGCTCTAGCAATTTGTGTTTCAAGGAACAATGTGGAATTTTAAGCAACCTGTTCAGAGATTACTGCACAGATCTGGAAGAAGTGGGACTTAAACCCAAGTCTCTTGATTTCAAAACAGGGACACTTTCACTGCACTAAAAGCATTTTCTATCAATAATAGCCATTTGCAGATCAATTTTAGGAATTTAATTATCAGAATCAACCTCATCATGTAATATTGGAATCTCCAGCATAATTCCCTTAGCAATTCATAGGACTGTGCAAAATCAAATCATCTCACAGCTGCGGTTTCAATTCATTCTGTTTACTGGGTGGCTGGTTCGCAATGCAGAGGGATGCCAAGAGCAGAAATTAAATTCCCATATTGGGTCAGGTCACCATGAAGGTTCCAGCTTCTCAAACTCACCCCTCACATGAGGCATGGTGACCTCAGGCTAAACTCTCCACCAGCCATCTTTCTCTCTAATAAGAGAGCAGCCATATGGTCTTCTGCGACTATAACACCTTACTTTCTTATTGCTCAAAGGTGTGCAAATTTTCAATATCATGGATCATAACCTCAGAGGCAGTTTATGCAAAGAGAAACAGAGTTAATATTTCAAGTCCAAATTGGCTCTTCATCTTGTGCTGAAGAAGAAAATGTCAGATATGCTGTCAGGAAGACTAGACAAACTGAATATTATTTAAATGGGGAAGGACTGCAGAAAGCTACATCATAGATGGATTTGGGATTCCTACTGCATGAATCAGTAAAAGTTAGAATCCATGATCAGCAGGTAATAGGGAAGGCAAATTGACTGCAAAGGGTATTGGGTATAAAAAGAGGGAGATCTTGCTAACTATACAAAGCTACACTAGTCAAACCATTATAACTGTACTAGTCATACCACACCAAGAATACTGAATAGTTTTGGTTCCCTTAATTAAAGTAAGATACATTGGCATTGGAGGCAGTATGGAGAAGGCTCACTAAATTGGTCCTGGGTACAACGGGATTTTCTTAAGAAGAGAGGTTGAGCAGATTTGCCTTGCACTCATTGGAGCTTAGAAGAATGAGAGGCAACCTTTTTAAATCAGAAGATACTTAGGGTTCTTGACAGAGCAGATGCTGAGCTGGATTCCCTTTGTAGTAGAGTCGAGGATCAGATGGTACCTGATAGTAAGAGACTGTCTTTTTAAGACAGAGATGAGGCATAACTATTTTTTTCCCCATGGGTAGCGAATCTGTGGAGCTATTTACGGCAGAGGGCTATCAAGGTACGGTATTTGAAGACATTCAAGGCTTAAATAAAAATATGTTTAATCAGTAAACTAATCAATTGCATCGTGGATAAGAAAGAAAAGCATTATTGGGTCAGGTGTGATTTCCACGAATGGTGATAGCGAATTGATGGTCTGAATGGCCTATTTCCACTCCTCTTTCTTGTGGATGGAGGGTGAAAGATCCACATGGAGGCTATTAATAAGTTATGGAAGGAGTGTTGAAGTTATGAGGTGGCACAAATTGACATGAGATGGAGCAAATGTGAAGTGGAGGGTGATTGAGTTGGTGTGAGGGATGAGGGCTTTGTTTTTCAAATTGCAGTGACAAAGGCCAACATCATCAAAGTGGGCCTGTCATAGAATCCGCCTTTGCACCTAATGGATTCAATCCAGGCCTTTCCAGAGACATACAGCCCAACTTCAGTCATTGTTGCTATATGGACCAGTTGTTCTGCACTTGCCATATACCGGAAACAGGCGTGGAACAGCAATGAGTCAGCATAAGGGCAGAAGAGGCATGGAGGTACATGGGGTCTTGAGTTAGCATAGTGAACTTGTGAGTCATGTGAGGGATGACAGCTATAAAGCCTAATACCCTTAAATACATGAAGGGCAAAGTTATAGAAAACAAAGATAGGTTTTCTAAAGGGCATGAGACTTGGCCCTACTTGTGGCCAATGATGCTCTGATTCTGGGTTGGAGAGGCCAACTCCATCTCACACCTGTGCCCTCTGGATCCTTTCTATTTGGACAGGTGCAGAATGTCAGAAAATTTCCTGACTTGAGCTACTCATCTTAATAACAAATCACATCTGATGCATAGTCTCCAATTTGGCCTAGAGATGAGATTCCAATAACGTAATTACATCACCACTTTAATTGTTTATTTCCAGCTCTGTAATATTGTTAGACTTCACCTCTGTCACAGCTCATGTGCTGGTGAAGTCCTCTTTCATTCTTTTGTTACTTCTTAACCTGAATATTCAAGTGCATTCTTGGCTGGTTTTCTACATTCTACCCTAAGTAAACTTGAGGTCATTCAAAACTTGCATGCCAATTTGTAACTTGAGTCACATTCTGCTCACTTTTCATTGCTGCACTTAGTTGAAGTACATTAGCTGCCCATCAAACACTGTCTTAACTTAGACATTCTTATTCCTGTTTTCTAATCCCTCCATGGACTCACCACTCCCACACTTTTTTTTTGCTCTTCTCTTGTCTTCAGCTACCTCAGGCACCAAAAATCGGGCATTCACCTCCCTCCTTCTCTCAAACCTTTCCTCCTCTCTACCTTACTTCTCTCTTTTAAGACACTCCTTGCAACCCACCTCTTTGACAAGGCTTTTGGTCATTTGACCTAAAATTGCCTTACTGGGCTAAGTATCAAATTTTGGTTCATAATATCTCTGTCAAGTGCACTGAGTAATTTGTTTCAATACGGGTGCTATATGAATGTAAGTTGTCCATTCTAGTGGTACCTCAAAAAATATCATATAGGCAAGCTCTGCACTCTTCCAACATTTCCTACTCTTTGATCTTTTGCCGTAACAGTAGCAGAATAAGCTCAAATAAATTGAGTAAACTAAGGCAATCACATTATTATATCCACAAACTTAATAAAGACATCTATCAATAAAAACGTCCACTGATTTACAGGACAAAATTATATTTCATTTCTTGCTTTGACCTGTGTTATCACCAGGTCCCAGGTGAGAATCCACGTGTTATTACATTTCCAGGCTGGATACCCAAATTATTCAAGATCCTGGATGAGGAGGGATGACTGTCTTCCCTCTTTATTCACCTGTCCCCTCGGTTGTTTGCAGGACATTATATTTCAAAAAGATCTTGTGGATGGCCTTACTGATCAAGTGATTTCATATTTTTTTTAAAAAATCCAATTTAACCAGGCCTTCTTACATGAATGAAATTGATAGTTAATTAATTAATAAACGTGAGAAGAAACCATGAAGTAACACACACAGATCAGAAAAAAGAAGTTAGTTAATAAAAGATCTTTAAAAGATGCAACCATCAGTCTCTGAGTTCCATGAAGATTAGATGATGGAACATTGTAGCTGTTATGTTGAGCGATACGGGTAATACTGATGTTGGAAGGTGAGCAGCTGATTTTGAATCCATGGCTTTGAAGGATAGCTCTAAGGTTGTCGTGCAGTTTTCTTTTAACTGCCGTTTTGATTAGTATCTGGCTTCCAGCAAAGAAAGAGAAACTACCCTTCCTTCTCCCTACTGTGTGGTGATGATTAAAGATTTAATCAGGTGTACCCCTCATAGCACATACCTCCACACCTTCTAGTAAATGTGAGCCATTGGCTTTTAACCCCTTTCCCTGCGTATTTTCGAAAGAGACAAAAAGTACAAACAGTTCTCTCACAAAATGCTCCTTTTCCTCCCATCATGTTTACAGTCAATTTTGTAGTGCATTTCACAATGTGGAGTCCTTCTCTTTGAAGATTCATTGACACGTGTGACATTCTTCCGTCTCTTCAGAGGTAATCAATGAATTACATTGCTCATAATTTACATTTTCCATCATTTTTTTTGGCTGTATGACTTCTGTTTTTTTATCAAAAAAGCATGTAGTAATTAAATGTTCAATATTTCTGGAGATGATCCAAGGTTATGATCTGTCATCATAACACTTGGCATCTGTTTAAACACATCACTCAACAGTCACAGATTTCATGTTAAAGGTGTTTCACAATTGTCGGTTCTCGATGAACAAGGCAATTGACATAGCTAATTTTGCTGGCATCACATTTTACACTGTTAGTCAGAATATGTAGCAATCTTCCAGCAAAGTTACCGTGAATCTTAGACCTCCAATGTAAGCACTTCTGCACAGCTTTAGCTATTTTAAATCAACTTGTTCAAGCAAATTGTATCAAACATCCCTGGAGCAATTGGCATTTGAAACGAGGCCTTTTGACCAAGAGGTAAGGACACAAGAGCAAAATATTTTTTTCAGTTTATGCAAATGAACTGACAAACAGAAATAGTTTTGATTCAGCATCAGCATTCACAGCCAGAATAAAGGTCTGTGGATTTAATCCCTACTCCAGAAAGTGTCAGTTTAGGTTATAAATTTAAGACATTATACCTAACACCTATCTTCCCTATCAGGTGGGCATAAAAGATTCCAAAGCATGATTTGAAGATCAGAGGAGTTGCTATGGATAGTATTTATCACTTCACCAAGAATACTTAAAAATAACAGATGATTTACTTAATTACCTCATTTATGAGGAGACTTGCTGTGTTCACCCTGACTGCTGTATTTCCAGAAATACAGAATTGACAGCACTTCAAAAATATTTAATTGATGATTGAAATGAATGTCGTGAGGCAATGAAATGTGCAACATACATGTAAGCTCTTCCTTTCCAAATAATCATAATGAAACTAGATGCAGGTTCAAACATATTTGGATTAATTTATCATGTTAACAGCAAGCTGGTAGCACTGAGAGGCAAATCAACAACTGGGAGATTGAGAAATCTAGTGACTCTGACAGGCAGGGTGGAAGTACAAAGTGGGGAATGAGGAACCGACAGCTGTGGTCATGCAGGTGTTGATTCGGTTGACAAAATGGATGAGATTCCTGATCCCATAAAGGTCAGTGGCAAAGCACATCATCTCTGCATTGAGTATAGCCTCTCTCCTTTTAACAGCACTTGTTTTTTCGCTGGGTTGCCAGTTTCACCAAACAGTGCAGAGTGGCTGAATTATCTAACACTTCGTGTCAGTAGGGAATCACATTCATTTCTGGGAAGGCGATACAGTGAAAAAATTGATATTGCTCATAAAATTAATTAACAGACAATTAAACTGATAGCGAAGTGACCAAGAGGAAACAATTAGTAAAAACTAGACACGAGAGTCCCTATCTTGCTGTTCTTACGTGAAAATGTATGAGTTAGCATTTCTAAATAGAAAAATAAATTTTGATACAATTCAAAGGACATTATTATTGGTATTTTACAGAGACCTCCGTTGCCCAGTCTTCAGATATAAAGATCCCGTTACAGCTTTTCGCTATAACAAATTATTTTACCACATCGATATCTCACACACGCAATTAAAAAGCACTTTCATATGGTGTCTCGAAAATATTTCTCATTCCATTTATCCATCTCCTCTCCAGCTACACTTAGAAGTTTTAAAGATCAGAGGTTTTGCTGTGTAAAGGTCATGTTACAATGACTTTGTATTCAATTGTAACAAACCAATAGATCTGGATATTGTGAAAATCTGTTTTTTGTTTTTGTTTTGAATGTTACATGTCTCCAGGAAGCACTGAAGAATTCAAAGCTGTTGGGATTGGCATCTGTAGCTTGTTGCACTGCACAGATTGTGAAGGTTTGGAGCTTCATTGATGAAGAATAGCGTAATGAAGTGCAGAGAGTCAAAATAGGCAGAAGGGAGAAAACTTACACAGAATCTACACAGGTTTCTCAGCTCTTCTGAGAAACTACTTCTGTGACTGTCAAATTTCTGCCAAGCCTGGAGATGGGTGCTTAAATTTGTTTTTTTTTGCTTTGTTTATCTTTTGAAAAAACACTCACTAAGAACACCACTGGTAAAATATTTAAGTTTGACACATTTGGTAATGCTGAGTCCTGAGAGGGAACTTGTAAACCACAACTTTAACAAGTACAGTCACAAATAACAGCTTGTGGCATTTAAAACAGAATGAATCCTGGATTCTCCAATTACTTCAGTCTTATCTGAAAATTGCAGGTCCCAGTATTCACCACTCACTTCTCTTGAGACCAAAGGTGGAAATTAAGCACCGAACTTGAACTTAAACCTGAATGGACAAAAGCAGTTGCAACAATATAAAGTCGCTGACATGAATTATGGATCCATTCAGTCCAAGTAATAAAGCAATATA
Source organism: Stegostoma tigrinum (assembly GCF_030684315.1). Taxonomy (NCBI): domain Eukaryota; kingdom Metazoa; phylum Chordata; class Chondrichthyes; order Orectolobiformes; family Stegostomatidae; genus Stegostoma; species Stegostoma tigrinum. Next base: position 54,563,090 of record NC_081368.1, on the reverse strand, counting down.
CATTTTTCCAACATAATATTTTTAAATATCATTTAGGAAGTGCTAAGGATGAGAGGTTCTAATAGGTTCTAAATTTCAATGTGATAGAATTTTACATTCCCAAGTTAAAAGTTTCTTTTCTGTTTGTTGGGTTTAATCTGTGATTTAATCTGTTCATGCTCCAGGCTATCAGTAGCCATCTGTTGAAGATTCTGGTCAGTTCACCACCAGACATGTGCTATTATAAATTAATGCATTGCTGGCTCTGACACCTGCTTGTCCAGTAACTCTCAAAATAGACATCTATGTGTTCCCTTATTCCTTGTGCAAACTGGGAAGATTCAAACTATTTTACTGCTTGTAACTTCTTCAGGGATTCAAAATGACACTCAACACCTCCAGCAAGGACAGGAGCAGATATCCTTTGAGAAGTAGAAATAGAAATACCTTACACTATGGTGCATGGGCACCTGAAGAGGAAGACAATACATAAAGAAATGCATAAATATTTCAAATATTAATAAACAAGATTCACAGAAACATCATATAAATAAGAATTAGGCCCTGCTAAGAGGGAAATCCTGTAAAAGAGGATAAAACAGAAAGAGAGAATAAGACTGAAAAAGAACAAATCCTTCACACCCCGCCCCCGCAATAACTGTCCTAAGAGGATCCCCCTCATTCTCACACACCACCCCACCAACCTCCGGATACAACGCATCATCCTCCGACGCTTCCGCCATCTACAATCTGACCCCACCACCCAAGACATTTTTCCATCCCCACCCTTGTCTGCTTTCCGGAGAGACCACTCTCTCCGTGACTCCCTTGTTCGCTCCTCACTTTCCTCCAAGCCCACCACACCCGGCACCTTCCCCTGCAACCGCAGGTAATGCTACACTTGCCCCCACACCTCCTCCCTCACCCCCATCCCAGGTCCCAAGATGACTTTCCACATCAAGCAGATGTTCACCTGCACATCTGCCAATGTGGTATACTGTAACCACTGTACCCGGTGCGGCTTCCTCTACACTGGAGAAACCAAGCGGAGGCTTGGGGAGCGTTTTGCAGAACACCTCCGCTCGGTTCGCAACAAACAACTGCACCTCCCAGTCGCGAACCATTTTAACTCCCGCTCCCATTCCTTAGATGACATGTCCATCATGGGCCTCCTGCAGTGCCACAATGATGCCACCCGAAGGTTGCAGAAACAGCGACTCATATTCCGCTTGGGAACCCTGCAGCCCAATGGTATCAATGTGGACTTCACCAGCTTCAAAATCTCCCCTTTCCCCACTGCACCCCAAAACCAGCCCAACTCGCCCCCGCCTCCCTAACCTGTTCTTCCTCTCACCTATCTCCTCCTCCCACCTCAAGCCGCACCTCCATTTCCCACCTACTAACCTCATCCCGCCTCCTTGGCCTGTCCGTCCTCCCCGGACTGACCTATCCCCTCCCCACTTCCTCACCTATACTCTCCTCTCCACCTATCTTCGCCTCTATCCAACTTCGGTCCGCTTCCCCCTCGCTCCCTATTTATTCCAGAACCGTCACCCCATCCCTCTCTCTGATGAAGGGTCTAGGCCCGAAACGTCAGCTTTTGTGCTCCTGAGATGCTGCCTGGCCTACTGTGTTCATCCAGCTTCACACTTTGTTATCTTGAATTCGCCAATGGGGCTTATTTGAGAGTTCTTGTATTGTTTTAGGAGTTTATACTCTAAAGAAAAGAGAGATGTATTCGATTTAAATTAACAATTTGTATTTCTGCGAATCATGAGTTTCAAAGAAAACCTCTAGCTCCAATGTAGTTTGTAGTTAATTCACAAACAAGTCTTGAATGCTAAGCATTTTAGCCCTTGGAATAATTCAATTACCATCCTACCAGCTTGCACATGGAAATGGCCTTCACAAGATATATTACTGCTGTGTGGGAAGAATTGATGATTCAATGCCTTGAGTAACAAATTAAACAATCACAATGTTTGCCATCAAGTGAAACCAAAGCAGTTTATATATTTGCGTAGTGTTGTGGTAGTGCTGCTACTATGCTTCTTCCAAGCAGTTAGGAGCCATCAAGAAATAAACTGGTGACTACTGCAAAATGCAAATTTAAGCTTTTTTGAAAATTCATTTATTGGATGACAGTGTCACTAGCCAGGCCAGCATTTATTGTCCATCCCTAATTGCCCAGAGGGCAACCACATTGCTGTGGATCTGAAATCACGTGTAGACCAGACCAGGTAAGGACAGCAGATTCCTTCCCTAAAGGGCACTAGTGAGCCACGTGGGTTTTTCTAACAATCGACAACGGATTTATGGTCATCATTAGATTCTTAATGCCATTTTTAAAAAAAATTGAATTCAAATTTCACCATCCTCCATGGCGGGATTCAAACTAGGGTTCCCAGAACATTACCTGGGTCTCTGGATTATCAGTCCAGTGAATATACCACTAGGCCATCGCCTTCCCAAATTAATGTTCCCTATTATATCAGGTCATGAGGGTCTGAAATATTAATATTCAGGATTGCAATAAGCAGTATCTAATATAATAATGGACTCAGACAGGGGATGCAGCATTGCATCTTGAAGGAGAGAGACCTAACTTCGAGGTCTCCCTTAAAGGATCAGAAACAAACTTTATCGTATCAATGCAACTTGTATCTAATTGCTACCATCCAATAAGTTGCATCTTGTTCAAGACAACTGTTTCTTCTTCTTAGACCGTCAGGTGGTTTTCCACTATCACCACTAAACCAAAACAGGCCTTGTGGATCCCAAACAGGAAATGGGATGGCAGCAGCAAAATAACCAGAAGTAACTTACACCATGTTGAGCTGTGATGAGGTTTCAACAATCGACATTTCCAATGAAAGACCTTGAAAAATCCATTAAATACACTCCTGGTGACTGCATTAGACCATACACAAGAGACCAGTAGTACTAATTGCAAAGCAGCTCAAGTCTCTTCATTTCATAGCTTTAAGTTTTGTTGCTTATAACAAGGCAACTCATCAATAAGCAGAAAATCCACTTCTGCTTGACCTCTCCCTTACGAGAAAGAGATTGATGCGATTTGATTTAAAAAGCCTTCATATGGTGATACTTCTTGACGGTTCTGTGCTTGGTAATTCTTTCGATTGGTTTTGGGTGTTTGATGTCCTTACATCAGATTTTTGTATTTAATGTGCTCAATTTAATTTGCAACATCCATTTTACCATCGAGATAAGGTCACCAGGCTTGTATTTCCTTGAATCATCCTGAGGTTGTGAAACACTCTAGACTGCATACAAGCAAACAACATTGCCTGTTCGCTGTGGTCAGTAGTGCTCTCATACTTGAATGGAAAGCTGTGGGTTTATGTCCCACTGAAGGACTTGGATTCAATATCAAGAGGCTGCCACTCAGTGCACTATGGAGGATCAATATTTTTGGATAAGACATTAAACTTAGGTCCCGTCTGCCCTTTGCGATGGACATAAAATATTCTATGGCAGTATTTTGAAGAACAGCATGGAAATTTTCCACAGTACCCTGGCCAGTATTCATTCCCCATAAAAAACAATTTTCTGGTCATTAGCTCCTTTCTGTTTCTGGCAGCTTGGTGTGCATAACTTGGCTATAGTTTTTTTTCTTCCCGTGTCAGTAAAACATTAACGACATCACAATACTATTGGTTATGAGGTGCTTTGGGGGACCAGTGGTTGTAAAACATACTATATAAATGCAAAGAGATAATGGGAACTGCAGATGCTGGAGAATTCCAGGATAATAAAATGTGAGGCTGAATGAACACAGCAGGCCAAGCAGCATCTCAGGAGCACAAAAGCTGACGTTTCGGGCCTAGACCCTTCATCAGAGAGGGGGATGGGGAGAGGGAACTGGAATAAATAGGGAGAGAGGGGGAGGCGGACCGAAGATGGAGAGTAAAGAAGATAGGTGGAGAGAGTATAGGTGGGGAGGTAGGGAGGAGATAGGTCAGTCCAGGGAAGACGGACAGGTCAAGGAGGTGGGATGAGGTTAGTAGGTAGATGGGGGTGCGGCTTGGGGTGGGAGGAAGGGATGGGTGAGAGGAAGAACCGGTTAGGGAGGCAGAGACAGGTTGGACTGATTTTGGGATGCAGTGGGTGGAGGGGAAGAGCTGGGCAGGTTGTGTGGTGCAGTGGGGGGAGGGGACGAACCGGGCCGTTCCAGGGATGCAGTAGGGGAAGGGGAGATTCTGAAACTGGTGAAGTCCACACTGACACCACATGGCCGCAGGGCTCCCAGGCGGAACACAAGCCGCCGTTCCCGCAACCCTCGGGCGGCACCACCGCGGCAGTGCAGGAGGCCCATGATGGACACGCCATCCAGAGAATGGGAGGGGGAGTGGAAACGGCTTGCGACTGGGAGGCGCAGCCGCCCGTTGCGAACTGAGCGGAGGTGCTCCGCAAAGCGGTCCACAAGCCTCCGCTTGGTCCCCCCAATGTAGAGGAAGCCGCACCGGGTACAGTGGATGCAATATACCACATTGGCAGATGTGCAGGTGAACCTCTGCTCAATGTGGAATGTCATCTTGGGGCCTGGGATAGGGGTGAGGGAGGAGGTGTGGGGACAAGTGTAGCATTTCCTGCAGTTGCAGGGGAAGGCGCCGGGTGTGGTGGGGTTGGAGGGCAGCGTGGAGCGAACAAGGGAGTCACGGAGAGAGTGGTCTCTCCGGAAAGCAGACAGGGGAGGGGATGGAAAAATGTCTTTGGTGGTGGGGTCGGATTGTAAATGGCGGAAGTGTTGGAGGATGATGCGTTGTATCCGGAGGTTGGTAGGGTGGTGTGTGAGAACGAGGGGGATCCTCTTAGGGCGGTTGTGGCGGGGGGCGGGGTGTGAGGGATGTGTTGCGGGAAATACGGGAGACGCGGTCAAGGGCGTTCTCGATCACTGTGGGGGGAAAGTTGCGGTCCTTAAAGAACTTGGACATCTGGGATGTGCGGGAGTGGAATGTCTTATCGTGGGAGCAGATGCGGCGGAGGCGGAGGAATTGGGAATAGGGGATGGAATTTTTGCAGGAGGGTGGGTGGGAGGAGGTGTATTCACTCCCCTTCCCCTACTGCATCCCTGGACCGGCCCGGTTCGTCCCCTCCCCCCACTGCACCACACAATCAGCCCAGCTCTTCCCCCCCACCCACTGCATCCCAAAACCAGTCCAAGCTGTCTCTGCCTCCCTAATCGGTTCTTCCTCTCACCCATCCCTTCCTCCCACCCCAAGCCGCACCCCCATCTACCTACTAACCTCATCCCACCTCCTTGACCTGTCCGTCTTCCCTGGACTGACCTATCTCCTCCCTACCTCCCCACCTATACTCTCTCCACCTATCTTCTTTACTCTCCATCTTCGGTCCGCCTCCCCCTCTCTCCCTATTTATTCCAGTTCCCTCTCCCCATCCCCATCTCTGATGAAGGGTCTAGGCCCGAAACGTCAGCTTTTGTGCTCCTGAGATGCTGCTTGGCCTGCTGTGTTCATCCAGCCTCACATTTTATTATCTATATAAATACAAACTTGTGTTTCTTTCTGCTTTCACCTTCTTGATTGCAGTAAGCAGAGGCTTTCCCTGCATTATTGCAAAAGCAACATGCCAATTGCTTGCCTTATTATACAGTGTTTAACTGTGCATCCAACTAATTAGGCAGTCAGAGCTGTGGTTTAATGTTTTCTCTAAACAACAAGCATCAAAGTTTACACATGAAAATGAAAGAAGGAATTAGCAGGATCCTGGAGATTTCCAAAGTTAAATTTCAAAAACATAACAGAGCAGCTTTTTTGTAGATTCTAGCACACCGCTTGCTCACTGAGCTTCACCAGTAAACTTCAGAAAACACAGCAGCAATCTCTTTTGAAAGTTCCTACAATCTCTTTTGAAAGTTTACTGCCTTTCAAATGTCACTCAAGATCACTGCTATAGGTCAGACATGCATGACGGTGCCCCACAGGCTTGTGAAATGTTTACCATTAACCTTTCAGTACATTCATGTACCTCATCAAAAACAGAGTCAAAAAGATTGATAAATTAAATGCTTTCTTTTGTTACATTAATAGGATACTAAACAGAAGTGGTCTGCTAAATAAGGAGAACCAATGTTCTTTATGTCTTATGCCTTAAGGCTCGTGCCTTATGTGCAACCCCTGTAAGACTTACGTTCAGGAGCCACAGATTAACCCAAAATAATTGTGAATTAATGTGAAGTTAAGGTATTTTTATAAGAAGGATCAGATTAGATATAATGCATGATCTAAATAGACAGAAAAGACATATGGTTCACAACAAGTGAGAATGATTTACTAATTCCAAAGCTGACGTTCTGAAGAAAGTCATACCAGACTCAACACATTAAACCTGTATCTCTCATCAGATGTTGCCAGGCTTGCTGAATTTCTCCAGCATTTCTCAGTATGTTACGTTTTTAAAACTTTAGTTGAAGTGTTGGACTGATGCTAGTGTGGATCACTTTGAAAAGCTCTGTCCAACATCATCTTGAGTTAACTGAGCAATTAAGTCAGAGCAAGCAAGGCCCATCTCAAAAAGTTTTCTTCTAACCAAAGTGTTGTTTTTCATCTCTGTGGAACCTATTTATGTAGTACTTGAAGTCTCATACCAATTATTCCATTGGGTAGACAATCAAGTTAAGTTCTCCTTTTTCTGTCAGACTTGAATGAAGCAATTTTGGTTAATATTCAGGTATTTGGTTTTTGTCTGTACTACGAGGTTACCTCCAATCCCCTTATTAGGATTATCAATGTTTTGTTTCAGTACGTATGTCAGATATTGACCAATATAATATTCTTTTCTGTCTTGTATTTGTTAGCCCAGGAATCTTCTGTGTGACATTTATAGATGGGTGACGATAACAAGTCAATCTAAATACACATGAGAAGTATACAATCAATCCCCTTGGCCATTTTAATTAAACAGCCCAATGGAAAGAATGGGAGAGAAGTCAGGAAATTCTGCTCAAGCTCATCAAACTTGCAGAGGCAAACTAAATAAGTATTGATGGAAGAAAAATTGCCAATTATATAAATATTCACACTGAATTCAATGTTCGGTACTCGAGTGGTTTCATGATTGCCTGTGAAGATTCTCAAATAGAGCATTGTTTTAGAAAAACACTAAGCAAGTGAAAACATTTGGAGAAAACAACTCATCAAAAAGACTAAATTGTCTTTCAAACTGCAAAGAAGGAATGATGCAGCTGTCATAGTTCAATTATGTGATTTGTTTTCAGTGGCATTCCTTGAGACTTTCAAAATTACCCGAAGGTTAGTTATCAAATATCGAGGAAATCTTCCCAAAGATTTTTCTGTCACATCAATGTGTTCAACGGACTCAGAGATAATATGTCTGGTGCCACATGTCCTCCCATAGCAAATATTTCTGGTGCCACATGTAGCATACTTGGCTTTCTTAGGAGGATGCCACCATTCTCAAATCACATGCATGACAACATGGTCCCACATATCAGACCAGTAAATAGGCACAACCATTATGTCACAAAATCAGACTGTCCAACGTGGTACCTGATCAAAAACTGGACAAGGTGATCCTGGCAATATCTGTATCATTCAGTATTTTCATTAAAAATAAGAAGTGTGAAGCAGCAAGACAATCTTGCAGTGATCTTATTTAAAGCACCAGGCCACAATGATTGCATTAGAATTCAACAGAGTTCACAACATGTAACTCCTAAGTGTCAAGCAATACTGCTGAGCAAGTGAAACTGATGTGGTAGATTGAGCAGGAGGGGAGAATGGTATTGATGTCACATAAAAGATACATTCATCAGCATTAACCACACCAGTAGGGTATCTTCTGGCACTGCTGTGAGGTCCTTAAGTCCAGTTGACCTTCTGGACATGTGCTCACTGCCTTCTGAAAATGGTGTTTGAGGGTCTCCCTGTACCCTAGAGGACCATGGAATTTCTCCTCATGCTCAGCTCCACCACAATTACTTCCAAAACTGCTTTTATCAACAGGGATCCCCCATCCTAGTGCTCAACTTCAAAGAATTTCCTCTGCAGCAATCAGTATGTGCTACTTCTATTTAAAATGCAGCCCTTCCATTTGATCATCAAACAAGCCAGCTGAATTCTGTGTTACTTGCAAAGCTGCCAGGCAGTCTGCTAGAGCAGAGATCTGCATTAGAGGAGCACCAACTAGCATCACAATCATTCAGATGGATTGAATACTATGTTTGTGTGTAGCCTATGGCTATCTTGATGGATACAAGCACATCGTAAAATACGAACAATATGCCCTAAAATGGAGCAAATTAATTTTTAGCCAATGAATCATTTGAGCAAGATTCTTTCATAATGACATGAGCAATTACAGTTTAAGTGGAAAGTTCTGATAATTAATCTTCTTGTGTTGTGGCCAAATCTGTTTCAGTATTCTTCTATATATTATTAGAATTCCTTGTAATTATTAGGATTTTAAAAGGTATAATAATGAAGGTTTATCTGTTAAACCCAAGACGATCTTTTAGTTTTAATCCCAATGTGAAAGGATGTTGACAGTGAAATGGCTACCTGTTTCACAGCTCATTGGTTTTGAGCAAATGGGCACTATTTGGCAACAGTACTCAAAATGATTTGGTTTCAGCTGATAAATGTGACACAATATGTGCATACAAGTGCTTAATGGGTTTGTATGACCCATCAACTACTTTCCTGGTTATTCTAAATGGGTTAATATCTGCCCTGAAATAATTACAAAAGTATAACATTGAAGTACAGCATTTTGTGACTAAATATTGTAGCAGTCATTTCTCTGCTACCAATCACTTTCATGTGCTCTTGCTGAATTATTATCTGGCACCTTGAGTTTATTCTCATCTCCCCGGAATTATTCAAATCTTTGCCCCCATGACTACGAGAAAATCTTCAATGAAGTTGTGCCCTAACCACAGCATCAAAATGCCTTACCAAAAGTAAAAAAAAATTCTCTGTGAATGTCATTACATTTCCTTGTCTTTCACAATCTCACTGCAGTGTTCAACATGGGAAAGCTCAGCATCTTCTTTCTCCATTTGTACATACTTAGTTATACATAGGTCCATGGCAGTCCATTGCACCCACAATCTCTCCAACGATGGCTGCTTAACCACCCATCACCCATTAAATGTAATGAATATTCACGATTTTACCTCCTTCCTTCCTCATACACATGCAGAGCTTAAATGCAAACATGCATCATATAGACAGGTTTCTCAGTTTATTATTATCACTCTTCCATTGCTTCAAAGATGTCAAATTTGGCAGGGACCGTAGTGTGCGGACAGCAAGTCCTGAAATCAGAACTGGCATCAGCTTCAATTTTCTTTGCCTACTGAAAAAAAATTAAAGATTATGGAACCAAGACAGGTAGATGGAATTAAGAGTCAAACTGGCTATGATCTAACTGAATGATGGACAGGCATATGAGGTCAAAATGCCCATTCCTGTCCTGCATTCCTCAATCTTTGACTGATACTCACAGGCAGGACTAAAAATTTCCACCCAGCATAGCTATCGACAATTAACAATTAGTTACTTTCTTTTTCTGGAAACAAAGTAATTTTCCATCTTTTCCCCAGATGGATTTTTGTCCTTCTCTTCTCCAACGTAAGGACTACACTATTATTCGGAATATCGCAAACAAATTGCCCTCAGCTGCCCAAAGTTCCTGTACGCAGAGATCACAATAGGAGAAAAAAAGATGGATACGTTCTGAATGGAGACAGTTAAGGCTTGGTCCTATTTTCCTTGAGATGATCAAGCAGATTAAAAGCCAAGATTTGTTCTGATTCAATAAATAATGTTGATTAAAATCAGATGTTATTGAACCCACTATCAGAGACAGTCTGGCATAATTCATCATTTTTCTTCATCATAAAATGTGTAGGATCGAATTACTATAGAAACAAGGTGAGAATCTCTGCAACTATTATTCTGCACCTTCATATACTACCTGATAGTCCAGTGAGCTGATTTAATGATTCATATTTTATCAAACATTACTAAAGTGTTAATAAAACTACATTGTAGAAAATTAATAGTGCAGAGCACAAAGAAAATAATCAAAAAATCCAGTTCATATGATTATAATGTCTCATTTAACAACCATAGGATATATAATAGGTAGTAGTTTTGAAAGAGCTAATGTTGGAGTTACATTATGTTTCACCCAGCCTGAAGATGTCATACAATCTTTGTGTGCAGGAGAAAGGGATTAACACAAGGTTCTGATGAAGACAGATATGTTGATTCAAATTTGTTCACTGTTTCACACTCAAATGAGTACAGTAAAAAGTTTACAAGTCGCCACTTACTGTGCTATCTTAGGTACAAAAGGTACGTAGGTACAGAATATCTGGTACAAAGTGGAAAAGTAAGAAAAACAAAGGTAAATTGTTAAACATTATATTGCTTCTTACTAAAAAGTGAAAAAAAAAACAAAAGAAACACAGTTAACAGTTCAACCCCATCATCTATAACACCTGGCCGTGCTGGGCTTGCACTCCTCACAAGGGCTTATCCACCCTTGCCCTAGGCTCAACCTCACCCCACACACAGACACCTCAGCCTACCTACTCCTGCACTGCTGCTGGGGCTCTACTCTAGTGCTTCTCCAAACTTTGAAAATACCACCTCTGGAAAAGTAAGAGTTCCAATACTGGTCCCTAGGGATGTCCAGCCCAATAAATGTCCATTGATCACTGTTCTCTAGTGCTCATCACTAAGCAGTTTTGTTTTCCCTATGGTCTTTGCTCTGAGAAGCTATTACAGCTATTTTTGTTTGTTTGTCTTTGGTTTTGTTTGTCAATATAGTTAACATTTTCAACTATCTAAAAACTTTACAACATGTGATTATCCTACATTAAACAATGAGAAGATGTGGTAATATCTTGAGCATGAGGGAAAGAATAGAGCTCCCTCGAACAGGGTTCTCACACAATATGGTGTAAATGGTGCTAAAGGTGGGTAGCTTGTGTAATTTGGCTTTTATAGTTGCAATTACAATAAATGTCAATCAGACAGGTGATGATGTAAAAATAGCAACCCATTTATAAATGTGAGCTTGTATTTGCAGTAAAATCTCATCTGAGCTATCTATGTGCCCTCTGAAACATTTTTATTTCATTTCCCACACACTACATATACTGGGCGTGGCTGTCCCTCACTGACAATGTTGTTCCTGGTGTACAGCTGGGCTTTAAGAATGGCATCTGAAGTCTCAAAAGGTCTTGGCATTGATGAATACTTCTCCAGCTGGTCTGAGCATGAAAGACGCATGCGGTGCCAAAGAGGCATCGTGCGTATACAATAGGTTAGCAATGTAAAATTGCATGAGAAAGTCGGCTAGATTTCATAGACGGGACCACTCCATGAAATTCACACTTAGTCAACGGGTGAAATTCAAACCACTTTTTGCTGGTGGTAGTTTAGCCAAATGATTTTCAAGAACAATGCAATAAAACAAAAAATAAACTGTGGATGCTGGAAATCTGAAACAAAAATACAAATTGCTGGAGAAACTCAGCAAACATGATGGTAGTTGTGGAGAGAAAACAGAGTTTTTAAGAGCCCAATGACCCTTCTTCAGAACTGGAAAGAAGGTTGGTGTGGGCTGTGCAGAGTTTGGGGTCAATGAGCTGGAAGGCTATTGGGGTGGGCTGGTGGCATGGGGGTCGGGAGGGAGAGGGTGCAATCTCCAATTGAAATAAGGTGAGTGATACTTGTGAACTCAATGGCCTAATGTTCAATGGTGGGGTCATAGCCGAGGAGTAAGTGTCAAAGAGCTGGCATTCAGCCTCCAGAGAGTGGAGGTCAGAACACCTGACAACAACAGCATCACTTCAGTTGGTAGACTTGATTACAAGGTCAGGGTTGGATCTAACTGCATGAAATGCAGTCCGTTCAGATGGAGGTAAGTCAGAATAGGTAAAGGCAACAGAAATATTGAGGCAACTGCTGTCACATCAACAGATTGGGGGCAGATAAAAGGCCAGACGATGGTTCAGGTGAAGGAAGATGTCAGAGATGGGTGAAGGGATCTTTTTTGATGGAGAAAGGATGTTCGTCCAAAGAAATTAGCATGGAGGCGAAGGTGACAGAAAAAAGAAATAAATGCCATTATTTTTTGTCTGTAATTTATTGTGAAAGTTCTGGAGGAAGATCTCTGGACTTGAAACGTTAATTTCATTTTCTTTCCACGGATGCTGCCAGACATGTTGAATTTTTCCAGCAGTTTCTCATCCCAAAGAACGTTGTATAAGATATCAGGAGTTGCTGAGTTTCTAATACATGTCGAGTCAGTTCTCAAGGACGTTACATTCTCAAAAGGGGAAACATTACAAAAAAGGAGCACAAGATCAAAAACTTGCACCTGTATGGTTCCTTCAATTAAAAAAACGTATCCCCAGCCTCCTTACAGATAGATCTACTCAAAAACGGGAAAATCAGAAAGGATACCTAAAATCTTGATCAAAGAGAAAAGTTCTTAAATAAATTTTTTGAAAGCAAGGAAATTCAAGAGAAGGCCATTGGAGTGCTGGTCAGTACAGAGAATGGAAGGAAGTGCACAAAACATCAGAATCAAAGGAAGATGGTAAAATATTCTTAAGGGTACATAAATTAGGTATGTGGACAAATATTGATTGAAGGTAGTGTGGGTCATTGGAGAGGAGAAGAATTATTGAGAATTTCATGTATTGTGGTTAAGAGGACGATTGTAGGTTAGAGAGGCTTAAAGTGTTGGGCATGAAACATATGGATAGTACATGGATGGGAAGGGCTCAGTGGGATATGAACCATATGCTGACAAATGTAACTAGCTGAGTGGGTATCATAGTCAGCATGGACTAATTTGGGCCGAAGGGCCTGTTTTCATGCTGTATTACTCTTTGACTTCATGATTCTGTGACTCTATTTGAGATTTAGAATACATGGATGAGTGTTTTGAAATTTCAAAAAGTGAAAGAATGGGTGCTGGAAAGAAAAAGAAATTAGTACACTTAGATCTACAGCTAACAGCAGAAATGTATGCAAATTACAAGAGCATAGGGCTGGCGGTGCTGGGTGTTGGAGAGGGCAGACGTCTGCAGACATGACTGTATAAAATGACAGCAAAATGTTCCAAAATATTGCGTGTTAATATTTGGAAGGTTGAAATCAAATTGACAGAAGGATGTTCTTTTTCTGGAGATATCTGGAACCAAGAGAAGTCACAAGCCACAATCACTACATTGGGAACAAAAAAGACGCAAACTTCCCATTTTCTGTTATCCATATTTTTATAGTAGACAGATAACACTTAATTGATACATTGGGCTCAACAAGTACATTTGTGGGTCAGATTTAAGACAACACCTTAATTTTAGTGGGATTTATACTCTGAGGTTTATGGCTGATTGCAGGATTCATGAAGGCAGAAATATAAGGAGGTTCTAAGAAGTAATTAAGTCCAATCTGAGCACTAGCTTGCTTTAATTGCTTTCCAATAAGAATTAATGACAAAAATTATTTAAAAGACTTTTTTCCCCCAAAAATGTTATTTTTCAAGTGCTACTGAAGTCATAACTATATTCAGACCATCAGGTCAGAGCCACCACTAACGTTTTCTAGCTGTAAAGCTCTATTCATTCAGAGTATTCTCATCAGCATAGGAGTTTGTCAGTTGAACACATTGTCAGAACAGAAAATGAAGTGACTGCTTTTTTACATCTGGATCTGTTGTCCAAAGGAACAGCAGGCTGACAAAAATGCAAATAGACGCAACCATTAGGGAACTTCAACTCATTCTGGATGTTCAGACATGCCAATCTTGAAATCCTGACTTCAGGCTATGAGCCCTTGGTGTATTGTGCAGTAAAAATGTGAGTTTCTTTGCGGAGAACAACAATGAGTGCAGCTAACGTATCTCCAAGCATTCACCAAAACTGTCCTCACCCCTCCATTTTTTAATACATTACCACTTCACTTGTTACCACCGGCAGGTTTGGAAGGTACTGTTTCATCTCTAGCGCTACATTCAAATAACTGTCTGCAGCTGTCTCCTGGAAGGACAAAGGCCACAGATGCATGGCAACACTACATCCTGCAAGTTCCCCTCCAACATACACATCATCCTGGTTTGCAACTATTTTGCTGTTCCTTCACTGTCACTGGGTCAAAGTCTTAGAACTCCCTTCCTGTGAGTGCACCTCCACTCCAAAGGCTATAGCAGTTCATAATGGTAGCTCATCCTCCAGAGCAATTAGGTATGAAGATGAAATGCTGGCCAAGCCAGCAATACCCACGTTCCAAAACAGGTAAGACAAAAGCACCTTTTTAAAAATCCAACTGCTATGTCATTGCCAATTAGTAATGGCCAACTGCAACTGGCCAGATTCACCATTGCAAAATGCAGCTTCAGAAGGGAAGAAAACACGTAGGCCATCAATCTGGATTGGATTCAAAAATAACTTCCAGAGACAAAAAAGGAATAAAGGTGATGCAGGATAACGAAAAAAATCTCCAAAAACACCACCATTTAACATGTCATAGATGTGAAAAATGATAGGCTACTCAGGATCACCCATTAAATATAATCTTGTTTCCATGAAATCATCAAACATCCACACGCCTGCCTCAATTTATTTGCTAATATTCATCTGTGCCTTTGTTATCTTAGATCTAACTATTCTAATACACTCCTGACCACCCTTCCACATTCTACCTTCCATAAACCTCTCCTGACATATCCATACTGGAATCAGATCCTATTCACTCATCACCTGTGTGCTTGTTGACCAACAAACAAAAAAAAACAAAGAAATGCGGGTGCTGGAAATCAAAAACACAATCAGAGATTGCTGGACAAACTCAGCAGGTCTGGCAGCATCTGTGAAGAGAAAGCAGAGTTAGCATTTCAGGCCCAGAGGCCCTTCTTCAGAATGCTGTGAACTCGAGACTTTAACTCTGATTTCAGTCCACAGATGCTGCCAGGCCTGCTGAGATTTTTTTTCCAGCAATTTCTGATTTTGCTTGTGGACCTACATGGCCTCCTGGTTAAACCAATGGCTCAATTAAAACATTAGTAGCATTGTTTTGAAATCATTCCATGACGTCACCTTTCCCTATCACTGTAAATTGCTCCAGTCTTACAATTCTCTAAGGTATCTATGGTCTTCTAATTCTAGCCTCTTCAGCATCCGGATTTTAATTGCTCCACCAATTGTAGCCATGCCGTCAGTTGTCTGAGGCCTAATCTCTGCAATTTTCTCTCTAACCCCCTTCACCCCTCTATTTCATCTTCACCCTTGCAGATTTTGTTTAGAACCTACCTTTTCAAATAAGCTTTTTATCACCAATCCTATTATTGGTTGGTTGCAATGTTTTTTTATATAATGTCTCCATGAAGCACTTTGGTGTTACTTTAAGATTCAAATGAAACTGTACAAATATACAGTTTTTTTGTTGCTGGTCAGAAATCCTGGTAACGTGATAGTTACTGCAACGGCCAGGAAAAGACACTTTACAGTGTCAGGCTAAACCATGGAAAGCTCCGTTATTTGGTGTGGCACAGAGCCAGCTATTCTCAGCCAATGCAGCAGTTGGAAAGTTGTAATTTCTTTCTCCCCCTCCTCCCCTGCTACGATGGAATAGGTTGACGAAATTTGTGCTTCAGATTTATATGTGAGACCCTGGAGAAAGGAGGTAAAACAAGTGGTGGATATTGGCCGTGGAGTGGTGAGAGAAACAGAAGGTCCTCCGCTGTACCAAAACAGTTTTGGCATCGCTTAATGATAAATCACACTGTTTACTGACGTTGCAATGTTGGTCTCACGTCACTTGTTTTCTTCGTAATTAGAGAGCAATGAGCGTTCAAGGCCCAGCTCGACATGGCTGATAAGATTAACAATTGAAAGAAAGAAAGTATACCAGAAATTACTAATTGAGTACATTACATGAAAATATATGTTAGCGATAACTCAGATGGCTTGACAAATTATTCATTTAATCAGAATCCTTTCAGTATGCTACCCCCTTTTAAGATTCATTATAGTTCTGAATGTGCTAGAAAAGATAATTAAAACATTTATTGTCATGCAAAGCTGAGACTAGGTATGACTCTACACAGCTGCAGTCAAATTCTACTAATACTGGATGCTGTTAGAAACAGAGAAAATCAGATTAGGAGAAGGCCATTCTGCCCTTCAAGCCTGCTCTGCTGTTCATAAAGAAAAGTAAGATAGAACATGAAAAGAAAACTAGCACAGAGTATAATGACACATAGCAAAAGTTTACATAAATATATAAAACAAAAAAGGGTGGCTAAAGTAAACATTGGCCCTTTTGAGGATGAGAAGGGGAATTTACTTAAGGGATATGATGAAATGGCCGAGGCATTGAACAAGTATTTTGTATCGGTCTTCACAGTGGAGGACACAAATAACAAAGCAGTAATTGACAAAGAACGAAGGTAGGTGAGGACCTGGAAACAATCATTATTACAGGTGAGGCAGTGTTCAGCAAGCCCATGGAGATAAGGATTGATAAGTCTCCTGGCCCTGATGGAATATATCCCAGGATACAAAAAGAGATAGTGGGAGAAAGAGTAGGTGCACTGGCGGTAATTATCTAAAACTCACTGGACTCTGGGGCAGTCCCAGCAGATTGGAAAACAGCAAATGTGATGCAGTGCTTAAAAAGGGAGGTAAATGAAAGATGGGGAATTATAGACCAGTTAGCTTAACCTCTGTAGTGGGGAAGATGCTTGAGTCTATCATCAAGGAAGAAATAGCAAGGCATCTTGATAGAAATTGTCCCATTGGGCAGACGCAGCATGGGTTCATGAAGGGCAGGTCATCCTTGACAAACCTTTTGGAATTCTATGAAGAAATTACAAGTAAGTTGAACAATGGGTACCCAGTTGATGTGGTGTACCTAGATTTCCAAAGGACTCCCACATGATGCCACACAAGAGGCTGCTGCATAAGATAAGGATATATGGCATTAGGGGTAAAGTATTAGCATGGATAGAGGATTGATTGACTAACAGGAAGCAAAGAGTGGGGATAAATGAGTGTTATTCTGGCTGGCAATCAGTGACTAATGGTGTTCCTCATGGATCAGGGTTGGGACTGCAATTATTTGCAATTTATATAGATGATTTGCAATTGGGGACCACGTGTAGGGTGTCAAAGTTTGCAGATGACACTAAGATGAGTGACAGAGCAAAGTGTGCAGAGGGCTGTGAAACTTTGCAGAGGAGCATAGATACATTGAATGAGTGGGCAAAGGTCTGGCAGATGGAATACAATGTAAATAAATGTGAAGTCATACATTTTGGTAGGAGTAACAGTAAAAAGGATTATTACTCGAATGGTAAAAAGTTGAAGCATGCTGCTATGCAGAGAGACCTGAGTGTCTTTGTGCATGAATCACAGAAGGTTGGTCTGCAGGTACAACAAATAATTCGGAAGGCAAATGGAATTTTGTCCTTCATTCTAAAGGGATTGTGTTTAAAAGCAGAGAGGTTATGTTGCAGCTACACAAGGTGCTGGGGAGGCCACACCTGGAGTGCTGTGTGCAATTTTGGTCTCCTTACTTGAGAAAGGATGTATTCAGTAAAGATTGTGAATAGCTGAGGCCCTAAAACCGAGCCCTGCAGTACCCCATTCATCACTACTGGGCATTTGGAAAAAAAGATCCATTTAGTCCTATTCTTCGTGTTGTGTCTACCAATCAATTTTCTACCCATGTCAATATGTTAGCCCCAATTCCGTGTACTTTAGTTTTACACTTTTTTTTATGTGGGACTTTGTTCAATTATCTCTGTAATTTAAAGAGTACACCTGCAAGAATTTTTCATTATCATCATTATTCAAATGTTTAAGTAGCAATGTGGTAGAGACCAATAAGACCATAAGGTGTAAGAGCAGAAGTGGGTTATTTTGCCCATTAATTCTGATGTGTCCTTCAGTGAGATCATAACTGATTTGACAGTCCCCAACATTTGTGGACTATGATTCCAAGAGCACCACCGGTACTTATTGGCAAAGTTTCCTCCTCAAGTCTATCGGCAATGAGACCACTGTTTCACTCCTATAGTCCTATATAGACATCAACTAATCTTGTAGAGACTGGACTCAAATCTGGCACATATTCTTACCAAATTACTTCCACCTCACCACCCCTCACATTTAATGATAACTAACTAGCTTTTGATAAGGACTGAAATCTAATAGTCTTGGTTTATTTTCCCACCCTCACTATACTGTGTAATAACATGGCCATTAGAATAGATTGCCTTTTTCAGCGGAACCACAAAACTGGCCGGTGTGCAAATGCAAATGATGCACAGATGCAGCAGGACTGTTTTGGATAGATACAGTTTAGAAGGACCGTTGTGCAAAATGATGTGAGCTTTGCATTGCCACTAACCCAAAATATTCGATCAGCAAATGGTTGGCACAGCTACATCAATAGGTAACTTAGCTCAGACAGCATCACATTCTCCAGCCCACTCATCCCTCACTTTCATAACCATAACATTTTCCATAAATCAGGAAACAAATAAAAAAGCTATAATGAAATAAGACTACATTATCTCTGCTTTGAACTCTCATAATTTCACTCAGGCTGCATTTACTTTAATTTATTTTTATTGCAGTAATTTATTTAATTAAGGCATTCTGATTCAGACAATGGCCCATCAGGTAAACGATTCAAATGTGCGGAATTCTGGTAGAATTGGAACCTAAACTTATTGCATCTTAACAGAAATACCAAATGTTGAAATGTATTGTGCGCTTTTTGATTTAGAACGTTCAGCATGACATTTTGAAGAAAAATCTTTTTCTTATAACTTTGCAATCAGAGTCAACAAATGAAGTTTATACTCACTGCCACCCATAAAATTAGCCAATCAGCTGATTTACTAATCAAATCCTAAATTCATTGACTGACTCACTAAATGCAGTGGCATTTTAAAACAATATATCATTAGATTCTTAAGCAAGTGAAAAATATCTACTATAGTTTTAAGCATGTTCGATAACTGGTATAGAGTTGCCTTAAACTCAGGGACGGTAACATTATTTTAGTAATATTGTAAAATAAGCACAGTATGACACAAATAACATTCATTTCTCTTGCCATACCTTTTAAGTGAGCTGTGGTACTATAGAAAACTAAAAACAGAATGCTGGAAATCACAGCAGGTCAGGCAGCATGCATGGAGAGAAGGCAAGCTAACATTTCAAGTCTAGATGACTCTTCATTACAGGTGACGTGAAGTGTGGAGGGCCAGCATTTATGCAACGTTAGTGGAGAGGTGCTGGGGGAGAAAGGGTGTTGGTGGTGATGAATTCCTCTTGGCATATACACCTTAGTAAAAGGAAAGGCTCAAAAATGCATCAATATCACCACAGCCTTCACCTTTACCCATTCCAAATACCTATAGACTTGTATTCCCTTTTGTCTCTGCTCTGCCATTCTTTGTCATATTACATTTAATTGCAGTTATCTAAAAACTAATTCAATTGCTGTAGGCTCTGGAACTGCAGCACAATGTCATTTCTGACACTCCTGTTATGTGCTGGCAGAAGAAAACCCAAAAAGCTTATGCCAATATGTTTCTTTCACAAACCTTCTTCAGGCCTTCCACAGTACAAACAGATTGAATTACATCAACTTACTTTCATATATTTATCAGACTTCCAAGTTTTGGTGGCAACACAAAATGGCCTTTAACATCTTGCATGATTCCCTTTCCATTGAAGTTGTAGCCTTATCTCACCTTTTAGAAGTACCACAATATTAATGCACATACAGTACATACATGCATAAAGGTAACCGGCATTTTGTACATAGTGTAATACTTCTAAAAAGATATTTTTATAATGGTGCAGTGAAGATGCTAGGAAATTCTTAATGATATTTGATAATCAACGTCTTCAGAATTGATATTACGCACCTGTGGAGCAGGTGGGGCTTGAACACTATACTCCTGGCCTTGAGGTAGGGATACTATCACTGCACCCTCATGACTCTAGGAAACTCTTATATTCTTAGTTTAAAGTCATAGCATTATTAGTATGCTGAAAGGTCACCAGAGAGGACAATTAGGATGTTAATATCTAATCTGAAGTCGTTTACAGCTGACAGCAAAGTATTCAACAAATGCCCAAGCTCTTGTGATGGGAGTAAACTCATTTTTTTTAAGAAACAGTACAACCAACAAAGCCAAAATGTCATGTCTTCAGGCTTTAAATTAAAAATAATGCTGTTACTAAGTGAAACATAAAACAAAATATCTTTGTTAGAGATAGCAAAGTGTGAAGCTGGATGAACACAGCAGGCCAAGCAGCATCTCAGGAGCACAAAAGCTGACATTTTGGGCCTAGACCTTCACGGTAAGCATTTTGAAGAGAAAATTTGATGCATCTTTGTGGTATTGGGATCCTCCTTAATGCCACAACATAACTTGATCAATAGCCAACTCTTAGAATTCAAATTTGAAACTCTAGATTCAATTGGGGTGAAAATATCACAGTCATCAAATTAGATGAGCAGAGAGATCTCGGTGACCATGTACACAGATCCTGGAATGTTGCCACCCAGGTTGACAGAGCTGTTAAGAAGGCATACAGTGTTTTAGCTTTTATTAATAGAGGGATCGAGTTCTGGAACCAAGAGGTTATGCTGCAGCTGTACAAAACTCTTGTGCGGCCGCACTTGGAGTATTGCATACAGTTCTGGTCACCGCATTATAAGAAGGATGTGGAAGCTTTGGAAAGGGTGCAGAGGAGATTTACTAGGATGTTGCTTGGTATGGAGGGAAGGTCTTACGAGGAAAGGCTGAGGGACTTGAAGCTGCTTTCATTAGAGAGAAGAAGGTTAAGAGGTGACTTAATTGAGACATATAAAATAATCAGAGGGTTAGATAGGGTGGATAGGGAAAGCCATTTTCCTAGGATGGTGACGGCGAGCACGAGGGGGCATAGCTTTAAATTGAGGGGTGAAAGATATAGGACAGATGTCAGAGGTAGTTTCTTTACTCAGAGAGTAGTAAGGGAATGGAACGCTTTGCCTGTAACGGTAGTAGATTCGCCAACTTGAAGTACATTTAAGTCATCATTGGACAAGCATATGGACGTACATAGAATAGTGTAGGTTAGATGGGCTTCAGATTGGTATGACAGGTCGGCACAACATCGAGGGCCGAAGGGCCTGTACTGTGCTGTAATGTTCTATGTTCTATGTTCTATATTGCCAAGGATTTTAGAGAACTGTAACAATTGAGAAAGCCCACCGTCAGATCATAAATATAGCTACTGAATTACATCCAGTTCTGCTATCAGAGATAGTCCAAATCAATGCCATTCAACTACTCACAGAGCATTTAAGTGCAGGTAAGGATCGTACAAGACAGACCAAAATATTAAGTGGGAGTGAGGCATGGGGGAGGGGCAAGGAAAACAGATGTTAGCTTCCCAAGACTCTTTCTCAAAGGTTAAGTATTATGTTTGAAGCTGAAGCTCTCTCTTTGAATACAATGTCACCGGAGCACTGAAAATATGAAGCTGTCTCATCCTTCTTACAGGAGAAAGAAACGCTTCAAAGCAAAGCCAATATCTGGAAAACCAATCTTCATTTTGGTAATGTTTGCTATATTTCAAAGAGCAAAGCCTTTCAAAACAGTTAGGTCTTTCTAACTGCAACAGCTTTATATGCCCTCATTCTGGATTCTTCTCCAATAGCTAGTATCTGAGACTGTAATACCCCATTTGC
The DNA here is from genome assembly GCF_030684315.1 of Stegostoma tigrinum. Taxonomy (NCBI): domain Eukaryota; kingdom Metazoa; phylum Chordata; class Chondrichthyes; order Orectolobiformes; family Stegostomatidae; genus Stegostoma; species Stegostoma tigrinum. Next base: position 54,541,320 of record NC_081368.1, on the reverse strand, counting down.
AGTGTTAACAAAGAATATACATTTGGGCTAAAGCTGATCATTTATACTACAAATCCCGTAGATTACAAGTTCCATACTTGTAACATGGTAAATCATTTCTATCCAGCAAGATTAGCTTTCATTGCCACAGCTGGTTAGGAAGCATGCAGACACTTGCCATATAAGACTGCTTTTATATTAGTTTCCTGTCATGCTGCCATCATTTGCTCTTGATACATGCATCCCACACAGCAGGTGGCGATTCCAAAGGAACATTAGCAGATTTGCTACAGCATGCCATTGGGAAGACATGCACATCAGCACTAAAATTACCATAAAAGCAGCTAGAGACTTGCAGCCGTTAAATTGTCACAGTTCTCAACTTTATATGTGCCAGCTCCCCTACCAGCACCTCCTGCTTGTCCCGTCCTTTATTGGGCATCAATTCTCCACTGTCCACAGGTGTGAGTGAAATAAAAAGGATCTGCATATGGACACAAGGATTATATAACATGCAGATGTACATAATGATCAAAAGTCACATTATCATCTGTACCATGGCTTGCTGATACTGAATTCTGGTTTAAGAGTATTTGAATAATGAACAGGAATACTGACTGATCTGTGCACCCTCCATGTTTAGGCACACTGAGCCCAACTGGAACAGTTGCACTGCTGGTACAGTAGCAAATAATAAATTTAGCTTAGTCAAGGGATCAACTGCAGCCTCCGCGGTCTGGAAGTTTCAGTACCACAACGATGTGCTTATCCACTAAGCAATTGGTGGCGTCTGTGAGGCTGCAATCTATATCCTATTCACGTAACCAGGGTTAAGTAACATTTTAGAACTGCCACATGCATTATAAACTAAATTCATGAAAATGCTGAACATTTAATTGCTTTTATTTAGTGTGCACTTTAGACGTCTTTTGCTTTTTCGCATTATGTTGCATTATGTTGCAAGGCCAAGAACCCACTCGTAGACTTGTCTCAAGGGTGCAATTTCTGTGCCAGGCAGCATCACTTATACTATAAAGATTTACTGAAAAACAGCAATGTGAAGGACAAATTCTGAACAAACTCCTAACGAGCCAGCTTCACAAACAATGACCTTCCCTTGCCTCGATATTTTTCAAGAAAAAGATACAGAAATAATCACCAAGTTCTTTTCGTATGACTGAAGACTTGAGACTGAATATCAGTGCTTCTCTGTATCTCTTACTCCTTAATAATTGATTATTCTCCTTCTGAAATGTATGGTTATGATGCAAGACTTCAACTTTACCAGGAGAAATGTATACATTTCTCACTATTCACAGTTACAAAATTCTCAAATCAGCCCAGCCAAATAATGGGCAAATATCTTTGTCCTTAAGGTTAAGGTATAAAAAAATGTTTGACTTGAAATCACTTATGCCAGATTAATGATTTTTTTTTGTTTGTTTTTAAACTGTAACACAGTCTAAATTGAAAGCCGCACCAGAGCACATTGTTTCCAGTGGCTTTTAAATTTCAAAAACATCTTTATTGGAGATTTCTAATCAATAATCTAATTTCATGTGGTATTGTTTAATATTTGTTTTATTAACGTCAGCCTTGTTGAACCTTTATTCCACTTACATCAATAAACCAATACAAACCAATATACACACAGACGTAAATAGCTCAATGCTTACATTTTAAATGAAAGCTATTTAATACAGGAATAAGCTTTCTGTAATATATAAATAAATTAGGTTGAATAACAAACAAGGAAATACAACGTTTCTCACTTCATCAAGAGTACCCCCAAATCTTCAGTTAATAGGCTTGTCAATGTGTTCCTGAACTGTATAATACACCACAGAAAGGTCCAAGGTTGTACAGGATTATCTGATCTCAGAAAAGTGACAACTCAGGTGCTTCAAGTAACCTCAATATCAGCATTTCTTGACAGGGAATGAAGATAATAAAATTAATCATGTCTCTCAGGACACAGTTGTACAAAGCTGAATTGTTGCAGCAGTTGGAGTGGCGACATATTATTTTCAGAGAGGGAAACAGGTTAAACTAAAAAATGCAGTTACTGTCTAATACAATAGATTTGATAGATACTAAATTTGTTGATATATTATAACTCAGTGTATGTCCAAGTAACTCTCACTTTTTACTTAAATTAACTTCCCGATAAAAGACAGAGATGTTAGTATAAACAAAACAACTGACAGGAAAGTAGGAGGTGTGAGTTTATTTAATTAAATTGTAAGATTGTTTCTAATTGCATGTTAATGCAGAAGTTAAATATTGCTAAAATGAGATACATCGTGCACCCATTAAAATTGGCTTGCAAGAAAACAAACTTTGAAAGGGAGTATTAATACAGCATAAAAGTGGGTGCAGAAAGATTGGACCATAGTTGGTATGGAGGAGCAGCAGAAAGTGTTAATTCTCAGTCTAAACTACCTGATTAAACTCAGAGCAGGCAGATATACTCTAACTGGTCAAGGCACTGCTGCAGGGAATATGACAGAAATTGGCAATCCTCATAATCCATTCCTCAAAGAAAAAGGTGCAATGTATGCGAAAATTCCAGCATGAGGTTTCGGGTAGTTTACAGCTGCACAGATGAAATATTCTGTGATACTGTCTGATAATCTTAAATTGGTTTCTGTGATAATTTATCAGCATGATAACAGGATTATTTTATCAATGTTGTCTGCTGCTAGAATCGAATCTAATGTTGATTATCGTGTTCTGAGGTTTGAAAGCGAGAATTGGTTGAAGACTATGGGCTGAATCCTATGTTTATTGGCTAAGCGTCAGATGTCAGGTTTTTAGGATTTTTTTTCGCTATGAGGCCTACTGCGAAATCTCACCGCAATTTACCAATCATGCCTAATTAACTACCTACCCCATCCCTATGGTGCCCACTCCATGCCTCATCTTACCGTGAACTATTTCTGGAACAACTCACCATCTGTCAGATATCCCCTAACAGACCATCATCCTTGACACGTATGCCTTATTTAAAAGGTGGCAGTGAACCTGGACAAGCTTTAGCAATCCAGTGTTGCTACTCACGGGCCAAATGCTGGCACAATAGCCACAAAGACCTCACATAAGACACATAGTTGGCAAGGCTAACACTGCCTTGCAGATTCAAATGAAAGCAAAATACGATGGATGCCGGAAATCTGAAACAAACACAGAAAATGCTGGAGAAACTCAGCGGATCAGACAGCATCAGTGGAGAGAGAAACAGAGTTAAATTTCCAATTCGGTATGACTTTCTTCAGAGCTCCCTTGCATGTGCAGGACCATTCCATTATCCATGCCTCTGTTTAATCAACAAATGCATAGTGTATCTGTTCTTAGCCCTCACTAGGTTACTGCTATTCTCCTCCAAAAGCACCTGCAGAAGTTTCACTCTGAAAGAACGCTTTGGGCCAGAATTTGCTATTTTAAAGTTAAAATAGTAAACTTTTACATCTCTGAGGTGCCAATGGTCAATATATAAGCACCAATGACAGAGTGCAATTCACTTTTTGATAGCATTTAAATCTTAAACATGTTCACTCTGCATGCATTGAAAATGGGTGAAGAAATGTTTGACAATTAATTCCATCTGAAGTTTGCAAACACGTGCTTCAGGTCTTTGTCCCTTCAAAGTCTCAGCACCCAGCAGACAGGCTAATAAATTGAGATATAGCACAGCACTTCAGTTTCATTTGATGCACACCCTGCTACTTGTAGAAAGTCTAGGAAATGTCAGTGTCCTTGTCAACCGCATGTGCCAGGATAGTTATCCACTAGAAAGGATTCAGCAAGTGCCTGTGTTACTACGATGTATCCACAAGGAAGATCGTAAAATAGATAGGACATACCTGAGGTGTCACACTGTAGCTTCTCTTAAACACATGACCTGTGTACATTTGAGGTACATTTTTATGAATAGTGGAAATGACAAACAAAGGCAGAACCCACTGGATGATAAAAGAAGTAGAGGATAAATTGAAAATTCAAAGGGTGTATGCAGTGGTGTCAGGTTGATAGAAAAAATGAAAACACCGCTGTATGTAGAACATTCAAAGGGAAAGTGAAACAATAAATTAGAGAAATAAAGAGAAAGTATAGATAAGATGGGCAATTAACATTAAAGAGAACCCAACAAGTTTTCTCTCACTGTACAAATGGTGGAGGAAGAGTGGAGCTCTTGTGACGCAGCAGGCAACACTTCGATCTCCGAGCATGAAGCTCTGTGTTTAAATCTCACTCCAGGACTTGATGGTCAAGAAAGTTTAATGTGGCCAAGCAGTTTTTGTAACAGCAGAATCAGCATGTAAATCCTTCCAACATATGCCAATGATGGGGAGTAAGAGCAGCAGCATTACTGAATTAACCATGTGATGGAAAGAAATTTGAAAGAACTTTAGTACAGTAGCCAAGAGTGTCCAAGCGATCTGATGCACAAGTATGCAGGTTTGAACACCAACTGTGGCTCCCTGAGACACACACATGCACAAATACACACACAGGATTTCCACTTTGTAGAATAAAACATTGATCTTGTGAGTATAGCTGTCGGTCTTCATTAAAAAAGGATGCAGCTCACTTCATCGTGGTAAAGGAGATGATTGAGATACTGGATGGGCTAACAACTGATAAAGGAAAGGTGTTAGAATGGTTTGCTGTACTTAATACTTAGTTATCAGGGCTACAACAAATGCATCTGAGTTGGCTAAAGGAAACGATGGTGGAAATTGAGAGGATCTGGCCATTTTCTTCCAATCCTCCTCAGATAGAAGACAAATTGTATTTAACTAATTGATTGAGTTTTTTTTGATGTATTAACAGAGATGATATGGAGGTGCTAGTGTTGGGCTGGAGTAGACAAGGCAAAAAGTCATGAACACCAGCCTCTAGTCAAACAGGTTTATTTAAGATACAAGCTTTCACTCTCATTCCTTCTCCACTGACAGCTGAAGAAGAAATGAGACTTCGAAAGTTTGTGCTTTCAAATAAGCCTGATAGGCTATAACTTGGTGTAATGTGAATTTTGACCTTAATACAGATGAGTGATGAGGATACTGCTGTTGGTATGGTGGACATGGAATTTCAAAGGGTGTCTGCTAAAGTGCCACACCATAGATTTCACAGCCAAATTAAGGTCAATGAAATAGAAATGCAATCATGGCACAGATATAAATTTGGTTGCATAGCAAAAAATAAAGGAATACCAAACAGCTGGTTTTGAACTGAAGTCATATGATAGGCTTCCCTAAAGGTTAATATTATGCTCACTGCTATTCTTGATCTATATTAATGACCTAGACTAGGGTGTGAAAAGCATAAATTTGTAATTTATCAATGTCACAAGACTTGGAAATATCCTGAACATTGAGGGCAACAGTGGTAGACTTCAAAAGGATATAGACAGGCTTGCAGGAAAGTATTATAATCATAGTGGATGTTATGACTGTATATCAGATCCCAGACTATTCTGGCTTGGTGTATCATATTGTGGTTATTGTTTTGCTCTTAATAACAAGGAGAGAGGGAAGAGATTTAAAAAGATATGAGGGGCAAATTCTTTTACACAGAGAGTGGTTTTTGTGTGGAATGAACTTCCTGAGGAAGTGGTGGATGTGGGTATAATCACAAAGTTTAAATTTTGGATATTACATGATTGGAAAGTTTGGAGGGATATGGACCAGCAGCAGGCAGGTGGGACTAGTTTTGTTTGGGATTATGTTTGGCATAGACTGGATGGAATGAGGGGTCTGTTTCAACGTTTGAATGACTCTATGATTCTATGGTCTTTCAGTGAAACATAAGTATGCAATGCTGGAAATTTATCTTCAACAATAAAATAGAAATCTATTTTGCAAGACAAATGAAGATAGCATAGAATAAATTAAACAATTTACACACAACACAAATTTTAATATCTAAAAACACATGATTAAAATTACAATCCCATTCATACCAAAGGCACTCCTTTGTAGTATTCAAACCACAGAGAATTCATTTCTCTTTCATACCTATAGTGCTTAATTTAATCGTGACTTCAATTACTTTCTTGAGAATTGAAAGTGTGTTCCTAGAGCATTTATACAACTGAGCTTAGGCTTTCTCAGCTTCAAATAACGCCTTCAAAGTTATAAATAAACAACTCAATGCTGTAGTTTTCAAACTTAACTGAGCAAACCTATTTCCTAACAGTTATAAACCATTTCACTTTTTTTCTGGACTAACTGTTTCACATATGCAGCTTCTGCTATACTTTCAAATGTAACCAAAAAGCTTTTTCCCAGAATGGTGGTTCACATAACCAAAAGAAAAAGAGAACAAGAGAATATTTGGTTATTTGCTAATCATGTCTAAAATTGTAAGTGCAGACTCCTTTAAATTAAATGATCAATAGGACAGATGTTATGTTTTATGCAGTACTTAAGCAGGAAATTGTATGAATCATACAGAAGTTGCAACTTTTATTGCAGAATATTGTGCTTCAAAAATTCAGTAATACTGGAACTTTTATTGTGCGAGCTTCAGAATAGAATGATGGGTTCTACGTCTTTTCTTCTATGTACTCCCTCTAATAAAGACTGGATTCTTCAAATATTGTCTCTTTCTCTCATTCAGGAATTACTTTGGCTCAATCTTTTTCAATGGAATAACTATCATTCTATGAATTTTTTCCACAGAGCAAAAACATCTTGGGTGTCCATCACATCCAATGTTGTTTTGATACAGTTTTTAAGCCATGACCATTTATGCTGATTGGCCATTTTCCATGAGGAATAGGATAGACAAATAGAATCTTGCTCTCATGTAACAGACAGAAGGTCTGCATTCAATTACCATCTGGCATAGAGGTATGTCATAACATGTCCGAACAGGTTGCTTGATCAAAAAAATACACACACATGCAAATGGTCTCAGCAGGGCTGCTTGACAGTAATCAGAAATAATCTGGATTTTGTTTTCATTCACTAACCCCAAAAGTGATGGATAAAAACTTTACTACCTCCTCATTGACTATTCTAGAAATTTCAAATATTGATAACATTTCTGAGAAACATTGGATGATAAATTTCCCATCTTTATTATGCAGTAGAAGGTGATGTATTACTTATGGACAGTAGCAATTATCCAATTACCTAAAAATATAACATTTTTCAAAACATAACAAATGCTCTTATTCATTTCTTATGATAAATTGGGATTTTCAAAATGTAGTTTCACGCTATTTTAAAATGCAATTTCACATCAATGTCACAAGGAAAAAGCTTTAGCTCTTATACATCACAAACACTTTGACTGGCTGCAGAAAGAAAATGAGAAAGCAGAGCAGACACTTCCTATGTCATTATTTCAATGCCATTAATATTCCAACATAAAAGCAATGCAAATTTTATCTGATTCCAAAGCCTTCTGTGCTCTCAAAATGAATGAACATGATATGCAAAAAAAATTTTAACAAACATATTGTAAACTATATCGTACAACTTGAGTTCATTTGACCTTGACTAAATTTCTTCCTACGTGTGTATCGAAAATATGAATGACAACCAGAAACACGAATCCAAGTGACCTCTATGGTGAACTCCTTTCAAATTGTACTTCCACTTCGTTCTGATTTTACTGGTCATCCCATCAATGCTTTTCTTTTATTGTGTGTAACACATCAGTGAAAGATTGGCACAGCACGTTCAATTGCACAAGAGAGCGAAAATGCAAGTTCAGTTTTGCAATTCCCTTTCCTTCAATGTTGATTTCCCTGCTTTGGCTGTATTACCTCAGAGGGGCAGAGGTCAAACACGTATGAAGAACGGCAATTCCAGACCATTCTCAGAGTGACTAGTTCAGAGACCTTCTGGTGAATTCAAAGGACGTTGGCTGCAATAAATTACAAACAAAGAGTGTCCGCAGAAACAAGTAATAAGTGCAAAGTAAAAGGGGAGTGGGTTTGACAGGGAGTGTGTGTTTCTCAACATTAAAAGGTATGATATTTACTTTTCTTTTTCAATATCCATACGAGCTTACTATGCTGTTATGGCTGATACACAAATAAAATTCTTACCATATGGAATAAAAACAAACAAATGTCCAGTGAGGTTTCTGAAATAAATAGCTGTGAAACCTACATCAAGGAATCTTTTCAAGGTTGAAATATAATCTTCCTCTGAACTTGTATGTTAGATTATACTTTTAGATTTTTCTCAAACTGATTCAGACTTTTACACTAACATTATGCAACAATTGATTTTAGCCATCAAATGAGATTTTCTTTATTAAAGCTATTAGACTCTGGATACAGCCCATCTTAAACTGACAGCAAAGTGCTAAAGCCTTGGTATAAAAACATATGTTTAAGGCTAATGCTGTTTGACAGCTCAAGGTAACCAGAGGTGTTCTGGAATTATTTTTGTTGGTAATTTCACTGGTCCATTTGAATTAAACCAAATATTTTGCTATTTAATTTGAACTTTATAAAAGTAAAAATTAATTTTAATGCAGTCAAAATTTAACGTATGTCTGAAATAAAAACAGATGTAGGGAATATAGAAAATAAGTGGTATACAATAAAATTCAACAAAGTATCTCAGATATAGTCACGTAAATGGAGATTTCGAAGATTTTGTTTTGTCTGCAGTGCTGTTGAAATACAAGTGAGAATTATTAGTTTGTTGGCTTTTAATTGGTCAGGAGTTCTTTCTTGTTTTGTAGATGCTTTTACACCATAACTAAAAAAAAATTTCCAAAAGAAGAATTAGCAGTGAAAAGATTCCCATTTGGGCGAAAAAAAAGGAATAAAGTGCCTCTGTGAAAAAGATAAAACAATATCCGACAGAATAATGCCAACCACCCATCAATCAAATCTCATCTCACATCTAAAATGAAATATGTGAAGTTCCTTCACTTCTTTTTCCTGAATAGACTCATTCATTGTTCAAGTAACAGGAATCCTTCGATACTTAGATGATGTGTCATTTTTTGAGTGTGAGCATTGTTAAGGTGTGTCTGCTGCCGTTCCAGCCCAGATACCTTGTTTGATTTTTTTTAAATGTCCAAGCAGGGATGCTGAGATTAGTTAGACAGGTCCAGACATAGTTGGCTAATTCAGCTCAGAGCAGAAAGTAAATCTGTGTGCTGATGTGTGCCACAGTATTACTTTCACCCTTTCCATCAGTATTCAGGAGAGCTGAGCAAAACTTCATTGTCCAAACTGTGACGGCAGTCCTGAAATTGCCCAAAACTAATTTGAATTACAATTAGTAAAAATTACTGGTTGTAAAACCCATTTTTTTTCAGTTTTCAATGTGAGCTCTGTTATAGCTAGAAGTCAACCAGTTTGATCCATCGACGTGATGGATCAGATGGAAGGTAGACAAGTTGATAATCAATACTGAAAGACTTATCAACAAGTCTTGACATTTTCCCATTTGCTGTGTACATGAATTCAGCAAACCTAATACCTGCCACAAAACAAAATTTGTCAGTGCTGTTAACGATGACTCACCATAGTATGCTGACACTAAGTAAATGGAAACAGTCATTTTATTTCCCTGAGTAAATGCTAACAACTTATATTTCGACCATGTCTGGGAAGCCATCCAAATTTTAGGTCTTAGTGAACAGATCAACGGATGCCTTTGAATCATTTACTTCAAAAGCTCATGGTTAGGCTTTTAATAAAGTTGATAAATATGATGACACAGAATCAGGCAATTTACAACTGTTAATATCAGAGGGAACATGACACACAAACCATGTAACACCACACAGATATCCCTTGATGATATAATTCACATGGGAAAAGAAACCAACAAATCCCTTCAATCATATCACAGCTTCCCATAAATGCATTATGTATTTTAATTGGGAGAGCTTTTATTTGTGTGTCAAAACATGTTTACATTACTTTAGTAACAGCACCCTGCTTATAGATAACACATGATTGACAGGTAGCATACAGTTGATAGGACATTACAATCATTGGATTAACAATCACTGTGCAGCTAAATGCATCAGCGATGTCTTCTCGGGGCCTAGATTTACAGATAGTACTTCTACTTCCTTTGGTCACTATAATCGTATTAAAATCCCTTGTAGTCAAAGATGACAGAGCTGTCAAAAGAAGAGGCATATGCTCACATCAGATGGGTGTGTTGATAGGTCTAAAGACCAATATATGGTCGGAACTTTCTACCACAGAAACCATGTTCCTTGGTGAGGAGTTGCCTTAATGTTTTGCCTTCATGCTGGCATAAAGTTTTAAATCATATTTCTTTACATAAGCAAGCCACTGCCATCTATTGGAAACCAGGAATTCCAAAGAATGAATGACTTGTTGTAATCCTTCAAGTAAATGTTCAAGTGTGTCTTTTTATCATCTTGTTGTTCACCCTGTTCCATCATCCAACAGTTCTCCAGACATCTGTGTTGATAACCTTTAACTTTTTAACTGAACTGAGGCAGTGGAAAAGGCTGATGTCACAACCTCAGAATATTTGTTACTAAACAGTGCATGACAGTAAGCAAAGGATAAAGGTAATATAAGTTTCTCAGACTTAAAGTTACGATGACTGGCAGCCCATGAGATTTTTGTTGGGGTAATTATGAATGAGTTCATCACCTCCCCAAAAGACAAGCACATTCTCATGCCTTTCTCCTTCCAATGACCCAGAAAGTGAGACCCGGCCAGATCAGGGAGGTACCAGGAGGCAGTGAATACACAAATACACTGTCACTTGATTTCATTCTCACGGCCAGTTTGGACACTGGCACTGCCTATGATTTAGATGATGGCACAGAGGTGAGCTATACAGAATTGGAGGCAACCGGCTACGCATGGCTTGCCCCCAGGGCTTGGAGCCAGAATAGTGCCAGTATTAGCTCACCAGTTAGTGAGTCTGTTACAAAGTTAGTTATCCATTGACTGAACAGGAACAGGAGTCAGTCTGTCTTACACAGCTGTTTGTTCGCATTTTATCGGTCAATACAATCTCCAATCTGCTCTCTCACCTTCCCAATCAACTCTCCTTACTCGGGATACCAGCCTTTAAATATATGCAATGCGAATGTGTGATAGGTAATTGGTAGACTCTTAAATGCTTTCTGAAATGGCTTGGCAAATCACTCGGTGACACCAAACTGTTACAAAGTTTGATAAATGAAATTAAGCTGAAACACCAAAAACAATAACAGTGTACACAGTCCTGTCAAAGTCCTCCTTTTAACATCTGGGAGCTCGTGTCAAAATTAGGAGAACTCTTCCACAAACAAGTCAAACAAATCTGACTTAGGCATTGTGACAGAATCATACCTTATAGACAATGCACCAGATACTCTATCATCACCTCCAAGTATGTCTTGTCCCAGCCATAGGGCTGACCCTGCAGAGTTGATGGGCACACTGTGATAGAGAGTTAGGAGGGAGCTGCCTTAGAGGCGCTCAATCTTGAATCTGCACACTATAAAATCTCATGGCATTGGGGCTGAACGTGTACAAGGAAACTGCCTTCTGACAGCTACCTAACTCACGACACACACTGCACCACCGCCTGTTGCTTTAGTAGATTATTCAGTTCTCCACGTTCAACAAAACTTGAAGGTAGCACTGCAGCTGGCACAGGATATAGTTGACTGCAGCTGGGGACTTCACGTTCATCATCAATAATGGCTCAGAGTGCTACCAATGATTCCTAAAGAACATAGATGTTAACTGACGTTGCAGCACGTGGTGACGGAACCAGTAGAGGGTAAATGTATTTGACCTCATCCTCACTAGCCCATCCATAGCAGTTGCAACTAGTGATGATAACATTAATAGGAGTGACAACCACACAGTCTGGCAAGAGAAAAAGGTCCGACCTTCACACTGAGGATGCTTTCTATTATTTAATGCAGCACAAACACCATATTGCAGTGACTAGATTTTTAGTAACTCAATCCCACACATCCAGAAGACATTATCGGCTATTAGCAACAAAAGATGATTGCATTCAACCACAATCTGTAACTTCATAGCTTGGCGTATTCCTGACTCTATCAAGTGAGAGTGACTGCATAAAGACAGGAGATCAATGAAAAGTGCCAGGAGTAGCAGCAGGCATGCTGAAAATAAGGTGTCATCCTGGTTAAACTATAACCTGGGACCACATAAGTGCCAGAAGAAGCAACATGCAATGACACAACCAAATAGATTAGATCAAGTCTCTGTCATCCTATCGCATCCAGCTGTAAATGGTAGAGAAAAAGATAAAAACTTCCTGGAGAATGCACCTCCAAAAATCTCGCTCAATTAACATACAATGATGAGGGAAATTAGCAAAGCAATCCAAAAAAGCAAGGCTGAAGCATGTTTGATCATCCTCAGCTTCAAGAGTCGAGTGGATGATCCATCTTGGCTTCCTGAAGGCTCCAGGATTTCAGATGTCAGCCAGCAACCATTCAATTCACTACAAGTTTTGGTTTAGTTATTCATTCATGGAACAAGAAGTCAGCATGTATTACCCATCTCTAACTGCCCAACAGAATGCAGTGATGAGCTGTTTTTTTGAACCAAAGCAGTCTTTGGGTTGTCAGGGCACCCACACTACTGTTAGGAAGGGAGTTCCAGAATTTTGACTTCATTAACATCAAGAAACTGCTGAAGGCATTGGATACCACAAAGGCTATGGGTCCTGACAACCATCTGGCAATTGTACTGAAGACTTGACCTTTTGAACTTGCTACACCCTTAGTCCAGCTGTTCCAGTACTACTACAAGACTGGCATCTACCCCTCATTCCAGAAACTTACTCAGTTATGTTCTATCTAAAGTGCAGGGCAAATCTAACCAGGCCAGTTACTGCTTCATTGGTCTACTCTTGATCATCAGAAAAGTGATTGAAGGAGTCACCAACAGTGACATCAAGTAGCTTTCAAGTAGGGAACTACTCAACAGTAATCTACTCTCTGACACTCAGTTTAGATTCAGTTAAGACAACTCATTTCCTCACCTCATTACAGCCTTAATCCAATTATGGACACAAAAGCTGAACTCAAGAATGCAAACAAGAGTGGCAATATCAAGAGAGTCTTTATCCAAATATGAAATTGAGTTTTAGAAAAAATGCAGCCAATGGGAATTTGGGGAAAAAACTTCTACTGGTTACAGCCAAGAACAGTGTAAAGGTGTATGATATTCGATGTTGGCAGTCAATGATCTCTGCTCCAGGATATGTCTGGAGGAGAGCCTCAGGGCCGTACCTCAGGATCAATCATCTTCAGCCCTTCATCAATGACATTTGTTCCATCACATGATCTGAAATGGGGTTATTTGCTCACGCTTGCACAATGTTCAGCACCAGTCACAACTCCTTGGATACCAAAGAATGCCATGCCCAAATGCAGCAATATCTGGGCAACATTCCGACTTGAGCAGATAAGTGGCAGGCAACATTCACACCAAGTAAATCCCAGACAGTAATGTTCTCCAACAAAAGAAAAATCCGACTATTACCCTTTTGTATTCAATGGCATTAACATTATTGAACCCTCCACTATCAACATTCTGGAGGTTACCATTGACCAGAAACTGAACTACAACAGCCACGTAGCTACTATGGTCATAAGAGCAGGTCAAAAACTGGAAAAGTTGTGGTGGGTAACTCCACACCTGATTCTCTAAAGCCTGTCCACCACCCAAAAGGGATATGTCAGGAGTGTGACGGAATACTCCCCACTTGCTCTTGAAGGATTCAGCTCCTAAAACTCTAAAGATATCTGAAACCATTGCAGGACAAAGCAGCTTTATTTAATTGTCACCTCATCTACTCCCTTTATGGACACTCTTTCCTCCAATTACACACAGTCGCAGCTATATTAACCATCTACAAGATGCACTACAACACCCACCGAGATTTTTTAAATACTGTCTTTAAAACCTTCAAACTCTATCAGCCAGAAGGACAAGTGTAGCAGGTACGTGGAAACCTCCGGTTTTTCCAAGAAGCCACATGCCATCTTGATTTTGAATTATACAGCGGTTTATTCACTGTTGCTGGGTATTCCACCACCACAGAAACCGCAACAGCTCAAGAAGGAAGCTCACCGACAGCTCCTCAAATGTAATTAGGGATGGGCCATAAAATGTTAGCCTAGCCAGTGACAGGCACATCTATGAATGAATGGTAGAAAACCTTATGCATGCTGACTTAATAGTACAATAGTGATAAGCTAAGTAATGACAGTCTATCAAAAAAAGAAATGGTAGGTTAGAAAAGTCTTAATGCAAAATGGATATTGCCTTGAATTCTCTGCCATAAGCTTTTATTGAAACAGAAAGCATTCCACAAACCCTTTGAAAGCATCTTAGAATCCTAGAATGGATTCAACGCAGTAAGAGGCCATTCAACCCTTTGTAAGAACATAAGACAATAAGAAATAAGAGAAGTAGGCCATTAGGCCCCTGGAACCTGTCCCACTGTTCAATAGGATCATGGCTAATCCAATGCCTCAGATCCACTTTCCTGCCCTTTGCCATAAGTCTTGTTTCCCCGACTGATGTAAAATCAATCTATCTCATCCTTAAGTACACACAAGGACTCTGCCCCTAAAAGCTGTCTATGACAAGGTGTTCCAAAGAGTCAAAATGCTCTGAGGAAGGAAATTTCTCCTTATCTCAGTCTTGAACAGACTGTTCTGTTCTGGCTCTCTCCAACAGCAACTCAACTGGAATCATTTCCCTGCAAAGCATGTTTTTTTTCCCTCATCAGCTAATGCAAAATTCTACAACTACTTCCTGTCGAAGTTTGGAAGGAGCCAGGAGGGAATAATTTCAGAGCTGTTGTAGTCTTCACACCCAAAGGCAAAAGTGCAAATGTTATTGACCAAACACCCTGAGCTGCCTAAGGAACTAGTGGTAAAATACTTTTGGGAAGCTGATCCTCTAGCTGTATAGACCGGGTTAGGGGTATTGCCTCCTATCTTCAACTCTGTACTCATGTCCTCTCATCTGTGGTTTTGCAGGTGGATGAAGAGAGCCTTACCGCTCTTCCAGATATTGCCCCGATGATGGTCTGGTTGCTGTTCATCTTAGACCTTTTCTGTGCTCCAAAATAATGCCATATGTGACACTTAGTCCAAATGGGGTTTGACTGATGGGAAGTTTAGAGGACAAGCATAAAACTTAAATATAGTCAAAATAATCTGCTGACTACTAGAAATCACCTCCAAGACAGTCAAAATACAGAACAAATACTGGAACCAAAAACCAAAAAAATCTCAGTTCTACCCAGACACTTTGCCTTCTGAATGCTCAGTCAAATCACTTTCTGCTGTCTCCTTGTCTTGGTTTCACTGCTGAGTTTCTGGAAGCCCAGTAAACCCATGGATTGAGCTAATTTTTTTTTGAAAAGCCGAGTTAAAACAGTTGCTAATTGCCTCTTAACGTGTTTAAATTGGCAATTTGCTTCTGCCAAGGGGGCTTCTCACGCTGAGCTGAATGCACTACAGTTAAAAGTGGAAGATGGAGGACTGTGCCAACTCCTCAATGTATATCAATTTTAGTTATTTAACCACCCTCTCTGCTCCCAACCCTATTTGCATTTTAAGGATCCGATGAGCCTACACCCATCTTCTCAAATACCACATTGAGGAAAATCCAACAGTGCCTTCAGAATTAGATGACAGAATATTAGCAAACAACATCAGACAAGGTATCAAGTCTCAATTTTATCACATAAAATTAAATTAATGTAGATTAAAGCACTGAATCAGTGCAACTGTTTGAGTGCAGAATTCCAACCTGTGGTAACAGGCTCGCTGTGGATATGTTATTGTTTCAGAGAAATCACAGCACATTTAAATGGTCGAAGAAAACCAGGGAAATTGCTGGTAGCCTTAGACCTATTAGACAAACAGAAAGCACCTCCAGCAGAAGGATTTATAGCACTATCAGTTTATTGACAAGCAATTATTTTTATTTGTCACTTTAAGAGTTTTTAGGGAGAGACGTCTAATATCTGATTTCTACAATGAAATCATAGTTTGAAACCTAGGAAGTAAAAGACAGGCATAAAAGCCACTTTGTAAAAAAAAAGTGGTTTTAAAGTCAATAACCAATACATGAAACCTCAATAACTGCATGCGTAACATTGCATATGGTCTATTTACTTCTAAAAGCATAGTTACTCATAAAATATGAACATTCTTTCCTTCAATTAGTCTGTACTTCAAGTGATAGTGCATTAGTAGTAAAGTTCATAAATCAGCAGCCAACTGAGATCAATGGTGATTCAGTTGAATGCAGTATACTTATTCATGAGATTTCTCGATTGGAGCTTTTCACTTTAAATAGTTGTCATGGAAGGCACAAAATGGCAGTTAGTTTATGAATGCTTATAACTGCTTTGAATAATTGGTAGACGCAAGATTCAGAAAAAAATTTGCATTATAGTGGTGGCACTGCGTTTATGTCAGTGAAAAGCTTTGATGTGCAGCCTAAAAGCACAGACACATTGTGGACATGTACAAAGTTAAGGTTTCTCTGTTTCCTGCCAGATTTTGAGCTCGTTCATCACTTCTAAGATCAAAACCAAATTAAAGGGTCTATGTTATATGAACTTCTTTTGTTAACTGAAAGAAAGTTAGATAACACAACAGTGAGATTTTGCGAAATGTAATGTAATAACAAGCATGTGCAATGTAGAAACCATTTTTCATTTAAAGAAGATTGTCATAGATTGCCAAATCAAAGTCTGAACTTTCCCACAACTCAGTACAGGCTCCAACAACAAGGCACAATGATCCAAGAAAAGCAGTCAGAAAGAGTTCCAGAGCAGTGAGAGATGCTTTGTCAACAGTATTCTTTTGCATTGTATAGTTGCAATAACTCTCCAATTTCTGACATTAAGCATGAAGGTCTGTTTTATTAATACTGGTAACTTCTCAGCATAGATACTGTAAAAAGCATGATAGCCTTGCACAGGGCTAACTTGGCAAAGACAGTTCATGATCTTCATGGTTTGATGATGTTGCCTCCTTATGTCTCCACGTCCGCAGCTGAAGAAATGCCTACAGGGTACACTGCTAAATAGGGTTCATTCTATAAAATACTTACATCTGTGCAAAACAAGACTGAACCAAAATTCTCGTCACGGAGGTGAAAAGGTGGGTGGACCCATTGCCATGGAAATAAACTCTACTGGGTGGGAAAGGTTGGGTTGGTGCATGGTTGACTCAGGGTTGCTGCCTTTGAAACCAGTTTAGAGATGGCTCTAGGGACAAGTAAATCCTAAGTCAGGCTGTTTAGAAGGTCTGTCTTGGGCCAGTGAAGGTTTTGCCCAGTTTTATAAAAGACCCAGGCTTTCCAGTCCTCACATCTCTTCATATCTTCTCATTTTCATCCATCCCCATACCACTGCCATACCATTTCATTATCTCCATGTCTCTCCTCTCAGGACAGCCCTCTGCAGGTATTTGGAGATGAAAAATAGTGTACGAAATCTAGCGGTCTCTTAATCATATTTACTACATATTGAAAAAGATCTCTTCTTCATGAAACCTATCCAACAATGTTAAACACCCTCATGTATTCAATTTGTTGTGAAAAACAAATCGCCATGCAGTAACCACACATAGGGCAGCATGGTGGCACAGTGGTTAGCAATGCAGCCTCACAGCACCAGGGACCCGGGTTCGATTCCAACCTCGGGCAACTGTCTGTGCGGAGTTTGCACATTCTCCCCGTGTCTGCGTGGGTTTCCTCCGGGTGCTCCGGTTTCCTCCCACAGTCCAAAGATGTGCAGGCTAGGTGGATCGATCATGCTAAATTGCCCGTAGTGTTCAGGGGTGTGTAGGTTATAGGGGGATGGGTTGGGGTGGGGTGCTTCAAGGGGCAGTGTGGACTTGTTGGGCCGAAGGGCCTGTTTCCACACTGTAGGGAATCTAATCTAAAGTCAAGCTAATCTCATAATAGCCTTTTCAAGCTATCAATCAAAATGTTAATGCAGCCTCAAACTCCTGGAGTGCCTTTTAGAGCCTTGGTAATTCAGCCAAGCATTTCTAATTGGCATAACTCTAATAAAAACCCTTCAGAAATATTAGCCATGAAACATTTGAACCCGTAGTTGCAGATGATTCTGTTTCTGAACTACACCGAATGGCCTGTCAATGTCACTCAAATGGCACAGAAAAGCCTTCATTATGCTAACTGACAGCTGCAGCCTTTCCATATTTAACAGGCTAATGATTGAAAAAGCTTCAGATCACGACACCTAGAAATTTTATCCACCCTTCAAGAGCACTTACATCTCTTTCTTCAATTCGTGACTATGATATTATGAGCTAAAGCCCTCGAGCAGCCAAAGGTGCTCAAACTTATAGACATTTTAAAATTGAAGTGTGAGATTTAAAATTATATCTCATATCCTCCTTCCCTAACAGCAGAAGTCCACTGAAACTTTAATTCCACAGTTCTGTTTTCTTCTGTTCATTTCTGATGTTTGGAAAATACTTACTTTTGCCAGGACATTACTGCATTGGATGTTTTTGAGTGGGGACCCGAATTTTAACGTTAACTTTTCTGCTCCTCTGATGCTATCTGCTCTCTATGTTCCTCCAGCTCCACACTGTTATCTCTGATTCACCAGCATCTACACTTCCTACTATCCATTAAAACTGAAACCTGTTTAATCATTGCCACCATCAACATAACTGTTAAATGAGATATTCCCAGATGAACGGATTTAGATTGTTTTTGTTGCAATCCCCCAAACTCATAAGCATATTCACCTAAGTCTTATTTGCAAATTATGTATAATTTTACCCCCTTACATGTTCTCTCTGAGGCTTTTTAATATGCAGTGTAATACACAGCTCTTGACATTGTGGGCAGATACAAGAAATTGCTCTTGTGTTCTGCACTCTGTGCTCTTTGACATCAGTACGGCTAATGATTAGAGGACTAGCTATTGTTAGGGCACCCTGGTACCAATTAGGGCTTTAAAAGCATAATTCAACAATTCCCCTGTTCATTTGCAGCAGAAATTAGGGACCAGGAATTCATCAGAATGAACCAATTATAATCTTAACATCAAGCTGGATAAAATCATGAAAGATTTTCAATTCCTATTAGTATGTAACAAGCGTTAGCAATAATCATCTACACTGATGAGTCAGAACAAAACAAAGATTTGTGGTAGGATATATATAATGGTATGAGCGAGACGTTGTTAGAAATCTGATTCTCCTCAATATCAATTCTATTTTTAATCATTTTGTTTTACACATCAGGTTGCAAATACCAATGATAAGCAAAACAACTTTTTAAAACTAAAAACAATAATGCCTTGTCAGTGTTCCAGTATCAGAGTTTTCCCACTATTACACATTATTTATTTAAATTGTGAAATGAATACTTCTGCAGTGCCAAGTCTTTGCTGACTGCAAGACAATAACAGGATGACAATGGTTGTAAAATCTCACCCACATGATGAAATCCAGTGGAGCGTTAGATTAATGGAGCCAAAAAAAACTCAAGCTCACATTCCTCAGAATTCTATAAGGTACAAGTCAAGTAATAGGTTTATGATTAAATTGCATATACTAGGTTTCTGTAATAAAAGAGTAGAAATAACGTATTTAAAAGGGGAGCTTTCAAGATAACATAAGCTAAGGACATTATATTGTATCTGTAGTGGACCTTGTTATAGGTCAAACACCAAACTTATTAATGCATATTTATTTACACAAGCTCAATGTCTTTTTACTGTTATGTCAAAGGTTAGAGCAAAAACAGAACTTTTTTTTACTTTGCTAGAGATGTCAACCTTAGCAGAGGGTACTACTCTCATCTGAGTCAGATTTAAGGCTCTGACTGCAAAATTTGGCTATATTGCCATAGGTGCAGCCCTGCTAGTGCCAAATGGTGCCATAATATATGAGCACATTTCCAATGCAATTGCACAGAACACAATCTTGTGGAAGATGCTCACACAGACTTTGAGACAGCAAGGCAAAAATAGGTAGATCATGACCTCTCTTTGTGTAATGCTGATAATGATTCAAGCACTTTCATTTTTGACCTCACCACTAACCACCACTAATACTTTCCCTTGTCAGTGGTCAGCAGTAGGCACCCCTCGTTGGCACTGTTTAACTTGCTGGATAGTTGTGATATATGTCTACTTCCTCTGTGTGAGCTTGTCGAATGGCTGGCGACAGCAAATGGTGCTGCTGGTGCAGAGGGCCACTTCATTTTTGCTGCAGAGGTTTTGATCCCCTGGTTCAATTGCTCCAAACCATGGACACAACAGTCACAAGTTTCCCTTGGGCTGCAGGACAAGAAGGAAATGGAGCAATTGCAAAGGAAAGAACATGTTTTTTTTCACAGAGGAACGGAGGAAGAGATGTTTTCTCAGAAAGGCGCCTGAATAAACTTTAAACCCATGGAAATACAAGCACCTATGCTTTTATGAAAGCAATAACCCTGCTACCAAGCTGCATCTACAACATCATAGCATGGCAAAAATGGCTTTACTAGTAACTTTAAATGTGACAGAGGCCCTAAAATTCTTTATAAACTATATCAATCCTTCTGCTCAGTACTGAGAGGTTTCCATTGTGCTCAAGGTGATTTTCAAATGAAGGCAAGATTAGTTCTCTCAAATAGACATAAATGGCATTATTTAAAGATGACTGGGTGATCTCTTGCCTGTGTGCTGGCTAATATTTGTCTCACAACCTATCTCACTGAAATGGGTAATCTAGGGAACAACTGTGCTTAAAGATTATTTCACTGGCTGTGAAGAGCTTTAGCATATCTTAAGAATGTAAGTTACTTCACCTGACAAAGGAGAAATGCTCTGAAAACTTGTGATTTCAAATAAACCTGTTGGATTATAAGCTGGTGTCATGTGACTTCTGAATTTGTGCACCCGAGTCCAACACCGGCACGTCCACATATTAATTGACCGTGGTATGAGTAATGAGTAAACCCCTGAAAGTAAGCTTTCAAATACCTTGGTCAAACCTGAATCATAACTCACTTGCCAACACTCTTGCCTTTGAGTCACAAGGTTCACGTTTAGGACCAGGTTCAAATCTCACACCAGGATTCTGGCACAAAACCTTTCGAGCTCGGGCAAAAACAGCAACAGGGATTTTACCAAGTTATTTAATATTATTTTCCCAACTGCTTCAGAAAATTAAGTGGGAAAGTATTTCTTCATCATCAAAGAATTTAGAATTGAAAACTATAGGCCAGAAGTTTTACCTTGCATGTGGAGAGAAAGCAGTTAACTTTTTGGGTCAAGTGACCTATTGTCAGAACTGTTTGACTCTCAACTGCCCTCTGAAATGAGCCAGGAAGCCATTTGGACATATCAATAGCTACAAAAAACAACAACAAACTGAAATTTCATGGATCATCTGCACCAACCTCAGCACCAAAACAGCCCTGCTAACGCTGCAAAGCCCTCCTTGCCACCACCTGGGGGCTCATGCCACAATTGGAGGAGCTGTCTCCCAGGCTAATCAAGCATTACCCTGATATAATCATACTCAGAATAATATTTTATAGACAATGTCCCAGACACCACTGTTAATATCACTGGATATGTCCTGTCCCACCAGCAGGACAGTCCCAGCAGAGGGGGTGACACAGTGATATACGGTCAGGAGGGAGTTGCTCCAAGAGTCCTCAACATTGACTTCAAACCCCATGAAGTCCTACAGCTTCAGATCAAACATGGTCAATTAAACTTCCTGTTGAATACCATGTACCACCTTCCTTCCATTGATGAATCCGTACTTCTCCATGGTGAACATTTAAGCAAACACTGAGGGTGGTAAGAGCATAAAATGTCCGCTGGACAGGGGGATTTCAATGTCCACCACTGAGAGTGGGTCGGCAGTAGTGCTACTGATCAAGCTAGTTAGGTTGTAAGGGACCTAGCTGCTAGACTGGGTCTGCGGCAGGTGATGGAAGAAGCAACAAGAGGGACAAAAACATATTGACCTCATTCTTACTCATCTGCCAGCTGCAGATGCATCTCTCCATGACAGTATTGGTAAGAATAAGCACTGCACAGTCCTTGTGGAGAATTCCCGACCTAAGGCATTGTGGGTCAACCTACAGCACATGACCTGCAGCGGTCTAAGAAAGCAGCTCACCACCACCTTCTCAAGGGTATCTAGGGTCGGCAATACATGCTGGCCAGCCAGAAATGTCCACGTCCCATGGGTGAATTTTTCAAAAAATGCCATTGCTTGCTTCCTACTTTTTCATAGGCATTTTAATGCTGCAATTTTTCATAGCATATTGGAAGAACTGCCTGGTCTATCTTATCTTGTGGCAGCATACTCCATGTAAATTGGACAAACTATGCTTGCACAGATCAGTCCACTATAAACTGATAACGCACTGTCTGCCAAGCATAACATTTCCCCGTAATCAACTACAGATTATTTTTGTGGGAACCTGCCTGTAAGGACATAACACGAGGCTTTAATGTTTTTTTTTCTGAGAGCTAAGAACAGTGCTGTGAGATTGACAGCTTATAACACACTCCACATTTACAGACATGCCGATCTCTAAAACTGCAAATATTTCCAAGTAAAACACATTCCACCAATCTTTATTGTCAGCAAAAGGGAATTGTTTTATCCACTAAAGCTAAACACAAAATTCAACCCATAATAAAACAAATGCACTCAGAAACCAACTACAATTATAGTCAGTGGTCAGTGTCTGTTCTTCCCTAACCTCTTAGAGTCACCACATGGAGAGATAAAGTAACAAGTTTGGCCTGTGTTTGAATTCATCTGAGCTCCTGAAGCAAATCAAACAGAGTCCTCTCAAAGATAATGGGAACTGCAGATGCTGGAGAATCTGAGGTAACAAAGTGTGGAGCTCGATGAACACAGCAGGCCAAGCAGCAACTAAGGAGCACAAAAGCTGACATTTTGGGCCTAGACCCTTCTGATGAAGGCAACTGATTGATCAGCAGCTACAGTGGAATAATTGCAAAAGGGGTTTTACAAAGTGATGGGTTAGGTAGTTAACAGTGGTATCAAACTATGATATCATTCCTTCTTACTTTTTCTTCTTTTTAAGCTTTTTGGCAGCTCCACTGTTGCTAGTCATTCTGTTGTCCCCTGCCCAAAATAC
The DNA here is from genome assembly GCF_030684315.1 of Stegostoma tigrinum. Lineage (NCBI taxonomy): Eukaryota > Metazoa > Chordata > Chondrichthyes > Orectolobiformes > Stegostomatidae > Stegostoma > Stegostoma tigrinum. The sequence continues at coordinate 54,518,198 of NC_081368.1, read as the reverse complement.
TTGACAGGAAGACTTTGCTCAGCAACTTGGCTCTGGTGGGCATTACACTCAAATTTGATCCTTTCCTCGACAACTCCACATGTGTGTTTCCAGTAAGAGTCACTGGAGCTACTAGTAAATTGAAGTCAGTATCAGTTACCCTGGTAGATTGCTCTCACACAATTTAAAGAACAATGATAGTAGTTATAGTGTTCATATAACTAGTTTGACAACAGAGCTCAGATCATACCTAGTATTTCAGCTGTGGGCATAAACTACAGGTTGAAAAAAAATTGGTCATGATCCAATCAATGATACTACTGGAACAGTCAGATCCCTGAATGAAGTCTGGTTTATAGATCATAGACCATATTGTTTACTTTCTCACTAATGTCACATAAGGCTGCAGAATTTCTTTAACAACAGAATGGAAGTTTTCATATAAACAACAGATAAGGGGAAAACGAAAGCTCTTCAGGCATAGAAGGTATTTCAGGTAAATCTTAAAACACAAAGTTTTTTGCATTCCATCAACTTACAGAGATTTAAATTCGGAAATATCTTCTCACCATGTCAAACGTTTCACTCCACTTAACCTTGTTTCCCTGGTTTACCTACAGAAGTACACAAAATAAAACTGAGAGCTTAAACTTTCTTAGCTTATAATAACCTGAAGACTTCTATTCAAGCTCACCAGGTTTGAAAATTGCATAAACAAAAACTTTTCTAATGAGGCGATTGTGCTTTCCATAAACTATCCTGAACATACGTAAAGGGAGAAAGCAAATTTAGCTTTTGACCCTAGCCAGGCCTCCTCTAAAGGGCTAAAAATATCTTTAATTCCGAGGTGTTACAAACTAAAATCAATCATGAATTATTCTGTACAGAAAACAAGCTAATGGTCTTCAATGTTTACCCACAAATCGCCACAAGTACAAACTAGCTCCCTTTTTTGCAGCGGAGAGCGGCGCGAGCCGGGCGGACGTGAGGTCAGGGCAGAGAGGCAGTTTGGAAGGCAAGTGAGTGCTATTTAAGTACTTACCTCGAAGCCAGCGGGTCCTTTTTGCAGCGGAGTACTATTTAAGTAGGTGTGTTCTCAGCCCCAGGTCCTACATGGTAGGGCCTCCCTCCCACCCTCCTCCTCAAACCTAATTAAGAGCCCACAGACTCACAGCAAACGCACAAGGGCTGAGGGAAGTGCCTGGTGAGTAAAGTGCGAGTTTTTCAGTGAAGAGGCTCAGTGAGGAGATTACGCCACTATTGAAGAGGGTAAAGACATGACTGCCAAGCTGATTCAGTGTGCTGCATGCATGATGTGGGAGGTCAGGGACACTGATGGTGTTTCTGGCTCCTATTGCTGTGGGAAGTGTGTACACATTCAGCTTCTGGAGGAGGTTATTGCAGCACTGAAGAAAGAACTAGAAGACCTCAGGCTCATCCGAGAGAATGAGAATTTTCTGAACAGGACCTTCAGCAAGGTCACTACACCGAGGTTACCTGAAGAGAGAAGGGGAATGTCGATGACAAAGGAAGACATGAATGAAGTACAAGAGACCCCAGGGGAAGCACCTATTGTAAACAGGCTGACTGACTTGGAAACTGCTGAGACAGACGACGCTGCCAGTCCAAGAGGTGGACAGGTCTGCGAGTCAAAAATTGCTGCAGAGGCAGAGCTGAGAAGTCAGACATCACGGAGAGCTGTAGTAATAGGGGATTCCGTAGTGAGAGGGACTAACAGGGGTTTCTGCAGCAACAGGCGAGATTTGAGGATGGTGTGTTGCCTTCCTGGTGCCAGGATCCAGGACGTCACTGATAGAGTGCAGAGAATCCTTGAGGGTGAAGGTAAAGGCCCAGAGGTGGTGGTGCATGTCGGCACTAATGACGTCGGGAAGAAAAGGAGGAGCATTCTACAGCGGGACTTCAGAGAACTCGGAAGAAGGCTGAAAAGAAGGACTTCCAGGGTGGTTATCTCTGGTTTGCTTCCAGTTCCTCGGGCTGGAGAGGGCAGGAACAGAGAGATAATGGACCTGAACGTGTGGCTGAGGGACTGGTGTAGGAAGCAAGGATTTAAATTCTTGGATCACTGAGGTATGTTTTGGGGTAAGAATAAATTGTACCGGAGGAACAGTTTGCATCTTAATAATTGGGGGACCAGCTTTCTGGCAGGCAGGTTTGCCACTGCAACACAGGTGTGTTTAAACTAAGTAATGGGGTGAGGGGCCAAACTGGAAATTTAAGAATGAAGTTAAAGGGAAAGTGAGAATAAGAGTGGTTCAGAAGGACAACAGAATTAACAGAGCACAAAACTCAAGAAGGGATCGTACAGTATGGCCAAGTGAAATAGGGATTGATAGGAAGGGTGAGGGGAGAAACAAATTAAAAATATTGTATATGAATGCACGAAGCATAAGAAATAAGGTGGATGAGCTTGAGGCTCAGTTGGAAGTTGGCAAGTATGATATTGTGGGGATAACTGAGACGTGGCTTCAAGTGGACAGGGCCTGGGAAATGAATATTCCAGGCTATACGTGCTATTGAAAGGACAGACTGGTGGGCAGAGGGTTGGGGTAGCCCTGTTGGTGAGGAATGATATTCGGTCCCTTGCGAGGGGGACATAGAGTCAGGAGATGTAGAGTCAGTATGGATAGAGCTGAGAAATTCTAAGGGTAGAAAGACCCTAATGGGAGTTATCTACAGGCCCCCAAACAGTAGTCAGGAGGCAGGGTGCAGGTTGAATCAAGAGTTGAAATTGGCCTGTCACAAAGGTATGACTACAGGTGTTATGGGAGATTTCAACATGCGGGTAGACTGGGAGAATCAGGATGGTACTGGACCCCAAGAAAGGGAGTTTGTAGAGTGCCTCCAAGATGGATTCTTAGAACAGCTTGTACTGGAGCCTACCAGGGAGGAGGCAATTCTGGATCTGGTGTTGTGCAACGAACCGGATTTGATCAGGGACCTCAAAGTAAAGGAGCCATTAGGAGGTAGTAACCATAATATGATAAGTTTTAATCTGCAGTTTGAGAGGGAGAAGGGAGAATCAGAAGTGTCAGTATTGCAGTTGATTAAAGGGAACTATGGAGCTATGAGGGAGGAGCTGGCCGAAGTTCAGTGGTACAATACCCTGGCAGGGATGGCAGTGGAACAACAATGGCAGGTATTTCTGGATATAATGCAGAAGGTGCAGGATCAGTTCATACCAAAGAGGAAGAAAGATCCTAAGGGGAGGCGGGGGCAGCCGTGGCTGACGAGGGAAGTTAAGGACTGTATAAAAATAAAAGAAGTATAACATAGCAAAGATGAGTGGGAAGCCAAAGGACTGGGAAGCTTTTAAAGAGCAACAGCGGATAACTAAAAAGGCAATACACAGAGGAAAAAATGAGCTATGAAGGAAAACTGGCCAAAAATATAAAGGAGGATAGTAAAAGCCTTTTTAGGTATGTGAAAAGAAAAAAAATGGTTACGACTAAAATTGGGCCCTTGAAGTCAGAAATGGGTGAATTTATTAAGGGGAACAAGGAAATGGCAGATGAGTTGAATAGGTACTTTGGATCTGTCTTCACGAGGGAAGACACAAGCAATCTCCCAGATGCAGCAGTGGCTGAAGGACCGAGGGTAATGGATGAACTGAAGGGTATTTATATTAGGCAGGAAATGGTGTTGGATAGACTGTTAGGTCTGAAGGCTGATAAGTCCCCGGGACCTGATGGTCTGCATCCCAGGGTACTTAAGGAGGTGGCTCTGGGAATTGTGGACGCGTTGGTAATTATTTTCCAAGGTTCTATAGATTCAGGATCAGTTCCTGCAGATTGGAGGGTGGCAAATGTTGTCCCACTTTTCAAGAAAGGAGGGAGAGAGAAAACAGGAAATTACAGACCGGTTAGCCTGACATCAGTGGTGGGAAAGATGCTGGAGTCAATTATAAAAGATGAAATTATGACTCATTTGGATAGCAGTAACAGAGTAGGTCAGAGTCAGCATGGATTTACGAAGAGGAAATCGTGCTTGAGTAATCTTCTGGAATTTTTTGAGGATGTATCTATGAAGATGGATAAGGGAGAGCCCGTGGATGTCATGTAAATGGACTTTCAGAAAGCCTTTGATAAAGTCCCGCATAGGAGATTGGTGAACAAAATTGGGGCACATGGTATTGGGGGCAAAATACTGAGTTGGATTAAAAATTGGCTGGCTGACAGGAAGCAAAGTGTAGTAATAAACGGGTCCCTTTCAGAATGGCAGGCAGTGACCAGTGGGGTACCACAAGATTCGGTGCTGCGACCGCAGCTGTTTACGATATATATTAATAATATAGATGAAGGCATTAGAAGTAATATTAGCAAATTTGCTGATGACACAAAGTTTAGTGGCAGTGTGAAATGTGAGGAGGATGTTATTAGAATACAGGGTGACTTGGACAGGCTAGGTGAGTGGACGGATGCATGGCAGTTGCAGTTTAATGTGGATAAATGTGTGGTTATACACTTTGGTGGCAAGAACAGGAAGGCAGATTACTATCTCAATGGAGTCAAGTTAGGTAAAAGGGAAAGCACAACAAGATCTAGGTGTTCTTGTACATCAGTCAATGAAAGCAAGCATGCAGATACAGCAGGTAGTGAAGAAAGCTAATAGCATCCTGGCCTTCAAGCCAAGAGGAATTGAGTATAGGAGCAAAGAGGTCCTTCTGCAGCTGTACAGGGTCCTGGTGAGACCACACCTGGAGTATTGTGTGCAGTTTTGGTCTCCCAATTTGAGAAAGGACATTCTTGCTATTGAGGGAGTGCAGCTTAGGTTCATAAGGTCAATTCCTGGAATGGCGGGACTATCATATGTTGAAAGATTGGAGCGACTGGGCTTGTATACACTTGAGTTTAGAAGGATGAGAGGGGATCTGATTGAGACGTATAAGATCATTAAGGGATTGGACACTGTGGAGGCAGGAAGCATGTTTCCGCTGATGGGTGAGCCCAGGACCAGAGGACACAGTTTAAAAATAAGGGGTAGGCCATTTAGAACAGAGTTGAAGAAAAACGTCTTCACCCAGAGAGTGGTGGATATATGGAATGCTCTGCCCCAGAAGGCAGTGGAGGCCAACTCTCTGGATGCTTTCAAGAAAGAGATAGACAGACCTCTTGAAGTTAGTGGAATCAAGGGTTATGGGGATAAAGCAGGAACAGGATACTGATTGTGGATGATCAGACCTGATCATAATGAATGGTGGTGCTGGCTCGAAGGGTCGAATGGCCTACTCCAGCACCTATTGTCTATTGTCTATTATCTATTTAACACATTGTAAAAGTCCCCAGTCGGTCATTTACTTTCTAAGTTGTTCTCTCAAGAGTTCATGGTTTTAATAAGTACTCCACCCTTGTTTCATTTGAAAACCAGCCTTCAAGAAAATAAACTATATTCATCTGACTCAGTGGTAAAATTCACATTCCAAACATCAAGATATATGAAAGGTGCATCTTTCGTCACAACTTGTTGATCCAAAGAGGACCTAAACCACATCAAGTAAGGTTTTTTTTCATTGACACTTGGGAGAGAGGTGACACTAGCTGACCAGCATTTATTGCCTGTCTCCAGTTGCTCTTGAGAAGTTGGTTGTGAACTGCCATCTTGAACTGTTAATGTCCATGTGCTGTTGGTGGACCAACAATGCCTTTGGGAGAGAAATTTTACCTATTGTCAGTGAAGGGGCAGTGACATATTTCCAAGCCAGGATGGTTAATGGCTTGAAGAGAAACTTCCAAATGGTGGCATCAACATGTATCTACTTCCCTTGTCCTTCCAGATGGAAGTGAGTTTGGGTTTGAAAACTGCTGTCTAATGATCTTCGGTGAAATTCTGCAGGGCATCTTGTAAATAGTACACATTCTGCTGCTGAGGGACGGAGTGAATGATTGCGGCTGTGGTGCCAAATCAGCAGGTTGCTTTGTCCTAGATCATGTCAATCTTCTTGAGTGTTGTTGGAACTGCACGCATCCAGGCAAGGGGGAGTATTCCATCACACTCCTGACTTAGACACACTCTGAGGAGTCAGGAGGTGAGTATTCTACTCGAGTATTCCCAGCCTCTGAACTGCTCTTGTAGCCACTATGTGGCGAATTAATCGAGGTTCTGATCAATGATAATACCTAGGATGTCAATCGCAGGAGATTCAGTGATGGTAACACCAATGAATATCAAGGGTAGTGATTAGATTGTCTCTTATTGGAGATTCTCATAGCCTGGTATTTGTGTGGCAATAATGTTAGTTGCCACTTTCTGGTCCAAGCATGGATATTGTCCAGATCTTGTTGCATTTGAACAGGGACAGTTTCAGAATCTGAGAGCCTTTGAATGGTGTTGAATATTGTGTAATCATCGATGAACATCCCTATTTCTGACCTAATGATGGAGGGATGATCATTTCTGAAGCAACTGAAGATATATGAGCCTAGGACACTCCCCTGAGGAACCCCTGCATACATGACTTGAAGCAGAGGTGACTTACCACCAACAACCATAACCATTTTCCCATGTGTCAGACATGATTCCAACCAGCGAAGATTTTTCTTCCTGATACTCATTGATTCTAGTTTGGCCACATTCAGTCAAATGTGACTTTAATGTCAAGGGCTGTTGCTTTTGCCTCACCTCTGGAATTCAGCTCAATTGTCCAAGTTTAAACCAAGCTATAATAGGGTCAGCAGCTGAGTGGCCCTGGCAGAACCCAAAGTGGACGTCAGTGAGCAGGTTATTGCTGAGCAGGTGAGTTCACTGTTGAGAAGGCTGGCCTAACAGTCTGTGGCAGTGATCGTGGGTACAGGTGTATCCGAGGCTGCTGGAATAGGTGACATCATTTCACTGACCTTCTGGTCATAGTGAGCAGGTAATGCATTGAGCTCATCCATCGGGGATGCACTGCTGCCTGTGATTCTGTTCAATTTTGCCTTGTAGCCTGTTACATCTTGTAAGCCTTGCTGTAAGCAATGAGTGTCTGTGTAGTTGGTCTGGTTCTTAAAGCATTGCCTCTTTGTGCATCTGATAGCCTTAACATTGTTGTGACTAGATTTCCTATATAGGTCAGGGTTGCCTGACTTGAACACCTCAGACCTGGATTTCAGTAGGGAGTAGATCGCATGGTTTCCGTTTGGGGAATTTCCTCGGTACACAATTTTCTACACACTCACTAATGAAGTCTGTAACAGTAATGGCATATCCACTTAGGTTGGTGCCTGAGTTCTTGAATATGACCTGCAATGGCTGTAATGTGCTTAAGCCCCAAGAACTGGCAACTCACTGCAGACTCACAAAAAACGCACCTCCCTAATCATGAAAAACACAAAAGATACAGGTCAATGCTCCCAATATCATGGTAAGTCTTGCTTGGTATATTCTGCCATAAATCTCACCATTGCCAACATAATTTAGAGCTCCACAGGATTCTGCTCTCTGTCTCACTCTTTCCTAAGTTAACTTTCTTTTGACAGTCACTCTGGCTCACTTCATTATGTAGCATTTTCTTTATTTCCCCTGTTTCTAAGGATAAATTCTCCTGATGTTAGTTGGAAGATGTGCAGAAGTCACTCACTAGTGCACACTTCACAGATGAGATTGCTTCAAATGCCAGGATGTCCTTACCTGTCTGTGTATCCACAGCTTCCAGCCATTACTCGCCCATGTTTGTAAATTACCAACCCAAATCAATAGGAGCTCCATACATGTGATTAAATTGGTTTGAAGTGTTGACAGTGGTTTGATTCATGTCACCATCAAGGCCCACATAATGTTCATTTTGGACTACTGTAACAGGACTGAAATATCTGTAGCCTGTCCACTCCATGTGTGGTGGCAGCTATTGGGCTCCCCATCATGTATATTCAATTTGCAGGCCGATGGAAGATGACAGTGAACTCTTTCCAGTCAGCTTCCACCTCTGTATGTTGATGAGGCCCCAGTCACCCATATCTCCTTCCTGGTAGTCCTTCTCTGTGAAGCCCGTAGACTAAATGAGTATGCACCTGCCCCTCTTTCACGCCTGGCTCCTCACATTTAAGGTTAGCATAGCTTAGAAATATTACCAATTTTGTTCTAAAATAATTAAATTATCAGAAGTGAGTTATGATTGCACTGAAGAGAAATCTAACTGGAACCCAGAATCAACTGGCATTGCTTCCAATCAATAGCAGTTGCAGATCAGTTAGCACTGAGGTGAACTGTCAGAAACTTTATTTCTAACCAGCAATAATAAGTCAGCTTGCACACTCTCTTTCAGGCATGAGGCCCTCATTGGCTAAATACACGACCTATTGCACTACTCATTAATAAAGGTCCCTGAGCTGTATTGAGCGAGTTGAGATAATCTCAGACAATTGATTTCACTGTCAATCTGAGGAAAGAGAACAAGGGAGAAAGAACACATCAAGGGATTTTTATGCCTGTTAAACAAGTCAGTAATCCTTGCTGGGAATATATATGTGGACATCAGGACCAAGCTTACTTTGATGCCTCTTGTCATCAAATAGTCTGCTGATACTCACCATTTTGAATTATATGAGATTGTTTCCAGTCCACTGAAGATTTTGATTCATTCTGGGGAGAGGTATGGGGAGCTACATTTTGACAGGCATCTTTACGGACCAAATCTATAAACCAAAATAAATAGAGCAAGAGACAAAAGCTTAAACTTCAAAATATGTATCCGATTTTATCGATTAACTGCTGTCACATCCAAAAACGTGGCTTGCCTTCTCACATTTTCATCCAGGTCAGTAACAAATGAATATATTGCAACATTACTTCCTGTCAATAGGTCTAATTATTCTAATGTGTCTTATTCTGTTTCTTACCCACAGCATATAAGCATACTCCATTCAGTTTCAATGTTTTATCTAGAGTGAATCGTTTGAACAATTGCCTCCTGCTTAATGAACAGAAACTCCCAACACTTACAACAGAATGAACCATATCCAGCACTTCAGAGGTTAAATCAAATTGGATTACACAACAAATGTGCTTGCTCTGTCCTATTTTGTTCACTGTACTGAGAATAAATGTGCAGCGCAGTTGTAACTTGTTGAATTTACTTACCTAATTTGTTAATCAAATTATTATCTTCACAGTAAAATTGACACTTGTACCAGTGCATGCATGGTTAGATACGATAGCTGCATTTACTCAGATTCTTATGCTCAGAACATGAAATGTGCAATGGTAATCATCATATACATTTGAAATTATATTTTGTTAATTTAAGTTATGCTATAATGAAAGCTACCCATAATGTCATGAAAAGGAATGATGTGTTTAGACTTTGGCAATTTATGCAGTAACTCAATACATTCACTGCAAACTTTGCATTGGAAGCTTTCAATGATAAGTGAAACACTGCTCCTGAAATGCTAGCTACAGAATATAACGCAATATATAATGTGATATGTAGTATAAAAGCTCTATTGACATGAAAATGTAATTTACATCCTATTTCTGCACTCAGATCAGAATAAAACAAAACAAAGTATTTAATGTGAATTTGTGATAAGGATGTACTATTGTGAAGCAAATGAAATATTGTACTTAACGAGACTTGGCGGCAGGAGAACAAATGCTGGATCTGTTCAAAACTAAGTAATCATGAGTTTAGAAGCATTTTTGAACTTGGGTCAAAGTCCTAAAAATCCAAATTGTGACCCAGTTTGCAGCCCTTAGAATCAGAGGGTCTGGGCCTCTGAAGTAAAATTATTTATTTTTTGTATGGTGGGGATATTTTCTTGTTTTTGTCTGGTCTTTGTCATCCCACTTCAGCCATGACAAGTCAGTTTGCATACTTTAATCCTTCTCTTTGCTTGAAGCGATAAATGTAGTGGAAAGAAGCTTCAACCAATTAGCTTCCAGTGATAGAATATGCTTAGAACATGTCTGGCAAAAGAGATTACAGATCAAAAAGAGAAATTTCTGACATAAAAATACTGCAATAATGTTGAGGTTGGTTGACTCGCCGAGCTAGTTTGTTGTCCCGCAGCTGTTTCATTACTGTGCTTGGTAACATCCTCAGTGCAGCCTCTGATGAAGCGCCGGTGTGTTTTCCTGCCTGGCTTTTAAACTCTGGGGTCCGTTGCGATGGATTGCCTTACTTCCGGGTTTCCTCCATGGTGGAATGTATATGGGGTCGAGGTCGATGCGTTTATTAATAGCTTGCTTCATGGAGTGCCATGCTTCCAGGAATTCTCGTGCTTGTCTCTGCCTAGCCTGTCCCAGGATTTTGATGAAGGGTCTAGGCCTGAAACGTCAGCTTTTGTGCTCCTGGGATGCTGCCTGGCCTGCTGTGTTCGTCCAGCCTCACATTTTGTTGTCCAGGATTTTGATGTTGTCCCAGTCGAAGTCGTGGTTCTCCTTGTCCACATGGATTGAAATGAATGAGCATTGATTGTGTCCTTTTGTAGCCAGTTGGTCCTGGGACAGGCGAGGCAGAGACAAGCACGAGAATTCCTGGAAGCATGGCACTCAATGAAGCAAGCTATTAATAAACACATTGAACTCGACCCCATATACATTCCACTATGCAAGAAACCCAGACGTGAGGCAATCCATCGCAACGGACCCCAGAGTTTAAAAGCCAGGCAGGAAAACACACCAACATTTCATTAGAGGCTGCACTGAGGATGTTACCCGGCACGGTAACGAAACATCTGCAGAACAACAAACCAGCTCGGTGAACCAAACAACCTCAACACCCACAACTCAAACTACAAATCTACTCCAAAACCGAAGATACTGCAATGTTGATTGAGATATACATGAATTACTGAATAACTATATGAATAAATATGTTAAAAATACAAAATATTTTAAAAAATATTAATACATATTAGATTCCATATAGTGTGGAAACAGACCCTTTGCTCCAACAAGTCCACACCGTCCCTTGAAGCATCCCACCCAGACCCATCCCCCTATAACCCACACATCCCTGAACACTACAGGCAATTTAGCATGGTCGATCCACATAGCCTGCACATATTTGGACTGTGGGAGGAAACTGGAGCACCCGGAGGAAACCCACGTAGACATGTGGAGAATGTGCAAACTCCGCATAGACAGTTACCCGAGGTTGGGATTGAACCTGGGTCCCTGGTGCTGTGACGCGGCAGTGCTAACCACTGAGCCACCGTGCCACCCAAGTGTAACTTTATTTCACATCATATAAAGCATTATCTGATACAACTAGTAACTCCGTTTGCACCTTTGAAACTAGTCACATAGGACTGAATTTTATGCGAGGGGCAGAGTCCCAAATCAGCAGTGTTGAAGTAAAGGAGAGCCTACCTCGACTTGCCTATCTCAGCTCAGAGCTGCTTAATAGCCACTGTGTTATTAATTGCACTCAGCTGGGGCTTCCAATCACATCATTGAGGAATTATAGCTTCCGGGAACTGCCTGCCAATCATTGGCCGGTGTCACTCATATTGCAAGGCCACCTAGAATGTATGCAGCTGGGCAGGTCTGCAATGGTCTCCAAGGCGGGTGATGTAGTAGATCCCAGTGAGTTGGAAATAGGAGACACTGTCAAAGGAGGAATGCAAGGGGTGAGTCCACAACTTGGGAGAGGGTCTCCAATGGCCACAGGAGATAGGAGGCACTGCCACTTTGCTCAGTCAGCCAGATTTCACATGGAGAGTCAAACACAAGACTCGGACTTCTCCTGGTGCAAGTAAAGTCCCTGGAGGCTTTTAAGTTGTGAATAATTGGTAATTTAACTGCAACCGATTGATGTAAAAACAGCTGCACGAAGCATGCCCCATCACTTGTAATGCTAAACTGAAGGTGAATAGACAACAGATGGTGCCACTGTGATGGTCTCCACTTTTACAGCCTAGCCCTCACTTGTTATTCTGCCGCAGAGAGGATGGGGAGAGGTGCCATATGTTTATTAGGGTTGAGGGTGAGTGCAAAATTCCAGCTATGCTTATGAATAGTGATCACAGACCGAATGCTGGTGAGTTATATTGAATAGCAGGTATTAAATGTGATCTTTGATAACATTGAAACGACTCATTCAGTAAAATTGACTTAACTTCAACTTCATCCAAATTATACATGCACTGGTTAGAAAATCAAATTGCATCATTTCTAACTCAGTCAAGAAATTACGATTTAAACTTAGTATTCCATTTGTTTCACCTATAAAGAGAGGTCTGGACAAGAATTAATGGTAGAAAGCTTCGTCAAGAATACGTGGCCTGAAATCTCTAAAATCAAGAAAAGATTTGCTAGCCACTACATTTGTGGTTCCTACAAGTATGAGATACATATTAGCAGCAGCAAATCATTCCTATTTGTTGCCATGTCAGCCAAGTCAACTTGCAAATACTTTTTGAGGTTTTGAAATGATGAAAGACACTACAGAAATGTAACAGTTTTTTTTTTCTCTTGAATGTTCCAGACTGTGGGCAGTATTGTGCTAAAAGCCCGTGCTCTCAGGCTGCTGAACTCTGACCCACTTTGTCTCATTGTAGCAAAAAAGCAAGGAGAAAGGAGAGTTTCATTTCACCAAAGCTGATCAGTTTCAAATCAAGTCTTGGGTTTCGGAAGTTAGGAAAGTGACCCAGCTCAATTGTTTGATCAATTTTCCTATATAGCCCCCTTACTGCTATGATTCTGCATTGGCACTCCAATATATTTTCTGTAAGGATGCTGCTGCAGGCCTATTCTACTGGTCAGTATTTTCACATAAGCAGCAGCTTTTTCACTCCATCACCACATGAATGGCAACATATACCCGCTCCCACAACCTTCCATCCAACTCTGCTCAAACTTACGATAAACAGAATGACCATAGAAAATGGTATATAGTTATGTTGACTTGTAGAGAGAGCCTCTGCTGTTACTTTGGCAACTGTTTTGTGGATGGCTCAGTTTCCAGCTGACTCCCCTTCTGAATGTGCCTACAAGATAAGCTTTATCACATATCTTTAGGCCCCTTTATTCATACAGTTGATTTAGCGAGTGTTGTGCTGTAAAGGAACAATGACTTGAAATGCTAACATTCAGAAATAAAACCCATCAGCAGGTATACATGTATGCAGGGGTTAGAGAAAAGCCTTGGTACATTGCATATCGTATCCAACAAATGGTTAAGGGAAAAAGTAATTCCATATGTATGGAGTCATAGAGCGTGGAAACACACCCTTTGGTCCAACTTATCCATGCCAACAAAGTTTCCCAAACTAAACCAATCCTACCTGCCTGCAGTTCGCCCATATCCCTCTAAACCTTTCCTATTATGGACCTGTCCAAATGTATTTTAAATGTCATAATTGTACCTGAATCTATCGCTTCCTCTGGCAGTTTATTCCATGTAAGAATGCCCTCTATGTGAAAAAGTTGCCCCTCATGTTCCTTTTAGATCTTTCTCCTCGCATCTTAAAAATACTCCCTCTGGTTTTGAACTCCCTCACCCGAGGGGAAAAGACCATTATAATTCATCTTATATATCCCCTTCATGATTTTATAGATCTCCATGAGGTCCTTTGTGCTGGTAAAAAAAGTCCCATCCTATCCAGTCACTCCTTATAATTCAAATCGTCTAGTCCTGGCAACATCCATGTAGATCTTTTTTGAACCTTCTCCAGCTTAACAATATCCTTCCGATAGCAGGGGCCACTGGAACTGTACACAATACTCCAAAAATCACCAACATCTTGTATGATATCAACACCCCAACTCCAAAACTCAAAGGTCTGAGCAATGAAGGCAAATGTGCTAAACACCTTCTTAACCAACCTATCTACCTGTGACACAACTTAAAAATAACTATGTACCTGAATTCCTCGGTCTCTCTGTTGAACAATACTATCCAGGGTCCTACTAATAACTGCATAAATCATGCCCTTGTTCATTTTACCAAAACACCATACCTCGTATTTATCTGAATCAAACTCCATCCACCACTCTTCAGTCCATTGGCCCAATTAATCAAGATCCTTTTATAATCTTAGATAACCTTCTTCACTTTTCACTGTGCCCCCAAGTTAGGGGTCATCTGCAAACTTACTAACAATGCATCCTAAATTTTCATCCAAATCGTTTATATAATTAACAAACAACAGTGGACCCAGCCTGATCCCTGCAGAACACTGCTGGTCACCGGCCTCCAATACGAAAAACACTCTCTACCATCACTTACTGTCTCCTAACATCTAGCCAATTTTGCATCCAGTTGGAAAGCTCTCTCTGAATTCCATGTGATCTAACTTTACTAACCAGTCAACCATGTGGAACCTTATCAAAGGTTTTACTAAAGTCCATATAGACAATATCTACCACTGCCTTCATGTATCTTTTTGGTCTTGTCCTCAAAATAGGTAAACAAGTTTGTGAGGCATGATTTCCCACACACAAAGCCATGCTGACTATCCCTAATCAGTCCTTACCTCTCCAAATGCATGTAACTCCTATCTCTCAGAATCCTCTCCAACAGCTTACCCGCACTGATGTCACTCAACAGTCCATGGTTTCCAGGCTTCTCCTCACAGCCTTTCTTAAATAAAGGCACAACATGAGCCACCCTTCAGTCCTTCAGCACCTCACCTCTGCTAGGCCCCCTACAATTTCTGCCCTAGCTACCCACAACATCCATGAAGAGAGTTAATTAGGTCCCAGAAATCTATCCATCGTTATGCTTTATAAGACCCCTAGCATCTTCTCTTCTGCAATGCAGACTGTTTACAAGACATCAGTATTAATTTCCCTGAGTTCCCTAGCCTGCATGTTTTTCTCCATAGTAAATGTTGATACAAAATATTTGTTTAGCATCTCTCCCACCTCCTGTGTTTCCACACATAGACAACCTTGTTGATCTTTCAGGGGCCCTATTCTCTCCCTAGTTGGTCTTTTACTCTTAATATGCTGGTAGAAAATCTTTGAATTACCCTTAAGCTTCTCTGTCAAGGCGATCTCATATACACTTTGTGCCCTCCTGATTTCCCTCTTAAGAATGCCACATCACCCATTAAGCTCTTCAAGAGATTCGCTTGATCCCAATTGTCTATAATTAACATACATCTCCTTCTTATTCTTGAGCAGAACCTGAATATTTTATTCATCTATTGTTCCCTGCTACTACCAGCCTTACACTTCACTCTAACAGGAACATACATTCTCTGAGCCCTTGTTATCTCATTTTTGAATGCCTCCCTATTTCAAGTTGTCCCTTTACCTGCAAACTGTCTACTCCAACCAACTTTTGAATGTTCCCGTTTCATACTGTCAAATTTGTCCTTACTCCAATTAAGAATTCTAACTTTTATACAAGGCCTATCCTTTTCTATAACTATTTTAAAATTAGTAGCACTATGATCACCCAAAGTGTTCCTCCACCAACACTTCAGTCACTTGCCCTACCATATTTCTCAAGAGAAGGTCAGGCTTTACTCCTTTTTAGGTACATCTACATATTGATAAAGAAAATTTTCTTAAACACATCTAACAAATTCCTCCCCATCCAACCCCTAAACACAATGGCAGTCCTAATTAGTTATCTCTAGAAAATTTCAATCAAATCATTTTTTTTTCCAAATGCAAAAGGTATATCCTGAGATTTGAGACATAAATTTAAAACAATTCAATTTAAATTGACTCAATCTACCAATGTAAACGGAAGTAAAAAGATGCAAATCATAAACATTTCTGTGAAATATAGGTGTCCCTGAGAAAACTGAATTAGTTCAAAATATTCAAAGAAACATTTATTGAGTGATTATACACAAAATGTTTTCAATTATGAGAAAAACTTAGCAAACTATTAAACTCTACACTTGAAGAATTTGTTTTTATCTATGTGTTTAAGTACTGGCACACATTAATTGACAATAGCCTAAGCTTTCAGTACGCTTTGAAAAATACAGTATGAATTTTGACAGATTGTACAAATTCAGAATAATTACATCTTAAATTACATACTTAAATCTCCATATTAAGTCTGTTAGTGTATACATAAAATGTATAAATTATAAACAAAAGCTAAGGCTAGAAATTGAACCACAAATTTAGCTACCAAACCACATTGTTTATATTGACAATATATTATGCACAGCAAACTTATTTGCATGTCAGTTTTAAAATCTCAAGCAAGAAAAAGCATTGCAAACCTTTTGCAATGCAAGCTGATTAATAAATTATTGGTTAAGTTTGAAATAGCATTATGAAATGAACATATTTTTACCAAACACGTTTTAAAAATGAAGAACTTCTGATATTCAAAAAGCTTGCATGTTCAAATTTTGTTTGTTATTAAAATAGTTACTCAATTACATATTTTGCCAGGATAATAAAGTGTGAGGCTGAATGAACACAGCAGGCCAAGCAGCATCTAAGGAGCACAAAAGCTGACGTTTCGGGCCTAGACCCTTCATCAGAGAGGGGGATGGGGTGAGGGTTCTGGAATAAATAGGGAGAGAGGGGGAGGCGGACCGAAGATGGAGAGAAAAGAAGATAGGTGGAGAGGAGAGTATAGGTGGGGAGGTAGGGAGGGGATAGGTCAGTCCAAGGAAGATGGACAGGTCAAGGAGGTGGGATGAGATAAGTAGGTAGGAAATGGAGGTGCGGCTTGGGGTGGGAGGAAGGGATGGGTGAGAGGAAGAACAGGTTCGGGAGGCAGAGACAGGCTGGGCTGGTTTTGGGATGCAGTGGGGGGAGGGGATGGGTTGGAAGGGTCTAGGCCCGAAACGTCAGCTTTTGTGCTCCTGAGATGCTGCTTGGCCTGCTGTGTTCATCCAGCTTCACACTTTGTTATCTTGGATTCTCCAGCATCTGCAGTTCCCATTATCTCTGATACATATTTTGCCAGCTGTGTAAGATTCTTTCTTCACGGATCTGAGAGGATCTCAATTCTTGCCTGTAGCCGTTCCTCCAGAATTACTTCAACGTAATTTAGTGAAAGGAGGCAATGGCCTAGTGATATTATCACTAGACTATTAATCCAAACACCCAGATAATGTTTTGCGGACCCAGGCTCGTATCCCACCATAGCAGATGGTGGAATTTGAATCCAATAAATATCGGGAATTAAGAGTCTAATGATGACCATGAATCCATTGTTGATTGTCGGAAAAGCACATCTGGTTCACTAATGTCCTTTAGGGAAGGAATCTGTCATCTTACATGTGACTCCAGACCCACAGCAATGTAGTTGACTCTCAACTGACCTCTGGGCAATTAGGGATGGGCAACAAGTGCTGTCTAGCCAGTGACACCCTCATCCATGGATGAATTTTTAAAAAATACCATAATCAAAATGTTTCAGAGATAGTAGGGACTGCAGATGCTGGAGAATCTGAGATAAAAAGGTGTAGAGCTGGATGAATGCAGCAGGTCAAGCAGCATCGGAGGAGCAGGAAGGCTGACGTTTCAGGCCTAGTCCCTTCTTCAGAAAAATTCTTCAGGCCCAAAACTTCAGTCTTCCTGTTCCTCTGATGCTGGTTGACCAGCTGTGTTCATCCAGCTCTATACCTTGCTAGTCAAAATGTTGTCCCTTTATCATGAAATCAGCCTCAGCTTAATCAAATTTTTTGCATGGGGGTGACAACTTACAGCCAAGGTGCAATTGGCATTAAAGTTGTTGTCACCTGAAATGTTTTACTTAAGTCACTACATATAAACTGCAATGGAGATCGAAGTACTATTCTAAAGATTGCATTTCTTTTTCCCGACCTCCACTGATAGTGCTCAGTCCTTCATGTTTGCATGTGTGATCGTCAACCTCTTTGGGTATTTTGCCCAAGTTACCATTTTTCACAAAACAGCTTTAACATTTAGGAGGTTAATTGCCTGCCATGATACAACAACGCAGTTTCATCCTATCTTTGCATGATTTTCACAAAACTGCGTAAATGAACAGGAGCAAGGTCTTTTCTTCCATTTCCTAAGTATAGATAGTGAGTCTAATTGTGAGACAATTTAACAGTATCCTCCAAACATCGCTAACTCAGCAGACACTGGAAACTGAACCTACAATATTCTGTGGTCTGCACAGCATAGATACTTTGATTTCTTTGCCTAAACCTGCTGAGTTGTCATGTTCGATGAGCTTTTTGCGAAACGTAGGGAGGTAAAAATACTTCTTACTTTTTGTTTGTTCCTGGTTTATTTCCTTCCTATGGTCCGCAAAGTCCTGATTGCTGACGGATGGATCTTTAGGCACTAAGAGCCCAGAGGATCTTTCACACCTGACTGTTGTTTATCCCTGAGTTTAAGCACAAGGTACAGTTGGTCTGTTCACTCAAAGACATTATCACAGTCCAATAAAAGGTCTGTCCTATATTACAAACACATATCCAAATACATCTAAATTCCAAGAGAGTCACTGCATCTAATCCAGACAGAGACAATTACTGATTCCCTGCCCCTTCCCCAGCCTCCCACACAAGTTCAGAGTAACAGCAGTCACTGTTTGTTAGGTCACAAGATGGCTAAGTTAGCAGCTGCCCTGGTAATGCCAACAAAAATGTCACAATAAACATTATTAAATCAGATTACCCCACAATTATCACATTGATCCTTAGCAAACTGCTTTTGTATGGGGCAGTAAGAAAACAGCTGAGGTGCTAATAAGCATTTATCCAGTGAATGATTTGGAGAAATAAAGCAAATTAATTTTACCAATACCTTGTCTCAACCACAGACTGTCGTCTATTTTTTTCACACTGCATTGAGAAACCTGAATATTGAGTTTTTTTGTTGCAATGAATTATTTTGTAATACCAATAGTACAATGTCTTCATTTGGCTTATGAAGCGTCGCTAACGTTTTCAATCACAACACTTTGAAATATTACTTGGGTACTTCCATCACTGTTTAACTAAGTGCTACTCCTTGGCCATACGATTCATAGATGGAATGTGGAGAGAAAGTAGGGTTTAAGGTAAGCTCTTACAAATACTGTGTTTGAACTCATACTATGTCAGCTGCTGTAGCGGTGTTGTGAATGGACTTCAGGCACCATTTTGTGTATAGTGACAGCTCTCTCCAGGATAATGTCAAACACCTTATTGCAGCAACAACAGAGCTTTGCTTCCTGCAAGACAGCGGGGTGCCATTTTATATGGTTGTGCAGAGCATTGACTTGTCTAAAGCACTAATAGGTACACTGTGGTTGTACAATTAATTTTGTAAATACCACACCCGAGCACCTATTGAGTACAAATATATACACTGGTAGATATGTCAGAGTGTTTGTACACTGTAAGTCTCAAGTGGCAATGTTAACATGATGAAGAAAGGTCATACCAGTTAGTAGACATATTAAGGACTGTCTTTATTACCACCATTAAGTGCAAGGGATCATCATACTTGCAAGGCTGTGGAAGAAGCTTTCTTCTCACTCTGGACTTTCACACAAAGTTGTCATGTTCAAAGGATCAACAAATGAGATGCCAATTGCAGCATTTATGAATCATCCAATGCTAGACCTTAAACTCAATGGTCAGACTACATGAGTAGGTGGAAGTCAACATGTGCATCTCAAGCATGAGTCCTGGATGCAGTTATCCACCTATCAGTGTTACACATTGACTTAAATATATTTACTGTAGATCAAGATGCTTTTCTGCTCCAGAACATACTGCTCATCTGCTCCCCACTACTTTTGATGTCTTTACATTCCAGATAGCAGAGAATGTGGTTTCTGAGAGAATCCAAGGGTAATTCTACTTGAGAAGAGTTAATACTTGACTTTCTTTTGGAAAATAAAGCTGGGCAAGTGGCTAAATTGTCAGTAGGGAAATACTTTGGGGTAAGTGATCATAATTCAATTAGTTTTAAAATAGTTATGGAAAGGATGGAACTGATGAAAAAGTTAAATTAAGGCCAATTTTGTTGGTTTTAGGCAGGAACTTTCAAAAGTTGATTGGGGATGGCTATTTGCAGGTAAAAGGACAATTGTGAAGTGAGAAGACTTTCAGAAGAGTTCAGAGACAGTATGTTCCTGTTAGTGTGAAGGGCAAGGCTGGTTGGTGTAGGGAATGCAGGATGACAAGAGAAATTGAGGACTGATCAAGAAAAAGAAGGAGGCATATATTGGGTAGAGACAGTTGGGATTGAGTGAATCCCTAGAAGACCATAAGGACAGCAGAATCATACTTAACAGTGAAGTTAATACGGCAAAAAGGGGCCATGAGATAGCTTGGACAAGCAGAGTTAGGGAGGAACCAAAGAAATTCTATAAATACATTCAGGGCAAAAAAGTAACCAGGGAGAGAGTGGGGTCTATTAAAGATCAAAATGGCCACCTGCGCGTGGAAGCACAAGAGACAGGTGAGACCCTAAACAAATATATTGTGTCAATGTTTACTGTGGAGAAGGACTTGGAAGCCAAGGAAACTGGGGACATGAAGAGTGATGTTTTGAAAAAGCGTTCAAATGACATAAGAAAAGGTCTTAAAATGTGTAAAGGCAGATAAATCCCCAAACCTGGTCAGGTGTTTCTAGAACTTTATGGGAGGCCAGGGAAGAGGTTGCTGGCCCCCTTGCTGAGATCATCGATAGGCATGACTGAGGTGCTGGAACACTGGAGTTTGGCTAATATGGTGCCATTACTTGAGAAACATTGTAAGGAAATGCTACGGAACTGTAGAGCAGTGAGCCTGATGTCAGTGGCAGGTAAGTTTTTGGAGGGAATTCTTTGAGACCGGATTTACATGCATTTGGCAAGGTAAAGACTGATTGGGGTAGTTAAGCTTATTTGAAGAGGTCACAAAGAAGATTGATGGAAGCAAAGCAGTAGACATTGTCCATGTGGACATCAGCAAGGCATTTGACGGGGCTCTGCATGGTAGACTGCTTAGATCACATGGGATCCAGGGGGAGCTAACCAATTGAATAGAAAGTTAGCTTGAAGGTAGGAGACAGAGGGTGGTAGTGAAAGATTGTTTTTTATAGACTGGAGACCTTGCCAAAAGCAGTGTGCCACAAGGATCACTACCCTTCCTACCTCCCCACCTATACTCTCCTCTCCACCTATCTTCTTTTCTCTCCATCTTCGGTCCGCCTCCCCCTCTTTCCCTATTTATTCCAGAACCCTCACCCCATCCCCCTCTCTGTTGAAGGGTCTAGGCCTGAAACGTCAGCTTTTGTGGTCCTGAGATGCTGCTGGGCCTGCTATGTTCATCCAGCCTCATATTTTATTATCTTGGATTCTCCAGCATCTGCAGTTCCCATTATCACTACTGGGAGCACTGTTTTTTTGTCATTTACATCAATGATTTAGATGTGAATATAGGAGGTATGGTTAGCAAATTTGTAGATGACACCAAAATAGGCAGCATAGTGGATAGTGAAGACAATTAACTCAGAGTACAATGGAACCTTGATCAGATGGGCCAATGGGCCGAGGAGTGGCAGATGGAGTTTGATTTAAATAAGTGTGAGGTGCAAGGCAAACCAGAGCAGGACTTATACAGTTAACGGCAGGGGCCTGGGGAGTGTTGCCGAGAAGGACAGCCAAGGGTGCGGTTGCATAGTTCCTTGAAAGTGGAGTCACAGGTAGGCAGGAGGGGAAGATGATGTTTGGCATGCTTGCCTTAATTGGTCAGAACATTGAGCACTGGCATTAGAATGCTGTTTTGTAGCTGGACAGGACATCAGTTAGGCCACTTTTAAAATACTGCATACAATTCAGGTCTCCCATCAATAGAAAGGATGTTGTTAAACTTGAGAAGGAGCAGAAAAGATTTATGAGAATGTTGTCAGAACTATAGGGTTTCAGCCATAGCGACCAGCTGAATAGGCTGGGGCTTTCTTCCCTGGAGCGTCGGAGACTGAGTGGTGACTTTACAGAGGTTTATAAAATCATGAGGGGTATGGATAGGGTGAATAGCCAAGGTAATTTTCTGAGAGTGAGGGAGTACAAATCTAGGGAGCATAGGTTTAAGATGAGAGGTGAAAAATTTAGAAAGGACCTGAGGGGCAACTTTTTCACACAGATGGTAATGCGCGTATGTAATGAGCTGCCAGGGGAAGTGTTGGAGGCTGGTACAATTACAACATTTAAAAGACATCCAGATGGGTACATGAACAGGAAGAGTTTAGAGGTATTTGGGCCAAGTGCTGGTAAATGGGACTAGGTTAGATTAGAATACCTGATCAATGCAGATGAGTTTGACCGAAAAGCCTGTTTCCATGCTGTATGACTGTAAGACTCCATAATAGAATCTTCGAAAGTTGCACATGCACCTACTCCTGAAACTGGGCCATATACCAGAAAGGATGCTACACACAATCAATCAAAGGCCTGCCCTGGCATAGTTATTGCATCTTCCTATGCAACATTCCTTATCTGCAAGTATATTGGCATATACGATGATACCAGCTTAGATTAAATGTGAAGTTAGAAGTCCTGATGGCTCTCTCAGAACTGTGGTTTGAGAATGTGCAGAATGGCTGCTTTTGTACTTCATTTACAGGTACGGGTAATAATATGAGGACCAATTTGTAAAGGGCTTCTTATTTTGTGTACTTGCCGTATGCTGAGGCCCATGATTTTCATCGTGAAGGTTGTAGCTGTTATGACTGAGTCAAACTCTTTGATGTTCTTTATTCTATTTGGCTGTGAATGTTAGTGCTGCTGTATAGTGACATGGGATGTGGCTTACTGATCTAATTTTCTTTTTTTATTTTTGATTTATGCAAAGGAATTGTACCTCTTTTATCATGTGTGCGAATTACACACATGAATTTTGAGTTCAAGACAAACTGGTCAAGGAGGAGGCAAAGTCAATAACTGTCATCAGGATTAGATTTCAAAGTAACACTACTTGTTTATGATACGTTAATACTAAATAGTGTTAGACATGATAAACACGGATACACCAGGATACGACTCTGTGTATTCTCGGCCATGTGCTCCTAAGGATCACTCTCATTTTCAGAATCCTGCTGAAATGACACTATATATGCTCTGAGATGTTCAGCTCCATTGCATCATTATAAGGTTGCTCCAAGGTCCTGAACCCCCACACAACTGTACCTGCCATGAATGTCCATAAGGACAAGAAAATAGTACGAGTGAGAATGAACGAATGCTCCCCTAAATGAACAAACAATGTATTAGTCATTGATCTGCTTTGCTGATTGGGAGAGACCAGAAAGTTATCCTTCTAAGCCAGAGGCATAAAAATTGGGAGCCATTGTTACCTTTACAGCCAGAAAAAGATCAGCCACAAATGGAGGTAGGTATCAATTTATTTGGGCACATACCTCCAAAAAACATACATGGATAAATCATGGCCTGTTACCGTATACCAAGCCCCTCAAACCTGTGCAAAATAATGTGGACACAACTTCCAGATGTTGGCCTCCTCCATCACTTTCACAAAGTTCTCTGTCCTGGTGAAACTTCAAGCCAATAGTTTTCTTTTCTCAATTTTCTCCACTTCTGATAGTAATGACTCATCCTGTGGCATATTTCAACAAGCACAAGTGGCTTCGTTATGTCTCGCCTACTTGAGAGGAAGGCATTTTAAAATAATAATCAAGGAAGTGAAAATAATGAAATAAGCACAAGATATCTTTTTAATCTGCATATTCTTCATACTTCATTTAACACCAGGCTGCCTTTTGCGCTAAATGTCCGACTTCCAAAAATTTTCGCTTTATTAACGCTCCGGTTATGTCCTCAAAAAGGGTAAAGCATCTTAGTAAAGGATCCAAATTTCAGACAAAGTTACTGTGGGTGTTGTCAGAAATGGTAAAGCATGGATTTTGAAGAAACATATGCAAACTAGAGAAAAAAGAATCAAAAGAATTTTTGTGGTCTTATGAAAAATGTATCCAATATTATCTTTAAGTGAATATTGTTCCTTCAGGCTTTTGATCAAAAAGTCATTCAATCTCAAAGTAGCAGACGGCCTCATTTTCAAAGTGTTGCATTACAAAGAACTAAACACACTCTACAGCACTACCCTCAATGCATTGCAGTGATACTTTCCTTCATGCACAATTCATCTTTATTAACCATTGACTTTTACCAGTATACCAAGATATGTAATAATCCTTATCCTTCATTTTCACCTTATGAAAGTAACTCACAATGCTACTAGAGCTAAGAGGGTTAAATTTTGGAAACAAATGGCACCAGTAGATTTATATTCCCTGGAGTATTGAATATAAAGGGTGATCTCAGTGAGAAGTTTAGGACGATTAAAGGATATTTCAGTTCAACTCCTGATAACATAAAATGACATCATGATAAGAGAAGCAGCCAACAGGTAAGAAACTGATGAGTTTTTACATGGCAAGTTTAATAAATTGATACGTAGAGTTATGGCAGTACAACGTGGCCTTATGGAGTGCCCATCCTTAACCATATGGAACTACCTGGATAATCATACATGCAGGAAGTGTTTTCAGTCATAGCAGTTCCCAACTCTGGGTTTCAGAGCATGAGCAGCAGCTATATTGATTGATTGCTAATAGATATAGTCATCTGACAGCTTGAAAGGATTCGGGCAACGAGAAGATCGCTGACCACTAGGTAGTCAAGGCAGTCCATGAGGCAGATTGTGCAGGACTCCCCAGAGTACACCTGACTTTCCAATTAATAGTCTCTTTGGGATACTATTGAGGGTAAAGATTCCTTTGGGGAGAGAGCCATACAGAGCCAGTGGTTCAAGCTGCACGAGGTGGGGGGGGGGGGGGGGGGGGGCAGTAGGAAAATTGGGAAGGCAAGAGGAGCAGGTAAGCAATTTTATGGTCACAGATGTGAATTCAAGATCATGAGTTGCCTCGCTGATGACTGGTCAAGAATGTTACTGGGTGGCAGCTCAGCACTCTGAGAAGGCAGGATAGCAGTCAGTGCTGTGGCCCATATCACAATCAACAATACAAGAAGAAAGAGGGATTCGGTGCAGCAAGCAAATTTTACAAATTAGGATGGATATGAGTAAACAAAATCTCAAAAGCAGTAATGTCCAGACTACCCAATGTACCACATGCCAGTAAATGTAGAAACAGAAGGATGGATGATATGAATTTGTTGCTGAAGAATTGATGCAGAAGGATGGGTTTTAGATTTCTAGACATTGCATCTGGTCCTGGTGAAGATGAGACATGTACAAGATGGACAGGTTGCACCTGAACAGAACCGGGAACATTATTCTTCCACAGAAATTCACTAATCCAATTAGAGAGCAGTTAAAATGACTTGTAATGGCTGAGGGAACAAACAAGTATCGAGTTCGCCGGCAATGGAGTTGGATGGAAAGCATTTGACAATTTAGTAAAGCATGAGATGTGGTCAAAGGAAGAGGAATGAAAAAAGATCTGAGATAAATTTACTTTGCACGTGTGTGAGTTTGTACAATATAGTTTGGTGTGTTACAGATGCTGACAACCATGGGGAAATATGATGCTATAGCAATAAGAAGAGGGCAGAACTGGATCCTAAGAATTCCTGGATACAAAACGTTCACGAAAGGTGGAAAAGAAAATCAAGGAGATGGAGAGACAGTATTGACAATAAATTACAATAGCGTCGATGGGAGATCTCGTACAGGTTTCAAGGACAGAACCTATTTGGTTAGGATTGAAATACAAAGAAGCACCATTAAACCTAGGTTTAATTTTGTAGGTCACTGGCTATTGGGAACAATGTGGAATAACAAGTTTTGCAAGTATTGAGGAATGCGAGAATTATTTAGCCATGTCAGGTAAATTATACATTTGAGAACCAGGATGCAAATGAGATTTGGAGATGAAGTAAAATGAAGTTGCTGGAAAAGCACAGCAGGTCTGGCAGCATTTGGGAAGAAAAAGTCAGGGTTAATGTTTCAGTTCTGGTGACCCTTCCTCAGAAGAGGAAGAGGAAGTGGAGAGGATGTGCTTAATAAGAAATAAGAAAGACAATGAGTTCATAAAAAGAGATTGATTTTAACAGAAAAGAGGATATAGTCATCTGTAATCACATAAATAGGAAAAGGATGGTAAGCAGAGACTGGGGCTTTATTGGGGTGCACAAAAAAAGAGTTAAACATGCAGATTGAAATCGTGGCTGAGATATTAAATTAGTATTTTACATCTTCTTTCACACACAATCAAAATGCTGCCCAAATCAGAGAAAGAGAAGGCTTTTGAGACTCTGGATGTGTTAAAAAATTGGATTTTGAAGTTGACTGAGTGAAAAGAATCAGAGAGTAATGGCGAATATGTTCCTTGTCAGCCTGGGGGAAGACATAGGGAATAATTTAATCAAACTTCTGCCCTGCTTCCTCTATGCACTTATATCAGTTCCCCATGGCCCCTTATACCTTCATGTCCCTTCCATGCTCACCAGAATACTGCGCCAGAATGCCTGGGTTGAACTGTCACCTCCTTCAGAGATGTGTCATAATGTGCCTGAATAGGTTAAATTGACAAAGAGGGCAATTGGGCTGAAGGTGCTGAAAATTTTGACATGTTTTTCAGCCACAAACTTAATGAACAGTAAACATCATGAAAAGCCATTTCTGTCCCTATGTCCCTAACTCATTCTGGGACTCAATTACCAATAGTCTTCTCGTCCAACACCGATTTTTTAATTCATGTGTAGCTGTAGTACGACACAACAGGCAAAGGCAGCAAATTCACTCTGGTACTTTTCCGAGATTGGTGAAAGGAATGAGTTATGCTTTGTACCTGCCAGGCAGTAGAAAATCTAGGAATTTTTAGTACTGATTCTGGTGCCTAAAGCAGAAAAGGCATTCCACTTCATAATTCCTCAATTTAATAAAAACATATTCTATATGGCTCAGCTGTTTCAGTCAATGAGCTGCTGAGTCACACAGTTCAGGATGGTCTCATGTGTCAACTTAGCTGATCTCAGTTTAGTACTGAACTAGAAAATGAAAAAAGAATTGGTCAGAGCTCTGACTTCTGATTGTTATCTCGAAACTCCAACTGCAACTGTCAGAGTTTAATGATAGCAGATTTGAGCAGCTCTACAGTTTTATTTAGTCTTTCATTGAAAAGTAAAATTGGTGAATAATTGACCCCTATGAAACTGTACAAAAGCTAGGAAAATCTTTATTTTCAAAATTAAAAACTATGCTGAACTTACTTTCCTATTAACTGCTCTGGGGTTCCCAGATCCTCGGTGGTTTATGAAGGATCCCTAGTGGGCTCTCAGTTATATACGTACAAATTTATAAGATCTCTAGAATTCTTCAGGTATTTGTTTGTCATTTATTTTGCTGATTCTAATAAAAATGCTTTCTTCAATGATTTTTGTGGCGATTATCATCATCATTTAAAAATCAGGCCAAAAATATCCAAGTAAGTGACAGTATTTGAAGTTGTACCCCAGACAGAAACCTGAAAAATTCTGACATAGATAGCTTTATCAGTGAGCTATACATTTAATCAGAAGGCTCAGAGCAAGGGATTAGCTTATATCCACAGTATCAAAATGGCTGGATGAGTATTAAAGCAACAAAGGTACTTGTTCACTCACTGAGATTATGTAGTAACAGTGAGTAAACTGTTCAATCCTTCAAGGTTCTCGAAAAGGAGAATGAATCCCACTTTTCCTTTCCCTAGTTCAGTTTCCATTCACTGAGAGATATATTCTGGTTTAACTTAAACAATCATCTTACGTTGAATGCTTTTTTTGAATTATTTGAGTGCTGTCTCTCTCTATCCTATTAATTGGTTATTACATGGTTTCTTGCTGGAAAGGGAGTCAACAGACCAAAGTTAGTTACAGACAGCTGGTGCTTCAAGTTCGAGGGAGTGTACATAACAGCTGACAGTCTCACCCCTGGACCAGGCAGATTTCAGGAATGCCTTGATATTTTGTGGTTTGTTTCTGACATAGTACCTGGGTGACAGCCTTTCCAGAAGATCATTCAAAAGATCAAGCCATTGCTGTCAGTGCCAAGTTGCCATACATTGACAAGCCACAAGTAGTTGTCTATTTAATATATCACAGGAAAATACGATATGTAATGTTCTTTATTTCACTTTGTTAAAACGATGTTGATTAGCCTGTCTGAGGCTGACTTTCTTTTAGTCTACGGTCAGTCTGAGGCAATTGTGTCATATTCATGCAAATCAGTTAGCTGGTGAAGGATAGAACTGGGGCGAACTACAACTGATGTAACATTTATTTCCAGTATGAAACATTACAAGCAAACACCTCTTAATTTAACAACACATAGTCTCAACGGACCAACTGTCTCATAAATGCTCAAGTGAAACACCAATTTATCTATCACCTGCACCAGTATATTTTTAAACACATTGGTAAAACAATTCACAATCATGAGTCATGGCTGAGCAAAGTCTCACTGTGTGAGAAGTGGGCATTTTAAGGTGTAATTTGATGTTCAGGGTTGGCATAAAAATACGTTCGTAGTTTTGACACTGAAGAGAACAGTTAAGTTTGTAATTGATGAGAATATGCTGGGGCTTGGGTTTTAATGTTCAGTGGTAAAGTGATGTTGCGTGCCACAGACTGAGAAGAAAACTCTCAAGCAATTTCTATAGTGTGATTTTCACTTTTACATGAATTTCAATGGACTGTCAATTTCTTTCTGATGTTAGTGGTAGTTGTTTAGCAGTACTGAAACAGGCTATTAGCATTGCATTAAAGCTAACAGAACCACAGATGCTGTAAATCAGAAACAAAAACAGAAATTGGTGGAAAATCTCAGCAGGTCTGGCAGCATCTGTGGAGAGAAATCAGAGTGAGCGTTTTGGGTCGAGTTACCCTTCCTCACAACCCAGTTCTTAACTCTGACTTCTTTCCACAGATGCTGCCAGACCTGCTGAGCTTTTCCAGCAATTTCTGTTTTTGTTTCCATTAACATTGAAGAATTATGTAGAAGAACTCTCAAGGGCAGCAAAGGAGCAAGTAACGCAGTATTCATCATTCACCTTTTACAGTTAGACAGAAAGTTAAACAAATACAGGGACAAAAGTGTGTTATGGGATACAGTATTATGAAACAACCTTTCAACTTTTAAAGAAAACATCTGCGTAAGTTCAGAATGAAATGGAGTTTTATGTTCCACAAACAGACCAATATTTTTTCAGGGACAGAGAGTTTGCTCAGCAATAATTGTGACTGGTATGCTAATAAAAACACAGATGGACAATTGCTGTTTTACCTTGAGACTAATAGTTAAAATGTAGTTCACATCTGTGCTTCTGATTGAATTTCGTCTCTGAGGACTTCCATAATGCTCCCTGTGGAATGTATTAGAGAATCTTTGACAGTAAAATCTCCGTTTTTAAGTGCACATGTACATATGTCAGAAGTTAATGCTAGCTCCAAGAGTAATGAAAACAAAAAGTGACAGTTTAATAGGCATTTTAACTGCAAAATCCAATTCATTGTTTATACTGAAAACTGCTTATTTACCTGTGCAACAATATTGTTTGTACTGAATACTGTTAATTTATCTGAAACACCAGCAAGTGCAATGGGATCTGATGACATTCTGGCAATAGTCTTGAAGATTTGTGCTCTAGAACTTGTTGTGCTATTAGCCAAGCTGTCCCACTATAGTTACAACACTGGCATCTACCCAAGGAGGTAGAAAAATGTGCATGTATGTCCCGTAATCCAACCCAGCTACTCGTCAGCCCATTAATCTACGCTCGATCATCAGTAAATTGTTAGAAATAGCCATCAAAAATGCTATCAAGTAATACTTACTTTGCAACAAACTACTCACTAATGCTCGAACTTTTGCTCCACCAGGGCCACTCAGCTCCTGGCCTCATCACTGCCTCAGTTCAAACATAGACAAAGGTGCTGAATTTCTGAGGTGAGGTAACAGTAAACGCACTCGAAATTAAGGCCAATTTAAAGCAACCCTAGAAAACTGGAGTCAATAGATATCAATATGAGAAAACATGAAAATAAACGGAAAAAACTGATTGGATGCATACCTTGCACAAAGGAAGAAGGTTTTAGCTGTTCGGTTATTCACACATAGAATCTAGCATCACCAGCAATGTATTGCCCATTGCAAATTGCTCAGATGACCGCTGGGGGTCAGCTACATTGCCCTGGGCCTGCTGAGTTGAGTAAAGGACATTAGTGAACCACACAGGGCATTTTTTTAAATGATAATCAATAGTGGTTTCATTTCCACATTTTTAAAACTTGAATTCAAGTTTAAACATCTGCTACGGTGGGATTCAAACTTGGATCCCCAGCAAATTTACCTAGTCCCTGGATTACTATCCAGGTGAAAATACCATTAGGCCATAGATCTCTCAGTTCAGCTACTTCACCAATGAACTCCCATCCATCGCAAGATCAGGAGTTGAGGTTTCTTCTCCAGCATCATTTTCATCTCCTTAGACACTGAAATAGTCTATGCCCAAATGTGACAAGATCTGTACAATATCCACGTTGGGCTGACAAGAGTAACATTCAGTCCACATAAATGGAGGCAAAGACCATCTCCATCAACAGAGAATCAAACCATTATCACATGATAGTCAGTGGTATTACCATCATTAAATCCCTCACTATCAATAACCTGGAGATTAACAGTGGCCACAAATGAAACTGGACTAGCCATCCAAAAACTGTAGTGACAAGAGCAGGGTAGAAGTGAGTAATTCTCTATCGAGTGAGTCACGACTTGACTTCTCAAATCCTGTCCAACAACTGCAATATTCCTCACTTGCCTGGGTGGGTGCTGTTCCAACAACACTCAAGAAGCTTCAGACCAGCCAGGACAAAGCAGCCTGGTGAATTGGCACCAAATCCATAAACGTTCACTCTCTGCACTACCGATGTTCTGCATCAGCAGTACCATAGTCATAGAGTCATACAGTTGTACAGCATAATCATATCCAGAAATGCACTGCAGAAATTCATCAAGTTCTTTAGAAAGCACCTTCAAAATCCCAAACCACTGTGAACCAGAGGGACAAAGACAGCATGTAAGTTGTCTCCAAGTCACTCATCATCCTGACATGGACATCCAGAACCTCCCTTCCTTATGGCATTATGGGTGTACCTCATCTAATAGAATGCAGTGATCCAAGAAGGCAGCTCAGCAACAAATTCTTAAAGGAAACTATGAATCAGCAGTGAACGCTGCTGCACCCAGTAATGCCCACTTCCTAAGGATGAATATTTTTAAAAGTTAAAAAACAATGCGTTGTTGGACTCTAGCCATGGTCTAATATTGGCATTTAACGCTCTTTAGTTCACTTTTTTTTTCTTGTTTTATACAACTTGCTTTATTTAAAACAAATCTTCTTTCTGGTTAAGACCTGTACATGTTCTGGATGTGAGTTTGCTCGCTGAGCTGGAAGGTTAGTTTTCAGACGTTTTGCCACCATTCTAGGTAACATCATCAGTGAGCCTCTGACATGACCCACTATCACCAATATCCTTACATACAGATGAGGAAGGACACCACTTTGATTGGGGCAACACATCCATCCTAGGGCAAGCCAAACAGAGACACACACAAGAATTCCTAGAAGCATGGTATTCCAACCGGAACTCCATCAACAAACACATTGATTTGGAGCCCATCTACCATCCTCTGAGAAAAAGAACAGGAAATGGCATCACCAATGCAGGAAATAACATCACCAACCCAAGGAAACCTAAACAGATAAATAGAAAGCGGGACATAACACCAGCGCTTCGTCGGAGGCTCACTGATGATGTTACCTAGAATGGTGACGAAACGTCTGAAAACTAACCTTCCAGCTCAGCGAGCAAACTCACATCCAGAACCTCAACCTGAGCTACAAATCTTCTCAAAACTCGTTACCTGTACATGTGTTGTTTTAAATTGCTGTTACTTATACTGTACCTGGGAACCGTTTGGAATTTGCTTCAATTGAAAAGGAATGCATGTTCTATTAGTGTAATGTTTCTATTACTACATAGTAGTTCACCCTCCAAAGCACTCTGCAATTACACAGGGGCTCACTGGTTTCAATAAATTTGACTCAGCCAAAGAAAATGGTGTTCCCAAATCTCAAAGCAACTACACCAACTATTTTTTTCCTGCTCTAATTTTCTTGTAAAGCAGTATCTTGAACTTAGAGCATGGTTTTTAATGCTATGGGTGTTAGATCCAGCATTTTATTCACCAGAATGTAACTTTAGACAATATCTAACTAATTGGTGATCATACTGCCATAGTGACTGACGTCAGTTACTCAAGAGAGATCAGGAATAAAAACTGAAATATTTCTGATCAATCTGGAGTGATATATTACCAAATGTATCACTTAACCATTGAGATATTGAACATGCATTGCAGTTGCAACTCTTGCTAAAATGAAATCAATGGTCCTTTATAATATGATGTCTTCATGCGAACAAATGTTTCCAATTTACAGTGATTCTGCTGGTGCAATATTTGGTGGGGCCTTCTAGTTTGATTAACATCCCATCATAGGTGTTCTCCTGGTAAGAGTGCAGAAGAATTCTGCTAATATTGGTGGTAATTGGTAATTCTGGTGAGTAGCTTAGAGGTGACTTACATGCTGCCTTTGTCCCTCTGGATCATAGTGGTTTTGGTTTGAGGGTGTTTTCTAAAGAACTTGATGAATTTCTACAGTACATTAGTGTATCATAAGTATAAAACAGCTGTAAACAATTGGCCCAGTGGATTAATTAAGAACACTTTTCTAACAACCACAAAGAATATATAGTCACCTTGGACATTAACCAGTTACCATTCACAGTCACATAGTACACTATCTAGGTACACACTATTAGGATTGTATCCAATCTTCTGCATATTGCTGAATATAGTGTTATGTGCATGTGTGGACCAATGCTGCATTCCAAACTCACCAACATTTTTAGTTCTGGTACATATTGCAACATTTTTCAAGACCTTTAAAATTTTGAGTATTGTGGGTGAGGTCATTGCTTGTCAAGAGTACTTAATTTATACTTCCACTCACTTTTCTGGGAAGTCAAATCAACCTTAAACAACATCTATAAAAGATGATATAACTCTGCAGCTTAACAGAAGCTTAGCAGGACTGTGAAAAGAGATAACACCATGTTATAGGAGTGCACAGAGACACACCAGACATGGCAATTCACTGGAAATAACAGTGAATTATAGATCAGCTCTGTAAAATACAAGGATTGGTAAAGTTTTAAAGAAAACTAAGCCGGACTTTATCAGTAGTTTAGCAATCTGGAGGATGTAAAGATTGGTACCATACAGCAAAAAAACTGGGAGGCTGAATGTAATCAGATTGCAAGAAGTGATCTCCAGAAGATATAAGAAATGTAGCAGTGTCAGAACATCAAACTAAATATCAAATAGTCACTTCTGACTGCTCTGCAACACATATTTATAAAACATTAGTATGTGTGGAGTGTACATTTTTATTAAGACTGTTTTGAATCCATAGTATAATAGAGAAAATGCAAAACAACTGGTGCAAAGTTTATTAACATTACATAAATGTTGACACAATCTTATGTTCAGCAAATCGCATGAAAATGGAATAGTATTCTATGAAACATTGTTGTGACAATAATTGAATTAAATTTCTCACAAGAGTTATTCTGGTACTGTAAATGTAGTGACTCACACAGAAGTATGATTCCGCAGGCTTGAGGAACTATCTCTGTATTTTGCTCAAATTACCAATTTATTTGCGCCTCAGCAGCGGGCAAGCTGCTGACATGGAGGTGACAAAATTCTCAAGTTCTGGTTCACACACATAGGGAATCACTGGATAACAGACTTGCTCAGGAACCCTGGCTCTTCTCCCCCTATACAGGATGCTAATTTGTAGTAGAGCCCATTCCACTGCTCTTTCTGAGGAAAATCCTGTGCAGCTCAATGGTTGAAAAAACATTATTGGCCTCAGACTGATTGCTCTGTCCACCCACATCAGAAGAAAAATAGCAATATTTATACATGATTGCACTGGAGGCACTACCAACACCAGAGGTACCAATCAAAAGCAACATTCTATGTTGCATCCTACTACTGATATCGGGCTGTCATCAGCAGCATTGTAAATTGAAAGCGGCATTGCACAAATATGAAGGTTTCTAAGTTGCTTGTTGAAGGCCAATGGAAAAATAAAACTACATATAAT
Source organism: Stegostoma tigrinum (assembly GCF_030684315.1). NCBI lineage: Eukaryota > Metazoa > Chordata > Chondrichthyes > Orectolobiformes > Stegostomatidae > Stegostoma > Stegostoma tigrinum. The sequence continues at coordinate 54,484,148 of NC_081368.1, read as the reverse complement.
GAACATTGTCACTGTGCATGGAATACATCTTACTCTCGAACATTGTTATTTCTTATTTCATTTTAAATAGCAACTTAAACGGCTAACAAGCTACACAATTAGAGATAAATAACTTCTCTCTGTCTGAGAACAATAAAGTTCAATAATAATGGAATATTTCTGGAAAATGTGATGAACCAGATTTAACTCTTGTTCCCAGCTGCAATTTTCCCAGGTCCTGCTTGAAGAGTTGCTTTTCTTTGTGGAGGCCTGTCTAAGTGGATAAATCACTTGCTCTTTCGACTTGACTCAGAATTGGTTTAATTGAATTTGTGTTTTGGTTTCAATTCACACTGTTTGCTCTGGTGCAGTTTTCATATATCATCAACTGTTCAAGAGTAGGACACTCCAAACCATTTATGTCTAAATTCAACCCAACTTCTGGAATCAAGGATTTTTATTTTTAATCAGCAAGAATTAATCTGAAGTGCATGATTCAATTTGGAGTGCCCCAATTAAAATTGAGGCTGAATTGTAAGGAAATCTGCAAATAGAGTTTCTGATGTAAAACTTTGTGTTAAATCAATGGTATAATAAAGGTCACATTATGTAGATTAGGCAGTGTTGAAAGAAAGCCAAAAAAAAAGGAAGGCTACTTTTCACAACACTTCAAATAGTCACTTATTTGACTGACTTGCAATCCTATCATATACAAAATTACTCACTGGCTATCTAACAATCACAGCTTGTTAACTTGAATGTGAATGTGAGTTTCTGGATTTTCATTTATAATATGCATACAATGCTCAGGCATGAAAAATCCATTGCCCATCTCATTTAGTTCTATCTTTTCAGAAAATGCTTTTCCCATTACATTAGATGCAATTTTAAACAATAAGGCTCACTTCCAGAAATTTCTTTTGGGCTCTTCTAGTGAATAATTCATATTTCTCAGACTTAAAATACTCTATCTTCCACAGGTGCAGTGAATATCAGTCATCAAGAACTGCAAATTGTTATTTATCTGCACAATATTTTGACACTGAAACTGCCTTCAATTGAACCGACCAACCGACCGTTTTCTTCCAGATACTTCAGTCCTATCATAAATCCTAAGCTTTGGATGCTGTTTGATTCAAAATTGGCAGACACAAGTAATTGATCCGAATAACTTGCATGGCAAGAAAATTTTGGATCATTTTTGGTAAATCAATTCTACCCGTACAATCTTCGCAAAGCCATAAGGGATGCTAAGAGACAGCACTAAACTAAGCTAGAATCCCAAACTAACCACACAAAAAAACACATTGACTGTAGCAAGGCTTATACGATAATATAGGCTACAAAGCAAAGTCATGTAAAATCTCTAACAATAACATATCCCGCACCTCCACGCCCAATGACCCTGATGAGCTCAATGCTCTCTAAGCTCGGTTTGAACGGGATATCAGTGAAATGATGTCATCTGCCCTGACATCTGTACCCACAGTCACTGCCGCAGACATCAGATTGGCTTCCCTAAGAACAAACCCACCTAAAGCGTCTGGCCCGGATGGAGTATCAACTGCGCAGCAGATCCTGCGCAGACCACTTGACAGGAGAATTCTCAGACATCTTTCAACTCGCCTTACCCTGATGTGAGGTTCCCACCTGCTTCAAGAAAACCACTATTGTCATAGTGCCAAAGAAAAATCAGGCAATGTGCCTTAATGACTACCGCCCAATGGCTCTCACATCCATCATTTTGGAGCACTTCAAGAGGTTAGTAATGGTGCACATGAACTCCATTCTCCCAGATTGCCTTGAATCCAGTGCAATTCATTCCCCCTCTGAGTAGGTCCACAGCAGACTCCATTTCCCAGGTCCTACACATTCTTGGAACATCTGGATAACAATGACGCCTACGTCAGATTCCTGTTTAGTGACTTTAGCTTCACCTTCAATGCCATAATTCCAATCAAAATCATCTCCAAGACTGAGGACTCTGCCCACTCCTCTGCAACTGGATCCTTGACTTCCTGAGCTGCAGACCACCATCAGTAAGGATAGGTGACAACACCTCCTCCACAATACTGCTCAACACCAGAGCCCCACAAGATTGTGTTCTCAATCACTTACTGTACTCCTTATACACTCACAACTGAGTGGTCAAATTCAGCTCTAACTCCATTTACAAATTTGCTAATGACACAACCATTGTAGGTTGAATCTCAAACAGTGATGATTCAGAGTACAGGAAAGAGATAGAGAGCTCAGTGGCATGGTGTAAAGACAACAATTTCTCCCTCAATGTCAACAAAACAAAGCGGCTTGTTATTAATTTCAGTAAGTGGAGTGGAGGGCACTCCCTGGTTTGTATACATTGTTCTGAGGTGGAGGTGGTCGAGAGCTTCATGTTCCTAGGAGTAAATATCACCAACAATCTATCCTGGCCCATCCGTATTGACACTACAGTCAAGAAAGCACACCAATGCCTGTATTCCCTTAGAAACCTAAGGAAATTCCACAGGTCCGTAATGACGGTTACCAATTTTTCCGGGTGCAGCATAGAAAACATCCTATCCATACATCGCAGTGTGGAATGGCACCTGCTCTGCCCTAGGCCACAAGAACTTACAGACCATTGTGAATGCGGCCCAGCCCATCACTTAAACCAGCCTTCCTTCCATTGAAGATAACAAAGTGTGGAGCTGGATGAACACAGCAGGCCAAGCAGCATCTCAGGAGCACAAAAGCTGACGTTTCAGGCCTAGAGATCCTTCCATTGACTCTGCCTACATGTCATGCTGTCTCGGGACAGTAGTCAACATAATCCCATCCCAGTTAAGCTGTCTTCCACACTCTTCCGTCAGGCAGAAGATACAAAAGTTTGAAAACACATACCAAGAGATTCAAGAAAAGCTTTTTTCCTGCTGTTATCACATTTTTGAAAGGATTCCTCATACATTAAATTTGATCTTTCCCTGTGTCTTCTCTGTAGCTGAAACACTTTATTTCCATTCTGAGGAAAGGTCACCGAACTGAAACATTACCTCTGTTTTTTTCCTTCACAGATGCTGTCCGACCTGCTGAGCTTTTCCAGCAACTTTGTTTTTGTTCCTGATTTACAGTATCCACAGTTCTTTTGGTTTTTACACTTTATTCTATATTCTCTTCTATTACCTATTACAAGGTATAATTTGTCTGGGTAGCATGCAAAACAACATGTGATGATAATAAATCTATTCAAATCAAATCAAAAGCAGGCAAAATGCTGATTCTATTATTCATTGCATGGAATATAAATGGAAGCACATGGTCAGATTGAAGTGAGCAGGTTTGTAAGTGGATCACTGAAGCTAGAAGATTTATCGAGTTTTGGCGAGAGGGATGAATCTCCAGTGTAACCCTCAACAGTGAAACAGTTGTAGGATTAGAGGTTACTTGCTGTTAGAGGTTTTCCACAAAGTAACAGCAATTGAAAATTTAGCACATGTATTATATTTAGAGCACAATCAGAATAATTCAGCAAAATTAACCTCTAAAATTTCCTTGAAAAATGTTATACTGTCTACCCCTTATCCCTACAACTGCTTATATAAATTGGAGGATATGAAGATGTGTAAAAAGAAGTAATGAATGAATAGAAAATACAACTGAGGCAGAATTTTATAGGGGCTTGAATGATGTGGTCTATGACGAGGAAAGTGGTAAAACTTTGCAGTAAGTTTAGTGAGGCTTATGTCGATATTGGATACAACTCTACAGTGTGGAAACAGGCCATTCAGCCCAACAAGTTCACACTGCCCCTCCAAAGAGCATCCCACCCAGACCCATTCCCCTATGCTGGCATTTCCCATGTCAAACACGCCTAACCTAAACATCCCTGGGTACCATGGACAATTTAGCATGGCCAATCCAACTACACTGCATATCTTTGGACTGCGGGAGGAAACCAGAGCGTCCAGAGGAAACCCATGCAGACATATGGAGAATGTGCAAACTCCACACAGATAGTTGCCTGAGGCTGGAATCAAACCTGGGTCCTTGGCAAAGTGAGGCAGCTGTGCTAACCACTGAGCCACCATGGTTTCAATAAGTAACATCGTTTCAATAAGTTACATCTTTTCACTAAATTCTGGGCATTGAGGGAAGATCCTCCCTGAACATAATTGCTAATTAAGATGTATGAATGCTTGTTAATGAACCTATTAACTGCAGATCTTGCTTCAATATGTGGTTTTCTATCTTACCATGGCCGCAAGCAAATTGGACGCTGAGTAACCTGGACATGGAAGTCCGAGTCAAAACCTGGCAACCTCAGTTCACTATATACTTCAAAGAGCCTCCACATTGGTCACCACATAACAGCATCTCAGGCACAATGCATGGGCACTGGCCACAAATACCCCATACTCATAGACATCAGTATCCAACATGTGCCAACCTCTAAGTATCCTCCAGGAACATCTCCAATCCACTTATACTGCACATCTGCATTTTAATGCTGCATTTCAACATGTACCTGTAACTATTATTTAATTGGGACCGCAGTGAGGATGCTGTGCACTCAGACTCACATGTCAGAGGATGCCAGAGCAATAACTCAAGGGAAGCCTTTGATACCAGTACAAGAGATTGGACATAGTCAGTCGAGGATCTGAATATCGGGCAGCCCACCACTAATCTTGACTTTTTCTGTCCTTTTGTGCACTATTTTCCTCCAGGAATGAGAGAGAGGCAGCTATTACAGGAGATGGAAATGGGTGGCACAATTACAATGTTAAATACATTTGGGGAGATGTCTCAAGCAAGTGCTTAGGCAGCATGAGGGCATAGAGGATTAGTAGTTTCTGGGATTGGGGTGAGTCAGGAAATACATTGCAGGTGACAGTGAGAATTGTAGAGCCTTAGCCTTTCCATAGCAGAGACAGAGCGAGTGTGAGGTATCACAGGGAATATTGTGACACTTGCCTTGGTGGAGTGGAGAAGTCCTTGACCGTCTTCCTATATGGTTGTGCTTATCTCCAACCTGTTCAGACTGCACTCACATGGGTAGCAACCCCAGGCCAGGCTGGCATTGTCTGGTTGGATGGACACAGCAGGCCAAGCAGCATCAGAGGAGCAGGAAGGCTGACGTCTGAAGAAGGGTCTAGGCCCAAAAGTCAGCCTTCCTGCTCCTCCGATGCTGCTTGGCCTGCTGTGTTTATCCAGCTCTACACCTTGTTATCTCAGATTCTTCAGCATCTGCAGTTCCTACTATCTCTGGCATTGTCTGTTATTGTGACCTCCTCTGCTGGTCCTGGCAAAAATGTACACCCCAAGTCTGCTCCACACTATTCACTAAGACCTCTGGGTTCCTTCCCATAAAGAAAGGTGTCAATTTTCCCTTTGCTGCCATTTCTGGACCAGATATCAGGAACCACACAGGCAGCTTTGGACTAGTAGTATTTGTCCTGGTGAACAATGGCCTTTTAAAGACGGTGATGCCACTGGAGATTCAGGTCAATTCCGGAATAGCCCAGCAATGGCAAGTTGTTCTGTGCACAGCGAGTGGCAGAACAGGGCTTGAATCAGATGACAGGCCAGTATAGGGGTTAATGAGGTGTGTTTGATAAAATGTGGTGAGATAACTTACTAGGCCTTGCAAAGAGAAACCCTCCATGAAACTTAAGAAAACTGAAACCTCGTCAAAGTGATGTGAGACTCGAGCCTTAGGCTCGAGAATGAAGGCAGATACAATAAAAACAGGAGATGAAACATATGTAGTTTTAACTTAGTTAGGGCAGCACGGTGGCTCAGTGGCTAGCATGGCTGCCTCACAGCGCCAGGGACCCGGGTTTGATCCCACCCACTGTGTGAAGTTTGCACATTCTCTCCCGTGTCTGTGTGGGCTTCCTCCAGGTGTTCCAGTTTCCCCTTGCAGTCCAGTGATTTGCAGGCTAGGTGGATTGGCCATGCTAGATTGCCCGTAGTGTTCAGGGATGTACAGGTTAGGTGGGTTGTAAGGATGGGTCTGGGTGGGATGCTCTGAGGGTTGGTGCAGACTTGTTGGGCTGAAGGGCCTGTTTCTACACTGTAGGCATTCTATAATATTGTATCAGGCTTTTATTTTCACAAAACATTTGGCAAATACCCAAGAAATGAGACAATTGTGGTTCAAGAAACATTTAACAAAAAGAAACGTAAAACTCGATAAATATATTCAATTAAAATTTGGAGTAAATTTCCTAAGAATGAGGGAGCATCAATCGATGAAAAAGATAAAAATGCCCTGAAGAATATATGTTCAAAATATTTAAAGGAGTGAATGATAAGGGGAAATATAAAGAGCTCAGTGAAGTGTTTCAAATCGATTAAATGGAAGTCAAACATCAAGGAAGAAGAGAATATTGCAGTACTCCATAGGCACAGAAGCTGCAAAAGCAAATCAAAATAAGGACATGGTTGATCAGTGGAAGCTAATAGGAAGAAATCTTGAATTTGTAGAAGCATTGAACATATGTGTAGGCTCAGTTTTACTATAGAGGCTAACAAAAGAGAAATTAATTAAGAGAAGCCAAGAAAGAAAACACAACGGTTATGATGGAAAGAAAGATGTGAGGGTCACAAACATGTGGATGATAACAGAGGTTCAGATGATTGCATTCAGGGAAACTCAAAGGACTTGGGGAGAAAAAAAACTGAAGGTTTAAGTGTCTATAAATAAAAATTGAACTATTGGAAGAATAGTGCCAGAAGGACAGTTGAACCGTAATGCAATTCCAAATCCTCAAAAAGAGAGTTTAAACCAATTCAATGGACCATAGACCAGTGCTGGATAAATAACAAGAAGCTTGCCTGAAAGATCAGAAAGCTAGATCTGTGGATGAGCTGCACTGGAAAAATTGCAATTGTTTGCAAGCTTTCAATTCTGCTTTGAGGAAAGAATAAACAACTTTGGCTTTTTTTTCCCTGAAAGGTAAATTGAGATATTAAAAATCGTAAAGTGTTCAATGGGGTAGACAGTGTCATAGGAGATCCCAGACTAGGGAATCATGCATAAAAGATAGCAAAAGAAAAACACTAAACCCAGAATTTATGAGGAATTTTTAAGCATGGAGTGAGGTGAGAATGTGGACCCTGCTGTTACATGGACCAACAAACACATTGATGTTATTTGCTTAAAGGAGAGGCTTCACATACACAAGAAAGGGGAGAAAAAGAGGATATGTAAGCAAGTTGAGAAGCCAAATCTGACTGGGGAAGAGGCTTGTGTAGAGCATCAACCCTGCAATGTCTCACCCAGTGTGACATCAAAGATTCAAAGGGATGGACTTAAAAGGAAATACACTACAAATTGAACTGTCATCTCTTCGTAGTTATCTCAACTGGGCTAAATAACCGGTGTTTTTTTTTGCTGTAGATTCTATTTAATTCTGTTTGATTTGTGCATGAAAGTAGTGCTACTTTAAGTTGCGGTTTCAAGCAAAAGGAAAGTAAATAAAAGGAAAATAGACCAGCCTATAGGGACATTTTTAATCAAGTAAACTGCTTTACTGCTTTTTGCCTTAAAGTAAATTAAAATCCAAATTAATAATTGCAATCTCTACTGATAAGCTGCTGTTTAGATCATCATATCAGTCAGTGGGCTCACACTATCTTATCCTTGGCACTGCATGTGTGCCACAGGAGGGAAATAAACAGAGGAGAGCACTGCAACTGATCACAAAATGAAACAAAATAAAAATCACTTACACATCAATAAAATGATCATTCCCAATCAATGCACTAAATTATTAAATGGTTCATGCATAGGTGAATCTTCTAAAGCAATACAGTAAAGTGCTGTCAGCTCCAGTATTAGTACTTTGGCATCAAACAAGGTACCTGTGTTGAATATGGCAATGACACTGAGATTTCTACATTTGACACCTGCTACACTCTGATAGTCAACATACGCATCAGTTAAAAAGTAAACATTTCCAAGATAAGACGATCAATCAAAGCCCACAACAGTCAAATCCTGATGGACATGGCCTTTGAGATCAACTTGAACTTGTTCAAAGCATTTGCGCTCAGATCTGTTTAATCTTTTAGACAGAAAGGTTGGCAATTGTATGTATTCATTTGTTCAAAATCATCACATCAAATAAATATTTCTACACAGGTTGATTTGCATTTTTAAATAATTCTCACAATAATAAGGAAAAAAAGATTTTTAATATACAGGAATTTGAAGGTATGTGCCATGCACCCATCTAAGATATCATACCCATGGATCATAATCCTGGACACAGTGGCCTTTACTTTTTGTTTAAATAAGACAGATTACAGCCAAAATAACTGCAGACATAAGTCAGTGGCTGTGTGGATGTAGATACCCTGGAATGTCTCACCCAGAGTGACGTCAAAGAAGTTTCAAAGGGATGGACTTAAAAGGGAGAAAATGTACTGCAAACTGAACTGTCATCTCTTGTGAGTTATCTCAGGCTGCAAACATGTTTTCTGTCTTCTCTTTTGCAGGTTACACAAGAATAGAACTAAAAGTTTATTTCAATCCTGGTGGAAACAGTTGCACAAGTGAGCTGAGGTACTTTGCGTGGAAGCCTGAGTTTAAATGCTAGTGTGCTGTGATAATCACAAAGTACTATACACTTATGGTCAGTCCAATGTAGCGAGTTAGGGAGCCTTTTACTTCAAGTGCCTGAAGCCAGTCAACTCACAAGCCAGTCAATTGGAAACAGAATAAAATAATTTTCATCAACCTGCAAATCCAAGAATCTCAAAATCGACTGCCTGACTAGCAACATTCCACTATCAACTTTTCACAAACGACCCATAGAGGCTAATCACATATTTTTTAAACTTTTTTTTACTCCTTTTTCATTTCTAATCAGTGTGTATGCATGTTGTATTATTATTTCTTTTCATATTTAGTCATTAACAAACCCACAATTTTGTTAACTAAAGAAGGCTGAGTTAAAAATTGGTCCCATTGCAAACATAATTTACTTTATCTGAGGAAATGTGCTCACAAGCAAGGGAGCATTTGTAAATTTATTGTCACTTACTGAGGGGAAGGTGAATAAAGAATGTTGGTTTATCTCTCCTCACCTGGGAGCTTGACAATTTTGAGGGTATTCTATCTGGAACTGTAATAATTTGAGGTCTGATCGCAACACAAGGCATGTGGTTACAGCAATTATCCCAACTAATTCAGCAGAAAATATTCACTATTGAAGGCTACTACTGTTCTCTTGGGACGAAAATGCATGTAGATTTGCTTGTGATTCAGAAAAACTGAAACAACTGGCTAGACTGTCAACTATTGTTCACAACCTCTGACTTTGAAAGCCTCATTTTCAGCATTTAGATTTATTTGTTTGAACAATTAAAATGAAAGGGAAACAATATAGTTCACTGTTAGAGAACTGCGACATTAGAAATGACTACAGTCAATTTCTCTTCAAAGAAATATATGTACGCAGGCCAGATGCTATCACTGGAAAAGTACAAAAAAGAAATTCAAATGTTAGTAATTTGTTGCATGAAGCATTGCAGGGCCTCAGCAGTCCGAAAAAGCAGACCAAGGGATGATGTTGTAGACAGCTTCAAGTCTATGGATGGTTTTAATAGGGAAGATAGAAGAGATTTCCCCACTTTTGGAGAGACCAGAACTTTGGGTCACAAGTGTGAGATTCATTACCATACCCACATTGGCTAGAAACCTCTTTATCTGGAGAGCAAGTACAATATAGACCTCAATGACATACGGAGGACTTGAGGAAAGTAGAGTTGATGCATTTTAGGCAAGGCTAGATGGAGGATGCATTGGCCGAATTAGATATGAAGGGTTGGATGGAACATAAACACAAGGAAACATAAGCCTGTTAAGCTGACAGGCTTGTTTCTGAGCAGAACGCGTTCCTTGAAAGTCAAAAGGTCCACCTTTGCTAATTTTGAAGTTGGTCTAATGTCCTATAAAGCTTATAATTAGCATGATAATGTGAAGTTCTCTCTCCTTGAAATGGAAAGGAAAACATAAAATCATTCATTCTTTCTGTTCTTAGAGTTGTGCCACAGGAAATGCAATATTTCAAATAATAATCCCTTCAAAATGCTCGTCTAACTGAGCATGTTCACCCCCAACAGTGTAATTGCCAAATGAACAAATTCAAAGAAAGAAAATTGAAAAGGCGAAGGAACAACTGAAGCCAAAAATAAAACATTGTGGATTTTTGAAATATCAGATCTGCTTCATGTTTAGTTAGATTCTTTTGCTGAGTGCAGTAATGGAACACAGTCCCCAAGAGGTTAATGTTGATCCTTTATATGAAAGCTCTAGTTTTTGCATTTGCATTCTGACGTGCCAAAACATACACAGATACGACTTATATTTTCAGGTACATTATAATTGGGCCTGATAATGCAAACCTACAACTTCTAGCACAAAAAATGAAAAAAAAAATCCCAGCACTTAAATCATTTGTGGAAGCAACAGGTACTGCACAAATAATGCTGTCAGATGTTTCATACATCAACAAGCACTTGACATTTGAATACAATCAGTTCTTTATTACATATACTTTATATACTTAAACGTATTGCTTTTTAATAGCAAAAATTATGAAGCTTTCCACTTAACACGACAACCTTTCATTACAGTGGCAACAGCTATGGCCATTATTTCTATCCTAAGATGAAGACGGACCTTGACCACAGGTTGTTACAGCCTGCAATTATCATTGTGTTTAAAGCTTATGGTTGTTGTCCTCAGTATTTGTCCAACATTACTCTCAATATAAACACATATTAAATATTAGTATCGTGAAGGTACTGCAGCTACTGAAATGGCACTGCGCTAATTCACCTTGTTAGCTCACAGAGATGTAGATGCTAACAAGCATTTATGTAGTATTTTGTGCAGAAACATCCCATACCCTTTAAAAACAAAGTGAACAAGAAAAATAAGAACATGCAAGAAACGGATCAAGTGGCAACACCAAGTCTAATGCTGTCCTGAACTGACAATCGCACAAATCTCCAATGGTGATAAAAGTAAGAAATTTCACTTTTTCTTAACCTTGGGAAAGAAATTAATAAGCATTCAGAGATCTTCACTGAAGAAAGCTAACTTAGCATGAACCAGGAAGTGATCCCAAGAACTTTGTCACCAAATAAACATGCTGTCAAATCTACTTGTATATTTTCAAAAAGAGTTACAACAGTCATCTGTGGAAACAACTTGTCCACTAAATGCGATCAGCTGGAAATGTAGTATAAGGATATTGTTCTAAAAGCTCTTCAAGTGGTATACGGTTGACGAGTCAACACTTGTTTTTAAACTAGTTTACGAGCACATACTCCAATTCTAAGCAAGAAAAATCATGCTTTTATGTTTAATTATGTATGACTGATAGTGATGACTTTCAAAGCTTGAGCATAATAAAACATTGGATATTTCTCCAATAGCTTTTACTCTGCAAAGGAATCCAAACTCTGTGGTTGAGCTAAAATGTGCTGCCTTCTTAGACAATGTAGCAGCTGGAAGCTCCAAGCAGAAACAGACCTGCTTTCAAAATACTCCTCACAGATCAGTACAAAGGTAGATCATTCTAAAAGGTTGCCTAAACGCCAACATGCACTTGTATTTTTTTTAGAAGTAAAACATTATGATGGTGAAGCTGTATCATTTGGCTTCTTGTGCACTGATCGATTTGGAAAATGATATCTGGTCTAACGTATCACCACATCTCTTGGATTTTCCACTGTTTCTAAGCTGTAAGATTGCTTGCCTAGCATTCAGTACAGGATGAGCAGAAAATTCATCCAAATGAATGTGTGGAAGACCAAAGCCATTATCCTACATCCTGCCAGAAAATCTGCTCCTTCACCACCAGTTCCATTTCTCTCCTGAGCTAACCAAAACTGTTCATGAGCTTGTCTTGCTTTTTTATCCCAGGAATCAAACTCTGTGCCTGGACCCAGAAGAGAGAACCAACTAAGCTCTGGCAGACAGCTGCATCCTAGTACTGCATTTGACTGATGGTGACCCATTAAAAGCCATAGCGGTCCAGTCATAGAGACAGCTACTCAATAGCCTCAGCAGCACTAGCTGCTCGAATGTTCACTGCTGAGGCTACAGCATGAAAGAGGGAGCACCTCAAAGCTGAAACACCTCAAAATCATATAAGACTGTCTTCAGGAAACTGAGTCCAGGCACCAAGTCTCTGCAATTGGGGTGAGGGAGTTCATTTTAGCAGCAGCAATTTACGTCTGGGGTTGTAAATTGCTGCTGGAGGGGTGATAGATATCTGTCGGCCACAGAGTACCCATTAAAGGGGTCCCTCCCTGGCAGGAATACATTGAGACACCCTGTTGTTGACATGGATTACCACACCAGCAAACAGGAGGGCCCGAAGTGGCTCAGAGGGTGTTCTGCCAATGGCCCACCTCACACAGGCAACGTGCAATCCTTTCTCATAGCTCATCTCCAAAGTGCTGACAAAATTCAGCTTTATGTCATAACTGACCCCAAGATTCTCTTTCAGTGCTATATTACTGTCGTCACTAAGATTGTCCAATTCCACAGCCATAACCTCATCCAATTTCTCAGCCCGGCTCAGCCCAGTTGTTGTGCAAAGCCTCATGCTATATCCAGATCCATCTATTCCAATGTAGTCCTGACTCAGCTTCCACTCATCTATCCGCTGAGATTATCCAAAGTTACGCTACCTTTGTCTTTACTGTCACCAAGTCCCATTCAATTATCAGACGTGCTCACTGACTTGCATTGTCTATCTTATAAGCCATAGCCCAATTTTAACATTCTCATCCTTGTTACCCAATCCATCTTGGCCATATGTCTTTCTATCTCTGTATTGCCCCAGTCCTGGAGACTTTCCAGGAGATCTGTGCTGTGTTATTTCTGGGGCTATCTGAAGTACCCATGATTTTAATTGCTCCACTGTTGGTAGTCATAGCCTTAACTACAATGGTGTAAAGCTCGGTAATTCCTTCTCTAAATCTCTCTGCCTCTTCTTTTCTTGTTCAAAGTGCTCCTTAGAAGCGATGTACTTGATTAAATTTTTGCTCATTGACTTTAACATTTCTTTATGTCACTTTACTGCTGTGAAGCATCTTTGGATGTTTCACGACTTCAAGAGCATGTAAAATTACAAATTGTTTTTGAAGTAAAATTTTATGAGTTGCTGCTAAAGTTTGCACCCTAGATTGTTTTTGTCCTTCAGGAGACAAAGCAGGGTGAGATGGACACTACATATAATCTCCATTGTACATTTACTGTAGTAGGTTCTTGCTAAACTTGCACTTGCTAAGGAAGTTGGTTTCATGAGCACATGATGGAAATTTGTTTTTAGTTTTACAGTGAATGAAAAGCAAAACTGCAGCTGAGTAGGCTCTAGTAATTTTGGTGCTCTGAGCTGTGGAAGGCTATTACTGGCCCCTTGGCTCCCATTCATGGAACATGGAGTGGCCAGAAACAAAGGAGAATTGCCAGATCCTCTGCATCACCATGGCACATTGCCAATCCACCTACAATACGCTTGTCCATTTTAAAGCTGCACCTGGCAACTATCATTGTAAGGCTGCCACAAGAACACTGTACATACTTGTGTGAAGGTGACAGTCAGGGAACATCTGTGAGGAGGGAAAGGGAGTTATCACTTCAGATTTTATGAGAAGTTATTATCCTAAACAATCGGGCTGGAATTAATTTGCTGCACTCCCTGTATTCCCCCACCCCCCACCCCCACCCGCACCAAACCTCTATCGGTTCTATTTTCAGCAGATGGAGGCACCTTATAAATTGCGTCAGGTGGCAAGCACACCTCATGCCTACCCACAGCCAGGGTGACTCCCAGAATACACTGGGTGGGAAAGTGCTTGAATCAGCAACCTCCTCAACATAGGTCAATCAATTATTAAGGGTCAGTGAGGTATCAACCTGACACATGTACTTCCATTTCATAACATTGTAGCAAGAATAGACAGGCCTTATTTTTAATGACCTGCATGACAGAAAAGGAAGGAAAAGAGCACCTCTTTCGGGGGGCAAGGCTGAGAAGGAGGATTTCCCTGTACGGATTGGTATGCCAAGATGCCACCCCCCATCTTTCCACATCACCTAACTAACAGGACTTGTCCCTCAGACCCTATCCTCCCATTTAAGATTCTTAGGTCTTTCTTACCCCACCTTAAAACCTAATTATGTCCCATATAGCACCCAGGATCCCCTTTGTGCTTCTTTCTTCACTCCTGGAAGCCCATCAATAAGCACTACCATGCACTACACATCTTTGTAATTGGGATTTGAAGTGCCACTGATAACAAATTCAGTGCACACATGCAACTGGTTTGTATGAAGCAATCTGGCTTTTGATCAACTCCCCTTCCAAACGGGGGATGCTGCTAGGGAGCAATTCGCCCCACCTTCAGTGGGAAATGTAGCCTGTTAACTCTGTATCCCTTTCCCCAAATGTTTGATCTACACTCCTTTCAAATTGCCTGCATCCCCAGTATTTTGTTTATGATTGTATGAAAGTTACTGTTATAGCAGAAAGTCTTTATTTGCCAAGAAGCTATTCTAATTCCAGTTTGTTTTAGCACAGTTTTTGATTTATTTGCTGGTTCTGTGTTATGTTAACTGGAAGGTCATTGACATATGTATTCCATCACTTGAACGGAGACAAAACAAGAACATCACAACATAGAACAATAGTAACACTCCAGAAATATTTATACTCCTTTTGAAGCATCAGTTTATACAATGAAAGGCTGCATTTTCCTCTCAATCTTAACAGTGTTTCCATCTTTGAATAGAAAGTGATTAACTACTGCACAGGCAGATGCCAAAATATCTTGGTGAAAATACGTTCTCATGTATTATAATACTGCATAATGTATCACAACAGTGGACACTCTTTTTCCTGAACCTATGTCCGTGCATTCATTTAGATGTTTAGGCTTTTGGTATTTTCTTTATTGATACTTTAGTGCCTTGTTTTAATTGAGCAGCTTTTACTGACATGATTGACATCCATTATTCGGATTTGACAGCAGTGAGTCAAGCTGTACACAGTAGAGTCACAAATTTACGTTGATTTAAAAGTTGCATGTTTAGAAAAAAAAATTGCCTTTATATAGCTCTTAGGGATGTCCTCAGAGTGTCCCAAGCACTTTGGGCCTAATAACTATTTTTGGTATTGGTCGGGGGATAAATGTTGACCTTGTGTGCGCATCTTGGAAAAGGGCCAATGACGTATTTTACACCCATCTGGCCAGTGTGGATTTGGTTGTAAGTCTCAACTGAATGACAGCGACTCCCTAAAAGCAGCACTGTCTGAAAGCTGGTTTGGCATGTAAGCATGGGATTTGTGCTCAAGCTTCTGAAGTGGAATTTGCACACAAAACTTCCTGATGCAGAGACAGAAGCATTATCATTGAACCAAGGCTGATGCTCTTTGAAGACAGAGCTGTTGAAACAGTTAAACAAATCCATTAACAGCACAGCAAGAGTCTAGCTTTGACTCTCAGTCCATGTCGAAATTGTTGATGTTAGCAGGGCAATAGTGAGTATATTGCAATTTGCTTCAGCAGTTTATGGTGAGAGGGCCAGCAGAACAGAAGCTACTAAGCCTGTTGTTAACTAAACCAAAACTAAATAGACTCTATTTAACGAGTTTTGAGAAGATTTGTAGCTCAGGTTGAGGTTCTGGATGTAAGTTTGCTCGCTGAGCTGGAAGGTTAGTTTTCAGATGTTTCATCACCATTCGAGGTAACATCATCAATGAGCCTCCGACAAAGCGCTGGTGTTATGTCCCGCTTTCTATTTATCTGTTTAGGTTTCCTTGGGTTGATGATGTTATTTCCTGCGTTGGTGATGTCATTTCCTGTATTTTTTGTTCTTTTTTTCAGGGGATGGCAGATTGGCTACAAATCAATGTGTTGACCACCCCCTGAGAAGAAAAAACAAAAAAAACAGGAAATGACATCACCAACGCAGGAAATGACATCACCAACCCAAGGAAACCTAAACGGATAAATAGAAAGCGGGACATAACACCAGCGCTTTGTCGGAGGCTCATTGATGATTTTACCTCGAATGGTGACGAAATATCTGGGAACAAACCTTCAAGCTCAGTGAACCAGCTTACATCTGGAACAAAATAAAGATCCACTGTCTTGTGGACCGAGAGGAGGAGAGCGCTGTGTTGGAGGTGGAAGGAAGACGTTGGGTTGGCTGTGCACCCTTGCGACCAGTGGATCTTAATGTTGGCTTCGGCCTAACGCTGGTTCAGGGGAGCAGCCAACCTGCAACGATGGCTGCGGCAAGTGTTCGTGCCCCAGATCAGGGGGTCCGGAACACCATCCGTATTTCTGTAAAGAAGGTGGATGAAGCTGCACCTGTGGACTGCACCTTCTTCATGAAGAGGGTCCTGTTGGACTGTTGTGGGTTCACTGCTGTGGACATTTACTGCCTGTAGGATTTCCCCGGAGGAGGTTTTTACGACGTGACCTTCAGGAGTGCCAAGCTTTGCGAGCGCTTCCTGGAGGTTTTCAAGGAGAAAGGAGGCGAGGACCCCTCTCTGTCTTGACCGCTGTCCAGCAGTTTGTGATGCCAGCGCACAGGAGCCGTATGGTGACTGTACACACGTACAACCCGCATGTGCCAGCAGTTGATGTCCTGAACTTCCTTGGAAGGTACGTGAAGGTGGAAGTGGACCTAATTGACATCATGGACTCCTTTGGCATCTGGACCAGTAAGAGGCAGGTCAAGGTGACGCTGAGGATGGGTGCTGACGGGAACGTCGTACACCCACCGTCCAGCTTCATGATCGGCGGGAGCAAGGGCTACCTGACCTATGCAGGGCAACCTAAAGTCTGCCATGCCTGTGGTAGGTCAGGTTACGTGGCGGCCGACTGCAAAGCCAACATCTGCAGGAACTGCAGGGAGGAGGGACACCTTGCAAAGGATTGCCCACAAGAGAAAAGCTGCAACCTTTGCGGGGAAGCGGGCCACCTCTAGAGGGCATGCCCACAGCGGGGGACCACCTACGTCCAGGTCGCCGGCAGGGGCAATGCGGGGCCAGCCCCCCCGGAGGAGAAGAAGGCACCAGGGCCCAGCAAGGACCGCACTAATGTGCAGGAGGGCCAGGTCGTGCAGGAGGGCCCAGCCACGCAGGATGGGCCCGAGGCCAGCAAAGCGTCCCTGCAGGCTCCGCGTCCCCCCCGCCGACAACCCGGAGTCGATGGAGGCGGCGACAGGCGACCCAGGGGAGTGGACGACGGTCCGGAAAGCGAGGAGGAAGGTGCGTCAACGGGCCCAGGAACCGCAACCATCAGGCGGGAAGAGGCAGCTACAGCTTCTGGTCCAGGGTCCGCTCCGTGGAGCAGGACGAGACGTGCTTGCGTTTCTTCTTTCAGAAGGTGCACAAAGAGAGCTCTGTGCTTCGCCGGCTGAAGGAGGAAGACGGCTCGGTGACGTCGTCTCGGCCCGACATTTTGAGGATCAGCAGATCCTTCTATGCCGGACTGTATGACACGAAGCCCACGGACAGCATGGCCTCCGAGTCGTTTGTGTCGTCTATCACGGAGGTCTTAGACGACGGCACGAGGGAGTTGCTGGACCGGCCGATATCCCTGGCCGAGCTGACCAGAGCCCTCAAGTCCTTGGAGAGGAACAGGACTGCCAGGAACGACGGCTTACCGGTCGAGCTGTATTCCACTCTGTGGGACCTGGTCGGCCAGGACCTGCTGGAGGTGTACGATAGTGCGCTTCGGGCAGGGGAAATGTGCAAGTCCATGAGGAAGGGCATCATCACCCTCATTTACAAGAGGAAGGGGGAAAGGGAAGAAATTAAGAATTGGCGTTCCATTTCACTATTGAACGTGGACTACTAAATCCTGGCCAAGGTCATAGCCAACCGGGTCAGGTCTGTCCTGGAGTCGGTGATTGACCCTGACCAAACCTGTGCTGTGCCGGGCAGGAAGATCGCTGAGAGCCTCGCGCTCGTCAGGGATATGATCGCCTACGTACAGGACAGGCGGGTGGACACCTGCCTCGTCAGCCTGGACCAGGAGAAGGCCTTCGACAGGGTCTCTCATGCTTACATGAGGGACGTCCTCTCCAAATTGGGGTTCAGGGAGGGCTTCCATAATTGGATCTGGCTGCTCTACGCCAACATCATTAGCGCAGTCTCGATCAATGGGTGGGAATCGGACAGTTTTCCCGTCAGATCTGGAGTCAGGCAGGGCTGCCCGCTCTCTCCTGCCTTGTTTGTGTGCTGAGTGGAGCCCTTCGCCGCGTCCATCAGGAAGGACGTGAGCCTGAAGGGCGTGACTATCCCAGGCAGCGGAGGCCTTCAGGTCAAGACCTCCCTGTACGTGGACGATGTCGCCATCTTCTGCACCGATCGTCGGTCGGTGAGTAGACTGTTGGACATCTGCGGCCAGTTTGAGCTGGCCTCGGGTGCCAAAGTCAATAGGGGTAAGAGCGAGGTCATGTTCTTCGGGAACTGGGATGACCGCTCCTTCATCCCCTTCACCATCAGGACAGACTACCTGAAGGTGCTGTGTGTTTGGTTTGGTGGAGCTGGGGCGTGCACTAAGACTTGGGTGGAGCGTATCACCAAATTGAAGCAGAAGCTGGGCAGGTGGACGCTCCGGTCCCTCTCCATCGCGGGTTGAACCTCGTTGTCAAGTGCGAGGGGCTTTCGGTACTGTTGTATGTGGCGCAGGCCTGGCCTATTCCCTGGACCTGCACCGCGGAGGTCACCCGCGCCATCTTCCACTTCATTTGGGGGTCGAGGATGGACCGGGTCCGCAGGGACACCATGTACAAAGACCTGGAAAATGGGGGAAAGGACGTACCGAACGCCACCCTCGCCCTGATGGCTACCTTTGTGTGCGGGTGCATCAAGCTGTGCATAGATCCTTAGTACGCAAACACCAAGTGTCACTACTTACTGAGGTTCTACCTGTCCCCGGTGTTGCGAAGGATGGGCCTGGCCTCGTTGCCGCGGAACGCTCCGAGCAGTTGGACCGTTCCGTACCACCTGTCCTTCGTGGAAAAATTTTGAAAGGAAACACCTTTGACCACAAGGCCATCAGGCAGTGGTCAGCGCGTAGTATCCTCGAGACACTTCAGGAAAAGGAGAGGGTGGATCCCGTCGTGTGGTTCCCCACGCACACTGCCAAAGTCGTTTGGCAGAATGCCTCATCGCCAGAACTTTCAAACAAGCACAAGGACATTGCTTGGCTGGCGGTGAGAGGGGCTCTGCCAGTGAGATCCTTTATGCATGCCCGGAATCTCTGCGCCACCGCACGCTGCCCTCGAGGTGGCTGCGGGGGGGGACGAGACTGTCGATCACCTCCTTCTGGAGTGTGCCTATGCGCAGGAGGTCCTGAGGGGGGGTGCAGTGGTATTTGTCGAGGTTTGTCCTGAGCAGTTCTGTGACGCGGGACTCCATGCTGTACGGGCTGTTTCCTGGGACGCACACCAAGACCAACATCAACTGCGCCTGGAGGACCATCAATGCGGTGAAAGACGCTCTTTGGTCTGCCCGCAACTTTCTGGTCTGCCAGCTGAAAGAACTGACCCCGACCGAATGTTGCAGACTGGCGCACTTCAAGCTCCAGGACTACGTGCTGAGGGACGCGCTAAAGCTTGGGGCAGCCGCCGCCAAGGTGCAGTGGGGAAAGACCACGGTATGAAATCCCTCGTCCAGAATAGACAAAAGGGCCCTATTTGGTACCTGGGCCCAGCTGGCGCTTTCCCCAACTGGTCAGGGGGCCAACTGGGACTGTGCAGGGTGACGACTGCCAGGGTGTTTTCTTCGCATTTTTTTTTCTTCTTTGTTTGTTTTTTTCCTTTAGTTGGTGTATGTACCCCCTGCGTAACCCGGAGTGGCTTGCATGACTGGGTAGGTGTATAAATATGTTTTTTTTTTGTACATCTTATGAATAAAGTATATTTCTTCAAATTAAAAAAAGTGACGAAATGTCTGAAAACTAACTTTCCAGCTCGGCGAGCAAGTTTACATCCAGATTCTATTTAGAACAAAGGCGGGGGTTCTTCTACCAACAATATATAGCCTACCAACAATTAACCCCAACTACTGACTTTTACTGTGGAATTCATTGCCACGGGGTGCAGTGGAGGCCGGGATGTTAAATGCCTTCGAGGCAGAGATCGATAAATTCTTGATCTCACAAGGAATCAAGGGCTAGGGGGAGAGTGCAGGGAAGTGGATTTGAAATGCCCATCAGCCATGATTTAAACGGCGGAGTGGATTCGATGGGCCAAATGGCCTTGCTTCCACTCCTGTTTCTCGTGGGTCTTATGGTCTTCACATTGTGCCTTTAATCGAGCAAGACATTACAAATTGCTTTAGAACAGCACTGTCAAAACAATTTTCACCCAGACTAAAGGAGATATCAGCACAGGTGACCAAAAACATCGTCTGAAAAAGTAGTTTTTGGGAAGCAAATTGAAGGAACAGAGAGCAGTGGAGTGACAAAATGGTTTTGGAAGGGAATTTCAGAACTTATGGCTAAGGCAAGTTGAAGTATAGCTAGCAATGGAAGGGTAAATAAAATTGGGGGTGCATAAGAGATGACAGTTGGGGCAGTTCAGATACTTCAGTCTCTTGTTGAACAGGAGAAGGTGATGGAGATAGGGAGGGGCAATGTCATCAAGAAATTTGAAGACGATGATGTGGGTTTTAAGATTGAACTCAGTGATTGCCAAGGTTCACAGATGAACACAAAACAAATCTGCTCCAATTTGGTTCAGCTCCCCAGGAACAAAAATTGCTTGTCGCCATCATGATCAGAAAGCATTTGAAAATACAATAGTTAACACTTATTTCTATTTTCCTCACAGTGTGGGTATGGATGCCAACATCAGGCAAGAAGACTGTTAGAAAAGATTTTGATATCCCTGGTATATATCTACGTTGTGCCTGAGACATAGCAATAGACGTTGGCCATTCAGTCATTCTCGCCTGTTGAGCCATTCAGTTAGTTCATTACTAATGTGCACCTCATCTACATTTATCCGCCTTTGATCACCATCCCTTGATAATGAATAATAATCCTTTGACCTTAGTTTTGAAAATTAATCTAATCTCCTCAAGAGAGGGGGAACTTGAAACTTTTACTTCCTGGTTTGACACTTGATTGGCTTCAACTAATTAACAAAAATAGCTCTCTGACTTCAACCTATCAAATTCTTTTTATAATTTTAAATATCTCAATTCCATCACTCCTCAAATCTTCTACAGAGAGTACAGTCAGCTTTTATACAAATTTTCCCCATAAATTGATAGTTTAAGCCATGGCACATTGCTGGAGAAACCATAATGTATCTCCTCCAATGTATCTTTGCTGGGTTGCAATGTTCAAAATTGAATGTAGTGCTCCAAACGGAGTTTGATCAATTGCTATACAACCCAACCATCTTGCTCCTTTGAATTTTAACCTACTGAAGATCAATGTAATTCCATGGGCTTGTATAATTTTTAATCATACCCATGCTTAGCTTTTATGCACCTGGACAACCGAACCCCTTTGCTTATGCACAGTTCTGAGATTCTTGACATGAAGAAGATATTCTGATGTGTCGTTCTTCGATTCAAAGTGCATGTTCTGTAACTTGCTGACAAAAAAAAATGCCATTTGTCACAGATTTGCCTGCTTGCTTCATTGAACTCTGGTCACTTTCATCCTAAAAACTAAATAATGAGGAGACGAAACAAACAAATCTGTCACTGCATATATGATCATTTCCAGGATGTGTGTAGATTGGGTGAGGAATAGTTTATACCGATTAAAAATAACAATTCCATCACAGCATTCATTACACAAAGTGCATCAAACATGTATTCTGGAAATGAAAAGGCAATGTGAACATTTGTTATTTAATTGCCGATTTCAGATGATTCACAATAATTGTTTCTTTCAGTGGTAAATTTTCCAAATTTTCTTTCTCGCCATCATGTGAATTTTTCCTTTCAATTCGACATATTGAACAATGCCTTCCAGGCCCATCTGTGGCATTTGGCTTCAATTCATCTTAAAGAAAATCCCATCTGCTGCTTCTGAGAGAAACACCAATGAGTGATCATTCACCAACATTAAATTGTGGATCAGCGTCATTGTCCGATGTAACAACAGCAAGAGTAAAGCATGTGTGCTCAGTTCCAGCTAAAAACTTCCCTTGGCCCAATTTTAATGCTTTCAAAATGCACTCACATACCTAGGGTTCACTCAGGTGGAGCTGATGTCCTCCTTGGCCAAAGTGGAGATTCATAATGTATAGCATTAAAATTGGATAATTTGTACAACTGTTTCATCAATTACACCCAAATTCAAACTTTGTTATCTCAGATTCTCCAGCATCTGCAGTTCCCATTACCTCTCTTCAACTAATCCATGTTTTTATCAGCTCAGTGACAATCCAAACTTCTGGGTTTAGAACTCAGATTACATCTCATTCAAAGCTCCAATATCCATATCCAATGCCAAAATATATGTTGCATTTTCCATTCAACTTTATCCACAAAAATCTTTATCAGTTCCCAAGATTCCAATGATCATTTCAAACTTTAGGTCTCAGTAACCAAGTTATTTCCTAGCTCAACAGTTTGATCTAGCTTCCCACTTCCCACTGTGAACATATATATCTTCATCTTGAGTCATAGAGACTTTCTGTGTCTAGAACACCTTCATTCAATGATATGCACACTTCTTTTGATTCTTGTAAAAACCTTCTCAAAATGTACCTCTCACCATATTCTTCAACTCTCCTCCTATTCTTAATTTACATTAGGCATTATCTTTATTGAACATGATGGAGCATTTGATTTGAGACCACGCAAATGCAAAATCATATTATTACCAAATGAGCAATTTTCTTCAAGACCCATTTAATTTGGCGAGGGGGGGGGGGGGGGGCGGCGGAAAGTTAACTTCTCTAGTTGTTTCTTTTTGCCAAATAGTGTTCCATATTCAAGAGTACAGCTACTTAAAAACACAAAAAAATCCCTTTGTAACTGCCTTTCAGATGTACCACGTCTCATATACATCATAAAGAGATTGGCATAAGAAGCTTTTTAAAATGCAGTTTTGTGATTAAATTGAGGATTGAGGCTGTCATTCTTCCGAGATCATTAGAGTTGATACAGTGATTAATAGCTATGACTATAACTAGCACAATACCCCATGCATACCCTCATTTTATGTCATAATCAATCCTTTTTTCTAAAATCTTTAAATACATTTCCTGTGATAGACTGCAGCTGTGGAAACCATCTGTTCAGGTCAACAAAATGATACTGTAGTCCTTGAATAGCAATGGGAGTCACTTCATTTGTTGGGTTCACTATTCTCTTCCAGATATGATGCAATAGAACAAAGAACTATTGGGCTCAAAGCGGGGTTTAAATGCTGCACTGCAAGAGTCCGACTGGAATTCCAGCATATTATTACATTACTAAACCCATTGCCTGGTATTTGTACATCTCTGTGGATCCCATACTTGGCCTACCTTAAATTCTTTATGGAGTCAAACTACTGACAGTTTTTTTTTTAAATTCCAGAGCGTAGAGATTAGTTAAGTTTGGACTGTTCTGGGTCCGAAACATACGAGGGCATTCAAATAGAATGAGAAGATTTGATTTTATATTTCAGCGATATTATAAACAAGAGTGTGGAGACTTTCTGTTTCCAGAGAAGCATTTCTGATTTTAAACAGAAATTGGGACGTTGATTTAATGGCATATACAAACA
Source organism: Stegostoma tigrinum (assembly GCF_030684315.1). Classification (NCBI taxonomy): domain Eukaryota; kingdom Metazoa; phylum Chordata; class Chondrichthyes; order Orectolobiformes; family Stegostomatidae; genus Stegostoma; species Stegostoma tigrinum. Next base: position 54,460,397 of record NC_081368.1, on the reverse strand, counting down.
AATCCACAGAACACCAATGGGATCCCCAATACCAAACTGATTGCCGGAGCAGTAATGCAAAGTTTAGAACAGACAGTGCTCTCCACTACACAGCCCAAACTTTGATATGTAGATTATCAAATGCACAAAACTAGAAGAAACCCACCAACACATAAACAACATCCTCACCTGGAAAAAAATCATGAAAGAAGGGAAAAATAACTGTCCACCTTTCCCAAATGCAATGGTAGAACGCAAAAACAACAAGCAACTCCAAACTAGCATATACAGAAAGACCACACCTACGGAGCAGATACTCAATAACACTAGCAACCACCTCAGAGTCCACAAGTGGAGCTGTATCAAGACATTATTTAAATGGGCCACAACACATTGCAGCAACCAAGAATTACGCAAGGCAGAACCGGAGCACCAATTCGGAATCTTCAAAAGAAATGGATACCCAAAAAGCACAATCCACTGTTTCCTCCGAGATAGACCGCAACAGGAAGCCACGACATCACCAAACACACATCAGTGACGTATCAGAGATGAACACAAGAGTACTCAGACCCCTAGGTATCAGAGCAGCCCACAAACTGACTACCACCCTACCGCAGCTACTGTCAAACTTAAAGGATCCCACGCTCAGAACCAGCAAAACCAGTGTAATATACAAAATGCCTTGCAAGGACAGTGAGAAACACTACATAGGCCAAACTGGAAGAAAATTGACAGTAAGAATACACAAACGCCAACGAGCCACCAAGAGGCATGATCAATTCTCACTCGTCTCAATACACACGGACAAGAATTTGACTGGGGCAAGACATTCGTAATCGCACAAGCCAAACAGAGCAGACCAGGGAATTACTGGGGGCCTGGTATGCGAACCGGAACTCCAACATCAAACACATTGAATTAGACCCTGTGCACAAGCCGGTGAAAAACAGAACCGGAAGTGGTACCAAACAACTTCTGTTTTTGTTCCTGATTTACTGCATCCGCAGTTCTTTCGGTTTTTATTCCAGCAATATGTGGTTGGTAATCTAAAGTTGTTCTTAACTCTTGAATAAGGTTGTCATATTTGCCTTTATAAATGTGGATCAACAAAACAAAATAATCGTCCCATTTTACACTGTTACTCAGTGTTTTCTGTGCCCTATTTAAATGTTTCTTGGGGTAAAGAAATAAAGAAAGGATAGAGTTAGAAATAAAAAAAACAGTAATGTTAGAAATACTTAGCAGATCTGACAGTATCTGTGGGGAAAGAAACAGAGTTAATGTTTCAGATATGTGACTTCATCAAGAATGAGAAAAACTAGAGATGCAATTGGTCCTGAATAATGGGTTGGCATAACATTGTGGTCCGAAGGGACTGTACTGTGCTGTACTGTTCTATAAGTCACAAAGGGTTTAGTGGGTGTTCAGGGTCTCGGACAGGTAAGGAAAAGGGTCAGAGTTGACATTAGGCCTAGGTAGAGGTTCGTATGCCAGACAACAGCATTCTGTTAGTAGTTTTGATGGCAATATTAGGTTTGGACTTGGGAGAACAAAGAGTAACCAGTTAAGTGAGATTCAAGTTAGGATGAGTGAAGTGAGCAGGGGAATTAAGACTAACTGATGTCATGTTGTGAATTCTCGACGAAGTGATCTGAAGAGTATCAGAACCCAGAAGGTGGCGTTGAAATGGACAAATAATACTGGAGATGGGTAAATGGTCCAGAATTAAAGATTTTTGGGCAGAAATGTGGGTGTGAAAGTTATTGTGACAGAAGAAGAAATTAATGCCACATAAATATTCACCTTCATTGAAACAGAAGGATAAGGGATGCAATTGAGGCACGGATGATAGATTGTTCAGTGTGCCAGGAACTATTTTCTGAAGGTATTGTGAACATACGTCATTCTGACATTATGAGATAGAATGAAGTCAGACGAGGTGGAGGGGAAGAGATTCAGAGGGCTGCTGAAGCTTGCAACCCCTCACAACCGAAAAGAAGCAAAACAGCTTATTGGTGCAATGCTAGTTGATATGACCAATGAAACACTGCTTAGAGATAGAACAAGTTGGTGCTGCATGAGAAAGAAGTTGAGGGCATAGACTTGATGCTTCATAGCATTAACAATGCAAGCCAAAATGCAGTGAGAACTAAACGTTCAGGATTTCTCTGGAATTGTGGCTAGAACTGAGGCATGAAAGACAGAATCAGATTTGAGTGTGGCATTTATATTGTTGAAAAAACTGCACACTCATCAAGAGGTCTTAAATTATGCTGCTGTTGAGGCAATAGCCTCCTGATATCTGTTCCTGATGTAGTCATCTTCAATATCGCAAACTTTGCTTCAAATGGACTTAACATTCAATTTTAGAATCCCTACTGTGTGGAAGCAGGACATTTGACCATTGATTCTATACCATCCCTCTGAAGAATAACTCACCCAGTCACATCTCACTGCCCCATATCTGTAACGCTGCATTTCTCATGGCTAGCCTCCACATCCCCAAACACTATGAGTAATTTAACATGGCCAATCCACATAATCTGCACATTTTTGGACTGTGGGAAGAAAACGGGGCTTACAGAGGAAACCCATGCAGACATTGGGAAAATGGGCAAACTCCACACAAACAGTTTTCTGAGGTTGGAATCGAACCTGGCGCTGTGAGGCAGCAGTGTTAACGACTGAGCCACCGTGCCATTATAGGTAAAATGAGATCAGGGCATCAGGAAAGAGTGGGATTAGGACAAATCTTAATTCAATATAAAAGCAGGGACTGCCCATTTCAGACACTAAAGAGCTCAAAATACTGAACCATACCTCATCAAGTGCATTCACCTTCAATAGAAGTGAAATAAGGTTTTATTTTACTTTGAAACATAGAGAAATATCGGAATAATTTCTCTAGTTTCTGCAGTCAGCAGCTTATGGATTTTAGCAAATGTATTTTGAAAAGATCTTTTAATTTGTTTGAGAATTCAAACAAACTGGAAGAGATGTAATTTTTATGATATGTTATTTTGTATTGATATCACCCAACGTTTTTAGCATTGTTTTGGTAATACTTTAGAAAACAAACTTCCACAGACTGATCTTCTTGGAGAGCCAAGTTTAAGTAGCTGGAATGATGAGTTATACAGTGCAACTCCGGGACATGAATTATTTTTTATATGGTTTCTTTTCTCAGCAGTTTTTCTTTTTTCAGTCAAAGCCATTGAGAACTTATAATTATTCTCAAAATTTGCAATGACTATCAGACACTGAGAATGTATCCAAACGATAATCACACGCTTGTCCTTACCAATGCCAATATGTAAAATGTGCAAGTCGTAAGCATTTTAATATCATTTATCTTAGAGATTGGATTTTTGAACTAATTTTAGGTTTTAATTTGTGCACATGAAGAGGTTTGATGAGTGATTTGTCAATATTTTGAAGCTGTGAGTTTTTTAACACTAAAAACATTAAAGAGAGGGAGATTTCCTGGAGTCGTAATGGAGATTTGTTTGGATTGGGGGAGTTTTATAAGTGGACAAGGAAAATATTGAAAAATCTTAGGTTCCTTTCAATTAAAAGGATCCAGAATTATTTTTGTTTTGCTCAAGGGAAATACCTGTAGCTTGGAATGTCATTTGAAGAAGTGCTGGTGGATGTTCGATATGTAAAACAGGTTTTCCTGCACAAGATGACATGAGATTGTATTCTGACTAATATTGTTAGTGAGGTTTGTAATAAAATGGCTGTTATTACATGGTGTTAGTGTTTCATAAATGATAGTTTTGTTTCGCCCCATATCCTGTGTATATGGATGGGAGCTTTCTTGCATTTTAAGTATTGTTATTATTTTTCCACAACGTGCCCCCTGGCATTTGACCATAGTCGATGCTCGGTGAATGGCTACGGTGATCGCTTGGCGTCGTGGTGGCAGAGTGGTTAGCACTGCTGCCTCATAGTGCCAGGACCTGGGTTCAATTCCACCCTCGGGCAACTGCATGGAGTTTGCACATTCTCCCCGTGTCTGCATGAGTTTCCCCAGATGCTCCAGTTTCCTCCCACAGTCTAAAGATGTGCAGGCTAGGTGGATTGGCCATGCTAAATTGCCCATCGTGTTCAGGGACATGTAGGTGAGGGGGGGGGTGGGTCTGAATGGGATGCTCTGAGGTTTGGTGTGGATTTGCTGAAGGGCCTGTTTCCACACTGTAGAAATTCTATGATTCTATGATATGAGGTAGTACAGGGATTGGTTGGAGGTGAAGAATGATGTTTAGAGTTAAGTCTCAGAGAATCGAAGTTAGGTCAGTTGTCTGGACAACTGGCTTGCAAAATGTAATCTGACTCCAACAGTGCAGGTTCAATTCCTGTACGGGCTGAATCCACCATAAAAGTCCGACCTTCTCAACATTGTTCCTTGTCTGAGACTTGGTGACCCTCAAGTTAAAACACCACCAGTCGTCTCCATTGAGAAAGCAGCCCTATGTTCTTCTGGGACTGGGGTGACTTCATTTACTTAACGCTTCAGCAATCACCCATCCCTGTGGCAGCCTGAAAACTGTATCCAGAGATGGCCAGCCTGACTTGATAATGCCTGACACCCTCAGAGCGATAACGATGTCAATGAACGAGGAAGAAAAAATAGGCCACACAGACCTTTGATCCGGTTCCAGCTTTCAATACGATCATGACTGATCTGATTTTAATCTCAACTCACATTCCTGTAAACCCCTTTCACTTCTTGATTTACAGCTATTTCCGAGATGTTAGTTGTATCCTCGTAAGATCAATGCAAAATATTTGTTCAATTCATCATCCATTTCTTCACCCTCAAAAATTCCTCAGACTCATTTTCTATAAGGTAAACACACAGTTTATTAACTCTTTTTGTTTTTAAATATCTGTATAAACTTGTTCTATTTTTATATCTTTGCTGACTATTGTACTCTATATTTTTCGCTCCTTATTGATCTTTTAATAATTGTTTGCTGTTTTATATATTCCATCTATTTTTCTGACCTGCCACACAATTTTATGAGTTTTATTTCAGTTTGATATCATCTTTGACCCATTTATTTAACTGTGATGGGCAGGCCCATCTCTTTTTTTTCATATTTGATACATGTATCTATTCTGTACTTTCTTCAATCTCCCCTTAAACATTTGCCATTACATTTCTATTGACCCACCCCTTATTTAAATTTCCAGCTCATTTTCATTCGGTCTGCTTTCATGCCCTCATAATTGCACTTGCTTAAATTCAAAATATTAATCTTGGGCCCACACTTCTCTCCCTTAAATTGCATGCGAAATTCAACCGTGTTATGTTAATTGCTTATCGGGGTGCTTTTACTCAGAGTTCTTCGATTAATCCTATCTTGTTAGTCAAAACCAGGTTAAGTATTGCCGGCTCTCATGTTGGTGCCATAGTTTGAGAAATTATCCCAATAAATTCAATGAATCCCTTATCTAGGCTACATTTTCCCATCTGATTTTTTTCAGTCTATGTGTAAGTTAAAACTTCCCCATGATAATCACTGTACCCTTTTGACCAGCTCCCACTATTTATTTCTTGATGCACTGTCCTACCATGTGGTGATTAATAGGGGGCCTGTACACAACTCTCATAATGACCTCCTTCCTTTATCATTCCTCATCTGCTTCTATATTCTGTGTTCCTTAATTTAGGGCATGCCTGCCTATGTGCCAATGTCACCTTTAATTAATATTGATACTTCTCCACCCTTTACTAGCTTCTTGTCCTTTTGGAATGTTTTGCAATCTTCAATATTCAGGTCCTAATCAATGTAATCCCGTAGCCATATCTCAGTAATGGCCACTGGAGCACAATATTCATCTCAATTTGTACAACTCACTCATCTGTTTTGTTTCAAATCCCAAGTGTATTCAAATATAGTGTTTTAAATATTGTCTTTTTATTATTTTGTAACCTTTTAGTCTTTTCTGCAAAATCTGTGATTTTGGTTCTTTCTGTTCATTGTATATTTATCATTTCCCACTTTAATTCTTCTGCTGTTGCCTGTTCCCCCACTCTGTTTCACCACAAATTCCCAAATGGAGGATTCCCAAAGGAACTGGCCTTTTGGCCCACCAATTCCTGTGCCAATTCCTAATCCTTATTTAGTGCCACTACTTATTGCCCATACATGGCTTCTATCCCTCTGTTTACCTCATGTTCACATGCCTGTCAAGATATGCATTAAAATGTTGCTTCCACCACTATCACTGATACCCACTACCCTCTGTGTAAAAAATTTTCGCTTCTCTTTTCCTCTAAACGTTTCACCTCTCACCTTGAACTTGTGCCCTCTTGAGTTGACCTTCCCACCCTGGAAAAAGCCTCTGACTATTCACCCTATCTATGCCTTTCATAATTTGTAGACCTCCAGCAGGTTGTCCCTCAGCCTCCATCGTTCCAGTGAAAACAATCCGAGTTTATCCAGTCTCTTCTTGTAACAAAACCCTCCAGACCATTAACGTTCTGGTAAACCTTCTCTGCACCATCTCCAAAGCATTCATGTACTCTAATAGTGTGGCAACCTAAACTGCACATAATATTCCAAATGTGGCCTACTTAAAGTTTTATACCGCAGCAATATAATTTGGCAACTGTTATATTCAAGGCAGTGGCCGATGAAGGCAAGCATGCTGTATGCCTTCTTGACCACCTTATCCACCTGTTTTGCCATTTTCAGGGATCTGTGGGCCTGTACACCTAGATCTCTCTGTATATCAATGCTCCTAAGGGTTCTGCTGTTTATTGTATAATTCACACCTGAACATGATCCAAAATGCATTACCTCACACTTGTCTGGATTAAAAACGCCATCTGCTCTTTCTCTGTCTATATTGGCAATTTATCTGTGTCCTGCTGTATCCACCTCACAATCTGCAACTCCAACAATTTCAGTGTCCTCTGCAAACTTACTAATCAGATCACTTACATTTTCCTCCAGATCATTTGCTTATCTTACAACCAACAAAGATTCCAGCACTGTTTGCTGCGGAACACCACTCGTTACTGATGTCCGTTTCAAAAAGCGCCCTTCCATCAGTACTCTCTGCCTTCTCTGACCAAGCCAGTTTTGCCTAAGATAAGTTAAGTGAAAACTGTTCTGTAACTGCCCTAGCTGTCAGACATTGCAATAAAACACATAAGAACTAGACACCCTTCAGTATCTGTTACTTAATGTTCATGACTGTGTAGCTAGGGTATGTGCCCTCTTGAGTTGACCATCTAGCCAGCTCACCGCAGATCTCAGGAGACTCTACCTTCTGTGCCAGCCTGCCATGAGGTACCTTATCAAATGGCTTACTAAAGTCCATGTAGACAAATTCCACTACCCTTCGCTCCATAATCATTCTTGGCACCTCCTCAGTGGTTTCCATGGTTTGCTAAACTAGGTTTCCCGACTCAAGATTTCCTTATCCATGGGGAAAATTTAGTCCTGAGCAAATATTTCGGTTTAGGAGGGTGTAATAATTTTCTTTACCTACACATCGGGGAACTAACAACACACATTTCCACTTGGCTGACAGGGTACTCAGCAAGAATGCGTAATTAATGTTTTTTTCCCTTCCTAAGCAGGGTTGCTGAGGCCAGCTTTCACATTAGCTTCCTCAGCCAAAGGTGAGATCAGGAACCTCACCTCAGGAACTGTACCCGGACCAATTCTTATTCAAAGTGTTATTTATATTTGTGAGTTGTGTGTTCGGAACTGCTGGCTTCACAGCACATATTGCAATTGCAGCAGCAGGAATCAGAGTGTAAGCTTGCTAGATTCAGCAAAGGGTGTAGCTGGATATTCCTCTTCATTCAAAGAAAAAGCCATAAATCTTTCCACGGCTGGCTTTGCAAAAACAGATCATATTTACTTTGGGTTGCTGGTAAGTGTGTGAAACCATCAGAACATGTAAAGATAAGTTAAGTGAAAACTATTCTGTAACTGCCCTAGCTGTCAGACATTGCAATAAAACACATAAGAACTAGACACTCTTCAGTATCTGTTACTTAATGTTCATGACTGTGTAGCTAGGGTATGTGCAGAACATTTATCAGCTACCTTTCCAGCTGCTACTTTGTGAAGAAACTGCTAAAACCTAAACTAACTATACTATTAGTTTTCAAAAGTGCATATGTTGCTTCATTATTAGGAGAGGGGGAAAAGGAAAGTAACTAACTAAAGGTCTGTCAATTTTACATAAATTATGGAGAATTTCATGGAATTTGTCATAGGCATAATGACTGAACAATTGGACAGAAATATCAAATAGTTGTTTGATAGTACATCACATAAGTAGTGGTGAATTTTATTGAAGCTAAATGGTCTCTATATGTATTTATATCAGTGGAATGGAAATTTCTTTGCAAGCGTCCACAGCAACAGACTGTCCCTCTCCTTCAGATGGAATCATCCAACATTCAATCCTAGAAGAAACCATTTTCTTTACCACAGCATTTGCAGGTTAAAGAGCTCTGCATTCCACAAAAGCTCACCCTGTTAAATAAAACCTGTCGGTAACTTGTTCCCTGCCTTATGGCCAATGGTTGAAGTTGCAAAATAGCCTCTAAGATAGTTAGAGTTGGGATAGACTGACAAAAACATTTCCACTTCTGGAGGTTTGGCAGAGCGTACATTCCAAAATTAAAAGGTCATAAATGTAAATTCCTTAACAAGTCTGTTAAGAAATTCAGAAGAATCATTTCTATCCCAATTATTGTTAGAATGTAGAACTTGTTACTATTTTGCCAAAGTGAAATACATAGGATGCATTTCAGCAGAAACTTGGTAAGTGCATGTAAGGAAATTGTCTAAAGTTTAACTGCAGGTTAGATGGTGGGGGAATGCTCATGTGAAATGTCAACACTGTAAAACAGTTGATCAAAAGGTTAACTTATTTCTATACGGCAATTCTACTAAAAAGTTACCTGATGAGGTTTTACTCTCCATCACCTGAAATATACATTTCAATTCACTGTAATTGGATATTTTAATATTTCACAAATGGGATATGAATTTTGGCTCCAAATCAATATTGCCACACGTGTTCAGGCTTTCCTAAAATCTAGATGGCAGAAGTTCTATTAGAGAGAAAGTATATTTTTTCCTTGCATTCTCTGATAAAGTAATCTTAAATTTAGTTCTATTCTTTTTGAACTGTATAGTCCTATTGATTCCCAAGATAGGCAATGACACATTACATGAAGGCAAAACAAATATGATTGAAAAACTGTGATAATGGGAACCGCAGATACTGGAGAATCCAAGATAACAAAGTGTGAAGTTGGATGAACACAGCAGGCCAAGCAGCATCTCAGGAGCACAAAAGCTGACGTTTCGGGCCTAGACCTTTCATCAGACAGGGGGATGGGGAGAGGGTTCTGGAATAAATAGGGAGAGAGGTGGAGGCAGACCGAAGATGGAGAGAAAAAAAGATAGGTGGAGAGGAGAGTATAGGTGGGGAGGTAGGGAGGGGATAGGTCAGTCCAGGGAAGACGGACAGGTCAAGGAGGCGGGATGAGGTTAGTAGGTAGGAAATGGAGGTGTGGCTTGAGGTGGGAGGAAGGGATGGGTGAAAGGAAGAACAGGTTCGGGAGGCGGACACAGGCTGGGCTGGTTTTGGGATGCATTGGGGGGAGGGGATGAGCTGGGCTGGTTTTGTGATGCTGTGGGGGGAGGGGACGAACTGGGCTGGTTTTGGGATGCAGTGGGGGATGGGGAGATTTTGAAGCTGGTGAAGTCCACATTGATACCATTGGGCTGCAGGGTTCCCAAGCGGAATATGAGTTGCTGTTCCTGCAACCTTTGGGTGGCATCATTGTGGCACTGCAGGAGGCCCATGATGGACATGTCGTCTGAGGAATGGGAGGGGGAGTTAAAATGGTTCGCGACTGGGAGGTGCAGTTGTTTATTGCAAACCGAGCTGTTCTGCAAAGTGGTCCCCAAGCCTCCACTTGTTTCCCCAATGTAGAGGAAGCCACACCGATTGAAAAACCATTATTTCAGGATGTTCGTAACTCGGGGCCAACACATGAAAGAAACTGAAGAAATAATAAGGATTGCCCCGCCTCTGCAAATGGATCTCACTAGGTTACACCATCAAGCTGAAATATTGTATGTTTTATGTATTCTTTCGAAAGGTCATCAGTTTCCAAAACTGCTATCACCATAAAGTTTTATTATCATTATTGTCCTCATCAGCACATCTGTACCTTATCACTGCTCCTCCGAGGATTTGGGTTTTTGCTCCAATGCAAAACCAAGGAAGTCATCAATCTCTTTTGTAATCATCTGGTTGAAATTTCCCTTCCATAGATTCATTTTAAAACAGACATAAACCTTTCAAAATGTAATTTGTAGAAATGCCATCCTATAACACTGTCTAGCAGTGATGATTGTAACATTATTATCACCTTGATAAAGCCTATTCAGGATTTCTGTCTGGGACGTACTCCCCTGGTGCATTTGACACATGGCAGTGACTGAAATTCTTTTCTGTGCTATCTACAGTGATGTTTTGTATGTCTTCAGGAAGACCAGCAAACAGAGACTATTATGGATGTGAGTTTGCTCGCTGAGCTGGAAGGTTAGTTTTCAGACGTTTCGTCACCATTCTAGGTAACATCATCAGTGAGCCTCCGACGAAGCGCTGGTGTTATGTCCCGCTTTCTATTTATCTGGTTAGGTTTCCTTGGGTTGGTGATGTCATTTCCTGTTCTTTTTCTCAGACAACACCTCCATCCTAGGACAAGCCAAACAGAGACATGCACGAGAATTCCTAGAAGCATGGCATTCCAACCGGAATTCCATCAACAAACACATTGACTTGGAGCCAATCTACCATCCCCTGAGAAAAAGAACAGGAAGTGACATCACCAACCCAAGGAAACCTAACCAGATAAATAGAAAGCGGGACATAACACCAGCGCTTCGTCGGAGGCTCACTGATATTGTTACCTAGAATGGTGACGAAACGTCCAAAAAACTAACCTTCCAGCTCAGTGAGCAAACTCACATCCAGAACCTCAACCTGAGCTACAAATCTTCTCAAAACTCGCTAGAGAATATTATTCATCTTGAACTTGATCTAGCACTTGAAGGTTTTGGGTAGATTGCTGTTCACTAAGTGAGAAAAGGTAAGCACTGCGCAGAATTACTTTACAGTATTTAATTAAATTGATCTCAAGGCAGCCTGTGCTTGAAATGAAAAGTGTCAAGGGAAGCTAAGAGAGAAGAAACACTAATTCAGGGATAAGCATGTAATGGGCCAGCTACAGTAGCTTTGTCCTGTAATATAACATCAAGACTTGGCGAAATGCTGAGACTTTATGAATAAAGCATGAAATGTGAAGGTTAAACCAGATAAAACTTAACATTTGTCGGGTGAAATAGTTATAAAATGTCAACTAATCCATACACATGTGAACATGATGTTCAGCAATTTGAATTCAAAATTTATTTCAGTGACAACCTGCAGCGTAAAAAATGAAGTTGAATGTTGTTCATCTCAATTACACGATAAGCAACCTAATACAAATTGTTCCCGCAGTGCAACATAATGTCATTACTCAGAACATATCCAAAATTTCACCATATCAATATCTTTTTCTTACCAAATTTCCCATGTCTGTTGTTTTAAAAATTTTATTCCTTTATCTTGAAGACATGCAGGGCAACCTGACTAATATTTATCCAGCAAGCGACATCAGCAAAACAGATTATCGAATCATAATCACATTACTGTTGTTAGAGCTTGCTGTGCACAAATTGGCTGCTGCATACAGCAATTACTGCACTTCAGCAATAGTTAATTAGCTGTAAGATCATCAGGGCATTCTGAAGTCATGAAAGGCATGGCCTAAATTCAAATTACTTCTGTGTCTCCTTCTGACTCTCCCTCTTTCTAGACCCACTTTAACAATTTTTAACATACTAATCTGCCCATCAAGGTCACCAAGGATTGTTTGGGCCTCTCTGTCCTGTGGTATGATCTTGCAGGTACTGCTCAACCACCAAGTTGTCTACAGTTAAAAATGAGAACAGACTGGATAGGATGAGCGATAGCAGGAACTGCAGATGCTGGAGTACGAGATAGCACAGTGTCGAGCTGGAGGAACACAGCAGGCCAGGCAGCATCAGAGGACCAGGAAAGCTGACATTTTGGGTTGGGACCCTTCTTCATTCAGAAATCTGAAGAAGGGTCCCGACCTGAAATATCAGCTTTCTTGATCCATGGATAAGGATTAAACCTCTTGTCCAGACTCCTGTTGTGTATTAGTTCTAGTACCACCTTTTCTTTTACAAATAAATTTCTAAACTTTGAAGGAACCAATATGAGAAGACATTTCTTAGCTTCAGGAGGAAAAGTGGAAAGAAAATATATCTTGGCTATAATGATAAATGACATGTTATTTAATGATAATTAATCAATGCGTGAGAATAAAGCCTGCTGAAACACTGTTGCTAGTTAATTTTTAGTTGTAAAACTTTAGACTTACTTAGTGCTTTGGTTTATCTTTATTATGTTGTTAGTTAGAAAAAAATCCCAGAAATTTTACATGGGGTAATCTCTATTAAAAGGTCTTAATACTGTGTGATACCCCAATGAGAAAGTGTACATCAGCACACAAAGTGATATAAAGTAACATTTTCTTGTTCTCTTGTCAGTTATGGAAAAATAAAACCACAGTGAGATGCTGCTTAAATAAACTCAATATTTTCCTTCACTCGGCAGATGCAAATATTCTTTAACCGCACAGGACCAAGAATGTAACTGATGGTTGGAGTAATGTGGAGCACTGCAAGACAGATCTGTTAAAACGTTACTTAACTTGTCCTGGAAAATGAAATATTTTTACTGGCATCAATGGCAAAACCTTCCAGCAGTCCGCCCAGCCTCATCTCCATTATGCTTGAGATACTGACCCCCTGCCTTCACTGTGCGCTGCAGGTTTCCTTATCATCCGATGTTTCCATTGTACTGTGACACAAAATGGAGTGCTATACTCGTGTCCGAATATTGCATATAGTGACTTATGCAAGAAATAACATCAATAATTCTTCCAGCAGCATGTCACAATTGTGTACGAAGATGAACGGCCTGTTTATATTTTGATTAAAGGTGAAATCACTGGGCTGATTTGAGCCCTTCTGTTATTCTTCATGTAGCGTATTGGAATTATAGCAGAACAACAAATGCAATCTTAATGTCTCATCCAAAGATTATGTCAGCCTTTGATTCTGAAAGAAGGAAATGCACTGCAATCAGACAGAAGGGAATATTTGTTCATGATCATTAAGCAGGTATAGGTTATTCAATCTCATGTAGCTACTCAGCTACTCACTTAGCCTCTGAGAAGTCATATCTTAACTGCATTTTCTCACCTTTGTTCTATTCCTTCGTGGCAACAAAAAGGGACTTGGGGATACTTGTGTACAAAATACAACAACCAGCAGTATGCTAATGGAATATTGGCTCCTATTTCAAAGAGTTGGGCTAAAAGAGTTGGGAAGTCTTACTGCATCTGTCCAAAGTGCTGGGGAGGCCCAATCTGGAGTCCTGTGAGCAGTTTTAGTTCCCTTATTTAAGAAAAAATATTGTTTCATTGGAGGTACTACAAAGATAAAACTGGAATATCTCAGTGCGAAGGATCATCTTTGGAGTTTAAAAGATTGAGAAGTCATCTTATTGGAGCATTTAGGACTTTTAAGGGGATTGGTACAGAAAATGCTGAATGAATGTTTCCTCTCATAAGGGAGTCTAGGATGAGAGGGCATAGTCTCAGAATTAAGGGATGCCAATTTAAGACTACAATCAGGATAAATTTCTTCTTTCTGAGTGTTGGTAGTCTCTGGAACTCCTCGGCACAGACAGCTGTGGGGGCAGAGTCTTTGTTTATATTTAAGACTGAGATAGCTAGATTCTTGATCAATAGGGGATACTAAGGGTTACAGTGAAAATGCAGGAAAGTGCACGTGAGGAGTGTTGGATCAGCCATAATCCTATTGAATGACCATGCAGGCTTGACGGGACGAAAAGCCGCTTTTTCCTATTTCCTATGGTCTTATGGTCAAGAGTATCCTTACCAACATGGTCAGTCCCGAATATTTGAATTGACTTCGGTTTCTTAGTCTTTAGGAGAAACAAATTCCAGATTTCCACTACATCTTATGTGGAAAGGTTCTTCCCAGTTTAGTTCCTAAATGACCCAGCCCTAATTTTAGGACGTGCTGTCCCCTTTTTCAAGATGTTTCCAGCAGAGAAAATGGTTCTCTTGTAACAGTCCAAAGGAATCAGTACATTAAGTGGAAGCTCTAGTGACAGAGTATAATGCTATCTCTAAACCAGATACTAAGGGATCAGGTCACTTGTTAACAGCTTTCATGATCTGGTTCAACGGATTACAGTGAACCCCAGGACTCTTCTGCCACTTCCCCTCTATTTAATAAGGTAAATAAAAGGTGTGTGTGATACAATCAAATTTAATAAAATCACCCTCATCTCTGTAAAGTCAAAAAGGAATTTAATCCAAGTTTATATAGCTCTTCTTCCTAATTCACCCATTTAAAATCCTTCCATTATCCTGGTGAATCTAAACTATAGCCCTTGCAAAGTTAGTTTATCTTTCAAGAGACTATTATTCAAAATTTAACACACTGTTCAAGCTGGATTCTCAATAAAGGTCTGTACCACTCAGGAATCATTAATTTCTCACTTTTGCATTTGTACTCAAAGAAATAGGCTTCACACAAATTTCTGTGAATGTGCAGTGCATGTTAGTAATTCAAATAAACAGACACGCAATTTCTTTTCTGAATTTATGAATTTCTGAAGAAGGGTCCCAACCCAAAATGTCATCTTTCCTGCTCCTCTGATGCTGCTTGGCCTGCTGTGTTCCTCCAGCTCCACACTTTGTTTTCTGATTCCAGCAGTTCTTGCTAACCCAATCTCCTTTACTCTTTCACAGCTCTGAAACTCCCAATACAAATAGGAATGTTCTGATATTTCTTTGTCAGATCCAAAGCAGATCAACTTCTGCTTCTCCACGTTGAACATCACCTGACATGGTTTGCGATGGGTTTTCAATGGCATTGCATACCTTCCTGCTCCCATGACTATGTCTTTGCTATCAAGCCACTTAATAATTCTTAAGAACCCCATTCAACCAACCCTTAACCTTTTCTTGTTTATATAAAATATTTCCAATGTGTCCAATCTTTCCAGCAGTGCAGTACTGCAACACAAGAATTAAATTTTGCTGGAGGCTCGAGTCTTTAGCCATATCATGTTTTTTCAGCCATATCATTTTAGTTTAGCTGTGTGAGACTAACCTTACCACACCTATGTAAGCGACTAATTGTAGAGCCATCTGTTCACCAAAATGATTCCTGGAATTTAATCAATGATTTTGAAAAACATCCAGAGACCAAATGGTGGTGTCAGCCATTGCTTCACAGCTGCACTTTCACTCTGCTATTGGTGGATCAACCCCGTAATTTGAGGTGAAACATCAATGCAATAAGTCAATTACAATGTCTGCAATGCTATATGTTAGATCACACTCCAAAACAAAGTTTGTTCTGTCATGCAGAAATAAACTATTGAATGGTACGACTTACAGAAGAGCAAGGCACTTTTCTCTCTCTTTCCTAACCAATGTTTACTGCTCATCCAACATCACCATGAAAGATTAGCTGTTTATCTCCTTATTGGTAACCAACTGATGTAATGCAAGCAAAGTGGCTCCACATTGTAAGACTAATTGCTCTTCAAAAAATGACACATTGGTTTTGAACTATTTGGGACAAGATAATCATAAATGAAGTTCTTTCCATCTTTGAAAAGCTGTTTGATTTGACACCTAGTTTATATTTTCCTATCATGATGTTTTCCTGGCTGAAACGATTTAATCATCCAGAGAGGAAATGTATCAAAAGCTCATACTGAAGTTTAATATCAAGGAAGAGAATGGTTACAATGGAAATTGCTCTTTTCACACTCAAAATATAAAATGTACGGTGACTAAGAGTGCCTACAATTGCTCAGTTCAACAATATTCAAAATCGAATGGAATTTTCCCAGTGAAACCTTTAATTTTAAAGCTTTTAAAAGTTGCAGCAAGTAAATATCTTCAAAACAAGAACATTCAACTCCTTGTAAAGGTAGTAAGTTAGAGACTGGGGCTTTATAGATGGACCAGTAGCTTTCAGTCAGTTCAGTTGCAAGTGACCTTATGATGCAACTAACAGATCTGACGTGCAGTGACATACTTTTACATAATTTGTCATATTGTGAAATTTGAATTAATTTGCCAAATAGCGATTAAAATTAAATGCAAGTACTTCTTCCTATTCTGTTAAATCGGTTTGCTTACCTTTCCAACCCAAAGCCCACAAATTCCATATCAGCCAAATAGTAGTTAGCAGCAAGGTAAAATAATTAAGTTTATTTGTTAGCAGCAGACTCCAGCCCTGCCCTAGTTTAAGCAACATCTTCTCTATCAAAATAACATTTCCATTCAACAAAGTAACGACAGCACTGAAAATCAGCACAACCAAATGCAAATCATCAATTTAAATCTACACTTGAGTTGAACTCTGGATCAATTTTCTTTAGCTGCTGTATAGAACAGGTTTCCAACAATGACAGTGGAGCAACCAGGAACAAAATGGGGATGGCAGCACAGACAGGTGTGGGCACTAATGTCAATAGAGAGAAGAAACACATTCAAAGATTAAACTATAAGCACAATCTGCAATAATCATAGGAAGGTATTTTAGAAAATCAGGAGAACAAATAAGGAAGACCTAAAGAAAATCTTCTAATTACTCAATATGGAGCTAGAGGAACACAGCAGGCCAGTCAGCATCAGAGACGCAGCAAAGTTGATGTTTCGGCTCCGGACCCTTCTTCACCAAAAAAACATATTTCTGAAGAGGGTCCTGACCCAAAAGGTCAACTTTCCTGCTCCTCAGATGTTGCCAGGCTTGCTGTGTTCCTCTGCCTCCATATTGCATTATCTCTGACTCCAGCATTTGCAGTTCTACCTATTTTCTTATTACTCATGACTTAACAGCAAAAAATAAAACCAATTCTGAAATCTGTGACAAAAATCAACAAGCAGTGCTATCAGCAACTATAAGACATGAACTGATATGAGATCATGGATAATCCTTGGTCCATTTTAACCCAACTGTTCAAATCAAATCCAAATCCAAACATTTTGCAAATAAATTGTGGCATTTAAATAAGTTTCTGCACCAAACCAGTCGGCGTAGCACATGTTCCATCGCTAACGTTAAATTCCAAATATTTACAGCTATTATGCAGTATCCTGATGTCAAAGTAGTCAACTGCTATGCACAATAATATAGTAGCATTCTCCAAAATAGCAAGTAAACCAATCTTAAAAGCTGAATCTGCCTTCTAGCTTATATTTAGACAAAAATAACACTTTTTTGTAAAACCCAGCAAATGCCTCATTTACACAACATGTCTTTCCATCTGGTAAGTTCAGGTGAAATGGCAATTCTAATTTAAACCACTTAAACTCTCATAATAACTCGATGTGTTGCATGTTAGCCCTCAGCTTACAAATAGGCCTGTGACCTGAGGGTTAATTAGCAACCTGTTGAGTTATTGGCTCTTGTTTAGCCTGCATGAATGTGGCAATAACAAACTGAACACTGCTAATGGAACATTGTTGTCATGACTAAGCACCTTCCCATGCACTTTCTACATTTATTTATTCGTTTCCAACGCTTCCCTTTGTCCTGTTTTGGAGTTTAGAAAAATGAAGGCAGAATTTCGTACAAAACTATAAAATGCCAACAAAACTAGACAGGATAAATGCAGAAAGGACGTCCCCAATGACTGGGGAGTCCTGAATCGGGGGTCACGGTATAAAGATTCAGCAGAATAGGCCATTTAGGAGTCCAGCGGGAGAAATTTCTTAAACCAAACAGTGGTGAACCTGTGGAATTTTGAGCCACAGAAATCATTGAGATAAATGTGAGGCATTGTATTTTGGTAAGACGGTCAAGGGCAGGCTTTATACAGTTAATGACAAGGCCCCGGACAGTGTTGTTGAACAGAGAGACCTAGGGATTCAAGGACATAGCTCTTCGAAAGTTGCGTCACAGGTAGACAGGGTAGTACAGAAGGTGTTTGACATGTTTGCCTTCATCTCTCGAACCACTGAGTGCAGCAGTTGAGACGTCATGTTGAGGTTGTACAGCATGTTGGTGAAGCTACTGTTGGAATATTGCATACAGTTCTCGTCTCCCTGCTTTTGGAAGATATTATTAAATTGGAAAGGTTCAGAAAAGATTTTCAAGAATGTTGCCAGGCCTAAAGGGTTCGAGTTATAGGGGTGCCTGTATAGGCTGGTACTTTTATTCAGTGGAGTGTTGGAGGCTGAGGGATGACCTTATAGAGGTTAATAAAATCGGGGGGGGGGGGGGGGGGGCATAGATAAAGTGAATAGAAAAAGGTCTTTTCCCTAGGGTAGGGGTGTTCAAAACTAGAGGGCAAAGTTATAAGATAAGAGGACAAAGATTTAAAAAGGATCTGAGGAGTAAATTTTTCAGAAAGATGGTGGTCCATATGTGCAATGAACTGTCAGACAAAGTGATAGTTGCAGGTACAGTTACCACATTTAAAAGACATTTGAACAGGCACATGAATAAGAAAAGTTTAGAAGGCTATAGGAAAAGTGCAGGAAAATGGGACTAGTTTAGTTTGGGAAACTCAGTTGACATGGACAAATTGGACCAAAGGGTCTGATTCCATGCTGTATGACTCTATGACTATAATTTCAGGAAAGTTTCAGATATAACCCTTAGGGGTAGAGGGGTCAAAGAGAATGGGGAGAAAGCAGGCAGAGGGTATTCAGTGGAATGGTCAGCTATGATCACATTGAATGGCAAAGGAGGCTTGAAGGGCTAAATGGCCCACACCTACTCCAGTTCTGTACAGTTCATCGAAGATGTTGGCTTCTGGACATATGCAGCCCACTAGCCATTCATTGTCCACCTAAGCAGAAACATATCACTTAATGATGTTGAGTCTTGGAGGCATCAGAGTTTAATTTGATTCTGTGGCCACTTAACATCAATGAATGTGTATGTTGCAGCAACAGGCAGTGCACAGAATCAAATTCCCCTTCCTTTTGCAAGCCCAGGAGACCATGATTCCATTTACACTGCTTCTATTGTGAACCCAGATGGTATTAGCTAAGATTGAGTGAATCAGCATTCAAATCATAGTATAGTCTCACCTTTATAACAGACATTTTGCATTTATATAATACCATTAATTGAAAAATTGTCCCAAGATACATCAGAGAGGTGTAACTGAAAGTAAACACAATGTAATTACTTTTATCACACAATCCCTCGAAATTTGATCAAATCCTCTTCGACATGAAGTGTATTTGTCAATGTAGGGGACCATAATTAAAGTGAAACGTGCTGTAAGGCAAAGTCCTCACTTCAGTGCTTGACTGATAATGATCAGGATTGGGTTTACTTTCAGTATCATAGTAACAATCTCTACAAGGCAACCACACTTAATTGTTTTAGAAGAGACAGAGGAGAAAATTGATGGAAATAAATTGAAGCAAATACATTTCTTAAAGGTTTGGGCCTGGTAGAAGTAGTGCAAGATCAATTACACAAATTTGTTACTTAATAGGGTAAATCCACATATTATCAGTACATTAGTCTCACCTACAAAGCAGTTAGAATGTCCTTTACTAAAAGCAAGTGGATTGCCTACAGAACTTTTATGGGATAATTGGCCAAATTTCTCGCAGCCAGAAAAGACAAATTTTGCAGGTTAGTTGAAGGTTTAAAAAGAAGAAAATAAGAATGAAGGTCATTTTTTTTATTTTCCCAGAAGGTACTTTGTCAGGCCATTTCACTGTTATATTGCTGACTGTAATAACCATAAAACCATAATGCGCAACTATATAAATAATATCAACAGCTTTCTACACAATATTCACAATCGTTCACGGCATTATTCATCAACTGTCGAATGTTGAGCTGTTTCAGGGTAATGCTTATGGAGATATTATTTAAAGCAGTTACAGATGTAATGATATGTAGCTGAGTGAAGTGATGCACATAATGGTATTGTTGTCTAAATGCTACTATTTTGAGAGGTGCAAAAGCAAAAAGAGCCAGATAATAGACAAATCTTTGAGTGCGGCGATGCAAGTTGATAAGATGGTTGAGAAAGAATTTTTAAAAACCTGGCTCCATAAATAGAGACATTAAATACAAACAGAAAGGCATGCTAAACCCTTAAGAATTGTTAGCAGGAATATTATACAGAAATTTGGACACATTTCAGGAAAGATGTTGAATTCTTGCGGAAGACACAGAGGATATCTTCCCGCTATTAGAGTTGAGGGACATCGATTATGTGAAAAGATTGATGAAACTGGGAAAGTTCTCCTTACAGCACAGAAGGTTAAGGAGATAAGGAGAGAGTTAATGGCGGCATTCAAAATTAAGAAGTAGGGAGAAACTGAGTAGTCAGTGACAAGAAATCACAAATTTAAAATGATTGGTAAAAATCTAAAGAGAAATTAGGGATTATTTTTCTCTCTGCAGATTATTTGGGTTCCTGAGATTTTAATGTATGCAGATTTATCAGAAGGCTTGAACATAAAGAGAACTGATCATTTAGGATTAAGTGGAAAAGAATAGGGTGTGGGGTTCAGTTGAGCAGCTCATTCAAAAGGTTGGTACAGTAATAATGATTATCTGCTCTGCTGTAATTCAGTCACTAACAATCATGCTACAGAATGCAAAATAATCAAGAATGCAATGTTAAATCGTTTTTTTCAAAAAATGAGATAGTGTGTAAAACTAAAATGAATTCTTTCGAGATAACAAAGTGTGGAGCTGGATGAACACAGCAGGCCAAGCAGCATCTCAGGAGTACAAAAGCTGATGTTTTGGGCTTAGACCCTTCATCATTCTCTGATGAAGGGTCTAGGCCCGAAATGTCAGCTTTTGTGCTCCTGAGATGCTGCTTGGCCTGCTGTGTTCATCCAGCTCCACACTTTGTTATCTTGGATTCTCCAGCATCTGCAGTTCCCATTATCACTGAATTCTTTCGAGCTTTGTGAGGCAGCAGCACATAAATCAATAGATTTTCCAAACTGAGTGATATTTGCCTTACAGTAAAGACTTGTGTGAACAAATTATCTTTCCTCATTCACTAAAATATTGCCATTAGTTCAGACCGAAAGAAGCACCAGAGCTGTCAGGGCTGCATTTCCGGATGACTTCTGATGCAAGTTGTGTTTGTGCTTTCCTGGTTATGCTCTAACACTAGATGCTGTCCTGATGTTCTAATTCTTCATTCTGTTATGCAGATATTCACCATGGATGAGCACATTCAGCCTGCCTTGAAAAAGCCTTAGATCGAGTGAAAAAAATTCTTAATATTCTAAGCAGGTAAGCATTTATCTTCATGTCAAGCTTCTTTTGCTGAAGGGAATATTGTTTTATTCACACAGTGTTGGTTGCCAAGAAGGCAAATGAAATATCTGAAGAAAGAAGAGAAAGAACATGCATTGATTCAACATCCTTGTCTATGTCCCAGAGCACAGTATTGACAATGAAGCATTTTTGAAGCACATGGAACTGTTGTAAAGTAGTTTACACAGCAATGTATGTGCAACGTCAGTGGAATAATGACCAGCAAATTTCCTGCAATATGTTGGCTCGAGAATGGATATTGGCCAGGACAGAAGTACTTCTTTGGTCTAGGCCTTTTACATCTGCCTGGAATGGCACGCAATACCTCAGAACTTTATGTTTTGTCATTTGGATTCCAAAAGCACCTACTTTGCTCTTCAGAAACATGATAAAGAGATTATTCCAATGAATGTAGGATTCAGAGACGTACAGGTAATGTTTTTGTAAATCCTATACCTGCTGCCATGAAAACAGACACTGCAAGTATGGTAATGCCACCATCATTGTTAACAAGCAGAAACAAACATTGCAACATCGCTTGAAATTAGCACTAAAAAAGTAAACTTCACTGCCACTTGTCTTTGGAATGCCTATTCATTCATTTACTAAGTCATCAAACGATTCTGAGAGATATCAAACAACAGTGACCAGATTCTGTGATTCTAGCAATTTTTTTGCTATCGATCTGATCATAGATATTATTATATACCTCTGGACCAGGTGGGGCATGAGCCTGAGACTTCTGTTCTAGAGACAGGGATGTTGCCACTGCATCATAAGAGTCCTGAATCTGTGATTCTACCTACACAGATTATAATTGCCACTCATCCATAACTTTCACATTAGTAGATATTGAATGTGTACTTACAATGGTGAAAGTAATTTTTACAAAGTCCAACTTTGTCTTGGTGACAATTCCCAGGATAATATAATGGTCATGTTACTTCGCAAGACAAAGGCATTGTTTATAAAATTGGCACTTCATGCCAGATGGGATGTGACTTTGCAAAATCACACTGTGTTTGCTAAGATTTCACACTGTTGGAAAATGTGTAACTAACACTTGGAATACCGCATATTATCCTTGGAGAATTGTACAGCAGTTGAGCTTTTATTTTATTTAATGTCTGTGTTGCTGACTGAACTGTATTGACTGCTGTTGAGAATAAAAATATAGAACTGTTTTCTCAATGGTGAAAGAGCTGGAGATGGAACAGAAATGTTTTAGTTGATATCTATGTACAGGGAAACATAGGACAAACGTGTGGCTGTGATCATTCAGTCTTTGCATTAGATTAAAGCTGAAAAAAAAACAGATTCTGGACAAACGTGGAAAATGTTGCAAATACTCAGCAAGTCTGGCAGCAGTGGAGAGAAAAACAACTCACTGAAATACTAATGTAGTCTCTGTCTACAGAAATGCTGCTGACTTGTTGAGTATTTACAGCATTTTCCATTTTTCTTGCAGATTTCCAATATCAATACATCTCCTTTTTGTTCTGAGCAATGTTGGTCAAATTTAAATGTTTGTTATGCTTTCATTAATCGTGATACCTCTTTTATGTTTTACTTTAAAAGGTATATTTTTTGAACACTAAAAGAAATACATTGAATTTTAACCCACTCTTTCTTAGCCGCTGACTAGGGTTTACATTCCAAGGCATGTGTACCTTTTCCTATTAAATAAATAGAAAATCAAACGTATGAAGTAGAAATCAAAGAAGGCCACTCAGCCCTTCATGTCATTCAATACGATCACAATTGATCTGATTTCTTCACATTCCTACCTACTCCCGACAGATTTTCACCCTCTTGTTTATTAAGAATATATTTACTTCCATCTTAAAAAATATTGAAAGACTTTGCTTCCACTGCCTTTTGAAGAAGAGAATTCTGGGAGAAAAAAAAGTCTCAACTCTGTCTTAAACAGGCAACTGGTATTTTTAAACATTGATCAGATGCTCAAGATTCTCCCACAAGATGAGGCATCCTTTGCACATTCATCTATGCAAACCCCTCAGGATCTTTTTGTCAAGTTGCCTCTTACCGATCTCAACATCAGCAGATACAAACCTAACCTGTCTAATGTTTTTGTAAGGCAACATGTCCATCACAGGTATTAGTTTATTAAATCTACTGTGAAAATGCTTCCAAAACTGACTCCTTCATTAATAAGGAAACCTATGCTCTACACAGTACTCCAGGTGTAGACTCACAGTGCCCTTATAACTGGAAGCTTAATCGTCTCACTTTTGTTTTCAATTCCCTTCACAGTTTTCCTAATTACTTGTTGTACCTGCATTGTTTTTGTGATTCATGTGCTGGACCAGATTCCTCTCAGAGCTCTGCAGTCTTTACATGCGGCTGTTTTCCCTGGAGCATTGGAGACTGAGGGGTGGCCTTATAGAAGTTTATAGCATTGTGACGGACATGGGTAGGTTAAATAAGCAAGGTCTTTTTTTTCCCCCAGGGCTGGGGACTCCAAAACTGGAGGGCTCAGGGAAAAGATATAAAAGGGGCATAAGGGACAACTTTTTCATGCAAAGGGTGCTTTGTGTATGGAATGAGCTGTCAGAAGAAGTGGTGGAGGCTGGTTCAATTAAAACATTTAAAAGGCATCTGGACAGATGTATGAGTAGGAAGGAATATGGGCCAAATGCTGGCACATGAGATTGGGTTTACATGGGATATCTGGTTGGCATTGATGAGTTGGACCAATGGGTCTACTTCCGTGCTGTGTATTTCTATGATTCAATGACTCTATGAAAATATACCTTTTTTTTACATTCTTCTTGTTAAAATGGACAAGTTTGCTTTTTCATATATTATACTCTATTTGTCACTTCTTTACTCATTCACTTAACATCATCTATACCTCACATTTATGTCTCTTTGTAACGTCCTTCAGTCCTCTTCATGACCTACTTTCCTACCTTCATGTCATCAGAAAATTTAGCGATCATACCTTTGCTTGTTCATCCAAGATATTTATATAAATTGCAAAATGTTGAGGCCTGTGAATGTTGACATCTTACAACGTACCAGCAAGAAAATGATTCATTTATGCTTAATCTCTGTTTCTGTTTGCTAGCCAACCGTGTATCAACAACACTGAGTAATCTCCTTACACCATGATCCTAAATCATCCACAAGAATCTTTGATGTGGTGTTCTCTGGATATCTAAGTACAGCATATCCACCTTTATCCACAGTACATATCAACTATCCACATGTCTGAAAATCAAGAACAATGAAAAAATGAAGGTCTTTTTGAAAGCAGACCCAAAATTACCAGTGGATATGCAGGGTTCAAGCCAGAGAAAAACTTCACTTAGCCTGAAAGCCACTAAAAGTGAAGTATTTTTCCAATGAGCCTGAACTCAGTGTGTCTGCAGGTTGTTTGGGTCCATTCAAGCCAAGTGAAGATGTTTCCAAAGGGTCCAAGCAGACCTGAATGGAGAGAAGTGATTTAAGTGTAGAAACAAATAAAGACAAAGGTTGGTGAGTGTAAAGATAATGAAAAACAAGGTTTACAGATACCATCAGGCTTTTGATAAAAAGTCATAAGACCTCATGCGACAAATGTCTAGGGTACAATGAATAAATGGGTTAAACGAATATTTTGCTTGTAGCTGTGAGATCATTGGTAAAAGAACATAGAGGCAAGGTAAATATATCCAAAAACCCAACCTATCCTTCATCTAGGACATAGTTAGTCCCCTTGTTTTGGGGTAAAAGATCCTAGACCCGTACAAGTTACTTGTTTAAAGAAGATCAAATGTTTGTTTAAACATATTATTCCTTTCATTAAATCACGTTGACTGTGACTGATTTCCTTAAATTTGTCTCAGTGCCCGACTATAACATCTTGAATAATAACATCTCAAATCAGGGAGATATTAGGAGTTAAGTTCACTGACCTTTATTTTCCTCCCTTCAATCTCCCTTTTGGAATAAGGAAGTTACATTCATTATTTTTCGCTTGAATAAATTTAAAGATTTACTGAACCTAAAGATTTTTGGAAAATTAAAGACATCAACTACCTCACTAGCCCCTTTTTTAAAATTCAAGGATGAAATCAATCAGGACATGGGGATTTGTCAGACTGCAATTCCAAATTTTTGCTCAGTAAAACTTCTCTGATGATTGTAATTTTCTTCAGTGGAATCCTCCCTTTCTCAGCGTAGCCTAAGTTGTCAGGAACCTCGGCTAGCTCTAATCCTATGTGATCATAATTGCTCTCCCTTCCTGACACTGAATGTAAAATTCAATTATATTATGACTTCTGCTACCTAGGGTACCTTCACTATTCAATTCTATAATTAATTGGTTCTATCAAATTGCTGAAGAGCTAATATAGCCGACTGTCTGGTTGGCTCCAAAACTTGCTCTTCTCCGAACCTATCCTGAAAACACTCTATGAAACCTTCAACTAGGCAATCCTTACTGATCTGATTTTTCACGTCTATATACAAATCGAACGTGCCCCCTCCCCCCATGATTATTTCCAGACCAAATGTTAACCTCCCATTATTTCTCACTTTATACTCCATCCTATCAAGTAGTTACTGTTAGGAGCCTGTATACCACTCCCAGATTTGATTTTTTTTTCCTTTATCTTGCCTTAATCCCAATGTCAGGCCTAGAATACAAATCCTACTGATGATCTTAAGTTGACACATTTTATTCGTCAAGATTTACAGTAGGTCTCTTGTGTTACTTACAAAATATTATTCCTTTGGGACTACTGTTTCATTTCATTCTTTAAGTCCAGTTGATAGACTATGCTTTTGTTGTTGCTTTAAAAACTTATTTTCGTAAAGGTCGTTTTATATTGATGTCAGAGGGGAGTTTGTATTACTGGTTCCCAGAATAGATACTGTCATCAGCTCATGTCAAATTCAAAATAAATATCTGAGGACGGGTCACTCAACCCGAAACATTAACTTTGATTTCTCTCCACGGATGCTGCCAGTCCTGCTGAGCTTTTCCCGCAATTTCAGCTTTCGTCTCTGATTAACAATATTCGTAGTTCTTTCAGTTTTCAAAGTGATTTTGCCAGATTTACGCTAAACCTGCTTGCCAGGGAAAGCCAGTCGGATGAGGAGATAGCAGTTGAAAACAGCCACAGTCAATTACATGAGGGCTAAAGAAGAACAGTTTTCGTGAGGATTGCTCCCTCAACAACAGAGAAACAGTGTTTGCTTTTTAGGCTTATGACCCTTAATTAGATCTGAAAGAGATTAAAATTTAACTTGTTTCAGTTACGTGCAGGAGGAGAATAAAGAACAAAACAGAAGAACTACAGTTGGATGGAAGACAGGAGTGATTAAATGACAAAAGGCAAAACGGTGCATGCACAGGGACTGCCAAATATTCTTAGGCATTGAGACATGATCGTTTGTTTGAAACACATGTGCTATCTTTGGCAGATACATGGCTGGCATATTGTTCATGTTAACCCTGATTTAGCATGATGCCATATAGTAACATGAACACCCCTTTAACTGATGATTGTTGACAATTTTGCATCAGCCTGAAAGGCAAGTCAAGATAGAAGTATTGTGAGCCTTTAAGATGTAGCTGTGAGGATAAAGTGCCAAAAGGTAAAGCAAAGCAGGGAAGGATTACTTTAACCATTGAAGTAAGCACAAAATGAATGAATGCCAGGAGACCATGAAAGTGAGTGAGCATGCAATTGTCACATGGAGCTAAGTCCAATCCACAAACTTGGATGTTTCCCCCTCCGCACAGTATCCTCGCAACAGCATTGCGATGGAATCTGGTGGGCTCCAAAGTGCAGCGCTAAAGCACAAAAGTGTATTGTAAATAAACAGAAGATGTGCCAATAATGATGCAATGTAGCCTATCAGAAGCCAATCCTTTTCATTTGGGTACATGGCAGTGTGCCTTGAGAAGTTGTGCTGTGTGTCCAACATGGAGAGGAGCAAGTGGTGAGGTGGAGTTGCCAAGTACCTGCTCCAAATTTCACGTCAGGAATTCTCAGAGTTAACAATTTTGCATCCAGTGGGTGTTAGGATGAAAGAATTTTGATGTGGCAAAATTAAGTAATATTGAGGGTGATAATGAGTGCTAATCCAGGCGAATCCCATCTCAACATCCAATGCTTGGTTGGATAATGAGCCTGTTCGATCTCAATGACAAGAGGGAACTTGCTGAACATCTTACCAATTTTCTCAAATTTCTATCCACAGCCCACATCATTCAAGGACAAAGAAGATTCCACCCTCTTCACAGATGCTGCCCGAGTTGTTGAGTGTTTCTAATATTTCTATTTATATTTCAGACTTCTAGCATCCTACAATATTTGTCTTTGTTACAGAGTAGGCTTTGGATGGATCAAATACCTTTATCTGCAGAATATCTATCTCTTTGATATTATACTTTCCCAGCATTGACATTAAAAAAAATCACAAATGCTATTTTTCTATTCACCAATATTTGCTGTCTTGCTCTGTGCATCCCTTTATCAAGATTCTGAAAAAAAAGCTGTTCCATGTAAAATTCAAAGGCACACTGCACGGCAGTTAACTGATTTTGCATTAGCAAGATTAAGCAAAATACTTCTGCATAGTAAATTGGGATTGATCTACAAGTAATTTATCTACTTTGGCACATGTTCCTAGCATTTTTCCAAAGGTTCTTGAAAAGGGAACAATCTAAGTAATTGAATAAACTGACAATTTATAAATGGGAAACATTTCAATACAGCTGACGATTTTACCAGATGACAGCTGCAATAAACAACAGTAATTTCAGTTTTGCCACCTTGAATCTAGAGGGACACCTGTTTCACAACGTAGTCACATTCTTGAGGATCGTGGGAGCTCATTGCCAGAAAGCAAGTGCATTTTATAACATCCCCAGTATATTTTCTCATGGTGAAGCAAGCATACTAAGTGATGAGTTTCTGCTAATTTCTGAAAAATATACCAAGTCAGGGAAATTGGGAGGAGAGACTGAAAGAACCAAAAGGAAAGTCTATGACCGGAGGTGGATCATTGGGTCAAAGAAGATGAGAATGCAACACAAAAAGGAACAGTGATGCAACAAGTAGTGGGATCTTGTTGTATCGTAAGTAGTTTCTCTACCTTTGAGCTAGAAGCTCCAGGTTCATATCTCACTCAAGGACTTGGTGCCAAGGAAGATGTGATAATAACACAAGCAAAAACATAAATTGTTGGAGAAACTCAGTAGAGCTGGCAGCACTTGTGGAGAGAAGACAGAGTTAACATTTCAAGTGTACTGACCCTTCTTTCAGAACTCTGCCTTCTCTCCACTGATGTTGCCAGGCCTGTTGGGTTTCTCCAGCAATTTCTGTTTTTTTTCAGATTTCCAGCAGTCGCAGTTTTTATTTGATTTTAATGACATTACGCAGCCTACATAATGTAATTCTCTAAGGAGAGGAAGCGTGTTGATTGGTTAACAAGTCAACAATGATTGACTGAGGCATTGCTATGGAAAAAGAAATGAGGAACTATAGGCTCCTTGTACTTCCAGGTAATTCAAGGAATGGGCAAGGATTAGACATTTAAATTTTGGCTGCACTGCACAAATCAATGCAGGTCACTTCTAGTGAATATCAAGCATGTCACAAGCTCGACTCATTAACTAAAACTCATTATTCGTGTAGCTATTAGCATACTCAGAATTGTTTCGTAAATAGTGTCCAATTGCAGAATCAAATTTAACTGTAAATACTTTGTTTCTGGTCATATAGTTGACTGCCAAAACATTTGAATAATTAACTACCAAATCTTTCGAACATAGTTGGTTGGTCGGCTTGTGAAGCCTGGAGCTCGGACTCTGCTTCTGCGTGGAATGGGCCGCTGGTGGTGGTATGGTGTGAGCTGGGAAGCCCAGGGTGGATGACTCTCAGTGGCATGGTGAGGGCACGTGTAGCCCAGAGCGGAACACTGATGGTGGCATAGGGTGGGCCAGGAACCCCAGGCCAAGGACTTTGGTGGTGGCATGCCGTAGTGGCAGAGAAAGAAAAGTTGAACACTCTTCAAGTTTTCTTTCGTAAATTTTATTCAAAGTTAATGTGCATGGTGCCTAAGTACCTGGTACACACTTTTCGCCCTATTTAATATTGAAGACACGTGACAATAAAGGATATTCTAATTATTTTATCCTCCTTTGCTCCTAATCTTGCTAAGCTCTAAATTCACACACTCCTGCTTACTACATTAACAAAGATTGAGGTACTGCTTCCTGCTGTTATGGTGCTGTTATATTTTGGCACATATGCCTATATCAAGGTATGTAATTCTGCCAATAGGTCAAGATAGCTAGTTTTAACAAAGTTAGTGGAAGGAGCTTGATACAGATGCCATCATATTACTGCTTTCTGAGTTACAGAAGCATCAAATTTACAGTCAAGAAAGGGGGTTGCAATTTGATGATAACTTTTTGTAACATGAGACATGATCCATTGTCATGGCAACAGTGTGGTGATTTTAACAATGTCAGCCAGGTGGCCCTCAGAGAACATGAGTTCCCTAATTGGACCACACCAATAGCCCCAAAAAGGAAGCCCTGGCTGAGAGATACGAACAAGAGTGTCAAAGATTCTGTTCACTCTGAGAGCTGGCACTGAGAAAGCTGGATCAGTGTCAGGGGCGATCTACATGTAAATAAAGGGTGAGTTTGAGATGAGATACTGGCCTCTGTGGAGCTATTTCAAATAGAAATGAGTTCAACTGGGCTAATGTTGTGATGAAAATCCATAGAAATATGATAGCCTTTGCTAAAAGCAAAGCTGTAAAGTCACCATTTAAAGCTTAAGTGGAATACTGGGAATGTATTTCTAATGAAAAGTATTTTTTAAATTCTTGCCATATTTTCCCAACTATCTTGACATTGTCCACATCACTGCAGGGAGATGCAAATTCCACACTTGCTTTACATTACTCAAAATTTATTTCTAAATATTTTCAGTTTTTGTGGTAAGCTCAGCTACTGATATGACTTTTCAATTCCCCAATAAAGGAGAGAAGTACTGTTTTATATGGAATCACTGTCTCTTTGCCTACATTATTTTAACTATGGCGAGAAGTTAAAATTCTCGATGGCTTTATATTCAGCTAGCAATGCTACAGATTATAAGATAAAGAAAATCCTTTCATGAAATAAAAATTTCAAAGATCTTTTTAAGTATTCACAAATCCTCAGGATTGGAGGCCTCAGTATTTGAAGACTTTATAACTGCTGAGAAATCTCAATTCCTTTGTGGTAGAGTTGAAAGAAACAAAATCACACTAGGTCCAAATGAATTGTCTGATTTGCAAGTGTGCTGTCCTGAGGCAAGAGATATCCTTTTAATGTGCAGATTGAAATAAATAACTATTGGAATAAATAACTATCCACTGTTTATGTTTTCAATCTCACTGTGAGCCAGTTGTAAATTCACGACAAATGTAAATTTACTGAACTGCTGTTGCAGCATAAATAGGACAGAGATGCCTGCCAGTATTTGCACAGAGGCACTCCTATGTGACCCATCATCCATTTCAATATAAGTGCTCTCAGATGTCTGTGGTTCATTTCTAGTAACAAAGCGATTTGAACTAAGCATTACATTATACAGGACAATTCAGCCGAATTCAGGTGGTGGAGTGGGCATGGTGATTGTCATGAGGTCAGCCATATGGACCTCATAGGATATGAGCTCCCTGGCTGGACCAGGTTAACACCCCCAATCAAGGAATCTTGGCTGACAATTATAAACAAGAATGTCAGAGGTTCTGTTCATTCTGAGAGTTCGCTCTGAGGAAATCGGACCGGTATCTAGTACTATGCATGTGTAAATAAAGTGTGATGTGGTGACAGGATACTGGCCTCTGTGGCGTTATTTCAGTGGAGTTAGCACTTGGAGTAGTGAGGCACCTTTTTGTAAAGTGTTAAGAATCAAAATCAGTTCCATAAATGATAACCAGGTGTAGAGCTGGATGAACGCAGCGGGCAAAACAGAAATGGTGAAGAAGGGTCTAGACCCGAAATGTCAATTTTCCTGCTCGACCTGCTGTGTTCATCTAGATCTACACCTTGTTATCTCAGATTCTCCAGCATCAGCAGTTTCTACGATCTCTGTTCCATAAATGCTTTCCCTCAACGTGACAGTCTGGAGAAACATCAGATCTGATAATAGAAAAGACAGTGAAAACAAAATATGGAATGCACCATTGTTTATTGTCCGTATGCAAATGACTTGAAACTCTAATTTAATTATTGTTGGACATGTTGTAAAAATACTTCTTTGGATTAAATTTCATACCACTCAATAGGTTAAAAATAGAAAAGTAGTATGCATCAGAAACTGGTTGTGAAGCGTATTTCAACACTGTGTTATAATTCAACTTGCCGGCAAAAAAAACCCACAATCCAAGGATTTCCCAAGGCAAGACCATGACAATATATATATATAATGAATATTTAATTCGACACTGTCCTTATATTGACCCAGTTTAGTACTCTTGACCTTAATTAGAAATGCCACTGTGGATGTAAGGATTGTTGTTTCGGCAGTGTGAAATGCTTGAGTGTGTTGTAAAAGTAGCTATGGAATAATAGAACTCTCCATCAGTAAGTTTTTGGCAAGCTGACAATTTCCAGGTGCTCAACACTAAATCATAACCATGCACTTTTCTATGAAAATGCATTTCATGCCAGTAAATCTCTAATGGATCAATGCAGCACTGGAACTGGTCTGTAAATTGTTCCATCGCCTGATGGGTGAGATTTCCTTTTCTTATTTTTGACTCACACAAATTAACTTTGCAGTTGTTAGAAACAGTTGTTGAAATTTAACAAAATGAATTCAATCTTAAATTAGACTTTGGAAACATGCAAGAAATGTGCACGCAGAGCTATTGTTGGCCATGGAGGAGCTAGTAACATTCTCACCTCCAAACAAAATCATCTCCGTCATTGCAAAAAAGAAATGAGGCTGACATTTCAGTGTCATACTGGGAGTTCCGTTTTTGAGATGAGATGTTAGACTAAGATTCTGTCCACCCTTCTGATGAACGTAGACGATCCCAAACTCTAAGTACCAAGTATGATGGGGAGATTGTCCCCAGTGTCCTAATCAACATTGATCACCAGGATCAACATTCATGTGGATTTTCTGCCATCATCACAGTGCAGCAAGTGGGCGACTGACATGTACAAATTGGTCACTGAGGATTCTATGTGATAATAGTGACTACACTTCTAAAGTACTTCATGCAAAGCACTGTGGAATGGCTTGAGATCTTGAAAAGAGTTGCACAAACACAATTCTTGTCTTCTATTCAGCCAAAAAAATAGAAGTGCAGTTGGGAAAAATTCATCTAAAGTCGCAAAGTAGGATGATAATTTCCTGTTGCAACACACCATCATATAATTTGCTTTGTGCTTCGACTTACAGGATGTGCAAAAAAAAAGGTCAGGGTGAGCTACGTCTTCTGGCAAAAGTATCTAATGAAGATTCGCTGGACTTGAAACATTAACTCTGCTTTCTCCCCACTGAAGCTGCCAACCCTGCTGAATTTCACTAGCAATTTCAGTTTTGGTTTCAGATCTCCAGTATCTGCATTTCTTTGTTTTATTTTAACAATTAAATAGTGTATGTCTTTTAAAAACAGAAGTCACAGACAGTGACCATATCAAGCTATGCTTTTTCAGATCGCAATGCACTGGCATGTTAGAGATTCCTGATACATGAGGTATCATCCAGAATCAGGTTTTAATTTCTCAACAAAAATGTTGAACAGAAGTCAGGTCGACCATATGCACTAACATTAGATAGTTGCAATTAAAATGATCCCCAGTATTCAGAATGAAGGAGAGGTGAATTTCAGGTACAAAATCACTGTTCTCAAGATGCTTATGACAACATCTAAAGGAATTTTGTGGACTGAATTCAGTCCTTTGATTAGCAAAGGTATTTTCATGTCAGTGCTTTCCCTGTTCACATTACATTGCAACATGGTACAAACTGAATTTGGTTAAAGTCTCCTATTACAGATGGAAGCAACTCTGAATCAAGTTCTATTAGTCATTCATTTTTAAAGACATTTTGCAACTCTATAGGCCTCTTTATATATCAGAACACTTTGCATGAAAAGAAACATTAACCTTGCTTTCTTCTCACAGATGCCTCCAGATGTGCTGAGTTTCGCCAGCGATTTCTGCTTTTCACCAGTACCCACAGCTCATCGACTTATTTGTTGCATAAAATCATGTTGCTTTTGATTTCCTTCTCAATATTCATTTCTAAAAGGAATAGAGTCCCAAATTCTCTAATCTATCCATGTGAATGAAACCATCCCTGAAATTATTCTCACCAATCTTCTTTGCATTACCCCTTGCACCTTCACCTCCTTCTGAAGGATTGGTACACAAAATGTAACACAGCACTTCATTGATACAGAACATCTTATAAAGATACATCATGAAGTTCCTTAGTTTTGTATTTAATGCCTCTATTGGAAAGCTCAGGCTCCTATATGCATTATTAAATGTTTTCCCAAATTGCCCTTTCAATCCTAATGATTCGTGATCATATGCACCAAGCCCTCCTGTTTATGCTTGCCTAACAGGAATGTATTTTTTTGGTCATTGAAAACTGCACGCTCTTGTCAAAATTGCGACCCACAATTCCTCTGGGTCAAAGTCAGAGTTGGGGGCAAGCGAACATGACCCTCGTCAGATTTGCTGAGGTCACAGCTTGCATACTTTTTCAAGGTTAACTATCTTATCTCTCAGCAAATTGAACCCTAGTCTAGACTGAAATTTATGCCTTTGTCTGCAAGAACTCAAGAAAGCCATTTTGGAGATTGGGCCTTAAATTATCTCACTAATTGACTGACACAATAATCTTTCATTATTTGAGTCAAAAGAGGATTCAGTATAAATGTAGCCTTCTTGTACTTTACAATTAAATTGTTTAAAAGGATATTGTGTATTACACAATGCACTCCTTTGTAGCAATTAAGTTTTAGAAGACTACATATAATACTTACACAGACAAGTTCTTAGTTGTGAGATCTTTTTGAATCTAAAACTACTGGAAGCTCGAACTTTGACATTTTTTACTATCTTCTGAACCATTTACTACAAAACATGCATTGCAATAGGCAACATATGATTCTTAAGGGCAGCATGTTCAAATGAAGGTGACAAGGACTTCTCAAGCTGCTCCGAAGCCTTTCAATACTCAAAAGTAAAATGTGGATTTACGTTATAAAATTTCATAATGAAAATGAACTCAAACAGTACTAAGCTATTTATCTTTGGATTTCAAATTCAAACAAACAAGTTACCAAAATAACTGCATTTATTTTATTTGCCCACCTTTTGGAATTTAAAACTATAAATGTCTAATGTCTGCAGCACAATGCTTAAAATGCTTTAACCTTAAGAATGTGATCTTTCTTCAATTCACCTTAAATGTTACAGCACAAAGTGCTATTAATAGTTCAATACAAAAGGTGAGGGTCAATTAGTGCTGCCAACTTGGATTCAGTGGAATATAAATGTTTCTATGGGTTTCTTAAATCACCAGTGAAGTATATAAATGAATCATTGCTTTGGGTTTGGTTCTGGATGACAACTGGGATCTATGGAATTGCACTTTTGGCAGGAACCTAGCAACTTCAGGACAGGAAGAAGAAGAAAAAAAAAAAGATGAGAAGATTAAATATGACTGTTCAAATCTGCTTTAATAATGCTGTCAAGTCCTGGACTGGCTCCAGCAGGTTTTGCAGACCTCTTGAAAACGGTACGGTTTTGATTGGGGCTTTCCAACCATGCCAGCCTCACAGCATTGGCTGTCAGGTTGCAGCAACACACCACAGAAACAACATAGAAGCATCTTAAGTTACCAATGCATTTTCCCTGTCTTTATCTTCAAATTTCTCACATTCATCTCTAAATGCTGGCTCAGGCATTGCTTTATGGGTTACATCACTCTTTAAAACTTTACCCAAAGGGCAAGCTTCAGTTGAGAGCTCCAAAAGCAATTTTGATGCTTTTGGGAACATGGGGAATGCTGCAACTAAATTTGCACTGGTGTGCCTCAAGGATCTGTTTTGGGACCACTGCTGATTGTCATTTTTATAAATGACTTGGACGCAGGCATAGGTGGATGGGTTAGTAAGTTTGCAGATGACACTAAAGTTGGTGGAGTGCCAGACAGTGTGGAAGAATGTTGCAGGTTGCAGGGAGACCTGGATAAACTGTAGAATCGGGCTGAAAGGTGGCAAATGGAGATCAATGTGGATAAATGTGCAGTGATTCACTTTGGGAGGAATAATAGGAAGGTAGAATACTGGGTCAATGGAAAGATTCTTGGTAGTGTGGATGTACAGAGGGATCTTGGTGTCCATGCACATAGATCCCTGAAAGTTGCCACCCAGGTTGATAGTACTGCTAAGAAGGCTTACCATGTGTTAGGTTTTATTGGTAGGGGGATTGAATTCTGGAGCCGTGATGTCATGCTGCAACTGTATAAAACGCTAGTGTGGCCTCACCTGGAATATTGCGTGCAGTTCTGGTCGCCCCATTACAGGAAGGATGTGGAAGCATTGGAAAAGGTGCAGAGGAGATTTACCAGGATGTTGCCTGGTCTGGAGCACAGGCCCTATGAAGAAAGGCTGAGGGACTTGGGTCTGTTCTCAGTGGAGAGAAGAGGCTAAGAGGGGATTTAATAGAGACATACAAGATGATCAGAGGATTAGATAGGGTGGACAGTAAGAGTCTTTTTCCGAGGATGACGTCAGCTTGTACGAGGGGGCATAGCTACAAATTGAGGGTTGATAGATATAAGACAGATGTCAGAGGCAGGTTCTTTACTCAGAGAGTGGTAAGGGCATGGAATGCCCTGCCTGCCAATGTAGTTAACTCAGCCACATTCGGGACACTTTAACAGCCCTTGGATAAGCATATGGATGATGATGGGATAGTGTAGGGGGATGGGCTTAGATTAGCTCACAGGTCGGTGCAACATCAAGGGCCAAAGGGCCTGTTCTGCACTGTATTGTTCTACGTTCCATGTCTATGTTCAATCTTATCATCACTTGAACTTTGAAAGCACTGAGACAACACTCAAATTTATAGTAATAATGAAGGTAAACCCCATCTCCAACCTAGAAGATT
Organism: Stegostoma tigrinum; assembly: GCF_030684315.1. Classification (NCBI taxonomy): domain Eukaryota; kingdom Metazoa; phylum Chordata; class Chondrichthyes; order Orectolobiformes; family Stegostomatidae; genus Stegostoma; species Stegostoma tigrinum. The sequence goes on along the minus strand of NC_081368.1, from coordinate 54,423,743 downwards.
GGGCTGTAATAGAAACTGTGATAATTATATCCTGCCATTGGCAGCCATTCTTCAGCTTGAAGTACATTAAGTACATATAATAAGCCATATTGTGCTTATTTCTACAGGAAAAAAACGCTTTAGAAGTTATGTGCTCAATGTACAGAAAATCTGTGCAAAACTAGAATATTTTACAGCAGTAGAATTTTGATGCTGGGACAAACATATTTTCACATTATGAATTTTTAAAAGAAGTGAGAGCTGCAAGTGCAAAGGATGAGATTACAAAGTCATTTGATATTTAATATCTGCAGATTAAATCCATAAAATCTAATCTGATACATCGCGCTTTTATCTTGTATAAAGAATCCTCTCATGAGATTTTCAAACCAAAGGATGATACAAGATATTTTACATCTGGTATATGACTTTATTAGACCTCACTGGTATACCGACAAGAAAGGCCTTGCTCTGGATTTAAACTAATGGCCTAGAGATGTGTATCTTAGTCATTAAATGAGCAAAGAAATGCTTTTCTTTAATGCCAGAATACTTGAAAATAAATCCAAAATCCTTTCTCAAGTATAACAGATGTCAGCCAAATTTGTGCCAGAGCCTACAAGCTTTAATGTAAATAAAATAAACCATGAGGGCATTTTTTTCATCAACTCTATGACTACCATGAGCTCTGTTTTTAACTCCCATGTACAAAAATTTCTCTTAACGTCCCCAATAATTCCCTTGGTTCTTCTGGATTTCATCTAAGTATTCTGAGCATTAATGTTGAAAGTTACCTTTGACTGAGATGCTGAGTTCCAGCAGGCTTGCTTCAGCTCACAAAAATTTTTATTTATTGACAGCTAAGTGAATAAGGCAGCTCGTAACAATGCTGTGCAGACTTGATCGTTCCGGGTTCAATCTCCAGTAAATTAGCTCCTTGGTTAATGTGGGGAAATACATTCTATTTCTTACATGAATTGTACTGAACCTAAAATAAATAAATAGACGCAGAAGAGGGATGCAATCTCAGATAATTTGTCCAAGGAAATCCCACTTTTTAATCATTCATACTAAAAAATAATTTTGGATTTTTGCCTCTGTCATTCCACAGCTGGAATCTCTCAGAGGTTTCATCTGTACGGAACTTAAAAAGGAAAGAATCTGCAGAACCCTTCAGTAGACTTTGCTCAAGTGTGTGTTTTATTGAACTATGATATCCTAATTCTGGGTTTTCTGTTCCACCAGGGAGGACAGGCAGGATGGTATGTCAATTCTGGGAAAGGAAGTGTATCAAATTAGAGGGATTACAACAGGGGCCACCGTGGCTCAACAATACATGGATGTGACCCACTGTGACAAATTTCGCAGTAGAATGAAGATCTGGGAAGGCTGTTGCTTGTAACTCTCACTCTAATCCGCAGCCCTCCCCCCACCAACTTTAGTTGTTCAATCACCTGTTTGGTTCGTCGAAGCATCTATCCTGTTCCCTAAGAATTTTGTGTATTTTAATAATGTGGCCTCTCATTCTTTTAAATTCTATGAGCACAGGACGAAGCTACACAGTTTCTCTTCCTAAGGAAACCACTTCAAAACTGGAATCAACCTAATGAACCTCCTCTGGACTATCTCCAATGGTTGCATATCTTTCCTTAGCTATGGCATCAAAATTGTTTGCAGTATTCCAGCAGTGGATAACTTGCACCTTGTATAGTTTTAGAAGGACTCAGCGAAGACTCAACAGAACTTAATGCGCTCTGGGTTTCACCTGGATGAGGCAAGATCCCGATGTGATATCACTCTTAACTAGGAAAACATCCTCCTACGTGCAAACCTGCTTCCCTTATCTGGAACACTTCCCTGTATTTTCTTTTCTGGCTTTATTGGAAAAAGCAACAATTAAATGTTTAGATTTAATTTGTCTTTCATTAATATGAATCTGTTTTCCCTTGTCCTATTTTCAGATTAGTGTAATATTCTGAGAAAATACTTCCCTTATTTTCTTAACTGTCTTAAGACCATATCTCAGTGAAATACTGCATATGCTGAAAAATTCATGTTTCATTAGTTTCTCATCATAGCTGAAGCCCACAATGATACCCACCGGCCTTTTTTTAAAACCTGAATTGCTGGGACACTTTTCCACATTAATTTCGTTCAAAATCTGTTGATTATTTTTCTGCACTGCCCCTCGAACTTCACAACTTCCCCAGCTTTTCTGAACAGTACTGAACACAGAGCATAATGTGTGGTCCACTATATAATTGAAGCATGATTTGTTTACAGCTTCCAATCAACTTTTGGCATTACAGCTTAATATTCCATTTGCTCTCATGGCTGTTGCTCTAATTTTCCATGCTATTTAGGGCGCCTGCTAATGTTCCGAGTTTTCTCTCAACATCAGCTTTACCAATTTTGACATCAGCAAAGGAGAAGATCTGCAGTTTTCTTTCCAGTGGGGAATACTTTGTGGTTGTCTATATTAAACCACATCTACCTCAGTCTGGCCATTAAGTTATTCTTCTAGATCTCTGCACTGTCTCTACAGCATCCATTGTCACTCAACAAAATTCCTCCAACATGTGCAGTATTTTCTATCATTCAAACAATTCCTCATTCATTTCCCAGCTAAAGTCCAAAGCCTCATTGCTTTAAACTTAAGTAGTAAACTTCTGTGATAACTTTGTCAAATCTGCTTTCAAAGTCAAAATGCACCATTTGGTAAGAAGGGGGAGCACATTGCCCATGAAATACAATACACTAAAGCTCTGTCACATGACATTTAAAGTGTAGGCTGGTGATTAATCATAATCTCCTCAATTCATTCATTGGATGAAACACCAAAATCTCACAGAAAATGTGCAAAATCTGTCTTGCTTGTAGTGTTCCTAAACAGCACTTCTAAAAGAGGCATAAAACCTGACCGAAATATAACGATAAGCGTACAGACCCACTAAGCAATTGCAAAGGAAAAGAAAATCTTAATTTTCAGTTTCTTCTGTAAATGGGTAAATTCAACCCTTGATTAGTGTAGAGTTATTAGTTTGTGTCTTTGATGGCTGACCTTTGCTATTCACTACGCAGTTAACTTTAACAGCTCTGGTTTTCAACCTTTTCACCACTATTTTGTTTGTATGTAGCCAGTAGTTTTCTGGGGTTACTTTTATCCCTACTCAGTACACCAAACTGTCACCTTGTCATTTATGTGCCATTGCTGTAGCAAATGATATAGTAATTCAGCACAATTGTGTCACAGTTGGCTGAACTTTCCTCAATAAAATACCCTGACTTTATAGAACTGTAGGATTTCTTGAATAAATCATTCAGGCTCCAGCAAGGCAAGCTACAATTCCTGCAAGAGTTTTAGTTCCTGGTTCTTGCTAATAAGATTCCATATGGCACATTGTAAATCCTCCTGGCTTTCTCATGACAGATCAAACCATTAGTAGTTTGGCAAAGAGGATTATTCCTTTCTTGATGGTTTATTTCTCTTTTGCTGCTATGTTTGCATAATAATACAATTTCATCTGTGAATGCAATAGTAAAAATGACCAACTTTACTAAATCATTATTAAATGGCTCATGGTAAAATTATACCTAGTCATTTTCTTACACCATATAATCAGTAAATGGATATGTATATACTTTATTCTGCTTATGACTTAGTGACTCGACCACTTCCAAACAGACTTGTCATTTGTGGCAAGGCTTACATGACATAATGGGCTACAAAGCAAAATCAAATAGAATCATGCAAACAGTACATCCCTCCCTGCCAAGCTCAATGCATCCTACACTTGCTTTGAACAAAAGGTCAGTGAAACATTTTCACCTAACCCAACAACCTCAGATATACCTGTACCCATGGTCACCACACAGACATTAGATTGGCCTTATACTAGGACGAGGATGTTGTAGCCTGGCGAGTATTTATTAGTCATAGTTGGTACAAAATGATTTCATCTCAAATGGAAAGGCTGTTCTGAAAATAGCACATTTGACGTCAATGCTATTGGTCTAGAAATGCCTAGAATTCATACTGTCATTGTAGGAGGTCATTCAGCCCACTAAATCAATGTTCATTCTCTGTACAGCAATCTAGTTAATATAAATAAATAACATCATCCAAAAATATTCTGAAAGCTTGTTTACCTCAAGTGCATGTCAAATTTCCTTCTGAAATCCCCAATTATCTCCACTTACATCTCTCCCGTAGGTACCAAGTTTTAGCTCATTAACTGTCACTCACCACATAAACATGTTCTCCTCACTTCCCCTAAATTTTGTATCCAAATCCTTAAAAATGTGCCCTATTGTCCAGCAGCTCATGGGTAGTTTAACTTTGACAACTTTTACTTAACCTGTCATATCCATCTTCGTAATCACTTACAATCCGACCCCACCACCCAAGACATTTTTCCATCCCCACCCCTGTCTGCTTTCCGGAGAGACCACTCTCTCCGTGACTCCCTTGTTCGCTCCACACTGCCCTCCAACCCCACCACACCCGGCACCTTCCCCTGCAACCGCAGGAAATGCTACACTTGTCCCCACACCTCCTCCCTCACCCCCATCCCAGGCCCCAAGATGACATTCCACATTAAGCAGAGGTTCACCTGCACATCTGCCAATGTGATATACTGCATCCACTGTACCCGGTGCGGCTTTCTCTACATTGGGGAAACCAAGCGGAGGCTTGGGGACCGCTTTGCAGAACACCTCCGCTCAGTTCGCAACAAACAACTGCACCTCCCAGTCGCAAACCATTTCCACTCCCCCTCCCATTCTCTTGATGACATGTCCATCATGGGCCTCCTGCACTGCCACAATGATGCCACCCGAAGGTTGCAGGAACAGCAACTCATATTCCGCCTGGGAACCCTGCAGCCATATGGTATCAATGTGGACTTCACCAGTTTCAAAATCTCCCCTTCCCCTACTGCATCCCTAAACCAGCCCAGTTCATCCCCTCCCCCCACTGCACCACACAACCAGCCCAGCCCTTCCCCCCCACCCACTTCATCCCAAAACCAGTCCAACCTGTCTCTGCCTCCCTAACCGGTTCTTCCTCTCACCCATCCCTTCCTCCCACCCCAAGCCGCACCCCCAGCTACCTACTAACCTCATCCCACCTCCTTGACCTGTCCGTCTTCCCTGGACTGACCTATCCCCTCCCTACCTCCCCACCTACACCCTCTCCACCTATCTTCTTTACTCTCCATCTTCGGTCCGCCTCCCCCTCTCTCCCTATTTATTCCAGTTCCCTCCCCCCATCCCCCTCTCTGATGAAGGGTCCAGGCCCGAAACGTCAGCTTTTGTGCTCCTGAGATGCTGCTTGGCCTGCTGTGTTCATCCAGCCTCACATTTTATTATCTTGGAATCTCCAGCATCTGCAGTTCCCATTATCTCTTCGTAATTATCAAACCTTCTTGCATATTCTTGGAGTTCAAACAGAGCAAGCTTAACTTCTACCAACCCAGTCATGGAGCTTAGATCTTTCATCCCTGCAACTCTTCTGGTAAATCATATTTACATTCACTCAAGAATCCTCACAACCTTCCTAAAGTGTACATTTTTGTCTCATTTTATCATCATATTTTTTCATCTGCCTCGTTATGGCTTCCCTTCATGTTGGACTGTGCAAACCTGTTGTTGAAAAATCTCCTCCTTCAAGATCACCAATTGTTCAGTCACAGTTTTCCTGTAAATCTTTTTACTGCATTCTAGTTCAGCTAGATTCTATCTCACCCTGTTTAAGTTAACCTTTGTACAATTTAGAAAATCTATTGCAGATTGCTCCTTTCTCATCTACATTACTCATTTAAACCTTATTATGTGAAGCACACCCAAGTTTCCACATAAGCCTAATTGTCAGCCTCTCATCTAAGCAGTCAATTTGCATGCATGTTTTTAATAGTTAACTATATTTTGTATCTGAACCTGAAAATAATTTTTTTTTATAATTTCATAAAGTGCCTTGACAACATGATGTAAATAAACAAGATATGATTCTTAAGTAAGCTTTAGATCAGAAGAGCAAAATAAGTTTTTGTTTAGAGAGCTCAGAAGCATTGGAAATTCCCCGAGTTCATCTCTTCATAACTGATGTTGGAAACTGGTCATGTGGGAACTTACAGATTTCTTTGATATCTTTCTTTAGTTGAAACATGTAGCCATGATGGTGTATGTATTGGTTCTTTGTCAACTGTGGAAAAAGAAGGGCACACCATAATCGACTGATCCTGTCCTCACTGAATGTTTGCACAGCCAGTGACCATCTGCCCACAATCAAGCATCCTACGGAATTATTCCAAATTCCTTAACATGGTGACACTGTGCCCTATGATTTCTGTGCAGTTTGCTCTGCTTGAGATAAACCAAGACTCAAGTTGAGAAGCTTGAAGGAAACCTATTTTATTACGCCGAGCACTGATATCATTAAAGTCATGAGTGATTACAATCTTTCACTTGTTCCGTACCAACTCTTTTGTATAGCTTGTTCTTTGAAACAAATGATAAAGAATAATGCTCCATAGAGTGCGTCAGACCTAATCTCGATACAATTACTGCTTCAAACTTCATGAAAGATCATTTGTTCCAATGAAATGTCTCCTTCTGGCAGGTAATGTGCACTGGCAAAGATGCCATCCAAATTTGTTTGATCCCTAAAGACAAATTATAGCCAAACGGGCACAAAATGCATTACAATTTCCTTCATCCTTGAAAGTAATTAAGCAAAACAATTGAGCACGAATATAACATTGTCACCCACTTTATTCAACAAGTTACATTCCTAACATTGCCAGTACTTGCAAGTGCAAAAGAGACTCCAGATATAAACATTTTGTTGTGATCTTGAAGTGAAACTGCAATAGAGCTAAGTGAATGTGGGGCTGGATGAACACAGCAGGCCAAGCAGCATCTCAGGAGCACAAAAGCTGACGTTTCGGGCCTAGACCCTTCATCAGAGAGCTAACCTCCAGCATCTGCAGTTCCCATTATCTCTGATAGAGCTAAGTGAATTCATTTGACCCAAAATTTGATGTTCTACTTGGTTGTTCTTCAAAATCTTTAGATTTGCATAATTGTGAAGCATTATGGATGTGAGAAAAAGCAAATGTAACATTGATTCTCTTATAGTTCCAACAAAAGTTAATCATTAATCGGAATGTGATAGCAATTAGCTAATAGTCTATGTTACTTCAAAAAATGTCTTCTTTGCGTTCACAAAATTGCAGTACTATTCCCATCTCTATCACTGGATCTTCAATTCTGATCTTCTTGTAAACTCTGTCGATATTTGCAGTGTGATCGGTTTTTATGCTCTTTAACACACTGAATCTAGACAAGCACTTTTCCAAACTATTTACTTGAGCCTTTCACAATCAACAGAATAACGACAAATCGTGTCCACAATCTGGACTGATTCATACTCAGGCATCTAAAGAAAAAGGCTTTAAGCCATTGCTTCATCCACACGTCCGCATACAATCTCTTGCATTAAATTGAGTAATGTCAAATAAGGTGTGACAAGTTATGAAGCATGTATTTCATAATGTTAGATTAGCTTCACAATCATATCTGTGAGATATGCTAGTGTTTTATGTAAAATGAAAACAAGGGCCAAAAAATGACCAAGCTCTACTCATGTATCACTATCATTTCATAAATAATATTATAACCTTGTAACAAAACGGTGTCTCATACATTTCTATCACCTCCCAAAACCAATTCTCAAACCATAACATACCAACAAGGTAGAAATCTTTGTAATATTAATAAAAATTAATCAAGTCAATGACACCTTCCCAGGAGCTTTTTCAAATTAACTAAGCATTACATCCAGTGCTGGCTTAATTAAAACAGATTAAATACATGTACAGATGTACTCAAGATTCTTGAAGATTAGAAAAAAAATGCTGAACTTGCGCAAATGTTTTTGAAAAATACCAGAACATAATATGATGTGGAACCAGAGGTGATGGATGAGATACTAAATCAGTTTTTCACATCAGTATTTACTGTGGAGAAGGACATGGAAGCTAAAGAAGTTATAAACAGTGAGGTCTTGAGATCATATTACAGAAGAGGAAATGCTGTATGTCTTAAAATGCACTAAGGCAGATAAATCCCTGGGACCCGATCAGGCGTATTCCAGAGCTCTGTGGCAAGTTGGGGAAGATTGCAAAGCCCTTTGCTGAGATTTTGTATCATCAATAGTCACAGGTGAGGTGTAGGAAGGTTTTTGAACGTGGTGCCATTATTTAAGAAAGGCGGTACGCAAAAGCCAGCAATTATAGACCTGTATAACAATGTGTGGAGCTGGATGAACACAGTAGGGCAAGCAGCACCTCAGGAGCACAAAAGCTGACATTTCAGGCCTAGGCCCTTCATCAGAGAGCTCTGCTGTGTTCATCCAGCTCCACACTTTGTTATCTTGGATTCTCCAGCATCTCTGCATCTCAGTTATCTCCCATTATCTCTGATACAATTATAGACCTGTGGTAGGTTAATTGTTGGAGGGAATTCTTAGGGACAGGATTTACATGCATTTGGAAAGACAAGGGCTGATTAGGGATAGTTGACATTTTTGGAAGAAGATGGATACAGGCAAAGTGGTAGACATTGTTTATGTGGACTTCAGCAAGGCACTTGGCAAGGTTCTGCATGGTAGACTGGTTAGTAAGATTAGTCACATGGGGTCCAGGGGAGCTTGCCTTTTGGATAGAAAATTGGACTGAAGGTAGGAGACAGGGGGTGGAGGAGAGTTCTTTTTCAGACTGGAGGCCTGTGACCAGTGGTGTGCCATAGGAATCAGTCCTGATTCCATTGCATTTAGCCATTTATATAAATGGTTTGGATGTGAATATAGGATGTATTGTTAGTAAGTTTGCAGATGACACCAAAGTTGGTGGTGTGGTGAAGAAGGTTATTGCAGAGTACAATGGGACCTTGATCAGATGGGCCAATAGGCTGAAGAGTGGGAGATGGAGTTTAATTTTGGAAAGGAAAATGAAGGCAGGACTTACATAATTGCTGATAGCGCTCTAGGAGAGTGTTGCTAAACAAGGGGACCAGACGTACAGTTCCTTGAAAGTAGAGTCACAGGTAGACAGGATGATGAAGAAGGCATTTAACATTCTTGTCTTCATTGGTCATAACATAGAGTATAGGAGTTGGAATGTCATGTTACAACTGTACAGGACATTGAGTAACAAAGTGTCGAGTTGGATGAACACAGCAGGCCAAGCAGCATCTTACGAACACTAAAGCAGTGATAGCTTTTATACTCCTAAGATGCTGCTTGGCCTGCTAAGTTCATCCAGCTCCACACTTTGTTATCTCAGATTCACCAGCTTCAGCAGTTCCCATTATCTCAGAACATTGGTTAAGTCACTTTTATCATACTGCCTTCAATTCTGGTCTCCTAGTTATAAGAAAGACGTTGTTAAACTTAAAAGGATTCAGAAAAGACTTAAAAGGGCTTTGCTGGGATTGGAAAGTTTGAGCTATTGGAAGAAGCTGAATAGGCTGGTGCTATTTTCCCTGGAGTGTCAGAGGCTGAGGGGTCACTTGATAGAGGTTTATAAAATCATGAAGGGCATGGATAGGGTGAACAGCCAAGATCTTTTTCCCCAACCTAGAAGAGTCCAAAACTAGACACAAAGTTTTAGGGTCAGAGGGGAAAAATATAGAAAGGACCTGAGGGGTGACCTTTTCTGATGCAGATGGTGGTGTGTATGTGGAACGAGCTGATAGAGGAAGTGGTGGAGGCTATACAATTACAACACTTAAAAGGCTTCTGAGCAGGTTTACAAATAAGAAGGGTTTGGAAGGATGTGGGCCAAACGTTGACAAATGGGGCTACATGAATTTAGGATAACAGGTCGGTGCAGTCAAGGGTCTGTTCCGTGTTGTACATTTCTAAGACTCTGCGGTTGAGGAAATAGCACAGGGAGCATGCAGCATTGATGGAGTGAGAGATACAGGGGAACGAATGGACAAAGGAAGCTGTTGCAGGTCATTGCATGGATATCTGCTGAGTGGTGAGTTATTGGGGGAATGTCACATGATGAGATGAGGCCAAGATCAGACATGAGTGACAAATATGGAGGTATGGTAGGTAATTAATGAAGTGGGTTTGGCAAGACGGGAAGGGTTGAGCAGAAGGAGGGTTTAGAAGGATGTTGGTGAAATGCTAGCAAATGGCACTAGATCAGTTTAGGATATTTAGTAGGTGCAGACAAGTTGGACTGAAGGATCTATTTCCACGTTGTACAACTCTATGACTCTATGGGCTAATGCAAATTCAGTAAAATGCATAGTTAGCAAGGATGCATTGTAGGTTTTGACTTGCCTCAGTAGACAGAACTCCCATGAACTTCAAGGTACAGCCTCTAGGACTTGAGGAAATAATCTACACTGATACAACACTAAGGAACATTGAACAGCTGAAGAGACTGGCCCTCATCTATTTCAAACCCTTTCAATTTCTCAGCTGAATATTAAAATCCCTTTAAGTATGTTCCTCATTAACATGTCTTAATCAATTAATATCACTACGAACTAATAACTCTGTGAACTTATGTCCTTGCTGCTTATGGGATCACATCTGAAACATGCCTTTTTTTTGTACACCAGTATTGCATATCAAAGTAACTCATCACATTTAAAGTAATATGGCATTATATGAAGCAAAGTAGAGATAGTTGTTTCAATTCTAAAAAAGGCAGGAACAAATTGTGTATCTTGGTACCACACCTGCACCTACCCCTCCAATCGATGGGTCGATCAGCACTTAACATTTCAAGTCATAAACGAAGACTGTCTACTTGAGTGAAGTAGCAAAGGCCTGCCAACATACATGAAACTGCAGCTCAGCATGAATCACAGCTTTCAAACGTAAAAGGAAGAGCAGCGAATGGAAATAAGAATGCAGAATCAGTCTTACCGGAATCCTCACACAAATACAGTTACTGTACTTCAAAATTAGTCCATTGGTTGTTAAGTGCTTTGAGACAGCCTAAGGATGTCATAAGGTCTGATATAAGTGCATGTTCTTTCTTTATACTGATGCCTTCTGTATGGTCTTGATCATATTCAAAGAGGGCAGACAATGCATACCACCGAATACATTTCACTCCGCTGAATACTAAGGAGCATAAGCACTTATTTAGTTCAAAAGGCATTGAACAGAGTAAGGAACAGTCCTTCAATCATGAAAATGGCTATGGGTAATGAAACTGTTGAGAAATTTTATGCAAATAAATGAGTTTTGTTCAATACTCGTCAAGTGGCACTCAACATATGACAAAAATGTATTCAAATTACAGCGCAACCACTCTGAAAATTTGTCTTGACATGGTTTTGTTTTAAGTAAATAGGATCAATTACTTAGTGGACAAATTCCAAAGGATTTTTGTGCACAAATTTAGGATGCATCTTTCTGTACCCTAAGGATATTACTGCTGTTATATTAGCTTTCTCAGTCTCGATGAACTTGTTAAGATAAACTGAGAAAAAAAATCTGGAAAATGTAGAAAGAAAAAGAGGAAAAAAAACCTTGCTGAATTAATCCCATGATTACCAGTAGCAACACTGCAGGTTGTTTATTTCCATTCTTTTCAGATGCTTCTTTAGTTCTTATTGCTAGGGCCAGCGTCCATGAACTGCCCTTCCATGTTTAAACGAAAGGCCCAAAGTCATTTTGATGAGCATGTTATCTCGAAATAATGTCAGCAACTGCTGGCATTAAAGGATCCTTAAAGCTCATCAATAGGGGTAGGGTGGTAGGATGTTCAGAATCTACACACTCTTTCTCAGAGTCAGAGTGGGCATGATTGTTCAATGTGTGGTGGGTAAGACAATCTCAATGAGGTCAGGAATAGGCACAGGCCGATGGGGCACTGAACAACTTGCTGCAAACTCTTTGACGCAGCAACAAGATGCCATTGTCCATACCCAGCTGTTAAGCAATCACATGCATGAAACAAAAACATTCTTTTTGACACCCATGAGAGAAAATAATTGAAATAGCTCTTTTTACCAGGGTAATTAGTGTGTATCTTTCATGCCAGGTATGCTTCCAACTAGTTCTCCCCAGTTTCAATAGATACCAATTTTGCTACAGCTCCTTGATGCTGTACTTGGCTACTTTTATGGGACAGCACAGTGGCTCAGTGGTTAGCACTGCTACCTCACAGCACCAGGTTTGATTCCACCCTCGGGCAACTGTCTGTGTGATGTTTGTACATTCTCCCTTTTTCTGCTGGGTGTTCTGGTTTCCTCCCACAGTCCAAAGATGTGCAGGTTAGGTGCATAGGCCATGCTAAATTGCCCACAGTGTTCAGGGATATGTAAATCAGGTGGATTAGCCATGGGAATAACAGGAAAAGAGCAGGGAGGTTGGGACGGGGATGGATCTGAGCGGGATGCTGTTTGAAGAGGTGGTGTGGACTTGTTGGGCTGATTGGCCTATTTCCACAGTGTAGGAATTCTCTGATTTCTATGTCAAAGTGAGCCAGCTCTGTTGTCAAATTTTGGGCCAAGTCTGTGCTGAGGTCAGGAGCTGAGTGGCTCTGGCAGAAGTCAAAATGAAGCATCAGTGACCAGCTTATTGTTGAGTAAGTGTGACTAGTCAGCACTGTCAAATATCTCTTCCCTTACTTTGCTGATGACCAAGAGTAGACTAATAAGGCAGTAGTTAGCCAGGTATGATATGTCCTGCTTTTTGTGGACAGGATGTAACAGGCAATTTCCCATATTGCTGGGTAGATGCCACTGTTGCAGTTGTCTGGAGCACAAGTCTTCAATACAATTTCTGGAACATTGTCAGTGCCCTGCAATATCCATTCCTTTCATCTGTATCCTGATATCACATGGAGTGAATTGAACTAGCTAAAGACTGGCATCTGTGATGCTGGGTAGCTCAGGAGTAAGCTGAGATGGAGCATCCCCTCAGCGCTTCTGACTGACAATGGATTTAAATGAATCAGCCTTGTTTATTTGCACTGAGGCACAGGGCTCACCAGTCATTGAGAATATTTGTGGAGTGAGCTTCCCCTGTCAGTTGTTTAATTATTTAGCAACATTAATGACTGAAAGTGACAAGACTGCAGAGCTTAGATTTGATCTGAGGTTTGTAGGATCACTCAACCCTGTCTGTTGTGTGCTGTTTCCACTGTCTGGCACAGAAGTAGTTCCATTTTTATTTACATTCTTCAGGTTGACACCCCATTTTTAGGTATGCCTGGTGCCACTCCTGGCATGTCCTCCTTCAATCTTCATTGAACCAGTGTTGATCTCCTGGTTTGATGTTGTTGGTAGAATGAGGAATATGGCAGGCCATGAGTTTACAGACTGTGGTTGAATACAGTTCTTCTGCTGCCGAAAGCCCACAGAACCTCACTGATGCCCAGCTTGAGTGGTTCGAGTGTTTGAAGTCTGTCCCATTTAGAACAGTGGAGGTACCAGACATTACGATGGAGGGCATAGTCAACGGGAAGACTTTGCTGCCTTAATTAGCTGAGCCATTGGGATGCTCACAGCAATACTTTTAAACTGTGATCTTAATTGGTCTTCCTGCCTAACCTCCCTTAAAGGATGCATCTCTTTCTTTAAGTGGAAATCCCAACCCACCTATTTTAATTAGAGGAATTACTGTCTTGTAATTTAGATAGAGAGGGGAAAAAAATGAACAGCACTTGAAGTGATATATGAAAACTAATATCTCATATTAAATTAATTGCAATGTTCAGACGTGTGTTATCTTAATCTACATAATGCAAAGTTTAATTAGCTGCGAAGTTTTCCACACCCACTTAATATTTCATGGTTTGCTCCTTTCTATATTCCTGTTTTATTCATTTTTTCTGTGAGTGAATGATATTGCCACACTCACCAATTAAGAGTGGAAACATAAATCTGCTTCAGTACCACTCTGAGGTGTGCAACTGATCAACACAAGTTTGAAGAATAAATTGTATTGATGAGCTTGATAATTTGTCTTTTATCTTACCAAGAAGCATTCTCAATTTTGGTTAACAAAGATTTAGAATTCACTTGCTGGAATCAATAATTAAACTTAAGTCCTTCTCAGTGGCATACTGTATTGATATATCAATGTAATGTGCCAACAGGTTGTCAGTTCATCCAATGGTGCTCGGAGGTTCAAACTTCCTCTGACTTTTTTTTCCCCTTATTTACACTCTAAAGTGACTCTCTCCTTTCCCAAAGGCAATGATGATCCCAAAGCACAGTTCCACAGGTGCCTTTCTGCTTTGGAAAAATGTGAATTATTCATCTGGGAGTCTGGTCTGAAATGAACGAATGTCCTCACTAAAAATGTGAAATGTTGTTAATATCATGAAAGCAAATTCCAGGTTGTAGTAATCATTACAGATTTGTACAAAAAAAACCTTAAGTGATGCAATGATAATGAACTTGAGACAAGCTCACAAATCCACTGCATTAAAGCAAAGGGTGGAAGTTGTGATCTGGATAAAGGGATCACAAGAAAACAATAGTAAAATAAATATCACTTATAGCATATAAATGTTGAATGCAATAATTAAGATCAATTGCCTGAATATGGCACTTATTTATTCATAAAGTAGCCAGTCTATTGCAACACTAGCTAAAATATGATTTATCAAACAGCCCTATTACAATCCGAGCTCTCAGGCTCAGCCTAATTTTGGATAATCTCAATGTACTTGTTTGAAACAAGTTGAACTTTACATCACATTCCAGCCATTGCCAAGACTTTCTGCTTCCACCATTGTGATATTTTCTGCTTAGGTCTCCACCTCATCTTCAATGTAGCCTTTATCAGTATTCATGCATTCATCATCTCATAATTTGATCATTTAAATGTTCTCCTTTTCAATCTTCAAAACTAGAAAGCTTTGAACTCTCCACCACTTGAATTCTACATTGAATACAAAATGAAATTCTAAGTTTCTCGCTATCTTCCACGTCTTACTCCTTCCCCCGTCTAGGCTCACCTTCATTTTTAAGTTCCTCTACTTTGCAGTTTTCTTCAAGTCTACATTTCCGCCTGTCCTGTTTGCTCATATGAACATTAGGTATGACTTGAAATTGGCCACTCAGCCCATCGATCTTGCTCCACGGTTCAATACAATCATGGCTGATCTGATTGCAAGCTCAAATTTACATTCCCACCTAATGCTAATAATTTTTCACCCTCTTGCCTAGCAAGAATCTATTCACCTTTGCCTTAAAAATGTACAACATGGCTTCCAACACCCTTACAGGAACAGAGTTCCAAAGACTCAGGACCTTCAGAAAAAAAGCTATTGCTTCATCTTTGTTTTAAATGAGTGAACACTTACTTTTAAACAATGGCCCTAGTTCTAGATGCTGCCACAAGAAACATCCTCTCCACATCGACCCCTAGGATTGCTGCCATTTCAAGCAATGCTGCTTGGCCGTGATGGGCATCAAACAAGATGGCAGAGAAGGGGAAGATTGCACCAGACTTCTTGGAGTGGAACTAGGAGGTCCTTGTTGACAGGGGCTGGACAGGAAAGGAGTCCTCTTCCTGGAAGACTGGCAGAGCAGATCATGCCACCAAACTTTGCCGACCTGGTCTCAAACCACCATGTGGATCAGTGCTGACTCCTGGGTGAGAAGGACTAGGCAACAGTGCAGGAAGAAGAACAGTAATCTTCTCCACTCAAGGAAACCCAATTGCCTGCTCTCTGCTGCCTCACACTTAGCTGTATCACTGCACCCACTTCCCATCAATTTTTAAGCTCTGATTCCTCAACTGTTGCATGAAACACCTGCCCTCACTAACTTCCATTACCCGCAACCTTCCATGCCACTTACCCTACATGACCTCCATGCTGCCTGCTCACTCTTTTAGAATTCTTCAACAATTTCCCCCTACATGTTCCAGTTCTAATGCCCATGCCACTTACTTACATTTCATCACTTGCATCTGTGCTCTGTATGCAACAAACATCAACACCTTCCAGTCCCAAAACATTTTAACTCCCCCTCCCACTCCCTTGGTGACATGTCCATCCTGGGCCTCCTCCAGTGTCACAATGACACCACACGCAAACTGGAAGAGCAGCACCTCATATTCCACCTTAGGACCCTATAAGCCAAAGGCCTAAACATGGAATTCACTGGTTTTAAAATCTCCTACCCCCAGCCTCATCCCATTTCCAACCCTCCCTGTCATCCCTGCCACATTGACCAGACACAACCTATCCATCGACTTTCCCACCTGTCCGCCCCACCCATCCCACCGACCAATCCCCACCATTCCCTCCCTGCATTGACCTATCACCATCCCACCAACCTTCCCCAGCCCCACCTCTCCTTCCTCTATTTATTTCAGAGCTCCCTTTCCTCTCTCCCATTTCTGAAGGAGGGTCCTGACTTGAGATGTCAGCTTTCCTGCTCCGCTGATACTGCCTGGTCTGCTGTGTCCCTCCAGCTCCACACTGTGTCATCTCTGACTCGAGCATCTGCAGTTCTTGCTATCTCTGCACCTTTGGCACAACATATTTATATTTAAGCTGCATGAAAACACTGAAAGATATGAAACTGGTTTGAGATGAATTTTTTTGACCATGTGGTTTCTTGGAAAATGAAGTCAGCAGTTTAAATGTGTTGTAATTTACCTCTTGTGTCCATAAAATCAACTGACTTTGGAGGAAAAGACCAGCAAAACTCTTAGGGAGGTAAGAGTTAATACTCATTCACAGTGCTTTAGTGCTGATGGTTGCCTAACAAAACTTTCTGGACTTGATTTCTGTGTTTAGTAGATTGAGATGATCTGTGAAGAAAACCTTAAGATGAAATTGTATTTCATTGAATTTATGGTGAATTAGATAAAACTTCCAAGTATCATTATTTTAGACTCAGTTAAATCTTAAATAAACTGAACTGTAGCCATTTTCCAAAGGCTGGCTTGATCCACCTTGATTTCAATCTGAACTGAAAATCCTTTATTGGTCTTCCATTGTCAACAAGAAACCTGGTTCACTGTGAAATCACAAATTATATCTTTTGTTCTCATATCCTTGGCCAAAAGGACACTTTTTTCCATCTATCCTCTTATTTTCTTAAAACCTCATCACCTTTGCACAAATTGTTGTCTAAATGTTTTTTTGTTTGAGATTAAGGAAATATATTTTGAATTCCACACTAGTTTATGTTAACCAGCATTTGCAAGCTGTTTTAACAATATATTTTGAGTATATATAAGATATACCTGATGAAAACTGTTTTTATTCTGGAAAGCAAGATCAAAATGGAATAAATTGGACACTTTGGGAATTGAATTGAAACGTTTATACCAGTGCTGTGACTGGTGGACTATTGGGAGTTTATCAACCCACACTTCTGGTTGTACCATTGCTCCTGCTCTAAGAAGCCCAATTGATACAATTGCACTCCCACTCCAGTCTTTCAAGTTTCATCGTGGGGTTGCAATAATATTCAAAGCTAAAAACAGGGTCATAGTGGAAAAGTATTTGGTAAGGCCTGGGTCACAACTTTAGATGATATAAAGTATTACACTTAAGTTGCCCTCTTCCATGATGAATGTCATCACTGAGGAATGAGTGTGAGCAGATATCTATAGGGTTGAACGATAACTATGATGGATGCTCAACTCCATGACAACATCTTTTTGCTAATTTGAGTACCCTTAGAGTTAGATGATGGTTGTGTAACTTAATATTCCTGTTTTTGTCCTTAGAAGCCAGTCATTGCTAAAGGATGTAGCCATAGGGCTGACGACTGTGTTGGATAAACTTGATGAATAGAACAGTGACAAGAAATTGGTACCATTCGAATTAGGGAAGGAGGCTGTAAGTAACTTAAACCAAGACATGAAAATTAACATGTAAACAGTGAGAGGAATTTAGGTCTAAGTAGATAAAACCTAAACTAACAAAATAAAGCCAAAATTAAAAGTATCCAAATTACATTAACTAAAATCTGGGATTTGTTAATAAATTAAACAGCAAGTAGGAGTATAGGCACGTATGTTATGTAGGAATATATTTGTCACACACAGATGAGAATAGACTGTGACAGTTGAAACCTATTTTCTTCAATTCTTTGCCATGTGGGGATACTAGGATAATTTTAAAGGCCTAGATAACAGCATAAGCACAGTGTCTCTATGTTGATTTAAATGAGGAGTGGTTGAAGTATATGATCCAGGGTATAGAGGAGATTGAGAATTTCAAGGGGCACACTTCCTAGTAGTAGAAGAATCAGTAACCAGAGCATTGAGTTAAGGTAATTCAAAGTAAATAGAAGTGGCATGAGGAAAACTAATTTATGCAGCCAGTCCTGATCTGGAATGCACTAAGAGTAGACTGGAAGCACTTTCAAAAGGGACTTGGATAATGTTCTTGAAAAACCATTTGCCAATCTATGTGAAAAGAGCATGGGTAGAGGGCCCAATTGATATTTCTTTCAAAGAGCTGTATGAGACATAGTGGGTCAAATAGCCTCCTTTGCTGTATTATTTTACAATGCTCCTGGGAAAGCTATTAGATATGCTGGTGATTTTTACATCAAATACCCCTTTCTTGTTTAGCAGAAACATTTAAAGTAGTGATTGGAGTACCTTGGGCTCTAAAGAAGCAGCCGGGATGCAGCTACAACGTTGGCTCAGCAAGTGGAAGTTCAAAGACTACCTTGACAGAGGAGTTGCAGTCAGAGGATTGTGAAGGGGCTGATTGACAACTAAATTGCCTGCTGGCACACATTAACGAAGCTCACCATTTCAGTGACAAACACTTCATTTAACAACCTCTCCTAACAGCGAGCAGCTGAACAGGAGTAAACAAGCAATTGTGGAGGATTGACTCCAACTTAAAGGTGTATTACCTTTAACTGTAAAACGAATGAGTGCTGTGTTGCTCTATCTTATTGGGCAGTTTGCACCCACCACCCCAAGGTGCCAGGGGAAAAGAAGTTCTTGGTCATGGTCACTTGTTTTAATTTGACTGGTGGGATGTGGGCATTGCTGGCTGGACCATCATTTATTTCCCATCCCTTTGTTGCCCTAAAAAGGTGGCAGTGACCTGCATTGTATAAGTGCTTCCAACTTGTGCAGAATAAGTAGGGGGAAGAGATGAGACTGTGTGAAGGGGGCCAGATGGCTGTAATATGGTCAAGATGTTAGCCAACAGCACAGATCTCAATTTCTATTCCAGCTGAGGACAATCCCTTCACAAATAAAAATGATAGTTTTTGCCAAGGGTCTAACTTCAGGGGTGAACTTAAGAACATAAGAAACAGGAGCAGGGGTAGACCATATCAGCTCTTGAGTCCACTCCATCACTCAATCCAATTATAACCAAACTTCACTCATTGCCTGCTCTCCATATCCTTCAATCCCCCCCAGAAACCCCAAAAAAGTACCTCAGCCTTTAATACCTTCAAGTCTGACCTATCTACAATCCTCTGGGGTAAAGAATATCAAAGACTCTCAACACTTTGAGCTAAGAATGTTTTCTTCATCTCATTCCTGAAATAGTCAAAACCTTATCCTGGGTCTATGGCCTAACCGGAAGGGGGGGGTATGGAATACCTCTCCATGCTAAGCCTGTCAAACCCCTTCAGAAAATTGTATGCTTTGAGTTTATCTAACCTCTTTCCAAGCTCCAAACAGTTTTGAACGATGTACAATGCATTAAACTCAAGAAAGAGGTTAGACTAGGCAGGGCAACACTAGCTGCTACAGGGAGATGGAGCAGGAAATTGAGGTGGTGTTAGTTCTCATTTCAGTTATTAGAAACATGTTTCCTCTCTAAATCACCACCTCTCTAAAATTGCCAGCTGTGTGTGTGTTTCTGTGTTCATGTTTGCGTTCGCTCACTCGGGGCCCTGAGCCACTTTGCAATGTGCGACTATTTGCCAATCTGAACATTCCACACCTTCAGTGGAATTGAGCAAGGGAAGCTCATGACACTTCTGGGGATTATGAACTGCTAACCCTCAAACTGGATAATAAAATGTGAGGCTGGATGAACACAGCAGGCCAAGCAGCATCTCAGGAGCACAAAAGCTGACGTTTCGGGCCTAGACCCTTCATCAGAGAGCCAGCATCTGCAGTTCCCATTATCTCTGATACTATTTTAACCCTCAAACGGGATACTGCTTATGGTGAAAACATTGACCTAGTTAATCTGTTGTCAAGTGTGGGTTGGATATCCACTTTTCAACCCTATACAGTTGGGGGAAAAAAATTCAGGGCAATATTTCTGATTAACAGTTAATGATAAGTGTCCAAGAATCTTGTTATCAATAACCAATGAATACATAAACACATTAGACAATGAACTCTGGTTAAGACTGGAATTCATGCAGCCATAACCTAATTATATAAATCCTGGACCTGTGATTCACTAGCTATGACCATCTAAGAGTAATTGGTGGCTTGGAGAAAGGATCATGTGATGGGCCAACTGAACCTCCCTTGTGTTTGAGCAACTGCTTTCCTTTACATCACAAAACAGAAGCAGAGAGGATGCCAAATAGATAGGATGTCTTGAGAGAACTCTCTCCTGCTGTCTTTTTCCCCATCCAGCCTCCACATTTGAGTCCTATCTGATGCTCAACTATCCACACTGTTCCTTTCAAGGATCAACCCAGCAACTGTTGACTCCACAGATATAAATCATCCGTCAGCACTTTTTGAGTAACCTCAACAACAAACCCTGAGCTCAGTCTTAAAGCATTCAAGCCATCAATCTGCAAGATTTGCACACCTTTAACTTTTATTGGACTCTAAAACTACTATTTAATCCTTGGAGAGTCTGTATGTGAAAGGCAGAGTATTATTATTGCTTTACTTAAATCCATCTGTATTTCTATTTTACAGTCCCAGCATAGAACCAGTTAAATGTTCATTAACGTAGCAAGCACAGCCTATTAAAGAAAAATTGACTCCAACAAGGAGCTGGGAAAAGAGAACCATTCTACCTTTCCTCATCTGGTCAGAACAAGAGTTTTGATAAAGTCAGAATGTTCAAGAACTAAAAGAATTTATCAGCCTTACAACAGAGTTTATAACCTTTGTAATTTTGAATGAAATCATTTGAA
Organism: Stegostoma tigrinum; assembly: GCF_030684315.1. Lineage (NCBI taxonomy): Eukaryota > Metazoa > Chordata > Chondrichthyes > Orectolobiformes > Stegostomatidae > Stegostoma > Stegostoma tigrinum. The sequence continues at coordinate 54,402,662 of NC_081368.1, read as the reverse complement.
CTATCTTGTTATACTGTTCTATACTTGTATCCGTAATAACTTACCGGTATGATCTTCAGCCATCCTCACCGCCAATACCCGCAAATGCTCATCCTGGGGATTTGATTATTTTTAAAATGGCTAATTAAATTTAAGATAGATAAATTCTCATTTGGGAGCTGTAAACACAGATTTTCAGTTCTGTTAATATCCTTTTCACTGATTCATAGGCCAATTTCAGCAGAATATTTAGAAATTATTATTAGAGAAGCAATTGCAGGATATTTAAACAACTGAAATTCTATTGGAGGGAGTCAACATGGCTTTGTGAAAGATAAACTGTGTTTAACAATTATTAGAGTTCTTTCAGGATGTAACAAGCAGATTGAATAAAGGGGAACCGATCGATGTTATGCATTTTGGTTATTAAGATGATACCTATCGGGTTAATACACAAATTTAGTGCTTGTAGTGTTGGTGATAATATAGTTTTGCTGAATCAGTCGTTTTTCAATGATTTTTGTTTTGCTTTTTAAAGAAACATGCTTTCTTTATTCTAAGCTTAAAGTGTCCAATTGGCCATGTTAACTGAGCAACACATTTAAAATTCATGTGACCAATACAGCGGTCGGATTAGAATGGTAGTGCGTTCTTCAATTGTAGTTTTACCACGATCACAATAACTTGGATGGAGTCTGATAATATTCTAGCTCATTTTTAATTTCGCTGGTTCAAAATAATCAGGAAAGAAAGTTGAGGCGGGGACAAGTGTAAAAGGGATTTTGATATTTTTCCAGTCATTCAAACTAATAATTGAAAGATGGAATACAATGTGGGAAACATGAGCTTGCGCATTTTGTGGGGGGGAAAAAAAATTAGAAAATGAAAATATTATTTAAACTTGAAACTAAATCTTGCAGATAAGAGGGACCGGAGTATTCTTGTGCATGAATCACAATGCATGTAGATGTTGTGCTGTCTCATTGCTAGAATGCTGTATTACTTTTGATCAAAATTATCACTGTCATGGCATGTGAGCTGAGGTTATTAAGGTCTCAGCCTCCATTTTACCTGGAGCCACTTGAAGCATGACATATTGATTTGAATGCACTACTGTTTGCAACTGAATAGCATTGTATTAGCTCAGTCACTGAAGTGCCCATAATTGGAATGTAAGTACATATCAGGAGCTATAATAAATGACTGTTGAATCTTTCACGACTGTGAGACTCGTATCTCATTCTTGTGTGGGAGCTAACATTAGCATTGCCACATCTGATAAAATTGCCTGGAGGCAAACTCCTCACCATGGTGACAGAGGAGCAAGCGCAAGGGGTGATCAGGAGTGTAAATGGCTTGTTGGCCTTTATAACAAGGGGGTTAATGTCTAAAATGAATTTTGCTATGACAGGACAGTGATGAGAACATAACTAAAGTATTCAGTACAAATCTGGTCCTCATTGCTTAGGAAACAGTTCAGGAGAGATTCTTTAGGGTAATTCCTGGGTTAAAACAGTTGTCATGAGGTAAGTTTGAGCGGGTTCAGCTCATTCTCATTCGAGATTAGAAGAATAAGAGGAGACCTTTTTGAAATTTAAAGGATTCTAAGGGGGGGTAGACATGGTGGATGCTTCCTCGCATGAGTGAATTCAGAACTGGGAGGCAAAGTTTTTTTTTTAAAAGTGAGACATCTTGGATCGAAGATTGAGGTGAGAGAGGATTTTTTTCTGTCAAGATAATCATTATTTTTTGGAATTCATTTCCCATTGTTATCAGGCTTTTGAATGGGCGAATCAAATGTTAATTCTGATCTTCCTCCCCCCCCTATTCTGACATCCTGATGTTAATTGATTGGAGGATCTGCCTGGAGAACATGGAAAACAACACCTTTCACTGTAGTTTGGTCCACACAACAGTAATAAAGCAAACTCAAACTCGGGTAGCAATGTGACTACATCAATTGATATATTCAAGGCCATTGGATACATCCTTGCTTGACATGCGAGTCTAGAGTTGTAGAACAGGCAGAAAAGTGGGGTCAAACCCAGCCAGATCAGCCATGAATGGTGGAACAGAGAACTGCAATATGTTAAGGTGGACTTCATTCAGCAATTTAATAAATTTTCACAGTAGCAAAGATGATGAACTCCACTGCAAGTATTATAATATATTTTAGCTCCTGAATTTTCTATATATCTGCTCAAATTTGCAACATCAGATTTCTAATTTTTCACCAAAGTTATAATAATAACCAAATGTTTGAACTTTATCTTAATTTGCACAACAGAATGCCTGACACCTTAGACAGGCAAATATCTATTGGTCACTTCAGAGCGCTTGATCTGAAATGGTTTCACAGACAGTCCTCTAATTTGTAAACGAGAGTTACAACCTAGCCCATTTGGGCAAGGTGAGAGTTGAATGTTCCTCAAGCTGGTTTGATGTGAAATGAATTGGAAAATCTTGTCTGAGGTCCAGAAAATTCCAGGCTTACTGGGCCTGACTATTTGTGAAAATAAGTTTTCAACTCGTGCTATGTTAGTGAAACAAATCCAAACATACCAGCCTTTTTTACAGTCGGATAGCTTTATTACAGTACATTAGCTAGATGCAATTAAAATTAACAATTAGATTTTTTTAAAAATCAAGTACTAAAATAAACAAGTTGAAAATTTAGAATGCCAAAACAAATAGAACAAGGTGAGAAAGGAAATTGGGAAGCCAGCAGAATCACTAAATTTAACATTATTTTAGTGATTCTGTTGGCTTCTCAATCTCCTTTTTCACCTTGATCTATTTGTTTCATCACTCTAAATTCTCAACTTGTTTGATGAAATTGGTGGTTGGATAACACACACATGGATCTTCAGATTTCTATAATCATTAGAATTCCACACACACAGCAGTCAGTGTATATCAGCATGGAAAATGGCTACACAAAACTGACAATTATTTTCTCAGTCTCTCTAGCATAGCTGCTCAACAGAAGATAACAGGTGGGCATGGTAAGAGTTTTTCAGCATATTCAAATAGTCTGTAAGCAAATCTACTAACAGCCAGAAAATCTTGGCAATGCTCCAGGATCAATGAACTCTACTGTAAGGCAGAGCTTTTCAGATCCACACTGTCTAAACCATCAATGCCTGACCTTTATATCTTAAATCTCTGAATTTGTTGCAAGATATCTTCTCTTCCTGAAAGGAATTTTACTGTAATATGCTTCAGTTTACAAATGGCTTCAACTCTCATCATTGTTTCTTTTTTGGACATCTTTGGTTCACTGGCAGTCGTGCTAGGGTGGCAATGAGGTTAACAGCATTTCTATTTCCTTTATAAATATCCACCGAAATCTCTTAATCCTGCAGTAGCACTCAGAAAGCCAAGAAGCAAAATAAATGGCACTGATTATAATCGGCTGTTCTTTTCACATTATCTCACTCCAGTCCACTTGCCAACATTGTGCCATCTGCTCTGTAAAACACAAACTTAGGTGACTTCCCTGAGTCTGATGCATAGACTAAATTATGAGCAGCTTCCAGATGACCATCAGTGTTTATTCATTGAAATCTCTTTAGAAAGCAATTAAGAGCTCCACCCTATATTTCAGTGAGTGTATCCAAGAAGGAAGTGAACCATTTACAGCAAGGGATCATCCTTTGGATCCCCAAATGTAGGAACTTCTCTGTTCTTAGCTTAGTATCTGTAGAGCTTCTGAAATTGATTTCCATGCACTAGAATAGGGACAGAAGAAGTTTTGATTCGCAGAGCTATCCAGGATTTTTGATGCAAGTAGATGTGGATAAGTCCAAGTGGACACTTAAACAAAGTAGGATCAGAGCAGGCTCTGAAGTTCTCCGCAACCACAAAATCTGGCAGAAACTGATCATTGTGAATATTAACCAATTCTTACCCGATAGCTTTAGCACCAAGGAATTAGCAATATTGTAAGACGCAAGGCAAAAAGGAAAGAAAATCAGAAAGGGGGGGGGGGGGGGGGGGGAAATTGTCCAAAGAACGAAGTGTGAAATTTTCCCTGCCCTTAAGCGGCCTGAGCGTTGAAAAGACAATTGGGAAAATATTATGAGAAATGAGATCTTTGGCAATAAGAAGAAAGAACAACCCAAGGTTTTAAGGGCAAGATGAGAATTTCACTGCAATGGTGGGTATTATGCCATTGGTGAACGAGTGATCTGTGTGCATTGCCATAGAGAGAAGCCCTTCTGGAAACTCTGTAAATTTGACACTTGGTCAACTTTTGGTAAATTTCAGACAAAAAGTTACTGGCTGCATTAAAACAAATTCTTCCATGACAGACTTAGATATCCTCTTACAGCACAAGAGTTTTCCGTATTCTTGTCGCATTAAGATATTTTTAAGATCTGCAGGCTGTGAACTACAGTTGGGCAGTGTTGTAAGATGAGCTACAGTGAATCAATAGCTTGTTTTGGGCCACTGATTTTCCTTCTGCATTAATACTGAAAATATTTTTTACATTTATCAAGGTTCCACAGTTACAAACATTTCTCTACTCTTGCACCCTCCACAACCTTGAACATCCATATCCTTGATTATACTGTTTCCTGAGCAAATTTCCCTTTGGGCTTGCAGCAACATAATCACAACAAAGACGCACCATTACAAATTTCTCAAAATAAATAAAAAAAAGTTATTTCAAACAAAATCCTGTAGATGAAAGCCTTAAGGTCAAAGACCATTTAACTTGTTTGCTGTCTTAAATTCTGTACTTTCAAAGAATGTGTTAGCAACATTTGCTTGGACAGATACACGTTACCTTTCTATTCTGAGATTGCTCCTTCCAGTTCTAGGAGTTTTGTGTAGCCAGAGAAAGTTGTTAAATTGTCTGGACCCTCTCAGTTCTGCTGCTAAAACTCAACGATTATTTAGCCTTGTTGAATGTGATCTTTGTTTTACTGGTTAGAACAGAAGTGTACTTTCCACTTGTGCATAAGTCTTTTGTAGGAAGCACACTTAAGTGATTACTTTATAGATTGTCCTCACTTGTCCACTAGCGATAAGCAGAAATGAGGATATTGATAATAACCTGGACATGTACTTTCAAAAGCAGTGTAGAAAAATCTAAGTCAATATTTGAATGTACCCTTGCCCCTTTAAATAAAACACAGTTAAAAACAAAACCTCAAATGCCTATTTTTTCCATCTTTAAATTTCTTCAGAAATATAACTTTGACCGTTAATGCTACAAAGATACAACGCACCTACTGTTTCCCTCAATCGGGGGAGGCAATGGCCTAGTTGCATTATTGTTGGACTGTTAAGCCAGCCATCCAGACAATGTTCTGGTGAACTGGGTTCAAATCCCATCATGGCAGATGGTAGAATCTGAATTCAATAAATATCTGGAATTAACAAAATATAATGGTGACTGTGAATCCTTTGTTGATTGTTGGAAAAACCCATCTGGTTCATTAATGTACTTCAGGGAAGGAAACCGCCCTTCTTACCTGGTCTGGCCTATATGTGACTTCAGACCCATAACAATGTGGTTGACTCTCAACTGCCCTCTGTGCACTTAGGGATAGGCAATAAATGCTGCATGGCCAGCAATGTCCTCATCCCATGAATGAATTAAAAAATTCACAAATCACCCTGACTTTGACGGACATTGTTTGTTTATTTATCATTGCTGGGCTTATGGTCCTGGTACTCCCTACTTAACAGCATGGGAGGGGTGTACTTCCACTCGAGCAGGCCACTGATTCAGTAAGACTAGAAACCTCCATCATCTCAAAGTTAACTGGAGAAAGGAGCGACCTTAAGGCACAAATGCTAGCAACACCTATGTCACCGGAATGAACTTAAAAAGTTCTTTGCCATCACAATGTACGGAAGTGTCATATAGGGTATGATTTCCCTGGAGGTGGCAAGGAAGAGCAAATGTGCTTTGCTTGTTCCTACTATCTGATCAATTACGTTCTGAATGGGAAGGTACACGTGTGGCCTTATCAACCCAACACCAATGAAGGCCTTTAAGTGATCGATTACCAGCCACTTCGCCTCAACCTACTACCAGACTGTCTACCTATCTTCCTGACAAAAGAGCTCTTGTGGCATAGTGGTAGTGTCTCTACCTCTGAGCTAAATGGTCTAGGTTCAAGTCTCATTTGCCCTACATGGGTCATAACATGTCTGAGCAGACTGATTAACAAGAAATATCTACCTACACAACAGGAGGGGAAAAATGAGAGCATTCTTGACAGGAAAACCTATGCTAGTGTCTGGGGGGTGGAGTCAGGAGCCTGTGTTGACCCAATATTTATATTATATATGCACTTAAACAAGAGCTAATCACCTTCTAAATATCGGGAGGATTCTCATTCTGCATCTCAAGCACACATTTCAAAAAGACCACAAACATAAAGTAAGAATTTAAAAATTAAAATTTTCATAGATGAGATGGATATTACTTATAGATCGCCCACAAACTTTGTCTACAGAATAGGTTAATTGGCTAATTTGCTGTTTTGCACTCGATATTTATGCAGGCAGTAGCAGGGTTGAAGTAAAACTTATTCTGTCAGCATGTAATAGATACCCAGTACTTCAAAATCAATAGTAAAAACACCAACGTAATACCTTAAGCAATTTTGTTACCATCAGGAAAAACTGTCAACTGATCCAGATCAATGAAATCATAATCATAATCATAATCTATCAAGTAAACAGTCAAACCGATGTTTTTGTTGTTAAAAATATTTAAATATAAACTGTAGGGAAAAAAACAACAAAATAAGATATTCACCATAGACTCATGCCACAGGAAACTGACTCTTCGGCCCAACTAGTCCATGCCAACCATGACCCCAAACTAAATTAGTCCTACCTGCCTACACTTGACCGTCCAAACATTTCTTATAGGTAAGCGCAGTCACTGGTCCTGCATCCATCGCGTCCTCTGGAAGTTCATTCCGCACATGAACCACTCTGCATAAAAATGCTTCCCCTTGTCTTGTTAAAAAATTTTCTCCTCTCAAATTTAAACATATACCCACTAGTCTTCAAATCCCCTTTGCCAGCGAAAAGACACCTGCCATTCGCCTTATCTGTACACCTCATATTTAAGAACCTCTAAAATGTCACCCTTCAAACTCCTAGGGTCCAGTGAAAATGGCACCAGTCTATTCAGCCTCTTCTTATAATTGAAATTCCTGGCAACATCCTGTTAAATCTCTTCTGAACCCTCTCCAACTTAATAATATCTTTCCTCTAACAGGGTGACCAGAACTGGACACAGAACTCTAGAAGAAGCCTCACCCAACATCCTGTACAATATCAACACGACGTCCCAACTCCTACACTGAACTTTAAAAATGGGCTATTGATACTCTGATACCCAAGAGCTTCGTGAACTAAAGTGGCTTCTACACTGTGAAACCACTGTGAGATAAACAAAACTCATCTGCACTGAAAGGGGCCATTCCATCCCAAAGCTGTGAAATCTGACAATTAAGTCAGCATCAAGAAACTTACACCGTACTTGATTCATACAATCGTGTTGATTTCCCATATTGGGAAGTGAAAGGCTTGCACTCCCAATTACCTGCTCGGGGAAGAAAAAACCAAAATGCAGGCTTGCGAATATATAAATGGGGCTGCATTAACAGTTTATTGGGGTAGTAATACAATGAAGAAGCAAGAAGTAGACTTATAAGCAATAACTGGAAAACTCCCTCTCAATCTGTCTTTCTCAACCTCAAAAGTCAGTGTCCAGTGAAGAAAAGCAACTTAGAACAAGAAATGTTCACTGCAAACTCAAGGTCTACAAATTTTGCAACTGCTGAAGAAATACATTAGCTGAACAGCTATGATTCAGATCACTCTCAATTTAAGGGCTCTTAAGAACTTTAAATTGAACCTGTCTTTTCCTTCTTCTCTGTTGAGAAACCCTTCTCACTAACCCTATCCCATCCTAGCTACTTATGAGCTTCCCATGTGTTAGTGAACCTGTTCGTTGTCATATTTTCATTATTTTAGGAACTTCTAGCAAACCAAATATTTTGATGGGGCCGGAGGCATGGTTGGGGGATGGGTGGATTTGTGGTGTTATCCTTCTGTTTGTAGGCTGCACATTCCAAACCCCTCTTAGACCTGCTTTAAGATGTGTACCATTCAGAATTTATGGAAAACTACTGTTGAAGATGCTACACAAATAATGGGGAAAAAAAATCAAAATATTTCAGACTTATAAGCATACCAGATCACCATTAAACATATCAAATAGCATTTTCTTAACTAACTAGTTAATATACCAGAGATAGCAGGAACCACAGATGCTGGAGAATCTGAGATAACCAGGTGTAGAGCTGGATGAATACAGCAGGCCAAGCAGCATCAGAGGAGCAGGAAGGCTGATGTTTTGGACCTGGACTCTGCTTCAGAAAAAGAAGGGTCTAGGTCTGAAACATCATCCTTCCTGCTCCTTTGATGCTGCTTGGCCAGTTGTGTTCATCCAGCTCTACACCTCATTATCTAGTTAATAAACCAGTTTACAAATAACCTTGTTTACTAGTTGACAACAGATGCTGTAAATCTGAACCGTGGTAAGATCTCTCATCTCCACAAATTTTAACACATGTTTAACGATTTCATTATTGCATTAAATCTTCCATTTTCAGGAATTTATTGCAATAATGCATTTACTGTTGCTGAATTCCTTTCAACACAAAGAACAAATTTGTCTGCTGTTCATTAGCTATTTCACAATCTACCAGCGTCTACAATGGACCAAACACTTTCTCTCCTATTAATTTGTTTAGTGCTGAAGTGCAACCAATTTTTCAACATTTTTATTTATTGGGCCACAGGGGCACAGCTGTACTTCGTGTGTATGTGTGTCTTCCATCTCTCGCCATTCCTTTCCTGAAGAGACTAACCACTAACTCCGGCTCAGGCCGTTTCACAAGTGCTATTGTTACACCAGGACTCTATCCATACAATATTTCTTGATCTCTCAACAGACTACTCATCCATGGTTGCCATCAGCACTGGTCCTAACTCTGACCTCTCACACACATTTATTTTCCAGCCAGGGTCACAATACAACTAAATCAAAACAGCTGACTCATCAAAGTCTCTACTTGTAGTCCCAGTCTATAAAACCAATTGAGGTGACCAGGCTGCTCTTGACAGGATAAGTTAAATCAACAGAGAGAGGGATTGAACCTGGCATTCATTCTCATACAAGTCAGTGGCACATTGTCAGTGGACACTCCTATAATCAGTTCCGTTTGAGAATAAAACCTTAGGGAAAGGAACGTGTGCTGCATGTCAGTACTAAATGTGGAAGAGAACAAACAGGTCAACAGTTACTGTAATTTCACTTTGTAAAATTGTGCAGTGGGTGGTTGCATGAACACCTGCCAAACCTTGCCGCCCCCTCTCCCTATAACTCGAGTTCCCCTGCAGCCCACTTCCTCCTCCACCATCTACACTCGCTTATGATGTACAGTTGCATGGATACCTGTGAACATGCCGTGAATCAAATCAGTTAGCTGAGTATTCAGTGGTCTTTGGGCCCTGAAAGCTACAGAGACAAATTTGTAGTCAAATGATTAAAGAGGAACCAGAATCGAAAACAGATAATGCTTGAGTTACACACAGGCCTTTTCGTACTTAAATGAGGGGAAAAAAAAGGTTATGGTATGAGTTGTGACTATCAAAATTAAATGCCTTACTCTTTTATTTATTGACAGGTACTGCTTTTTCTAATAAGTGCTACTTTTAGCTACAGATTTTTTTAAACAGTTTATTCCACATGTTTTCCACTTCTGGGTTATTTGAAATGACCATGAGGGGAAGTGCTCCTCTGTCGGTTCTTTAACAAGATTGGAAAAATGCACTTTTATGCTTACACCTGTACCTTAGCTACAGGGAAGGTAAACAAAATAAATCTCCCCTCATTGGTCCGAAGACTATTCAGGCTTAATACATTTAAAGTGTTTTCAATGCCCACTTGACATAATGCACTGCCTACTAACATATTAGTGAAACAGGTTGATGTCTTCTCTTCCCAGCTCAGCGAGTACTCTAGCCCAGTTGGGCGACTGAGAACCTCAACATGGGATCACAGCACCCGACCTTAACTTTGAGTAGCTGTTTAATAGCTAACAAAGTGCGCACTGATTTCTTTGGGAACAGTGCATGTACAATGAAAACTGCAGAAAGGGTGGTGAAGAGGGCAGTAAAGACAGACAGAGAAGGACAAGGAGGAGGAAAATAGGGAATTTTTGACTCTGAGGGAGTTAAACAATGATACTGCAAATTAACTTCTACCTGTTTTATAAACAAAGGTTTCCAATTTCTCACAATTTTCATCTAATCAAATCAGTAATGTTGTATCATTAGCTGTTGGTTTGTTCGCCAAGCTTGGCAAATGAATTGCAAACGTTTCGTCTCCAGTCAAAAAGACATCATCAGTGCACAGGTGGGTGATTCCTCTGGTGCTTGCCTTTATATAGGTTGCCTAAGAGTAGCTAATGTTCTCAATTTTGATTGGTAGATATTTTAGTTAACCTGTATAACCTATATAAAGGCAAGCACCAGAGGAATCACCCACCTACGCGCTGATGATGTCTTCTCGACTGGAGACGAACGTTTGCAATTCATTTGCCAAGCTCGGCAAACAAACCAACAGTCAACCAATTTACCCGAGCTACCAATATTTTGCAACATCTCTAATGTTGTATCATGCAGTTCACTGATTTCATACTTGTTTTGTATGTGATTCTGTTTTGAAGATATATGACTACACATTCTACTACTGTTGAAAGGCTAGTACAATATTACTGATTAGATATGCACAGAAATGCATAGGCTGTACTCAAAATGGAGGGCCACTCACACCATTCCCCAACCCACATACTAAGGTGCATTTCCTGTCATACTCTATTCATGTGACTGAAGTATAATGCACCCTTGAGTATTCTACAGCGCAATCTGTGCTTTTCTGGCCTGGCTGCATGAAGGGATGTGTTAGGATATATGGATTGAATTAACAGACAACTGTGTCATGTTTTCTTGTGAAGGCATCTCCCTTAAGCTAACTGTTTTTTCTTGAATGGAGTGATTGATATTTCTAACACTGGAACTTTTTTTTTGGTATATCTGATGTAACTTGGTGCATGAAGTGTAACCTTCAACAGCACATCCAAGCAATGCCTCTCCAGGATACAAAAAATATACAGCACAAAGAACACTAACACTCTTCAGCTTGAAACTTCTCCTTGGATCAACCAAGAAACTGTTTATGTTCAAGTCTAGTTGCCTTCAAAAAGGGTATTGCCTGGCCAAGTGACACCACTGTTCCCAGTTCATGAGTCATTCACATGTGCTGATTGACAATGCAGAGTGTCAGACTTAAGGCTTCTTTATATCTGCATCGATGCAACCTTCAACAGATTTTTGGATTCTATTCACAGAAGTGCAAAAAAAGGATGGCAGTGCTGTAGGCTTCACTGCAACACACTGGCATTCCCAGTTGCCTGGAAGCTTGTGGTGTAGTTTAAAGAAGACAGACAGATGGCACATCAGGGTGGTGCTTATCTTACAAATGATAATGAGATCTTTCTTGAAAGCAACAGCCAAAGGGTGCACTTTTTATCCAGGGTTCACATTGTAGAATTAACACTCAAGTATACTTCAGAACAAAACTCAAAGCACAGGCTCCGTTTGTAATATGTGGGACATCTACACTTTTACATTAAATAAGCAGCATGCAATTCTTTCAAGCTTATTAGAATTTCTGTAGCTCAAAACAATATTAAACCACGTTGGTTAAAAAATACAGTGTAGCTGCAGTGTAGGAGACTCTCTCTTCACCAGTAGGCAATTCACCTTTCTGTATGCCTATTGAAAATAACTTTTGGTCATTAGTAACTAATTAAGTCTCAATGCACACCAGCAAAAATACCATCTCCCCATCAGTAATGCACCAACAGACAATACTACATGTCTTTAATAACTGACAGTAATCTTTTCCCCAATACCAGCAGCCGGTTCTGTCTCTAAACGAGCAGATGCACAGTAGCTCAGAAGCACGGACTGTTCAGTCTCACAAATTAATGAACAGTATCAGCTCTCTTTACATCAGTGCAAGTGAGTCACACAATTCACAAACAATTTCCCTCTAAAAATCAGGAATCTGTCATTATGCCAGTCACTGCCCTCTGAAAAACTAGTTTTGAAAGGGTTACAACAGCTATGGGACAACAAATGACAGACCAGACAGTAGTGTTAAAGAGGGATCTGTCAATGTACACACAGTGGATTGGAGTCTGCAGTTTTCATTGCTCGCTTAAAGGCATTAAAGTGTGTGAAATCAATAAATTATCTGATGAAGCCAAAGTGCCAAGTCTGATAAAAAATTAAATCAAATAGAGTGGAGGTACTTAATCTCATTCATTTTATATCCAAATATCATAAAAAATGAATGCTATTCATTCACATACCAAACATAAAATGTCAGATTACCGTTATACCTGAGATCATCATGTAGCACTGACCTTTTAATCTGTAATGAAATGTTGTCACACTTGTGCGATCTAATTCATTGTTTTATGCAGAGAAATACCACAAAACTCTGACTAGAACATGAAATGTCAGTGTGTTTTTTTAGCAAAGGGTGTACATGTTAATCAATCAAGAGTATTTCTCTGAATCTGTTTTTATGAATCTCTGACAAAATGATGGCAGATGATTGGAAGAACCCCCTGGGAAATTTAACCCCCTCTGTATCTTAGCTGGCAATTTGATGGAGACACTGGGGCATGCAGAAGTGTTTTATTCCAAAGCAATGCTATTTTTCAACTTAATGATGGCGACCATTCACCAAAATAAAAGCAGGCCAGCAACCTAGAAATGTACAACCAAGTTCAGCTGTACTCAGGATTACAATCTTCTGTGCGAAAGGTCCTGAAACGTAATTGCATGACAATATTATATTAAATCATATTGTACTGCATTTTTAAAAAAATTTTGATTAAATACCTAATCACTCTCATGCTAACCCATTCAACTGTGCATTATAACAGTGATTGCAGTTCATTATAACAGTGAATACAGTTTTAAAAATGTTTCATTGACTATGAAATGCTTTGGGACCTCCTGAGGTCATGGAAGGTGCTCCATTATTGCCAATTAGTTGTTTTTCTTTAACTATGGTACAACTTAACATGAAGCACTTCAAGTACATTTCTGCTGAGAGCAAATTAAAACCTGGCAACATTTTTATCGAAAACCGTGGACTCCAATCTACAGTGTGTACATTGACAGATCCCTCTTTAACATCACTGTCCAGTCTATCCCTTGCTATCCCATAGCCTCTGGAACACCTTCAAAAACAGTTTTCCATGGGGAAATTACTGGTATAAAGAGAGGTTACCACCTTTTCATTTACCAAAAGATTGTGCTGTGTTCATGCATGGAGTGACTGAACTGAATGACTCAACTGTACTAACTACTATAGGAAGCCTATACTGCTCACTAATTTGTAGCGAGACTGAACTGTGCATTAGCGCAGATTCTGCATATCTGCTGGCATAAGAGACCAAACTGACTTCTCATACTGAGGAAGAACACTACTGCCAGGTATTGTACAGAAATATAGCACTTTTCCTAGGGTTTGAATTCACCATGTAATAATTTGATATTGAATCAAATGTGCCGCAGAATTCCATGGTTAATTCTGATTTAGACTGAGGTTTGCTGCATCAATGAAATGTAAAGCTATGATTAGTATTGACATTTTTGAGAGGAGGGTCAGCAAATCAATTAGTGCTCGCATCCCTAAGTTCTCATGGAGTGATAGCTGGCAGAAATCTGCCGAGTGCAAGATCAGGTTTGGCTTAATGATTGAATGGCCTCACCACTGAGATTTGCAGATGACAAAAAGTCATTTGAGAACTACAGAAGGACTTTCAGCAGCAATATAACTATATCTCATTATCGTGAGCAAAGAGTTAGTCATGCCTGTTCCTAGATACGGCTACAGAGACACCAGTCACTCTAGAAAATGACCTTAGGAATAAATCTACAGAGACAGCTCCTGTAGTCAGTCAATATCTCCTTTCAGAAAAGGACAGTACATAACAGTCTCATTGGCAAATCTAGTCATTCTGCCTCTAGTTTGTGATCATCAAGGCCAATTGTTAGTGCTATCTTAGTTGCAACCACACTCAGCACGGACTTATTAATAAAATCAAGGATTTTGGATTTGTACATCTCCACTATTCACCACCTTGAAATCTGGGGATTACCATCAAAGGATGTTGTCTTTTAAATGTTTGAACTTTAGTTTTGTGGACTGTACATTTGAATTAAGAAATATGCTGTGGTTTTACACAAGGCTCAGATTCTACTTCATGTAACTTCACAAATGCCTTGGCGTCAAGCAACAGCCAGGACAATATTCAGACTTCACATTACAGACATTTATTACTGCTCATAGACATATAGTGTACTGTCCATTAATTCACATGGCTTATCCTTTGTTGCTTTATCTCTCCTCCTTTCGACCTTACTTTCCTCCTTTTAATACACTTTTAAAAACTACTTTCGTCCAAGCTATTTAACATCAATCATGATAGTTCCCTTACATGGATCAGTGTCACACTTTGTGTTTTTTTACAGAGAATATGTATGGCTGTCAAAAGCTTAAAAAAATTACAAATCAATTAGATTACACAACTACATATAAAGAATTGGCACTTCGTATATATTAATTGTCAGACAGAAAGACAGTGGTTTAAATCTTTCCACCTTTGAAAATTCACCTCCTCATCCCGCACCCACCCCCACCATGTTCATCATGCTCCACTCACCTATCGGTCCTTGCTAGAAGTGGCCTTCTAGAATGCCATCCAATGAAAGAGGGCATGAGGGATCATGGGAAAATTCCAGCCCAGTTAGTAAGAGGGCCTGCAACTTTGGAGGACCAGTTACCCCACCAGGAAAGATAATAGGAACTGAAGATGCTGGAGAATCAGAGATAACAAGGTGTAGAGCTGGATGAACACAGCAGATCAAGCAGCATCGGAGGAGCAGGAAAACGGACATTTCGGGACTAAAAGAAGGGTCTAGGCCCCTCTGATGCTGCTTGACCTGCTGTGTTCATCCAGCTCTATATCTTGTTACCCCACCAGGACAGGTGGACTCTGCTAAGCGAGCTAGGAGAGCTTGGGCAAGGAGTGGGGACTATGAATGCATATCGATACTGAGATGTCCCCTGGGCATCAAATTCACAAAAAAAATGAGGAGAAACCAAATTTTTCTGGTGGACTTTTTTGATACACAGACTTGGTCTTTCCTACCCATTGTGTTGATTCCTCAGAACAAGCTGCTAAATCTGAAATTCACCAACACAAAGGAGATCTCAGAAGATCAAGTCCTCACTCGCTCAATGTTGTGCTCCTCATGATGCTTTGAATCACTAAATGGGACTAATTGTTCGCCGGTCTCCCACCACCCACTCCCCTCCAAACATTTTAGAAAATAGGAACAACACGTAAGATTATGGGGGAAAAAGGCAGGAGAATGATACTAAGTCATAATGCTCAGTTGGACAGTCGTTGCAGATATAATGGGCTAAAGAGCGTCCATCTGCATCACAAGAATACCGTAATTCTGGAGGGGTCACACATATGTTGTTCACCAACTCCAGTCAGGTCCCCCAGACTTAGGAACACAGCAGTCCAGCCAGTCACCCAACCTCTTCAATGGTGAGTTTACTCCCAGTTGGTCTTTTTAAATCCATTTCATCAGGATTTTATCCAATGTCTTAGATTCGGGCCTGACACCTGAGCAGGATTCAGTTTCCTCCATAACTGCAACCTCCACAATTTATCCAATTGAGAAATGTTTGGTTAATACATAATTAATAGATATGTATTAGGGTCAGTCAGGTTCTGGCCTTCAGGCCAGTACACAGGATATGGCACAAAGTCGGCCAACTCTTCTGAGAAAAGTGTTGGTTGGAATTTATTGCTGTAAGTGAACTGATGGGAAGAATCACATTATGTAGGAAGCAGCTAATGGTTATAGCTGATTAATTTAACAAATGTCAAAGCTACATGAGAACATAAATGAAAATTAATTATTTGATTTTGAAGGACATTCCAAGGAATATTACTGGCTTCATAGAAAACATACCATTTTAAGCACAACAGCGGTTCAAAGGTCAGAATGCAAGCTTCATTGGGAACCTGACATTCAAGTCTAATTGCCTGTTTTGGATTGTGCTGCACATTAGGAAGCAGTGCAGTACATATGGTCAATTCTAAAGAGACAAATGTCATTGCATGTTGCATGTGGTGATATCTTTGATGATAAAAAAATAGCCTGGCAATGAACTTAGGGGCTATCATGCAGTGTGTCTAAATCCATACTGGCATGAAAACTAACCCTGGAGCAGCATATTTTCATGCTGGTTTGAGATTGGCACCTGCAATTTCTAGACTTTAGGCTGCCAAGTTTGTGCTGCAGTTCATTCCATTGCCAGATTCATATAAAAGGAATTAACAAGTCTAGTTTTACACGTTGCCCGTAGCAAAAACTTATCCAGCTTGTCAGTTTTCTCATCAGAAGCATTAGCCTAAATTGCATGCACGTCCCAAAGTCATATTAGTCTACAAATCATTGCTGATATCTTAAGAAGACAAACATGAAATGCACTCATTAGTCATCTAATTGCCCCCTATTTTAATAGGAATATTAACAAACTGAACATAACAGATCATTTGTGTTAAAACAGACAATAGAGAAATGTCATACAAATGTGTAATGACTTCATCCACTGTATCTATAATTTGTAAGGGTATGTGAAAGACAAAATGACACCTACTATATACCTCAGAACAGTAAAATTCCAAGATGCTTAATGTTATATTGCCTTGTAGTAAGTGGCCGTTGACACCACAACCTTATTACATATGATACTCTGAGTCCAACAACTGCTCTAAGCAGAAAACATATATGTCATCTCAGTTGCCAAGTTGATAAAGACGATGTGCAATTAAGCCACATGATATGTTGCGGTAAGAACAGTTTTAGCAGCATCTGCTAGAGAAATTCTACCCTTTGGAAGGATCCAGGTTAAAGTTTGGGCCTAAGTAGAGTTTGCTAATTTCGATGGAGTTGGCAGTTTCGTCGACAGTAGGCTTGAAACAGGGAATTCTACTTGCAGTCTTGCTCCTGACCACTATCCAGTAAAGTTGCTGGAAAATATATTGGGGTTAAAGTAGGATTTAGTTAATGGTCATGTAGCTGATGGTTAATAACCTGCCTACGCTGTTTCTGCTCAGAGAAGGCAAATCGGATGCAATGCTCAGGGTGATTAGTTTCCAAGCGTACAACACAGCAACAGGAGTCAGAACGGGAAAGGAAAAAAATAACACCCCCGAAAATGTTATCTGGGTGTTGCCTAAATTCATGGAACTACATGTTAATTCTTCATTCAATGGGTAAAACTCAATCTGCAAGATAGGTTTTACACTATTCTTTTATTGGAGAACTGTTTCTGCTAATGAGTGTTGCTTCTTAACTGTACCAGTAATAGCTGCTTTTACAATGCGCTTTGTTCGGATCCCAGTGTAGAGTTGTGTGCTACAGTTGGCAATTCTGGAATAAACTTGTTGACTTCATAAAGGGTGACAGCTGGGACGACAAATTTGTTTTAAACAGATCCAGCTGGTAGCTCGACTTGGTGAACCTGACAAAAATACTGGGGTTATTGCTGGCTGTACTAAAGAGAAAAATGTCATACGTGGTGTGTATCTATACAGAGTATCTTATTTCACCGAATTCTGCTCATTATTCAACAATTTTGGACTCACCCAGTGATGTGCTGTTGGAGGTGCCATTTCACAGCTGAGTCATTAAACAAGGCCCAGTCTGGACATAAGGCTCCCATGCCACTGTTCAGAGAACAGTAGGGATGTTTTCCATCGTGTCCAGACCAATCTTTATCCCCCAATTGACAGTTATCAGCACAGATACCCTGACACTTTATTTTATTCTGGACTTTGAACGCTTGCTTTGTTTAATCTGGCCATGGAAACGTAGAGTAAAAGCAGAAAGTGCTGGAGAAACTTAGAAGGGCTGGCAGCATCTGTGGTGAGAAAAAGTTAATGTTTCAAGTCTGATGGAGGGGCATTGAATCAAAACGTTAACTGTTTTCCTATCGACAGGCACTGTCAGACCTGCTGAGTTTCTCCAGTAGTTTCTGTTTCAGATTTCTAGCATGCGCAAGTCTTTATTTTCACATTACAACAAGACTTGCACTTCAAACGTATTTTGTTGGGTGGAAAGCATTTTGAGGTGCTCCAAGATCATGAGAAATGTATGGGTAAACATGGATGCATTAATCTCCCTTTATTGCCAACTCTGAATCAGTGTCTTTATTTTTGTCTTGTCACTGCACTGGAAGTAGAAAGCAAACTTATCCATTGCTGCTATCTTTTCCCATTTCCAAATGTTGGGCCATGGACTTTCACACGCAAATTAGGGCAGCACTTTACCATTACCTCCCGCAGGATGGTTTTACCAGGAAATGCTCCCACTCTAACCATCTGCCATCAGGCATACTGGAAGAATTTACAGGCTGACAGATCAATCTGTTTTGTCATATTGTGAACACAGCGTTCTGGGGCAAAGGTCTCATTGGGGAACTTGAACTCAGAGCTTGTAGCCCAGATGTAGATAAGAACAATACTACAGCAATGCAAGACTTCCTTATTTGTTGTCATTGATAATAGTAATGAACGTCTGGATATTTGTGAATGGGCACAAATAAATGAATTTTGTGCTTTAGGTGGAATCAATTAACTCTCTAATTTGGCACTGCAATTTATTATGCTGTTTTCCATTGTTAATGTTACTCATTTCATTTCTCCATGGGAGTTGACTGCTAGTGTGGGCTTGCTCCCTATTTTCTGCACAGCAACAGAGTAACGTCTATAACAGCTGAATTAAAAAGAGCTTTCAAAATATACAAACATCATCAGGCATTACAACAAGTGTCCTTCAATCAGTACCAAAGCTCATGTCAATGCACCATGATGAAATCCTACAAACAAGAATCTTCAAGTATTTTTTTAAATGAATTAATCAAAATTCTAACCTAATACCCATTTTATTTTCAGCCCCAGCGACTGCCTCATCAAGAAACAGGAAAAGACTTACATTGATGTCGCACTTTATTGCTTCATGAGGATGTTTCAAAGCCCTTCAGGAGCAGCAAATAACTCATAAAATGCTGTCATTATTATTTTTAAATGGAGGAATGTTCAACAGAAACCAGGCAGAATAATCGGTACCTCAAATGAAATGGTCTGTCACTAGTTTAGGGGGAATAAAGCCTTGACAGAAAACAGGCAGAAAAAACTCAAGAGTCATAAAATCATGCAGCATGGAAACTGACCCTTCAGCCCAACTCCTCCATGCTGACCCAATTTTCTAAACAAAACTAGTCTCATTTCCTGCATTTGGCCCATATCATTCTATATCTTTCCTATCCATGTAGCTGTAAAATGTCTTGCAACTTGCCTCTGCTACTTCCACTGACAGCTCATTCTATTTACACACCAGCCTGAGCATGAAAAAGTTGCACCTCAGGTCTCCTAAAAATCTTTCCCACTAACCTTAAACCGACGCCCTCTAGTACTGGACTCCCATGCTCTGGAGGAAAGGCTTGTTTATTCACCTTATTGGTGTCCCTGATAATTTTATAAACCCCTGTAGGTCAGGCCTTAGTCTCACATACTCCAGGGAAAAATGTACCAGTCTATCCAACTTCTTCTTATAAACCCTCCAGTCTCAGTAACATCCTTGTAAATCTTTTTTGCCATCCTTACCTATTTAGTAATATCCTTCCATTAGCAAAACGATCAAAACTGTATGTAGTATTCCAAAGGTGGCCTAACCACTGGCTTGTATAGCCATAACATGGCTTCCCAACTCCTGTAATCAATGCTCTGACAATGAAGGCAAGTGTGTGAAATTCTTCACCAATCTGTCAACCTGTGACACCACTTTCAAGGAACTATATACCTGCAGCCACAGGTCTCTGTTCAACAATACTTCCCGGGGCCCTATCATTACAACTTTTAAACAGATAATATTTGTAGCTTATTGTCAAATATGGTCTAGGAAATTTAATGGGGAGAAAAAAAGACAGAACAGTAGCTGCAATTCATTTTAAAAATGTTTTGCCTAAGTTCACAGTCAGCAGGAAAACGTACAGCCTAATAGTTATCTCCAACTGTTCTGACTGGAGTTGTCTGTAAAAACCATTAATCAATGCAAATACTTTTTCATGTGAAACATGACCAAACAAACATATGGATTAAAATGCCATCATCTTACACTAGTGATAGCTAATATGTAGGGATTTATATTTATTTCAGATTAATTTTGATTGGAATTCCCCATAAGGAAGGGAAAATGTTCAATTAATGGTGGAAACCCACCTCTTTTCCATAATCTAATACGTTCAGCTGCATTCAGACATAATGGGAACTGCAGATACTGGAGAATCCGAGCTAACAAAGTGTGGAGCTGGATGAACACAGCAGGCCAAGCGGCTTTGTTCAGCTGCATTACCAGGGCAATAACACACTTCTTTACTTGCTTTAATTAGAGAAAATTTTCTCTATCAGTTTCATACTTTCCAGTTAGAGCGACAGCTAGTCTCTGCAGACAATAAGGTGTCAAGCTGGATGAACACGGCAGGCCAAGCAGCATCAGAGGAACAGGAAGGTTGACGTTTCAGGCTTAGACCCTCTTCAGAAAAATCTCTGCAGTTGTGCTGGTTTTCATCAGTGCACCGATTCACAGGAATCAGCTCCTACAATTAAATCTCTCTCACAGCTCCCTATGTTTAACGGCAGAATCATCACTACATATGTTAAGTGGTGCTGTTCATTGCTGAGACTTCCATTTCTCTTTTACAGAGTGATTCTGAGCTTCTCTTATCAGTTGCAGTGGTCTGGTATGAAGTACCTTAGAGTTGAGCTTCCAACCATAAATTTGCAACATAACCGAGACCTTTCCATCTCTTTGACATCATCTAACTTTACCTGGATCTTCATTTGCTGTTAAAATGGTCTTTCTTACCTTCAGATTTGACTATACAAGCTGTTGGCCAACCTCCAATAGTTTATCCTCTGTAAACCTGACGTTTTCAAAAACTTTCTCAAAGATAGTAAGAACTGCAGATGCAGGAGTCTGAGATAACACAGCGTGGAGCTGGAGGAACATTGCAGGCCAGGTAGCACCAGAGGAGCAGGAAAGTTGATGTTTTGGTTCGGGGCCCTTCTTCAGAAAAATTTTTTTGTGAAGAAGGGTCCCGACCTGAAACGTCAACTTTCTTACTCCTCTGATGCTGCATGGCCTGCTGTGTTTCTCTAGCTCCACACTGTTTTATCCAAAACTTTGTTGTTCATTTCCACACTCACACCAAATCCTCGCATGAAGCCCTATACCGTACCCTGGTTAAGCAATGCTTCGACTTTACGACACTCAGTTTTGATTTCAAATCCTTCAAATCACCTTCTCCTTGGAGTAACTGCCATTTCCATCAGCCCTCAAATAGCTGTGCTCCTCCAATTCGGACTTCTTGAATATCTCCATTTTAATTACTTCACCAATGGCACATGTGCCTTTAGCTGCTAATGTCCTAAGTTAAGCATTTCCTCCATCAACTGGACCACTTCTCTTCCTGTTTCCTCCTTTAAGCCATTGTGTAAAACCTGCCTCATTTGCATGTTAATTTCCTACAGCTGCTTAATGTTCAAGATTTTGGTACTTAAAAGGAGCCGTAAAGTACCAATTGTTATAGATTAACTGGATTAGAAATTGGGCAGATGCTCTCTTGATAAAATGGTCAGCTCAGAATGGACCTCAGCATTGTCATATTGAGTCCCTGATTTTGTCAGGATAGGTGGTCACACAACTGGTTTAAGTTTCCCCAACATAAGAAAAAGGGAAAAAAATAATAGGCCAGCATTCTTCATCAATAACCAGAGGCCCCCATGCTGTGAAGTGATTTGTGTCATTCTTAAACACAATTGATATCTGGCATTTTGCCCCTTACATGTGGAAGAATAATCTCTTATCTAGGATCCTCTGTTTGCACAGGCTTCATGGATGAAGAAATAAAGGCTGTTGAATGGTAGTTCACTAAATGTATGAATCAGGCAGCATGAATTGACTCATAAAATATAGGCAGATGGAGAGTAAAATTTCAAGTCAGCGCACCTTAGTATTTTCTCCACGTATACAATTCCTGGCTCTTTCTGGACTCTTCTTATGCATTTATCAAAGGGGAGAAAAAAACAGCTCTAACAATCGCTCAGTGAGTTTATCAGAATTAGTCCTGCGCTCACTTAGTAAATCTCAGTTTCCCGGGGGAACAAAAATCATCCTCGGTCTATGATCCTCAGTGAAATGCAGCTACTCCTGGAGGGAATTATAATCAGGCAGAAACAGAAATAAGCACTGATGTGATACACAACAGTTGAATACTTATTTGGTACGCACTGTCAAGATGTGTACATAAACAGTGGTCATTTAAGGAAAGTTTCAGGTATTAACTAATGCTCATGAAGTCCTATTTCCAAGGAAGTCATCATTTTCAGGACGAAAAGAGAAAAAAGAAACTGCCACGGAGAAGATTAGAAAATGAGTTATTTTTAAAAGAAACTAAAACATAACACTCCCATCATAAACCTTGGACTCAAAACACCAAAAATTCTGCTCATGTGTTAGTGTAATGCGAAAAAAGTTTAATGAAGAAATGAGTTTTGCACAAGACAGTAAACGCGTGTAAAATATACAAAATGAGGTACACAGGCCAGACCAAAAATACAGATGTATAAATACCTAAATGAATTTTAGTTTAAAATGAAATAAATGGTACGTCTACCACAAAAGTATAAATGAAGCTGTTTTACACTACATTGCACTTATTCTTATCAGTGAATTTAACTGCTTCTTTTAATAGATACAACTGCAAATTGCTTCAATGATGTTGCAAGAATAATAAAATCAACATACACAAGCGCGTTAAATAAATGTTGCACATTTCACATAACATTGCAAGTGTGCAGTCAAACCTTATTATTACAAACTCAGACACCAGTGAAGAAGCCTGGTTATGGTACACTGTTACCATTATCTATATTGGTAATGCATGGATCTTTCACCACTGCCAAATTTTTTAACGCAGATTTGGAAAATAATGTTTTTATTGCGCCAACTACTGCTGAAAGCTAGATCATACTCAGTTTGTGTTTCATGTACAATTATTGGCCTTAAGCAATTTGCCCACATGGCCACTCTCGTGAGTGATGAGAGATATTTAACAGCAAGAGGGTACCAGAACTCATTGCCTTCAACTGAAGCACGCACCTGTAGACTTCCTCAGAGGAGTCAGTGGATATCAATAAAACCAATCCAATTGTTTCATTCTCAGTCCAGGTGCAATAAGATCAATTGCAGCACCTTCTGTGTAAGTGCACCTTGAAAACTTATAACAGAGATCAGGGGTTGTAAATCAAATTTAGACCTTCTAAGCACGCATAAATTACCAATAGAGTATTTGTGGGGACTGACTAATGTAGGTAGGGTGAGTTTGTAATGATGAAGTTCCACTGCAATCAATTCATTGGCATAACAACATTTTGCAATATCAAGAACATTAGCCCATACTAAACAGCTTCTTTCAGAGTAAGCAACCACTACCTCATATATTTAGGTTTAATAACAGGATTGGTTCCCTCTTCTGGTCGCTTGAATGGCAATTTGAGATGCAATAAATGGAAATCAATCATTCTGTTCCACTGACACTACTTCAATATCTGTACTTAAAAGACAGATTGGGCTGATTGTATAATCTTATTTAGAAAACCATAACATTTCTGTGAATGAAAACAAACAGTAAACGACGTGAGCAAATGTTTGCCAGCTCTGAAGGAACAATTCTTGAGAAATTCTTGGTGAAACCTTTCCCTCACTATTTGATTTATTACATATGTTGTGCTTATTGGATTAACTGTTACAGATAAAGCATCTGTAGCACTGTAGATCTATGAAATCCCATAGAAAGAAGTAATCCATAGAGTCTGCAAATGGTACTCGACACTTGATGGTGGGATGATTAGGTAAAAATTGTAAAACAATTCTGTGCTGTTGCTCTCAACTATAATCTTTCAACCTGCCGTGGTGAATTTTAAAAAGTGAGTTGACTTGAGGTGCAGTGAATGTCCAGCACTGTGTTAGCTGTAAGTACAATAAGATTTCAAACTGGCTAACAACAAATGGATCTTATAAAGCACCATTGACAATGACACAACCACAGTCACCTAGGTTGAGAAGGGCCACAGGTCTATCATTGTTAAATCAGTTTTTAATCTTTAATTACAGGCTAGTCTGTTCTACACTGTGTTAAGTACGAGGTATAGTTCAACATACGTGTTAACAGAAGTCAAAACATATTTTTGTGCCAAGGTGAAACTGCAACATTTTCAAAGGCTAGATTAAATGTATGTGTGGTAGTCTTTATACTAAAGTGCACACAGGCTTTGAATGCTTTCCGATGCTAATAATCAAGACAGGGCATCAATGTAAGCAAGGCAGCAATATGTAGAAAATTCCCAATACCTCCCCACCACCCCGCCTCTCCCAACATTTTATTTGACACAACCCTCTGAAAGATTACCAAATGGGAATTTTCTCTGAAACGTAGAAAGCTGCATCACAAAATAGAGTATTTTTGTAAAATTATTTTGGTATGGACTATAGGTTTGAACAACCACGAGTAGTTCTAGCTGGCATACCAGTTCAGACGTATTTTCTGTGAAATTAGTTTACAGGTTTTCTTACGGTTTAGCCAATCCTCAGGAAAACAATAATCTAATCTTTCAAGAAGGTAGAACTACTGACTCCTAGTGGTTTAATAAATAGAGGGTTTGAAATCCCAACAACTTTGAGTGAGGAGGGGAGGCAATCTCTACAGTTTAAAATTTGCATGGATTGAATAGAGCCACAGAACCAAACTTTGATCCAAATGAAATGTTTATTTACACCAGGAAACAAGCATATTCATAGCTGAATAGACTCCAAAATCAGTGAATTCCTGAAGCTAAATTCATCTGCAAGTTGGAATGAAGTTGCCCAGAGAACAAAACTAATCTTACTGTTTTTCTTCCTATATATTTTTTTGTGACTGATAGCACAAGATATACTGACCTAAATGCTAGACAAAAACAAAAGCTACTCACAGGGAAAATACTTGAGACAAACAGTACATGCAATTGTTCTCCAAGCAGTTGAATAATTAATTGAGTCGCAAAGCCGGTAGCTGTTTGGCTCCAACTACGGTTCCGTTTGCCTACCAGAGTTAAACAGGTCTCAAAGGAACCCAGTACAGTAAAGAATAATGGAGATTCAGTGAGCTACATTAAACAGACATTACAATGTTCAATAGTACACACTGTTCTGCCACCCATTTCATTTGAAACATTTGCATATCATTTTGAGCACTTTTGTTGCGATTAAGGTTTGCAAGCACATCCTCCCCAATGCACTGTCAATCAACATGCTTTTGAAAGCACCTATGTTACTGTTGCCCTTTCCCCTCAGTAACACAACGCTTTTTGGTGCAGGTCCATTTTCTTTGATTTTAATCTTACCTGCCCTTCCCCCATTTGACTGGAACATTCGTATTTACCCTTTGCCTCCTATTTTTCAGAAATATTTTACGGTGTGAAAAGCATTAAGAGACTGCACAAGAAAAACGAGAATGAAGTTTTCAGTTGCAACCCAGGGGCTAGCTCTGTAGACCCAAATGTCATTTTCTCAACACACAGAAGGTACATAATTTGCCTGTTGCCTCAGTTAATTCAATGTGCATGTTCGACACATTAAAAATAGACAATTAATTTAAGCATTTCGGCTCCAGCATGCAAGGTGATAGAGAAGTCAGATTCAGTGTTTCAAAACATGAATAATCATGCTGTTTTAATTTCAACATTCCAAGATTTGAGCATAAGAATTACTTATTCTATTAAACCGAATCGAGAAGCACCTCTTTTCCCTTGTCCCCTGGAGATTTCCACATTAGAAATTATAGAACATTCCTTACAAAAGCATGTTTATTTAACAGAATGGCAATGGTTGAGTCACAGCAGTTTTAATACAAGTTTTTTTTAAATATATTACTGTCTTTGTTCTTCAGTATAATGGGGTACTGTTTTGCTGTGTAATGTGTAGTCTGTTCCTCCCTTCCTTACTGCTGGTGCCAACGTCTCTGAACAGAAACCAAAGATCGATTTTGTACAGCCTCACATTGCACCTGCACTACGCATCTCAGGATTCCTGTGCCTGCTACTCCACAGTCTACTCGCAGTGCCCTTCTCTTCACAACTGCTGCAGCTTTCTGTACACCCAGGAAGTACTACAGTGCCACCTAGAGACCATATTGTTGAAACAACAACTCAGCAAATCACCACCAGCTAAATGCCACTTCATTCTAATTTCTCTCTCCAACATTGATGAATCACAAGCTGTTTACATTTCAATGCCTCAGCCATGCATGACCATTCAAGGCTTTTAATCTTCAAGACAAGATCTCTCTGTGAGGGCCCGTTAGAATCTCTGAATTACCTGTCTGGTGTGGATTGGCCCTGCAGTCTTGAAGCCTCCCTGACAACTGCATTCTGATACGCTGTAGGGGTCAGAACTGCTTGAAGAGCACTTGGACAGGGAGTCGCAGCCCACCACAAATGTGTTATCCAGCGGTAACTCTTGGACCACGTGATGCTTCTTAACCGGCACTGGAGTCTCTGGCTTGATTTGAAAGGAGGGCTGTGGGGAGGCTGACTTGTAGTGTTTTCCCAGGTCCGGGCTATCGGGTTTAAAAGTGGTGGGTGTTGTGCCCCAGTTGTACTTGCCCATAGTCTGATCCTCCAATTCCACTGGAAGGTCCAACGTGCCATTGATGTGCTCATGAGCAGGGTCATCTGGTTTGGACTCCTCAATTGTAACAAAATTCAGCAGAAGGTTCTTTGGCGACCTCTTCTTCTTTCTTTTCTTCTTCTTAATCTGTCGGTTCTCCTGATTGGGAGACACCCACTCCCCGCTCTGTTTCCCCTTCTGCACAGTTTTATGTCGTGGCGTGTGACGGCAACGCACCAAAGCAGTCACAAAAATAACAAGAATGACAGTCATAGTCCCAGCTATGATAGCTATAACAATCTTAATATAATCATTAGTCTGTGGAGTCATCTGGCTGTTTCCAACGTTCTTATCCAATGGCGTTTCCATACTCTTCCGTACCAGGTCTTGAACGTAGGTGAAATTATTGATGGTTTCATTGAGAAACAAGTGCACAAGTGCCATGGCATGCAAGGATTCCGGCTGACCCAAATCAATGACCTTCACCACGAGCCTGTATAAGCCATGGTCTGCAGCAGTCACCTTCTCTTGCAAAGTGATATTGCCAGTCACTGGGTCAATGGCAAACAGTCCTCTGGAATTGCCACTGACTATACTGTAGCGCAGTTCCGCATTCATCCCTGTGTCATTGTCAATTGCAAAAACTTTACCCACCACAGAGCCAGGGTTAGCAGAGGTCGATACTAGTTCATACGAGAAGTTAGATGGAGGATATACAAACACTGGACTGTTATCATTTACATCAACAACATTTATGGTCACCCTGGCCACAGAGGACCTTTGAGGCCTTCCTCCATCCACAGCCATGACTTGAAATGTATAGGAACTTTGCTGCTCCCTGTCAAACGTAATATTGGGCTTGATGACCCCACTGGTGGGGTCAATGATAAAGTAGCCTTTATTATTCAAGATGGAAAGGCTAACAGCTGCATTATCTCCTGCATCTGCATCTGTAACAGTAATAAGTCCAACTGTTCCATACATGGGCAGGTTTTCAGGCACGTAGAAATTGTATTCACTGTGTGTGAAGGAAGGGCTGTTGTCATTTTGATCTAACACAGTCACAACCACAGTAGCGTTGCTCTGAATAGAAGGCTTGCCTCCATCCCTGGCCAGTACTGTAAAAACATAACGGTCCTGTTTCTCTCGGTCTAATCTCCTCATAGCTGACAGAATGCCAGTTCGCCGATCTACACTGAAGACAGACGGGGCATTGGGACCCAGGAGGTAAGCGATCTCTGCATTTTTCCCACTGTCCGCGTCAGTGGCACTGATTTTTGTTAACTGTGTACCAGGGGTGTTATTTTCAGGGATTGACAGGCCAATTACGGGCTGATTAAAAACAGGAGCATTATCATTCTCATCCTTCAGCTTAATCACCACAGTGGCTGATTGATTCAACGGTGGTTTGCCTGCATCGGAAGCCACTATCTTAATAGTATATTCTTTCATACTCTCATAGTCCAGCAAGGCAGCAGTTTCTAGTAAGAACTGGCTTTCAAACACAGGCTTCAAACGGTATGGGACATCGTGGTCAGTGAAGCAGGTGACCTTCCCATTTAGATCTGCATCTTCGTCCGTGACGGTGATCAGGGCGATTTTGGTATTGAGGGGTGCGTTTTCCGACAGCAAGACGGTGCCATTGACGGGGTTAATGATATACCTGGTGTCGATGGCGGGCACGTTGTCATTGACGTCAGTGATGTTAATGGTGACCACGGCCCTGGAGGGGGTCGAGCTCCCGTCGCTGGCCAGGACGGTCAACTTGTGCACGGGGAACTCCTCTCGGTCCAGCGGCTGCCTGACGGTGATCAGGCCGGTGGACGGATTGATGGCGAAGAGGCGGCGGGCCAGCGGAGAGACCTGGTTGCTGAAGGAGAAGCGGACGACGGCATTGGAGCCCAGGTCGGCGTCGGTGGCGTGCAGCTGGACGACTGACGTGCCCACCGGCGCGTCCTCGGGGATGTGGACGTCGGTCTCCCCTTCCTTGAAGACAGGCCGGTTGTCGTTGACGTCGGTGACGGTGATCTGGAGGATGGCGGTGCTGGAGCGTGGGGGCTCGCCGCCGTCCTCCACCTTGATCTTCATCACATAGGTGTCCTTCTGCTCGCGGTCCAGGCTCTGCTGGACAATGAGCTGGGGCCACTTGTCACCTTCGGGGGTCTCAATGATGTCCAGCCCAAAGACGCTCTGCCCCTTGAGCAGCTCGTAGTGCTGGATGCCATTGATGCCAGCGTCCGGGTCCAGGGCAGAGGGCACCGAGTAGCGGGAGTTGACGGCTGTGTTCTCCGGGATGGAGATGTTGATAACCGCCGAGGGGAAAAGCGGAGCGTTGTCGTTGACATCTTCAATGAGGAAGCGCATCTTGACCAGCTGGAAGACCTCGTTGGGCAGCACGGCCACCTCGACCTCGTAGAAGCAGCGGCTGTCGCTGAAGGAGTTAGCGCACAGCTTCTCCCGGTCGATGCGGTGGATAGTGGTGTATAGCTCCCCGCTGCTGCCCTCCACCCGCAGCAGCGGGGCATCCCCGGTCTTGGAGACCAGCTTGAAGGTGAGGGGCAGACCGGCCGCCGCCGCCGCCGTCAGGTTCAGGTCCCGCACCAGATTGGCCACCAGCACGTTATCGGGCAGCTCCTCCCGGAGGCTGTAATCCTTCTCCTGCCCTGAAACCCGAGGTACCACCGCCGTCAGCAGAAGCATCAGGGCAGCAGCAAACGCAGCCATCTCCCTCGATCCTCCTCCGGAGCAATTTGCAAAAATGCACGCACGCACACACATACACTGCAGCTCCTCCTAAACACACACACACAAAAAAAATAAAATAAATTTCTTTTGCCAAAAAGGTGAGAGGGCTTGGTGGGAGGGAAACAGGGGCAGCGGACGCGAAAAACGAAAACAAACACGAAGCGTCAACTTCTGCAGAAGACGAGCAAGAAAAAAAAATGAGGGGTGGGGTGGAGGAGAAGGTGGTGGGGGGGTGACAGAGAAGAAGAGCAAGAAGTTGATTAAAAAAAACTTGAAGCTGATGTCTGCAATAATTACAAATGCAATTCGTGTTACAGCTACAGCGACAGAAGGGCATAAGAACCAACATTTGCAGAAGAGCGAGAGAGAGTGTCGGGGGGGGGGGGGGGTGGGGGTAATTAACATTTGCAGCAACGTCCAGAAATGGGGGGGGGGGGAGACGACAGAAAATATTTCAAACATTTTGAACAGCGGTGGGAGCGGACCGAGCTCGACAAATGCAATATTGCACACACGGCTGCAATGAGTGAGAGGCAATTAGATCTAAGATTCTGCACACTTCTCTTTAAAAAAAATCATTAAAAGCAAGCAATTATTCTCTTCCTTTTTTTACAAAAATCTCTTTTCACCTTCGCTTTTCTCCCGTCCCTCGCGAATCGCTGGGGGCTGAAAAGGTACAGAAGTCAGTCAGTGACTGAGTCGGCGGTGCGGATGGCGCTGTGCCTCGCAGAGTGCTCAAACATGCTCCGGGTTGAAGTTGGCAGGAGGTCGCCGGGCTTCTCCGACTCTCGGCTCTCCCTCTTGAGTTGGAGCTGCTACGAACTCAAAGTCAGCCCCGGCTTTTGCAGCCCTTGTCACCAGCTCCGCCGCAACTTGATAGCAGCGCAGCGCCTGAGCGACGCTTACCGCAGCCAGTCAGCGGCTTCCCCCTGCACTGTCTCTACCACCACCCTTCCCCCCCACCCCATTGCACCTCCTACCGCCAGCTCCGCTCACCAATCCATACTGCCTGCAGGCGGGTCTCGCACATCCCTCATACCACCGCCACGACCACCAACCACCCCAAAAAAACCCCATTGGCTCACCGACGTGGGAGGAGGGGTGGGAGGAGCAACCCCAAGAAACATTGGTCTCGCAAGAAAGCTGAGGATAGAAATTGAGCAACATTTTGGAAATACCTAAACCGAACCCCGCTCCTGCATGAATGTCAGAGAGATGAAGTGCAAATGTGCCTGCCTTCCGTGTCATTCTTGATTCAGATTTCACAGCTGACTCAAATCCACACATCTCCTCCCCAGACCTCGACTTTCTCTCACCTATTTTACAGAGCCTGTTTGTGTCTGCAATGCTGTAGCACACCCGCCCAGCCAGTACTTCAACCAGAGATGATCTGCGATACAATTCCACTCATCACCCTCTCTATTCTCTCTCTCTCTGCGCAGAGGTTTTCTCTCTTTTATTTTTGTTTTTAGAATGCATGAAATGGTCTTCTGTCTCTTTTGTTTTACAGCTAAGAGCAAAGGGATTATGCACAAAATGTTAATTTGTCTGTCCTCCGCGCGCATACTAACGGAACAAGCTTTGTGTTTCCAGCACATTTTATTTAAAATAATCCGACTTCCTGTGCATTTCTTTTTAATCTGGTTTGTATAATTCTCGGAATAACGTTTCGCCAGTGTGTGATGCAAGCAGAGGAAGAACACACTGCCCCCCCCCCACCAAAAAAATGTTTTTTCACGTTCTGATGTTGTTCTGTAGCAATTCGCTGCTAGTTCAGGACTTGTTGAAGCGCAGCCGCCGTTGTAATACACATAACAGCCGATTTGCAGGGCAACGTATCAAGGAATGTTTTAGTGATATTAATTTTGAAGGATATTTTTGGCCAGACCAACAGAGAGAATCGTAAACTTCGAATGTGGACATGCGATCTTTTACACCCTTTTGAGAGATCAGATAAGATGTCAGTTTAATATCTGGTCCAAAAGCTCTGACAGTTCAATCCCTCCCGATTTCTCTTGCAGTGTCAGCGCAGATTACCCGTACAAGTCTTTCAGTGAGTTCGGGAGCGAATCATGGTACTTGACTAGGACTTCTAAATAGCTTTCATAGAAGTCCATTGAATGATTTACAGAGATAAAATCTTGTATTTGGCGCTCTGAGGCAACATGCAGCATTGTTTATGTTTTTGTTTGCATGTTCTTGTTTGGGTCAGGCTGTGATCAAATGCAATTCCACCACTATCAAACGATTGGATAAAGTCATAATTTAGCAAAAAGAGAAGGCAGACAATAAGTAATTTTGCATCAACTAAGTAACACATCAGCTCCCATGCCACATCATGGTTGGTGTCTATTCAAAATTTAGTACAAGGGGCTTTTCAACTGAAATAAAAGTGATCATATTAGATTATAATCCTCAAATGTTATTTTGTTGAAGGATCACTTTTCAATTAGATTGGTAATTACAGAGCTTTCAATCTAAATTATAAAGTTACATAATAAACATGATAGGAAAATGCAGCATGTAAAAGTGTTTTAACAAGCTGCAGCTTTAAAGTCTTTTGCTTCTACTTCAACTACTGGCAACTGCAATCTGCAAAAATATGACTAAAAATATGCTTTGTCACCTCCACTAAAAGGTCAGGAATCTCCCATATCATTCCAAAACTGGAGAAGTGTAGAAGATAGGCATTCACATACTATGATCAGTCAGCTTGCTGGCACCCACTACTTGGTGATATTTAGCCACTTTTGGTGCTGATCTATGCACCATGATCTCCTAACTGATGTCGCGAAACCTGCCGGCGCTGTGAACATGCACATCACTTCTGCTTCCCAGCTTATACCAAAAACCTCCTCCAGACACTGCACATTGCTATTTGCCCATGCCTGGACAATGATTCAACCTGGAAGTCATTACAAACTGCACAGTTCCAAAAATGCAAAGATGATGGAGGCAGTGGTTAGCACTGCTGCTTCACAGCGACAGGGACCCGGGTTTGATTTTATCTCGGGTGACTGTCTGTATGAAGTTTGCACATTCTCCCCGTGCCTGCATGGGTTTCCTCCAATTTCCTCCCACAGTCCAAAGATGTGCAGGTTAGATGGATTGGCCATGCTAAATTGCCCATAGTGTTCAGGGGTGTGTAGATTAGGTGGGTCATGGGGGGATGTGTCTGAGTGGGATGCTCTGACGGTTGGTGTGGACTTGTTGGGCCAAAGGTCCTGCTTCCATACTTGTAGGGATTCTATAATAAATAGTTTCTATATTCTGTGTTAACCATTATAAATCATCACATAATTAATCTTATTTTAAAGTGATTGTGGTATTGCATCTTATTGTGATGGCTGAATGTCACTGTCACTGTTATAAAACACATGCAGCAAAAGCCCAGCAAACATCATTGATTGTTTTGCAGACTCCTGGAAAGTCTCCACAGGTGCCCAGTGATCCATAAACCCCAGTTGGTCAATCATTGGATGAGATTTTTGACAACCTTTTAAGGCTTGTAACATCTCCATTATTAAATAAACAAATATAACAATGATAAAATGCTACACTATTGAAATTTGAAGAATGCGCTGTTGTCCTCTGATATTTCTTTTTCTACAAAAACACTTTTATTAGAAGGTTATACAAAATAAAGTATGTAAATCTGCAGTTAGCATTATACCCCGATTTTAAACAACTGTCAATTTTAGAAGGAAATCATGCAAGAGCTCAATAAAGCCAAGGGATGAAAAGGGCCATTTTGTCCATTGAACAAATGCCCAGCAGATTGTTCAGAGCCATACAATATGGAAGCAGGCCTTCTGGTCCAAATCATCCTTGCCGATCAGTTTTGAAAACTAAACTAATCCCACTTGCCTGCATTTGGCCCATATCCCTCTAAGCCTTTCCTATTCATGTACCTGCCCAATTTATTTCAAATGTTGTAACTGTACCTGCTTCTACCATTTCCTCTGACAGTTCATTCCACACATGAGTATACTTCTGTGTGTAAAAAAGTGCCCCTCAGGTCCCTTTTCAAATTTGCTCCTCTCACCTTAAAAATATGCCACCTAGTTTTGAACACCCCCACCCTAGGGAAAATACCTTTGCTATTCACCTTATCTATGCTCCTCATGATTTTATAAACCTCTATTAGGTCATTTATAACCCCTATGCTCCAGTGAAAAAAAGCCCATAAGCCTATTTTGCCTATCATTTTAACTCAAGCCCTCCAGCCCTGGTAACATCATTAAAAACACAGACTGCAGTGGTCACTCACAATTAATTACTCTTAAACTAGAATCTCTAAGAACAGAAAATGCTGAAACATCCCTGAAAAGAATCAATATAATTCAACCTCAACTATTACACTGAAGTGAATTTGGAAGCTTAATTGGTCAAATCAAAGTCACAGAATTGACATTGGTGAAAACACAAAATTGTATTGGACCTAGCATTCAAAGTTAAATATTCTTGAATCCTGAGTCATGGGTCACTCACCACACTCATATCTAACTCTCCCAGATCTCTGTGAAACAATTACCTTTCAGCAACTATAACCTTGTTGCTTTCACCCAATCTGTTACCTATACTATAATAGCAAAATAACCCGTTTTTGCAGAAAATCTCCTCACTTTTCAAAGAAATAGTTTCCAAAGCAGGCTATCTGATGTCTAAATCTCTGCTTATTGTAGGAAAGAAATGGGTGAGCACTTATTTAATGGACATTACCAGTAACCCCCTCTGCAGTTTAGTAACAAGTATATCAGCACATCCGGGTTCGTTCTTAGCAAAATAAACAAACAGTGAAATTCGCAGCTGCCCTTGGAGAAACCTGTGTGAGGGAGCTCCTGATAGGGGAGCAGCTAAGTAGCTTATTTTTTGAAAGTGTATTCTTACCTTTAAAACAAAAATGAGGGGCATAGATGGGGTGAACAGCCAAGGTGTGTTTTTTTTTCTCCCCCAGGATAGTGAAGTCCAAAATAGAGGACATAGGTTAAAGATGAGATGGGAAAGACTCAAAAGGGACCTACGGGGCAACATTTTCATACAGACGGTGGTGTGTGTAGCTGCCACAGGAAGTGCTGGAAGCTGGTACAATTACAACATTTAAAGAGCATCTGGATAGGTATATGATTCAGAAACGTTTTGAGGGATATGGGCCAAATACTGGCAAATGAGACTAGATTAATTTAAGCTATCTGATTGGCATGGATGAGTTTTCTAAAAGGTCTGTTACCATGCTATACAGTTCTATGACTCAAAGAGTACCAAAAGAGTATCCATAGAATATGTACTTGTGGAATGAATACTTTCAAATGCCATATTAGCAAGGACATTAGTAAATGCAGATTGAAGATCCAATGGAAGGATGCAGATTAAGAAGGTAAGGATGTCAATCAAACTGCAACACTGTTTTGACATCTGCATTGCATCAGGTACTTGAACGTTTTCTAAAGAGAACATCAACGATTTGCAGGTTATTTGCTAGTTGATTTAATCAGCTGCTGTTATGATTCTAATAGTGTTAATTGCTTTCTGTAGGTGTTTCGGGCTGGAAACCTCTACAGTGAGTGATGTGACAAACTCTGAAGAATCATTTGCCTCTTGAAAGTTTCAGTGCGATAAACTCCCAGATTTATGGGTGCACTGTTTGGCATTTCCCTTGTAACACAGCATGATTCGGAGAAAGACAGAAGGCAGACAAAACAACACACACTACTCAAAGAGCGACAAAGAGGAAGGGTAATAGTGTTCTCAATAGGAGGCCGTATCCACACAATTGTTCATGGAGAAATTCTTGTATCTTAAATATCAACAAACAATATTTGAACTGGTTTGATTCAGCGAGGAGATTTTCATTGAAAAGAGTCACCTGCTCAAGCCACAACTGTTGCTTCTAAACAGGCAAAGAGATGTTTCTTCAATGGTTGCTAAGGTGACTGCAGCAGTTAACAGTTGAGCATCAGGGCTGGAGCTGGAGCTATTTGGCATACACGGCTCCATAAGACAAGTCACTCAGAATCTGTAATCCAAGAATGCTGAACATATCTCATTCACTCTCACCAGAGGAAAGCAGTCAGAATGAGTTCATGGCTTCCACATGGTTCAGGAAGCTATTAACTGCGTGCACTTCACTTTGCTGGAACCATATGTCAACTCTACCCTTTCCAGAATCAAAAGTGACTCCAATTTCTTAATACGCAGCTGGCGTGTGACCAGAGGCTGTCTGTTTTGCAGGTCAGTGATCTGTATCCTGGCAGTAGACATGAAGTCTTCATTCTTAAAATCTCCTTATACAGCAAAGTTTGAATGACCCTGACAAAACAATGGATGAACACTGATGAACAAAGATTAACCACTGATGACGAGGCTAACGATCCTGGCGCGCAACACATATACACGAAGATAGCATGAAATGGGGTAGAATAGATTATTGGGTGTTGAAACAATGATTCCAATATCTGGATCATGTTGGAGGAGCCTTGCTTAACTCAGCATAGCAGATGTCAAGAACTAAGATGTTCTCCTGCATGCTGCACATCCTCACTGTCAAGGAGCAATAGCAATTGCCACCAGCCCGGTGCAAACAAATGAGGAACAGAGCCATGAGGAGCAGTAAGAAAACCAAGGAGAGGAAGACAAATAAAAGGAGGGAAGAGTCCACCCAATGATTCCTTTCTGAGTGCTATAATGAAAGCAAAGAAGAGTCATACTGGATTCGACATGCTAACTCTGTTTCTCTCTCCACAGATGCTGCCAGAACTGGATTGCTCCAGCACCTTCTCTTTTAATTTCTTTTCTGGCAATGCTGTCCATATAGAAGCCATGCAAGTGCGATACCAGCAAATATTTTCTCAACTCCTCTTTCACAAATATTTCACACCATACCTTCCATCTCTCACCGATTCTCATTGCTTGGTAAAAATGTTAAAATTAAAATTTACCACAAAATAAACAAGCCAAATGAAATTTATCAATTGAGTCATGTAATATTGCAAGTAAAGGCAAGTAATTCTTGCATTCTCCCAGTGCCTCTTCCTGCCTGACTACTTCAATATTCCAGTGGCTGACTTTCTCTGTATCAAAATGCAGATGACTTTGGAGAACAACCTCTATCTACTTTATGTCTTAAAGGTTCACTTTCCAGCTACACATTCTTAGCATGGGTAGCAGTTGCCTAGTTTCATTGTTAACAAGTAACAATAAAGGCATCAATGGAGTGGCAGCATTGGGAGTGTGAACTCGATCTGCCTGAGCAAAGGAGCAGGTTTTCCATCAGCCAAAAACCATACCTATGCCTCAGTAATCCTAGCAAACTTCAAGAGAAGAAATTGCTGGACTACTACCATGCTTTATTAATCATTGTAGCCACAGTCATGAAGGCAGACATCTGAGCTGCCATGGGAGCAAGCTGACTCTGCTTAACATCAGTTGAACGCTCAGACACTGGGTGCCTGCAGCTTGGTTCTGCAATAAAACTGCATTTTCAGCTATAAAATACTGCATTATACATGGATCTGGAATTCATCACATTTCCATTCCGGAGAGAATGGGTTTCAAACATAGCAAAGAGGCCTGCGCAAACTGCACTGAACACCTCCACAGACCTTGACATTGACAGTAGGACTTTTGACTTGCTTCCCAATGCATTAAGCATTGCCTTGTGCAGACCTATCAAGCTTTTCTTTACACTACCCATTTAAGTGCTCATTTGAAATGCAACCTTACCTTCTGGCATGTTGGCACATATCCTGTCTTTGCTGTAGCCGTGCCTGCAGCTGACTCACGCCTGGTGTCTCACTACATGCAGCTATCAACTTTAATCTAACATCCAAGATGTATGCAGTGTCGATATCTGACTTGGTAGTTATAATTTTTTTTAACTGATGTGAAGCACTACTTTCTTTTTGTAATTCATCCACTGCTCAGCCAAGTTGCATCGATTGAGAAAAGAGAAAGGGAGAAGCATCAAGGTGTACAATTGGAGTGGAAGAAAAAGTAAGAGATACATTCCTGTATTATCTGCAGATTATAAATCAAGAAGAGTGTGGATTGGGTGGAGAGTAGGATACACAAAGGAGGATTATATGTGACGATAAAATCATCTTCGATTTTAGCCCCACTGTTGACAATAGGTTCACCAATGGATATTCCAGTAATATTTCACACTACCTTCTCTACAGGGATTAGACATACAGCTGTGCTAGTCCCAATGTGGCTGGCTCCAAATGACTCCAGCATGTATCACCTTGACTGGCAAGAGAGAAGCACATGTGTCAATGAATACCCTGGCCTCAATTTGCACAAGATGGTTGTCACAGTTAAACGGCTGGTATTGTATTGCAAGGGAACAGATATGGACGTGAGTCCTCAGATCTTGATTTCTAGCATTGACCTGCACATTTATCTGCTCTCATTCCTTTGTGATTGTGAATTTTGATGGCCTTCTAAGAATACAGAACATCTGTCCCATTCAGAAACCTTTAGAGACAGCTTTCTCCTATGCAGTTCAACTCTTTGCTGTTTCAAGGCTAGATTCAATTTGTGTATTATCAGCGACTCATCCCACTCCAGTTATACTCTCTTCCAACGTCTTCGATCAAGCAGAAAATGCAAAAGTTTGACAAGACATACCAACTGATTTAAGAACAGCTTCTTCCCTGCTGTCATCAGACTTGTGAACAGGCCTTGTCAATATTAAAATTGATCTTTCTCTGCCCCTTCTGCTTAGCTGTAACACTGTATTCTGCATTCTGTTCTATTTCCCTGATGTACTTATGTATGGCATGATTTGTCTGGTTAGCATGCAATACAATAACCTTTCACTGGAACTCAGTACATGTGACAATAATAAATCAAATTAAAGGCTTTGGCCACAGTTTTAAATGGAGGTGAGAAGTTAGAATTTTATGACACCTATTGCCGTTATGTAGCCAGTGTAGGTGTGCTGCAAGCAGCAATCATTCAGACAAGCACCAGCACAAAGTTGTAGTGCTTCCTGTATTACACAGAGTGAGCGTGGGTTAGTAGCACATTACTACACTCTTTTTCAGCTTATCCCATTCAACCTCAGCTAAGTCCTAATATGTGGTTACAATAGTAGTGATTCGTAGCTAAAAGTGGCCAAAACCCACAGTTGTAAGAAATGTTTACAGTTGTTAGCTCTATTTATGACAGTTAAAAGCTGACTGGCCAGTAAGTGAAGTTGTTTGTATCTAAACAATGAACAGAATGGCTGAATCGTAGCTGCATACACTTAAATTGAACCTCATTGTGAACACAATATGTTGTACACGTATATTGATGTTCAATACCAATCTGTAGTTATGAAGTCCAAAATTTAGCTGGCTCTGGATGTTGATCAAGAAGTGTCAAGCTGAGAAAACATGGTACTGGTCCAATACACAGCGGTTAGTTACATTTGGAAATCATTCTGAAAAGCCCCAGAAAGACCAATGTTCACCACAAGTGCCAGCTGTCATTGACTGCAATATGCTCAATTACTGGCTGTTTAGCCACCTCATCAGTACTGTGTGCGAATTCACAAAGAGAGTGCTGCTATGTGAAACCTGACTACATTGAAGATTAGAAGAGAAAAACATTTAAATATTGAAAAATACAATGAAAGATCTTAAAATTTCTAATATTACAACACTGATGACTACTACTTTATGTCCTTATGTTTAAACATTAAATAATTTAAATGTAAATTGTTTTAGTAGGACCAGTTAAGATACAGCATAAAGGTAAATGTTACAAAGAAAGCTTGGAATTATTGCAAATATTGCTTGTAGAGAATATAGTTTATGTATTAGTTTCTTGAACCAATATTGTACTCCCTACCCAAGCAATGTAGATTATGTGACTTTTACACTGAGCAAACATTGTCATGAGTGAATCTTCAACTGTAACCCTTAATATCATTATCTAAACATGATTAGATTGACTGTAAGAAGCCATCATTCATTTATTTTGTGTCTTGCTTTGGTATGGGAATATATAGTAGCCTACTATGATGAACAAAATGTGAGTTCCAGCAGTATTCAAAATAAATAACATTGTTGGGACTTAGGTATGGAGTCTAGCAAACAGTATGCATCTCAGTTAGTCTGTTTAGTCAGATCAAGTGGTACTTGTACCCGATAAATAAAACAATAGGTTTATGTCCGACTTACATTTGTTATAAATCGAATATTTGAATCGGAGCAGAGTATCTCGGTCCCAGAGGACACCAAACTAAAGAGTGGGCGATGTCAAGTGGAATCACAGAGCCTCATTAGTCAGTTCCTATCTGAAATCAATGACCAAGAAATAAGGTCTCACTATACGAATATCAAAACCGTCGGATTTCTTGAATTTACAGAAAGATAAATAGCACATGCAGTGGAAATTAATATATCACATTCACGTTCCTCAAAAATATAAGTATATTGACAATTCTGTTGTCATCAACTTTCAAACTGATTGAATGAGGTAAATATTTTAGACTTTCAACCTAAAAAACTAATAATGCTTGCTTTTCTCATTGCTATTCTTTAAAATATTCTGCACAATAGCACAGAAGATAAACAGGCAGGTCTGGTGTATTCACTTTATCCCAACAAGCCAATTTCTTTTCCAGCATCATAAAATCATTAAGTATAGAATGTGTACAACTCAACTTAAAGAATGGTTTTAAATCATGTATGTTAATACATTTAAATGTTGACTCCACCTTCCACACCAAAAACGAAATGATATGCGTATTTCATGACCTGCTGAACTGCATTAGCAGGTTTGATTGATGCCTGCGGTAAGACATTGGTCTTGGTTGGAGTAATTGTGCAGGTGCAACAGGAGCTTTATGTGGAAGCAGAAAAGCAGGTGATTGCTCCTGATTGATACCTGATGGACCATCTGGAAGTTCAGCTATAAGCATCAGATGCTTATGAACTAGTCATTGTCCAAACTACTCACCCACACTTATTGGAAGGATTGATTAGTGATGACTTGGCCAAGCTAATAGGGATGGAAATTGATGAGAAAGGAAAAAAAAACTTTAAACAGGTCAAAATAAGAAAAAATTGAAAAGATTAGGTACAATTGTGCTCAATGATTGACAAATCAACATTCCTGGATATGAACCTAGGAAAATCTCAAATGTATATGACTTGACATTCATTCATTTTGATGACTTCTACTATTGAGCTCTCAAATGTACAAATTTACACTTGGAGCAGGCTAGCCTTTTTGATTTGTGCATGTATTTGCGTACCTCAGAGCTCTGAAATCTGTCACTTTTTATATAATGGACTTGTTTTTATTATCCATCCTCCCAAAATGAAATTTCATATTTTCCCATATTACACACCATTTGTCAAATCTTTGCCCACTCACTTCTTCTATCTACAATCCTATGTAGCCCCCTTATATCTTCTTTGCAGGTTACTTTCCAATCTATTTTGTGTCATTATCAAATTTAGCAATTTACTGAGTGCTTGGCATGCAAGAGTTCCAGCACAAATATTCTGTACAAAACGCTAGTGTGGCCTCATTTGGAAAATTGCGTGCAGTTCTGGTCGCCCCATTACAGCAAGGATGTGGAAGCATTGGAAAAGGTGCAGAGGAGGTTTACTAGGATGTTGCCTGGTCTGGAGTGCAGGCCCTATGAAGAAAGGCTGAGGGACTTGAGTTTGTTCTCATTGGAGAGAAGGAGGCTAAGAGGGGATTTAATAGAGACATACAAGATGATCAGAGGATTAGATAGGATGGACAGTGAGAGTCTTTTTTCCGAAGATGATGACTTCAGTTTGTACAAGGGAGCATAGCTACAAATTGAGGGATGATAGATTTAAGACAGATGTCAGAGGAAGGTTCTTTACTCAGAGAGTGGTAAGTGTGTGGAATGCGCTGCCTGCCAATGTAGTTAACTCAGCCACAGGGGCATTTAAACAGTCCTTGGATAAGGATGTGGATGATGATGGGATAGTATAGGGGAGGGGCTTAGATTAGTTCACAGGTCGGCGCAACATCGAGGGCCGAAGGGCCTGTTCTGCGCTTATTGTTCTATGTTCTATGAAACTTACTTTTAATTCATTTCTAGTTCTATGATGACTCAATTTCTGAGCAATATTGTAATAACAGTTTTTTCAATTCATTTTTGTAGCAAGCTGTTGACAGTAATGACTAATACTGAGGTGCTTCATTGCATGATACAGGAGCAA
The DNA here is from genome assembly GCF_030684315.1 of Stegostoma tigrinum. Taxonomy (NCBI): domain Eukaryota; kingdom Metazoa; phylum Chordata; class Chondrichthyes; order Orectolobiformes; family Stegostomatidae; genus Stegostoma; species Stegostoma tigrinum. Next base: position 54,360,756 of record NC_081368.1, on the reverse strand, counting down.
AATGAACATGTATCCTGCTATCAAGCTTGCAGTTTGCAATTTCCAGAATGTGTATTCCAAACAGTCTATAATCAGAATGGCACACTGTTTATCTGATAGCTCATTCTGGAAATACAATATCGCATTTGTTTCGAAGTCTGAGACAAATCTTTCTGTTTGTGTGAAAGACTCCTAATTGGTTGATGAGTGCTAGTTGACAGATGGATGCATTGCCCTGAATTATGACTTAATGAAAAAGAAAGTTTCCCTGGAAGTTTAAGCGAACACAATGGACAGTGTCACTTGTCATCTAGTCTAGCAATTTCAATCTTCTGAGTGACCACAGTTCACTTATTAGATGGCATGAAGTATATCATCCGTTTCCCCCAGTCTGGTGGATTTGATTAACATGTTTTCCTGTCTAAGTGGAATTTGAAATACACCAGAGCTGTAACCTTGAACGATTTAATGTTATTAATGTTTTGCACACATATTTTTCCTTCATGTTGTGTATACTCCATTTGTTTGTAGTTGAAAATCACTTGGTTTAATAAAAGCAATGCCTGTTCGACAAAACTGGTTTTACAATACCTTTACTAACCATTGCCTATCTTTGCATTTATGCAAAAGCTTCAATGTACATTTTGACTAATTAAAAACTTAGTTCAAAATGATTGGTAAACTATAAGACAAACTCAAATGTATTCTTTTGGTTCTAACATGCATGAAAGGCTTACTGAATCTGGGAGGATTATTTGCAGTAAACGTTTTATGGTGCTCTTACTTATATTCTTTTGGTGTTTTGCTTTAAGCCATTGCATTGCTTCATCACATCATGCAGAACAAAATATTTGTCATATTGCCCATCTGTTGTACATGTTTCATATTCAATTCTTCATCACTTGGTAGAAGAAGCTATAGAACCTACAATTCTCTGAATTTCTCGTAATGAAACCTCAACACTTTTTGCCAGTGTTTCATTCAATTGTTTAACGTTTCAGAATCAGACATCCTCAGTAGATGCATTGCCAGGCATTGACAATTAAATAGCAGTGACATTTTCCTGTCACATGATTGTAGTTTAATACCAGACTTAAAAATAGAAACAAGAATCGACCATTTAGTCCTTGGAGTCTATTTGTATTTCAGGAGGATCATGTCTGATCTGGGACCTAAATCCATATTCCTTAGACTTTAGGTTGACAAAAATATATCAACCTTAGACTTAAATTCGCACAATTGATCCAGCATCAATTACCATTTGGGGATTGAGAGTTGATACATCTACCACCATTTTCATGTGAAATTGTTTTCTAACTTCATTTCCGAAAAGTCTTAGTTAAATGTTTATACTACGGTCCGGAGTCTGAGTCTCTCTGGCCAGCAGAAATATCTACCCTAAAAGTTGTCTTTAAATTCATGTAAACATTTTTTTCCGATTCACCCCTTGATATTCTAGGCTCAAGGGAACACAGTCTTGGGTTATGTAGTTGTTCCTGATGTGTTAATCCTTAAATTCAAGAATCATTTTAGTAAACCTATGCTGCATCCTCCTAAAACGAATTTATCCTTTCTTAGGCACCCAAAATCAATCAGAGTCCTCTGGGTGCGGTCTAGTCAGGCTTGTATAGTTTCAGCATTATTTACACCTCCTTGTTTTATGTTTTCCAAATCAAAAGATCATCATTCCATTGGGTGTTTTTTTGATTATTTTCTGCGTCATATCTATTGCTTCTTTAATCTGTTAACTATGAGATGTACATAGGAACCTTTGGGAACACAGGACTTGGGGTAGAAATTGGCCATGAGTGCCTTAGACCTTGGTCCCCCATTCAACAAGATCACAGCTGCTTTAATTGTGGCCACAAATCCATTTTCTTATGGGTCCCAATAACCTTACCTCTCAAAATTCTATTTAATACTGTCTTGAGTAGATTCAATGACACTTCCCCCCCATCCAAATCTCCATTTGTTTCTGGGAAAGAGAATTTCGAAACTAAAAACCCTCAGATAAAATAATTCTCCTCACCTCCGTCTAAAAAAGCAAGACCTCATATTCTTAAACCTCTTACTCTAGTATCCATCCAGAACAAGAAACAACACACTGGTATTCACTTTGCTAAGTTCTCTCAGGATCTTATATGTTTCAACAAGATCATCTTCTAAACTGCAGTGGATATAGACTGAATCTGCCAATCTTTCTTCATTGGATAATAACATGATTTCAGGACATGAATGCCAATTGATTTCTGAATGAAATTACATGATTTCATAAACTATGTTGTGTCACAGTTATTTATATTTTCTATAACAGGCCCTTTGTTGTATATTATCACCAGTAAGTCCCATTCATCTTGAAGCTAGATTGCTACATTGGCGTGAAGCTGAATGAACACAGCAGGCCAAGTACCATCAGAGGAGCAGGAAAGTTGCTGTTCGGGTCGAGACCCTTCTTCAGAAGAAGGGTCTCGACCCAAAATGTCAACTTTCCTGCTCCTCTGATGCTGCTTGGCCTGCTGTGTTCACCCAGCTTTACACCGTGTTATCTCAGATTCTCCAACATCGGCAGTTCCTACTATCTCTTGCTACATTGGCTCCTGCTTTAACAATAGCTCATTTTTGAAGGTTCTTGTCCTTGTTTACAAATCTTTCCAAACTCTTACTAGGCACTATCCCTGCATTTTCCTCCAATTAAGATATCTGCACACTTCCAATCTGAGCTCTTAAACGTTTCTGATATGATTACTGCCATTATTGATGGCTGTGTCTTTAGCCTAGACCCAAAGTTCTGAAACTCTGTCCCTCTCAATCTCTCTGCTTCTTTACCTCACTTTCCTCCTTTACAATTCTATTTACATCTTATTTAACATTTATTTATGTGACTCAGTCTCAAGATTTTGCTTCAATGCTCCTGTATGGAATCATTTTGCTACATCAAAGATATTGTTCAATGACAGGTCATCGTTATTATCGATGAAAATAAAATTAACGCAGTATTTTCAATAAAACAAAACGTTGTGGCAATGTGTGTACTTGAGAATTTTCCACGGTTGTTGTAAGGTGTTACTGGCTACAACCTTTAAATATAGATAATCACCATTAGACAGCTGCGACTGGGTTTGTGCTAGCTGCTCTGTTAAGTGTTATGCGGTTGTTAAGAGACCTTAAGTCAAATGTTAAATCTTCATATCAGCATTTGGCCTGTGAGTAGATGAATGATATCAATCCATAGTTAGTCCCTAATTTGAATTAACAGGTATTAATTTAACTGGAAACATCATAGTACTTCAATTGCGTTTCATACCCCCTGGATTAGAAAGGGGAAAGTCATTCAGGATTCTTGCTCTTTACAGCTAATCAGTCATTAGCCACTGCTAGATATGTCCATATGCCCTGTGCTTGCTCAATTACCTTTTAAAGTTGAACACCCCGCCAACAAGCACTCTATGTCTCATTCTTGAACAATGGACAGTTAGGTTAAGTGCTGGATATGGATCCTACCACTCTAAGAAATGAGTGCCAGAACAATTTTGTTTTGGCATTGTTACTGAAATGTTCCCTTGCTTTTCTTCTTCCTTATGAAATGTCTCAGCATGATTCTAAACAATTCGTAAACAAAATAATATTTGGCTTTTCATTTCCATTTGTACAGACCTTTGACAAATGTGTAAGAAAAAAAATTTGGCTTTTGTTTTCATTTGTATAGATCTCAGACAAATGTAAAACAGCTTTTATAATATTGTATTTTTGTTTAAATGTGATCTCTAAATCATATCAATTTAAGTAATTCTGGAACAAAACACAGGCTCACAGGTACTGGGAGTAAGAAGTGTATATAAAATTATCCCAAATATTATCAATGGGCAGAATATATCTCCTGTTGAGTAAATTTATATCTCCAAATTAAACCAGAGAACTTGAAATTAAACAAAACAATGTATTTATAGACAATAGGTGCAGGAGTAGGCCATTCGGCTCTTCAAGCCAGCACCACCATTCATTACGATCATGGCTGATCATCCACATCAGTACCCTGTTCCTGCCTTATCCCCATAACCCTTGATTCCACTACCTTTTGGAGCTCCAGACAGTCGGCCTCCACTGCCTTCTGGGGCGGAGCATTCCATATATCCACCACTCTCTGGGTGAAGACGTTTTTCCTCAACTCTGTTCTAAATGGCCTACCCCTTATTTTTAAACTGTGTCCTATGGTTCTGGACTCACCCATCAGTAGAAACATGCTTCCTGCTTCCAGAGGGTCCAATCCCTTAATAATCTTTTATGCCTCAATCAGATCCCCTCTCATCCTTCTAAACTCAAGCGTATACAAGCCCAGTCGCTCCAATCTTTCAACATATGATAGTCCTGCCATTCCGGGAAATGACCTTGTGAACCTAAGCTGCACTCCCTCAATAGCAAGAATGTCCTTCCTCAAATTTGGAGACCAAAACTACACACAATACTCCAGTTGCGGTCTCACCAGGGCCCTGTACAGCTGCAGAAGGACCTCTCTGCTCCTCTTGTTATGAAGGCCAGCATGCCATTGGCTTTCTTCACTGCCTGCTGTACCTGCATGCTTGCTTTCGTTGACTGATGTACACGAACACCTAGATCTCATTGTACTTCCCGTTTACCTAACTTGACCCCATTGAGATAGTAATCTGCCTTCCTGCTCTTGCCACCAAAGTGGATAACCACACATTTATCCACATTAAACTGCATCTGCCATGCATCTGTCCACTCACCTAGCCTGTCCAAGTCGCCCTGTATTCTCATAACATCCTCCTCACATTTCACACTGCCATCCAGCTTTGTGTCATCAGCAAATTTGCTAATATTACTTTTAATGCCTTCGTCTATGTCATTAATGTATATTGTAAATAGCTGCGGTCCCTGCACCGAACTTTGTGGTACCCCACTGGTCATCGCCTGCCATTCCGAAAGGGATCCATTTATCACTACTATCGCTATTTATGTGTAGCGAGGTGATGTTTTTTATGAAAGCGCTTCTGAACTCATAAAAATGTGAACATTTTCTAAAATATCTGTCTCAACCCTATACAAGCTTTCCCCTGTTTCTTGTGACAATAGACTGTGATAAAGCAAGAATAGGCATCATAACATGTCCAAGCTGAGTCGAGCAGATATAAATATAAATACCTTGAGACATTGCTCATTGTGGAGGAAAATTGAAGTTGAATGTGAAAAGAAAGGTATTCTTTCCAGACATCTCATTTGTGGAACAAAACAAAGAGGAAAAAAATCAACAATCTCACAAGGCACCTTGAAAAAAAAAGACTTAGCCAGCCTTATGACCACTCGATAGATAATTACAACACACAGTGCAGTAGATAATTGTAAAACAGGATGATACACTATTGAATGCTTAAGATCTATCTGGACTCAAAAACATGAATTATTGTTTTTTTTTCTTCTAATTTCAGTGAATTACCAATATATTCAATGGAGAAAGCTACTTAGACTACAGAGAAAGTTATTATTTATCAATATGACAAGCTTCTGAATACATTGATGAATACTCTGATGAAGGGTCTAGGTCCGAAACGTCAGCTTTTGTGCTTCTGAGATGCTGCTTGGCCTGTTGTGTTCATCCAGCCTCACATTTTATTATCTTGGATTCTCCAGCAACTGCAGTTCCCATTATCTCCGTTATTCTGAATACATTGGTTAGTTGTAGGCATTGCGGGGAATATGAAGTTGTCAGTACTGTTGTTATGGAGTACGTTTTTCATTAAATAAAAAAAAACACTTGCTACTTACTCAACAATTAAATAGTAATGCTTCATATGCCAGTTTTAGGATCAGAAAAATAATTAATTAATTGTAATCAACAATAAACATTTGCTATTCTGGTAATTCTTCCCCACTACTTATTCACTGTTTTCCTTCCTGTTTTGAAGAAGTTGATGTTTGGTGGGGTAGGGGTGTTTGAGGAAGGGGGTGATACAGTGCCTGTGGTGGGGGAGAGGGGAGGGAGGCAGAGATCACTGTACAATGATTGGCAGTGTCTGAATAGTGTCATTAAAGATAAGAGACATTAAATGAAGGATTTGTATTTTATATCTTCACAGTCAAAGAGACCAAAAACATTCCAGAAATAATTAGGAAACCAACAAACTGGGGAAAATTCCTTAAAGGCCTTGACGGGTAAAGACTGAGAAAATCTTGTCCCTGTCTGGGGAATCTAGAACATAGGATCACAGTCTAAAATTATTGGATTGGCCACTTAGAATTGAGTAGAGGGTCAACATATTCATCTAACAATTTGAGAATCTTTGAAATTCGTTTCTACAGACAGCTGTGGATGCTCAGTGGCTGAGTACATTCTTGTCACAGATTGGTAGATTTTTGGATAGTAAGAGAATGAAGATATATTTGGATAACTCAGGAAAGTAACTTTGAGATGGAAAGTCAGCCACCAACTTGTTGAATGGTTCAACACACTCAAAGGGCCACTTGGCCTACTCCAACTCCTATTTTGTTATTTTGACAGATAATGCTGGCTCCTAATTTCTGTGTGATGTCTTCTTCATGAATATTTATTTCAAAACCTTACAGCAGAAAAGTTGGCAGGTTGTCACATCTCACTGTGATTCCACAGACTTCATTACAGAGTGTAGTTTCCACCGAAAGTGAAGTTGGTTATCTTTCTGGCGACATTAGGGTGCACGCATAGTCTTGGGTGGGAAATTGACAATCTTCTGCTGATCTCTATTCTCCCATCAGGTCACTGTGAAAGATTCTTGCCAGAAAACTCCTGGTTTCCAATCAATCAAAGAAGAACTGATGAAAAAAAAAATCCGCACTCATCCACAAAGACTGATGAATGTATAAGTGGCAGCAGAAAATACAAACCAAAAACTAAACAAAACATCATTCAAGGGCCTAATACACTGAACTGTATGGGCCTTTTAAGTACCAAATTTTCTCTAGATCCAACCAAGGCCTTCTCCCACACTATTTAATTTTACTGCTAAATGCTGTTGGAGCTGAAAATAGAACAAAAATCTCTCCTTTTGTTTTTGCTCTCATGGAATAGAAACTGGTGGAATGGAATTTACAGCACATTTTGTCTTTCCTTTACTGTTTCACTATCACCCAAATTCAAGATAATTGTGAGACAAATCTCACCCTTACAATTGATACCCAATGAATTTTCATAGTTTGTCGACAAGAGACATCATGGCTGAACACATTTTTGCTGTTACCGGACATTCTAACACCTTCAGATCATATTAGTAATAAATGTCAATATCATACTCTCAATATGCTGGTCACAAGCTCAACATTGTGTTGTATTGTTACCCAATATTCAATCTATTGTCCCTTTGAATGCAGTTTCCTGCAGAGTCCGCAGGATGTACATGGATTAAGCCCTTTATTTTGTTGATGGTATATCTTTGCTTTATTCAGCAGAATAAACTAAAGATAATTTGATTGAGGAGCAATTGTTGCAAACAAATCGATCAGGAATACAGTTTACGCATTTGACATAAAAAAGGAAATGATGTTCTCAATATTGACGTCTGAGATTAGATTTCATCCTAGTACGATTTGGCTTCAGCCCATTTTACAGTGCAAAGATTTTAGCAGCTGTATTCAGCTAATGATAGCTTTTTGGTTTCCTAACCGATTATCATATTGAGAGACATCAAAAAACTAATCTGTTCAGGCATATTAATACAAAACTATATTGCACAATAAAAGTAAATGTTTACATTTTTCTTTCAAGATTAGTTTTGTTTTGAAAAAATCAAAGATAGTTTAACATATCAAATTTTAAAATTTTATAACAAAATATACTGATTTATAAAACACATTTCATGTTGATAGTCCTACATGCCGGAGGATCTAACCGGGCTTGCCACTGAAGACTGTTGCAGAATGAGAAGACAAAACTTCATTCAACTAATCCCATAGATATCAAAAAGTATTGACTTCCAGTACATTTTTCTTCCATTTGCACCCAGCACTAAAAACACATATCAGAATATCAATATTTTCGAAGTGACCCATTCATGGAATTTAATTGAGCTCTTTTCCTAAAAATCAGTTGAATGATTGCTCATCCTACAGTTGTCAGGCTGAATATTTTATATTTATAATGCTTATGACAGCCAAGGAACAACACTTAAAGTGTAGTCATCGTTGTAAAACAAGAAAGTGCTGCAGCCAAATTGTCCATTTCAAGATTTTCAGAAGCAAAAATGAGATAATCCAAGATGATAAAATGTGAGGCTGGATGAACACAGCAGGCCCAGCAGCTTCTCAGGAGCACAAAAGCTGACGTTTCGGGCCTGGACCCTTCTCTGATGAAGGGTCCAGGCCCGAAACATCAGCTTTTGTGCTCCTGAGATGCTGCTGGGCCTGCTGTGTTCATCCAGCCTCACATTTTATTATCTTGGATTCTCCAGAATCTGCAGTTCCCATTATCACATGAGATAATCCATTCTGGTGATGTTTTAAAGGAATAATTTTGGCAAAGATATTGGGGATAACTCCGTGGTCATGTTGAAATAGCATCTTGAATTTTTAGGTCCACCTGATAGGGATCCTTGGCTTATTGTCTCAATTGAAGGACAAAGACTTTGAGCATTACAACATGCCCTGACTTCTGTACTGGAATGACTCGTGCCTAGATTATATCATTAGATTGGCATGTACTCTACTGCATGATCTTGCAGAGCGCGATCAGTGAGCATTAACACTTGTTGCTTTTGAAAAGTTATTAAACGTAGGTGATGCACATTGTGACATTTCAGCAAGTGCAAAGAGGTAATAAAAAATATTGATTTTTTTAAGAAAGGATAGTTTAGATATTTATCGTGAACAAAATTAGGCTTGTGAAATTAGCCTTAAGTACAGCCACTCAATAGATGGCAGTTATGTTGGAACAAGCAAAATCGTAAAGGGCTATGTGGATGTGTGTACAAAATATGCATCTATATAATGTATTTCATCCAGACTGAAATCTGGATGCACAGTGCTAAAGTTGGTTGGACTATGTGACTATAAGAGTGTCAGCACTGCCATCAAATGGTCCACTCACATAATTGTTTGTGTGAAAATAGTTTGCTTAAGGCAGAAGATTTTCAAAAATCTGGCAGCCTAGTCACAGTCTTTCATATTATGTTTAATTCAATGCAAACCGCGGAAATAAAATACACTTACAATTTTTAAGTTCAGGATAGACAGGTGAAATTCTACAGTGAGACACACAATCACAAAATAAAAACAAAAATGTTACTCGCTAATTCTTGGGGCACTTTTATGATGCATGAATCTCACTATTAATATTCACGGTGATACGTAATTCTGTTCATGTAATATTGAAATTTATTTGATTTATAGTCATTAAAATCATTTATTCCAATTTTTTCCCCTTTGTGACGCATCATTCAAAAAGGTACGGCATCTATGCATACAATCTATATGGATAAAATATCATGCCCAAGCATCGAATTTTCATGCGTAAACAAAACAATAAGTCCAAAACTATTCAACTGTAGATATCACCACATGTAAGCTCCATCCTATACTGACTTAACGTTCACACGTGAACACTCATCAGGAGGAGTTGTTAGTTAATGGTTAAGAGTGAGAGTCCCTTTCGCCTTTCCAGTTCATTGCACAAGAGTATGTTTGCTCCTGCAGTAAAGATTTCTTTGCTTAAGTCAGTCTGTAAATTAAAGCTAGATATACATGGTTGACATGGCTTAACACAAGTATTATATTAATGCATAGATACCTGAAGATGATGTACTATCAAGCCAGTTAGATGATATCACAATGGGATGTTCCTTTACAAAAGTCTTTAGCTACTAAAGGTAAGAAAGGCAGCAAAATGGAATCAGTGCAGTCAATTGTGTATAGAGTTAAAGCCATGGAACATAGCATAGAAGTGAGACTATGTATAAGTCTGAGATATTATAACAGAGCAAATAATTAATGTTGTTGATCAGCTTCAAATCATCAGTCTCAACAAGAATCCAATCTTTGTGGTATTTGTTACATGGGCTAACATATAGGACAGCACTTAGACCATTGCAGTAGTCTTTGACCCAAAGTATCATATCATGATGACAGTGAGTGGGCATTGAAAGGTAGCAACAGCTGATTTGCACAAAAGGCTGAAATGATGATTGCAGCAAAAGGTTTTTGTCCTAACCATCATCCATCATTATCAGAGCTTAGTGCTAAAGTTTATAACCAACAACAAAAGGAACAAGCTACAACCTGTACCTAAGCACAACAATCACAAATGAAAAGGAACATTTGTGAGTATGTTCTCCCTCTTTAAAATAAAAAGAGGCCACAGTGCACTGAACAAATGTGTTGTTACTCTGATATCTCTTTTGGCATAAATATTATACACAGGCATTATTTAACCATTTGTTTGAAAACAGCAGCAATAGGAAAGGGACAAAACTAAAATAGCTAACAAGGAAAAAGCCAACACTGTTGTATGTTCCTTTATACATGAGCTTTTTTTCTGAAAAGCATTATTATAAAAGTGAAGGTGGAGAGTAAATATCTGACCATCAATTGACACTCTGTAGATATTTTGTCAAAATTTCAGTTATTCGAAACAGGACAAATCCTTACTTTGTTAAGCAACAAATAGCTGGTAAAGAAAGATGAGCAATAAAATATCTTAGGGTTTTAAGAAAAATAAAATAATCCAGTACTTCAAATGATGACCATAAGGACCCTGAAAACTTTTGCAGTTTTTAGAAAGTTTGGGTTAATTTTAGCATTGACAGGCTTGAGTCCATGTATATTGACAAAAGCCAGGTGAAAGAATCAATCAATTCAAAGGGACTGATTGTGATTTCACAAAAGCTACCCTAGCTAGAAGACAATGTGAAACTGATCATTGCATTTACGCAGATGTATCATCCTGAAGGATGCAAGTTGAATCATTGTAACTAGAGAACAAAGTGTGCAGGTGCTTGGCTCTGTAAGAACTTTTGCACCATCAACAAGGTCAGTGAAACATCTATATAATGCAAGAAATGTGGCTTGTCTGACCATAAAGACACTGTCCAGTATTTCATGATATTTGCAAACCATGTTTACAAGAGGGCTTTGGGTTAAATTATGTGATGAACCATGTCACTCGGTGAAATCCAAAGAGTGACACAATGCCCCACAACAATACCCACATTCTATCTGCGAAAAAGACGTTGAGCTTCCAGCTGCTTGCCAGTGTAATACACTGTGTTCCCTGGCCAATATTCCTGTCTCAGACTTGCTTCAGTGCTTCAGTGAAGCTCAGTGCAAGCCGGAACAACGACATCTTATTTTCTGCCTGAGGACACTTCAACCTTTCAGACGCAACATTGAGTTCAATAATTTTAGGGTCAAAGCATCATCTTCAATGTCCTCACTCCAACAACTACACACCAGGCCTTGTCATCACATGTGCTGCTGCCACAAACAATCCTTTGTCAGCCACTAATATTCTCCATTAACAAATATTGATTCTCCCAGGCTGACCTTTATCCATTCCTTATTCTGCTCAACTGTTTCTATTTCACGTTTTGGGCTCCATCTCCACCTACTGTTTACTCATTTCCCCTTTTAGCAGCGGAGAGCGGCGGGAGCCGGGCGGACGTGAAGTCAGGGCAGAGAGGCAGTCGGGAAGGTAAGTGAGTGCTATTTAAGTAGGTGTGTTCTCAGCCCCAGGTCCTACATGGTAGGGCCTCCCTTCCCCCCTCCTCCTCTAACCTAATTAGGAGTCCACAGACTCACAGCAAAAAACAAAGGTTGTGGGAATTGTCTGGTGAGTAAAGTGCGAGTCTTTGGCTCAGGAGTTTTCGGCGAAGAGGCTCAGTGAGGAGATTATGCCACTGTTGAAGAGGGTGAAGACATGACTGCCAAGCTGATTCAGTGTGCTACGTGCATGATGTGGGAGGTCAGGGACACTGATGCTTCTGGCTCCTATAGCTGTGGTAAGTGTGTACACATTCAGCTTCTGAAGGACGTGGCTGCAGCACTGAAGAAAGAACTAGATGATCTCAGGCTCATCTGAGAGAATGAGAATTTTCTGGACAGGACCTTCAGTGAGGTCATTACACTGAGGATACCTAAAGAGAGAAGGGGAATGTCGATGACGAAAGAAGAAATGAATGAAGTACAAGAGACCTCAGGGGAAGCACCTGTTGTAAACAGGCTGACTGTCTTGGAAACTGTCGAGACAGACGACACTGCCAGTCCGAGAGGTGGGCAGGTCTGCAAGTCAAAAATTGGTGTAAAGGCAGAGCCGAGAAGTCAGACATCACCGAGAGCTGTTGTAATAGGGGACTCCGTAGTGAGAGGGAATGACAGGGGTTTCTGCAGCAACAGGCGAGATTTGAGGATAGTGTGTTGCCTTCCTGGTGCCAGGATCCAGGACGTCACTGATAGAGTGCAGGGACTGCTCAAGGACGAAGGTGAAGAGCCAGAGGTGATGGTGCATGTTGGCACTAATGACGTCGGGAAGAAAGGGAGGAGCATTCTAGGGGACTTCAGAGAACTCGGAAGAAGGCTGAAAAGCAAGACTTCCAGAGTGGTTATCTCCAGTTTGCTTCGAGTTCCTCGGGCTGGAGAGGGCAGGAACAGAGAGATAATGGACTTGAACGTGTGGCTGAGGGACTGGTGTCGGAAGCAAGGATTTAAATTCTTGGATCACTGGGCCATGTTTTGGGATAAGAATAAATTGTACCAGAGGGACAGTTTGCATCTTAATAATTGGGGGACCAGCTTTTTGGCAGGCAGGTTTGCCACTGCAACATAGGTGTGTTTAAACTAAGTAATGGGGGGAGGGGCCAAACTGGAAATTTAAGAATGAAGTTAAAGGGAAAGTGACAATAAGGGAAGTTAAGAAAGACAACAGAATCAACAGAGCAGAAAACTTGAGAAGGTATCGTACAGTATGGTCAAGTGAAGTAGGGATTGATAGGAAGGGTGAGGGGAGAAACAATTTAAAAATATTAGATATGAATGCATGAAGCACAAGAAGTAAGGTGGATGAGCTTGAGGCTCAGTTGGAAGTTGGCAAGTATGATGTTGTGGGGAAAACTGAGACGTGGCTTCAAGTGGACAGGGCCTGGGAAATGAATATTCAAGGCTATACGTGCTATGGAAAGGACAGACTGGTGGGCAGAGGGGGTGGGGTGGCCCTGTTGGTGAGGAATGATGCTCGGTCCCTTGCAAGGGGGCCATAGAATCAGGAGATGTAGAGTCAGTATGGATAGAGCTGAGAAATTCTAAGGGTAGAAAGACCCTAATGGGAGTTATCTACAGGCCCCCAAACAGTAGTCAGGAGGTAGGGTGCAGGTTGAATCAAGAGTTGAAATTGGCCTGTCACAAAGGTATCACTACAGTTGTTATGGGAGATTTCAACATGCGGGTAGACTGGGAGAATCAGCATGGTACTGGACCCCAAGAAAGGGAGTGTGTGGAGTGCCTCCGAGATGGATTCTTAGAACAGCTTGTACTGGGCCCTACCAGGGAGGAAGCAATTCTGGATCTGGTGTTGTGCAATGAACCGGATTTGATCAGGGACCTCAAAGTAAAGGAGCCATTAGGAGGTAGTGGCCATAATATGATAAGTTTTAATCTGCAGTTTGAGAGGGAGAAGGGAGAATCGGAAGTGTCAGTATTGCAGTTGAATAAAGGGAACTATGGAGCTATGAGGGAGGAGCTGGCCGAAGTTCAGTGGTACAATACCCGAGCAGGGATGGCAGTGGAACAGCAATGGCAGGTATTTCTGGATATAATGCAGAAGGTGCAGGATCAGTTCATTCCAAAGAGGAAGAAAGATCCTAAGGGGAGGCAGGGGCAGCCGTGACTGACGAGGGAAGTTAAAGACTGTATAAATATAAAAGAGAAGAAATATAACATAACAAAGATGTGTAGGAAGCCGGAGGACTGGGAAGCTTTTAAAGAGCAACAGAGGATCACTAAAAAGGTGGACCGAAGATGGAGAGAAAAGAAGATAGGTGGAGAGGGGAGTTAGGTGGGGAGGTAGGGAGGGGATACGTCAGTCCAGGGAAGACGGACAGGTCAAGGAGGAGGGATGAGGTTAGTAGGTAGGAAATGGAGGTGCGGCTTGAGGTGGGAGGAAGGGCTGGGTGAGAGGAAGAACAGGTTAGGGAGGCAGAGACAGGCTGAGCTGGGTTTGGGGGGTCCGCCTCCCCCTCTCTCCCTATTTATTCCAGAACCCTCACCCCATCCCCCTCTCTGATGAAGGGTCTAGGCCTGAAATGTCAGCTTTTGTGCTCCTGAGATGCTGCTTGGCCTGCTGTGTTCATCCAGCTTCACACTTTATTATCTAGAGTTGAATAGGTACTTTGGATCTGTCTTCACTAGGGAAGACACAAGAAATCCCCCAGATGCAATAATGGCTGAAGGACGAAGGGTAATGGACGAACCGAAGGAAATTTATATTAGGCAGGACATGGTGTTGGATAGACTGTTACGTCTGAAGGCCGATAAGTCCCCGGGACCTGATGATCTGCAATCCAGGGTACTTAAGGAAGTGGCTCTAGAAACTGTAGACGCGTTGATAATTATTTTCCAAGGTTCTATAGCTTCAGGATCAGTTCCTGCGGATTGGAGGGTGGCAAATTTTGTCCCACTTTTCAAGAAAGGAGGGAGAGAGAAAACTGGAAATTATAGACCAGTTAGCCTGACGTCAGTAGTGGGAAAGATGCTGGAGTCAATTATAAAAGATGAAATTACGACTCATTTGGATAGCCATAACAGGATAGGTCAGAGTCAGCATGGATTTACGAAGGGGAAATAGTGCCTGACTAATCTTCTGGAATTTTTTGAGGCTGTATCTATGAAGGTGGATCAGGGAGAACCAGTGGATGTAGTGTACCTGGACTTTCAGAAAGCCTTTGATAAAGCCCCGCATAGGAGATTGGTGAAAAAAATTAGGACACATGGTATTGGGGGCAAAATACTGACTTGGATTGAAAATTGGCTGGCTGACAGGAAGCAAAGAGTAGTGATTAGTGGGCCCCTTTCGGAATGGTAGGCAGTGACCAGTGGGGTACCACAATGTTCGGTGCTGGGACTGCAGCTGTTTACGATATATATTAATGATATAGACGAAGGCATTAGAAGTAATATTAGCAAATTTGCTGATGACACAAAGTTGGGTGGCAGTGTGAAATGTGAGGAGGATGCTGTGAGAATGCAGGGTGACTTGGACAGGTTAGATGAGTGGACGGATGCATGGCAAATACAGTTTAATGTGGATAAATGTGCGGTTATACACTTTGGTGACAAGAACAGGAAGGCGGATTACTATCTCAATGGGGTCAAGTTAGGTAAACGGGAAGTACAACGAGATCTAGGTGTTCTTGTACATCAGTCAATGAAAGCAAGCAAACAGGTACTGCAGGCAGTGAAGAAACCTAATGGCATGCTGGCCTTCATAACAAGAGGAATTGAGTATAGGTGCAAAGAGGTCCTTCTGCAGCTGTACAGAGCCCTGGTGTGACCGCACCTGGAGTATTGTGAGCAGTTTTGGTCTCCAAATTTGAGGAAGGACATTCTTGCTATTGAGGGAGTGCATTTAGGTTCACAAGGTCAATTCCCGGAATGGCGGGACTATTATATGTTGAAAGGTTGGAGCGACTGGGATTGTATACACTTGAGTTTAGAAGGATGAGAGGGGATCTGATTGAGGCGTATAAGATTATGAAGGGATTTGACACTCTGGAGACAAGAAGGACGTTTCCGCTGATGGGTGAATCCAGAACCAAATGACACAGTTTAAAAATAAGGGGTAGGCCATTTAGAACAGAGTTGAAGAAAAACGTCTTCACCCAGAGAGTGGTGGATATGTGGAATGCTCTTCCCCAGAAGGCAGTGGAGATCAGATCTCTGGATACTTTCACGAAAGAGATAGATAGAGTTCTTAATGATAGTGGAATCAAGGGTTATGGGGATAAGGCAGGAACAGGGTACTGATTGTGGATGATCAGCCATGATCACAATGAATGGTGGTGCTGGCTCGAAGTGCCAAATGGCCTACTCCAGCACTTGTCATCTATTGTCTATTGTCTATCCCCTCCCCACCTTTGGTCTATATACCAACTTTTTCTGAACTGCAATCAGTTTGTCTGACCTGAAAAGTTAACTCTGCTTTCTCTTCACAGATGTTGCCAGGCCTGCTAAGTTTTCCCAGCAATTTTTGCTTTTGTATCTAATTTCCAGCAGGCATAGTTCTTTGTTTTTTTTGGATAACTGAAATGCTTTTACATTGTTGAGAGTGCAAAACAATTATTATTGATCCATCAGCATATACTTATTCGTGTATTATTGTGATCCATGAGGTTACAAACAGGTTAGTTCCAACACCAAAGATTCCGTACTGCAACATCAGGTCTATTCATGATCTGGCTAACTTTCACCCAGACAGGTTTCATTCTACAGGTGATTGAAATGTCAACACAGTTTTCCAACTGAAAGGTGGTGTTCTGTTTCTCTTCAGGGTGAGGTCCATTTAAAAGGGGCACAGATTTAAGTTGATTGAGTTACAACATATTTTAGTCAGAAGGTGCTGGGTTTTGGAATTTACTGCCCAGACGGTTGAGGCAGAAATCCTTGTCACAATTTACGGGAACCTGGATCTTCACCTGAGATGTTGTAACCAACAGTGCTATCGACCAGGTGATAGTAAGTCAGATTAGAATGGGCAGTTAGTTTATTCAGCCACACAGTCATGATAGACCGAATGCCCTCTGTCTGTGCTGTACCTTTTCCATGGTATTATCAAGGCCGATTGGGTTGTCTCTATGTTACAGGTAACATTGCTGTCCTTGCAAAAACCATAAATGACCAGGACACAAATGCCGATCATCTCAATGAGTGTGTTAAGGAAACATATTCTTGTTTTTAATGGTAAAAATTGTCCAGTCAATGTTTTCAGGTAAACCTACTTGTCAACTGGTGTTGGACCTGATTGTACAAAAATATATATGTGGAAGATACTGACTCCACAAGAAAAAGCTAATTTCCTCAACCTTTTATGGTCACATATTCCGGGTTTTGTGATCAAAATCTCTCCTCTCCAAGCTATTTTGCATTCATAAATATTTGCAAACACAGCACACGTATAGTGGGAAAATCACCAGCATTTTTGCTTCACTCTCTCAAAAACACTTTACCATCCAGAAAGCGTGTACTTCAATATTACCTCCCTTGGTGTATCAGAAAGGAAAGGCCTCAGGGCATATTTATTTTAATAAGACAAGCCTATTGCATTTTGTCCTGAATTTGCTAAAACAGCTCAAGAAAATTACTGCCAACACTGAAAAGGAAATCCTCATCGTTCTTTCGGAACACAGTGGTTCCATAAGTATCTATTTGGCAATTGTTTCATTATTTATACCAAGTGCAGACCATTGGAAATGATCTGTCATAAGTGACTTCCAAGTGCAACTTGTCCACTAAGAATCTATTTCTGAAGATCCAAGAGTATGATTTTGACGTACACTATGAACTTGATTCACCGATGTCTAATTCCAACATTCTTAACCAACTTCCAAATCTTACTAAGAACAAAGATGGCCTTAGACCTAATAGTAGATATTCTTGAATTTGAGTTTGAAGATAGTCTTCATGTATGGCCACAGATGAGCAAGATATGTCAGATGATTACCAATTGCAAAATCCCAAAAATATACCATCAGTTGCTGATCTCGAAGCATTCAGCAGGTCTTCAAACAAGGTTGTTGTTTCTGGTCATTCAGAGACGAACAAAGAATCACCAAGAAAGTAATTTTCAAAGACACAAATAATTAGTAATTCCACAATTTCTACATTAAGATATGCTAGACCTTACACATACAGGTTTTTGGGCACAGAAAGAAGCAAGAGTCAAGTTCATAAATCTATCTAATGGCCTGGCATCAACGAAGACATTGATCAAATAATGAAGTTGTGTGCAACATGTCAACAATTGAAAGAACCTATTAGACCACATAAAAATCCTCCTGAGCCTTGGTGAAAGATTGTGACAAGGACACAATTACGTTCTGCTGACTGACTATTTCACCAAATTCCCTTTTGTAAGACAAATCAAAGGTATCCCCTGTGTAACAGTTGTTGGCACATTGATCATCACATTCAGTATGTTCAGTGTCTCCAAAGAAATTGTGTCTGACAATGGTCTGCAGTATAAGAACACATCCTTAAAGACATGTGTAGGAAATAGAGTGTTTCCTCACTCTCCTCAGTCTAACACTTTCACAGAACATACTTCTCATATGTGAAAATCTATGGTAATTGAATAGAAAGAGATTTGCCAAGATCGTTGAGTAATATAGTGTTAAACCTATGTGCAGTTCCTCAAGGAAATGGTTTACCCACACAGGAAACTCTCAAGGTCAGAAGACAGATCCACACTGCTCTTCCCTCCCACACTCTTACTATCCAACGATTTGTGAATGCTGCATTCTTGGGAAAATTGTGCAAGAGTAGCAATGAACATGTAGACAGTTAGCCCAACGTGATCTAGGATAAAGCATAATTGCTTGAGATTTTTCTATGAACACATGTTTTATATTAACTTGTTGAAAAGTGTGACAATGTCCTGTCCAACCCAGTTCTTATTACATTGTAAGCTGAAATGAATACATTTTGCAGAGAAATAGACAAAATATCTGAGTTATATATGATCAACAAACCCTTGCAGAAGATGACAAATCAGATACCGAAAGCATCATGCCAGACAATAACCCACATCTACATCAAATACTACTTTTCCATCCATGATAACAGACTGCACACAACAGAACACATCTACCT
The DNA here is from genome assembly GCF_030684315.1 of Stegostoma tigrinum. Classification (NCBI taxonomy): domain Eukaryota; kingdom Metazoa; phylum Chordata; class Chondrichthyes; order Orectolobiformes; family Stegostomatidae; genus Stegostoma; species Stegostoma tigrinum. The sequence goes on along the minus strand of NC_081368.1, from coordinate 54,341,946 downwards.
CCCAAGTTATGATTATTCTATAGATTTGGTGTCACACATATGCCCAAGCAATATCTTAATATGTGTGGAGATGGTATATCCATGTGAATCCTTGCGTATGTTATTCAGAAAAATGTTTCTACCATTTAAGGAGAAAGAAGGGATTCATGTTACTATATACATCCCTGATAAATTTTGTACTGTCAAGACATAAAATATTATGACATATATAAAAATGCCCTTGCCTCACCTTCATTAGTCAAAAAGTGCAACGGAATCTCTGCAGTGTCTAGTCATTGCAGTCAGCTATGTATAGAGTTACAGTCATGCAATATAGGCATTTTAGAATGCAAACATCAGACCAGTCTATGTACAAGCCTGAGTTGTTAAAACAGAACAAATAGTTAATGTGGGTAATAAACTTCAAGGCATCAGATTCATCAAGACTCTAATCTTTGTGTTATGTTACACAAGCTCATATGCAGAGTGGCACTCATATTGGATTTGTAGTGGCGTTTGAACCAAGAAAACATATTCAGTAAATGGTCAAGAAAGCTTTCATTATTTAACTTGTGCTGATTCAGGTGAGAGATGTGAATACTATTCTTCATTTTCATGCATTTGTTTTCCAAGGGGTTCACCAGCTTAGTTGGCTCGGTGGTTAGTATGTGGTTCAGATTCACACCAAGGCTGTGATTCTTATTCCCGCAGAGATAGCTTGGGATCTGCCTCCTTGCCCTGCGATTGACAATGAAATGCAGCTGCAAATCACCAGCGAGGAAAAAAATAAATCAAGAAAAATGGCTCAGGATGAAACTGCAGCCAACAATAAGGCAAGGAACTGCTTTTGGATGGAGCACACATGAATCTGATTTGCACCAACTGTCAAGCACTTCAATGTCAGAAGCATCATCAATTGGAGAAAGCCCTTTTATTTTGCCTTAATGCCTTAGTTTCAAGTCCAGATGACTTATGCCACCTAGAAATGTGAGCGTTTTGAATTATACATCAATCAAACCTCCGCTTAATTTAGTTATCATTCATTGCCTATAGTGTGGCATTGCAAGTTGAGAAACAATGAATAATATATGGTTTAAAGTTACCAGAGAGTGCAGACAAAGGATTCTTGTTGTTGACCAAAAAAAGCAATTTTCTGAATTGGGTTTCTGCCTATTTCGCAGAGTGAAAGGTCAAGATGCTAAACAACTTTGCTCCTGTGAGGTTATTGGATTTTCTGAGTCCTGCAGCCTGATATTGAACTCACCAAGATTCATTAAAGGAAATACAAGATTGGAGATAATGATTTGGAACAATTCAGTCAAAACATTTAAGGAGAAGGTGAGCTGAAGCTCTATTGCTGACTCTTTACAAGTTAATGCAGACAATAATGATGCTAACTGGAAAAAAAGAAAATAGAACCACCTTCAGAGCCAGATGGTGGGATACGTTGCAGTGAATGTATGCAAAAGATCTTTGGTGAACTAAGGGACAGGCTGCTGTTGGAAGCAAATGTGTCCATAGGCAGATTATATAATTTGACACCATCTATCTTGGCTTCTCTTCGGCCCAGCTGAGAATGATTTTCTTCATTGTCCAGAAACTATAAATTTGGACCTTGCTAACACTCAGTACACATTTGTTGGACACATCTTCTGTCAAAGCCTTGGCAATCTTATCTCCAAAACCTGGTTTATGCTGAGAGTTGCTTGAAGAATGCAACTCTAAGCATTTGGAAGCATTCTGTACTTAGTTAAACTGTCATGTTCGCACTGTGGACTGAGCAATTTTGCCAACAAAAGGAGGAAAATATGGCTACTGTGACAAAAAAAAGCCTACTTGTATCCAGCATGTCCATTTTCTTTTCTGTTACAATTTTCACATCATTTATTGACAATTTTGAATGTATAACAGGAAACCAATTTTAAGAATGGTCCTGCAGAACCTCTTGAAGAATCATGAAAATAACACAGGAGGTAGAGGCTCGAGTTAATATTCCAAATCAATACTGGCCAATAGTTGGGTGGAAAAGTAACAAGGCTGATTTTTTCTTTCACTTTCGGGCCAAGATTGGAAATTCAGTCCCGAATGCCCCTACTCAGGATAATTATCCGTCAAGCTCAAGATTGTATACATCATACAAGGATTGGTAGTTCAATAATGTGGGTTCTTTATTTGAAGATAAGACTGTGTATATATAATGATAACTGGGAGGCTACATATAACATGTATGGTCTGTAAAGCAGGTACTTTGTTCTGTCTGCAGCGTACATAATGTTGTGGATCACATCATGTCCTGTGGTGGGCAGTGATGGACACTAGTGTTCGATACTTTACTTCAAGTTATATCATAGCATCGTACAGCAGCTCACTGTGGATAGGTAGCTTGCCAAAATGAATAATTGCCAGCAGGTGAGCAACTGAAGGCCAGAGCTATGCCCAGTCAGCAAGACATTAGGAGGCAAGGAATGAAAAGTGGTAAGAAGAAGAAGAAAATAAACAATTTTAATTTTATCTTGTAGTATAACGTATTCTCATTACCAGATCAATCAAGTGATATTGAATCAACTGCTTATTAAAAATAAGATTTAGTACGATAAGGATTTTGGTAAATTAGGTTTGACATTGGAATCCAAATCTCTGAGCATCTTGCTGTTTTTGATGTAATTTTTTGATACTGCAGTGAATTGATGATTGGCATTTGCATTAGCACATTCAGCAATCCTTCAGGGATTGGCACAAAACTCACTTCAAACTTTATCTTCTCTGAAGGCATTAAAGTGTGCAAAATCAATGTCGTATCTGATAAAGATAGAATAGCCAGACTGATGCAAACTTCAATTAAATAGATTAAAAGTGCTTATTTTCCTTTATTTTATACCCAAATGCCAAAAAAATTGAATGTCATTTATCTTAATATCAAACCAATTCATTTTTGGAGGGTAGATGACCTTTATACCTGAGTTTTCCCTCAACAGGATTGACCTCTTCACTTGTAATGTAGTGATTAGCATTTCAACTCTGCTAGTAACCTAAATTATTGATTTGTGGTACAAGATGTAAAAAAAAGATGCATAGTTACTTTAGCAATCTAAGAATTAAGTGCTCCCACCTCTTTCAGAAAAAGATCTTCAATGACATGCTTATAAAGCCCTATAACAGAAAGGTTGTTTATAGATTTACGATACAAAATAAGATTTTTTCCGTTATCTTGAGTTAAGTTTAAAATATTGACTCTGGGATCTTCTAAAGCTAAATCATGCCAAAAAAACAGCACAGATCTTGGTACATGAGAGAGATGCAAAAGACAGCAAAGGTTTATGAAACATCTGAAAGTTTTAAAAAGTGGTATGATGATAAACTACCAAAAGAAATTAAGTTCAGCTCCTCAAAAAATACAACTCATTAAAAATTAGGATAAGTAATTTGGACCTTCTGAAAATGCCACAAGGATATTTTCAATTAAAATAAGGACACATTGAACCAACTCTTTCTTTCATTATTTACAGTAAGGAATAGGTCGACAAGCTAAGTGTCCCAAAGAAGTTATTATTGAATTGAGAGTTCACCAAAATTAGTGTAAGAAAGATGACAGTAAAAAGAAATAATAGCATTCAGCAGTGGCAAAACTCCAGGGCCAGATGGCTTCTATCTAAAACATTTAAAGAATTAGCTGAGAACATTATAGATGTGACGACTACAAAAATTCTCTTGATTAGGAATGGTTCCTTTAGATTGAAAAACTGCACATGTGACTCTGTAACTTAACAGAGGGATAAGGTGAGAAAGGCCCCAGGGAAATATTCTTCAGTAAGTTGAGCATCGGTTGTCAGGAAATTACAAGAGTGTGCAAGGAGTGCTCTCTTCTGTGGGAACCTGATCCCATTTCACTCACCTGTCTTTGGACAGCACCATCAATCATTTGGTGGACTGTGGTGCACATTTATCTATAGCTCGAGAGTGTTTTTTTCCACCCCCCCCCCCCCCCCCCCCCCCCCCGCTGCCAGTGCATTAAATCAGTGGGAGGCCATTACGTGTCTGATTAGTTTAGATTTCTAACAGAAATAGACAGGATAAATGCAGGTAGGATGTTCCAGATGACTGAAAACTCCAGAACCAGAAGTCGGAGTCTAAGAATATACGTGAACAGTATAGGGTCGAGATGAGGAGAAATTTCTTCACCCAGGGAGGTGAGGCTGTGAAATTCTCTGTCATGGAAAGCATTTGAGGCCAAAACATTGAATGTGTTGAGGAAGGATTTAGGTATAGTCCTTAGAACCATCGGGATGGATGGGTATGGGATGAAAGCTGGAATTGGTTACTGAGCTGTATGATTGGTCATGATCATGTTGAATTGTGGAGCAGGCTTGAAGGACAGAAATGCCTACACATGCTTCTGTTTTCTGTGTTTCTATGTTTCTCTGCATAGCTTGAAAACTCCTGTATCTCATCAATTCTCCTACCAGTGGGTGGAACCCATGTAAACAGCATTAAATTCCACTAGATGTGTCAGTTCCATTTCAGTTGGGTCCCCAACAAAGGATGGCAATGTTGAAAATGACAGCCTTCTCCAGAATGAGCCAAGACACATTCCTGAGACAATAGAGAGCAGCTGATGAATAGAAAATATCTAAAGGGCTGGTTGCATTTGGGTCTTGGTGTCCTTGGAGTGGGAGTCCCCAGCACTCTCAATACTTCTAGAGAAAGGTGGGCACAGGAGGGGGTAGAGTGCCTCATCTCCCCTCCCACCTCAGTTTGTTTCAGCCCACCCTCTCTTTTCTTCCCTCTCCCTCACCTCTGCCAGTCATTGAGCATAATTTCACTCATTGAAAATATGTGTCATTTAGTGATGGTGGATAGTGACTGAAAAGTACCAAGGATGTTTTGGCGATAGAAAACATTGAACAGCTGGTTTCTCACCCTCTAACTCCACTTTAATTTAGCCTCTTCCTTCTCTGCTCTCCCCTTTTTACTTGTGTTATTTTTACACTGCCTGGTGGACAGTGCTTGTAATTTGTTAAATGTTTAATTAGTGATACAAGTGATTGCATGGTGTTTAATTTTAAAAAAAAGAAGCTTGGTTTTTCAAATAAGTAACAGGGCTGGTTTCTCAGACAGGTGATTTCATGTTTTCTTTTAAAAGAAACCTGGTTCCTCCCCTTTTTCTGCATTCTTTGTTTTTGTCACAACGTCTCTGGCAGGCAATGTTTTGGATCAGAATTCTGTCAAATTCTCTAATTGGTGATTGGTTATTTAATTTAAAAAGTCTGGTTTTCTTCTGTAAAGGGAGTGCATCAGGAAGGGGAGAGAATTTGGAACTGGTTTTGTATTGGACAATGAAATGCAAATAATTCGTTATGGAAATCAGACTGACTCCTGCTTCCAGTTTTAGTAAATGGTTTACTAACAATATAACAAAGGAGAATGGCTAGTTAACAGAATTTCTGGGTGCTAAATGTAACCACTGCTGGCCGAGGGTTCAATTGTCAGTTGTTGTTTGAATGCCAGATACATCCTGTTTATGAGCAGCATGTAGAATCTCCATTGACAGAGTTTCTCCCTGGGAATGCAACAAACAATATTCTGAAAAACCATGACGTTGTGCAAAATGCTCATTGGTACTCCACCTAGCACAAAGCAGTCCACCATAACAGGCACTCTGTTCCCAATTTTCAACACATAACCCCTCCACCATTTATACACAGTGGCAGCAGTCAGAACTATCTACTTATAGAACATAGAACATCACAGCACAGTACAGGCCCTTCGGCCTTCGATGTTGTGCCGACCTGTCATACTCTTTGAATGCACTTTCCAAACCTGCAAAGTCAAACATCTAGAGACCAACAAAGGTATCTAATACATGGAAACTTTACAACCTGCAAATTCGCCTCCAAGTGACTTACATCCTAACTTGGAAATATATTAGTATCCTTCACTGTCACTGGGTCAAAATTCGGGAACTCCCTTCCTGAGAGCACAGTGGAGTGTGCGGTGGGAATGGGATGTACCTACCTGTTATGGACTGAAGCAGATCAAGAAGGCAACTCATCACGAACTTCTCAATAACAATTACTTCAGGAAGGGAGGTCTGGCCAAATTACTTGCCAGTGGCTGGCAGCTCTCCATTACCAGCAGCACCAACGGAGTTCAAACATGCTCCCTGGAGATAAGTCAGTGGAATACATTTTGGATCATGGGGCAGAGTTCATTAGCAGAAGGGTTGCGTGGACAGCAGATGGTGTTCAACTTTATATTGCTGGGTGCTTCAATCAGTTACCCTTCCAAAGTAATGTTACAAGAGCAAATTTCTTCTGTGAGATAGAGGAAGCACATGCAAGTTAAGGAGAATCTCTGACCCACCATTAAATTTCAGCAATGAAAGCTTTTAATCAAAGGAAGGATTTTTCATGTCAATGCATTTTAGCTGCTGACCTAATGGGTGTCAGCTTTTGTGTCAGTGAGAATGGAAAGTGTGGTGTCTCTTACCAGCGAGTTCTGGTGGGTCCATGAAGGCCTGGTCATAATTACTAGATACCCCACCTTCGTTTAGTATCTGCTTTATTGACAATAAACTAAGGCCAGAATCCAAGCAAACATGCAGGAAACTAGCTTTTGTTTTTTTTTCAAATGCACAATCCCGGTTGTTTTTGGCCCACATAGCTTGTTAGTTTGGTTGGCTAATTATTGCCACTACCAAATCATTTTTGCTCAGCTGACACCACTAAAAATCAAAGGATAATCTGGTCATTATCTCACTGCTGTTTCTGAGATGTTACTGCATATAAAATGGTTAATTCAAACAAACACCAAATGTTCCAGCTTTTTTTTAATTTGAAAAAATATACTTTATTCATAAGATGTACAAAAAATAAAACATATTTATACACCTACCCAGTCATGCAAGCCGCTCCGGGTTACCCAGGGGGTACGTACACCAACTAAAGGAAAAAAAAACAAAGAAGGAAAAAAAACAAAGCAAAGAAAACACCCCGGCAGTCGTCACCCCGCACAGTCCCAGTTGGCCCCCTGACCAGTTGGGGAAGGCGCCAGCTGGGCCCAGTTACCAGATAGGGTTCTTTTTTCTATTCTGGACAAGGGATTTCATACCGTGGTCTTTCCCCACCGCGCCTTGGCGGCGGCTGCCCCAAGCTTTAGCACGTCCCTCAGCACGTAGCCCTGGACCTTGGAGTGCGCCAGTCTGCAACACTCGGTCGGGGTCAGTTCTTTCAGCTGGCAGACCAAAGAGCGTCTTTCACCGCATTGATGGCCCTCCAGGCGCAGTTGATGTTGGTCTCGGTGTGCGTCCCCGGAAACAGCCCGTAGAGCACGGAGTCCCGCGTCACAGAGCTGCTCGGAACGAACCTCGACAAATACCACTGCATCCCCCTCCAGACCTCCTGTGCATAGGCACACTCCAGAAGGAGGTGATCGACAGTCTCGTCCCCCCCGCAGCCACCTCAAGGGCAGCGTGCGGTGGTGCAGAGATTCCGGGCATGCATAAAGGATCTCACTGGCAGAGCCCCTCTCACCGCCAGCCAAGCAATGACCAAATGTTCCAGCATGATGCAAACTAAATGCTGCTATTTTGCAACTAGCCCATTTACAAATTCACTGAGCCAATCTAGGAAAGCTCAAAGTAACATTTGTATTGTGAGGGCCAGATTTCATATCCTCTTTAAATGCAGAAAATAATTGTAAATCAAGAGGAGCAATGGTAAGTTAAAAATGTTTGGAATTCACCATAATTGATGAGGAAGAAATGAATTGATATCCTTTTGGCATCTGTCATGGGAACAGATCATGTGCAAAACACATTATTTCCCACTATTTGCCCAGCCAGAAGGAAGAATTGGTCAATAAAACTGCAAAATGCACTGGTCATGCTGAACCTTCATTTTATCGTATAGGTGACAAATTGGACCCTTACATCTCATTCGTCAACTTCACTGATTTACATAAGCATTATCAGAAGACTAAGAATTTTGTCCTATTCCCCAAATGTGGTTGACAGATTAAACACGTGGTAGTTAACTTTTAAATTCCTCCACTTAAGAAAGTTTTAGCAATGTCAGACATCATGGTGGCAGAAACTCAGCTTTGTTGGTACAAAGTCAGTCAGATGATGGAAAATTAGCAACACAATCAGGCAAGCAGAATCAATGAGAAATGTGAAAAAAAGAACCACTCATGAGTAATGGGAGGAGTGAGTGGGTTGCAAGAGACCTCTATTCCTAGCTGATGACATCAGGGAGAGGGATCTCTCGAACTTGTGTGTAAATGAAGAATGCACTGAGCAAGGATAATTATTGATATCACTGCGGGAATTGCTTAGCAAGTTCTGTTAAAAATCTGATAGTGGTGAGATTTCAACGTTCCCCCATGTAATGTGTACACTACCAGGAATCAAGAACATGTTTTCAGCTTTAACATGAAGTTCAGCTCCAGGGATAACTGCAGCATTGGTTCACCAGATTTTTCTTGTCATCTGAATTCTCAGATTGTCTGCTGCTCAGAGCTCAGACTTAATAATGCTTGATAGACATTTGACCAGTTTGACAGAAGGGAAGGAATTATTGATAAGGATGTCAACTAGAGCTGCAGCACTGGAAGCACTGCTGAGGAATGTTCTTTTTATTTTTTTTAGTTGCCCTGATGGAGAAATGCACCTCATTATACCTTCCTCTTCATTGGCAGGTGAAAAATGCCTTTATCAGCAATAACAGCTCAGTGAGCCTTGTACCTCAAGGAGTCAATTCTCTAATTGCAGCAAAACATCAAACTTAAGTAGAATTGAGATATTGGTGTGAAATGAATGCAACATGATTATTGGACATTGGGCAGTTATGCTCATGACATGATGTTAGCAAACCATCTGGTCAATGAGGTGTGCCAAGGGTTGATGATGTGGCCACAACTCATTTCTGTCTTTCTGCATGAAGGAGCCCAAATGCTTACACAGATGCAACTTGTGCACTTTTGGAAAAATACAGTCAGATGGAAAAAAAAATCCAATGGTCAGGATTGAACCTTCTCAGACTCCGCAGAAAGGTAATGTTTCTTTGGATAAATTTACACTTTGTAGAGTCACTGAGGTTGCATAAATCAATACCATCTTCCTTGAATGATCCCCACGTAAAAAGGTCCAGTGGTCACCTTGACTGCCACAAGGAGTCAATGAGAACATTCAAGTATGATTCAACATCCTCCTCTAATTTAAGGGCAGCACAGTGGCTCAGTGGTTACCATTCCAGCCTCACAGCACTGGGGACCCAGGTTCAATTCCAGCCTCAGGTGACTGGCTGTGTGGAGTTGGTACATTCTCTCTGTGTCTGTGTGGGTTTCCTCTGGGTCTTCCAGTTTCCTCCCACAATCCGAAGATGTGCAGGTAAAGTGGACTGCACATGCTAAATTGCCTATTGTGTCTAGGGGTGTGTAAATTAGGTGGATTAGACATGGAAAATGCAGGGTTACAGGGCATTGGTCTGGGTGGGATGCTCTTCAGAGGGGCAGTGTGGACTTGTTGGGCCAAATGGCCTGTTTCCACACTGTAGGGATTCTATTCTATGAATTTTGATCTGTTTGCCAGCACAAGCCATTGCCAATCAACCGCACAGGATTTTTTTCTTTTTAAAAAGTCAGTTATAATGATTCACTTCTGGAGAAGGTAGAACTTGAACCTAGGTCTTTTTCCCTGAGGTAGGAACATGACCAATGCACCACAAAAGCCCTCATTGAGGGATTTCTTTGTTTTATATCCAGAAGTGGCTTTTACACGCAACTGAAAGTTTTCATCACATCATCGAATCAGCCCAGTTTTGCTTGGTTCCATTAGCTTCCACAACTAAATTGCCCATGTTTCAGAATCAAATGAAGAATTGACATACAAAGTCTGGCAGTGTGTCTGGCGAAAAGTGAGGGAGGGAGGCGATTAAATCAAAATGGAATTAAGGAGCTTTTTTTAATGCATTAATGCCTTGCTACTTTTAAAATATATATTTTTCCGTAATCTACTTGTTCAGAGATATTATTACACACATCTGGAGCAATGGGATTTGAACCTGGGTCTTTTGACTCAGAAATTAGGGCACCACCCCTGCACCATGAGGGTCCCTATATTATAAGAAAAAGCTCCTTTTTTCACACATCCAAATGTGGTCCACACAAAACTCAATGTTTTTGTATCCATCAGCAAATTACCTGTGTTTTTTTTCATCTATTAACCACTACCAATAAATTACTCATGCTTCCCAAAATATAAATTTGCGCGCAAAGTATGTTAAGTGCATATCAAGGATTTCTTCTTTTTTCTCTTAATATCCAGAAGTGTTCTTACGCGCAACTGAAATGTGTTTCTGCCATCACCAAATCGCTTATGGTATAACAAAGTGTAGAGCTGGATGAACACAGCAGGCCAAGCAGCATCAGAGGAGTAGGAAAGCTGACGTTTTGGGTCTAGACCCTCCTTCAGCAATGGACTCAGGTTATCAGGTTATCTCAGATTCTCCAGCATCTGCAGTTCCTATTATCACTTATGGTTTGTTTTATTTTCATTTATTAATAGCCCGCAATAAATCACCTGGGTTTTCCAATGGATTAACTTACAGGCAAAGTCTGCCAAGGCATATAGGGGATTCCTTAAACATAGACTACAAATTCCAATATGTGTCCCAAATAACATGCAATTGGTAGGTATGCAAGTCCTTTGACGATATTTAATCCTTGATTTAAAGAGACAAAGTATAACAGGCTGTCAATGAAAGAGAAATGGAATTAAGTACATTCATGGAGAGTCCAAGAAGTTTTTTTTTTAATTCATTTTTCCTCTGAATGCCTTATAAACACTTTGAAGCACACAAGATTTAATTCCCTTTGACAAATCTAGTCAGTAAATTTAGCCAGTTATCTCCCCACAATGTGACCAATATTAAACTTGTAAAATGTGTAATTAATATTAAGAGGGTTAGCTGACAGCAAGTGAATCACTTTCAAGATGCCATTCAATGCAACAAGCATGCATCAAACATTTGATCTCCAAATGTCAATCAGTTGGATGAAGGCTTGTTGGTAGTTTTGTTTCTTACTGCTAATTCTAAATTGGAACAGATGTGGTGATCCAAATTGCTTCCAATCTTCCTTATGCTTGTAGCTTACTTCATTACTGTGACATTACTGAAATGGGTCTAAGGTTTTTCCTGATCATTAGCCTTGTTCTTGCTACACCCAAAGTGCATTGTGCTTTATCCCTTTTGAGCAAGTAATATCAACTGACAGTTTGGTATTTACCTGAACTTCAGTTATCCAGAACATGGAAGATTAACGCAGAGTACAAAAGCAAAATGCTTTCAATGTGGAAAACCTGAAATAAACAGAAAATTCTGTTTGCATCTTTACATATAATAATGAGACCTTAACCTTCTAGAGTTTGAGGTTATAGTGTGCTCCATTAGTTTCATCAAGGTAAAGATTTGAAGACTCAGATATGGTCGAATCACCTACCTCCTTGATTCAGGTTTGCTTGAGAAACCCATCCAAATCAGTACCCTCTTCTGTCCATGAGATATAATTAAACTCTGAAGTCCTACCAAGTGGCCGCTGAACTCTTCCTCCTACCAGGCTGCCAAATCCCCAGGCCTCCACAAAGCCACACACACCCTACCCACCATAGTTCCATGCCCTCCACCTACTGAAGACTCCCTTAACACAAGCTTATGATCCTACCCACAAATCAGGCCATAATGAGGCCTCTGAGTTACTCCACTTCATTTCCCTGCATATCTGGCCATTTTTGGTTTCTGGATTTCCCGACTCTTAACAACCAACCTTCACATGGCTTAATGGCCCAGAGCAAGGAAGAAAACTGTCTCTGTGAAGGGAGAAGGGGGCAACGGTGTGCAAAACTAAATGAGCAGCCTATTTACAAGTTGAAATTTTTAGCAAATGTTAGGGTTTTGTCTACTTAAGACTATTCAACCATAAATAACAGCACTAGAATTAACTTTAAAATGTTTTATATTTGTTAGTCAAATTCAAAATAGATTCAAATCTTCACATATACAATGAAGTTACCAGATGAAGCATTGTAGCTTATTTCTTCAATTTATGTTTACCTAGATTATAGATTTTTCTGGTATCAAGATTTGCTAGCCACTTAAGTATCCATTTTTCTCTTTAGAAAGGCGGATGCTGTACATGGACCGTGTTGGAAGGCAGTGCAGAATGCATGATACTTAAAGGAAACTATTGTTACAACTTAGCTCTATTACATTGCCACCAAATGTCATCTGGCCAAATGGGGTACAGTGAGCATTGTTGAAGAGGAAATGGAGGGGAGGAGAGAGAGAAAGGGAGTGAATCCTATTCAGTACCAGGTGAATTACTCAGCAAATTAAAATATACTACAATGCCTAACCCAAGCACAATCAAAGGCAAACACTTGTGGATCTTCTCAAGAGAGCTTAAGGACTTAAACATGAATCAGAAGAGGTTATTGCATTCTCAGGCGTGGTTAGTTGCAATACTTTGCATTACTATGTTATGATCCTGAGTAGTTTTTTTTCTTTTATTCCAACTTGAAATTACAGGATTTTGGCAGTTACATTAGCTGAGTTTATTTGATTGATGAGATGCCCATCCCTTGAAGCATTTGTTGATGTTAATAAATTGAGAGTGCATAGAGAATCTGATATAGCATGTGAGGGAGATGCTCTGCAGACATTCCAGCAATGTGAATAATTTATCCTATGTTGATGAGTCTGCATTTAATTTGTAAACAGTAAAATGTAATGGGTCATGGCCTTTGATGGTCTATATCTAGAAGTGTCCAATGTATCAGTCATTATTAGATTTTTTTTTGCCACAACATTCCTGTGTTTTGTAGGATTTTCATTTGCTGTGACAGCCTGCCCTGTCCTGTCCCACTATTTTTCAAGAAATTCTTCCCAGCTGTTGTCTCACAGTGGGACAGAAACAGCTTTTGAATTAAATTTCCCACTGTCTGACTTTTTTGAAAAAGCTCAACCATTTTATTGATCTTGACGGAGTGAACTGAGAGGGCTGTGGCATTTATGAACCTATGAAAAATATTCTTGACAAAGTCAAAGAAGCTGTCACAGGATCAGAGGCACAAATTGACAACATTAAACCCAGGCATGTCTTGGTTAAACTTGCAGGTGATGGAATTGGAATTCATAATGTTGTGTTAGAACAAATGAATTTGCAAGTGAAAAAATGACTGAAAAGTGACATCCAGAAAAGAAAATGTCGGTATTTAGGCTACTTGAACAGAGCTGAAAAGCTGCATCAATCTCCATGAGAGGGTAAGATGGAGGGCAGCAGAAACAGTATTGACCCAGGCATAATTGATTGATGGATGCCACAGGCTGTGTGTACACTGGTGAGAGAGGGAATTGTGAGGATGGCACATGACAAATAATCATGGCATTCCATGGTAGCAGATTTCCTGGCAGAACTAGCTACAAGCAGCAGCTGCAGCAGAATGCGTCCAGGAGAGATGGCTTCCAAGGCTGGGATATGTTATGGCCCTGGATGACTGAATTTGATAGCTCAGCAAGTCCATGCCCATTGCATTTTCAATGCCCTCTTTTAAAATTTGTTGCAAAACCCAACTTTTCAGTTCATTCTTTACTCCTAAATGCTCATTCAATCAAGACAGTAATACTTTGTAATCTGTTTTTCCACAACTACACCTCAAATTCCTGCTATCTGCAGACCTCACATATATTCTTTCAGGAGCTGGCAGTAGTTACTTAGCTGAGGTATCACCATCAGGTACTTGAAACCTCTCTGTTCCCCCAAGAGGACCAGGACTTCACTTACTCAATATAAGTAGCAGGGTCGACACATATGCTCTGCTAGTATTGTTGACCTTACTTGCAGAGGCAGGGATCCTAACCTGGGATTTTCCTGTTCTGTCCAACCCCAGTCATATAGAACAGCTGCCATTGAATTAAATAGTGAACTAGATATATTTTAATCAACCTGCTCACAGATGTTCTTACATACCTCTGGAACAAGGTGGGACTTGAGTCCAGGCCTCCTGGCTCAGAGGTAAGGGCACTACCATTGTGCCACAAGACTCCCCCACTTCCTGTCTTAAACAGTGAGCGTGATTCAGGCCATTGAATGCTTACATCTGTTCATATGATCCAGTTTCTTTGAACTTAGTCTTCCGTCACCAGCTTTGTTACAAAGGTTTTACACAACCAGTGGTCACATTGAAACGAAGCAGAATTGTTTAAAACCTTGCTCTGTTCATTTATTAGATCTACGTGATTCTTGTTCATCTTTTTTGAGCCTTTAAATATTTGTTTTGGAACTCAGGATTAACACACTACTCCCCAGGTGTGCACTGGCCAAAAGGTTTTGGTTTTTCTAAACTACTCTAAAAGCTCTGGACACCTAGGAGTAATCTAAAAGCTTAGATACAACACTGGTCGCACTTCCTAAGGGGAAATGTGAGAAGGTGATGTTCCAAGAACAAAGGTCACATTATTAAAGCTTCACTTACAAACTATCTTAACCAATTACACCCACCAGGGTCTTTTACAGCTAAGTCCAAACCAAGAAAAGTATCCACGGCTTGTTTATTTAACTCCGTACATTTCTGAATTCCCAAAACTTGAGAACATTCATTCTTGTGTAATTTCATATCAAACTTTCTTGGGAGCTAATAACCTATTCTATGCTTCATTACTTCACACATCTTTTTTGATGCTGCATGTTCTCTTCATGTGTCAGAATTCCAAACACACATTTAGGTTAGTGCCAGTTGTCACCTCTAACATAATTAAAGGTTAGATACTTCGATGTCCTCGCTGCTTTCCTTTCCTGTAGACTCCTCCAACCCCATAAACTTTTGAGATCTTGTTGGTCTTCCAATTCTGACCTCTTTTACATCTCATTTACTTCACCCACCATTGATGACATTGCTGGTCATGAAATAGCTTATGGAGTTGTTGTAATGTCACTGAAACCCAAGCTAATGCTCTGGATATGTGGATTCAAATCGCATTAGAGCCAATAGTGAAACTTGAATTTACAGTGGCCATCACTGCTGATTCAGGAGCAGCACTGTGACTCAGTGATAAGGCCAGCCGCCTCTCAGGGGCCTGGGTGCAATTCCAGCCTCAGATGACCATGTGAAGTTTGCACATTCTCCCCATGTCTGTGGGGGTTTCCTCCTGGTGCTCTGGTTTCCTCCCACAGTCCAAAGATTGCAGATTAGATGGATTGGCCATGTTAGATTACACATGGTGTCCAGGGATGTGTAGGTTAGGTGAATTAGCCATGGGAAATGTAGGCTTAAAATCATAGGTTGGGGAGGTGGGGTGAGTCTGGGTGAGATGCTTTTCGGAGAATCTGTGTGGACTAGCTGGGCCAAATGGCTTGTTGCCACGGTGTAGGGATTGTCCATCACGGGCCTCCTGCAGTGCCACAATGATGCCACCCGAAGGTTGCAGGAACAGCAACTCATATTCCGCTTGGGAACCCTGTAGCCCAATGGTATCAATGTGGACTTCACCAGCTTCAAAATCTCCCCTTCCCCAACTGCATCCCAAAACCAGCCCAGTTCGTCCCCTCCCCCCAATGCATCACACAACCAGCCCAGCTCTTCCCCTCCACCCACTGCATCCCAAAACCAGCCCAACCTGTCTCTACCTCCCTAACCTGTTCTTCCTCTCACCCATCCCTTCCTCACACCCCAAGCTGCACCTCCATTTCCTACCTACCAACCTCATCCCACCTCTTTGACCTGTCCGTCTTCCCTGGACTGACCTATCCCCTCCCTACCTCCCCACCTATACTCTCCTCTCCACCTATCTTCTTTTCTCTCCATCTTCAGTCCACCTCCCCCTCTCTCCCTATTTATTCCAGAACCCTCTCCCCATCCCCCTCTCTGATGAAGGGTCTAAGCCCAAAACGTCAGCTTTTGTGCTCCTGAGATGCTGCTGGGCCTGTTGTGTTCATCCAGCTCCACACTTCGTTATCTTGGATTCTTCAGCTTCTGCAGTTCCCATTATCTCTGATACAATTTCCTCCAGATAAGGTCTGTTTGACTGCTTCGGCTGCCCTTCCTCAACATTGCCATGTACTGCTAAATGTTTTAATGGCAATGCTGAGGGAAAATGCCAAGTAGGCCAGGTCAAGTAGTTGTGCCAAGGCCTCCAGCAGCACCCAGTGAGGAAGACCATCAAGGAGAGCAGATGGAGCAGTCAAATTGACCATCTCTGATGAAAGGGTACATTTTGGGACGAGGAGGCCTCATGGGAGAAGGGCCAAACAGTTGAGGATATAACAAAATGAATTAAGCTTATGTAAATAGCCTTTCTGACTCCCTCCTCACCGGGTTAGATTTTATTCAAAACTAAATGGCTGGTTACCTTAGAACTAAAACCTGATTTTCATATCTGTGAACCAACAATTAAGATTCAGGATTCTTAAAGGGACATGATCAAGCAGTAACAGACAAGAATAGTAGACAAGAAAATAATAGACAAGAAAAACCTCAGCTCTGGTGTTCCGACGATGTCACATGCTATCATGTAAAAATCCATTTTGATGTAGTCCCCCAAATTACATCACTGGTCTATAAATGAGTGAAAGAATGATTTGCATGTGTTTGTATCCATGACTGAACCTTGAAGTCCACTGGAAGACTCAGAGGAGACTGCTTTCTGTCCTGATTTTGCAAACATGCTCCTGAGTCCTTTAATACACCACTGTCTTTACTTGGCAAGTTCTTTTGTCAGGCTATTTTCCAAGTGCATTCATAGGCTGGAAGTGAATCAATGTGTGCGAAAACAAATGCAAGGTGGAAAGGCCAGTTGGAAAACTGTGATGGTCTTAAAGCTATGCAATGTGACTGCTTCAGTTATAAATGAAACATTTTTTGCACCAGGTAAAACATGAGCATCTAATTCATTGGTTGAATCTGGCATACAGATATTTTTCTTTAATAATACTTCAGCCAAAGTCAAATGCTGCTAGGCAAAAGTATGGGTCTTAGTCAGACTAATTTATATGTTTCACATGGAGAATTTGCATAGGAGCCCCACTTAGGCCTGAGGCTGTTCACTGATTCCTTTCAATACTTTTATCTTCTTGCTTATACTGAAAAGACTTTGCAGTTCTCTCTTTTATCATATATCATTTCAATCTCCCCTAGCTAGTTACATCTACTTTAAATATTAATCCAAGTTCTGCAATTATCAATGCCTCAATTTCTCTCAGATCTCTCTGGTTATTCAGTGCTGTTTTAAAACACCCCTGACTTTTATAAATACTGCATATAGCACTTCTCTAAATCCACTCCGTATCTCCAGTTACCACACTGTTTTGATCAAAATCATGAAGGTGTATACGTCTGCAGGTGCAGGAAATAACTGGGAATAGTGTTCCATTTGTATCTACAGTAATGAGGCCGTGATAAAAATGCTGATTTTTGCCATTGTGATGATTCCCTAATGCTCAGTCGAAAATGAAAACCCTTTTGTATTTTATATTCTATGTATATGCATATGCTTGAAACATCATTCAAAACTTAGTAGCTATTTTTCTATGCTCTTAACACTAGCCCATTCTGTTCCTGTCTTCTTAACTTTGCTTCAACCAGCTTAAGGTTATTCATTTATTATCTTCTATTCATATGTAGCAGATCCTTCCAGCTTCTTCCCTCCACTTTGAATACCTATTTGATCTTTTCAGCTTCTCCACAGCACGACTATGTTTTTGATTTCTCCTGAAGTTGTTTACTCCTAGCTGGAAGAGGTTTCATAGCCTCTCGGTCAGTGTCACTACCCCATACAAGTAGCTTTCGGTTTAATGCGTAGACCCTGACATTAGATGTTATTAGATTATTAATTCCAAGCGACATTACAAGCTGATCTTTGTTATATCCAAACTTCAGACATTGCTAGGTTTTCCAATGTGGTTGGTTGGATTGATAATGAGGAGTGTGCACTCCAGCTAACTATTTTACCTTCATGCAAACCCTGGTATAATGAAATGAGTTGTGGTGCCTGCCCAAAACCCTACAGCTTCCACATTGAGCAATGTTCAGTAACCAAACTCAGACATTGACTGAACTAAGGAGCTTCAGGTCTCAGTGGAATGCTTTTATTTGAAGCTTCTGCAATCCCTCTGTCTTTCTATTTTCTACAGTGATGCATTGGGAAGACAGGAGCCATAATTTATTTGCCAACCATTCACTTTGCTACCTTGGCACTGGTGTTATCGCACGGTCTTTATCCATCTCCTATTTTGTACTAACCATTTGCAACAAGGCTGTAACATTGGCTCTGAATTTGAGCTTTTATATTGTCAGTGCCACTTACTTCCACCACTGTAATATTGCCTCTGTCATTTTTCAGATTTTCTGCTACTGCAAACTATAATCACGTCTTTTACACCTCCAATTTTGAATTCTCCAATGTTCTGTGTGTAGCTCTTCCATCAGCCATCCAGTATTAACTCCACTTTGTCCAGAATGTTGCTGCTCAGATGCCATTTCACACTAAGTCACTCCTATGCATTAACATGACTCTCATTGATTGCAGAGACCCCTTGGTTCCAACACATTCAATTTAAGATTTAACTTCAGAGCCCTTGGTGGTCTCACTCCAACCTAGTTCAACAATTTTCTCCAACTTTTGTATCCTATCCTGACTCCTCAGGTTCACAATTACAGCAACCTGTGAAGTCCCCTTTCCCTTGCTCTCTTAGAAGAAAGGAGCAGTGAGAGAAAACAATAAATCTTGGAAACAAATATACTGGGTGTACTAGAGCTCTATTTTGAGGTAACTAAACAAGTCAAATCAATATATCTCATTCACAATTCCTGGAAAATGGTACTAGTTACCATAAGCCATTTTCTCTGGAACTTTTCAAAATTCCTCTAATACTCTTCTTCTTTCCTATGTTGTGAAGATGTAATCCAAAAGTAATTTCAAAGACCAGGTGTTGATTTTTCAATTTCATTGCTGGTTTCAGATATGAGCCTCTTTTTAAATAGACTCCAAGATGGCTGCCAGACCTTTTTACAACTTAAATCTTCTCAAGGCTCTGGAATTTTCACAGTGGACTATAAAGAGACAGCCCGAGAGACTTATACATTTTCGAATATTAGGATTCTGTAAAAACAATGAAAACACTTTACTGATATTGACTCAATGCTTTTCAGGCAAGGAGTAAATTCCACTGAGAGCTTCGTTAAAAGAAAGTGGTTTCTGTTCATTAAGGAAGCATTAGTTTCAGCCTAGATAGGGGGATAACCCAACTGTCTGAATGGCATTACCATGACATTTATTAGGGACCATGATCTTGCAGGCGAAAAGCCAGTCACATGACACAGCTAAGCATAGGAGATGCAGGATAGGGTAGGGCAGGAACTCCTGTGGTAGTGATAGTGTTCCTACATTTATGCTGTGAAGGCCTAGGTTCCAGTCTTACCTACTCTAGACAGATATTATGCCACATCTGAACAGTTGGTTCAAAAGTCTTCAAAAAGGCAGGGTAAGCTACTAAAGCCTGGAATCAGCACAGCTTCTCTCTTTTTCTCAACAATCTTGAAACATTATGACAGTTTGGCAAAAGAGTGACCAGCTTTACCATCGCTCCTGTCTGAAATTTCCCACTGCTGACATCAAATCAGTATCGCTGCCTTCAGAAAAAAAAACAAAAAATGAGCAGCTGCATCTTTAAACTAATACGATGGATGATTAAAAAGATATTTCTGTTGCTTATGCATGATCAACTATCTTGCACCTGCAACTCTGAGCTTGTACATTTCCCTGGTTCTGCATGCTTCATGGAAGTCAGAATGCAATTTTACCTTTTTTAATGAATGTCTATTTTCTGATGAAGTTATAAAATATGGACTATTAATCTTCAATTCACTTGAAAAAAACTCAGTTTTAAATGAGCCAGGACACTTCTAAAACCACTGCAGAAGCCACCAATACCTGCAAATAACTCCTAAACAATCTTGTCCAAGAACTAAAACAGAAAAAAAATCCTGGATAAAGTCACCAGATCTAACAGTACCGGTGGGGAGAAAACAGAGCTAACACTTAGAGCCTTGTGACCCTTCTTCAGAGCTAATAGAATTGAGGGAGATGTGGAATTTATGCTGAAGAAAGGAGTTGGGGTGTGGGTGAGAATGGAGAGAGTGTGAAAAATGTTAGGCAGACAAAGGAGCTGTTAATAGTAAATCAAGGAAGAAAGAAAAGCTGGATAGGTGACAAAGGTCACTGGACTCAAAACATTAACTCTGTATTTTTTCAGCATCTACAGATGCTGCCAGACTTGCTGCTTTGCTTCAGCACATTCAGTTTTCTCGTCAGATAGAATCATGGAATCACGCAGGTCAGAAACAGTCTCTTTGACCCAATTTGTCCATACCAACTGAATTGCCCAGCCTAAACTAGCCCTGTTTGCCTGTGTTTGGCCTATATCCCTCTTAAACCTTTCCTACTCACATATCCATCCAAATGTCTTATCGATGTTGTAACTGTAACTGCATCAACCACTTCCTCTGGTGGTTCATTTCACATACAAACCACCCTCTGTGTGAAAAGGTTGCCCTTTGGGTCTCTTTTAAGTCTTTTTCCTCTCACCTTAAAAAAAAATGCCCCCTAGTTTTGAACTTACCACCCTGGGGTAAAGAACTTTGTTATTCACAAATTAAACACCATTAGCCTCCAGCAACCTCAGTTCTTTGCTTTATTATATGAGAAAGAACCCTGCTACCTGCAGGACTCTGAATTTGCAGCTGGAGCGCCAGTCAAATAACAGCAACCACCTTTCTGGCAAGTATAGAAACAGGTCAAACGGCTTGTTGAAAGATCTTTCTTTTGAATGGTTATGACTGGCTGTAGTTGGAGCATTGTGTGCATTTTCAAAGTCGAACGGCTGCTTTTAAATTTGCATCAATGTGCTATGCATTAGAAATGAATGTGAACAAAAAGGCCACCAGGACCCATTTTGTAATTTTCCCAACTCTTAAGGGGCTGTCCTTTTATCCCCTGTATGCATTTTTACCCATTTTAAGCACTTTGTTTTTAACTTTTGGGCAGAAGGCTATTTTTAATCCTGCTGAAATCACTCTGACAGTGCATTAGTAAACTACTGACAGTAAAGTTTATCAGTTTTTCTGCAATGATAACATCCTCAGACTATGTAACAAGAAAGACTACTTGTGGCTTGTAACTTTTTGAAAGTGCAGTCAAAGGAATGTTGCATTTATAAAACAGGCTGCATTTCACAGAGAACTTTTACCTTTAGTGCTGTTTTACTCAATGTTGGAGAATGGTGGATTACAATTCAAAAGAGATTATATCTCCTGTTTCGCAGACAGCAGATAGCCCTCACCAGAGCTTCAAAAGCATCAGTGGAGCAAAATAAAATATTTTTCTCTTTTGGAGTGAACTTTTAAACTTCACCTCCTCAAATTGAGTTAATGGAAAAAAAAATAGGCTGGATTTTCCATTCCCTTCCATGGTGAGAAGGATGCCCAGCAGGTCAACCGAATCGGGTAAGAGACACAAAACCAGACTTACACTCCTTCCCATTTAGTCGCAGGTTGAGGATGTTGCCAACATGTGGCAACAAGCATTTCTGTAAGGGTTGGCATCTCATTACTACCATCACTCATTGGCATTAACTTTGGCTACCCAATTAACTTCTTCAGAAACCTGATCTTCAGACAACAAAAATCAGGCGTGTACCTATTGAACTGCACTATTTATCGTTCTTGCATTGTCCTTGTCGTGACTTTGGGTTTCAACCCCAAAGTATGGGCGTGACCTTCTTGAGGTTTATAAAACCAAGAGGTACTTAGAAAGGGTAAATAGGCAAGATCTTGTCGCTGGGACTGGGGAGTCAAAAACTAGATGACATAGGTTTAAGGTGAGAGGGCAAAGATTTAAAAGGGACCTGAAGGGCAACTTTTTCATGAAGAAGGTGGTGCGTGTATGGAATGAGGTTCCAGTAGAAGTGGTGGAGGCTGGTGCAATTAAAATATTCAAAAGGCATCTGGATGGGTACATGGATAGGAAAGGTTTAGAAGGATATGGACCAAATACTGGCAAATGGGTTGAGATTTATCGAGGATATCTGATACACTGAAGGGTCTGTTTCTGTGCTGTACATCTCTATGATTTTATGATTCCATGAGAGACGTTTCTAGCTTGTAATTTGAAAATGAGTTTTGTTCTTAAAGAGCTGAAGCAGCCAAAAATAGCTACAGATGTAACTTAAGTAGCTGTCTGGAGAGAGACCTTTGGAATGTCACATTAATAGACATGAAGGGAACTTCAAACAAAAGTACCTTTAAAGTGTGTGATGGCAAGTCAAACAAATTAACAAACCCTGACTCATCAATAAAGCAGTCCCTGTGGATTATGTCCAAATTGAGCATACATTTTGTTTCTCCCTTTGAAGGATGCTCAAAGATAGCAGTTAAAATAACAGTTTGAACTCTAATAGAGTGTCTTAGTGGGACTGAGATGTGTGTGTGTGCACGTGTCCGTGTATGTGTGTGTGTGTGTGTGTGTGTGTGTCCTAGTGGGTTTGAGCTCGTTGTGTATTTATGCTAGTGGGACTGGGATACTCATATCTGTGCATTCTTGTGTATGTCTGTAGCCTAGTGGGACTGAGGTCTGAGGTTCTCAGGCATCTTTGCCTGGGTTTGATAGCATTCTGTGAAGATGACAGTTGAAGAGCTATTACCTAGTCACCCTTATGTTGTCAGTAAACAGATACTGTAACTCCGAGTGAGAGGTGTCAGGCGGCTAACAAACCAGACAAAATGGACGAACACAACAAACATGATCACCCTGAAAGCTGGAATCATCATTGAAGAAAATCAGAAGAACAAAATCTAATCCGGCCTGCAAAACTAAGAACATTGAAATTGATGGTTCAACTATCAACATGATGCCACTGGTGGCCTCCACTGCATCAGATGCTATATTCCATGATTTGTTTTCACAAATAATTTAGAGACTGATCTTTTGTTTAAACATTTATCTTTCAACTTTCATCCCTTCTAATCTGTATGTATATTGTTGCATTACTAATCCTTCACACATTTAGTAATTAATAAAATTGCTGTTTGTTAGTTAATGATAGACCGGTTAATTTGGGTCTTTTTTAAAACATGGGTTCATTCAGGTCTGGGAGAAGGGCATTTACAAGAGAAGAAATCTATTTTAAATTGAACATGTTGCTTCCAACTGAGCGGGTAGGTGAATAAAGCAGTAGAGATAGTTCATCTGCCCTCGTTGGGTATAATCATCTCGGGAATTCCATCTGTAACCATTACAAATCGGAAAACTTCATCCAGGGTCTGGATGTAATAAATTGGAAGTTTGTCCGGGCTCTGTGTGTAATGTTATTAAGTCACTATTGAATTTACTTTTGTGCGAAGTGAGCTGAAGAGCAGGCAATCATGTTAGAAACTGAATCTTGGACTATGATAGACATAATGCCATCTAAGATACTCATTGTATTACTTTGAAAGTGCTGATCCACATTTTTTAAAAAATGAAAATGCTGTCATTTCAACCTCAGTAGCAAAAGAGAGGAATTTATTCTGCTCTCTGGATTTGGTACCAACAACCAGCCCACCAATGGGACAAATGAGGCAGATCCCAACACCCCCCACTTCCCTGCCCCACTAAAACTGTCAGTAACACCTGGTTAAAAACCCCTTTCTTAATCAGTCACTCATTCCTTGTCTTTCTTCCAAAATTTTGGTCACAACTGACCATTCTATGGTGCTTTATAAATTTACAGTCACTTTCGTAGCCTAGATGGTATGTTAGCTGATATATTGTTGTTATTGTTCAATTTATGGCTCTTTTTGTGACCTTTCCGATGAGGAGTCGACATCTTTTAAGCAAATAATCTGCTTCTCACTTGTATGCAATTCCTGCTTGAGAGGGCATAAAAGAGATTTGTTCTTAGATCTCTATGCTATAAAGCAACTTTGATAGGTTGCCTGGAGAGAGTTCTCTCTGACTTCCTCTTCATCTCTGTGACAAAATATTTCGCCTCCACTTGGGGGTTCGCCACATCATCACAGTTGTACTGGTAAACCATATGGGAGATCAGATGGCTAGTGGTGTCCCTTTTCTACCAATGTGTACACAATTCATTCAATTCCAAAACAACTGGCTTACATGCTAACTCTGACATTATTTTTTGTTTGTGTTCACACATCGCTGTAATAAACCGTCTCACACATTACATGGCAGGTGTTTCAATAATTTGAAATGAGTACACATTTACAACAAAACTCTCTACTTAAGATTTAACATCGTTACAGTTTTTATTAAATTGAAGAAGCCTGATAAAGAAACAAAATAGTTTCTCTTGCTATTTATTTGCAACCTAGTTGTTCTGAAGACGATGAATCAATGCTTGTTCTATGGGGATAGTCACAACTAATGCCCTCTCCAAGTGGTATTTGTATGTGTGAGCATTGTTAATGAACATTAACAGGCTTGGCAGCAGGGACTATTTAATTACACCTTCCCTAGCTCTGGTTTTGCACCCACTCAATATCTACAGAATAGAATAGAAATTTATTGTCAATTGTACTTTGGCATGAAAAATACAGTGAAAAGTCTCAGAAGTTTCCCCAACGCTGCACATACATCAGTGACAAATGTCATACATAACAATATGAAAACTGTAAAGTTAAGACCAAGTTCATCACAATTCAGTTAACGGCTCCTCAGCTCGGGGACAGCCAACTAAGGAATGATGGACGAGACCACCATTGCGGGACGAGACTGCCTGTCAGACTACTGGAAGAACTGGATGATGAAGACGAAGAAGACCAACAAATGGGCTTGAGGCCAACATGCCGGGACTAGACCGCAATGCTGGAACAAGACCCAGGAAACTGCCACACTGTGCCAAGACCACCACTTTTCCTCCTTTGGGTGGCCGGGCCTGGCCACGGACTTGGAGCCTCAGCCCGGCCTGTGAGTCTGGGAGTCAGCCCAGGACCTGCTCCTCACTCAGTGGGAGTCCCTGTGCTGGGGCAAAGCTGTGTTTGGTGCATCCTGGTATCGTTGCTGCTAGCGAAAGTGTTAGTGCATAATTATTGAAACTTTACAAAAAAAGATGTGCTCACAGGGAATTGGACACACAATGGAGACATTTGAGGGGCTGGCAGGGGGAGGTGCAGGGACATAAGAGAAGCCTTGGGCCAACTGATGGGTTTAAAGGGAGAAAGTTGGGAGCTGTGGTAGGCGAGAAAGGGATTGTCAAAATGTAGAGTCTAGGCAACTGGAAGTACAACTACAAGTCCATTGAATTATGGGAATGGGACATTTGCAAGTGAGCAGTTAGAGGGATACAGCATTTGTCAGTGAGTTGCAGGGAATTGACGATTGCATGGTACCATTACAGCACCTGATAAGGGGAAGTGTGGATTTAAACACAAGAAACAACATGCGGATTTCTTTAGAAGTAGTGTTACACTGACAAACACAGTAACCAATTTTATAAATCCCCATAAATACAAAATGAGCAAATTATGAATTGTCTGAAACATGCATTGTTTTGAAAGCAGAATCACAACTGAGAGTATTGAAGCACTTACTTACATCTTGGGATAATGCCTTTGTCTGCGCAGCACTGAACAGATCTCCTGAAAACACTGGCTGTTACTGATTTTCTGAACCCAAAAGCACAATAGTGTCAGCCATTTTAATGCTGCTGTTAGTACAACTTGCCAATCGTGGCATTTAGGCTGTTAAATTGTCTTCTTTTTGTGTCAGTCATAAAATTATAGACCCAGCCTCTTGAAATCTTTCCACTATTCAACTGCAGGCCCAGAATGAGACGTTCTAAATTAACACACAGCCAGAGGAATTGAACCTGACAGAAAATTGGCCAAGCTGACCAACAACTAACAAAGGACAATGGTAACCAAGATCAAAGAGGCTCCAAAGGTTTGAGGGCAATCAGTTACAAGCAGCCTAAGCATTGTTTATTGGAGGAGTCAGAATTTCTGGCATCTTGATTGCCTGCGTATGCTCATTTTATACCTCTCGGCGTGTCAACAGTGAAGTGTGTGGGTGATTGGATGATTTGGAGCCAGCTCATGGCCCTATTGGCCAAAGGCCACAGAACATTCTGGAATGTCCAGTGTGAGGGAGCAAAAAAGATATACCTGGAAGGAACCCCCTCAGTGAAGACTCGCAGAAAGATTTGTGGCAGAAAACCAAGTGGCAACCCAAGCAGACCCAGGAGAAGATCTTCCCTGACCTACAAGATCCACCTTTGTGAAAGAGAGCTGTCCCTGCATCAGAGAGGGAGGAGATTCCAATTGCCAAGCTCAAATGCATGGATCTTTGCAGTAATATCCTTTCTCATATGGTGAGACTAAATAAAAACATCAATTATTGGATTTTGGGAATTGGTCACATCAAGCTTATAATAAGTAATATTTTGTTAATAAAACTGAGCTGAACCCCAAACAAAATTCTGCGCCCCTTTGTCTGCCCACAGCACTGTTGAAGAGTCTAGACCTGAGACATCAGCTTTCCTGCTCCTCTGATGCTGCTTGGCCTGCTGTGTTCATTCAGCTTCACACCTTGTTATCTCACCTTCTCATTAATCATTGTCCATAGCACATGATGTATTCCCAAAGAATACAAAAAAAATGGTTAAACGTGATTTTATTTTCACAAAACTGCTGTGGCTATCTGGTTATCTTGAATTTGTCCTACAAAGTCCTTGAATAGTTTCTAACATTTTCTGTATTATAGATGTTAAGCCAATTATTGGATAGCTTCCCGTTTTCTATCACCCTCTTCCTTTTTGAGTGAAGCAGTTACAGTTGTTATTTTATGGATTTTTGGAATTATGACCGGGCTAGCAGCAAAATGCTAGAATAATTGTCTCCCAGTATTTGATCAAAACAAGAATAACAGCTGTTTGATTACAGTTTGTCAAATGCTGTTTGGTTGACATCAGCTAACCAGGCAGTGATCAAAGATCAAATCTATTCTGTCAAGCATTCTATATCATAGACTAGGTCTGGGAGGAGCGGTTGAAGCATGTTGCTATTTCTTTCCTGCATTTATTTTTAATTTATGCTTTTGGTCTCCGAGTGAACCAGAAGGAAAGGCAAATTGGCTATGAAAAATTGAACATGCACATGCTCAGGGTAATTGTGGAGTGATGACATCAACTGATTATAGGCAAAACCTCTTCTGCTTTATTTACTTTTCCATTGACTTGGGCATCACTCGTTGTCCATTTCTAAATGCCATTGATATTGACAGCGAGCTGTCATCTTGAGGTACTGAAATCCATCTTGTGTAGGTCCACCTACAGTACTGTTAGGAGGGATTTTCCCTGGATTTGACCCTGTGACCACAAAGGAATCATGATATAGGATTACAGGGGCTTAGATGTGCCTTGCTGGCAGTGGCATTTCCATACATCTGGCAGTTTTGGCTGGCAGAGGTCATGTGTTTGAAAAGTGCCATCAAAGAAGCCTGTGTGTTTAAACATTCCATTAAGTGTGAAGTATTTCAAACAATGTATACTTGCTTCCTACGGATTTTCTAGATAGTATACCTAGTCGCTATTGCGCACTGTTGATGGAATGACTAAATGTTGATGGTGGTGAATGGGAACAAATCAAGTGAGCTGTTTTGTCCTGGATGGTGTCTATCTTTTCTGGTGTTGTTTGAGTTTCATTCCTATTTCAATATCAAGGGGAGAATATTTTATCACAATCCTGAACTTCTGCCTTGTAGGTGGAAGAAAGTCTTTGGGGCATCAGGAACCAATAATAATGCCTTTGATGGTTAGATTATATTTTATTGGAGATGATCATTGCTTGCTACTTATATAGAGCAAATCATATTTGCCACTTGGCAGCTCAGGTCTGCATGTTGCCCAGGTCTTGCTGCATGCAGATGCAGACTACTTCAGTATCTGTGGAATCATGAAAGATATGGAACATTGTGCATTTATCAGCGAACATCGACACTTCTGATACTTGTGACACAGGGCAGGTCAATGATGAAGCAGCTGAAGGTGGGTGTGCCTTGGACTAAACTCTATGGAACTCCTGCAGTGACGCAGAGGGACTGAAATAATTGATCTCCACCAATTACATCATTTCCTTCTGTGCTTGGCATGACACCAAACAATGGGAAGGTTTCTCTTGACTCCAACATGGGCTTCAGGCGTAGATGTAATGAAGTCATGGTGTGGTGTACATTAAACAAAAATATGTACCTTTTGTGCTTCTTTTAGTGCAGTGCTTTAATAATACAATGATGGAGAGGTAACAAATTCTGAACCCAGAAAGAAAATGGCCATACCCTGTAGGTTTTAATTCATTAAAGGAGCAATAACCTTTGATTTTCAAAACATTTGTTGCTGTAAATATTGGAAGATGCTCCAGCTGTTAATCCCACAATATTCTGTCGAATGACAGTAATTGATAACAAAGAGCTGTTTCAAAATGTTTGCACATTCGATTTCTCAGACAGTCATAATAGTCTCACCTAACAAACTACTAAAACCCTTATACATATTGACATGAGTTTCTTCTATTTTTAACTGAATACTTACTTAATATGGGAGAAAAAACACCTTTGTTGAAGAAGGTTTTAGTTTAAAGCTTTATTTTTCTAAGCTGTCCATTATAAAATTATGGCTCAAAACAATTTGCATTATATTAGTGATAAGATTAGTATTTTTGAAGGTGAGAATTATAAGCAGTTTCATGCTTCTTGTGTATTTCCTCGTGATGCTTTGAGTGTAAAATAATTTCCCATGTTATGAGACAACACAAATGGGTTCTTGACAAGGACTATGCGTGGTGGCAATTGTCCTGTCATGAGATCAACTCTTCACTCAAGTGAGTGAACATTAACAGGCTTTATTAAGCATAATTGTTTGCAATAGATGGTAAGAGAGGATATCATGAGAACCCGACAGGCTCTGGTTCCAGTTCTATGTGATTTAACATCACAAGGCTCCTAACATAAATGTTCAACGATTATTTCTAGAATAAGGTTATAGTTGATTCTTTATTCCACATATCATCCTCACTTTGAGGCACTATCAGGAGAAAAAAGAAAACTGAAGAATCCCCTTACAGTTTAACATAACAGAATGTGGAACTTGAATTTTAACAACCTATGTACTGCGTGCTTAAACATTCCATTAACTGTGTAATATTTCAAGAAATGTGTACTATATTTCAACATTTTAGAAATTTCAGACTTTTCAGACCCAAAAGTCTGTGGTTTATTGCCCATATTTCTTCTTAGCATTGCCATACTATTGAAATTGAACAGATTTATGTCTGGTGTATGTAATTACATAGAAAGGTAATGCTTCACAAGGGCAAGACAAATGGCTGTAAATGCACTGTTATTCAATATAGTAAATTATCTATTAGTACATTGAGAGCAAATTGTAACAAATAAAAATGTGACTTTTCACAACTTTACTACAACACCATTTAATACTTTTACATTTGAGTGTTGTTTTGATTTGAAGCAGCTTCCTAATAGTCTGGCTTATCAGTTCTTTCAAAATCAACATGTATATTGTGGGCATTCCTCTACACAATTAGGCTCCCCACATGACTAAATCTGCTTTTATATGTTGTTCTATGCATTGCCATCCAGTCAGGATTGCCCTGGGGCTCCCAGCAATTAAAGATTAATGTCCTGGACACTGCTGTTAGGAACCAGAAAGGGAAATTGCAGGAACATTAAAAAGCAGTTTTATTTTATTTCCTTTGAACATTGCTCTTTGCTCGTTATGGAATGGGGGAGCAGGGAGAGCTATTGGCTCAGTTTAGCTAGACTTTTAGCATGTGAGATAGATGCATGCCAACAATGTGATGGCTAATCTCCATTTTTGCTGAGGGAGATGTGGCCCCTACCTCTCACGCTATCTGCAATATATAAACAAAATTATGGCAATTTATTGTGGATTGGTGAATGATTGTTAGTGAACTGAAGAAGAAATTATAAAATCTTGTTAGTGGGGTATGGATGTTTGACGAGAGGCTGAGATCATATATTGAAGCCTAAATGTATATGTCCAAATAGAGTTGGCTCCATGTTTGCGGCAACAGAACTGAACATGTGAATCTCACATAGTCAACTAAACTCCAAGACTGTCTTGGTTGGCCACAAAATTATATGCCTTGGCACTGTTGGTTTTGGTGTTATTGTGAATTTTAAAATTACCATTCCTCCACCCCCATCAACATCCAGCACAGTCTGAACTAATCACCATGTATGACAGGTTACAGTATGGCTGCCAAGTGCAGCTCACTGATATTTTATGAAGATTATGCTTTTTAGCTTTTATATTCAGCAGGGTATTTGTATCTGATTAGGAATAATTGTGCTAGCTTCCTGCGGATAAGGACTGGATGTGTGTAATGTAACATTGAAAAGTTCAATAGACCTTTCAATATTACAGGTCCTGATATGCACATATATTGCAGTCACCGATTCATCAACATCTGGGCTAATATAGAATATTGAACTGGACTGCACAGGACAGGCCCTTTGGCCCATCATGTCTGCACTAACTATGATGCCATTCTATACTATTCCCAACTGCCTGGACATGGTCCATATCCTTCTATTGCCTGCCTGTTCGCATATCTGTCTAAACACCTCTTAAATGTTGCTATCATGTCTGTTTCTACCAGCTTCCCCATCAGCGCATTTCAGACTCACACCACTATCTTTATCAAAAACATGCCTAGCACATTTCCTGTAAACTTCACCCACCTCACCTGAAACTTATGCCCCTTAGTAATTGACATTTCCAAACTTGGAAAAAGATTCAAAATATCCACCCTATCCATGCCTCACATAATTTTGTATACTTCTATTAGATCGCCCCCCTCAGCCTTCAATGCACTGGCAGAAATGATCTAAATTTGTCCAACATCTCCTTATGGCTAACATACTCCAATCCAAAAAAACATCCTGGTAAACCTTTTCTGCAACCTCTCCAAAGCTTCCATATCATCTCTGTTATGTTTCAAACAGAACTACACACAATATTCCAAATGAGGCCTAACGAAGTTTCATACAGCTATAACATTAAGTTGCCTAGTCAAAAACAGAGCATGCTTCCATCAGTGTGTCATGTTTTAAGTGGACCCAAATCTAAGACCTTTGTAACCTCTCCTCACATGCTATAAAGAAATGATAATATCACAAGAATGTTTATTAAAGCTATACTGCTTACTAGTTGTGTAATATTGTAATGTAATTTTCCATCATCATCATGATCTTGATGCTTGACTTGCCATTTTAGCTCTCACATTTCTTGTGCTGGCACGACTACAGAAAGAAACAGTAAAGTGTGCAAATGATGTGGAGAGGAGCAAAGAGAGAGCCCTCAATAGAAGACCTTATCCCAATAACAATTCTCCTATAAAGAACTGCAGTTGCTGGAAATCTGAAACAAAAAGAAATAGCTGGACAGAAAGCAGAAGCAATTCTTCAGAGTTTGAGCCATTAACTCAGCTTTCTCTCACAGATGCTGCCTGACTTGCTGAGTTTCTCCAAATATCTCAGTTTTTGTAACATCCTCTTGCCCCATTTCTTCAAGGCACCATTCTGGGGATGGCCACCATTCATCAAGATGGCGATTAATGAAGTATGTTGTTTCCTCCAAGCAGACATACACTGCAGAGCAAGGTGAAAACAGAATTGCTATTAAATACGCCATCACACTTAATTTTTACTCTTCTAGTTTGGAACAAGCGATAGGAACATAACTTGTAAGATAAAGTTAAGATGCAATAATTAATTCAAGCTTCCAGACTGAACTTCACTCAACGGACGGTGAAAATCTGGCCCTCTCTCCCCCAAACGCCTGTGGATGCAGGATTAGACAAAATTTTCAGATGAGACTTGATTTTCTTGAGGCAGCAATAGCAAGGGGCCTCAAGCCTGAGTCTGATTTAATAGTAAAACTGAATTGAGCTGGATGGCCGCCTCCTGTTATCTTCTCAGAGAAGAACTATTACTCTCCTGCCTTCCACGATCACAGTTAGATTGAATTATAGCTGGAAGAGCACATTTTGACTCACACCTACCACGTGACAGCTCACAACATCAATTTAAAATATTGTTTCTGTTTATCAAGGTCTTTTTTATACATTTGATATGTAGCTGTTTCTGGCTGGTACTTGTTGCCTGTCCCTTGAGAATGTGGTGGTGAACTGCCAACTTGAACCTTTTAGTGTCGGTAAACCCACAGTGCTGTCAGGAAGGAAATTGAATATTTTGACCCAGTGACAGTGAAGGGACGGTGATATATTTCCAAGTCGGGATGGTAAAAATAGTATAGGTTAGATGGGCTTCAGTTTGGTATGACAGGGCGGCACAACATTGAGGACCGAAGGGCCTGTACTGTGCTGTGATGTTCTATGTTCTATCACCATCATTTCTCTGTTCAACATTAATTGCTGCCTCAGGATAAAGGGCTTTGCTGACTTTTCTCTAAACATGATCTTTGTCAAGGTTTCGGCTTCCCCATGACACAGGAAACTATTAACTTCTTGAGCAGGTCTCTGAGGCATTAGTGGGGGTTGGAACGGAGGCCTTACAGGAAGTAGGGTGTGAGGAGGTGTGGTCAGGTTAATCTCTTTTAAACTGAGCAAAACCAAAATCATCCTTTTTGGCTGTTTACTGTAATTTCACCAAATTCTCCAGCAAAATCTGTTGATATGTAAAGTTGGTATTCTACTTCACTCTACACTGAGTTTTACATCCCATAACCTGTCCAACTGCCCCACAACTAGTATCAAATATCTTCTAATATTTCCAGCACAGTGAAGTGTTAGCTTTAATGATACAGCAGGCTTTATATCATAAAATAACTACTTAAAAGTGAATGTACTAGTATTATACGCACTGCTCATTGGGTAAACGTACCGAGCCATTCAAAAGTCCAACATTTATCTTTATCATGTCAATATTTTAACAAGCAGTATTTTGTCACAAACAATAGACAGCCATTTGATATTGTAAAGGTCTCAAGTGTAAGATTATTAAGTCTATTGCCTTAAAGCGTATTGCATTTTATATATTTTCAATTTTGTACTTGTAAATATATTCCATGGTACCATAATGAATGTATTAGCAGTGACTACAATGTCTGAATTACTTATCTGATTTTCTTTTCTGTCTCACCTCGAATGAACCTGCATAACATGCAACATAATATTTATGGCACCTGCACAATATGTTGTACAAGCTTTCTGCATAATCTTACCAATAACATTCCCCACAGGAATGCATAATTCTTCGAAGCCCTGCACAATTCAACTTATAACACTTTGACAGAGCTCCAAAAACACCTGCTCTAACATAGTACATTTTATACTACTGAGGTGAAGTGGTAATAGCGGTAATTTCCCTGGCAAATATCCTGGAGGACCAGGTTAATACATTGGGGATATTAGAACTGATTAAAGTTAAATTTAAATGATATTTCTGTCTTTTTTTTCAGAGGAGAAAGTAGAACACCGAAATGGAAAATTGGTCTCAAAACATTTCCATTTTTTTGAAATAACTCAAAAAAGCCATTTCAAATTAATATAGTTTATTTTGATTGACTCCCTCAGTCATTTTTAAAACTCCCTATCAATAAAAAAAACTGTATAAAATCTCATTAAATTTACATAACCATGACCAGAACTTCCTTGCCAACCATCTCTTACTATGGAAAGGCATCGAGTCTACCACTCCACTTATTGTCCTTCTCAATTAGGATTCATTAATGTATGGGGAACTACAAGAACTTGTGTTCTGATTCACCAGCTATGATCAAGCAGAGATTCAGAACGCTTGTTTTGGTTTTCACAGTCCACTGCTTCTAAATGATAGAAGATACTAGCATTCTGTGCTTGCCCAGATCTGAAAATTTGAAGTGTAGGATTCGTTAAAAGTGGACAGTTTGACTGCTTCATATCAAATCATGTTATCAACAGTCAAAATATGACTGGCCTGCAGTTAATAACTTTCCACCAATTGAGTTTATGAGCAGGAAATTGCATCTCAGTACATTTATGGTACAGCAGGCTGTTTAAAATAATGCTTGCTGCAATAATTGTGGTAAAGTCCACTTCTGGCTTTACATTGTTGATGAGTAGATGTACAGGAGTGTCAGAAACTCCACAGGACACAGCACTGAATTAGAATGCAGGAAATACAGTGGGTAACATGCACCACAATATGTGAAAACCTGATTGGATGGGAAATAACATGCAGTGCTGGTGAAATGGGAAAGAATTTGGAAAGTGATAACATGTTCAAGGACTTTGAAGCGGAAAGGGAGATTGAATGTCAGATTGGAACGTACAAGGATGTTGAGGTCAGGTCTTTGTCTTTTGAAGAGGACATGATAATGACAGATACTGGACAACAAAAGCACCTGATACAGAATTGTTTACGGTATTGGCAAACATAGGACCAGCAGGAGAAGCTGGGCGGTCACAAATTTAATGGGGATAGGCTGAAAGAGCAAGATTTGTGTCTCCTAATAAAGATAAGCA
Organism: Stegostoma tigrinum; assembly: GCF_030684315.1. Taxonomy (NCBI): domain Eukaryota; kingdom Metazoa; phylum Chordata; class Chondrichthyes; order Orectolobiformes; family Stegostomatidae; genus Stegostoma; species Stegostoma tigrinum. Next base: position 54,307,361 of record NC_081368.1, on the reverse strand, counting down.
ATGAGACGGTATCGGGAAAGATAGAGAGAAAGCAAAATAAAATAAAAACGAAAGACCTGCGGATGCTCTAAGTTAGAAACAAAAACAAAGTTGCTGGAAAAACCCAGCAGGTCTGGCTGCATTTGTGAAGGAAAAAAAACAGAATTAACATTTTGGGTCCAGTGACCCTTCTTGAGAAGCGAAATAAGATGCTCATTAAGGGCTATGGCAGACTTTTTCGAATCTGTGTCCCTTAGACTTAAGGAAATGAAGGCAAGGGCCATTCCAGGTGCAACAGTTTTCCTCAGAACTAGGGTATCAAACTTAGAGGCCAGGGTTTGTTTCATTAAATTAGTATTGTAACGGCAGAAATGTTGAAGCAAAAAGACGGCCAAAAGCTGGGCAATTGGGAGATTGAACATGTGGTTGAAAATGAGTTAGGATAGTTTATTACAGCGAGTAAGATAGAATATGGTAGATTCTGGAGTTGGAAGAGGGGATATGGTTGGAGTGTGTCCTAAGGACATAATCAGAGTTGGCCTTAAATACGTTGGTGCAATGGGACAAGCAAGATTACGTAAGAAGGCTTGGTGATGTGTTGGCCATGATATTGGGTTGAGAAGTTACATGAAGACTGAGATTCACAGACATCAAGAAAGAAATGAACTCTAGAGAAGAGAAAATACAATGAATTGAGATTTTTTCCCTTTATTCATTAATGGGTTGAGGATGTCGCTGGCTAGGCAGCATTTATTGTCCATCCTTAATTGCCCAGAGGGCAGTTCAGAGTCAACCACCTTGTTGTGGGTCTGGAGTCACATGTAGGTCAGACCAGGTAGGGAATGCACCTAGAGGACATTAGCGAACCAGATGGGTTTTTCCGACAATCAATTCATGGTCATCATTAGTCTCTTAATTCCAGAAAGTTATTGAATTCAAATTCCACCATCTGCCATGGCAGGTTTTGAACCCAAGTCCCCAGAATGTTATCTGGGGTCTCTGGATTAACGGTCCAGCGATAATACCACAAGACCATCACCTCCCCTTGAGATGAGGATTGAAATCACAAGAATGAGAACACATTCAGTACAGAGTCTGAGGGAGCAAAAGAATAAAGATTTCATGATTTTTTTTGAAAAAAATAAGAAAAGTCAGTGGAGAATGCTGATTTTGAGAGTTAGGCTAAGAAGGGTGAAACAAGGTAACATGCGCAAAAGAGGAAAATGGCCCAGAGGTGAAAGGGGACAAACCAAAAAGTGATCTGGTATTAAGGGTCCCATCACCACTGTGTTGTATGTAGAGGAACAAGTGTTAGAGATATAGACAGGCAAGAAGGCTTTATTATGTGGCAAGTTGTCATCAAGTCTCAACGAGGTGCTGTTTGTGCAATCACCCATATTAATTTAACAGATAGTAAAGGCCTTCTTCAGAAGGAGGGAGAGAGAGGATTATTGGAAGCCAATCTGTTGAGAGAGTTCACAGTGTCATTAATGGGAGGAAGAAGATTTGCAAGATGTTCCCAATGGGAGCTGTGTTGAAGGACTAATGACAGAGTGTGATAGGGTAAATAGGTTACTTCTTGTAATCAGAAAACACCACGTTATAGTCCAACAGGTTTATTTGAAGACACAAGCTTACAGGGCCTCACTCTTCCAAAAGCTTGCCCATCCCAGACCAACACTGACACCTCCACACCATGATTTCTTGTAATGCCTGTATTGGAAGCATTGGTGCACACATCAGAAGATGAGAGGCATTAGATTTTGTTCATCAGGGCTTAAGCCTACGATGAAGGGAAGAGGACAAGAATATTGCTAAATTCTGAATAGTTGAGTAAGGAATTGGAAAGGCTGCATATCTGAAAGAAGAACTGAAAGGATGCAGAATTATAGAAGAGAGGAGACAAGGAGAGGGAAAGAAAAGAAATAACTTGTTAAATCCTGATTAAACCACAATCTGTGTAAACAACACCAGAGAACTCCTTTCAAATTTTAACTAATATCTCCATTTGTCTGCTGTGAAACCATCACAGCCTCAGCCTGGAGGTATGAAATTTCAATGTATTACGTGACACTGAGCTTAGCTTTATCTGTCCAAGCAACCAAGGTTGTTACCTAGATAATAAAATGTGAGGCTGGATGAACACAGCAGGCCAAGCAGCATCTTAGGAGCACAAAAGCTGACGTTTCAGGCCTAGACCCTTCATCAGAGAGGGGGATGGGGAGAGGGAACTGGAATAAATAGGGAGAGAGGGGGAGGCGGACCGAAGATGGAGAGTAAAGAAGATAGGTGGAGAGAGTATAGGTGGGGAGGTAGGGAGGGGATAGGTCAGTCCAGGGAAGACGGACAGGTCAAGGAGGGTGGGATGAGGTTAGTAGGTAGATGGGGGTGCGGCTTGGGGTGGGAGGAAGGGATGGGTGAGAGGAAGAACCGGTTAGGGAGGCAGAGACAGGTTGGACTGGTTTTGGGATGCAGTGGGTGGAGGGGAAGAGCTGGGCTGGTTGTGTGGTGCAGTGGGGGGAGGGGACGAACTGGGCTGGTTTAGGGATGCAGTAGGGGAAGGGGAGATTTTGAAACTGGTGAAGTCCACATTGATACCATTAGGCTGCAGGATTCCCAGGCGGAATATGAGTTGCTGTTCCTGCAACCTTCGGGTGGCATCATTGTGGCAGTGCAGGAGGCCCATGATGGACATGTCATCTAGAGAATGGGAGGGGGAGTGGAAATGGTTTGCGACTGGGAGGTGCAGTTGTTTGTTGCGAACTGAGCGGAGGTGTTCTGCAAAGCAGTCTCCAAGCCTCCGCTTGGTTTCCCCAATGTAGAGGAAGCTGCACCGGGTACAGTGGATGCAGTATACCACATTGGCAGATGTGCAGGTGAACCTCTGCTTAATGTGGAATGTCATCTTGTGGCCTGGGATAGGGGTGAGGGAGGAGGTGTGGGGGCAAGTGTAGCATTTCCTGCGGTTGCAGGGGAAGGTGCCGGGTGTGGTGGTGTTGGAGGGCAGTGTGGAGCGAACAAGGGAGTCACGGAGAGAGTGGTCTCTCCGGAAAGCAGACAGGGGTGGGGATGGAAAAATGTCTTGGGTGGTGGGGTCGGATTGTAAATGGCGAAAGTGTCGGAGGATGATGCGTTGTGAAGGTTGTTACCTGATCAGTCAACATGTAATCAATTATCTCTGTCCATGCCTCATTCTCTGAAAATAACTCATCATTTCACAGTTGATCTTCTCTAATACTTATTGTTCTAATCCCACACTTTCATTATTCACTGATTCCAAAGGCTTGATTACTGGGGCTTTAATTGAGCTGGAACAATTGGGTGGAAAAAATAGTGACAAAGTCAAATGTCCCAACATTTGCCTCTGTTCCTGGGATCAGAAATTTTCCCAAGGGCAGGTGAAATGTGGGCTTGAAAACTCACTGGTATTCCTAAACAGGACAATTAATCTCATTGAGGGTGAGGTCAGTGTTTTTTGAAACAATGAGGGTGGTATGGGGAAACGAAGCATAGACTTGGTGGCTGCTTCTCAGAACATCTACATTCTGCTCGCAAAAAAGACCCTGAACTACATGTTGCCTTCCACTTTGAGGCACCACTCTTCTCCCTGGCCAACATCTCGATCTCTGGCTTGCTGCAGTGTTCCAGTGAAAGCCAATACAAGCTGGAGGAACAACACCTCATTTTCCACAGGGGACCCTGCAGCCCTCTGGACACAATATTGAGTTCAATAATTTTAGGACCTAAACTCTGCCATGTCCCGGCCCCCCCACCCCACACACCAGGCCTTGTTACCACATAGCCTGCCATTACACACCCCCTGTTATTAGTCACTAATAGTCCCCATGAAACAACTGTTCAACCTCCCAGCCTGATCGTTAGAAACTCCTTTGTCTGTCCAACTGTCTTTCACTCTCTTTGGGCTCCATTCTATCGCTTACTCCTACCCACACACCTCCCTATTTTCTGCAGATAAATTGACGTTTTCCCAGACACCATCAGTTCTGAGGAAGAGTCACCGGACCCAAAATGTTAACTCTGTTTATTCCTTCACAGATGCTACCAGAGCTGCTCAGCTTTTCCAACAACTTTGTTTTTGGACCTGAAATACACTGCTTGGGGAAGATGGTAGGAGCAGATATCATAGCAGCATTTAAGAGGCACTTAGACAGATATGTGAACAGGCAGGTCACAGAGTGATATGGAGAGAGGTAATAGGAACTGCAGATGCTAGAAAATCTGAGATAACAAAATGTGGAGCTGGATGAACGAAGCAGGCCAAGCTGCATCTTAGGAGCACAAAAGCCGACATTTTGGGCCGAGACCCTTCATCAGAAATGGGGGAGGGGAAGAGGGTTCTGAAATAAATAGGGAGAGACGGGAGGCGAACCGAAGATGGATAGAGGAGAAGATAGGTGGAGAAGTGAGTATAGGTGGGGAGATAGGGAGGGGTTGGGTCAGTCTGGGGAGGATGGACAGGTCAAGGGGGCAGGATGTGGTTAGTAGGTAGGAAATTGAGGTACGGCTTGAGATGGGAGGAGGGGATAGGTGAGAGGAAGAACAGGTTAGGGAGGCGGGGACCAGCTGGGCTGGTTTTGGGATGCAATGGGGGGAGGGGACAAGCTGAGCTGGTTTTGGGAAGTAGTGGGGGGAGGGGAGATTCCTGCACACCCCAGGTGTTCTCGTTCTTCAAGGGCCGCAACTTCCCCCTCGACAGTGGTCGAGAACGCCCTCAACTGTGCCTCCCGCATTTCCCGCAACTCATCCCTCACACCCCATCCCTGCAATAACCGCCAAAAGAGAATCCCCCTCGTCCTCATATACCACCCCACCAATCTCCGGATACAACGCATCATCCTCCGACACTTCTGCCATCTACAATCCGATCCCAGCACCAAAGACATTTTTCCAACCCCCGCCCTTGTCTGCCTTCCGGAGAGACCATTCTCTCCCTGATTCCCTTGTTCGCTCCACACTCCACTTCAGCCCCACCACACCTGGCACTTACCCCTGCATCCACAGGAAGAGCTACACCTGCCTCCTGCCCCCACACCTCCTCCCTCACCCCCATCCCAGGCCCCAAGATGACGTCCCACATCAAGCAGATGTTCATCTGCACATCTACCAATGTGGTATACTGCATCCGCTGTACCTATTGTGGCTTCCTCTACATCGGGGAAACCAAGTGGAGGCTTGGGGACTGCTTTGCAGAACACCTATGCTCGGTTCGCAGTAAACAACTGCACCTCCCAGTCGCAAACCATTTCAACTCGCCCTCCCATTCCTTAGATGACATATCCATCCTGGGCCTCCTGCAGTGCCATAATGATGCCACCCGAAGGTTGCAGGAACAGCAACTCATCTTCCACTTGGGAACCCTGCAGCTCAATGATATCAATGTGGATTTCACAAGCTTCAATATCTCCCCTCCCCCCACTGCATCCCAAAACCATCCCAGCTCATCCCTGCCTCCCTAACCTGTTCTTCCTCTCACCTATCCCCTCCTCCCACCTCAAGCCGCACCTCCATTTCCTACCTACTAACCTCATGCCGCCCCGTTGACCTGTTCAACCTCCCCGGACTGAACCAACCCCTCCCTAACTTCCCACCTATACTCGCCTCTCCACCTATCTTCTCCTCTATCCATCTTCGGTCTGTCTCCCCCTCTCTCCCTATTTATTTCAGAACCCTCTCTCCATTCCCCGTTTTCTGATGAAGGGCCTCGGCCTGAAACGTCAGCTTTTATGCTCCTAAGATGCTGCTTGGCCTGCTGTGTTCATCCAGCTCCACACTCTGTTATCTTAGAGTGGTATGGAGCATGTGCAGTGGGAATAGTATAAAAATGGCATCGTGGCTACTGCAGACATGGTGGGCCAAAGGGCCTGTCCTGTGCAGTATCATTCAATGTTCTATATTAGCCCAGATGTTGGTTAATCTGTGACTGCAATATATGTACATATCAGAAGCTGAAATAAAGTTCAAACACTGTTGCCTTAAACACCTCCAGTTCCTTCTCATTCTGTTTTTTTCCACTTTCTCTGGAACTCTCTGTTGGCAAGCTGACTTTCACAAATTGGCCCCATCCCACCACCACCTTGATTTCTTAAGGCTAACCTTTTTGATTGTGGTTCTACTTGATGTTTTTTTTTCCCCTTCTTTGACACATGGTGTCCATTTGTTAGAAATCCACTGCCCTGCAAACTGCTCTGAAATATGCCTCTGAGCATACAAATCCTAAGGCTTTGTTTCCTGGTAAGTGTTATGATTCTGCCTGTCCCCATGAAGGGGGAAATTGAAGGAATGGAAGTGAAAAAGGCAGAATTTATGGTTTTCACCTTGAAAGAAAGATGAGGGTTTTGTTCCTTGAAGATGGTCGACTCAAAGAAATAGAAATTTATCAAGGTGTTGTTGTCAGTGGCAAACAAATAGTGTTTGCTTTTCATTATTCTCAACTTTGCTCAAAGGACTGCTCTATGCTATTATGTTGCTATTTTGGATAGCTGGGCATTCTAAACAGCAGGATGTTTCCACAGGGGATCTGGAACCTACAGGAACAAGGCCACAGAGAGAGAGAGAAGAAATCTCTTTCATCAAGCAAATTAAGAATACTTGCTGAAATACAGATTCTAAACCAAAAGATATAATTCAGAATATTTGATTCCATATAAAGGCCTGCACAGAAGGATAAATAAAGAGAGAGGAATAAGAGAGATAAGAAACAAAATAAGATAATTTATCCATGTGTCAATATTTTAACACTCTATAATAAATCTGAAGGAATGAGAACCCATATTGGTAAAATAATTTTCCAGTACCTGAATTATTTTGTGACTCCTTAAAACTTACAATGCCAATAATAGTACAGAGCTTGAAACTTATCGAAAAAAGACAAATTTTGATGAAGCTTTTTGTCTTGCACTTGTAATGGCAATTTTCAGGAGTACCAGTATGAAAGGAAAGAATATTTTCACAATGTATGAGTAGAGAATGCTGATTGATTTGTGAGTGAATTCTGATTGGTAGAGACATTACCATGGAGAATGCACCAGCCTGATGATAACTGGCAGTTAAGTACCAAGCTTTGTACAAATTTGAAATGAATTGTCTTAGCTTTATAGTCACATGTACTCAAATGAGTACAGTGAAAAGTTTACAGTCACTGCTTTCCAGTGACATCTTAGGCACAAAGGTAACTAAGTATAAATACTCAAGATCAAATTCACTGACCTTGAATGCTGGGAGAATGATCTCACTCCCGTTGTCACTGGTCCTGAGTGCCGGGAGAATGACCTCACTGCTGTCACTGACACTGAATGCTGGGAGAATGACCTCACTGCCACTGTCACTGATCCTGAATGCCTGGAGAATGTCCTCACTGCCGCTGTCACGGGTCCAGAATGCTGCGAGACTGATCTCGCTACCATTAACTCTATCTCCGATCGCTGGGAGAAGCCACATCTGCCATTCCACTTGTGACCCTCTCCTGCTGCTGGGCCGTTGCTAATGACTAACTCACCGCAGAAAAGAAGAATTAAAGACAAAAGAAACGGGAAAAAAGTGAAAGAAATGAGTGGAAGCAAAAGTAAAACAAAGAGGAACGCAGATTGGACCGGATGGTCTCGGCAACAGCCTCCACATAGCTCTGTTACTCCGCTGCCATCTTGCACCAAACATTTATCCAAGTGGTTGACTCTGATTGGTCAAGACATTGCCCTGTATTAAGGACTAGAAAATAGTTTTGCCAGTTTAAACAGGCACAATACGTTATATCTTCTTTCAATCTGCAAATAAAAAGGTCTTGTGTATTAATCCATGTAACTACCAGTATTCACAATTAGACTATGCTGTGAACCTAGCTGAAAATCTTAAATTGGTTGTCAGCATAATTCTCAGCAAGAGTATTTTGTAATTATTGTTCAATCATGTAATTTTATGTAATGTTGGACATTGTGTTTAGACTTGTTCAAGCACAGTCCTGGGTGGGGGAGGGTGGAATCCTGGGCAGTTGGGGGTGGTGGGAGTTGGGGAGGGGAGGATGGCCAGTAATTTGCCTGTTGCAAATATCATAATGAACATGTTGCATAGCACATTCCAGCAGTTTTTGAGATGTTTTGTTGATACACCTAGTATCACACTGACACTGAAATTTGCATATCATATTGCTCATTTGTATGGCAGGTAAGCTGGCAGTTAACTGCCCATCATTAACTAACTGCTACCTTCTCCACTGCAACATTTCTGTTAATCCAAGTCCACCTGACAACCAATATGTATGCTCTGCTCATGCTTTATAAAAGTATTGTTCCCCTTACATTGGTATTCTTACGAATTGTCCTGATGAATAAAATACAAGAACTCTCAACAGGTTTGTCATTCTTCAGTAATTCTTATAATGCTATTAAAAATCACTTACTGTTGAATGGATAATCCCTAACAATTTTTTTTTCTGGTATGATGAGCAGATGTTTAATGAGTAAGCAACATGAATTTCCATATTAAACAGCAAGTCTCTGAATTAATTATCAGAAGAGCAAAGTTTCTGAAGAAACTAGGCTCAGATAACAGCCTTCTGATTTCCATGTTTGATTCTTTGTGTGGACAACAGAACTTAGTGTTTGGTTTATTCCTTAAGAAAGTTGAGCAGTTATAACTTCAACAGTAATTTTACTGCTGGATCCAGGCTCATGTCATTGAAAATTCAATGTTCGTTTATTTCTGAACAATAAGCAATACTTTGAAATGCCTCTGTTATTACACATGTGCTATTTAGTTCATTTACATTTATGATGTCAAATGAAACAATTGAAAGACCTGGAACAATAGAAAGCTTCTGAAGTATAAAGCAACTGAATTTCCAACTGTTTCTGCTGCAGTTCATACCTTGAAAAATTAGTTGACTCTTTGGCTTGATAATATATCCCCCAGCCAGAAGGTTAAGTACTTGTTATGTAAACAAATAAAAAAGTCATCCGGCAGTTAACAAAATTGAAATTTACAAACACATGGTATTCATTTTGAAGACAGTTCCATTACCATGGAGATTAATGTACATATTATCTGTTGTGCATTTTCTTAATCCTTTGAGGAGTTCAAAGAACCCAGTAAATCTTGTTGCAAAGGTGACGGTGATGTGGACAAGTTAGATTTTACTACAAATACTTATACCTCAGCATATATTTTCTTGTCGCCTCTCAAATATTCTCAAGGCACTTTGTTTATTTTATTTTGGATTTAAAAAAAAGTCCCCAGATTTTCTTTCTCTATGAGACAAAGGACAGTATTTCAATCTTAGTTTCATCAGAACTCAAGTTAAAGAAAGCAATTTGTTATAAAGTGGAGGTTGCACCCCTCCCCCGAGAAGTAAAATAGAATCACCTGAAGAAGAGCTCCTTGCCCTATAATGTGTAAAAGGAGTGTGAAAAGTAATGTAACCTGCTTTTCACCAACTCCTACTGGTGAAATAAAATAAATCCCTGACACACACTTTAAAATCAACAAGTTATAGAACATAGAACATAGAACATAGAACATAACAGCACAATACAGGCCCTTTGGCCCTCGATGTTGTGCCGACCTGTCATATCGATCTGAAGGCCATCTAACCTACGCTATTCCATGTACGTCCATATGCTTATCCAATTTATAATTTACTTATCTAACTGTAACAGTGAACAAATTAACAGAACTATAACAAACCGAATAAAACCCTTCCAACTACTAACTGTTTCTGAATGAAACAAAATTCCAACTGTATGTTGTTCCATTAAATATAAGTCCCACTTGTATGAGTAAAAAAAAACTAGTCTTTGAAACTACAGTGTGAAGCTGGATGAACACAGCAGGCCAAGCAGCATCTCAGGAGCACAAAAGCTGACGTTTCGGACCTAGACCCTTCATCAGAGAGCTTTTTGTTATCTTGGATTCTCCAGCGTCTGCAGTTCCCATTATTTTTGAAACTACAGCCAGGTTATGTGTCTTCTGGAATGCTCGTGCCTTCTCCATCAATTCTGCAGCCAGGATTACCTTCTCTTTTGATTTTCTGTCAGGAATTTAATTAGTTATGCCATGGGTGACATTATTACTTAGATGGTGCTTTCTCTACGACATAAAGGAGCAATTCTCTTTTGAGAACTGAGGGCTGTTAGCTCTGACATACGGCATTTAGCTCTGGGGCTTTATCCAACTGCCCTCTTCCCCTTCTTACCTTGATGACATATCAATATTTCTTACAATAGAATTGGTCCTATGTTGTCAAAACCATCAGATTTAATTTTGATAGGTTTTTGGTATTTAAGGGCCTTGTTCATATTGATTGGCTAAATTCAAAAACTTCTTGTCTTGTTAAAATCTGCTGGCTTGGCCTACTAATTGTAAGGCCTTTCGATACATGTGTTTCAATTTGGGTGCTTTCCGTGTTCCTGAAAACTTTCAAGCTGCAGAGAAATTCATCTTCACTCCCTAAGCACAGAAAAAGCACATCACCCTTCAAATGGACCAGGCAATGCTTTCCCACCTAACATTTTACAGATGCCAAATTCTAACTTCCTGCCTCCTAATCCAGAAGCATTCTCCCTAGATTTGCAACACCTTTCCCTGAAGAATAAAATCAAACATCACTGTGAAAAGATGGCACAATTTCCTCTCAATGTTTTCTTTTTAAAACCATAACTCCATTATCTCATTAATCCAGAGTTACACATTTTATACTAATTTTATTTATATAATATTGAACACTTCTGTTTCTACGTTGGATAAGCATTTTTCTTTTAAACTCACAATAAAACATCTGAAATAATATTTTCATGACCCGCAACATGTACAATGTGCAAGTTAAATGCTTGTAACTTCCAACTCCAACAAAATAATCTGCTGTTCTTGTTCAGTAATTTTTTCCTGCAAATGTCAAAGGATTTTGATCGGTATTTCTTTTTCAATGGTTGAATACTTTTACCAGAGGATATTGACGTTTTATTTTCTGAAAAATTATCAATTGGCCTTTCAATTCCACAACCATCCTCCTGTAATGATACAGCTCTAATACCTATAACACTTAGATCGATGGTGACTTTGGAGGCTTCAATAAATTTGGTATGGCTAAAACTGGTGTGTTGCATAACACTGCTTTTAAATTCTCAAATGCCTCCTGGTATTGTTCTGTCCCCCAAAATTTTGTGTTTGTTTTTTAATAAATCCGTCATCAGTGCCAAGGTGCTACTAAAGTTTGCTACAGATTTCCACTCAATTCTAAAACTCATAGCACTTCCTTCTTTGTTCATCACTGTCTTCTGTCCTTATCCAACACTGTGCCCTAATAATGTCACATCCACTTGCGCAAATTCTCGTTTTGCCAAGTTTATGACCAACTTTGCCTTTGGTAATCTCGCGAAGATGTCTACCAAATGTTACATCTGATCTTTCCGAGAATGACTAAAGATCATTAAGTCTTCTATTTAGGTGGCACAATTAGTCAATCCTGCAGCAACTCTGATCATAAGCATTTGAAAAGTGGCTGGTGCATTTATTCATTCCAAAAGATGTTACTTTAAATTGGTATAGCACTTTAGGGGTTACAAAGGCAGAAACTTCTTTTGCTCTTTCTGGCAAAGGTATTTGCCAGTAACCACAAATTAAGTTCAAATTTGTGATATAAGTGGCTTGTCCTACTTTTCCCTCTCTGTCCTCCAGCTTTGGAATTGGGTGTGTCTCAGATTTGGCCACAGCATTGACTTTCCAATAATCTACACAGTATCGTTGAGTGCCATCAGATTTGGGAATCATCATGGTAGCTGAACTCCACTCACTTTGACTCGGGTCTATTCTGTCTTGGAGTATTGCTTTCACTTCCTTCTGAACCTGCTTTGCCTGCAGAGGATTAAGCCTGTAGGGGTGTTGTTTTATTGCAATAGCATTCCCTATGTCAACCTCATGTGCTATGGCATGAGATCTCCCCATTCTACTTCTACATAGGTCCTCATAGCACTGTAACAAATGTTTCACTTCAGTTCTCTGTTTCTGGGAGAGATAACTCACTATCCTATCCCATTCCTGAAGAACTTCCTCATTATTCAATTTATTCTGAGGCAATTCAAAATTCAATCATCTGAATTTGATTCCTCACTCTGAGTGGCAGTAACTAATACCTGCTTCTTCCGTTCCCTTTCCCTGTTATAACAAGATTTCAGCATGACCACATGGCATGCTTGATCATTTCTTTTTTCCTATCTGGCATCTTTACCAGATAGTTCTCCTGACTTAACTTCTTCTTAATCTCATAGGAACCAATAAAGCTTGATTTGAAGTGATCTCCTACCATTGGTAACAGCAACAAGATTTTATCCCCACTGGCAAATGTAAGAATTTTAGATTTCTTATCTGCTTCTTGTTTCATTAGGTGCTACGCCACCTTCAAATGTTGCCCAGATAATTCACTTACTCTGCTTAATCTTTTGATACATAATCGAACAGCTACATAATCCAACTATGATATCTCTGACATTGGACCTATCAACTTTCCCTTAATTCATTTAAAGGCTATGTTACTTTGTGTCTGGTTATCAACTCTAATGGAGTAAACTGATTCAGTTCATTTGGAGCATCTCTAACAGCAAATAATATAAATGGGGTACCTTTATCCCAATAATTTGAGTAATACTGGCAATGAGCCTTCAGCATGGTCTTTAGGGTCTCAAGCTACCTTTCCAATATTCCCTGGGATTCAGGATGGTACACTCTTGATTTAAAGTGTTTGATGCCTAAACTATCTTGACTTCCTTAAATGATTTGGGTGTAAAATTGGAGCTGTGGTCTCATTGAATCTCCCTGGGTCATCCAGAATGCGTAAAGAAAGCAAGCAACTCCTCCACAACCTTTTGTGCCCTGATATTCTGTAAAGGAATTGCCTCCAGAAACCTGGTTGATGTATCCATTATCATTAGCAAGTATTGGTTCTCACTTCTGTGCTTAGGGAGGGGACCTGCATGATCAATTATAACCTGTGTAAAAGCTGCTTCAAATGTGGGAATTAGCACCAAAGGCACTGGTTTTAGCACTGCTTGTGACTTTCCTACCATCTGACAAGTCTGACACGTAGACCAAAATTCAACCACATCTTTGCGTAATCCAGGCTATTGAAAATGTTTCTGTATCTTAGCCTGAGTCTTCCTCACTCCTAGATGACCTCTTTCAGGTAATTCATGCGCTACCTGCAATACTTCCTGTCTGTGTTCTACCAGCAACACAATCTGGTGAACTTTCACCCATTTCTCATCTGTAATAGCCTGCCAAGGTCTCCAGTTCTGCTTTAAGGTTTTATCCTTAGGGTAGTAACATTCTGAAGTACATTCTCGTTCATTTTTTGAGTAAGCTTTATGATATAAATCCTTAATCATCTCATCTTTTTGTTGTAGCTTCATGAATCTTTTTGAACTAAACACCTCGCCCTGATTGTCTACCTGCTTGGCTTCCTCCTTTACCATCTCATTAAATAGAGTGTCAGCTGACTGGACCTCAGCTCCTTCATCTTCCTCTTTTGTTTTCCCTTCTTGTTTTAACTTATGACTGTGGGACCCTATCACCACACAGTCTGGAAAGCTTCCAGGGTATTTTTATTTTAACTCCTTAGTTGCCTGATTTTCTTTTGGCTTTTCCACTACAATGGGCATTACTCATTACTCATTACTGTGCTCCAGCAGTGTCATTTCCAAGATTAAAGTATTCCCAGAATAGCCAATTTTTCCAAGACTCCCACTATTACTTCCCCAGTCTTGATTGGACTTTCTAGCTTTATCTGACACAGGGTAATACAACTCCTCTCTCTATTCATTCCACAAATTACTGCTCTCTCGGGCAATATTTCAGAAGCAGTGCTCTCACTACTCTCTTCTTACTACTCATCTCTTACTCGAAGCTGACTAGCTCATGTATCTCACAGTATTTTAACTTCTTTACCTAATCCTCCATTCTACCTGAGTAAATCTTACCCATACAGGTAAAGTCTTTGAAAAATCAAGTACTACTCAACCTACGACTAGGTCTTGCACTCATGTGCAGCTCCTCAACTTCGCTTGGGATTTCCTTCACTACCTCAAGTAATCACATTGGTTTGGCCTCTTTTACCATATCCCTTTACTCTGTGTCTCTCTTAATCCACCAGCACTGTGGCTTTCTGTGCCCCACCTTATTACATTGAAAACAACTGAAGTCTTTCACCTCTTTTCCACCCTCCTGAGTTCTTTTTTCACATGTGGTAAACTGTTCTTAGTATGATCTACTTTTTGTTTTTCATTGAAGGAAGTCCTTGTTTCCAAATTTCTATCCCTTACAGAATGAAACGACTGTCTGAAGCTAGATTTCAATTAATGCACTAATGTATATTCATCCACTATTTCTACGGCTCTTCTTGCTGTTTTAATTTTCTGTTCCTCTTATCACTGGAAGCAAGCTTTTAAACTCCTCCAGGAGACCAACTTCTCATTTGTCTTCTCTATCTTTATTGCTCTTACTCATCTATCGAAGTTGCTCTGTTTAATTTTTTCAAACTCGATATAAGTCTTACCTGGCTCCTTTCTTACATTTCTGAACCATTGTCTGTACTCTTCTGGTGCCAATTAGTAGGCACTCAAAATAGAGAGGCTGATGTTTCAGGCCTAGGCCCTTCTTCAGAAATGGGGGAGGGGCAGGGAGTTCTGAAATAAATAGGGAGAGGGGGGAGGTGGATAGAAGATGGATAGAGGAGAAGAGACAGGCAGGTCTGTTGTCTCTCCACTTATCTTCTGCTCTAGCCATCTTCTATCCACCTCCCCCTCTCTCCCTATTTATTTCAGAACCCCCTTTCCCTCCCCTCATTTCTGAAGAAAGGTTTAGGCCCGAAACATCAGCTTTCCTGCTCCTCTGATGCTGCTTGGCCTGCTGTGTTCATCCAGCTCTATACCTTATTACCTCAGATTCTCCAGCATCTGCAGTTCCTACTACCTTTGGCACTCAAAATAGCCTGTTTTATTTCTTCAGCTTCTCTAGACACATTCTCTAACAGCACTACAAACACTTCACTAGCCCTGTCTACCAACTTGTTCTGAATTAACAAAACCAGCACACTGTCTGCCCAGTTCATCTGTTTAGCCAATCTCTCAAAAGAGATGAAAATGGCTTTTACATTTTTCTCATCAAATTTTGGTAACATTTAGACAGATTTGTATGTATCCCTACCAGGCTGTTGGCTACGATGGGTTTGCTCATCATCATCATCCTCCTCACTCAGCCTATCTTCTACCTTCATCTCAACACTTTCTTGTCTAATTACCAACTTCTGAAGTTCAAACTCTCTCTTTTCCCCTTTCTTCGGCCATTAACCTTAATTCAAGCTGTTTCAATTCCATTTCTTTATTATTTTGACTCCAACCTTCTAATTGAACTTTTTAACTTCAATTGTCTCATCTGTAATTGATTTTTTTTTGCTCCAATGCACTTGATTGTTTCTCTGATATACCTAAATGCTTGGCTAACTCTGTTACAATTTCAGTTTTCTTATAATAAGTAGTTAAACCCAATTTTATCCTATTTGCTTATTCTAAAGCGTCACCTTTTACTGTCTTCATAAGCTTTCTTGGCAAATTTGGGAAACATTTTCAACCCCCAGAGCCTTGTTAGCAATGTTAAGAGCCATTTCCTCACTATTGGCTAAACCAACAACAAGCAACCGAAATTAAACAGATTTTTCCACTTCTCACTTAAGTTTTGTTTAAAGAGTTAGGACACTAGTTCCTAAGTTTGATAAATTTGCTGGGATGTTCTGTACCCTAAATCTGTTCAAGTCAGTCCAATTCCTGGATGATGACTTCCCACTCTGTTATAAAGTGGATGTTAACCCATGCTCTGAGAACTGAAAACGAAACACCAAACGAGGAGCACCTCATCGTATAATTTATAAAAGAAGTGTAAAAAGCCTGCCTTCCAGTAACTTCCAGTGGTGAAATAAAATAGATCCCAGACACGCACTTTAAAATCAACAAGTAGCAATTTATTGCTGAGCTTTAACAGTGAACAAATTAACCAAATTATTAACAAACTAAATAGACCCCTTCTAACTACTAACTATTCCTGAATAAAACAAGATTCTAATGGCATGCTGTTCCAATAAATAAAAGTCCCACGTATATAAAATAAAGAAAGGAATCCAGTCTCTTGAAATTACAGTCAGTTTTGGTGTCTCCTGGAATGCTCTGTGCCTCCTCCGTCGATTCCGCTGTCAGGATTACCATCACTGTCAATTTTCTGTTGTAAATATTAACTGGTTATGCCTTGGGTACTATTATTATTTAGGTAGTACTTTCTCTATGACATAGAGGAGCAATTGTCTTTGGAGAGTTGAGGGCTGTTAGCTTTGGCAGATAACAGTTAGGACTGCGGCTTTGTCCAATTGCTCCCTTTATTTTATACCCTTGAGACCATATCAATATTTCTTACATTAGGATTGCTCCTATGTTGTCAAAGCCACCAGGTTTAAATTTGATAAGTTTTTGGTGTCTAAGAGCATGATTCAAATTGATTGGCTAAATTTGGAAACTTACTGTCTTGGTAAAAACTACTGGCTTAGCCTGCTAACTGTCTAGCCTTTCAATACCAATGTTTCAATTTGGGTGCTGACTGTACACTTGCAAACTTTTAAGCTGCTGCTCACAGACATCCATTTTAAATCCTGAAACATAGAAACAGTACATCATCTTTCAAAGGGACTGCAAAATGCTTGCCCCACTGGCATTTTACAAATGCCAAACTCTAACTTCCTACCTCCCAAGCCACAAGCACTCTACGCAAATTTGCAACAAATAACTTAAGCAAATGACCTTATCCCAAACTAGGCTGACTGCCTGAAAGATGATTATACTACCCGTTCGAGCAAACGTGATTGGGCTGCTTGATCTAATTTATTGAGCTCTGTGGGTGGAGCACTCAGGGTCTTCTTAGTGCAAAGGTGGGTCTCACATGGAATTGTCTTTGCTGATGGCATTGCTGCCAGGTGCCCCTTCTCATTCACCCATTCTGGAATGTTTTCTGGCTTCAGCTAATGGGCTCACAGAGAAAATGTCACAGCGCAGAGGTTAGGCCAGATCATCCTAGGTTTACATATGTCCTTTCTAATATATGATTACTCCATGATGTGAGAGGTCCTGTTCAAAACTGGGCAGTGCAGAAACATAGTGTCTCTCCCTATGGTTCTGACTGGGTCATAACGACTCTCCCATTGTTAATGTTAAAGTCCCTCTGTTCAATACGCAATACAGATACAGGATTGTCCTTGATAATAAAATGTGAGGCTGGATGAACACAGCAGGCCAAGCAGTATCTCAGGGGCACAAAAGCTGACGTTTCGGGCCTAGACCCTTCATCAGAGAGCCCTGAGATGCTGCTTGGCCTGCTGTGTTCATCCAGCCTCACATTTTATTATCTTGGAATTCTCCAGCATCTGCACTTCCCATTATCTCTATCACAGGATTGTCCTTGTTTGCTTTTGACCTGTGGTCTCTTTGCATTCCAACAGGCCTTCTTGCAGAAACTGTTTCGCCAACTTTATGTTGGCCCTGGCTGCCTAAGCGATTGGGCACACCCTACAACATAACATTTCCAAAGTATTTTCTCTAAAATCAGATTAAAATAACTCACAGTTGTTGCATGGATTTTGGCATCTCAAAGGCATATTAACCTTTTATAAAATAAACCATGTAAAATTGAAATCATTTGGCTTTACATACTAAATTGACAACTTGTTGGCATAACTTGACAATCAAAAAACAATTCAAGTGCTTTGAAAATGACGTGGATGGATATTGTCATCTTCTTACCAGATTCCTTATGCCACTTCTCAAACTTGAGGATGAAACTAATGCTTGCAGTCGAGTCCCCAGCATGTCCTGGAAAATCGGTGGGAAGTCCCATGCAATTGCTGTATGCTTGTCAGGTATTTAGATAGTTAGCACTTGGCCTTCCTTCAGATTTAGGACAACAGCAGCATGGTGTTCAAGCCTACCAAAATTTGTTGACGGATTGGAGTTGAGCAGCAGTGATGGCTGCCTTTAATGGTGCAAGGTCTGCCACGGGGATCACTGCTTGATTCCTGGACTCAGGTTAGTGAAGGCAGACTGGGTCTCATGAAGAGGTGGCCACTGAGGAATAAAAGGGCTGTGAAGAGGAGTCGAATCCAGCTGCTGTGTTCACGTTCCTGATGTCAGGTCCCTTGACCGAGCACATGTTGCCTGTCAGGGAGGAATCACAAAATTTAGACTGCTGGCAAATCCAACAAGGCTTGGTTGACCTTCAGGAGGTGTGATTAAGCTACCCAACATCCATTTATTTGTTGATCCACCATTAAATTCTGATGAACTCAAGGATAATTGGTTGACATCCTGTTATGAGCAGACATGTTTTGTGAATGGGAACTACCAGCTCTGAATTCATTGTGGAAATGGCCTCTCCCACTTTTAAGTGAGCCCAGTTGACATGTTTCCTATTGAACTGATGAACATTAAACTCCATGCATTGGCTTCCATGAAGCATGCATTGACTTCTTCCTGGTGTATGTTTCATGCTGTTTTAGTTATTGGCCAACATCATCAACTGAGGTTAGTTATTTGTAAAACTTGTGAGATAGCTCAGAAATGGGTTAACATATATTTGGTGGCATAGTATAAACTTAATTTCTATCTTGACCTGTGTAGTAGCAATTATGCCTAAAAATCTTGTTTGAGTTTCTCTTCCTTAACTCAGAACTGCATTGATCACTTTTTTTGGGAGGATTGTGGACCCAAAAAGGAAACGATGCTGCTGTAAAGCAAGGAAACCAGAAAAGAACATGTTTTCAGTTTTAAAAACAAGTTACTGTTGCCTCATTTGAATACTTGAATATTTGAGGGAAAATTCTAAACAAATTGATGCTTTGTGTGTGTGTGTGTGTGTGTGTGTGTGTGTGTGTGTGTGCGCGCACGCGCGCTCAGGAAAATTCTGCCGAGGGACAGGTTTTTGACTGGCTTTTTAATCAACAACAATTGTTGACGATTCAGGGGACCTCAGGCAATGGGCATTGGATTGGTTCCTGTACGGGTGGTTACAGCCTTGGGTTTCGTCAACTTGGCAGAAACATCCATGACCTGAAGAGAAAGCATCTTCTATCTCTCTCTCTCCCCACCTACTATGTAAAAAAGCAAAATAAAATCCCTAGTGGCTATCGGTTCTTCCTCGCCTTTCTTTCTGAGCTGTTCTTTCTGCACATCTCCTTTTAAAAGAAAATGAGGAAGATATCGCCTTCAAAGGTGAGAGGAAAGTGCAAATTCTCAACCAGAATGAAAGTCTGAGAACCTTCATATCCACAACCTCGCACCATCGCTGAAGAATTGGAAGGAACTAAAAAGGAATCAAAAGGAGCTGAGAGAAAATAACTCATCAGTATTTGTGATATGGACAGGTGCCAGGATTGTGCTTCTCTAGTTTTTTCTTCCTCACAATTCATAATATTTTTGACTTACTGCTATGCATCCATTTTGAAGTGCACAGGAATTTTAAGAAAAGGGTAAATGTTAAGTGAGAGAATTATGGATGAGCAATTCAATCTATCTTTTTGTTTGCTTTTGTGTAAAAGCTGTTTGATTACAATAAGCAGGCATTTTCTTGTTCATGGTGTATGTATTCTTGTAGCCTGAGTTAGGCAGTTAAGTAGGGTTGGGCAGTTTGATGGTTTGATCAAATTTTCATATTTGTAATGACTCCAGGGATATAGAGGCTTGAATTCCAATGCACAACCCAGTGATTTGTGACAGAACAGTAGGGCTAACTATAATGCCCATTATTTCATTTGTGATCAACTAACTTAGCATAGGCTGAGCACTGAAGCTGAGATCCTCCTGGGCTGCAAGGTGTGATTCCTCACTAGAAAACTTCCATGTTCATGATCATCATTGGATTTATTTAAAGCAGAGTAAATTGCTCAGGGCTCCAGATGTGGCAAGAAAATGTGGTTGAGACAGGTGGAAGATCAATCCACAATGGAAGAGCAGGCTTGAAGGATTGTACAGTTTCTGTTGCTATTTCTTTTTTTTTTCAAAAGCTTATTGATTGTGCTCATTAATATATTGGAGACACTGCAGAAGTGACTTAAATGAATGGTTCTAGAATGAGAAGCTGCAGTTATGAACAGAGAGTGAAGCAGTTCGACCTGTTCTCCTTGGGGAGAAGGATGTCGAGAGGAGAATTGACAATGATTTTCAAAACCGTGAGCAGGCTGGACAGAGTAGAAAGGGAGAAACAGTTCCTGCTTACAAAAGGTAAAAAGAGTGAGAGGCCACAGATTTAAAGCGGTGTACAAAAAAGGCAAGGGTGGTGTGAGAACAAAAGTATTTTTATCCGGCAGGACATCAGGCTTTCATCTTAAACTTGCAAGCTGGTCAGGGATCTTTCTGAGTCCTTATTTACCCAAGAAGAATTCCAGCATCTATTTTTGGCTATATCTGTTTTGGCCTGCCTGGAGGCAGGTTTATTATACACATTCAAAAGGAACAACATTGTCATCTGCAAAAAAAAATGTGCTGAGATACAGGGAGAAGTCAGGAGAATGGTTTGAGGTGAAATAGGTATTTGCAGTGTTGGTGCTGACATGATACGGTAAGTGGCCCTCTTCTGCACTGCAGCAGTTCTGTGATTTTGTGTAGGCTCTACAGAAGAAATAGCAAATTGCAGATGCCAGGACACAGAGATGGGGGGACAAACACACAGTCAAGAGAGAGTTGTGGCTCTATAGTGATGGAACTTAATGAGAGTGTTAAGGCATTGGAAGGATTTTATTCAATACCCTTAAATTAGAAAACTGTTAGTCTCTCTGATGTTACCTCAAAGTTGTTTCTCCTCTTATTGTTCACTTTTACCTTACTAGGTTGAACAGTGTAACCTGTGATCTTTGACCATGGGAGTGGAGCCCTTATTGGTTGTCATCGAATCTCTACAGTGCATAAGGAGGCCATTCAACCCAACAAACCTGAACCAACCCTCCAAAGAGCATTTCGCCCAGATCTTGCCCCCAACCTTACCCCTGAAGCCCTGCATTTAGCATGGGTGATCTACCTAGCCTGCGCATCTCTGGATTTGGAAGGAAACTGGAGCACCGAGAGGAAACTCACACGGACAAGGGGGGAACATAAAAACTCAATGAGGATGGTCTCCTGAGGCTAGAATCAAACCTAGACCCCTGGCATTGTGAGGCAGCTGTGCTAACCACTGAGCCACTCATCATTCAGAGGAAAGTTTCGGAGGAATGTGATCATATTGTTGAGGGTACAGAGGAGATTTACTACAATGTTGACTGGGTTGGAGAGTTCTGCTCACAAAGAGAGATTGGATAGACTGAAGTTGTTTTCTCGGAGCAGAGGAGACTGAGGGAGGGCATGAATGTGATATATCAAGTTATAAGGTGCATGAATAGGGTAGACTGGAAGGACCTTTACCCCTTGGTGGAGGGATCAATGATTAGGGGCATAGATGTAAGGTAAAAAGCAAGAGTTTGAGAAGGGAAGTGAGGAAATTATTTCCACCCAGAGAGTGGTGGGAATCTGCCTGTAAATATAATGTCGTCAGAAACCCTCATAACATTGAAGACGTACATGGATGTGCACTTGTGATTCCAAAGCATACAAGGCTATGGGCCAAGTGCCAGAAAATGAGATTAGAATAGTTTCACACTTGCTTTGGACTGACACAGACTCAATGGGCTAAAAGACTTTTCTCTGTGCTGTCAACCTGTATGACCGTACGACACAGTGAGTAGTTAGGGTGTGGAATGCACTGCCTGACAATGTGGCGCAAGCAGATTCAATGGTGGCATTCAAAAGGACATTCGATGATTATTTGGATAGAAATGGTGTGCAGGGTTATGGGGAAAAGACGGGAGACTAGCACGAGGTGATAGAACTGACGCAGACACAATAGGCCGATTAGTTTTTTTCTGCATTGCAAAAATTCTTGGATTCCATGGTACGTACACTAACAAGATCAAAATTTGTACATATCTTTTTAAATGCAAAGGAATTTCTTGATACTTTTTTTCAACTAATTTGATTTTCATTTGAGACAAACATGACTGAAGCTGATAATAGTAAGTCACAGACTAATAAAGTTTACTAAGAGCTTCACTAAAACAGGTCTCCTTTGGTCACATACTAATGAGTTCACACCAACGTGGAATCCAATTACAAAATGTGTTTTCTTTAACTTATTACCACATGATGCCAAAGGATGAAGGAGAGTTCTCCATCTGGCTTCACAAGAGAAAGTGAAACTCTTTGCTTTTTAATTCATGAAATATGCAAGGTGGGCAAAAAGGAAAATAAAGAGGGGGGAAGATACTGTTATGGATTAAATGAAGCATCCTGTATTAGAAATCAGTTTAATTCAAACCATCCAAAAGCAATTGACTTTAAAAATCAAAATTCCACCTTGCTGTAAGCACTTTCTTGTATATAATCATAAACAAAAATCACCCTGTCAGTGAGCAGAAATTGTAAATAAATATGGTCTGTTTATTGTTAAAAAAAACAGGGAATATGGGAAAGATAAGCCGGTCTTCCCAGTTCTAAAGAAAAAAGACTGTTTATTGTTCTCGAGGTCCTTTTGTAATGACAGAACATAAGTTAGAATTTTATGGGGGACTGCCCCGTCATTCTCTGTAGTCTTTTTTTTCTGGCTGTGTGGGCTTCCAAGATCTGTGCATAGTAGCAACTTTTGGAATTGGTAGTCAATTTCTTTTTAACTAATTTAATTTCCATTTGAGACAGACATGACTGAAGCTGATAATACCAAGTCACAGACTAATAAAGTTTACTAATAAGTTTACTAAGTTTGCTAAGCCGTGGCCAGTGCGCTCTTCGCTGATTACCGTGTGCAGAATCAAAGGGGACGCACAGTACAAGAACACGATTGAGGCCTATCTCAATGTCAGGAGCATCTCACTCCATCTTTTTCACTTTCGACAAGTGGTGAGGTGAACTTCTCATTTGGCAGCGGTGAGTTGCCAATTACGGGGGTTATTGCTTGCTAAATGCTTGTTCACAGCCCACTTGGCCTCCATAATATTTAATATTTCATCTTATTAAATGTGTCAAACAAGCTAAACTTTGAGAAGACTTAATATGGAAATCAGAGCAGATACCTGGTGACTTTAGCTTGTCACTTACTCAGAGGAGCTTAGGACCAAACCCAGTCTCGAGGCATGATCCATGGGAACCAACCACATGCACCCCTCGTCCAAAGACTTTGGCTTCCAACATTTGCCAACCCCTGGTAAACTGGCAGGTAATGCTGGAAATATTGACTTGCTCCAGAAACTATCGTTGAAAGGCTGCGGCAGGATCACTTTGGAAGCACAGACAGACACTTAGTTCATTCTTTGGACCATGCTGCATCTCAGGGCTCATCACTTGCTCTCTTAGCACTCACTCAGTTAGCGCCTACCTGCAATGCTCAGAGCAGCAATGCCTTGCATTGCAATGTTGTGCCATACCTTTTAACATGTTAGAGATTCAGCCAGAGTCAAAAGTTCTCACTGCTGCCGTATTAACAAGTACTTTGGCTCAGACACACATCGACAGGCTGCTTGTCATGCATGTCAGCAGGGATTCGTCAGGCAGAGTGATGGAGTATGTGGGTACATCCTGCTGGTGTATAGTGCACCAAACATCAATCTAACACTTACAGCATGTGCCAGCTGTCTGCACATAAAACAAACTGCACATTTTTTCAACGAATGGTCATGTTGGAAATGGTGAAGGTTAGTCTACTATCCAGCCAAGAAGGGGCTTATTAGTCAAGGGGCAAAGGTCCCAATGCTGTCAATCATACACAAAGTCCACCCACAGACCAGGGGCTTGGCTGTTGTCAGTCATCTGCTTGGGCTGCCGATGCTCAGGTGATCTGTACAGTCTGGGAAGCTATCAGCAGTCAATCCTGTAGGATTGTCATGTTCAGTCAGAGGAATTGTGTACCATCAGTCAGGGAGCCACAAAATCTTTAATGTAACGTTCTCATTAAGTCAGCCAGCGTGGTGTCTTCATCAAGTCGGTGCACATACTGAGGCCATAGCTGACTAGATGATGTAGACATGGCCCTCATTATCGGGCTAAGGAGGAGTGTGTGCAGCCCTTATTTGTAGGATGCAGCACCGATTCCACTTCTAAGACCTAAGAGCATCTTTTCCTTCCTTGTGATCGCAATGTAGGTGATTTCCGCTGACAGTGTTACGTCCTGCCATTGGTCATCAGTGTGTATCTGCCTTCCTGACAAGGCGAAGGCAGATACAGGGTGATCAGGGCTGACCACAGGCTCATGAACCACAGCGGGAAGCCTCTGTAGAGATCTGGCAGAGATCATAGCTATAGATGGTAGATTCCAACAAGACATTTGGCCCAGTTTCCATACCCTATGATGGTGTGAAGTGTAGAGCCAACACATGCTCCATCTGTCCTGGGACACTGCGAAGGAGCTGTTTGGGAGTGGGACATGAGGGCTGCAGAAGTGGAAGCCCATCACCTTCTGATGGCTGTGAAGATGACAGCTGCTTTCAACTTCCACACAGCATGTTCCTTCCAGGGGATGATCTGGAACAAATAGCAAAAAAAAATGCAGCACAGGAACAGGCCCTTCGGCTCACCAAGCCTGACAGTTTTCTGATCTAAAAAGCTTTAGCCTCCATGTGGTCCAGATCCCTCTGTTCTCTGCTTATTTATGAATCTGTCCAGATGCCTCTTAAATGTTGCAATTGTATCTGCCTCCACCGCCTCCTCTCAGCACACGCCAGGCACTTACTCAACTCTGTGTCAACAATATGCTTCTCACATCTCCTTTACACTTGCCCCCTTTTACCTTAAACCTATGTCCCCTAGTAATTGACAGTTCTGTGCTGGGAAATAGACTCCAATTATCCATTCTCTCCACGCTTCTTATAATGTTGCGAACTTCTAACAAGCCACCCCTCAGCCTCCAGTGTTCAAGTGAAAACAAATCAAATTTGTCCAATGTCTTCTTGCAGCTCAAACCCCCCCAACCAGGCAACATCCTGGTAAATCTTTTCTGGGCTCTCTCCAAAGCCTCCACATCCTTCTGGTAGTGTGGCGACTAGAACTGTACACAATATTCCAAACGTGGCCAAACTAAAGTTCTCTACAGCTGCAATGTGACCTGCCAATTTTAATGCTCTATGCCCTGACCAACGAAGGCAAGAATGCCATATTCCTTCTTGAATGCCTTAATCACTTGGTTTGTCACTGTCAGGGAACTGTGGGCCTGTACACGAAGATCCCTTTGTATGTTAAAGCTTCTAAGGGTTCTGCCATCGACTGTATACTTGCCTCCTGCATTAGATCTTCCAAACTACTTCACCTCACATTTGTTCAGATTAAATTCCATCTGCCATTTCTCCGCCCAAATTTCCAGACTATCAACATCCAGCCACATTCTCTGACAATTCTCCTTGCTACATGCAGCTGTCCCAATCTGACCACATACATTCTTCCCCAAATCATTTAAAAATATATTACAAACATGAGTGCTCCCAGCACTAATCCCAGTGAAACACCACTGGTCAAAGATCTCCAATCAGGAACATACCCTTCCACGGCTGTTGTCTGTTTTCTATGACCAAGCCAGTTCTGTATCCATCTTACCGGCTCACTGCGGATCCCATGTGACTTCAACTCCTGGAGGTGTGTGCCTGTTACCCTGGCAATTGCCATGGCGTATTCTCATGGAGTACTCGCATGTACCAACTGCATTAGATATCCTTGGTGCCTTATAAAGGGAGTTTGAGGGTAAGGGGGCAAGAGCAAAACACTGCAACCATAGCTCATGGCACCAATGCACAATATCTGACAACGCAGTGCAGTTTTAATGCTGCCCATGCTTTTACCAGGGTTGTGGTGGTTCAAAGTATAAGGTTCTTGAAGGTGTGATTGCATTGCTTCGAACAGCCTAGGGGATTCTCCGGTATAGTCTGAACATAATGTGTTGCATCATCCTGTCATGCTGAGTTCTGCACAAATGTAGCAGGCAATGGGGTGACTTGCTTGGTGCTGAGAAACGCAGAAATGGGAGCAGTCTTCCAAGGATACAGGTGAAGGCACTGGGGAAAAAGAAAGTTACTCCCTAATGTCCTCACCTTCCGCCTCAAAAGGCTGGCACTACAAGACTGACAGACCCTCACTGTCACCCCTTTCAATAGATAGGAACTGGGTGTAGCAGGCAATTATGGATTGTTAAATATTCATTGGTCACAGTATTGAAATCTGGTTTGCACAGTGGGTGTGAACTTTAGCCTCAACTGTTTTTGCTGTCTGTAGATAGAAGCTCACGTTAAAATTATCTGAGCACTTGCCTGTGTATGATGTTCCCCTGTTGGTCTACAGAGGGCTTTGCAAACAACTGAATTGCCAATGTTTATTCGGGAACACAGCGACCTTTCAAAGATACTGCCAATGCAACATTTCAAGTCTCTTGGCAGATATCTGCTGAGTGGTGATTTGTTCTGAGAAAGCCCCACGTTAATGCAGCACCAGAATCAGACTTGAGGAATGCCATTGGAGTCAGGTAGATAATTACTCCAGTGAGTTTGGTAAATTGTAACAAGAGAAACTGCAAGGCTGCGTGGCAGAAATCCCTCCAGAAAGCCCAACGCTACTAAGAGTTAGCAAAAAAAAAGATTCAGCCCATTAACTCCCACTAGTTCCAGAACAGTGACTAACATATACAATCAGGTAATAGAATAATTAGAATACATAAGTCATATGACACAAACACAAACATGTACAAACATGGTTCATATACCAAGCAAGAAACATCATAACTAACAGTTTATATCCATTCCTACTGCAGTTTTGTTCACATATTTCTGAACTGCATCTGCTACCCTGCCACTACTTATATATTCTGGAGCTGATTACTTGGGGACAAGGGCTACCTACTGTGATCATTGCTCATGACACCATTGCACAACCCCTGAATAACATGGAGGACAGGTTAAAAGCAGCCATGCTTTGCTCAAAACCAAAAGAGTGGGGTTAGGGGGTTGGAGGGAAGGCAGAGTTGAATATAGGGATCTGTAGGGAAGATGTAATTGTGCTACTTGGACTGGTCTTGGGGGAGCCCTCAAGTTTCGTCCGGCAGAGTGTGCTGCCTCATCCTAGTGCACTGTCTTCTGCCTGATAGTCAGCAAGGGGAGAGGTTGAGAAGGAGAGTTCTTCAGGGTAATCTCAGCTGGTGCAAGAATTGAACTCATATTCTTGATATCACTCTGTATTGAAAACCAGCCAGCCAACTAAGCTAACTGACTCCGCTCACAAAAAAAAGTTTCTGTTTCTGCTGTATTTAAAAATTTGCTCAGAAAGCTAAAAGATCACACAGAACCAGAATGATTGAAAGACAGTCATATTTGGGGACTGGAACTATGACATATTTCAGGGTGAAGATTCTCTGAGGCAGACACTTTAAGTGGCTGATGTAGCTGGCAAGGGAGGCAATGGCCTAGTGGTATTATTGCTGGACTATTCACCCAGAAACCCAGGTAACGTTCTGGGAATCCAGGTTTGAATCCTGCCACAACAGATAGCAGAATCTGAATTTAATTTTTAAAAATTCTGGAATTAAGAGTCTAATGATGACCAAGAGTCGATTGTTGGAATAAAACATCTGGGCCGATGCTATCCTTCAGGGAAGGAAACTGCCATCCTTACTTGATCTGATATCCACGTTATTCCAGACCCAAGTGGTTGACTCTTAGCTGTTCTCTGGGCAATTAGGATCAGGCAATAAATGATGCCCTCATCCCATAAATGAAAAACAAAATGGATGGGTCAGACATTTTATCGTGAAACTGTTCAAGAACTTTGAAAATATTTTACTCTCATGTGTCTAGCTTACTGGTGTAGTTTAAATATTTATCTATGCAATGCAGGTGTCTCAGGCCGATCCCTAGTTGTTCTTGAGAAGATGATTGTAAGATGTCTTCTTGAACCACAGCAGTCTATTTGGTGTAGGTATATTTACAATTGGAGAATGAGTTCACATACTGGATTTGACTCTAAAGGAACAGTGATATTTTCCGAGTCATAGAGTCATTGAGCCATGCAACATGTAAACAAACCCTTCAGTCCAAGTCGTCCATGCTGACCAGGTTTTTGAAAACTATTTGAATTTTCCTGCACATGGCCCATATCCCTCTAAACCTTTCTTATTCATGTACCTATCCATATGTCTTTTAAACGTTGTAATTATACCAGCCTCACCATTTCCTCTGGCTATTCATTTTATAAACATTCCATCTTTGTGTGAAAAACTTGTCCCTCAGGTCCTTATTAAATCTTTCCCCTCTCACTTTAAGCCTATACCCTCTAGTTTTGAACTCGCCTATCCTATGGAAAAGACTTTTACTGTTCATCTTATCTATGCCCCTCATGATTCTATATACCTCGGTAAGGTCACCCC
The DNA here is from genome assembly GCF_030684315.1 of Stegostoma tigrinum. Classification (NCBI taxonomy): domain Eukaryota; kingdom Metazoa; phylum Chordata; class Chondrichthyes; order Orectolobiformes; family Stegostomatidae; genus Stegostoma; species Stegostoma tigrinum. The sequence continues at coordinate 54,278,879 of NC_081368.1, read as the reverse complement.
TCAACTGCCTACATTCCAGTTATGATGTTGAGTGGCTTGAATGGAAACATCATGGTGGTGGCATTCTCATGTTGTCCAAATCCTTCAAAATAATAGTGGCTATGGGTCTGAAAGGTGATGTCTGAGGACCATTGGTGATTGTCAGCAGTCCATCTTATAGATTGTGCATACCATCAGAGCATCAGTTGTCAGAAGACTGAATGTTTATGGATATGAATTGCATTGTCCTGGATGGTGTAAAACTTCTTGAATATTGTTGGAACTGCACTCACTCCGGCATATGGAGAGTATTCCATTGCACTCTTGACATGTGACTTGTAGATTGTGGACAGGGTTTGAAGAGTTAGGAGATGAGTTGTTCATTGCAGGATTCCTAGCTTCTGATTTGCTCTTCTAGCCATAGTACTTATATGGCTAGTCTTTTCAGTTTCTAGTCAATTGTAAACTCCAGGATGTTGATTGTTGGGAATTCAATAAAGAAAAATGGCATTGAATGTCAAAGGTCTGTGTCTCATAATAGAGATGACTATTGCCTGGTGTTTGTACAGCACAAATGTTACTTGTTACTGCCCACCCCAAACTTGGATAATGCCCAAGTCTCATTGAATTTGGACATAAACTGCTCAGGTATCTGAGGAGATAATGGGAACTGCAGATGCTGGAGAATCCAAGATAATAAAATGTGAGGCTGGATGAACACAGCAGGCCAAGCAGCATCTCAGGAGCACAAAAGCTGACGTTTCAGGCCTAGACCCTTCATCAGAGAGGGGGATGGGGTGAGGGTTCTGGAATAAATAGGGAGAGAGGGGGAGGCGGACCGAAGATGGAGAGAAAAGAAGATAGGTGGAGAGAGTATAGGTGGGCAGGTAGGGAGGGGATAGGTCAGTCCAGGGAAGACGGACAGGTCAAGGAGGTGGGATGAGGTTAGTAGGTAGATGGGGGTGCGGCTTGGGGTGGGAGGAAGGGATGGGTGAGAGGAGGAACAGGTTAGGGAGGCAGAGACAGGTTGGACTGGTTTTGGGATGCAGTGGGTGGAGGGGAAGAGCTGGGCTGGTTGTGTGGTGCAGTGGGGGGAGGGGACGAACTGGGCTGGTTTACGGATGCGGTGGGGGAAGGGGAGGTTTTGAAACTGGTGAAGTCCACATTGATACCATATGGCTGCAGGGTTCCCAGGCGGAATGTGAGTTGCTGTTTCTGCAACCTTCGGTTGGCATCATTGTGGCACTGCAGGAGGCCCATGATGGACATGTCATCTAAAGAATGGGAGAATGAGTGGAAATGGTTTGCGACTGGGAGGTGCAGTTGTTTGTTGCGGACTGAGCGGAGGTGTTCTGAAAAGCGGTCCCCAAGCCTCCGCTTGGTTTCCCCAATGTAGAGGAAGCCACACCGGGTACAGTGGATGCAGTATACCACATTGGCAGATGTGCAGGTGAACCTCTGCTTAATGTGGAATGTCATCTTGCGGCCTGGGATAGGGGTGAGGGAGGAGGTGTGGGGGCAAGTGTAGCATTTCCAGCGATTGCAGGGGAAGGTGCCGGGTGTGGTGGGGTTGGAGGGCAGTGTGGAGCGAACAAGGGAGTCACGGAGAGAGTGGTCTCTCCAGAAAGCAGACAGGAGTGGGGATGGAAAAATGTCTTGGGTGGTGGGGTCGGATTGTAGATGGCGGAAGTGTCGGAGGATGATGCGTTGTACCCGGAGGTTGGGGGGGTGGTGTGTGAGAACGAAGGGGATCCTCTTAGGGCGGTTGTGGCGGGGGCGGGGTGTGAGGGATGTGTCCCGCAACACAACATAAAGTTGGCGAAACAGTTTCTGCAAGAAGGCCTGTTGGAATGCAAAGAGACCACAGGTCAAAAGCAAACAAGGACAATCCTGTGATAGAGATAATGGGAACTGCAGATGCTGGAGAATTCCAAGATAATAAAATGTGAGGCTGGATGAACACAGCAGGCCCAGCAGCATCTCAGGGCTCTCTGATGAAGGGTCTAGGCCCGAAACGTCAGCTTTTGTGCTCCTGAGATGCTGCTTGGCCTGCTGTGTTCATCCAGCCTCACATTTTATTATCTAGGTATCTGAGGAGTTGCGAATGGTGCTGAAGTTTGTGCAATCATCAGCAAACATTTCCAATTCTGACCTTTTCATGGAAAGACATTCAATGCAGTAGCTGAAGATGGTTGGGTCTAAAGCTGTACTCTTAGGAGTACCTATAGCAGTGTCCTAAACCTGAGGTGACTAAGCACAACTATCTTTCTTTGCACCAGATATGACTTCAACCAACACAGAATTTCCCCCCGACTCCTATTGATTCTAATTTTGCTCGGGCTCCTAGATACCACAGTCAGGCAAATGTAGCCTTGATGTCACCTCCGTAGATCAGCTCACTTGTCCATGCCTCAACCAAGGCTGTAATGAGGAGCTGAGTGGCCCTGGCAGAACCCAAACTGGGTGTCACTGAGCAGGTTATTGCTGAGCAGGTGCTGCTTGATAGTACTGTTGATGGCACCTTCCACCACTTTAAGGATGATTGAGAGTAGACTGACCAGGTAGCGATGCGTTGGGTTGATTTGACCTGCTTCTAATGTGCAGGACATACCTTGGTATTGTTCATCTTCTCCCGTTGACACCAGGGTTATAGCTTTACTGGAACTGCTTGGGAAAGGGTGCTGCAAGTTCTGGACCACAAGCCACAGTCCCACAGGGTATTCCTGCTGAAAATATTACTGTGACCCATCGCCTTTGCAATATCGTGTGCCTCCAACTGTTCCATTTTATCACATGGAGTCAATCAAATTGGCTGAAGCCCTTAGAGGAGGCCAAGATGGATGCTTCTGGATGAAGGGGTTGGTTTAACTCTGCTGGTTAAATGTCTTCTGAATGAAGATTGTTGCAAATGCTTTGACCTTATGTTTTGCACTGATATGTTGGAAGTTACAAGTTTGTTGGGGATATGGTAGAGAAGCATGGCACACGGTAATCGGCGGGAGGTTTTCTGGTCAATGTTTGCCCTGATACCATGAAACTTCGTGGGATTTAAAGTTAATGATGAGAAATACTGGGGATCTCCCTCCTGACTGCATATCACAGTGCAGCTACCTCAGCTGGTTCTATCCTGCCTGCGGGACAGGACATACACAGGGATGATGATGGTGTTGTCCTGTACTTTATCCTACTCACGGAATTATACTTTATTAACAATATCAGGCTGTTGCTTGACTTGTCTTTGAAACAGTTCTTCCAAATTTGTTCTGAATCTGAAGTCTCATGCAGGCCAGACCACGTGAGTAAGGCAGATTTCCTTCCTTAAAGTGAATCAGATGTGTATTTTTTGCAAAAAACGGATTAATTGTTATTAAAATTCAAATTCTAATTCTGTAATTTCCTGAGGTGAGAGGACATTACCGAGGTGTCTGGCTTACTGCTTCAGAGACAGCACCAATGTGCTATCACTTTTGCAGTGGGAACACAACCCAAGAAATCCCAGAAATCACTCAGTGCGTAGCAATCCCAAAGCAAACCTTGCAGAATCCGGACATCACTTGTTACAGTGAGTGCAGGTTGTACTGTCATGTTTTTGTTCTTTGAAGTTTGTCTTATATAACTTATTCCTCCATTCACAACTTGGGATTGACTAGTTACGTTGAGAATACAGTACATGAGGGTAACTGTTGCTAATCTGAAATGATCTCGTGATACAGGAGTGCAGCCAACTATTGATGCATTATTCTGCATCTACTGGCTATGCCCCATGCAGTAAATCAGGTACAAAATCGCCACTTATAAAGAAGCATTCATTTGTGAATGCACTTTGCTATTGTACTCACTGTTTTAAATAATTTTAATACCCAATGTTTACATTAATACACAAGCCAGTCATATGGTAGGGTAGTCACCATTTGAATGAGTAATCTTTCAATAAGATTTCAGCAGTTTGACATAACCATAGCAAAGCAGCGTCCACTATTGGTGCCTTAACCACAACCTTAAGTATTCACTCCATCCACTACTGTTGCACAATGGCAAGAATTTGTACATTCACAAGAAGCAACTCACAAAGAGACCTCTGGAAAAGAAAACCATCCACACCTGTGATCTCCAACACGTAAATGGGCATGGACAGCTCAAACCTGGGAATACCAACAGCTACAAGTTCCCCTCCAAATCACACACCATTCTGGCTTGGAACTATATCGCTGTTCTTTCACTGCTTCTGTTCGAGAATCCTGCAGCTCCCTCTCTACCAGCACTGTGGGTGAATCAATGCTACACACCTGCTGTGGGTAAATAAGGCAGCTCACAGCATTCTCAAGGGCAGTTAAGGATGGGAGCAAGTTTTGCCAGTGATACCCACATTCCTTGAATAAATAAAATTCAAAATGCGGGGTTTGAAAGTTATGAGCCCTACATAAGTGTCTGGATCTTGCTAGAGTCCAGCATCTGGCTTCCTAATGTAGATTACAAAAAAGGGGGAAGAAAGCAATGGACAAATGTGGGAAAATAAAAAACAGCTTGGAATTGAGTGGACTGTTTATACTGGAGCCACATTTTGAGCGATACAGGAAGAATTGCACCAGCATGCACCATTCTAAAATTTTATTTTTTTTCCCTTGATTTTCTGAAATAGGTTAAAACATCAAAATCAGAAGATGACTCCATGTTTGGATTCACAGTGTGAGAGTTTTCATTTCCATTTCTGCTGACCTAATTTCACATTGTGCTATCTATGACCTGGCTGCCAGTCCTTACACTGGGAATCCCTCTGTGTTGAGGAGAGACTTCCGAATTCTCGTGAGTCTGAACTTGAGTAACGGACCCAGAATTAGGAGCTCGCTGGTGCTACTCTCTTGGAATCCAAATCAAAATTAGTGGCACTATGAAAGCAGTTTTATCTCACTGGCCTTTGGAATCCCTGCAAAAAAAGAAGTCTGCCATATTTCTCTCATTCATGTATAAGCTGTTTCATTATTTTCTCTCATAAAATATATTTGTTGGCAATGTTCTGACTTGATATCATGCTATTACTTGAGCAATTCTACACTCGAAAATTAACACAATACAAATAGATTTCACTATTGAGTGAAAGGCTGTAAATTGCACTGCCATGCATTTTCTCAAAGCCGCCTTGTCATCAGATTCCATCTGCAAGTGCTGTACTGTCGCTTACATGTGCATAGAACATTTTTTGCATTCACAACACTCACTCTGCATATTGCCAATGCCCATTCAACAATGAAGAAAAGAGGGAACAATTGAAATCATCAGGTTAGCAAAATGCAACACGTTAATTCTTCATCCTGTGCAGATTGGCTTGGTAAAAATGCCCAGTGGCCTGCATTAACTTATGCTGTAGTTAAGTGTGGTCTGCTATCTTCCTTTGTTGTGTAATTGATACAATTAATTTCACAGCTACTTGGGAGTCTGTGACTGAAGAATAATGAGGCAATCCCACATCTACACAGTTGCTCATTTAATTCAGGTTGTTGAAAATTATGTTTTTTAAACTGTTACTGGAACAAGAGAGCAATGTTTAGCAAGGTAATTATAATGAGTTGGTTTAAATATCGAACTTAAATAAACTAGTATCAGTATATTAAAAGAAAACCTGCATTCCCAATTGGTACAATTGGTTTGTGCTACTTGTTCTTGACTGTGGGACTTAAGCATTCACAATTGGCAATTTATTATAGGGAACCTATTGCATTCACTAAATTCACCTGGCAAGAAGATCTACTAAAAATAAAATTGACGGAAAATCTTAAGCCGACCTTCACTTGTAATTTCTTCAAATTCATCTGGTTTGCATAGAACTTTTCTGGGTGTGTTGAAATATCTCAATAAATGTATGTAAACACAGTTAAGATTGCTGGCACGGTCAACATTGATTATGCCTTTCTAAATGAGAAGTTGGTGATGGGCCATTTCCTTGAACTACTCTGATGTTTGCAGTTCAACACAGTTGTTAGGTGGGGAGCCCAGGTAATTGGCCCAAAGGCAATGAAGGCGCAGTGATATATTGCCATGTGAGGATGACGAACTGGAGGAGATTGTGTTTCCATACATTTGCTGTCCTTGCCTTTCTTTGAAGAGAAGTAACTACATCAAGGTTACAACATGTACAAGGGAAACAGTTGCAGGATCATTGGGTTTTTGGACCACTAAGGTGATGGAGCAATAGCAGTGAGGGTAAACTCTCTGTCAAGTTGGTTTCAGACTATCCAATGCTCCAGTGACTGGTGTTTGTAAATCTCAGTGCGCACAGCTATTCGGTAATTTTCTCTGTCCCATTCCATTGATGTCCTTACCTCAGTTCTCTGCAACAGAATTTATCTCTCAGCTTCCCCTCCATTAAACTGGTAAATAACCTGTCAGATACTTCAACCAGGTAGCCGCTCACAGTTGTCAAGTACTCACCATATACTAATCTTAACTTCAAGATAAGTGCAGTGTCAGGCTCTGAGTTGATGGATGAGTGTCAAATCAAATAAGACGATCTCTTTGTCAGGGTTGTGTTGTGGTTCTGTTTTCATGAAATAGTTGTCATATCATCAGCAGCTTGTTCAGTATGGTAGATAGCAGGATGAGTTTGAGTTGGGATTTGAGAAGAGACATAAAACAGGAAGAAACCATAATCCTGAATGTCTTGAATAACACAAATTACTGCAATCCAAACTGAAGCTTGATCTATGATACAGGGAACCACACCTCCTCTATGTTCTGCTGCTTTCAATGGTGTGCCATCTTGTTCTGCAAGATAAACAGAGAGGGGGAGAACACTGGTGGTTTAGTCATACTGTTATTACAAAATTGGACAGAGCATTCATGAATTGGAAGGCAGGAAGTTAGAAGTTGTTGGTAAAAATATTTGTGAGGATGCTGTGGTCCCTTTAAGAGCTTCTGCTTTGTTGGTGCTTGAAAGTTTATAAAAACAGCGCATCCAATTGGAAACATTTTGTATAGAATAGCCAAGCAGCATTTTTTCCCAGACAATAAGTTTGAATTCGGCCAATTAATTTAAACAAAACACCTAGATACAGAAAGCCAATTGAATTTAAAACTGATGGTGTTGACAACCTGAAACCAATCATATTATAAGAATTCGATTATGTAATTATGGGTACATAAGACAAGGCCATTTGGAAACTTGGGGAGAGCCAACTGCCATCTGAAACAGAGAGTCAACCTCCACCTGCCAGTGTTAGCACCATTCAGCTCCCAGAGAAAGCCCATCTAATTAATCAAAGGTATAATTGAAGAAATTAGAGATAAAACATCCCTGACACCAGAATCAGTGGAAGAAAGATCTTTGTGAAAAGAGTAGAGACAGCAGAATATTCCAAAAGGCAGTCAGTGTGAACTTGGAGAGATTAAGTTATAATTTATTGCTTTTATTAATTTAGAACTTGACTTTATTTAAGCAGCTATCCTGTAGCAATTAGACCAGCTAGGGATTAATTAGTTGTATTAGGGAGAATTGTCAGTTTGTTAGTAATTTTGTTAATTTGTTCATTGTTGGGTTAAATGAATAAACTGTTTCTTGTTACTTATAAAGTGAAGATGAGGGATTTTCTTTCTTTTAACCACTTGTAATAGATTATGAGGACAACAGTGAGCTTATTTGGGTGTTTCAGGGGTAATTATTAGATGGGAACCCTGTCGTTACAGATTGGGGCTTGTGTTTTATTTTAACAATCAGAGGGCTTCAGTCATTTCCCCATCATAACACTGTGTTTGGGTGATGTGCCTGCCATAATTGTAAAGCTGGAAATACGTGGAGGCAGCAAGAGATGTATGAGCTTGGTAGTAATAGCAGCTGCGTGAGGATGAAATAAAATATGGGGATATTAGGTACGAGTACTGAGTGTCATAGGATGCTGCTGGGTGAATAATGATGTTGATGTATGCTAACTAGTCTGAGAGGGTGATTGGTGTGGTAAGAGATGTCCTGAGGAGATATACTCACTAATCTCGAGCACAAGTGTGGTCTTTCTGTGGCCGTTACTGACTGGTCCTAAGGCCGAGTCTTTGGGAGTTCATTGGCTTCTGGTCTGCTGTTCATTTTCCCATGTGAGGCTGACCGTTAAAGATCTCCTGGCTCCCAGCAAAACAATAGCATTTCTTATCCTGCACACATGCACAACTAATTGATCCAGTACTGCATCCAACCCTCTGTTCAACTTACACTAATTGCTTTTCGGTAATATTACTAAATACACCTTCTTCCTTAGATATAACTTGACTTTAGGCTAGCTGAACTGTAAATATTGATTTTGAATCCTCTCTGCTGTGTGCAAAGGCAACAGGGAGTATTCAGCAGTAAAAGGTAATGCAAGAACTATTCAACCAATGTTACAAACATTTAATTTTCTGTGTTCTTTAAATCAGTCTGAATGGATACGGGCAAGCTGAGAATTGCAATCTTCATAGTATCCTTGTAGTTTGGAGACAGGCCATTTGGCCCATCAAGTCCACTCTGACCCCTTGAAGAGCATCCCACCTAAATCCACCCCATCCCCTGTAACCCTACATTTTCCATGGCACATAGATGGATAATATGGGTAATTTAGTATGGTCAATCCACCTAACCTGCACATCTTTGTGACTATGGGAGGAAACTGGAGCTCCCATAGGAAATCTAATCAGACATGGAGAGAATGTGCAAATTCCACACAGCCATCTGAGGCCAGACTCAATCCTGGGCACATGGTATTGTGAGGCAGCAGTGCTAATCACTGAGCCATGTGTGACCCCCCCCCAAAAAAAGAAACTTTTAGCCCAATCTATCTCTTTAGAGAAGCTGAATTAACAACAGTTGAAACAGTGCCTTTATTTTCATGCAAGTAACTCTTTCAATATGAAATTGAAGTCAAGAAAGTTCTTTGATAAATGAAAAGACCAACTTTGATTCATTTTCAGAATAACAGCCAAATTACTTTCAAAATTGGGAGGGTGTATTGTCAATCTGCAGCATGTTTTAACGTTTGTAGATTTAATTGTTTGCAATTGTACAGTTGCCTTTTCATTTCCTCCATTAATTGGCTCAAATCTTCCAATCTCCAGTCCTAAGGTGTGCAGCAGGACCATATGGAAATCCTAACATGTAGACAAATGTGGGCATACTTGAAAGTTCACATTTCTTCACTGGGCAATTCCCAGTTGTGCGGGACTCATGACAAAAGTCTCTTGACGGTGTTAGTGTGCTTTATCTGGATATCCAACCAATGTGATGGACAGATTGAAACCTGGGCTAACAGATGGGAATTCTGTCAACAACCAAAACATACTTCCGCATTACCCACTCAGCCCCCAACTACTCATCTATAACCTTCATCTTGGCCAAATTCAACTAGCCCCAAACCAAAGAGATGTGATAGACCTGACTTCATCCAACTCAAACACTTTGTGACCTCTGACCTGACTACTCATGGCTAGACTCAAATACTCCATAATCCAACTCAACTATCCACTTCGCTGGACTTGACTCCCCTCCCCCCCACTGACTCATCCTGACTACATACTCACCACCCTTCTGTTTGCCCACTTCTCCCTCCTCATGAACCAACCTATTTCATCCACCTCACCATTCATTGACCACTTCATTTGCCACCTCTCCACTTAAACAACCCACTGATCTATCCACTTACCCACTGACCCACTCAGGCATCTATCCACTCATCCACTTACCTGTTCTCTCAATTATTCATTTAGTTCTGCTCATTTGTTGAAGGATTCAACCTTCAAATATTTGCCAGAATTTGATGGCCAGTGACTTAAAGAAGAAGCTCAGTCTGCTCCATCTAATCCCAATGGATTTTTCCAGTAGATAATGTGCACTGTATTTGTTCTTCAGCTGGAGCTGGCTTGCTGTGGAGTTGTGGCCAGCATTCATCTATTACGATCGCTACTCTAGCACTATTCTAGGCCCAATATTGGAGTCATTCCTATGTGATTGTTTTTCTCTTTCTCACATCTTTCCAACAACTTGCTTCATTTTATTTTGTCCTTCACTTTTTCGGATATGCTGTAATGCCTTGTTGCTTTATAAACACGAATTTCATATGCTAATTATTTTATATTTGACGTCAAGCTTTTCAAAAGAAAAACTAATGAACAGTCAGCCCTTATCTCCTCTCTAACAGAAGTCAATATTCCTGATTCATGACTGTACATTGTTGTTCGCTCCTCCTATACTTGTGTTTTATTCAGTCTAAAACAGGGACCTGCTCATCTTCCCATTGTCAGTTGAGACAAAGAATTTCATTTGATAATTTAGCCTGTTTTATCTCTTTGTAATTGTTGACCCGCTGGCTGAGTATCGCTGAGACTTTCAGACATCCATTTTCTACAGTCACCCTCCCCTTTCCATTCAGAATACAACTTATCTATGTAACACCTTTAACATAGTGAAATGTTACACCATCATTTTCAGACAGAATTTGACACTAAGCCACATAAGGGGATATTAGGACAGACACATAAAAGCAAGAGGTTGGGAAATATTTCATGCAGCATCTTAATGGAAGAGAAGTGGTAAAGATAGTTTTAGGGAGGGAATTCCATTGGTTAGACCCTAGGCAGCTGAAGCCAGGGCTGTTAAAGGTGGAGTGATTCTAAGGAAAGTTGTTCAGGAAACCAATATTGAATTGGCATAGATATCCTGGAGGAACGTAGAACAGGAAGAAATTTCAGAGGCATCGAGTGGTGAGATGATCAGGAAGGTGTAAAATCAATTGAATAGATTTGTTGCCACCATCTCTTTCCTGCATGTGGCCTACAGATCTTACTTGATCTTGTGTGCCCAAGAACAACACCTGTTACATGGCTAACAAATGTATCTTCCTCCTGAGCTCTTCAACCATAATGATCACCTTCAAAGTACTAAAATATCCCAAGATGATCCACAGGAATGAAATCAACTGCATTTGGACACTAATTATAGGGAAGTATTGGGGCAGATGACTGAACTGAAGCTTAGAGAAAGAAACAGATTTTAGGGAATATCCTAAAGGAGGAAAATGAGGAGGGGAGTGGTCACTGAGATTTAGGGACGGAATTCCAAAGCTTAGGGTCTTGGAACTTGAAAGTATCATTACTAGAGGGGGAGTGATTCTAATCTCTATGCTCAAGTTGCCAGCATTGAAGACATGCAGGTATCTCAGATTGTTGGGCTGCAAGAGAAGACAGAATAGGAGGGGTGAGGCTATGGACAGATGTTAAAACAAGGGTAGAAATTAAAATTCAAAATTTCTTTAACCAAGAGTCCCTCTGAGCTAAAACAAAGCACAAAAGGGTTATAGGCGAATAGGACTTGGTGCAAATTAGAACAAGTAGAACAAGTAGAGCAAGACCGCGGACAAAGACACATCTCCCCCTGATGTGCTCAGTGCTTTCTGTGCTTGGTTCGAATGTTACCTGTCCCAACAGCCCTGGATGCACCTGTGCCCACTATCACTGTTGCAGACATCAGGTCAGTCTTTTTGAGAGTCAACCCAAGAAAATCAGCCCAGATAGAGTGCCCGGCCAAGTACTTAGATCCTGTGCGGACCAGCTGGTTGAGGTATTCACCGACATCTTCACCCTTTCCCTTCGACACACTGAAGTTCCCACCTACTTCAAAAAGACTACGATCATTCCCATAGCTAATAAAGCACATGCAGTGTGCCTTAATAACTTCCGCCCAGTGGCTCTAACCTCGATTATCATGAAGTGCTTTGCAAGACTGGTCATGGCCCACATCAACTCTAGTCTACCAGCCTGCCTCAATCCCCTCCAATTTGCCTACTGATGTTACAGGCCCTCAGGTTGGACATCATTTCCCTAACTCTGCACTCATCCCTGGGACATCTGGACAACAAGGGCACCTATATCAGACTTCTGTTGATCAGCTACAACTCCACCTTCAAATTGCCTCCAGATGGATCTCAAAATTCTAAGACCTTAGTCGTGGCTTCTCCCTCTGTAACTGGATCCTCAGCTTTCTGGCCCAGAGGCTGCAATCAGTGAAGATAGGCAACAGTATCTCCTCCACAATAGCACTCAACACTGGAGCACCCAAAGGATGTATTCTCAGCCCCCGACTGTACTCCCCGTGCACCCACAACTGTGTTGCCAAATTCCAAACAGGCATCATTTGTAAGTTTGCTGATGATGCCACTGTGATAGGATGGATATCTCACAACGATGAATGAGAATCCAGAAAAGAGACACAGAGCTTGATGATGTGGTACAATGATAACAACCTTTCTCTCATCATGGGCATAAATGAAGATCTGATCACTGACTTCAGAAAGAAAGGAGGAGAACACAATCCCATCTGCAGGAATGGAACGGAAGTTGAGAGGGTTAAGACAGTCAAGTTCCTAGGAGCGACAATAAACGACAACCTGCCCTGGGTCTCCCACATAGATGCGACTGTCAAGGAGGCACAACAATGCCTCTGCTTCCTCAGATGGCTCAGGAAATTCAATATGCCCATAAGGATCTTCACCAACTTCTACAGATGCACCATTGAAAGCATACTGTCCGGTTGTGTAACGGCCTGGTATGGCAACTGCTGTGCCCAGGACTGTAAGAAACTACAGAAGCTTGACTGTATAGCCCCGACTATCACGGAAGCCAACCTTCCATTCATGGGCTCCATTTATATGGTTCATTCCCGAGGAAAGACTGCCAACATCATCAAATCCATCCCACCCCAGTAATGCTCTCCTACAGCCTCTTCCATCAGGCAAAAGATACAGAAGCTTTAACAGGCGCATTGGCAGATCCAAGAACAGCTTCTTCACCACCATTATTAGATTGATGAACGGAATCTCTAACTTCAAATATTGCTGAGCTTGTTAATATTGATCATGCCTAGCATATGTCCTATGTGGTTTAACATGTATGCCTCTGTCCAAGTTATTTTTTTTCACCCTATGATCCATATGTCCTTATTTAGTATGATCAGCCTCTATTGCTCATAAGCTAAGCTTTCCACTGTACTTAGGTATGCATGACAAGAAATCAAAACATATCAGCAAAGTTTTGGATTTCTTCTTGTCAAATGGTGCAATGGTCTGAAAGGGTTAATACTGAGGAATGCAATAAGAACATGGGTTTGAGTAGAGGAACAGTTTTGGATCTCAGAATAAAGACCTAAATTTGGAACATATTGCTAGCTGCTAAAATGCATTAAACTGCATATTGTATAGATTAGATTAGACTAGATTCCCTGAAGAGTGGGAACAGGCCCTTCAGCCCAACAAGTCCACACCGCCCCATGCAGCATCCCACCCAGACCCATCCTCCTGTGATCCACACACCCCTGAACACTACGGGCAATTTAGCACGACCGATCCACCTAGCCTGCACATCTTTGGGCTGAGGGAGGAAACCGGAGCACCCGGAGGAAACCCACGCAGACATGGGGAGAATGTGCAAACTCTGCACAGACAGTCGCCCGAGGCTGGAATCGAACCCTGGTCCCTGGCGCTGTGAGGCTGCAGTGCTAACCACTGAGACACCGGGTTAAGAATGAAGCATTTTACTGTTAGATTACCAGGTGGTTTTCTTCTATCATACCAGACTAAGAAGACTGTGTGGAACCCAACCAGCAAAGAGGATGGTTAGTACAAATCACGAAGACAGATATTACACTATGATGATCTATGGCGAGAATCCATCCTATAGCATTAAATTTCAATATATATCTTTTCAAATGCAATGACTATCAAGGCTCAACACAATTATTCATCGTGTTTATTTTCGTGCAAGTTAAAAGCTCAAACAGGGTTATCAATTTGGTTTGACTCAAATGCGCATGATGACATTTGAATTGTACACCAGACTATGGGTAAGAACAGTGAACCTCTAGACTGCATGAACATGTGAAATCAGAGACTTGTGGGGAATAGGGTAGTCTAGAAGTAATTATATACACAAATGTATGATGTTAACAATGAGAGAAAGACTTGAAATGTTGTAGAATAGTACAAATGTCTGAAAGGTTTAATGTTGAAGGGTGCATTTAGATCTGCTTAACAAAATAATATCATATGCTGTCAGTGGGGGAGTAGCTTTGGACCTTGAAGAAATGAGATCAAACATCAAGATCTCCCTCATAGATATAGTAATGATCGCTATTATTCCAATGTAACTTATACCTAGTTGCTATCAGCAATAGACTACATCTTGCTGAAGACAACGGGCTCTTCTCATTAGACTACCAGGTGGCTTTCTTCTACTACTTTGGGCCAGAGGACCTTGTAAAAATCTATCAGGAAAGAAGATGGTGGCAGTATATTTACCATGTGGACCTTCCACAATGTTGAGTTGAGATGAGGATTCACTTTACAGCATGTTAACAATTGGTATAGATTCCATTTAGCCATAGCCCACAAAATGCTGTCTGCTACAGAGAGCTGAAGATTCTTCAGGTGCAGCTAAAAGAAGGCTGATCAAGCAGACAAACAGAAGCAGAAAAAGCTAAAAATTCAAGTAACCTGCAGAAGAGAACCTCAGAGCAAGGTTCTACAGGACAGAGTTTAATTTGGTGGTTAAAACAAAATTTCAGACCTAGCAAGAAAAGTGCAACAGATAGTGTAATCTACAAACTCCAAACAGCTGGAACACTTGTCACACGTAAACAGTGACTGATTGCATTAGCTTCTGAGAATCACTCAGAGTGGTCCCAGGTTATAGTGAAGGTTTGAAAATATATTTTACAGACTGGGAAAATTAGAATGAAGCAAACTATTGACAAGGCAAATTGAGTGTCATCACCATGGTAAGAGAGGAAAGAAAGGCATGGCTATGGTAAAGGAAATCAAGAACCGCAGAAACAGTTTAACACAACGTCATTGATCTTGGATAACAAAGTGTGGAGCTGGATGAACACAGCAGTCCAAGCAGCATCTTAGGAGCACCTAAGATGTTGCTTGGCCTGCTGTGTTCATCCAGCTCCACACTTTATTATCTCGGATCCTCCGGCATCTGAAGTTCCCATTTTCGTTGATCTTAGTATGTCAGTAAGGCAAATTTAAATGATAAATAAACAAATTAGAAGCCTACCCAGACCAGGTTTAATGGAAGAAGAAAACTAGGAGACTACTACTGCTAAAGGAAAAACAAAAGGAGGTTCAAGACTTAAATAGCAATAAAAGTGCCGTTTAAATATCTGCATTTATTCAAATCACAGTGATGAATCTCCAGGACAATATAGCGACACAATAGGAGGAATCTTTTCGGGGTCTGAGGAACTCAGGCCATGGCAAGATTCATAGCAGAACTGAATGAGAGTTTAAGTGAGGCCCATATCATTGGGAGCATCTTGTTCCACCTTTAATGATTTTGCTGAGCGGTTAAGTGAGATTCTCACAAGGCAGCAAGATTGACAGGGATTAATACTCGTTAACCTCTTAAGAGCCCCAACTCACCTCATTGATATTCAGTTTCCCATCTGGCTGAGATAGGCTTTGAGAAATCTCGACAAGGAGGTCAGAGTGGATAGTTGGTGAATTCAGTTCACCACTTGAGTCAAAGGATCTCCATGTTGGACACCAGGCAGCAAAATCTGAAGGCATCTTCCATGGTCACTGACCACACACACCTGACATACATGGCCAATGGCATGCAATATGTGACAGCATCTAAAAAGCACCCTGACACATTCTTGATTCCCTTAAGGTTGCTTCACTCCTTCAACATTTTGGAGCAATTTGCTCCCTCAGCCAGAGATACAGGGCTCATATTATGCCTTTGATTTGATGTGTTTAATGTAATGTGTATCTTGTTGCAAAATATAGTGAAAAGTGTTGTGTTGCATAGTGTCAGTACTCTATGGCACCAGCTTAAAACACAGAAAAATAAACCAAAGCATAAGCAGAAAAACAAAGAATTTAAAAAAAAAATTCAATTTTGCAATCCTTCCTGTTAAATGCTCTGCCATGGGCCAGAGGCCTGGTGGCCAGGCATGAGTCCTCTTTACTGTACTATTGCTTTTGCAATGAAAGTAGCCACACTTCTGCGCTATCTCACCGCCACCAATACCGCCACCACTATGAGCCCTCACCATTGCAGACACCATTGCTGCTGCTGGGTGCCCCACCAGCCCAAAATCGACATCACCGCTGCCACATGTCTTGTGTTCCAGCCCGTCTCATTGATTCAGCCCCTGTTTATGCAGCCCCGTGTCACACTACGTCCGAACATGCCTCCACCATCACCTCCAGGAATCTGCGCTGGACTCAGACACCGCTGGGAACACAAATTCACCTCCGCCACAGCAGCCATGTGTCGATGCTAGGACCGCCTCAATTTTGCAGAGGCTGCTGGGTACACAAGCCCGCCACCGACGCTGCAGCCCATAAGTCTGTGCTTCTGTGTCCACTCGAGTCTCTGCAGCTGGGCCTAAGCGCTGCCGCCAATGTTGTCATCGTGGCTGAAGTCTTCAGCAAGAGCTGAGTAAAACAAAAGAGAGAAAAGAAAAGAAATGAAAGGAAAAGAACAGATGAAGTGGACAAGCCCTGGGCTCGAAAGCTCAACTCCACCACCATCTTACTGGAAGGGATCTGAGAGTGTGCCTGCTTTTACTGTTTAATGTAGACACAAAGCCAGTAAGCATGTCATGGCTGTCAGCAGTCCTCAGTCCAGGCAATGGAGATAGCCTTCAGTCACAGAGTCTTGACACAATAAGTCAAAGGGGGCCTCTTAAATCAATCCTGGATCTTGGACATAGCGAGGCAGTCAGAGTCCGGGTACTTTCCTTTACATAAAGGTGTGAAAAACTGAATGTTAGGCAGCCCCACCAGCTGTCTGACCTATTGTGGACTGTTTTCCTCGTGGAACGAGTGAGAGGCAGGTATAAAAGGGCGTGAGAGCTATTACTGTTGGTACAGACGGCGAGGTACCCTGAGCATTGGATTAGGCAGCGAAGATGCAGAGTAAGTAGTGTCAGGGGTTTGGGTAGGTGACAGTGAGTAAGAGAAGGTGTTGCAGGTATTCGTGAGTATGGTAAAGCATGACCATTAGTGGGGAGGCAGCGAAGATTGCTGCATTAGCAGAGTTACAGTAAAAGTAAAGAATCAGAGAGAGGATGGTGGCATTTATGCTGGTGGAGTGGATGAAGTCATTGACCTCCTCCATACATGGTTGAGGCTGCAATGAATGTGGATAGCAACCTTGAATGAGGCTGGAATTGTCTGGTTTTCATGCTGCTGGCCCTGGTGGACGGGAAAATCCTGCATCTACATCATCTCATCCAGCAAGCTATCTGGGTCCCTGCCACAAATTGGGGCATTCCCATGGTTTGGGCAAATGTTAGGAACCAGGCAGGGCATCCGTGGACTGATAGTGCCTCTCCAGGTGCACAATGGGCTTTTAAAGCTGCTCTGCGCTAAGTTGTTATGGTAATGGCGTGCAGTAAATTGGGCTAGAACCAGATGTCAGTCACAACAGTTGGATATGATGTGTAGTCAATTTGCCAATTTGTTAAGATACAGCAAGAAATCATGCTGGGCCTTTTGGCAAGATTCCCCCCAAAAAGCATGAAGTAACTTGTAAAGTTTTCAAAAAATTATGTCAGTCAATCCAATGTTCTGCAGAGTCCAGAATGGGGAGTCAAAATGCTGCTGCTGCAGTGGGAAATTGGAACTGTGAAATCTTGCAGCAGCTCCCTGGAGATCACTGTCCTATTCTGTGAGCCTCTCAGTTAATTTTGAAGCATCAACACCTTAACTTCAGGGACCTAGGTCAATGCTGTAGATAAATTGTTTAACAAATAGTCAAATAAGCCTATGAGACATGTAGTGTTATAACCATGACCTCAGTAGTCAGTTGACGGAGTCTGCGAGCAGGACATAGCTAGAATAGCTCAAAGCAGAGAGGTATATCATTTATATATAATTAATAAATACAATTTAAAGAAATACCTTGAGATGGGGCGACCTCATCTAAAAACACAAACCTGTCCTAAAACATTTCCTGGCCATGCACAAATCAAAGTAACAAATACCATTTTTGCAACACAGCTGCGAGTCAAGCAAAGACATGACTGAATTTGTGCCAACCTTGTGCTTCAGAATCCTATCTTATTTCCATTAACCGTAGCAAGTTTTTGCAGGCTATTGAATAATGGGAATTGTATTTGATTGCTATCCTTTCCCCTTGAATTTGCATGTTGTTTCAAACTGTTAACAGTTCTATTTTACTGTCAATTTACAGCAACTGTAACTTACATGAATACATTTACATTTATATGTCGCCTTTACTTGGAAGACTGTCTCAGAGAATTTCACAAAAGCAAAGGAAAACATTGTACAAGAGATAGTAAAGCTAGGCTGTAGGAACGGGTAGTAACATTTGCTGAAATGATAAAAAGGGAGAATTTTAAAGGATGAGAAGGTGAATGAAACAGTTTTGAGGGATTTTAAAAAATGTGATTACTTATTCAAAGATCAAGCCACTCCAGTAGTGGATTTGATGACTTGGACAATGCAGCCTGAGATTTTCTGCCAAACAGATCATGAGGGGATGTTCTTCAGACCTGAAAAAGTTTTGCAAATGAGGAGATGATCCTTGAGATTGATATACTGAGGGATGAATATTTGATGTGGATATCGTTAC
This sequence comes from Stegostoma tigrinum, assembly GCF_030684315.1. Taxonomy (NCBI): domain Eukaryota; kingdom Metazoa; phylum Chordata; class Chondrichthyes; order Orectolobiformes; family Stegostomatidae; genus Stegostoma; species Stegostoma tigrinum. The sequence continues at coordinate 54,260,285 of NC_081368.1, read as the reverse complement.
AAAAGACTTCTGCCCGCAATGACTCTTCAAATGAGCATCATTACCTATTGACAATCTCCTGCATTTCCCCCATACCGTTGTATTTTATTTTTATCCGGATAATCAATAGGATAAGGGCATGAGTGCATTGGCCTCAACAAGAGGAAATATAGGTGGCCATGTGATCTATTGTGAAATGCTCTTGATAGCAAGCATGGGCCTTTTGATTGTTATAGAGTAAAGAGGGTCAAGATTACTAAGCTGAGAAGGTCCACATAGGTCTACATGCTGCAAATGAATCTGTCAATGACCTTATTGGTTGGACTGGTCGCAGTTTTTGTGGTTAAGTCCTAATCTTCACATTGAGAATCCCCTCCATCCTGCCACTTGGCACTACCACTGTGCTAAATTGGACAGATTTAAAACAGATCTAGCAACTTAAGAAAATTATGAATCCATGAGGCATGGTGAGGTGTGAGCAACTGCATTATAATCAACTACAATTTGTAATGTCATGACCTGGCATAACCCCACTCTACAATTACCATTAATTAAATGAAGAGTGTGGGAGGGCATAGCAGAAGCTGCACCAGACATACCTCAAAGTATGCTGAAGCTACAATACAGGACTGCTGCTTATCAAATGACAGAAGTAGCAAATGATATAGAGAGGGCTAAGCGATCCCACAAGCAATGAATCAGACCTAAGCAGCCTTGCCAACATCCAGTGGTGGGCAACTAAACAATTAGAGCATAGACTCCACACACAAGTCCTTCATCAATGAAAGGGAGTCACAACACATCCATGGAGAAGTCAAATCTGAAACATGCGCAATTCTCTTCAGCCATTACTGATGATTGTACCATCTCAGCCTATGCCTCTGGTGCCCAGTCTTCAGCCGATTCAGTTTGCGTCACATGATATCAAGAAACAGCTGAAAACACAGATACCATAAAGGCCGTGAACCTTGACAATCCACCAGTGATGGTGTTGATTTAGCACCCTTCTTAAAATAAGAAAACAATAACGGTATTTTGGAAGTTGGGAGGTAGTGCATCTTCTTTCCTCATTTTTATAAATTCTGAAGGTTTGAGCAAGTGTCCATGTCTGCCAGCTTTGTTGGTCTTTGCAGAAACATTGTCCAGACTATACATCTTATGGTACTTCATCTCTTGGGTCATTTTTTTGTCTCTGAACACGTGCTGGCACATACCCAAATTTAATCTATCAAACTGCTGGAGGCTTGCCTCAAACTGGTATTGCTCTTTCCAAAAATCTTGGGTGGCTATGTCATGTTTAAGGAGTGTAATACTGTCTTCAAGATTGTTTTTGTTTTGAACCATAGATAGTCTAAGGTGGCCTGGAAATAGTTGAGCATGTTGGAGAGGTGTGCATTCATTGGTTTTCTCTACCCACCACTCGTTCTTGTTGACATATATTTTCAGAACTTTGTATCATAAATATTCTTCATGTTTCTTCGGTGATGTCGGGTAATTGCTTTGAAGCCTGCTGGTAAACCATGCTGCCTCCGGTCTCTGGACTCCATATTCTCTGATGTTATCATTCTTAACAAACACCTTTGGACAATTCAGATCACTTGCATCTATGACTTTGTCAATTTTATCTGGTCCCACCTCCAAAAACAAAATCAACGAGGTTAATGAAATGCTAGACTCTCCGAGAGAACATGCACTGTAAAATTAATTTCAGGGTAAGTGGTTGGGCATAAACAATGACAACATTTATAATTAAATTGAATTAAGCAAAAAAGAAGTATTGTGGAGATAATGGGAACAGAATGGGTAAATGTGATTAAGACAATGTTTGTTTACATGAAAAGCAAATAATGATATGAATAACCTGGAGTGAATGGATTGAATAGACTGAATGGACTGTCATTGTGGTATAAATTTGATAACTTCTATTTTATCAAGCCAGGAAACAATGAAAAGAAAGCCAATAATGTTTGGAAATGAGTGGTGCTTGTCATACTAAAGCTCTTGTATACAAGTTGGACCTGGTGGTGTCATTTCTGAGTTTTAATGTTGTGTTTTCCCTTCTGGGTAGCTTGGAAACTGTCAAAGAATTAAAACACGCATGAGTTTCAGTAGGTGAGATAATATCAGAAAATGCTGACACAATTCAACAGGACAGGCAGTGGAGAGAAACAAAGTTCATCTTTCATCAGAAAAGTGATTTACTGGTATTAAATCTGTTTCTTTTTACTGCCCAAGCTGCTGAGGTTTTGCAGCTTTTCTTGTTGTTACATGCAGCATCCACAGTGTTTTGCTTCTGCAGTGGAGGATTAAGTTATCATCATTCGAGAAGTAGTGGCATAAGTGAGCAGTTTTATAGTGATGGAAAACTGTTGTTCTGATGACTGACCTAGCATAGAATTGTGGAAAGGCGCAGTGCCCAAGGAGACGTTTCAACTTCTTACAATTCCAACTCCTTGGTAGAACTATTCAATTAATTCCACTCACCTAATTTTCCCCGTTGCCCTGTAAATTTTCATTCAAATACTCAATCTTTTCGTTTTGAAATTTTCCTGTTTGTTTTTGTTATGTTGATTAAGGGATAATGATTGGCCAGGGACAACTTGCCCTTTTTTTTGAAGTAGTTACATGAAATTTGTTTTTTTCACCCATCTGAGAGTAGAGGAGTTCTGAAAGATGGCACCTCTGACAGTACAGCCCTCCATCAATACTGCAAGTGTGTTAGCCTTAAGTTTTTTTTCACGTAAACTCTAGAGTTTGACATGAGCCTACAACTTTCTAATTCAGAGGAAAGAGTGAACAATGACCAAGTGCTGACATTGTTCTGACCATTCCAGCTTCTCCCGAGTCCCCATATATCAGTGGGAAAAGTAACCATGACACTTCAAGTAATACATTGTTATTTTGTTAAAACATTTAATAGACTGGCAAGAATGTAATAGATGACAACTTTACTGAATTCGCCGTTTCTTGGCACCTTATTAAAACAGCATTTTCAATATAAAAATATTTAATTCACTGAAATAATAGAATTTTTCATTAGACTAGATTCGTTGAGCACTTAATTGCCAATCTAAGAATTGTGGACATAACACCGATGTGCTTTTAATATCTGTTTTGCATAAGTGGAATTATTTGAGTTAATTCCTACCCAAGCATAAGGTGGCAGCATATAGTAACCGATTGTCTATAAATTCAAAGCAGAAATAGCTTCCTGCTCACATTCCCACAGAATTATTTGGGCACAAAAGGAGGCCATTTAGCCCATCATGTCGGTACTGGCTGTCCAAGTGAGCATATAACTCCATACCACTCTCCTGCCTTCTCCCTAGAATTCTACATGCCCTACCTTTTTGAATAACAGCCTAACCTCTTTTAAGCGTTAAAAGTCCACCTTCTTTCACCACAATGTTATGCATTGCACTCCAGACCCGAACCACTCACCATGTGAGAAATCTTTGCTCTCATCATTCTTTCTTCTCTCTTCTTTAAGTCAGTGCCCACTTGTTCTCTATCCTTTCATATCATCTCCCAGCTTTATCTTCTCTAAACAAAGCAGTCCCAACTTCTCCAATCTATTTTGTCACTGAAATTCTCATCCCCGGAGGAATTCTGACAAACACCTTCTGCACTCTCTCAAATACCTTTACATCCTTGCTCAGGTGCCCCCTGGAGCTGGATACAATACTCCAGCCAAGGCTAAAATAGTGTTCTTTACCAATTCAACATAACTTGATTGATTTTTTTTGTCTATATTGCTATTAATAAAGCCTGCAAAGCCATATTCTTTAGTAAGTTCTTTCTCAACATCCCCTGCCCCCCTTAAAAACTTATACACATCCACCTTTCATTCCTCCTTTAAGGCTATTGTTAAAACTTCAGTCCAAGCATTTTTCATTTGTTTATTTATCTCCTTACATGATTTGTAGTCAGATTTTGCCTTGTGATATGCTTTGGAAAGTTCCAATAAGTTATTTCAATGCAAGCTGATGTTAAACTCCTGTTAAAATTTGGTGGCTATGGTGGCAGCTTATCAGATGTCCTTCTGCCAGTGCAGGATGCCTCAGGATGAGTGACCACAAAAAGAAACACTTTTTTTTTACAAAAAGAAATGCAAGTATACAATTTCTCTATTTACTATTGGTCTCCACTTCTCCTGTGTTTTTCACACATAAAAATGCTACAGAGGAGAGAGAAAAAGGTGGACAGCAAGCAGAGACGAACAAAAATGAAAATGAACAATGGAGAGGGTGAAAGCATGTAATTCTCCCAGTGAGAAGCAGGTGCTTGTGGATTGGTGACTAAATCTTGCATTTTGTTCTGAAATAATGCATTCAAATGTGTGAACATGGAAATGAACAGCACAAATTCCAGATCAATATTAAATCTGGATTTAATTTGAAAAGAAAATGCTGTCAGTTTAACAAAGCCTGGAGAGGAGTGTTATGCAGCAGGTGAGGTACGACTGCTTAGACAAGGCTGCCCTCTAGAGGGTGTACATTTACTGCCACGTTATTTCACAGTCTGATTAACCCTGAGCTGTTTCAGCAGCAGCGTGCGGTTTTGGAGTTTTTTTTTCAGTGGGAACACTGAATTAAATTTGCTGCACACATTTGCTGACATGACGACAGTCAATACGCTTCACAAGTAATCACTGTATGAAGTAATTTGGAAGGCTTTAATGTGTCGAAAGGTAACTCAAATGGATATTACTGTGGTATCATTTGAAAAAAATCCCTAATTTTAGCACAGTTAAAAGTAATTTATATCAGGGAGCATTGAACTGCAGTACTGAAAACTCGATTTATCTGAATTTTAGATTTTATGAACCAATACAGATGTTTAAAATGTTAAATTAATTTTGTCTGTAATTGTGATTTGCAGGTTTTGATAGACTGTAACGCATTGCTAAACACCTGCAACTCATGAATGGCACTGTAGAAATGTGAGGGTTTTTTTTCTCAATTCTTCTTCTACGGATGTTGTGATGCAGGTCCTTGGCTGCCAGCAGTGCTTGGCTATCTTCCATAAGTGGTGACAATTATGAGCAACCCATGTCTTTTCAGTGAATCTTGGTAGGTTTTGTTTCTATTCATTAGTGAGAAGTGGGTGCAGCTTTGCCCTTGTCTGGTTTCCTGGAGAAGGTGGCTGTCAGCTGTCTTTTGGAAATCAGTGAGGCGTGGGGATCCAGTGCTGGTAACAAGGATGTTCAAGGATTTTGATCCAGCGACAATGATGGGCCAGTGGTGCAGCCCCAAGTCAGGACATTCTGGGGGGTGGGGGGGGGGGTGCTGGGCGGGGAATTTGCAAGTGGTGGTATTGACATGCACATACAGCCCTTGCCCTTCAAGGTGGTTGACTGCTGGCTTGAAATGTTCTGTGAAAGGAGGTTTGGTGATTGGTTCATTGCTTTTCTTTTAGGTGGTATATGCTGATTTGACTATGCGTCGGAGGTGGAAGGACTGAATATTGAAGGTGGTACCAATCATTAGACCATAAAACATAGGAGCAGGAGTTGAATCTGCTCCACCATTCGATCATGGCTGATTAATTTTTCAATCGCATTCGCCTGCCTTTTCCTGGTAACGTTTGATTCTCTTAATAGTCAAGAACCTATTCATCTTTGTCTTAAATATACTCAATGACCTGGTCTCCACACAGCTGTCTGTGGCAGCAAATTCCATAGATTCACCACTCTCTAGCTGAAGAAGTTTCCCCTCATCACCGTTCTGAAGGATCTTTACTCTAATGTTATGCCCTTGGGTCCTCGTCTTTCCTACCAATGGAAACATCTTCCCAGCATCCAAACTGTCAAGGCCTTTCAGTATTCTGTAAGTTTCAATTTGATCCTCCCTCATCCTTCTAACCTACATTGAGTATAGACCCAAAGTCCTCAAATGTTCCTCGTATGTTAAGACTTTCATTCCTGGTATCATTCTTGTGGGCCTCCTCTGGACCCGCTGTAGGGCCAGTACTTTCCTCCTGAGATATGGGGTCCAATAGTGCTCAAAATATCCTAAATATGGTCTGACCAGAGCCGAGCAAAGCCTCAGGACTACATCACTGCTTTTATATTCTAGTCCTCTCGAAATAAATGCCAACATTGTATTTGCTTTCCAAACAACCGACTCAACTCCTAAGTCCCTTTGTACTTCAGATTTCTCAATTCTCTCTCCATTTAGAAAAAGTCTATGCCTCTATTCTTCTTACTAAAATGCATACTTTCCCACATTGTATTTCATCTGCCAGATGGGTTGTTCTGTCCTGAATGGTGAAAAACATGTTGCTTGCTGTTGCATCTGCACCAATCCAGGAGAGTATTCCATCACATTCCTGATTAATGCCTTGCAGATGGTGGGCAGTCATTTTGGGTACAGGAGATGCTTTGCTCATTAAAATTCTCAGAGCTTGACATGCTCTTATCACCATAGATTTTTTATGCCTGGTGCTGTTCGAATGTTGTTGCCCTAGTTTAATTTGTGAGTGAGGCAGGGGCCGGGGTGGTATGTGTAGGTGGGTAGTTTGAAGCTGACCATACCCTCGTTGTGGGTATTACTGTGTAATGTTCAGTGATCATTGTGTACCATGAGCCTCCCAATGTTGAAACATTGAACTTACAGATATCTTACCAACAATTAGTTAACAGGGGATGGATTAGTCAGTGACCTTGCAGGTCTGTATGATTCATAAAGCTCATAACTGGGACTGCAAAGAAATGATACAATACTAAATCTGAAGTAAAGGTTAATGTACCTACATTGAGAATTGGATAAATGGTCACACAGAAGTACTAATAATTCACTGTGTTGTTGAAAAGATTCGGTGTAGGTGGAGAAGTCATTCGTTAGTTTGCATGCATTCAGTATTGGTAGCCTGGGTTACAGCACAAGACCTCATCATAAATAAAGCAATATGGATACTCATATTAGCTGGACAGGTGTTAGGTTGCATCAATGAAAAGAAAAATAGCATTTTCTTCATAAATAAGGCAAAGATGCAGAAATATTTGTATAATCTATAAACATGGATGAAGTACCTGAGGACTACAGGGTGGCTAATGTCATGTTTAAGAAATGCTGTAAGGAGAAGCCTGAAAACTATAGACCTGCAAGTCTGACATCTGCATGGGTAAGTTGCTGGAGGTGATTCTGAAAGATAGGATTTACGTGCATTTTGAGAGGCAAGTCTTGACTAGAGATAGTCAGCATAGATTTGTGCGAGGAAAATCATGTCTCACAAACTTGATCGAGTTTTTTTTAATGAAGTAATCAAAAAGATTGATGAGGGCAGAGCAGCAGATGTTGTTGACATGGACTTTAGTAAAGCCTTTGACAATGGTAGACTAATTAGAAAAGTTAGATCACACAGGATTCAGAGTGAGGTTTCCAGGTGGATCCAAATTGGCTTAATGGCAGGAGAGGGAGGGTACTGGTGGAAAGTTGTTTTATGAAATGGAGGCCTTGAGACCTGGGGTACTCCATAGGTATTGGCACTGGGTCGACTTTTATTTGTCACTTGTATAAATGATTTGGATGAGAATACAGGAGACATGGCTAGTAAGCTTACAGATGACACCAAAATTGGTGGTAGACTGGGCAGTGAAGAAGTTATCTAGGATTACAAAGAGATTGTGGTCAGTTGGATCAGTGGTCTGAGGAATGGTAGGTGTGATTTAGGTTTAATAAATGTGAGGGTTATTTAATGTGCATTTTGATAATTCAAATAAGGACAGTCTTATACAATTAATGTTAGGGCCCTGGGTAGTGCTGTAGAACAGAGAGACCCCAGGCGCTCAGTTGCATAATTCTTTGAAGTTTGCATCACGTGGAGACAGGGTGGTTAAAAAGGCGTTTAGAACACTTGCCTTCATTGATCAGACCTTAGAGTATAGAAGTTGGGACATGATGTTGAGATTGTATAGGATGTTGGTGAGACCTGTTCTGGAGTACTGTATGCAATTCTGATCATCCTGTTATGGCAAGGACATTATTAAACTGGAGAGGGTTCAGAAGAGATTTATCAAGATATTGCCCGGAATGGAGGATTTAAGATATAAAAATAGACTGAAAAGGCTGGGGCATTTTCACTGGAGTGTAAAGGTTGAGGGGTGACTTTATTTGGGTTTTTAAAATCATGAGGGGCATAGATAAGTTGAGTGACAAATATCTTTTCCCTAGAGTGGGGAAGTTCAAAACTGGAGGGGTAAACTTTTAAGGTTAGAGGAGGAAGATCTAAAAAGGACATGTGGGGCAGCTTCTTTACTCAGAGAGTGATTTTGTGTGTGGAATAAATTGCCAGAGATTGATGCAGGTACAGTTTAAAAGACACTTGAATAAGTTCATGAATAGGAAACATTGGAGGGATATAGGCTAAGTACAGGCAGGTGTGATTAGTTTAGTTTGGAAACATGGTTGGAGTAGACTAGTTGGACCAAAGGGTCTGTTTCCATTCTGTATAACTCTGACTCTATCTGCAGAATGAAAGGTATTTCTCACCCTCCAACAAATATAACAGTGTCCAAAAAGCCATAACAAGGAATTAATAGGACCATATCTATTATTCCTACAGTTTGCTTCATCTATCAGGCTCATCCACAATTTCAGGAGGTTGAACAAAATGTTGATTGCAGGTTTCCAGACTGCAAGTATGCCAGGACACGTGGGCACTAGTTCTACAGAAAAGGCAATTGATATTTGGCTGGTATCTCTGTAACAAATGGTGCAAATGTGGCGTGAACATTTTAGAGTAGAGCTGTGAACAGAATGTCAAATCTGAATCAATTCTGCCTGCTCATTTGAGAAAGTAATATTGCACACATGTTGTGGATATTTTTCTCATCTTTGCATGCAGTCGGCTGTTGTTGAACATTTTCATGCACATCCTTCACAGGCTTTTATTTACAGATGCCAGGGAAGACGAGCATGTTCATTTTTAATTCCTTTAGAAAGAGATGAAGGTAGATATGTTTTCTTTGTCCGTCTGATTCATCCAGTTTCCCCACCCTTCTCATGGTTGCACATCGATGTGTCCTGGAGGACTCTAATGCTTTATGATTGGTATGATGAGGCTGGGAGCTGCTTTTGCCTCATTGTACTTGTCTCTCTAATATATTTGTTCAATGTTAAAATTCAATTTCAAATATTGTATTATGTGCTTCTGAAGTTTGGATACTTCAAGCCTCAACCTGGGGTCAACTGTAACTGAATAGTAACTTGCAAAGTGTCCTATTGCTGTGTATTTAGAGATTACTAGAGTGTGGGCAGCAGACTCCTGATGTTCTTTCCATTGTCTCACAGTGCAGCATTTCTGATGTCTTCCTCTTCATCTGGATAATAGGCTCATAGCTGAATGATAGAGTTCAGATACTTTCTATCATGATGCATTAAGAAAATAGCAGGACAGACCCTGAGATCTAGTTAAAAATGGTCAATGTCAAACTGAAACAAAGGAATATGGCTGAGGCAAACAATTCAATGTGGCAAAGCTCGCAGAAATTACGGGCCAGTTGCAGGGAAAATGGTTAAAATTGAAACAGTTATGGAGTGATTCCTTTTCTTACATTGCCAATCATCGCTCTTCAAATATTATCCTTAATTTTACTGGCACTGAGTCTAGTGTTGTGTGTCCAAATTTTGTGGAGTATTAAAGAAATGGAACCCACTTTTGAATGTAGTGATGGTCAATTACTCTACCACACAAATGTGAGACAATTATGTCCAGCGCTTGCTTCATTTTCAACACCTGTCTGCCCACCCCTCCCAGGAGAGGTACCTGTGGATAGTTAAAACAATTATCCATGGTTCTCTCCTTCTGTTTACCATGTGTTAGATTCTTGCAGCCTCACACACTAGGTTACTGGAGTTATTGAGAGCCTTGTAATTAGGTCATTTCACTGTGCAACCATGGAAGCTCAAATAGGATGCCTCTAGAGGTATCATGTGGGATAACAGTTTCCCTGATTAGACCACCTTTTGCTGCATATTACATAAGCTCATAAACAACATGTAGACAGTCATTTTGGTGAACACTGCAAAATTTTCCTCAGAAGATTAAAATATTTCAAGCTTGAGCAGCAGAGGAAGTTATTATGCAATGCCAACAGGTAGTACCAGGCCATATTCTTTCAATTTAACAAGGTGCTGGCGGCAAGCCACCAGGATATTGTGTATGTCACATAAATGAATAATGTAGTATGTGAAGTTCAATACTGATGTGATGCCAGATATGTTCTAAAGACCAGTGAAACATATCAAAATGCATATTTATTTTTGGGTATTCAAGAAAGTAAAGAACTTACTGTTCAAAGCATGCCCATTCTTGCAAAACTCATAACACAGCATGCAGCATTAGATTTGAATTTATGAGTCTATGACTCTATAACATTTATTGATTAATCCTGAGTGTGCAATAAATTATGCTGACAACCAATCAGTCAGGCTCACAATGTGGTGTGCTTGGATGTACTGGAATCTACATATATTAATACACACAAAGCACTGCTTTTTGAAGACAGAAAGATCATGTACATATATTGTGCCTGTTTCAACTCAGCAAAAGACATAGTACCATTTTGGGGTTTGTTTCTCAGGACAATGCCTTGATCAATCAGACTCATGCCTGCTTGGTTTCAAAATTCACACACAGTTGGTTGTTAATTGTCAATCATCATTAACTGGTGCATAGATCATGGCAACATGTTTACCAATCAGAGTCTACTTGCTGAACATTCAGCGTTCTCCTCTTGTCTAGATGTCCTTTTTCCTCCCTATTAAATAGTTACACTTGTGAACTGTGTTCATGAGTGAAAGACAACCAAACGTATCTTTTTTCAAGCAATACTCAAAAAAACCCAGCAAATTATTTCTACATATCCTTATCAGCTTGACTTGGTAATAGCACTCTCACCAGAATCAGGAGATTGTGTTCTCAAGACCAAGTGCAGTACTTGAATACACAGTAGTAGATGGTGTTTCCATGTTGTCTTGAGGTAGGACTGTTCTATTAGGTTTATCACATTAGATTGATGCTTAAAAAAACACTTTTGAAAAGGTCTTGTCTGTCAGATTTGGTGTGTAAAAGACATCATGACATTATTCAAGTACATGCAGAAGAGTTTTGCCACTGGCAACATTTATATATTACCTAAAACACCAAAACAGATCACTTAATAATTTACACCATTGCTGATTTCTGCAACTTTTCTGTGTATACATTGGCATTGGATTTTTCTACACGAAAACAGTAACTGAACATTAAAATGAAATAATTTATTAAAGGTCTTGGGGTGCGCAACAACTTGATTGCAAATGATACTTTGAATTGGAGGTTTCAGTCTGAAACTTTGACTTACCTTTTCCTCGGAAAACGTGTGTGAAGTGCTGTGCTTTTCCAGCCTCACACCTGTATACTTGAGTTGGCTTGATCCTTGCCTTACTCAGTAACTCAAGTACATTGACATAAACACATTAGTTGCTTTTGTTCAGGATAGTGAATGTTGTCTTGGTCATTTTCTTTTAAATTTGTGCCTTTCCATGAATTGTGAAGGAAAGCTTAAATTATTTTCAGGTTGCACCTAGATAGCCCTTTGAAAGATGTTTCCTAACGACTCTGTTTGAACACTATTTTGTCTGCTTGTTATGTACACTACCTTCTTAACTAAGAGACAGTCAACTGACTCATTATTCAGCATTTCTTGCCAATAACACACCTTTCTTTACTGACAAAGTATTTTCTTGCTAAAGGTCACCAAACTCCAATGATTCCGCAGAATGAACAATTTGAGCATTTATTATTTGTACATACAGAATAAAATAATTTAAAAAAGATACGTAAGGAAGGCAAACAATTCAATTATATGGGGGTAAACCAAACCCTAAGTATTTAAGTATAGAAAAAGAGATAACTTAAATCTAGCTATAGAGAAATAAAAGATATCCTGATTTCATCAAACTGCTAAATTATGGCAAGTTCTTTCTATCTTGCAAATAACCTACAATAACCATGGGGATTTCTTGCAGTCTGAGAGAACAGCAGAACATCTGCTTGAAGGACACTTGCAGCAACCACCAAGGATTAGTCAGATACCAGTCAGTGTGGCCTAAAACTTTGCTTCATAATTATTCTGGAATGCAGAATTCTGAGGGGCAGCAATTGAAGGACAGACAGATCAACCCTTCAGAACTTCCTGAAGAAGGGTCACTGGACCCGAAATGTTAACTCTGTTTCGTCTTCGCAGATGCTGCCGGACCTGCTGAGTTTCTCCAGCAATTTCTGTTTTTGTTTCTACTTTCTGGCATCTGTATTTCTTCAGCTCTCTTGCCCCCCTAAGTCATTATATCTAGTTTAGCGCTTAAAAACATAGTTGCAAAGATAGTGGATCAGATGAAGAACTCAGTTACTTTCCTTCAAACAGCTCTTTACATTTACTTTCCCTTCATTTTTGCCCATCTGTTGTGAGCATGCTGTTTCTTCAGCCCTTGTCAAATGTTGATAATGATTTCAGACTCATTTGAAACTGTCAAAAGACTTTTGGAACTTTTAATATCTTTTTGTTATTTTTCGCCTTTTGTTTTTACAATGCCGTTCCCTGTTGTCTTCATGACTGTGCTCTCAGCACCCTTCCAGCTGCTCAGTCAGAGATACTAATGAGCTAACAGCAGAATATTGGATTAAAATTGCTAGAATTTTAGTCACATCTAGAAAATCTGACCATGTAACGTTCTGAATATAGTCTATTATTTTTATCATCATTATCAATTGTTTATTCATGTAAAATTCAACTTCCGTCATGGCCATGGGCCAAATCAAGGGCTTAAAATTAATCATGCCAAGTAAAATATTAAAATGTAAATAATGATAAACGCAACATTCTGATTTTAAGCTGGAGCTTTCCCGTATCAGAGACAAGGATTTAATTCATTAGAGTTTGTTTACTTTGCAGATGAGGTATGGCATTTGTTGTTTTACTGCTTAATTCATTTAGTTATTTTGAAACCATAGCTGGTGATCATTGAGAGAACTGTCAGCAGGAAACAAGTAATGAAGTTTGGAGCTTCGCAGTGATCCTGTTAAATAACAACAGTGTTAATTGTGCCTGCTCTTGAATGCCTCCAGACCACAATCTTGTAAGACATCTGAGTAACTATGATAATCAAGACCAAGATGATTTTACATATCATTTTGTGAACATTTTCAATGGCTTTACATTTCTGCTTTGAGATTCCAACATGCCACATAATTCAATAAAGGTGACCAAAAGATATGAACAGGATTATAAGGTCATTAGTTAGGATGGAATGGTATTTCAGCTTCAGAAGCCTGTGCATTTGGCTATTAGCTCATTTGACAGTAGAATCGACAGATACATCCCATAAATATGGACAAGAGTTGCACAGTGATGAAATGTTTTATTATGAGAACATTCATAGACTGATTTGGAGAAGAATGAGCCAGATGAAAACAGTAATGCCTAAATCTGCACCAAACGTTAAAATCTAGATGAGGAAGCCTGAGTAAATTTATCCAGAACACCTCTGGGTAACACCTTTTCTACAGTGAATTAGCGGAAATGAGCAAGGTCACACGTAGGGCTGTTGAGAATAGATTAAGTTTTTTGGGTCAGAAACAGGGAAATCTGCTAAAGTTTATGTTTTGAATTGCCATCCAACAAGCCTTGTTGGAAGTGAAGATGTGCAATCATCAGTTGGAGATAGGCTTAGATATAGGTATGATGCTGCCTACAATCAAAAAACAATTAATTGTCACTCTCAATGTTCATATGTACCTCAATACCAGTTGGGTGAAGTAACAGAGGGCAATACCACGATAAAGAAAAGGAGGCAAAGGGAGACAAAGTTTGAGGGAAACTACGGATGGTAATTGGTAAGAAACAAAAACACATTCATAAAGAAAAATTCACAGATATTTAGTTCTAAATAGTAAAAATAATATTTTTATTTTGTGTTTTCTTGTGGCTTTATAAGAATATACATACTTTAAATGATACTGCGATAGAGAAAGGTATACATTCATTTATATTTTAAAAAGCAGTTGTATGATTAAAGTTGCAGACAAAGATAAACTGACCTCATAAAATATCTATGGGTGTGTAATCACACGTACATTTTATGAGAGTGTACATTCTCATGTATGGTGTATGAAGTCAGAGCGTATTCTGCCTGCATGATGGCTGCAACAGAAACATACTGTTAGATTAGGCCACTTCTAGTTAAAGAATGACGATTGAGAGACCAAAATAAATAACGCAATAAAACACAATATAGAAATTGTATTACAAAAAAGAGGTGAGCACAGTAAAAGGGCTTAAATACGCTTGAACTTAATCCCATCAAAAATTATGCTGATCATATTTAAACACAGCTGTTAGCTCTCTCTCTTGGCCAGGACCAACAAATATGATTGTTTTTACAATTCTGCTATTAACCTACAGTTAAAAACGTAGTCAACTAGATCAAAATGAAGATATTGGGAACTGCAGATGCTGGAGAATCCAAGATAATGAAATGTGAGGCTGGATGAACATATTATAGGTTTGTTTGCTTTTTACCTACTAATGCAACAAAAATACGATAAGACAGACAGGCGGCTGGAAGAACACAGCAAGCCAGGCAGCATCTGAAGGAAAGGAGAAGTCAATGTTTCAGGTATTACCCATCATCTCAATACAAATAAAATAGCACCCTTCTTCAAACACACGTGTAAACATTGACAATATGTTTAATATGAGCTTGTTGGGCGCACAATTAGGGATGTGCTCCAGAATGGAACCTATTCGCAACCTGAGGACTGCCTGTAAATTGTTGCTATACAACACAGGAAGACAAAAAAAAACCCTGAAAAGTACAGCACAGTAACCATGCTGAGCAGAAAGATAAGGCGACAAAATGAAAGGACATAAAACACGTAAAGGTGTCATTTTGTGCGACCTTGAACATTGTCAACAATGGTGCGTAAATCAGGAAAATGCAGTGAAAGTAGAATATATCACATAATCAACATCATGAAAAGAATTTCCAATTTTCCAAATGGAGTGTAATTAGAATCTCGTTCATGAGCAGTGGCTACCTTTTCCCCATGAATTTGCACCTCATTATAAGCTAAACTTGTTTCATTTCTATGAAGCTTCCAATTCTCCTCTCATCCAAGAAACTAGGCAGCACCAATTATCAACATGGATATGAAAGTGGTAACTTGGCAGTAGCAGCTCACTGCTTGTTTCTCTGGGCCTTCTTCCACTCTGTTTTCACCACAATATCACTGCATGCTCCATGTACATTGTTTTCTTCTACCTTACATCCAAATAAGCTGGCAACAGCAAACTACCACACTCATCAGATCATTATGCCTGCTCTTAGATAAACACACATCTCACTTCAGCTATTCAGGACTTCACTGAGATGATGGCAGTTACCCTTGCAGAGGGCTGAATGCCGTTAACTTTAACCCTGCAATGTTGGACATGGTGTTTCATTCAGCACACTTCATTCAGAGTACTATCTCAGTCCAGACAGAGAGAGACTAATGGTGTAGCCACCATAGTCAGTCAGGAAGGAAAAAAAGAAAACATCAAACCCCTTTCCCCCACTCTGTCCACTGGCATCTCCACGTCCTTGTTGGTCAACTATAGAGCTAGTTGCCTTCAGAACATAGACCATAGAACATAGAAGATAGAACATAGAATGGTACGGCACAATACAGGCCCTTTAGCCTATGATGTTGTGCCGACCCTTTATCCTACCCTAAGATCAAACTACCATGCACTGCCTACAGATAAAATTCATGGGCCTTCAGTCCCAGTTCCTTGGGGATAACACTGGAGTATAAGATGCAAAGGCCATTTCTTCACAAAATCCTGGCAGAAGGGAACACTTGCACCTCTCGGGCTGCAATAAAATTCATTCCTGTGTATCACAGAGAGGCGGGGGGAGGATAAAAGCATAAGACAATGCACAGGGAGATAATAAAAGTTTAGATGAAGGGCGGTGAGTAAGACCAGCCTGTTTGCATAATAAACATGGGGCAGAATCTTTCAGGGGTCTGAGTGATGTGGGCAATGGTGGGAGTCAGTACAGAATCACAGCCTGTTTCATGCTTTTGACAAGTGTAGAAGCACGTTTCTCACTAGGCTGAGGCAGGTTCCAATTAATGAAGATTATTGCTTGTTATTTTTAAAATGTAACTCATTCACAGGATGAGGGTTTTGTCATCCATCCCTAACTGCCCAGAGGTCAGTTAAGAGTCAATCACATTGCTGTGCATCTGGAGTCACATGTATGCCCAGAGTATGTAAGGACATTGGTGAACCAGATGCTTCTGACAATCAACAGTGGTTTCATGGTCATCATTTGACTTTTAATTCCAAATTTTTATTGAATTCAAATTCCACCATCTGCCATGGCGGGATTCAAACCTGCGTCCCCAGAACATTGCCTCGGTCACTCAATTAACAGTCCAGTGATTATACCAGTAGGTCACCGCCTCCTCTGGAAACAACTTGCTAAGGGTGCAACTCATCTCAATAACATTCGATTTCCTAGCTTATCAAATGCACCAAACAAACTAGATGTTGAGGATACTCAGTGTGGAAGTCAGGGTGGGTACCTTGTGATTTCGTTCACTGCTTGCTGTGCACAAGTTGGACGCTGGCTACTAATATGTCAAGCCTGCTCCGTCGGCTTCAGTGACACAACTCCACATTCATGGAAATTGGCAGTCGACATCTTCCAGCTTCAAGGAATCTTCATGGCACATCTCCAATCCGCTTACAATGTACCTCTGCACTTCAGTGTTGCTCCTCAGTCTACACCAATAACTTATTGTTCTTTGCAATGCTGCAGAAAGGACACTGTGCATTTGGGGTCACACACCTAGCTCAGGGACTGGACTGGGTTGCAATGCTAGTATCTTCACTCACCATCATCTCGCTCACACACTATGACACTGCCTGGATCTTCATTGCATCCTTACCTTGGATTACCTTGCTTCACCTTTCTGTGCTTTGATCTCTCATCCAGTGACACCAGCTCATTATTTTTTCTGTCTTTCCTGACCATTAGGTACAGACACAAAGAAAGGAATGTTGACATATTTGTCAGCAGTCCTTAGTCAAGTCAAGGAGGAAAGCCACTGCACAATTGTTGGGGGACACAGTAAGGCAAGGGTACCAGTCCAGGGACTGAGACATGGTTAGGCAGCCATTCATCATGGTCACAATCAGGCTACTGTCCACATAAGGAGTGAGGCGCCAAATGTCAGGTAGCCCACCACTGCCTTGAGTCTTTTTGCTGTATTGTGGGCTGCTTTCCCACTGGAATGAAAGAGAGCCAGGTGTGAAGGGAGATGAAAGTGTGTGGTATAGTTATTACTTCTGGTACAAGTGGAGAGCTGCCCTGAGTAAGTGATTAGGCAGCACAGAGGTCATGCAGTCTTCATACCATTGATGGCTGGTTTGGGTGACAGTGAGTGAAGAAATATATTGCTGACAATAGCGGCCATGGTAGAGCATGAGTCTTGGTGAACGACAGGTGGTGGAGATAGAATTACGGTGAGTTATCAGAGAGACTATGATGGCACTTATGCTGGTGGACATCCACTGAGTGATGAGTTGTTCTGGGCATGGTATATGAGGCTGGAATCAGGGCAGTGTAAGTCATTAATGAGCTGAGTTCGGTAAAGTACATTAAGACTGATTCGGCCTCTCAGCAGAAATCCTTCCAGGAATCTCAATACAATTCGAACTTCGCCAGCAAAAACTGTAAGATTCAGCCTGTGGAAAGGAGCTAACAGTAAAAGCAAACCTGGAGAGGAGGAGAGAGAGGGTAGCAGATTATGATGACGATATATTCTGGAATAAGAGACTCATACAGGAAAAGTCAATAAAATAAGAATGTAAAGCAGTCGTTTGACAATAGGAGAATTGAATAATACATTTGCCAGGTAAAACAGCCGACAAAGTAGAGTAACTGTGTGAAGCAGAATTACAGGTAACAAAATAAAAAGGGAAAGGAGCATTTAGCGCTATGGAGAGAGCACAGCACAATAAAATATTTACTTTAGGCAACAGAGATGGAGAATAGTACAGTAAATGTGCAACAGATATATTGACCTGAAATGAAATATTGGTGTAAAATTATAATTGTTCATAACAGAATGGATATCATAAAGAAATGACAAAGTGAAACATGTGGTGAATGAGAGGATAGTGCAGCAAGAGTTGTGCAGTGATCCACAGTAAAAGGAGAAATAAATAAGAATGATCAGAAATAATAGGCAAGTTGAGTCTGCAAAACAAGAGGGTGTCAGAGACTGCAGTTCTGGTTTAGATGACTTTATCTTCAATGGCAAACAGCTGATCTGTCAAGACAGAGCAAGGAAATCAATGACAAGCTTAAAAGAAAGCAGCCAGCCTATAACAAGCCCTCCTGAACAGACATTTGATGCGTGACATCACTCTAGTTGATTTCAGGCATCTTGTCAAAAGGGATCTCGGAGATTCCTTGTCAGACACTCCACTGACCATCTGTAACAAATTGTTGAAAATCACCCACTGTGATTCTGTCACCATGAAGGTAATCACATTCTGTTGCAATACTCAAATTGAAGGACCGTGGTTAAAACCAGTTAACTAAATAGATTGATGTTTGCTAATTTTTTCTTGATATTTATCTGCAGGCCGTTGCTATTGTGACAGAATTTTAATGTTGTGACACAACATTAAAAGGACAAAAGTGTGATGTCTGCAAAATGTGCGCAATGATCGAAGTTTTAAACCCAAGGGTGGGGGAGGCTAGGTGGTTCCGGCAATAGTTGGGATGGTGGGGTGGAGATTTGAGAGGGCTGGGTGTTTCCGGCCTCTGCTAGTCCTTTGCCAGTGGCAGCAGTGGGCATTTTTCCCTCCAGGGCAGCTGCCGAGTAAAACCTTGTAGCGTCCCCATTGGGATCTGCAGGGTCGGGGACAACAATATTGGCATCCAATCTCCCCCATCAGCATGGCCTGCTCCATGGAAGGATGGTGCCAAAGTCTCTTCAGATCCCTCCCTTCTCCGGATCCCAATGTAGCTGAACTCTGGAGTTGTCAAGGGTCACTGGTCTGGGACAGCAGCAGTCTGAGCAGTGATCACCATTCCAAGTGACTATTCTGGGACTGAGGAGCTACAGGTTCCTCTGATTTGTTGATTGACAGCTCTGAGAAGTGGGATGTTCTTCTGGCAACCACAACGTCAGGCAACTGTTTGTCTGTACCATGCACAATGGAAATTGAAGCTTTACAGGGCAGGCAGAAGAGGATCACCCACAAATACACAGCTAACGGGTGTGGCTTCTATGACTAATATCTTCAAGAGTTTGGATACAAATTGATATTAAATCTGATGTGGTTCCAGTGTTCTATCATGTTCCATCAACTGTGTGTTATAGAAACAATTTTCAGAATATAGCAGAACTACCCATGTCCTGTTTATTCAGTTAAGTATTCCAGTACTCATTGGCTAGAGAACTGTGGCATTCTATTTCATGGGAGGATGTATACTGTCAAAATTGACTGAAGGAACAACAAAAGGGAAACAAAGTGCTTGTTTGCTTCCTTAAATCTGACATTATCTTGTGGTATCATTAGTGTAGGTTTCGAATGCAGTGAGAGAGAATGGCTGAAGATAGTTAGAGCAGGGCATATGAGTCAGCATTATATTTAAAAAAACTCACATTCTCTAGATTTTTTAATACACTTTGATTGTATAATTTTATAAATTAAATGGGATGACTTCTTGAAAACTGGGAATCAAAGATCCTAGATCACAGAATCCCTATCGTGTGGAAACAGGCCCTTTGGCCCAACAAGCTCACACCGACCCTCAGGGCATCCGACCCAGACCCATTTCCCTATAAATCACCTAACCCCCTGAACAATATGGTCAATTTAGCATGGCCCATCCACCTAACCTGCACGTCTTTGGATTGTGGGAGGAAACTAGAGTACCCGTAGGAATCCCACATAGACACGGGGAGAACGTGCAAACTCTACGTAGACAGTTGCCCGAGGGGAACCGAATCCAGAGCCCTGACGCTGTGAAGCAGCAGTGCTAACCACTGAGGAAAGATCTAGAGTTATTTGAAGCATTGGACTCTCTTTACCGTTTTAGGAATTGGGAGATGCAGTGCTGGTAAACTGTAATTACATCATGCCAAGTTTACCAGAACAGTTTCCATTATGAGTGTGGATGTCATGGCGATGTTTTATCATACAATGTGGATAAATGTGAAGTTGTACTAAAGTAGGAAAAACAGGATGGCACAGTACTGTTTAAATGGAGATAGATTTGGAAAGGTTGATGTACAAAGGGATCTGTGTGTCCTTGTACATCAGTTACTGAAAACAAGTATATATAAGTAGAAACATTTAGAAGGCAAATGGTACGGTTGGCCTTAATTGCAACAGGGTTTGAGTATAGGAAGAAGGAAATCTTAGTGCAGCTCTACCAGGCCTTGGGTGAGACATTACCTGGAGTATTATGTGTAGTTTTGATCTCCTTGCCTAAGAAAAGGAAGATACTTGTATTTGAGGAAGAGCAGAGAAGACTCAGTCGAATGATTCCTGGGATGTTAGACTTGACATGTGAGGAGATATTGGTTGAGTGGACCGGTATTCATTGGAATTTAAAAGGGAAAACTGGGGTCTGGTTGAATGATATAAAATTATTGGCAAAGTTGGACAGAACCATACCCCACCCCTGCCAATGGCTGAGGTGCCCAGAATGAGAGTTCATGTTCGCGAGATACCTGATTGATGATTTTGGACAGAGATGAGGAAAATTTCTTTACTCAAACAGTCGTGAACGTGTGGAATTCTCTACCACAGAAGGCTGTGGAGACCAGTCACTGAATATATTTAAGAAAGACAAAGATACATTTCTAGAAGGTGAAAGTGTAATGGGATATGAGGAGAGAGAACAGGAGTATAACATAGAAATAAAGGATCGCTTGTGACTCTGTAGGATAGCAGAGTGTGCTTCATGGACTGAACGGCCTACTACCATTTTTCTTTTCGTCTGAAGATTTCAAGTGGCTGTGGCAACTGAGACATTTATGTATGGGAAGCTACTCACTGTACCACAAGGCTTCCTACAAATGTGGAACTCAGAATGAAACAGAACTGTGACAACACAAAATAAAGCTTTTTAGACAAGAAGTCTAACATATCCAAAATAATTCAAAAGCTGGTAAGAAAATGCAGGATAATGATAGAGCAACAAGTGGATATCTAGACAGACAAAAATGATCTAAACATACATAAGGAGATGGACTACACTAAAACGATATAATCAAGAATGAAAAATAAAAAAAACCTTGAAGGGACAAGATCTTATATTCTCTTAACTTTTCTGGTGTTATTATTTATGCTCTTCAGTCTGATAATAGGTACAGTAAAATGCTTGAAATAAATACAATAAAATTACACCATTTTGTGTACATTGTCAGAAAAGGGGAAACGTTATTAGACTGTCAATATCTTCTCCGAGTCACTCCCCCCCTTTAAAACAATAAAACCGTAATAGTTTGATTTTCCACAGTTGTTCTGGTGATGGTCAATTGAAGCAACTCAAGAGAAAACATTGTTCACCTAAATAATGTGTTTCCAAAGAAGCTTGAAGGACACAGATTACAGGAGCTTTTAGAACAGAAAGGAAACGAAAGGATAAAAGATCAATACGCGAGGCAACAACTAGATAAAACTTAAGTGTGTCATCGAAATTGACTGAACTGTTCACCTTTCCAGCTAATGTACGATGCATGAAAGAGGTGTCTTTGGTGAATTGAAAATCAAAATTAAGTGAAAGTTCACCTTGGACTGTGAACTCTGCCAAGGCAACACTTGGAAATTAAATATGACTTTTGCAGTATCACATAAAATTTAGTTAATGCTAAGATATTGTAATCATATTTGTTATTGTGCTAATTAAGATTTTTGATCCTGTTTATTTAATCCAAAAGGCTAATTCCACAAGTCCAGCACCCAGTGTGGAAGCTTCGTTCAAAAGGGACACAGATTGAAAATAGAGCTGCTAGATGGTAGCCTAGGTTCTCTAACCTATTATCCTTACAAATGTAGCTTACTGATGGGAGCTCAAACCATGAAATTATGAGCAGAAACATCTGTTATTTTTACTGTGATTACTGGTGCTGAATCTTGTAGTGGTGTTAATCATAGTGCAACAAGCTAGATGTTGTCAAGCAAAGTAGTTGTTAATAAGCATATGAACTGTTCTGTCCAGCTCCAGAATGTGTTAGGAATGAGTATTTAATCTTTGCTGTAGCAGTGCATTGTACTCATTGTTAACCCACTGCCTGGGTGACTTTTAAGATAATAAAATGTGAGGCTGGATGAACACAGCAGGCCCAGCAGCATCTCAGGAGCACCAAAGCTGAAGTTTTGGGCCTAGGCCCTTCATCAGAGAGCAGCCTGGGTGACTTTTGGTTGTCATACTGGCTCATGTATCACATTTGAAAGCAATTGGTCAAATAATTTGTTGTTATTTAAGAAACGAAAAAAAATTAACTGAGAGATGGGGAAGGAAATGGGTGCAGGATGGTGCTGGATCAGTATTAATTTACGGTTGACCCTCCCCCCCAACCCCCAGAAAATTGGGTTTCCCTCAGTTCCTTCCACATTTAATAGCAGCATCTGAATTGATGAGCATTATTTTGTGTCTGTTTACCCAACTGCAGCTAACCAGACTGAGAGGCTATCTGCAGACAGAGCAGCTGGGAAAACATCAGGGAGGTCTTATTGTCGGGGGACAGTCGAGGAAGCTTCAAGGGTAGAGGAGAAAGGTATGTTGGAGTTATGAGCTTGGAAAGATTAATAAGTCCCATGCAATCAATAGGGTCTCTGGTATGAAAGCTTATTACAGTTGGGGGATCCTTGGGAGATTAAGAAAGCTGATTGACAAGCAAAAACCTGTTTAAGAGTAGTAATAATACTTGGAAATTGATCTACTTGTCTTTCTGGAACTCCATTTTGAGGTATACTGGGCAAGCTGGACCAGTATGCACCATTTACAAGTTTTACTGGACTTTCCATCTTGATGAGGTTGGAAAGGAACAATGGAGTCTAGAACTGCAGATTATCAGGGAGTATAATGTATAACAGGTTAAAACACAGAGTCCGGAGCTTGGCAAGTGCACGGAGACAGGAGCAAAGGTTCAGCAAAGGCCAGAGGCAGCATGGCATCTTGGGTCAACAGCAGATTTGAGGATTTTGTGTAGAAGATGGGATGGGCCATGATGAGGCTGTCCAAACAGAATATGATGCTGGCAAGCTGGATTTAGCAGCAAGTGGATGGACACATATCCTATACTCACAGTTCTCCATCTCTTTTCAACCAAAGGGGCTGGCCAAGCTTAAATGTAGCATTAAAGATTAGTAGTCTGGAGGATGTGTCCTTGTTATAACACTTAAATTTTCAACGCACTTCTTATAGACCATTTAGTTTTTAGCTGTGTTCCACCTCAAGGAAGAAAAATAGCCACATTTCAGCCCACTTTGAGCAACACTGTAAAGCGTGTAGAACATGCAGTTACACAGCTGTATTAGCTTTCAAAGGATGTCACAAAGTATTCTACAGCTGAAGACTTGCATTTGGATTGCAGTTAATGTTACTTTCCATAACACTTTCCATAAGGCATCAGTCACCTTTCTCAAAGTGACACAATAAATGAGGAAATCCATTACTTTATTGGCTCAGCTTTCTGCAAACTATAGCAGCAACATTTGACAATAAACAACTCTGCGAATATCAAAAGACCTCACATGCAGAGCAGATGCTGTCATCACACTTCCTGGGCCGCAGTGAGACTTGGACTGTGTATTAGCAATACACAAGAACACTAGATAAATTCCAGCAGTAGCACCTCTGTAGCATCCTTTGGATTCAATGGGATAATTGTTGATCAAATACGAGTGTTCTTCAAGTCAGTTCCACAAGCAGTCTGGCACAACTGCGGAAAAATCAACTACGAGGTTTGGACACTGCGTGCAGACGGTTGAAAAACATCATTCCTGGCAGGCCTTGTTTTCTTATCTCTCAAGTGGTCAACCTTCCAGGGGAGGATGAAAAAAAACACTTCAATTACACTCTGAACCTGTCTTTGAAACATGACAGCATTTACAAAATGATGGGGAGTCGTTGCTACCAATCACTCAACGTAGTGACAACATGTCCTAAAGACTGCAAGACACTTTGTGTCTAAAACACTTTAGTGATGAGGCAGACCACCAGCAGTTCAAAATGAAAAGGAAGAAAATGCTGCACCCTCAATATCACTGCCTCATGTGACATCATGCCTCAGGTGCGCAAAGATTTGTGAGCCAAGAATTATCCTCCCCAGTCACATGAAGACCCATGGCAGAAATCCTCAACCCTGACTGAACATCCTCCTTGAATGAAAGGAAATTCAACAAGATGAACAATTACAGCTGCCAATTTAATCAGGATAGGTTCTACCCTAAGTAGGTGAAATGGATGGTCAGGTTTGGTTGTGTTGAGCATGAAATGGAGTTAGCCAGAACACCAGAAAGAATTCCTTTGCCCTCCTTTGACTGATTCATGATACTTTTTTGCATCCACCTGAACAGATAGAATTGTGGCATAACATCTCATTTGAAAAACAACATGTGTGGCTTCGTTATACAGGTAGTTCTCCTATAACACAGTACTTGTGTTCTTGGGAATTTGTGTCATAAGGAAATCACTATAGAAAATCGTTATACCTGTACAACAGAAAGTTTGCACTACCCAAACAGCATCCACTACTCATCAATCATGTTACAGACAATTCAAGTTACGAAACATGCATTATAGCAGAACTACCTGTATTCCTAAGGTGTCAGCCTGGATTGTATGCTCAAATCCAGGCTTGAAATGGACTTCTAAATTAGAGTGGGAATAGAAGCACTAACCAAGTTGACAAAGCAGAAAACATGGTATTACAAGGCAACTGACAGACATTGACATGATACAGCTATTTCCCATTGGAACATTATTATGTGACAATTTCAACATTTGAAACTTAATGAACAGGCTCTAAATTGGAATAATTCAGTACAAGAACATTTTCTTTTTAAAGGCTTTATAAGGTGGGCACTGAATACTTTTTTTTGTAATTCCAATATTTTCTTCATGTACAAACACATTCAGTTTTTCAATTGAGGTTAGAAAGTCATTTTAAGTTTGGCTGTTAGATTCAACAGAAATTATCGGCTTCAAATAAAAAAAAGTCTCACCATCACTTCAAGCAGAAATACTTTCAAGTGATTGGCTAGTACAGTGTGTCAAGATACTGGATCCTATATTTTATACTACTTTAGAGGGAAGAATATTAAAGACTACAAATAAAAGATCTAGCATCTTCAAGTGAGAACCAGCTTTTCATGAAGATAATTACGACAATAACAACTTGACATTTGATCAACAGCTGAGTGGTTTTACAAAGAAACGTAAAACAATAGCAGTAGGAGTACACTATCCTGCTTTTCGATTCTGCTGTGCCATTCATTATGATCATGGCTGATCATCCAATTCAATAACTGAGATTGCGGCTGTCTGCTGATTCAATTGATTTCGGTGAGGTTGTTGGTAGCAGTGTTTTAATTGGTCCAGAATCCTTAAACTGGGACACTGTAATTGGATAGGTAACTGGAAGGAAATGCCATCCTTACCTGGCCTGTTTGAGATGTGACTGCAGGTCCACAATATTAAGACTGAATCTTAACTGCCCACTGGGCAATTAGGGATGGGCAATAAATGCTAGTCAGCGACTGTCATCCTACAAATGAATTAAAGAGAAAACACCCCTTTTAATCAGTGCAGTATGTGTGGATAGAATTGCATACAACTACATTGTCCCATGACATAGTCTGCCAGCACTCATGGTCAAAATACATAGACAGGATCAATTCTGAGAAATATATCTGTATGATAGCAAGAACTGAATACTTTTCTGTATAGTTGGAGATGGGATACTGAATGGGGATCTGGGAAAATATGAAAGTACAATAAATTTGCAAAAATTAGCAAGAAAAAAAGATTAAAAGAGAATATAGCAATTAAAGTGTCATGCTCTAAGAATGGGTGAAGGTGTAAAATATTTACAGACACTGTGAATATCTTCAGTTAATTCAGGAATGGATCCTTCTTTTAACTGAGATTGTAATTCTTACAAAGCCATATTTTAAAAATAATTTTTAATATTTCACTTTATAGAGTTCTGATGAATTGATCATTTATCTATTTTTCACCCTGTGACTACTGCTCTTTTGGTGTAATTCTCAGAGATGAATAATATTAACAAGCTCTTTTGCATCCTTTGAGAGTCTCTGCTTTCTGATTTATTTTCTGTACTTGCATCACCAGTATTGTTAATGATGTTACTTTATAGCAATATTGCAGACACACCAGATTTTTCAGTGTTTGCTGTTTCATTCTTTAAGAATCTCCAACCTTGCATTCTTCCTCAGAAACCTAGGCAGGATGTTTCTGGTTATTGTCTTGCCTGTGAATTTATTGATGTGCATTTAGAATTAATGATGTTCGCTCAAAACATGTTCCTTATTGTCTATTTTTCTGCTCCACTCTGAGTTTATCTATCATGGGAAATTCTGATATGAATGCAAACTTTTCTTTTGGAGGAATGCTGCATTAGAAGATCATTGCAAGTCTTCCATCGTACTCCTTAGTTACCTCTCCTATCTGCTATGCTATCCCCTCACAAACTCCCAACCTAACCCTTCACTCATCTGTTATACTAACCCCTTACCGTCTTGCCACCATTCTCCTCACCCAGATGCCATATTATCTGCCAGCCTAACCCCTCACTCATCTGGAATCTTACCCCAACTTTCCCATTTGCCAGCCTAACCCCTCACTCACCTGGAATCTAACCCCAACACCTCCCTCGCTCTTGGCCATCCTAATCCCTTACCCACCCATCAACCTACAATCACGCTTACCTTATGTCCTATCAGTAGCTTTCAAAGTGGTTGTAGAACTGTTAAATCAGACAATATAGTACTTACTGTTGGAACCAGAGCATATGGTATCCACACTGATCTTCTCCAATCCTGACTTTGTCTATATTGGTTTGGAAGATAAGATTCCTGCTGACGTAATTCACAAAGAAAACTCATCTAAAAGCAAGTGCATTTTTATTTTTAGTCTAATCAGGACCAGAAGTAGGCCTTACTATCCTGATTGAAAATACCTGCTAATCTCAACAGTAGCTGCAAATAGATAAGGTCTACGCTGAGCTGAGTGAGAGTTAACTTTTTGTTTTATTAAACACCACTATTAGATTTAGCATTAGCTTTATTGTCACGTGTATTCTCACAACTACAGTGAAAAGTTTACAAGTTGTGACTTATAGCATCATCTCAGGTACAAAGGTAACTAGGTACAGATTCTTGAGTACAAACCTTTGGGAAAAACTTAGTAAAATAAAGAAAAAAAAGTTCAGAATAACAGTCCTTCCATGATAATATAATAATAGGAAAAGAATTTTTCTTTAAAAAAAAAGGAGAATTTTAAGACAAAGTCTGTAGTAGTCCTTTTCATCACTCTGGGTTTGAGGACCCGATGCCCCCCGCTCCCCCCCCCCCCCCACCTTGGAATCTGGGGCCAGACCAATCCATGATGCTAAAGAAAACACTGCATGGAGTCACAGACTGACTGAAGCCACCGGAAGACGATGCTGACGAAAGCAGCTTCTGAAAAGAGTTCCAGGCCACTGCTGAAGCTACCTAAAGAGATCACAGGCCGGGCTAGAATCAACTATGCTGCCACAAAGATGCTGCAGAGACCTCAGGTAAACAAGAACTAGGTAAGAGAGGACATCTTCTGGGACCCTATCTTCTGGATTCTGATGTATTTTTTGAGTCTTTTTTTCAAAATATTAAAATCAACTTGTTGATTGTTTTATGAGAGCCTTCTGCAAAGGAAATAAAGTTTTATGTCCTTTGTGTCTCAAGTTGTTTTTCATTGAAGGTGATTGCTCATCGATTATAGCAAATGTTTGTAGTGATCTTGGAGCTCTGAATATTTTCATAAAGGAGCGACTTTCTTCTCCATCAAGGCATCTCTTTGTTGTTTGAGGTGTGAGAACATTGGCTGTCTTTGTACGGATATATTTGGACCTGATCTGGGGTCATTTCTTTCTCAGTTCCTAAGGATTTAGAGCATGTGTGATTGGTAGTAGCTGGGTTTTTAGGTCAGCACTCTTTTTGATTTTGTTCAACTACTTCAATTCTTGTTTAACTTCAGAATGTTCAAGCTCCTTATGATGCTCAGCTGTCAGCTTCTCCAAGGCACCTGTCAGAAGCTCTACAGTTTGGTCTGAAAAGGCCTTTGGGTTCTCTTAACGTGTTGCTGCAAAATCTAGCTGCCATTTACACTTTCTGTACAATGAATCTTGACATGATCCGATCTTGAATTAAGATGACCCTTTTTCTTGGATAGCTTTTAATACAGAATCATCACTTGATGAGCAGTTTCTATGATTTGAACTTTTTCTTTAAATGAGCCAGCTTTAACTTTATGTTCCCTGTGTATTATTGTAAAGGTCTGTCAGATATATTTGGCTTTTGCCCATTGAAGTGGAGCATAAATCACTCTGTCTGAATCTTTAGAGATCATGAACCCTCCAGCATTGGGGCAGTGAGACCTTTTGTCTGTGAAATCAAAGATCCATTTCTAATTCTATAACTTGAGACATTTTGATGGCTTAAAAAAAAAGAAGTTTTGAGGTAACACTTGTTTTCAGTTATGATCATACTATTAAAATGCCTTCTTCAACTGGCAGCTCTTTTGGTTAGGCATTTGCCAATATTGCCCGTTCATTGCACTTAGCCTATAATGCAGACAGATGCTTTACCTTGAACTGCATTGTTTATATCTTGGGCCAGGACCCCTTCATTTCTGATTGATCTAGAGATACAGAAGACAACAGCTGAGACCGCAGGATGCCTGTCTGTTTCTGCTTCTCTGTCATGCTCTGTCCTTCAACACAGAGATACATTTGGAACAAAAACAAACTTACTGGAAATCTTCAGCAGGTCTGGCAGCATCTGTGAAGGAAAAAAACAGAGGTAATGTTTTGGGTCCGGTGACCCTTCCTCAGAACTCCAGTAATGCAGGAGCCCTCTGAGTGCACTGGGTTCTGAGGAAGGGTCACTGGACCTGAAATATTAACTGATTTTTTCCTTCACAGATGCTGCCAGACCTGCTGAGCTTTCCAGCAACTTTGTTTTCATTCCTGATTTACAGCATCCACAGTTTTTTCAATTTTTACAGAGATAAATGTATTCATCTGATTGTGGTTGCCATGCCACCAGAATCCAAGAGTCCAGGAAGTTAGAGGAACTCTACCTCTCTGAAATGAACATTGTGGGTAAAGGGGTTAAAATTGTTTCAAAGATAATAGGAACTGCAGATGCTGGAGAATCTGCGATAACAAGGTATAGAGCTGGATGAACACAACAGGCCAAGCAGCATCAATGCTCATCAATGTTCATCCAGCTCCACACCTTGTTATCATGAGCAAAGGGTTTCTTTTCTGTCTCTCTATTCTTATAAAGCAAGCTAAGGTGAAAAGTGACCATCTCCAGGACCTGATAGATTCCATTCAAGGGTGTTTAAGGAGGTAGGCAAGCATATTGCTGATGCCCAAACAGTAATATTTTAGCATTTCCTGGATTGAGGAATTGTATCTCCGGAGTAGAGATTTGTTCATGTCACTCTGCTCTTTAAGAAATCTTACAGAGGGAAACCAGGGAATTACGGAATTGTTGACCTAAGATCTGTGGTGGGGAAATTGTTGGAATCAATAAACAAAAATTCAGTTAATCTGGGAGAGTCAACATGGATTCATGAAAGGAACATTATGCTTCACAAACTTCACAGAGATTTTTGAAGACGTGACATGGGTGGTGGACAGGGGTAGGTCAATGGATCTTGTTTGTATGGACTTCCAGAAGGCTTTTCATAAAGTCCCTAAAGTCCCACACAAAGGTTTTTAGCTAAGGTGCAAGCCCACAGAGTTAAGGGCAAATTACTGACATGAATGGGATATTAGTTGAGTAGCAGGAAACATAAACTTGGAGTAACGACTAATTACTGAAATTGGCAAGATGTGAATAGTGGTGTCATGTGGGGACCTGTATTAAGGCCTCCATTATTCACAACATTAATTAATAACTTGGATAATGGCACAAATTGGGTAGCATTGTAGACAGTGTTGATGACAGCTTAAAATTACAGCAGGATATGAAGAAATTAGGTGAATGGGCAAAGCTGTGGTAAATGGATTTTAATCTAAGCAAGCATGAGGTTATCCATTTCAGACTGAGAAAGGAAAGGTCACAGAGCTCTTTTAGAAAGCTCAAAGTTAAATACAATGATGCCCAATGAGATTTGGGGTTTTAGGAGCACAGCTTGTTAAAATGCCATAAACAGGTGCAGAAATAGTCAGGAAGTTGAATGAAATGCTGGCCTTTATATCCAACGAGCTGGAGCATATGCAGACGATATGCTGCAGCCACACAAAGCCCTCCTGAGACCCTAATTAGAATACTGTGTATCATGCTTTAGGAAGGATATCTTGGCCATAATAGAGTTTGATGCAGTTTTACAAGGTAATATCTGGATTTCAGGGGCTTAAGTTATGAGGTGAGACTTGACAAATTAGGTTTTTATTCTCTTGAATTTAGAAGATTAAGGGGTAATCTAATCAAGGTCTTCAGGATATAAATAGGGAAAGACAGTAGATAAAGATAAACCATGTTCACTGATTAAAGATTCTGGAACATGGTGCATTAGAATTAGGGCCAACTCTTCAGGAGAGATAATAGAAAGGACTTTTACATGCAAAGTGTAATGGAGATTTGAAACTCTTTTCCTCAAATGGTGGATGTTGCTGATTCAATTGTTAAATTTATATCTGAAATACAGAAAATTTTATTAAGCAATGATATCAGGGATATAGGCCCACATGTCATTCATGAATAGTCAAAGCTATGGAAAAATTCCAAACAAGGAAAATTTGTTTGCTTGCAGTTAACCAGGGTATTTGCATACTATTCCTTCTCTGTGGTTTGTTGCCTAAGGGAGGTTTGAAGTCAGTTACCCATTGCTCCCTGTCACTGACATGCTTCTCTAGTTTCTCCCACCACATGTGTGTTCAGGTCACTAGGTTGGTCCTGTCTTTCATCCTTTACATATGTTACAATTGGAGTTCACTTCGAGTGCTTTCTGTAGCTTGTCTCAGCTCGCTGCTCGCTTACAGTAAAATTAGACGTAAATTCAAGTGAGTGAACATTGACAGGTTTAATTAAACATCACTGCAAAAGGGATAATAATAAAGGATTTATCTCATATCCAACAGACTCAGTTCTTTGTGATCTGATATCAATATACACACCTTCTTATGCACATTGTCAATATCTATTCTTAGAGCAAAGGTGCGGCTAAACATTTATTCCATAGTAGTCTCTTCTTTGTAACTTGCTTTTTCTCATTCTTTTTCTCTTTTCCTCTAGTTTTTTTTTGTTTAACGACAACATGCTGCATGTATGTCTGCATTTAATTTATATTAAAATCAGAAAATCGCTTTCCAACTATGTTAAAGTAATGCACACAGATTAAACAATGACCCTGTAAATTGTATCAGAGATAATGGGAACTGCAGATGCTGGAGATTCCAGATAATAAAATGTGAGGCTGGACGAACACAGCAGGCCAAGCAGCATCTCAGGAGCACAAAAGCTGACGTTTCGGGCCTAGACCCTTCATCAGAGAGGGGGATGGGGGGAGGGAACTGGAATAAATAGGGAGAGGGGGGAGGCGGACCGAAGATGGAGAGTAAAGAAGATAGGTGGAGAGAGTGTAGGTGGGGAGGTAGGGAGGGGATAGGTCAGTCCAGGGAAGACGGACAGGCCAAGGAGGTGGGATGAGGTTAGTAGGTAGCGGGGGGTGCGGCTTGGGGTGGGAGGAAGGGATGGGTGAGAGGAAGAACCGGTTAGGGAGGCAGAGACAGGTTGGACTGGTTTTGGGATGCAGTGGGTGGGGGGGAAGAGCTGGGCTGGTTGTGTGGTGCAGTGGGGGGAGGGGACGAACTGGGCTGGTTGAGGGATGCAGTAGGGGAAGGGGAGATTTTGAAACTGGTGAAGTCCACATTGATACCATATGGCTGCAGGGTTCCCAGGCGGAATATGAGTTGCTGTTCCTGCAACCTTCGGGTGGCATCATTGTGGCAGTGCAGGAGGCCCATGATGGACATGTCATCAAGAGAATGGGAGGGGGAGTGGAAATGGTTTGCGACTGGGAGGTGCAGTTGTTTTTTGCGAACTGAGCGGAGGTGTTCTGCAAAGCGGTCCCCAAGCCTCCGTTTGGTTTCCCCAATGTAGAGGAAGCCGCACCGGGTACAGTGGATGCAGTATACCACATTGGCAGATGTGCAGGTGAACCTCTGCTTGATGTGGAATGTCATCTTGGGGCCTGGGATGGGGGTGAGGGAGGAGGTGTGGGGACAAGTGTAGCATTTCCTGCGGTTGCAGGGGAAGGTGCCGGGTGTGGTGGGGTTGGAGGGCAGTGTGGAGCGAACAAGGGAGTCACGGAGAGAGTGGTCTCTCCGGAAAGCAGACAGGGGAGGAGATGGAAAAATGTCTTGGGTGGTGGGGTCGGATTGTAAATGGCGGAAGTGTCAGAGGATAATGCGTTGTATCCGGAGGTTGGTAGGGTGGTGTGTGAGAACGAGGGGGATCCTCTTGGGGCGGTTGTGGCGGGGGCGGGGTGTGAGGGATGTGTTGCGGGAAATGCGGGAGACGCGGTCAAGGGCGTTCTCGATCACTGTGGGGGGAAAGTTGCGGTCCTTAAAGAACTTGGACATCTGGGATGTGCGGGAGTGGAATGTCTTGTCGTGGGAGCAGATGCGGCGGAGGCGGAGGAATTGGGAATAGGGGATGGAATTTTTGCAGGAGGGTGGGTGGGAGGATGTGTATTCTAGGTAGCTGTGGGAGTCGGTGGGCTTGAAATGGACATCAGTTACAAGCTGGTTGCCTGAGATGGAGACTGAGAGGTCCAGGAAGGTGAGGGATGTGCTGGAGATGGCCCAGGTGAACTGAAGGTTGGGGTGGAAGGTGTTGGTGAAGTGGATGAACTGTTCGAGCTCCTCTGGGGAGCAAGAGGCGGCGCCGATACAGTCATCAATGTACCGGAGGAAGAGGTGGGGCTCCGGTACATTGATGACTGTATCGGCGCCGCCTCTTGCTCCCCAGAGGAGCTCGAACAGTTCATCCACTTCACCAACACCTTCCACCCCAACCTTCAGTTCACCTGGGCCATCTCCAGCACATCCCTCACCTTCCTGGACCTCTCAGTCTCCATCTCAGGCAACCAGCTTGTAACTGATGTCCATTTCAAGCCCAGCGACTCCCACAGCTACCTAGAATACACCTCCTCCCACCCACCCTCCTACAAAAATTCCATCCCCTATTCCCAATTCCTCCGCCTCCGCCGCATCTGCTCCCACGACAAGACATTCCACTCCCGCACATCCCAGATGTCCAAGTTCTTTAAGGACCGCAACTTTCCCCCCACGGTGATCGAGAACGCCCTTGACCGCGTCTCCCGCATTTCCCGCGACACATCCCTCACACCCCGCCCCCGCCACAACCGCCCCAAGAGGATCCCCCTCGTTCTCACACACCACCCTACCAACCTCCGGATACAACGCATTATCCTCCGACACTTCCGCCATTTACAATCCGACCCCACCACCCAAGACATTTTTCCATCCCCTCCCCTGTCTGCTTTCCGGAGAGACCACTCTCTCCGTGACTCCCTTGTTCGCTCCACACTGCCCTCCAACCCCACCACACCCGGCACCTTCCCCTGCAACCGCAGGAAATGCTACACTTGTCCCCACACCTCCTCCCTCACCCCCATCCCAGGCCCCAAGATGACATTCCACATCAAGCAGAGGTTCACCTGCACATCTGCCAATGTGGTATACTGCATCCACTGTACCCGGTGCGGCTTCCTCTACATTGGGGAAACCAAGCGGAGGCTTGGGGACCGCTTTGCAGAACACCTTCGCTCAGTTCGCAAAAAACAACTGCACCTCCCAGTCGCAAACCATTTCCACTCCCCCTCCCATTCTCTTGATGACATGTCCATCATGGGCCTCCTGCACTGCCACAATGATGCCACCCGAAAGTTGCAGGAACAGCAACTCATATTCCGCCTGGGAACCCTGCAGCCATATGGTATCAATGTGGACTTCACCAGTTTCAAAATCTCCCCTTCCCCTACTGCATCCCTCAACCAGCCCAGTTTGTCCCCTCCCCCCACTGCACCACACAACCAGCCCAGCTCTTCCCCCCCACCCACTGCATCCCAAAACCAGTCCAACCTGTCTCTGCCTCCCTAACCGGTTCTTCCTCTCACCCATCCCTTCCTCCCACCCCAAGCCGCACCCCCCGCTACCTACTAACCTCATCCCACCTCCTTGACCTGTCCGTCTTCCCTGGACTGACCTATCCCCTCCCTACCTCCCCACCTACACTCTCTCCACCTATCTTCTTTACTCTCCATCTTCGGTCCGCCTCCCCCTCTCTCCCTATTTATTCCAGTTCCCTCCCCCCATCCCCCTCTCTGATGAAGGGTCTAGGCCCGAAATGTCAGCTTTTGTGCTCCTGAGATGCTGCTTGGCCTGCTGTGTTCGTCCAGCCTCACATTTTATTACCCTGTAAATTGTGCTGTCCCAGAAACAAATAACTGCCCACACGTCACATGATTTTACTTGTCTTACACATTGTGGCCAAGATCCTATTCTGATCTAGTAGATGTTTAAAACATCAGCCTTATTTAAGAGACACAATTCTCACACAAGGTGTTTTAAACATTTAATATTACAATTGTTTTTATGTTGCATTCTTCAGGGGACAACCACACCTAAAGTGTTCAGTTTAAAATTGCTAATTAAAAATGAGTTGAATTATTTCATGAAGTGTGCAATTTGATGAAACAACCATAGAGACTCCCTGTATAATCCCTGTGTGCTATTTTAACACAATTGTAACTGATTTATTGATTCTAACATAAATTAAACAAAATAGAAACATCTAAGCTGTGTGTTACTATCAAATACTAAAACTGCATGAACAAACAAGGACAGAAAATGCAAGTTCAAAAAGGAAAAATTCATGGTGACTTTAATGTTGTGGGCCAGACCAGACCTCCTGAAATTATTTCAAGAATGTAGTCTAGGCCCTAACGTTTTCTTATTTTAAAGACAAATGTAAAATGTTGTGTTCCGGATACAATTCAACAGGTTAAACTACTCGACAATAAGCAAAACACAATTTATTCAAACATAGACAGGGTGTATAGCAAAAAGCTTTCCCAGAGTGGGGGACTCAATTACAAGGGGTCATGAGTTCAAAGTGAGAGGAGGAAAGTTTAAGGGCGATATGCGTGGAAAGTTCTTTACACAGAGGGTGGTGGGTGCCTGGAACGTGTTGCCAGCGGAGGTGGTAGACACAGACACGTTAGCGTCTTTTAAGATATATTTGGACAGGTACATGAATGGGCAGGGAGCAAATGGACACAGGCTGTTAGAAAATAGATGACAGGTTAGACAGAGGATCTTGATCAGCGCAGGCTTGGAGGGCCAAATGGTCTGTTCCTGTGCTGTAGGTTTCTTTGTTTCTTTGTTTGTATTATAGTTAAAATACAACGAAAGAAAAAAAGTACTTAGAATAACAACTCTATTGGAAAACTTAACAGAATAATGCATATAGTAACTATTACTAATTAACTGTTTCAATATAGTGACATCCCATAAACATACCTCTTGGCAAAAATGCAAATTCAGGAATCAGTTTTTCTCACATGCAATACCTGCAGTAGGAAGAGAATCCCCAGCTTCCAGTAATAACTGAGAGAGGTGGAAAAATAACTTTTAACTTCTTCAAGACTCCAACAGCCCCTGCCAAACCTAAAAGCTCAGAAAAAATACTAGAAATCCTGGTCAGTGAAAGCTGGCCACACCCAGCCAGGCTACTTCTATTGTTCCAACTTGAAAAAATTATAAAGGCCTCACCAGCTCACAGACTGCATGGGGGCTTCTCAGTCAATCTCTCTCTTAAAAGAAAACAGGAACAAATATACTTCTTAAAGCCACAGCATTGTCACATTACTATCTGCATGAAAAGAGTGAAAGTTGAATATATGGCTTAGAAAGGAACTTGCAAGTGGTGGTGCTCCCGTGCATCTACTGCCCTTGTTCTTGAAGATGGTACGTGTTGTGTGTTTAGAAAGTTCTGTCAAAGGAGGCTTAGTAAATTACTGCAGCATATCTTATCAATGATATGTACTACAAGCGCAGTATATCAGGGTGAAGGGAACAAATATGGAAGGTGCTAAGTAGTTTGCCGATAAAGCAAGGTATTTTATTCTAGATGGCATTGAAATTCCTGAATATTGTTGAGGATGCACTCATTCAAGTGTGTTTGAGTATTCTGCCGTACTCCTGACTGCTTTTTATACAATTTATCATACAGGTATAGGAATTATGAGTAAGAACAGCCCATTCAGCCTCTTGGCTGATCTGATTGTAACCTTAAAGCAATATTCTTGCCGATCAATGATAGATTCTTGTTAAGCAAGTGAATGAGAGGCTATTTACTTCTGCCTTACAGCTATTCAGACCTTTTGCTTCCACCACATTATCAGGAAAAGAGTTTGAAAGACTGATGAACTTCTGAGAGAAAAATGTTAATCCTCATCTCTGTTTTAAAAGGCTGATCTCTGATTTTTAAGAAGAATGCCTAATTTTGGATCCTCCCATAAGAGAAAACATTCTGCCCACATCTACCCTGTCCAGACCCATCAGGATCACATTTGTTTCAATTAAGTCACTTCTTACTCTTCTAAACTCCAGTGGTTACAAGCCTTGCCTGTCCACTCTTTCTTCATAAGATGAACCCTCATTTCAGGTTTTGGTCCAGTAAGTATCTTCTAAGCACATTTACATCCTTCCTTAAATAGGGTGACAGATTCTGTGCACAGTACTCTAAATACACAATGAGGGTGCAGGAGGTGTATTACTTGCTGTGCGATTCATAGTTTCTGACCTGCAGTTGTAACCACGATATTTATATGCTGGTCCAGTTCTGCTTCCAATAAATGGTATCTCAGGAAATTGATAGTGGGATGTTCAATAATGGAGATGCCATTGAATGTCCAGGGACAATGGTTAGATTCTTCTTACTGAAAATGGTTGTTATCTAGCACAGAGGTGACACAAATGCTTCTTGTCACTTATCATGCAATCCTGGCTATCCAGGTGTTGCTGCTTATGGACATGGCCTGCATCAGTATCAGAGGAGTCACAGATGCTGCTGAGCATAGTACATTAATTAGGAAGTGTCTCTAGTTCTGATGCTATGATTCAGGGAACATGATTGAAACAGCTGAGGATTGTTGGGCCTTGGACTCTACCTTGAGAAGCTTCTGCAATGCTGTCCTTGGACTGAGATGATTGACATCAAATAATCACAACCAACTTATTTTGTTCAAGATATGACTCAAACAGACCAATCCCCATGATTTCTATTCAACCTGTTTTGTTGAGTCTCTATGGTGGAGTAATTGATCAAATGCTGCTTTGATATGAGTGCAGTAATTTTCACCTCACCTCTGGAGCTTAGCCATTTTGTCCATATGTGGCCTAAAGCTGTAGTGGGGCCAGAAGCTGATTAAGCCTGTCGGAACACAAACTAATTATTGGTATCACTTGATAGTACTGCAGATGGCATCTTCCGTCACTTCACTCGTAATCAAGAGTAGATTGATAATTAACTAGGTTGGATTTTTCTTGTATTTCGTGGACAGGATGCACTGGATAATTTTTCAATTTATTAGATAGAAGCCAGTCCATATCTGTTTTGGAACAGCTTGGCTAGGGATGTGGCTAGGACGGGCTCATTGCCATTGCAAAATCTGTACCCTAGAGCATTATTTGAGATCATGTAGGTTAAATAGGGTTGACTGAGCTCTGGCATCTGAACTCTTAAGAAGGTGTATGGTGTGTTGGCTTTCATTAGCAGTGGGATTGAGTTTAAGAGTGGTGAGGTTATGCTGCAGCTCTATAAAACCCTGGTTAGACCTCACTTGGAATATTGTGTTCAGTTCTGATCACTTCAGCATAGAAAGGATGTGGAAGCTTTAGAGAGGGTGCAAAGATTTACAAGGATGCTACCTGGACTAGAGGGCAGGTATTATGTGGAAAAGTTGAGGGAGCTATGGCTTTTCTCATTGGAATGAAGAAGGATGAGAAGTGACTTGATATAGGTGTACAA
This sequence comes from Stegostoma tigrinum, assembly GCF_030684315.1. Lineage (NCBI taxonomy): Eukaryota > Metazoa > Chordata > Chondrichthyes > Orectolobiformes > Stegostomatidae > Stegostoma > Stegostoma tigrinum. The sequence continues at coordinate 54,221,884 of NC_081368.1, read as the reverse complement.
GATGATGAGAGGCATAGATAGATTGGATGGCCAAAAACTTTTTTCCCAGGGTCGAAATGGCTATCATGATTGGGCATAATTTTAAAGTGATTGGAGGAAAGTATAGGGGAGATGTCAGATGTAGGCTCTTTACACAAAGAGTGGTGCGTGCTTGGAATGCACTACTGTGATGGTAGTGGAATCAGATGCAGTAGGGGCATTTAAGCGACTCTTGGATAAGCACATGGATGATCGTAAAATGAAGGGTATGCAGGTTGGTTTGATTTTAGAGTAGGATCATAGGTTGGCACAATATTGTTGGGCTGAAGGACCTGTACTATGTTGTACTGTTATATGTTCTATGTTCTGTATTAGCAGCCATCCAATTCTCATTTTGCTTAGGTTGAAATCTTGGAAGAGTTTGGTAATACGTGCCAGAAAAACAAATTGTCGTTCTTATGCATTGGTTTGAGATTTCCTGAAGAATAAATCTCTAACACATTGAGTCACAACACAATATTAAAATTGGAACTGTTTTCAGTTATTATACCAAATTATCCTCTTATCATATTTGATGTAAAAGATTAGTTGGCCATGACAACAGGGGAATCAAGAAAGAAAGATTGCATGCATTTAGCCAAGCTTTTATAATGTTGCATCCACATTTGTTAATGGATAGAAAATACAGTAGAATTGCTCATCTACAATTTTGCCTCACTTGATCTTCTTCCATATACTCTACAAAACCCAACATCTTAAACAAAGGGTAAGAGTAAGAAACTGACCCACCATTTTCATTCCTGATCACAGTATATAGTATTCATTTATTTCACTTACCGTATTCCTTTCATAGGAAACCAGCATGAATGTATCTACAGCCTAATAACACAAAGCAGCCAGATGAGAGAGAATTTTGTGGTTCATGCCCACATAAACAAGATAGAAAAGCAGAAAAAATGTCAAAAAATACTATGAAGCAATATTACTGTTTTAATGTTCAAAACATTCTCAGTTTTTCGATTAAGAAAATTGGAAATGTGTGGTGCATTTCATGGCTTACACATTCCAACTAGACAGTCATTTTCATTGTTATATTATTGGAAAATGAATGGTTATTCGGTCAAAAAGCAAATTTCAATCAACTATCATTGACTTGATTGTATGTAGCTGATTCATCCTGAATTAAACCTTGTTATAAAATTACAGAAATCTATATTCTTCAAAAAATTGGCTTGGAAGTATATCTGGCTTCTTTTTTGAAGTTTAAAGCTTCAAATCAGGGCATAAGTTTCTGCTGTTACTTTGAAGAGCCACAATAACATTGTAAGCTGGACTGGATTGTGTTACCTCTAAAAATATTGATGTAGATTGCTGATGCTTTGGCGTAAACATGCCACAAGTGGACAGGATGATCAAAGGTTATGTTTAACAGCAAATTGCATGAAAAAAATCAGTGTATAAACTATAATGAGATTACTTTATCTGTTGTGAGTCTCAGTGTCAGGAATCCAATAGCATTTTATTACTTGACTGACTAGTTGTTCAGCGAGAGAAACAGAGATGAATCAATTGTGCAGCATGCGTTTTCATTGGAGACCGTTGAGCTATGGTGCATTGTTGGACCACTCCGTAGGAGCCAGCAGTGCACGTCTACGACATAGTCAATTTGGTCACAAATCTTAGCACGTCACTGGCAGAAGTGACAGTGCGACAGAATGTACTCTGTCATTTTTTATCTTTATAGATAAAGTATGAATCACACCATTCTGTTTCCTTTCAAAAATTAAACCACTGTAATTCTTTGTCTTATTTGCACAGAAAAATCATAATAAGATTGGCTGCATCTCAAACTGGTTCCAACGGATTTGTTGGACACATCCTAAATAAAATTATTTATACTGCTAATGTCTGCCAAAGAGCATGAGTAATTGTCAGACAGTGATTATTTTTAATAAGGTCTGCAAAGCTGAAAAGGTTTACTGTCTGGAGGTTAGGGTGAGATAACCAATTGTGGAATAATTTGGTAGTTTTGGCCATTGACACGTTTCAAAGTAATTGTATAAAAGCATATGTGATGTACCAATTTATCAAGTGCAATAAGCATTAAAACAAGGTTACAAGTGTATAACAAAAGTATTGAAGCAGCAAATATATTTCTGACATCATTAATTTAACAGCATTGCTAGTCATTGTCATAATTTTATTCATTTTGTGCTTTAGAGATAAATAGTAGTTTGCACTTTTTTGTGTCCCTGGGGAACAGCAAAGATATAATTTTTCATCTGCGTTGCTGCTATGTTTTTCTTTGTGAAAGCAAACATTTCATTGGAAATGTACCTTCCTGTGCACGATTTATTATTGTACATTGATAATGCACCACAATGTTGTAATTCACGTGGTCAGCTCAGAGGTCTTTAACCAAGTTTTTGTATGCAACCTGTTTGTGATTTTTATTTGGTCTAATTAAGCTGCAACCCCAGAAACTTAAGGTTTGAATTCACTTTGCACCTCATAGTTTACAAGCAAGGCAACACACAGAGAAAGGGACAGCTATTATTAAACCATCTCATAGGGGAATCTAAAGACAATTCCCTCCTGCGTGATAAGACTCAACTCTAAAAAAAACTTATAATTGGATAGCCAGCAGTCATTAGTTCTGGTAAAGATATCTGTACTGCACACTGTGTTCTAAATTATTAAGGAGCAAACACAGGAGTAGAGCACAGATGAACTTCCTACACCCAGTTTCTAAAATCTCCAATTATTAACTGGAAGAAGTAAAAGAATAATAACAGGCTGCCCACTAGCCATAAAAAAAGTGAAAACCCAACAAGTTGTTTACCTGGAATACCATAAAACTGATTGATACATTGAATATTAATGGCTGCACATTTTGTGACACATGGTATGTTCTAATGTTAAAGTGCATTAACGATGTGAAATGGCAGTGTATATCCTGAGGGTGAACTTCAGTAGTTTGTCAATGCCAACTCCAAACCTGAGATAGCAGCACATATTTTGATTCATGCATTTACACATGTAAAAAAAAAATCCTCTTTATTTTTGTTATCTTTCCTGTACCTTACACTTCTTCACTCTACTTTAGCTTTGTTTACTAATTTACTGCTGAGTGAAACAGGAAGTCTGTGGCGTTATTAATTTAGATGGTGATAGATAGCGGGTACCCATAAGTAAAAGATGCAGTTTGATAAGCAGTAATTTCTTTACTGCATTATTTGATTAATAGTGATGACAGAACTGATTTAACTGAAAAAAGAAGGATAGAATTACTTTTACATTCTTGCTATTGTAGTGAATGATCCAGAAAGCTTTAAGCTGGAACAAAACTCTGCTTCCTCTCCTTATGATTCAATTAATTCTGTCTTCTGTTTCTTTTTGCTGACTCATTCGCTGAAAGTCATTCCTGTGATTCATTTTTCAATTTATTTTAGCCTTACTAATCAGAATTATACAAACACAATTTTGTGTGAAGTTGCATAAAAGCTGTGAAATTATATTGTGGGAGAATAATGTACAAGTAGCTTGTCATGTTTGCTTGAAACTCCTTTCTCTGCTATTTATATAGATAAAGTTATGTCTTATATATTCATGTGGTTTGGTGAAGTTTTCACTATTCCATCTGAGTCACAGTTTATCTCACCACTCTAAACCAGTATTGGCAACATGGTAATTGTCATTATAATAATTAAAAAATGACATGGAGTTCAATGAAAAGATGAAGAAGAGGATTAACAATATGGAGGGGAAGGATGGGGAGGGAATAGGAAAGTTGATGGCCGAGTGGTACTATTGCTAGGCTAGTAATAAGAGACTCAGGTGATGTTCTTCGTACCTGCGTTCAAATCCTCCCATGGCAGATAATGTAATTTGAATGCACTAAAAATCTGGAATTGAAAATCCAGTGATAACTATGAAACTATGTCAATTGTTGGGAAAAAACCCACCTGATCCCCTTTAGAAAAGGAAACTGCCACTCCCTCCTGGTCTGTCCTATATGTGACTCCAGACTCACAGCAATGTTGTTGATTCTTAACTGCCCTCTGAAATGGCCAAGTATGACATTCAGTTGTACTAACTGGTGGAAAGTCTCCAAAAAGGCAAGAAACTGAGTGGACTACCTCGTATTCAGTAGTGCACCAGAAATGGCAATGGCAAACCCTACCCTGTTGACCTTGGATAGATAGTGGGATTGCAGTTATGGAATCATACTTCACATGCAATGTCCCAAAAGACATCAACACCATCAGCATCCCTGGGTACATCCTATGTCACCAGCAGGACAGACACACCAGAGGTGGAGGCATGGTAGTATACAATCGGGATGAAGTCTGCAATATTGACTCCTCACCGATGGAATAGATCCCAATTGGATAACCTCTTGCTGAGGTTCCCAAAATTACAGTTGTCATTCTTCAGGCAATTCAATTCACTTCACATGATATCAAGAAACAGTTGGAGACATTAGGTACTGCAAAGACTATGGACCGTGATAACATGCTGGCAATTGCACTGGACACTTGTGCTCTAGGACTTATCACACCCTTAGCCAAGTTTTACGGCAAAATTGAAAAACTGGCATCTACCTGAAATTGTGAAAAATTGCCCATATAGATCCTATATACAAAAACTTTGGCAAATCATGCCCAGCCAGTTATTATTTCTAACAGTCTACTCTTGATCTTCTGCAAAATGATCAAAATTGTCATCAACAGTGCTATTAAGCACTTGCTTTGCTATAACCTGCTCACTGTGGGTTTCTGCAAGGCCATTCAGTCTCTGAGCTCATTACATTCTTAGGTCAAATATGGATAAGAGAGCAGAATTCCAGAGTTGAAGAGAAAGTAACAGCTTTTGACCGAGTGTGGCATCAAGGAACTTGAGGAAAAGAGTTAATTGGAGTCACAGGGCAACTCTCTGTTGCTTGGAGTCATCCTCGGCAAAGAGAAAAATGATTAGTGGTCAGTCATTTCAGTTTCAGGCCATGTCTGCGGGAGATGTTCAAAGTAAACCAGCTTCAATCAACCTCAGCTGCTTCATCAATGACTTGAACCATCAAGTCGAAAGTGGGGATGTTCACTGACTGCACAATGTTCCGTACTGTTCAGACCTCCTCATATACTAAAACAGTCCATCTCGAAATGCAGCAAGACCTGGACTATATCCAGATTTGGAGTGATAGTGGCAAGAAAGATACCGTATTAGTGCCAGGCAATGACTGTGGCCAACATGAAAGAATATAGCCACTGGGTCTGAATGCCATTATCATCACTGAATTCCCTACTATCCACATTCTGGGGGATACCAATGACCATAGACTGAACTGGGCTCACCATCTACGTACTGCAGCTACAAGACCAGGTCAGCCGTGAGCAATCCCACAGTGAGTAACTCACTTCCTGACGCCCCAAAGCCCGGCCACCCTTTACAAGGCACAAGTCATAAGTGTGAGGAACAGTCTCCACTTACCTGGATGCATGCAACTGCAACAACACTCGAGAAGCTTAAAACTATCCAGGACAAAGCAGCCCATTTGATTGGTGTCATATCCACAAGCATTCACTTCCTCTACCACCAAAGATCAGTAGCAACAGTATAAAGCATCTACAAAATGCACTGCAGAAGTTTACCAAGGCTCCTTAGCACCTTCCAAATCCACCTCGACTACCATCTAGAGGGACAGGGGCATCAGATAAATGAAAACACCACCAATGGCAAGTTATGTCCAAAGTACTCAGCTTTTAGACTTGGAAACATATCGTCCATCCTTTACGGACGCAGGATCAAAATCCTGGAATCCCTCTGTAATGGCATTGTGGGCATACCTACACCAAATAGACTGCAGTGGTTCAAGATGGAAGTTCACCACTGCCTTCTCAAAGTCAACAAAACATGGTAAATAAATGATGACAACGAGATCATAGTAAATATGTCACATCGAATGTTGTTGTGCTTATTGCTCTCATACAGTAATGTTCTCATTATCTAAGAACAGTGTTTCTTCTGTGTAAGAATTGCCACTAATCACTCGATAGTTTCAAGCTGGAGCAAAAACAAAGGTTTGGAAGCAGCAATCAAATATCCTTCATTCCAGTACCACATGGTCAGCTCGGAAAATACGTCAACAGCCTCTCACTATTTAAGACTAGTTACTCTATCAAAATGCACAAAAATGGTTACAGCTGTGTAGCATTCAGTTATTTATTTTAAACTACTTCAAAGATCCCCAGCCATGAGTGCACAAACCACTGTTCTTACTGCAGTTGTGTATGTGGAACTGTTCCTGCCATCACTAAACATCCATTTTGACAGTATGTCCGTCTGCAGCAATCTCATACACATCCTCCTGCTCAGAATTTTGGGAACATTCAATGTGCACCACAGGAAAGAGCAGACAGTTTTCTCAGCTTCCCCTGGCCCCTTGCATTGGGTGTAACTCACAGTGGGGAGCATTGAAAAGGAGGATGAGAACCAGGAAGTTGGAGAGAGATTTTCACACTATAAATTGCCATCTGTGAGCCTTTTTGAGATTGTTCATGCTGGTCATTTTTTTCCCAAACCCCCCTGTACAATCACAGCAAAGCTTCATTTTTTGACTCCAATTCCCTGGCAATAACTGTCAACACATCATTGTCCTCCTAATTTTTGGCTACACCACAAGGCATAGAAGTAGAATTAGGCCATTCAGCCCATCAAGTCTGGTTATCATGACTGATATGTTTCTGAACCTCCTTCTCCTGCCTTCCCCCCAAAAAATGATTCTTTGATCCCCTTACTAACCAAAAACAGATATTTCTGACTCAAAGGCACTAAATGGCTTGGCTCCCACAGCCTTATGTAGTAATAAGTTCCAAAGATATACCACCCTCTGGCCGAAGAAATTTGTCATCATCTCAGTTCTAAAGGGACATCGCTGGCATCTTAGTATCTCCTACGAGTGGAAACATCTTCTCCACATCCACTCTATCCACTCTATCTTAGACACAGGGAAGACAAGGCCACTATACTGACTGTCTCTGGTTGACCTGTCTGGGAGTGCGAATGTGACCAGAAGAAGATCGAAACTACTTTACTTACAAAGAGAACACGATGAAAAGACCATCAGCAAGGTGATGAGACAGAAAATGGTGACGTTTGAAAGGTTAGTCTCAAATTGTTCCTCTCGCACTGATGGATGGTTTTGGGACAATGGGGAATTAATGCTCTGGTGATTTATTCTGAGGATGTTTAGACCTTATTTAAACTGGGAAAATTCTAGAACTGGTTCTTAACTTGGGTCAAAAATTCTGATCTGTTACAACTCTCCTCTCAACAAGCTAACCCGACATTGCTAGTCAAGTTAGATTGTAGATATTTAAAGTAGAATGAACAATTACTTAAAACTGGCACGAAAGTGATATTGAGTTGCAAACTTATCCTTGACATATGGACAGTCCACAATTTCATTCAAGATCTTTGAACGTGTCCTCAGATCATGAATAAGCTTGCAATTTGATGTCACAGAATCCTTACAGTGTGGAATGAGGCCTCTCAGCCAGTTGTGTTCTCACTGACTTGCAGAAGAATATCGCACCCTGACCCTGTCCTATTCCTGTAATCTGCCAGTTGCCAAGCTAACCAACCCATCCCACACATCCTGAGAAGCACATTATTAGACTGTGGAAGGAGACGAGAGCACCTGATGGAAATCTACACAGAACACGGGGAAAACATGCAAAGACTGCACATTCACCCAAGGCTAGTTTTAAATCCAAGACCCCGTGCTGTGAGGCAGCAGTGCGAACCACTGAGGCATTGTGGCATCCAATATCAGTTTCATTCTCTTTTTTTGTTCCAGGGCCCAGCAACACAAATGTCAGGCTTCTTAGCTTAGATCCTGCCGAAGTTCAACTGATTGTAGTGAGAATTTTAAATTCTCAGAGGAAACTGACAGAATTGTTCAAAAGAGTCGTTAGCTTGACCAGGATTGTTGCAAATTAACATCACCTCCTGCTTGAAACTGAATCCAACCATGTGAGCAATTAAACTCTTGTGGATCATTTCCCATCGTAATCTTCTCCCAGGCAAACTGGTCACTTTACGTACTTCTTAAAAGGACCATTACAACATGAAGGGATGTCTTTCCTCAAAAACATAGGGCCATTACAGAAGTTTAACATTACTGGGGAGCTCGAATAAGTCTCATGATGTGTTGTTACATTCCAATGCTTCTTATCTGTTCTTTCTCCTCCTGTTAGAGATACACATGATATCAGGAGCAACAGGTTAGTTTTTTTTCCCAAGCTGCCCACATCCTATCAAGAGACAGCACATCCTGAACAAAACTAACTCACTGTCCATAGATATTCCACAAAGGAGAGAGTAGTGAATCTGAAATTGTCCTCTCTCCATCTCACCGTGACGCGCCCATTTCTTAGCGACCTTTTAATTTGGTGTCTTGATTCAATCGTCAATGTCAAACCTGCCAAAGATCCCCCTTGGCACATACCCAATGACTTGAGATGGTGTTAACCCAATTGTCTTCCTCATGACCTATTTTTCCTCCTTCCCCATTGAGCTGATTATTGCAATCAACTCCCCACGATTTACTATGATACCTGTTCGATTGTTCATTTTGATATTTGTTCCCATAACCTGTATCTGACCCTCACGCCCAGACTAGACTTTCACAGTCAGCACTCATGTTGCTGACGGCCTTAAGCACAAACTCTGCTCCAAATCCGAACTTAGATTCATATTGCTCAGGACTAACTACACTAGCACTAGCACTGGCTAGGACCCAATCCGTACAGTCAGACTTGATCGATATCAGCCAGGACCTCACCTCAGGAGTGAAGAGAAAGGTCTCAGGGTGGAAACACGCCAGTTATTGTTTCAATGGGGTCGAGTGGTTAGGAAGGCCATACCCCTCCACACCATTACGTGAAACCTTAGTAACATCTTGTACTGAGAGCTCCAAGAAATGGAGGAAGAACCCTCCTCTGGCATCAACGAGCTCAGAGGTGTTTGAGCTGACTGATGCTGGAATCAGGCTGGCTTCTTCAAGTGCACCATCTAGTGTTGATCGGTTCTTCACCAGAGACACCCATTGTGCCCTCTGCTGACACCTACCCAGCCCCAGAACATTTGTCTCCAGTTGGTAGCAGCATACTTGGGGTCACCACTCTCAGGAGACTTAAGCCCACTCGGGCTCACCAATGTTGAAGGTGATTTCCACTTTGGTAAGAGCAGTTGCAGGTCTCCATAGAAGTGTCTGCCTACTGACCACTGTGGAAACCCTTCAGTCATTCTCTTCCAATTCTTAAAGGGCATCTAGATTCCAAGGCCTGTCAAACCTGGGGAGGGTTAGTGTGCCCGAATGCCACATTTCTCCTGAATGGCAGAAGTCATGTTTATTCATTTTGTGTGACTTGGGCATCGCTGGCTGGCAGCATTTCTAGCCCATCCCTAGTTGCATTTGAGAAGGTGGTGATGAGTTGCCTTCTTGAACCACTACAGTCCACCTACTTTTGGTTAACCCACAATGCCATTTGGGAGTGACTTCCAGGATTTGGATCCAGGGACTATGAAGGAATAGTTATAAAGCTCCAGATCAAGATCACAGAATCCATAGAATCCTTACAGTGTGGGAGCAGGCCATTCGGCCCATCAAGTACACACCGACTCTCCGAAGAGCATCCCACCCAGACTTGCCCATTACCCAATCCCTGCGTTTCCCACCCTAGACACGATAATCAGTTTAGCATGGCCAATCCACCTAACTTGCACATCTTTAGACTTGGGGAGGAAACCAGAGCAGGAAACTCACATAGACATGAGGAGATGTGCAAACTCTGCACAGGTTGTTGCCCAAGGCTGGAATCAAACCCAGGCCCCTGGTGCTGTGAGGCAGCAGTGCTAACCACTGTGCCAATGTGCCACTAATGGTGAGTGATTTGGAGGGGAACTTGAAGGTGGTGGTGTTCCCATATATCTGCTGCCCTTGTCTTTCTAGTTATAAGTGGCTGTGGGTTTATAAGGTGCTGTCTGAGGATCTTTGGTGAATTTCTGCTGTGCGTCTTGTAGGTAGTGTACACTGCTGCTACTGAGCGTCAGTGGTGGAGGGAGTGGATGCTTGGAGATGCAATGCCAGTTAAGCAGGCTGGTTTGCTCTGGATGGTGTCAAGCTTCTTGAGTGTTCTTGGGGCTGCACTCATTCAGGCAAGTAGGAAGTATTCCATCACACACCTGACTAATGCCTCGTAGATGGTGGACAGCCTTTGAGGGATCAGGAGGTGAGTCACTCACTGCAGTATTCCTAGCCTCTGCTCTGCTCTTGTAGCCACTGTGTGAATGTGATGAGCCCAGGTGAGTTTTTGGTCAATGGGTAATGCCCAGGATGTTGGTAGTGGGGTATCCAGTGATGGGAACAGCTTTGGATGCCAGGGTGGGTGGTTACATTGTCTCTTATTGGTGATGACCATGGCCTGACATTTGTGTCGTGTTAATGTTCCTTGCCACTTATTAGCCCAAGCCTGGGTATTGTCCAGATTTTGCTGCATTTAGACATTGACTGCTTCAGTGCCTGAGGAATAGTGAATGGTGCTGAATGGTGTAGTCATTGGTGAACATCCCCACTTCCAACCTTATGATAGAGGGAAGGTCATTGATGTAGCAGCTGAAGATGGTTGGGCCTAGGTCACTACCCTGAGGAACTCTTGCAGAGATGTCTTGGTACTGAGATGATTGACCTCCAACAACCACAAACATCTTCTTATGTGTCAGGTATAACTCTAACTTCTGGAGAGTTTGCCCCGACGCCCATTAATTCCAGTTTTGCTAGGGCTCCTTGATGCCACACTCAGTCAAATGCAGTCCTGATGTCAAGGACTATCACTGTTACCTCATTTCTAGAATTTAGCTCTTTTGTTCATTGTTGGCCCAAGGCTGTAATGAGATCAGGAGCTGAGTGGACCTGTGGACTCAAACTGGGTGTCACTGAGCAGGCTATTGCTGAGCAGGTGCTGCTTAATATCACTGTTGATGGCACCTTCCATCACTTTACTGATGATCGAGAGTATGCTGATCGGGCGGTGGTTGGATGAGTTGGATTTGTCCTTTATTTTTGTACTTGGGAATTTTCTGCATTGTCAGGTAGATGCCAGTGTTGTAACTGTACTAGAACAGCTTGGCTAGGGGAGCAGCAAGTTCTGGAGCACAAGTCTTCAGCACTATTGCCAGAATGTTGCCAGGGCCCGTCGCCCTTGCAGTCTACAATGCCTCCAACCATTTCTTGATATCGTATGGAGTGAATTGAGTTAGCTGAAGATTGGTATCTGCAATGCTGGGGATCACTGGAGGAGGCCGAGTTGGATCATCCATTCGGCACTTCTGGCTAAAGATTGCTGCGAATGCTTCAGCCTTATCTTTTGCACTGATGTGCTGGGCTCTTCCATCATCGAGGGTCGGGATATTTGTGGAGCCTTCTCCTCCAATTAATTATTTAATTGTCTACAACTATACACGACTGGACATGGCAAGACTGCAGAGCTTAGATCTGATCTATTTTTTGGGGGATAGCTTAACTCTGTCTATTACTTGTTGCTTATGCTGTTTAGCATGCAAGTAGTCCTATTTGCTGGCTCTGCCAAGTAGATACCTCATCTTCAAGTGTGCCTGGTGCTGCCCTGGCATACCCTCCTGCACTCTCCATTGAACCATGTTTGTTCCCCTGGCTTGATGGGAATGGTTGAGTGAGGAATATGCCAAGCCATGAGGTTACAGATTGTGCTGGAGTATAATTCTGCTGCTGTTGATGACACAGTGCCTCATGAATGCCCAAAAAAAGAGAGTCACTAGATCTGTGCAAAGGCTGTCCCATTTAGCACGATGATAGTGCCACACAACACGAAGGAGGTTGTTCTCAATGTGAAGGCTGGACTTTGTCTCCACAAGGACTATGCAATGGTCACTCTTACTGATACCATCATAGACAGATGCAAATTCAACTGGCAGATTAGAAAGGATGATAGAAGTGTGTCTTCATTCCACAATAATGTGGACTTTTCCATCCCTACTAACCTGGATGTCTCTTGCTCTGTTGTGTCCTCGTTCTGGATTGTCTTTGGGTGTCAATAAACTGATCATTGCATGGGAGCCAGGGAAAGTGGAGAATTATGTAGGTGCGTATTCCAGAGACAGGATATGGAATAAATGTCTTTAAAAGGACATCATGCCCTCTGAGACAGTCCTCACAGAAAGCAGGCCAATGCATTCCCATTCAACCCATCACCCCCTCCCTCCCTTCTCATCCTCCACTGTACTTGGCATTCCATATATTTTGGAACTGATGTATCATGCCTATCAGTTGGCTGTAATATCCCACTGAATTGAGTGAGAGCTCCCACCAACTGAAAGAATAAGACTTCAGTCCCCTGTGAATTAAAGGGTGCCACTGGTAGCAGTTCAGAGAAAGGATTGGGAAGAATTTTCATTCAAGTTGAAACAACACAAATAGGAACTAACAGCCCATTATCAAGGCTCAGACAAGCTTCAGGAGGATGTTGGGAGCTTGTTGCTGCTAGTTTGAAGTCAGTTTGCCAACAGCAAGAGACCAGGCTCTCCAGAAATGTGTTCAGATAGTTCAGCAGACCAGAATTGCTTTTGAAACTGACTGCATGCGTAGGTCTGATGAGCAGACAGTAGGAGATCAGAATCCAAGGTGCTGCGTGTTCAAGTGGTGTCAGCAGAACAGAAGTGGAAAAACATTTGTCTTGAAAAGTGATTTCTAACACACAGCTTGACTGCAGACAATCAGAAACCAGGCACCTTGACAGTGTGTTCATCCATTTCATGAATTATCTTTCATGTCTCATCATTTCAGTGAAATCTGAAAATAAATGTGGACTGAATTTGGACAAATTTTGTTTTGTGTTCTGATTTTTGCATGGATCATAAAAAGCAAAGAACAGTTTTGGGATCTGAATGGTTGGCAAGGCTTGCATTTATTGTCTATTTCTAATTGCCCTTGATGTGAAAGTGATAAGCTGCCTCTTTCCTGAGCCATTTCAGGGGACAGCTCAGAGTCAACACATTGCTGTAGATCTGGAGTCGCACGTCAGCCTTTGGGTCAGCTGCTGACTGGGTAAACCCTCTGAGTACCAGAGTTAATCCCTTGTCTGAACATAAAAATTTAAAGACTTATCAGGTCCGTCCAGTTTGCTCTGTGTGCAGTAGGTCATATAAGCTGACACAAAATCAAAGCACAGGCACAGGCCCTTTGGGCCACCAAGTATATGCCAACACACGTGCCTTTTGAAATGAAAGATGTTTTACTTCTATGCAATCCATATCACTCTATTCCCTGCTTATGCATATATCTGTCAAGATGAGTCTTAAATGTTGCTATTGTTTCTACCTCTGATCCATTCCAGGCAATTACTACACTGTGTGTAAAAACACTTGCCACTTGCATCTCCTTTAAACTTATGCCATTTTACCTGAAACCTGTGTTCACTAGTAATTGATATTTCCACCAAGTTGCTGAAAAAGCTCAGCAGGTCTGGCAGCACCCATGAAGTAAAAAAGAGTTAACGGTTCGGGAGGAAGTTCTGAGGAAGGGCCACTCGACCCGAAACATTAACTCTGTTTTTTCCCTTCACAGACGCTGCCAGACCTGCTGAGCTTTTCCAGCACTTCTGTTTTGTTCCTGATTCACAGCAATTGCAGTTCTTTCAATTTTTAATTGATAATTCTACCCTGGGACTATCCATTCTATGCATGTCTACCATAATTTTCTAAACTATCAGGTTGCACCTCATATTCGATGTTCAAGTGTGAAAGAACTCAGTTTGTCCAATTTCTGCTCCACATAGCTATTTCATTCTACGCCACACACTATCCTGATAAAACTTTTTTGCACCCTCTCCAAACCTTCCATTTCCTTCTGGTTCATGTAGCAATTGGAGCTGTACACAACATTCTGAATGTGGTCTAACTAAAGTTCTCTCCAACTGCACCATGAATTGCCAAGTTTTTTATTTGATTGCCCAACAGATGACTTTTTTGACTACCTTATCCACTTGGGTTGCCATTTTCAGGGCACTGTTGACCTGTAGATTAGATCCCTCTATATATTAATACTACTAAGACTTCTTCCATTTACTGTGTACTTTCTTCCTGCATTAGATCATCCAAAATACATTACTTCACATTTGTCCAGATTGAATTCCATCTGCACTCAAGTCTGTGCATGCTGCTCTATCCTTTGATAATTCTCTTCATCGGATCGCATCTCCCCCAATCTTTGTGTCATCAGCAAGCCTATTAATCAGGCCACTCCTACATTCCCCTCCAAGTCATTTATAAGTATGTCAAACAACAGGGGTCCCAGCCTGCGCAACACTACTGGTCACAGATTTCTACTGCCATGCTGTCTTCTACAACAAAGGTGCTTCTGTATCAATCTTACCAGTTCACTGTGAATCTCATGTTGCTTCACATTTTGTATTAGGCTGCCATGAGGGATCTTGTCAAAGGCCTTGCTAAACTACCAACTTCCCTCATCAGTCACCTTCGTCACTTCCTCAAGAAACACAATGAACTTTGTGTGACCTGACATTCTCCAAACAAAGCCATGTTGCCTATGAGTTCAACCCTCATGTCCCATCTTGCAATATTACTCTTGGAAGAGAAAAAAAGTGACCAATTTAGAAAAAAAACCCTGCTCAGAGTAATTGCTCTGCTCAATCTCAGAGGCCTTCTGAAGGAAAACACTGTTACTCCTGATAAGACCCAGTCTAAACTGATTGCTGACTCCCTTTCTTGGAGCTAGCATTGCCCTCTCAGGGAGGATTTATTATGTTTCCCTTTTTAAAGTACGGTGTCTCCTCACTTACTATGTGTTGCATGACTTTAATGATGACTCCTATAGGTGACCAATTAGGAAAACATGGACAATCTCTAAGTGATCTCATTAAAAACCATACCAGGATGTCTTCCAAAAACTTTTGAAGGTGTTAGAGGTTGAACGAATTGACTTGGGTGAAACAAAACTTGGCAAATTATTCAACATTTTGCCAAACCAAATGAAGCAAGAAAGACAATTGGTATATGGAGAGAAGTGGAGAACAAGACAATGGAAAAAATGAAGAGATTAACAGAGAAGTGAATCAAAAGTACAGTGGGTGAAGAGCAATTATAACATCAAATTGTCCAATGTGGGTGCCAGGAGCATGAGAAATGATAATATTTGCCCAAAACAGAAGCATCTGTCTAATACATTAGCCAAAGAGTCCTTTAAATAATGTCTTGAATAGACAGACTGCCATGCAGAAAGGAGCAACAGAGGTGGAAGGAGACATTTGGAGAGCTTGGGATTAGGTCAACCAAAGGTGTGACCACTAAAGGTAGAGAAACTAATAGTGGCCAGAATTCTAGAATAAGATGAGTGCAGAGGACTGAGGGTTATGAAGCTGGGGGATTAAACAGAGATAGAGAGGAGTGTAGCCATTGGAGGAGGTGAACAGAGTTAGGAAAGAGTGTAGGGCTGGAGACGTTTATTAGAGCTAGTGAAAGGTGTAGAGGCTGGAGGACAGTACAGAGATAGGGAGGGAAGTAGGATCTGAAGAGTGTTCCAGAAATAGGGATGCAGTAGTGAATGGAGGTTGCAGAGATAGGGGCAGTGAAGGTGCTGGAAGAGTTTACAGAGTTGGGGAGGGGACTAAATGCTGGAATATGTAATAAAAATGGGACCAGGTGCTTGAGGCATTTACAGAATAAGCGAAGAGTATGGGGGCAGGAAGATGCTACAGATAAAGGGAGGGGTGCAGGGAATGGAGGGATTACAGAGATCTGGAAGAGTGGAGGGAACTTTATTTCTTGCCATAGACAGTGTTGCAGGGCATGGAAGATGTCACAGAGGTTGTGAGAGTTTTGTTGCTGCTCCATTCTGCTCATTACTATTAGTATCTGCACACACTTGCTCTGTGTGCAGTTTATGAATGAGAGAACCCTGATCATCACAAATCCTCTCAGCCTTTTCATTCTCTCAGTCAGAATGGGCTACCAGAAACAAACAGCAAACCCACACTTCAAGAGAGAAAGGTTTCACCTGTTGTTCCTGTCATTCAGTTCTCTGCCACTGGATTACACATCTGCCAAAAAGTCACAAGCAATTAATATGAATTAATCAATATCTGCCTAAAAGAGACACAGGGGAGATGAGAGCTTTCTGTTTATCATAAAAGAGCAAAATGGTTACTCAATGCTCTTGGGGGAGAGGCCTATCCTGTATTTAACACAAAACACACACTAACACTGAACGTCCTTATAGGATATAAGGGATGGACATTTATAAAGCACTTTTCATGGCTTAAGGGTAGCCCAAAGTATTTACGTGTAATTGAGCTTTTTGAAGTTTGTTCAATGCTATTGAGCGAATAAGGAAATAATTTCAGAGACATAGAGAGTTACAGACACAAATGCAGGATTAGGCTATCCTGAAGGTGTTTCAGAGCTGACTCTGTGGCACACAAGCGACAGTACAGTAGCATTTGGAATTCAGCCATTCATTGGTCATATATGTAAGCTTTGCTTTATAATTGGCACCATATTGTACATATCCTGGAGTGTTTGATGGAGACAATTTCAAGGAGTTTTGTTTTCAGTTTAAATGAGTGGAGAGAGCTTTACTCAGCTTCTAACACTGTGCTGTTCATGTCCGGATGGGGATGATATCAGGGAACTTTATTTCCCATTTCCTTTTGGTTTTAAACAAGTAGACAATGCTTTCCTTTCTGTTCAAAAGGGTAAGATTTACTCTCTATCTGACCCTGTGCTGTACCTGTTCTCAAGTGTTTGATGGGGACAGTGTGAAGGGAGCTTTACTTGCAGTTTTTTTTCAGTTTAAATAATAGTGAGAACCTTAAAAGAGTTGAGGGATATTTACTTTCCATTTGCTTTTAGCTTAAAGGAATAGAGGAAGTTTTAGATTTTGTTTAACCACGGGCTACCCCTGTCTAAGAAGTGTTTGATGAGGACAGTGCAGAGGAAGGTTTAATCTGCATCTAGCCCCATGCTGTCTCTGTCCTCGGAGTGTTTGATGGGGAAGCTTTACTTTCAGTTTAGTAGAGGGGGGCATGCTGGGGTTTACCTCTTGCATGGGGACTCCAGAAGTGTTGGTAATAGTCTACCCCAACTATCCCAAAAGCAAATAAAATTTAGGAAAGGTGTCTCAATGACAGAGTTGGAAGCACATTCTCAAACAATGCTTCTTTAAAATTGGCCCACATGATTCATTTTAGAATGATTAAAAGCCACAGCTAATGAATTGAGAAAGTCAAAACTCGTGGCAAAAGAACAAGATAGGGGAATCTGGGAAGACTGCATGTGACAATCCCATTCCCCATTTGTAAAGGCTAACTCAAATGTTGGAAGGGCAGTAGGGGACTGGAAAGCATCCCCTGATACTGATAGACTGTAAAGAGCTGCAGGCATGCGGGCAGCAGGAAGAGTCCCGCACAATTGTAATCCAAGAAAGGATAGAACATCTACAACTGGGAAACACACAAAGTACCACCAAGGAATAGAGAATGTAGAGAACCAGGTATCAGCCAGCAATCACTTAAGATATGCCTTTGGGTGGCACCTCACACAGGAGACAGTAAGGGGTCAGTTGAGCAGGAATCAATACAGGACCCATGTACATCCCCCAGGAGGCAACATATATGTGGGCCCCTGTAGTCTTTCCACGAAGCTGCAGGCTCGTTGGGCTCAGAACCCACGAACCTGCTGGTCACTGGGCATACAAGTGACCAAAACCAGTTTACATATACAACCAGCCCATCCCCCACTTAACAGTCTGACATCAGTAAGCAGGTAGTGGTCTTCAATTCTGCTTCTGAATCATGCTCCTTTTTTGATGAGATTTATCAGCAAGACTATTGCATGGGTTAGATGAGGACAAGTAGACCAGATTAATTATTATGTGCCTAAACCCCAGGTGTATTCAGCTCTGCCAGACCCATAGTGTACCAGCAGTGGCATCCTGGAACAAACAAAGTCAGCAGTCCTAGCTACTGTTGCATATGGCAGGGGAGGATCCCTTCGTTTGCAAATGTGTCGTCAGAGAGAAGGGGATCATCTGACCTCCCCTGCCTGGTGGCTGTGGTGCCAGTTTAACCAAGTATTCAAGAACATGGACCATACCCAGATCACTCCTGAACAATGAGTGAACTGAGTGTGCATCTTTATAGAATATGTAGTGACAACAGAGCCCGGGACTGTGAAGGATTTGACCTGACTGAAGCCCATTTTACTGAAGCTTGGACCCTGTGAAAATTGGCATTTCAGAACTTGAGCAAAGTTTAGCATTGGGACAGGCCTTGTAAGCCCCATACCCTGAACATCTCTTCTCATTAGAGGTAGAGACCACTGACAGTACTCTCTTAGCTGTCCTGCTACAAGAACAACATGACTGACTGGGGCCAGTAGCTTCTAGGCTATGAGCCCCGGTCGAGCAAAGCACCCCACTCTGTGAGTGACACTCACTGGCAGTTGTCTAGGCAGCCCAGTTCAACCCAAATTAAAGGGACGGAAAACAGACAGGGGATCGAAACAGCCACTGAAGGATTTCATTGGTGGGTCCTTCATGGTTGATATTGGGATCAGGAAGACAGACTATGGTGTATATGTTGAGGTTCACAAGGGCAAAGCTGTAAGGAAAGTTTGTTTTTTTTAACAAAATGAAGTATTTTAGACATTCAGTTAGCTTATCAGGGTGTTTAAAATTAGTGCAGCAATCGGGCAGAAGAGCATCAAAGTCAATGAATAACTTAACGGCAGGCACTAATTTATGCTATCCTTTGGGCTTTACTATCGGTGACAACAGTGGGGGGAGAAAAGGACAATATTTGGGCCATTTGAACCTACAGTGCCCAGGTTAGAAGCTGGATTTTGCTAGTGCCCTGAGGAACAAAGTTGTTCTCAATGATAATGCAGGCATCATCAAAGATAGGTATTGCAGTTTTATTTTGCCTGCCAGTAGGCTGATAGATTTTTCTAGCCTGTGCAGGACTGGAGAATGTTGTTTTTCTCTGAAGTGCATCTTTTCTAACCACTGCTTGAAAGGTGCAAAGGCCAGGAAAACAAAGTAACAAAATGGCATTTCTTTTCTAACAGCATAGGCAGGACAATTTCCACAGAACCAGGTTTCTTGGGCAAACATATATTGCTTATTCGATATTTTAAAAAAAGCTTTCATGATACTGAACAAATACACAAGTGGTTATTACGCTCACTTCCTACCATCTTTTTACACTGACATGTCAGGGTGAAAGGGTGGTAATGACTTTAAATGTCATATAGAAACCGCACAGGCCATTTTCAAGTTGTCATATACCAGCAAATTTTAATTACAAGGTGCCAGAGGCACTCTGCTCCTCTTTAAACACTTCCAAATGCAGTGATCATGGAAAGGATACTAACTAAGTGCTAATTCACTGTACTAAGGCTTCAGGGATTTCTCAGTTGCAATTCTGTACTTTATGGCGTTCTTATATGAAGAAACAAGCTTTTGCATCATGAACTGGGTTTTGCTGCATTGAAAGTAAATATCACTTTGCCTGTTGAGTGGAGATTAAGGTCCTTACATCCAGTAACCATGGCAATATGTGTCTATTGATCTTATCCATCAAAGACACATTTGCCAGGAACCAAGTTTTCAATAATGAAATAATCATCATTTTGTATCTATTTTTCCAGCAGTTCATGCACACATCAGGCAATTTAAACATTCCCACTTTTTTTTGGAAGAAATTGGCTAACCTGATCCTATAAGCTTTGGTGCTCTCCCATTCTGTTCAATCCATCTCCTCATGTTACATCTAATCTTTCTACTCTATTTGTGCATTATTAAACTGCCAAACCTTCACCTCTAGTGATGCAGGTCACCTTCCTAGAAATTAACTATAAATAATGGAGAAATTGCATTATATGATGGTGATTCCCACTTGTGAGCTGTGAGTGTCCCCATAGTGATCTGTGACTTGGTCAAAATTCAAGTCCCTGAAGTTGATACTCTGTGTGAAAGTTATGATAGATTTGTGGCTCTACATATTGTCGCAATACAGCAAGTCATTACATTAAATTAAAGTTGCTTTCCTGAAAATCGTCACTTTAAGCAGAACAACTTTAGGTGAAATGTCACACAATACCAGGTTATATTCCAACAGGTTTATTTATAATCGCAAGCTTTTGGAGCACTGCTCCTTTGTCACTTCAGCTGATAAAGGAGCAGTACCACAAAAGCTTGTGATTTCAGATAAACCTATCCGATTATAACCTGGTGTCGTGTGACTTCCAACTTACCCCATCCCAGCCCAACACCAGCACCCCAACATCATCAACTTTAAGTGAAACATGGTTTCAGTGTTAAACATTAGTTAGATTCCTTGGGACATTTCTTACCCAGAATAAAAACAGATTGTAAAAGTTTAAATACCATACCATACATGTGCAAAACTGCATTCCTCGTTGACATAACCTACAAAGTAAAATGGATCACTAAATACAAAGGAAATATAATTTTTTTTCTTTAAAAATGTACTTTTACTGTACAGTATTGTTGATTGACCATTGTGACAAAGGCTGGCCAGTGCAGCTAAATTTCTAGAACTAACTGCATTAACCAACCTTTGCTACTCCAGAGAATCCAGGCTATCTGTCCCACTTCAGGAGGGAAGCAAGGAACCTGTGGTGGAACCAGAGAAGATCAAACCTGGAGAGTAAAGAGAAGGCGAGAAGTGAGGCCGGGGCAAAACAAAACTGTGAAATAAGGAAGGTGCAGGGAGCTTGAAACTGTAGGATAAGACTGAAGTTATGGGGAGAGCAAAGCCTGGTGGAGAATGAGGTTCACTAGGGGTAAGGGAGAAGAACTTGGCAAGTAAGGCTTTGGAGGTTGAAGCTGGGAAACCAAGCCAGGAGAAAGACAGGATCTGTTGCATAAAAGAACAAAAGGGAGAGTGTTTCAGATGTAGACAGTGCAAAATTTGATTTACTATGATTTGCAATGATCATGGATATCAAGAATACACATGAACAGTTTCAAAACAAAATGGTCATGTAAATTTTTTAAATAAGTCAGGCTCAAAAGAATAAACAATGTTAAAACAACATGTCTTCAAGTGAGCTACTGCTAACTGAAGACCACCCTATATCCTGGACTCACAAAGGCAACTCTCAACCATTCTCAACATCATACACATGGGGTTTTATCAACAGAGATGGAGGGTCGCCTAGTTTAGCTAGTTAGATGGTCAGACTGCAATGCAGGTTGATGACATTGGCATGGACTTAATTCCTGTACCAGCTATAGTCAGCATGAGGGCCTGCCATCTCCATCTCACTACTCAACAGAAATGTAGTGATCCCTGGTTAAAAGTCCTACTTATTGTCTCTCTCCAATGAGAGAGCAGCCATTTGCCTCCTGGGATTATAAAGACTTTCACTTTCAACAGTTTTGGCACTGAAGACAAAGTAGAAGAATCAATGTGAGACTGAAACATTCCAGACTGGAATCAAACATTATTCTTTGGATTCTTATCAAAATATTTGCAATTCTTTTCATTAATTCTGATGAGTTTTTTTTGTGATGGCAAGTGAAAGCCAAGAAGATTGGTCATCTTTTGGTCATTTACCCAACTGAAGTGGCCTATGGACTAAAAGATTTGCTCACTGTTTCTAAGCCATGGTTAATTGTGTTCTGATTGGTTTATCTGTGATAAATGAATCACTGTACATAATGTTATGCCTAAGCCTGGATAGGTGAACAAATTCCTCTCTTTAATTCCTAAGGCTAGCATAACAGAGCTAGAAATTTTTTTTAACAATTCAGGAAGTACTTGATCATACCATGAAGAAACCGGCAGCTATAGCTTTTGAGTTATCAAGTAAAGAGACTTAAAGAAAACACTCATTTTATTAAGAATATGAACTTATCAAAAAGGTAAAACCCATCTTGAGATAACAAGGTGTAGAGCTGGAGGAACACGGCAGACCAAGCAACATCAGAGGATCAGAAAGGCTGACTTTTCGGGCCTAGACCCTTCTTCTAAAACCTATCTTGAATTCAGTGACATACATATTCATACGCTCACATATCAGCATGTAGTATGGAATGAGTTAGAGGGTAGGAGGGAGTGAAGTTGAAAATTGTTGGTCCACAAATAAAATAATTATATATTTATTTGACAGCCTTGAAATTCCTTTAAACTTTAAATTCTTTTATGTGATATATTCAAACTTGTAATAAAGATAGAGGCTAGGGTTTTAAAAACAACTGTTGATTAAGAACACGTGTATTTCATTGTGCAGGTCTTCTTGATGTTAATCCCTTCTGTAACAATTATAGAAATTTATAACAACAGTTTTTTTCACAAAGCGAAGCTTCAGTCATGTGATAGCTAACTAATGGCAATCCATCAGTGGAGGAGTTTTTTTCTCTCCCATTGTCATAGATATGAGGATAACATTAAAACAAATGGCACGGGGCTTTTCAGTGGCTTTTTAAAAAACATGTATAATGGGTTTCAGTAAATTTCTGTTATAGTTCTGTCCATTCCTGCAAATGTGATGCCTCTTGCATATGGTCAGCGCCAACAATTTAAATGCATATCAGTTTCTTCACAACCTCATTTAGGCGTCCATTTTGTAGCTCCCTGCGGAGCATGCCCAAATTGTCAATCAGTTTACCTCAGCAATCAATTGAAATAATGCCCTGCTTTCTTTAATGATACTTTTCATCAAATGAACGTGACAGATGAAGGTCAGTTGATGGAGTTAAAGGTAAGTAGCCCATGTATCGCAACTTCATAATAAAGTCTCAGGAGAGTGGAAAAAAAATAAAAAGGATCGAGGGGCAACTTTTTCCTGCAGAGGGTGGTGCGTGTATGGAATGAACTGCCAGAGGAAGTGGTGGAGGTACAATTGCAACATTTAAAAGGCATCTGGATGGGTACATGAATGGGAAGGGTTTAGAGGGATGTGGGCCAAATGCTGGCAAATGGAATTAGGTTGCATTGGGATGTCTGATTGACATGGATGTGTTGGACCAAGGGTTTCCATGCTGTTTCCATAAGTATCATTTTCAAAATAACAATAAAATAATTTGTATTGAAGCACTTCCTTAATTGATGCAACAGTCTTACAGATCAAAATTGGACTGCTATAGTGTGATGAGATTTCTTGACTGCTAGTCCAATAACAATATTACTGCCAGCTGGTTGCAGGAGAACAAGAGACAAGGACTACAGTTACAGAGTTGTTCATTATGACACTGAACTTATAACCCAGGGATGATGCATTCTTAATCCCACCATGGAAAATTCTGATGCTGAATCAGTTGAAAGACAAATTATACGTTAGCAAGAATTTCATACAATGGAGGATAAAATCCAAGAAGAAATTTACAAATGGATACAACAATGGAATGAGAATAGCTTTCTTCTGGATGGATAATGGTAGTGTGAATAAATAATTGACCCATTCCTCCACGAATGGTTGCAGATAAAAGCAGAAAATAATAGCAATACCCAGCAGCTCACCTTTGTCACCATTCCTGTTTTCGTTTCAGATACCAGGCATCAGAAGTATTTGGGGGCAAGAGCGTCATGCTCACTACAGCTAATCTCATTCAATCTCTGCAGGGATACAAGTTCCATGGCCAAAATCCTGGGCCGTGATTCTGGAGAAAGGAAAAAGTCTTGACATCCAAAAGATAATTTTACTTTGTCCTTCTGCTGAATTTGAAGGATGTGTTCAAGATGTTTATTGCTTGTGGTCATTGAAAGTGTTAAGTATGTTTCTCGGCAGCAGCTTCTGTCAAGGTCAACATTTTTTTAAAACAGAAAGAACATTATGAGCCGTTGTTATGTAATGTAGATGTTTTAAACACTATACATTGGATTAAGGTTGTTTTTATCTTTCACAATTGAGTAATTCTGTATTATCTTGCCCCGCAGTCACAGTGATGCTGTGTTTCACCTGTCACAATACAGCTGACAGCAAAATTATTGAAAGTGATATAAAAGGTATTATTAATCGTTTATTCAGCTTCATGGTGTTTATAATTCCGTTGTTAAATGACTGAATTAGAAACATATAAAGCAGCACCCATGCAACTTAATGAAAGGAATATGGCAATCCTATTCTGCTTCTTAATTAATGGCGATGTTAAGGAGCTGACAGAGCAAAATATGATATCAAATATTTTAAACTCTTTTTCTTTAAATGTAAAGGCATTTTTCAATTTAGGCCTAAACTGGCTTGCATGTTGCTTCCATTCCTAATCCAAGCAGACCTTCTTGCTGTCATTGCTTGAATTGGCCAATCTGTCCAAAAAATGCCATTTTCAATGAAGTGACAAACCAGGTGCTTTACAATTGCCAAATCTAACTAAAACTCAACACATTACTTTTTCTCAGGGAGAAGCTGTTGCCCATTCTCTATATGGGTACCTCAAAGTGCCTATGTCTGTTGCTTCTAGCTGTGACTGATGTCTAGTTTCTAGGGATGGACATTACTTCTAAACAAGAATGAAATGGGGAGAAAAACAAATTGATAGTGCTGATGGAAGGCACAGTGCAGAGGAGAACTATGTTAAGGAAAGGAACATGACAACCATACACAATGAATAATGTAATAAGACATCAGAGTTAACTACATCAATTTACAGTGATTTTGCTTCAATCATGAAAAGGACATGAATCAAGGAAACAAAAAAAATTAAGATTTAGGATGCCACATTTTGAACTTTTTGATTTATACAATCTGTTTTAAATTTTAAAATATACAAAAGTTTGCACCTAAAGGTTGGCAACAAAGTTGATTTAAAAAAAATTATATATCATGAGCAAGAATAATTACAAACTTTGGAAGATGTCAAGTGAAATCACAGGTGACCCTGTTATCACCCGGAGAGGAGAAGAATCTGCTCCCCTCTTGATTGGTCACAAAAAACATTTTTATTGCTTTATCGCATGCAGATAGATCACACATTAATTAAAGATACAATTAACCAATTCAACTAATGAGAATGTTTGCTTGCTTGAACTGCTTTGAAAGATAATGGCAGAGCTTCTTTCATAGGATAAATAACTGTTCTCATCTCTGCCTTGCTTGGCAGAATGCCTGCATGTTGAACTTATTGAAGATGTTCTCATTATGCTTCAGAATGCTTGATACACTTGATGGTGGCATCTTCCACGTCTTAGAGATATCACTTTTCACTTCACTCTTTTTCACTTTCTGTATCACCTCCTTTTGCCTCCAACTGACATCATTTTTGACTTCCTTACAGGATTGTCGATACTTGCAAGGCTTGAACATCCTTTCACAGCGAGGTCTTGATGTTGAACGAAAGTGTGCCCACGACATATGCTCTAGCATAGCCTCACTCCACTCTGATTGGTTGACATGGCCATGTGGCCCATATTCAGCTAATCCATAGTTACCAATCCATGCTTTTGAATTATCAATGGCATCTTCCTGTTGGTTATCCTGTTCCATCAGCAGGAACAGCTGGCAACCTCACAATTACTGGAGTTTGTTTATTTGAATTTAACTGATTGGAAGCTCACTGTAGAAGCTGAGGTATGGATGTTTTCAAATGATCTCTTCTTCTTTAAACTGTGTATGGTCAGCATGTAGCTCTCTATTTTTCTACAAATATCTGTAAGAGTGACATGCTCCCCTGTTTACTGGTGTCAACATTGTGTCTGGCACATCTGAAAATCTATCACTATGCTTCAGGTTAACTACCATCCTGACTACTGGAGAATCCATACATATGTTTATCTACCTGATACAAGTTACATAATTTCTCAATGCGAGGACTTGCTTGTAGATAAGTCTGGAGAACCTAGCTACAAGTTGGTAAGTACCAAGGCTCACAGGTCACCTGTTTTAAGAGTTAGTGTTAATATTTAGCCATGTAAAACATGCTTTTTACCCGCTTTCTATCTGTGGTCATCTTATGTATTTGAGCATCAGTTTGGTGGTTTATCTGAAATTAAACAAGATAAATTGTAGCCTTGAATTCTGGTCGACCTTGGCATTCAGGAATCATGTCATTAAGGTGGCACAGAAAATTCCAAGTAACAAAGCCAGGTCTAAAGTTCCTGGAACTGCTTATGAATGGCATACGTTGAAGAAAAAAAAAATCACCAAGAAATATTTAGCTGCATTATCTCCACTTGACATAAGAATAAAGGGTTTAAGAGCAGGCATAGACAAATCAGCCCTTTGATCCTGATCTGGCAGTTGATAAGATCACAGCGAATACAACTGTGTCTTTCGTTCCACTCTCCTGTCTGCCCTGTAACTCTTGATGCTGTTATAGATCAAAAATCTGTTGAACTAATCAACTCAATTGCCTAGCCTCCATTGTTTTCATTTCAAAATTTGTTATGATCATAACAAAAATGGTCTATCAATATTTAACTTTCAATGTCAGACTTCAATACCCAAAACATCTGTAGAGTGAAAATGGGCTTTTCTTCAAAAAAAAACTACTGACCTAAAAGAGATGCTGTGATCACCTGAAAAGCTATACATAAAATTTATGGAAATGGTTAGATCCAAATGATCATTTTAGTCAAAAGGCACTGAAGCTCAGTGAGGCACCATGACATTTTTATTGTTTGTTTTGATCACACTAGCATGACAAATGCAATTATTGAGAGATGAAAAGTTACCTTCAACTATCCAGCTTGAAAAAAAACTGTACAGACGTTGGAATCCACAAAGGATCAGTATACCAATAGCAGCCTTTGAGCAAAAGGAGAGAGAAAGCGATGCAAATTGATAAGTGAGCAAGGATACTGGAAGTTCTTCTCTCCTTGACTTTCTCAATCTCAGAAACCAAAGATGGTAAAAAGCAACTTGCAAAACTTACCTTTCACTAAATGTCAAGATTAGTTACAAGCCTACCTACTCCAGACGAAGCAGGGCAATTAATCCATCGTGCTCAGGTTTCACTCTCATAACTCATAGGCTTGTAAGACATCTTTGTTTGGTCTAAAGGGTCTGCTCCAGCTATGAATGGTACACAACAAATTGGATAGTGTTCTATTGAGTGTGATAAACCATTATAATACTATTGAGAAATAGTACATATTTCAATGACTCTACTGCCTAGCCATATCATATATTGCCACATAAATATATTACACTATTCTATAATTCGTTAGGCAAGATCACAAAATAAGCCGCTTGTCACACAAAAGGAATAAATGTGTTCATGGTTAAAACAACAAAATATGTTGCTTATGTTCAGGTTTTCCAAAGACCATTCTTTGTGCATTGCTTGTCATCAGTACAGACAGTGTCTCCAATGATAACAAGAGAGCATCTTTGACATGGAAAAATATCCAAGTCTTCCATTTGGGTGGAATCAAATCAAAAGTCAGGTCATTTTTGCCTCTCTGGAACAGAAGAGTAGGTGAAATATTTGGTGAGATGACCTTTAAGAGATATTTCCTCTCACCCCTTCTCTCTCCCTCACCAATTAAATCTTGGCTGGAATTTCCGTTGTCGACTTTATCAACATGCCAGCAATTATGAGGTCAATTAAACATGAGTTAAGTGCCTCAATTCAATGCCTCATTCTCTACAAGCAAGAAAAGCTATTGCTTTCCGAACTAGATGACCAGAGTAATGTGGCTGCCAGATTGTGCACAGACTCTACTTTCCCTAATCAAGGGCAATCGGACACAATAAATGGGGCAAGGGATTGGCTTCTTGGCTCTGGCACACTAAGTCTCTCCATGTCCCCATGAGAAACAAAAGAAAAATGTCTGCCATCTCATCATTGGATCTCCGGAAAAGAAGGCCTTGAACACCGGCTTCTAGGACCCCGAAGCTGCTGACCTATAATTCACTGAGTAGCTGGCTTCTCCATTCTGAACAGGATTGACAATCCGTCAAGCTTTCCTGGTGGTGTGGGCAGCAGGCTCGTCAACACAGCACATACCCGTGCCCTCCCACATTTATTTTGAGAAAGGAAAACCATGGGAACAGAAACACAAGTGATTAGACCTGGTAAAACCTGTGGGAAGTTTAGAAAACAGAACAGTAGGTTGAAATTACTTTGATTTTGGTCAAGTGAGCTGACTTACTGATGTGGCCAAGTATAGTACATTAATTATCTTGTATCATTACAAGAAGGCAGATTGTAATCCTGAACCAAATGAGTCCAACTAGATGTTCTGTTGGCTTATCTGCCGTGAATTGAAGCAGCCTATTATTTACAGCCTGCTTTGTCTGATCTGGTATTTTTGCAGTCCAGGTCTCAACAATTTAACATAACATAGAACAGTACAGCATAGGAACTGGCCTTTTGGCCCATCGTGTCTGTGCTGACCATGATGACATTCTAAACTAACCCTACCTGCCTGTACATGGTCCAATCCCTGCCTGTTCACATGTCTGTCTTTTGATTTGATTTGATCTGATTTTTTATTGACACACGTACTGACGTGCAGCGAAAAGTCATGTATTGTGTGCTAACTTGTCAAATTGTTTCTCAAGTAATACATCAGGGTAATAGAACAGAATATAGTGTTACAGCTGCAGAGAAGGTGTATTCACAAGTCTGATAACAGTGGGGAAGAAGCAATTCTTAAAACTATTGATACATGTTTTCAAATTTTTCTATCTTCTGTATGGAAGAGGATGGAAAAAATTATGACCAGGGTGGGAGGGTCTTTGTTTATGTGGCTCTCTCACCAAGGCAGCAGGAAGTGGAGATGGAGTCAATGGATGTAAGGCTGGTTTTCATGATAGACTAGGCTGTGTTCACAACTCTCTGTAATTTCCTGCTGTCTTAGGCAGAGCAGTTGCCATACCAAGCTGTGATGCATTGTTAGGATGCTTTCTGTAGTACATGTATAAAAATTGGTTCTGGATGAGAGTTTGCTCGCTGAGCTGGAAGGTTACTTTTCAGATGTTTCGTCACTTTATTTTATTTGAAAAAATATACTTTATTCATAAGATGTACAAAACATAAAACATATTTATTCACCTACCCAGTCATGCAAGCCGCTCCAGGTTACCCGGGGGTACATACATCAACTAAAGGAAAAAAACAAAGAAGAAAAAAGAAACAAAGCAAAGAAAATACCCCGGCAGTTGTCACCCCGCACAGTCCCCGTTGGCCCCCTGACCAGGTGGGGAAGGCACCAGCTGGGCCCAGTTACCAGATAGGGCCCTTTTTCCTATTCTGGACGAGGGGTTTGATTCCATGGTCTTTCCCACCGCTCCTTGGCGGCAGCTGCCCCAAGCTTTAGCTCGTCCCTCAGCACGTAGTCCTGGACCTTGGAGTGCGCCAGTCTGCAACACTTGATCAGGGTCAGTTCTTTCAGATGGCAGACCAGCAAGTTGCGGGCAGACCAAAGAGCGTCTTTCACCACATTGATGGTCCTCCAGGCGCAGTTGATGTTGGTCTCGGTGTGCGTCCCTGGAAACAGCCTGTAGAGCACGGAGTCCTGCGTCACGGAGCTGCTTGGGACGAACCTCAACAAACACCACTGCATCCCCCTCCAGACCTCCTGCGCATAGGCACACTCCAGAAGGAGGTGATAGACAGTCTCGTCCCCCCCGCAGCCACCTCGAGGACAGCGTGCGGTGGCGCAGAGATTCCGGGCATGTATAAAGGATCTCACTGGCAGAGCCCCTCTCACCGCCAGCCAAGCAATGTCCTTGTGCTTGATTGAAAGTTCTGGCGATGAGGCATTCTGCAAAATGACTTTAGCAGTCTGCGTGGGGAGCCACATGACGGGATCCACCCTCTCCTTTTCCCAAAGGGTCTCAAGGATACTACGTGCTGACCACTGCCTGATGGCCTTGTGTTCAAAGGTGTTTCCTGTCAAAAATTTCTCCACGAAGGACAGGTGGTACGGAACGGTCCAACTACTCGGAGCGTTCCGCGGCAACGAGGCCAGGCCCATCCTTCGCAACACTGGGGACAGGTAGAACCTCAGTAAGTAGTGACACTTGGTGTTTGCGTACTGAGGATCTGCGCACAGCTTGATGCAGCCGCACACAAAGGTAGCCGTCAGGGCGAGGGTGGCGTTCGGTACGCCCTTTCCCCCATTTTCCAGGTCTTTGTACATGGTGTCCCTGCGGACCCGGTCCATCCTCGACTCCCAAATGAAGTGGAAGATGGCCTGGGTGACCGCAGCGGCGCAGGTCCAGGGAATAGGCCAAGTCTGCGCCACATACAACAGTACCGAAAGCACCTCGCACCTGACAACCTGGTTCTTACCCGCGATGGAGAGGGACCGGAGCGTCCACCTGCCCAACTTCTGCTTCAATTTGGTGATACGCTCCTCCCAAGTCTTAGTGCACGCCCCAGCTCCACCAAACCAAACCCAGCACCTTCAGGTAGTCTGTCCTGATGGTGAAGGGGATGAAGGAGCGGTCGTCCCAGTTCCCGAAGAACATGACCTCGCTCTTACCCCTATTGACTTTGGCACCCAAGGCCAGTTCAAACTGGCCGCAGATGTCCAACAGTCTACTCACCGACCAATGATCGGTGCAGAAGACGGCGACATCGTCCATGTACAGGGAGGTCTTGACCTGAAGGCCTCCGATGCCTGGGATAGTCACGCCCTTCAGGCTCACGTCCTTCCTGATGGATGCGGCGAAGGTCTCCACACAGCACACGAACAAGGCAGGAGAGAGCTGGCAGCCCTGACTGACTCCAGATCTGACGGGAAAACTGCCCAACTCCCACCCGTTGATCGAGACTGCGCTGACGATGTTGGTGTAGAGCAGCCGGATCCAAGTGCGGATGCCCTCCCCGAACCCCAATTTGGAGAGGTCGTCCCTCACGTAAGCATGAGAGACCCTGTCGAAGGCTTTCTCCTGGTCCAGGCTGACGAGGCAGGTGTCCACCCGCCTGTCCTGTACGTAGGCGATCGTATCCCTGATGAGCGCGAGGCTCTCAGCGATCTCCCTGCCCGGCACAGCACAGGTTTGGTCAGGGTGAATCACCGACTCCAGGACAGACCTGACCCGCTTGGCTATGACCTTGGCCAGGATTTTTTAGTCCACGTTCAATAGTGAAATGGGACGCCAATTCTTAATTTCTTCCGTCTCCCCCATCTTCTTGTAAATGAGGGTGATGATGCCCTTCCTCATGGACTTGCACATTTCCCCTGCCCGAAGCGCACTATCGTACACCCCCAGCAGGTCCTGGCTGACTAGGTCCCACAGAGCGGAATACAGCTCGAGCGGTAAGCTGTCACTCCCGGGAGTCCTATTCCTCTCCAAGGACTTGAGGGCTCTGGTCAGCTCGTCCAGGGATATCGGCCGGTCCAGCTACTCCCTCGCGCCATCGTCTAAGACCTCCGTGATAGATGGCAGGAACGACTCGGAGGCCATGCTGTCCGTGGGCTTCATTTCGTGCAGTCCGGCATAGAAGGATCTGCTGATCCTCAAAATGTCAGACCGAGACGACGTCACCGAGCCGTCTTCCTCCTTCAGCCGGCTAAGCACAGAGCTCTCTTTGTGCACTTTCTGAAAGAAGAAACGCGAGCACGTCTCGTCCTGCTCCACGGAGTGGACCCTGGACCGGAAGATTATCCTGGAGGCCTCCGCGGTGAAGAGCGAGGCTTGCTGGCCCCTCACCTTGCGGAGGTCCTCCGTGACATCGACCCCCAACAACTGCAGAAGGAGCAGGTTCTGCCCCCTTTTGTGGAGTCGCGACAGCTTTCCCCGCCTCTCTCTCGCCTGCCAAACACCCTCGAGGACAAAAAACCTCTTGATGTTCTCCTTCACTGTCTCCCACCAGTCGCCCGGAGACTCAAAGAGGGGTCTCACGGTTCTCAAACCAGCGTACTCCCTCTGAAGCTCCTCAACGTTCTCTGGGGTCAACAGAGTTGTGTTGAGCTTCCACGTCCCCTTGCTGGCTGGCAGGTCATCCTGTAAGTGACAGTCGGCCAGCAGGAGGCAGTGGTAAGAGAAGAACACCGGCTCGACGCCGGTGGACCTGACTGAGAACGCCCGTGACACAAACAGGAAGTCTATTCTTGAGCGAATAGACCAGTCTGGCCGCGACCAGGTGTACCTCCGCTGCGCTCCGTCTGCAGGGGCGCTGAAGACGTCGAGCAGCTTGGCGTCCTTCACCGTGCCCATCCCCACCCGCTGTCCCCATGCCGGATCTTCCATCTGCATCGATGACACAGTTGAAGTCTCCGCCTAGGATAACCGGCCTGGACGTAGCCAGCAGGGGTGGAAGCCGCTGCAGGACGGCCAACTGCACATTCTGTACCGCTGGGGCGTACACGTTGATTAGCCTCAGGGGAGCGTTCCTGTAGGTGACGTTAGCCACTGAGAGGCGCCCTCCCCACCACCTCCTGAACTTGAGAGATGGTGAAGTCGCGCCCCCGCAGCAGAATAGCCAGGCCCGAGGACCAACAGTCGTTACTACCCAACCAGATCGAAGGCCCACAGGTCCAGGCGCCGGACCATTTCCCATACCTGCCGAGGCGCGGTATCCCGCACTCCTGCAGAAACAGTAGGTCTGCCTTGATGGTGGTCAGGTAGGCCAACGTGGTACACATCTTGCGGTGGACTTGACAGTGCGCACATTAATGCTCGCAACTCGTACCCCCATTGTGGGCAGTGACCGCAGTACCCTCCCCAAGTCCAAGGTCCATCCCCTCCATCTGACCCTTCATGCCCATTGCCCAGGCTAACTGCTGGACGCTCTCCGGGCTCAGGAAACCGTCCGTGCTGCCTTCCGGGTGGCATCCCCCCCGTCGGGGGTGTGGAGGCAGGAGGGTCCGGCTCTGGGTCAGTCTGGGGACGCGCTGTTTCCTCCTTCCCACCTGGAAGTTCCGGGCGGCCCTCCAGTGCCCCAGCGGCACTTGACTGGGTGTCGGAGGGAGCCTCAGGACGACTCCCGTCACCTGGAAGCATGGTGCTGCTTTCCTTCTCCCTCGAGATCTTTAACTTCTGCTTCAGGCGGGCCCTCTCCGAATCCCCCTCGTCCGAGGAGCTCTTATAGCCCCCCTGTAGCTGCCTCTTCCCGCCTGATGGTTGCGGTTCCTGGGCCCGTCGACGCACCTGCCTCCTCGCTTTCCGGACCATCGTCCACTCCCCTGGGTCGCCTGTCACCGCCTCCATCGACTCCGGGTTGTCGCGGGGGGAGCGGAGCCTGCAGGGGCGCTTTGCTGGCCTCGGGCCCATCCTGGGGGGCTGGGCCCTCCTGCACGACCTGGCCCTCCTGCACATTAGTGGGGTCCTTGCTGGGCCCTGGTGCCTTGCTCTCCTCCGGGGGGGGCTGGCCCCACATTGCCCCTGCCAGCGACCTGGGCGTAGGTGGTCCCCCGCCGCGGGCATGCCCTATAGAGGTGACCTGCTTCCCCGCAAAGGTTGCAGCTTTTTTCTTGTGGGCAATCCTTTGCAAGGTGTTCCTCCTCCCTGCAGTTCCTGCAGATGGTGGCTTTGCAGTCGGCCGCCACGTGACCTGACCTACCACAGGCATGGCAGACTTTAGGTTGCCCTGCGTAGGTCAGGTAGCCCTTGCTCCCACCGATTGCAAAGCTGGACAGTGGGTGTATTATGCTCCCGTCCGCGCCCATCCTCAGCGTCACCTTGACCTGCCTCTTACTGATCCAGATCCCAAAGGGGTCCATGATGTTGGTTAGATCCCCTTCCACCTTCACGTGCCTTCCAAGGAAGGTCAGGACATCAGCTGCTGGCACATGCAGCGTGTACAGGTGTACTGTCACCATACGGCTCCTCTGCGCTGGCATCACAAACAGTGGGACAGCGGTCAATACAGAGAGGGGGCCCTCACCTCCTTTCCCCTTGAAAACCTCCAGGAAGCGCTCGCAAAGCTTGGCACTCCTGAAGGTCACGTCGTAAAAACCTCCTCCGGGGAAATCCTGCAGGCAGTAAATGTCCACAGCAGCGAACCCACAACAATCCAACTGGACCCTCTTCACGAAGAAGGTGCGGTCCACAGCTGCACCTTCATCCACCTTCTTTACGGAAACACAGATGGTGTTCCGGACCCCCTGACCTGGGGCACGAGCACTTGCCACAGCCATCGTTGCAGGTTAGCTGCTCCCCTGAACCAGCGTTAGGCCGAAGCCAGCATTAAGATCCACTGGTCGCAAGGGTGCACAGCCAACCCGACGTCTTCCTTCCACCTCCAACACAGCGCTCTCCTCCTCTCGGTCCACAAGAGAGTGGGTCTTTATTTGGTTCCAGATGTAAGCTGGTTCACTGAGCTTGAAAGTGTGTTCCCAGATGTTTAGTCACCATTCTAGGTAACATCAACAGTGAGCCTCCGATGAAGCGCTGATGTTATGTCCCGCTTTCTATTTATTGGTTTAGGTTTCCTGGGGTTGGTGATGTCATTTCCTGTGCTGGTGATGTCATTTCCTGTTCTTTTTCACAGAGGTTGGTAGATTGATTTGGAGCCAATCTACCACCCTTGGAGAAAAAGAACAGGAAATGACATCACCAGCACAGGAAATGACATCACCAACCCAAGGAAAGCTAAACAGAGAAATAGAAAGCGGGACTTAACACCAGTGCTTCATCGGAGGCTCACTGTTGATGTTACCTAGAATGGTGACTAAACATCTGGGAACACACTTTCAAGCTCAGTGAACCAGCCTACATCTGGAACCAAATAAAGACCCACTCTCTTGTGGACCAAGAGGAGGAGAGCGCTGTGTTGGAGGTGAAAGGAAGACGTCGGGTTGGCTGTGCACCCTTGCAACCGGTGAATCTTAATGTTGGCTTCGGCCTAACGCTGGTTCAGGGGAGCAGCCAACCTGCAACAAGTGGGGTCCTTGCTGGGCCCTGGTGCCTTGCTCTCCTCCGGGGGGGGGGGGGGCGGGGGGGGGGGGGGTGGCCCCGCATGGCTGCGGCAAGTACTCGTGCCCCAGGTCAGGGGGTCCGGAACACCATCCGTGTTTCCGTGAAGAAGGTGGATGAAGGTGCAGCTGTGGACCGCACCTTCTTCGTGAAGAGGGTCCAGTTGGACTGTTGTGGGTTCGCTGCTGTGGACATTTACTGCCTGCAGGATTTTCCCGGAGGAGCTTTTTACGACGTGACCTTCAGGAGTGCCAAGCTTTGCGAGCGCTTCCTGGAGGTTTTCAAGGGGAAAGGAGGTGAGGGCCCCCTCTCTGTATTGACCGCTGTCCCGCTGTTTGTGATGCCAGCGCAGAGGAGCCGTATGGTGACTGTACACATGTACACGCTGCATGTGCCAGTCAGATCTCCTCTGACGAGGGGGTTTCGGAGAGGGCCCGCCCGAAGCAGAAGTTAAAGATCTCAAGGGAGACGGAAAGCCACACCACACTTCCAGGTGACGGGAGTCGTCCTGAGGCTCCCTCCGACACCCAGTCACGTGCCGCTGGGGCACTGGAGGGCCCCCCGGAACTTCCAGGCGGAAGGAGGAAACAGCGCGTCCCCAGACTGACCCAGAGCCGGACTCTCCTGCCTCCGTACCCCCGATGGGGGGATTCCACCCGGAAGGCAGCAGGGACGGTTTCCTGAGGCTGGAGAGCGTCCAGCAGTTAGCCCGAGCAATGGGCATGAAGGGACAGATAGAGGGGCTGGACCTTGGACTTGGGGAGGGTACTGTGGTCACTGCCCACAATGGGGGTACGGGTTGCGAGCATTAATGTGCGCAGCGTCAAGTCCGCCGCAAGGTGTGTGTGTCCACGTTGGCCTACCTGACCACCGTCAAGGTGGACCTCCTGTTTCTGCAGGAGTGCGGGATACCGCATCTCGGCAGGTATGGGAAATGGACCAGCGCCTGGACCTGTGGGCCTTCAATCTGGTTGGCGGGTAACGACTGTCGCTCCTCGGGCCTGGCTATTCTGCTGCAGGGGCGCAACGTCACCATCTCTCAAGTTCAGGAGGTGGTGGGGGGCGCCTCCTAGTGGCTGACGTCACCTACTGGAACTTTCCCCTGAGGCTGATCAACGTGTACGCCCCAGCGGTACGGAGTGAGCGATTGGCCGTCCTGCAGCAGCTTCCACCCCTGCTGGCTATGTCCGGGCCAGTCATCCTAGGCGGAGACTTCAACTGCATCATCGTTGCAGATGGAAGATCCGGTGTGGGAACAGTGGGTGGGGGGAGTCAACTGGACGTCACGTCCAGATTCCTGATGGGCACGGTGAAGGACGCCAAGCTGCTCGACGTCTTCAGCGCTGCTGCAGACGGAGCGGAGCGGAGGTACACCTGGTCGCGGCCAGACGGGTTTATTCGCTCAAGAATAGACTTCCTGTTTGTGTCACGGACGTTCTCGGTCAGGTCCACCGGCATCAAGCCGGTGTTCTTCTCTGACCACTGCCTCCTGCTGGCCGACTGTCACTTACAGGACGACCAGCTGGCCGGCAAGGGGACGTGGAAGCTCAACACGACTCTGTTGACCCCAGAGAACATCGAGGAGCTTAAGAGGGAGTACGTCGGTTTGAGAACCGTGAAACCCCTCTTTGAGTCTCTGGGCGACTGGTGGGAGACGGTGAAGGAGAACATCAAGAGGTTTTTAGTCCTCGAGGGTGTTCGCAAGGCGTGAGAGAGGCGGGGAAAGCTGTCGCGGCTCCAGAAAAGTGTGCAGAACCTGCTCCTTCTGCAGTTGATGGGGGTCGATGTCACGGTGGACCTCCGTGAGGTGAGGGGCCAGCAAGCCTCGCTCTTCGCCGCGGAGGCCTCCAGGATAATCTTCCGGTCCAGGGTCCGCTCTGTAGAGCAGGACGAGACGTGCTCGCATTTCTTCTTTCAGAAGGTGCACAAAGAGAGCTCTGTGCTTCGCTGGCTGAAGGAGGACGACGGCTCGGTGACGTCGTCTCAGCCCGACATTTTGAGGATCAGCAGATCATTCTATGCCAGACTGTACGACACGAAGCCCATGGACAGCACGGCCTCCGAGTCATTCCTGTCGTCTATCACGGACGTCTTAAGACGACGGCACGAGGCAGTGACTGGACCGGCCGATATCCCTGGACGAGCTGACCAGACCCCTCAAGTCCTTGGAGAGGAATAGGTCTGTGGAACCTGGTCGGCCAGGACCTGCTGGAGGTGTACGATAGTGCGCTTCGGGCAGGGGAAATGTGCAAGTCCATGAGGAAGGGCATCATCACCCTCATTTACAAGAGGAAGGGGGAGAGGGAAGAAATTAAGAATTGGCGTCCCATTTCACTATTGAACGTGGACTACTAAATCCTGGCCAAGGTCATAGCCAACCGGGTCAGGTCTGTCCTGGAGTCGGTGATTGACCCTGGCCAAACCTGTGCTGTGCCAGGCAGGAAGATCGCTGAGAGCCTCGCGCTCATCAGGGATACGATCGCCTACGTACAGGACAGGCGGGTGGACACCTGCCTCTTCAGCCTGGACCAGGAGAAGGCCTTCGACAGGGTCTCTCATGCTTACATGAGGGACGTCTTCTCCAAATTGGTGTTCGGGGAGGGCATCCGCAATTGGATCCTGCTGCTCTACACCAACATCGTTAGCGCAGTCTCGATCAACGGGTGGGAATCGGACAGTTTTCCCATCAGATCTGGAGTCAGGCAGGGCTGCCAGCTCTCTCCTGCCTTGTTCATGTGCTGTGTGGAGCCCTTCACCGCGTCCATCAGGAAGGACGTGAGCCTGAAGGGCGTGACTATCCCTGGCATCGGAGGCCTTCAGGTCAAGACCTCCCTGTACATGGACGATGTCGCCATCTTCTGCACCGATCGTCGGTCAGAGAGTAGACTGTTGGACATCTGCGGCCAGTTTGAACTGGCCTCAGGTGCCAAAGTCAATAGGGGTAAGAACGAGGTCATGTTCTTCAGGAAGTGGGATGACCGCTCCTTCATCCCCTTCACCGTCAGGACAGACTACCTGAAGATGCTGGGTGTTTGGTTTGGTGGAGCTGGGGCATGCACTAAGACTGGGAGGAGCGTATCACCAAATTGAAGTAGAAGCTGGGCAGGTGGACGCTCCGGTCCCTCTCCATCGTGGGTAAGAACCTGGTTGTCAGGTGCGAGGGGCTTTCGGTACTGTTGTATGTGGTGCAGGCCTGGCCTATTCCCTGGACCTGCGCCGCGGCGGTCACCCGCGCCATCTTCCACTTCATTTGGGAGTCGAGGATGGACCGGGTCCGCAGGGACACCATGTACAAAGACCTGGAAAATGGGGGACAGGGCGTACCGAACGCCACCCTCGCCCTGACGGCTACCTTTGTGTGCGGCTGCATCAAGCTGTGCGTAGATCCTCAGTACGCAAACACCAAGTGTCACGACTTACTGAGGTTCTACCTGTCCCCGCTGTTGCGAAGGATGGGCCTGGCCTCGTTGCCGCGGAACGCTCCGAGTAGTTGGACCGTTCCGTACCACCTGTCCTTCATGGAGAAATTTTTGAAGGGAAACACCTTTGACCACTAGGCCGGCAGGCAGTGGTCAGCATGTAGTATCCTCGAGACCCTTTGGGAAAAGGAGAGGATGGATCCCGTCGCGTGGTTCCCCACGCAGACTGCCAAAGTCGTTTGGCAGAATGCCTCATCGCCAGAACTTTCAAACAAGCACAAGGACATTGCTTGGCTGGCAGTGAGAGGGGCTCTGCCAGTGAGATCCTTTATGCATGCCCAGAATCTCTGCGCCACCACACGCTGTCCGCGAGGTGGCTGCGGGGGGGACGAGACTGTCGATCACCTCCTTCTGGAGTGTGCCTATGCGCAGGAGGTCTGGAGGGGGATGCAGTGGTATTTGTCGAGGTTCGTCCCGAGCAGCTCCGTGAGGCGGGACTCCGTGCTCTACGGGCTGTTTCCCGGGACGCACACTGAGACCAACATCAACTGCGCCTGGAGGACCATCAATGCGGTGAAAGACGCTCTTTGGTCTGCCCGCAACTTGCTGGTCTGCCAGCTGAAAGAACTGACCCCGACCGAATGTTGCAGACTGGCGCACTCCAAGGTCCAGGACTACGTGCTGAAGGACGCGCTAAAGCTTGGGGCAGCCGCCGCCAAGGCGCGGTGGGGAAAGACCACGGTATGAAACCCCTTGTCTAGAATAGAAAAAAGGGCCCTATCTGGTAACTGGGCCCAGCTGGCGCCTTCCGCAACTGGTCACTGGGCCAACTGGGACTGTGCGGGGTCACGACTGCCAGGGTATTTCCTTTGCTTTGTTTTTTTTTCCCTTTAGTTGGTGTATGTACCCCCTGGGTAACCCGGAGCAGCTTGCATGACTGGGTAGGTCAATAAATGTTTTTTTTTGTACATCTAATGAATAAAGTATATTTTTTTCAAATAAAAAGAAAGTGATGAAACGTCTGAAAACTAACCTTCCAGCTCAGCGAGCAAACTCACATCTAGAACCTCAACCTGAGCTCAAATCTTCTCAAAACTCAAAAATTGGTGTGTATGCTTCTTAAATGTTGCTACCACCTTCCCCGCCAACATGTTCCAGGCATCTACCGCCTTCTGTATAAAAAAACCTGGCTCATATATCTCTTTTAAACTTTCCCCCTCTCACATCAAACTTATGCCCCCCAGTACTTGACATTTCCACCTTGA
This sequence comes from Stegostoma tigrinum, assembly GCF_030684315.1. Taxonomy (NCBI): domain Eukaryota; kingdom Metazoa; phylum Chordata; class Chondrichthyes; order Orectolobiformes; family Stegostomatidae; genus Stegostoma; species Stegostoma tigrinum. The sequence goes on along the minus strand of NC_081368.1, from coordinate 54,182,331 downwards.
GAAAAAAGATGCCAACTAATCACCTTTTACATACCTCTCATAATTTTAAATATTTCTGCAAGTCACCCCTCAACCTCTTTCGCTCTAATGAAAATAATCGAGATTTGTTCAACCTCTCCTTATAGTTTACACACTCCAATCCAGGCAGCGTCCTGGTGAACCTCTTTTTCACCTTCTCCCAAGCCTCCATATCCTTCTATCGATTAATGACAAGGACTGTGCACAATTTTCCAAATGTGGCCCAAGTAAATTTTCACACAGCTGCAACTTTATGGCCTGCCAATTTTTGTTTTTTTTATATTCTTCTAGGGTCTGTCTGTTTTCAATTTTCTTCCTTTTTCTTTTGGACTAAACTTTCAAAATCTCTTGACTTCCAGGGTTCCTGAATCTCGCCATCCTTTTCTTTCATACTCATGGAATGTTCTAGTCTTGACTGCTGATCAACTTGCCTTTAAAAGATTCCCACATGTCAGACATGGATTTACCCTCAAACAGCCAATCCCAAACTAATTTTTCCAGTTCCTGCCTAATACTGTTGTAATTAGTTTTCCCCCAATTTAGCCCTTTCACTCGAGGACCATTCTTATTCTTATTAATAACTACCTTAAAACTTCCTGAATGGTAATTACTGTTCCTAAAATGCTTACCCATTGAAATTTCGATCGCCTGACCAGGTATATTCAAGGCCGAATACTGCTCCTTTCCAAGTTGCAGTATCTTCACATTGTTTCAGGAAGCCCTATTAGATGTATTTAACAAATTCAGTCCCGTCTAAACCCCTGCCACTAAGGGATTTCAGTATTATCTGGCTGAATCTTTGGTATGACCACATCGCTAAAATTTTCTGCCTCCTGTATGCTCCTGAGTGAGTCTAACACTCACTCCAACTGACGTATGCAGCCTGAGAGGAGTGGCATATGGACACACTTCCTGCAGACATCGTTGCCATGGACATTGACTTCTTCCTGGTCTCCCACATCTCACAGGAGGAGCATATCACGGCATTAATTATTCTAACGACTCTTTTCGAGATTAAAGGAAAAGGAAAGACCTTATCTTGCATACCTTAACGCTGCCCACCCTACCAGTTAAGCCTGATGCTCGCCAAAGCCTACACTTTGACCTCACAGAAGCTCTCCAGATGCATACTCCTGTTAGAGCTTATCTCTCTTTTATAGTTGCCTGTAGGAAGGAAACATTTCTCCCAGAATTCTCCTCAATCACTTCTCACTCCTGGCCTTGATTGAAGAAACAATAGTGATAAGACATGAATGTCCTGTTTGAATCCTACAGACAGAAACAAAAATCCATATGTTACACTCTCATCATTTTTTTTTGTTGACAATAATGATATAACCTAGATACAAGATGCCCAATTGCTGACAGAAATGACCCTCGCCTGTAAACCTGACACAATATCCAAGACAGCATTAATCTTGAAACAGAGTAAATTATTTCCTTCCAATTAAATTTGAAGTGAGCTGTAATAATTTGCTTGTTGCTTCAACAGTCTTCCTGAGTAACAGTTTTATTTTTAAAAAAATTATACTGCAATATTGTTGGGGACGTTTCCATCCCCACGATCTGTGTCGTTTACTCACCGTAGACGGTTTGCTTTTTCCAAGGTGTGAGTTTCAAGTTTTTCACGCCGTTTCCGCCATGTTGCTTTCCCGGCCGAAAAGACCGCCTATCAATAAGCTCACTTCTCATTGGCTGATGGAAGCTTAAGTACGCTACTCTGCATTTGATTGGTCGAGGTCATTCCTAATGTATAAATGCAGACGAATTGTGTCCATTTTGTGTCTTCAGACTGAGACGGTAAAAGTTCTTTTTCTAAAGGCCTCGTGTCCTCTCTTCCTGCATCAGTAAGTTTGGGGTGCGACCCTAGCTGGGGACTGGGGCTTGTCCGCTATCATTTAGTGTCACCACTTGCATTAGCTTGCGCCTAGTCATCCACGTACATACGATCATACCTTGAGTCCGTATCTACCGAGGTACCACGAAACATAACAGATTGGCGACGAGGTGTTCGTAAAATGGACCCAGAAAAGTTGCAGCTTCTGCGAAACTGCAGTTAAAGTTGATGGAGATGCTCGCGCAGACCAGGGTTCTGGCACCGTCAGCATCTACTAGTATTCTGCCTTTCGTTGACGGTATCGCTAACAGTATCACCGAGTTTGGGTATGACCCAGAGGCCAATGTTACTTTTGATACCTGGTTCCATCGCTACAAGGAGCTATTTCGTGTCAACGTTGCTGGTCAGGATGATGCATTGAAAGTCCAGCTCTTGCTTCATAAACTTAGCCCGGCAGAGCTGGACAAGTACTGCAACCTCATCGTGCCTGATAAACCCGCGGATAGGCCGTTTGATGCCACAGTTCAATCGCTTAAGCAGCACTTCGGTGATCGGTCGTCATTGTTCAGCATACGCCACCGTTGCTTAAAGTTGGTCATGAATGAATCAGGCGATTTTCTGACACAGGTTGGGATAGTTAACCGTGAATGTGAACGTTTCAAGTTAAGATCGCTTACTGATGATCAGTTCAAAGCACTTATCTTGAGATGCAGTCTCCAGTCCATAAATTTGCAGATATCCGCATGCGCCTTCTCAGTTGGTTGGAACAGGACCCTACACTGACTCTCGCCGCCATCACGGACGAATACCAACGGTTGATCAATCTGCAGCATGACACCACTTTGGTCCAATCTGGGGTCCAAGGGGGTTCAGAGGTTCATGCAGTTCGCCAGGCCACCAGACGTTCCGGTCCTTCCAATTCTGGCACGTCTTCCTCTGGTCCGTCCTCTGGCTCGTCGCATTCTGGTCCGAACTCACGTAACGGCTCGAAGAAGAAGCCACTGTCTCCCCGTTCGCTCTGTGGGACCTGGCATTTTGTCAGGCTCTGCCCCTTCAAGCACCATCGATGCCATCAGTGCAATACGGTCGATCACAAAGATGGCCTCTGCAAATCTCGACAAGCCAACAAACCTGACGCACCCAAGCCGCATGCAAGCCCCCAAAGCAAGCCGAAGCAGGCTGCTTTTTCCCGAAGCCTGCTGGAAACTTTCCAAGTCAATGCCCCTGGCCGAAGGAAGTACATCACGGTCAATGTCAATGGCCACTCGGTCCGGTTGCAGCTGGACACTGCATCGGACATCACCATTCTCTCCGAGAGAATTTGGCGCAAGCTCGGGCAACCTCCAGTCCGAGATGCCTCCAAATCTGCCATCAGCGCTTGTGGTGGGCACCTCAACCTCTCGGGGCAACTCGACTGCTGCATATCCTTCCGCGGCAAAACATTCAACAGCGCATGTTACGTCGCTGCGTTGGATCTCAACCTTTTGGGGCTGGACTGTTTTGACCTTCTGTGCTTGGCCGATCTGCCGCTCAAAGCAATTTGCAACCAGGTGCAGTCCCCTGCCGCACCCCTTGACCTGTCCAATCAGATTGTTTCACAATTCACATCGGTCTTCCAACCCGGCTTGGGACTCTGCTCCACCACATAAGCTGTGCTACAACTCCAACCTAATGCCACACCGGTCTTCCGCCCTAAGAGACCGGTACCATACGCCTCATTGCTGCAGGTCGACGCTGAACTACAACACCTCAAACACCAGGGAGTCTTAACCCCCGTTTTCTACTCCTCTTGGGCAGCAGCTATCGTTGTTGTCAGAAAGGCCAAAGGTTCGCTCCGCATCTGTGCTGATTTCTCTACTGGTCTTAATGCAGCCCTGAAAGACCACCACTATTCGTTGCCGGTTCCTGACGACCTGTTCACTATCCTGAACGGAGGCCATTTCTTTGCCAAGCTCGATCTTGCTGACGCATACCTCCAGTTGGAAGTCGCACTGGAATCCCTGAGTTATTGACTATAAACACCCATCGAGGCCTTTTCCAATATACGCGTTTACCTTTTGGTGTCAAATCCGCCCCAGCTATTTTCCAACAGGTAATGGATACGATCTCACCTGGCATTTCAGGTGTGGCCGCATACCTGGACGATGTCTTGATCGTCGCTGGTTCCTCGGAAGAATTGTGGTGTCACGCCGAGGCTGTTCTTCAGCGCATTCGGGATAATGGATTCCGCCTCGGGCCGGAAAAGTGCCAATTCTTCCTCCGGTCGGTGAAGTACCTTGGCTTCGTCTTTGATGCATCTGGTCGCCATCCTGATCCGGAAAACATTCGTGCAATTCACCAGATGCCAACCCCGATGGACGTTCCTTCACTACATTCGTTCCTGGGATTGATCAGTTATTATTCGACATTCCTTCCATCGCTACACAAAGTCCGAGCACCACTAAACCACCTGCTTGGAAAAGACGTGCCTTGGAACTGTTTGGGTGAGTGTGAAGCAGCTTTCTGTCAGCTAAAGTCTATGCTCACATCTGATCTCCTCTTAACACACAATGATCCGCAGTTACCAATTGTAGTGGCAACTGATGCCTCTGCCTATGGTGTTGGTGCCGTAATCCTTCATGTCTTCCCTGATGGCAGTGAGGAAAGCGATCATGCACGCCTCCAGGACTCTAACTCCTGCAGAAAATACGTTATGGCCAAATCGAGAAAGAAGCCCTCGTGTTGGTTTTTGCAGTGCAACGTTTTCACAAGTTGGTCTACGGCCGTAAGTTCACCCTGTTAACCGATTATAAACCACTACTCTCCATCTTCGGTTCCAAAACAGGTATCCCGGCACACTCAGCCAACAGACTCCAACACTGGGTGCTAATTCTCCTTGGTTACAACTTTCACATCCAATACAGGCGCACCCAAGATTTTGGCCAAACTGATGCTCTCTCACGCCTCATCAGCGACTATCCCACCTCTGACGAAGTGGCCATCATCGCCACCATTTCGACGGATGACAGTGCCATCCACCACCTGACCCATGCCATACACGGTCTATCGGTAACTCTCACTGAGATCCAACAAGTGACGCAGGCAGACCCAATGCTACAACGAGCCATCTGTTATGTCAGAGATACATGGCCAGCCCACTCACTGAGCGACGAGTTGCAGCAATTGTTGCATCGCCGTGAGTCACTGTGTGTTGTAAATGATTGTCTTATGTTCGACAACCGTGTTGTGGTACCCAAGACACTCCACTTACGTGTTCTCCGCCAGTTACATTCCGCCCATCCAGGTACCTCTCGGATGAAATCGATTGCACGCAGCTTTTCTTATTGGCCTGGTATGGATGGTGACATCACGTCCTTTGTCAAACGCTGCTCTCGGTGCCAACAATCATTCAAGAATCCTCCAAGAATGCCACCTGTGCCTTGGTCGCGGCCAGAACATCCATGGTCACGCCTTCATCTGGATTTCGCGGGGCCTATCAATGGTTGGTCCTATCTGATTCTGGTCGACGCATTTTCCAAGTGGCCCGAGATTGTCCCCTTGGCGCCCGCAACGACTACGCAGACAGCACAAGCCCTGACCCAAATTTTCAGTCAACATGGCTTACCAGAGTCTATCGTCACAGACAATGACTCACTATTCACGTCTAGTGAGTTTGCCGAGTTCTGCCGCTCTCATGCCATTTCGCACTTCCGCTCTCCGGCTTACCACCCCCAATCCAATGGCCAAGTGGGACGCTTCATTGACCCCTTCAAGCAAATCCTGCTTAAAGTTTGAGGGGAGGGGACATCCGTTGAGATACTGCAGAGATTCCTACTTGTGTATCGCTCCACGCCCAACGAAACTCTGCCTAACCACCAATGCCCCGCGGAAGCCTTGATGGGTCGAAACCTGCGAACAGTCAACCACGCCATGATTCTGAGCGAAACACCGGTGGCGAGATCTCCCTTCGCAGTTGGCTCCCACGTGTATGTTCGTGACTACCGACTGAAGCATGACCCGTGGATTGAAGGGCGGATTGTAAGGAACGAGGGAGGGTGCTGTACGACGTAGCAGTTGGTGATTCCCTCTGGTCGAGATATCGCAAACAACTTTGCCAGCGGCACACCTAGAGTCAGCAGAAACATCGGTGGAAATTCCCCTTGACGTGTTGCTAGTCACGTTTCGGCTACCACAAGATGCAACGGAACCAGATGAGACAAACTTTGAGAGCGAAACCCTGGTTAATCCGGTACTCCAATCGAGAAGACGGACAGATCGAAGACGTCGTCAGCCCCGGCACCTCCAGGTGAACCCAAAGCTTGAACGTTACTAACAGCCTTCAAAGAGGGGAGGTGTTGGGGATGTTTCCATCCCCAAGATCTGTGTCGTTTACTCACTGTAGAGGGTTTGCTTTTTCTAAGGTTTGAGTTTTGAGTTTTTCACGCTGTTTCCACCATGTTGCTTTCCCGGCCAAAAAGACCGCCTATCAATAAGCTCACTTCTCATTGGCTGATGGATGCTTAAGTACGCTACTCCACATTTGATTGGTCGAGGTCATTCCTAATGTATAAATACAAACGAGTTGTGTCCATTTTGTGTGTTCGGACTGAGACAGTAAAAGCTCTTTTTCTGAAGGCCTCGTGTCCTCTGTTCCTGCGTCAGTAAGTTTGGGAAGCAACTCTAGCTGGGGACTAGGGCTTGTCTGCTATCATCTAGTGTCACCGTTCGCATCAGCTTGCGCCTAGTCATCCGCGTACAGTCGATCATACCTTGAGTCCATAGCTACCGAGGTACCGCGAAACATAACATATTCCACTTGAACTGGAATAGGACTAACATCCTGATGGAAAGGATGTGTTAAGCTATACTTAGGACATTAAACTTGCAAGACACTGTTGAAAATGGTGAAAATAATATAAAAGGAAATGAAAATGTCATAAGCGTTAGATTAAGGAGTAATCATAATACAATCAGTAGAAAAAAAACAGAAATTAAAAAAAAACGTTTAACAATTAAGTAAACGAGAAAACAATGAGATTTGAAGGAAACTTGCCTGTATTGCATGGAAACAACATCCAACATGAAAAGGGGAACCAAAGTTAATAATTTGCATGGAGGAACTCTTAATGGTGAACTAAATATTGGATGTTATGACATAATCAGAAAAGTGAGTAAGAAAGGATGGAGCAGTTGTAGTAATAATAGGTAATGTTAGCAGGTAAAGGGACATTATCTACAGATATTTAGAGACAAATTCCATACAGACTGAGATATAAATTGAGGATGGATTGCACACCCTAAAATAGGCACATTATAGACCACATAATGGCAGAAAGGGAACTGAAGAGAAAAAAGGAAACAAAATGATCATTAATAAAAGTAATATTCCTGGGATTCCCCGAATAAACTGGTGAGGAGATAGTGGACATGGTCCAAGGCATTGGTATTTACAATATTTAAGCAGTTCCTTTCTTACACGATATGTAAAAAACATCAACTGGAGTTAGGGTCCTAATGAAGGGTGTAAGCCTGAAATGACAACCTTCCTGCCTCTCTGCTGCTGCCTGACCTGCTGTGTTCCTCCAGCTCCACACTGTATGAGTCTGACTCCAGCATCTGCACTTCCTTACTTTCTTCGAGTAAAAGGAAACAGGAAACAGAAAGCTGCTAAGTCTAGTGGTGGGAAATGAACTAGAAGAAGTAAAAGCAGCATGTGCAAAAGAACATCCAGACAATAACAAACTCAAGACTTTTTAAGGTTAAAATAAAGATTCAGGAGGAGATAAGTAAACAAAAACTAAGGTAATGCATTGATTAAAAAAGGATATTCAAGGGAATAATAATGAAACGATAGGAAAAAAGAATTTAAAATGTTCTTAGCAAATAAAGAAGTGGAACAATGTAGAAAACATTTACAATTGTTAGAAATAGAGCCCAAAAGAAATATGTGTCAATGCAAAGCAAAGAAATTTAGCCAGAGCTGGATGAACCCAGCAGGCCAAGCAGCATCTGAGATGCAGGAAGGCTGATGTTTTGGGCCTAGACTCTTCTTCAGAAAATGTCAGCTTTCCTGCTTCTCTGATGCCGCTTGGCCTGCTGGGTTCATCCAGCTCTACACCTTGTTATCTCAGATTGTCCATCATCTGCAGTTCGTACTATCTCTGAAACAAAGAGGAAGTGTGCTTGGAGCTGACGTACAATGGCATTTCCACTAAAGAATTACTGATTGTAATTTTTCCATCATTACATTACAAAGTGTTAATTGACAGGTGATTATTTCAAGATATTACAGTGAAAACCTAAGGTTAGTGAAACCATTTTAATTGGTTTACAGTGTTTATTGCTTGAGAAGGAACTCAGATAATAAACCCAGGCATGTGTGGTAAGGTCAGAATTAAAAGAAAGGACAACTTGACATTGTTTCAATGATACCTAAAGGAAAAGAGGAGGTTCTATCAATTGAGTTATAAAACTGATTTGGAGTATAGAATGGCAGGGTAACAGATTGTAAACTTGATCTCATTCACACACTAATGAAGCAAGGTCAAAACCTCCTTTAGAACAGCCATGTGAGCTGAAATATCATCCACGGACCAGTAGATTTAAAAGTCCTGTAGTTGCTAAAGTTTCAGCAATAATATGATTGTTGAGGCAGCTCATTTTGTGGCTTCTTACTGTGGGATTGTTCTGTTATAAAGATTTGGAGAGCATATTAAATTCATGCTCATAGGACAGTTTCAAAGTTTGTTTAGAAGATTCTTGTTGAGACTGTTCATTTGTCACTAATGAGACCAGCAGCATTCACACCCATTTATCACTGGTCATTGTAGGTACTATAAGGATTAAGAAGAAGCCGAAAAGCTGTGACTGATAATGCACCTGCATCTATAATATGAGAACAGTTTGAACTTATACAGTATAGGTCAGATTTGGTTTAAAAAAACTGGCCTTTACATTTCGGCTTTTTTTCTCCTTCTGACAATAATAACAAATTCCTGTTGTGCAGCACTCATAATGCACTAAAACATCGAAAGAAATAGAATTACTTCAAATTTATAGCATAGAAAGTTTGCACCACATATGAGCCTCCCAACCTAAATAATTGCACTCTATCAACTTATCCTTTTATTTCTTACTGTTTAATTACTTATAAATTGTGTCACCTTCGAATTTGATTTTACACCCGCTAGAACTGAATCCAGGTCATTAATATACAATACGCTGCTTTCAGTTGTCCTGCTCAATGTAGTTTCATTTTTTGATGTTGTTTTATTTTATTTTACATTTATAGACCCAGTTTAATGTAGTTGTCCACCCCTACTCTCCTTCTATATCATTGTTTCCTGGATTATTTACTCGCTTCACATGCTTCCTCACCCAAGGTCTGCTGCCCTCTGGCATTGTCTCTCTCTGACGTTGCTCTTCCTATGGCTTTTACACCACATTCTGGCCTTAATTCCTCCCCACCTCCCTCTGTTCTTACAGCAGAACCCTCCCTCCACCATTGAAGTCATCTCCTTTTCCTTTGGTTCTGAACTTACACTGAAGGGCTTGATCTTGAGGCCCAATTTAGCTGATGCAGGGACTCTGGTTAAATGGAGCCCAGTCAATCTGAAAATGCAGGTGAATATATTTTTTAAATGTTCTGTCATACTGGAGTATGCTTTCTTCTAATACTTTTTTTAAACTTTTTGTTTCAGCTAGGAGTGCACAGTGATATACTTTTATGATACAGTATTTCAACTTCTATATTGTAATTTTCCAGGTAAAAGAATTATGAAGGAATCTAACTCTGACTCCAACATTGATTTCTACTGGAACTGATAACTCATCGAAAGTTGTTTCATTTGAAGTCCTGATTTTCAGGAAAGCAAACACAACATTACCTTACAACCCACTGTATTTCAAAAGAGCAGTGATGCTAATTCTAATCCCTGAGGATCACCACTTATAATATTTTTCCAAACTGTCCACTCTTGCTCCCTGACCTCTGTCCCATGATTAATTATGCAACCATTCTGTCGTTCTGGGGTAGTAGGACCTGCAGATGCTGGAGAATCTGAGATAACAAGGTGTAGAGCTGGATGAACACAGCAGCCCAAGCAGCATCACAGGAGCAAGAGAGCTGAGGTTTTGGGCCTAGACCCTTCTTCAGAAATGAAGAAGGGTCTAGGTTCGAAGCGTCAGCTGTCCTGCTCTGTGATGCTGCTTGGCCTGCTGTGTCCATCCAGCTCCATATCTTATTATGTCTGTAATTGTCTTATAGTTTTTGATTTTGTTAAATGCCTTCTGCTTCACAATGAAGGTAAGAGTCCTTGCAGGGGAAGCAAAAGGAAATTTTTTAAGAGAAGACGAGGGAACAAGGTCTTGAAGAGATAGGGGTACAATGGTTGTTGTTGGGATTCAGGAACCAATGAAGTTAACACATAAGTATGATCTTGTATGTCTTGCTATTGCAATCAGACATTTAAAAAGTGGAAGCTTTTCTTATTGAGAAACTGAGGGTTTGTATGAGACTTATGCAAGGATATGTTCACAAAATTCATACTGATTTACCCGATTGAAATTCATTACTGCAATTATTTCCGATGCTCTTCTTCTTGCTTACCAACTTAAGTTAATAAATTGTTGTCACATTATCAGTCACTGTTGGATCATTCTACAAGAACTGATTGATTATTCCATATGTCACCAGAAATGTTTTTCGGAAGAAATTAGAGGCATAGAAAGTTAGCCTGAGTGGCAATCATTGGCACAGGCAGTATAATTGTGTGGCTAGATGCTGTGGACCAGTTCTTACTGGTGACAGAATGGGTGGCATGGTGGCTCAATGGTTAGCACTGCCAAAGACCCAGGTTCAGTTGCACCCTCAGACAACTGGCTGTGTGGATTTAGCACATTCTCCCCATGTCTGCATGGGATTCAGTTGGGTGCTGTTGTTTCCTCCAACAGTCCAAAGATGTATGAGTTAGGTGGATTACCCATGCTAAATTGCCCATAGTGTGCAGGTTAGGTGAATTAGCCATGGGAAATGCAGGGTTGTAAGGCATGGGTCTGGGTGGCAGCCCTCAGGAAGGTCGGTGTGGTCTTGTTGGGCCAAATGGCCTGTTTCCACACAGGAGGGATTCTAAGAATCAGCTGACTGTGCCCCTGAGAGATTCGAAACTAACCTATTTCTGAAGATCTTCTTGTTGGAGTGCCTTTTGTATCTTTGCTTCCTGCCCATCCTTGCAGCTTGTGTCTGTCTTGGCGCTGCTGGTCCTTTGGTTTGAGAGGCTCAAGGAAAAATCCAGATGTTGTGCATCTCCTGTCCAACAAATAAAAATAACTAATGCCTATGTCCCTACAAACTCTCCCTTCCAAATTATTTTACCAAAAATACTACTCAACATAACCGAAATGATCCCAAAGCACTCCAGAAGCCTAAAATCGCCACCAAGACATTTTCTATGATGGATGCAGGAATCCCTTTAAATACTGCAGGTGGCAGCTATTTGCTGACTTTTACCTTTATATTGCTGGGCAGGCTTGCAAAACGATGTTTCTGATGCACACTAGTCTTTTGAAAGGGATCCCAAAGTTGCACCCTCATTAATGTATCTGGTTGAGGCTAAATTGGTTTCAGTTCAATTAACAGAATTGTATATCAAGAAATTGAACCAATATTGTGTTGGGTTGCATTTTTGTCACTATCATAGAATCATAGAATCCCTACAGTGTGGAAGCAGGCCATTCAGCCCATTGAGTCTGCACTGAACGTCTGCTGAGCATCTCACCCAGACCTAGCACACCCTTCCCCAACCCTGCATTTCCCATGGTCAGTCCAGCTAACCTGCAAATCTTTGGACTGTGGGAGGAAACGGGAACACCCAAAGGAAACCCACACAGACATGGGGAGAAAGTGCAAACTCCATACAGACCAAGGGTGGAATTGAACGCAAGTCCCTGGTGCTGTGAGGCAGCAGTGCTAATCACTGAGCCACAATGCTGTCCTCAGCCACTGTGCCACCCCCATGGCACAACACATTGCAAGGAGAGATTCAACTTTGTACTGTCAAGAAAATACGTAAAACACATTCCAATTTTGACCCTCTGCTGATTTCTATTTAAACATGCAAGATGGTTGAGTAAAATGATGGCAGACAGTCATCAGCTGGTCTCATCACCTGAATCTGAACATTAGGGCTGCGTATGCAACAAATTCCCCAAGACTTTAGGCATTCAGTTACAAATTACTTATCCAGCTGGATCAAGAACTCAGAGTCTGTGAAAAATTCAATTACGAATCATCAATTGTGCTTTAACTTAGTTATGCAAAACTAAGCCCCGATTCACAGGAAATTGTTTAAAGATATTGTGAGGGCAGAGCAGTAAGTTAACAGCGTAAGTGAATAACATTTAGAAAGATGCTAAGTTGAGATTTCATTTCTAATTTGGAAAAAAGGGCAAGAAGATTGGATGGAAAAATACATGTGAAAGAATAAGGGTTATGCTACTCTCCTTATAGTTTGATGGTCTGTATAAGAGGTTGGGCAGCCCTTCAGCGCAGAGCAGTTGTTGAAAAAGGACACAGTTAGTCCTGTGGCACACTTACTCATTGTTGACATTTTTACTTAACTTGATCAGAGATGTTATTCCACACTGCTTGAGCAGGTGTAACTTGAACATGGGCCTCCTAGCTCAGAGGTAGGACAGTACCACTTTGCTGCAAGAGCCCTTCTCTATAGGGGTTAACTGATCTCAGTAATTCTATGCTGTGATCAACAGTTGGCATTCATTTTTGTGAGTCTAGTGGACAAAGTATCAGCCAGGTTTTGTTTTTATTACATTTGATTGTTTTCTTCAGAGTAACTTTAGAAACAGAGCAGGGAGATTTTCAATGTTCGCTATTTCGAGATAATTAGAAGCATAGGAACAGAAGTAGTCCATTCAGCCCCTTGAGCTTGTTCCATACTCAGAAATGACAGTGCAAATAGCAAGCATTATAATATTCCTCCCATTTTATTCATGTTACTAAACAGACAAAGCAAGGAAAGTAATACTCAATAAGATGAATCGCAGAACCACAGGGTGTTTAAGTCATTGTGTTTGTAGTGTTCTGAACTTTACCTTGTGTTCTGCTGAAATTCTATTTTCTATATCATTCCCCTTAGGTTCTTTATTTTCAAATACTTACCCAATTCTCTGAGTGAAGGGTTCTTATCAATAAGAATTCTGATCTCCCACTGTAACTTCCATAGCTGAGCAGTTGAACACCTAAGGGAATCACAAAATAGCCACTTTTGTCTGTTCTGCATGCCTTCTGCTGTTCTCCTCAGGTTCTGGTGTAGGATTGAGAGATGTCTATAGATCTTTTACCTCACAACTTCAGTCACGTTCACAAACTCCAGTCGACCCTCTTAATCTTTTATGATGAGAAAAGGTTCCATTTTTAATTTTCCTTCATAATTATAATCTGACTTTCTTGATGATGGTCTGAAGATCTTTCATAGTATTAACTGCATGGCTACAATATTACCTTTTGATGGAAGACCAGAATCACATGCAATGCACAAAATATGGTCCAATAAATGTTCTGAAAATATAACATTCCTTTTTTGATTGTTTTATATTTTGTGACTCCATGTCTGAAACTTAAGTCCCAGTTCACTTTTTAATGCTTCTGTTCTGTTCATAATCTTATCACGTATAACACATATTTTGTTACCGTTCCTTTTTCCAAGATGTACATTTACATTTCTTTGGATTGAACTGCACCTGCCTTCGAACTACCAATTCCATAAGTGTTCTATCATTTCATGCAACCTCTCAAATTCTTCCTCACAATTCACAACATTAGGGAAATTAAGGATGGCTAATAAACATGGCCTCGCCAGTGCCATGACCTCCCATGAAGAATCATTGTCCTCAAATTTGACATCATGATTCAGTTTCATTTTCACTTCTCTGATATCTAGTTCCATTTCTTTTTTTCAAAAATGAAAAGCCACAGAATCCTGGATAAACACCACCATCTGTAGCTGCTTCTTCAATTCCATTTTCTGCTTGGCATGGTTAGTCATTTGATACTGGGAATTAATATTCACCATCACCTTTGACCTCCCTGCAGGCCACCCCACCTCCACCAACATCACCTATATGCATTAATTATCTTAACATACTTCTTATGTGGTGCAACAACAAATACTATGTTTTTTTTCAAAACCCAACCATACAAAGCCCATTATTTCTTGGTTATATCAAACATTGAAAAAGCTGGTGTAACTGCACGTCCAAATTTCAAACGTGTCACACAGCTGTCATTAAAGAATTCTGAAGTTAGTTAACACTCTGCTTCCCCATTACCACTCGCCAATTTGTTTTATCTCAATAGGACCAAAATGATGCATCACCTGTTTGTGCTGAAGTTGATTTAACATAATAATATTTCAGCCTGCTGTTCTTATCTGATTTACACAAAAAGCAATTATGATTAAAATTATTACAGGGTCTGTTTGAAAATATGCAGTACTGAGATGATTTTGATTATGGACATGACAAACTTCTGTAAAAAAAAACTTGTTAAAAGCTTGTCAACATATGACACAATGTAGCCAACTGTTAAGTGCCCTAAAATGATACAGAAAGTCAGTCAGTTGTATTCAGGTAGGTAGCTGAGCAATGCCTTCTCACGAGCAATTAGGAGTGATCTATAAATGCTGCCTTTGTGGCAAATCCACACCTATGAATGATAATAGAAAAATGTCAAACTGATTGCTGATCCTTTCTGAATTGCTCATTGAAAAGCAGATTGACTTTTTAAATTTTTTTTGTGGGAATGTGAAACTTACTGCATGTGCATTTCATCTTTTTCAAGCATTTAGGAATCCAGCCATTACAAATCTTGATCTAGAAGTAATGTATTATCCATTTGCATGGGAAGTATTATCCAAAAATACAATAGTCCAGGCATTGCTCCAGGAAAGAGCTAACATCACTTTGTATTATGTGAAACTGTACATTTAGGTGGAATGGTGCCAAAATAGGACACAAATACTGGGATGAATCCCGCTTAAAAAGAATGTTTAAATAAAGCAGTGGGCAACCTGAGAAAGTTAATTTTGTTAAATGTTTTAAAAACAGTTGCAAAATTGTAATGTCAATATATATTTTGATGATGAGTTTAAAATTAATTAAGACATTAATATAGTACTATTTGTGTTGTATGTGAATAATTAATCTAATGCAGAATGTCAAGTGACTGATATTGAGTCACATTCTTTGGACAATAACACCAGTGAATATTGAATATAAAATATTGAGTTTGTTTTGCATTTGAGCAGAATATTAAGATTGAGATACTGCTATAAACATTGAGCCAGACGTTTAGTCCTTTTTTAAAATATTAATCTATACATTATCTGACAAAACAATTTTTGATACCCATTGATAATGTCAGCAAAACAGACCAGGCATGGAAAAGGTGATAGGGATGGTTGTGATGAAAAACTGAATGCAGATAGCCATCACAAAAAAAAGACTACTTTTGCTTAATGCGCAATTACACAACCGGAAAAATTATTTAGGCCAAAATTAATAATACACTAAATTCCACTATCAATGCATGCTACATGAGATATTGTAATTTTACACTCATTATTATACATATATTTTCAGGAATAATGACCTTACTGGACCAGTGAACTACCCATAACATTACACCAGTTATAGTCCAACTGAGGGGCACCAATCTGCATCAAGTATGGGATAAAGTAAGGAAGTAGCCCTCCAAATACTATTATGACTGGTGACAGGATTAAGCATGCACTGGCACCAATTTGAATCCGATTCTACTCATTTAACCAACCTGGCTACATCCATATTAGAGAGAAAAAAAAACATTATTGGCTTGGTTCACATGTTGAACATCTAAAAAATGTAAATTTGGCAGTGAAAAGGCATTTCACTAAAACAAAAGAACATTGGCTGACAATGAAATAACTACACTTGCATTAATATGTTGCCACATTTTACTTCATGGAGACACTGAATCTACGTAGAAACAAAATAGAGAACATTCATCCGATAATGAATGCAAAAAAACAGTTCCTGTGCTATTAGAAAACTTTGAGACAAGCACCCAAAATTCAAAAGTAGAAACCAATGTATTAATATCTAATTAAATCAAGCCATGAAATCATGCCTAAGATAAACTGTACAGATATAAACTAATAAATGTCTTTTGGAATATGCAACAAATGTTTGGATCTCTTACGGACGTAGACAGAATTAAGTGACTGACCAAGTTTCATGTGTACACTTGAAGTTGGACGAGGAATATATGTCAGCAGGAGTTAGGAGTTAGTTCTGTCTCCAAATTAACAGGGAAGCTTTGAGTTTGCTGAATTTTGAATTGTCTCCACATCTCCACAAATAGATGACGTATTCTGTAGGAAATGTCTTTGAATTTATACAAAATCTCGACAATAAGAAAAAGGAGTCCAACCACAACTTAACAGAGAGACAGAAATTGTCATTTCTACAGTTTGACTAAGACCAGAAGTAACCTGTGAACTGATTCTTTCATTTTTTTTAGGACTTGGCATTTTGACCAAATTCAAATATCTTGACTTTTAAACAAATGTGTTGGCTTTCAGCCCATGTGTTCAACTTTTGAAATCTTTCGTCTTTTTTTTAACCATAGCTTAGTAAGCTTGACCTCCTACTTTGAAAGACACTCAGGAAAACTTACCTATAAACTCCTTACAGTCAGCTCATAAACAGTTAAGTACCTAAACTGGATTAGCAAGTCCATTGTTTCAAACTGTAAACACAGCTACTAGAATCAAAACAGAAGCAAAACCAAGGAAGCCATCCCACGCTCCTCACTTGGAGGAAACAGATCTTCATTGGGTTGAAATAATCAGCCTATCACGGCCACCAAATTGGGCAGTGAGTATTAAAACGAGGAGTGCTGGATAAACTCGACAGGTCTGGCAACAGATAACACAGTATGGAGCTGGAAGAACACAGCAGGCCAGGCAGTATCATAGAGCAGAAAAGCTGGCCTTTGGGTTGGAATCTTTCTTCAGAAATGGGTGGAGGAGGACAACTTCTTCAAGTTGATGTTGCGGGTCTGGACCATTCTTCAGAAATGGGCCTGAAGAAGGGTCTTGACCCGAAACGTCAACTTTCTTGCTCCTCTGATGCTGCCTGGCCTGCTGTGTTCCTCCAACTGCATATTGTGTCACCTCTGACTCTCGCATCAGTGGTTCTTGCTAGGCCTGGCAGCATCTGGGGAGAAAGTAAAACAAAGTTGATGTTTTGAGTCCATTGTCATTCATCTTCAGCCATTGCCAGATCTGATGAATTTCTCCAACATTTTGTCTTTATTTCACATTTACAGCTTCCACAATACATTGCTTTTAATTTTAATGAACATCAAAGTTGTTTATGACAAAGTCAGAACTTTTTTTAAAAATTACGGTCTTCATTCCTCGCTAGATCTTATTTTACAGTCAGTTAGTCACTGTGAGGGCATGAAAAAGTTTAAGCACTATCCAGTTCTCAAGAGACTTATAGTCACTTGTTCATCTTTTAGCTCATTGTGTCACTGGATTCAGATTTCTAAGCTCCAAACAACTGTTGCAAGTAATTGGCTATCTCACAATTGCACAGGCCATTTTGATGGCTGTTTTCATTGGCTACAACTGTTAAAAGTGGGCCATATAGATGGCAGCTTTCTGCATTACCCCCAGTCACATACAAAGTCACCTCAGTATTGGAAGTGCAGTATATGCTAAACATTAATGTTGTCCGAGTGTGATGTATCCTTTGTTTCATGCTTACATCTAGGAATTTGGGCTCAAGACAGACTGATCAAGGAGAAGACAAGGACAAAACTGCCATCACACTTAGGCTTCTGTAGAGGAGATAATGGGAACTGCAGATGCTGGAGATTCCAAGATAATAAAATGTGAGGCTGGATGAACACAGCAGGCCAAGCAGCATCTCAGGAGCACAAAAGCTGACGTTTCGGGCCTAGACCCTTCATCAGAGAGGGGGATGGAGGGAGGGAACTGGAATAAATAGGGAGAGAGGGGGAGGCGGACCGAAGATGGAGAGTAAAGAAGATAGGTGGAGAGGGTGTAGGTGGGGAGGTAGGGAGGGGATAGGTCAGTCCAGGGAAGACGGACAGGTCAAGGAGGTGGGATGAGGTTAGTAGGTAGCTGGGGGTGCGGCTTGGGGTGGGAGGAAGGGATGGGTGAGAGGAAGAACCGGTTAGGGAGGCAGAGACAGGTTGGACTGGTTTTGGGATGCAGTGGGTGGGGGGGAAGAGCTGGGCTGGTTGTGTGGTGCAGTGGGGGGAGGGGATGCACTGGGCTGGTTTAGGGATGCAGTAGGGGAAGGGGAGATTTTGAAACTGGTGAAGTCCACATTGATACCATATGGCTGCAGTGTTCCCAGGCGGAATATGAGTTGCTGTTCCTGCAACCTTCGGGTGGCATCATTGTGGCAGTGCAGGAGGCCCATGATGGACATGTCATCAAGAGAATGGGAGGGGGAGTGGAAATGGTTTGCGACTGGGAGGTGCAGTTGTTTGTTGCGAACTGAGCGGAGGTGTTCTGCAAAGCGGTCCCCAAGCCTCCGCTTGGTTTCCCCAATGTTGAGGAAGCCGCACCGGGTACAGTGGATGCAGTATACCACATTGGCAGATGTGCAGGTGAACCTCTGCTTAATGTGGAATGTCATCTTGGGGCCTGGGATGGGGGTGAGGGAGGAGGTGTGGGGACAAGTGTAGCATTTCCTGCGGTTGCAGGGGAAGGTGCCGGGTGTGGTGGGGTTGGAGGGCAGTGTGGAGCGAACAAGGGAGTCACGGAGAGAGTGGTCTCTCCGGAAAGCAGACGGGGAGGGGATGGAAAAATGTCTTGGGTGGTGGGGTCGGATTGTAAATGGCGGAATGTCGGAGGATAATGCGTTGTATCCGGAGGTTGGTAGGGTGGTGTGTGAGAACGAGGGGGATCCTCTTGGGGCGGTTGTGGCGGGGGCGGGGTGTGAGGGATGTGTCGCGGGAAATGCGGGAGACGCGGTCAAGGGCGTTCTCAATCACCGTGGGGGGAAAGTTGCGGTCCTTAAAGAACTTGGACATCTGGGATGTGCGGGAGTGGAATGTCTTATCGTGGGAGCAGATGCGGCGGAGGTGGAGGAATTGGGAATAGGGGATGGAATTTTTGCAGGAGAGTGGGTGGGAGGAGGTGTATTCTAGGTAGCTGTGGGAGTCGGTGGGCTTGAAATGGACATCAGTTACAAGCTGGTTGCCTGAGATGGAGACTGAGAGGTCCAGCAAGGTGAGGGATGTGCTGGAGATGGCCCAGGTGAACTGAAGGTTGGGGTGGAAGGTGTTGGTGAAGTGGATGAACTGTTCGAGCTCCTCTGGGGAGCAAGAGGCAGCGCCGATACAGTCATCAATGTACCGGAGGAAGAGGTGGGGTTTGGGGCCTGTGTAGGTGCGGAAGAGGGACTGTTCCACGTAACCTACAAAGAGGCAGGCATAGCTGGGGCCCATGCGGGTGCCCATGGCCACCCCCTTAGTCTGTAGGAAGTGGGAGGAGTCAAAAGAGAAGTTGTTGAGTGTGAGGACGAGTTCAGCTAGGCGGATGAGAGTGTCGGTGGAGGGGGCCTGGTCGGGCCTGCGGGACAGGAAGAAGCGGAGGGCGTTGAGGCCATCTCCATGCGGAATGCAGGTGTACAGGGACTGGACGTCCATGGTGAATATGAGGTGTTGTGGGCCAGGGAATTGGAAGTCCTGGAGGAGGTGGAGGGCGTGGGTGGTGTCACGGACATAGGTGGGGAGTTCCTGGACCAAAGGGGAGAAAATGGAGTCCAGATAGGTGGAGATGAGTTCGGTGGGGCAGGAGCAGGCTGAGACGATGGGTCGACCAGGGCAGGCAGGTTTGAGGATTTTGGGAAGGAGATAGAAACGGGCCGTGCGGGGTTGGGGAACACCACCCCCAGGCCTCCTACCCTCCTTCGACCTCTTCATCTCCAACTGCCGTCGAGACATCAACCGCCTCAACCTCTCCACCCCTCTCACCCACTCCAACCTCTCCCCCGCAGAACGGGCAGCCCTCCGCTCCCTCCGCTCCAACCCCAACCTCACCATCAAACCCGCAGACAAGGGTGGCGCAGTGGTAGTATGGCGCACTGACCTCTACATCGCCGAGGCCAGACGCCAATTCTCCGACACCACCTCCTACCGCCTCCTCGATCATGACCCCACAGCTGAGCACCAAACCATCATCTCCAACACCATTCATGACCTCATCACCTCAGGGGACCTCCCACCCACAGCCTCCAACCTCATTGTTCCCCAACCCCGCACGGCCCGTTTCTATCTCCTTCCCAAAATCCACAAACCTGCCTGCCCTGGTCGACCCATCGTCTCAGCCTGCTCCTGCCCCACCGAACTCATCTCCACCTATCTGGACTCCATTTTCTCCCCTTTGGTCCAGGAACTCCCCACCTATGTCCGTGACACCACCCACGCCCTCCACCTCCTCCAGGACTTCCAATTCCCTGGCCCCCAACACCTCATATTCACCATGGACGTCCAGTCCCTGTACACCTGCATTCCGCATGGAGATGGCCTCAAGGCCCTCCGCTTCTTCCTGTCCCGCAGGCCCGACCAGGCCCCCTCCACCGACACTCTCATCCGCCTAGCTGAACTCGTCCTCACCCTCAACAACTTCTCTTTTGACTCCTCCCACTTCCTACAGACTAAGGGGGTGGCCATGGGCACCCGCATGGGCCCCAGCTATGCCTGCCTCTTTGTAGGTTACGTGGAACAGTCCCTCTTCCGCACCTACACAGGCCCCAAACCCCACCTCTTCCTCCGGTACATTGATGACAGTATCGGCGCTGCCTCTTGCTCCCCAGAGGAGCTCGAACAGTTCATCCACTTCACCAACACCTTCCACCCCAACCTTCAGTTCACCTGGGCCATCTCCAGCACATCCCTCACCTTGCTGGACCTCTCAGTCTCCATCTCAGGCAACCAGCTTGTAACTGATGTCCATTTCAAGCCCACCGACTCCCACAGCTACCTAGAATACACCTCCTCCCACCCACTCTCCTGCAAAAATTCCATCCCCTATTCCCAATTCCTCCACCTCCGCCGCATCTGCTCCCACGATAAGACATTCCACTCCCGCACATCC
Organism: Stegostoma tigrinum; assembly: GCF_030684315.1. Classification (NCBI taxonomy): domain Eukaryota; kingdom Metazoa; phylum Chordata; class Chondrichthyes; order Orectolobiformes; family Stegostomatidae; genus Stegostoma; species Stegostoma tigrinum. Next base: position 54,161,301 of record NC_081368.1, on the reverse strand, counting down.
CAGATGTCCAAGTTCTTTAAGGACCGCAACTTTCCCCCCACGGTGATTGAGAACGCCCTTGACCGCGTCTCCCGCATTTCCCGCGACACATCCCTCACACCCCGCCCCCGCCACAACCGCCCCAAGAGGATCCCCCTCGTTCTCACACACCACCCTACCAACCTCCGGATACAACGCATTATCCTCCGACACTTCCGCCATTTACAATCCGACCCCACCACCCAAGACATTTTTCCATCTCCTCCCCTGTCTGCTTTCCGGAGAGACCACTCTCTCCGTGACTCCCTTGTTCGCTCCACACTGCCCTCCAACCCCACCACACCCGGCACCTTCCCCTGCAACCGCAGGAAATGCTACACTTGTCCCCACACCTCCTCCCTCACCCCCATCCCAGGCCCCAAGATGACATTCCACATTAAGCAGAGGTTCACCTGCACATCTGCCAATGTGGTATACTGCATCCACTGTACCCGGTGCGGCTTCCTCAACATTGGGGAAACCAAGCGGAGGCTTGGGGACCGCTTTGCAGAACACCTCCGCTCAGTTCGCAACAAACAACTGCACCTCCCAGTCGCAAACCATTTCCACTCCCCCTCCCATTCTCTTGATGACATGTCCATCACGGGCCTCCTGCACTGCCACAATGATGCCACCCGAAGGTTGCAGGAACAGCAACTCATATTCCGCCTGGGAACCCTGCAGCCATATGGTATCAATGTGGATTTCACCAGTTTCAAAATCTCCCCTTCCCCTACTGCATCCCTAAACCAGCCCAGTGCATCCCCTCCCCCCACTGCACCACACAACCAGCCCAGCTCTTCCCCCCCACCCACTGCATCCCAAAACCAGTCCAACCTGTCTCTGCCTCCCTAACCGGTTCTTCCTCTCACCCATCCCTTCCTCCCACCCCAAGCCGCACCCCCAGCTACCTACTAACCTCATCCCACCTCCTTGACCTGTCCGTCTTCCCTGGACTGACCTATCCCCTCCCTACCTCCCCACCTACACCCTCTCCACCTATCTTCTTTACTCTCCATCTTCGGTCCGCCTCCCCCTCTCTCCCTATTTATTCCAGTTCCCTCCCCCCATCCCCCTCTCTGATGAAGGGTCTAGGCCCGAAACGTCAGCTTTTGTGCTCCTGAGATGCTGCTTGGCCTGCTGTGTTCATCCAGCCTCACATTTTATTATCTAGGCTTCTGTAGAGTTCTGTTTATTGCATATTAACACAAAGAATTACTATGCAGGTAACTAAGCTTAAATCCTGCTCTTGCATTGTTTAGTAATCGTTCCCTGACTCTTTGTTCTTCCGTCTTCTAGCTGTCTATCTAATCAACACAGTGTCCTATTTGTGCCAAGCAGCTCATTGACATCATCATAAGGTTGTTCCAGGATCCTAGTATCCTTAGACACCACCAAGGTTTTTGACCCCTTATCACGAATACTGATTAACATTTATACACATGCTCAAATTAGTTACCTTGATTACTTCTTTTTACAATATTTACTGTACATTTTTACCATATCAGAGTTGATAGCCAGAGACTATTTCCCAGGGCAGAAATGGCTAGCACGAGGGGTCATAGTTTTAAGCTGGTTGGTGGAAAGTATAGAGGGGATGTCAGAGGCAGGTTCTTTACGCAGAGAGTTGTGAGAGCATGGAATGCGTTGCCAGCAGCAGTTGTGGAAGCAAGGTCATTGGGGTCATTTAAGAGACTGCTGGGCATGCATATGGTCACAGAAATTTGAGGGTGCATACATGAGGATCAATGGTCGGCACAACATTGTGGGCTGAAGGGCCTGTTCTGTGCTGTACTGTTCTATGTTCTATGTTCTATGTTCTATCACTTCCACTCCTTAGACTTGAATCAGCTCTGCCAATAGATTGGTAAGGAAAATCAATTACAAGATACTGAAACACTTGAAATAAAGTTGGTACATTTTGTTTACATTGCAGCTTTCCTTAATGCCATAGATTTAATTGAGTTGGTAGCCTAATCACAGGCTCTGAATAGATAGTTCTGCTGAAGGGTCTTGCAGGAGTGCATTCAGAAATTAGATTGTTTCTTCTTCCTCATGAGTAACATCTGATTGAGGTGATAATGTTTATTCTACAAGAAAAGTCTGAAGATTTTCAATCATATGTTTACCGACATAAATAAATGTATTCAATTGCAGTATTGACCTGTTCCCAAACCTTCTGTTCCAAGACCTGAAAATACATGTTGGCCTGGAAACAATTTAGAAAGATGGTTGGTATGTCCTTTAGACTTTTGCACATCTGTGAGGAGTGGCCTTTATTTCCTACAATGAACACATTGTTGAAGGTAGGGTCGACAATTTTGTCTTTGTCCATGTAGGGTTTTGGAACTGTAGCATTAGATTGCTTAAGGTTTTGTGGTGCAGTTATCACATACACTCTGTTTTATGATGAGATGCTTATGCTACGTTTAGACCCTCTTTTGATTAAAAAAAGTTGTGTGTGATTAATGTAAGAAGCTATTGATGACTCTGTCACAAATGACCTCTCGTAATTTTCAATAGTTGCATGGTTTAGATAACACATGCGGATCGTTTATGAAGCTACCTAAAGACACTCTATGAATTGTTATCTGCCATTGAAAATGTGATCTCGCCAATTTCTGAATTTTTCCCATAATCCTTGATTCCCCGATTGATCAAGAACATAACTATCTCAGCTTAAACATACACAAAGTCTCTGCCTTCAAAGATCTGTGTGGCAAAGAGTTTCAGAAACTCAAACTTCTAAGAGAACAAATTCCTCTTCAGCTTAGTCTTGAATTGAAGCCCCATCATTTTGAAACAGGGCCATCTATTCCTAAACTCTCCATGAGGAAAAAAAAATCCCTTCAGCATTTACCTGAAAAGCCCATTAAGAATCCTATACATTTCAATGAGGTCACTTCTTATTCTTCTAAACTCTATTGAGTAGAGCCCCAATCTTTTTCATCTTTGCTGAGTAGACAATCCTTCCATACTGGGGATCATCCTAGTGAACTTTTCCTGAAATGCCTCCAATGAAATGATACATTCCTTAAATAAGAGAACCAAAACTGCTCACAATACGCTGGATAAGGTCTCACCACACCAGTATCTATTCCTGACTCTTATACTCCATCCCTGTTGAAGTATGGGCCAACATTCTGTTAGTCCTCTTATTGGCTTCACCTGTGTGCTTGCATTCTCTGTTTTGTGCACAAGTATCCCCAAGTCCCTTTGTGTTGCAGCTAGCTTTCTGCAGTGTTTCTCCATTCAAATAATATTCTGATCTTTTGTTCTCCTTTCCAAATTGAACAACTTTGTATTTTCCATATTTTTCTTCTTTGCCAATTTTTGCCCACTGAACATATCACAACTCTCTGTAAGCTGATCATATCCCTCTAAAACTTGCCTTTCTATATATTTTAGTGTCATCTACAAATTTGGCTAAGTACATTCACTTCCTTCCTTCAAGCCATTACTATGTATGATAAACAGTCGCAGTGCCAGCATTGATCCTTGTGGAACCTCACTGTTCAGAGGTCACCAACCTGAAAAAAATTGCGGTTTCTGCAGTCAAAAAATTCTTAAAACAGCTTCAAAAAATAAGATTCAATGATTAATTTTTTGCTTGTATCAAGGGTGGCTTCCATAATGTCATTCATGCTAACTTTTTTCTGCGTCTGTGGTATTCTTCTCAAGAAGGGTCCAGACTCGAAACGTCAGCTTTCCTGCTCCTCTGATACTGATTGGCTGCTGTGTTCATCCAGCTCTACACCTTGTTATCTCAGATTCTCCAGCATCAGCAGTTCCTACTATGTCTTTAGTAACCTTTGGTTGTCTTTTGTGGTTTCTCTGCAGGAATTTTCTGTTCATAATGTTTCTTTCATAGCTGCTGGTTAGGTCTGTAGCTCTTCTGGATCCTCATTGTGTGAAAACTGCGCCAAAAAATACTTTGTAAACTTTATTTTAGGTTCTCCTATTCTGCAGTTGATTCCGGGTTTGTTTCTTCATTTTCACTCCTGCCACCACATTTTCTGGGTGGGTCCCCCATGTGGGTTCAAAACAAACAAGTCAAGGAGAAGTCAAGGTCAAAAACTGTCTTCAGGTGTAAGCTTCTTTTCCAAACAGAATATCAGTAGTAAATACAACTATACCTGGTAATTGACATATGCCAGGCTCCACTTTCACAGTTACATTGATAAGAGAGTTTTCCCTGAATGCTAATGATCTTCCATCTTATTTCTATCAAAATGACCCTAGATACTATTAGCCAATTATGCATATGGGGAGAATTTCTGTTGTATCATTGCAAGGCTGTTCTGCGTCTCAAAGCTGTTATAAAACAATATAGAATATGATGATCCTCTCAAATAATGAGACAAGGGCCAATCCATGCCATGAGCTTCTACTTCAAACATGCTATTTTGGGCTATTGCCAAAACTGTTAAATTATCCTCTTTCATCAATTTATGATTGTTGGAATAACCCTGCCATCCGATGGCATCCCATTAAATTTCTCTAAGGCAAGCCATGTTTGAGTTTAATTTTGTTGACATTCTTGGACAGATGCCATGATCATGCATCATATCACAGATTACCCGCGGACATATTGAACTTCATAAAGTGTTTTTGTTTCTTCAAAAAAAATAGAAGATATATAGCCACATGACTGCACATGTTGTTTCTGGAGACGAATGTTATGCATGACGTTATTGAGGTAGTTTCAAAGGGAGGAACTCACTACAAACTAAACTGTAATTTCCTGTAAGTGTCTCAAATTGTGAACACAATGAAAGAAAACACAGTCTGGGCAAGAACTATGTTTTATATTTTGTTCTTTCAAGAATACAGGAAGAAAGGGGATAAGTCCAATTATGACCTGAATTCTGTCCATAAGTGGGAGGAAGTGCTTGTCTTTGCTCATGGCCTGAGATACTCGTGCAGTAGCCTGAATTCAAACACTAATGAATAGTGAAAATCACAGTTGAAGAACTATCTACCCAGTCACCCCTGCATAGCAGGTAGTGGGCCCTCAAGCTCTGAATGATGGAAGCCAGCCAGTTGACAGGAAACAGGACAAAATAAGGAATTTCTTACTGTGAGTGTCGGAAATCAGTTAAAAGGAATCCGAAAAAAATGCATTTCAGCAGACCTGCATAGTTAAAAGTTTTAAAATTAACTGCTCAACTATTAATATTGCACATTCTTCATGAACTACCTGGAGACTGATCCATGTTCCTTTTAACTTTATTTTGAGTCGATTCTCATTGCTAATCTCAATGTTCATGGAATGCATTATTATTTCCCCTAGCAGTTAATAACAAATAACAAATAACAAATAATCTTATATTAACTCAAGAAAGCCTGGTTAAATTGTATCCTTTTAAAAGATAGGTTAATTTTTGCAGGGAGAAAGGCATCCATAACGGTGGACATCCTTGTAAATTAACCTCTTTGTAATCAACCAACAATTTGGGTGAATAAAGAAGTGGAATTAGCTCATGAAATGTGAGGCTGGATGAACACAGCAGGCCCAGCAGCATCTCAGGAGCACAAAAGCTGACGTTTCAGGCCTAGACCCTTCATCCCATTATCACTGATACAATTTCCAGTTCCCATTATCACTGGAGTTAGATCATTCCTGCTTCACTCAGGAGCTTGACAATTTTGATATCCCATCTATAACCATATAGGCACGGGTTAATACACAGACCATGAAGAAATGCCACAGGGTAAAGGAAACTGTGACATTCTGTGAGTACAACATCTGTGCACTTTATGTTACCAGAAGAATATTTTACATTAAAGGTTACTGGCAAAGAGGTGGACGCAGTATCTAGTTATAAAATATATTGTCATAATTGCATTTTTCAGATTTTTTTTCAAAATGCTACTGTAGCAGCATCATGTCTGGATTATTGATAAAAGGTAGTTCACACCCAGGTCAGTGATCATTGGCAGTCTTAATGAATTATAACTACATACAACAACTAGAAGAAGGGACATTGATGAAACTCTACAGATCTGCATCCAGTTCCATACAATGTAGTGCCATTATAATATAGCCCTTCATACACTTGCTCAATAACTTATATTTGATTTTTTAAAAATTTTGTGAAAAGCTTTCCTTACAAGAGGTACGGGCAGATTACATCAAGCAAAGGAGGTACAGATCAAAAAGTCTTAGAGGCATTCAGGTTACGTTACATGTTGCATTATTTGAGGTGAGAATCCATTTCACAGTCTGATAAAGGCCAGGAAGAAGCTGTTCCTGAACCTGCCCATATGTGCGTTCAGGCTTCTCTATCTTCTGCTTGACGGCAGAGATTGTAGGAGATCATCACGAGGGTACGATGGGTCTTTGATGTTGGCTGTATTTTCATAGCAGCGAGCCATGTAAATAGAGCTCATGGATGGAAGGTTGACTTCCATGATATCCTGGGCTGTGCACACCATCTTCTAACGTTTCTCATGGTCCTGGGCAGAATAGTTGCTATACTAGGCTGTTATGCACCCAGACAGTATGTTTCCAATGGTGCACCTGTAGAAGTTGGTTAGAGACCTTACGGAAATGCCAAATTTCTGAGCTGCCTGAGAAGAAGAGGCGTTGCTGTACCTCTTGACTGTCGCACTTACATGGAAAGTACAGGACAGGTCGTCAGTTATCGTCACTCTGAGGAACTTTCTGAAGTTGACAAATCTTGAAGTAAAAGTTACAATTAAACCTTGACTCTGCAGATACTATAAAATGACCTTAGTGGAATTCATGACAAAAATTACACCGCTGTGATAAACCAAGATCTCATTGGACAGCAGAGCTGAGAAATGTAGTAGATGAACAGATAGGGTGGTCAAACTTGGCACTTGAAGCAATAGAAGTTAGTTTTGGCATTACAGACAGGGAGCACTAACAATGACTGGATCTATCTGAGCTCAGCAAGGATGTCTAATATTCTTCTTCTGCCTGAGATGAGTTTTAGTAAGATGGATGAAATGCATCATGCTGAGTGTCAGTGAGGTCAAACCAAGGCATGAGCAGCTGTATACAAGCTGTGAAATAAGATATAACAAGCCTGTTTTCCTATGTAGTGAGATTGTAACCAAAAACGAAACAGAAAACAATCAAGATCACGTACTGCTGTTTTTTTTTGTTATATTTTTTGTCTGTTACATTTTCCCTATGCTTTGCGTTGTTGCAATGCAAGAGAGGTTTAAAAGAGTTTGAAATTATTACTTCTGTTGAGATTGCAAACCAAGTTGCTTGTTCATTGGTTCTTGGTCTTGTATTTTATAGTCAGCCTTACAAGAGTTTGGTGAAGCCTCCGTTCGCCACCATCTCTTTGATGTTAGCTGCTAATATCAACATACCTTATGAAGTGCATTATGAAAATATTATTAGTATTGCAATTAAGTTAAATAATGTGAAGTTAGTTAAATGTGACTGACACAACAAAATCCCTTGTCCACTCCACCACCCCCGGCACCTTTCCCTGCAACCGCAGGCGGTACTACACCTCCCCCCTCACCTCCATCCCAGGCCCCAAGAAAACCTTCCACATTAAGCAGATGATCACCTGCACATCCGCTGATGTGGTCTATTGTGCTTGCTGTTCCCATTGTGGCCTTCTCTACACCAGGGAGTCCAAGCAGAGGCTCGGAGATCACTTTGTGGAGCACCTATGCTCGGTTTGCGATAAGCGACGGCACCTCCCTGTCAAAAACCACTTCAGCTCTCCCTCCCACTCCCTGGATGACATGTCCATCCTAGGCTTCCTCCAGTGTTTCAAAGATGCCACCCAGAAACTGGAGGAACAGTACCACATATTCCACCTTGGAAGCCTGCAACCCAAAGGTCTCAATGTGTGCTATATGAAATCTCCCCACCCCTGATGTCATCCCAAGACCAGCCCCACTCCTTGACCTGCCTGTCTTCCCTCCTACCTATCTGCTGCTCCCAGCTCACAGATCAACTCCCACGTCCTACGTACACTCACTTACTAGCTTCAGCCCCCCTCCTTGAACTGTCTGTCTTCCCTCCTGCCCACCCACCCCTCCCTCCTCACTGACCAATCCCCATCCCAACTCCCTACCTACACTTACCTTCACTAGCTTCATCCCCACCTCCCTGACCTGTCCATCTTCCCTCCATCTAACGGCTCCAGTATCCAAGATAACACGGTGTGAAGCTGGATGAACACAGCCAGCCAAGCAGCATCAGAGGACCAGGAGAGCTTGATGTTTCGGGTTGGGACCCTTCTTCCAAAATGGAGGAAGGGAAGGGGATTCTGAAATAAATAGGGAGACAGGGAGGCAGATAGAAGATGAATAAAGGAGAAGATAGGGTGAGAGGAGACAGTCAGGTCAAAGAGGCGGGGTTAGAGCCAGTGACGGTGAACGTAGGTGGGGAGTTAAGGGGGGGAATAGGTCAGTCCAGGGAGGATGGACAGGTCAGGGAGGTGGGATGAGGTTAGTGGGTAGAGGATGGGGGTGGGGCTTGAGGTGGGAGGAATGTTTAGGGGGGCAGGAACTGGCTGGGCTGGTTTTGGCATGTGGTCAGGGGAGGGGAGATTTTGAAGCTTGTGAAATCCATATTGATACCCTTGGGCTGCAGGGTTCCCAAGCGAAATATGAGATGCTGTTCCTGCATCTTTTGGGTGGCGTCATTGTGGCAGTGCAGAAGGCCCTGAATGGGCATGTCATCTGAGGAGTGGGGGTGGGGGGGGGGGGGGGCGGAATTGAAATGGATCATGACTGGGAGGTGTAGTTGTTTGCTGCAAACAGAGCGTAGGTGTTCTGCAAAGCGGTCCCCAAGCCTCTGCTTCGTTTCCCCGATGTAGAGGAAGCCACAACCGGAACAGTGGATACATTGTATAACATTGACAGATGAGCAGGTGAACATCTGTTTGATGTGAAAAGTCTTCCTAGGGCCAAAGACATTTTTCCCTCCCCACCGTTGTCTGCTTTCCGGAGACACCACTCTCTCTGTGACTCCCTTGTCTGTCCCACACTCCCCTCCAGCCCCACCACCCGCGGCACGTTTCCCTGCAACTGAAGTAAGTGCTACACCTGCCCCTATACCTACCCCCTCACTCCAATCCCAGGCCGTAGGAAGACTGTTCACCTCATCTGTCAATGTTATATACTGTATCCGCTGTTCCCGTTGCGGTCTCCTCCACATCGGGGAAACCAAACGGAGGCTTGGGGACCACTTTGCGGAACACCTATGCTCTGTTCACAACAAACAACTGCACCTCCCAGTTGCGAACCATTTCAATTCCCCCACCCCCACTCTTCGAATGACATGCCCATCCTGGGCCTTCTGCATTGCCACAATGATGCCACCCAAAAGATGCAGGAACAGCATCTCATATTTCGCTTGGGAACCCTGCAGCTCAAGGGTTTCAATGTGGATTTCACAAACTTCAATATCCCCCCCTCCCTGACCACATGCCAAAACCAACCTAGGTAGTCCCCGCCTCCCTAACCATTCCTCCCACCTTAAGCCCCACCCTCATCCTCTACCCACTAACCTCCTCCCACCCCCCTGACCTGTCCATCCTCCCTGGGCTGACTTATCCACCCCCTAACTCCCCACCTACATTCACCTTCACTGGCTCTAACCCTGCCTCTTTGACCTGTCTGTCTCCTCTCACCCTATCTTCTCCTTTATCCATCTTCTATCCACCTCCCCCATCTCCCTATTTATTTCAGAAACCTTTCCACTCCCCCATTTCTGAAGAAGGGTCACGACCTGAAACGTCAAGCTTTACTGTTCCTCTGATGCTGCTTGGCCTGCTGTGTTCATCCAGCTCCACACCTTGTTATCTCAGATTCTCCAGCATCGGAAGTTCCTACTATCTCATCATTATTTTCTTTCTTCCATGATAATGCCTGTCGTTTGAAGTAACAAACCAACCATTACCATCTAATGGTTGGGGTATATTTCTGTCATCAATCTTCCTTTCTATACTGAATCTAATAGATTATTTGGTTAATGTTAGTAGATGAAGCACTTGGCAGCCTTAATAAGTCTTAATCATTTTAACAATGTATTGTTGTTTTCTGCAAAATAACAAGAGATGTAAAAACAAAGTTGCTGGAAAAGCTCAGCAGGTCTGGCAGCACCTGTGAAGGAAGAAGCAGAGTTAACGTTTCAGGTCTGATGACCCGAGGAAGGGTCACCGGACCCGAAGCGTTAACTCTGTGTTTTTTCCTTCACAGATGCTGCCAGACCTGTTGAGTTTTTCCGGCAACTTTGTTTTTGTTCCTGATTCGCAGCATCTGCAGTTCTTTTGGTTCTTAACAATCGACACAAGTTGCATTCGCTAGTTAGACGTAATAATGAACACTATCAGGAGACAATGGTAATACGTATTTTCCATCAGGTTGTCAAGATCAACTCCTTTTTTCCCCTCTCAGGAATATATGACAACATCTGACTGGGTGAAGCTTACTGCAAAATCATCAGTATTAAATCGTTCAGAGTCATTACCTTACACAGTATCTTTATGCAAATTTTGTAACCCTATAGTTAACGTGCACATTTGGACAAGTGTCCACATTTACATCTGTCACTCACCTCAAGACTTAGACTTCACAAACTCAGGGGGTCTACAGGCGATACAATTCTTCCAGAATACATTCTTCTTCCGCTTGGGAGGTTGTCAGGTTTTTGATGGAGGACTGTCGGCCTTGATTTTGATTTTGAACTTGATTGATCTGTGAATGATTTCCCTGTTTGAGGAATTTTTATTTCTCGAAATTGTCTTATGGAGATTGCGGTTCTGTTTTTCTATCCATTGTTTCGTTCAGAGGAACACTTGCCCTTCGAACTCAGAATGTTATACTTTTTTTTGCAGTATCCTGGATTTATGATAACATGATTTATTCTGAATAATGTCTTGAATTTCATAAATATATAATTCCACTAATCCCAAAAACATCTCTTTGCAATACCCCATCTGAAAATTCCCTTTGCTTTCACCCCAGGCAGGATAACAGTAACTATAGGCCAGTCAGCTTGATATTTATTGCGGAAAATTGTGTTAGAATTGATCATGAAGGAGGTTATAGCTGGGTACTTGTTCAAGGTCACCAGGAAGAGTGAGCATGACTATCTGAAAGGGAAATCATGTTTAACTGATTTATCAGAGTTATTTGAAGGAGTAACATGTGCGTGTGGATACGAGAGAACCAAATGATATAATTAATTAACTTTCCAGAATTCATTTTACAAGTTGTGTGTAAGAAATTTATTGTGCAAAGTAGAAAAGCACATGCATGGCGGAGTGGGGAGTCAGTGGTGGTAATGTGCTAGCATAGATAACAGTTCTGTTGGCTGGCTGCAAACAGATTGCATACATAAATGGGCCTTTTTCTAGTTGGCAGAATGTGATGAATGGTGTCCTGCAGAGGGCTGGGCTGGCATCAGCACCTGTTATAATTTATATCAAAGACTTACATGTGAGGAGTAAAAATATGACAGCTAAATTGCCATACAATATAAAAGTAGATGGGAAAGTATATTGTGAAGAGCACATAAAGGAATTTGCAGACCGAAGGCTGAGAGAGTAGACAACAGTGTAGCACATTGTGTATCATGTGGAAAACTGTCAACTTTTTCACTTTGGCTGGAGGGATGGTAAAGCAAAATATTACATAAACAGACAATGAATGTAAACTTCCGAGACACTAGGGATCTAAGACCTCTGGTAAGTGAGTCATAATATTTTAGTATGTAGGTCCAGCAAGTGAGTAAGAAGGTTAATGGAATGTTATTCTTTATTATAAGAGGAATTGAACACAAAAATATTGATTTTATGCCTCAATAATACAGGGATTTGGAGAGACCACATCTTACATGTACTCTGCAATCATAGAATCCCTGCATCATGTAGGGATCCCACCAACCCTCTGAACAGCATCCCACTCAGACTCAATCCTCCTTACCCTATCCACATATCCCTACATTTCCCATGGCTAACCCACCAACTTTCATATTCTTAGACTCTATGGGCAATTTAACATGACCAATCCATGTCACCTGCGCATCTTTGGGCTATGGGAGGGAACTAGAGCAAACCCACGCAGGCACAGGGAGAACAAGTAAGCTCCACATCGACAATCACCTGAGGCTGGGATCAAATGTAAATCCCTGGTTCTGTGAGCTGACGGTGCTAACCACTGAGCCACTTTGCTGCCCCTTTTAGACTCCTTATTTAAGAAGAATGTAAATGCATTGGAAGTTATTCAGAGGAGGGTCACGAGATTGTACCTGAAATAAATTGTTTGCCACATAAATGTAGGTTGGACAGGCCGGGCTAGTTTCCACTGTAATTTGGAAGAATGAGAGGTGATTCAATTGAGATGAATAGGAACTTGAAATGTCTTGGCAAGTTAGATACGGAAAGAAATGTTTCCTCTTGTGGGAGAGCCCAAAACTAGGCAACACTGATTTAAAAGCAAAACAATAAGCGTCCCCCTTTTCAGACTGAGCTGAGGAATTGCTTTTTCTTTCAGAGGTTTGTATGATTTTAAAACTATCTGCCTCAGAAAATGGTGGAGGCAGGGACTTTGGATATTTTTTTCAGGCAGAGTTAGATGGAATATCATTCAGCAGGGGAATCAAAGATTATCTGAGTTAGAAGGGCATGTGGAATACAACAGAGCCATTCACTTTATTGATTGGCAGAAGAGATTTCAAGGAGCCAAATGGCCTAATTTGGTTTCTAATTTGTCTATTTAAATGTTCCTAATTTACTGGATATATAAACTTACTAACTGTTACAAAGCATTGGATAGCATGCAGTAAATCAAATCCCACTATTCTCAGAGTCATACCAAATATTAACATTTTCCTTAAAGTACCCCAGCCCATTTATTTACCTGACTTTTAGTTTGGTAGAAAGCATGGACAGGATTTTTATTCTAAACAAGAATTATTAATTATTTTATTTAAGTGCATTATAGCTACAAGTTAACAGACAAAAGCTATTAGCCTGTAAAACTAAGTAAATTCTAGCTGCTTTATATATTCTTCATTTAAAAACACATCAACACACACACAGAGACACATAATGGATATTGTTAAAGGCAGAAAAAGCTGGAAAGTCACTTCAATGTTCTCTGTTTCCTGATTCCATTATTGAGATGATTATTCTTCATATGTGTTTAGTTCTGGCCTTCTTGCTGGAGGAGGAAATCATTAAGCTGGAGAGGACTCAGAAGAGATTTACCAGATGTTGATGAGTGTGGAAGGTTTGAGTTATAAGGAGAGGCTAGATAGGCCAAGGCTTTTTTTACCTGGGATGTAGGAGGTTAAGAGGTTTATAAAATAATGAAGGGTATATATGAGCTGAATGGCAGATGTCTTTTCTGTAGGGTGGAGGATTTCAAGACTAGGGGCATATATTTAACGTGAGAGGAGAAAGATTTTAAAAAGAAATGGGGTTTTCTAACACAGCGAGTGGTTTGAGCGTGCAGTGAACTTTCAGAGAAAGTGTGGATGTGGGTAGAGTTACAATATTTAAAAGACATTTAGATAAGTATATGAATAAGAAATGTTTGGAGAGATGTGGGCCGAACGCAGGCAGGTGGGATTTTGGTTGGGATGGACTCGGTGGACAAGTGCCTGTTTCCATGCTGTATGACCTTGTATAGCCAGACCCTTGGTGTTCAGGTATATTTTACTTCTGTTAGCATCCACTGGTTTGTAAGAAGTACAAAGTGACTGATTTACTTGGAAAATATCTCTGATTTATCAATTCAAAAATCACAGCTCACAGTATATTCTGTAGGAAAAGTAGCTGGTTTTGTTCAAGTTAAAACTGAATTCTTACTGCAGGGAACCAGCAGCTAGAATTTTAACCCAGCAATAGCGAAGGATAGAGATATAGTCCCAAGCCAGTGTTGTACGTGGCTAGCCTTTCTTTGGTTCCAACGGAATGGCAAGACAATCGAAAAGCAATGAATCTCATCAAAATTGATAACAAGAAATAATTGCAGGACTATAAAATGTTATCTTTAGAAACATTGGGCTATAGTATTGTGGATTTCCAGTGGGGAATTATCACATCTACTGTTTTATTAATTATAATCAGTGGAGCAAAATACACTTCTGGAATCTTCCTCCCATTAGTCCCATGCTGTAAACTGGGACTGCCAGGTTTGCTGTGTCATAAAACAGTGAGAGGTTTCCTTTCTAATTCTCCTAGTCCATACCCCCAACCACTAGCCAGCACCTTGCCCACATAACACACAAAATGACATTTCCTCACAGTGGTAGTAGGCTTGTTTGAGTGACGGACAGCTTCACAATTCAAACTGTGGTCCATATGGTTGAATGGCTGGTGTTTCCACCACTTGTGCTTTTCTCAAAATGTTTTGAGTTTATATCTATAAATAGCTTGAGACAAAAGGTATTAGAACTTTAGCTTGCCAGAGGTTAATGGCTGTATTCTGTCTGACAGTGAATTTTACAACCCTAATAAATAGCTAATACTAAGCACCAATAGGCTGCACTGAAAAAAAATACACATCACATAATTCATTACCTACTTATCCTCCCAGCCTACCTTTTACCAGGTTGCTACCAGAATGCACGCTTCAATTTTTCATTGCCAACTTTCCCTGTAGCAATCTTTCAGAAACCAACATGAAATATTGCTGTTAATTTCATGTTCTTTTATCAATCACTTCAATTGTCATTGTATTGTTCTATTTGTCCACAGCTGTCAAGACATCTGTACACCCTCATTGTGCTGACAGATCTCTCCAGCTACATGATTCTACAGAACAGGCGCCGCACTACAAACGGAATTCTGACTATATTAATTTCACTATTCTCAAACTAAAGTATGATGTAAAATAAATGTGTAAAAGTTACTGTGGTGTTTTCCTATTCCTCTATTAGGTGCAATCTAACACTCAGAAACAGGTCTTCAGACATGCTTGTTCATTTTCAGAAATAATATTTCCGTAAATTCTGTAATGGCGGGATGTGAAAAGTTGAAATGGAATCTATCAGTAGCCATCACTACTTTAAATGCTTCCTGCCACTTGCCTAGTGTGCAGCTCTAGATTGTAGTGACAGAGGTAGTACAGTCCTGTAATCACTGTATCGGCAAAATTGAATCACCTCAAGCATTGCTTTGGCCCAGGTGCAGGTACGAGAAAAGCTGTAGGAAAACCCATGAGTGGGTTCTTCTCTGAAGAGCTCTGTTCCTCCTCCATCTTCTCTTTATATCCTTTGTTCTTTGATTTGAAGGTGCAGAACTACTGTACCAACAGCCCCCGAACCTGTTGCGAAATCACGTGCGTTTATGATCAAATCCAATGCTCTCTCTGAACAGATGCACAACCAACGAAAAGTAAGCCACAGTAATTCCATGAGTCACTCCATAACCCTCTCTAGGTAGGTGATGGCCTAGTGGTATTATCACTAGACTGTTAATCCAGAGACCCAGCTAATGTTCTGAGGTCATGAGTTCAATTCCTGCCACGGCAGATGGTGGAACTTGAATTAATTAAAAACAAAAAAAAGAAAATCTGGAATTAAGATTGCAGTGATGACCATGAATCCATTGTCAATTGTTGGGAAAACACATTTGGTATCCAAGTGTCCTTTCAGGAAAGAAACTGCCATCCTCACCTGGCCTGGCCTACATGTGACTCCAGACCCACAGCTATTCTTAACTGCCCTCTGAGCAATTAGGGATGGGTAATAAATGCTGGCGTGGCCAGTGAGACCCTCATCTCATGAATGAATAAAGAAACAAAAAGAAATTCAAAAACAGCTTGTCTGTAACATGATTTCAGAGATAGTAGGAACTGAAGATGCTGGAGATAACAAGGTGTAGAGCTGGATGAACACAACAGGCCAAGCAGCATCAGAGGAATAGGAACATTGATGTTTCAGGTCTAGATCCTTCCTCAGAAAATCTGTAACATGGATACCTGTTGCTTTAAAATACATGGGTACACAGAGATTATGTGAGGAGCTGAATGCATTAGAGTGATTGGTACAAACATATATTAGGCCTATTTGGACCTACTCACAGTTTGAATAGTACAAGTTTGAAAAACAGGTCCAGTCAAGTCAGTTTACTCAGTTTGTGGCACTATGTGGAAAATAATTGAAACGTTTACTCCCGAGGATTGCACTATTTAACACTTCATTGTTTCCATACGAACCCAACAGTCAGATGAGCTCAATCTCACGGCCTAAAAGTTCACATCTGCAGTCATTAGCACTGATGTACTTGAAAAAAGCTTAAAGGGAAAACTATAAACTTAAGACATTTTCTTAATCACACAAGAGATAACAAGGTGTAGAGCTGGATGAACACAGCAGGCGAAGCAGCGTCATAGGAGCAGGGAAGCTGACGTTTCAGGCCTAGATCTCACACACATCTGTTAAAGTTGAGAAAGTAAAATGTATTTACAATCTGAATTTAACATTAAACTGTTGTCAATTATAGCAAAGGCATATTTCAATATAAAATCAATGTGATGAAATCCTAACTACATTAGGTACATTGACACTATTTGTGGTTTTTATGTACATCTTATTGATTACATAATTGTGTTAATACAAGTGACTCATAGCTGTGGGGGAGAATGCATTTGCATCTTATTCTTGTGAATCATGTGCCGAGACCGACAGTACAAAATCAATAAATTGTTGACAACAGGATGACTGTTGTTAAAACAGCATTTTAAAATGAAAAAAAACTCACTACATGCATTTCCTACCACCAGAAGTAATTTTTACATATTAATTATTTAAGGGATGTAGGCACTGCTGGTTGAGCGAGCATTTATTCTGGATTATGTGTATACTGACTCCAAAGAGATAAAATTGCAGTAACTGCAACCAGATTATTGCTATTGCACTTGCTACTGTTCCTGAAGGTGAGGCAGGTAGTTTTATATTGCAGCATCATATGTCATCTGTCTATCCTAAAGGTACACTGACCTTCTGGTTTGTGCTCTCGGCAATAATACAACATTCTCCATGTCTCTTTTAAAGAATGGGGAAGCTTAATCTGATGAACATGTAGAAGGATGCATATATACATGTATTCTCTGTACAAATTAAGATAAATCCTTGGGAGATGTACAGCACAACCAGATCGGGTGCAGAACTTGGCTATATAGCTTCACCCTGCTGTGTTCTGTCTATCATCAAGGAAAGAAGTGGATATTTTTTCTAGATGTGTGGCTGTGAACCAGCATAAACATAATGCTTTCAGTATCCAATTCATTATCCCATATGATCAGTGATTTATGTTGTTGGATAGTAACCTATTTCTTTGCAGAGCTTGACTATTGCTTGTTGTGATTTCATTCTATCTATGCTGGACACAATGTTATTGTATAAAAGCCCTTATGAAAACTTGAATTCGTATCCCTAGTCCTGGGTCAAGCTGCTGCAACCATCAGATCAATGACCATATTATTTCTGAGAGATAGTAAGAACTGCCGATGCTGGAGTCAGAGATAACATATTATGGAGCTGAGGGAACACAGCAGGCCAGGTAGCATAGAGGAGCAGGAAAGTTGACGTTTCAGGTCAGGAACCTTCTTCAGAAAATCTTCTGACCCGAAATGTCAACTTTCCTGCTCCTCTGATGCTGCCAAGCCTGCTGTGCTCATCCAGCTCCACGCTGTGTTATCACATATTGTTTATTCCTTTGTCTTCCTTCTTTCTAACACAGTGTTGTGCATGTGTCGTTCAGTGGTGAGAGTGTGTGAGTAAAGAACTGTGTGGATCTGTCTTCCAAAGATGAAAGGTGCTAGTGAGGGTATGCTATTGCCTTGAGGAGTATCACGCAGATTAACTGAGCATCTTGGCACTTCGCTGTGCATTTATTCAGAATGGATTTGATGGTATAACAATGCATTCTGAGCAACTATTTGACTGAGGGTGGCAAGAAGAATAGGTAATATTTAAAACACCCTAGTTCTTGAAAAAGTCTCGGAAATGTGCATTGTTTTGATGTACTGAGAGTCATTGTTGGACAAAATTTTTTCAAGTATACAAAACATACTGAATATTGCAGTCAGTATGTTAACAACTGTTACATTTATGGTATCTTTGATTTACAGCATAATAGGGAACTTGTTAAAGTAGTCAGGCACCAGAAAGTAATCATGGAAATTTAAACTATCAGCGATGACTTGTACCACGGCTCAGAGGAATCTCATTTGGAAGGAGATTTCAAAGGATAACGTTGGCGGAATTCATATGCTTCTCACAACTTGATTAGTTGATTGACATCATTAATAAGGCTGGGCTAATATATTGATTCTCATGTAGCACGCTGGTCTGCACTAGTACATCACTACATTAAGACACACAGACTTGTAGCTTTTCTTTTCTGAAACAGAAAACACTTTATATATGTTCCTAGAGGGTGAAAAGGCAAACATGTCTACAGTTTGGATCATAATACCAGGGGATGGCTTTCTGCTGACAGAGTTTAGTCAGCCTCTCATTATCTTTTATGACTGTTTAATTTTCCTGAAACCACACAGGTGTGACCTCCCATGTGTTCACACAAGGCTTTGTGCAACAGCTACTAAATTCACATCACAGTCATCTTTTTTTCCCCCAATATGTCCTCTATTAAAAAAAAACACATGTAACTAAAAGCTCAATGTGTCCATAAGAATCTGGGATTGTGATCTGTTGCTATGACACATGCAATAGAACAACAAATCCCCCTGCCATGATCACATGAGGCACAGAACAAGAAGTATGGAGGCAATAGAGACATTATGGAAGGATCATTGGCACACTGAAGCACTTCTTCCAAGGCTTGAATTGAACTGGAGGAGGTGTCCAGTAGGTAACAGAATGTGTCTCCAAGTTTGTATTGATTTATTGCATCCTCCACAATATTTCCATCATGATGAAAACCATTTTCACCAGGAACCTAGAGACCATCTTGGAAGAAGAACAACTGATTTTGGAAGAGGAGACACAGGAAAACTAATTTGAGAATGTAGTAGCCTGGAGGAGGTATCTGGGAATGTTATGATCCTGACAGCCATTCCAGGAGTTTTAGTGCAGGCCCTTATTAACATTGAATAACTTACCTTTAATTTCATGGCTCCGCCAACTCTACTTTTCAATCCATCTGCCGTGCTCCATTGCAGCATCATCTTGGCCAAGATCCTACTTTTCTATGGAATCTATCAAAAAATGCATCCCTTAATGTAAACAGAAGTTCATGATTTACCCTTGTGTATTCACAGGTGTCTTATGGGTGCCTTTGACAATCCTATTGTTCCTTCACATTACTAACCCAATGGTAATAGCATAACTAGTATTACACTTCCGACTTTCAGTGGGTAGGAGACTACAAATGGCTTTGATGTCAAAACAGCTCAGCCTGAATGCCCAGCTTCCATCTGCAAAACCTTGGTAGGAGTAGCCATCTGCCTAAAAGGCAACAGGAAGGGCATTGGTGAGTTGACAGGAAACCTGAAAGACACCATGGTGCCTTAGATACACCTTTTTGAACATTGAGATCCATGGCCTAAATCTGCATAAAAGCAAAAGTAGATCTCATGGCCTTTGCCTGAACTTCCATTTCATTACTGAACTGTTTCATTACCTCTGCATCTGTTCTTTTAGAAGCTGAGATGGTGGCTATTAAGCACTGCATCATAACTAAGCCCGTAAGTGCCTTCAAAGATCTCACCATCACACCCACCCTGAGTTCTAAGCTCCGCACGGTGATTTTTGCCAAATTGGAGCTGGTCACTTTCACATTCATTGGCCTGTGACATGAGGCTGTCTGGCAGGCAAGCATATCTGTGTGTGCGTTCACCAGAATTTTCCTGTATGATGCCCCATCAGAGGCACATTGTAGTACCGCACAGCAGAACTCCTATGTCACCACAGCGAGCTAGGGCATGAGCTATCCTTTCCCCATATGTAGCTCCTATGCCAGTTCCCTAATATCCATGTCATGTTAATATCTGGATGAGTGGCTGTGAATATAAATCTAATGATGATGTTTCTTTATCAGTACTGAGCCGCAGTTCTCATTTTTCCCCAAGGCCTGGACAGGCAGCATGTTCTTAGGTATGGGGAGACATGATATCAACAGTGGTGTGAGTGGGATGACGGAAGGCGAATGCCACAAAAGCCAAGAGAACTGTGGTTACACTATTGGTCACTTGCACAAAGTTTCTCACAATGTGAGAAGTGTGAAGTAGAAATAGAGAAGCAAAATCAGCCAAGATCAAACCAACACTCTGGGTGCTCTGGGCAATGTGAAATGCTACTGTCCCTGTTTCAGCCCTCAGTATGATGCACAGTGTCTACTGCCTGTCAGGCTCAATGGTTGACGTTGAATCTGCTCCTTATCATTTTAACATTGTTGTCTTCTATTGTAGATGTTTCTGTCTTGAAAGAGAGAGAAGAGCATTGGTAATTATATTGTACTTTCTTTTGGTGATGTGCCTGACATAGCTGAGTAGCTAGAGGTATGTAAAAGCAAGGAGAGATGGATGTGGGTAGGTAGAGTGGCTGAGTGCAGAATCTGTGTTCCAAGTACAATCAATGACAGATAGATGACAGATAAGACCTGGTTGCATTGAACCACGCAAGATGTTGCTGATGACATGAGTACAAAATATCCTTTTAAAATATAATCATTGACTTTGCTCATCCATATAAGGTCATTAAACCAGTTCTGGGACTTATACCAGATCCTCAGGCATTGACCTCCTTCAGAGAGCCACCTGTTCCCAATCCCTTCAGAGCGTTGTCTGCATAGACTTTCTGTCTCCACATAGAAATGCGATCCATCTCCTCCAACTCCAATAATCAAACCTCTGGTGTTATACAACATCAAATATGGGAATTGTAGAATGCCCTCTCTAATCTGGTTCTGCATTTTCATTTTCTGCAATTGGAGCAGTGAAAGTCATCAGAAGTCATCTTTCATTAATTACTTCAAATAGAGACTGTCTCTAAAGGCTGTTTTAACCCCTGTTGGCTGCAAAGTCAATCAGTAATGTACAGTGACATGGTTGCATTGGCCTGCACCCTGAAGTCACTCAGATGAGTTACAGTGTGAAGTGTGTCTGCTGCATGCTGCAATTGGAATGGGTGCTCGCATATCACAAATCATGGCCTCTGATTAAAGTTTTAACTCTTTATATTGAATGGTATGCCCAGGCTGACCAAAATCTAATCTACATAGTCTATGAGTGACAATAATATGTCCTTGTGATCTGAACTAGCTATTTGTGCCTTTCATCAATGTGTCCTGATCCACTTTAAAGGAAGGTAAAGAAAACATTCAATCTGAATCATTAAACTGCTCCATTTTTTCAGCAGGCAAACATAAATAACAACAGTTATGATTAGATTTATTCAGCTCCAACAGTACAGCTTGTCTGTGCATAATAATTTAAAGTAATGAACATGTTATGCTTCCCCACATCAGTGAACCATCTTAATTAACTTAAATAATGAGTCTCCCATATTTCTCTTCTCATTTTGGCTAAAGGTTGACCTTGCAGCTTTCTGCTTGCAAACCTGACTGAAGCCTGTGTCTTGGTTGCTCATCTATTTTTAAAACTCCTGCTGTTCTCACCAGAAGCGAACAGAGACTTCCCAACACAATGGGTGTGAGATGTTTATCAATTACAGATTATTTATAGTTTATAGGAAAACAGCATTAAAACTAGGTTTGTTTTAAAAATGTTGGTATATGAGTGCTGGTGTTAAAGTATTTATTGGCCATTGTAGTGGTATTAATTGTCCATCCTTAATTGCCCTTGATGAAGTGCTAGTAAGCTTCCTTCTTGAACTGCTGCAGTCCTTGTGATTTCAATGTCCTACAGTGCCAAGTTAATGAGTATTTTACCTTACTTGAATTCCTTCCATTTAGTTTTAAAAAATGCATTTGTGTGAATTTGTTTTTCTCAAAACTACACAATATTTAAATGTAGTTTTTTTTCGCAAATCTGTTCTTTTGTCAAGCACATGAAAAAGTCCCAAAACAAAATAATAATCAACACTAAAAGTTAACACTCTACTTGTTTTGCATATTCAAAGCATGAGCGAGCTGCATTCATGTATATTTTATTTCCTCACATAATCTGTTTCCTTATAATGAGAACATAAGAATTAGGAGCAGGACTGAGCCATATGTTCCATCAACCCTTTACAGTCATTTAATAAGATCAATATGGCTCAACTTCTACAGTAAATATCCTATTTCATATCATTTGATTCCTTTATTTCCAAAATTCTACTGATCATTGTCTTGAATACATTCATAGAGTACACACTCCTCTTGTGGTGGAGTGACCACAGGCCTGAAATTGGACATTCTGACTTAACCCGTTGCTAAAATGATAGATTCTGACTGAAAATGGACCACACCAACTTAAACAGCCCCCAGCAACTATTGACTATAGAGAATAGAGGAGACCCAGATCAAAGAGCTGACAAAGGTTCAAAGGGAAACCAGTCACAACCGGCCTGAGGAGCGTCTGTTGGAGAATTGTCAATCCAACTTTCTAGCACCTTGACTGCCTGAGAATGTGTGCTTAACACCTCTTGGCAAGGCAAAAATGAAGTGTATTGGTACGACCCATTTGATCCCTGCTCATGACCATATGAGTCTACAGTACATTCTGAAAAGTCCTGTGTGTGTGTGTGTGTGTGTGTGTGTGTGTGTGTGTGTGTGTGTGCCTGCCTGCATGTGTGTGTGTGTGTGTGTGTGTGTGTGTGTGTGTGTGTGTGTGTGTGTGTGTGTTTTTGGGGAACGGAGTAGGAGTGGAAGGGGATTAAAACACATACCTAGAAGCCACTCCCTCAGTGAAGATTTGCAGGGTAGACTCATACATAGCAGGCTCGTGACAGAAGACCATGCAACAACCCAAGAAGACCCAGAAGATCTGCCCTGACCAGTGAGGCACACTTTCGTGGAAGAGAGCCAGCCCTGTATCAAAGAGGCAGGAGATTCCAATGGTCCAGCTCAAACATGTCGACCAATGAGAGTAATATTCTTTCCCAGACAGATGGAGCTAAATAGAGAGTAAATGTTGTGGGAATTTGGAAAATGTGCCTACAGAGGTTTGTTTTTGTGATAAGTTTATTTGAATAATAAAGTTGATTTGGCCCATAACTGCATAATGTGCCCCTTTGTCTGCCTTACTGACAAGAGTGTTTAGATTAAGTGTTTAGCATCATAGAATCACACAGCCCAAAAACAGACCCGTCAGTCTAACTTGCCCAAGCCAACTATGTTCCCAAGCTAAACTAATCCCACTTACCTGTACCTGCCCCATATCCCTCCAAGCCTTTCCTATACATGAACTGACCCAAAAGTCTTTTAAATGTTGTAACTGTACCTGCATCCACCCTTTCTTTTGACAGCCCATTCCACACAAAAACCACTCCATGTGTAAAAAAGCTTTCCCTCATGTTCTTTTTATATCTTTCTCCGCTCAGCTTAAAAGTATGCCCCATAGTTTTGAACTCCCCCACCCTCATGTTTTCTAAGCCCTTCATGATTTTATAAACCTCTATGAAGAAGGTGAGTTCTATATGGTCATCCCTCAACCTCCTACACTCCAATGAAAAAGGTTCCAGCCCGTTTTTATGACTCAAACTCTCCATTCCCAGCAACATCCTGATAAATCTTCTCTGAAGCCTCTCCAATTTAATAGTATACTCCCTATAGCAGGGTGACTAAAACTGCTCACAGTACTACAGAAGAGGCCTCACCAACATCCTGTACAACTTCAATATGATGTGCCAACTCCCAGACTGTATGGTCTGAGCAATGAAGGAAAGTGTGCTTCAGGCCTTCTTAACCACCCTGACTGCTGTGACACAAATTTGAAAGAATTATGTAGCTGAACCTTTAGGTCTCTCTGTTCTCCAAACTACCCAGGGCCCTCCATTAGCTCTATAACGCCTGTCCTTGTTTGTATCACCAATACGCAAGACCGCGCATTCATCCAAATTAATCTTCATTGACCTAACAGATCAACATTTCTTTTTAATCTTATATTACCTTTAATATCCACAATTCCACCAATTTTGGTGTTATCCACAAACTTACTAACCATATTCTTATCCAAATCATTTACATAAATGACAAGCAAAAGTGGACCCAGTACCGATCCCTATGAAATATGAAATAGGGAAATATGAAATCAGCCACTTTGGTAGGAAGAATAGAATTTCAGAATAATTGTTCAAGAGGACACTGTAAATGTTGATATTCAGAAGAACCACAAGTCAATGTATTTTCAATACACAATGGGTCTTGGTGTCCAAAGCTTGAACAACACTCTGCAGTAGAGAATTCCAGTGATTCAATACCCTCTGAGTGAACAAATTTCTACTCATTTCAGTCATAAATGACTGGTTATCTATCCTCAGATTGTGATCCCTAATTCCACACTTTACTGTCAGCAGTCAACCTTGTCAATCTCTCTGATGTTTTTATACATATTTATTATTACAAGTTTCATTCTTCTAAGCTCCAGAAAGTATAAGCCCATTTTATTCAATCTCACCTCATAAAATAGTCCACTCTACTTCAATCAAGAAAATCATCTTTGAAACTGTTCCAATACAAATGTATCCATCCTTAGCTGTGAAAAGAAAACTGTGTGTTCTACTCCAGTTATGGTCTTACCAAAACCTTTAAAGTTGCAAAAAGACTGCATGTCCCAAATATTTCAATCTCCTGCAAGTTTATGTTTTAAATTAGTAATTTATTGTTGTAACTACATGTAAACTTTCTTTTATTCATGTATATGGACTCATGATACTTCTAAATATCAACATTTACAAGTGTTCACTTGAACAAATGTTCTGATATTCCATTCTTCCTAAAGAGCCAACTTCATATTTTCCTATATTGTAATCTCATTGTCTTCGCCAATCACTTATTCTGTCTACCTCCATACATAGTGCATCTTCCTCACACCCTAAAGTTCCACTGCTCTTTATTGAACTGTACTATTTACGACCTGGAACCCTGAAAATGACCCATTTATGAGTTCCCTCTTCTTCAGTCTGTCAATTCATTACAATATATAAACACAACTCATGTGCTGTCACTACATATAATGACCTCTGTGTAATACTTTGTTGAGCACCTGCTAAATATTTAAAAATTCTACATACACATATTTAATTTTATCAACACTGCTAGTCACACCACAAAACACAAGAATAGGGGATCCATCAAAAGATGTTTCCCTTTCACAACACTGTGTTGACGTTGCTGAATTTCTAAGTAAATTCCCAAGTACCCTGTTACTCTGTTGTGTAAAGTAATGGTCTGAAGGAGATACTGTTGAAGCTACATTAAGCTCCACATATTCTGATGATTTCACACTCTTTGTGTTTGGTAGAAACACAGGTTTAGCATGAGATGATTCAAGTGTCATCTCTGGCCTGATAGTCTTTGTAGTTATGCTTAACTAGTCAATATAACTCATACTTATTGCTAACATGCAATAAATTATATCTCTTCTTATTAAGACTCAATGATGGTTTATCCATTATCAGTCCTAACTAGTCCTTTAGATTCACCAACAAAGTAAAGCATAGTGGCATCACTCTATTCCAACCACAGGGCACCAGTAATACACCATATGGCAAGATGATCAGCAGTAGGAATCATTGCATAAATACCTCCAGGTAATAACAATGAAAGTAAAATCCATTTGACTCTGGAGGAAAAGAAACTGAAGGAATGTGAGTTTATCATTTCAAATACATCAGTTTTTAGAAACATTCAATCAGTAGTTGAAACCATGTAAACTGACAGGCAGTCAGCAGCATTTGTGGAAGCAGGAGCAGGACAAAAACTTACATAAAGCTTAATAGTAATCCTTCACTTCACTGACGGTGAAGTGGGGAATAGGAAAAACAGTGTGAAAACGGAAAAAGGTAAAGCATTGTCACACTGGGAAATGACAGAGAGGTTTCTCTGGGAGCAATTAGGGCCACCATCAGTAAAATTAGAATCCCTTTTAAAAAGGGAGAAATCTTTAAAATAACAGTACACACAGTCCCTGGGTTCTGAGAGAGTTATGTTCTTAAGTCCGTTCGCAAGTCAATTTGTACACAATTTGGAATACATTGCAGGACTACACAAAATGGCACCTTAGTATAGGAAACATTTGTATTTCAGATCTTTAAAAATATAGCCCTTGATAGGATGTCATTCATAAGCATGAGTGTTGGTATGTCAGACCTTTGTAAATAGGGGACCCCTTTACAAAGTATCAAGGTGGGATGTACTGTGGCTGAAATGGAATAATTACCATTCCAAATCAAAACATTAAGTTATTCTGAGGCCACAATATCAGAAAAGGTGACACATGGACAATTTAAAACATTTTGAAAACAGAGTCTAATGATATAAAATAATTACAAGAATTTTAACAGTGATAAGACCAGGACCTTTATCATTTAAGTCACGCTTTTAGCAGAAAGATTTATTAATGCCACAGTAATAGAATTTTTTGTTAAAAATCAAGGTAAAATGTCCATTTTGCCTAGAAAGAAGCAGGAAAATTCTCTGTTTGCTAGGAAGGGATCAAGTATCCTGATAAAAATATACAAAGTGAATTCTGTAGCACTGCATATACTGAGTTTAAAAGTTTGTAGATGTTTTAAGACAAGATAATTTGAACATTTAAAGCATTTACATATTGCAGAGTCATTAAATCTTTGAATAAACTGAGCAAAGAAACATTGGAATGTAACAGATGTCAAACAGATGCCAAAAAAAACCCCAAAAGAATATCGCTTTAGGAAGAAATTTTATGACAAATCATTTGTAATCAATTTCATTGGCACAGATGGCATAACATCAGATTAGATATCTTGGAGAAAACAGTTGTAATTGTTTTAAAAATTAAATCCTAAAACTCAAATTGAACAAGTAATTATGCTAATATATTAAATGGCTCCTATAGTGGGTGACATGGTAAATCACCAGAGTATAAATATTAAAAACAAACCATTAAAGAAATTCTAACAGCTTTTGATAATTACTTCAATCTGAGAACAAACACACTCCTTGACATAACAAGATTTAATAGCAATGTTCAGCTTCCAGAGGGATCTATAATAATTCCATTAATTATGTCTATGGATTACTGAAGAACTTTAACTGTGGAATTTTGAAAACAGAAACTGTTAGAGGTAGAAATGCTGCTGCAATTATTGGTGAACCTTTGTCATGTTTATTGCAGACCAGGAAGATTTTATATTGGAGAAAACTACTCAAACTGTACTGGAAGCAGAAACCTGCAAGAACATAGCCAAATGCTGAAAGAAGAAGGCCAAACTTACTGCAGTATGTCAAGAGAATATGTTCACATTTTCAAAGTACAAACACTCACAATATGACGAACAGCCACTCACAGACTCATAGCTAATACAAAAAAGTCGGCCAAAGAGCAGACACAGAGGGTTGAAACTTGTATCTTTTGGTGAAATGCAGAATGCAAGTTTTTTATAGGGAGTCTCATTGCATATCCCAGCAAGATTTATCACCATATCTTTACCAAAAGTGTCTTGTTACCTCCATATTCTGCCCTATTTGACATCCCTCTTGTCAGAATCTAAATCTATCCAACCCCATGCTGTTCCTGGAAAAACACGCAACTGAGCAGATATCTGTCACCTCTTTACATCCTTGCAATCGTTGAAAGGCCATTATGTTTCATATAAAATAGCATTGGTGAGATCACATCTCAAATACTGTGAGCATTAATTGGTAACCTCATTTAAGCAAAGGCTTAATTCCTTTGAAGTTGGCTCAGAGGAGGGCTACCACTTTGACAACTAGAAGGGAGAAACATGGAATATAGAGGCATGAGTGGGCAATTCAGCCATTCAGTTTGTTCTGCCATTCAGTATGATCATGGCCGGTCATCCAAATCAGCATATTGTTCCTGTTTTTTCATCATGTTCCCGATGAAATACATGTACCTCCTTCCTGAAAACATTTAACCTTTTTTTTGGTTTAAACATTCCCTGTGGCGGAGAATTTCATAGGCTCACCACTCTCTGAATAGAGAGATTTCTTCTAACCTCTGTCCTGAATGGTTTGCCTCTTATCCATAGACCTTGTTATCTGCATCTACCCTGGGTGGAATGTTCTAAGGGTCAGTGTGGACTTGTTGGGCCGAAAGGCCTGTTTCCACACAATAGGGATTCTATGATTAGCCCCTTCCCCTCACCAGCCATATTTGCCTGTGTTTGTACTTGTTTGAAACTTGCTGCATCCCCAAACTTCTCATCAATCTGAAATGCTAACTCCTCACTGATGTTGCCTGATCAGCTCAATATTTCCAGCATGACTTGTTTATTTTTACCTCACATTTCAAGTTTCTGCAATATTTTAATTTTGTATTCAATTCATTTCACACTCCTGCTCCTTCCTTGTTGCTGCTGAATTCTGTCCATTTCAAAATCTCCAATTCTCTCTTTAACTTTATGATTCTGCATCTATCATCCTTTCAGACAATGTTTTCCCAGGTTACACTAATTCGTCAAGTGAATTTCTTTATTGTGAATTTTCCTTCTGCTTCTCAATTGAAACAGCAAAGTAACAGAACTGCTACAATCTACAAATTAGTTGCACTCCCGTATATCAAAACGCACTTCAAAGACTACGGGCCAAAATATCAATTGTTACTATATATACCATTTTTCTTCATAAACCACAGCTTCCATTATCTCAGATAATAAAGTACTCCTGAGATGCTGCTTGGCCTGCTGTGTTCATCCAGCTTCACACTTTATTATCTTGGATTCTCCAGCATCTGCAGTCCCCAATATCTCTGCTTCCATTATCTCACTGTGAGCAATGCAGTGAGAGATTCGCTTGTATATAAAGATCGTATTTCAACCTGGAAAAGCACAGGATACTAGAATGTCACGACTCCCAACTTTAATTAGACAATATCAGAAAGCTTGTAAAGTGCCTGACCGTCCTACAAAAATTGATTTGGTCTGCACCACAGTACTTTAACTCTGAAAAGCGAACGCAAAACAGTAGATAAACAGAAACAGAAGAAGATCTTAAGAGCGTTAACACTTAGATAATATATGGAATGTGAATGCACAAACCAAGATATTTAAAATTATACAATATACCAGAAAATTTTTAATGTTTCCCTAACAATGGCCGCTATGGGGAATGCCAAAAGTTTGCAGAAAGCAGTCCAAGGGCATCCTGACAAAACAAATGCGCCACATGAAATTCTACACTGTTATGTGCCCTCAATTATTGCTTCTGCTTATACTCTAGTTTATTACATTATGGATACTGAATTGTTACAAGGATGGAAAGCAAAGCACATAGAGAGCAGAAGTTAACACATGACAGGACAAGATCATGATATCCTCAGCAGATTATTTATTGTATTCTTCATGTATTCTATCAGCAAAGCTGTAATACCATAATAGAATTCATCCTTAACGGTCTCACAGACTGTGTGTGGCTTCATTACATTCACAATAGTTCTGTTGCCTATGGTGTTTGAAACCTTCACTCCAGCTTATGGATGAAGGTCCCCTACAATTTGAAAACATTATTTTCTGTTGTAACGTTTTTCCAATTTTTTTTACTGGAAGGATTGTGTCTATTTCCTTTGCAATGTTTCAGTGTTAATGGTTGTATTTTATTTTATCCATATAAATTGTATATACTTATTAGTAGCATGTTAATTTGTGACACTGAACATTTAAATAGCTAAAATAGTCATCATGTCATGAGGTGAAACACGAGTTATGTGAAAATGCTGAAACATACATTTCCAAACTCATTTGATGGTGTAATAGAAAGATCTGCCAGCATAAATTACTCATTTGACTTTTCAGTCAGAACATTACAACACTGAGGCCTTTGCTTTAATCGTGAAATATAGCTGCAGAGTTAGCCTTTCTTTCATTCCAAGCAGAAAATACCTAAAGGATGGGCAAAAAAAATCAGGTTCTCCAACCAACGCACAACTTCGACCTGTGATAATGGGAACTGCAGATGCTGGAGAATCCAAGATAACAAAGTGTGGAGCTGGATGAACACAGCAGGCCAAGCAGCATCTCAGGAGCACTTTGACCTGACTTGCAACAGACAATTTCCGTCATCCTCCTGATACTCACCTTTCCCCAATCTGTATTGAGGCCTGATTTTGCTGCAACTTTAGGCAATGGGAATTTTCAAATGTCAATATCCAGAAGTTTCTGTCCAACTAGCAGCCCTGTGGTTAACTTTACTGAACTCGAATTTCACTGACTGCCTCACCTTTTAAATGCATTGAACAGTTAGAAGTTATTCTTGAGATTTAATGTTTTGGGTCCGGTCAAGAAAGGTCACTCCAAGTTTTCTTCACAGAGGCTCCCAGGCCTGAGCTTTTCCAGCAACTTCTGTTTTTGTTCCTGATCTACGTCATCTGCAATTCTTTCAGTTTTTGCTTGAAAGCTATTATTGTTGCCCAATCAAAATGAACTAAACTCACCACAGAAAATCATGTTATTTCAAATACAAGAAACTATTTATTGGTAAGTATTAACTACTGACGGTCAAAGTCTTTGTAATTGAAAAATAACATTATAGGTTTGAAGTTCCATTTCATCAAAAGTGCATTGTTGTTACAGATTTTAAAAATGTAAAATTTACAAATGAAGGCATTTCACATTTCATCTAACCCTTTTAATCTAACGTTTGTTTCCTTCCATTTAATTTCATCTTTCAGTGCCTGATCTGGTACAGAATTAACCAACTCTAATATGAACTTTGTTCTCAGTGCTTGTATCTCTTATTTTTCAATCCTTCAATTTGATTGAATAAGGAGGTAAGGAGTCGCTTACCCCGTTTACTCTAAAATCAGATGCTCTTTTTTTCTCTTGATATTATTAGATTTTAATTTTGGGAAATTCCCAAGAGCAAGACTAAATCAGAGCAAAGAATGATACTGTGTGCAGTCCAAGCCAGCAAAACTTTGTTTATTCTGGTTGCGACTTCATTTGTGCACTTACGTAACTTGTGAGTGAAATAATTCCTGTTACCAAGTCACCCTTTGTTTGTCTGCAGAGAGTCCTTGACACAGATCCAGCTCCCTCAGAGCCAGCTCTCAGAGTGAGCAGTACCTCCGACACTACTGTTTACGTCTGTCAGCCAGGGCTCCCTGTCTGAACCAGGTTAATAGCCCCAATCAGGGAATTCTATGAAGTCCACCCGGCTGACCTCGTTACAATCATGATATCCTTCACCCTCGGGGTCCGGTTGCTCCAACTCTGTCTGTGATACGGGCAGCATGTAATGCACAATAGCTCGCCTCTTGCACCCGGAGTGTCTCAGAAGAAATTAATTCTCTTCTTCAGGTGGCAAAGGTGTTGAGGTGGTGACATCTGCAGTGTCCATCTCAGATTCTGAAGTATCTTCATTGCTTGATGGGAAGGAAGAGCCCATGTGTACTGGAGCAGTCTAAAAGGCTGTTAAACTAGCTAAACACGTTTCGGCCCTGCACCATTCATTATTTGCAGTTTTCGGATGGCCCGACTGCTTGGTCAAGACTGTCGCACGACCCAAACTGTATATGTCACTGGATCTGACCTTGCATCCACCATACCTCTTACCCATGCAGGGCCATTTCTACTTCGTCTCCTGAAGTAAACTGTCTCTCTTGCTTAGCAGAGTGTTATGTCCTGCATTAGCATTCCTGATATTGTTTCGCTCTGCACCCCCCACCCACACACCCACCCTCAACTCTTCCACCTTCAGGAACATTAGATTTAACCTGATTCAGAGTCTTTTTCTGAGTAGCTACTCTGCAAGAACTATCCCTGTAATTGCATGAGGGGTGGTCCCATAATGAAATAGCAACAAAGACAGTTTGGTATTAGTGAAGGTGTAGGCTGTTTCTTTAAGTCTGTCTTCAGAGTTTAGACTGCTCTTCTGCCAGCCCATTGGATGATGGCTAGAATGGAACTGTCCTTATATGTCAAATGCCATTTCACTTTACAAATACTCAAATTCCCTGCTGGTAAACAATGAGCTGTTATCTTTGACTGACATTTCCAGGAGTTCCATTTATTGCCAAAGATGCTCGCAGTTTTTCTATCATCATCCCCATATTCTTCAATTGAACTCCATGCACAACTAAACACTTTGAGTGGGCATCCACAATGACTAAGAACATTGAGTCCATGAAAGGATCTGCATACTCAATGTGTACCTGAATCCATGGTTTACCTGCCCATTCCCATGAATGTGGGGGAGCTGCTGGCAGTAATGTTTGCCCTTGTTGGCATTCTGGGCAGTGCCCGAATAACACGGCTATGTCTGCATCCAGTCCTGACCACCAGACATAATTTCCCACCGACATCTTCAACTTGGAGATCCCTGGATGGACTTGGTGAAGTTCAGCCACTGACTGGCAGTTCCCTTTACTCCTCATAATATTATGCCATCCCCTACTGTGGTCTAGTCTCTCCAGGTGCCAAGCAATCATTTCTGGTCATGACAGCCCTTTGATTTCCCCCATCATAGGTTTTTCAGTTTTGCTAGGACAGAATCTTTTGGTGTCCAAAATCTGATATTGTCAGCTATGACTGGAAGTGTGTCCAGAAAGTTTAAAACCATCACAGACTCTTCCAGTGGTGGCACCATTGGTGATGTGCCAGTGGGAGGTGGCTCAATACATCTGCATTTGCTCCTTGACTGCCTGGACGGTATTCCAACATTAATTATACACACTTAGAGCCCACTGCTGAGTTCGGCCTGACGCCATGGGCAACACTACCTTGTCTTCTTTGAGAAGATGTAGCAGAGGTTTGTGGTCCATTATTAGTACCAATTTACACCTGTAAAGGTGTTGGTGGAACATCCTGACTCCAAATACATCTCCCACACCTTAGTCTCTATCTGGGTGCATTTACATTCTGCATTAGCCAAAGTCCTGAATACTATTTGGCGTTCCTCTTCATTGAGTCATCTATGAGATAATACTACCAAATGTCAGAGGGGAGGCATTGCATCAATACCAGATCTCACTTGGGATCATACTATAGAAACATGTTGGAGGATGATAGTTGTTTCTTCACTTCCCTGATAGCTATCTCTTGGCTATGCAATGATTTCCGAGGCTGAACCTCCTTTTAGGAATTGATGTAAAGGTGTCAGGAAGGAGTCAGGTTATGTATGAACTTTTCCCAGCAATTCATTAACCCAAGGAAAGGCCTAAGCTCTGGTACAATGTGGGAGCCAGGGCACCTTCGATTGCCCTCACACTGCCTTCCAATGGGTGTAATCCAGTTATCAACTCTGTAGCTCAAGTAGGTCACTTGGGGTGGCTGGAACACATCTAAATCATACACCCACCTAGGAGAAACATTTCAGGACTGTGTTAAAGCTCTATATGTGTCCCTTATTGACCTTCCCTGTTATTAGCACATCATCTGGTTAAATGGCGAACTGGCGTAGGCCTTGTAAAATCTTATCCATCATCTGCCGAAAATCTGCACAGGCTGATGAAACCCCAAATGGTGGCCTGGTATGTTGGTACAAACCTTTTTAGGTATTAATTGTAGCACACTTCAAGGATTCTTCTTCCAACCACAATTGCAAGTGTGCATGGCTCATCTCCAGCTTCATGAAGGACAGTCACCCAGACAGATTTGAGCGTACACCATCTATGCGAGGAATTGGGTTTACCATTTGTTTAATCAGGCTTCATAATCAGTACGACCAATGCTGCCCCATTCCAAAAACTGTACTGCTTTGATGATTCCTTCACAGTCCAGTGTTCTGATTTCTGCCTCTACTTTTGCCTGTAAGGCAAATGGCACTGGACAGGCCTTGCAGAATCAACGACTTGCTTCCTGGTCAACATACAAGGTGGTCTTGGCTCATTTGATGATCCCTAGATCTTCCTGAAAAATGCCCAGGTATTTAATTAGAACTTTCACTCAGACAACCAATTTTCTATTTGAAACATGTTGAGCTAATCTAGGTGACTCTTTCTCAAGCATCACGCTTGGGCCAGAGCCTTTTATTACAATGAGTACAAACTGAACCAGCTGCATCTCATAAGAGACCAGAACCAAATTTGTACCCTTCTTCTGTAAAGGTTCCCTGGTATATGTTCTCAGTTTAGTCAAAGTCTTCCACAAATGTAAGGGTTGGAGTCCAGAGCAAATTTTGTTAAAGAATCGTTCTGCGATGACCGAAACGGTTGTGCTAGTATTGACCTTCGTTAGAACTCAGTGAGCATTTAATCGGATATTTATTTTGATTGGTTCTAATTTGGGTGTTGCTGCACAGTTTAACTGTTCCTGACCAGACGTAGGCGGACCCTCCAGGGTGTGCACTCTGCTTGATACCAACCGATAAGTTCTGCTACTCAACTAAGTTCCAATGGGACTCTTTTGCTGTCTTGGGTGCAAATACTGGCAGCAACTTCAATGGCTTGCTTTCCTGGAACCTGAAGAAAATGTTAACTATTTGGCCGAGACTTGGCTTTGTTTTAGGGCTTTGCTGTAGGCTGGCCTACAGTCTGTCTGTTCAGGATATGTTCTGAGTGAAGCCATACAATTGCCTTCACTTCAAGTAGTGTTCCCCAAACTTGTTTGGACTGGCAAGAGTGTCCACTTCCATTGGAACATCCTGTAACTCATAAGTCCCACTTGCTGATTTTTCTAATGCTAGTCGGTGCTTTCGCATGGTTACATCATTAAGCCCACACACCAAGCAACCTTTCAGAATCTCATTAAGAGTTAAACCAAAGTCACAGCCCACTACCAGTCATCCTAACCTAGTCAAAAGTCCTAATATGCATCCGCCTGATTCTTGAATTGCTAAGTAAAACCGATAGTGTCTCAGAGTTAGGGATGGCTTGCGATCATAACATTCCTTAAACAAATCTGTCAGCTCTTGAATAGATTTAATATCTGGTGCTTCAGAGAAAGCTAGGATCCTAATAACTGAAAAAACTGCCAGTCTACAAGCTGTCAGGAGAATTACTGATTGCTTTTCATCTGGCCTAATGTTGTTTACTCAGAAATGTTAAGTATTCTTTCCACATACTGGGCCCAGTCTTCAATGGCAAAATAGAATGAGTCAAGCTGCTCAAATAATGACATGGTGCCAGAAATGCTTACCCTAACTCAAAGATGACTGTTGAGAACACATTTCATCAGGAACACGGTTTTCTCTTGTCATTGACACAACTCCACATAGGCCAGTGTCCCATCTCCTAGTCACCCTTTATTTACATGTGGAGAGTCCTTGGCCCTGATCCAACTCCCTCAGGTTCAGCTCTCAGAGGATGTCTGGCATTCCTGTTATTACCAGGACCAGGGCTCCCTGACTGAACCAGACAAATGGCCCCAGTAAGGGAACACATATTCTATGAGGTCTACCTGCCTGGCCTTTTTATATGGCGGGAGGGGGGGGGGGGATTAAATTGAAGCATTAAATCTTCTTTCTGATTGCAGACCTTGGAAATAACCTGGGTACTTGTCAGTTGATGAATTAGAGATAGTAGGAACTGCAGATGCTGGATAATCTGAGATAACAAGGTGTGGAGCTGCATGAACACAGCAGGCCAAGCAGCATCAGAGGAGCAGGAAGACTGACATTTCGGAATCTTTCTTTGGAAATGGGCGAGGGGAAGGGGGTTCTGAAATAAATAGGGAGAGAGGGGGAGGTGGATATAAGATGGATAAAGGGGAAGATAGGCGGACACAGACAGGTCAAAGAGGCGGGGGTGGAGCCAGTAAAGGTGAGTGTAGGTGTGGAGTTAGGGAGGGATAAGGTCACTCCAGCGAGGACGGACTGGTCATGGGTGTGGGTTGAAGCTGGTAGGTAGGAGACTGGGGTGAGGCTTGAGGTGGGAGGAGGGGATAGATGGGTGGAAGGGCAGATCAGGGAGACAGAAACAAGCTGGGTGGGTTTTGTGATGTGGTCGGGGGAGGGGAGATTTTGAAGCTTGTGGAGACCACATTGATACCATTGGGCTGCAGAGTTCCCAAGCGGAATATGAGGTGCTGTTCCTGCAACCTTCGGGTGGCCTCTTTGTGGCACTGCAGGATGCCCAGGATAGACATGTCGTCTGAGGAGTGGGAGGGGGAGTTGAAATGGTTTGTGGCTGGGAAGTGCAGTTGTTCATTGCGAACCGAGCGGAGGTGTTCCACAAAGTGGTCCCCAAGCCTCAGCTTGGTTTCTCCGATGTAAAGGAGGCCACATCAGGAACAGCGGATACAATATACCACACTAGCAGATGTGCAGGTGAACATCTGCTTGATGTGGAAGGTCTTCTTGGGGTCTTGGATGGGGGTGAAGGGGGACGTGTAGGGGCAGGTTTAGCTCTTCCTGCAGTTGCAGGGAAAGGGGCTGGAGGGAAGTGTGGAGTGGACGAGGGACTCACAGAGAGAGTGATCCCTCTGGAGAGCAGATAAGGGTGGGGAGGGAAAAATATCTTTGGTGTTGGGGTCAGATTGCAGATGGCAGAAGTGCCGGAGGATGCTGCATTGGATTCGGAGGTTGGTGGGGTGGTGCGTGAGGACATCTGGGAAGTCTGGGAGTGGAATGCCTCATCCGGGGTGCAGATGCGGTGGAAGCAAAGAATTGGGAACAGGGGATGGCATTTTGGAGGAAGGTGGGTGGGAGAAAGTGTATTCTAGGTAGCTGTGGGAATCAGTAGCCTTGTAATAGATATCGGTTTCCAGGTGGTTGACAGAGATGGAAACAGAGAGGTCAAAGAAGGAGAGAGGGACATCAGAGATGGTCCAGGTGAACTTAAGGTTGGGGTGGAAGGTAGTGTGAAGTGGATGAACTGTTCGAGCTCCTCGTGGGAGCACGAGGCGGCACCAATACAGTTGATGAAATAGAGTGCCTAACATTTACATTGCATGGCCATTAGGGATTTTAGATACACTGAGCAGGGCTTCAGGACTCATTTGTGCACCTTGCTAGCCAATTTGGCAGAGACTTTGTAGGCCATCAAAGAAAAAATAAATTGTTTTCTTTATTTTGTGTTCATGTGACATGAGGAAGTGCAGTAGATTTGCTGTTGGAGTCATAGCAATATTGTGGACCCAGTCCTTTCTCTCAGGGCCCATCTGCAGATCAATTCAGACAAGTGCAGGCTGTTGAGTTGCACCAGAGTGCCTGACTGGTGCTTGACCAGTGTGCTGCAGAACATGGTAATATGTTCACCAGAACCACAGTTTGATTTCAGGCCAAAATTTCTGAAGCAGATATTCTATATGTATTGTATACCATGTGCTAACTGTCACTGCAACAGTAATTTCCCAGTCATTATTGTCAATTAATTCTTCTGATGCTCCCTTAAACTGCAGGATAATGTTTCATTTATTTAAATTATAACTCATTGTAAATGACTGCAAAAACTGAACTGAACTCATAATAGGATTTCCCATTGTGCCAAAATTAGAAAAATTATTTTGTTATTTGCTTGTGGGATGTGGGCACTGCAGACTAGGTCAGCATTTGTTACCCATTCCTAATTGCCCTGGAGAAGATGGTGGCGAGCTGCCTTCTGGGACCTCTACAATCCCTGAGATGTTGGGAAGGGAGTTTCAGTATTTTGACCCAGCAACAATGAAGGAATGGTGATACAGTTATTATTCAGCGTGGTATGAGGCTTGGAGGGGAATGCTGTTCTCATCTGTAGGTGGAGCAGGCATAGGTTTGGAAGCTATTGTCAGAGGAGCCTTGGTGAATTAATGTAGTGCATCCTGTAGATGACATAATCTGCTGCCACCATGCATCGATGGTAGGGGAGTAGTGTTGAAGATGATGGATGGGGATACCTGTTCTCGATGGCCTGATGTGTTTCTTTTACAGCTGTACTCATCCAGAAAAGTGCGGGAGTAACCCATTACACTCCTGACTTGTCTCTTGAGATGGTTGACAGAAACTGGAGAGCCATGATATGATTTAGTCACCACAGAATTCCTAGCCCCTGACCTGCTATTATAGCTACTATATGCAGCTAGTTCAATTCAGTTTCTGGTCAATGGCAATGTCCAGGATGTTGATAGCGAGTGATTGAGTAATATTAATTTTACTGGTCATAAAGGGGTGATAGTTAGATGCTGAGAGATAATGGGAACTGCAGATGCTGGAGATTCCAAGATAATAAAATGTGAGGCTGGATGAACACAGCAGGCCAAGCAGCATCTCAGGAGCACAAAAGCTGACGTTTCGGGCCTAGACCCTTCATCAGAGAGGGGGATGGGGGGAGGGAACTGGAATAAAATGCTCTCAGGTTTCAAATTACCATTGCCTGGTACTTGTATGGTAAATGCTAATTGTCACTTATCAACACAAATCTGGATGTTGTCCGGGTCTTGCTGTTTTTGGACATGGAATATTTCAGTATCTGAGGAGCTGCAAGTGGTGCTGAACATTGTACAATCATCAGTGAACATCACAACTTCTGACAAAGGGAAGATCATTTATGAAACTGCTGAAGAAAGTTTAGACTCAGAGACTCCTCTGAGAAACTGCTGCAAAGATACACGGAGGCTGATGAGGTGCTATCTCAACCAGACAAAATGATATTTTCCCAAAGTGGTCTGTGAACTAGGAAATTATGCGTGTATACAGCTGCCTTTTAACTTGTGAGTGTTAAAGCTTTCGCCTTAAACAACATATGGGATAGATTATTATAAAACACTGCTGTAAGTTTCTTAAGATGTAGTAATAATGGTAATATATTACTTTATGAATAAAGAATTAATGACAG
The DNA here is from genome assembly GCF_030684315.1 of Stegostoma tigrinum. Taxonomy (NCBI): domain Eukaryota; kingdom Metazoa; phylum Chordata; class Chondrichthyes; order Orectolobiformes; family Stegostomatidae; genus Stegostoma; species Stegostoma tigrinum. The sequence goes on along the minus strand of NC_081368.1, from coordinate 54,122,508 downwards.
TAAAAGATAAAGATACTGTAAAGGTGAAATTCAGTTCTTTAAGATGATTCTGTTGCAGAGCTGCAACATGCAGTTGGAAGGGCTGGTCGTGTGCAGTTGGCAGGGTTGGAGTTGAAGAGCTCTGTTCAGCAGCTGTAATGTCAAATGGCCAGAGTCTGTCTTTGTATGTGTATTCAGCATGCGAAGCAACTTCAGGGAGCAAGTAAAATTTTCTGCCAGCATGACACTTAAAAGCTGCTTGGCATTCTTTTCAGCAAAACAGGATTGGTGTTTGACAACCTACCATTTTAAATCCTAGTGACAGAGAGAAAATTCAACTTTTGCTTGCTATTCATGCTTAGTTCAGGTGAGAGCTGTGGCCTGGAATTGTCTTTGCAGGTTTTGCCGAGGCCTCTGCAACAAAACTATTTCTAATCAGAATTTTTTTTTACAGTTCAAAGCACAAAATGGCTGTACTCTGAAAATACTGAATAGCACTTCTGTTTTAGGGATTGGATTATCCTAGGTCTGGAGAATTGTTGTTTGCATTATATTTTTGCAGTGTTAATGAATAAATAAATGCCTCAACTCTTATCTCCATAGCTCTCTTTTCTCTAAATTTACAGAAGAAAGAAGTATTTACATCTCTAGGGAAAACATTGACAATGTGAATATGTTGTCCCTTGTGGAAGCACATTGAATTTCAAACAGCATCTTTGAGTTTACTTGAAATAAATAGCGTGGCTCCTGCATTTGACTGAATGTAGTTGAATCCAAATAAAAGAGGTTGTGCAATATTGGCCATTTCTTTTCAGGTTCCATGTGTCCATTTAATAAAGGAGATTACAGTTTGTTACAAAATCTATAATATTATAATAACACATTTGTGACAATATTCAATGCAGAAAAGTTATTTCAATTCAAAAATAATATTCTATATATTCCTGCAAACTCAATAGAAAAACTGACCAATTTATGAGTTATCTTCTAACTTTAAAGAAAAAAAGCCTCAGCAGAATTTGCAAGAAACCCCTCAAACTAAAACATGAAAGAAACACCACATCAGTCACTCACCATTTCACTGAGGGACAGCAGTTGAAGAAATCTCTAGAATGTCCATCAGCATCTGCACTTGAGTTATTCTTTATTAACTTATTGTTGATGAAAATTTCTGCATGAGATATTGTGGTCTACTTGGCCTTTTTAATACTGTCAAGGACATTTTGAATATGAGCTGAAAATATTTTAACAAGTTTTTGGGAAAATCAAAACAAATCCAATTAAATGGAAATTAACAAGAGTAAGTAATCAGTGCAGAGAAAACATAGTGAAAACTGTTCAGAAAGGAAAATGCACTGAAAGCCTGTCAAAGTGTAGAGTGGGCACTAGTAGCAGGTGAACTTTCAGGTCAATGGCTCAAACCTGCTGTCTGGATACATTCTGCTGGTTTCATAGTAGATTTTAACTTATTAATCATGCTGTTGCTTATCGTCGTATTTGACCTGGAGCTGAGGAAAATCGAGATTGATAACAAATTACATGCAACATGTCAATTAAAACATATTACATAATTTTCAGTATGACATTCTGCAAAATCAGGTGATGGATTTTACAAATCAGATCTAGATGATAAAAGGCATGACACATACAAGATTATATTATTCAATTATATCTCAGATTTGAGGCAATGTAAGACCTAAGTGGCAATGCTAATAAGTTTTATGTTCTTCTAATAGCTCCTTTGACTTTAAATTCAAGTTTAAATGAGTTCCACTGTACCTACAGATAATTACATTATGGCATAGTAGTCATTGAAATATTACTAGAGTTGCAAAAGATATACGTTACTCTCAACAAGATCAGATTTGATGAATCTTTTCTCCAAAGCGAAATATGGAAAACTGCTTGAAGTTTTCTTTTCAGTTTCTTCTCTCTGCTTTTGTGGAGTCACAAACGATCATTGAAGAATAGTTTCACAGCTGCTGGTTGCCCACCAGTACCTCACCCAATTATTAATTGATATCAAAGCTAAACAATGAAGGTTGCTAAACTTTGAAGATCAGTTTGATCTACTCCATATCAGCCATCCACATGACAATATTTTTCAACTAGGCATCTCAACAGCAATCTGAAGCCAAAGCCCAGCTAACGTTTGCAATCCCTACCTCAGAAACATTAAGGTCAATTGTACAGCTGTGCAAGAGCAGACAGATGATTAAGGCGGACCTTATTGATTTGTATAAGCCTGTAAAATAAACAGGAATTATCAGGAGCGGACCATTCCTGATCTTAATCTGTTCAGCTGATCTGATGACAAAACATATTGCATGTGTAGTGATGTGTTTGATGCTACTATCCTCTTTCCTTGATGAATTCTGATGATCTACCAGTTTACAGTTTTCAAAATTCGTTTCTATTAAATCATTCGCTCTTTGGAAACCTCTACAAAGGACAGAGTAATTACTGTAATAAATTAAAGAATGGCTCCACCCAACTAAACCTGGCTTTAGTTGCCTTGTGAGAGTTGACTTCGTCCAATTCTGTTTAATAGATTTGTGTACTGACAACATTTCAAAACATTAACCCACTGTCAGTTATTGAATTAATAACTGGCTCTGTAACCCATTGTTTATAACAACTTTCTTCAGAAAACGGAATCATACAAGTAATTGGATCACAGTTTTGTAATGGACAGAGCAATGGAGCCTGTGCAACTGGTTGTGATTTTCTCATCACATATTTCCACATTCTCAGTATGACTCACCTTATCATCTGTCAGCATCCGAGGCATAATAAATGCCAACTCCCCACCCCCCCCCCCCCCCCCCCCCCCCCCTCACCCCAACCCCAAGTTTTGTGGTCAGGAGTATAATGTTTCAGGCCTGATGTCTACATTAAAGATTGCAGCAATATGGCTCATTCAAATATTGTTGCCAATGCCTCACATTATCCCCAGGAAATGGTTGTGATGTCCCAGCCATGAATACCTCCTGCAATTTTTTTTATCTCCTGGCTCGTAAAAGAGCCCGTTCAGCATGGCAATAAATGGGAGCTCAGAATGGTAGGAATTGAACGTGCATCCATTCCTGTTTAATGATATGGAACAACACTAATTTTAATGCAGCAGTGAAAGTCTTTCCCTTTACATTCATATTGATTTTTATGGTTAAAATTTATCAACAAGTGGAGTTCCAGTTGCATTATCCCTATGTAATTCAGGCTAGCATTCATAAATCTTCACAATAACAAAATGAGTTAAATATTTAGCTTCACTGATAATGGGAACTGCAGATGCTAGAGAATCCAAGATAACAAAGTGTGAAGCTGGTTGAACACAACAGGCCAAGCAGCATCTCAGGAGCACAAAAGCTGATGTTTCAGGCCTAGGCCCTTCATCAGAGACGCCTTGTACAATGAAAACAATGATGCACAGCCTGATTTTCTTTCTTACAGGTTCCTTTTTCTTAGCTAATTCATGTCTGGATTCTATGATGCCATCATGCTTCCCTGGATAACATAATCAAAACTTAGGTGTTCTTGACTATAGATTCACCCTAACTGTCTTCCTGGTTAAAACACGACCATGGATCACCCGGCAGTCAATTCTTTCTGTTAACGGAAAGAGCTCCTGACCCATAATGAGTTTGATTATCAGGTCTGAATTAGGCCTGGGAATTAAAGACACTGGATGTCAAACCAGAAATTTGGTTGTGTTTCTAAATGCCCTGTTATGTACCTCCCCGAAAACTGCAGAGAGTCAAAACAGTGAAGTCATAGAATTGTATAGCACGGAAACAGACCCCTTGGTCCAACTCATCCATGCTGACCAGTTATCCTAAATCAATCTAACTCCATTTGACAGCATTTTTCCCAAATCCTTCTAAACCCTTTGCATTCATGTACATATCCAGATGCCTTTTAAATGTTTTTATTGTACCAGCCTCCACCACTTCTCTGGCGGCTCGTTCCATACACACACCACTCTCTGTAGGAAATAGTTGCCGTTTAGGTACCTTGTAAATCTTTCTCCTCTCACCTTAAACCTATGCCCTCTAGTTTTGGACTCCTCCACCCCAGGAAAAAGACCATGGCTATTCACTCTATCCGTGTCCCTCATGATTTTATAAACCTCCAAGGGTCATTCTTCAGCCTCAATGCCCCAGGGAAAATAGCCCCAGCCTATTCAAACCCTCTAACACTGGCAATGTCCTCAAATCTTTTCTGAAGCCTTTCAAATTTCACATCCTTCCTGTTGCATGGAAACCAGAATTGCACACAGTATTCCAAAAGTGGCCTGACCAATGTCCTGTACAGAAACAGTATAACCTCCCAACTCCTATACTCAATGAAATGACCAATTAAGACAAGCATATCAAATGCTTTCTTCACTATCCTATCTACACACAACTCCATTTTCAAGGAACTATGAACTTGCACTCCAAGGTCTCTTTTTTTCAGCAACACTCCCCAGGATCTTACCATTAAGTGTATAAGTTCTAACCTAATTTAAATGCAACACGCCACATTTATCTAAATTAAAATCCATTTGCCACTCCTCAGCCCACTGACCCATCTGATAAGATTTCTTCTTTACTGCCCACTGCAACCTCCAATTTTAGTGTCATTTGCAAATTTACTAAGCATACTTCCTATGTTCACATCCAAATCATTTACATAAAATGACAAAAAGCAGTGAACCCAGCACCTATCCTTGCGAGACATCGCTGATCACAGGTCTCCAGCCTGAAAAGCAACCCTTCACTACCACCCTCTGCCTTCTACCTTCATGCCAGTTCTGTATCCAGTGGCTAGTTCTGTCTGCATTCCATGTGATCTAACCTTGCCTACCAGTCTACCATGAGGAACCTTGTCAAGTGCCTTACAGAAGTCTGTGTAGACCATGTCCATCACCCTGCCCTCATCAATCCTCTTTCTTACATCTTCAAAAAAGCCACTCAATTTAGTGAGACACGATTTTCCCATGCACAAACCATGTTGGCTTTCCTTCATCACAACTTGCCTTTTCAAATGCATGTAAATCCTATCCCTCAGGATTTCCCCCAACTGCTTGCTCACCACCAATGAGAGGCTCACTGGTTTATGTTTTGCTACTGCGTATATATTTAAGAACAAAGTCAAACCACTTAATTGTTTTATAATAACAAATTAGAAGATCAGTTTAAAACTAATTTTGTTCAGTAAAGATGTGAATGAAAATACAGAAAACACAAGTTCACAGACAAAGTAAATCAAATGTTTCATGTACTGTAGGTCATTGATATACTAAAACCTCAGTACCTTATCTTCAATGTACTGTAGTCTGTGACCTGAATAACCACAATTCTAAAAGAGATTATTTGATAGAAAGAAAGTGATCCATGTCATAAAGGATACCTAATACAAGTAAAGGCAAAGTTAAGTGCAGTAGTTACATTATACTTGAAACTTATATTTTTCTATTACAAAATAAAGAAAGTTTGAATGGATAAAATCTGTTAGTTCATGCAAAAGTTAATTTGTTCTGGTCTAATAATTTAAAAAGTCAAGTCAACTATTTATACTCTTGTATACAGCCAGATGAATGATGAGTTGCCAAAGTCTATGTTTATTCATTTTCGGAAACTGGAGGTTTCTTTCCCCATTTTTTGAAATATTAATTTGCAGTTCAGCAAGCGTTATTTATGTATAGAGTATCAGAGAGTTAATTAAAGCATAAAGTGCAGCCAAGTGTTTCAATCAGCTGAAGATCCTCTGTTCCAGTATGAAATATGCTTTTATTAACATTACTGAAGTGCAGTAACTTTGGGAATGTGAACTTATGACATGCATTGACAATTACCATCTCAACTAGTCTCATTACTCATTTAGTCGGGAATTATTAAATTATAGCAGAATAATATATTTGTGCCAAAGTCTTAAGTGACATTCAAATTCTGTATCAGTGCTACTTTTAGTTAATTGAGGAAAAATGGACAAATACGTGCTATTTTTGATATGCGTGCATGGTTGACAGGGAAGAACAACATAGTTCTGAGTCCTATTCTTCCATAACCCAGTGACACATAGTTAGATGTGATGAACAATTGGTATTCACTCAATATCTAGGCTGATCTCCTTGATGACATTTATTTCAACATCATAAAAATTGATTATCAGCTTGATTATCTCATTGCTATCTGTAGGACCCCGCTTTCTGAGAATTGGCTGCTGTTTTTCATTACAGGAGTCCCTAGACTTCAAATGCACTTCATTAGCTGCAATGTGCTCTGGGACATCCTTATTTTGTGTCTCATATAATATGGTACAATTTCTCTCTGTTGTTTAGGCTCTTAGATGAATAACTTGCACGAAAGTAACAAAACAGAGAACTAGGTCTGCTGTAGAAGTATGAATTGGTATGCATTCTATCTATTGAACTGGAAAAGGATAGATAGATAGAAAATTAGAAGGTAAATATTGTTTTTAATTCAGCAGTAAGTGTTCATCTGAATTTGTGAGTGAAGTAGTTCAGTTAGCACAATTGCATTTTGGCATGATCTTCTACAAATATCTAACCATTTTTATTGTCAAATTTTTCATTGAGCAGAGTAGTCTGGTGCAAAAACTGAACTAATTTCTTGTGCATTTTGTTAATAAATAGTTATTTGGTGATTTAATTTTAACTATTCCTTCTCCATTTTCTTGAATTCATTTACCCTTTATAATGCAGTTTAAAGATACGAAGAAGGACCTCTTAAACAATGAATAAAAACTTTCTTCTCAGCTTAACTCAACCACAGCCTGCAGAATATATAGCCTGGGCCAAGATCATTTTAAATTGCCCAGATTCAGGGATGCATAATTGATAGACCATTGCAGATCCAACTCCCAGGACTTTTATCTTTTCCTGTATCTGTTTGTAATGCAAAATTTAAAAAGTTTAAATTCAAAGTGGTTTGTACAATCATCGTGGACATCAGAGAGTATTGTTTCCCTTGGAAGAGCCAAAGTGCATTGTTCAAGGAATAGTCTAACAGGAAAGATAAGATTAATTATTTATAGAGAAAAAAGCTGCTTGAAACATTTCATTTGTGGAAGAAATACCTTCAGCGTTTTGGAATTGTTAGCATCAGACCATCCATTACAGAATTAGTTCAGTGCTTTCGTATGTGCAAACTTAAGAACGAGACAATTAATTGATAATGTTTTTCTCTTTTTCAAGCAGTTAGATGACAAGAGCAATGGCACTATTGCAGAAAATCCAATACTTACTACAAAACAAATAGTTTGTTTGACACTGCAGCAACCTTCAGCACAGAAGGAGGTAGTCCACCAACTGGTTTAATCCTCTTGAAGCATCCCTTAACACAGTTTAGCATTAGCTATTGCTCATTTCTGATGTTTCCTGTCCTTCATCAGAATGCTTCCAAAGGACAGTCTCTGGATTTGAAATATTACCCATGTATCTCTCACCACGAATTTTGAATTCCTCTGTTTTCATTTGAATTCCATTTTCTGTTTTTATTTCAGATTTTCAACGTCTGCAGTATTTTGCTTTTAACTGACTTTAACTGTGGGATACGTTTCCATAAACTCGTCAAATCAAGTGGACGGCATCTAAGCTTGTATATTGTAGGGACTATAACTGTGAGGTGCGGCAGGGCAGGTTCATAGAAAAGCCCACTCTTTCTCATTGACATCATTGTTACAAGTAGCAGGCATTCTGGATGATTTTCCACTTTTCAGTTCAGAAGTGCTGAGATTAATTGTAGTTAACATCAGCAAAGTCAACATGGCTCAAATTGAATCAGATGAATGTGACACTCTGATATAACTCTCAACCCTCACTGCAGTGTCATTCTGCACACGGTAATTGTGATGCTCAAATAACAAGGCTCGAACAAAATAGAGTAAATACTACTTCAAGAATGCAAAGTTCATAAAAATAACATGTATATAGATATATATTCCAGTTGACAAGTGCTGAAGCACTGGAGGAAATCTGGACAAGAATATTTATGTTAATTTATATATGGTTCAAATCAAGTATGTCCCTTTTAACATAAACATTCTTGTCCAGTTTTCCTCCAGTGCTTCAGCATTGTCAGCTGGAATATCTTCAAAGTAAATTGTCCGAGTCCCTGATATAAGCCTTGACAAGGCCTCAATTATGGAAACAAGGACAGAATCAAACACTGTGATGCTCTGAGAAGCCTGCATAAAAAGTAATGCATGCTGGCTCCAGGAATTTTTAACGCTTCTGTTTGTTTTATTGTGTCAGCATCACTACCGTGTGGCAAGGATGTTACTTCACCACTAAGTTGTAGGTTGGAACAGAATTCACATGAATATTTTACGAAATATTGTACGAATCTGCAGTCGAAAACCCACATTTTTTTTATATTCCCTTTCTAACTGAATGCACTTGTTGTTTGCAATGCACAACGTTAAAGATGATTGATGATAGTTTGCATTTGGACTCACCCGCACGCATTTTTGCTCACTTCCCGCAAATGTTATTGACGGCATTGTACATTGATTAGACAATGTAAAGGGAGAGGACAGGAAGTCTGCATGCCTACCATTGGAAAATAATAGAAATGCTCCACTTTAAGTCTGTTTCTTGCTTTTCTCATTGCGTGTTGGGGAGAAATAAAAACACTAACTGTCCATTCTCATCCCACCTTCAGTATCTTGTCTGTAGCTTTGCAATTTACAGCAGTTCAAGTGTACATCCAGGCTCCTTTTAAATGTGTTGAGGGTTACTCTCTCCACCAACAAGTTAGGCAGTGAATTCCAAACCCCCGACATACTCTGGTTGAAAATGTTATTTTTCTTTCTTATTCTAATCCTTCTGCCTAGCACCTCAATTCAGTGCCTCCTGGTAACTGACTTCTCCATTAAGGGGAGCAGGGTTTTTCTGTCCACTGTATCAAATTCTGTCATTACTTTGTATATCTCAATTAAGTTATCCTTGAGCCTTCCCTGTTCTAAGAAAAATAATTCTAGCCTATCCAAACCTTCCTCATAACTGTGACTTTCAAGCCCTGGCAACATTCTTGTAAATCTCCTTTGCACTCTCTCTCTCTCTCTCTCTCTCTCTCGAGCAAGGATTTCATTCCTGTAACATGATGAATAGAACTAAACAAAAAATTCCAACTGTGTAAGAGCATTTTTCAGAGGGAGGGTGATCATCACAGTTCTGGTCTATGTTGGTATAATTGACTTTGGTAGAAATGGGGATAAAGGCACTGAAAGTAGATGTCAAATAACTTTTTTTTGTTATTCACCCGTGGAATGTGGGTGTTGGTTGGCCAGCATTTATTACTTGTCAGTGGTTTCATGGTCATCAGTAGACTTTTAATTTTTATTGCATTCAGATTCCACCATCTGAGTAAGATTCAAATCCAGATCCCCAGATCATTAGCGGAGTTTCTGAAATAACAGGGTAGTGATAATATCACTAGGCCATTGACTCCTCTACTACTTTAGGGAGATTGAAATGCAGGATTTTCAGACCAGCAGCTTCATGATCATTGCCAGTTCCACATGCTAATAAACATAGGAAAAAGGGAATTGAATGCTTGAACACATGGTTGGAAGGCTGGCATTGGAGGGTCAGCATCAGATTTCTGGGGCACTGGGTACCAGTTTGGGGATGGAGGGGCTTGTTCAAGGCGAGCAATCAATGCCTGTGCAGAACTGGGTGAAATATCTTTGCAAAGCAATTAGTTAGTGCTGTTAGGGCTTGGTTGGGTGGGGAATGGAAATCTTACTGTGGACTTAGATTAGGGAACAGCAAACTAAATCTTACTGAGTGACTTTGAAACCAAGGGGAGGCAAAGATAGCAATGTGTATAGCACAAGAGTTTGTCAGTATTAAAAGAAATGTATGTAGACACAAAGCAGTATAGCAAATGAAGCTCATAATGAAAGGGCACAGATAGACACACCATATGATGTCACTGCCGTATTAAAACTTATGGCAAAGATGACAGCACAACTTCTCTGGATATAGAGTTTTCAGGCAGGATAGAAAAGGGAATTTAAAAAAAAAACTCACATGATAGCACGGCAATATTTGTTAGAGAATCAATCTGTAAGGAGGGATGATTTACTAAATGAAGCATCAAATCGTATCAAGCAATTTCAGCCCTGAAACAAAAATAAGGGGCAGCCACCCTGCTAGGTATGTACTGTAGATCCCCAAATGGTGAATCTGAGCAGTCAGAATACATATCTTTTTGTCCTCCAGGGTTCATTTCTCACAGTCACTTCTAACGCACAAACGTTTCTCTCCATGTGGAAGAAATATATAACTTCAGAAAGGAACAAAGCCTTGTGGGTGAAGAGGTTTGCCTTCCAATGATAGGCACCTCAGTAGTGACTGGTAACACATGTTTGACTGGGGCATTGGAAAGGGCCATGTTCTCAGATGTTACGTGGACCAGCAATGACCTGCCATGAAATGTTGAGCCCCTGAGGCACTGGTGTTCAGACATGACGAGTGAGGTGATTCACTCCTAATAGACCCAACGTTTGGTGACTCTGCTCCTTTGAGCTACATTGTGTGTATCTCCACCTCACTGTCCTCAACTGCAGACTATGTAGTGGCATATAACTGAGGAGAAAGTAATTAATGCCAATATTGTTGTTGCTGTTCCTCGTTCTCATTGAGAAATATCCAGGTTAGAACTGCATAAAACAATGGCTTTCTCTTGTGAAGCTGAATGTAAGTGAAGTGCAAAACAGGAAAAGTGTTGCACAAAGTTGACTTTCGCATATCAAGTCGTAAATGAAATGTTTTGTAGTTGCCTCGGCTATAGCTAATATATCATATGCCACAAAGAGTCTTTTTTTTGAGTCAGATAACTTGAATTTTATGAATGACAAGTTATTTGCATGACTATAATGTCACTAGCATGCATCACTACACACTTAGACTGTGATAAAGGATGTTACAGTATGTTATGTTCATATAGAAGACTGACTGGTCACTATACAATCTCCATTATGCAGAATGTATGGCTGAAAATGTGATGGTTTTTTTAAAATCCCAGAATATGTTGCAATATGTTGTAACTGTCTTAAAGGTATGCCGTCTGTGTGATCTCAAACAATTGCCATTTCTCAAGTTCTCACCATTTCCCTTTGAAGAATGGTACATCCTTTTTCCAGTAAGTATGTAAAACAACATATATGGATATGTTCTCTCTATACATTCAGATAATACCTCAGTGGATGTGCAATGCAACCAATTCTAGTTCTTATGCATTTATCATGATTTTGTTAAGTAACTCCATTTTTTGTTGTGTATCTGTGTGCTATATGTCATCATGGATAAAAATGTCTCATTTGTCATTGTAGTGTATTGTTATTTCTTTAACAAACCCTGGCAGTTAACTGCCAATCAGTAACACTGGGTGCAGTCTGAAAAGCAATGCCTCTACCAATCAGAGTTGCCTTAACAACAAATCAGTTCTCAAGCAGTATTATAGTTGGTTTTTATCCTTGAATTCATGTTCTTGCAAATTGTCCTGATGAGTGCAAAATGAAAAGCTTCAACAAAATGTAACTTTTTAGTCAGCAATATCTTTGACTGGCCACACTAAAGAAAAATTGGTGAAGCTACCAGTAATTAGAATGTAATTATGTTCCTGAACGTGCAGAATTTAAGTGTCAGTCTTACACCATGGCCCAGAAGGAATCTCATGTCGCAGGAAAGGGTGTCTTTATTGTTGAAGATAATGTAATTAACTCATTCCTCGCAACTTGATAAGTTGATCAGTGCCATTGTCAATATCAGGTCGATGTATGGATTCATTTTTTTCTTCTGCTGCAGTTGGCCTTTGTATATCTGGTCTAACATGCCTTGATGTAGAGCTTGTGGAATTATGAACTATTTGCCTTTGAAGAGTACGCCTAAATGACAGAATGTACAAGAATGAGATCCTAGTGACCATTTAGGCCAAACATCGATGATGACCTTTTTGAACTGGTGCTGTGCCACCATCTGGTGTAGTTGTTGAATCTGCTCTGCTTGGCTGTGACTAGAATATATGATTTCAATGCTTCAGTGTAGAATATTTAGTATTGAAAATGATTGATCTGTCACCTCATGGATTTTGATGTAATGCAGACCCTTGTGTGCTGGGGTAGAAGGTCTATTTATTTCAACAGTGTAAAATGTTTCAGATGTTCATCTTGATGATCTGTGGTTACATTTAAAATGGATGATGTCAATGCGTAGAATGTAGGACCCATTGTAAGCTGTTAGCTTATCACGTGTGCACTGGATGATGTTGTGCCTGTTTCCTAAGTGTATTATGTGTGAGATATGTAAATGGATACTTTTCACAATTATGCCAGTGTGAAACTCATGCATGTTGCCCATTCCTTTCAGGATATATCACTTGGATGGCAGTGAGGCCTTCAGTTTTTTTTCAAACATAATTCCTGTGATTTATCAAATTTCCTACATGTTCTCTCTGAATGTGATCTGCAAGTGGTGACTTTGCAGTTTCATTTTGAAGTTCTTTACTGTGCTTATGTGCCATCGATGGAACTTTGGAAGCTTCTTTGAGATTGTTCCTTGTCTGAATTTTCTTCACAAGCTGCTATGGAGAACAATGCCACACTTTAGGTTTCTCTGGATGATTGGATACCTTACATATTTTAGTCCAATGTCCTCAAAGAAGAAATGGCTTACATATATCATAACATGCTAAACACGGTCTGTGAGATGAGCTGCACCTCATGCAAGTCCATTAACATTTTGATGATTGCAGTAATTAGTACAGAATATTTACATATGGAGCTGGCCAACTTCAGACTTGAATTCTAATCCTAGTAAGGCATCAGTTGTATGTTTTTCTATGTTTCTTCAAAAGTGCTTTTCTGAAGGAATTGGTTGGTGTAGAAGCAATAGCCAGTTCCATAAGCCTGTATATGATAAAATGTATTTAAATTTTAAGTTGGTCTTCTAAAATCTGAACCTGAAACATTGTCAGGATCTTCGTGGGTGATATCAGAAATACCAGACAATTTTGTTCTTCTGAACCCTTCAAAGCGAAAAGTGAGGACAAGGTTGACAGCTTGCCACTCTTTGTCAAATATCTGCTGATTTATTAAGTAAAGATTGATTCTCCCCTTAAATAATTGAATTCCTGATAGAATATCAACGGATTACACAGCTTTGATATGATGAACAGCAATCTATACTTTGCATCCCTTACTGCAAATTCTGGAATTCCAACTGATTTGAGTTCACAGAGTCTTGGTAAGTGAGCTGGCTACTCTGATCTATTACAAACATTCTGAGGAAGAATGGCCCTTCTTTTAACTCTGCCAATTAACCATAAGAAAGATTTAAGCTCTTTGCAGCAAGGGACTTTAATTTGCCTCAAAATGTAGTCAGCCATTTTCACCAGAAATATTTAACTTTCTTCAAAATTTTGTTATCGAATAGTAATTGGGTTTGACAACAAGGCTACAAAAATGCAGCAGCCTAGGCATTAATGGTAGGATTATAAAATGAAGGTATCACTGCTGCATCTAAATTTACCAACAACAACATCTTGTAATCATTTGGGCTTTCTCTACAGCAGATACCCCAAGATGCTTAGCAGCAGCAATTATCAAACCAGATTTGGGAATGAAGAGAATGTTCTGAGAAGTAACCAAAACTTTGTCAGAATTGTAAGAGTCAGATAGGGGTCTGGTGAGACCTATATTAATGTCAGGAGCAGGTCACTGCAACTTTTATGCTTTTGTTAAGTGGCATGTTGAGTTTCTGATGGTGAGTTGTGAGTTGCCTGTTGAAGGGGATTATGGTTGATTGAACACCTTAAAGGCATGAAAGTCCCTGTCATCTCAGCATGGAAGTCGGAGTTGGTAGCTGGAAACTTCAGCTTGCTGCGAGCTGTGACCAGCCTCCACGTCGTTCAGCACCAAACAGCATCTCAGACCAGGATCCACAGGCACTAGCTGCATGCATCCTTCATAAACAGGCATTGGTTAATCCCTCACAGACATTGCTCCATTCAACTTGGAGCCACTCAGGAGCATAGACTTGCCTCACCATCTCTTAACATTGAAGGGCTGAGCTGGGACACTTTGGTACAGGCATGCAACTCAAAGAATGAACAAGGCTGCACCTCAGGGCTGCTCACTCACTCTATTTGTGCTTGCACAATGAGCACATAATTACATAACTTGCAGTGCCTGGGTCTTGCCTTGCTGTGCCAGCTAAGGTCTGTTAGCATATTGGCACTTCAGGCAGAGCTGTCAGTAATGACATATTGACATAGTGCAGACTGACAGATTGGCTACTGCCTGTAGCTATTTGTCCAGCATGGGTAGGATGGGGTGTGGTCTTGCTTTATGGTTCACCTACAGCATGTTACAGCCACCAGCATAACCAACACAGCATGTCTATTCAACCAAATGGTCATGACAAAAGTGGGTGGGGGCTATTCCCCAATCATGGCAAGGAATGGGAGTGCCCCCAGTACTGGCAGTCATGGGCACAGTCCAGTGGCTTTGCAACAGTCAGTTGTCTGCTTGCATCCTCACGGGCAAGAGATATGTCCAACTACAGTCCAGCGAGTGGACAGCAGTCAGCTCCGTATGACCAGGAATCATGTAGCATCAGTTAGGAGTTGCATACACAGTCAGAAGAGGTTGGTCAGGCATGCCTGTGGGGTGCTCATCTCAGTCAGTCAGAGGTCTGGGGAGAATACAGTCCAGGGGTTTACTCCGTTGATCATTCAGAAAGGTGCAAGGGGAGTGCCCGTAAGAGCATTTGTGGGAGACACTAATTTTTTTTAAAAAATTGAGGGAATTGGCTTCAGAAAAGTGAAAACAGAGATTTTTGCGAGGGTTGGGACCAATGACTGGGATGTGGGGCCTAAGGTGCATGGGGGTGGGGCAGGGATAGGCAGAACATTATCGGATGGCATGGTAGGCTCATGATAGGGGGATACAAGCAGTGACCACCACCAGGTCCTCCACAGGGGGGTGCAAAGGAGCAGAGTGGGTATTATTAAGTGTAGAATTCGGGTTCAGGTAGCAAGGACAACAGGTGGAGACCAAGTTTAATGTGGTGGCTCCTAGTATGGGGTGGCTTGGGGTGGGGGATGGTGGTGGAATTGGGATGCCTGGGTAGCACAAGGTAAAAGAGGACTTAGAAGCTTTGGGGAGGTACCAGTCCAGTCCTCACCCAGTTTGCATCAAGCTATGTTCCCTGCCATTGCTTGTAATTGTCTTGATGAAAAATAGAACAGCAAAATGATTGGGATAGTACCCAGGATGGACAGAGTCAGGGTCAGTTTAATGGGCAAAAGCAAACCATTCATGCCACGTCAACACCAGGATATTAATGAGGCAAATACATGAATAAGGCATTTACAAATCTCAACCACCTTTACTTTGCAATCTTTCATTGTCCGTTTACAATACATGAAGAGTGAGTGTGCTTGGAGTCCAAATGCTGGTCAGAGATGACTTGAACTCTGCTCTTGATGGTTTAAAATTGAATATTAGCATCTCAATGATGCTGAAGTTAGCAGCAATGAGTTAAAAAGATGCTAAAGCTGGCCAAATGCAAATCAATAATCAAACAATTTCCAAAGATGCTGTGGGGGGGCCGAAATCATCATTTCATCATAAATTTAAAGATGGTCTTACTGAATGCAATACAAAGTTAAATGATTGGATCTGTGATGGGAATTGGCTTGGACCACAGCAGGCAATCCCTTCTTTTTTGGTGTAATGTATTAACATGCAGCCAGCATAGCACCTTCAGCAAGTTGTTGCAGACACTGAGGCTGAAGCTGAACGAATGATGGAGGCATTATTGCAGCTCCTCATGTCTCAATGTGCAGAGGAGCATGTGCAGCCCTTCTCTGTATGGTAGGCCGTCAATGTATTTACCGAAACCTAAGAACCTCTTTAGCCCCTTGTGTCCCAATGAAGGTCAACACTAGGTCTGTACCCTGCTGGTATTCGGATCTTGGTGCCTGTGGATGACTTCTGAAGAAGGCAAAGGCAGATAAAAGAGGACCAGGTTCAATAACAAACACAGAAAACAGCAGCAGGCTGCTATTGAGGCTGAGGAGCTCCCACACTTAGATAGGATGCCGCTGCAGTGCCCGTCAGGTTGCGTGGGATCGACAAGCAGGCCATAGCTTTCTGGTCTCGACTCTATTTCCTGGGCTTGCGTGGGGCATGGTGTCTGTGAAGACTCCATATTTCCTGGGGCGCTGTGAAGGAACGATGCCAGATGCTGGAGTGGGGCCTGAGAATTGTAGGATGGGGAGAACATCCTCTCCCAGTGGCTGTGAGGGTGACAGCTGTTTCAAGCCGGTATATGACTGACTCCTTCCAGGGTGCATCAGGCCATTAGTGTGGCATCTATCAGTCATACACCCATAAATACGTCAGGGCACAGACTGATGTACCTATGCCAGATAGATCACACCGGTTCATGATGTTTCCTGGTGACAAGGGCAGTGGGATTTGGGAGCTGACCTGGTTACCCCCAGGAGCGGGCTGCCATTAACCAGATTGCACTAAGAGAGCCATGTCACAATGCTGAGGAGCCCATCAACAGGAAGAGCTTCAATGGATTAATGTGATCACTGTTGCTGCCCCTTGATCATACCCTGATGTGCAGTTTGGTTGTAAGGAACTGGAAGCTCCTCAGATTAGGTGATGGGCTGAATCCGCCTCATATCTGCTCCGGTTACCATGTTGAGTTTTCTCTATGTCTGTTTAGTTTGGTAAGACGGTAAGCTGAACTGAAATGAGAAGAATTGGACCATGAACAAGGCATTCAACAAACAACAACCCCTCTTAAATGGTAACTTGATGTTGCTCTGTGATGAAATCACTGTGCTGAATGTCTAAAGCAAAAAAAAAGCTGGAGTGAGATGTTTCTAGTGTTGAGAAGAGCATCTTCAAACTTCCAGTATGATTCTGCCATAAATCTCACCACAGGCCATAACCATTCTTGATCAAACCTGACTGTAATAATGTGCTGGATATTTTTTATTGTTCCACTATCAGTTGTTAACTTGGCACAATAGTAACACTTCCACCTCTTTATTAACAGTAGGGCAGTAAAATATAGACTATCAATTTGTAAATACTATTATCTAATTTTAATGCCTGGGAACCTCATGGACTACAGTGGTTAGGGTTCTTGGATTGCAGAGGTTTTGTCCCTTCCTCTGTGCCAGTAGGGCTAGGTTGAAGTCCCACCTGCTCCAGAGGTGTGTAATAACAGTTCTGAACACGTTAATTGGAAAATATCTGGACTAAAGTGGTTCCAAAAAGGAAAATAAAAACACTGTCTCAAAGTCGCCACAGCAGTCTCCAAACACAGATTAGCCGGGTTTTATGAAACCAGCATGGAATAAGTGCACACTAAAATAAAGACAGTTCTGACAGACTGTCACTGGACTCATAATGTTAACTCTGTCTTTCACTCTTCAAATGCTGCCAACCATACTGTGTTTCTACAGCACCCTCTGCTTTAGTGGTCAAATAAAATAAACTGTCTCAGCAGGAATTAACAGTGTTTATCAAATGGTAGAAAATAGTCAGAAGAGAAGAAACAGCCTTTTTTTTAGTTTTATGCCTGTCTGATGGCTTTGATATGCTGCAAATCAAACACATCACCTACAGTTAGCAAAACATGGAAACAAAGAATTTGTATATTGCAATACACTAATCACTGCATTTCAGGGACCTGCTTTTGGCAGAGTGGAGAAGATGGATTTGTGATTGGAATTTGCTGGGAAAGGTATCGAAAGACTGAGATGATTAAATGGAAACAGCAGAGCAATAAAGACCCAAAAGAAACCAAAAGGAAATATTTTTAAAGAGAACTATTGGTTTTTGCTGAGGCTGCAAGAGATCAGTTAAACAGTTGTGATCTCAAGTTCAAACTCTTACATGTTTTAAAATTATAATTTCCTGTCTTCTTCCTTTTGAACTAGATGCTATCCATCCCAACTTTACCTGAGTGTGCTTGCTTGATGTTGCATCTTTATTGTTTTTCTCAGGGTTAGCAAATAATAAACAATATCTTCCTTTCACTCAAAACAAAACTTGTTTCTTCTTGTTTCTTTTTGTTTTTGGGAAAGTAGTTAACAACATTTTAATTGAAGAAAAGTATAGCTTTTATATAAAAGATTGACATATCCCCACTTGGTTTTAATTATTGGTTAAAATCCAAAACAGAGGCCTCAGTTATCAATCTTGACTTACATATCAGTGCAATGTTGAGAGAATGCTTTTATTTGGATACAATGTCTTTTGGATAATGTATTAAACTGAGGACTCACCTGCCCTTTAAAATTGACTCTAACAATCTCATGGTATTATTTGATGAAGAGTAACGCTGTTTATCTAGTGTTCTGGCCAATATTTATCTCTTAATCAATATGAATTAAATAAATTATTATTCAGAAATTGCTGTGTTTCCTACGTTACCACACTTTGAAATTCTTCAATTATTTGTAAAATGTTTTGAGGAGCTGCAATGTTGTAAAAACATGATACAAACACCAATTCTTTCTTCCCTCCTTTCCTTCTTTATCTCTCTTTTTTTTAATCCCTCCCTTCTTTCTTTCCTTATGTCTTTTCTTTGATTACTGGCTAGTACCCCCACTACATCGTTTCAAATGACAGCTTGTGACCGTCAATGCATTATGTATGGTTATTAATTATTTCCAATTTTTCCATTTGCCTGAATGTTTTAATCAATTCCTAATGATCCATGAGTAAAGAAAGGAATTTTGATGCATAGTCAAGTAGTGCTCCTTTAATAAGGTCATTTCATAGTAGCGAGATTACCACTGCCTTGGATTGCTGCTGAGTAATATTGTGGAATTGATTCCATATGATATTTGGAGAGATATAATGGTGCCCACGAATGGTCATTTTCAAACAGTGCTTTGTTATTTTGATTCTGGTCATCATCACTTTCCCATGGCGGTGTTACATAAAGAACAGTGTGTTCTTTAAAAAATAATAGCCTGCCATGCGAAGTTATTTAATGATCAACTGTCATTTTCAACCTCCAGACATCACAGCTAAATTGAAAAGTACAGCAACCAGGCAGCTGTACCCTAGTTTTAATTATTCCATCATTGGCAGCCAAGCTTTCATCCTCCTAGTCTCAAATTCTGCAATTCCCACTCTGCTCCTTGAGCTCTCTCATCTTCTCTGAGATATTTCTTAAAACTTACATGCAGAAGCTTGCATTTTTTTGGCTAAGTACATATTGCTTTGTGTTTTTTGAAAGGGCTCTCTCCAGATAGACTCGTGAGAGTCATATTTCACCAAACATGCCTGATGAGCTAACAGCAAAAGACTTTGGATACCAAAATAAAAAAAAACACTAGGGGCAGAGCTAATAGGAACTGCAGATGCTGGAGAATCTGAGATAACAAGGCCTAGACCCTTCAACTTTTGTGCTCCTAAGATGCTGGTTGGCCTGTTGTGTTCATCCAGCTCCACACTTTGTTAACTAGGGGCAGAAGTGCTGAAGAAACAGGTCTGGCAGCAGCTGTAGAAAAAGAGGCATTGTTCATGTTTTGAGTGCAGTCTGGCTCGTCTTCAGAACCTGGGCCCAAAATGATGACTTGGATTTTCTCTCCATAGATGCTGCCAGACGTACTGCATTTCTCCAGCACTTTCTGCTTCTATTTCAAGTTGCATTAGTGACTTACACCATCCTAATGCTATCCTCTCACATATGATTCCAGCCCATTTTTACACGTGTGATCCAGACCAACTGGCCAATCACCAAATATCTGCCATAAGACTGGCGTCCCTTGCTGCTGTCCCATCTCTGAAATACTGCTGTGCGGCCAAATAAATGTTAGAATATTAGTGTTACCAGCAGCCTGAAGCCACATTGCTCACAGCACAAAGCTGGCATGGCTGACAATCCCTCATATTTACAACCCCATTCTCTCACCCTAGTGGCTGTTTAACCACCACACGGCTCGGCTATATCCCATCTGAACAGCTTCTAAGTCACTACTACTTTGTCCTCAATGAAACTGAAGACCTCCAACTTGTCATTGTCCAGTAGAGGAACATCATCCACAGGACATAAATTGAATAATTCTAAGTATGAGCCTTAGGTGACCGAAAGATGTCTACAAATTAAACCAATAGAGGTTGCATTTTGGCTCCCTCGATGCAAATCAAATGTTGGGGCTATGGCCAGTGACTAGTCTACATTCCACGATGTTCTACTCTACCCAGTTCTCATTGACTGGAAGCAGGTGTCACTTGGGTTCTCCATGGCTTGTAGTGTCTGATGCAGTTGAGCTCTGCCAATGTTGCAGGGTCAAAATCCTGGAACTCCTTCCATAATGGCATCGTTGGTGTACCGACACTAAACAGAATACAGTGGTTCATGAATTTAGCTCAACACCACCTTTTCAAGAGCAACTAGGGACAGGCACTAAATACTGGGCCAGTCAGCGATGCCCACATCTCATGTGTGATTTTTAAAATTCTTCCAGTTCCACAGCATTCAATACACAACCCTGTTGTCTGTTGCAATCATGCTGAGCATTGCATAAGGTCATAGGAATAGAAGCAGGCCATTCAACAGCGCCAGCTTAATCCACCATTCAGTGAGATCATGGCTAATCTGTGGACTAACTCCACAGACCTGTCTGTGGCCCATATCCCTTTGTACCTTTGCACCATAAAAATTATATGTCCTGGATTTAAAATTAACAGCTAATCCAGCATCTACTGTCATTTTGCAGCGGAGAGTGGCGCGAGCCAGGCGGACGTGAGGTCAGGGCAGAGAGGCAGTTGGGAAGGTAAGTGAGTGCTAGTTAAGTACTTACCTGGAAGCCAGCGGGTCCTTTTTACAGCGGAGTGCTATCTAAGTAGGTGTGTTCTCAGCCCCAGGTCCTACACAGTAGGGCCTCCCTCCCACCCTCCTCCTCTAACCTAATTAAAACACACAAGGGCTGAGGAAAGTGCCTGGTGAGTAAAGTGCGAGTTTTTCGGTGAAGAGGCTCAGTGAGGAGATTACGCCACTGTTGAAGAGGGTGAAGACATGACTGCCAAGCTGATTCAGTGTGCTGCATGCATGATGTGGGAGGTCAGGGACACTGATGGTATTTCTGGCTCCTATTGCTGTGGGAAGTGTGTACACATTCAGCTTCTGGAGGAGGTTGTTGCAGCACTGAAGAAAGAACTAGAAGACCTCAGGCTCATCCGAGAGAATGAGAATTTTCTGGACAGGACCTTCAGCAAGGTCACTACACCGAGGATACCTGAAGAGAGAAGGGGAATGTCGATGACAAAGGAAGACATGAATGAAGTACAAGAGACCCAGAGGAAGCACCCATTGTAAACAGGCTGACTGTCTTGGAAACTGCTGAGACAGACAACACTGCCAGTCCAAGAGGTGGACAGGTCTGCGAGTCAAAAATTGCTGTGGAGGCAGAGCCGAGAAGTCAGACATCACGGAGGGCTATGGTAATAGGGGACTCCATTGTGAGAGGGACTGACAGGGGTTTCTGCGGCAACAGGCGAGATTTGAGGATGGCGTGTTGCCTTCCTGGTGCCAGGATCCAGGACATCACTGATAGAGTGCAGAGAATCCGAGGGTGAAGGTGAAGACCCAGAGGTGGTGGTGCATGTCGGCACTAATGATGTCGGGAAGAAAAGGAGGAGCATTCTACAGCGGGACTTCAGAGAACTCGGAAGAAGGCTGAAAAGCAGGACTTCCAGGGTGGTTATCTCTGGTTTGCTTCCAGTTCCTCGGGCTGGAGAGGGCAGGAACAGAGAGATAATGGACCTGAACGTGTGGCTGAGGGACTGGTGTCGGAAGCAAGGATTTAAATTCTTGGATCACTGGGGTATGTTTTGGGGTAAGAATAAATTGTACCAGAGGGACAGTTTGTATCTTAATAATCGGGGGACCAGCTTTCTGGCAGGCAGGTTTGCCACTGCAACACAGGTGTGTTTAAACTAAGTAATGGGGGGGAGGGGCCAAACTGGAAATTTAAGAATGAAGTTAAAGGGAAAGTGAGAATAAGAGAGGTTCAGAAGGACAACAGAATTAACAGAGCAGAAAACTCAAGAAGGAATCGTACAGTATGGCCAAGTGAAATAGGGATTGATAGGAAGGGTGAGGGGAGAAACAAATTAAAAATATTATATATGAATGCACGAAGCATAAGAAATAAGGTGGATGAGCTTGAGGCTCAGTTGGAAGTTGGCAAGTATGATGTTGTGGGGATAACTGAGACGTGGCTTCAAGTGGACAGGGCCTGGGAAATGAATATTCAAGGCTATACGTGCTATTGAAAGGACAGATTGGTGGGCAGAGGGGGTGGGGTGGCCCTGTTGGTGAGGAATGATGCTCGGTCCCTTGCAAGGGGGCCATAGAATCAGGAGATGTAGAGTCAGTATGGGTAGAGCTGAGAAATTCTAAGGGTAGAAAGACCCTAATGGGAGTTATCTACTGGCCCCCAAACAGTAGTCAGGATGTAGGGTGCAGGTTGAATCAAGAGTTGAAATTGGCTTGTCACAAAGGTATCACTACAGGTGTTATGGGAGATTTCAACATGCGGGTAGACTGGGAGAATCAGGATGGCACTGGACCCTAAGAAGGGGAGTGTGTAGAGTGCCTCCGAGATGGATTCTTAGAACAGCTTGTACTGGAGCCTACCAGGGAGGAGGCAATTCTGGGTCTGGTGTTGTGCAATGAACCGGATTTGATCAGGGACCTCAAAGTAAAGGAGCCATTAGGAGGTAGTGACCATAATATGATAAGTTTTAATCTGCAGTTTGAGAGGGAGAAGGGAGAATCGGAAGTGTCAGTATTGCAGTTGATTAAAGGGAACTATGGAGCTATGAGGGAGGAGCTGGCCGAAGTTCAGTGGTACAGTACCCTAGCAGGGATGGTAGTGGAACAACAATGGCAGGTATTTCTGGATATAATGCAGAAGGTGCAGGATCAGTTCATACCAAACAGGAAGAAAGATCCTAAGGGGAGGCAGGGGCAGCCATGGCTGACGAGGGAAGTTAAGGACTGTATAAAAATAAAGGAGAAGTATAACATAGCAAAGATGAGTGGGAAGCCAAAGGACTGGGAAGCTTTTAAAGAGCAACAGCGGATAACTAAAAAGGTAATACACAGAGAAAAAAATGAGCTTTGAAGGAAAACTGGCCAAAAATATAAAGGAGGATAGTAAAAGCCTTTTTAGGTATGTGAAAAGAAAAAAAATGGTTACGACTAAAATTGGGCCCTTGAAGCCAGAAACAGGTGAATTTATTATGGGGAACAAGGAAATGGCAGATGAGTTGAATAGGTACTTTGGATCTGTCTTCACGAGGGAAGACACAAGCAATCTCCCAGATGCAGTAGTGGCTGAAGGACCGATGGTAATGGATGAACTGAAGGGTATTTATATTAGGCAGGAAATGGTGTTGGATAGACTGTTAGGTCTGAAGGCCGATAAGTCCCCGGGACCTGATGGTCTGCATCCCAGGGTACTTAAGGAGGTGGCTCTAGAAATTTTGGACGCGTTGGAATTATTTTCCACAGTTCTATAGATTCAGGGTCAGTTCCTGCAGATTGGTGGGTGGCAAATGTTGTCCCACTTTTCAAGAAAGGAGGGAGAGAGAAAACAGGAAATTACAGACCGGTTAGCCTGACGTCAGTAGTGGGAAAGATGCTGGAGTCAATTATAAAAGATGAAATTATGACTCATTTGGATAGCAGTAACAGAATAGGTCAGAGTCAGCATGGATTTACGAAGGGGAAATCGTGCTTGACTAATCTTCTGGAATTTTTTGAGGATGTATGTATGAAGATGGATCAGGGAGAGCCAGTGGATGTAGTGTACCTGGACTTTCAGAAAGCCTTTGATAAAGTTCCACATAGGAGGTTGGTGAACAAAATTAGGTCACATGGTATTGGGGGCAAGATACTGACTTGGATTGAAAATTGGCTGGCTGACAGGAAGCAAAGTCCCTTTCGGGATGGCAGGCAGTGACCAGTGGGGTACCACAAGGTTCGGTGCTGGGACCGCAGCTGTTTACGACATGTATTAATGATATAAACAAAC
Source organism: Stegostoma tigrinum (assembly GCF_030684315.1). Taxonomy (NCBI): domain Eukaryota; kingdom Metazoa; phylum Chordata; class Chondrichthyes; order Orectolobiformes; family Stegostomatidae; genus Stegostoma; species Stegostoma tigrinum. The sequence continues at coordinate 54,098,428 of NC_081368.1, read as the reverse complement.
GCATTAGAAGTAATATTAGCAAATTTGCTCATGACACAACGTTTGGTGGCAGTGTGAAATGTGAGGAGGATGTTATTAGAATATAGGGTGACTTGGACAGGCTAGGTGAGTGGACGGATGCATGGCAGTTGCAGTTTAATGAGGATAAATGTGTGGTTATACACTTTGGTGGCAAGAACAGGAAGGCAGATTACTATCTCAATGGAGTCAAGTTAGGTAAAGGGAAAGCACAACGAGATCTAGGTGTTCTTGTACATCAGTCAATGAGAGCAAGCATGCAGGTACAGCAGGCAGTGAAGAAAGCTAATAGCATGCTGGCCTTCATAACAAGAGGAACTGAGTATAGCAGCAAAGATGTCCTTCTGCAGCTGTACAGGGCCCTTGTGAGACTGCACCTGGAGTATTGTGTGCAGTTTTTGTCTCCCAATTTGAGGAAGGACATTCTTGCTATTGAGGGAGTGCAGCTTAGGTTCACAAAGTCAATTCCCTGAATGGCGGGACTATCATATGTTGAAAGATTGGCGCGACTGGGCTTGAATACTCTTGAGTTTAGAAGGATGAGACGGGATCTGATTGAGACGTATAAGATTATTAAGAGATTGGACACTGTGGAGGCAGGAAGCATGTTTCCACTGATGGGTGAGTCCAGGACCAGAGGACACAGTTTAAAAATAAGGGGGAGGCCATTTAGAACAGAGTTGAGGAAAAACTTCTTCACCCAGAGAGTGGTGGACATATGGAATGCTCTGCCCCAGAAGGCAGTGGAGGCCAACTCTCTGGATGCTTTCAAGAAAGAGATGGATAGAGCTCTTAAAGATAGTGGAATCAAGAGTTATGGGGATAAGGCAGGAACAGGATACTGATTGTGGAGGATCAGCCATGATCATCATGAATGGTGGTGCTGGCTCGAAGGACCAAATGGCCTACTCCAGCACCTATTGTCTATTACCTATTTTGGAAAGAGCGTTCCATACCTCTACTTTGCATGTGGAAATGCTTCCTAACACCTCTCCCAAATGGTCTGGTTTCAAATTGAAGTATGGACAGCATTAATCCTGCTCTTGTTCGGGGGTAGTGGTACCAGATATTGTGGTCACAGTCTGCAGTCATTTCATGCTTAACCAGGATCCATTATTGAGTTTGGACACTTGTGAGCAGGGATTTGTCCCTGCAGATTCTGGATGTGTGTTCCACAGTCAGTCCTGTGGATCTAGCGTAAGCTGCCAGGGGAAATCATATACTGTCAGTAATGGAAAGTGGGCAGCGGTCTGGTCATGTCTGGGAGCTGCTTGTTAAAGTTGCTCATAGGTCTGGGGCCCATCTGTTGAGCCTACAGGAGAGTAGAATGAGTGCCTCTAGGTGAGAGGGATTCACAGTTGGAAAAAGCTATGAACTTGAGACTGGGACGGAAGAAGCAGAGACATTTGCGAAGTTGGGGAGAAAGACTGTGAAGAGGGCTGCTCATGGTGAATGGGAATATAGTAGAACAGCATCAGAGGACATAGTAGACTATTGGAGGTGGAATTACTTGCGCTGACCACCAGCATGGTCTCCATGGGCAAACAGTTGAGAAGCAGGCTGGGCATCATGAAAATGAAATGCTGGGGATCAGGTGACAGGAAAGGCAGTTATAGGCAAAGTTCAAAGTGATGGGCCTCCGCAAGTGCTGAATGAGTGGAAATGGGCTGTCAGAGCACTGTGGGGTAAAAGGAAACATGGAGGCTTTTGTGGAGGTGTCTGGCGATGAAGGTATGGAATCAACATTTTATTGCAGCATTGCAATAGAAATAATACAAAGGAAGTAATAGCAGGACATTTGCAAAATCATAGTTTAACCAAGCAAAGTCAGCATGGCTTCATGAAATTGTGTCTAACGAATATTTTCAAGGACATGTCAACCAGAATGGATGGGGGGGGAACTGGCATATGTGCTTGATTTGGACATCAAAAATATGCATGACAAGCTACCTCACAATATGTCAAGCCATAAGATGAGAGCCCATGGTGTTGGCTATAGTATATTGGCTCATGGGTAGGAAGCAATAATGGAGGGTAAGGGGTTCTTTTGCAGGTTGGTGACCTGTTACCAGTACGATTCTAGAGTGATCAGTCCTGGGACCCCAACAGTTTGCAATATATATTAGCAACTTGGAGGAAAGAAGTGAATGTACAGTAGTCACATTTTCAGATGACACAAAAATAGGCATGTTGCAAGAGGGACAGCAAGAGTTCAGAGAGATATTGTTGGTAGATTAAATAGTGGGCATCAAGTTGATAAATGGAGCACAATGTCGGAAAATGTGAGGTTGTTCAGTTTGGAAGGGAGAACAAAAGCAGAGGCTTTTATTTAAATGGAGAAAATCAAGGCAGAAAGCTACAACGCAAAGGGACTTGGGGGAACTTGTGCATGAAACACAGAAAGCTAGCACACACGTGCAGCAGGTCATCAGGAGGCTGACAGAATGTTGACCCTTATTTCAAGGAGGTTGGAGTATAAGAGTAGGGAAGTCTTACTGCAATAGTACAGGGTGCTGGTAAGACCACTTCTGGAATACTGTGAGCAGTTCTGGTCCCCTTCTATAAACAAAAATATGTTATTGCAGACAGCTCAGTGAAGGCTCGCAGAATGATCCCAAATACCGAGGGATTATTTTATGAACAAAGGCTAAACAGGTTGGGACTCTACTCATGGGAGTTTAGAAGAATGAAAGACGATCTCCTTAATACATTAAGGTAGTGAGTTTTGAGAAGATTTGTAGCTCAGGTTGAGTTTCTGGATGTGAGTTTGCTCACTGAGCTGGAAGGTTAGTTTTCAGACGTTTCATCACCTTTTTTTTGAAAAAATATACTTTATTCACAAGATGTACAAAAAATAAAACATATTTATACACCTACCCAGTCATGCAAGCTGCTCTGGGTTACCCAGGGGGTATGTACACCAACTAAAGGAAAAAAAAACAAAGAAGAAAGAAACAAAGCAAAGAAAATACCCCGACAGTCGTCACCCCGCAGAGACACCGTTGGCCCCCTGACCAGTTGGGGAAGGCGCCAGCTGGGCCCAGTTACCAGATAGGGCCCTTTTTCCCATTCTGGATGAGGTGTTTCATATGGTGGTCTTTCCCCACCGCGCCTTGGCGGCGGCTGCCCCAAGCTTTAGCGCGTCCCTCGGCACGTAGTCCTGGAACTTGGAGTGCGCCAGTCTGCAACACTCGGTCGTGGTCAGTTCTTTCAGCTGGCAGACCAGTAAGTTGCGGGCAGACCAAAGAGCGCCTTTCACCGCATTGATGGTTCTCCAGGCGCAGTTGATGTAGGTCTCGGTGCGCGTCCCAGGAAACAGCCCATAGAGCACGGAGTTCGCGTCACGGAGCTGCTCGGGATGAACCTAAACAAATACTACTACACCCCCCTCCAGACCTCCTGCGCATAGGCACACTCCAGAAGGAGGTGATCGACAGTCTCATCCCCCCCGCAGCTACCTCAAGGACAGCGTGCGGTGGCGCAGAGATTCCGGGCATGCATAAAGGATCTCACTGGCAGAGACCTTCTCACCGCCAGCCAAGCAATGTCCTTGTGCTTGTTTGAAAGTTCTGGTGATGAGGCATTCTGCCAAAGTACTTTGGCAGTCTGCGTGGGGAACCACATGACGGGATCCACCCTCTCCTTTTCCCGAAGGGTCTCGAGGATACTACGTGCTGACCACTGCCTGATGGCCTTGTGTTCAAAGGTGTTTCCTGTCAAAAATTTCTCCACGAAGGACAGGTGGTACGGAACGGTCCAACTACTCGGAGCGTTCCGCGGCAACGAGGCCAGGCCCATCCTTCGCAACACTGGGGACAGGTAGAACCTCAGGGTGAATCACTGACTCCAGGAAAGACCTGATCCATTTGGCCATGACCTTGGCCAGGATTTAGCAGTCCACGTTCAATAGTGAAATGGGATGCCAATTCTTAATTTCTTCCCTTTCCCCCTTCCTCTTGTAAATGAGGGTGATGATGCCCTTCCTCATGAACTTGCACATTTCCCCTGCCCGAAGCGCACTATCGTCCACCTCCAGCAGGTCCTGGCCGACCAGGTCCCACAGAGCAGAATACAGCTCGACAAGTAAGCCGTCGCTCCCGGGAGTCTTACTCCTTGTCCAAGGACTTGAGGGCTCTGGTCAGCTCATCCAGAGATATCGGCTGGTCCAGCCACTCCCTCATGCCGTCGTCTAAGACCTCCGTGATAGACGATAGGAACGACTCGGAGGCTGTGCTGTCCGTGGGCTTCGTGTCATACTGTCTGGCATAGAAGGATTTGCTGATCCTCAAAATGTCGGGCTGAGACGACGTCTCCTCCTTCAGCCGGCTAAGCACAGAGCTCTCTTTGTGCACCTTCTGAAAGAAGAAACGCGAGCACGTCTCATCCTGCTCCACGGAGCGGACCCTGGATCGGAAGATTATCCTGGAGGCCTCTGCGGCGAAGAGCGAGGCTTGCTGGCCCCTCACCTCGCGGAGGTCCTCCGCAACATTGACCCCCATCAACTGCAGAAGGAGGAGGTTCTGCACCTTTTTCTGGAGTCGCGACAGCTTTCCTCGCCTCTCTCTCGCCTTCCGAACACCCTTGAGGACAAAGAACCTCTTGATGTTCTCCTTCACCGTCTCCCACCAGTCGCCCAGAGACTCAAAGAGGGGTTTCACGGTTCTCCAAACAGCATACTCCCTCTTAAGCTCCTCGACGTTCTCTGGGGTCAACAGAGTCGTGTTGAGCTTCCACATCCCCTTGCCGGCCTGTTGTCGGTCCTGTAAGTGACAGTCGGCCAGCAGGAGGCAGTGGTCAGAGAAGAACACCGGCTTGACGCTGGTGGACCTGACTGAGAACGCCCGTGACACAAACAGGAAGTCTATCCTTGAGAGGATAAACGCGTCTGGCCGCGACCAGGTGTACCTCCGCTGCGCTCCGTCTGCAGGGGTGCTGAAGATGTTGAGCAGCTTGGCATCCTGCACCGTGCCCATCAGGAATCTGGACGTGACATCCAGTTGACTCCCCCCACCCGCTGTCCCCACGCCGGATCTTCCATCTGCATCGATGATGCAGTTGAAGTCTCCGCCTAGGATGACCGGCCTGGATGTAGCCAGCAGGGGTGGAAGCCGCTGCAGGACGGCCAACCGCTCACTCCGTACCACTGGGGCGTACACGTTGATCAGCCTCAGGGGAGCGTTCCTGTAGGTGACATCAGCCACTAGGAGGCACCCCCCACCACCTCCTAAACTTGAGAGATGGTGAAGTTGCGCCCCCGCAGCAGAATAGCCAGGCCCGAGGACCGACAGCCATTACCCCCCAACCAGATCGAAGGCCCACAGGTCCAGGTGCCGGACCATTTCCCGTACCTGCCGAGGTGTGGTATCCCGCACTCCTGCAGAAACAGGAGGTCCGCCTTGACGGTGGTCAGGTAGGCCAACGTGGACACACATCTTGCAGTGGACTTGATGCTGTGCACATTAATGCTCGCAACTCGTACCCCCATTGTGGGCAGTGACCGCAGTACCCTCCCCAAGTCCAAGGTCCAGCCCATCCATCTGTCCCTACATGCCCATTGCCCGGGCTAACTGCTGGACGCTCTCCGGGCTCAGGAAACCGTCCGTGCTGCTTTCCGGGTGGCATCCCCCCGTCGGGGGTACTGAGGCAGGAGAGTCCGGCTCTGGGTCAGTCTGGGGATGCGCTGTTTCCTCCATCCCACGTGGAAGTTCCGGGGGGCCCTCCAGGGCACCAGTGGTACGTGACTGGGTGTTGGAGGGAGCCTCGGGACACCTCCCATCACCTGGAAGCGGGGTGCTGCTTTCCCTCTCCCTTGAGATCTTTAGCTTCTGCTTCAGGCGTGCCCTCTCCGAAAACCCCTCGTCAGAGGAGCTCTGATAGCCCCCCTGTAGCTGCCTCTTCCCGCCTGATGGTTGCGGTTCCTGGGCCCGCCGACACGCCTTCCTACTCGCTTTCCAGACCGTCGTCCACTCCGCTGGTTTGTCTGTCGCCGCCTCCATCGACTCCGGGTTGTCGGGGGCGGGGAGCGGAGCCTGCAGGGGCGCTTTGCTGGCCTCGGGCCCATCCTGCGGGGCTGGCCCCTCCTGCACGACCTGGCCCTCCTGCACATTAGTGGGGTCCTTGCTGGGCCCTGGTGCCTTCCTCTCCTCCGGGGGGGCTGGCCCCGCAGTGCCCTTGCTGGCGACCTGGACGTAGGTGGTCCCCCGCTGCGGGCATGCTCTATAGAAGTGGCCCGCTTCCCCGCAAAGGTTGCAGCTTTTTTCTTCTGGGCAATCCTTTGCAAGGTGTTCCTCCTCCCTGCAGATGGTGGCTTTGCAGTCGTCCACCACGTGATCTGACCTACCACAGGCATGGCAGACTTTAGGTTGTCCTGTGTAGGTCAGGTAGCCCTTCCACCCGCCTATCGCGAAGCTGGACGGTGGGTGTACGACGTTCCCATCCGCGCCCATCCTCAGCGTCACCTTGACCTGCCTCTTGCTGGTCCAGATGCCAAAGGAGTCCATGATGTTGGTTAGGTCCCCTTCCACCTTCACGTACCTTCCAAGAAAGGTCAGGACATCAACTGCTGGCACATGCGGGTTGTACATGTGTACAGTCACCATACGGCTCCTCTGCGCTGGCATCACGAACAGCACACAGGTGCACCTTCATCCACCTTCTTCATGGAAACCCGGATGGTGTTCCGGACCTCCTAACCTGGGGCACAAGCAATTACTGCAGCCATCGTTGCAGGTTGGCTGCTCCCCTGAACCAGCGTTAGGCCGTAACCAGCATTAAGATCCACCAGTTGCAAGGGTGCACAGCCAACCCGACGTCTTCCTTCCACCTCCAACACAGCGCTCTCCTCCTCCCGGCCCACAAAAGAGAGGGTCTTTATTTTGTTCCAGATGTAAGCTGGTTCACTGAGCTGGAAGGTTTGTTCCCAGACAATCAGTCACCATTCTAGGTAACTTCAATAGTGAGCCTCCAGTGAAGCGCTGGTGTTATGCCCTGCTTTCTATTTATCTGTATCGGTTTCCTTGGGTTGGTGATGTCATTTCCTGTTCTTTTTCTCAGAGGGTGGTAGAGGATGGCAGAGGTCTTTGACAAGCCAAACAGAGATATGCGCGAGAATCCCTAGAAGCATGGCATTCCAACCAGAACTCCATCAACAAACACATTGATTTGGAGCCAATCTACCACCTTCTGAGACAAAACAGGAAGTGACATCACCTATGCAGGAAATGACATCACCAACCCAAGGAAACCTAAACACAAATAGAAAGTGAGACATAACACCACTGCTTCACTGGAGGCCCACTGTTGATGTTACCTAGAATGGTGATGGGACATCTGGCATTGCTTGGCTGGCGGTGAGAGGGGCTCTGCCAATGAGATCCTTTATACATGCCTGGAATCTCTGCGCCACCGCACGCTGACCTCGAGCGGCTGCGGGGGGGATGAGACTGTTGATCACCTCCTTCTGGAGTGTGCCTATGCGCAGGAGGTCTGGAGGGGGATGCAGTGGTATTTGTCATGGTTCGTCCCAAGCAGCTCCGTTACGGGGGACTCTGTGCTCTATGGGCTGTTTCCCGGGACGCACACCGAGACCAACATCAACTGCACCTGGAGGACCATCAATGCGGTGAAAGGTGCTCTTTGGTCTGCCCGCAACTCGCTGGTCTGCTAGCTGAAAGAACTGACCCCGACTGAGTGTTGCAGAGTGGCGCACTCCAAGTTCCAGGACTACGTGCTGAGGGACACACTAAAGCTTGGGGCAGCCGCCACCAAGGCGCGGTGGGGAAAGACCACGGTGTGAAACCCCTCGTCCAGAATGGAAAAAAGGGCCCTATCTGGTGACTGGGCCCGGCTGGCGCCTTCCCTAACTGGTCAGGGGGCCAACTGGGACTGTGTATGGAGACGACTGCCGGGGTGTTTTCTTTGCTTTTTTTTTCTTCTTTGTTTTGTTTTTGCCTTTAGTTGGTGCACGTACCCCCGGATAACCCGGAGTGGTTTGCCTGACTGGGTAGATGCATAAATGTTTTGTTTTTTTTGTACATTCTATGAATGAAGTATATTTTTTCAAATTAAAAAAAAGGTGATGAAACGTCTGAAAACTAATCTTCCAGCTCAGCAAGCAAACTCACATCCAGATACATTAAGGTTCTTAATGGGCTTGACAGGACAAATGCTGACAGGATGTTTCCCCTCATGGGAGAGTCTAGGGCCAGAGATCAGTCACAGAATTAAGGGGTGCCAATTTAAAAACTGTGAGGAGGAATTTCTTCTGAGCTTGCAAATCTTTGGAAACCTTTTCTACAGAGAGCTGTGAGAGCAGAATCTTTATGTATATTTAAGACTGAGATAAACAGATTCTTGATCAATATGGAATCATGAGTTGTGAGAAAAACACAGTAAAGTGGATGTGAGAAATGTCGAATCAGCCATGACCCTATTGACTGGTGGGGAAGACTTGATGGGCTGAACAGCTTTCTCCTGTTCTTATTTCTTCTGGTCTTCTGGTTATTGGGAGGGAATCATGGCAGAGGGAGCTACCGTTAATAACATACTGTATGATATACAAATTATAGCCATGTATTGTGTTATATAATAAAGCTTAGCCACATGGCAAAGAACAAAATGGAGTGTTAAGTTACAGGCTTCATAGGACGTAATTCCATTACTCAATATTCAGTTTAATGTTTCTTGGAGAGGCCCCATCTTATTATAACTAGTGCAGGAGCTAAGCCTGGAATGTGGTTGAATAAGATATATTGTGAAGGTCTGAAGAGAGTTGATAAGAGGTGTGTGGGGAAATAGCATGAGATCATCCGATGAGCCAAAGCTGTCCACTGGCTGATCATGCAGCCACATGATGAACCTGATCAGATGTGTATGTAGTTAATTAACAAAAATATTTTGACAGCCAAAATGAACTAAAAATAAATGGAGAAAAAGTGTGTGTTTTCTTTAGTTCCTTGAAGAGGCTGTCTGCACGTCCAAGTAACTTGGTCTCCACCAGTGTAAATAATAAACCTCTGTTAATTGCAACAGACCTGGTACCAAGTGACTTTGTTCAGTTTTGCCTTTCAACTGGAGCTGAAACCTGAAATACAAGGACACAGATGGCCATCTGGATACACGTGTATCCTGATCACCTTGCCTGAGCCTCAATGAGGAAGACATCAGCCTCACGGGATGGCCAGGCTATAAGTGAGAGAAGTCACCAAAGATAACTTGGGTAGGAATATGCTCTGACAATACATTAAATCCAGTCAACAGTCTAATCAATCGAAATGTCTTGGCCTCCACAGCCTACTGTGTCAATGAGTTCCACAGATTAAATAGCCTACAGTTGAAGAAATATCTCCTCATCTCCATTCTAATGGGTTCACTCTGAGGCTGTGTCCTGGGGTACCAGTCTCTCCTACTAGCGGATCTTTCCCAAGCACACCATGTCCCCATTCTTGTTGATCCTGTGCCACCTTGGTCCATAGTCATTATCTTTTAAGTCATTCAGTGATTTATGACCTGTTGGTTCTGCTTTCTAATTTAGCTGCTGGCTCCTCATATTCCCTTAGCAGAATCTCTTTCCTTTTTCTGCCTGTTTCATTGCAACTTACATAGATCATGACAACTGAGTCATTTGCCTCCCAGTCCAAGCCCCCCTGCAACCCAGGTGAGATATCCTGAATCTCAGCACCTGGCTGGCAATGTAGACTTCAGAACTTCGAAGAAGTTGTGTTCTGAGGAAGGGTCCACCGGACCTGAAATATTAACTCTGATTTTTTTTTCACAGATGCTGCTGGACTTGCTGAGCTTTTCCAGCAAAGTCTGTTTTTGCTTCAGAACTTTGATGCTGGCCACAGAGAACAGTGTCTTTTCCCTTGACTATACGATCTCCAATTACAACTATATTTTTCTTCCCCATCTTGAATGACTCCCTCTATTATGACATCTCGGCCAGTCCTCACTATGATCCCCACTCTCATCCACACAGAGAGCACAAATCTCAAACTTGTTAGACAAGCTCAAGGGCTGAGGCTCCTTTAGCACAACTTCCTGGATCCCTTGACCTGCCTTGCTCATAGGCATACCATCTTGTCCCTGACCATTGACTGAATTTGACACAGTTAATCTAAGGTGTACGACAGTCTCCTGGAATAGGGCATCCAGTTAACTCTTCCCTTCTCCAACATGTTGCAGTGTTCGAAGCTCAGGCTCTGGGTTATCAACTCTGAGCTGGAGTTCCTTAAGCAACCAACACTTGTTACAGATGAGGTCACTATGAACCACAATGGGGTCCACCAGCTCCCACATCATACAGGTACAATACATCAATTTACTTTTATTTCTTACTAACAAGCCCATCTGTCTGTCCTTTCAAAAAGATGTGTATCCTTAAATATTTAGCTCCCAGCCCTGATCCCCTTGCAGCCATGTTTCAGCAATGCCTCCAACATTATACCTGCTAATTTCACTTTATGCTCCACACTCATTTACCTTGTTTTGTTTGCTGTTTGCATTTAAGTATAACACCCTCAGTCCTGTGTTGTCTGTCCCCCTTCTCGTAGTTGTCAACTCATCTGCTGTGCCTCGCCCTGCATCCCTATTTTTGTTTCATGTAGTTATATCTAATATTGATTTTTTTAAAAAAATCCTACTGGCTTTTTCATTGCTAACCTGTAAACATATCCCCTATATTCCTTTAGTCTGAAAAATAAACTGGAATAGATAGATAAAAATTCTCTTTTCTAATCTATTTTTCTTCCTTTGTTATTGTCACGGGAGGACTGTTATTCTGAACATTTTTACCTCTTACCGCTTTATTTTTCTAATTTATTTTTATGATTTTTACTTTTGAAGATCTGCAATGCTGGACTTTTTATGTCTTTATTTTTCTACCTTTATTTCCTAAGAATTTGTACAGAAGAATCTGTACCTTGGTACATTTTGTACCTAAGATGGTTCTGTAAGTGGTGACTTGTAAACTTTTCACGGCACTCATGTGAGTACATGTGTCAATAAAGCCAACTGTGATTTCAAATTAGTAGCTGTCACCAAGCAATGAAATTATGGTTCCCCTGAGTTGTTACTCTTTTTTGTGTTGGGACCCCAACTCTGGGCTTCAATTTATTTGGTTCATAAGAACTTGATAAGCTCTAAGCCTAAAAAAAAGCAAAAAACACCTCTTCACCTCCTTACCAAATTCCCACACTGCCTCAAAATTCCCTGAACTATACACTCTTTTGGGCTCAGTCTGAATGTGGTCTTTCCTTGGCGACCATGTGAAGCTTACTGGTGGATTACTATTTATTTTGCGGAAAGAGGTCTGAGTTAATGGTTAACTTCAGAACATATATGGGTTGAATTGTCATGTTTGGTATTGCACTTACTGGCCTGAGTGAACATCTAAATATCATTTTAATATATGGCTGAAAATTTAATTCTGGATGATAAGATTTCCTCATATTAAATATTCACTAGTGTGAATTGGCGCATTGGAGAAGAGCAAAGCAAATTGAATTTTGGGAAAATACTTTTCTTTGATCAAAATAGTCAGAATATATGTTCTGAAATCTGAAAAAAAACGTGATATCAAAGAGCTTGGAAAAAGAAAGTAAAATCCAACAAAGATATTGAATTTTCCATTGTTCAGAAAAGAATGACAACATACAGCAAAGTACAATATCTCTGTACAGGAAGAAGGGGTTGTTGACCAAACTGAATCCGAGAAGCTTTGCCCCATCCATTTTTGGATCAGCAGCAAACTTACTGTACTGCTCACAGAATGCATAATGCGCAAAATATTGCACTTTCTTTAATCAACACACCAGACTAATTAATCCATTTTGCCATGGAATGAATACATATTGTTTGGTTTTTTCAGATAGTTGCAGATACAGAGAGTTTTTTTTTCCCCAATAGCTTTGAATTTCTGAGTTTACATGCTGACTGAATGTCACAGCACAATGATGGGCGATCCATTTGTTAGCAATGTACCTCAGTATTGGAGAACTACTATGAAAACGTCAAGTATATTGAGTTAATAAAATGTGAGGCTGGATGAACACAGCAGGCCCAGAGACTCTCTGATGAAGGGTCCAGGCCCGAAACATCAGCTTTTGTGCTCCTGAGATGCTGCTGGGCCTGCTGTGTTCATCCAGCCTCACATTTTATTATCTTGGATTCTCCAGCATCTGCAGTTCCCATTATCACAAGTATATTGAGTAGCAGGCATTTTGAAACCACCCGGCCTACACGCGCTACAGCAAATAATAAGAAATTGCATTAAAACTCACATGGCTTAGCATTCTAAAACTTTTTAAATGAAGAAGTTACCTGACATTTAAAAAGATTCTAGAAAATAGTAAAATGTGTGCTTACAGTCTCAGTCATTTCAATGTATGGAAGAAAATTTGTTCATTTCTGGAAGAAATAAATTAAATATTGAATTAAGACAATTTATATATGCAATATAAATTTCAACTAAGAGAATGAACAAAGTGTCCTATTGCCTGGAATCAAGCAGAAATGTTTGATTTCTGTTTTAAAGATATTATGAAAATATTTCATTGGACTGTAACTCTCTCCGGGGATAAGGAATGAGACAGGATGACCACTAGTTGAATTGCAAAATTGGATGGAAGTAAGTGTTTAAGGGTGGCAACTGGTGACAGAAGAAGCTGTCCTACTTTTTTTTAAAAAAAATGGTCTAGCAGAAAAGTGATCACTTTCTCTTGGTGACATTTGTGACCTTCTCTTTCTTTTTAACAGAACTGGAATTTGATAATTGATCTGTTACCCCAAGCAGGAGGAACATTGCAACAATAGATAAGTAAAATCTCACAAGGTGTTTTTGATAAGATCATATGAGAGTTAAGAATGTATGTTATGGTATTGGTACAGTGCGTAAATGTGCAAGTATATGCTGAAACCAATTCAAAATATTTGGTACAAAGGATAGGAAGTATTGAACTGATGAACAGGGTTTCAATCATGTGCACCTACTTGACCAACATTGAGTATAAAGTGGTTAATGTGACCAATAAAGTAAAGAATAAGACATTGGAACTTCCTCCTTAGACAAACTAGACTTCAGACCGTAGGACCTGCTAACCTGAGCAAAATTGCAAAACTAAAGAGGAAAAACTTAGATTTTAACAATCAAAGGCTTTGGAATTAGAACACTTAATAAAATGTTAGACTATAAGACCATAGACTAAATGATATAGGAGTAAATTAGGCCAATCAACACATTCAATCAACAATGATCATGGTTGTATTTCTCAACTCCATTCTCTTGCCTTCTCTCCATAAACCTTGGTACCCTGACCATTCAAGAACTTACCTATATCTGTTTTATATGCACTCAATGACTTGGCCTCTATGGCCCTGAGTGACAATGAATTCCACAGATTAACCACCCTCTGGCTGAAGAAATTCCTCCTCATCTCACTCTGAGGCTGTGCCCTCAGATCCTCGTCTCTCCTATTAGTGGAAAGATATCTCTATCCACTCTGTCCAGGCCTCTAAGTATTCAACGAGTTTCAAAGAGGTCCCTCTGCATCCTTCTAAATTCTAATGAATACAGACCCAGAATCCTCAACCACTTCTCAAATGACAAGATCATTCTGGTAAATCTCCTCTGGAGTCCCTTCCAAAGCCAACACATCTTTTCTTATATTAGCGGCCCAAAACTGCTCACAATATTCCAAACATGGTCTGACCAGACCCTAATGCTGCCTCAGCAACACATCTCTGCTCTAGTATTCTAGCACTCTTGAAATTAACGTCAACATTGCATTTACCTTTCTAACTGCTAACTGAACGTGCCTGTTAATCTTAAGAGAATCCCAAATTAGCCCTCTTAAATTACTTCGTGTTTTCAATTTCTGAAACCTTTCCCATTTAGAAAATGGACTGTGCCTCTATTCTTCCAATCAAAGTGTATAACCCCACACTTACCCAAATCGTATTCCATCTGTCTTTTCTTTGCCTTCTATCCTAGCCTGTGCCAGTCCTTCAGTAGCCTTCCCACTTCCTCAACACTACCTGTCCCTCTACTTATCTTTGTATCATCTGTTCAAGATGGATAAAAATAAAAAAAGCTAGAGAATTTTAAGCCAATGCATGATATTATTTTACTGTTACTGAATGATGAAGTAATTTGCAGATAGAGAACTAATGAATAACAAAACACATTAAAGAGCATAATTATGAATCTTTTTATTCAGAGGGACTGAATTGTAGAATATAACAAAGTGTGGAGCTGGATGAACACAGCAGGCCAAGCAGCATCTTAGGAGCACAAAAGCTGACATTTTGAGCAACGATGAAGGGTCTAGGCCCAAAACATCAGCTTTTGTGCTCCTAAGATGCTGCTTGGCCTGCTGTGTTCATCCAGCTCCATACTTTGTTATCTCAGATTCTCCAGCAACTGCAGTTCCCATTATCTCTGAATTATAGAATTTGATGACTTTAAAAAAAAGAAATAGATGAACTGAAAGAAAATACAAATATAGAAAATTTGAGCCTAGCATCACACTAATATCAAAGGAAGAATGGCAAAGATAAATGATAAGACAGGACAGAGAAAGCAAGATCATATCCTTTAAAACTTTAAGATCCCAAGGAAGTTTCGTTTATTGACTTGGTCAAGCTGTAAAAAACATTTACAGCTCAGAAAATGATTAAATTTCTTCCTTATCATGGAGTATGAATTAAAGACTTGTTTAATAGTTGCAAATCACCAGTGAAATAATAGAATGTTGTCCTGTTTAGTAGATATGTAGTGCAAAAAGCATTTAAAGTAGAGTCAGTGGGATCAGTGAAGACATTGTGCATCAGGTCCTCCAACCTAAATTATAAAACAACTTACAGCATGCAAATAGACATTGTAATTACAGCTGCAAGACTGACAGCCCATATTTATTTGACCTTTCAATGTCAAATGAGAAAAATATTGCCCCCAACCTTATCAGTTTATCAAAGAATTATAGACCTTTTATATCAGTGCTGATCTCACATTTATAAGAATTGGTAGAAATTAACATCCTTCTGATCTCCTGGAGAAAGGTTTGTAAGGAATACAAACTAGGTAGCAGAATTAAACCAAGGAAAAACAAGCTTTAAGCAATATGGAAGTGTCTGATTTGGTGGGAACTTCACCAAATAACTTGGGACTGAGACATAAAGTTTACTAAAATTCAAGCGTAGACATGGCTTGAAACGGGGAAATGAAGATCTGGCAGTGGATTCTTGACAAATTGGCCAAAGAGATAAATGAAAATATGGAATGGCTGAAAGGCCCTTTGAAAGACCTCATAATAAGCTGACAAAGCCCAGGGCAATCGAACTAGTTTAGGATGGAGCGCAATGGGGATATAACTAGAGGGAGTTGTGGTGAAGGAAGCCCATTGCTAAAACTATCAACTACCCCATTAATAGAGAATGGGAAGACATTGGAAAGGTTGGGCAAGGACAATTCTACTACGTCTATGGGCTATGATGGTGGAAGCACAATCTCAAGCAGGATCCAACATGGGAGGTACCCAACTGTATCAATGGCACATAGCCAGCCAAGCTGACTAGATACAATAGGACACTGAATACTTGTGCCCTAAAAGGCAATAATGAGCATCCAACCAGCAGTTCAGAACTGGAAGGCCAATGAAACCCCTGGAACAGGGATGGCTCTGATGATTAACTGCAGATGCAGGACATTAGCCCCACCAACAGAAAGAAAAAAAATGGTGTCCTATGGGACATTACCTCTGTCCAATACCATCTCACCGACACTGGTATGATATGGAAAAATTAAGCCTTACATGGGATCTCCCTCACAGAGTGTAAACAAGGGGGCAATACCACCATATTCCCCAAGCAGGTGAAGCAGGGAATACCAGGCAATCTTGAAAAATTATGCGCATGTAACAAACCTAAGGATCAGTTAACCAAACTAGCAGTAGTACATTACTGAAAGAGGGGACTAGCTTTCTTTTTTGGGGGGGCAACAATAGAAAAATCAATTATCTTTCATAAGATATTGTGTGATGCAGCAAAGTATAGCCATGTATTGTGTCATATAACTAAATGGAATATGAAATATGCAGTCATTATGAGATTTAACTCCATTCCTGTGGATATTCAGTTTAAGGTGGCTTGAAGATCCCCTCTTGTATCAGCCAGGGAGTGCTGTATAACTGGTGTAGGAGCTAAATCTGGAAGGTGGTTGATTCAGGTGATCGCCCAGGGAGAATTGATGAAAAGAGTCTGGTAAGCAGCACGGGATTGTCAGATGACCCAAAGTTGATCCTGGACTAATCATGCAGGCCCACGATGAACCTGATAGGATGTGTATGTAATCAATTAATCAAACAGTTGGTTTGTGACTCTCAAGGTGGACCAAATGTCAACACATTAAATGTATATGTTCTCCTTTGTTTAGTAGAGAGGTTGTCTGGACTTTTGGGTAGCGTACTCCCCACTGGTGTAAATAATGACCCTTTGATGATGGAACAGGCGTCGATGTGGAGTAATTCTTTGATCATTTGATTTCCCCTCTCATGGCAATAAACACATGAGACAACTATTTACAAACCCAAGCAAAACTTAGCATTTCATCTCCAATTTGCTATGAAAAATAGAGTCAAGGTGCTGAGGAGTCAGATGTTGATCACACAAAATTTATGAAGTGATATTGATACTTACAAATGGGATCTAGGCATTTTAATGATGGTAAATTTAGCAGCAATAATGTTACAAAATATCAATACTGACAGAAGGTGAACCTTTATTCGTTCAAATTCCAAGGACCCTATGGGAGCCATACAACATCGCTTCCTTAGCCATCCTGTAAGTATATTGATGGTCTGCACTGAATGCAGTGAGAAGTTAAGTGTTTGATGTTTGTCTGGGATTGGAAGGGTGTCGAAGTGCTGCAGGCAGTCCCTTCTCAATGAAATAGGGTGCCCACTCAACTGGTGTGACACCTTCACCGAGTTGCTGCTCATGCTGATTCTGAATATGGATGAATGATGGAAACACGCCCCTGATCTCAGGCTGCAGTTTATCTTACTGTTTGGAGAAGTGCATTCAGACTTCATCTGCAGGGTATACCACCATTTTTTTATTGTGAGATCTAAGAACTTCTTGCGCTCTCACTGTTCCCATTTTAGGACATAGCCACCAAGAGCACTGCTGGTGACATGTTGGTTGCTGTAGCTAACTTCCTAAGAAGGTGCAGACAGATACAAGAGGCTGGTGACAAATCCACGAGCAGCAACAGTCTGCTGTAGAGGGTGAGAGTATCCTGTCCAGGTGGAAGTCACAACTCCATGGCCTATCTGGTCAATGTAGGGTACACAGTGTGCCCAGGGTTTCTCGGCCATGACCCTACTTCCTAGTGATGAGTGATGCAGTGTGTCAACACAAGCTCTGTATGTCCTGAGATACTGTGACAGAATATTTCCTGTGCTGGAGTGGGGTCTGAGGGCTGTTCTACAAGATTGGGAAGTCATCCTCTACTGGTAACAGTGAAGGTGACTACTGCCCTGAAATTCTGGGCTACAGGCTTCTTCCAGGGAACGACGGGTGATCTCTTAGCCATGCACCCACGATAACATCAGGACAGTGACCGATACTATCTGGGAAATGTCATCCTAAAAAAATTTCACCCCCATGAGGAGGTCAGTGCTACAGCCTGGGTGGCAGGATTCAAGAGCATAGTTGTGTTCCCCCATGTGCAGGTTTTCCTCAACTGTGTGAGTGGCAGTGAGAGGAATGTGTCACAATACTGCAGTAAATACTTTGTTTTTAGAAATAGCACAAAAATAAATTGTGGACGGAAATAAGAAATAACCGTTTTAAAACCAGCATTTTAAATAATTGCTAGATAATAAAATGTGAGGCTGGATGAACACAGCAGGCCAAGCAGCATCTCAGGAGCACAAAAGCTGACGTTTCGGGCCTAGACCCTTCATCAGAGAGGGGGATGGGGAGAGGGTACTGGAATAAATAGGGAGAGAGGGGGAGGTGGACTGAAGATGGAGAGTAAAGAAGATAGGTGGAGAGAGTATAGGTGGGGAGGTAGGGAGGGGATAGGTCAGTCCAGGGAAGACGGACAGGTCAAGGAGGTGGGATGAGGTTAGTAGGTAGATGGGGGTGCGGCTTGGGGTGGGAGGAAGGGATGGGTGAGAGGAAGTACCGGTTAGGGAGGCAGAGACAGGTTGGACTGGTTTTGGGATGCAGTGGGTGGGGGGGGAAGAGCTGGGCTGGTTGTGTGGTGCAGTGGGGGGAGGGGACGAACTGGGCTGGACACAAGTCCTCCTCCTGGACACCACCCCCAGGCCTCCTACCCTCCCTCGACCTCTTCATCTCCAACTGCCGTCGAAACATTAACCGCCTCAACATCTCCACCCCTCTCACCCACTCCAACCTCTCCCCCGCAGAACGGGCAGCCTTCCGCTCCCTCCGCTCCAACCCCAACCTCACCATCAAACCCGCAGACAAGGGTGGCGCAGTGGTAGTATGGCGCACTGACCTCTACATCGCCGAGGCCAGACGCCAACTCTCCGACGCCACCTCCTACCGCCCCCTCAACCATGACCCCACACCCGAGCACCAAACCATCATCTCCAACACCATTCATGACCTCATCACTTCAGGGGACCTCCCACCCACAGCCTCCAACCTCATTGTTCCCCAACCCCGCACGGCCCGTTTCTATCTCCTTCCCAAAATCCACAAACCTGCCTGCCCTGGTCGACCCATCGTCTCAGCCTGCTCCTGCCCCAGCGAACTCATCTCCACCTATCTGGACTCCATTTTCTCCCCTTTGGTACAGGAACTCCCCACCTACGTCCGTGACACCACTCACACCCTCCACCTCCTCCAGGACTTCCAATTCCCTGGCCCCCAACACCTCATCTTCACCGTGGACGTCCAATCCCTATACACCTGCATTCCGCATGCAGATGGCCTCAAGGCCCTCCGCTTCTTCCTGTCCCGCAGGCCCGACCAGTCCCCCTCCACCGACACTCTCATCCGCCTAGCTGAACTCGTCCTCACCCTCAACAACTTCTCTTTTGACTCCTCCCACTTCCGACAGACTAAGGGGGTGGCCATGGGCACCCACATGGGCCCCAGCTATGCCTGCCTCTTTGTAGGTTACGTGGAACAGTCCCTCTTCCGCACCTACAAAGGCCCCAAACCACACCTCTTCCTCCGGTACATTGATGACTGTATCGGCGCCGCCTCTTGCTCCCCAGAGGTGCTTGAACAGTTTATCCACTTCACCAACACCTTCCACCCCAACCTTCAGTTCACCTGGGCCATCTCCAGCACATCCCTCACCTTCCTGGACCTCTCAGTCTCCATCTCAGGCAACCAGCTTGTAACTGATGTCCATTTCAAGCCCACCGACTCCCACAGCGACCTAGAATACACCTCCTCCCACCCACCCTCCTGCAAAAATTCCATTCCCTATTCCCAATTCCTCTGCCTCCCCCGCATCTGCCCCCACGATAAGACATTCCACTCCCGCACATCCCAGATGTCCAAGTTCTTCAAGGACCGCAAATTTCCCACCACAGTGATCGAGAACGCCCTCGACCGCGTCTCCCGTATTTCCCGCAACAATCCCTCACACCCCGCCCCCGCCACAACCGCCCTAAGAGGATCCCCCTCGTTCTCACACACCACCCTACCAACCTCCGGATACAACGCATCATCCTCTGACACTTTCGCCATTTACAATCCGACCCCACCACCCAAGACATTTTTCCATCCCCACCCCTGTCTGCTTTCCGGAGAGACCACTCTCTCCGTGACTCCCTTGTTCGCTCCACACTGCCCTCCAACCCCACCACACCCAGCACCTTCCCCTGCAACCGCAGGAAATGCTACACTTGCCCCCACACCTCCTCTCTCACTCCCATCCCAGGCCCCAAGATGACATTCCACATTAAGCAGATGTTCACCTGCACATCTGCCAATGTGGTATACTGCATCCACTGTACCTGGTGTGGCTTCCTCTACATTGGGGAAACCAAGCGGAGGCTTGGAGACCGCTTTGCAGAACACCTCCGCTCAGTTCGCAACAAACAACTGCACCTCCCAGTCGCAAACCATTTCCACTCCCCCTCCCATTCTCTAGATGACATGTCCATCATGGGCCTCCTGCACTGCCACAATGATGCCACCCGAAGGTTGCAGGAACAGCAACTCATATTCCGCCTGGGAACCCTGCAGCCTAATGGTATCAATGTGGACTTCACCAGTTTCAAAATCTCCCCTTCCCCTACTGCATCCCTAAACCAGCCCAGTGCATCCCCTCCCCCCACTGCACCACACAACCAGCCCAGCTCTTTCCCCCCCACCCACTGCATCCCAAAACCAGTCCAACCTGTCTCTGCCTCCCTAACCGGTTCTTCCTCTCACCCATCCCTTCCTCCCACCCCAAGCCGCACCCCCATCTACCTACTAACCTCATCCCACCTCCTTGACCTGTCCATCTTCCCTGGACTGACCTATCCCCTCCCTACCTCCCCACCTATACTCTCTCCACCTATCTTCTTTACTCTCCATCTTCGGTCCGCCTCCCCCTCTCTCCCTATTTATTCCAGTTCCCTCTCCCCATCCCCATCTCTGATGAAGGGTCTAGGCCCGAAACGTCAACTGTTATGCTCCTGAGATGCTGCTTGGCCTGCTGTGTTCATCCAGCCTCACATTTTATTATCTTGGAATTCTCCAGCATCTGCAGTTCCCATTATCTCTGATACACTTTTAAATAATTGCTGCATGGTTTGTAAAGTAAGTAATCTGACACCCATAGCAATTATTGTGTCACCAGTTATTTAGATAAGCAGTCATTTAAGTTTTGGTTGTTGATGATCTGGAGCCATGGAGTTGTGTACAGTTGTAGGAGGTTGGCCACCAGAAGTTGTTTGGTCTCGAGACTCGTAACCAGTTATTGATAACAAAGCTCTTTCACCTGCCAACAAACATGTGATTGGTTCTCAGGCAGCTGAACAACTCAAATGCTTTCACAGAGGAAATGGATTCTAAATAACACATGGACTCTCAGAAGAAGAATTAAGAAGATATTTTATCGTTATTGTACTGACTGCTTTCTTCACAGCAGGGTTTCAACTTTACTCCATGTTGCATCAGAAAGCCAGGCATAAAGAATGAGTGCAAACAAAACTCCAATTAATGTCTTAGTTCACTTAATTTGTCAGATTCTGCATTTAATTGCTCTGCTCAAATCCAATTGAGGACTTTCTCCCTTGTAGAAAGCATTGATACTTTTTTTTTAAATTATGAGATTTGGCGGTTTAATTTTTGCTTCATGTGGTTCAATGTTAAAGGACGAAAAGAACTCAATATTTTTCTACAGAGACAGTAAGAACTGCAAATGCTGGAGTCAGAGATGACGCAGTGTGGAGCTGGATGAACACAGTAGGCCAGGCATCATCAGAGAAGCAGGAAAGTTGATGTTTCGGGTCGGGAGCCTTTTTCTGAAGATGGGTCCTGACCTGAAACGTCAGCTTCCCTGCTCCTCTGATGCTGCCTGGCCTGCTGTGTTCATCTAGTTGCACACTGTGTTGCCTCAATGTTTTCCCTGTTGCTCACATTTTTTTGCAAAAATGATGTCATATTCATGTTAAGTTTTTGAAAAGTTTGACTTTGTACAAAAAGTCAGAACACACTTTCCCTAGATAACAAATTGTGGAGCTGGTTGAATGCAGCAGACCAAGCAGCATCTTAGGAGCACAGGAGGTGACGTTTCGGGCCTAGACCCTTCATGAGAAAAGGGGGAGGGGGAGAGGGTTCTGAAATAAATAAGGAGAGATGGCGAGGCGGACTGAACATGGATAGAGGAGAAGAGGTGGAGAGGAGACAAATAAGTTAAAAGGTCGGGGATGGAGCCAGGGGAGGTGAATGTAGGTGTGGACGTAGGGAGGGGATAGGTCAGTCCAGGGAGGACGTACAGGTCAAGAGGGCGGGATGAGATTAGTAAGTAGGAAATAGGGGTGTGGCTTGAGGTGGGGGGAGGGGACAGGTGAGAGGAAGAACAGGTTAGGGAAGTGGGCATGAGGTGGGCTGGTTTTAGGATGCAGTGGGGGGGAGGGGAGATTTTGAAGCTTGTGAAATCCACATTGATACCATAGGGCTGCAGGGTTCCCAAGCGGAATGAGTTGCTGTTCCTGCAAACTTCAGGTGGCATCGTTGTGGCACTACAGGAGGCTCAGGATGGACATGTCGTCCAAGGAATAGGAGGGGGAGTTGAAATGGTTCCCGATTGGGAGGTGCAGTTGTTTATTGTGAACTGAGTATAAGTGTTCTGCAAAGCAGTCCCCAAGCCTCTGCTTGGTTCCCTCGATGTAGAGGAGGCCACAACGGGTACAGTGGATGTAGTTTACCACATTGGCAGATGTGCAGGTGAACATCTGCTTGATGTGGAAAGTCTTCTTGGGGCCTGGGATGGGGGGGAGGGAGGAGGTGTGGGGACAGGTGTAGCACTTCCTGCGGTTGCAGGGGAAAGTGCCGGGTGTGGTGAGGTTGAAGGGGAGTGTGGAGTGGACAAGGGAGTCGCGGAAAGAGTGGTCTCTCCAGAAAGCAGACAAGGGGGAGGGAAAAATGTCCTGGGTGGTGGGGTCAGATTGTAGATGGCGGAAGTGTTGGAGGATGATGCGTTGGATCAGAGGTTGGTGAGGCGGTATGTGAGAACTGGGGGGGATTCTGTTTTGGCGGTTATTGCAGGGGCGGGGTATGAGGGATGAGTTGCGGGAAATGTGGGAGACACGGTCGAGGGCGTTCTTGACCACTGCGGGGTGAATGTTGCAGTCCTTAAAGAATGAGGGAGTGGAATGCCCCATCCTGGAAGCAGATGTGGCAGAGGCGAAGGAATTGGAAATTTTGCAGGAAGGTGGGTGGGAGGCGGTGTATTCTCGGTAGCTGTGGGACTCGTTGGGCTTGAAATGGATATCAATTTCTAGGTAGTTCCCTGAGATGGAGACAGAGTGGTCCAGGAAGGTGAGGGATGTGTTAGGTTACGTGGAACAAAACCTCTTCCGCACCTACACTGGCCCCCAAGCCCACCTCTTCCTCTGTTACCTTGATGACTGTATCGGCGCCGTCTCTTGCTCCCATGAGGAGCTTGAACAGTTCATCCACTTCACCAACACCTTCCACCCCAACCTCAAGTTCACCTGGGCCATGTCCAACACATTCCTCATCTTCCTCGACCTCATGGTCCCCATCTCAGGCAACCACCTACAAACCAAAATCCATTTCAAGCCGACCGATTCCCACAGCTACCTAGAATACACCTGCTCCCACCCACCTTCCTGCAAACATTCCATCCCCTATTTCCAATTCCTTCGCCTCCGCCACATCTGCTTCCAGGATGAGGCATTCCACTTCCGTTCATATCAGATGTCCTCATTCTTCAAGGACCACAACATTCCCCCCGCAGTGGTCAAGAACGCCCTCGACTGTGTCTCCCGCATTTCCCGCAACTCATCCCTCACATCCTGACCCTGCAACAACCACCCTAAGAGAATCCCCCTCGTCCTCACATACCACCCCACCAACCTCCAGATACAACGCATCATTCTCCGACCCTTCCGCCATCTACAATCTGACCCACCACCAAAGACATTTTTCCATCCTCACCCTTGTCTGCTTTCTGAAGGGACCACTCTCTCTGTGACTCCCTTGTCCACTCCACACTCCCCTCCAACCCCACCACACCCGGCACTTTCCCCTGCAACCGCAGGAAGTGCTACACTTGCCCCCACACCTCCTCCCTCACCCCCATCCCCGGCCCCAAGAAGACTTTCCACATCAAGCAGATGTTCACCTGCATATCTGCCAATGTGGTATACTGCATCCGCTGTACACGGCGTGGCTTCCGCTACATTGCGGAAACCAAGTGGAGGCTTGGGGACTGCTTTGCAGAGCACCTATGCTCGGTTCACAATAAACAACTGCACATCCCTGTCGCGAACCATTTCACCTCCCCCTCCCATTCCTTAGACAACATGTCCATCCTGGACCTCCTGCAGTGCACAACTATGGCACCCGAAGGTTTCAGGAACAGCAACTCATATTTCGCTTGGGAACCCTGAAGCCCAATGGCATCAATGTGGATTTCACAAACTTCAAAATCTCCCCTCACCCAAGTGCATCCCAAAACCAGCCCAGCTCGTCCCCGCCTCCCTAACTTGTTGTTCCTCTCTCTGTCCCCGCCGCCCACCTCAAGCAGCACCCACATTTCCTCCCTGCTGACCTCATCCCGCCCTTTGACTTGTCCGTCCTCCCCGGACAGACGTATCCACTCCCTACCTCCCCACCTACGCTCACCCCCACTGGCTCCATACCCGATCTTTTAACTTATCTGTCTCCTCTCCACCTCTTCTCCTCTATCCATCTTCGGTCCGCCTCCCCATCTCTCCCTATTTATTTCAGAACCCTCTCCCCCTCCCCCTTTTCTGATGAAGGGTCTAGGCCTGAAATGTCAGTTTTTATGCTCCTAAGATGCTGCTTGGCCTGCTGTGTTCATCCAGCTCCACACTTTGTTATCTCAGATTCTCCAGCATCTGCAGTTCCCATTATCTCTGACACACTTTACCTAAGTGTTTCATGTCATCATTTGTGTGACTATACTACAGGGAAAGTAATTTTGTGCATTTTCCCAGCATTAACTGGAAAGTATTGTCAAGCTTATCTCCTTTAATAACATAAAAAGCTGACTAAAAAGCTGATTAAAAATGTGTTTATTATCTAAACACAGTTTTCAGAAATGTTCCTAAGTAGGTGAATGAAAAAGATGTGAAAATCATGGACCTCTGTGGCAATGAAGGACTTGTCTATAATGAGATGATCAGATACATGACTAAATATAGATAATGGAAGTAAATGTAATATTCAGAAGCTCAGGGTGTTCAAAAAGAAGAAGCAACAAAATTGTATCGGTGTGGCCTCTATGTCAGAAAAACTTTTGAAATAAATACATTTTATCTCTAGAGTGTGAAATGTTCCTGTAAGTGGGCAGAGGTCTGGAATGCAAAATTGTGTGAAGAGCTATGCAACCGATTATTTTGTTAGAATAAGAAGGAGGACGACTCACTGTTTGAAGTGTGAAAATAGAAGTATTATATGAGAGGGAAATTTCAACAAAACAAACATGATTTAAGAAAGCCCAAGGGGTTTTGAATCAGAGCTGATAACTTCAATGCATGATTCTTTCATAGCTCATCCTATTAAGGAAGCAACAATGAGTGGTGGCCAACTTGAAATCATATTTGTAAATGATCCAGATAATGTTCACAGAATGGAAATCATAATGCTATGTCAGAAATGACCATTGATTGATTATGTTTCGTTTTACCCAAGATCAGAATCTACATACATATCTTTAAAATGACTAAATTCAAATGGACAATGTGTACAATTTGAGCAAAAAGCTTGATAGGCAATGTTGTATAACACTTCAATGGAGTACAAGTAAAAGTGTCACAAATATATAGTTACAATATTAGATACTTTGAAAAGAAAGCTGCTCTGTCTTTAACATGGACACAAGAACACTTCCAAAATGGCAAAGTGTGGAGCTGGATGAACACAGCAGGCCAAACAGCATCTCAGGAGCACAAAAGCTGACGTTTCGGGCCTCCTGTGTTCATCCAGCTCCAAACTTTGTTATCTTGGATTCTCCAGCATCTGCAGTTCCCATTATCTCTGAACACTTCCAAAATGGTTCACAGAAGCCACATGACTATCCTTGGAACTAGACAGGACTTATCTCAAGAAGAATCACAAGAGACCTTTTAAAATTTAACAAATATTCCTAAAGGCCAATTGAAAATCATTGACAATGACTTCTCAAATTACTTTTCTCATCCCACCAAAAATCCGAGAGAATGAAAGTTAATCACGTTAGTGGCTAAGCCATTTTTTAAAAAAAAACATAGAAATGTTCAGTTCTAATGAAAGAGGATGGATAGGTCTGTAGGTCAGCTCTGGGAGAACACAATACCTAATCAGGGAGCCCAATTCAACATAGGATAGCAGCCATTTTTAAGTTTTTGAGCTGTATGGCAGTCTGGATGTAAACAGTCCTGAGGAGGATCATCTGAATGCCAACAGGAAAACAGAAGTATTCAGGATTGCCCGAAACATCAGCTTTTGTGCTCCTGAGATGCTGCTTGACCTGCTGTGTTCATCCAGCTTCACACTTTATTATCTTACTCAGGATTGTTGTGCTGACCCAGGCTAATAAGATGCGCAGCCTGCAGTGCTGAGAGCAAAACAAAGGAAACTTCACTCACTTCCAGGGTCTGTTCTATCTAACATGCATGTAGGAGAAATGCCCAGCTACTTGATTATAGAAACCATCACAGCTATGGAATCTGACTTCAGATTTTGAGCTCTTCACTTCAGAAAGTGAATCTACAATCATTTCCGCTTAAGGTTGATCTCACTTTTGTCTTCATATGTAACTTTTATACTGGGTATGATTGTTTATACTTGTATTTTAATTTATAACTTTACCACTTTGAAATATCTTTCAGCAAAATTTGTGCAATGAAGTAATGTTTTTGCTTCTTTAAAGTATAAAACTGCTCTCATGATTTTAAAATGAAGCATTCAAATACTAACAGGGACCAACACATGAGCTTATATAAATTCTTAGTTCATAGACAATGCTAAGAACATGCCTGATTTATGGTTGTTTCAATAACCAACAAATATTTGCATTTATATTGTGCACTTAATGCTGGAAATATATCCCAAGAATCTTCACTGAAGCATTAAAAAGAAAATGTGATGGCTGAGATGAATATGATTTGGAGCAAAATAAAAATTTGATCAGTAAAGTGAATGTCAAAGAAGGCAGAAATAAAAGATTTTTTAAAAATTTTGCCATTGGATCAAACTCTTATAGCTATCTCTTTCATGTTGCTTTCCAAATCCATCTTTCCTTCCCACACTCCTGTTTCTCTGTTCCTTCTATACATGATTTATATTGAATTAAATATTCTGAGTTATACTTCTTGCTACAGATTGTTATGGACCAGACAAAAAACCCCTTCATATGTATAACGGAGATAGCCTAGATGCTAGCTTTTGCCTTACTTAAAGGTAAGTGTAATATGCTATGTTCCAGATATACTTCAATTGTCACCTGGGAAAGAGGGTTTTTGGTTTGATGCCTGGCTGATGTGATGCATTTCCCAGGTTACCACTCTAAATAGATATCAAAACTATTTATCTGGCCTTCCCTTTATCTGGCCTTCCTGTTTTGGGAGATACAATAGTTGTTGAAGGTGCTTTTATTTTAGTTTGTTTTTACCAAGGCACTAGTATAAATGCTGCAATTTGCCTCTGTGTTGCTGCACAAAACAGATATAGTATCTACTGAACACAAACTAACCAGTGCTCACATGAAAAATTGGTCCTGTGTGGCTACTAGGATTTGTTACTCTTTCATAATCCCATTTGCGATTGAATTTTATACTTTTGAGTCAACCATTTTGTTTGACTATTTTCACTTAAATGTCTTGGATTTAACTGGTTCATTAGCAATCACCCAAACCTGCAAAACTCTTGGGAGCATGTGACTCTTCTTGCTTTACACTGCTGTTTTTGTGATTAATTTCTGCTAACCTTAATGGATATTCTGTGCATTTTTACAACTTTCCTTCACAAGATTTCATTGTCTAACTTCTCCAGGCGACATATGTCTAAAATGCAAATTTTCAGCATTGACCTCAGACTAAACAATTTTTCGGTGCTGTTTCTGGTATCCAATTTACACCTCTTCCCTTTATTTGTACTTGGAGTTTAGAAGCAGGTAAAACATTCTGTGGAACTTGACAGGTAAGATATTGATAGGCTTTAGGGCACAAAGACATAAACTCCAAGTAAGGAGTCACCAGTTTGGACGGAAGTCTTGTATCAAGGAAGTTTCAAACAGTGGTAAAGTGTTTTCTGGGTTGGGGAATTGAGAACTAAAGGGCATCAGTTTAAGTTAAGAGAGGAAGTAATACATGGGAACCTGAGCGACAAATTTTTTACACAGAGGGTGGTATGCATCTAGAATGAGTTGCTAACAGAAGTGGTTGAGGCAGGTACGTTAACAACATTTAAAAGGCATTTGGACATGTATACAGATAGGAAAGGTTTTGAAGGATATGGGCAAGTGAACAGAAACAAGCTTAGTGTGGATGAGCGTTTTAATCGGCATGGACCAGCGTGGGCCACCTGTCTCCATGCCATAGGACTCTATGGCTCTATGACTACTCAGCTTTACACAAACCACACTTTATTGTTACTTTACAGATTAAATACAAACACAAGAAAGAATAATTTTCTTACAGTTACAGATTTAACTATATAGGAAACCCTGACATCTGTGTTATGCAGGCTACCATGTGGAAGAAAATGAACAAGTTAGTAACAGGCAGCATGGTTTCATATGAGGAAGGTCATGTCTCACCAACTTGATTGAATTTTTGAGGGGGTAACAAAGATAATTGATGAGGGAGGGACTGTGGATATAGTTTATGTGGACTTTAGTAAGGCATTTGGTAAAGCCCTACATGGTACAAAACTAAAATGACATGGGATTCAAGGTGAGCTGGCTAACTGGATACTCAGTGGTTAGCACTGCAGCCTAACAGCACCAGGGAACTCGCATTTGATTCCAGCCTTGGGCGACTGTGTCTGTGTGGAGTTTGCACATTCTCCCCGTGCCTGCATGGGTTTTCTCCGGGTGCTCCGGTTTCCTCCCACAGTCCAAAGATGTGCAGGCTAGGTGGATCGGCCATGCTAAATTGCCTGTAGTGTTCGGGGGTGTGTGGGTTATGGGGAATGAGTCTAGGTGGGATGCTTCAAGGGGCGGTGTGGACTTGTTGGGCCGAAGGGCCTGTTTCCACACTGTAGGGAATCTAATCTAATCTAATCTCAAACTAGCTTGATCATATTAGACAGAGTGTAGTTGTAGAAGAATGGAGACTGGTAAATAGTGATGTTCCATAGGGTCCGTTGTTGCTTATAGTATAGAAAATGATCTGGAGGAAAATGTGGTGTGGTCTGATTAGCAAGTTTGCAGATGACACAAAGATTAATGGAGTTGTTGATAGTGCCAACAGCTGTGAAACGATACAACAGGATGTAGGTAGTTTGGCGAATATGATAGAAGAATGGCAGATGGAGTTGAATTCGGACAAATGTGAGCTGATGCACTTTGGAGGATCAAACTTAGGTGTGAATTATGCATTAACATTCAGATGGATCTGGGCATGCAGGCCCACAGTTCCATAAAGTGGCAACGCAGATGACCAAGGTGATTAAGAAGGCATATGACATGCTTGCTTCTATTGTCCAGGTATGGAATACAAGTGTTGGCAAAACATGTTGCAGCTATATGAAACCCTTGTTCGGATGCATTTGGAGTATTGTGTGCAGTTTTGGTCGCCACACTGCCAGAAGGATATGAAAGCTTTGGAGAGTGTGCAGAGAAGTTTCCCTAGGATGTTGCCTGGACTTGAGGGCATTGGCTATGAGGAAAGGTTAAAAATGCTCGGATTATTTTCACTGGAAAGATGGCAGCTAAGAGTAGACCTGTCAGAGGTCTGCAAAATTATGGAAAATGTAGATAGGGTAGATAGCCAGAGGCTTTTCCCACAGTTGAAGTTTCAGTCACAAGGGAACACAAGTTCAAGACGAATGGCAGAAATTTTAAGGGTGATGTGCGAGGGAAGTTTTATACACTAAGTGTGGTAGGATATTGGAGTGCCCTACCAGAAGAGGTAGTGGAAACGGACAAGTTAGCAACATTTAAGAGACACCTGGAAGGTGACATGATTAGGGAGGGAGTAGAGGTATATGGACTGATTAAGGGCATAAGATTTTTATTTTAGATTAGCTTGGGCACCATGATCTGCACAGGCTTGGAGGGCCAAAGGGCCTCTTCCTATGTTGCACTTCTCTTTTGTTCTCTTCTTTGTTGATAGGATAATAAATTATTTAACTACTAATTAGCAACTGTTTCATTGCAGCAACATCCCATAAACACACCCTTGGCAAAAGTGAAGTCGATAAAACAGATTGTCTCACATGCAATTCTGTCAGTATTGAGAACTCTAGCTTTTTTTCTGTCGCTCAGAGACATGTAGCAACTTCCACAAATAACTTTGAAAATCCAACAACTGCTAAAAGCTAAACTAATACCATGGGTCTGTTGGAGCCTGACTCCACCCATTCATTCTGCTTCTGTTGTTCCAACTTTTAAAAAATCCTCCCAAAAAAAGGCCGCACAAGCTTATTACTTTACTGGCTTTGAATAAATCGCTCTGTACCTCTGTCTTATACCCTCTGTTCAAAATAACCAGGACAAATTACACCCCTTAATGTCAAACTATCGCCACAAGATTCTGAATACAGATACTTCTTTCTGATCAGTTGAAGATGCACCGTATTGCTGACTTGCTTCCACAGATCTCTGATCCCATGTGGAGGGTGCTGCACTGTGTCAGCTCTCTAGTTGCACAAATTATAGTGTAATGGCCCACCAAAAGTCTCTATAAATACAATGAACAGTGAATGTCGTTGCTCGCTACTGATTGCAAAATTCATTTAATTACTGAGAATACAAAACATACCCATGATGTTCTGTAATTCAGAAAGGAATCTGAAAGATGCCTATAGCTGTTGTAAAAAGCATGTTTTTAAGGAGTGTCTACCTTTTCTCTGAAAACTGCCAATGCTGCCCACTAAAATAAGTGGGTACAGACATCATTCTAGACTAGTGAATATCATGAACCCCACTAAGGCAGAACCAGGTGAAATTCTTTTGGATCTGGTCCCCATATTCAATTAATTGCTTGTCGCTGAGCCAATGGTAAACTGTATGGCTCACCTTGCGCATTAAGCATTTCAGTGCATGTTATGTTATGATTCAGGCTTGCAGTAAATACCATTCTGTTCATTCGAGCATATAAAATCACTGTTGCATCAAAAGCTCATCCTTTTATGTGCTGAGTGAGATACTGTGTCCTAGAGGCAACTTCTTGTGGTAAGATAAATAATGGAAATCATGTGAAATGCCCATCATTCTTTGATCTGTCTTTTGTGTTGCAGGGATCCTTGCAGTAAAGCTTCAATCTTGAAAGTTATTCCATTAGAGCCATAGTTTCATTGCTGTAGCCTAAAAATGGTATTTCTTCAGTCATGGTATTTGATCTGACAAGAACAGTCAAGCTCACTTACAACTAAAATAAATTGTAAAAAAAAAGAGCAACACAACTAAAATTAATGGTGTAAAAAACTTAGAAAGTAATAAACATTGGTGCATTGCTGTCCTATTCACATCATATATAAGGGTACAGTTTATAATATGCTTCTTATTTAAAGAGATCATCTGTAATCAGCTCATCTTTGTGGACTTCCTAAGGCGATCATTGTATGATTGAGACAATATTCCTATCCACTGAATGGAGTTAGCTATCAACTAGAGACTAAAACTGAATTGACCTCTGTAGTGAATTCTGAAATGAAAATAATGACAAATAAATGCAGTATATATTCCCAGACCAGCAAGCATTTGACTAAACAGCTGTCGTTTATTTTGGATAAAAGGTACCCCCAAGTTCACTTAATGCATGCTATGAACAATTAAAGTCTGAAACAATCAATAGACCAGTTAAAAGATCAATAGAGAAGAAAATTGAACTGTAGTACTAATAGAAACTAAAACTTCAGCCTGGCCAGGAGTCAAAAAACCATTAAATGTTAGCTAGGATAATACAGGAATCACCGGGCTACAATTGATTCAACTACCACTAAATAGCAGCAATCTTAATTTAGTTATTTGCATCAGATTTTACATCTGTAAGTGACGGTCTGTTACTAGTAATGCATTATATTACTGAAACAAAAAGTATGCAGGTGAAATTTGTTGAGGGTATGCTCTAAGAGAAATAAAAAGTGACAAATCAGGAATTAGGTTGAACAACATCTGTTGAAGATGTTGTTGGAATGGCGCATTTGTTTTCTAAGCCCTTAAGTTGTACTGTTAACACCTGCTAGATTTGAATATTGTTTCCTCAGACTAGTCAAAAGCTCAAAAGATGAATTAGAGCCAGAGAATTGTAAAATTTCACCCTAACCTCACTCATAGATATGATAATGGAAGGGATTATAAGAAGTATTTTGGCTGTCATCTATATAAGTTCGTCCGAGTCGAAATAAAACCCATTACTTTTTTTACAGATTACCATTGACCAGTTTGTTCTGGCCCAGTTGTTGTCTGAACCAGGTTCTTGAGTAGACTTGGCATAACTTGATTTTTTTCATCACCTGTCATCTGTCTCTTGGAACTTCTTGAACATCTTCTGCTATTTTGAGTACATTGAGGTAAGACATACGTGCAGACTCAAAAGAGACAAATGTTAGATTGTAAATCTAGTATGCATTCTCATTTTCCCAACATTTTTTGTGTTGCAGGGATCCTTGCAGTGAAGCTTCAGTCTTGAAAGTATGCCATTACAACCATAGTTTCATCGCTGTAGCCTAAAAATGGTGTTTCTTCAGTCACAAGATCTGATCTGATGAGATCATGACACACAGTCCTATCAAAGTTTAAAAAAATGAGATGCCTATTGGTATAAACAGGTTCTGTCAAAGTTTTATGAGTGGATCACTAATTATCCCTTAGAATGGATTGGGTGCCTTTTTAGTACTGGTGATTGTATTGTATTAACATCTTTGTATGAGTAAACGTTTGACCTTTTACTTTCTGAAACAGATTTCTACTTCTTCACATCTTGTAAAATTGACCTATAGTTTTACAGATGTTGTATTTTTTTGGCAAAGCTGTGCAGTGCTTATGACTGTGAACATTTTATTTGCTCCACAGTATTAACACTGACTCAGTACGTGTTGTTTGACCTGCTGTCTGTGTTGGTTAACATATTTTTCCTTTTAAGTGTTTGTGTCTTGGAAATTGGAAAAGTTATGTTTTTCTCCTGTGATTAAGTTGTCATTCTTACTTCTGAACTTGTCTATGGTTCTTTCGGGTTTCTGCTTTCAGGACAATCGAAGTAGCTTTCCTCGAAGTCAAACCTTCTTTGGAGTGTAACAAACTTGACAAGTACTCATCAATAATTTCAACAGCAGTTGTGCCTCTTAAAAATTCTGATTTCAAAGTTGCATAGTCACAGCTTTCTACAAATCTGTAGAGATCTTTAATGAAATATTCAATAGATTCCCCAGGATGCTGAACTCTTCTGTTAAAGCTTGCTTATTCAAGAATGTTCTTTTTAAGCTTCTAAGTAGCTGTCAAAAAGGTTTCATTCTTCAAACTGTCACAAGATTGTAGAAGTTATTTTAAAGTGTCTATGCCTCCTTTTAGATTAGATTAGATCACCTACAGTGTGAAAACAGGCCCTTCAGCCCAACAGGTCCACACTGCCCTTTGAAGCATCCCACCCAGACTCATCCCCCTATAACCCACGTGTAAAACATAACTTTTATGTTTTAGGAATTTATAACTTCATCAACTGTGGGTCCTAGTGAATTTTTTTTCTTCTGTATTCATTCATGGGATGAGGGTGTCACTGGCCAGGCAGCATTTATTGCCCATCCCTAATTGCCCAGAGGGCAGTTAAGAGTCAACCACATTTCTGCACATCTGGAGTTACAAGTAGGCCAGACCAGATAAGGATGGCAGTCTCCTTCCCTAAGGGACATTATAATTGTCTATTATTATATTATACACATGTAATAATTGTGTATTCTGCTCGTGATTTAATATTTAAATTTGAAGCAATTCTGTACCACAGGATGTACAATCCTGTCTTCTATTTGGTTCTCTAATTTTAAATCTTACAAGAACTATTCTTTCTCCTGTCATGGTCTCCTAACATGCTTAGTTGTTCTTTTTTACTTGCAAGCTTTAAAATTTAGCAGTTTGCCAATTCTGCCCTTCTTTTCGTTGGAGACTTTAATAGTGTAAATAGAAATTTTACTTTCTTTTTTTCTTAAACCTTGTCAACTATGCAATAGTAAGTTAAGTTTCCATTGTCTCAGAGAGCTGCTGTTTCGTCAACAAGAAATGATTGGCTTTGATTTTAACTTGAGATTCACCATACCTAAGGTGAGTGGCAAATTTGAGAAGGTGGAACTTGCATAGTAACTTCAGCTGATATAGGATTTCTTGTGACATGGGGCCCAAAGCTGCACACAACACTTCAAATGTGGGACTGACCAGAGCCTATAGAGCCTCAGCAGTACATTCCTGCGTTTATATTTAAGCCCTTTCGAAAGAAATGGCAACATTGCATTTGCCTTCCTAACTACTCACTTAAGCTGCAAGTATAACTAGAGAGGATCCTGGACTTGAACTCCCAGGTCTCTTTGCACTTCAGACTTCTGAATTTTCTCCCCAGTTAGAAAATAATCCATGCTTAACATTTCTTGCCAAATTGCATGACCTCAAACTTCCCCATATCGTACTCCATCTGTACCTTCTTTGCCCACCCTCCTAACCTGTCCAAATCCTTCTGCAGCTTCCCCGCCTTCCCAGTACTATCCCTCCCTCTACCTAGCTTTGTATCATTTGCAAATTTAGCCAGAACTCCCTTAGTTCCTTCATCTAGATTATTAATATACAAAGTGAAAAATTGTGGTCTCAACACTGACCCTTCCGGAACACCACTTGTCACCGGCTGCCATCCTGAGAAAGACCCCTTTAACCCCACTATCTGTTTTCTGCCAGACAGCCAATCTTCTATCCATGCGAGCACCATGCCTCTAACACCATGGGCCCTTATCTTACTCAGCAATTTCCTGCGCCGCACCTTGTCAAAGGGCTTCTGGAAGGCTAGGTGGGGGAGTCAAAAATTAAAGGACATGGATTTAAGGTGAGAGGGGAAAGATTTAAAAGGGACCTGAAGTGGAACTTTTTCATGCAGACAGTGATGCGTGTATGGAATGGGGCTGCCAGAAGAAGTGGTGGAGGCTGGTACAGTTACAACATTTAAAAGGCGTCTGGATGAGTATATAAATAGACAGGGCTAGAGGAATATGGGCCAAATGCTGGCGAATGGGACTAGATTTATCTAGGATATCTGGTCAGTATGAATGATTTGAACCAAAGGCCTGGTTCTGTGCTATACATCTCTATGACTCTATGATTGCACAACACTTAGCACCATTCACAATTTCTCAGATTGTGAAGCAGTCAATATTCACACACAGCCAAAAAATAAAAATGACTACTAGAATAATCTGAGATAATGGGAACTGCAGATGCTGGAGAATCCAAGATAATAAAGTGTGAAGCTGGATGAACACAGCAGGCCAAGCAGCATCTCAGGAGCACAAAAGCTGATGTTTCGGGCTTAGACCCTTCATCAGAGAGGGGGATGGGGAGAGGGAACTGGAATAAATAGGGAGAGAGGGGGAGGTGGACCGAAGACGGAGAGAGAACAAGATAGGTGGAGAGGAGAGGATAGGTGGAGAGGTAGGGAGGGGATAGATCAGTCCAGGGAAGACGGACAGATCAAGGATGTGGGATGAGGTTAGTAAGTAGGAAATGGAGGTGCGGCTTGGGTTGGGAGGAAGGGATGGGTGAGAGGAAGAACAGGTTAGGGAGGCAGAGACAGGCTGGGCAGGTTTTGGGATGCAGTGGGGGGGAGGGGAAGAGCTGGGCTGGTTGTGTGATGCAGTGGGGGGAAGGAACGAACTGGGCTGGTTTTGGGATGCGGTGGGCGAAGGGGAGATTTTAAAGCTGGTGAAGTCCACATTGATGCCATTGGGCTGCAGGGTTTCCAAGCGGAATATGAGTCGCTGTTCTTGCAACCTTCGGGTGGCATCATTGTGGCACTGCAGGAGGCCCAGGATGGACATGTCATCTAAAGAATTGGAGGGGGAGTGGAAATGGTTCGTGACTGGGAGGTGCAGTTGTTTATTGCGAACCGAGCGGAGGCGTTCTGCAAAGCGGTCCCCAAGCCTCCGCTTGGTTTCCCCAATGTAGAGGAAGTCACACCGGGTACAATGGATACAGTATACCACATAGGCAGATGTGCAGGTGAACCTCTGCTTAATATGAAAGGCCGTCTTGGGGCCTGGGATGGGGGTGAGGGAGGAGGTGTGCGGGCAAGTGTAGCACTTCCTGCGGTTGCAGGGGAAGGTGCCGGGTGTGGTGGGGTTGGAGGGCAGTGTGGAGTGAACAAGGGAGTCACGGAGAGAGTGGTCTCTCCGGAAAGCAGACAAAGGTGGGGATGGAAAAATGTCTTGGGTGGTGGGGTCGGATTGTAGATGGCGGAAGTGCCGGAGGATGGTGCATTGTATCCAGAGGTTGGTGGCGTGGTGTGTGAGAACGAGGGGGATCCGCTTTGGGCGGTTGTGGCGGGGGCGGGATGTGAGGGATGTGTTGCAGGAAATGTGGGAGATGCAGTCAAGGGCGTTCTCAACCACTGTGGGGGCAAAATTGTGGTCCTTGAAGAACTTGGACATCTGGGATGTGCGGGAGTGGAATGCCTCATCCTGGGAGCAGATGCGGTGGAGGCGGAGGAATTGGGAATAGGGGATGGAATTTTTGCAGGAGGGTGGTTGGGAGGAGGTGTATTCTCAGCAGCTGTGGGAGTCGGTGGGCTTGAAATGGACATCAGTTACAAGCTGGTTGCCTGAGATGGAGACTGAGAGGTCCAGGAAGGTGAGGGATGTGCTGGAGATGGCCCAGGTGAACTGAAGGTTGGGGTGGAAGGTGTTGGTGAAGTGGATGAACTGTTCGAGCTCCTCTGGGGACCAAGAGGCGGCACCAATACAGTCATCCTAGAATAATCTGCTCACTTTTCCTCAATTTGTGTTCTGCCAGGGCCACTCATTACAGCTTTAGTCCAAGATTGACAAAAGTACTGACCTCCAGACACAAAGTGAGTGAATGCACTTGGTATTAAAGCAACATTTGAATGAGCGTGGTATCAAGGAGCCATAACAAAATTGGAGTTAATGGGACTGAGGGCGAGGAACATTCGTGCCACTCAAGATCTAGGCACTGACAATGTCTAACAATAGCGTATCTCATCATTTCCCTTTGACATTAAGTAGGATTGTCTTCTCCGATGATCTCCCACTGAAATATCTTTGTTTGTTTGAGTATGGGGGCTGGGCACCAGAATCTGAATTGGATCAGTCATATCCACTTCTTAGCTATAAGAGATTAGGAATTCTGAGGCAAGTAACTCACCTTTTGTTTCTATGAAGAGTGTTCTTAGGCCAGGGACTGCATTGTCATAAAAAGGCAATTCACCACCATCTTCTTTGACCCAACATATACCATTCCCACTGGCTGGGTTAGCTAAAATTGAAACTTTTGTTTTTATTAAATGGATGATCTTTAGATAAGCCAAAAGAATTCAAAACTTATCATAGAAAGACAATGTATCTATAATTCCAGAAAGAAATAATAATTACTTTGGATGTCTCACAGTATTAAACATTAGGCATCATTTTGTGTTCAATGAATTTTGGATATTTTAGTTAACAATTATATTAAGTGGCTTTTAAAAAATCCTGTCATCTTTTATTTAGTTTTCACTGGCATTCTGATAGTCAACGTTTATCAGAAAAGGTACCAAAATTGTTAAAAAATTTAAAGATCTTTGTCCTTTTCATTCACTGATTATAGATCTTGTCAGCAGTTCAAGAACGGGGTTTGGCAATTCATCAATGCCAACTGTAACTAATGTAAAGTAATAGCTTTGTTAATTGTTGCAAGCTGTCAATGAGCAAAACCCAAGGACCCTTCTTTACTCCAGTGTAACTTTATAAGGAACTCGGGAAGAGATCATCACCTTGCAAAGTATATTATTACTTTGTAAATAAAATGCAAGTGCTACACCTTTGAATTGCAAAATGACATTCTAAACAATATGAATTTTTCTTTGTTTACTTGGTAATTACAGGATATAGAAAGTTGGAAGGATCAGTTACTGGGGACATTTTCCATGTATTTCCTACTCAAATTACCAACCGGTGGTTTTGGGCTCCCAATGTGGAATTTAGCCTATTTGAACAATTTCTGAGTCTTACACCTCAATTTTACATTCAACATTTTTATGAGCAATGTTAGCCAGTTTTGATCCTTCAAATTAGATTTTTTGAAGTGTCAAGTAAGATGGAAAAACTGCAGATAAAGAAAAATAACATTTCTGAAGAAAGAATTGAGAAAAGAAAAGCTTATAAATACATCACTCATCAATGCTGTAATGCTGAATGGACTGATATAGAATACAGTATTAAAAAGTAGTTGTGTCCCTATGTCATTGGTGGGACCAATGTGATAAATCTCATTAAATAATTGAATTCTGTCATATTTTATGTCCATCAGTTATCAAGAACATTGGTCCTGGAAAAGCTTTAACTCCTAGAGATCAATATTAGCAAAAGTAAAGACTTGAGATGAGTGAAAGTTTCTTCAGCATAAAGCAACCATATATACGTAAACTAAATCATCCTGTTTGGATGAGCAGTCAAGTCCTTTGG
Source organism: Stegostoma tigrinum (assembly GCF_030684315.1). Classification (NCBI taxonomy): domain Eukaryota; kingdom Metazoa; phylum Chordata; class Chondrichthyes; order Orectolobiformes; family Stegostomatidae; genus Stegostoma; species Stegostoma tigrinum. The sequence goes on along the minus strand of NC_081368.1, from coordinate 54,059,869 downwards.
CGAGATCCAGGGGTAGAAACACTGTCCAATACCACAAGACCACTCATGGCAGCTTTCTATTGCTTGCATGAAAATGGCCCCTTAAACCCTGCTTTAGAGTCCCCACTGCCAAAACCAAAACTTATACCTCTAGAACAATAATTATTCCTCATTGCTTACTCTTTTGAAGGGTTTCAAAGTTCAATAAATCAGAGCTTCATACTGCAACCTATTTTCCCAAGAAGGCTTTTTAAAATGAATATTTTATAAGTTGGTGGGCATCACAGGCAAGCTCAGAATTTCTTGTTTACCTGAATGGCAAGAGCTGGTACTGAAATGCTTCATGAGCTGGTGTGTTCCATATGTGTCGATGCACCCACATTAGTATAGGGAGTGAGTTTGAGAAACATGTCCCAATGACAGTGAAGGAACGGTGGCATATTTCCAAGTTAGAATGATGTGTGGCTTAGAGGAGAACTTGCAGCTGGTGATGTTCCCATACAATTTCTGTCCTCATCTTTCCAGGCGGAGCAGCCAGGGATTTAGACGGAGCTTGGGTGAATTGCTCTCATGCATTTTGAATGTGTTACATATGGCCGCTACTATGATTCAGTGATGAAAGCAATGAATGTTTATGAGTGGTATTTTTAAAAAGGGGTGTCAATTTAACAAGCTGCCTTGTCCTGGGTGGTGTTGAGCTTTTTGAGGGCTGCTGGATCTGCACTCATCGAGGCAAGGAACATTCTATCTTACTTCTGACTTACATCTTGTAGATGAGGTTCTGAAGAGTTATGTGGTGTGTCAATGAGCAGTGAATTCCCTGAGTCCAACCTTCTCATGGAGCCATAATATTCATGTACCTAGAGCAATTAAGCTTCTTGTGAAAGACAAGCCCCAAAAATATATAGGAGGATGCAATAGCTGAATGTCAAGGGATCAATACTTCTATTCCTTCTTAGCAGAAATGGTCTTTACCTGGCACAATGTTTATTTGTCATTTATCAGCCTGAATGTTGTCCACGTTTTGCTTCACGTGGGTATGAACTGCTTCAGCTTCTCCATAGATACTACCTTCATAATTTCCAGTCGTTGTGCAGTTATCAGAAAGCATCTCTATATCTGACCTTACGATGGAGGAAAAGTCAGTGACGAAGCTTCTGAAGATGATTAGGCCTGAAGCATTACCTTTGGAATTTCTGCAATGCTATCATTGGATGAGATAATTGACTTCCAAATCTACAAAATTCTTCCATTTTCCTCAGTAGACTCCAGCCAACGGAGAGTCTCCTCCCATTCCCATTCACTTCTTCTTTGCTATGGTAACTTGATGATACATTTTGTTTCTTGAATTTAGCCCTTTGTGGATATTTTGACCAAGGTTGTAATGCGGGCAGGAGATGAGTCACCCTGTTAGAAAATAAACAGTGTATCATTGACCAAATTTGCGCTTGATAACTGTGTCGATGACTCCTTCCATCACTTTGCTGGCAAAGCAAAGTTGATTCACTGAGTAGTAATTGCTTTGGCTGGATTTGTCTTCCTTGTTTTGGACAGGGCACAGCCTGGTCAGTTTGTGCGATACCTGCCAGTGTTGTAGGTTTACAACTTGGCTCGTGATGAGATGAATTCTGAATCACAAGTCTTCAGTATTGTTCTCGGAATGTTGTCAAGGCTCATAAACTTTACCATGAGAAAAGTCACTTTTTTTTTCAAATCCATGATGTTATATAATGAACAAATTTGAAGGGGCACATAGTTTCCACCCAGTCCACTCTTCCACTGATCACAACAAATTTTAAACTTAGCCAGGTTGAAGGTTTGGCTAATTATATGGGGCTTACACTTTTTCAGGTTATGAATGAGAAACAATTCAGTCAGATTTATCCAGGCAACAAGGAATAACTAGATTATTTCAAGTAAAACTTAAACAAGTGAAGTTTGTTGATAAGAAATGTACTGTGCAACTATAGATATAACTCATAATTTAACTTCCTCAAGTAACATGAGGCAAACATGAATATGTAGCAAACATTGTCAAACATCTGTCAGAGCATCTAACAGCAAATGCAATTCAGACAGATTCTACTCAATTTCTTGGCAAGAAGGGCACAGGTTTGGTATGAGGAATAAGTGCTTTAGAGGGGATCTGAGGAAAACATTTGTTCACCCAGATGATGGTAGTAAAATGGAATATGCTGTCTAAGAGTGTGGTGGAGGCACATACTCTCACATCATTTAAGAAAAATCTGGATGAGCACGTAAAATGCCATGGCATAGTTGGCTATGTTCCAAGTACAGATAAATTGGATTAGTACTGTTTGATGTTTGTTGGCCCGTATTGACATGGGGGTTAAAGAGCCTGTTTCTATGCTGTGCGACTCTGTGTGTCTCGATTCATTTCAACTAATTCAAATCTTGCATTAGTTTGATGATTCATCTACCATCAACCTGTAAAAACCTGGAGTTGCACCTGAGAATACATGCTAGAATGTAGTTTCTAGAATCCAGGATAATGCAGTCCCAGGACCAAGAGAAGTGTTTGAGGCAATCCATAATGGAAGAACTCCTGAGGGGGTTTCAAGGCCAGGCCATCAAAAGTGAACAATTGGAATGTCTTGTCAAGTAGCCATGAGATTTGGTAACCCACAGCGCCACTAATATCTGGAAGACACTCTTGGGTATTTTCTGCGGAGATGTACAACAAACTAACACAGAACAAAAACATACATCTTTGACAAAATTATGCCTTCTGCCTCAAGAAGACTGCGCTAGCTGAGTATATATTCCAGCACATATCTCCACCAAAGCAATGATTTTAGTTTGAACTTTTGTTGCCAGTATTTTGAAAGTTTTAATTGATTTTTTTTATCAGACTTCAAGGTTGGAACTTTCAAAAGACAGACCAAGGCTTTAGCAAACAAGATCCTTTAAAAAAAATCAAATTTTAATTCAACATGGTAGTTTAATTCAACTGTTAACTCTGCAGAATTGAATGTATGTGCTCGCACAGATGAACAAAAACAGGAATCTCTCACCATTCAAAGACAAATAATGAAAACAAAACCCAGGACTCATTCCACTAAAACAGAAATGACACAATCTGTTGTCAGAGCAGTTTTAGTTATTTCTATCTATCTCTAACATATTTTTAATAGGTTTTTCACCTGTCAACATTTAAACTTTTCTCAGTGCACATAAATTATCATCATTTATTATCATTCTAATCAATGGCTTCAACTCCTTAGCTTGTTTTCCCTTTTGAAATGTCCTCTCAATGATTTGTTTTGGATCATTAAACTTCTGTTGTTTCCTTAGGCGTTTATTTTCAGCCTCTGAGGTTTCAGCTGGCTTCTTCAGTTTAAGTCACAGTTGAGTTAATGTTCTTGCTAGTGACAGGATCTGCAACAAAAAATAATCATATGTTTTTTGAATAATTCCAAATCTCAAATAACATACATACAGACATGTGATCATGGACCAAGAATAGGCCACTTGGCTGTTCAAGCCTGATCTGCTATTGAATACAATCATCGTAGATCAGGCCTTAACCTAAACTCTACATTACTGGATCTCCTCAATAACTGTTCAACCCCTTGGTCATGAAAAATCTCCCTTCATTTGTCTTAAAAATATTTACGATTCTGCATCCACTGCCTTTGAGGAGAGTTCCAAAGACTCACAACTCTTTTGAGAGTAAGAAATACTTCCTCATCTCTATAATAAATTGGTTGTTTCTTAGTTTTTATCAATGATCCTTAGTTCTAGATTCTCCCACAGTGGAAACATCCTTTGATGGTCAAACGTCTTCAGGACCTTATTGTTCAATTAAATAACTCCTGACTTTTCCTAAGTGCAGAGGATATAGCCTTCTCCTGACCAGCCCTTCCTCATATGGCAATCCACTCATTTTTAAATATTAGACTAACAAACCTTTTCTTAACAGTTTCAACACATTAACATCCTTCTATAGATATGGTGACCAGTACTGTATAGATTACTCCAGATGTGGACACCCACATCTTAACCTCCCTACTCTTGCTTTTAATTCACCTTGCGATAAAATAAAATTCTATTAAGTTGCCTGATTATTTATTCTACCTACATACCCATCATATGTAACTCATTCCTCAGGATACTTAGATCTTTCTGTATCTCAGAGCTCCATAATCTCTTCCCATTCAGATAACATGCTTCTTTTCTAGTCTTTCAGCCAAAATGGACAATTTCACATTTTTTCACATTGTATTCCATTTTTCAGATCTTTGCCCACTCCCTGGGCCTATCTGCATCACTTTGTAAAGCCTTCTAACAATTATTAATGCTAACTTTGATTACACAACAGGAAAAAATCCAAAAAAAGTGCACACAAACAAAAGGCTGTTTTTGCTCTGGAAATAGATAGTGGTTGCTTGGGTCTTGACGAACAAAAATTTTGCAATCAAAAAATGTTCACATCATCCAACTGACAATTATTGAAGTAGTGCAGATGTAGTCATATCTCACTTATTGTCCTTCACTCATCACTGTACAAAGACTGATACTACTGTTGCAGCTTTTCAGCATCCATCACAACCTCTCTATGTGCAGAGCACAGTATGCAATGATTATATGACGCACTCTGTGTGGACTGTACTTCAAGGACCCACAGGCCAATCTAACCATCAGAACCTCATCTCCAGGAGGCCTGCTGTCTGCTCTGCAGTGATCCTGATGGAGCAATTGCCTTGTATTATAGTAACACTAAGCTTCAGTCAAGGGGATGTATAACAGAGCAATCAGCCATGTGGAGCCATTACCTTTCAGTGGCCATCTTCATATGGTATCCAAGCCTCAAAATGAAGCAGAAACCTGAGAATTGTCAGGAATATAGGCATTCTGGCAGCTTCTAACATGCAGACATCTAAGACATTGTCCCGACAATCACATGATTTGTACAATGCCTAACATATCACTTTTCTATTCATGAAGCCAGCCAATTTAAAATATGTCACTCTCAATGTGATCTGTGTACAATGTATGGTGCCCAGCACCTAGGCAGTTGCCAACGATGTTGGCAAAGTCTATACCCTGGGTTGCAGCACTGATCCTGTCCACATGGAATCAAGATGAAGCAGAGTAAGCTGTCATTAACTGCATTAGTAACAGCCTTGGTACATTTGTGAGTTGATGACTGTGAGATCCCACACAGAGCCCCAGTGGATCTTTGGAAGCAGCCAGTTGCATGAAGCCCAGCACAGCTGGCACCTTGATGGCTACAGGGACAGGATGGCAATCTACTTCTTCCGGTTACGAGTCCTGCTCTAGCAGTAAACTTCATTCCTTGCCAGTGACCGAGGATGTAGCCAGTCTGTGTGAACAGTGCAACTCATTCATCTGGAGGAAATGAAATTGAAGATGAGAAGAATGTCAGCTGTGAGATCTCCATATTGAGGCTGTTTGGCTGGACGTTGCTGATGGTCCTGAGCTTACTGGCAAATCTTTCCTCTTCACTTCCTTTGTGCCTTTGCTGAAATGTAGCAACAATGACCCCAATATCTGCTGTGGTTGGGCCTTTTTGGTCAGACTTCCAATGAAACTGTGTCAGGAGTATATCAGCTGTCAGGATTTACACCATTCACAACTAGTGGTTTAGAATAGTCCTGCATACACCAGCTGAGGAGGATACCCATAGGATTATAGAGTCTTACAGTATGGAGACAGGCAATGCGGCCGAAACTAGACCATGCTGACCAAACTGTCCATCCATGCTAATCCCATTTCCCTGCACTTGGCCCATATCCTTCTAAACCTTCCCTATCTACATATATATCCAAATACCTTTTAAATGTTGTTAATGTACCGGCCTCAACCACTTCCGCTGGTGGCTCATTCCATATGAGTACCACCCTTTGCGCAAAAATGTTGTCTCTCAGATTCCCAAGTATTCTTTCCCCTCTCACCTTAACCTGAAGTCCTCCAGTCTTCGATTCCCCAACCCTGGGAAAAAAGACCGAATGCATTCACCCTATCCATATCTCTCGTGAACTTATACACTTCTATAAGATCCTCCTTCAATGTCTTATTCTCCAAAGAAACAAGCCCTAACTTATCCAACCACTCCCTATAAACCAGTGCCTTGAGTCCTGGCAACAATCTTGTAAATTTCTTTTGCACTCTTTCGAGTTTAATAATATCCTTCCTACAGCAAGATAACCAAAACTGAATACAGTACTCTTAAGTGCGGCCTCAGCAATGTCCTGTACAACTGCAACATAACTTCACTTTACTTCTGTTCTCACTGCCCTGACTGATGAAGGCCAGTGTGCCAAAAGCCTCCTTCACTGCCCTATCAAACTATACCCCACTTTCAGAGATCTGTACAACTGAACTCTTAAGGTCCCTTTGTTTCACTACACTCCTTAAGGCCCTACCATTCACCATGAAACTCTTACCTTGATTTGACTTTCCAAAATGCAACACATCACACTTACCTATATTAAACTCCATTTGCCATTTCTCAGCCCATTTCCTCCGCTAATCAAGATCTTACTGCAACTTCTGATAACCTTCCTTACTGTCCATGGTATTGCCTATTTTAATGTCATCCACAAACTTACTAATCATGCCTTGTACATTCCCATCCAGATCATTGATATGGATATCAAACATATGAGCCCAGCACTGACCCCTGAGGCATAACACTAGACACAGGCCTCCAGTCTAACAATTATCCTTCCACTATTACTCCCTGCTTCCTAGCCTAAAGCATCACTGCAATTGTGTATCCAATTTGCTAGCTCTCCCTGGATTCCATGTGATTTAACCTTACAGAGCTGCCTACCATGTAGAACCTGATCAGAAGCCTTACTTAAATCCATATAAACTACGTCAGCTATCCTGCCCTCATCAACCTTCCAGGTGACTTCATCAAAGAACTCTGATAAATTCGTGAGGCATGATCTCCCATGCACAAACCCATGCTGACTACTCCTGATCAAAGCCTGTCTTTCCAGAAGTATGGATATCTTATCTGTCAGAATCTTCTCAAGTGACTTACCTGTCACAGATGTTAGATTTACTGGTCTATCATTCCCAGGTTTTTCTTTGCAGCCCTTCTTGGAAAAGAGTACAACATTCGCTACCCTCCAGTCTTTTGGGACCTCAACCATGGCTAATGATGATGCAAATATATCAGCCAGGGCCCCCACAATTTCTTCTCTAACCTCTTGCAGGCTTCTTGGAAATTTCTAGTCAGGACCAGGAGATTTATACACCTTCATTATGTTCAAATATTTCCAAAATCTCCTCGACTGTGATGTGGACTATCCCCAGGACATTGCCTGTCACGTTCCCAAGTCCTCATGTGTTTCTACACAGTAAATGCAGGAGAGAAATACTCACTGAGGACCTCGCCCGTCTCCTGTGATTCCACATTTACATGTCCACTTTGGTTGGTCCTTGCAGGGTCCTATTCTGCTGTAGTTATTCTTTTCCTTTAGTATACAGAAAGAATCTCTTTGGATTTATCCTAATCTTCTCAGCCAAAGCTATCTCATGCCCCCTTTTCGTCCTCCTGATTTCCTTCTTCAGTAAACTCCTGTTTCACCTACATGCTTTCAGGGATTTCCTTGACCCCCGCTGTGTCCGGCTGCTTCTGGTCAATGCCTCAATATCTCTTGTCATCCGGGGTACGCTACTCCTACCAACCTTGCTGTACACCCTCACAGGAACACATAGACCTTGATCTTCAGTTATCACGCTTTTAAAGGCCTCCCGCTTGCCGGAGGCCTTCAAACAAACTATTCCAATCAATCCCTGCAAGCTCCTGTCTAATTGAAGCAAAATTCACATTGCCCCAGTTTAGAACTTGAACCTGTGGGCCAGCTTTTTTTTTCCGTCTCTAAAACTATTTTAAATTTAATAGAACAATGGTCACTGATTCCAAAGTGGTCCCCCACTGTCACCGCAGTCACCTGTCTTACCATATTTCCCAAGAGTAAGTTGTGTTCTGCCCCTTCCTGAGAAGGACCCTCTGTATACTGCTTGAGGAAACTTTCCTGAACACATTTAACAAATTCCACTCCATCTAAGCCTTTAACACTATGAAAGCCCTAGTCTATATTTGGAAAATTAAAATACCTCACTGTGGCAACTCTGTTGCTCCTGTCAGTCTCTCCAATCTCTCCTTCTCAACCTCTGCCCTCACCTAAAACATGGTGATCCTCGCATTAAACCACCACCGGTTACTTCTGCCTCATGAGAGAGCAGCTTTAGGCTCTGGTAAGACTATGGTGATTTTATCTTTACCAGGCATTGGGACCTAGAGAACTTCGTCAATGTATAGTAAACTCACTACACTGATTAAGCAATGACTGTATAACTTGTGTGGCATTAATTGTGAAGAAATCATAGCAGTAAAGCTTACATTTTATATTCTAAATCCCTAAAACATCTTTTGAATGACTAAAGCTTAAATGACTTCTACAATGGCAAGTATCTCCCAATTTGTAAATATTGCACATGAAGAGATGAGCAATGGCACAAAATAGGCAACCATTTACAAGGCAGCCATATTGCTTTTGAAAACATACCCTAATTTATTCAGTAATCATCAAAGTGATATGGCAGCAGATGTGTGTGAATGAAATTTGCATGAATGTGTGCAAGAGTAAAACAGTCAGAAATGCAAATCACATTTACTAATCATGGATCATTTCAACAATGTTCTTTCAAGTTGATATTTGTCCAAGCAATTAGAGTGTTCTCAATTTGAATTATATAGCACATGGCAACAAAATTGAAGAAAACATAAAACGAGATCAGAAGATTGTGACAGACTACAGAGGTAACTAACAGAACTGATGTAACATACAGCATCTGCATTTCTCTTCCTAAGTAAGTTCTTGCCTTCATACCATGCTTTGTGAATGTTTCCTAAAACCAGAAGCTAATTTCAGTTAATGCTGATAAGCAAAAACTGAAGTGACAAAACATGTTGCGAGCCTTTCATCAGATCTAAGGAATCACAGAATTTCAAAAGCTTTGTGCTTTAACACTAAAATTGGCAGACCTTGAGCTGTGCAGTATGAATAACAAATGCAATCATTTCTGGAATTCCTTTCCTATTTAAACAAACACATTTGCCTATTTTAAACTATTAACATTTGTAATAAATCATTGGACAAATTATGTGATAGTGTTAACAACTTTGGTATTAAAATCACACATATGCATTGAAATCTCACAGGTTGCAAAGTAAAAGAAGTTAAGAAATGTTAAGATTTTGTTTTGGATTTTGATTCCATAATTTTTACTGTTAATATTAACAATAATGATATTTAAGTTCTTAGAGATAACAAATTGTTGTAATGTGGTGTCTTTAATATAGAAAACAAAATGTAAAGGCATTTTATGGAGAAATGAGTAAAAATATGAATACCAACACAAAGATAAAAGGTAAAAGAAGTGTGACCAAAGGTTTTATTTGGCGGGGTGAGTTTAAAGAGGGGCTTATAAAGGAGAACAGGGAGATGAAGAAATTGAAGAGTTTAAGAAGAGAATTCCAGAATGCAGGGTTTGAAGATAAGACAGTCACGTGGAGAACAAGATGTCAGAATGGAAAGTTCTAAGGTTAGGTGTGAAGAGTGGATTGTGCTTAGGAGGTCACAGGCAGATGTAGCAGATGCACTGGAAAGGTATTTAAAATAAATCCCTGAAATAAATACACCAGGACAAATCAATCATATGTAATATAATTTAAACTTCTTTTGATATTCTGCCATTACTAAAGTATTAATTGCTGCATTTTAACAATTTATGATTGCTTTTTCTTTACGTTATTAGTACATTTAGCATTCAATGTTCTTCTAAGCCTTTGATATTGTTTGCCTTTTCAGTTTGATTAAAAGTAACGGGCTTCTCACAGCTGCCTAGATATTGGCAGAAACTCTGATCTCATCTGCAAAAAAAACATTTGCGGTGTCCTCTGCCCAGCACAATTTCCCTACTTTGTATATCATCAACTGATGAAGTTCTTCCTAATTACAAATGACAGTCACTCACTTATTTTAACCGTATGACTGGAGCCCATTAATCAAATCTGTTAGTACTGCAAAGTTTCCCTTGGTTCATTGCATAATTAAATAAGTGTTCCTCATTTTTCAGTGTTTTCTGTCTTTCTCCCGCATTGCCTTTGTGTGTTTTTCAGTTTTGTCAGTCTATTTAGAAGCTTTTACTTCAGGTGCAACAAATATAAGGAATATTCTTTTTAGATTGTGGAGCCACATTTTTCAGCATTCAGTATAAAAGTGCAGACTAAATGTAGCTGAGTTTGTGTTATGCATGTACGTGGCTCAACTGCAATATAGTGATCACATCAGACACCTAAACAGAATGGACCCAGGAGGAACAATCATTGTTGGGTTGCCTCTCCAGTTCCTCCTATTGTATGCTCCAAATAGGTTCTGCATTTCTTGTTGAGACTTTTGCACCTGACATCTTCAGAAATTGCAGACCAAATCCGAAATCAGAGCCCTGCTTCATACTATAGGAATTTTAGGAGAAGCAAGAATGTTCATCCTTTTTTATAACACTAGCTGCTATATCGGAGCAAGTCATCATTCATTAATACACTAAAACAAAAGCTTTGGGGCATTTAAATAACTTGTTAATATGAGCAAATGAATAGGGTTTCAGGGTGGTAGGATGAGTAGGATGCCAACTGACCTGGGTATGTTGATAAGGTCCAGGGTGTTAGATTTGTAGAATTGAAGACTTCTGAACAAGAGTCACATTGTAGGTGAAACATGATCTTTGTTTCTCTCTCCAAAGACAATGTCACCGTTGTTATTTGAAGGAAACATTTCCCAGCTTATAGTCATTACAAAATATTTTGTATTACCTCTTGTTGGAATTTGGAAGCACTGGCACATTTGAAAATGGTTCACAAAGGTTGGTACTGCAACCTTTCACTCAACAAGCAGTTGGCATGCAATCATACCCAGCACAATATGCTGATGAAAGTCAACTCGCCTGGCAGTTATCATGATAGACACACACCCTCGCTCCCCGCCTCCCACCGACACACACAACCTCTCTCCCCCCCAATCCCCGACGCACATACTCTCTCTCCCCACCACACACACACACACACACACACACACACACACACACACTCTCCACCCCACGCTGATACACACAATATGGTGAAGAGAATCAACTCACCTGGCAGTTGTCGTGATACATTTGACCTGTATCAGTTTGCTGTTCCAAAGATTTTTTTTTATTCACCATGTTTGAATCGCCTGTGATTGCGCAATGTAAAAGGTTACCCACCCAGTAACCAACTGATGACTCTGCAACTCAACATGTAGACAAGCTCTTACATAATGAGACACATACTTCAGAGGGAAATCGGGGGGGGGGGGAATAAAGGTGACATGAGGTATCTTTAGCAAATAGGGTTAAAGAGAATCCAAAGGGATTCTACAAATACATTAAGGACAAATTGGGGGCAGAATGGGGCCACTTAAAGATTAGCAAGGTCGCCTGTGTGTGGAACCGCAGCAGATGGCAGCAATACTAAACAAGTAGTTTGCATCAGTGTTTGCATATGGAAGATAGTAAATGTGGGGAAACGAATAGCAACATCTTGAAAAATGCCCATATTACAGAGGAGGAGGTGTTAGATGTCTTAAAACACATTAAGGAGCATAAATCCCTGGGACCTGATATGGTGTAACTTAGAACTCTGTGGGAAGCTGGGGAACAGATTCCTGGGCCCCTTGCTGAGATATTTGTATCATTGACAGCCACAGGCAAGGTGCCAGGAAACAGGAGGTTGGCTAACGTGATACTACTATTTAAGAAAGGAAGTAAGGAAAAGACAGGGAACAATAGACTGGTGAACCTGACTTCAGTGGTGGGCAAGTTGTTGGAGGGAATCCAGAGACAGGATTTACATGTATTTGGAAAGGCAAGGACTGATTAGCCTTAGTCAACATGGCTTTGTGCATGGAAAATCATGTCTCACTAACCTGATTGAGATTTTTTGAGGATAGAGCCATGGATGTGATCAATATGGAATTCAGTAAGGTGTTTGGCAAGGTTCCTCATGGTAGACTGATCAGCAAGGTTAGATCACACAGAACACAGCAAGAAATAGCTATTTGGATACAGAACAGGCTCAAAGGTAGAAGCAGAGTGTGGTGATGAAGGGTTGCTTTTCAGACTGGAGGCCTGTGCCCAGCGGTGTACAACAAGGATTGGTGCCGGGTCCATTGCTTTATGTCATTTATATAAATGATTTGGATGTGAACAGAGGAGGTATGGTTAGAGATAATGGGAACTGCAGATGCTGGAGAATCGAAGATAACAAAGTGTGGAGCTGGATGAACACAGCAGGCCAAGCAGCATCTTAGGAGTACAAATGCTGATGTTTCAGGCCTAGACCCTTCATCAGAAAGGGGGGAGGGGAGAGGGTTCTGAAATAAATAGGGAGACAGAGGGAGGCGGATCAAAAAAGTATAGAGAAGAAGATAGGTGGAGAGGAAGCAGACAAGTTAAAGGGGCGGGGATGGAGCCAGTAGAGGTGAGTGTAGGTGGGGAGGTAGGGAGGGGATAGGTCAGCCTGGGGAGGATGGACAGGTCAAGGGGGCAGGATGAGGTTAGTACGTAAGAAATGGGGGTGCGGCTTGAGGTGGGAGGAGGGGATAGGTGAGAGGAAGGTTGGAGGTTAGGGAGGCGGGGACAAGGTGGGCTGGTTTTAGGATGCAGTGGTGGGAGGGGAGATTTTGAAGCTTGTGAAATTTTGAATCTTGTGAAAAAGGTATGGTTAGTAAATTTTCAGATGACATCAAAATTGGAGCGGACAGCGAAGAAGGTTACCTCAGGTACAACAGGACCTTGATCAGATGGGCCAGTGAACTGAAGAGTGGCCAATGGAGCTTAATTTAGATAAATGTGAGGTGCTGCATTTTGGAAAGGCAAATCAGGGCAGGACTTGTACATTTACTGGCAAGGTCTTGGGATGTTTTGCTGATCAAAGAGATTTTGGAGTGCAAGTTCATAGTTCCTTGAATGTGGAATCACAGGTGGATAGGATAGTGAGAAGGCATTTTGTATGTTTGCCTTTATTGGTCAGTGCATTAGGTTTAGGTGTTGTAAGGTCATGTTATAGCTGTACAGAACATTGGTTAGACCACTGTTGGAATATTATGTGCAATTCTGGGGACCCTGCTATAGGAACGATATTGTGAAACTTGAAAGGGTTCAGAAAAGATTTACAAAGATTTTGGTGGGTGTGGAGGTTTGAACCACACAGAGAGGCTGAATTGACTGAGGCTATTTTCCCTGGAGTGTGGAAGGCTGAGAGGTGACCTTATAGAGGTTGATAAAATCATAAGCGGCATGGATGGGGTAAATAGACAAGGTCTTTTTCCCCTGGATGGGGGACTCCAAAAATCGAGGGCATCCGTTTAAGGTGAGAGGGGAAAGATTTCAAACATGCCTAACAGAAAACTTTCTCATGCACAGGGTGGTGCATATATGGAATGAGCTGCCAGAAGAAGTGGTGAAAGCTAGCACAATTACAACATTGAAAAGACATCTGGATGGTTATATGAATAGGAAGGGTTGAGAGAGATATGGACCAAATGCTGGCAAATGGGACTAGATTTATTCGGGATAGCTAGCCAGCATGGATGAGTTGGACCAAAAGGTCTGTTTCCATGCTGTATATCTCTGTGACTTTATGACTCAATGACATGCTAAAATAAACAATGCCAACAAAAAGACAATCGGTGTGCTGAAGCAATATTTCTGCTGTCTTGAACGGTTTGGTTGAGCTCGCTAGTAATCACCAGATTGGATTTCTTAATTCATGGTGTTCAACTGCATGCTACATTGTCACCAAATGGAGGCACAGCTCTTACCAGCGTGGGTTTGGCAAACAGCTCAAGGTGATAAGGAAGAGCAAAAGCTAATGTGATCAAGTGACAACGGCCCAAAATCAGACATTCTAAATTGACCCATAGACAGACAAATCGAGCCTATCAAAAAACTGAGCAAACTAAATTAAACATCCGGCAGCTATTGGCTAAAGAGAGAAGTCACAAAGCTTCAGGGGATCCTGTTACAACCAGCCCGAGGGTTGCGTATAGGAGAAGTATCAGTCAGACTTTCTGGCACCTAGACTTCCAGCCAGTGCTTGAAGTTGTTCACTCTACAATTCCCTGGTATGGCAGCAGAGGAGGGTGTTGGCAGTGAAGCTCATTACCCAATGGCCAAAAGATACACTTTGGGGAGATTCAGGCCAAGGGGCAATAAAAGCACACTATTATAAGCCACCCCCGTCACCAAACAGTCATAGCAAGACTTGTGGCAGACGACTGTGCAGCAACCCAAGAAGACCCAGGAGGAGATTTGCCCTGACCTGCGAGACCCAATTTCATGGAAAACAGCTCGTCCTGCATCAACAAAGAAGGAGATCCCAATGGCGCAGTTCAAACACATGGATCATTGTGGGTAATATCATTTCTCATATGAATAGAATTAGATAGAGAGTGAATATTGCGTCAACTTGGGAAATACACACATAAAGGTTTTACTGAGGTCAATTTTGTTAATAAAATTGAGTTGAATCATAAAACGAATTCTATGCTTTTTTGTCAGCCTAACTAACAAGAGCACTCGGGAAAAGTTTTTTTTAAATTCATAAGTGATTGAAGTATGCAAAGCACAGATAACGGTGAAGCGAAGCCAGCTAGTGTATCCATGTTCCAGACAGGATGACCAAGGACTCTGGTTCCCATGAAGAATGGATCAGACACCACTATTTAGCAGTACCATACCTTACCATGCCTCTGTTGTGGATGATCACAAAGTCTCCTTCACTGTATTCTTGACATAAAAGCAGCCACAAATTAAATATGCCATACTAATTCTAATTGACAAAACTTACAATCCTTCAGGCCAATTGTCCATTTCCTGCACACACCCTCCACTGTCACTTCAGGAATATGAAAGTTTGTTCTCTGGTCTGTTTCTGCCATTAATCTATCTTCCTTTTGGTTTTTCATTCTCTTTCGAGCAGTCAAGACTTCACTGCAACTTGAAAACACATCATTTTAAAGAAATGCTGTCTGATGTTAAGTAGTTCAGGCTACATTAAGTGGTAAAATCTTCACAGAAATTTGGGCCTGCAACTATTCAGTTACACGTATAGTACTTGGTTGCATGTCACTGCCCTTATAATTAGCTGACAACATGAAGTTTGTATTTTAAATAAACTACTTTGAACAGTTGTGAGGTAATGTGCAACCCACGCCTCACTCTTAGCCTTAGGTGTGTATAATTTATAATTCAGTTTTACTTTCCCTTTCAAAGATAAATCTCATGACCGGTTTGGAAAGGAAAATCAATATACATTCCAATCCTAACCCTTATCTGGAGCTAGGCAACTATTTATATAACCTGGTTTCCATGTTATTTCAGAAAAAAAAGACATTATTTTTCTTCCCAATGTAACTACCAACATGCACATATTCTGATGCAGAGACCAGATAAACAAATCATTGACACATATGAGTGTATTTGAGTATGGTAGCCCAAAAAAGGGTGAAAGGAGTAAACAAAAGGACATTTGATTCTTAGTAGGCAGCTAATAATGAGAAAAAGAGTTGATGTACTTACATTGAAACATTTAATATGAAGGTTTTCTAAATTGTTTGCATAGGTAAAATTTGATATCCAATTCTGACTGAAAATCATTTTATCTAGATTGGCTTCATGTGAATTAGTGGTATTGTCCACTTGTGAACTACAGGAGTGAACGAATGTAAGGAAAGAAAACAGAATATTGACTAAATGAATCAAAACATAATTAAGAAATAATTGTCTTTAAAACTGTACATACATCTCATTATGTTCAGATTCATTTAAAGTGAGAACATTGTTTGTTTTGTAAGTTAGACATTTTGTCAGGTTTTAAGGGGAAGACAACTCTGAATTTATTCATTTTTAATGACAAAGGGGCAGAACACTCCAAAGTGAAACTTGGATTAAATGCTTATCTTATGTCCCAATACTGTATTACAGTAAGACGAAGAACTACTGATGCTGTATCTCTAAACAAAAACAGAAATTGCTGCAGAAACTCAGCAGGTCTAGCAGCATCTGTGGAGAGAAAGCAGTTAATGTTTCAAGTTGAGTGAGCCTGTGTTCAAATGTTGTCCCCCTTTATTTGTAATTACAAAATAATTAAATTCAGACCATATATAGTTAAAAGTAGGGTCTTGGGTAGTGTTATGGAACAGACAGACGTAGACTTTCAGGTACATAATTCTTTGAAATTTGTGTCACATTTAAATAGGGTGATTAAGAAGGCTTTTAGCACACTTGTCTACATTGCTCAGAACTTTGAGTGCAGGTGTTAGGACCTTATGTTAAGGTTGTACAGGATGTTGATGAGGCCACTTCTGAACTACTATGCCGTTCTGGTCATCCTGTTATCGAAAGGATATAATTAAACTGGAGAGGTTTCAGACAAAATTAACAAGGATGTTGTTGGGAATGGAGCATTGGGGTTATAAGGAAAGCCTGGACAGGTTAAAAATTTTTTCACTGGAATTTAGGAGGCTGACAAGTGACATGGTAGAGGTTTATAAAATCATGAGGGGTATAGTTAAGATGAATGACAAGTGTCTATTCCCTAGGGTGGGGGATTTTAAGACCGGGGCAAATGTTTAAGGTGAGAGGAGACAGGTTTCAAAAAGGCATGGACAAAATGTATTTACATAGAGACTGGTTCGTGTGTGGGATGAACTTCCAACGGAAGTGGTAGATCTGAGTACAGTTGCGAGGTTTAAAAGCCATTCAGATAAGGACATGAATAAGACATGTTTGAAGGTAATTAAACACAGCAGACTTGTAAATTTCCGAAGTTCTTATTGATAACTAACGAAAAAGACCGTAACGCCATGCCATCTTCTGCTAAAACCATAAAGAATTTGCTTTTCCATATAAATTGGATAACATTTATTTTTAATAACCAAGGATGTTCTAACCAATGGGAAAATCAAGACAAACTGATGCAAAATAAGACCAGCAGTGGGCACAGATGTTGAATGCTAAGCTGTATTTTGAAAATATGTTGAAAAAAAATCTGCTACAAAACAAATGATATTTAGGAATTACTCTCCAAGATGTTGGGTCTTTGAAGAATTCTCTGTTGAACTGACTGAAGGTAAGTCAACAGGGTACAGTTTACAATCTAGCATGTGTGTTAGTAATGAGTTATGCTGTATAACTGGCTTGATTCAACATCAGAAAGTAAACTCTCCAAATGCTATCTAAGGAAGCATAATGCGCAGTCGGGGTTGCATATATCATCATTACAGTGGATATTTTTAAATGATGAAATAGCTCTGTTTCAAATTCAGCATAAAAATCCGAGTGCAGAGAAACCAACGGCAGAATATTTGGCCCAATATGGGGCTAGTACATAAATGAGTGGCTGCAAAAACTTGTGCCACAGGCTGGTGTGCCAGTTTGCTGGCACCAGCCCATTTTATTGTCATTAAGCACTTGCAGTCATCCATCTCTCTGGGGACAGCCTCTAGGGGTAGACTATGTGTCCAGTGCTCCAGGCAGGAGTCTCTCATGATGGACACTTGTCTGCTAAGGACATTTCTCAATGTATAAATTTCAAACATTACTCAGAGGGTACCTGTAGTGATTGGAATGAGGGCCAGGTCAATCTCATTGACTATGACTTCCATGATTTGACGTTGTTATTTCAATCTCACAGGGAAGAGGTGATCTCACTCTATCTCTTACAGCAATGACAGATTGCAGTTCCCTCTGCACTGGATGGTCATTTATGAGAACAAAGAGCAAAGAAAATTACAGCACAGGAACAGGCGCTTCGACCCTCGAAGCCTGCACCAACATTCTGCCCATCACAACTAAAACTCCCTACCCTTCCAAGGGCCGTATCCCTCTATTCCCATTTTATTCGTGTATTTGTCAAGACTCCCTTTAAAAGCCACTATCGTATATGCTTACACTACCTCCCCCCAACACCGTATGTCCCCAAGATAACTGACTCTTCCACCCTGGGAAAAAGCTTCTGACTGCCCCAATCTGTCCACGCCCTTCATAATTTTGTCGACTTCTAACAGGGCCCCCTCAACCTCCGTCCTTCCAGTGAGAACCACGCAGGTTTCTCCAGCCTCTCCTCATAGCTAATGCCCTCCATACCATCCTGAAAAATCTTTTCTGTACCCTTTCCAAAACCACCACATCCTTCTGGTGCTGTGGCGGCCAGAGTTGAACACAATATTCCAAATGCAGCCTAACTAAGGTTCTCTAAAGCTGCAAAACTACCTGCCAATTTTTAAACTCAATTCCCCGGCCGATGAAGGTAAACATGCCATATGACTTGTTGACTACTTTCTCCACCTGCATTGCGACTTTCAGTGACCTGTACCTGTACACACAGATCCCTCTGCCTATCAGTGCTTTTCAGGATTCTGCCATTTGCTGTATATTTACCATCTGAAATAGACCTTCCAAAATATATTACCTCATATTTTTTCTGGATTAAACGCCATTTGCCATCTCTCTGCCCAAGTCCTCAACTGATCTATATCCTGCTATATCCTCTGAGGGTCCTCGTCGCTATCCACAATTCCACCAACCCTTGTATCATCGGCAAACTTATTAATCAGGCTAGATGAATTTTCCTCCAAATCATTCACATATATTACAAACAGCAAAGGTCCCAACACTGATCCTTGAGGAATGTCACTTAGTTACAGCACTCCATTCAGAAATGCACCCTTCCACTGCTACCCTCTATCTTCTGTGACTGAGCCAGTTTTTATCCATCTTGCGAACTCACTTCTGACCTTGTGTGACTTTACCTTCTGTATCACTCTGCCATGAGGGGCCTTGTTAAGGGCGTTACTGAAGTCCACGTAGACAAGTGTGAAAATAGATAAGTCCCCTGGGCTGGATGGGATTTATCCTAGGGTTCACTGGGAAGCTAGGGAGGAGATTACAGAGCCTTTGGCTTTGATCTTTAGGTTGTCATTATCTTCAGGAATAGTACCAGAAGACTGGAGGATAGCTAATGTTTGTCCCCTTGTTCAAGAAGGGGAGTAGAGACAACCCTGATAGTTATAGACCCTAACTTCGGCTGTGGGTAAAGTGTTAGAGAGGATTACAAGAGACAAGATTTATAATAACCTAAAAGGAATAATTTGATTAGGGATAGTCAACATGGTTTTGTGAAGGATATGTCGTGCCTCACAAATCTTATTGAGCTCTTTGAGCAGATGACCAAACGGTTGGATGAGAGTAAAGTGGTTGATGTGGTGTATATGGATTTCAGTAAAGCATTTGATCAGGTTCCCCATGGTAGGCTATTGCAGAAAATATGGAGGCATGGGATTGAAGGTGATTTAGCGGTTTGGATCAAAAATTGGCTAGCTGTGAGAAGAAAATAGTGTGGTGGTTGATGGGAAATCTTCATCCTGGAGCTCAGTTACGAGTGGTGTACCGAAAGGATCTGTTTTGGGGCCACTACGGTTCGTCATTTTTATAAATGACCTGGATGAGGGCGTAGAAGGATGGGTTAGTAAATTTGTGGATGATACTAAAGTTGGTGGAGTTGTGGATAGTACAAAAAGATGTTGTAGGTTACAGAGGGACATAGATAAATTGCAGAGCTGGGCTGAGAGGTGGCAAATGGAGTTTAATGTGGATAAGTGTGAGGTGATTCACTTTGGAAGGAGTAACAGGAATACAGAGTACTGGACTAATGGTAAGATTCTTGGTAGTGTGGATGAGCAGAGAGATCACAGAGTCCATGTGCATAGATCCCTGAAAGTTGTCTCCCAGGTAGATAGGATTATTAAGAAGGCATAGGGTGTGTTAGGTTTTATTGGTAGAGGGATTGAGTTTCGAAGCCATGAGGTCATGTTGCAGCTGTACAAATCTCTGGTGCGGCCACAATTGGAGTATTGTGTACAGTTCTGGTCGCCACGTTATAGGAAGGATGTGGAAACATTGGAAAGGGTGGAGGGGAGACTTACCAGGATGTTGCCTGGTATGGAGGGAAGGTCTTATGAGGAAAGGCTGAGGGGCTTGTGGCTGTTTTCGTTAGAGAGAAGAAGGTTAAGAGGTGACTTAATAGAGACAAATAAGATGATCAGGGGATGGATAGGGTGGACAGTGAGAACCTTGTTCCTTGGATGGTGATGACTAGCATGAGGGGACATACTTTTAAATTAAGGGGTGATAGATATAGGACAGAGGTCAGAGGTAGGTTCTTTACTCAGAGAGTAGCCAGGGCTCTCTGCCTGCAACAGTAGTAGATTCACCAACTTTAAGGGCATTTAAATGGCCATTGGGTAAACATATGGATGATAATGGAATAGTGTAGCTTAGCTGGGCTTCAGATTGGCTTCACAAGTTGGCACAACATTGAGGGCCGAAGGGCCTGTACTGCGCTGTAATGTTCTATGCTCCATGCTCTATGCCCTACCCTTACCTTTGTCACTTCCTTAAAAAAACTCAGCCAAGTTAGTGAGACATGACATCCCCTTCACAAAACCATGTTACTTCTTGCTAACACATGCATTTATTCCCAAGTGGGAGTTAATATTGTTTCGAACAATCCTTTCCAACAATTTCCCTACTACTGACATAAGGCTCACTGGTCTGTGATTAGTTGAATTATCCTTGCCACTCTTCTTAAACAAAGCAACAATTAGCTTTCTAATTTTGCAAGTCCACCCACTGCCCTTATCTGAACGATGAATGTACCCGGGCCACTAATTGTCCAATTGAAGGACAGGGCCAGATCTGCATTTGGTTATACAAAATCCGTAATGCTTTCCCAAATTGGAATATAACTTGTCTACTCCAATTCCACAGAACAAGGTCCTTCAGGACTGGGGTATTTCTCATGTCACAACTTGGACAAACAGAGCATCCTGAAACTGATGCTTCCACTTGACTAAACATCTATAGAAATAAGGATTGGGACTTGGCCATTCATTCCCTTGTACCTTTTCTGCCACTCATGGCTAACTGGAGTCATTTTTTCAGACAGTCTGGAGGTTTCACTATTCACACTGAAAACATTCTTTTCAGACTTGAAATATTGGTAGGTCTCTGGGGTAAAGATTTTTGACTCTGACTTTGTTCTTGATAATCTGATGTCTGCAAGTTCCTTCGATTTGGAGGACATTTTAAATCTTGGGTTCTCTTTGCAGGGGACAGGAGTCCAATTGAAACAGGCAGTTAATTTTTGCATCAGTCATAATGGGAACTGCAGATGCTGGAGAATCCAAGATAACAAAGTGTGGAGCTGGATGAACCCAGCAGGCCAAGCAGCACCTCAGGAGCACAAAAGCTGACGTTTCGGGCCTAGACCCTTCATCAGAGGCTCTCTGATGAAGGGTCTAGGCCCGGAACATCAGCTTTTGTGCTCCTGAGATGCTGCTTGGCCTGCTGTGTTCATCCAGCTCCACACTTTGTTATCTCAGTTAATTTTTGCAGTGTTGTGGATCTCTGGAGCAGGTAATTTTTTTGCTCTTTTTTGGCAGAATCCTTGTTATCTGAACCAGGCAATTTCCTGTGTCCTGAAAATCTGGAGATTGGTTCTTCCATCTCCACGGTGGCTTCCAAGAAGCTGAATTAACACATCCTCAAGCTGCAAGAACATATTTTTATTTTTATTCTGCTATGTTGAAGTGTATAGACTCTTCACTCTCTTAATTAGGTTGGATGATTTCATTTGCACTATCGTGAAGCCAATATGTTCACTTTCTCAATCATACTACTTGAGGATTGCTTCCTGCTTGATATGATCTTTGTTGCTGGTACTGATGATTCTTCCTGGAAAAAAAAAACAAGAATAATATGTTCAATTTGAATTCCAGTCTCCTCATCACCCAATGTCATTTCGCCTGCCCCCACTGCCTGTACACCGAGGTATGTTGAATTCTGAGTAATATCGACTCAGAATTTATCAATGAGCGCAAGTGGGATATACTGTTAATTTGCGATCACATCATCTGCGATTCCTCACAAACTTTGATGATCTGTTCAGTCTGAATTCTCTTCAATGATAACAGCAGTGAAGAACATTTTGCCAATCCAAATTGCAACTTTGACAATGGATTATGAGATGTTTAATACCCTTGGAGGATCCAGACTATCACAACATTTACCGAGGTGTGGAAAATACCTAAGTGAAGCAATGTATCCTTTCCAGGGCATCTTCCTAAAGTAAAGCTGAATGAACCACTAACCCTTATTGAGGCTTTAAACAAAATTTCCAATGCCAACAGAGCTAACCTCAATGAATTTTGTTTCGGCTTCTGCCATTAGAAAGCCCAAAGAAACCTTCTATTGGGTTGTATCTTGAACAGCTGTTCAGTAACCAAAATTTCATTGAGTGGTTCTTCCCCGGCTGTTTTTTTGAATTGTGCTTTCTTGATTTTAACTAATTTGACTACTTTTGCCATTTGAAGAAAATCAACTCAAAGTACATATTTGTGGGCAAGAGTGAAAATGCTTGGTTGAGAAGTATGTACCTGTCTTCTACTCTGTGACACACCTTTTATTGCAGAGTTGTGTGCAGCATACATGTATTCTCTAGTGCTATACCTCCTTGACCATGTAGTTTTACTGTTATAGGTTGAAAACAATGTTTCTTTCAGTAGTACACTATTTTGTAAAAATAGCATTGATCGCTGCATCAAGCTAAAGATTTGTCAGATGTCCCTTGACATAATTAGTGAACTTTACAAATAATGGCCTTAAACAATTATGACCACCTCATACGTTGTGTTCAGTGACCCTCTGTAATTTCAGACATGCAATGCAAGGTATTGCAGATGTATACTTAAAATGTCAGAGATAACAAGGTGTAGAGCTGGATGAACACAGCAGGCAAAGCAGCATCAGAGGAACATGAAGGCATCAGCCATCCTGCTGCATTTCTGAAGAAGGGTCTAGGCCCAGGGCATCAGCCTTGCTGGATAACAAAGTGTAAAGCTGGATGAACGCAGCAGGCCAAGCAGCATCTTAGGAGCAGAAAAGTTGACGTTTTGGGCCTAGTGAAGGGTCTAGGCTTGAAACTTCAGCTTTTCTGCTCCTAAGATGCTGCTTGGCCCGCTGTGTTCATCCAGCTCGACTCTTTGTTATCTCAGGTTCTCCAGCATCTGCAGTTCCTATTATCTCTGCATCAGCCTTCCAGCTCTTCTGATGCTGCTTGGCCTGCTGTGTGCATCCAGCTCTACGCCTTGTTCTCTCAGATTCTCAAGCATCTGCAGTTCCTGCTATCTCTACACTTAAAATGTCATCTGGTTTGGCCATTTCTGCATTGTTTATCATATCTGACATTAGAACACAACACTTTACTAATCCAACATTCCAAACCTAACTGTAAAACCTGATTACATGATATGTGTTTTTCAAAGTGAAAGCTTTGTGGGTATGCAGATTTGTCCTCACTGCCTACAGTGCTTGTCTCCTTGTCAACCAATGCTGCTGGGTAGCAATACCACCTGGCTAGCAGAAAAGATGGGATCCAGTATGAGAAAAGAATAATACTTTGTTTATGCTAAGACTGAGTTATACTTTTCATCATTCACAAAGCTTGCTGTCTCTCTTATTCAGGACTGAAATGGATGATCGCATATTTGTTTATGCTGCAGTCCAGAAGACGACAACACCAGAAGACATTGGAGCAAAAGTAAACTATTCAGCCTGTTATGTCTGCTCCAACATTCAATGCAGTCATTCTTGATCTCATAATCCTGTAGTCACATTCCTAATTTTTGCCCAGAACTCTTGATTCCCTTACTGATTAATATCTCATTCAGCCATGAATATACTTAATAGCCCAACCTCTACAGATCTCTGTAGCAAAGATATCCACAAATTTATTACCCTCTGAGAGACAAGATGCCTGATCATCTCTACCTTAAATGGAAATCCCTTAATCTGAGATTATGCTGTCAGGATGTTGATTCTTAGACAAGATGAAGCAACCACTCTGCACCTATTCTGTCAAGTGCTCAAAAACTTTGTATGTTCCCAGAAGATCTCCTCCCATTCTTCTAAATTCCAATAAATAGAAGCCCAAACCCACTCAACCCCTCCTCATAAGACAGTCCCCAAAGATCAGGATCAACCTAGTGAACCTCCTCTGGACTGCCTCCAATGACACGATACCTTTACTTAAATAAAAGAAGTAAAATTATTGACTATATTACAGGTGAGCTCCAGCTAGTGTCTTGTAAAGATTTAGCATGCTTCCCTAATTTCATACACCATTCTCTTGGAATTAAAGACCAACATTCATTTTCTTTTCCCCATTACCTCCCGAACTTCTTTGCTAAATATTTGTTGTTTATACATGAGGATCCCTGCATTCCTCTGTGACAGAGCTTTCCTCAGTTTTTTTAATTTAAATAATATTTGCTCCTCTGATCTTCCTGATAAAGCAATGACCTCACATTTTCCTTTGATTTTCATCATATGATCCATCAAGATTTTGCCCATTTGCTTAACCTGTCTATGTTTCTGTGCAGACTCTTTTGTGCCATCCTCACCATTTAAGTTCCCACCTATTTTTGTGTCATCTATAACAAGGGTATGTTACAGAGATAACAAAGTGTGGAGCTGGATGAACACAGCAGGCCAAGCAGCATCTTAGGAGCATAAAAGCTTTTGTGCCCCTAAGATGCTGCTTGGCCCACTGTGTTCATCCAGCTCTACACTTTGTTATCTCGGATTCTCCAGCATCAGCGGTTCCCATTATCCCTGATACAAGGACATGTTACATTCACTTTCCTTATTCAATTCATGAATATATTTTCTAAATAATTATGTCTCCCCAGCACTGACCCCTGTGGCACTCCATTAGTTACAACTCTCAGTTTCTTATGAGCTAACCAATCCTTGATCCATGCCAATGTTCTACAGTTCTAGATCACTGAGGAAGGTATGCTGACTCTTGGGCTTATCACAAAAGTTTAAAATTTTATGAAAATACTGAAGCTTCTGATTCAGCTGTTGGATGGATCTGGGTTACCAAAAAAAACACCAATCAGTTTCCTGCACTCAATGACAAAAATGACTGCTTATTATAAATAAGCGAATTATAACCACAGGTTAACAGAACTATGAATTATCAAATATAACTTTATTAGTTGAAACTCAAGCTCCCTTTTGAAACCTTCACACATTCACACACACGGATACACACAGACAGTCACAGTCAAACAAACAAAACAATTACTATTAAGAACAGAGGGATAAAAAAGTCACAGTTATTATTTCTACAGCCTTATTGTCTTAGGGGAGTTCATTCGCTTGAGCCTCGAGCTTCATTTTCATGTATTTGAAGAAGTTGTAGCTGAACTTTCTTTTTAAAATATTCCTTTTAGTTTGCTCTCATGATGTATTTTCTTCCTCTTATTTGGTAATCTTGTAGTATCTGGCTTTTCAATAATCTTTGTTACATAGGTTTTGTTCCAACTTAATACTCTACTTAACTTCCTCAATTAACTGTGTTCGGTTTGTTCCCTTTCAGGGGTCCTTCTTCATCATTGGGATATATCACAGTTGTGTGTCATTAAGTATGTTCTTAAAGATCTGTCTTTGTTCATCATTTGGCTTTTCTGCTAAACCAATTTTTCCAGCCAACTCTTCCCTTGTTCCTTCGTAATCAACCTTATTTAAATTTAGCACGGTTGTTTCCAACCAGGTTTTCTCACTCTGAAACTGAATGCTTACTTATAATCATAGAATCCCTACAGTGTGGAAACAGGTCAATGGGTCCAAGAGGTCCACACTGACCCTCTGAAGAACATCCCACCCAGACCATTCCACCGACCTTGTCCCTGTAACCCTGCATTTCCTCTGGGTAACTCACCTAGCCTGCACATTCCTGAACACTATGGGCAATTTAGCATGGCCAATCCACCTAACCTTGGACTGTGGGAGGAAGCCTCAGAGGTCAATGGAAACCCACGCGGACACACGACAAAGTGCACACTCTACACAGTCGCCAAAGGATAGAATGAAACGCGGGTCACTGGCGTTGTGAGACAGCAGTGCTAAATACTAAGCCGCTGTGCCACCCTATTTCTACCATCTTATGGCCACTGTTTCCTCAGGGGCCTTTCACACTGAAATAATTTATTAAACCTGCCTTATCACATGTTATTACATACAAAATAGCCTGATTCCTGGTTGGTTTCACCAAATTATACCATTCACAGAGTAAGGGACAGAACATGGGTATCAACTCTCTAAGTATTAATGGAAACATAGCACATCATTTAACAATTATGAAATTTGAGCTCTTTCCTCATTGTATATCATTTGACGAAATGTCGCTGCTATCTAGCAAAACATCTTAGTGTTACAAAGGAACAAATCCCTTCTATGATGTGAACAAGCCATAAAGATGGAGAAGAAATTCAGCCCACATGCTTAATTTTAAAACTGTTGATAATATCAATACACAAACGACAAGTGCAAACAGAAGTTGGAGAAATGTTGAAAATGGTTACTCTGATGTGCGCAGTAAACCAACCAGGAATTAAGTATTTTTTAAAGAACTTGTTAAACACAATCTGAAGATCTATTAGGTATTGTGTGGCATCCAATTTTAATGACACTTGTAGGTTATAGAGGTTTGAGCTACACACTCCAGGTTTTAACTGGTTAATCTCACCAATGCTGGTTTTGGAAGAAGGTAAAGTAAAAGATCGGCAATAATGCTTTGAGCAAGTGATCCTAGTGATTGAACAGTTTGCAAACAGCAACTCACTGATTAGTTATGTAGAACAGTCTAATGGGTGACACTCTTGAATGCTCAAAAACCAAATTTTGGGGATGAATTACCACCTTAAATGGAATTACACTTTTACTTGAAAGGTAACCTGGAATATGTCCTGGTAGAAACTAGTTGCAATGCTATGTAAATTGAAAGTATTATTTTGTGTTTCAACATGCAAATGGACTTGGCCAGTTGTTGCCTGCATTGAGGGTAAACCAGATCTGGTTGCCATGTGCAAATACCATTTGAGAGAATTGCTTTAAATGGGTATTTTGGTAAAGTTTCC
Source organism: Stegostoma tigrinum (assembly GCF_030684315.1). Lineage (NCBI taxonomy): Eukaryota > Metazoa > Chordata > Chondrichthyes > Orectolobiformes > Stegostomatidae > Stegostoma > Stegostoma tigrinum. Next base: position 54,032,756 of record NC_081368.1, on the reverse strand, counting down.
ACCTGGCTCTCTAGGAAAGAGGAGAATATTTCCCAATATGTTACTGTATGAAATGTTTTCTGCTGGTACTGGAGAACATGCCAGTTCTGGATAGGATAGTCGAAGTGCAAAGCACAATGATTCTTACACTGAAAAATTCTGGCAAGAATTTCTAATATGAAACATTTTCCAAAGTTGTGAATTACAATTTGGATCAAAGTATAGCAGCATGTATCAAATAAACAATTAGCTCGCAGGTAACTGTCAAGGAACTAGCTTTAGAAGTTTGTTTTTAAATGTGTCAGTGCAATTGGAATTCATGCCTGTCTCAATCACAGGTTGCTTGCTCCTTCGAAGCTAGAACTATATAATAAAAGCGAGAACTACTGAAAAACAAACACAACATCTGAAAAGAATAAAGGTGGATGTGAATTCATTCAAATAAACCACATCAATGCTCTTGAGAAGGGTTCATATACGAAACACTAACTTTCTGGTTTAGAATGACAAGCTGTATATTCCAGCACTTTTTTTTTCCCCTTGCTATAACAAGGCATTTGTGGTGACTTCCATTTTCTCAGAGTGTAAAAACCTTTATTTTGTTTGGTGAAATTTAAAACCCAAGATTCATAGAACTTGAATGATTCCTTTTAGATTGACCTTGTCTTCTCTGCTACCCTTATCCACTGTGATGCTATCCACTTTGCAGAACATGGCTATTCACTTGGACTCTCAATTAAAAATAAGAGTGCAACTCTTCGGTGAAGAGGGTACAATTTGTCAGCACTTTCAAAAGATACCTGTGATGCCCATTGTCAGGCATTCTTGCAGGAGGTGCCCTTGAAAAACATGACAAAATTGTATGAAAAAAGGGAAATAGCCATGTTTCCAATTGTTCTGTCAAACTCAAAAGAGCTATGAATTCAATTTAGCATAGCCAACAATAAGTCAGTTGAACCTCTATTAAACTTTCATATTTGGATCCACACATCTATCCATCAACAATAGAAGTGAAAATAATACATTGTAATAAAGGTATGTAAAAATGTCACTGCAAGCACTGTTTGTACTTATTTGCATTTTTGTGGTTTTTGGATAAACAAGCAAGACAGACTGCTAACTTCTTCCTGTGAGATGCTATGATTTTAGCAATAAAATAATGCAATCAAGCTTGCAAAGCACAATAAGCCTAAAATAATTCATTGTCTAAAAATGTTTGCGCTATTCATGAATTGCCTGTCTACTGCAAAAATTCATGAATATATTTGAATGTATTAATAATAATTTTTTGATCTTTAAATCCTCTTCTATTACTCGCATGAGATTATAAATACGTTTAGATCTGAACTTTTTTTGAAATCTCAAAATAATTTTGGTGCGACATTTTAGGATTACAAAGTGTCAGGTTCACCTTGTAGTTGAATCTTTTTGATCTCATATTTAACAGGTAATATTTGATCACTGATAGAAACCTGTATAGATTAAATATTTAAATTCTTCAATTCCTCGTTTATGATGCACCTTAAAATATACCTTTCGATCATTTAGCCTGATATCTCCTCATCGTGATGTGGTGTCATCTTTTGATTTGCAATGATCTTGGGCAGCACTTTGGTATATATATTATCAAGTTAAAGTTGTGACATAAATGGAAGATGCTGTTATGCTATGAGACAACAATTCACTCAAAAAATGCCATTGAACTCTATTGCACTATTTGCCAATTGTTATTGGGATATAACAATGACCTAGAATTGATGTAATTAGACAGGGAACAGGGTCTAGAGGGTGCTGGTGGCCTGGTAGTATTACCGCTAGATTTTTAATCCAAAGACCTGGTAGTGTTCTGAGGACCAGGGTTTGAATCCTGCCATGGCAGATGGTGGAATTTGAATTCAACAAATAGCTGGATTTGGAACTTGAATAATAACCATGAAACTATTGCTGCTTGCCAGGAAAACCCATTGAGTTCACTAATGTCCTTCAGGGAGGGAAATCTGCCACCTTTATCTGGTCTGGTCTACATGTGACTCCAGGCTCACAGCAATGTTGTTGACAACTAACTGCCCCCTGGGAAATTAGGGGTGGGTAATAAATATTGACCTGGTCAGTGACACCCACATCACTTGAATGAATGTTAAAAAAAATCTGCCATCAGTGGCTAAGGCTTGTCCATACTACTTTGTTGTGGGAGTTGTTGCAAGTGGTATGTAGAAATGGCATGGCACACATTATAGGGCATCTGAAATCTTAGTCAACAGGCAATTTAGAGTACATCTCTGTATCAGAGTGGAAGATTGTGAAACTAACCACAAGGAATGGCAAGGAAGTGTAAGCTTGAATGGTGAATACAATAGCAAATCAGACCGAAAAATAAATAAAGAAAGATAAATAAATATTGAGCAAAGATGGAAAGAAAGGTTATTTTTTATAGACATTTTGCAAATAAATTTTCAATTATAACCTACAGGAATAAGCTGCTAAGTTTTACTAGTTAATTTCCTGTGCCAGTGAGTTTAACTGGCAATAATTAACTTTATCACCTTATTAAGATGAAATTTGATTGGCATTCAAATTTTCCACCAGTTGAACATTCGCTCCCTCCACAAATATGTCTTCACAGCAGCTGTATATGTTATACACAGGACATAATGTGTAACTCCCAAGGCTGCTCCAAAAGCACCTTCCTTACAACCTCTGCCACACAGAAGACCAGGGGCAGAAATTGCACGGGAAAGCCTGCACCTTTAAAGGTCCCATCAAATCAGACACTACTCATACTTGGAAATATATCGGTGTTCTTTCACCACCTCTAGGTCAGGTTTGGGAACGTCTACACGCTGTGGGAGTACCTTGGCCACATGGAATGCAAGAATTCAACAGGTATAAAGAGATTATCACCAGTTTCTCAAGTTAGTTCAGGATGAATGATGAACACTGGCATCCTATGAATTAATTTTGAAAACAAGTAACATGTCCAGACTTCTCACATCAAGTTTACTTTGTATTTATTTTCCAAGAGCATGAACTTAACAGCAATCAATGCAGTGCTTTGGAAGCTACAGAATGAGAAGCTTATTTGCAAATGTCAGAGGGGAAAACCTGCAACAGCAACTTATTGATTTCTGCTTTGAGTCATGCATCCTTACCAGAGCTTCTGGTGGTAGTTGCACAAAAACAATTGCAAATTTCATAACGTCTATTATTCTCTTCTCAAATTTTGTCAAAAATTAAGTACCTGTGTTCTTTTCAATTTCAAAAGTTACCCGAATCAGATAACTAAAGATGAAGAATTTTGTTTGCATTTAATGCAGCTGGTTATGTGTCAAGTATCAGCATCAACAGTACAGGAATCTGTGATATTACCCATACTTCCTCTTTTTCCAATCCCCAAACACATACATCCATGATTCATCTGACACCTTATGCCGGTTTCAAAGCTTCCAGTTTACTGGATCTAGCCACCTCCTCTTTACCATGGATGTGCAATCTCTTTGCACATCTATTCTCCACCAGCAGGGCCTTAGGACTCGCCGCTTCTTCCTGGAGCGAAGATCTGAACAATCTCCACCCACCACCACCCTCCTCCACTTGGCCGAGCTTGTCCTCACCCTCAACAACTTCTCTTTCAACACCTCTCATTTTCTTCAGGTAAGAGGGGTTGTCATGGGTACCTGCATAAGCCCGAGTTATGCGGTCTCTTCATGGGGTACGTGGAACATTCCTTGCTCTATTCCTATTCCGGCCCCCACCCACAACTCTTTCTCCGATACATCGATGATACCATCGATGCTGCTTCCCTCTCTCGTTGAGAATTGCAAAATTTCATTAATTTCGCCTCCAATTTCCACCCTGCTCTCACTTTCACCTGGCCATCTCTGACTCCTACCTTCCCTTCCTTGACATTTCTGTTTCCATTTCTGGGGATAGACTGGCCACTAATATCCATTACAAACCCACCGACTCCCACAGCTACCTGGACAATACATCCTCACACACCACTTCCTGTAAAGACTCCATCCCATTCTCTCAGTTCCTCCGTCTCCATAGCATGTGTTCAGATGAGGCCAACTTTGACAAGGGAGCCTCCCAAATGTCCACATTCTTCCTCAACTGAGGATTCCCCACCTCCGTTGTCGACAAGGCCCTCAATTGGCTCCCATCCATCTCCTGCACTTCCACCCTCACCCGTTCTCTTTCTTCCTGCAACAGCGATAGGGCCCCCTTTTCCTCACCCAGCATCCCACCAGCATCCACGTCCAGAAGATCATCAGATGCTATTTCCACCACTTCCAGCAAGATGCCACCACCAGACACATATTCCCCTCCACTCCCTTGTCCGCCTTCTGCAGGGACCGGTCCCTCTGGGACACCCTGGTCCATACCTCCTTTAACCACAACACCTCCCCACAGCCCTACAGCACCTTACCCTGTAACCAGCAATGGTGTAACACCTGCCCATTTACCACCACCCTCCCCAGCATCCAAGGGCCCAAACATACCTTCCGGGTGAAGCAACACTTCACCTGCACTTCCCAGAATCTAGTCTACTGCATTCGCTGCTCACAATGTGGTCTCCTCTACTTTGGGGAAACAAAGCATAAACTTGGCAACTGCTTCACAGAACATCTCAGTTCTGCTCGCAAAAAAGACCCTGAACTGCCTGTTGCTTGTCACTTCAATGCACCACCTTGCTTCCTGGCCATCATCTCTGTCTCTGGCCTTGCTGCAGTATTCCTGTGAAGCCCAACACAAGCTGGAGGAACAACAACTCATTTTCCGCATGGGGACCCTACAGCCCTCCGGATTCAATATTGAGTTCAGCAATTTTAGGGCCTAAACTCTCCCATGTCCCACACACCAGGCCTTGTTACCACATAGCCTGCCACTACAACCCCCTGTTGTTAGTCACTAAAGGTCCCCATTAACAACTATTCACCCTCCCAGCCTGATCGTTAGTAACTCCTAATCCTGTCCAACTGTCTTTCTCTCTCTTTGGGCTCTATCCTATAGTTTACTCCCTACCCCACCCATCTCCCTATTTTCTGCAAATAAATGATGTTTTCTCAGCCACCATCAGTTCTGAGGAAGGGTCACCAGACACAAAACGTGAATTGTTTTCTCCTCCACAGATGCTGCCAGACCTGCTGAGCTTTTCCAACAACTTTGTCTTCGTTTATCTTTTTCAGTTGGAATTGCAACTTATATTATGGTGGAAGGGATGTGGGGAAAAGAAAATGCTCATGCATTTTCTAGGCAGGGAGGGTGCAGTGGGAAGAGATGCTTTGGGGTCTCTGCTATCTGAATATGCTTTATTCGCAGCTACTGCAGGCTCTGTCAAAATTTGCTCACACTGAAAGTTGGATTTTATTCGTTCTCAAGGTAATTTGTATTGGTGTTCAAATACTGACTTTTCGCACGTTTTTTGAACGTAACTGCTAGCTGAACAATGATTTTCACTTCCCATCATTATGTTGAGTTGTAATTGTGGATAGTACATAATAAAATGTCAGTTACTTTGCACATCCCATATTTTTGCTGCAGCATGCTTCCTTCTCACATTGTCTGTCGCTTCACAACCTCTAAGACTAGAGGCACAATTTTGTGGTCACGTTGGTGGCAAGCTTGGAGATGGGAAGGACATTTAATTGTATGGGGCATCATTGTACCAGAGTCTTGAAGCCTGCCCACTTTTACCAGAAATCGCCTTTGGATTGCAGGACCCATTGATTTAGGTCTTTAAGTGGCCAATTAAGACTTTTTTTCCATCATTAGCAAGCAGCAATTTGACAAGTAGCATGCACCAGAGGTCAAATGATGCAGACTGATTGTCACTTCAGAATGGGGTGTGGAAAATCCCTCAATCAAAGACAATCAGTGTCTTACTGGAGGTCTGGACGAGGGAAAGAGTTTAACTGAGAACTGCCTCTCTGCCTTTGCCTCTGACTCCTGTGCACTCTTTCCCCTGTGAATCCCACCCCTTAAGAATCCTACTTCTCGCCCACATTATTTTCCCGTGACCTGCCACATCCACAATCCTGAGACTCAGTTGTGTTGGGGACATTCATTTGAAAGTTGGTCTCACCAAAGCCTAAATGGCTTGTGGCCTGGTCAAGCACTTCAAACAGCAGCACTGCAGATCTGTCACCATCTCTCTGATTGGCAGGTGCGATACTTAATGTCAACTGACTAACTGTGGATCTGTGCAAAATTGAACAATAGTCATGTTTCCCAAGTAGCGATATATGGCTGCAGACAATGGGGAATACCAAATGAATGAATTATTGAAGAACTGCTGGTGCCAGTGCAAATATACACCAATGCACATGAGGGTATCTGAAAATCAGACAGTAAGATACCCTGCTCAGCATTTTAATTTGTTACGGTGCAGTCTAAGACAGCCATTAACCTGAAACATGAACTCTGTTTCTCTCCACAGATGCTGCCTCTCCTGCAAAGACATCCAGCAGCTTTTACTTTCATTTCAGATTAACAGTGAAAAATGAAACAGCAGTTTGAAATTAGATCAATGGACTTAGAACCAACATTTCCTTTTGCCTATTTTCCTGAAATTTCTCATCGGATTTGACAATGGGATGAAACAATGCATCTGTCCGTGATCTAGTAATGTTAAGAGTAGCCATTGCACAGACCTTATGAAGGCAAAGTACAGACTTCACCTTAAGGATACCCTCTATAATGTTGGGTAGCACCACCACAGTGCTAATTGGGACAGACTTCAAACAGATCTAATAGCTTAAAACTGGATTCAAACTTCACTTCATGAAGCACTTTCAGATTTCAAAAATGGCAGAATTATATTGAACTACAAATGCAACTTTTGTGCTAGCATATCCTCTGCTTTACAATTACCATCACACTGAAAGATCAATCCTAGTTCAAGGAAGATGCACCAGGTGCAACACCAGGCATATCTTAAAATGGGCTGTTAACCTGTTGGAGATACAACAAAGAGATACCTGCATGTCAAACAACTGAAACAGCGTGCAATAGCCTGAATTAAGTGGTCCCAAATACCACAACTAAGCTCTGCTGTTCTGCCACAACCAATTATAAACAATGGTGGACAACTGAACAACTAACAATTGGGTGCAGGGGTTCCACAGCTATTCCCAACCTCAATCATAGGAGGCCTAGTGCATCAGTACAAAAAAACCTGAACCATTTGCAACTATCCTGAGCCAGGAGTGGATCATTCATCTTGGCCTCTTACTGAGATCCTCAGCAATTTGATTTGCTTCATGCGAAATCAACAAATGACCTGTTGCACAGATGGTATATTTCTTGTGAATTGGAAGGCAGGATGTTAGAATTTGCTTGTAAAATGATGGGGAGGGGGTGCGGGGAGAGTGCATGCTCCCTTTAAAAGGTTTTTTTTAGGCTTGAAGATATAAAAAAAAGTCTGCAGGCAGCAGCAGATGCACAGAGATGTGTTGAAATTCAAACATTGTATCAAAAGTCTTTACGATGAGCAGGCAAAACACAATTTTTACCAAGACAATGGGTTTCGAATTTAGCCAATGAATTTAAACCAGGCCCTCGATACCAAAGACCAATTAAATATAAATATGATGGTTTTGACTACCTAGAGCCAATCCTAGTGTTAAAAATTGATAGGTCATTGAGGGATAAAAGAAGAGGTTATTTGAAAGTTGGTGTGAAAGCAAACTGCCATCTGTTGAGAGAACAGCTCTCATCAGCCATCAGCTCTAAAGAAAATCACTGGCACTCACAGAAACCTCTAAGATCTCAGAGTTAGCATCTACTGAATAAAGATATTATACCACACTAAGCAAATATTCTTGACACAAGGATTCGACAGAGGAAGGTGTCCCTGACTGGAGGACAGCAGAGAAGGCAAAGAACATTCCAAAAGACATATTCTGGCTGCAATTTCAAGAGATTAACCTTTAATTTATTCTTTTTTATTAATTTGGTTTATATGAAAGGTAACTGCATCTATTGGAACAGTATACCATTAGAATTATGTTTTATTCAGGAATAGTTAGTAGTTGGGGTGCAATTGTTTGGTTTGTTAGTAGTTCTGATTATTTGTTCACTATTAGAATTAGATAAATAAATTGTTGCTTGTTGATAATAGAGTGCTAGGAGTTCATTTCATTTAACCTCTTCTTTGCACCTGATTGGGAGGGGGTTGGGGGGTGGTTGAAGTCACTGTGAGAGACAGATTTTCCCACTTTTCACCCTTCCTTTAACAGATTATGAGAAAAAGCAAACTTCTCTGGTTTTTCGGTTTTAGCTGTCAGTGGTGAGGAGATGGGTCAATATCTGTTTTGTAACAGGCTGATGGCACTGGATACTCCATGTTGGAGGATTTACTCCAAAATTACAGTTACGCCTAATAAAGTTGCTCTCATACATCGACAACACTGGCATCTTCTCGGCCGTGTGGAAAATTGCTTAGGCATGCCCAGTTCTCATAAAGCAGAATAGCTTCAATATGGCCAATTCTATCTCTTCAGTCTACTTTCAACTATTAGAAACATGATTGAATGTTTAACCGACAGTGTGATCAAGTGGCACTTGCACAGCAATAACCCGGTCTCTGAAATTCTGTTTTGGTTCTGCCAGGGCCACTGACCTCATTATTGCTTTCATCCATAGAGAAAAGAGTTGAACCCTGAAGGTGAGGTGAGACAGACTGCTCTTAACATCAAGTATTAGATTATATTACCGGGGATTCAGGGCAAATTGCTCCACTGATTGGAATCAATTTTAGCACAAGGAGAATTGTTGCGGTTATTGGAAGTCAATCAAAGGACAGCACGGTGGCTCAGTGGTTAGCACTGCAGCCTCACAGCACCAGGGACCCGGGTTCGATTCCAGCCTTGGGCGACTGCTTATGTGGAGTTTGCACATTCTCCCCGTGTCTGCGTGGGTTTCCTCCGCGTGCTCCGGTTTCCTCCCACAGTCCAAAGATGTGCAGGCTAGGTGGATCGGCATGCTAAATTGCCCGTAGTGTTCAGGGGTGTGTGGGTTATAGGCAGATGAGTCTGGGTGGGATGCTTCAAGCGGCAATGTGGACTTGTTGGGCCAAAGGGCCTGTTTCCACACTGTAGGTAATCTAATTTTAATCGCAGGGCCTCAATGCAGGGGATCGTCAGTGTAGTGTCCTAGGTCTAAATATTTTTAGCTACCTCACCAATCACCTTGTAATATTTACAAGTCCAGAAGTGACAATATTTACCGGCGACTGTACAATATTCAGCACTATTTGCGATTCCTCATAATCTGAAGCTGCCCATGCCCATGTGAAAATACCTGGGCGACATCCAAGCTTCGCATGATAAGAAGCATTTTTGCAATGTAGTTACCAGGAATTTGCCATCTCTAGCAAGAGAGATTCAAATGATCTCCTCTTGACATTCAATGGCATTACTATCACTGAGTCTTCTAAGAACAATCTCTCATGCGTTATCATTGATCAGAATTGGGACAGCCACATAAGGGACAGGTCGCTGTAAAAGCGAACCAAAAGCAGTAAATTCTTCATTGAGTATATCACCTCCTGAATCCCCAGAGCCTGTCTACCACCAAATGGTGCAAGTCAGGAATCTAATAGATGATTCTCCACTTGCCTGAATGGGCACAGCCCCAGCAACATTCAACAAGCTCAATAATATTCAGGGTGAATCATTCCCCTTGATTGGTACCCCATTCATAACATAGAACATAGAACATAGAACAGTACAGCACAGAACAGGCCCTTCAGCCCACAATGTTGTGCTGACCATTGATCCTCATGTATGCACCCTCAAATTTCTGTGACCATATGCATGTCCAGCAGTCTCTTAAATGACCCCAATGACCTTGCTTCCACAACTGCCGCTGGCAACGCATTCCATGCTCTCACAACTCTCTGTGTAAAGAACCCATCTCTGACATCCCCTCTATACTTTCCTCCAACCAGCTTAAAACTATGACCCCTCTGCTAGCCATTTTTGCCCTGGGAAATAGTTTCTGGCTATCAACTCTACCTATGCCTCTCATTATCTTGTATACCTCAATTAGGTCTCCTCTCCCCCTCCTTTTCTCCAATGAAAAGAGACCGAGCTCAGTCAACCTCTCTTCATAAGATAAGCCCTCCATTCCAGGCAGCATCCTGGTAAACCTCCTCTGAACCCTCTCCAAAGCATCCACATCTTTCCTCAAGCATTCGCTCTATCCACTGCTAATATGCAGTGCTGTTAGTGTGAACCATTAAAAAATGCAATGCAGCATGTCAAGAATCCTTCCAACTTCCAAATCCATGATGTCTATTGTTGAGAAGGACAAAAGCAACAAATACCTCGGAGCAGCTTCACTTGCAAATTCTCCTCCAAGGATACATTACCTGCACTTGTAAATATAACACTCTTCTTTCACCATTATTGTGTCCAAAAACCTGAAACGCGTTCACCCAAATCCCAACCCTCCGCACCCCCTTACAGTGCCGTGGGTGTACGTATATCACATGGACTAGTTCAAAAGGCAGCTCACCACCGCATTCTCTCCAGACATTAAATGCTGGACTGCCATCTTGGAAGTTAATACTAATAAAAAATGGGGGTTGGGAATGAACATTTAGTTGCCTTGTATCTATTATCCAAAGCTATTTATGTCCATTCAGAAAAGACAAATTTTCCTTACATTAATTCTGCAATTACAACTGGTATGACTGAGTTTATGATATTCGTTTAGGTATACCATGGTTAAAACTGCCCATGGAATTTACTTATGCCAGTGCCAGATGAAAATATCAACTGCATAAAAGAGGCTAAACGTCAATGTTTTGTGATCTTGATACGTGTGTTATTTTAAGACTTTCCAAAGCTGCTACAATCAGATTAAATGAACATTGGCTTGGTCATATTTTAACTGCCATGTTAACATGTAAAAGAGGAAAGGAACTATTCCTTATGTCATGTTGCTCTTCAAAGCCGTTTAGATGTACAGATATGAGGGCAGGAGAACATGGTTCACTATATCCCTTCTTTAGAAGAATAGTGACTAACTCCATAGGGTGATTGATTGCGAAATTATTGCTCTATTTCACTATACTGCAAGGACAACCCACCACAGAATTTATTAGCATATAATGGGATGTGACATCAAGGACCATCGCACACTGGTTGTTTTGATTGCCTGGAGAGGCACTTCAGCTGAATGCAGAACAAATTATCACATTTGTCTCTAAGTGAATTTAAATTGGAATTATGCATCGTTGTTGAGCAAAGAACCAGAAACAACCTACAAAACAAATTCAGTTTAAGCATTTGTAATTAAAATGACTGCTTATTTTATGCACATACAGGTAATGACAAGCATGCATTGTCATTACATATAATGGTTTATGCTAAACCTACACCGTAAGCAATCCCTGACTAATTACTAATTGAATCAGGACACAATCAAATGAAACTCTTTAGTTTTAAGCTCACGAGGATGATGGCTCTCCTCTAAAAGTCAGACAATTTGTTTTCGTATGTCCAGTTGATAATTTTACAGAAAAATCTCTTCCCTCTGGTGATCCTTGCTACCAAAAGAGTTTTAAACACTCAATTTTCAATGATATTCATAAAACATTGTTTTTTTTTGAAAGATGTAGGTTGACGGCAGTTATGGGAGGTAAAAAGGTCTGCTCCCATTGAGGTGTCACATTTGGGAGTTCCCATACATGCTAATTTCCTGGAGCAGCATTCATCAAAAATCCGCTCAACTCTGCCTGTTAGCTGCAGGGACTGCTTGTGTTTGAAGTAGGTGCAAGAGCACCATATAGTTTGTTTTCAACATGAATATTTTTCTACTTTGTTTGTAAAGGTATGTTGGTATTCAACAGAGAAGATAAGATGACCTCATGGTGTACTGTTTGTGTCATTGTATCCTTCTCTATTTACAATCCTTTACAGACTTTTCAACAAGTGACAGCATGCTGTTTAAATCCTCGCTGAATTTGTCGCAGGTTTGCAGCAATTGTAAACAGTGGGGTACTATTTGTTTCTGTTGATTTGCAAAGTACAATTTGTATTTCATCACCTTCCTTTCTTTTCTGGCAGTGCATGCCTTTTGTTGCAGAGTACAGAATGCACCAAATACAACTCTGTTGCCTTAAAACAAACATGTACTGGAGTGGTAGGTTAATGCCTCCAGCACATGAATTGGTTTTAAAATTCTATGCAACAAGCCCAAAGGATTGGATTCAGCTCAACATGACTCTGAGCTGTCTTAAATATAACTTCTCTTGGTTTGCAAAAATAAAGTGTACTATAATTGAGTGTTATTAAACCAGGGTAGATAGCACAGAACTGTTACTGCGTGACTGAACCCATACTTATCATATATCCTCCAACACAGAGGCCCATGTTGCCATTACATTCATTTTCCACAGTTCAGGAAGATTTTGAAGAAAAACTAGGTTTCAGAGAGTTGTATTTTAAATCTGAATTGAAAGGTGTTAAATTCTCAATTGCATTTGAGTTTAAAATCTCTAAACCGTCAATCCTGTCTCAATGTAGCTTCGTTGTTTCTGAGCCAAATATTTATGGGTTCAAGTCTCTCTCCTGAGACTGATGATGTACGCTCGAAAGATTCAACACGGAGTGAAGATTCTAATCGGAAGGACTATGTTAAATAGTGCAGTAATGTCAGAGCTTCAGGCTCAAATTATAATTTTTCCACTAACTAAAAGCAAGTGAGGGCCAGTAATATATAAGAAACTCGTATATTTGAGCAGTGGGTTTGTCAATCACTTCCAGATTCTTCAACCGATGAGAGTAGGTGGACAATGATAACAGTCCATGGGTGACTGTTGAAGGTTCATTTTTTAAAGAGGGCCTGTGAGGATCAAAATGGAAACATTCACTTGCATCAAGGCATTGAGCCAGCTATGTGACAAATGAAGTGCCAACAAAAGCTGTACCATTGTTCTAGAACATAGAACATAGAACGTAGAACAGTACAGCACAGAACAGGCCCTTCAGCCCACAATGTTGTGCCGACCATTGATCCTCATGTATGCACCCTCAAATTTCTGTGACCATATACATGTCCAGCAGTCTCTTAAATGACCCCAATGACCTTGCTTCCACAACTGCTGCTGGCAATGCATTCCATGCTCTCACAACTCTCTGCGTAAAGAACCTGCCTCTGACATCCCCTCTATACTTTCCACCAACCAGCTTAAAACTATGACCCCTCGTGCTAGCCATTTCTGCCCTGGGAAATAGTCTCTGGCTATCAACTCTATCTATGCCTCTCATTATCTTGTATACCTCAATTAGGTCCCCTCTCCTCCTCCTTTTCTCTGGCACATCCCTAGATATCATAATGCAGGCTACAAATTCCCACAGGAAGATTCTGTTGGAACAGATGAAAGAAAGAAGCTTCATTCAGAGAACAAATACATGGACTGAAATGGCTGAGGAGGAATTGTGGATTATGCAGTAGGAGATTGCAGCCTCTTTTCTCAGCACAGTACCTCAAAAGGTTTAATGAACTGATCAGATGAGGACACACTCAAAATCTCACATGCACACACACACTCCTCTGCACTTGCCCAGTCTTCTCCTGTTACTCCTCAGACTAATACATCTTGCAGTGCACTCATTCCATTTTCTCGAGACACCTCCTCACTTCACCCACCTTTATCACATAGCTATGTGTTATGACCAGGTCTAGAAAGGCAAATAAATTCTTCCGTTTCCCTGAGGTTGGATACAGCAGAGTTTGAGCTTTAAAAGGATCTGAGTTTTCAAATCAATATGTATCTGACCATGAATAAACAAGTGAGCTAGATTAAAATAAAACTCACTCAGTTAAAAATATTTCCATTATTAATGGGTAAAATCACATCCTGAATCCCACAACATGCATATACATTAGCACTGTTACAACTAATCTCTGACTATGCTGGCATCAAATGCAGCTAAGCCTGTGGTATAGCAGTGCAAACTTAAGAGAGCATTTTGCAGAACGTTCACTTAAAATTGCTTTCAAAGTGATAATTTCCCACTCTAATTTTTTTTTTGTTTTGACTGTGATGTTCAAATCATGGACTAGCCCTTAATTCGTAACAAATAGATCCCAGGCAAAGATCTCAATTCTGTATGGTGCTAGATTGGATACCCCAACTACTAAGCTCCAAGATAAGAAGGGATGAACTTTTCCTTTTTTATTTGCCACCCCCTCAATTGGTTGCAACACGATTAATATAAAAAGGAACTCTTCCATTGCGGATAGAGTTTTTCGCGACTCAGATGAATGCATGTTTTTTTTAAAAGAGGTGCTAATTTAGCCAAGTTCTTTTGAATTACCAGAAAAGTTAGGTTATTTAATTAATACACATGAAAAGAAATGCTAACACAGAACATGTGCAAATAGATTAGAAATCAGATGTGACTATAACAAACAAACTGTTTGAAAAATACAGAGAAAAATGCATCAGACTCCGAATTGTTCATGAAGAGCATTGTGATCATTGCAGTGGAATTTATCAGTTGAAAAATATTTTCCTGATTCTTAGTTTGGCCATTGGTTGAGATTCTAGTTTTGATTCCTTTTGGGATGTGATTAAATTGCAGCATTCGGGGGAAAGAGAGGTTACTTTGGCGTTCTGGCTCTCTATTGTCCTGCTGCTAGCTGCTAACTTCTGGCACTCAGAACAAGACAGGGTCTTTATCTGCAATATGGTGAGAAACTACATGATTCAGTTGAGTTCTTCAACTCTACCCCCATGGAATGTTAATCCATGCGCATACACAAAGAAAGTTCAGTCATACTACAGCACTTCAGTGGAGTTGTAAATGGCTTTTTAACCACTGCCCTTCTCTGTTCTTCAAAGGTAAAATCACTAAATGAGAGATAATGGGAACTGTAGATGCTGGAGAATCCAAGACAACAAAATGTAAGGCTGGACGAACACAGCAGGCCAAGCAGCATCTCAGGAGCACAAAAGCTGACGTTTCGGGACTAGACCCTTCATCAGAGAGGGGGTTGGGGTGAGGGTTCTGGAATAAATAGGGAGAGAGGGGGAGGCAGACCGAAGATGGAGAGAAAAGAAGATAGGTGGAGAGAGTATAGGTGGGGAGGTAGGGAGGGGATAGGTCAGTCCAGGGAAGACGGACAGGTCAAGGAGATGGGATGAGGTTTGTAGGTGGATGGGGGTGCGGCTTGGGGTGGGAGGAAGGGATGGGTGAGAGGAAGAACAGGTTAGGGAGGCGGAGACAGGTTGGACTGGTTTTGGGATGCAGTGGGTGGAGGGGAAGAGCTGGGTTGGTTGTGTGGTGCAGTGGGGGGAGGGGACGAACTGGGCTGGTTTAGGGACGCAGTTGGGGAAGGGGAGATTTTGAAACTGGTGAAGTCCACATTGATACCATTAGGCTGCAGGGTTCCCAGTCGGAATATGAGTTGCTGTTCCTGCAACCTACGGGTGGCATCACTGTGGCACTGCAGGAGGCCCATGATGGACGTGTCATCTAAAGAATTGGAGGGGGAGTGGAAATGGTTTGTGACTGGGAGGTGCAGTTGTTTGTTGCGAACTGAGCGGAGGTGTTCTGCAAAGCGGTCCCCAAGCCTCCGCTTGGTTTCCCCAATGGTGAGGAAGCCACACCGGGTACAGTGGATGCAGTATACCACATTGGCAGATGTGCAGGTGAACCTCTGTTTAATGTGGAATGTCATCTTGGGGCCTGGGATAGGGGTGAGGGAGGAGGTGTGGGGGCAAGTGTAGCATTTCCTGCGGTTGCAGGGGAAGGTGCCGGGTGTGGTGGGGTTGGAGGGCAGTGTGGAGCGAACAAGGGAGTCACGGAGAGAGTGGTCTCTCCGGAAAGCAGACAGGGGTGGGGATGGAAAACTGTCTTGGGTGGTGGGGTCGGATTGTAGATGGCGGAAGTGTCGGAGGATGATGCGTTGTGTCCGGAGGTTGGTGGGGTGGTGTGTGAGAACGAGGGGCATCCTCTTTGGGTGGTTGTGGCGGGGGCGGGGTGTGAGGGATGTGTTGCGGGAAATGCGGGAGACGCGGTCAAGGGCGTTCTCGATCACTGTGGGGGGATAGTTGCGGTCCTTGAAGAACTTGGACATCTGGGATGTGCGGGAGTGGAATGTCTTATCGTGGGAGCAGATGCAGCGGAGGCGGAGGAATTGGGAATAGGGGATGGAATTTTTGCAGGAGGGTGGGTGGGAGGAGGTGTATTCTAGGTAGCTGTGGGAGTCAGTGGGCTTGAAATGGACATCAGTTACAAGCTGGTTGCCTGAGATGGAGACTGAGAGGTCCAGGAAGGTGAGGGATGTGCTGGAGATGACCCAGGTGAACTGAAGGTTGGGGTGGAAGGTGTTGGTGAAGTGGATGAACTGTTCGAGCTCCTCTGGGGAGCAAGAGGCGGCGCCGATACAGTCATCAATGTACTGGAGGAAGAGGTGGGGTTTGGGGCCTGTGTAACTGTATCACTAAATGAGTCCTGCTTTGGATTGTATTGTGCTAGGGTGGATCACTATTTGAGCTGAAGTAGTTAGCCACTCATTATCTTTGTAAACACAGTCTAGCCTTCTTCCTCCTTTTGAAGGGCTGCAGCTTGAACTTCCCTTTGCAACTTTAGGTGTGACATTCCAATTGGCTCTCTTTCTTGAGACAGCCACTTAATTTACATCTGCAGGCATTTTTGATTTTATCAGCCCTCGTTTTTCATATTGTGCAATTTTAAGCACATGTTTCAAATGTGTCATTCCTCTCAACCCATTCTATTTCTCAGATACATCACTCTTTTTCTCTCCTTTCAAGTAAAGACAATGTGAAGCGTCAAGCAGAAGTTGAGAACCAGGCTTGGAACTCCAAACAATGCTTTGCTGAGCGTGATGCACTGGAGGATTTCGCCATACATCAGTGGAGAAATCAGAATCTGCCTATTACCCAGTGACAGAAGTTAATACAACACAATCAGTGTTGATGTGAAGTCTTCAAATAATGACAAATGATCGGCACATTGAAGGCTGAAAACCCTCTCACTAGTTCAAATCCATACCCCTTACCTATTAGATGTTTTGAAAGCTTCCCTCAGGAAGTAGGAACATTGGAGGGAGAAAGTGGGAACATAGAGAAGATCACTCATACTCGGGAAGCACACAGCTCAGTGAGGCATTCAGGAAATTATTGTGCTGTCATATGGTGAGGTATATGTCTCAAATAAACAGCAACAGACAGTTGAAACAGATACAGCATTGGAGAAACACCGCTGGAGAGCACATGTTCTCGAAGAGCTGCTGAACTGAACAAGGATACTGAGGCATTTTCAGAGACACTGGACAGAATTGATGAGTGATGGGAGGAGCTACCTCCAACATGAGTCTCAGGCCTTCAGCAGCACTCAATGTGCATGAAAAGAATGGCCAACTACACAGAACATTAGATGCAGCAGTGCATGCTGGCACTGATCAACACATCAAACAACTTGACAATGGCACTGCCAATCCTTTGCTTTATTTAGCATTGAAGAAAATCTCACCTTGGCTGTTCAAAATCTCATTGAAATCTCACAGGAAGGTGTAGCAATCAGTTCTTAATTGCCAGGAAAGGGTTTTGTGGACCATTAAAGGACAGGTGGAGATAGCAAGTGGTGATGAGGAATTTGTTGAATGTGCTTTTGGTCCTCACTTCTTGGCCTTCAATTAATGCTCTGCGTGTTGCCTCTTGTCCTAGAAGTTAAATTGGATCCTGTAATGGTACAGGTGGGATAGTCTTTGTGGTGCCCTAACACTTTCTAAAATCCAAAAAAATGTTGGCCATATCATCTCAATTTTTTGAGATGGGTAGCAACATGTAGTAATATCAGGTGGAGGGAAAGAATACGCAGTTGTTACAAGGATATTCACTCGTGTTTACCATTATGTCAAATTATTACTTTTGTTTTTAAAGTTCAGAACCATTAATTTTATTACAAAGCTCCATTTTTGAACTTATAGTTGCCTGGCATGTCAATGCAGAAAATAGAATGCTAGGGTAAATAATGAAAAATGGATGTTGGTCAGAAGGATGGATTGCTAACTATAAGACTGCTTTGGGACTGGGATAGTGACTACGCAGTTGTTGTGACAGATTGCTTTTGTAGGGCCAAATCAGCTTGAAGATCTATGTCCCAAATATCTCAAGCAACTAAGGGAGCCGCTGCAGCTGGCCTTGCCACATCATGCTTCTCCTTCTCCACTTTCTCTAGCAACACAGAACAGTCCTCACTTTTCTCTTCCTGCTGCGCTGGTTCTCTCTGCGCCATTATGATGTAGAAGGCACCACCACCATCACTATCATTCTGGATGTCCTGCCTCATGCTTTCTGAATGGTTCCTCTTGAAGTGTGCAGGCAGATGAATCACATGCCTTGCATTTAAAATGATTGTTGAATCACCAAGCCTGAGCTCATATGGGTTTAGTTATAATCATAGTCATAGTTGCAGAGGTTTATAGCATGGGAACAAGACCTTCGGCCCAACAAGTGCATACCGCCGTAAGGATTCTGGTTTGCGACCAGCAATCTGCTGAATTTTAGATGTTTGGGATCACCCCCAGATCCCTGGTTCTGACAGTGGACTTAATTTAGAAATGTGAAGTAAAGAAGGCAAGTAGGCAGGTGTTTCACAGCAAAGAAGGTTCCCGACCTTGGGGGCTCTCTGCACTGTCACCAACACAACTTCCCTTCCTGCTAGCTCAGTTGGATACTTTGGATCTCGAGGAACTCATCTCACCAGTGGGGATAAACACAGTTTTGAAATACAGCTGGCTGTTTCCACTTGCTGTAGATGGTGGATCACTGCAGACTTGGGATGGTGTTCAGCCTGGCCTGAGAACTTGGGCTTTCTTACTTTGTGGTAGTTTTATGAGCCAGTTTTTGCCTCAGGGTGTGCCTGAGGGGTGTCGGTGGTTTTTGGAGGTCATCAGTCATCAGGTTTGCTGGGTCGTGGTCAGTTGCGATTGGTTCCCCTGGTGCGGAACAGCCCTGTGTCAGGGAGATAGCTGTGCAGATAGTTTTCAGGGAGAGTAGCTGTCTGGGATCCCTCTTCTGTTTGTAGCTGCAGGGAAGGTGCTCTCTCTCTCTCTCTCTTTCCCAGATCAGGGCCAGCAGTTATACAGACTGTGTGCTCCATTATCACCTCCCAGATTTGTTGAGCTGTTGTTCCTCCTCCCAATACTGTGCTTCCTGAGCACTGTGAATGCTTTTGATTAAGTGGAATGTCCAGTATTTCTGCAAATGAATATTAATTGAAGTTGAGTGCCTTGGCAACTCTGAAGAGGCCAAGATGTCTGAAATTGTTGTATCGGGTCTGTTCTTTCGGGCTGAGGTGTGAATAGGGTTTGTAACTGAACCCTGGTTCTAGACACCTATCCCCATGATTGTGTATTCCTGACTGATCTCACCCCTCAGTCTCCTACGCTCCAGGGAAAAATATGCCAACCTCTCCAGTCTCTCCCTATAACTCAAACCCTCCAGTCCAGAAAGAACCCTGGATTTTTTTTTTTCTGCACACTTTCTAGATACTAATGTCTTATCTATAGTGAGGCTTTAGTTGTACCTTTCCTGGGTTTCAGTAGTTGCACTCTTCACAAGTGCTACCAGTAGCTCTCTAGAAGGAGTCCAATGTGAAGAAATTCAAGTTGGTGGTAATGCTGACAGCCACTGGCAATTTATACTTTCTTGTTAGTAGGAAATCTTCTTTCCAGTTGCTGCCAATGCTAGCAAGATACTTTCATGATGGAGTTTGAGCTTTCTGAGCCACTGCTGTTCAGTCATCGCTAGAAATTTAACCCTCTGCCAGTATATCTTGTACCGTGTGCTAGAGCCTCCTGTGAACAGGAGCTGTGCGCTCATTCCCTTAGACCCACTGTGACAGAAAGTTAAGGAGGCAACTTCTGCTAGTCTTTCTGGTGTTGCTCTTATTGCGGCTGTTGTTGCATCAGAGCTCCATAAGAGGCTCTCAAAGTGCAGGCAAGACTGACCACAAAGAAGTACAGGTCAAAAGTAGGAAAACAATTCTGATACAATTGAAATGACCTCTGAAGTTTTGAAAATTGTTTTCACAGTAACGAAAGCAAACTCTCAAAATGAATCTGATGAGCAAAAATCTTTCACCCAATCAAAGAAAATTGTAATATTTCAAAATTTAAAATATTTCTAGAATACCATTTGCACAGCCACATCACCTCTTGACATGTTCTCTGCTTCAGTTTGGTGAGTTCTGGGAAGCCTAATTAGTGTGATACAAAATCTTTGGTTAAGATTTCACTTAATTTCCTTTTCACATATTGTATCCTCACATACCCCTGGCCCATTTTGTTTTTCGGTCTCTCTTTCTCTCTTGCTCTCTCTCAAACACACACACACACAGTCCAGTTAAATATTTAAGTTGATGGGTTCCGGTCATACTTCCAGTTCATGGGCTTTTTGTCACACATGTGTATACTCCCCACCCTGGTTGCTTACAACCTCTATCATCTTTACACTGAGGTTTCACCTATCATCTCCAATACTGCTTAAACACTTCAAGATGACTCGATTATGCAAACCACAAGTGCAATGATGGGCGTGTCCTCCACCAACCTGACCCAGTACTGTGGAGCAAATCACTGATCTTCAAGGTCCATGGGAGAAGAACACTGATTAAAGAACACTGACCACTTCCTATACATTGGGAGAGTCCTGTCGGCCAAAGAAGCTATTGATGAAGAGATCCAGCGCCACCTCCACCTCCAGCATTCAGCCGCCTAAGGAAGAGGATGTTCAAGAACAACAGCATCAGATCCATCACTAAGATCATGGCTTACAGAGCTGTGGTGGTTCCCAACATCCAATATGGCTGTGAGATGTGGACTGTCCATGGCAGGCACTTCTAGGCGCTGCAGCAGTACCACCTATGCTGCCTGCATAAGATCCTGCAAATCCATGGGGAAGAAAGATGCACAACACCAGCATCCTCAAATGGGCACTGGTCACCCTTGATCAGCTACAATGGATTGGGCACGTCATTATATCATTAAAGCCTCATTGGCAAAGTACAGCATTCCCACAGGTACCTGGAAACCTCTGGCCCAAGACCCTCCAAACTGGAGGAGGAGTATCTGGGAAGGTTCTGAGCACCTCGAGACTTGCTGCTGGAAAAGGCAGAAGCCAGGCAACAACAGCAAAAGGAGGGTGCCACCACACCAACACCCCACCCACCTGGTGCCTGTGGCTACCACCATGTGCAACAGAGCCTGCAATAGCTGCATTAGTCTATACAGCCACCTACCGGCTCACACTGAGTGGAAGAGAGTCATATTTGTCTGCGAGGGACCACCGATGATAAATAATGGTCATGCTATTGTGGTGTTATGTGAATGATAATCCAGATTAGCTCAACTTTATCGGTACAAATTCAGATTTCTAAAAATACTCTAAAGTAAAACTGGAAGCGCTAATTAGTGACCCTAAAGCTATCAGGTAGCCATAAAATCCAAACCACTATCTTATTATTTTGCCTATAACACTCATGTCCTTGGGGCGAGGAAATATACAATCACTACTTTACTTTGCTGATATATGATGGAGTCCTATAAAAATGTGATTGATTTATAATTTGAAGTGACCAAGTCAGTCAAACAGTTGTATCAAATATGTTGTTTCCTTTCTCAATTTTCAATGCAAGCATGTTGAATTCTAGATTTAAAACAAAACAATTTCATCTTTAGGGTACATTCTAGACTGGAGATCAACTCAGTTATGGGAAAATCCTTCATTTTTTAAATGCATCTTTAGAGATTGACCTCAATGCAACTGAAATATTTTAAGGTCCTTCAAAGAAGTGATATAAAAAAATCAAAATCAAATGAAAAATGCCTTTCTAACTGAAAACAGTCTTACCTTTTAGAAAGGACAACTGATGTGTCTTTTTCTATCTAAACTTAGTGATTTCAAGAAGTTTCAATGCATTTAACTTTATTTCAATTGCTGTCATGCTCAGCTTGTTCATCTACATTAGGATCTTAGCAGAAGATCTATTCCTTATAAATAGGTCAAGGAGATGGTTGTATGAAATGCTCAAAGTGACACATTTCACAGCTAATCTCACATTATTCAGTCAAATTATTCATTGTTAATAAATTTAAATGCCTGGTTCAAAATTAAAATCTTAATCATCTTTTTGCGCAGGCGATATTGAAGACATGATTCTGCATTAGAGTCCGCTCCAATCATAACCTCCAATTTTGGAACTGCCTGCATCAAATGTAGATGAATTACGACCACATCTGTCCATTGAATCTTCCAATCTAGCTAAAGGCTGTGACACTGGCAAACACAATGTGTGTTAAGTTTGGATCCACAACCACTCCTGGTGACAGGCAGATCCCTGACAGGAGCTGTGAAAATTAAATCCTGATCCTAAATATATTTCAGCCATATTATTTTAAGGCCAAGCGAAGTACCACAGAAGTGTTCCAGTGCAGAAGAAGGCCATATGGTCTATTATGACAGTACTGTCTTTCCAAATGAGCATCAAGACTTACTGCTATTTTTCTGCATTTTCCCATACCTCACATGTTGGTTCTACTTAAACAATGATCTAACTACGTCTTGAAAGTCTGAATTTAATCTTCTGCCACCACACTTCCAAGCAGTGCAGTCCAGACCCAAACTATTTGCAGTTTGAAAATGCTTTTTTTCTCATCTCGCATTTGCGAATCAGTTTTGTGTGTCTGTTGCTTTTAATCCTTTCACGAGTTGGAAGGCTGTCTCACTATCTAGTCTCAACATGATTTTGAAAACTCTAATCAAACCTCTTCTTCACTTTCTTTGCTTCGGGGTGAACAGTCTCAATGCCTCCAGTCTATCTGCATATTCAAAGCTTCTCACCGCTTGAACGATTCTTGTAGAAATCTCCTGCACTTTTGCCAATGTGTTCACATCTTTCCTTTAGTATGGAACTCAGAACATGTACACAATACTCTAGTTGAAGTCAAATATCATAAACAAGTTCAGCATCACCTCTATTCTTGTACTCTTAAATGCCATCGAATAAAACCCAAGATACTGTATGTTTTACGAACCGCTTTCCTTGTAACCTACCAACTTTGATGATCTGTGCACATATACCACCAAAGTTCTCCTTTTCTCCACCATCTTTAAAATTGTACATTTCATTTGCCCATGTTCTTCCGACCAATATATATCACTTCACATTCTCTATATTGAACCTCATCATCCAACTATCTGCTCAATCCACCATGTGTGCATTCTTTTGAAATTCTACCCTATCTGTCTTGTGGTTTACAACACTTCCAATTTTTATCATCCACAATTTTTAAAATTGTCCCTTACAGACCAAAATCTACACCATTAAGAAATAGGAGCCAAGCCAAAAATCAGTAGTCACAACATAAGTATAGCATGTGGTTGCTTATTAGATTACTGCAGTTTTATGTTTTTTTTTAAAATTTGCAGATATTTAAACTATAATTTCAAAACAACTTACTTTTCACTTAGGTTTTTATTAAAAGTCGTTAACTTCTATAATTTCTATTCAGAAGTTATGCATAGCTTGCTTTCCCAGTTTTTCCAATTCGCTCACTAAATGCTCTAAGATCTGTTGCCATGGTCGCTGTCACCAATTCAGGATTGGAACCTAGCGTCTTCATGGTGGCGGAGTAAAACACTGAAGAGTGTTTTCACCTACTAGAGTCTTTAATCTAAAAAAAACTGCATCTATGTGCAAATACTGTCAACCTTTGACATCACAAAATGCTGTCGCTACATTTTTAGATGTACCAAGGGTGTGGAACTCTAGATGAGTTGTGAAATGAAAACAAAAACTGGGGTTGTTCTTGTTGGAGCAGAGGAAGAGCAGGAAAACATAATAGATCAGTCAAATAAATATATAAGTAGTCTTGTTCAGGTCACAGAGAACGCTGGAGAATCTCAGCAGTTTTGGCAGCATCTATGAAAACTGAACTAGAGTTATTGTTCCATGTTCGGCCTGACTCTTCTTCAGAATTGAAAGTTGTTGGAAAATACCTTTAAATACATTTGACGGAGTCAAAGAGAAGCAAGGTTTGAATAGTGTAGAGGCCCTGTGCAAAAAATAAAGAGGTTGTTACTGGTGGTGAAAAGGAAAAAGAGATGCAAAATGATTGTAAATGAAGGCATGAAAGGGTCAAAATATGTACTTTCCAACAAAAGCAAACTAAACAGGTCACAATCCAGACAAGTCTGCGGGGTTGATAGGGTGGGAGGAGAAGTTATAAGAAAAATGGAGAACAGACAGAATGTAGTCAGTTTCTGAAGATATGGAATTCAACGTTGAGACCTCAATAACCTTGACTCATCTAAAGTACATAAGTTGAAAATGAGGTATTGTTCCTTGAGCTTCTGATATGTTTCATTGGAACATTACAAGAAGCTCAGAACAGAAACCAGGGATGAGAGAAAAGTGATTTATTGAAATGCCAAACAATTTAGAGGACCAGTTCACTCCAATGGACAGAGCAGAGGTATTCTACAAAGCAGTACCCCACCTGTGTTTGGTCTTACTAATATACAGCTGGCCACAATGTGAGTAGGGATTATAATAGAATAAATTTACTAGTCTAATACTGGTGTTTTACTTATACTTACAGATTCATAGAGTCATACAGCATGGAAACAGACCCTTCTCCCAACCAGTCCATGCCAATCATAATCCCAAACTAAACTAGTTCTGCCTGCCTGCTCCTGGACTTTATCCCATCAAACCATTCCTTTTCAAGTACTTATTCAAGCGTCTTTTAAGCAACGTAATTATACCTACATCCACCTCTTCCTCTTTTAATCATATCTATTGCATAGTAGGAAGTCAGATAGCCTAGTTGTCTGGATTGTTGGTTTGCACTGTCGATTAACACCAACAGTAAATGTGAATTCCCTGTGCCGGCTAAGGACTTTTCTTCTCAAAATCTCCCCAGCCTTTTACAAAATTATGTTTCTATGATGTGTTGGGCTTAATGAGTTTATAAAAAAGTGTGATCATTAAATATATTTGTTTTTATATTAAAATAAACTTAACAATGCTAATTGAACAACCTTCAAAATAATAATGCTTCTTTTTATACATGCCCAATTCATTGGTTTACAAATATGAGATGTTGGTCATTTAAAAATTTGGTTGTCACAATGCAGCAATTTGAAAGAACAAATACATAACAGCTTCTTCATTAGCAGTTTTAATGTTTTAATTCTGTGTTTTGTTATACCTTCATGGCCGAAGTATTTCTTAAACCAGGAAGTGAAGACAAGAACACAAATTATTAAAGTCCCTTGCTTTGGGACAATGCACCTCTTACACAGTCGGCTTTCAAATCATGAGTAGTTAAATGCAGTCTTGTGAAAACGCCTTTTCAAATCTCCTGAAAGAATAACAGTTCTATTTAGTAACCTCTGATTGATTGGCCTAATGATTATTTCCAACTTTTGCAGTGCTCTTTTTTCTAATGAGGACTTCTGTTTTTAAGCACAAACAGGATTCTCAGAATCAATTATAATTAAGTGGAAGCATAAAGGAAATTATCAAGCATCATATTTTATGTAATTACGGCTGTTTTGGTAAATTCCACATTTGACAAAATAGCAATTTGCCCATAATTGCTGACTCAAGCCTCACTACAGATGATGACAATTAATTCATCACAGACGTTGTACCGTTTGATTTAAGCTTTGTTCTTCCTTGCCTTCCAGTTTAGAACATTTGTAATTAGCTACTGCACCAAAAAAAATTGAAGTGTGCAAATTGAGGATTTGTTTCTGAGATGGTCATAAATATAAAGCGGCTCCACATGATTTAATTGCACTTCATTCTCCATCATTGAGCTTAATACTTCAATAGCAGTTAAACTAACAAAAACAATGAAAGTGCATTAATAAAGAGGAAATACGGTCCTAAGGTAAGGATTCATTAGAAGTGGCCAAAAATATTCACTTGGTTGCAAAACAAAATATACCCAGTTAATCACAGTCAACGTCTTTCTACCTAATTCTTTCATTCAGATTGAGACAGGTTAATGTGCGAAAGTTATCAGCTGTGGAACTCATGCTTTTTCATTCTAATATCACTGCATTGGCCAAATACTGACTTGAAACTCAAACAACTAGCTAGAATGCAGTAATTTTAGAACAATTTGTGTAATAATGTTGTACTCAAAAGCACAGTTGAATTTTAACATACTCAAAATGCTTATGCTTAGTGCAATTGAAACACTTGTTATTAAAAATCATTCTGAAATCACTGCATGGTAAGTGAAATTGTGCTGATTCTGAGTGCTGCTGTGATTTTATGAAGAACCAAGGTCCACAGGACCCAGCTAAAAAATCCATGATGAGCCCACCTTCTAAGTGATGACAGTAGCTTAGCAATGGAACTACAGGCAGTCTCAGCAAAGACAAGCCGAGATTCAGAAATGAATCCTGGGTTGACCAAAGCTGACTTGCTGGCCTGGGTGAGGAATAGGGGTTCATTCTTGACAGATCAGTGCTATCGGGTAAATGGGCAAGGATGAATTTGGGACTGAGTGCATCCAATGGACACAGGAGATCAGCAAAAAGCTGCCAGGCTTCCTGCAAAATGTAGGCTTCCCGTTGCTGGGAAGAAAGTACTTTCAGGCCGAGATGGCATGCTTGTATTGTTGTTAAGGATCTGAATAGACTTAAGAGTGAGCACTCTGCTCAGTGCTGGCATTAGCCCTGCCATGGGATTGGGCCAGACAGATAGGTGCTGGGAAGGTCATCCGCCAGACTTTGCAAGTCCTACTGTTGTCAGGGAAGGTAAATGAGTCAGTTTCATGCTACCAGGAGGAATGCTATCCCATTAAAAAGGCATACTAGGAATTGCATTGCTCATTGCACATTATTTTCAAATCAGTCATTTTGAATGAAGGTGGACTGTGTGTTGTTGATCAGGAACCAAAGTTCGTTAGCTGACATTGCAAGACAATCAATGGGACAAAAGGAACATTTATTACTACCAAAGGTATCCCCCTTATGTGCACAACGGCATGATACTTCTACCCATGGACCTTGAAAGGGGCCAGGAACCTGTAAGTTTCTGACTATTTACACATGATAGAAGCTCCCAGAATAGCCGGGGCAGACCTGCAAAATTTGACATCGATAGTTACATAAAATTTGAACACTGGAAATGGAGGTGTCTTAGAATGATTTCAAAGCAATTTGGTTGCTTACAGTGCCTTGCACCCAGGGGAAGCCATAATGGTGCAGAATGCCCTTCCGGGGATGCTTGAATCTCCTTGTCACAGGGGAATGATATAAACCTCTGTCATAAAACAAACTACTGTGGATACAGGAAATCCAAAGCAAACAAAAACAGAACTTGCAGTGCTGAAGAAGAGTCGTACCCAACATAAAATGTTAACTTTACATTCTCTTTACAGATGATGCCAAATGTGTTGAGCTTCTCCAGTAATTTCTGTTTCTGTTTTGCTCACTGTATCTCACTGTAATCTCAAGGAGATCCCAATAGAGGCATCCCTGATGCATTGGTGCTTGTGAGGATTGGGCGATGTCATATAGATCCCCAGGTGCTCCTCGAAATGAGCCCAGAATAACACTAACCTGTGCCAATGCTGTCGTTCATTTCATTAGGGGCATATTTGAGCCCTCACATTAGTCACAATGATGTCTGCCTCATTTAATGCAGCATGGAGTCTTCACCAGGAGATCTAAGTCAAGCCTTAATAAGGAGCTCTGAGCTATCTAACTTTATCCAAATGTACATTTCAGGCCACATGAGGGGAATAGAATTCTGTGGCAGTAACCAAGCATGATTGTTTGCCCCCAACACCACAGAAGAAACACTTTTTCAAATCACAGACAATGTCCTTCCTTTCCTCTCGTTGAATGTGGGAATACGGCAGATACAAAATGTTAATTTTCAGTGATTGAAGTTAAATTATGGAATGTGTTTTAGAAATGCCAAGCCCAGATAAGACAATTAAGTCAGCATCCAATTACATTTGCTTAACTGATATGACAGGGAGGCGGTAAGCGAGAATAATGTAACGTCTTGATTGCTTGTGGCCATAATTTACAACATGCATTCATGACAGTGAATGATCTGTTGAAAGAATGAAATTTGATATCAGGTAAGTATCATTACTTAATCAGCAGACACACAATTAATACAATTGCCCCTAAAAAAATTCTGAAATTCAAACAATTTTCCATCTCCCTCAAATGAAAAATGAATAACTTTCTTCTCCCACTCAGCATGCAGTGGCAAGCATTTTGCATTGTTTCTGCACAGTTCACTTGGGACTGAAAATGAAAACATTTCAGCTTTAGTTCCCATTTGGAGCAGCATTATCATCCATTTTTCATGTCACATTTTGTGCTGCTATGCGTTTGAGCTTGTGACCTTTCAATCTCCCACTATTTCCATTCAGTCCGTTTATATAATAGTAAATTTCCCCAACGTACTCCCAGAATCTGTAGCTTTGTGAACTGCTGTGTCCTTGTTGACCATGCAATCTCCCTGTGTCGAAGCCAGAGTGATAGTAACCTCTGAACCCAGAGCTCCCCAGGTACTCTCTATACTCTATGGGATCCCACTCTTCTATTTGAAATTTCTCTCAGCCTCCAGTCCCGTGAATCCCATTCACTGATTTGAATTGCAGGCTTTCTTTGAGAAGGTGACCAAACAGGTAGATTTGTTGAGAAGGTGACCAAACAGGTAGATGAGAGTAAACCGGTTGATGTGGTGTATATGGATTTCAGAAAGGCGTTCGATAAGGTTCCCCACAATAGGCTATTGTACAAAATGCGGAGGAATGGAATTGTGGGAGATATAGCGGTTTGGATCGGAAATTGGCTTGCTGAAAGAAGACAGAGGGTGGTAGTTGATGGGAAATGTTCATCCTGGAGACCAGTTACTAGTGGTGTACCACAAGGGTCTGTGCTGTGTCCACTGCTGTTTGTCATTTTTATAAATGACCTGGATGAGGGCGTAGAAGGATGGGTTAGTAAATTTGAAGACGACTCTAAGGTCGGTGGAGTTGTGGATAGTGACGAAGGATGTTGTAGGTTGCAGAGAGATATAGATAAGCTGCAGAGCTGGGCTGAGAGGTGGCAAACGGAGTTTCATGCAGACAAGTGTGAGGTGATGCACTAGTAGTAACCGAAAGGCAAAGTACAGGGCTAATGCTAAGATTCTTAGTAGTGTAGATGAGCAGAGAGATCTCGGTGTCCATGTACACAGGTCCTTGAAAGTTGCCACCCAGGTTGACAGGGCTGTTAAGAAGGCATACAGTGTTTCAGCTTTTATTAATAGAGGGATCGAGTTCCGGAGCCAAGACGTTATGGTGAAGCTGCATAAAACTCTGGTGCGGCCGCACTTGGAGTATTGTGTACAGTTCTGGTCACCGCATTATAAGAAGGATGTGGAAGCTTTGGAAAGGGTGCAGAGGAGATTTACTAGGATGTTGTCTGATATGGACGGAAGGTCTTACGAGGAAAGGCTGAGGGACTTGAGGCTGTTTTTGTTAGAGAGAAGAAGGTTGAGAGGTGACTTAATTGAAACATATAAAATAATCAGAAGGTTAGATAAGGTGGATAGGGAGAGCCATTTTCCTAGGATGGTGACGGCGAGCATGAGGGGGCATAGCTTTAAATTGAGGGGTGAAAGATATAGGACAGATGTCAGAGGTAGTTTCTTTACTCGGAGAGTAGTAAGGGAATGGAATGCTTTGCCTGCAACGGTAGTAGATTCGCCAACTTTAGGTACATTTAAGTTGTCATTGGACAAGCATATGGACGTACATGGAGCAGTGTAGGTTAGATGGGCTTGAGATCGGTATGACAGGTCGGCACAACATCGAGGGCCGAAGGGCCTGTACTGTGCTGTAATGTACTATGTTCTATGTTCTTTCCCCGAGATGCCATGGGCCTCTCCCTGATCAGGCCCCTGATCATTATTGAGCAAACCCTAGGACTGAATGTGGCCCAACTCCAGATTAAGTTGGCAGGGCCCCAAATTTGCACAGCCCACCCCTGCGGTGATGTCTCTTTTGGTCACCAACTGATATACCTGTAATCCCTGCATTGGTTGCACTTAACCTGCAGGGCTGGCTGAGGCCTAATGCCCGGACAAATTGGATAAGCTCTTTGGCTGAGTTTTGTCATTAAAGGCTGGACCCTTTGACTTTAAGACAAGACTGTTTGGTTGAAGCACTTGCAGTTTTTTTGCTGACTAAGCTGCCGGCATTTGCTGTAGATGTGACGTTGATGTAGTCAGCACCCAAATAAACACATTAACACCCTTGGCTGTTCAGTGTACCCATCTTTGACAAGCTGTCTGCCTGTTCATGTGTGCTCAAAAGCTGTGCAAGCCTTAGAGGTAGGTTGACTCCAAGAATGGAGTCCAAATGAGTGAGTGCTAAGAACTGAAGCTAAGGGTCATAAAACACATTGTGTTTTACTTAATGACACGTATATGTGGCACTGTGCACAAAACTGCCAATCAGAAGCATAGGAGTCTTAGATATCACTTTGCTCTAAAGTATTGAAGAGTTGAGATAGTTGTCTCAAGAGCAGGTGTGATGAGATCTCATGTGGTTGGTAGCTTGCAAGTACCAACAAGGGCAACACAGTGGTTAGCACTGCTGACTCACAGAGCCAAGGACCCAGGCTTGAATCAAGCTTTGGGTGACTGTCTGTGTGGAGTTTGCACAGTCTCATTGAGGTTTCCTTTAGGCATTCCAGTTTCCTCCCACCATCCAGGAAAATGTGGGCTCGGTGGGAAATGCAAGGTTACGGGGGCAGGGTAGGGTAGAGGTGGGGTAGAATGTTCTTTGGAAGGTCTGTGTGGACTCCACGGTCTGAATGGCTTGCTTCCACACTGTAGGGATTCTCTGACTCTATTACATGGCCAAAGGATCGAGGAAGATTGTTACAATGGATACTGATGAAGACAGAGTTGGATGAAGGATTGTTCATGAAATCGGTGAGCTGCAGCTGCAAAGTACCCTCTCTGACCTTCATGTTGGTAATGTATGCTATTTAATTTCTCAGGGAAAGAAAGAAATGCTTAAAGTGGCATATAAATGAACCAAGTTCAGCTAATAATGAAATGCCAATGCATGGAAGTAAGTTAGTTGTCGCTCAATAATGAAATTCTGAACTTGCTGTTTAAAGTTTAAGGGCAGAAATCAGGATTTTTTTTCTCAATATCAACCTTCGGATACTTGCACTATTGTCATATTCCCCGAACATTCTTGCCATTCCCGTGTTGCTGTACAGAAGGGGAAATTCCACTCAATGGCTTTAATGAGGCAACTATCTGTAATGTATCCAAATTTGCTAATAATAGTTAGTTGCAAGAGTTGGAGGATGGAACGAAGCTGCAAAGGGAAATGAATAGGTTCAGCCAGTTGATTTAAAAAAAAACTGTAGATGGAATATAACATGGGGAATTGTAATAAGTGTCAATGTATAGAGGTGCCTATTTTTTAAAGTGGGAGATGGGAGCTAGTGGTTTGGATTGTAAAAGAAATCACAAAAAGTTGCTATGTAGGCAAATACTTGCTTTGTAGGGAGTGCAGCAAATGTTCAGTAAATTGATTCCTGAGATCTTGGGATAGTTCTATGAGGAAAGATTGAGACAACTAGACTTTAATTCCCTAGAGATTAAAAGAATGAGAATAATCTAATCAAAACATTAAAGTTCTTAAATTGCTTGATAAGGCTAATGCTGGAAGACTGTTTCTGTGATAAGAGAGTGAAGAGCTAAGTGTCACAATTGCAGATTAAGGAATAATTTCTTCAATTAAAAAGCAGTGAATCTTTGCAATGTATTATTCCTGAGGACTGTCGATGCTCAGTTATCTGGTATATTCAAGGCAGAAGATGATAGTTCCTTAGATAATCAGAAAATTAACAAACAGGGAATAAGGAAATGCATTTTAAGTAGAAGGTTAGCCATGACTTAACAGAATGGCAAAGCAGACTCAAACAAATGAATAGTCTCCTCCACTATTTCTTACATTTGTAGCTACTTTTAAGATAAAGTGGAAACTAGGCTACATGGATATATAGAAATAAGTTGTAAACTCTGAAAGCAGCTTGAAATATTTATTATTTTGCCATTCCACTAATCCTTTTAGCTAAAGTAGTACGTGGTCCTGGTATACACCATCGTTTCTGACATCCACCACTTTGCAATTACAATATAATAAAGGATCCTCGAAATACATGCCTTCATGCCTCAGGCAGCACAGGTACTTATAATTTATATCAAATCATCAGATCTGAATCAAATTGTACAGGAGGTGACAATTAATTAGGAGATGACAACTGTTTAAGTCTTGTCAGTCTGATCTCTACTAAGCCATGATAAGGTTAAAACATGCTAATGCAAAGTTTGTGACTTCTCAGTCGAGGTCTCTATAAGTAATGACATTGCTGTGTAACAAAACGAGTGATTATGTTGTACAGGAGACATTTGAACTATACCCTACAGTATGCTAATTCAAGAAAGGCTCCCTGGGTTTTGCTGAAAGACAATATTAAAATGCAGACATCAGCTGAAGGCATCAGTATCATTGTGAGATAGATAACTAAAATAAAACCTGTTTCCTTGGAAAATAGGTGATTGGTTTAGACAGAGGATGTGGATTGGCACAGGCTTGGAGGGCTGAAGGGCCTGTTCCTGTTCTGTAATTTTCCTTGTTCTTTGTTCATATTGTGTTTCATATTTATCCAACACTAAATAATTGACATAGTTCAGTCTCTGTATTACCTTTATAAAGTCATAGCACTTCACCATCATCTTTTGAACATACTAGAAAGAGATAATCTTTTAACGTTGTAGGCAAGGAAATGGTCACAGTTTATGCTGCATGTGAAGTCCAATATTTAATCACAATGGGTATGTATAATTATCTTAATTAATCTGATAAGTATATCGGAAATCCCACTTGTGTAAAACATTTAATTTAATGTATTTTCTTAATGCCACAATGAACAAGTAACTGTAGAAAGAAAGACGAAAAAATTGCAAAAAGCTAAAAGGCTGGTTAGCTCCATTGGAACGATGGCTGGTTTGTGATAATATAACTGATACAATAACATGGGTTCAATCCCTGCACTGGCTGAAGAAAATCAGAGTTAACGTTTTGGGTCCGGTGAGGAAGGGTCACTGGACCTGAAACATTAACTCTGATTTTCCCATCACAGATGCTGCCAGGCCTGCTGAGACTTTCCAGCAACTTCTGTTTTTGTTCCTGATTTACAGCATCTGCCGTTCTTTCAGCTTTTATTAAGCTTTCTTTAAAAAAAACACATTCGTGGAATGTGGGCATTCCTGGCTAGGGCAGCAATTATTGCCCATTGGACAGGTAAGTGTCAATCACATTGCTGTGGGTCTGGAGCTACATTTGGCCAGACCA
This sequence comes from Stegostoma tigrinum, assembly GCF_030684315.1. Lineage (NCBI taxonomy): Eukaryota > Metazoa > Chordata > Chondrichthyes > Orectolobiformes > Stegostomatidae > Stegostoma > Stegostoma tigrinum. The sequence goes on along the minus strand of NC_081368.1, from coordinate 53,999,318 downwards.
GGTAAGGATGCAGATTTCCTTCCATAAAGGACATTAGTGACAATGGGTTCATGGTCATCAATACAGACATAATTCCAGACTTTTGTTTTAGTGGATTCAATTTCTACTATCTGCTATGGCAGATTTGAACATCTCTCCCCAGATCATTGCCTGGGTCTCTGGATTAATAGTCCAGTAATAATACCATTAGCCCAAATGAAGATGCCCTGTTTTTCCAGTTGGGAACCTTGCCACTGTTCCTGCCCATCAGAAACACAGTTAACTGCTAATGAAGATGTCCTTCAGTGGTCATTAATTGATCACTTAAAGGCTTCAATTGGTGGTTAGCATGAAAGTCAACATTTCCCACGAAGAGCAGGATTTCTGTGGTGGCAGGAAGCTAACAGGTGTCTCTCCAGTGCCAACCTGTCCAATTAACTTCCCCTCCCTCTTACTTTTCCTCCTACCTTTTGGAAGGGAAGGATTTTACATGTAATCACTGTCATGGAGGAATTGCAGCATCTATTTTGTGCACATTAATGAGCTGCCACAAGCAGCAGTGGGATTAATGAACAGGTAATGTGTTTTATACTGTGAGTAGAGGGCTCCATAATGATTAGCAAATCAGGGAGGCACGTCTGGTCTTTTTATAATAGTGTCAGGGAATGATTTACATTCATTTGACAATATAGAAAAGAATTGCTTTAATTTCTTATCCAAAAGATAACATCTCTGAGAGTCAGGCAGTCTTTTAGGACATAGTTTATGTGCTGAAGACTCTGGAGTCGAACTTCGATATACATTACTGTAAAGCAGAAGTGACAGAATTGCCAATGGAAAGGCAGCTTAATTATGGTTGACTAGTATTTCCACTCCACCTGTGTACAGACAAAGGAACCAAATAACCCCTTAAAGACAGGTGTTTATTCAATATATTTTTCAGAACACATTGCTACCTTTGGCAAGCAGTAAAAAGCTGCAAAGTCAGTTCGCTAAATTTATGTTTGTATTCATTTATATCATGCAAACAATAGTTTGGTGCTAGCATGAGTAAAAATGCATCACATTTGAAAGCCAATATCTTCAGCTTACGTTGTCAGCTCTGTTATGCAAAACCCCTGTGTGGCACTGTCTAATTAATGTCTAGACATATTGGCAGAGAATTGCCATTTAATCACATAACAGCCTGGAAATCAGCAGGCAACCACATAAGTGCTGTTTCTTTTAGATTAAGGAAGCAATGTCTTTACTAGGCAGTGGTGCTGTGTGAGAAACTAACACTTTCTTTATCTGCAGGACGGTGAATTTTTAATTAAAATATTCCAAAAGTTTGAATTAATAAGAAGTTTGTAGATTACAGGTCCCTGCAGTGTTTATCAAATACATTCTTTCCAGTTTCTTGAAATATTGGGACGGTTTTCCTTCAAATCTCATCCTTCTCATGTCTTAGAAATGAATAACCTTAATTTGCCACTTACATCACACAGGTGGTTCTAGTAATGCTACTTAATTTTAGTGAATGGTTCAACCGACAAACTAAAATCCCTGAGATTCTAGCCATTGCTATCAATCTCGTTTCCAGGCACCCAGATTCTCTTTGTGTGAGATGTCTTCAAGTGAATTGCTTGGGGCTTGTATAGTGCAGTAGTCATGGCCCTAACTCTGAGCCAGAGGTACCCAGGTTCTAGTCCCACCTGCTCCAAAGATATGTCACACATTTCCAAACAGTTTGATTGAAAATATCTCAGTGAATGGTTCTCTTTATTATCTCTTTACCCACAAAATAAGTGCTATACTATGGAGATGTTTAAGTAGTGGTTTAACAGATTCTGAATCACTGCCCACTATCTGGTCTATATGCTATGTATACTTATTATGGTCTTCTTCATGTGTCTGTAACACATGCACTTTAAGAAAAAATCCTGTTCTTTTTATTTTAAATACAGAAAATTCAAGTCTATTTTGCATATCTAATGCAGATCATCTTTTATTCATTGGTGGATTGAATGCTTTTCAGATCTTAAAACATTAACTTGAAGAATATATTGGTGATGTCAAAATATACATTTTCAACATTGTGTTAATTTGAAAAGGTATTTGCCTAATGTTTCATCAAATTTACAAAGTTTATTTTTAGTTTTCTTCTGTAAGCCTTTTATATTGACAAAGTATTTATTTAATCTTTATGCTGCTGTATAATATTCACTGTTAAGCTTGTTAAAAGTGATGAGTTTTCCACGAAATATCATTGTATTACTAAAAGACTATTATAGCTATTTGGCTGAATATTAATTTCTACAATGCACCAGAATGGCTAACAGCTAAGCGTCTACAAGCATGATCGGGGAAACTCCAGCTTCACAGGTACTGTTGTGCAAGGCAGAACCAGGCATTGCTAATTAAGTCGGCATCTGATGATAAGGGGTGCTCGAACTTCATAATTATTGAGACTACTCAACTAAAGACAGAATGGTGGATAATCAAACAGTTGTATTTTGTTTATATGGCCCTTGGATGGATGGTCTTAGGTCATAGCATCCTGGGCAGGAGTTGAACTTTCAAGGAAAATGTGTAAAAAAAAAAAAAAAAAAAAAAAAATTTGAAGACTTCAGCAGTGTAACCTAAGGATGACCATAATAGAAGAAGGATGTAAAGCTCAGAGCTCCAAAGAAAGAGGGCAAACCAACCTGAGCGAATGAAGCCTAACAAGCTCTCATTTACAGGTGAAGGTAATACATAAGTCTTAGTAGTGAGTCTGAGGCAGCTTTGGTTATAGCCTGATATGATTTTATGCTGTAATGTTAAACTCACGAAGTAATAAATGGAAAACGGGTTTCAATAACAGTACAGGCTGTGATCATTGTGTTCACTGGCATTGATACAGAAGGGACAACGGACAATACTACATGTAAAACTGCATATACTATGATGTTCATTCCAACAAATGTGAAAGTGAAGAGAATCCAATAGTCACTAATGTGTTATATTAGTTTTATGAGAACAGGCATAAGTGCAACACAAACTATCTAGTGTTCATGTGCTATAAGGAACCAAATTGTCACAGAAATCAATTGCATAGCACCATTAATGAACAAAAATATTCTGAGGAGTTCCACAGTATCACAAGGAGCAGGAATATTCAAACAAAGGTTGGGGGGGTGCAGTATTAAGAAGTGCAACTAGGACTTTAAGCAAAGTGGTGGCTATTGGGTAGATAGAGGAGTTGGGAAGTCCATTGTAAAAAGTGTGAACCAGTGCTCTAAAACATTATGATCGATGGCTAGTCAAAGGGCAGAGGGAATCTATGAAAAGGAGAGGTGAAAGGATGTTGTTTTCGTGACTAGGATTTGTTAAGAGCTGAAATTAACATTGAACAACTGGAATCCAAGAAAGGGTATGATGAAACTAACTCAGTGTGGCATACAATGAATACAATACAATTTTGGATGAATTCAGTTTCAGAGAGGGTGAAGGACCAAAAGTTGGCCTGGAAAACCCAGGGGTGATTAAGGATAGTAATGACAAAACATCAATGCAGCTTTTGCTGCAAATAAATCAGGGTAGCAACTGGCATAGGTAAAGTTAAAGAGCTGATCAATGATAGAAGTCTTTGTGATGAAAAGGCAAAAATAACCAAATTTGAAAAGCATCAACCTAATGTACTCAAGATGGAAATTGGGTTAGTAGCCTAGGTATGTAGAATTCAGTGCCTAATACAATTATTGCTGCAAATCAAACATTAATCAAAATTATATATAAATATATACTTATTATCCAACATTTTATACTGCATTTTTCTCAAGTACAAAATATCCCAAAGCACTTCCTTTTCAATAAAATGTTGTCACTATTATAATGTGAAGAAACATTGAATTGAGCAGTGATTTCAAAACAAAGAGACAATTTGTTACGTCTGTGCTGACTCAATGTACGAAAAAACAAGCTCACCCCACTGCCCACCCTTTCCTCCTACCTTTGCAGTTTTATTTTCTTTTCTGTTCATGTGCTTAAATAATTGCTTTTTGAACGTTTTGATTGAATCTGCCTCTGCCACATGTTCGAGCAGTGTATTCCTCATCCTCATCACTTGTTGCATAAAACGGGTTTTCCTCAAGGGTTTTTGGTTCTTCTGTTGGTATTCCCTTGTTCTTAACCTTTCTGTCAACCTCACAATCTGCTCTGACCAGAATCCCTGATGATTTTGAATACTTTGGTCAAATCTCTTCTTAATCTTCCCATCAGTACATAGGACTCCAACTTCTCCAAAGTATCTACGTAACTGAGTTCACTCATTCCTGGAGCCATTTTTGTAAATCTTTTCTGCAACAACCCCAAAGCCTCCTTCACAGTCATTTTAAAGTGTAGTGTTCAGAATTGGACATTTTGATTCTGAAGCTGTGTTAAATAAAAAGGCCTCATATAATTTTCTCACTTTTATATTTTATACTCTATTTATAAAGTCCAATAACCTTTGCCTTATTAACCACTTTCTGATCTTGCAATGTACTTTCAATAATTTAATTGTGCACAAATACAAACTGACCCCCACTTTCTGCACATTCTTCCAATGTGCACCCTTTAACATGTCTAAGGCTTTGGAGTAGATCTGTAGTTCGAGTTGTGGGTGTTGAGGTTGGTTGGCTCGCCGAGCTGGTTTGTTGTTCTGCAGATGTTTCGTTACCGTGCCGGGTAATATCCTCAGAGCAGCCTCTGATGAAATGTTGGTGTGTTTTCCTGCCTGGCTTTTAAACTCTGGGGTCAGTTGTGATGAATTGCCTCACTTCCGGGTTTCCTCCATAGTGGAATGTATATGGGGTCGAATTCAATGTGTTTATTAACAATTATTAATAAACACATTGAATTCAACCCCACATACATTCCAGCAAAGAAGCAACCCAGAAGTGAAGTAATCCATTTCAATGGACCCCAGAGTTTAAAAGCCAGGCAGGAAAACACACCGACGCTTCATCAGAAGCTGCACTCAGGATGTTACCCGGCATGGTAACGAAACATCTGCAGAACAACAATCCAGCTCGGCGAGCCAACCAACCTCAACACCCTTTAACATGGCATAACAAAGAAAAACACGGCAAATAAGCAGTAAACCGATTTTACAGATATTGGTTGTGGAACTATTGTTTTAAATCTACTTTAGGAAGCAGGAAGTCTAAATTTTATCTCTCGCAAAAAGTAAAATCTCTAACAGTACAGTACTCCCTCAGTATCACATTGAAATGCCAGTTTAGATAATGAATTGCAGTCCCTGTTATTGGGTTTGAGCCCCTGATTCATCAGCAAACACGCTGTCACTGTTCACCAGGGTCTTGTCCTTTCTTTTGGCTTTAAAAATAGACTGTTTGCAACTTGAACATCCTATTAAACATCATGTAGTCTCAATCACAATGATCACTAACACTAACCACTTCCTTAAGTTTATCCACTTCTGTGAAAACTGTACCTTAATAAAGTAGATCACATTAAAAACAGATCACATTAATTATTGAATTAACAGACCACCAGTTTCGCTATGATTAAGCTGCATAAAGTTTCTTTTTTTCTCTCTACGCCAGTGTTTGGTGTGACTGCATAAGTATCACAAGTCAGAATTTAGTGGCGTTACTTAATTTTTATCTCCTCCTCAGCTTTGGAAGTTAATCTCAAGCACAATTCACAAATTGCGTAAGGTCTCAGATATATCAGAGCTGCAATAACATTTTTTTTTACATTTATACTCTAATAGATCTTCTATTCATGTCATACCTATATAATTGAGAACTTTGATACAAGGGCTATATTCCTTGGGTGGAGAAATATCTTTAGAATAAAGCTTTATTGTTTAGATGTAGCAATCATTTTGTTAGCGGAGTTGGTGGGGGATAGTTTGGCCTCTAGCCCAGTCTGCTCACAATTATATCCCAGTTTGTACAGTAGCAGCTGTTCAAAGGACTAAGGCTACTCGTAAATCTTCAGAGTCTGATGAAGGCATTGAAATAACTTTCCAGTTTAAGTGTTCAAAAGTAGAATGTGTCTTCTTAATAACTTTTTTAAAATCTCTTTTTCACATTACCAATATGTCCTTTAGATTGGCAGTGTGAAAGAAAGATGAGAGAGTTTTTTTAGGTATTGCTGTGACTCATTTGGTAACCCCTTCATTTCTAAATCAGAAGATTGCATGTTCAATCCTAATCTGTAGACTTGAACATATGGTCCATGTCGACATTGCAGTGCACTGTTATAAATGCTGCTTGTTATATGGGTAGATCATAGTGCTGAGATAATATCAATACTCTAGGAAAACAGTGGTCCAGGTTAATGCTGTGGGAACATGGTTTCAAAACTCATCATGGCACCTAATAATTAATAAATTTGCAAGATGAGAATAAATTAGGAGTGTAACATTATTCTAAATAATGCTGCCATGCAGCTCTCATTGCTTGCCATAAAACCCACCTGGTTCACTAATGTCTTTTGAAAAAGCTAATCTGCCATCCTTATCTCATCTGACTGAAATATGACATAATGAATGTAAATGAGTCTTAACTACCAAGTAAAATGGCCTAGCATGTCATTTATTCAGGGCTAATAGGAATGGGCAATAAATGCTGACCTTGTTCAAATCCTTGCAAGAATAAAATAAATTCTCTTTGAAGAATGGTAAAAGATCCCATGACATCACACAAGAACTGTGGGAAGGTCTGCTTGTTGTGCTGATCGATGTTTCGCTATAATCTAATGTCACTAAAAGCAGATTATTTGAGCATTATTGTTGTGCTGCATTTGGAACCTGCTGTGTGCAAGTTGACTTCCACATAAATTAGAGTAATGATTACAGTTTGAGAATACTTCATTGGCAATGTTATGCGTTGGGACATCGTAACAAATGAGCCCTTCTTTTCACTTCCATGCAGCAATGATGTGCAGCATAACTCAACACCATTCAGTGTTGATGCAACAATGTGGTGGGATATTGTCAGATTCTGTTTATATACTGTAACCTCAGCAACATTTTTAAAGGACTGGCATCACTCTATATTGTAACAGTAATAAATATTTAAAATAGTAATTGTGACAAAGAGGCCCTTTGAGCTCCACTCATTGCATTTATAATAAAAGAAACAGATGGGCTGACAGGAACTTTAAATAAGGGCTTCACTACATGATTCATTTTCAATGTAACTGACATATTTATTAGATACAGAAAAATGAGCTTTCAGGCTACACTACAACTATGTTCTTTTTAAAGTGTTCCAAATAAAGAAGAAGAAGAGAAGTTAATTCTCCAAAGTGACAGACTAGAGATTATTTTCAAACCTGTATTTAGGTCATCCTTTGCAGTTGTTATTTCTTAGATTGAAAAGTATTTAATGAGCCATTTCACTTTCTTTTTGATAAGAATAAAAAACACATGCTCTTCTCTGATCTGGTCAACAATGAGTGTTTTCCATCTTAATTCTGCTTGGGTGTTCACCATTGTTAGAGGTTTTTTTTCGCTATGAATCTACATGTCTTATTCACTTAAAGCTATGAATGCCCACTTGCGAGTCCATGCTTTTGAGAGTTCCCAGAAAAGTCCTGGATCACTTGGTGCAATTGTAATTAATTATTCACAAAGGAGCATCATCTATGGTAATTGCTGATGAGTTTTGCAGATAGTGGAATAATATTTTAGAGGAGGCAGCTGGCTCAGAATCTATGATTTGCTTTGCCAAAGATGAGAAATACCCTCAATGCTGCACCAAATGTAGTTTCAATGATTTTGCAGGTTATTGTTCAAGAAAAGAACATTTTAATTCCTTTTCATTCATGGGATGCAGGCATCGATGGCTAGGCTAGCATTTATTGCCCATCCCTAATTGCGCAGAGGGCAGTTAAGAGTCAGCCACATTGCTATGGGTCTGGAGTCACATGTGGGCCAGACCAGGTCAGGATGGCAGTTTCCTTCCTTAAAGGACATGAGTGAGCCACATGGTATTTTACAACAATGGATTCATGGTCATCATTGGAATTTTATCATCCAGATTTTTATTGAGTTCAAATTCCACCATCTGCCACGGCTGGATTCAAAACCAGGTCCCCAGAACTTTAGCTGGGTCTCTGAATCAATGATCCAGTGATAACATCACAAGACCCTCACCTACCACTTAGGCCAATTAGTTCCAATCAATGGACAGAAGGCTAGAGAACAGTGCTGCCCTCGGAAACTATGAATGGATTTTACATTGCTCATGCAGCAATTATCGAAAGAAATGTCTTTTTTACCCTTCTCAGCCAGAATGTCTGTCTCCAAAAGATTCCAGGCATCGGCATGTTCCATTAAGGATAAATGGTCTCTTTCTCAAAGTTGTTTGCTCAGTTCTACTAGTAATTGTATAAGAGAAGAGTGGGATTTACAGATGGATCTTCTACAATGTGTATTCTGGCAACACAAATTGGTTGTAATGCGACTGACGAATAGGGGAACATTATTGCTAAAACGCGTACTTGTGGTGGCTATAATGTGATTCCTTCGGTGAGCGGAGGAATAAGCATTGACATCACACAATCGTTTCGTGGGCTTTGCCCAGAACATGAGCAATGTTAGCGCTGAAAGAGTCTCCACACTGGCATCATGTGATCATTTCACAGACTTTGTTGTGAAGTGCTTTCTGTGAGAGGTACAGTACTCTGTGGTTTTTGGTTTTTTTTTGCAAATGCTGCCATGTTACCCACAAGAATGCAAGGACAAAGTGACAAGAATGTTAGCAAGAAGCGTACTGGAGATAAAATTGCAGGTGGTGAACTTAAATGAAAGGCTATAACATTAGAATTGAAGCTCAATGTTATAAAGCGCTTTGAGCTTAATGAGAGAACGTGTGATATAGTTTGCATAACAGGAATAAAGGAACCTTGCACAACACTACAGACAATGCAGAAAAGATTAAAGCAAGCTGTACAGCTGAACAAGTTTGAGTGCTAGCCAATCTGTGAGGCCGAGGATAAAGGAACTTGAGATGGAGCAGCCTCCATGTTTGTGGAATAGAAAACAAATGAAAAAAGCAATCTGAGACCAACCTTCTCACTATATAAGAGAAAGTCTTAACAATTTATGAGGATTTAACGAAAAAAGCTGAAAATCTTGCAGATGTGCCTGCCTTAGGTGCTGGTAGTGGCTGGTTTTCTGCTTTTAAGAACCACTTTGCTTTTCATAACGTTAAGAATCAAAGACCATTGTGTGTTGATCTTGCAAGGCAAGTTGGATTCGAAGAAGTGGAGAGTGAGGATATTGAAGAGCTGCTTGAGTTCCTCTGTGAAGACTCTCGACGGCTGATCCACAACAACTTGTTGTGAAGGGGCAAGTGGAAGGTGGAGATGAAAAAGATGATGCCCAGAATGCAGCACCACTCGAGCTTTCCATTTCTGCCCTGAGGGAAATTGAGAAGCAGTTGCAGCTCTTAGAGGACAATGATTACAATTGCAGAACACAGCAAGGTAGTGGTTCATGGAATAAGATCTTATTTGGCACCTTATGAGTAGCATCTTCATGAAAGAAGAGAAAGGGCAAAGCAGCAAAAACTGGATGTCTTTTTTAAGACAACACCCAAGAAACAGTCAGAAGACAATGAACCACATCCATCCACTTATGGATTAATTGTTTTTTGTCTTAACCCTGCATCTGCAACTGCGCCTGAATGTGATAATGATAATGATGATGACCCTCTGCCCCTGCATTAACAAGAGAGCAAGCTCAAAAGCTCCTCCCCCATCAAGTCATCTTGACGTTTTTTCAAAGTAAGGTGATAATTTTAATTTTATTTCATTATTAGAGATGAATTAAACATTTTTTCAAACTGTGCTATCCTTTGTGTTTGGCTTATGAATGTTTTTTTTGAGTGATTTTGTGTGGTTTTTGGGGTGGTCTGACCTGAACTCTGCTTTTCCCATAGGCCCTATGGTCTCTCTGGGATGATTTTCTACAACGCAATGTTGTACGGGAACGCAGCTATCGCGCTATAGCAGAACCGGTTGCAGTTGTGATAAGATCTATAAGCTCATTTAGAATAAGAATAAGTCAATCCTGATGTTAATGGGAGAGCTGTGCAGCACAGCACGATGAAGTTTACTCAATTGGTAGCCGATGGATGTCTTTCCCTCCCTGCATGAGTGATTGCCCTTCTTCTCCACCCTGCTGCTGCATAATTTCCTGCAATGGCATGAAGAGGATAATGTCTGCTACCATGCCTCTTGGCCAGTTGTGAGATTTGTTTCCTGCAATGCAACAAGGGGTAGAAGTTGATAAGAGAGATATTAGTGGTGATGCAGGGGCAGAAGAAGTAGCAAAGTAGTCCCAGTGAGTGACTACAAAGTTCACAAGACAGGAAGGCTGGGTCATTTGGGAGGATGTAGTGGATGAAAGCTGTTGTGTGGGAATGCTGCATGCGATAGTGAGAGTCACAACCTTTGTTAATTGGTGTGTGAAGTTGCTGAGCTTGGCTGAGTAGAGTTGGCTCTATAATGTGAGACAGCTGAAAGAAAATGTTGGCAGTTATCTTTGTGGATCACGGAGGTTCGGTGGGCTTCTTATGACGTTGTTGGCTGTTCCTTTTAACCTCAGAAACTGCTCTAATGTTGGGATGATCTCTAAGTTGAGTTGCGCCAGGCCTAGTGGTGTGGCCTCCTTTGGTGACCTGCAGGAAGTGCACTGCCCATCTTCAAATCACTTCATCCACCAGCACTTCCAGGTCCTTCTCAGCAACCTGAGTAGTTAACATTAATTTCTTGTCTGTGTCATTCAGGATAAGCAGACAGGATCGCAATGTGAAGGACAGTTTCCTGGATTTCAGCTCCTGTAGTACTGTGGAGCTGATGTTTAACTATGACACCAGTTGCAAGAATGTCAAACTCTCCTGCTGCAGGCCTCTATGAGGCAGGCATTGTCGAGGCTAGTTGCACAATTATTGAGATAAAGAAACAGCAATTCTGTGAAAATTTGATGCCCGTCCACACTCTGTGAATCTTAACTGAGGACATAACAGTTCACCAGGAATGAGAATATTCAGCGGCCAGCTTCTTTTCCAAGAGATAATGTGAAGGAGATACTTATGATTTTTGCTTAGCACTGAAGATTAAGCACCAGAATAGCCTCTCTTGTCTTTGAAAAGCTGCACTTTATTTCGAAAGATGGAGATAGATGTAACTCTTGGGAATAAAGAGATCAATGGATATGGAGTGAAAGCAGCAACCGGGACTGACTTGGATGACTAGTCCTGATCACACTGAATGTTGGAGAAGGCTCAAAGGGCTGGATGGCCCATTGCAGTTCTTATTGTTCTCTGTCTCTACGGCAGTATTGATTAACTGCAGAAAAGCGAGGGGAAAAAAATCAGTTTTTCTCACATGAGTTTGATATATACGTATACCATCTCATAAAAACTGAAGTTTTCAATGTTCCTCATTAGCAGACAATGGTAATATACACAAACCCGCAGCAGTTGCTTTTCTTTTTTATCAAAAAAGTTTCAACATTCAACATTCCAAATGCACAATGTTTATTTTTAGCCCAATACAACTTAGTTGAGAATGACAGTGATGGAAAGTCAAGCTGAATTTTTTTAACATTTGCAAACCAGCCAAAACCAGCTTTTCTCAAAAGCAGCGTTGTATTATAAATGTGACTTTCCCTTTCTGTTACCCTATGTAGACTTCGATTTAGAAAGTAGCAATCCTGTTGATATAACACACGTTTGCAATCAGACCAGTATGGTATTCATTTCTTCGTTTTGAATCCAATATAAATCTAATGAATGTGTTTAATCTTCTTCAAACTGTCAGAATTAATCAGTCAATCAATGAGTCAGTTAGAGGCAAACTCTTTTTTGTTTCCCTGATATATGTAGGCTGGAAGTAAAACTGAAGAGACAAATTATTTTTATTGGAAGATAAAAGATAACATTTTAATCCAAAAGAAACATTTCTTCCAGCTCTTTATTTTAAATTATGATTTTATAGAAAAAAACATGCCAACATTAAAGGTAAAGAAAATTTGAGGAAACTGCATAATGAATCTTTTAGAAAAATACAGTGGTCACTTGAAAATGAAAATGTAGGCCAGGCAGCATCTCTTGGCAGAGGAATAAAGTTATCTCCCAACTATTTTTGTTTTCACAGAACTGGGAGATGTTAACAAATGTAACAGACTTTAAAAGGTTTGGGAGCCGAGAAAGGAAGGCATAAGGAAATTACTAATTGGAAAGTATGGGCAAGTTCATGTTAGGGCGGAAAGTACAAGTGAATGAATGACAAAGAAATAATGGGGCAAGAGTACTGTTAAGAGGACAAAGAAAGAAATAAAGTGGGATACCAGAGAAGTTGTAAATGGCTGCAGCAGATCATTTACAGGTTTGATTTATGTAGGAATAGTGATGATGATAATGGTGGGCCTCAATTGGGGCAAGGTCGAAGTTGGGGAAGGAGGAGATTAGTGTGGGGATGGGAACAGGTAACCAGGGGAATGATTCACAACAAAAAGGCTGTCCAGTCACTGACAAGTTAACAGATTTATTTGGGGTCCATGGGGCCCTGATGGGGAATGGGGAATGGATCCTCACATACATTCAAGATGTTGAGATAAGGAAAACTGATCAGCCAGTATTAACTTAGAAATGGAAAAGACAGAGTACCTCAACTTCATTAAAACCACTTAATGAAAGTGAGCGGCTCATGCCGCCACAGTTAAAATTCGAAGCAACTTCAAGATGGTTTGGATTTGTTGTAATGTTTTAACATTTTGCTACCTTTCTAATAAAAACAGACCCATTTTTGGGTTGGGACGGTAGAGAATGGGAGCAGTGAATGGGTCTAAAAATTCCTCAGAGGATGCTGACATACCAGTGAAAAAAGCTTGACAACATTTTCTTTTAAAAACAGCTTAACAGCTTATGAGATATTAGCTATTATGAATAAGGCATGGAATCCCAAATAAACAAACCATTGTTTACTTGTTGTTAGGTGACCATTTTGGCGTCTTGAGTCCAGTTCTTTGGTCAATTTTTATTGAAATGATTTGAACATTAAGTATCTTTAAGCTTAATTAGATTGAACATTTACCTGTCAGGAAGTAACTTTTTGAATTAGCCTAGTCTGCGCTGTGGCTCTGAGAGTATCTCTGAATGGCAATTAGTTTGAAATACGACAAGTTGTTGGCAATTCATTAGTTGTGTCTGCTCAGTCAAAAAAATCACTTCACACTTAATGCTAGCAAACTCTTTTTATTAGCATTGGTCTGTCAGAAGCTTGTAAGAAATGAGAACAGACACTAAGAAATGGCCATGAGCATTAGACAAACTGGGCAGTAGGAAAATGTACTGATTGATTGGGCTGAATCATGCATTATTTTGACTAGTGCCCATTTGGGTGAGTTTCATAGGAGCATTTACCAGTGAAGTCTAATAGGTTTTCTAGCACGACCATCACAAGCTCGCCTCATTAACTACCTTCCTGCCCCTCTGATACAATTCATGCCAGGTGCTTGCCCAATTCTACCAATTTCTGTAATTGGAAGAACTGGCCACTGTTGGAATATCTCAGTATAGGTTGGCATCTCTGGTGCCCATGCCATATTGAAAAGGTGATTTTGCACCCAGTCAAGCCCTGTCAGCCCAGAACTGCCCGACAGCCTGTTTGTGACCTTTGTTATTGATGCGGCGGCCAAGGAGAAATTACCATCCCACCTTGTAGATAGACAAAGGTGGCGGTGCAGAGGAGACCCAGGACCCAGGACTAGCAGAGGAGGGCACGCATTAGACACTGCAAGCACGACCTGATTATTGCCACCTTGGTCATTGTCAATTGTCTGAAGCAATCCCAGCAGTGTAAAGAAAAGCTTAATGACATTCATCACTCCAACAGGGTAAGTGCCTCTATCTTCTGTGTACCACTCACCTCAGTTACTGTACCCACCCATTGAAGCTCATATTCTATTTCTCTCATTATGACATGCAACAAATTGTTCATTCACTTTCACCCACCGAATTCCCCTTTACTAATAAATGATCTTTCTCATGAATGCTTCTTCACTCTTAACATCAATTGAGCACTGTAAGGCAAGACAGAACTGCTGTGAATATCCAGGTAGACTCAAGGCAAATGAGTGCTAAGCCAGCAAGCAGGCAGCCTTGAAATGAAGGCTAATCCATGAGCTTGGTTCCTGCATTGTGTTCCTGCACTAGAGTTTCAATGCGAGTTGCTGGTACACCCTGAAGTGCAGCTTTGAAGTACAGAAGCATCCTGCAAGTGGATTGGAGAGGTATCATTAGGGTCCTGAGAGTCTAGTGGGTGTCAGGTGCTGGCACCTGTGGTCCAGAGTGTGGTAGGTACCCTGGAACGTGCCTTGGAAGCTCTAGGAGTCTTACACTGATTAAACATGAGTCTGGGATATTTTCTACATCAATCTTAGTTTTACAATTTAACTAAAATAAGATCTGGGACTCAAGATTATATTTATAAGTCTGGCTCCAGAAGCAAATAAGTTATGCACTAATCAGTCAAAAAGAAAAATCTATGATTCGTTATTTCATTAGAAAATGTTGCCGTGAAGAGCTATATTTCGGTTAGGTTGAGAAACTGTTTCTGACTACAAAAATAAAAGTGTTCATTCTGGAAGTGTGACCAATGTCAGCTTTATTAATTATAATAGCTTTATTTGTTTTTTTTCATATTCTCAGGCTGCAACCTCATGGGGATTTTCTTTGGAACAGACTCTACAGACTTTCCATCTTGCTGTTGCTTTGAGGAATGTTGTTTACCAATTCGTGAGGTTAACACATCTTCAAATTCTGCAATTAAAATGAAAATCCAACGAATAATACTTGCGACATTAAACTAATCCAATAAGTAATGCTTGAAGTGATTCATGCCATAGTAACCTTCGGGGGAATTTAAGACGTTTGGCAGTCGAGTGGGACTCAGCCAAGAATTGGAAGGGAAAGTGATCTGGCCATCTGCTTCCTCATTCTCTGCAAATTATTCAGCTGTGGGCAAGGTGAAAGATAGCCTTTTCATTCAGAGGCCATTTAGGGCCTTTAAGTGGCTAATAAAGGAACAAATAAAGGCCTTTTCCCAAAACTGCATACAAAAACTGCCCTTTAATCATGCAGGTCACTTGTAGGCTCAAGAGGGAGGCACTGCACTCCTGATTGGTCACACTTTGTTCCATCCATTGTCCACCCCCTCGAAAACAGCACTCCTCTTGCCTCACCAATGGCCCACATTCCCTTTGTCTTTAATTCTTCTGAGGGAAGCATCCGTGATGTTTCTCCTCGCCTGAATGTGTCTCACCAGTAGCTACTGCTGTGAGTTTTGATGCTGGGGCTGAAGAACTGCGAGTGTTGTTACTTGGTTGGCAGTTCTTGGAGGTGGGAATTTGGTCCTTCGAGGAATTAGAGCCTCAATAACAGAGGACCGCCTTCCTGAATGCCAGAGGATTTGATGGAGACTCTCAGAAATAGCTGAAGCCGGCTCATCTCCTGTGGCATCTTGCTGATATCAAGGGCACTGCCAACAAACAAAATTAAGCCCCTCCTGTTTGACAATGTTTTCTTGTATCTTGTATCTTTTTTGTTTACATGCAAAAGTAGCTATTTATATTATAATGTGAACTACAGCCCCAGGATTGACATTTTCCTTACACTCATTTTCCATTAAAATCTCTCATCAAAGGGTCCTAGTATATTTGAAACACAACTTTCTCAAGTGCCAACTATCTCAAACTTTTTTCCATTGTTTCACAGCTTCTTCGGATCAACATATATCTTTTCTGTAATTTCATAAACAGAAGGTTGACACCATTGCTCACATATGCTTTGCCCATCGAATAATATGCCCAAAAGGTACATTTCTTGTAGGTCAAATTAATTAGTGCCTCCACAAAACAGGCACACACCAGGCTGGCGAGATATCTTCCAGGACTTTGGAGTGAGTAGTCACTGTTCTGCCCTCTTTGAGAAACATTGGTCTACACCATGTAATAACTGAGAACAGGTTAGTAGTCTTGCATGTGACATAGACAATGACAGACAGAGGGAAGCTGGTGTGTAAAAGGCATGGGACAGGCACGTTGACAAAGGGTCTCTAGGAGCTGAGAACTTTGTTTGAGGAAAGCTGACTTGCCCTGAGCTCACTTCATCACCCACCATCGAAGATTTTCTCCATAATCGACAATTGTGCTGATGGTGTCTTAATCAAATAACTTGCAACAATTAAAGCTAGTTAGTTAGAAAACATGTCCTCATTCTAGTTCAGCCAGGCTCATTGTCAGGTTATGCTGTTGGATCCCATTGGAAAGGGTATGGGAATTATGTGCTCAGTTTGTCTGAAAGTTGACAATGGTTTGCAGAACAAGGTAGTTGCTCTCTAGAGTTAAGACAGCATACGAAAGCACACAGAAAATGCAGAAATACAATCCATTATTGTGGAAGAGTGCAACAGCATCATGATTTTCTTTTTACATGAGAAGTAAAGAGTAACAGAATGGAATAAGTAAGATTTAATTGCAAATGGTGCTCAGAGAAAAAAAAAGCTGCTTAGCAATTCACAATGGCTTGATATCAAATCTTTTCTGAGTCTGCATTTAGCGAATTTGAATAAGAACATGAGTAATAAAAGTCATGAATATCTAATCTGTATCACAGGAAAATATTACTTAACTGCATTTATTTTTAGTTCGTTATCAGGATGTGGGTGCCTGTGGCGAAGCCAGTTATTATTGTCCATCCCATATTTATAGGCACGTAGAGTCATGGAGTTGTGCAGCACAGAAACACGCCCTTGGGTCCAACTCGTCCATGCCGACCAGATAAGTTAGCCCAGTCTCATTTGCCAGCATTTGGCCCAAATCCCTCTAAATACTTCCTATTCATATACCACCCAGGTGTCTTTTAAATGTTGTTATTTGTGCCAACCTCCATCACCTCCTCTGGCAGCTCATTCCATATTCACACCGCCATCTGCATGAAAAAGTTGCCCCTTAGGTCACTATTAATTCTTTCCCCTCTCATCATAAACTTATGCCCTCTAGTTTTGGGCACTCCTATCCTGGGAAAAAAAAGAACTTGGCTATTCTCCCTACCATGCTCTTCATGATTTTATAAACGTCTATAGGGTCAGCCTCAGCCTCCAATGCTCCAGGGAAAATAACCCCAGCCTATCCAGCTCTCCCTGTAGCTCAAACCCTCCAAACTGGCAACATCCTTACAAACCTTTTCTGCAAACTTTTATATTTAACAGCATCTTTTTACATAGCAAGGAAATCAGAATTCAATGCAGTACTGAAAGGTTTCTCTGAAAAAGGGAGTGAACTGCTGCAAACTGGGTGATACAAACAATATGTAAAAACGGCAATGTTAAAGTGTAAAGTTCCAGGGCTTTGGGCCAAAAATAATGAAGAGCAGTGGTATAATTGCAAATAAGGATGGAGTGTGACATTGTCTATGCATTCATAGAATGTGGGAATTGCTGGCTTGGCTGCTATTTATTGCCTGAGACTAATTGCTGAAGATGGTAATGGGCCATCGTCTTGTGCTGAAGTCCTGGAGATGAAAGTACACTCATGGTGTTGCTCCACTTGGTGAAAAATGTGGTGATTTTCCCATATTCCCACAGCCTTGTTCTTTAAGGCAACTGAGCTAGTGGGTCTGGGAATAACTGCCAAAGAAACGTTGGCAAATTCCTTGCTGTGGGACATTTTATAAATGCTACACAATGTAGATACGGTGCACTGGGAGTGAACATTGAAAGGGTTAGATGGGTACCAATCAAACCAGCTGCTTTGTCCCAGATGGCATTAAGCTTCTTGAGCATTGTTGCCAGGCAAGTGATGGGAAGTATTTTATAAGACAGTTAGTCCTCAGGGTGCTGGCTGATATTAGGAAATGAAGTCACTGTTTCAGGTTACAAAGGATTGTACCTGGAAGGAGCTAACCAGTATCCTAACTGGTCTGCTTTCGGTTCTGTTGTTGCCAGTGCAGTGTGGTAATGATTCAGTAATAGTAATGTGAACATCTCTTACATTGAGCCTAATATCTCACAAGAGGCCGTAATATATCTTAAATGTAATGTAACTGGCTATTAAGCAATCTGTGATAAACCTATTTACTATTCATCAAGATGGAGCTCATTTTCTGCATAAGACATTTGTGTGAGTATCTTCTTTCACAGAGTATCAGCAATATGGGCTATTATCCTTTAGAAGGACAGAGACAACCAACCTACCTGACACATGTCAAATGTCAAGACGACCACGCTAATCCTCACTTATTAAATTGTTCTAGGTGGTTGACAGGATTTGATCAATGCAGGAACTGAATCACTTGGTGCAAAACAGCCAGCCTCTAACCTGCTTTCGCAGCCATGATGTTTATGTGGCTCATTCAGCTATGCTTCTGTTCAATAGAAAGGCTTAAGATGTTCATGGTAAGAGTTAGGGTTAGGTGATGATAATACCATTGAAAGTCAAACAGATGTGGTTAGACTTTTTGTTTTGCAGATGATCATTGCCTGGCATTTGTATGGCATAAATATTACTCACTGTTTATCTGTCAAGCCTGGCTGCTGTTTATGTTTTAAAACATAGACTGTTGTATTATGCACTCATAAATGAACATTCTCACTTCTGACCTTATTGATCTGAGGAAAGATTATTGATGATCCAAGTAAATAATGTTGGGCCTATGATACTGTTCTGAGGAGCTCCTGCTATTATGGCCCGTGACTGAGATGATTGGCCACAGATGACCACAATTATCTTTATTTATATGGATATAATTCCAGCTATTGGGAGGTTTCTGTGACTGCCATTGATTTCAATGTTACAAGGATTCCTTCGGCAAAGGCTGATGGTCAGTCATGATTGCTTCACGTCTGGAATTCATTTATTTTCTCCATGTTAAATCCAAGATCTAGCCGGGAGTAATCCTGAGCCTGAGTAATTAGGTTATTAGTGAGTAAGTGTCATATAATACCATTGTCTATGATTTCCACCATCACTTTTGCTGAATGTGCAGTAGCAGACAATCTGTCCTACATTTTGTTGGTAGGGCATTTTTCTACTTTGTCAGATTGCTGGTAGATGGAAACACTTTATTCCAGTATTTTGCACTGGCGCGTTGGGCTCCTCTTTCCCTGAAGATGAAAATGGTCCTCGTCCTCTCCTGTTCATCCTATATTTGCCCATCACCATGCTTGATGATGGCTGGCAGGATTTCCAGGATTTGATTAAAGCTGTTTATTATGGGATTGCTTCACTCTGTATTTTATATAATGCTTCCAAAGCTTTTACTGCATGCAGAGATATGTTGTGACTTGAAATATGTTTGGTGCCTCACTTTAGATACATCCGTCACAGCATAGTCATACTATACCTCCTCACTGAACCAGGATTGATCCATTAGCTCAATGGTAATGCGGCCATGCTACTGCTATGCCTGATGGATGACAACTTTTGAGTTACTAGCTTTATTCTGAACCTGACAAAATTAACACTCTGATATTTTTTCATGCAACATGATGAAAACTGTCATCTGTATGAAATTGGTACTTTGTTTCCAGAAGAATTGAGCGTTAGTCATTTTCAGCAAAATGGGCAAGAACAGATATACATGTAAAGGGGTGTGGATGAGATCAAGTAAGTTTTTCTTTGTGATGGCTCTCTGATTATTATTATGGGCCCAGTCTAGAACTGTTTTTCAGGACAAAGCATCTTGATTAACCGTATACTGCACATCTCGCTCCCCTTGATCGTCTGACTTTAAAGTTCTTATCTAGAGTACCCTCTGTCAGACTAGTTGGATAAAACTGAATGCCTTGTTAGACAATTTAAGGATCAACAATTTGCTCTGAGCCTGGAGTAGCATATTGATCAAACTGGCAGAATATTTCCTTCCATAATAGACAAATTTGAATAAGAGATAACAAGGTGTAGAGCTGGATGAACACAGCAGGCCAAGCAGCTTCAGAGGAGCAGGAAAGCTGACGTTTCAGACCTAATATGCTACTACACAACTCGATATCCAACAGTGTGAGTCATCTCATTGCAGTAAATAAATGGCCCACAGCTAGGTCCAGAGATCAAATACTAATGAGGGAGGTGACGAACATTATCTCCTTACTCTTTATCGAAATTCTTGATTTGGCCAATGAATTTGTGTCGGTAAAGAAAGTCATCAATGTCGAGTGAACCCCCTCAGCTTCATTGTGCTGTGCTCTGCTGTTCTCTCATTAATACAATTGGTAAAACATTTCTACTCTGCACAATCTTTTATCCATTTTTGACAACAAACTCTCTCCTGCAGGCAGAAAGGTCCCCAGTGAACCGTACACATGGCTGTTTGTTTGAAGCACACACAGTGTAATTGCCACCTAATCTGCTGGCACATGCAAGTGGGTGACATTGATGTATATGGCACAGTGTGTTCAGTGACATATCTGATGGAGAGATTGACTGTTCAGTGCTTCCTATCACCACAAGCTTCCTGCTTCCCTTGCTGCACAAAAAAGCAACAGAAGCCTCAGAGGCTGATAGCCTATAACTGAGCACGAAAGATCTTGTATGCTAAGAAAGAAATGGAAAACACACAAAGGCTGACAGTCTCTAATTCTGTGCTGAAGTCAGTGAGTGTGCACGAAGAAAGCAACATGAAGAACACAAAAGCTAGCAGCCACCAAATAAACAGAAAAGCAAGTGAACACTAAGAAAGCAAGCTAAGATCCTAGGATACATTCTATGCAGATATAAGAAATGTGTGTGTGTCCCTGCAACAAAGCAGCTGGAAGACCCATTTAAGTTCTGGGTGTCCTTGAGCTGTAAAGCGTTGACTGGTTGACATGATGTGCGAGTTAATCCAAGAGTAGCTGTGACGATATGGTGAAGATTTTGGTTTGCCAACATCAATTTACATGGATAAACGGTGTCAGAGATTGGTAGCCATGAAGCATGCAACAACATAATTCTGAAGAAGAAGTTGAATGAATGATGACTAGGACAAGCATTCAACAAGCTGCAGCTTCCAGGTAGCCACTCTGATTTACACTTCAGGAATCTGTGCCATCTATTCTCTCATTGAAGGAGGGGAGAATTGGAAGTGCCATATAAATAAAGAGGGGCGAGTAAGATGGAAGCTGGGGCTTTGTGAGATGAAACTACATGACAGACACAACTGAATGGCGTGATTCTGAAGATGCTGTTAAAGCCTTCAGAGGAAAATCATACTTTTTTTTCTCAATGAGTGAATCTGATTTTTTTTTCACTTTCACTGCACTTTTCCATCTTTCTCACCACTGTTCATGCCACATCAGAGAATGAAGAACTCATCAATTGTTCCAATTTTGGAGAATGCAAACTGGCAGGATTAAATTGGCCATGCACACTACATTTTACCTCTTTTTCCTACGTTCTGCATAAAATGGGCAATTGATACATTCTTATTAGTCATCTTGTGGCATTATATAATGTATTGCATTCATAAGAGCTATATTCAACATGGTTAATTAAACAGAGTTAATGAAGACTGACGGTCCAGTAGGGGGAAGGCTTTCAGTGGTGGTGCTGGGATGGAAATAGTTCAATTAGGCCTGTTTTTGGATGTGGAGATCATAATGCACAAATGCCCTATAATTGATCCCACTGAAACAGGCAACATGTAACCTTCACGTAGCTATTATTTTATATGTGGAATGCACTGTCGTTTAACTGTGCATTTAGTAAGGGCCCAGACAGAACCAGTCTGAATCTTTTAATAGCAACCTGCCTCTCTTAAAAAGCATACTGCAGTCATATAACAATATTTGCTGCAATTTTTTTTACATATATTTACACAAAAGGAAAGCAAAATTAATTGAATAACAAGATAGGTAGAATGCTTCTAGGTTATTTTTGGATGCAGGGCTGGAAGAGAGTCAGGTAGAAGACAGAAGACATGTCATGTTACTATACTGTCAAGAAAATGTGAGCAGGTACCCAGGGAGGTCGTTTGGCAAGGTTTGGCTGTATGGCTGGCCCTGTGGTGCCAGGTAAAAGTTTAATGACCTCATGTATGTGATTAAGGCCAGTGATTGCATACATCTTCAGAGAACATCCAGTGCATTGCCAACTTCTCAAACTGTTCAATGCACATAGCACCATCATTTTTACATCACTCATGTCTCACATTTGCATACTCCAACGCCACTCGTCGCATCTACCAGTCATGTGACCCTCACATATGCCTCTTGAGGCTTTCACTTACCTCCTATGTTTTTGGCCATAACAGGCACATCACCAAATGCATTTCCCCACAATCACTGATACTATTCACTTTCTCTTAGAGAACAAGACAGCACATAACTCCCTGTAAGCAGCAGGCAACTAGTGGGAAGTGGGAGTGGCAGGAAAGTGGAGCAGCATCTCAGGGTGCTGGTAATTGATCTTTCCGTGTAGCTCAATGAATGGGTTCAGATTACAAGTTGAGGTATTGTCAATAACATGCAGAATGATAGCACTTTTCTGCCATGCCCATTCTCAAATCCAACATCACCCCCTGTCATGATGTGTCCGCTGATGACAGTGACTATAAAGTCCTCATATTCCACTCCACCTCAACCATCATCACCTTATCACAAGACTTCTCTTCTGCATTAGATATTCAAGAACTGCTGCTTGAAGAGCCATTGCAATTGGTATTAGACTTCTCATGAAAAAATCCCAACATGCAAAATCAGATTATTGCAGCAATTGGCTAAAGTACTGGTACCATACATAATCTTCAGAAGATGACAGACAGTCAGGATTTACACATGATGAACTAGTGGGAATGGGTTAGCTGCAACAAGGCTGGGTGAAAGGTTGTTCTAATTCCAACTTATTCTCCATAGGTCCAGATGAAGATCTTGATGAGGAGTACAGAAAACAGCATTCATGTTTGATGCAGTAACAGAGGCACATTGTTATCAAGAAGCTTGAAGGAGTCCAGTTCCAATTTCACTCAGAACTCAGAGCCCATCCTTTCAAGAATGCAGATGGTGGGCAACTATATGCCAGCATGGTGGATGTGTGATGTGTACAGCGTATGTGATGTGGAAGAAGGTAGCTGATATCTCAGCTTCTTTATTAGCAGAGGCAGAATATACCTACAAACATATGAATTAGGAGCATGAATAGGCCACTCAACACTTTCAGCATGTTCTGCCAATGACAAGGTCATGACTGATAGCATTCTGGTCTCACCTCACCTAATTACCCACTACACCCTTTCATTCTTACTGACAGTCAACATTTATTTAACCCTTAATGAGTTACTATCTAACTAAACCCTAAAATACTTGCAATGATCCTGCATCCACTGCTGTACAGAAAAGGCTAAGGAAATTAATCAAATCAAAAGACTTTCAGTTTTTTAAAATATGTAATATTAAAGCTGAACATCAGATGCTATCCCTACAGTGACGAATTGTTCAGCATTCCTTATAGTATCCTTTGACTCAATCTCTCAATGCTACAGTGGAAACAGTGGTTTAATTCTTGAGAAGCATTCTTTTTGATAGGCAAAACTAGTTTGGTGCCGCACAGGCTGCCATCATAGTGAGGTATACCATCGCCCAAAGTGGGATATAGGCTCTCTGATTCAATGCCCTGAGGGATTGAGAGTGATTCTATGGGGCAATAAAAACTGCTGACCTCTCAGAATGATCGTTCTCAGCATTGGAACTCTGCCATTACTCTTGTTACTTGTCAGCCAGCCAACCCAGCCTGCTGCCACTCATTCAGAACTGATACATTGTGAAGCTGGGCCCTCAAAGCCCAGAGCTGCTGAAGATCCTATTTAGAACCTATATATCAGTGAGGGTGAGCAGCTAAAATCTATTTTTAAAATCAACTTAGGTATCACTATTTGAATGATAGATAGCACAAAAATATAGCTAGAAATTCTATCATTCATATTTAACAGTTTTACACACTGAAAAAGCTGGGTATCGCTAGGATCAAGAAACTCTGCATGAAATCTGGGAGTAATTGATCTTTCCGTGTAGCTCAATGAATGGGTTCAGATTACAAGTTGAGGGGGAAGTCCTTGGTTAGATTTCACAGGAAGTAACCTAGAAATAAGACAAGGAAACGAATCAGAACAGTAGAATAACAGAGAAAATAGGAGCAGGAGAAGGCCACTGAGCTCTTTTGAGGCTGCTGTGCCATTCATGAGAATCATGGTTTATCAGAAGTTCCATACAATGCAGAGCGGAAGAGCATCATGATTATAACAAAATTCGTAGCAGAATCTGGGAGTTTTATGCTTCCTATATTAAACATTGAAACTTATGTTTTGCTACTGAGTCATTTTTTGACTCTGTGAGTATTTGTGTTCAATTAAAGCTAATTATAAATATACACACTACACACTGCATTGGCATGGTCTCCTTTAGAGTTTCTGAAACAACATGAAACTAATCTTCACTACTGCTCCAAACCTCCAAACTCTTCTCCAATTCATACATCATCCTGATTTGAAATAATATTCATGTACCTTTACTGTTGCTGGATGTAAATCCTCCAAGTTGTTTCCTTCAAGCTCTGTGAACATACCTATACCACATAGACTGCAGCAATTCAAGAAAGCAGTTCATCACCACCTCCTCAAAGGTAATTGGTGTGGGTAACAAGTGCTGGCCTTTTCAGCAAATATGCATTTCCCATAAAAAAACATAAACCAAAAAGTTTGGCTCTTTCATTTAACTCATACCGTTAGTCTCCCTGGAATATCTGCAAATATCAGTGCATTGAGATTATTAATGGCCACCCTTTAGATTCAGGATCGTTGTGGAAAAGGGCAAGGATGGTCCTGAAATCAAAATTCTAAACTGGGAGAAGGCTGATTTTAGTTAGATAAGATATGATTTGGCCAGAGGGAACTAGGAGAGGATGCTTTTAGGCAAATATGTGTCAGAACAGCCAGGACACATTCAAGAATGAAAGAGGGAGAGTACAGGTCTAACATATCCCCATATCTTAATCAGCACTCCCTGTTTTACATCTGTTGTATTCACAAGACACCTTGCATTAAAATAAATCTCATCCAGCTTCACTGAGCTCCCTCGTGTCCTATCCACACGATGTATGTTGTCCTGCCAGGCAGGCTTAGCTTTCCTACTACGTGTGTCTGTGCATAACTCACTGTTGTACCCCCTGTCCATATCTATTCCCGTGCCAAATTAGTTTAAACTCCCACCAGTAGCATTAACAATTTCGCTCACACAGATGTTAGCACTATTGCAGCCCTCAGGTCCACTTTCCTCTGAAGCAGACCAAAAGATTCAGGAATCTAAAGGCCTGCCCCAAATCTTCAGCCTCACATTCCTCCTCTCGATCATCTATTCCTATACTCACTAGCACATGGAATCAGGAGCAATCCAGAAATTACAATTTTTGAGGTCTTGCTTTTCAATCTGCTGCCTAATTCACTAAATCCTTGTTGCAGAACGGTTTTCCCTTTTGCCATTTCTGTCTCTTTGTTTATATTCCCACTTTCCCACTCCATCAGATTTTCTCTGGGCATCAACAGCCCAATGCAGTTCTAATCAATGAATATGCCAAAATACTCTTTCTTAAAATAAATTACACTACTAAATTCTGCAAAAATCGTACCCGTACAATGCTCACAATAACAAGTGACTTTTTATTTTATGTGGACTTGTCCAAACATCAGATCAGAACTCTGGCCTATTGATTAGATGAATTCCTTTCTCCAAGTTAGCTAGCTAACTATGCTGAGAGTCAGCCTTTTTTGCAATATGTTTTCCATATTGTTTGTCATTTGTATAAATGATTTGAATGAGAATATAGGGGCCATGGTTAGTAAGTTTGTGGGTGACACCAATATTGGTGGTATAGTGGATAGTGGAGAAGATTACCTAAGATTATTAAGAGATCTTTATCAATTGGGTCAATAAAGTGGCAGATGGTGCGTAATTTGGACAAATACGAGGTATGTAATTCCTCGGGCTCAGGTATGTAATTCTTTGAAATTTGCATCACAAATCGATAGGATGATTAAGTAGGCATTTAGCACGCTTGCCTTCATTGCTCAGACCTTTGAGTATAGGAGTTGGGACAACATGTTGAGGTTGTGCAGTTCTGGCCACCCTGTTATAGGGAGGATATTTTGAAACTGGAGTGGGATCAGAAAAGTTTTATCAGGATCTTGCTGGGAATGGAGGGTTTGAGATATGAAAATAGAAGGTTGAAGGGTGGTCTTATTGAGGTTGATAAAATAATGAACGGCATAGATAAGGTGAATGACAAGGGTCTTTTCCCCCAATGGGGTTGTTCAAAATTAGGGAGCATATTTTGAAGATGAGAGGAGAAAGATTTAAAGAAGGACATAAGGGGCAACCTTTTTACACAGAGAGAGGTTTGTGTGTGGAATGGATTGCCTGGGGAAGTGGTGGATACAGGTCCTGTTACAACAGTTAAAAAACAATTCGGACAAGCTCATAAATAGGAAAGATAGCCCAAATGCAGGCAAGTGGGACTAGTTTAGTTTGCAAACATGGTCCGCATCGACTGGTTGGACCAAAGAGTCTGTTTCCATGATTTTTGACTCCATGACGATGTTTATTGTGCAATCAATGTGCTATGCATCAGACAGGATAACAAGTTACCGGAGTTGCTGAAAATTTAGAGAGACTGCGTCATTCAACTAGGTTTGCCAATTATATTGTAGGGCAGGGGTTGCTCACAGGGCATATGTTGCCTTATATTTAATGGCTCAATTAGTTGTAATAATTATATTATGACTGGGATTTGCTATTTTGATGCAGATTACATGTTAGCTTTTGCTGATGACTAGCAACACTGGGGAATGAATCATGAAAAACAACTCAGATAGAGAGACCGGGTACATTGTAAAGAATGTCATAAGTGAAATGGACATTTTGGATGCTTAAAATGATGTTGAAGCTTAGATATCTGAAAGGAACAACCCAATGAACCCATAATGGATCTTTGGGATCTTTCTGTGTAGACCATTCTCCATGACATTGGCATTCCAGGAAAATAATTTATATAGAAGTTTGACCAAGTTGATTCAGATATAAATACATAAACCTAGTGAGTACTGTTTCTACAGCAGGATAAATTTTTAAATCATATTCTCAAAAATCAAACAAAAAATTCACAAACGCTGCATGTTGCTTTTAGAATATGTTAACAGATATTAAAACATAGGCATTCATTGTCCTTTCAGTTCTGCCCTTTATCCTACACTTAAGCGTGCACAGAATATTGTAGCTACATGTGGGACACACAAATCAAAACACCAGAAAATAAATAAGCCACGGGAGGCTGTCCATACTACACAGCAGAGGCATAGATATAATTTACTTCACTAAATGCACCCTATACTTGTGGAAAATATTTCTCCAGATAATTAGCCTCATGTCTTGATTCATTTTCTAAGTGTATAATAGCCTAATGATATTTCACAAAGATGCATATCGCATCATTCCTTATGTAGAAGGCTTATTGATTGTAATATATTGAAAGCTTACAAGAACAGGCTCTCTCTTCTTCCTTGTGGGAGATGGTGATTTGTTCCATTTGTAGCAATGTGCTCCGGTGAGTTTTCTTTGTACATGGACTGTTTCTTTTGGTATGTTGGCATGTGTATTCGGTGTGGAGGAAATTGCCCTTGAAATAAAATGAAAACATAATATGAATTGTTGTTCAGGACAAAAGTTATAACTTGTAATGATAATTAGTTCTTTTGGGACATTATTTACACTTCCTAGCTATTAATGAAGTCAGATGCTATTTTGTAATCCATGTAAAGGGGCTCAGCAACATTTGAGGAGAATATTATTTTCCTCCAAACTGTTTGTAAATGGAGATCTACAAGCAAAATGTCCATCATGCCTTTATATGTTTCTCAGGAGTTGGAAGATGGATGCAATATTAGCTCTTCTAGCAATAGAAAGACCCAAAGTCTCGAGTTAGTAAATTGGATACTTGGCTGTCGACTACCAGTGAATCATTAATTGCATTAGAGCTGAATGCTATTTAGCTCATCCAACTATTTCCCATAAGCGTCATGATAGAGTGGAACTGCATTTATATGCTGGGCAATATCACGTCTGTTCATACATGAGTCCCAGAGGAGGATTTCATTTTCACAGAGTGCAAATAAGTTTACTGACGAGATCAGTCAAAAGTTACTTCCTACTGGAGTAAAGATTGCTTTATGATCTCTCCCAGCTGTGTTAGTTGGTTCTGGCTCACAGTACATAGACACCAGTAGCACAGCAACATGGAATTCTTAGAGCATTAAAATGGCTAGATTAGCCTGTGGACACCTATTAACTTAACATTACTGCCACACTGTTATGCAGTCTCTGGCTGCATTAAAGACTGTGTGCTGAAGGTGCCATATTGGCACCATATTATTAGCTTAGGAATTATGTTAACCATTAAGTTAATGGTGATTTGCTGAAATGTTTGTGAGGCTGAGGAATTCTGCTTTGAAAATTTCTGTCTACTCAACGTTTATAACAACAGGGTTGTAATAATGACCAACTTTAATTATCCAAAGACAGACTGGGATAAAAATAATGGCAAAGAATGGAAGGAGTTTCTGTGATGTGATCAGAGCTGCTTTCTGGATCATTATGTTTCTGTTCAATAAGTATAGCCAAACATCCAAGAATCTGTAATTATAACATAATTAAGTTTGGAATAAACATTGAAATGGCAAGAGAAAATAAAGGTAAAGGTACTTAACTAGACAAAAGAAAAGCCAATATCAATTAGCTTGGCAGGGAACAAACCCAAGAAAACTGGAAAGAAAACAAAACTGGCAACTAAGATATTGCACAAAAGAAAACAAA
Organism: Stegostoma tigrinum; assembly: GCF_030684315.1. Classification (NCBI taxonomy): domain Eukaryota; kingdom Metazoa; phylum Chordata; class Chondrichthyes; order Orectolobiformes; family Stegostomatidae; genus Stegostoma; species Stegostoma tigrinum. The sequence goes on along the minus strand of NC_081368.1, from coordinate 53,970,461 downwards.
TAGAAGATAAAAGAGATATAAACTGGATATGTTCCCATAAGAAACCGAAATGTTGCCACAGAAGCTGAAGCTCTTTGGATGAGAAGAGAAATTACAATTAAAATGAGGCTTAATAAGGTATTTGGCAAATGTAGATGCAATACTACTGAAGATAATAATGCCAGATAGAAAATATAAAGAAGATGCAAAAAATATTCCATAGGCTATTAGGAGGCATGATGAAAACTGGTTACAACAGAAGGTAAATTATAAAGGGATTGTGTAAACATGCAGCAAACAAATAAAGGAATCAAGTAAAAATACATCTATCTAAAAGTTAAAAACTACATTTTCTTCTGAGCTAAAGTAAATATTGTAGATTTAAATCTATATGTTGCCTTGATTTTCACAAGAGTTCTCCCAACTCACTGAAAAGATAATGCCGCCTGCTGAACACCACCAAATTTAAGATGAGGGGCATTAAACTCTACCCTTTTTCTCTCCAATGATGCTGCTTGACATTTTGCGTATTTCTGGAAGTTTCTGTTTTTATTTCGTCTTTCCGGTAACTGCAGTATTTTACATTCAGTCTCACAGTAATAATGGAATTGTTTCCAGAAACCAGCATATGTATCAATAATCACTGAGAAAGATCTTGCTTAACTAAAGATGATCTAACTGGATTGTAAATTAAGGCAAATCATGTGACCATTTTAATTGACTGCATTGAGAAAATATGTGCGCAATGATAAATAACGTAGATGTATCTATGATTTCTTTCTGACAAAAATGTCAAGGTGCTGTGTAGGGGTCTGAATAAAGTTAAGGCACATGGCACTGCTATAGATCTGGACTGCAGTAAAGCAGCACAATGACAATTATTAAACTTGACACAAATAAGGAGTGTGGTTAACTGTGCAGGCTGTAAACATTCAGTTTGTGGTAGGCTAGCAGACACACAGTTGAAATTTAATGCTGAGAAGTTCAGTAACAGATGTTTTATTCAGGAGGAACTTCACCACTGAGCAGCAGGGAAACGAGAGCAGAATTTTCTCACAAAATTTGATTGTACCAGTACAAAAAGTGATTGATGACATTCATAAGCTCCTCATAGACAACCCATGCAAGGAGAAGGTTGATTACACCATTTATAACTTCAAACAGTGTTCCGATCAGGACAGGTCAAAGGTTGGACAATAGTACAGTTTCACATCTCCAACCCTTAGAAATTATAGTTACTCCATGCTCCATAGAAAACAGAATCATGAAGAATACTAAATCTATTCAGAACTTTCCTTTAGGCTTCGAAATCCTTCTTAGATTATAGTGCCTAGAATTAAACAGCTAAGGTCTAATCAATCATCAATTCTTTGCTTCTATATGCTATTTCTCTATTAATAACAGCAAGAATCCCATATACATTTTAAACAACATTGTCAAATTGCTTTGCCACCTTCAAGGGTACATATATACATACATTCATTCTCACCTTTCTCTCAGTTTCTGTGCACTATTAAGGTTCGGCCATTGAGGTTAGATCACCTCTCCTTTTTTCCTTAACAAAATGACCCTTTCATCTCACAAGTTTCAGTTTCACCAACATACCATGGTTTTGCAAAAAACATCTAACCACAGGCTGTAAAGAAAACCTAAAGGTGGACAACATTAGCAGAATGGAATTTGTAAGTTGTGAAAAGTGATGAGACCCGAAAGGATTAGAGATAACAAACATTATTTAAATCGAAGGACAGTTGAAAGAGTTGTAACTGTTGTGTCAAAGGGTTTACTCTAAGTGAATGATTTGATTTTGGCCATAAGAAGTAAAATGCTGAAATGTGCTTTAAAGGGTGATGTGGTTGGTGAAATGTGAAGAGTGTTAGTAGTTTCAGATAACTGGTGTTGACATTTTCTAATCAACCTGTTCACAATTGCTTGTACACATCTCTGGGCTTGAGCCCAAACTATCTAGTTCAGGGGTAGCAAAATTACCACTATACCACCAGAACCCTCAGTACCTGGTGTTAGTGATGGCCAAATTCAAATCATCCATGTAGAGTAAACCCTTTGACGCAGCAGTTTCTGTTTTTCAGTGAACTTCATTTTAATTAATAAAAACTGAAAGAACTGCAGATGCAGCAGGTCTGGCAACAAAACATTAGCTCCGATTTCTCTTCACAGACCTATGAAGAGCTGCCAGACCAGTTGAGCTTTTCCTGCAATTTCTGTTTTTGTTTCTGATTGAGAGCATCTGCAGTTTTTTTTTTCAGTTTTTATTAATTAAAATGTAGTTCACTGAAAAATTAAGGAGTCAATTAGTTTAAAAGGCAGAATTTCAAGTACAGACAGGGAAGGTAAATGTTACATAGTTAAACAGCACTTAAGAGTCTTTGAGGTGCCAGATACTTAACCTGATACAAAGTTGTTAACGGTTGACATTTTCTCTGCAGTAGTGGAATCTGCGGATAACTTTGACTTCTTAGTGATTCATATTTTCTAGTCTGCTTTCATTACTGGATCCTGTATTCTGACTTGAAGCACATAGAGGTAGAGTTCTGGTTCTTGGTGCCACAAATTCCTTTCTACTTTTCTCTCCTCTACTACTCAAAAGTATGAAGAGATGGCCTGGTGCTATTATTGCTAGACTGTGACTCTAGAAACTCAGCTGATGTTCCAGGGGCCTTCGTTCAAATCCCACCACGGCAGATGGTGAAGTTTGAATTCAATCAAAGGAAAAATCTGGAGTTAACACTCTACACATGACCAGAAACCCATTGCTGATTGCTGGAAAAACTCTTCTCACTCACGAATGTCCTTTCGGGAAGGAAATCTGCCATCTTGACCTGGTCTGGCCTACATGTGAGTCTGGACCCAGAGCAATGTGATTGACTCTCAACCTCCTCTGACATAGCCTAGTGAACCATCTCGTTCTCGGACAGCTAGGAATGGGCAATAAATGCTGGCCAGCCAGTGATGCCCATGCCTTGTGAGTGAAAAAAAATATTTCAGTGTCTACTCCAGAGTTTGGCTCCATTTTCCTTCCAAGTTGGCTAACTGACAACCAATCCCCCAACCCTACATAAAATGATCACGGACATGAAAACTGACCAGGAAATACAAATTCCTTGATCCTGACTCAGTTGCCTGCTGGCAATGTCTTTACTCAAATGGTAATTTCAGTGCCAATTATTTTGTTACTTTACATGGCTTTTGCCAAGTTTGCTTTAAAGTGTGGTCGGTTAAATGTCCTGCTTGTTGGGGAGGCAAGAAAAGTGGCTGGTCTACTGGCCTGGATGTCTGGGGTCAGTATTCATTTTCCCCAACCTGGTGGATCTCAATGGCTTGGATGGTGACAAAGGAGTGCTCACTGAAAGGCAAGAAAGTCGATAAGCTAAGATAAACATTTCAAGAAATAATATGTTGAAAAGGCATAAAAGTCACACACAAAACGGATCCAACTATGGCTGTCATACTTTTTAAATTTGCATTGCTCAGATTTTATGTCCTAATTTTGGATTTAATTCATTTTGTAAATATTGCAAACACGCTTTTCTGGATATTCCTTTATCTCAAGATTATTAGTTAACTCTGTCTCATTGCAAAATATTTGATTTAAAATTGCCTGTTACCTAAAAGTTTTTCAATAATCTTACCTGGAAAACATTCTCATATCCATTGCATGAACGTATCCTCAAAACCATTCCTGTAAATTTGATTTGCTTAGTTTTTATGGAGATTAAATTCCTCCATGATTACTGCATTTTCCATATTTCATGTGGTTTTGAATTTGTAATGTATATTATCTCTCACATTCCAACTACTGTGAAGGAGTCTTTTAAAGACTCTGATCATTATTTACTGTCCCTTGCTGTTTTTCTAGCTCAACCTAAATTGATATTACAGTTTTGATTTTACGAGCTAATATCATTCTCTTCTTTGCCATCTGCTTCCCTCTAAGCATCAAGCATCCTGGAATATTTAGTTCTTAACCTTTTTAACTCATAATCATGCCTGATAATGGATAAGAGATCTAATCCATCAATTTCCACTTTTGGTATGAATTCAACTATTTTTTTCAATAACAAACAATTCCCTTTGTTATCTCTACTCTTTTGGCCTTGCACAATTTGCTACTTTGCTCTACAGCATTGATATTTATTTTGCTAATTCTGAATTAAATTTTTTCAGGATCTCCTCAACGTCATTAATTTAAAGCAATTTCTATTCAATTTGTTATTTGTTATTCAATTTGCCAAGACATCTGTCCAATTTGGTTGAAAAGCAGTCCCATCTAAATGGAATATTGTTGTGGGTCCTCAGTGCATGGTTCCAGCAGACCATGAAGGAAACCCTGTCTCCCACACAGGTCTTTCAGTCATGCTTCAAACCTTCTTGTTTGTTTACCCCATGTCAATGTGGTATGGTTTAAAATTCTGAGATTATTACATTGGCAGAACAGTGTTTTAGATTGCACCGTTCAACTCCCTCAGCTGAACCACATTATCACTCCAAGTCTTCCTATACAATTATGACACTGGCATCTATTTGATAGCGTGAAACATTGCCTGGGTATATCCTGTACATGAGGAAGCAGCTCAAACGCAACCCAGCCAATTACTGCTCAATCAGTCTATTCTTGATCGTCAGTAAAGTGATGGAAAGTGTCATCAACAGGGCTATCAACAGCCACTTGCTCTGCATGATCTGCTCAGTTACATGCAGTTTGGGTTGCTCGAGGGCCACTCAGCTACTGACCTGATTATGGTTTGGCTTAAACACAGACAAAAGAGCTGAGTTCCAGTGGTCAGGTGAAAGTGACACCAAGGCTGCATTTCACTGAATGTGTCATCAAGGGACCCCTAGCAAAACTGAAATCAATTGGTATCAGGGCGTAAACTCTGCTCTAGTTGGAGTCATACCTGGCAAGTAGGAAGACGATTATGGTTGTGGAGGTCAGTCATCTCAGCCCTGGGGCGTCTCTGCAGGAGTTCCTCAGGATAGTGTGCTAGGTCCAACTATCTTCAGTTGCTTCATCAATGACCTTCCCTCCATCATAAGGTCAGAATTGGGGATGTTCGCGGATGATTGCATAATGTTCAGCTCCATTCGCAACTCCTCAGATACTGAAGCAGTCTATGTTCAAATGTAACAAAATCTGAACAACATCCAGGCTTGGGCTGATAAGTGACAAGTAACATTTGCACCACGCAAATGCAAGCCAATGACCATCACCAATAACAGACAAACTAACCACCGCAATGGTGTTACCATCACTGAATCCCCCACTATTTAAGTCCTTGTGCTTAGCGTTCATTAGAAACTCAACTGGACTCACTACATAAACGCAGTGACTAGAAGAGAAGGTCAGAGGTTAGGAATACTGCAGCAAATAACTCACTTTGTGGCTCCCCAAAGCCTGTCCACCATGTGCATGGCACAAGACAGGAATGTGAAGAAATACTCCCCACTTGCCTGGAATAATGTAGCTCCAATGGCACCCTGGAAGTTTGATATCATTCTGGACAAAGCAGTTGCTTTTTTGGCAGCATGCCCATAAGCATCCATTCACCGCCACATTCAGTCACAGCAACGTGATCTATCTACAAGATGAACTGCAGAAATTTACCAAAAGTTCTTAGACAACACCTTCCAACAATACTTCTTTTCATTTTCTTCTATATGGTCTTCTATACCATGGTACCATCATCCGTTTGGTCATCCAAACTTCTTACTTTGCTCCCATCCAAACAGGTAGCATTGTACTTTAACAAGGATAAAGGCTTGTTCTGTACTCACCTGGGACTTTGCCTGACCTACAGCCACACCCTCCTGTCCATGACCACAAACCAGACCTATACTACCACTTTACCTACACTGGGTCACTACTCCCCAAATCAATGTACCCAAGCAACTTCCCCCATTGCTGATGCTCCATGATGTTTAGGGTTGGAGCTACACAGACGTGTACTACAGATGCGGTCAGCTAGGATTGCAACACCGTTTGCAAAGTTCCAGAAAATGCAATAATGGTGTACAGTCTGCAATTCCAGCCCTAGATAACCCTTGTTTTACTTGTTTTTTTTTAAATTAAAATGCAATGAAAATGAGGGACTTACGTTTTTTCCTTCCACTATTCTTGGTTTCTGCTTCCTGGCTCCTTTTAACGTACTTTATCTTTTATTATGCATATATGTTTGAGTTCAATTTGATGAAAATTCAGAACCTTTAATTGTTCATAGCTTCTCCTGAGTTGGTTTTAATTTTATCCCCTGAAATCTGATAAACTAGTTAAACACTAAACCAAATTATATGATTAATTTATTTTAAAATCAAGTATATAATGTCGTCATAGCTCCTCAGGCTTCAGCTCTCCTCTATTGTTTCAAATTGCAGCCTAACCCTGAGACACAATCAGCCACTGCTGCTCATCACATCTTTCACGTTTTATCCCTCCTATATAATAGAAAACAAAGGTGCAAAGTGCCTGGAACAACAGCCTGTCATTAGGCTAGAAGTTAAGACTGATCCTCACACTAACATTTGCAAGTAGCAGCAAAACCCAACTTGAGTATTTTCTGAGATACCAAGGTGCAAAGCTGATGAACACAGCCGGCCAAGCAGCATCAGAGGAGCAGGAAGTCTGACGTTTCGGGCCTAGACCCTTCTTCAGACCCTTCTTCTGGTTGTTGTAGGAAACCTGTATGCTATCCTCATTTTCTAAAGTTGCTAGTCAACAATTTTTATTGAACAACCCACAAAACATTTAGGCTGAGTTCAGTCAGAAAGATTTGCGTCAATTAGTCACATGACATATGGCATTGCTTTCATTGATTTGATGATGACTTTGGATGATGTATCATTTTCTAACAATCAGAATGAAGCTGAAGAGGAGACAAGCCTATTTACAAAGAACCAGCTGCTGCTTTTCACACAGCAGGTTAAAACAGGGTAATAGTAACAGAGACAGAAGCTACTGATCTGGTTGAATAGCAAATTATTGTGGATGTTTCTAAGATTTCGGATTGCATTGTTTTTTGCAGGATAAAATTTCAGAAAGGCCATGATCCAAACTGTTGTTATGGAATAGTGGAACTGAATTTTACATGCCCACTCCTCACAAGACATAGTTGCTGCATTTTTATACATTCTTACATTTTACGCTTTTCTAATTTCCTTTTGCAAACTGCACATTTTTGTTCACAACTGGCATTGAGCAATGGTGCCCATGAACATACTGGATTCCACCATCAAACTTGACATGCAGGCCATAAATAAGAAATTTCCGTTACCATGTAGCTGAAACAATTCAATTATATTTAGGTTACTGATTCGCAACATACACACTCCTCTGCAGCATAACGAAAGATAAACCTCTGTTTGTGTTAGCCTGATAGTTTTTCCTGTGTTTTGTCATGAATACCAACTGCAATGCGAGCTCACTCATTATCTTTATAAATTTGCAGAACCAGTTCAGTGCATCAGCATGACATACATCAAGATCAAGTTTGTCTTTCAAAATCATCTTCAGTGGACTTGCAAGATTGGATACAAAAACAACAAAGTGAAGCAGATGTACACTTTTTATAATGCAGTCCTAAAATCTGGGAAAATGACAAAACCATCATTACTATCCAAGAAGGAAAAGGCTTGCCAATGCTCTTGGATTGCCTGCAGTTTTCATTTTGAACACAAACATCAACTAAGGCATTTGCTCCATCCAAACTGGTGCCTGCCTTGCAAATAATTTTCTATAATGTACCTAGAAATTCTATTTGAGATCATTGGGATGTCGGCAGAAGCAAGTTTTCCTTTAAAAATCAGTGCAAATATGTTAACTTGATCTACTGGCAGGCTGGTGATCCAGGCATACAATGGCACGTAGCATCTCTACTTTCTACTTTTAAAAACTAAATTTGGGAAAAAAAAGAAAGATTGCTTAGTTTAAGAGTGATAACTTGGTAATGTTTGATTAATACAACAGGAAGTTATTCAACATGAAACAAAAATGTAAAAAGTCAGTATATGTATATAAGCTACTTTAGACTTAGAATCCACTACTACTGTACCATATGCTAATTAAAATTTTAGAGATCATTTGAAATATTTTCAGACCTCCTGGTTTATGACATTGAGGCAGGATCAAACTTAATTTTTGGAACCCCAATAAAATTCTGCAAATGTACGCAATTAGCAGAAAATCTCAATTGTGATAAATTCATCCTAGCGCGGACAGTTTGGCGAGTGGGACCTGCTTTTAGTGCAAATGTTTAACCCTTCACTATTCACTTAAACTGTAACAGCCAATGAAAGGTTGATTCTAAGAATTTTTTGCACTATTATTTGTGCAAAAGATATTTTTGTTAGCTGTGGATTTTAAGGTCAACAGGATGCCTCTTACCTAGTTTGCTAGCTTCTCATGCATTGTTTCTCCAAATGGCTATCCATTGAAGCCACATTAATCAACGCAAATGCCAACGCATGCTCAGCATTAGTATTTCATATGGTCTTCCACTATCAGTGCTGAAGTCAGTTAAAAATATAGAAAAATGCAGAATTTCTATGAGAGAATCCTCTTCACTTGACAGTAAATTTCCTCCTGATTTAAGATATTGCTTGAATGAGTGTGACCCACTCTCCCATTCTTACCCATCCTTTGGTTCTTACCATTACCCACTCTTGCCACGTCTGAGGGTGTGTGGATTATAGGTGAATGGGCCTAGGTGGGATGCTTCAAGGGGCAGTGTGGACTTGTTGGGCCGAATGACCTGTTTCCACACTGTAGGGAATCTAATCTAATCTAATCTAACAACATTTCTTTAGCCCTCCGATGGAGGTGGAATGTACCTCCACATCAAATAGTAGCTTAAGTAGGAGTAGACAAAATTAATTTCACATTCCTATAGTCAATGGCTGAAAACTGAAAAAGAGAAAGAATGAGAGAAAATGAGTTAGAAATGCTAAGGCAAAGAGACACAGCAAGGAAAGGTTTATTAGGTGAAAAGACAAATGACCATTAATAATGAAAACTGTATTTGAAAAGCAGAGGAGAGAGTGGCCAGAAGATTTGTGAGGAGAGAGAAGATCATAGGTACAATTACAAGCTCAAGCAAAAAGAAATGCCTTCATATGCACAAATTTACTTTCTTTTTTAAAAATATTGGCCAAGTTGATTGGGTGTCACTGCATAAGTACAATCAACTGTTTCCAGCATGCCTACTCTTTGAAGGTAATCTGACAGTTTAAATACATCTGATTAAAAAAAAATGCAAAATCCACAAGGATTGATGAAAGCTAACAGCAAGGAATGAACATGATTAATAGTAATACAATTTAAAAAGGAGCAGTCAGCTCATCTTCTTCTGTTCCTGGGAGTTCTACATAATTTATATCTCATCTTGTTAGAGTCATCATCGAAATGTAGTGATATTGATTATTTGTGAAGTTTTCTCTCTTAATTATGACTGACCAAAAAGATTAGAATGCTGAATAATTAGTATGTGCCTCACACTGCCCCTGTCTGTTTCGGTGACATGGTTCAACTGACAACGTGCATGCTAACAAAGAATTATTCCAAAATTACTCAGTGATCAGAAGATGAAAGTTTCCAGATTCATCATTAAAATGATATGCCTGCATATAAATATTCTGTCTTCTTTATTTGATGTGATAGAATTCTTCATCTGTTGAGGCCATGGACGTGGGCAGTCAATTAACTGTTTTTATCTCATTCCAAAATCAGCTGCAATTATAACAAATGTTTTTCCAAATTAAAAATATATACTTATTTTGCTCTTTTCATTGAGTATAATTCTTTTTACCTGTTTGATTTAAATTTCCACTTTCTGCTGTCATAAGCAGGTTACTTACAGTTGCCCACGCTAAACTAGGCTTAATGTCAGAAAATTTGTTGCATCACTTTAAAATTTAACATTTGCAATTCCCAACATCACAAAGATAAATAGTATCAGAGATAATGGGAACTGCAGATGCTGGAGAATTCCAAGATAATCAAATGTGAGGCTGGATGAACACAGCAGGCCAAGCAGCATCTCAGGAGCACAAAAGCTGACGTTTCGGGCCTAGACCCTTCATCAGAGAGGGGGATGGGGAGAGGGAGCTGGAATAAATAGGGAGAGAGGGGGAGGCGGACCGAAGATGGAGAGTAAAGAAGATAGGTGGAGAGAGTATAGGTGGGGAGGTAGGGAGGGGATAGGTCAGTCCAGGGAAGACGGACAGGTCAAGGAGGTGGGATGAGGTTAGTAGGTAGCTGGGGGTGCGGCTTGGTGTGGGAGGAAGGGATGGGTGAGAGGAAGAACCGGTTAGGGAGGCAGAGACAGGTTGGACTGGTTTTGGGATGCAGTGGGTTGGGGGGAAGAGCTGGGCTGGTTGTGTGGTGCAGTGGGGGGAGGGGACGAACTAGGCTGGTTGAGGGATGCAGTAGGGGAAGGGGAGATTTTGAAACTGGTGAAGTCCACATTGATACCATATGGCTGCAGGGTTCCCAGGCGGAATATGAGTTGCTGTTCCTGCAACCTTCGGGTGGCATCATTGTGGCAGTGCAGGAGTCCCATGATGGACATGTCATCTAGAGAATGGGAGGGGGAGTGGAAATGGTTTGCGACTGGGAGGTGCAGTTGTTTGTTGCGAACTGAGCGGAGGTGTTCTGCAAAGCGGTCCCCAAGCCTCCGCTTGGTTTCCCCAATGTAGAGGAAGCCGCACCGGGTACAATGGATGCAGTATACCACATTGGCAGATGTGCAGGTGAACCTCTGCTTAATGTGGAATGTCATCTTGGGGCCTGTGATAGGGGTGAGGGAGGAGGTGTGGGGACAAGTGTAGCATTTCCTGCGGTTGCAGGGGAAGTTGAGAAACATCAGGCCCGAAACATCAGCTTTTGTGCTCCTGAGATGCTGCTTGGCCTGCTGTGTTCATCCAGCCTCACATTTGATTATCACAAAGATAAATATTGCTTTTAAAAATATGATAAACCATTGTAGTTTGGACAAGTGAAAAATCTTGCTAGAATGTCATGGTTGAGAAGTCAAGTCAGTATTATTTCTGAGAATGGTAGCATTGTAGCTCATCTAGTTTGAAATCAGGGTCTGGTTACAGCAAAAGTCAAGGCACAGTCAAATAGAGTCACATTTCTGTGTTGAGAATGAATATGGCAGTAGATTTGCAGATCTCAACATAAAGCTTATCTATATTACCTAGCCAACTTTGCAACACATGATTAATATAGTTTAGAATGTTTTAGTGGGTTCACGAGTTTAAAAGGTGACCATTGAATCGCGAAAAGATTGGTCACACAAGAGGAAGTTGGTGTTATCTCGGAGACAGGGGACAAGTGACACAGGCAAGGATGAAAACTTTGAAATCTAAGGATGACTGAGAGCAAGAACCTGGGGACCAGCACATGAATGAGGAACCCTGAATCAGGAAATCAGTGATAGGGCCAACTGGTCTGAAATTTATCAACTTTGCTCAATGCGGGTGTTATTGAATGTGAATTGTGATGTCTGTATGTTCTTTGTAACTGCTTTGTTTTCTTTATTTTGCGACTTATTAATACGCCAGAACATACTCACTATTGGAGTCTGTAACATTTGCTGCCGGTACCTTGTTGACACCATTGGCCAGGAGCTTGTCAAGGTATCCCTGGATGGTCATTGATTGAATGGTTACCTCAAATTCAGAGAGATCCTGTTCGGTCTGTAACCTAAAACAGCAGTTGAAATATGCTAATAGATGATGACAATATGCTACAGTAACAGTCAGTGATGTGAGGCGTCATGCGAATATGCGCATGAGAAGTGCCCTAAATGGATCTATGACTCTCTGGATGGTTATGCAGGTGCGATCCCATGCCTTAATCAATATGGATGAAGGTCCATGGGAATAACAGTAAAAAGAAAGCTGTCAAAATCTGAAAGGCTGCAGCACTTATTTGTTGCTTGAAAAAAAGATTGAAGAAAGGGAAACAGAAGTGGTGGTTTTAAAATGCTGCCTGGAACAAATGGAGAAACAGGCAGATGAAAGAAGGAAAAGGCACAGCTCTGGGTCTGTGTGCCAATTACACATTTCATTTGAATAGTTTTCAGACTAAATGGAATCCAGGCGATGAAAGCCAAAATGTGATACCACAGGCACGGGAAGAAAAAAATAGTAAGTATAGCAGAAATGTACAGATCTCCAAATTGTATTACAAGTTCTGCATCAAGCCTCATTAGAAGGCAAGCCACACTAAACGTCAGAAAGAACTAGACAGGCTGGAATAATTTTAATAGGATATATGGGTCTGGCCTCGATAGAACAAATCATTGGAAAGCAAAGTACATGGAAGCATGCTACCATCATCCACGCAATTTAAAAAAAATGCCAAAATGAGGGCTTCAATCTCTATGGTATTGACCACACTTAGGCTTGGATCTTCTGCAGGCGACTAGAACTTGGGAAAAGGCAATGGAAAAGGGAAATTTAAAAAGAGAGAAAACAAAAGAAACAAGGGGGAAGGTTAGTGTACTACCAACCAACATGGGGTAGCCTAGAATTTAGCAATAGATTGTAAACTCCTGGGAAAGGTATCCCATCTGAGACAGGAACTGCCTGTTGAGGCTTCAGCAAACTGAGACCCCCAGCCAGTGGTGTCTCAATCTGAAGTCAATCACTGATGATGTCAGGCCTTAGAAAAGTGAATGTGCCAGGGAGACTGGGACAATTTCAGGTGGCCAATATTCCAATGAAGGTTTAGGGGCTGCCTTACAATGTTTTCTGTGAATGCTAGATGATCTGTATCTGTCCTAAACAGACAACATGATATTGATCCCTCATGCTACAACCCAAAACAGATTGATTCAAACAAGTTCACAGGCCAGATCCCTCTCCAAACCTTTGGATTTTGAAATGTGGGAAGATGGATTTAAACATATGCGCATTATGAAATTGGGAAGTGAGGGTGACTACACTCTGAGATAGATTTGGTGAAGGTATAAGGCTTATTGTTTGATCTAGTAACTGGACAGTGTGGTGACCTGCCTTCTCTACCTAACCTGAGGGCACTAGATAGACTGTGTCAGCGCTTGACCAAACTATGATGGAATCAGAAGAAAATTTATTGGAGCTGGTTGTATCGGCTTATTACGAAGACACGAGAGAACTTTTGCCAATCATAATCACACACGTGGGAGAATGTCCCACACAACGCAGAAGTGTCCCGAACCTAAACCCCAGAAACAGTACAGCTTCCCAAAAGAAGCCAAGACTGAGATAGAGAAGATTGCTTGTTGGGGCAAAGCATTTCAAGGTTGTAGTATCAACCAACAATTCTCCCATTTGACCTGTTCAAAGCTGAATGGGTTCTGGTGGTCAACCATCAATTACTAAGAAGTGAATGAAGTAACACTGCTTACCATTCACTTGGTAGCCATGAGTTCAGAAACCCTGATGTCTCCGCTATCTGCTAGATAATTTACAGAGCTCGGCATAAATAATGGATTTTGTTCAGACTCTTGGTAAAAACAAAAGTCTGTCAATACAAATTTATCTTCACAGTTAAAGGACAGCAATGCACACCAACTTGATTATCTCAGGGCTTTCACAACAAGGCATTTATCTTTGACTAGTGGCCAAGCTGAGCAACATTACTGAAGAAGGGTCTAGGCCCGAAACGTCAGCTTTCCTGCTCCTCTGATGCTGCTTGGACTGCTGTGTTCATCTAGCTCTACGCCTTGCTATCTCAACACTAATTGCACCTGGAATGCTTGATTGGCCAGTGCATTGATAATTTGTTACTCAAAACAGAAATCTGAAGTAGTATTTACAGTTCTAGGAGGAACAGTTATATCTCTGAGTGTTTATCTGACTGAAACACAGTCCAAAGAAGGTACAAATAGTGAGAAAGGTATCCTATTTTGAGATTAGTGCTAGCCTTGGTAAGAATGGGATTGAAAATAAACATCAAGAAACTGTTGCAAATTGCCAATCCTGACTGATGTTTAAGGGCTTAGATCATCATTGGGCTTAGTGAGCCATTGCAGGAATCACAGATGGTTTTGCTGCCAAAGCTATCCTAATGTAGAAATTGTTAAAGGAAACTGTTGTGTGGAATTGGCTGATGGCACACGATAGGTGTACAGGGACTGAAGCAAACGTTGGTTAATACTGTATCAGAGATGATGGGAACTGCAGATGCTGGAGAATCCAAGATAATAAAGTGTGAAGCTGGATGAACACAGCAGGCCAAGCAGCATCTCAGGAGCGCTCCTGAGATGCTGCTTGGCCTATTGGTTAATACTGCTGTTTTGCAGGTCCCCAACCCTGATAAGACTTTAGTTTTACAAATAGCAGTCACTGGCAACTCATTGTCCGCTGCGTGTCTGCATCAAATTTCCCAAGTTTTCTCCCATGGCCTATACCTTGAGACACTTAACGGTAGTGGAAAATGATTAAACAGTTTGTGAGAGATAGCTACAAGTTGTATTTTTTTTGCTGTGCAAAATTTCACCTTCGTAGTGGGTTTAAACATATTGACAATCCTGACACAGCAAAGCCCCATACAACAATGTGGTCTAAAACTGACTAGTCTGCTGGACTTAACTCTTTTGTGGCAATGACATACAAGTTAACTTATCACAACATGTTTGGCAGCAAATCCAAGTTACCAGGAGGGCACCACACAAATATTAGCTTTTGACAACAAAGTGTCTCAAGAGATCCTTCATGGCAAAAGGAAAAGTCACCATAGCCCCACTCTCTGTTTGTGGAGGGATGACTGATGGTTTAACCTGCGAGTTCCACACCTCAACTGAAGATGGGTCCTTTGTGGTATCTTCAGCTGGTGTGGGAACTGAACCTGCACTGTTGGCATCGCACTGCATTGCAAATCAGCTGTCCAAATGACAGAACTGACCCCTGTCCTATCATATCAAAACTAATGGTAAGAGATGGGAGATTCAGTGGTATGTATGAAAGTTTTTGTTGATGGCTCATCCAAGGTAAAGGATGGAATAAGGAAGACAATCCTGAAGAACAGTTATACTGGACTTAAAACGTTTCTCTCTTCACAGATGCTGCTAGATTGGTTGACTTCCTCCAGCATTTTCTTTGTTTATTTCACTTTTCCAGGAACCACGATCTTTTATTTTTATGGAAGACAGGATGTAGCATAAATTTACGGACTAATCAAGGGGGTTACATTGAGGATACCCAGAAGGACAAAAGCTCTTAAGATACTCAACAAAAGTGGTGACATAAGTCATCATCTGGGCCTGAGATGTGAGGATATGGTTAAAACAATTAGGGGATAATGATTGTGATCCTGCAGGCATATCAGATAACCGACAATAAGTAAAGTGTTTGTTTTGCAGGAAACTAATGGCCTGGTTCAAGATGAAGATGGAATTCAATGACATCCTGGCCATGGAAATGGGAAGCATTATCCATGTGAAAAGGAGAATGAGAGTACTCTGGCACACCACAAGGCATGTATGCAGCCCTCAATATGGGACATTGTATGTAACAACAGGTAACTCAATGTTGCAGAAGTGTCTGCTTACATTTGCACATAGGGACAGCAAAAAGCTGATGGGCATGAACAGTTGGTAGAGATTTCTGGGAATGCCAGTTGGTTCACTGACCAAATTTTCAAATCTAACCAAATGTGTGCTTTAAACAAGAGTTTTACTGGTATTGCAAAGAGATAATCTATACCTGTGGTGAATGCTCAAGTATTCTGAATCGGATCCTACTGATCAACAATTGTGAGACCGGAAATGGGTAGAGGATCATAAGGAAAAGGTCATTATTGCTACACACTCACCTGCAAAACTCCATAAAATACAGACAACATTCATTTGACCACTATTGTCTAGAACATTTCCAGCACCTAAAAATGAACTTGTCATGGCCAATACAAAGAAGTAAATATATGACGATGTACCATATAAATTAGTACCAACTGTTTTAAGCATGATTAATAATCACCTACCCTGATGGTTGTCCCAAAGGAACTCAAGAATTATATAAAGCGTTGTTGCAGCAATTATTCCAGCAGTAGTGAGAAGGAGTGGGGAATGAAGGACAACTAAGTTAACAGGGGAATTGAAGCAGATGTAGTTCCGTGAATGATGTTGCTACAGTGGAATCTAACATGGGAATTTCTCTGGTACATACTTTAGATTTAGGAAATGTAGATTTAAAGACAAGAGGTCACTACTTGTTGGGATGTTACCTGTGGAACTGGGCGACCAATGTCCATTTGCACTCATGGTTCCAAATCATTTCCCATATGATATAATTAATCTCTAGTATTAGTGGATGCATTCAGTTTAATATAGTATCTGAGATGACTGATTAAGAATTTGAAAATAAGAAATATAGTAACAAATGCTTATATTCCCCCACAAATGGGAACAGTGCAATATAATGAGAGTAATGTAACAGTTTGAAAAGCATCTGTTGAGAATCTATTTCACAGAGCCACCTTAGTAATACATGATTAACATAGTTTAGACTGTTCTAATGGGCTGAGTTTAAAAAAACATAACTGAATGAGAAGACTGTTATTCCTGCAAGAGGGTGTGGGGTTTTTTGGGACAGAGGAGATAAATTACATAGAAAAGATTCAATGTTTGGACTTTCAGGGCAATGGAGAACAAGAACCCAGGGGACCAACACTAATGAAGAACTCAAGTCAGGGTCTAATCGAAGGCAATTAGCTCAAGACTGTTCAACTTGGTTAAACAAGGGTAATATTGTATACAAATTGTAAGTCTTTGTAACTGGTTTGTTATGTTACTTTTACATAAAACTTACTGTACTCACTATTAGTGTCTGTAACATCTGCTACTGTTATCTTGTTGACTCTTGAAGTCATCAGCCAAGAGGTGAACAACAGCTGTCTATAGAAAGTTCTCTGTCCAGGAAAAAAAACAGTGATCTGCATGTATAGAATAAATTAGCATGAATGTCAAAGTTACAAGTTCACAAACGACTTCAAATTGAAATTATGGGGCCCTGTGAGGAACTCATAGATTAGCTATAAATAAACTACAATAACTAATTCAACATTGAAGTGGTAGATTACTTTTTTGAGATAGTCTCGAGTTGAGATAATCTCAAGATTGTCAGAAATCAGTCTCAGAAGCTTCATAAATTTTACAAAACACGTTGTGCATACTATAAAGGCAAAAAGGTTCATTAATACAAATTATATAGCATATCTGATCTAACTAATGTCCATTTTAACTGGATGTACAAGTTGTTCAAGTGCACAATTTTAGAATAATAATGTGTTCAAATGCATGTGTTCAGTACAGTTTTAACTTGGTCTGAAGAGATGCCAGATTGCTGTCCACAAAAGCTGTAATCATACAGTTTCCAGGTTATTATTGCCAAATTTAGCAAAAGGTATTTATAAAAAAAAGGTGTAATTTACAGACAGGAATAGCTTGCTTGAAATCAATATTACAATGAGAAACATCTGTTTTCTCATCACATTACCCATATTTTCCCCTTTTATTACTACATACTTTACAGTTTTACAAAAGTGAATAATCTGGCTCTATGTTTAATTAAAATATTCAACACCCTAATTGTCACCCTAATTGAAGTAATTCTCTTACATGGACTAAGCAAAATTCTAACTCCAGAATTCATTTTGTATTGATTAATGTAAGATAATCTTTTGAAGCTGATATTATTGGAGAAAGATGCCGATGTTATTTTATGGCTTTAGCTGCTTTTTTCTAAAACTTGCATGCTTCATTTTTTGCGTTAAAGAGAGTTTCCTTTAATAGCCTGTTAACGATGCAGCAATATTTTGCCTCCTACCTAACATGCACTATATTCTATTATACTTCCAAGAGTACTTTGAATGAGCAATGAATACATGTCTTGAATTACCATTAAATATTTTATACATAGCAAAAATATCTCACAAATTAATAGGGGAGAGTTATCTGCTAATATTAGAATCAGAAATCTGTTGCTGCCACAAGTAAATTCATTTTATGTACTGCTAAAATTATCATTCAGCCTACCATGTCCATATTGGCTCTGTACACTGCACCATTTCCTTGTAGCATGCAATTTTCCCCCCTTTTATATAACAATCAATCCCCTTTCAAATGCTATATTTGATTCTTTCTCCACCATATGCATGGACTTCTCATATATTAGAATTGATCTCTCCCTGCACCTTCTCTGTAGCGGTATCACTATATTCTGTATTCTGTTTGATTACCCTGATCTACTTATGTAAGGGTGTGATTTGTCTGCTTAGCATGCAGTACAATACTTTTCACTGTATCCTGGTACATGCAACAATAATAAATCAAATCAAATCCAATATCTTATCTTACAATCAATCTCAGAAATGTATCTGTTTGTTTTTAGCAGAATGAAACTCTGTCAAAATTGGCTTTTTTCCGGAATTTATTTCAATTTATTCTGGGCTTGATTACTCAAGAGCTACACTGTCTTTTAATTTTGACAAAAATCACACTAACATACAGAGGTGATTTCTTATCCTTACATTGTATGATCTACTCAGTGCAGGTGAAATCTTCATGGTTGTGGTGAGTTGCACAAGATTGTAGCCTGCCTGTTCTAGATCCTCAGTTATTGAGGATGAGAGAGGCTTTTTCTAAAAAAAGAACTACTCTAGTACAATATGTATGTTTAAAAGAACACTTGAATTTAGGTGACCATCAAAACAATGATAAAATATCTCAATTTAATACAAGCCTTAGCCAAGCTATTGGGTCATTAAAACCCAGGAATTACTCTTATCAGGTGGCTAAGCATGAAACAAATTTAAGTTGCTGATCCTCTTAAGTAACTACACAACCACAATATTGGTCAATACATGAAATACCTAGCCAAAAGAGAACAGATTTATAGAGCCAGATGGAGATGTGTTGATGGAAGACATCATAACTGAGAGGAATTGAGACTCAGATCAATCTTTTAACCGCAGAAATGGCAATGATATTATTTGGCAGTTGAACACAGCTACTAGGTATAGGCACAGACAGAATGAAATGCAACAGCTGTTCAATGATATAAAAACACCAAAAGAGATGAATGTATTAGCTTCATAACATAACTGACTACAGAATGACAAAGTCAACGACAACAGAACTCAAAATGGATTGCTGGCAACTGTTCAGATGTTGATAAGACAAGGTGAACAATACTGCTCAGAAGCATTGTGAACTTTATCTGAATATAACATGCTGAAAATTTAATTGGGTCAGTTTTCAGGCTCAAGGATTAAGCCACGCCTTTTTTTGAGCTTCATGGAGGTGATGCAGACAGCAAAATGCCCCTGAAGCCTTCTTCACCATTCAATAAATCACGATCTCATTCCAGTTTTAACTCGACTTGCTTTCCTGCAGACCATAATCCTTCACAACTCACCCCCCACAATCAAATGTCTGTCTGACTCAGCACTGAATAAATCAATGAATCCACGTGAAGGGAGATTAACAACAGTCAGAAGAAATTCTTTCTCAATTCTGTCTTAAATTTGATATTCCTTACCTGTAATACTGCAGCTCCTGTTTCCAGATGCCTTCATGAGACAAAATATTCTTGCAACATTTGCCTTGCAAGCTCCTCACAAATTTATATGTTTCGACAAAATCTCCTCTTCTTCTCCTAAACTGCAAGAATGTGGCCACAATCTGCTCAGCATTTTCTCATGGGAATTTCCCAAGAATCTACCAAGTAAACCATATTTGAACTGCCTACAATACAAGCATATCCTTCCTTAAACATAGTTGAAACAAATGCAGTATTCTAAGATAACAAAGTGTGGGGCTGGATGAACACAGCAGGCCAAGCAGCATCTCAGGAGCACAAAAGCTGACATTTCAGGCCGAGACCCTTCATCAGAGAGGGGGATGGGGAGAGGGTTCTGAAATAAATAGGGAGAGAGGGGGAGGCAGACTGAAGATGGGTGGAGGAGAAGATAGGTGGAGAGGAGAGTATGGGTGGGAGGTAGGGAGGGGATAAGTCAGTCCGGGGAGGACAGACAGGTCAAGGGGGTGGGATGAGGTTAGTAGGTCGGAAGTGGAGGTGGGGCTTGAGGTGGGAGGAGGGGATAGGTAGGCGAGGATGTGCTGGGATAACAAAGTGTGAAGCTGGATGAACACAGCAGGCCAAGCAGCATCTTAGGAGCACCAAAGCTGACGTTTCGGGCCTAGACCCTTCATCAGAGAGGGGGATGGGGAGAGGGTTCTGAAATAAATAGGGAGAGAGGGGGAGGCAGACCGAAGATGGATGGAGGAGAAGATAAGTGGAGAGGAGAGTATAGCTGGGGAAGTAGGGAGGGTATAGGTCAGTCTGGGGAGGACGGACAGGTCAAGGGGGCGGGATGAGGTTAGTTGATAGGAAATGGAGGTGGGCTGGTTTTGGGATGCAGTGGAGGGAGGGGAGATTTTGAAGCTGGTGAAATCCACATTGATACCATTGGGCTGCAGTGTTCTCAAGCGAAATATGAGTTGCTGTTCCTGTAACCTACGGGTGGCATCATTCTGGCACTGCAGGAGGCCCCGGATGGACATGTTGTCTACGGAATGGGAGGGGGAGTTGAAATGGTTCATGACAGGGAGGTGGGTCTAGGCCCGAAACATCAGATTTTGTGCTCCTAAGATGCTGCTTGGCCTATTGTGTTCATCCAGCCTCACACTTTGTTATCTTGGATTCTCCAGCATCCGCAGTTCCCATTATCTCTGAAATGCAGTACTCTAGCTGTAGTCTCACCAAAGATTAGCACTATTGTAGTACAACATTCCTACTTTTATGTTCCATCACATTTGCAATAGAAAACAATATTCTTTTCGTCTCCTAATTAATTGCTGAGCTTGAATGCTCCAGGATTGACAAAAAGTCCCCATATTCTGAAATACTGTATCAAAACCCTGGACTTTTCAAAATAAATTTTTAAAGTTAAAGAAAGGCAGCTGGGCTATGATCTGGGAAAATTACACAGACAAATACACAGCTGCTTGCAACCATTGTTCAGACTGAAAATCTAATTCACACATGAACTCTGAAAGAACAATGAAGCAGGCCTAAACCCTACTCAGCCCAGACGGAAAGGGGCCTGTGCAGATACCAGACAGTCAACTTCGATCAACATTCATGGTGTGGTGGTTCCAGTGTTGGACTGGGGTGGACAATGTCAGAAAGCATACAATGTCAGGTTATACTCCAACAGGCTCATTTGAAATTACACAAGCTTTCAAAGCCTCGCTCCTTCTTCAGTTGTTAATGAGGGATATAGTATCCGACTCAGAGTTTGCAAGTAAAAGATCAGAGGGTCACACCACTGATCAGGATGCATTAAACAAACCTGAAATGCTGTTAAATCTTTAAACAGTTAGGAGGTTTTAATTGATTAATATGTATGGTCACCGTCCTGAGTGAACTAAAGGTTTTATCAGTGTGAAGACGAGGTGAGATCTTAGGTCAAACAATGCATGTGTGAGAACCTCTTGGACTAAGTCAAGGGCATCTTGAAACCCATCGTGCAGGAAACCCCAGCTTCTGTCGCCACACTCCTGATTTCTTAGAGAAACTCAGCACCCATGAACCTGTCGAACCAGGAATAATTCTCTTCACAATGGATGTTTTGGCACTGTACAGCAGCATCCCTCACAATGATGGCATCGTTGCAGAAGCCTCAGTACTCAATACCACCAACTGCCAATTTCCAAACGCCATCCTGCAACTCATCCGCTTCATCTTCAACTACGACGTCTTCACCTTGGACAATCGGTTCATCATCCAGGCACATGGAACAGCCATGGGGACCAGATTTGCTCCCCAACATGTCAACATTTCCATGTGCAGGTTCAAACAAGGCTTCTTTGCTGCAATAACCTCTGACCAATGCACCAGATATGTTGGTGACACTTTCTTCCTTCGGGCTCATGGCGAGGAATCACTGTAACAGCTACATAGCAATATCAACAAGTTTCATCCGACCAGCAGACTTACCATGCACTACTCTTTGGAATCAGTCTCATTTTTGGACACATGCATCTCCATCAGGGATGGACTCTTCACTATATCATTCTCGTGCAAGCCCATGGATAAACTCACAATGCTGCTCCTCTCTAGCTTCTACTCTAAACATATTAAAATAGCCATCCCCTATGGGCATGCCCCACGCATACAGGGCATCTGTTTAGATGAAGAGGAATGAGAAGGGTACCTGAAGGTGTTGAAGAATGCCCTCATATGAACAAGAAAATGATTCTCAACTCATTGATTGCCAGTTCTGACGTGGCACAGTGAAAAATTGTAATGACCTTCTCAAAAAACAGACATGGGATACGTTGGATAGGGTACCCTTTCTGGTCCAATACTTCTTGGGAGCAGAGAAACTACACCATATTCTTCGCAGTCTTCAACACATTACCAATGATGATGAGCATCTTGCCAAGATCTTCCCCGCATCTCTCCTTCAAACAACTGCCAAACTTTAAACAGACCATAGTTCGAAGCAAACTACTCAGCCTTCAGGACAACATTGACCACAACGCAATACAACGGTGTCAAGGTAACTGCTGAAAAACATGTCAGTTCTTTGACATGGACACTACCATCACGTGGGAACACCAGCCACCACATGCACGACTTATACTCGTGACTTGGCAAAATTATCTATCTCAGATGTTGCAGGTAAGGATGCCCTGAGGTGTGATATATTGTTGAAACCATGCAGACACTATGAATGGATGAATGGGTGAATGGATGAATGGACACCATGCAGCAACTGCCACGCAGGAATGTTCCCTCCCAGTAGGGGAACACTTCAGTGGCCAAGGACATTCAGCCTTGGATCTTCGAGTAAACGTCCTCCAGGGTGGACTTCGGGATACACAACAACGCAGAGTCACTGAGCAGTTGCTTATAGCCAAGCTCAGTGCCCATAAGAAAGGCCTCAGCCCAGGTCTTTGGTTCATGTCGCACTACAGGAGACCTCATCACATCATACACACTCAGTCACACATACACACTCTAAGTAACACATACACTCACTCACTCAGATCCTTTCATACACACATACACACACACTTTCTCTCGCCCACACACGCAAACACTCTTTCTCCCACCCACGCACACACACACTCTCTCCCACACACATACTCTCCCTATCTCACACACTCACTCTTTCTGTCTCTCTCTCTCTGTCCCCCCATACACTCCCTCTCTTCCTCCTCCACACGCTCACACTCTCTCTCCTTCTCTCACACATACACGCACACACGCACACGCACACACAAACACAAACTCTCTCTCTGTCTCCTTAACACAAATACACATTCTCTCTCTCCTTCACAGAAACACACACTCTCTCTGTCCTTCACACACACACACACACACACACACACACACACACGCACACACACACACACTCACACTCACACTCACACTGTCTCTCTTTCTCTCTCTCTCTCCACACACACACACACACACACACATCTGCAAATCTGTGGGGTGAAGTTGTATTTGTAGGTTCATTCCATTTTGTTCAAAATGCACATAATTTATTGACAGTCAATGTGGCGTTTTATAAATTACTACTTTAGAAGCAAAAACAGTCTGACTCCAAAGCAAAATACAACAAATTCTAAACAAGGCCTTACACCTAACATTCATTGTCTGACCTGAAATGTCACCTCTTCTTTACACTGATAAAGCCTTCAGTTCTCTCAGGACAGTAATTTGAAAGGAATTCAGGGGATGACATATACATATTAATGAATTAAAACCTTCCAATTGATTAAAGATTTAACAGCATCTTAGATTTGTTCAATACATCCTCATCAGTGGTGTGAACCGTTCAACTTTTGCTTATAAATTCTGTGTCTGATATTACATTTCTCACTAACACCTGAGAGACAGAGGCTCTAAAAGCTTGTGAAATTTCAAATAAGAGATAACAAGGTGTAGAGATGGATGAACACAGCAGGTCAAGCAGCATCAGAGGAGCAGGAAGGCTGATGTTTCAGTCATAGACCCTTCCCCAGAGCCCTTCGTTTCTGAAGAAGGGTGTAGGCCTGAAACGCCAGCCTTCCTGCTCCTCTGATGCTGCTTGGACTGCTGTGTTCATCTAGCTCTACACCTTGCTATCTCAGATTCTCCAGCATCTGCAGTTCCTACTATCTCTGAAGTAATTTCAAATAAACCTGTTGGACTACAACCTGGTAACACAGTGTAGAGATGGAGGAACATAGCATCAGAGCAGAAGGAAAGTTGGCATTTCGGATCAGGATCCTTATGAAGATTCCTGACCCAAAACATCAACTTTCCTGCTCGTCTGATGCTGCCTGGCCTGCTGTGTTCATCCAGCTCCACACTGTTATCTCTGTCTCCATCATCGGCAATTCTTGCTATCTCAGACTACAACCTGGCATTGTGTGATTTCTATCAATATTCAGGCACAGAGATACCAGATGTTCCACTTAATCAAAGTACATTCACCCGACTCTTTAACGTCAGGAAGCCAATTGACATCAAAGGGAACACCAGTAACACAATGGTAAGTGAAAATTTGCTGTAAAGATAAGATGCCCACAATTAATATAATTGCTAGCCTAATCTCACCTGAGAGAGCTACCGCCCTGACAACTATCCCCACAGCCATTGCCAGGGATCCCAATAAATTATTCTCGCCAAGAACCGTCTGTAAAACTATCTCCTTAAGAGGGATCCCGACAGCATTCCTGAAACCTACAAACACAGGTGTGTTCCATAACAACCGACCCCAACCAGCAGACCTAAAGCCAGCAACGCCCAAAAATTACCGGCCCGACCGACACCACAAGGTCTCAGAAACAACTTGAAGTGAAAACCGGCTCGCAAAAGCCATCACAAAGTAAGAAACCCAAGTACTCACCTGATAAATCCAAAACATGTCCTACAGCGTTAGCGGACTCAACCTAGACTGAAGGCCTGTGCCTTCCGAAGTCTTCACTGAGGCATTGGGTATGGCAAGCAGGAATGGACAGCTGTACTTCAAAATCATGTTATTTCCCAGTGTTGACCTCAAACTCCTGAAAGCCCAAAGGATCCAACAAAGATAGCGGGGAGGGGAAGGTGGGTGATGGCAGTGCAAGGAACCCTAAGGCTTGGAAGCCTGATTAAAGTTTCTGAGATTAAAACTGTGTTTACCTTCCAATTGTGTTTAACCTCTGTTTAATTGACAGTGTATTTAATTACTGTCCTCTATATAATTGATTGCATCAATCTCTTTGTTGTATTTGCCTTTATTTCTTGTGATATACTTACCTTTTGTATTTAATAAATGCAGAGTTTCTTTTGCCCCTGAAACACCTGTCTACTGCCTTCTTCATTTCACATTCCTAAATAAGTTAATCAGTAAATTACTAGTCGCCAACCAGAACCCATAATGCTAACATTTTGAGATTCAAAGAGAAGAATCCTTTTGCACCAAAAGTAGTTAATATTCAGCTGCTTGATTTCACCCTTTCCCTTAACACTGTGGCGTCTCATAATTACATCTCACAGCTTCCATTTGCTTCCAATGACTCATCCAAATTCTTGTCTAATAAAACCTCTCCAATATTACCACATGCCAGATTGCAGGAGGATAGTGAAGAATATTCTGCACATGGTGTGAACTTGTACCTATTGCTTTCACTTCATTACTTCTGTTCTCATCCAAATTACTAGCCTAGACTAACCCTGGACAATTCAGGCTCTTTCAGCTACCCAAACTCTGCCACCTTGGAGCCTTCAGGATGAAGGGTAGCAACAAGAGCATATGTCTGATGAAGACGTTCAGGGAAGTTACAGTCAGGTCAGGCAGAATGGATCACATGCCAGTCAACTCAGTAGAAGACAAGGCTGCAGAAGCTTTTGCTGCAGAGGACTCACACGAGCAATTTGCTGTATGTGCATTATGTTCTGTAGTGTGTTTGGGACATGACATTACTTAGTCTTCAAAATAGTAATGCCTGAGTCTGTGGAATTTGCAGAAAGAAAGTTTACAACTTGATCAATGTGCACGTTGGGGTGAATTTTTGGCTAAGTCTTAGTTGCATGGAATTTATTTTGGAGGCTGCGTCACTGAGATGTCTAGTGAGGTCTCTCACTGTATGTTACCCCATTAACTATCTACCTCAATTCTGACCTCACCTTACCACATGCCATTCCTGGAACATCTCAGCATTGAAAAGATCAGCATTCCTGGCACTAGCACCATCTCCAAAAGACAAGTCATAACTGTCCCTCTAGAAATGCCTGAAAGTTCCCTGATATTTCCCTTGGACACACCACACAAGGGGAAATTGTCACCTCACATTGTTGGAAGGGACCCGGATGTCCTGCTGGTGGTGCACAATGGGGACATACACTTTTCCCAGGACCAGTAGAGAAGGCCATGACACCATAGCCTAGTTCAAGGTTGCCACCTGGGTCAGTGTAAGTATTGGCTGTCTGGAGGAATGCACTGCAATGTAGGAAGAAGATTAATGACCCTCTTGACCATGCCAGCGCAAGCGCTACCATCTTCTGCCAATACCTCAGTCTATGGCTGTTTGTACACCTGCCTCCCAGCAAAGCTGAAGTTTTACCACTCTCACTATTGCCTGCAGCAAGTTCCCATACTCATTGTTCCCTACTTCAATCCCAACAGCATTAACCCCGCATTGCCCTCTGTGCTGCCTGCTAACTCGTTTGGCACACATCTCTACCTGAGCCAGAAGTAACAGCTGGACCACTCACTTTCAATTTCCATAATACCTACCTCTCTCACATTCCAGCAGGAAAACAGCCTACTGTAGGGCAGAAAGGGTTAAGATGGAGTCTTGGCTGCCTAACACTCAGCTTCTAAGAACATAGCAGTAGGAGTCAGCCTTAACTGACATCATGAAAAACACCCTGAGCATCAAGTTATACAGAATATGAATTCCTCGGAACAACTTTTCCATTTCGCACAGGGGTGCCCTGACTAGTCTTGTTGTATATGTCTAAGTATTTCAGATTTGGCAAAATGAACTTACTCCAAAATTGAGCCTACTGTCTCACGACACCATTATGTATCTTAGATGTAATATAGTTAGGTAATAGATAACTACATAAGAAATCTTTAGTTGTTATGAAGATTGAATTCAACTTCTGTGCAAGATTCCTTGTGGGCATCCTTCCCCATTTGGTATCAGTAGCTTGGATGAAAACCAATAAGCAGAATTAGTGACAGTGAATCTACCCAAAGATTATAGCCATGCATTGCAATATGTTGGCAGTTCAGACACCCAACATTACATTATGCAATAATTCATTGAAGTTGAAATGCTAGTGGTTATCCTAAAAGTGTATTGTGAGAAGGATATTCAGACATGCACAAACTTTCTATTTGTAACTATTAACCTTTGACAGTATTGTCCCAAATAAGTGCTGTGATCTATAATGTTATAAGTCAATTCAAAGGACAAGCTAAATATTTACATCTGATATATTCCACAATTCAGGTTATCACTGCAGTTCCAATTTTATCATCATTCATGTTGCATTTTCTCTGCATCACACAATGTGTCAAAATGATCAATTAATCCAGTTCAATTCATCTGTTAATGCAATTTCTAGTGCTCAAACCACAACCACCACAACACAAAGCTGTTAAGCAGCAATATCTGATACATCACAGACATTGACATTGGAACTCAAAATAATCACTGGTATAAATTAATATCTTAAGCAGTGGACATGTTTTTTCAGCACTTATTACCTTCTTTCATTCCCCTAAGGCTACTGTAAACAATTGATACAAAATTAGAATTCAGTGCAGTTACTTTAAGAAGCCTGTTTCCTGTTGTAATCTGCTTCACTGTCATCATGTAAAAGCCAGAGGTGAAATATAACACTACTGGCTAATGAAAGCTAAATTCCTTTGAGAAGATTTGATTCACAATGTAGAAGTCTGAAATGAAAAAGCTATTAGAATAACAATACTGAGATCTGCACATCCTGACAGATGATCAATACTAAATGCACTCTACACTGGGCCATTTGGGTGGGTCAATAGCGAGAGTCGTTACATTGAAGTCACAGGTTTAAGTTCCTCCGGTGGCTGACACTCAAACTCTCAAATTTAAAAGCATAATGAATTTACTTAGTTTTTAGCTAAGATGATAGTAGGAATTCACACATACAACCAGGAATAATCACATTACAAGTTGATCCAGAGTATATAATCTAGCAAGTATTAAATGACATATTGCCAGCAACATTGACCTTGGTCCTTGATTAAAACTATTCTGAATCCATTGTGCAACTTATCAGATGCATTTTTGTCTGTGTGAAGGTCATGAGCTTGAAGCTTTTGATTTGACATGTAACAAGAGTAAATTCCCCATGTTGGTACATTGTTCTTTATTCCTTATTCATGAACTTTTGAGTCATTATGAATTTGAAGCTATGTTATAGGAGAATGACCACAAAAAGGGCATTTTCTTGGAGGAAGTCAATGGGCTGATTCATTAATATTTGCACCTCAACATTGCTGTAGCTGCCCACAGAACAACAGAATTGTAAACTATAGACATTTTCTAATCTGCCTGCTCAGAAACACACCTTTAGAGCTGGTGGATCTTGAACCCAGGTCTACTGAGCTCAGAGATAGGGACATTACCACCGCACCACAAGAACACTGTTTACAAACTATACCCCTGCTCAAATGTGGGGTGATAATAGAAGTGAAATAAGCTTGTCGAAGATCTAATTAAAAGGACATTGCTACAAGCTGTCAAAGGCACATCTGTGTCATAAGAGGGCCACTGGAATTGCCTCATGCTCCAGTTGTAGAACAGCAAAAGAAAAGCATTATGTGACTCAGCACAGGAAATTGGGCAAAATAATTAAAGGTGATTCTTAGATTAAAATGAATTGTCACCCATTGCAATAGATAAATATGCTGCTATCCCGTGCTTCAGTTCAAATGATTTTACTTCGAAACAAAGACCACAAAACTTGACAAGGACAAGTGGCAGACATTCTATTCTGCTGATTCCTACTTTAAGTGTGTGTAACATTTAGCTAACATTCTTTTAAGTACCTATGCACTTAAGATGGTGCACATACGTATGAGTGGCATTTGTTGCCTTTGTTCTTCTAGGTGGCAGAGGTCATGAGTTAGGAAGGTGCACTGGAAGGAAGTTTGGCAATTTCCTGCAGTACTGCTGTGTTCTGAATAGTGTTAAGTTTATTGAGTATAATTGCAGCCGCATTCAGCAAGGCAAGTAGAGAGCATTTCTACTTGTGTCTTGCAAATGGTAGCCAGACTTTTGGGAGTCAAGAAACAAGTTACTTCTCACAGAAACTCAAGCAGTTGCATCCATAGTATTTATGTGGCTGGCCCAGTTAAATTCTCGGTAAACAGAATGTAGACAGTCAGGAAAGTCAGTGACAGGAATGCCATTAATGTCAAGGGGAGATGATTACATTCTCTTTTGTTGGAGATGGTTATTGCCTAGCACTTCTGTTGTGTAAATGTTATTTTCCACTGAATTTACAGATCATGCTGCAAGTAGGCATGGACAATTTGGGTGTCAAAATGTTTTACAGTAGAAGACAAATTTTTTTTGGACAGAGTGCAAGACCATACTTTTGGAAAGAGCATAATTTCAGTCAACCACTCTTCATGAATCAGCCAACTGATTTTAAGATTCCCATAATTATATAACCACTTCACATCCAATTAACCCTTAATAAGTATATCCATCATGTGTTCACTTTTCTCATTAGGTCTCAAGCTTCCATTCAGAGGTTAGATAATAATAGATTCCATTTATAGTTTTAAGTAAATCAATACACATAATTACAAAAGTTCAAATAAAACAAAATATACAAACTGACAAAATATTATACTCACACTCTTTCTTCTTTTGCACAGTAAAGTTTAAATCATCCTTTTCCCAATAGATCCAACAATTCCTTAGAGCTTATCTTTTCTTTGCAAAAGTCTCAGTCAGCTGACTGGTGCTATCTACAAATTTCAGTTTTCAAATTTGTCCATTCTCTAGCATCTGCTTAAATTTGTAATATCAATCTTATCTTCTATCCTTCACATGAGTTGAGTATACAATATTCTACAGTGACTTAATATCAATATAGAATTCAATGACTATTGCTTTTGAGTCCCTATTTAGCTCTTCTTTCAGTTTGGTTCATAATATCCCAAATCTACCATCTCACAAAGACCAAAGGTTTTTACCACTGAGGCACGATGTATTGCTCTGAACATTTTAGCTTCCGAACCTTAAGGGCAACATTTGTCTCCTTTCCCACAAGAAAAATTCTAAATCCTCCTGCAACTGAGAACCCAGCACAGAGATTTGCGTAAGAAATTTCATTGGAAGCAAGAAATTTCAACTTCCTAGAATTTCCTCAGTTGTAGAAATGTTTAAATCACCATTTTAAAGCGTTTCAATTCTGTTTTTGCCTGAATAATATTGTCCACCTTGGAATTGTACGTAACTCTAATGCTTCAGTACTGGTATCTGGCTTTGTTTGGGTGCTCAGCCAATTCAGCTGCCTAATTAGACTTTGCAATTCTATCATTTCAGTTTTAGAAATTGTGTCATCATTTTGTGAAGTATTATTTTGACTAATAGCAATGGGGCTAACATTTTCCAAATAAGATTCCCGATGCAAATGATACTCAAAAAACTCAATCCAAGGTACTTAGGCACCCTGGAAATCTGATTTCCAATTTTCAATTCGGCTGTAAGCTCAGTTCTGACAATGTTTTCAACTTTACTGCTCCCAAACATGCAAAAAATCATTCATGTGCATTGCCAAGGTGCCCTGAAAACTGCCTCTCAAGATGTTAGTAATATATGACAGGATCACTTTTAATTGAAGACAACACAATTTAATAAGATCAACCTTGCTATGAAGTACCAAACACTATGTATTTAATCTGTCTGCATTTGGTCTTCTTATGGAGGATGGGGAAACATTTTCCTCTGGATCTGATCTCCCTGCAGAACTGCAATTTAAATATAAATTGATCTACACTCTAAAGCATTTGTTGCTAACAAAGGCAAGAAAATTTTCAAATTTGTCTTTTTTCGACTGTCAGTGAAAATTACAGTCCTCCAACATTTCTTCAAAAGTCATGCTACTGGCCTTTGTTTAGTCTCATAAGTCCTGTTGGGAAAGACTTTTCTACTCCTATCACCATATATGATAGGGCTGGATGAGCCTCTATCTGGCACCTCTGTAGAAACCCCAAATTCTCTCCAGCTTTATTATTCTTGCTGTTTAACATCCTTTATCAACTTGTCTCCTGGCTGGTTCATAGCAACCAAGATTATTTTTATCACACGCATTTCCGGTCCTGGTGATATTTCTTGACTTTATTAAGTTAAGTTCTCTATTTTGCCTTCTATCCCTTTCTTGACTGCTGCTGTTTGATCATGCCTCCCATTGATGGTGCATGGTCTTTTTCTATGGCCTTATTCACTTCCAGAACCATCTTACATGGCTTTCTCACGTTCCATCTTCGGACTTCGTGGCCCCAAACCATGTCTCCACCACCCCCCCACCTCCACCCTCCACTTCTCCTAATTCTACACGTTTACCCAGCTTTTATATTTTCCGGTGGTGTTCCTTTTTCTACTTCAGATAGTTACATTTCTCCATTGACTAGCCCTTCAGGTAGATATTTTATTTCCCCCTTTTTGACAGTTATCTTTTCCGACCAATGATCTCATCAGAAATGACCTGCCTATTATCAGACAGACTGTCAGTTGTGGCTGTTTGCTCCTCATAGCTGCACACCATTTACACATGAGAGGTACCTGGCTTCTCATTGTTTTCTTTAACTTCTTCAGAATCTGTAAATTTGTAGTCCATGCCAAGTGTGCACCTGAACGGTCTGGTTGCCATCCTGTTCAATTATTATTTTTCCTTCACCAATAACCTTGCACAGGCTTCTCAATTCTTTAAATTTCTCTCTTATAACAACCAAATCTCCCTGATTGAGACCAATTTCCTATAACCTTGCCAAATTCTTTGAGAGACTTCAGCTTTAATGAAATCCTTTTTCACTGCATGCATTGAATAAATAGTCTCTCAGCATCTCATTCAGGGTTAACCCAAATCATATGCCTCTGGCAATTGTTTTAACCTCATCAAAAATCCCAAAACAGATTCTACAGTTTTCAAACAACCAAATAAAACCAAGAGCATTTCAAAATTAGAGGAGTTTTGATGGTCATAATATTCCTTAACTAAATCCATCAGTCGGTGAAAGGTTTTGATATCTGGTACATCAGGGAATGCTAAGCTCCTAACAACTGAAAATGCTATGGGTCTGTAAGCAGTCAGAAAGATTACTCAGAGATAGTAAGAGCTGCAGATGCTGGAGTCAGAGATAAGACAATGTGGAGCTGGAGGATCACTGCAGACCAGGCAGCATCAGAGGGACAAGAAAGTTTATGTTTTGGGTCAGGACCCTTTGCTTTTCATCTGCCCCATTGTCATTTGTGTGGAAAAAAAAATCTTTCTATAGAATGGGCCCAGTCTCAGATGTCAGATGAATCAATCTTGACAAATAAGGGCCGAAGTACTTACCCCAACTCAAAGACGACTGTTGCAAGTGATTTTTCTTTGGGAACATATTGATATCTCTTGTCAGCACTGAAACAACTGAACAGAGGCTGGTGTCCCATAACCAAGTCACCCTTTATTTACATGTGCATAGTACATGGGCTGCGAGTCAGCTTAAAACCAGTCAGTGGACTGAGGAGACATTCTGGATCTCCTGTTTATATCTGTCAGCCAGGGCTCCCTGATTGATTAACAACCTAAATCTAATGAGATCTATCTGCCTAGTTCCCATCACTTACAGTACCAAAGAATGAAAAAATATTCCAAGACAAATCAATTCAATCTTCATAACAACTATTCAAAAAAAAAGTAAGAATGGAATATTAGACTTCTAAAGCTGGAATGTCTACCAACAGTGAATGTCAAGTTATAACTTGGGGAGGCAATGGCCTAGTGATAATACTACTGAACTGTTAATCCAAAGAGCCAGTTAACATTCAGGGGACTTAGGTTCGAATCCTGCCATGGCAGATGGTAGAATTTGAATTCAACAGAAAAAAAAATCAGAAATTAAGAATCTAATGATAACCATGTATCCAATGTTGATTGTCAGGAATAACCCATCTGGCTCATTAATGTTCTTTAGGGAAGGAAACTGCCATTCTTATCTGGATAACAGAGCGTGGAGCTGGATGAGCACAGCAGGCCAAGCAGCATCTCAGGAGCACAAAAGCTGACATTTCGGCCCTAGTGTCATGGCCCGAAATGTCAGCTTTTGTGTTCCTGAGATGCTGCTTGGCCTGCTGTGTTCATCCAGCTCCACACTCTGTTATCTTGGATTCTCCAGCATCTGCAGCTCCCATTATCACTAATGCCATTCTTACCTGGTCTGGTCGACATGTGACTCCAGACCCACAGCGATGTGGTTCACTCTGAACCTCCCTCTGGGCAATTAAAGATGGGCAATATCTAGCCAGTGATATCTTTGTCCCATGAATGAAGAAAAAAAAACTTGAAGCAAGTAAGACATCTCCTGTTGGGAGAGAGCATATTCTTAGAAATACATAAATGTTCCAAAACCTTCTGAAATTGCAGTGAAAGGGTTTCAGTTTGATATTGTTTGGATCCCTCCTACTTTACAAATGCGAACAAATTCCTTGTATAGCCTCATTCTAATTTAATGTGATTCTATATCATTTGTTGTTGCTTGATTCTGGTATCTAATAGTATTTATCTGATAAGGATCCTTGCCATCTCCTATCAGTTGAGTGCTTCAGAATTTGTGGTTCTGGTATTTTTCCTAGAGTTAACTTGTCATATTCAGACCAGGGTGTGCTGCTGTAATATCTCTTTCCAAGCCTTCCTTTCAGTGATTCAATTATTGTTCATATCCATCTGTATGCTAGGAACTGTTCTGTGAGCACAGTTGACTCATTTTCATGTCCCCTATCCTTATTTTAAACAGTGGAGGATGCAAAATGATTGTGTGACAGACAATGAGGATCCATGAGGATTCATCAGAAGTAACAGCATCTTTTGCATCCTATAATGCAACAGTGTCAACAAAATCAAACAGGCAGGATTTCTTAGCGAACCTCTTTCAATGAAAATGAATCACATGAAGCCTTGTTTTATAGAACTGTAAATATTTTGATGCTGCTCAGGCCAGAATCACCTGCATAGTCCCAATTATAAGTGCAGTTTACTGGTTTGATCTTTTTACGTGTTTTCTGGTATTTAATAAAAATTAAGGTCACAAACTGATGGAAGCCTTCGCAACATTTGCTGCTCCGTCATTAAACATGACAAAGTGTCATGCAATTTACAGCGACTATCATTTAGATTTCGAACATTGTATGGTGCTAAGGATGGCTAGCTCCTCTAACTTCTTTCTTGTAGCAGCAGCTAAAATCACAGTCTCTCACAGAACGGATGATATAAATATATATTTACAGGTTTGATGATTTGATTATGTATTTGCGATCAAATTTCAACAGTGTCCTTTATTTATGTGACAACTTTTATTTTCCTTACCCAGTCACATTGTCTAGATGCAGTCCCAGAGTCCACACCTGGGTGGAAGAGGCCTGCCCTATTATGAGGCCTAAACTAAAATAGAAATTGCTAGAGAAACTCAGCAGGTCAAGCAAAACTTGTGTGAAGAAAGCAGAGTTAATGTTTCCAGTCCGGTGACTCTTCATCGGAGCTTTGTTCTACTATAATAAAGCCGATTGGCTTTGGAATTTAGTGTTGGTGACCATAGTGCAAAGACAACTGGAAGACTAGGAGTGACCTGGCTAGAAGAAGGCTCACCTTCCTTGGCTTGAACTCCCAACTGGTGATGTTTGTAGACAGCATAGACAAGGAGGGGCCAGTTACCCCTGTCTTGAGATGAGTCTGTATGTGGTTCATCACTCACCCTGTAAGGAAAGGTCACCTCGACTTGGTGAACTTCTCTAATCGTCAATCAAGTTTCTTGAGCATCTTCAATAGTCTGCCTGCTGCTCCTGTGTCTCTTTGCTAATTTTAATAAAATTATTGATGGTCAGCAATACGGAGTTCTTTCCTACTTGGGGCTTAGCAGTGGGCTAGTCTCTGAAAGTCCCCAGAGTGCTAGCAATCTGGGGGTGTTCTTCCCTTGCTCCGCGAGAAAGACATGGTGATGATGTGCTCACAAGAATGTGCTTCCTACTCCAAAGCCAAAATGGAAAACAACTAAACTGGTGGAGCATTCAGGAGAAAGTCTTTGCTGTGGTCCTTTTGAGGGATTTGTTTCTTCTTCCTCCAAGGTGGGAGTGGAGATGTTGACCACAGAGTCTACTCCTTTTGGGGAAGCTTTTCCTTGAATGTCACTTGTGTGTTCAGACAATAAGAGAGGTAAGGGTAATTGAAAAAAAAATGTAGAAGATTGGCCATGACTAGTTATAATGCGGGAGTAATTCAGCAGTTTATAATGAACTTAATGGGTTGCTAGGTTGTGGAGATTTTGGCATCTCTGCATGTGGTTGTGGATCCTTTCTTCCAAGCTCAAGGATCTTGTCCTCATGAGGAATGAGGAGATGAAAGTCAGGCAACACATCACCTTGGCTGGAGGGGTTGAATGAGATGAAATTAGCCGCGATAGTCCTTAGTACCGGTGAACATGGAGAGAATAGCGTGAGCTGTCCCTGATGAGCGAGTACAACCAGTGTCATTAGTTTATGGGCAATCGGTGTGGTGAAAATGAGTGAGGGAAGATGCTGCAAGAAGCAATGGGGGAGGTAAAACATGAGCCATGGCATGAGTTATTGGCAATGGCAGAATTAGAATGAGTGTGTGGTAATGCCACCAGCTATGTATGCAGAGTACAGAAAGTCCTGCCGAGCTCGTTCCTCAGCGTTGACATGGCTGGCAATCTCAGGCTTGCCTCACCACTCTGGAACACAAATCTTTTCTAAATGTTTGGACTGACACAGAACCAAGCTCAGGAACTAAGATCCCCAGAGACAGTTAAACAGAACATGTGAGAGCACATTTTTGCTGAATAATTGCAATTTGAGAGAAATATTGATGATGCCACCATCATTTTTCTTAAGATGAGAGCCGATTTATGGGTGGTGGTTGGCTAGATTGGAGTTGACCTTTTTTTTTAATGAATGGCATGCACAGGAAAAATAGCTTATTGCGGTGGAATGGAGGTGAAACTAAACTAGTAATCCAGAGCGCCAGGTTCATGTTCTGGATACATGGGCCTGAATAATGAAGAGTGTTCCTTGCTGAGGCTGAAGTCGGATCATTGCTTCCTGAACACACTGAGCAAATATGGGATCCTGTTGAGAGCCCTTGTTTCCCTCTTCCTCTCTTGATATGGATCATCTTTGCCCCATAATTTCACTGTCTAAGTGCATTACTGCGCCTCGGCACAACATTTGAATTCAAGCAAATTAGCAAATGTTGCAATAATTCCTGTAAGTGATTATGGAATCCACTAAAGACTTTTATAAAGGTATCAATAATCAGTAGAAATCAATCAGCAACCAGCACTTAAGCAGTTGATCATGCCTTTGAATAGCACAGATATAGAACATAGAACATAGAAAAATATAGCATAGAACAGCCCTTCGGCCTCCGATGTTGCACCGACCTGTGAACTAATTTAAGCCCATCCCCCTACTCTGTCCCATCATCATCCATATGCTTATCCAAGGACTGCTTAAATGCCCCTAATGTGGCTGAGTTAACTACATTGGCAGGCAGGGCGTTCCACGCCCTTACCACTCTCTGAGTAAAGAACCTGCCTCTGACATCTGCCTTAAATCTATCACCCTCAATTTGTAGCTACGCCCCCTTATACAAGCTGACATCATCATCCTAGGAAAAAGACTCTCACTGCCCACCCTATCTAATCCTCTAATCATTGTATGTCTCTATTAAATCCCCTCTTAGCCTTCTTCTCTCCAATGAGAACAGACCCAAGTTCCTCAGCCTTTCTTCATAAGACCTTCACTCCAGACCAGGCAGCATCCTGGTAAATCTCCTCTGCACCTTTTCCAATGTTTCCACATCCTTCCTGTAATGGGGCGACCAGAACTGTACGCAATACTCCAAATGAGGCCGCACTAGCATTTTGTACAGTTGCAGCTTGACATCACGGCTCCGGAACTCAATCCCTCTACCAAAAAAACCTAACATACCGTAAGCCTTCTTAACAGCGCTATCAACCTGAGTGGCAATTTTCAGGGATCTATGTACATGGACACCAGGATCCCTCTGCACATCCACACTACCAAGAATCTTTCCATTGACCCAGTATTCTGCCTTCCTATTATTCTTCCCAAAGTGAATCACCTCACATTTATCATTGAACTCCATTTGCCACCTTTTAGACCAATTCTGCAGTTTCTCCAAGTCTCCCTGCAACCTGCAACGTTCTTCGACACTGTCGACCACTCCACCAACCCGTGTCATCTGCAAACTTACGAACACATCCACCTATGCCTGCGTCCAAGTCATTTATAAAAATGACAAACTGCAGTGGTCCCAAAACAGATCCTTGAGGCACACCACTAGTAACCAGACTCCAGGCTCAATATTTTCCATCAACTACCACTCATTGCCTTCTTACAGAAAGCCAGCTTCTAATCCAAACTGCTAAATCTCCCTCAAACCCATGCCTCTGTATTTTCTCCAATAGCCTACCATGTGGAACGTTATCAAAGGCTTTACTGAAGTCCATGTATACCACGTCAACTGCCCTTCCCTCATCCACATGCTTGGTCACCTTCTCAAAAAAAGTCAATGAGGTTTGTGACACACAAACTGCCCTTGACGAATCCATGTTGACTATCTCCAATCAAATTGTTGCTTGCTCGATGATTATAAATCCTATCTCTTATAATCCTTTCCAAAACTTTTCCTACAGCAGACGTAAGGCTCACTGCTCTATAATTACCTGGGTCATCTCTACTGCCCCTCTTGAACAAGGGCACAACATTTGCAATCCTCCTGTCCTCTGGTACTAAATCTATAGACAATGAGGATTCAAAGATCAAGGCCAAAGACTCCACCACCTCCTCCCTAGCTTCCCAGAGAATCCTCAGAAAAATCCCATCAGGCCCAGGGGATTTATTTACCTTCACACCTTCTAGAATTGATAACACCTCCTCCTTACTAACCTCAATTCTTTCAATTCTAGTAGCCCGTAACTCAATCTTCTCCTCTACACTATTCTCCTTTTCCTGGGTGAAAACAGATGAGAAATATTCATTTAGCACCGGTCCAATCTCTACAGGGTCCATATACAAATTCCCACTTCTGAGTTTGACTGGCCCTATTCCTACCTTGTCGTTCTCTTATTCCTCACATACCTATAGAAAGCTTTAGGGTTGTCCTTTATTCTACTGCTAATGCCTGCTCATGTCCCCTCCTCGTTCTTCTTAACTCTCTCTTTAAATCCTTCCCAGCTAATCTGTAATTCTCCATCACATCATCTGAACCATCTTGTCTCAACGTCACGTGAACCTCCCTCTTCCGCTTAACAAGAGATACAATTTCTTGAGTAAACCAAAGTTCCTTTACCTATCACTTCCTCCCTGCCTGACAGGAACATACCTGTCAAGGACATGCAATATCTGTTCCTTAAACCATTTCCACATTTCGATTGTCCCCATCCCCTGCATTTTGCTAACCCATTCTATGCCTCCTAAGTCTTGCCTAATCGCATTATAATTGCCCTTCCCCAATATATAATCCTTGACCTGTGACATGTTCCTATCCCTTTCCATCGCTAAACTAAACGTAACCGAATTATGGCCACTCTCTCCAAAGTGCTCACCTACCACTAAATCAAACACCTGGCCGGGTTCATTACCAAGTACCAGATCCAGTGTGGCCTCCTTCTTGTCGGCCCGATGACATACTGTGTCAGGAAACGCTCCTGCACACATCGGACAAAAACTGATCTACCTGACATACTAGAGTTATTGCATTTCCAGTCAATGTTGGGGAAGTTAAAGTCTCCCATAATGACCACCCTGTTTCTTTCACTCTTCCCCAGAATCGTTTTGCCAATCCTCTTCTCCACATCCCTGAAACTTTGTGGAAGTCTATAAAAAAACTCCCAGCAGTGTGACCTCTCCTCTCCTGTTCCTGACCTCAGCCCATACCACCTCAGTGGACAAGTCTTCATCAAAAGTTCCTTCAGCCACTGTTATACTTGACTAACAAAGCCACACCTCCCCCTCTTTTACCAACTTCCCTGATCTTAATGAAAGATCTAAACCCTGGAACCTGCAACATCCATTCCTTAC
This sequence comes from Stegostoma tigrinum, assembly GCF_030684315.1. Classification (NCBI taxonomy): domain Eukaryota; kingdom Metazoa; phylum Chordata; class Chondrichthyes; order Orectolobiformes; family Stegostomatidae; genus Stegostoma; species Stegostoma tigrinum. The sequence goes on along the minus strand of NC_081368.1, from coordinate 53,931,105 downwards.
CCTGCTCTATCCATGTCTCCTAAATGGCCACAACATCGAAGTCCGGGTACCTATCAATGTTGCATACAGAAGTGGGTCAGTGGATATACTTCCTGTTGCTTAATGTCAGCATTTTCAGAGAGAATCAGCTGGACTGTTGACTGTGGCTACTACAAGGTAGCAATATTAGCTTTTAAAAAATGTTAATCACTGGCTAAACTTCATCTGACCACTCACATATTCAGTATAGATATTGGTTATGCATATGCACTAAAATGGTGTCCAGAGCAGCTAATATCAATGTGTGCTTACATGCCGTAGAAAACATTTTGGAGCCACGTACCATTAGTACTTTCCATAGCCAGATGCTGACAAGCCTATTTCACTACCAACATTTTCCAGAGTGGTCTACGGCTTTAGGCATCTACAGCTAAATAGCTGGGATGAATCAATAGTCCCTTTTTGATCTGAACAAGATGTCACATCTAGTGCACAGCTGGTGTGTGTGAATGATCTTTTCCATGACGAAGTTGATGTACGTTAATGGGCCTGTCTGGCACAAAGTTGATGGGTGTGAATAGGCCACTCTGACCACTTTGATGTTAGACTGAAAGGAAGCTAACTAAAATCTGTCCATTTCGCAGACAGCAAGTAAAAATACAGAGCAACGGTTGTCGATAAACTCTCAACACAAGTGGTGTGGCTTGTCTTCATTGGATAAAATGGTACACTACACTTCTGTACATCATGAGTCATTTTAACAATGAAATAATTTACAACTACCTCCCTCATTCTAACCTTCAACCAGGCAAATCTGTGCTGGTGCTGTTTTAGTTAATAAATCAACAGTCAGTGCATACTTCAACCCCTATTTTTATCTCAGTGCTCATAATCTGAGATCAATGAACTTGACCCATGCTGAGCACCTGGAAACAGAGACTTCCAAACATAAAAAGTAGTCAACATATATTGATTAATAAGGAAAGTTTAATTATTATTTTAATCAGTCTCTGGGGGAAAAAAACACTCAGCTCATTACCTTTGTAAACACATTTTGTTTTTTAAACTTCTGTGAACATAGTTGCTTTTAGACCCAAGGATTGAATGCAAATATTCCAAATTCTTTGCGGGAAAATTACTTCCCTTTTATTTCAAACATGACAGCCATCAGAATTTTGCCACATGGATCAGACGTTGCTCTAACAGGTTTTGATGTTTAATGAATGATTAAATCAATCTCAAAATAGACCACCTCCGTCAAAATTATGTGAGAAAAATAAAACTCAGAAAATGAAGCATCGGTTCTGTTCATTAGAATACACCAGTGAGAGAAAGTGTTACACAATATCATTGCATCTCCACCCAACCAAAATTTCTATCAAATGAAACGGTAAACTGTTTCCCAGCATTGATGAGGGACAAACCTCGGATTTTAATGTGTTAAAAGCAAATTACTTCCAGTTACTTCTTTAATTAGAAGTAAATAATTCATTAAAGAAGTTATTTTGTGAAATAAAATGTTAAGTGGGCCAAACTTTACAAGGCCATATCAAGGTTAAACTTTACTTCAGCTTTCTGGGCGCACAGTTGAAACTAGAGTTTTGAATAAGATAATGGCTCTGAAGGAGTTAATCTTCATGTGACATTGAGCTCCACCCAATCTGATGTCGTAACATAGTCTTTGAGTCGAGACAGTTGTGTTTTGCATGAATATCCTAAGGGAGCATATGTGTTCTATACAACTTCTTAGTAATTATGCCTTGTAATTTAGTGCAAACTGTACCTATTGTTATGCAGTAAACTAACTTATTTGATACGACAAGTGCCTCTTTTGTTAAGATTCTTCAGTGGTCTATCCTCTACCACTGATAGACAGGCTCCTTTGCTCAGCGTAGACAGCTGTGGTCACAGCATTTCAGACTTAATGGAATTTTTAAAGTCAATGTTACTGTTAAGACTGATACAAGGGTGAGTACCATTGTGTCAATTGGCCAAATGCCACGGTTAAAGAATCAGAAGTTACGACCAACAGAGGCCAGACTATATGGGGCAAGTGGAATGCCTGTCAAAAGCACAGATATCTACAAGTTACACTAGAACACAAGAAATGTAAAGTGATTGAAAGTATTTGCATATTTCCCACTCGACACTCCTCAATTTTGTCCTCAGGATTGGGAAGATAATGGCCTCATGGTATTATCATTAGACTACCAATTTGGAGACCCAGGCAATGTACTGGGAACCCAGGTTTAAATCCTGCCAAGACAGATGTTGGAATCTGAATCCAACAACAGTCTGGAGTTTAGTTTTCAATGATGACCATGTAATGATTGTTGGGGGAAAACCATCTGGTTCACTAATTTTAATTAGGGAAGGAAAGTGCCATTCTTGCCTGGCCTGGTCCATATTTGCCTCTAGACCCACTGCAATGTGGTTGACTCTTATCAACTCTCAAGGCAATTAGGGATAGGCAATGAATAATGACCTGGCCAGTAATGTCCTTATCCCATGAATGAATTTTTTGAGAAAATCCTGAAGAGGGCAGGAAATGGTTCCAAGAGGACAACTCGCCCAGAAGCAAACTATGGTTGATCACCTGGTCAAGGGGCAGCCAGTGGTGAATTCCATTGGACTGCCTAAACTCATGGCAGTATCCACAAAAGAATAAAAAATCAATTGATAACAGAAGAGATAAAAGAAAAGTTCCTCTTTGCTGAGAAGTTACAGAGGCTAACAAGCCAAGAGGAGCTAAAATTTGATCAGAACAAAAGTAACTTAGAATATGCTAACATTGACCAGTGTTGTTTCAAACGATGGCCTGACCATGATTTGGGTGAATTGGCCTCGTGTGCATATTTTGTGAGTATTTATCTGTGTGACATTAGGCAAGTTATTTCAGCTCTCCTTCAGGAAGCTGCATTGGAAAAGACACAATGGGGCCACTTAGGCAATGTCAGGTGTGTAGTCAGTGATGCGATGACCAGGGAATGAAAATCTCATAACCCATTGTGAAATCTGTGATTATTCAAATTTAATAAACTTCCAGTCTTAGCTGAAGTTAAACCAGAATCTGAACCTCAGCAAAGCAGGTCAGAAAAAGTGAGTACTGAGAATTAAGATGAGCAGGAAAATCAACTGTCCTGTGATGGGAATTGAAGAGCATAACTATCCTCATAATAAAGCAATGGCTAACAATGAGGAGTGGCATCTTCAATGATGGTCACATGAGAGATAAATGGCCAACCAGTCAGAATCAAGGCCAATAGACTTCAAGGAGTAGACTTATCACAGGAGATGGGAGTTAATACAATTTTGTTACGTACTTTTAAATATAATGGTTAACTCTGAGGAAAATATATTGGGGACAGATGCTGTATAATGCAATGGATCTGAAGGAGTCAATGTTCATGTTATGTTGAGCTCCACTCAAACTAACAATGTCACACAGTATTTCACCAGGGACAGATGGGGAACAGATGTAGTCAGTGTAGCTTCCAAGATCCTTTAGTAATTGTGTCTAGAAGTTCATGTAAATTGTATCTATTGCTGTCATGTAATAAACTATCTTGTTTTGTCAGGCAAGTGCCTGTTCTGTTAAGATTTACCAATGGCCTACCTTCTAAAACTGATAATTAGACAGGCTCTAGACTCAGCATAGAGAAAGGAGTATTGACAGTGACAAGCTACCTGAACCAGAGTTGCAGTGTAATATCTGAAAAATATCACAGGATACAGATATCTACCTGTTAATTGGAATGCTAAAAGAGATGTAGATATTTTTGCTACCTTAAATCAGGTGTAACACCGATATATCTAACTTCCATGTGTTAAAAACAAAGTGAGAGAAGACATATCAGTCCACAAGGCCAGCCTCCCTGATTCTGTAGCAAAATCAAAGTGAGAATATTAATGACACAAAGCTTTGAAATTAATAAAAATTCAACATTAGGACTCAGCAATAAAAATGGTGTTTCTTACTGAATACATAAACTGTTCGAATGTTGCACTTGCAGAGTGTAATATTATTGATCATAGCTTTTTGAGAAAGAAAGCAAAATAGTTACTTTTATCTATTTTTCTCCAAAGACAGTATCCCAGTAGGTAGTTAAGTTGTAAAATACCCACCTAATTCACTTCTGTATATAAGAGAAAACCTTTTTCCCTATGTCCAAACATATAACCAAAGGTTATTCTTAACCTTTTGCTGTCACAGAAAATCTGCAGCCCATGTACAGACTATATATTTTCCTTTTTCAGCTGTAGAACAAGAACAAAATATATTGAGGTTCGAGACGAGAATTGCAACTCAACATCAGGCTCATTGGTCCAGATTCAATAATCTTTTTTAATTCACAAATGGAACTTGGGCATTATTGGCCAGGCCAGCATTTATTGCCCATCATTAACTGCCTTTGAGAAGCTAGTGGTAAGCACCCTTCTTGAAATGTTCCAGTTCATTTGCCATTATGGAGAAATTCCATGATTTTGACCAGCAACAGTGAAGAAACGGTAAAATATTTCCAAGCCAGGATGATGAATGGCTTGGAGGGGAACTTACAGTTGATGATGTTTCCATGTATGTGCTTCCCTTGTCCTTCTAGATGCAACTGGTCATGAGTCTAGAAGGTGCTTTCTAAGGATCTTTTGCACATATTTTGGTATATATCATACTCTGCTACCACTGGGCATTGGTGGCGGAGTGACTGAATGTGTATAAATGTGGGTGCTTATCTAGTGGGCTGTATTGTCCCGATGATGTCAAAAGTCTTGAGTGTTATTGGAACATTCCTCAAGGCAAGGGGGAGTATTCCATCGCACTTCTGTCTTGTGCTTTGCAAATAGTGAATAGGCTTTGGGGAGCCAGGAATGAGTTACTCACCGCAGCTTTCCTAGTCTCTGGCCTGCTCTTGTAGCCATTATATTTATATAGTGTGATTCTAGTTGAGTTTCTGGTGAATCGTAATCCTCGTGCTGTTGTTAGCCAGAGATTCAGTGATGGTAAAGCTATTGAATGTTAAAGCTATTGACGATTACATTGTCTCTCTTTGGGGACAATGTCACTTGCCGCTTTTCAACTTAACCGTGGATATTGTCAATATCTGGTTGCATTTGGATGTGGTATTGAACAATTTGCAATCCTCAGTGAACATTCCCACTTCTGACCTTATGATGCAGTGAAGGTCATTAATGAAGCAGCTAAAGACGGTTGAGCCTAGGAAATTTTGCCAAACAATTCTTGCAGAGATTTCCTGGAGCCGATATAACTGTCGTGTTCTTTTAAGACAGGCGAGCGAGATCGAGGAAAGAGACCGTTACTGGGAAGTTTTCTGAATACATTTTTGAGGTCAACTTCAAGCTGGTTTGAGCATAGCACTGCTATTCTGCTGCAGAGCTGCTACCAAGTTATTGCTCTTCAATGTGACCTAATGTTCTACTAAACATTCTATGATTCTGCTACTTTAGCATACCAATTCCTTGACTAACCTGATATGCTAAGTCACCATTTTGCATTAAACCAAGCTACACTAATCTATGCAGTATTCTTAAACAGCCTACCACTCCCCCTTTGATTTTGCCAAAGTAAGGAGCCAAGGACTTCACCAGTTTCAAAATCTCCCCTTCCCCTACTGCATCCCTCAACCAGCCCAGTTCGTCCCCTCCCCCCACTGCACCACACAACCAGCCCAGCTCTTCCCCCCCACCCACTGCATCCCAAAACCAGTCCAACCTGTCTCTGCCTCCCTAACCGGTTCTTCCTCTCACCCATCCCTTCCTCCCACCCCAAGCCACACCCCCCGCTACCTACTAACCTCATCCCACCTCCTTGACCTGTCCGTCTTCCCTGGACTGACCTATCCCCTTCCTACCTCCCCACCTACACTCTCTCCACCTATCTTCTTTACTCTCCATCTTCGGTCCGCCTCCCCCTCTCTCCCTATTTATTCCAGTTCCCTCCCCCATCCCCCTCTCTGATGAAGGGTCTAGGCCCGAAACGTCAGCTTTTGTGCTCCTGAGATGCTGCTTGGCCTGCTGTGTTCATCCAGCCTCACATTTTATCATAAGGAGCCAAGTAATTTCTTTTGTGCCAGGGAGCTGGAGTGAAGAGAATGATTTTTAGCAGGCTTTGAACTCATAATGCAAGCAGCAAATCATTGCAAAAGGATATAAGTGGCAATTATATAATCGTAAGAATGATTATTACGCCTTGGGCGATGGACAAGCCCAAGGATCCAAACTATCCCGTGGCCCAACTCCAAAGGGTGAATATCCGGAGGATATCTGATTTGGTCAGCCTCTTTACGGATGTGATCTGCAAGGTTTGTAATTTCCTCTGAATTATCTGTGATGTAAGTCCAACATTCCTTACCAATGAGTGCAGAGGTGCCTCCTTTTTCAGAGAGTAGTCAGTCTAGGACCATTCTATTTTGTAAAGCCGCTGTATGAATAGTTACCATTTTGGTGGTGATTTCATCTAAGGCCTGGGCTGTGTCATTGGCTATCTGTTCCTTGGCAGTGGCCATATTGCGGGATTCCTTGGCCAACCTGGCAGTGCCATTCAGGGGAAACCGAATAACAAAGAACCGTTCAGTTTCAATAATGGCATGCTCGCTCATAATAGAGTGGAAATCAGATTGTTTAGTAAAAATGATGCATAAATGGGACCACATAAACGAGGTAACAGGATCTTGTCCAGGAAGTGGATAATCAGGTGTATACCTTGTGACCACCAACAAAATTGTGCCATTGTATGAGACCAACCAGGTTATACAGTCAGAAAATCAGACGTGGGCAAAAGTTCCTGCTGAAGTGAGGTTAATAAAATTAAGTTTAGATGGAGTCCAAGCATCAGGCCTGACATTGAAATATTGAGTACAAGTACTCTGACCTGCAGACCAATCCCTCGGCTCACATCTGATGTGGGAAATGGATCTTATGGTTTTCCTAAACCAGATGTATTAGTGATGGTGATAAATGGTGGGGTATGCGAGGTATTCATTCGAGGTTGATGTTGACCTTTAAATGCCAAAAACCTGTCCCCTGCTGATTCCCACTTATCTTGGGTGCCTTTAATGTCCATCCAATACACCCCTCTCTCTGTGGAAGATATAGCAGCCATGCAAATACAAGCCTGTTTGGGACTCATTCTGACAAATGACCCACTCTGCCACCTCTGAGGCATTAAAGGGAACTGGTCTTAATGAAATCCCCCCTTTGGAGTTGGTCGGGATATAAGTACACGCCCAAAAACTGAGCACATTATTCTTAAAGGAGGAAGTACATGAGAGGTAAAGAAAAGCCTTTGCATTTATGTCTTGTCTCGTCACAACACCAAGATTGTTTTTACTGGCATTTAATCTGAACCAGAGCACATACAAACAATACAAAAAGACATGAGTAATGGACTTATTGCAGATGCTTTCATGCTTCAGTGCTGTGAATAGCCCTTTTTATGTGGAATGCATGAATCCAACCTTCCTTGCTTTGAACCTTAAATGGAGATTTTGTTGTCAGTAGAACTGGGTATGGACCTTCCCACTTGGTGCCCAAAGAGGCTTTAAGTATTTCTTAAACTAGACCAAGGTACCAGGAACTAGACCATGTCCTCCATCCGGGTAAATCCGCACCCACCCCCCCACCCCTGATCCCCCCAGGTATTTGACGCCTGTTGAAAAGCAGAGCTCACAGCTGCGGTTAGATCCTGACAATACCGGAGCGAAGAATCACTTAACAAGCGGCAATCAGCTGTATGCAAATCTACGCTACCTAGTAAAGACAAATGTGTCCCTGTTATTATTTCGAAGGCGCTAAGGCCAGTAGTTCTGTTGGGGTCGCTCGCATACATGCTCAGGATTTGGGTAGTGCTTGGGGCCGAGGTATCCCTTCTTGATGATATTTGGCGAGCCTCTGTTTAAGGGTTGTAATGGTGCCCTCCACCAGCCCTGAGGACTGGGGGTGATTTGGGCAGTATAGGTCCCACTTTGACCCTGGTAGCCTGCACACTTCTTGACATACTGTGCCGGTGAAGTGGGTGCCTTGATCTGAGCCAATGCAGTTAGGGAGACCCCCATCGAGGGATATAGTCTTTACAGAGGACTTTGGTTATGTGGCTAACAGTGGCCCTCCCAGTGGGAAAGGCTTCTAGCCACTTTGAGAATCCATCCACAATAACTAAGACCTCTGAACATCTCTGACATTTTGGGGAAAGAAATATAGTCAACCTGCAGGTGTTGGGAGGGGCCCATAGGGACTGGGAGTCTAAGCTGGGGCATCTCTGTGGTGGGTCCAGGGTTGTTCTTTTGACAAGCCATGCACCTACTGACTGGGCTTTGGTTTTAAGTCACCTTTCCCACCAACTTCTGTGAAACCTAGCTGGGCTGCACGGTGGCTCAGTGGTTAGCACTGCAGCCTCACAGCACCAGGGACCCAGGTTCGATTCCAGCCTCGGGAGACTGTCTCTGTGGAGTTTGCATATTCTCCCTGTGTCTGTATTTCTCCGGGTGTCTCCCACAGTCCAAAGATGTGCAGGCTAGGTGGATCGGCCATGCTAAATTGCCCGCAGTGTTCAGGACTGTGTGGATTAGAGGGGGATGGGTCTGGGTGGGATGCTTCAAGGGGCAGTGTGGACTTGTTGGGTTGAAGGGCCTGTTTCCACACTGTAGGGAATCTAATCTGGTGGGGGGGACCGAGATGATCCCATGAGTGCTTCTGTTGAGCCAAGAAAGGCAACAATGCTTGTCGTGCCCCTGGCTTATTGGTTCCCTTCTGTATCCAGAGTGCATCCTGACTCAATCTATGTCCAGTTCTCTTCTTGAGAACAATGCTTTTGCATTGCTTTTTAAGTTCTGTAGTTTGTTCATTGTAGTTAGCACACCATTTATGGTGGGTTCATGAAGGACACTGGCTACTGCATTTTTGGCTGCCTGGTCTGCCAAAGCATTGCCTGGGGGCTCCATAGAACTCCCTTTGGCATGTGCCTTGCATTTAAGGATTGACACTTCTTGCAGTAACTGGATGGCATTAGGGAGGGTACGGACCTCATTTCCATTTAAATGTGAGTACCAGTTGCTGTGAGGAAACGTCGTCAAGAGGCCAAGATCACGGGCTATGTCAAAAGCATATCTAGAGTCAAGGTAAATGTTAGCCGTTACCCGTCAGCTATTTTACGTGCTTCCGTTGATGCTCTTAATTCAGCCTGCTGCATGGAGGTACCAGGTGGTAGAATGCCCTGAGCTAAGACCTCATGCAGAGTTGTGACTGCCCATACAGGCTTACAGATCTCATTTTCCACAAAAGCAGGCCCGTCTGTGAATGGAAGCAGATCCGAGTTTTGCAGAGGTTCATCTGAACCTCGAGCTGCTCCATTCAAATAACTGAAATATCTGTACACACTTCAATATTTTTGCAAGTTCAGGTTTAGGACTTATCACAAAGGTGGATTTTAGTGGGGTGAGTATCTTTTGTTCTACATCTTTTGCCCCTTTGTCCCAGGCAAGTCTCAATTGTTCTATCCAGGAATCTACAAAATGTTATGCTAAGTCTCTAACGCTCTCAACACCTTTCTGTTGACAGGCAGTAATTTCATTTCAGTCTGTTTTAGGAGGACCATAATCTTGGAGCCAGGTCCCAAACTGACCACATCCATCCTCTAATCTCTGTCTATTCATCTCTAAGCAGTCCATCATCCAGACACAGAGGCCGTTACCAGTGTGAGAGCCTAGCATGGCAGATAGGATTTCAGCCCCATCCAGAGGATGTAATGGATAGATGTTTTTCAATTGTTCTAATTCAGTCCAGGTTTCAGATCCTCCATCCCCCACCTTTCCAGGATGTGGTAATTCTTTAGAACATCTTTCAACTAATTTGTTTGTGGACTGCCCATTGAGTATGTTCATGTTGGAACCCTCCTTGTCGTGCTTGCTCATCTCTCACAATAACTTTTTTTATCCTTGTGTCTTTTCCACTCAACCGGATTTAGTGGCGCTGGAGGATTTGTGCCCATTTTGGAATCCTCATCATTTTCTGAGGATGAATCCAAATTGGCCTGTGGAAGGGGTGCACTTGGTATGATAACAGGATATAAGGGTGTCATTAGGTAAGGTTGAAGAGTTCATGTAAGTGTTCATTCTCTTTTTTTTAGCAAACATCAATCTATCGTTAGTTGCTTTCATGTCATTACATACGGCTCTTAGTAGATCTTTCAAATTGTTAGCTTCTCAGTGATTTCTTGCTTTAGCCACAGTTGAAGTATTATAGAGAGTGATCATCATGCCCATTCTTTATTTGCAAGTCTGGTACTCTTTTCCAAAACTCTTTTAATATCATCCAGGGACCATTGTCCCTTGGAGGTTCCATATTTTTTGCAAATTTCTGTCAAGGTGGTAGGCAGATTGCATTTTTGTTTAATATATTCTTTTAATTTTTGTCGGACTTCCTCCTCTGACATATCAGGAGGTGCCAGCCCACCTTTTACAATGGCTGGCAATGTTTCAGCTAATGTGGAAAAGGTCAGGTCCAAGGGGTCTCTTTTCAAGCTGGGGGGGTCTCTTTTTGATCAGAAGGGGGTCTGTTTTGAGCTGGGGAGTCTCTTTTCAAACTCTTTCGAGCAGGAGGGTATCTGTTTCATGCAGGAGGGGGTCTGTTTCAAGCAGTTGGGGTTCTCATTTTGAGCAGGAGGGGTTCTTGTTTTGAGCTGGGGGTCACTTTTCGAACTGGGGTATCCTTTCGAACTGGAGGAAGTCTCTTTTAAGCTGGGGGAATCTCTTTTCAAGCAGGAGCTCTCATTTCGAGCAGTAGGAGGTCTCATTCAAGCCGGGAGGGGAGGTAGGTGGAGGGCTCTTTTTGAGCCAGAGAGGGTTGCTTTCGAACTGGGGTTCTCTTTTCAAACTGAAGGGGGGTTTTCGAGCCAGAGGGGGTCTCTTTTTGAGCTGGGAGTCACATTTTAAGCCGTGATAACAAAGTGTGAAGCTGGATGAACACAGCAGGCCAAGCAGCATCTCAGGTGCTTATGAGATGCTGCTTGGCCTGCTGTGTTCATCCAGCTTCACACTTTGTTATTTTAGATTCTCCAGCATTTCCAGTTCCCATTATCTCTGATCACATTTTAAGCCGGGGCAGTGTCTTTAAATTTTTGCTTTAGACCGAATGAGTTCACCTTCTTTTGATCACATCAGACAGGGCTTACCACCAAGAACAGTAACTCTCACTTTCACCTTAGGATTTCAATAAATGGTCCCTTACCTCAGAGGTGAAAATTAGTCATGATCAGAGTCTCAGTTGTTGTGAGCCTGCTCACAGTACCAAGTTGTTGGGTTCTTTTAAGACAGGCGAACAAGATCAAGGAAAGAGACCGAGGGAGTCTTAAATTTCTCATTATTGAAAAACCTTCTGAGTACATTTTTGAGTCTAAGTTCAAGATGTGTTGAGCATAGCACAGCTATTCTGCTGCAGAACTGCTGCCAAGTTATTGTTCCTCTCTGTGACCTAATGTTCTACTAAACGTTCTATAATTCTACTACTTCAGCATTCTACTTCCTTGACTAACTTGATATGCTAAGTCGCCATTTTGTATTAAGCCAAGCTGTGCTAATCTATGCAGGATTCTTAGGCTCTACAATAACTGACTGACAACAACCACAATAATCTTCCATATGCCAAGTATGATTGCTACCATTGCAGAATGTTTCCCATGATTGCCAATGAGTCCAGTTCTGCCTGGGCTCCTTGATGTTACGCTTGGTCAAATAGAGACTTGATGTCACTCTGACCTCACCTCTGGAATTTCGTGTTTTTATCCAGGCTTGAACCAAGTCTGTAAGGAGGCTAGGAGCTAAGTAGCCATGGGAGAACTCAAAATTGACACCATTGAGCAAGTGTTGTGTGATAGCACTGTTGCTGATATCTTCCATATCTTTCCTGATGATTGAGAATCGGATGATTGGGCAATAATTGCTCAGGTTGGATTTGTCCTTCCTTTTGTGTACAGGACATAGCTGGGCAATTTTCCACATTGTCAGGTAGATGCCAGTGTTGCAACTGTGCTGAAACAGGTTGGCTCAAGGGGCAGTAAATTCTGCAGCACAGAATGTTGGTAGCTTCCTTAGGCTTTGCAGTATCCAGTGCCTCCAACCATTTCTTGCTATCATGTGGAGTGAATTGAAGTGGGTGAAGACTGGCAACTACGATCCTGGAGACTTCTAGAAGTGGCTTAGATGGATCATCCACTTGGCATTTCTGGCTGAAGATTGCTGCAAAAGTTCCAGCCTTATCTTCTGCACTGCTGTGTCGGGCTCTTCCATCATTGAGGAGGGAGATATTTGTGGAGCCTTCTCATCCGGTGAGTTGTTTAATTGTCCATCACCATTCATTACCGGATATGGCAGCACTGCTGAGCTTAGATCTGATCTATTGCTCGTGGGATCACTTGCTACTTATCATGTTTGGCATGTAGTTAGTCCTGTTTTGTAGATTCACTAGGTTGACGTTTCATTTGCAGGGATGCCTGGTGCTGCTCCCTGCATGCCCACCTGCACACTCCATTGAACTAGGGTTGATCCCCTGCCTTGATGGTAATTATCGAGCAGGGATATACCAGGCCACAAAGTTGCAGATTACACTGGAGGCCAATTTAGTTGTTGTTGGTGGCCCACAATACCTCATGGATGCCCAGATTTGAGTTGCTGGATCTGTTCAAAGTCTGTCCCATTTTGTACAGTTTTAGTGCCACGCGAGATGATGTGAAGTATTATCAATGCGAAAACAGGACTTCATCTCCACAAGGACAACATAGTGGTTACTTTTACTGATATTGTCAGATGGCGGGGATTTGTTGAAAGATGCAGTCGAGTATGTTGTTGTTTCTGTTATCATCTGCTGCAGACCGAGTCCAGCAGGAATATTGTTGAAGATTGTGGCTGTGCAACCTTCCAGGAGGCCGTCTCTACACTCATTCCTGTAAGCGGATAGTAGCAGTTTCCCAAGACTGGAGGTCCAAACATGAGGCCTGCACCAACATAAAGCTGGCAACCTCACTGTGATAGGTAGGTGCTGCCAAAGCAGGAAAATACTTCAATACAGAGGCAATCTTGGTTCATCCACAAAAATCACCAAAGGAGAAGACCTGAACCTAGTAGGGCCATTGTGGTGGGAGGGGATATCCAACTGCTTGACTGGTGAGGCATGCATATACAGTTTTTGAAGACTTCGCCATTGGGCCATTGAGCATCCAGCTCTGTGAGTCTGGTCAACGGAGGCCACCTCCAGTGAGATGGTAGCCTCTGCTCTCTGCGGTAGGCTGCTCTAATGTTACAAAATTATTGTCATAGACACAGGATGGGCCCAAGCGCGGCCTCATCTGTCCTTAACAGCTTTCTGTGATGTTAACCTGACTGCCACAAATGTAACATACTGTTATCTGCCACTACTTTTGGTGATGGTTCAAAGTAAAGGTTGTTTGAAATAGTTTATGCCACCCATTTTTTAATTCTCCGCATATTTTCTCTGGCTTCTTTCATGCTCAGTTGCAGAAGATACAACACTATAGAGCCTTGCCTAAACAGGGCTAGTTAACAAGATCATTCATTGCATGATAATAATAAATAGAGCTACATTATTAGTCATGTATAATTATTATGACTATCAGAAGCTTTACAGAATGCTTCTGGATCAGCTGGGGTTGTTCTCCTTGGAACAGTGAAGATTGAGAAGGGACCTGAGGTGTATGAGGTTATGTGAATCACAGATGGGGTTGATAGGGAGGCACACTTTTCTCAACAGAAGGCAGGTCATAGCTGGGTGGTAAGAGGCAGAAAGCTAAAAGGAGAATTGAGGAAATAAAGATTTTCACTCAAATGGGAATCTTGAATTCACAGTCTGAAAGAATGTTCGAGTCAGAAAATCTTGTACATTAAAGCAGTTTTTAGATATTTACTTACATTGCCACAGACTCCAGAATTATGTGCCAAAGGAAAATGGGATTAGTGCAGTCAAATCTTTATTGAATACTGTGGACACAATGGACCGACTGTCCTCCTACTGTACTGTAAATACCTACATTTCTATGAATCCACCTGCTCCCCACAAAGTGAATGTGGACCCAATTTCTACCCACACACTGTGTGTAACAATAACGGAATTGAAGGAGCTAATGGAACTTCAACATTAACCCTTCAGAACTATTGGTGTCTGTTGGTCAGCATAGACATGATGGGCTGAAGAGCCTGTTTCAATGCTTTATGACATTATGACTCCATAGCCAATACGTGATTTGACACCCACCTCTTTACGTTTGTGGCAAATCCTGGTCACCTGTGGGAAATCTCCCCAGAGACAAAAAGGCATCAGGGAACAGTACTGAAGAGTCTGCGCACACTATTCCTGCTTCACCCCTCCTCCAAATCTATTTTCACAGGGCTGGGAATATTAAACCTAATAGCTCTAAATGTGCACTTAATGTAAGCAACCTGTTGTTTATAAACCACAAGTTATTGAGAGTGCAATCTATTTAAAGATTAAACTGATACAGGCTTTATATAACAGACCACAACACCAGGAAAACAATCTTTCACAACTGAATTTTACACAAAGCATTAAATACTCTGGTTTCAAAAGACCTGAAATCAGCCTGGTTCCAAATGAAATCTTTTTATAAGATAACTGAAATTAAAAAATTATTATCTTTTGATCATTTCAAAACAATTGGTAACTTGATAAGCACAAGTTGGACTTTAACCAATTTATCTTGCTGAGCCTCCAAAAATTATTTGCCCCTTGTAGCCTGTATCAAATTGAATATTTATAAGTCAGGATAGTGTTTGACTAGGAGACAATTGTGCAAGTGATGATGCTGCCATATATTGGCTGCCCTTGTTGTTCTATCTTTAACACTATTGATGACCATGACTTGGTACTTATCTGTACTTTTCATCTTTCGGCTATTTTTATTCCACTTCTGCCTGAACTTCCTTCACCTTCCCACACTGTCCCCATCTGCATTTGTTCAATGTCCTTTCGCCAATGTTACACACTCTTTCAGCAAGAAAACCTGCTTTGCTGAAGGTCATCCTAATGGCATAACTCACTCCTTCTCCCAGTGCTGCTGTCAATATTCAATGAAATTAAACCCATTTGTATAATATCAGTCCTTTAGCTATGCCTTTGCTTCTGCAATTCAAATGCAGTTAACAATAATTCGCTTTTATCGATAAGGCTATCCTTCAGTGAAATTCATAACCACAGGATTTAGTTGTTTGTTCTACAAATGGATGCATTAATGTTATTAATTACACATTTTGGGGCATAGCTCAATAGCACTCAGCATCAGGGGCACTGTACACAGTTAACTTGTACTCATTAATTGTGACACAAGCAATAAAGTGTCTTTTGTGTTACCTACATTTTTTTAAATGATTTCAGCTTCCAGCCAGAGCTAACCACACTGTTCATTGCTGGATATCTGACAAGGAGCCAATAGTGTATATTGCTTAAAGTCAACTTCTATCTCTGAAATGAGGCAAAATCAGAAAGTGCTGAACATATTGAGCAGGTTATCACCTTGCTCTCACAATCACATTTCTGCCCTCGGCCTGCTGTGACGTACCGGTGAAACTCAATGCAATGTTGAGGAACAGCACCTCAACATGCTCGGAAATGGGAAAGAATTTTATGTGATCAGAGATAATGGGAACTGCAGATGCTGGAGAATTCCAAGATAATAAAATGTGAGGCTGGATGAACACAGCAGGCCAAGCAGCATCTCAGGAGCACAAAAGCTGACGTTTCGGGCCTAGACCCTTCATCAGAGAGTCTCTGATGAAGAATTTCATGTGGTCCGTTTTAATGCCTACTGCCTAAACTGAAATAAAGTGCATTAGAGGTCACACGGCAATGGTAAGTCAGAGTATAAAATGTATAACTGCATTTCCATGAGCAGTGAGAGTCCCTTTATCTGCCATGGGGGTTCAATGTCAGAAGTCAATGATCTTGACACAGTGTTGAAAGAAACTCAATGACCTCACCTAAGGCATTAAGGCAAGCAAATGCACCATCAGATGTCGTATTGCATCCAGCCAGCCTTAGACACAGTTTAATTCACTCTAACTCCCATTATCCACCTACCACCAATTAGCACTCTATCAGTCTACAGCTGTATGGTTCACTGCACACTCACACACTTAATGACATTATAAGGTTAACATCCATATAGCACAAATTATACCGGTTATTCAGCCATGTCAGCTAAACATAATTCACCACAACTGATTTTATTCTGGTCGCTATGGATTTTCTCTTTCTCACAGGACAAGGTACGGCAAAACCAGAGGTAGCAGGAGCTTCCAGGCCCAGAAAGGGGCAGACGTGTGATGAGATACTGGGTGCTAGTGGTCAGTAGGAAGGGCAGATGGCAAGGATAGCGCATGACAACTCATTGGAGGACAAATTCTCACAAAAGTGCTGCTGCAAAGGAATCATGTTGATAGGTCGTGTAGAGAAAAAAGCTAAGAATCTTCACTGCAAAATACTTGGTGCATAGGAATGCCTGCCAGAAGGCTGTTTCAATGTCAAATATCATAAGGAAGTCCATCAACTGCATTATAGGATTTCACATAAAGTTTGGAGCTATTCTTTTAAGCATGCAATTGGTAGCCAACTACAATGTTTTGTCAGTGTTTTGGGGGTCTTTTTACTCAAATGATTCTGCAGCCATCTTGATAAAAACTGAAAGAACTGAGGATGCTGTAAATCAGAAAGTAGCTGGAAAAGCTCAGTAGGTATGGCGGCATCTGTGGATCCTTTCTCAGAATTCAGAGTTGGCAAATCAGGAATGGAAGAGTTTTGAGAAGATTTGTTGAGAAGATGTAACATGGGCATGACCCACTATCACTCGTATCCTTACATACAGATGAGGAAGGACACCACTTTGATTGGGACAACACATCCATCCTAGGACAAGCCAAACAGAGACACGCACGAGAATTCCTAGAAGCATGGCATTCCAACCAGAACTCCATCAACAAACACATTGATTTGGAGCCAATCTACCATCCCCTGAGAAAAAGAACAGGAAATGACATCACCAACACAGGAAATGACATCACCAACCCAAGGAAACCTAACCAGATAAATAGAAAGCGGCATATAACACCAGTGCTTCGTCGGAGGCTCACTGATGATGTCACCTAGAATAGTGACGAAACGTCTGAAAACTAACCTTCCAGCTCAGCGACCAAACTCACATCCAGGAATAGAGGAATTAAGAAACTGTCATTGCACTCAGATGAGTTCTTTTTAGATTGGCTGGGTAGAAAGGGTTGTCCAGTTGGTTTCTGCTTCTCCTCTTCCTCCTCCTCTTGCTTTTCATGTTTCTCAGCTGCATTCACCATAGCAGGTTGAAACTGCTAGGCCAAGGTTATGGTTCATGATGCAGTATACCTCAGGTCATGATGCATCACGACATCCATTCAGCCAAATAAATTAGAATGGTCCAGACAGAGGCAATTTTATTTCTGTTGTTCAACGGAGTGTTCCAACATAGTTCACGTTATGGCATGATTTGCTTTCTAACTTGGGCTTTGAACTCCAAAAAGGCAGCGATGAATTCAAATCACTGATGTTGTAATCAGCCTGCTCTGCATACTTCTGACATTCACTGTCATTTCCTGCATTCCTGTTGATGCTTTTCTAAAAATGGGAATGCGTTGTGGACACCATTTTGAACAATGAATGCAACAAATCCCAACATTGTGCCATATAAAGACATAATGAGGTGATGAAGGAGTAAGTTACTTTACATGTTTATAAAAAATAAAACAAAAATTGAGTTGCATTTTATCAATATGGCATTACAATACAAGGATAGAGGCAGTTGCTAGTGTCAGGTTGGTACAGACAGCCAATAGTCACAAGAAACATTTGCAATACAGTCCCAAACTGAAAATTAATGATTAATGCAGTTGTTATGTTCAAATTAAAGCTTTGGGTTCGAGTACCTACCTAAAGGATATATCCTGTAATATTGCTGTATTTACTGGCACTGAGTATTGATATTTCTTGCAGTCAATAAAGTGGTAAAATGTGTACACTAAAAATAACACTGATTATGAGATAACATGGTGTGAAGCTGGATGAACACAGCAGGCCAAGCAACATCAGAGGAGCAGGAAAGTTTGACGTTTCGGGTCGAGAAGGGTCTCGGCCCGAAACATCAAAATTTCCTGTTCCTCTGATGCTGCTTGGCCTGCTGTGTTCACCCAGCTTCACACCATGTTATCTCAGATTCTCTAGCATTGGTAATTCATACTATCTCTGTAACACAGAACTTGTACTGTTTTAGAAATCTTAATCAAACTGGAAGAAGTAGTGGCATATATGCAGAAGATGAAGTTAAACATATTAAGCTTGCCTAACACAATGAAACATCATTGGATTTAGATGTGACTGTGCCAAAGACCAAACCTAAGTAGTTGCCTTTTGTTAGAGACCCTGTTCTTTCAAGGGCTGAGGACCCCTTCCCCCAGCATCCCTCCCATGTTTTTGACAATCAATTGTAATTATGGCAGTGCTGGCCGCAGCATAAGGAGCAAAGAGTATCCAAAGAGAATCCAAGCTGGAAACCAAGCCCTAGAAGCCAATAAAGAAGTTACCTGGTCTTTGCTGGCATGTTTCTTCACAGAGGGAAGTAGCCATCAATAGAATTGGAAAGAAGCCCTGAGGCAGCCTTGACTTGGCCACTTAAGAAGCTTGATTGACCTCAAGACGGGAAGTTTGTTCATGACATTGGAGAAATTTACAGTGCCAACAGGAAGGGACAGGCAAGTTGCACCCACCATTCCACCCAAAGCTTTTGCTCATTGCGGCACAGCACGCTTCCTGGATTGCATAAAATTCTAATATTGGAGGTTTCTGTTCTCCAATACTGCAAGGATATGGTAAACCTCCTCCTATCCTGAGTTTCTGCCTACTCCAGACTGTGCTGTTTTTCTATCTTTGCTTCCTCTATTCTAAAAAAATCCCACTCTATTTGCTGTCTGTCATCTCTCTCAATCTCCATCTCCAGCCAATTCTACTTTTCCAATTCTCTCTTCTTTAAAACTTCCACAATCTAATTCTCACCCATTCCAAAACTCTTCCTCTTTACAGCATTTTCACTCCCTTCTCCACCTTGCCTTTCCTTATTTCAACCAACATTCTGGATGATCTATTTCTCGCATCAATTTCCACTTTCATTCTCTCTAGCCCTAAAGTGAAGGACAGAAGATGCCCCAGGCACACACAGGAGCTATTAAAAGAGCAGGAGAGAGAAGCAGGTGCACCAACAGAAATCTCAGGCACCAAGATGCTCATTTCTTTGCTCTGACCACAGAAGCCCCAACCCCTGGCCCAAAGACCTTGTGAGCTGAGGCTCAGTTATTGGACCCTTGTGTAACCCTTCACCTCACTTATCTTAACGCTGAACAGAAGGACTTGGAGACTGTAATTGGCACCCAACCAGCCTATTCTTGTCCAATCCATGACTCCAAATTTGACAGGCCATTTGCTGAGAATGTTTGACTTCACACAATGAAAGATAGATGAAGATTGGTGAGTATTTTTCAAAACCCCACTAATGTCAATAATTGAAGGTCTTTATTTATATTAGTATGACTTGCTAATAGTAGTAAATGTTATTGGATTAGTTGGTGTTTCTTACTGATCTGAGCTGGAGATTTTCAATTAGGGTAAATAAACCATTTGTTGAAATATTAAATATATAAGCACAGGCAGGACTTAATGTATTAATTGCAATTTCATCAGTAACTAATGTATTAGATATCATCAAAATGATGCATGGCAGGTTCAGAAGAATTGGGAGCTCATGCAACCTATGTGAAAGAAAGGATGGTACCTGCAGTGTATCTTCTAATGATCCTGGGTAATATTATTACTGGTCAAGTGAGATCCCATGCTGAAATCTGATTTGATTGATTTTTTTTTTCATTTAATGAGGTAGTCTTTCACCAAAACACAAGCACGCAGTTTTATAACAAAACAGAAGTTTTTTACACAGACAAGATCAATATTTTTAAAATGCAGCTATTTACATATAACCCAATTTGATCCTTTCTAACTGAAAGCAAGCTAATAATCTTCAGACTGTTTGTAAAACTCTCCCACATAAACAAATTCCAATTATCACACCAATAGCTCTCATAAATAGTCTCAAAAACAAAACCATGACTCCAAAAATACTGACAAAGTAATCATTAAACCCAATCATGCATCCAGATAAAAATCCACATGCCACTAGCTCGAAATCCAAGCTCTAAATCAAATGACAGAGTCTTGAAGTCCTTGAGCTGGAGCCTGAGCAGCAGGCACTGTGACACTTAAGGGAGACGGAAAGTTATCTGGAGGGTCATGTTGTCGGACGTTTCCACAAAACTAAATGCAAGGTTGTCTTATTCGGTCCATGGTCAAGGATGGGAGGGTGTGACTGTGAGTGGGGATTAAGAAGGCAAAATTGGAAAGCTTTAGCTTTTGCAATTGCCCAATGGTTCAAGGTTCTTGCAGGCTGTATGGACAGTGGGTGAACAAATTGACCACAGAACCATATATAGAAAGCCATTAAATGCAAGAGTTAATGGAAATGGAGTGGTAGTAGGGCAAAGTGCCGTCTGTGGGATAGATACAGTTCTCTGCAATGAGAATGAGAATCCAGCAGCTGTATGCTGCATCTTCCAGAGTTGTCTTCCAGATACCTGCTGTGGGTGAAACACTGGGGACTGACCTGCAGAGGAATTTGTAATGGGAAGGGAAACATCCAGTTGTCATGGTCCACTTATGCACCAACAACATAGGTATGTTAAGACACCCTGAACAATTAGGGCCTAAATTAAAAAGCACAGCCTCAAAAGTAGAATTATTACCCACAAGCATATTGGAATAGGGTATATAAGATTAAAGAGTCATCAATCACTCAAAGATTGTTGTGGGAATGTAACACAAGCACCAAGGAATTGACACCTGGGCCATTGGAACGCTCTTCAATTGAACTATACTGAGAAGAGTGAGTTGAGGGTGGTGGAGAGGGATTTAAATAGAGTGGTGACAGTGAGGTATCAAGTAGAAGAAAATGTGGTAGATTAAAGGGAAATACAAGACAAGAGAGCAAGATAGCAATAAAGAAATTGTTAATTGTTACAATATCACTATTCATTCACTGTTCCTGGATTAAAATCCTGAAATTCATTCCTATAGCACCAGGGGTCCCCATACATCCCAAGAACTGCGGCAGTTGAAGAAGACATTTCACCCACATTCACCAAGGCTATTAAAGATTGGCAATAATTAGTGAGCAATATTTATTGGCCCAGCCAACCATGTTCAAGTCTCACGAATAAATTTCTAAACAGCTGGATTACATGTTCAAGAGGAATTAACCATATTGATGGTGGATGCCAACCATGTTCCCAAACGTCAATCACTGACTTTCCTTCTTCTAGACAAGGCACTCCTGCTCCCAATGTTCTAGAAACAACTTTGCTACCCAGCTGATTTGAGACCACGAGGTGAGCTCTTGACAGTTTCCTTGTACGTCTGGAGTATTGGGCGATGTTTGTCCATTATAAAAGTTAATTTCTTTAAGTAAATCAGTTTTCGAACATACTTGTAAGTTTAATGATGGCAAGAAGAAAGAAGAATGAACTTGCAAACATTTAGATTAGGAGCAGGCTTAGTTTATTTGACCCTTTGATCCTGATTTGCCATTTGATTTGATCGTGGCTGATCTGATAATGACTTATATTTTCCTGTATGCTCCTTCTCCATAAATAATCTATCTAACTCAGCTATGAAAAGATTTAATGAGCCTGCTTTCACTGGTATCTTTGGGAAGAGATTTCCATAGAATAGTGACACTTTGCGAGAGAGAAAAAAATGACCTTCCCATCCCAATCTTAAACTCTTAATAGACAACTTTCATGAATTCTATGTGCTTTAATCCTGTGTCACATTGCATTCAACATTCTGCCAAAAATAATTAATAGCTGGAAAATTAGTCTGGTCTTTCCTAAAATGCTTTTCACTAGCATCACCTAAAGCAACATCTTCAGATCCTTATAGACCTGAATGTGTAATTTAACTCTTTTATCTTTGTTTTAAATAATCCTTTGCTGACTTTCACATTACTCATAAGTTTAATACAACTTGCTTAAAACTTTCTGCTAAAAACTTTTTGTTTGGCTTTTAAACTGTCATCTAAGCATTGTGTTCAGACTCTTGTTGCATTTCCTTTCTTCACATATTTAATTTCCAGAAGTCCTAAATTTGTGAAAACTTTTCTTGTATTAGTTTACTTTCAAGCTCCATGTAAGACAATATATATTTCTTAAAGCAATGAAACTTTAAGATGGTTACATCTTGCTAACGTTAATGCCAGCAAGGCTATAATCACTAAAATTCAGAAGCAAAGGTGACAACAATTCTTTTTTTAAAGTCATCAATATTACCAAAGGTGCAGCACATGAACCATGAAAATAATGTCATTATCACAGGCATATTCCACTTTAACGGACTTCATATTCATTGCAAATGCTTGTAGGATGGATGCAAATGCAAGGTTTGAGCACATCTAACTCCCATCTTGTTGGATGTGCAACAACCTCAGTAGCTGATCTTGTCTGAACCAAAGAAGATGACAAAAAGAATCACAAGTGCTAGAAATTTGAATTAAAAACAGAAACTGAGACAAACCACTCGGTAAGAGCGCGAAAAGGAAAGAAAGGCTAATAACTCAGGTGGGAGCCTCTGTCAGGACTGACAAAAGAGCAAGCACACCACTATTATGTATGTCTTATTCACATTTCAACATCAGGAGAATATAAATGAACAAACAAGCGAGATATCCCAGAGTTAATTCCAAACAAGGTAATATTAAGTTGAATAAAATTAAGCTGTCTTAAACAAAATTCAATTTTCTAATTAATGTTCCTTTTTTAACATTATGCATTTGAAGCCAGAGCACTTGTTAAGTCCACATGTTAAAAAGACCTTTGAAAATTTGGTTATACCTAAGGAGTCCCTGGGTATCTTATTAATGGAGCATTTCAGTTCTCACTATTGAATGGGAATGCCACAACTGTCAAGCATGTGTATACTGAGAATTCCTGATGGCTTAGTTATGGTAAGTAGTAAGCAAGTGCATAGTTGACAGCTGAAACATAAACAGAAACACGAAGTTGGCATTGGTACAGGTAAAGTTTATACTTATCAAAGTTATCATGATGATCGCATTTGTCAGTCATTGCCTGCACATCTTTTGGTTAATCTGAATCTAGTACCTGATTCTCAGGATGGTGGTGAAATGGAAAGTATTTCTGGCTCATTTTATTTCATTCCTTCCATAATCCAAATGTGCCCATTTTAGTATCAAGCACCTGTTCTGAATATTACTAGTGCAACTTCAAACTTTTGCCCATTTGTTGCCTTACTGTATTGGAAATTATATGGTTAATTAGAAAAATGTCATTTGACACTGTTAATTCATTTCTGAGTATTTTTTGAAAATACACATCCATTTCAGATACACATCTAGACAAACTGATTGAAAACAGGTGAAAATCTGCAGGAAGCTAAACTGTAAATTTCTGTGGATTTACTTCCTGATTACAAG
This sequence comes from Stegostoma tigrinum, assembly GCF_030684315.1. Lineage (NCBI taxonomy): Eukaryota > Metazoa > Chordata > Chondrichthyes > Orectolobiformes > Stegostomatidae > Stegostoma > Stegostoma tigrinum. Next base: position 53,907,482 of record NC_081368.1, on the reverse strand, counting down.
CATACCGTTTCAAATTTTGATATAATTTTATATTGTCCTAATAGTTGTGGACAACAACATGTTTCATTCCAAGGAAATTCTTCATTTATTGCTTGAGTTTCATAAAAGCCAATTGGTCCCAAATCCTCCCTTTGTGAGCTGTTCCAAATTTATCTCAGTAAAATATTACGTTAAGCAAATTATATACCCTTAAAATGTTTCTGGCATCTTTTTTCAAGGTGAAAGAGCTCGATTTGTAATCCCACCTGCTGCTCTGACCTGCTGTCTAAAGTAGTATATGTTATGCTTCCTCTGCAATATTATGAGAAATATTTTTTGCTGTGGCTGCACAGCAATTCCATCATGTTTCCATTAATCAATGGTCATACGGTTTGTTGTATTAATACATTAAATGGAAAGGGTGATATAAAATGTTAATCATTTGATATGTTATGTTTTGAATGATACAATATGTATGTATTTTACCGACTTTGCGTCAAATACCAATTCAATAGGAGACACCCAACAGGCTGCAGAAAAACCTCTAAGAGCAGTGACCCATTCCTAATCAGGAATTGTTGGAGGGAAAGGAGTGGGGAGTACAGGGGAAGCACCTGGCATTATGTCCTTTGATGATTTAGAGGGTCTTTTGAAGGGGCACATTCACCAGTGCCTGCCATCAGTCTGAAAGCAGCCAGGCCGGACATTTTGCATGGGTCTCTCCCAATGCTTTGTTTGATCCCTACAGTGGCAGAATGCGGCTCTAATGTGGACGCTAATTGGCCAACAGGCAGAATGCCACCCAGCAGGCCTCTCTCATGTGGCCTGTCACCCACCAGCTCTTTGATTGTTAAATCTTTCATGTTTTCTATATTCCCTTCTTTTCAGACCTACTGCCTGATTCTTTTTCCCACCTTCCCTCTTTACATTTGTTTAAAATCTGCTGTTTCTCTAATGTTTTCCACTTCTGATTGAAGGCCATTGCCCTGAAACATATAGGGTGGAATGTTGTCACAACGGCATGGAGCATTAACGGGTGAGTTGATAAAATATGGTGAGATTGGAAAATGAAGATTCTGAACATCGAAAAAGCATCTGATTTTCAACCTATAGTTTTAGCAGCAAGATGAGAATCTCACAATTGAGTGGCAGGAGGCCAATCTGCCAGGATTCATATCTCAAAATTACAAATCTCATTTAATTTGTAAGCAGTTTAATATTTTGCCAGTGGAGAGAAACTGGAGGGCACCATTTTGTGATGTGGAAGCCTGAGGGGGTACCTGGTGGCCGCATCTCACAAGCATCTTCTCTGATTATCAATTTGGCCAGCATTCTCCAACAGTTCAAAACACACTCAATGGGCAATGGCAGCATCCATCCTCTGTCTATGGGTTTTGATATTGGAAAAGCACCAGGCTTATCATATCATTAAGTCATATTTAGAATCTACTTACATTCTCGTTCAACGATTTATTCCGTGTCGTGCTTTAGAAGTCATTGACAGCTTCCATTACAATGTTGCTGCCAAGCTGCTTCAGACAGTAACCACGACCTTCCAAAAGTATCAGACAGTGTCATCTTGGAACTCTGAGCTTGTTTTCTGAGCAATCGTTCATTTTTTGCTTTCTTCAATGCACACAACATTTCTTCCTTATCCTGACTTGTATTTTAATACAGGCAAAGAGCGATATGGCATGCCATTTTTGGCAGCAATGAACAATCAAGTGGGAGTATGGTCAGTAAACGGGCTGGTTTGTCCTCACTTGCTGCCCATGGAGTGTGCCCTGAAAGTTGCTCTAAGTCAATTGGGGAGCTGTGCAGAGATAGGTCAGGCATCTAGTCAGTCATCAATTGGCGCTGTCAACCATGTCAATCATGGGAGTAGTCCATGGTCAGTCCTGGGGCTCAGTTTAATGAAAATCAAGGGGTTCTTCAGGGGCTACTGCCCTCATTAGCCCTTTTTTCCTTCCATACTCTAATGTCTCTATTCAATGTATTTTGAATTGCCTCCCATTCACAATTATAGTACCCTCTGCATCCCAGCATGCTGCCTCCAAACAGTGGAAATGTGTGTATGTCTGTGACCAACAGTCAAAACATCTTGATTTTGCTGGGGGAACAGTTCATTACAATGACTGGCTTGACCATGCAGGATGTTTGGGGCTTGAGGGATAAAGTGAGTAGATGAACTCTGATAGGGTTGATAGGGAGCAAGACTAGGAAGGGAATATGAAACTTTAGGGGGCACCTAGACTGAAAGGTCGAGCCTGTGGCTAATCGATGAAGCGCAACCATTGTTTCTTTCCATTTAGACAGTGAGTGCACACTGGAGATGCAAATGGCTGTCACTACACCCGCAGTGATTTGACGAAGTGATTAATTCTATTAGTAAGGGGCCACAAATGTTCTGCTGCGTGAGACAAGTTTCAAAAGACAATAAAATTACACTGATACCCATACCCCAGGTGTGCTTGCAAAATGTTGCGTGTGAACTTTTCGCATTGAGCTATTGTTAGGTGCACAATATGGCCCCAAGCACTCTTGAACACACCTTGCAATGTCACAAATCAATTCATTCATTGCTGTGAGGCAAAAGCAATGTGCCTGGAAATATTCACTCAAATTGCCAATGTAACAATCACCTTCCTTGGACCTATAAGCTGCACAGTGGTGTTATACTCTGTCCAAAGGCGAAGGTGAAAACCTGCTGCCCAACATTGTAATAAAACACCTCCAGAACACATACATGGCGATGGTAATAGGTGAGCAGCACCCTGCAATGAACAATGATTCTTAATTCAGAGATAATGGGAACTGCAGATGCTGGACAATCCAAGATAATAAAATGTGAGGCTGGATGAACACAGCAGGCCAAGCAGCATCTCAGGAGCACAAAAGCTGACGTTTCGGGCCTGGACCCTCCATCAGAGAGGGGGATGGGGAGAGGGTTCTGAAATAAATAGGGAGAGAGGGGGAGGCAGACTGAAGATGGATGGAGGAGAAGATAGGTGGAGAGGAGAGTATGGGTGGGGAGGTAGGGAGGGGATAGGTCAGTCTGGGGAGGACAGACAGGTCAAGGGGGTGGGATGAGGTTAGTAGGTCAGAAGTGGAGGTGGGGCTTGAGGTGGGAGGAGGGGATAGGTGAGAGGAAGAACAGGTTAGGCAGGCGAGGATGTGCTGGGATAACAAAGTGTGAAGCTGGATGAACACAGCAGGCCAAGCAGCATCTTAGGAGCACCAAAGCTGACGTTTCGGGCCTAGACCCTTCATCAGAGAGGGGGATGGAGTGAGGGTTCTGGAATGAATAGGGAGAGAGGGGGAGGCGGACCGAAGATGGAGAGTAAAGAAGATAGGTGGAGAGAGTATAGGTGGGGAGGTAGGGAGGGGATAGGTCAGTCCAGGGAAGACGGACAGGTCAAAGAGGTGGGATGAGGTTAGTAGGTAGATGAGGGTGTGGCTTGGGGTGGGAGGAAGGGATGGTGAGAGGAAGAACAGGTTAGGGAGGCAGAGACAGGTTAGACTGGTTTTGGGATGCAGTTGGTGGAGGGGAAGAGCTGGGCTGGTTGTGTGGTGCAGTGGGGGGAGGGGACGAACTGGGCTGGTTTAGGGATGCGGTGGGGGAAGGGGAGATTTTGAAACTGGTGAAGTCCACATTGATACCATTAGGCTGCAGGGTTCCCAGGCGGAATATGAGTTGCTGTTCCTGCAACCTTCGGGTGGCATAATTGTAGCACTGCAGGAGGCCCATGATGGACGTGTCATCTAAAGAATGGGAGGGAGAGTGGAAATGGTTCGTGACTGCATGCAGATGGCCTCAAGGCCCTCCGCTTCTTCCTGTCCCGCAGACCCGACCAGTCCCCCTCCACCGACACCCTCATCCGCCTAGCCGAACTCGTCCTCACCCTCAACAACTTCTGTTTTGACTCCTCCCACTTCATACAGACTAAGGGGATGGCCATGGGCACCCGCATGGGCCCCAGCTATGCCTGCCTCTTTGTAGGTTACGTGGAACAGTCCCTCTTCCGCACATACACAGGCCCCAAACCCCACCTCTTCCTCCGGTACATTGATGACTGTATCGGCGCCGCCTCTTGCTCCCCAGAGGAGCTCGAACAGTTCATCCACTTCACCAACACCTTCCACCCCAACCTTCAGTTCACCTGGGCCATCTCCAGCACATCCCTCACCTTCCTGGGCCTCTCAGTCTCCATCTCAGGCAACCAGCTTGTAACTGATGTCCATTTCAAGCCCACCGACTCCCACAGCTACCTAGAATACACTTCCTCCCACCCACCCTCCTGCAAAAATTCCATCCCCTATTCCCAATTCCTCCGCCTCTGCCGCATCTGCTCCCACAATAAGACATTCCACTCCCGCACATCCCAGATGTCCAAGTTCTTCAAGGACCGCAACTTACCCCCAACAGTGATCAAGAACGCCCTTGACCGTGTCTCCCGTATTTCCCGCAACACATCCCTCACACCCCGCCCCCGCCACAACCACCCTAAGAGGATCCCCCTCGTTCTCACACACCACCCCACCAACCTCTGGATACAACGCATCATCCTCCGACACTTCCGCCATCTACAATCCGACCCCACCACCCAAGACATTTTTCCATCCCCACCCCTGAGAGACCACTCTCTCCGTAACTCCCTTGTTCGCTCCACACTGCCCTCCAACCCCACCAAACCCGGCACCTTCCCCTGCAACCGTAGGAAATGCTAAACTTGCCCCCACAGCTCCTCCCTCACCCCTATCCCAGGCCCCAAGATGACATTCCACATTAAGCAGAGGTTCACCTGCACATCTGCCAATGTGGTATACTGCATCCACTGTACCCGGTGTGGCTTCCTCTACATTGGGGAAACCAAGTGGAGGCTTGGGGACCGCTTTGCAGAACACCTCCGCTCAGTCCGCAACAAACAACTGCACCTCCCAGTCGCAAACCATTTCCACTCCCCCTCCCATTCATTAGATGACATGTCCATCATGGGCCTCCTGCAGTGCCACAATGATGCCACCTGAAGGTTGCAGGAACATCAACTCATATTCCGCCTGGGAACCCTGCAGCCTAATGGTATCAATGTGGACTTCACCAGCTTCAAAATCTCCCCTTCCCCCACCGCATCCCTAAACCAGCCCAGTTCGTCCCCTCCCCCCACTGCACCACACAACCAGCCCAGCTCTTCCCCTCCACCCACTGCCTCCCAAAACCAGTCTAACCTGTCTCTGCCTTCCTAACCGGTTCTTCCTCTCACCCATCCCTTCCTCCCACCCCAAGCCGCACCCCCATCTCCTACCTACTAACCTCATCCCACGTCCTTGACCTGTCCGTCTTCCCTGGACTGACCTATCCCCTCCCTACCTCCCCACCTCCCCACCTATACTTTCCTCTGCACCTATCTTCTTTTCTCTCCGTCTTCGGTCCGCCTCCCCCTCTCTCCCTATTTATTCCAGAAACCTCACCCCATCCCCCTCTCTGATGAAGGGTCTAGGCCCGAAACGTCAGCTTTTGTGCTCCTGAGATGCTCCTGGGCCTGCTGTGTTCATCCAGCCTCACATTTTATTATCAATGATTCTTACTTGTTTGCTGTGACATGGAATTTTGGGCACCACCATATGAAAGATTGTGGTCTTTAACAGCTATGGAAAGGACCCTCTCCTAGTTGTCATTTAAGAGATAAATGTATAGCACCCTCCCACCCACCTTAGCCTATTCAGCCTTTTTGTGGCCAATTTCTTTCCTGGAATGAGACAAACAGAGGGATTAACTGAGATGAAAGCGAGATGCCGGTGCTGGTGCAGATGGGGGATATGTTTCCCCAGTGAGTGAGTGAGTGAATTGGCAGGGTTACTAGTCTGGGGGAATTGGAGTACGCAAGAATGAGTGTGCCAAATGTCGAGTGTAATACAGAGAGTAGTAGACCATGAGGCTTGGTGTGCAGTAGCAGAATCAGAGTGTGTACGAGGTAACAGTGAGAAGATAATGGCAAATTGGAATATAAAAGATAGGAGCAGGAGTAGACCATTTCACCCTTTGAGCTTTCTTTGTCATTCAATATGATCACGGCTGATCACCTAACTCAGAGTCCTGTTCTCGTTTTCTCCGCATATCCTTTGATTCCTTTTGAACAGCACCTGAATTCTTGAAACCAACTTAATGTTTTGGCCTCAGCCACTCTTTGGGTAAAGAAATGTCCTCTAATCTCAGTCCTAAATGACTCATGCCATTGCATAAAACTGAAACTCGTGGCTCTGGACTCCTCAGTCATTGCAGAATCCTTTCTGTGTTTGTCCACTCAAGTCCTATTAGAATTTTATCAGTTTCTATGAGATTCCCTGTTACTCTTTTTACTCTGGTAGAGTGCAGAATGTCCTTGACCATCTTATAGTATTGCTGGACATTCTTCTGCACTGTGGGCATTAAACTGGCACTCCTAACAATTTCAGGCTGGGCTGGCAGGGTCTTGTGGCATGACCTCATTTACCAGACCTGAGTGAACCAGGTCCCTATCGGCAAAGCATGGAGACAATTTGCTTCTGTCTGTCATTTCAAAGGCAAATCACAGGACGTGGCAAGGCAGCTCCAGACTGATTGCACTTGACCTGGTGTACAATTGTGTTATTAAATGACACCGGTGCCAGGAAGCCATGCTGTGGCAAATACTTTCACCCCTGTCAAGATGGAAAATATGATGAGCAGGGTGCCTTAGAAATGAGATACATAGCTAATGCAGTCAATTTCTGATAGCATGAAAAGCCTTGCCAAGGCTGATGGAGAGAAACCCACTACATTATAGGCTAAATACCAGATTTCCAATGAAATTCAGCCTCATGGTTGAATGTCCTACTTCTTTGCTGCATCATTCCATAATTCTGGGATAAGTGCCCATCTGAACTGGGGATTATGAGTGTGACAATCTCTGCCCAGGCAGGTGGCAATTCTGAAAGGAAAATGTGTTGTGATGAGAAGCAGAGGCTTTGGGAAGAGGTGCATGCTTATGCTATCTGTGAATCAGAGGAGAGTATTGAACATGGGCCAGGTAAACGTGAGGCAGAGAATGAAATATGAGCATCCTGTCATGATCACTGCTTTCAGCACTTACCCTGAGCATGGCCTCAATCAGATCACCCCTAATGATGGTGATCACTTTTGTCTCCATGGAGGTATGAAATGAAACTGAGCCTGACTCAGCTCATATGATGCTGCTGCCTCTAGCTGCGAGGACCTTGACCTGTGTATAGGATGGGCCGAAGGGCTAAAAGTTAATGACGAAACTCGACAAGCTGCATGACTTGGATAAGTCCTGTGAACATTTCTGCATGGTCTGCAGGCAGCACAATTTTTTTTAAAAAGCTTGTTTTCTGTACAAGCAAGCAATTTCAACTATTGTGTCTGTCGTTTTCTGTACTGGTTGTTTGTGATGCTGTATGAGACAGAGAGAGAGTTTCGTTCTGAGGCTGATAAACTTCACTTCAGACCAGGATCATGAATGGCACCAGGAATGAACAAAAGTCTCCAGACCAGCCATCAATCAAGGGGTCCCTGAAGGGCAGAGGGATGTGAAATTTGATGCTCATTTTGTTTTTCTTTTTCACTGCCATTTATTATTACCATTAATAATTATAATAATAATTCCTTAACAAACATTCATATTTAAGCCAATTGCTGTTGTTGAGCCTCTCTTAATTATATTTACCTGAATCTGAAAAGGACGACTTGGATCCAAGACAACGTGTAGAAGAGAGAAAGACAAGTGAATGACTATGGTGCCATTGTTTGGTTGATGTGACTAACACAATGCAACAGCTACCAAGATAACAATGTGTGAAGCTGGATGAACACAGCAGGCCAAGCAGCATCTGAGATGCTGCTTGGCCTGCTGTGTTCATCCAGCTTCACATTTTGTTATCTTGGATTCTCCAGCATCTGCAGTTCCCATTATCTCTGATCGTAACAGCTACCAATTTGTGAAAGGTTTGAGGTGCATGTGCGTGGTTATAGAGTAGTGTTAGGAATGTGACAGTGCAGTAAAAACTCTTAACATGACATGTGGAAGGTCTCATTAACATGAGACATTGCTGGTAGGTGAATGATGATTTGGGAGATGTGAGGAGTTAATCGTAGTATTGATGGGCTACGATCTTTCAAGTTCAATTCACTGGCTTTGACATTCATGAGAGATCATTGGTCTTTCACAGCATTGCACCGAGTGTTGCACTTCAGAAAGTCTTGTGATGAAGGCTGGAACTAGAGCCAAATGTTATGCACTTTCATACCAGTTTAATTATAGCTCCCTCAGAGGTTCTGATGGAGGGTCACTTGACCTGAAACATTAACTCTGATTTCTCTCCACAGAGGCTGCCAGACCTGCTGAGCTTTTCCAGCAATTTCAGATTTTGTTTCTGATTTGCAGCATCTACAGTTCTTTCAGTTTTTATTAAGATAATCCACTTCCTATCCATAGGAATGCAAGCAATTTCTCAGTCAACGTCCAACATCTGCCTGCAAATAAATACAATTAACACCCTGATTCTTGAAGATTTAACTTTGGCATAGATTATCATGGCTATCTGTTACAAGAGCTTTCTGAGAATTTGTCTGGAGGGCCTCCTGGTTCCCTGCAGAAGGATGAAATCTAATTTTTCCAAGCACATATTTTGATGCAGTCTGGAAGCAATCTTAGAGTCTGCCCTTTACCGCACTGTGGCGTTCTTATATTTTTGTAAAGATCGAACTGAGGCTAAAATCAATTAATTTCAGAACTTGCTTCATCTAAGGGTTTACTTCTCTTTTAAGGGATGCAAGGTTGGGTTAAGTAGTGCAGACTAGCTAAAAATCATGCCTGAGTTCCACGCTTTTTCATTCACTGCTCAGGTAACCACTCAACAGCGCACTGAGCACCAGCTGAATGCTGCAATCAGTTAAGTGAACAAGCAGCATGCATTTCCATGGGCGAGTGTATTACTGGAGATGGATAAGCCTCAGGATAAGGCTTCAAATCAGTGCAGATGGCATCCTGTCATCCACACAGACACAACAGGGAGCAATGCTACAGATGGTGTCCTGCTGCCCACATACTGTCTGCTGGGATCAGTGCACTGGTGAGCCTTGGCAGGCACAGCATCATACAAACCTTACTGTTTCATGTCCTCTAAGTTATTGGGCAATGTCTCAGGGACAAGTTCCACGTTTGTTCAGTCTTTTCATACCCAGGCACCATCTTACTCTACAAAAGCTGGACAGACACTTCTTCTCAGTTTGGTGTAGTCAGCCTAGTTGCTAAAAATTTCAATACTTTCCGGAAGCATTTTTCTCCTAAATTGCTCTGTTTCAAATCAATATGTTGACAGGTAAATTCTTGGCCAATATTTTACCGAATTGATACTGGTGCTTCTTGACTGAATGTTACATTTTCATTGACAGCACCATGTAGAGAAATCACAAACTCAGGGATTACATTGTTTAAAACGTTTAAGCCCAACAACCTTATCAAAATCATAGATTTGATCTTTTTTCCTCAAGAAAAGAAATTACCATCATATTTGTGTGATACTTAGTTGTAAGACTCATCCTGGTAGATTTTAACATTTCCATCGGGAAGGTTATGTTTATGATATCCAGTGATTTTTGCATTCCACTATGTCACTGTGTGTCAATGTCAACAATAGAATTCTGTGAGATGCTGTACAGAATCTGATTTTCATAGTCTGCATTTTGTTCCACTATTCTGTGCCCATTTTTTACGTGTATTTGTGCATGATATCTACAAAGCATTAGAGAATAACATAAAAATAATGAATCCAGTTTGCAATTTGTGATTTCTTTTTTCTACTTCCAAAATTTATTGCCAACTACTTTAAAATGGACAGTTACATTAGAAGTTACTGTTTATTTATAAGATGCAAGTCTGTCAATCCATGTGTTTTTCTTTGGCATTCTCCTTTACTGATGGACATCCTTTACTTCCTCTATCTTGTCCTGAACAGATCTTGATTGGATAGACATTGAGAGGGATCACCCCTTACTGGAGAATTGAGACTGCATGGTTTTTGAGGGTTGGGGGGAGGGTTTTCACAGTCTAAGATAAGGAGCCAAATATTTCTTTATTCAAAAAGTTGAGAATCTTTGGAGCTGTCCACCCCAGAGATCTGTGAATGCTTCGCTAAAGCAAAACAGATTTTTAGTACTCAGGAGATCAATGGTTTTGGGGAGAACTCAAGACAGTGGAGTCACAGCAGATCAGCAGTATTATACTAACCGGTGAAGAAGGCTCAAGTGATTAAACAGTATATTCTTTTCCCTATTTCTTATAGTCCTGTGTTCTAAGTTCATTTGTTTTTCCACTCAGAGTAGCTATTTCTCTTAATGCTGCCACCTAATTCTTTACATCTTAAAATGCATTCTTATTAATTTTTAAAGATGAGTGCATTCTAAAACAAAATGAGAAAATATTGTCTTGATTTTAAAGTCAAAATGTAAATCTTCTCCAGCTCCGCTTTGCCTCATGAGCTTCAGATTATAATTTCCCTTTTTTCTGTCTTTTACTTTCAGCCTGTAAGTACAAGGCAGTCATATTTGTGGCAGACACCATCATCATTTCCCATTAAAGGCAATGAGATTTCTGTACTTTCCTAAAGGGATTGGCAGCAAATTATTGTTCAAAATTTATTTGTGTTGGTGCGTGTTTCTACTCTGAATTCTGTGAAACACCAGAATCCCTGTTGGGAAGCGAGCAGGAGGCAGGCCAAGTTCTGATTGTTAACTTGATTCTTGATCCAAATAAATATTTGGATTCTCAAAACAAATTTAGATATAACTCGCATACCAGAGAAATGAGCTCTTAATTGCTGGACTGCGTTTACAGCTTTAATTTTAAGTTCCAATTTAATGTGTAGATCAGCAACCAGGTGCAAGGACATGGTGACTGTAATGATCTTTAAAAAAAATGTGTATTTTCAGTGGGCTTTAAAATGTAAGTCATTGTTCCAGCAACCGATGTGAAACTGATGCCTTCCAGCTTATTTATTGCCAAAAGAAAGACTTTGTTAATGCTGCATCACAAACAACAGGACGTAAAGCTCAGGCAAAAAAAAATGTAGAACAGACTCAAGACAAGTCAGGCTGAAAGCAGCTAATAAGGTTTTACAGTACAGTGTTACTGACAAACAGGGTATGTCACTACCTAGTACGTGATATGACGAATATCTCTACAAGTGATGGTGACCTAATAACTCCTTAGCATGTTATCATGAGTGAGTTATGGCCAGTTCTCAAGTGGCTATATTTATCGCTCCTCGCTGCTGACTGTGGCACTATTTATACGTATAATATGACAACATAACTTTTTCCAATGAATTTATGTCTTTGCAATTGTGCGGTTCTGAAAAGTGTTCAATTCCTCAGATTCGCCATTCACATTGCAGTTCATGCAATCTTTGATAATATCATACTCAACATCAAAAGATGTCTCATGGCATTACTAGGGATAAGCAACAAGTACCAGAAAGAAATTAACTACCAGTGTGTATCTGAAAATAGTATTGTTAGGGAATTCTAAGTATATTTGGTCAGTAAAAAAACAGATTTATTTACTTCCTTGTGTTTCACCTAAAAAAAATTACTTTCAAAGGACACCCAGAGGATTAAAAGGAAAACAGACAGAAAAAGAAAAATATTACTGTTAGTTATTACAATGTGAAAGATGTCAGGCTTAAATACTCTAAGGGAAGGCATACAAGTGATTGCAGTCCAACATGTTTATGATACCAATGTTCCATTTCATAATGCTAAATTATGACACTTGCTTGCCTTAATAGAAAAAAGAAATCTTTGTAATGAGGTTATTCTGTAAAAAAAATCTTAGTGCCACATGGTTTTTTTTTATATCTGCAGCGCATGCAGTCACAGTGTGAGTTCATTGGCACAACATATGGTAGCAGAATTACCTTTGTACCACCCGGCAGCAGGATATAATTCATCCAACACCAGGGACTGTGCTGACAGGTAGTAGATTCCATGCTGTACATGTTCAGCATTCCAAGATTATGGGCTGGTTCTTCAAATATAATGGAGAGATTCAACTGCACCAATAGCTTATTAAATGCCATTGGCACTACATCTGAGCATAAAAATCTGCGAAGGTGTATGATTTTGTGATCACATGCATGATGAGGACAAATAAGCTATCTAAGGGAATTTAAAATGCGTTGTGTTCTCATCGAGCTGCCCCTTCTTGCCTTATTGAGTGTGCATTACTGGAGTACATCAAACTGAAAAACAAAACACCAGTGAATTCAAATGTAGGCCTTTAGGTTAGAAGTGAACTCTTGAACCCATTGAATAGTTTTCTCATAGGGAGTCTGCTCTGAAAATTTGCACTTTCAGTTGTGATTAGACTGTGGTGATGCCACTGTCTCCGAAAACTGTTAGTTCTACAGTCTCAACTGCAGGTGTCTGTTCTGTCTTCACATGAATAGTGCAATTGTTATGCAGTGAAAACACGCATGTGTAAAGGGTACAACCAACGTTTCATTATATTGTAAAATTAAACTGAAGAACTGTGACTCCAATTCAGTTGAGTCTGTGCTATTTCTCGCTTCCCTGTTCACAAGTTACAGATTCTATGTTTTCACCCTTAGCATTTATTCTCACACATTGTGCAAAAGGTATGATATATGAAAGCCTTTTCTGGAAACATAGCTGTAAAATAATCTTTATGTATTATCTCTAGTAATAGAGAACCTAAATGGAATATTTAAACTGCAATCATTTGCGAGTAGAAACTATCTGCTTGTTTTCCATGATTTGGTAATAACAGCAAAAGATCATTTGTTTTCTCTTTGACACTCAGATTCAACACTCAATTGTATCTGAGGTGCCCCTTCTCCCTCCTAACTCCATTTACTTGGTGTTAATTTTGATCAGTTGAACTCCCTCTGTTTTCCTTTCACGGGTATTTTTAGGATCCAAAATAGTGTCTGAAGCACAGGTGTGCATTTCATGACACTGCATTGATAAGGGTGTTAGCACACAGTTGCAAAGACCTAAATTCACAACCAATGTCCACTGGAAAGAGGAGAGTCATTGTGTCAGCACTGAAGGAGGTCATTCAGCCTATCTAGTACTTGCCAGTTATCCCAGGAACAACAGAGCCAGCCCTATTCCTCTATTGTATTCCAACAGCTCTACAAGTTCACTTCCTTCCAGTGTCTATCTAATTTCCTTTTTTTGCCATTTTGCTTAAGAGTCAGAGTTTGGGCTGTTTTTGGGCTTCTGTGACACCCAGCAAGCCTGTTTGAACATCCATGTCAGCAGATGATAGGCGCAAGCGAATCTTATGTTGCTGAAATATGAGCTACCTCTGTAATATATAAATATAGGGTGGCATTTGTGCTGCAATGAAAGACCATGTATCAGTCATCAGACAATCCCATAAGGTTGGATCTGCAAGTTTGCTAACGGAGTTGATCACTGCCTTGTCTCTGTAAAGGCTGAACTCCAAGATTTCTTCAGAGCCTGGTGACACGTTGAATATGCATCCCTCATCATTATTGACATCGACCACAGGCTCTCTGTTAATGCTTCACAGGCTTCATTGTGCATCTCCTTCAGGGTCCTGCTTATCAGAGTCCTCTGCAGAATATGTATGCAAACTCATGTCCATCATTGGGCTTCTCTGAGTTCATAACTCCTCCCACCCTGGCAATTCATGCTATGTTTGCTGCAATGTGCAGCTTCCACGTCCAAGGCATCCTGTAAAATACATATTTTCAAGATTTCAATTATTCGTTATAAGACCAATGGAGCTTCTTCCTCAGTACTGTTTTTGCACATTTCTACCTCTTGCTCTTCATTAGAAATAGATTGAGGGCTTTTAGCGCCTCGAGTCTGTTCTGCCATTCAGCTGAATTCTTTGTTTAATTGCAGCCGATGTCCATAATTTCCTTTGTCCATACACCACAATGTCTCTTGTTAACAAGTATCTATCAGTCTCAGACTTAAAATAGAAAAAAAACTATGAACTGTAATTTGTAGAAAATAATATCAAGTGTCAACTAGCCTTTGCTAATTTTGATTCTGCGAAGGTAACTGTAATTTTTTGACTATGTCACCTGATCTTCAATCTACCCTTCCATAACCCCTCAACCCCAACCAATATTGGATCAGACTCCTCTTTATCTGCTATTTAATTTTCTGTTAATGACTTCACAACACCCCTGAATCATCTAGCTTCCAGGAAAATTCACCAGAAGTTTGTATTTCAGGTAGACTTTGATAAATCCATGCCACACGCTTTTCCAAGCAAACATATCCTTCCTCATTTATGGTGTTTTAATCCCAGTTGTGTGAATGTTCGACAAGCTAAAGCTTTGTTATGATCTGACATTAGAGAGCGCTAGCTTTTAAAAATACAAAAATTGAAGAACTTAGAGTAAGAAAGTAAGTGGCAGTATTCAATTTGAATTACGATGAAATGCTAAAAAAATTCCAACTTGAACAAATCAACAGTACGTGTTAATGACTAAAATGGTATACTAAACAGGTAAATTAATGACTTTTAAACAATGTACTCTATATATACACAACTTAGACACTAACACTCAGGATTAACAAGCTACTTATCAGTTAACTGTGACAGAACACCCAATGGATTTCACCTTAAATGATGGACATAATCAAGACAGATCCCACTCATACATTAGTGGCCAAAAGGCCATCGAAATTTTGCAAGCGATTCAAATTCTTCACATTCAAAGACATAGCCTTAGACCACCCTCAAAGCATCTTTGGCATGGGCTGTCTCAACGAATGTCCACATCTTGTTAGTTCAACATCTTCTTCTAACACTAAGTTCCTCAAGGCCCTTTCGACTGCTTCCATGTACTGAATAATGGGCGCCATTTCAGCTTTTTTGCACTGCCACTTATTTTCCTCAGCTCCAAGCTTCTCAGCCACGTCAACTAAATCATGAATAATGTTGGTAGGCATCGTTCATTGAGACCACTCCTGAGACCTAGCAGCCTACAGTTTGCTAACTACACCAAATATGCTACCTGAAGACATTTCTTCTGCTTCAGCACTCACTCAACTCCAAACTGCAACTAATGTCCCAATAAATACCCACGAAGATAAATTGAAACCAGAGACCCTTGTTAAACTTCACCAACCTCTATGATCATGTTGCCCCTCTTGGCTGTCATTAACCTGAACTTCATTGTTCACTAAGTTAATTTAATTTAATTTAATTTAATTTGAACCCCTCTAGACTGCTATTATTGTAAGCTTTGAAGAAACCATGTCTGCAGTTAAGTAAGGTCATCTGAAGCCTCTGTGATCCCTTCTCTGGCACTGTTTCGAACCAAGCCTTTAATCATGTTAAACAACCGTTAATGGGGCACCACAACAAAAGTGACATTTAACAATCAGTGGGAACTTACAGAACTAAAATAGAAACTTATCAAACAATACTGTCCAAGTGATGGTGCTTTACCGGTCTTTGAAGGCCAATCTAACTCTTTTATTCTTTTTTATTAAGCAAAACATGTGGATTTATACTTGCCATTTGTTTTAGGCAATCAGCAAAACCCAGCATTTTAATGAACTTATCTTCCTAGCTATTAACCTCATAAAGCAGCATGACTACAACATTTTAAGGGCACTCAATGTCAAGCTATTTCAATTGCTTTTACGCCATTTCAGACCATAAAACATTAATTCCTAAAATTTAAAAAAATTACAAAATATAAACTATGAACCTTACAGTATACTAGTTGTAATCTAACCAGGGCTTAATAGCAGGAGCATGACTCTCAAAACCCTTGCATTAAAGCGCATTAGATGTAGAGATTGGCATTCCACTAACCTTTTTTGATTGTTTTCTATACCTCCTCACGATCATTTTACGAAAATACATACACCTTTAAATTACGCTTGATCTTCACAGTTTACACGATTTCATCATTTAGAAAATATCCCATTCCATCCTTTCTAAGACAAAACTAAGTTTTGATAATGCAGTTATTTGAAATCAGTTATTAATTGCAGAAAAAAAAACATGCTGCCCTTGTCTGTGAAATGAAAGCTTATATTAATGCTCTTGACAGCCATTGCTTTGGTACTTTTACAAAGGTTCTTTCTTAGATTGGGTACAATCTGCTGTATTCTACAGTTTACATTTTACATTAAGACTTCTTTCCATCAGAAGTTCAATCATCTAACCATGAAAACTGTTCCTACATTTCTGCAGTCGTGATAAGGCAGCGTGATTTAGAAATACGCATGGGAGAAGCCACGTCAAAGATGCATGGTTCCTAGAATCTGAATTAAGAAGCACTATTGTATAACCTTTCTTACTGTTTTTGTAGTGCTTGTGCGTCAAATCACTTCACTCTTCAACTGAAGTAACATGAGCTGCAACTTAAAACAATTTGGATCACTTACAGATAAAGTTCTGTGTTGGACAATCATTACCAGCTTTTGAAACATTTCCTCAATTACACCATTATTACTTTAAGTATTCCAAAAACTAAACCACAAAGCCAATAAGATTTCAGGTAAATAAGGCTACAAATTTATCGACAATTTCTATGCAGTAAAAAGGTTGAATTCCGATGTTTGGCTGACTGACTTTTTCTCCACTAAGTTAAATCTGGTATATTTACATCAATTATTTGCTTTTGTCTCATGTCGCACAAATTCAGTGGTTAGCACTGCTGCCTCACAGTGCTCAGAATCTGGGTTCAATTCTGGCCTCAGGGGACTGTTTGTGTGGATTTTGCACATTCTCCACGTGTTTGTGTAGGTTTTCTCCGGGTGTTCGTTTTTTTCTCCTGCAGTCCAAAAATCGGCTGTGCTAAATTGCCCATAGCATATAGGTGCATGTAGGTTAGGTGGATTAGTCAAGGGAAATGCAGCGTTACAGAGATAGAGTGGGGAATGGGTGAGAGTGGGCTGCTGTTTGGAGTGTCGGTGTGGTTGCAATGGGCCAAATGGCCTGGTTCTGCACTGTGGTGATTCTATGATTTCGTGAATAATACATTTTTTAACTCAAGATGTTGGCATCAGAAATTTATTCCACATAGGTGAATTTCATGTGGTTGAATTAGTTACCAAAAATATATGGGTAAGTGATTTCAATACAGATACTTGTACAACATACCTGAGGCCTCGAGAGCCATAAGACTTAATCTTGAAATTATAACAATTATAAGATGAAGATCAATGAGATTTTAGCTGTGTAATTTCAGATGTTGACCACTGTTACAAGGAATAATAAATTATAGTGAGAGGAGGAAACTCTAACTACAGCATTACAAGGCTTTAAAAAAGCATGAGTTTTCTTTGAAATTGATCATGGAATGAGGGCTTTGCTGGCTAGGTCAGCATTTATTACCCATCCCTAATTGTCCAGTGGGAAGTTGAGAGTTAACCACATCACTGTGGGTCTGGGGCCACATGTAAATCAGATTAGATGAGGAAGACAGATTTCTTTCTCTGAATGACATCAGTGAGCCAGATGAGCTTTTCCAGCAATCGACAATGGATTCATGGTCATCCACAGTCTCTTAATGCCAGAGTTTGATTGAATTCAGATTCCACCATCTGCTGAGGTGGAATTCGAATACAGATCCCTGAACATTACGTGGGTCTCTGGATTAATGGTGCAACGATAATACCACTAGGTCAGACCTTATCCGTTACAAATTACTGCAAACAGTTTTGGTAACGTTAACATCTAAAGAAATGTGAACAAAAATCACCATCTCACCCCAAGACTGCCACACCATTCAACAAGATCATAGCTGATCTGCCCAGGCCTCAATTCCTCTCTCCTGCCAGCTCAATGTAGCCCTCAACCTCTCGATAGTTAAAAAAAACCCTCTTCTAAATTATTTCGGTGATATAGCCTCCACATATCTCTGGGGTAAAGAACTCCAGGTATTCACAAATTTCCAAGAGAAAAAGTTTCTTTACACCTCAGTTTTTAATGAGTTTCCCCTTATTCTGTGACAATGTTCCCTGGTTTGAGACTCCCCCACTCGTGAAAACTCATTCTCAGCATCTACTCGGTCAAGTCCCTCAAAATCCTGTAAGTTCCAATAAGGTCACCCCTTCTATACTCTAATGAATAAAGACCAAACCTGCTTTGATATTCTTGAGAAGTCAACCCCTTCATCCGAGGAATCAGCCCAGTGATTTTGTTTTGAATTGCCTCCAATGCTAATATATGCCCCACTGAAATATGGTGACCCAAACTCTGCACACTAATCTAGGTGAGGCCTTACCAATGTGCTGTGCATCAGTAACAAGGCTTCCCCATTTTTAAACCCCAACTCCCATGTAGTGAAGGTTAAAATTCAACTTGCCTGCACATTTACTTACAACTTTTGTATGCTAACTTTTGTGTCTCATGCACAAGAAGATCTAAATCCATCTGCGCTGAATATTTTTGTAGTTTCTCTCCAAATAAATAATGGTCTGCGCTTTCGTTCTTCCCACTCAAATGCATGGCATCATAAGTAACTGCATTAAACACCATCTGCCATGTTTTTGCTCACTCAGCTTTTCTACATCCTCTTGCAGATTCCTTATATCCTCATCACAACATGGCCGCCTACCTATTTTGGTATCATCACATTACACCTCTGCCAAGAAAGAAACATGAATTGCTAACGTGACTCTATAACTTAAGCTCCACTCCTTTTATAAATTTCCATGCACATAAAACCAGACGCACGAAAATTAAGCCAACACAGAGGCTTTATGAATAGGTGAGGGTTATAAAGTCAGAAAAGTACAATTCAGGCACTAGTCCGGATCAGAGATAGAATGCTTTCTTTCAGCTTCCTTTTGTCTCCTTCTGATTCGTTGTTGATGATACAAGGTTGGGGATATGTTGTTTCAGCCTGTCAATCACTGGCTGACAATTTGCCATTTCAGTGCCTCAAAATGTTTCTCCTTCCTCTGGTTTTCCTTTCGATCAGGGCATTTGTCAGGGAGCAATTGTAGGGGAACAATCACGAGGCCAGTTGGAGGAGACAGGCTTGGAGATTCGGACAAAGCAGTCACAACCATGCATCTGTCAAAATGTTTTATTTTTACATTTTATTTCAGATCCTGACAGCAGGTGATATAATAGTGGCACCAACCGCAGACAGCAACCTTCAGCTGGTTTCCTAACAGGCTTCATGATTGGGGCCCATTCTTGGCACAGCTCCAACAGCTTCAAACTAGCTGACCTGCCCATGTTCTGTGCTGAATGATCATTGCTGAGTGAAGCTGTCAGCTGATTGATCTGTATGAATGGCATTCATGGGCTCAAGCCTGAGAAAGATTTCAGCCTGCACTGAACACTCAAAATAAGTCTCTGGGTCTAATGCACCTTGTTTTTTATAAACTGTATTTTATTTACCATGGGCTAGGAGAGGTCAGTCTGTGGCAGGACAGGTCCATGGTTGTGAACAGTGGATGTAGAGCCAATGTTTTTGCTGGTCAAGCTGATTGGTGTGGAAAGTAGCCACTTTGTTGCCTGATACTTGCTGCTTTCTTTCACGCCACTTGCAGATGTGTATATTCTGGGTTGTTACTGTAGCTATAAGCCTCAAAACCCCTGGTTTAAGTCTTCATCTTCTGCAGCAGGCTTCACTCACTACCTCCTCACCGAGGGTCTAAGGAGAGAAGGCCATAAAATGAACAGAGGCATTTCAAACAAGATGCCACATCCAGCAATTTGATTTGTAAATAATTTTTGCAATTGTGTGTTCAGAACTCCCAGCACATAAGTTTAATTGCATGTTTTGAGTACTTTGTTTGTGGTTTCCCAGCAGAAATTTAAAATTGAGCCATATAGTCTGCACCTCGTCATGATCCCTCAAGGGGAGCCCCTTCCCTTTGCTGGATTAGATGTTTTTGGCATGCCTGCTCTGAGTATGCCTTGTTAAATCTCATGACATGAAAGCTAGTTTCAGTCATGAGACCCGAGGATTATTTTCTGCTGCTGTCCCACGTATTATCTGAAGTTAAGCCATTGTCAAACAATGGAGACTAGGTGTGTGTTGTCCACAAGTCATCTTGCTGAAATGAAGCTTTTCTTACTCATTCTCTGGGATTTCAAGTATGGAACTGTAAAGGCTGCATTAGCATTGAGAGACCGGTCTTATTAATTAGTTTTAGAAGTACGGTCCTTAACCAAAGTGATGGTTATTTGCATTTTAATAACTTCTCAAGGATATATCTAGAAAGGTTATGTGCACTTTAATGACTTTGTCAGCAGATTTGTCCAGACATAAAAATTAGTTCAGCAGTTTTGCAATTCCATGTGTGTTGGCAGGAAAGAAGAAAAAGTCACGTGACCTTTCAACTCTCCTTTGTTTCACAGGACTGTCTCGAGTTTAGGTTTGTGTTTCATGACTTCATTTTTATAGTTTATAAGTTTATATTTTGGGAGCAGTACAACATAGAGTAGCTAAGTTAACTAACATTGGCGCATATAAAGGGAAGGTCGATTCGCACACTGGACAAAAATAATATAAGGACATGCTGATAGAGCTAAGTGGGAGGAGGCAAGTATAAAGCATCAATGCCAGCAAGAATCACTTAAATTCAATGGTCTGATACCCCACTGTATATTCTATTTAATTTATGAGTTAGGCCATGAGAAGGAAAAGTCCCATCTTTAAATTCCTCATGCTGTAGAAGAAGATGACTATGGAATCTATGGGAAATGCCACTTCAGTGATTTGATCACTTTGTACAGCATGAACAGCCATAACATTAGGCCTCTGGTTATTCCAAAGAGCTCTTTAGACTAAGTCGAAGAAATACAGATGTAGATACCCATGGAATTCAGGTGCTAGGAAAAAATAGGTTAGCTGCCGTACACTTGCAAATTTGTTGTATTCATAGACATGTGCTCTGATATTGTGCATTCTTTTTTCATGGAAGTGGGAGTCATGCAGAAAAGGCTACAATTATTTGCTCGTGATTTATTCATTTAGCTGAGGGTTATGTGATAAGATCAGGTAGTGACAAAGCAAGCTGTTGCATTGTCATCCTATATTGTGAGTAACTGACTGAGGGAATGCAGCTTTGTTTGAAACTTTGGGAGGAGCTAAGCAATATGTTAAAGGCAGGCTGTGTTGGAAGAGAGGATTTCAGTGATGAGATAAACTTAAATGTCTACAGAGCAGTGAGGAGCCCATTGAGTATAAACCAAATCTGAATGTGATCTTCTACGCAGTTTTGTTTCTAATGAACCAAGGACTCATCATAAACAAATTCAACATCCTTTTTTTTTAGAAAAAACAATGTTATGAAGTGTAGGCTGTGATTATAAAGACCTTTATGATCTGTTAAATCCTCCTTTCAAACACTGATATTTGTCTGTCATTTTCATGACCAATTTTGTAATGGACATGTACTTCATTGTGGCTCTCTTCTGTTGGTTCTTGGGTACTCATACTGGATTCATTGTGGGGAAAAAAAGTCATCAGTATTTTCACCCAGCAGTTAGAGAAGTAATTTAATCTTTTAATTGAAAAAGAAAGGGCATGTAGCCCTTGAAAGCTTGTATGTATATTCATATGCAGAACCTGTGGATTTAAGGGGTGAGACACGATTGAAATTTTTGTAGGCTTTTTTTTAGTGGAAAGCAAACACAAAACAATGTGCATATTACTAGGTGCTCCTTGGGCTTTGGTGTAACCAGCGTCCTGATTAACCTCAATGACTCTATCTCATTGCTGTCTTGCTGTGAGGCCAAATGTGATAAATTTATTTGTTCTCGTGGAAATTGTGTCAGTGACCTGGTGAATGCTTGCTAATACTGCAGCATTCCCGATATTGCAGAGATGGCCTGTGGCTGCCTGAAATAAGGCAATGATGTAAAAGCTGAGTGGTCAGCTTCATATCTGCAGACACAGTTTTTCAAGTGGATGAATGTGGCTGCAGGACTTAACACAATAGGTGACAAAGCTTCCTTGAGGTTTCTTTGGTGAAACATAATCTTATATTAAAAAAAGCTCTTGGATCTGATTCTCTATGACTTGTGCTTCCTCTGCATTCTATGGAAGTGCCAATTTTGCTCCATCCTGTTCACAGTTCTTCCTTTTCCATGATAATGACATGCAATGACATACTCAGCTCATTAGAATCCCTCATATATTGGGAGAGGAGTGGAGTTTAGTGGAGGAACCAAAAATCTTTCTGTAATGTAGCACTGTCAGATGTCATCAGAAACAGGCCCAGAATAGAATAAGAATTCAGTATGACATTTTCTTTCTTAGCAGCCAGAAATCATCAGTCATACTCACCAGAATTTAACCATCTAAAGCTGCTCAGTTAAAAGAGCAGGCACCCTTACCCCAAATATTTAGTTGTCCCTTACTTTCAGACCCATCACCGAGTCCTCCACCACATTAATAAAAACCCTGCTGCAGTCTAAGTCGCATAGGAGGGAGTTTGAACTGCTAGTGCTGGTTTAACATGGTGACGTTCGATTGACTATCTATTATGCATCATGTGTATGCTCCTTTCCACTGAGGTATATTAAGGGGAAAAGTGGATGAAATGAGTTGATATAGCCATTATCTATCCACTGCACTCCTGCTCCTGCTCCCCCACCTCAACCCCAACTCAAAACAGTAATGCCACTGGCCCTCACTTGAAATTCAGACACTTGAAACACCCCAGTGAATCACATGGAAAGCTTGAGGGAACTAGAGAGAAGGGATTTAATGACACACCATTGATGGGAAAGTGTTTGACCTAATTTATTTATCCTCTCCATCCCTTTTTTAATGTTAAATGAAGCAAAGAAATTCAACTGTATGAAGTTTAATGTTTTAATTTTCAAATTTCTCCAGTTGCTAAAACTAACAGATTTTGGAATTATAATTTTGATACTTTTAGTGTATGTAGACACTCCAAACTGTTGTTTCACTTTATGTCACCTGACTGTGAAACAATCCACAGTCAAAAGAATTTTAAGTGTAAATTATCTTCAGTACAAATCTAGTTTCTGCAATTTTTTTTTATTTAAAAAATTGTTTTGAAAATGCACCTCCATTTAATCTGGCCACAATACCTGGTCTGCATTCCTTCTAGTATTTCCTCCTGCTGTGCCGACCCCTGGATGCAGAAGTCAATGTACCTCCACACCAATCAGCCTGGATGGCACATTGCCTTGAATTAATACAATTTGAAGTTTCTGCTAATTCTGGTCAAGAAGGCTGTAATAATTAATTTGGATTGTTTTAATTGAGGGAGACAGATGTAGTTCTTAAAATTTACTTAGCAACCAACTACTTTACTCCATTCGATCCAGCAAATAGTTCTGGAATACTTCAAATGTAATTTTTGTTTTCATTTTCTGTAACTTAAATTTGGGTTAGCGACAGGCACTGGATCACCACCGTGACTAAAAATACTTCAGCTGTGTTCTTAACTTATTTTCAGCTATATTAGTCAAACTCTGCAAAGTTATCAGCTAAATACATAAAGGAGTATTTTAAAGTAGTCTTTTTAAAAATACATTTTAAAATGTCACGGTGATTGGACTGGTGTATGGCAGGTTTTGTGTCTGACAATATTTGAGAACACATTTGTGTGAACAGAAACTTAAGCAAAGAAACTCTTCTTAAAACCAGCAGAACTGTGAGTGCAGCTTGCAGTTGGACTGCCAAATGCACCACTATTGTCCTCCCATCCCACTGTGCTCTAAAATGTACCTCAATCCCGTGGTGGTTTTGCAGATCTAAACATTTAAGTTCTCACATGAACCAAGGATGCTGAAATCAGTCAACTGATTTGATATCTTTCGCTCAGTCAGAACAGAAATCGGAAACTTATTCCTAAGAATTTTACAAGAATAGTACATTTTCTCTATATATTGGCAAGCTATGGATAAATATTATGCGGCTGTTATTATTTACTTATTGAACTTGTATACCTTAAACTCAATGTACAAAGGCATGAATTTTTGGACAGCTATTTCAAGACCTAACAGCAGTAACTCAGCTCTTTTATGATACTTATGTATCTTTTATATATGAGGGGCCACGAATATACCGATTCACTTTAAAGAGCCACGGCTAAGTCTGAACTGCACAGTGTAAGGGGAGAATCTTCAGACTTTACTGTCACTAATATGAAACAATTTCTCAAGCAGTACAGACTGAAATTCACTCACTAATCAGACATTAGCTGGAATTCTGAGTCTGGGAATAGTTAGCTGCTCTGTTTCAGCTGAAATTTAAAAGCTGCTCTGACGGTTTACAATTTCAAAAACATTCAAGATTCAGTCTTCCAGTTTAATCTGTGGCATTCACTCTTGGAATCTCAAATCTTTCAAAATAGCATTCCAAAGGTCAAAGCAAAATGTTTCATCTGAATGATTCACACATAGTGAAAACGATAAATCTAAAATGTACACTTGCATTGCACCTTGACTATTCTAACACATCTAAGAAGTGGTACATGTGGAAAGGATGGAGAGGAATTTGAAAATTGGGCAGTGATGATAATGTCATCAACAAATCATTTCAACCAATAATGTTAAACCTCGATGTGCTGCAGGTTGGAGACAAATATTGTCTGAGTTCCTCCCATTCTGATGTCTGCAACATCAGCCGGAACATGGCAGCAATTTGATGTTAATAAAGCCTTGTGAAAATTCAGTGCATTTATAACTTAATGCAATACTATGGAAGATTTCATTACCGTATATAGCATCCATTAGAACATGTCAAAGAAAAGATTACCAGTTGGACATGGATCACAATTAGAGCTTAATGTGTTTTGTAGGACTTGTGTAAGGCAAGGTCAGCAAACATCAAACTTATGAATGACCAAAACTATATTTCTCAGTATTACAAGAATAAACTACTGTGGATGCAGAAGATCTGGAGCATAGCAGTCATAAGGCCTGCCCGTTTTCCTTCTCTCTCCTCACTATCAAAGATTTAAAACATTCCTTCCTGATGGCTAACAAGCACATCTTTAAATTACATTTATTGCATTTACAGCTCACAATGCTGTCTATCCTGCAGAACAAACTCAAATTAACACCACACCTGGGATTTTGTGGGAAAACAAAGAATTGTGAGCTAAAATAGGGATTGTTGGAGAAACTTAGCAGGTCAGGCAGAAGCTGTGGAGCGAAAGCAAAGTTAATGCTTCAAATCCAGGGACGCTTCCTCAAAACATACAAACTCTGTTTCCTCTTCACAGATGTTCAGAGTTTCTCCAGTAATTTCCATTTTATTTCTGGAAAACTGTGCGGGTTTGGTCTCTAAAACTGAGGAAAGATTTGCTTTTTTTATTCTATATGGAGTGCAAAGGTTTACCAGACTGATTCCTGGGATGGCAGGATTGACATATATGGAGGAGCTGAATCGGCTAGGATGTTATTCATTGGAGTTCAGAAGAATGAGGGTAATCTTATAGGAACTCATGAAATTTTAACCAGACTAGTCAGGGTAGAGGCAGTAAAGATGTGCCCGATTTTTGTGGAGTCCAGATCCAGGGGGCACAGTTAAAGGATATGTACACATTATTTAGGACTAAGAGGAGGAGAAATTTCTTCACCTAGAAAGTTGTGAGTCGGTGGAATTCACGACTACAAAAAGCAATCAAGGCCAAAATATTGTATGATTTTGAGAAGAATTAGCTATTGCACTTAGGGCTAAAAGGGTCAAAAGATATTGGAAGAAGGTGGGAATAGGCTGTTTGAGTTGAATGATCAGCTATGAATGTCTGAACAGTTTCAAATGGTGGAGTGACCTACTCCTCCCACTCCTTTTATTTATGATTGTCTTTTTATGAAATTAGATGGCAGCTTTATGGAACATTTCTTGTCAGTCTGCAAGTATAATCCCAGTCCTCGAGTGATGTGCCATTGTAATTCTCTACCTTTCTCTACTCCAAGCTTTCTGTCCTCTGCCTTCTGTAGTGTTTCAAGGAAGCTGAACAAACTCAAAAAACAGAACATCATCTTGTAAATTAGATGCATTAGAATCTTTCTGTTCCAATGTTGACTTGAACAATTTCAGGCCAGAAAAGGCAGCACAGTGGCTCAGGGGTTAGCAGTGATGTCACACAGTGCCAGGGACCCGAGTTCAATTCCACCTTTGAGAGACTATCTGTACTGAGTTTGCACATTCTCCCTGCGTCTGTGTGGATTTTTTCCATGTGCTCTGGTTTCTTCTCACAGTCCAAAGACATGCAGGTAAGGTGGATGTCCATGCTAAATTGCCCATAGTGTCCAGAGATGTGCAGTCTAGGTAGATTAACTCTGGGAAATGCAGGTGCACAGGGATTGGTTGGGGGAGGAAAGTCTGGGAGGTGGGATGCTCTTCAAGGGGTTGATGTAGACTCAATGGGCCAAATGACCTGCTTCCAAACTGTAGGCAAGCAATGGTTCTTTTATGAACGTCTGCCCCTAATTTGTCTTCCTTTTGTTTACAAGTTTTGGTTCTACTCTCTTTTCTCTTCTCTTATTTTTCATTTCAAACAATATCTTCATCATTCTGCCACACACACCTCCTTGAGACACATATTTTATTTATTTTCAAACATTAGCACTTCATTTGTCCTGTACTACCAACTCTTTTCTCATTTAATCTCCCTTCTGCTCCTTTGTCACAGATTATCTCCTGTGTTATTTTTCCACCCTCCCTGATTTTGTTTAATTAAAACCAATTACATTTTGGGTCTTTTCCCATGATGATTTGACTTGAAACATTAATTTTTCTTTTCCGTTTTACCAATTCTGCAGAACCCATTGTATATTTCCAATATTTTCTTGTTTTTGTTACCTATTACCTATTAATCAGTTTCCTGTCAACTATATAGATACACATCTGATAAAGCTCAGAATAGAGGCAACACTGATTTGAAATCTACAATAAGTTTCATGTACACCAAGATGCATCACCAATTATGGGATTTCTGCATGCAATCTCAGTCCATGCCCCAGATACTTGTGGAATTTTCTCTGAGGTTTCAGTTATTTAAAACCCTCAAGCTCTATCTGCATGTTTAAACAATCAAGTGCGGTGAACATGGGTCACTCAACAGATGAACACAATCAAGATAAATAGTAATCAAACTATATAGAAACTACAAACATCTAACACAGAAGGGAAAACAGTAGCACTGAAATAAGTTTGAACACCACAATCAATGTCAAATAACCAGTCATGCATGTAACCTTCAGCATCTGCATTCAATTTTCTGATCAAAGTTTTTCTGTAAGACAACATAAAAAGTTTGCAGGAAACCCCTAATTTCATGCAAATTGAACTGTAAGGACCTGGCCTCAACTTACAAAGCTAACATACATGTAAGCAAAGTCATCATAGCTCCAAAGCAACATAGATCTGCCCTCTAATCAAAGAGAGATAACTGGTGGTGGTTAATCCTAAGAGTCACCATATCTCAGCAAGGGAAGAGCTGGAGAAGGAAATCCTCCATGGTAATCTCAGCTAGCGCAGAAATTGAATTTATGCTGTTGGTGTCATTCTGCTTTGCAAACCAGCAGTCCAAACAACTGAGCTAACCATATAGCTTAGGCTACACATTATCACACTGCAGTTATTTCCTATGAAAGATGGTCTAATTAATTATCTTTGTGCCAATGTGTTCAGGCAGAATTGTAAACAGCTAGAGGTAATGGGAACTGCAGATGCTGGAGAATCCAAGATAATGAAATGTGAGGCTGGATGAACACAGCAGGCCAAGCAGCATCTCAGGAGCACAAAAGCTGATGTTTCGGGCCTAGACCCTTCATCAGAGAGGGGAATGGGGAGAGGGAACTGGAATAAATAGGGAGAGAGGGGGAGGCGGACCGAAGATGGAGAGTAAAGAAGATAGGTGGAGAGAGTATAGGTGGGGAGGTAGGGAGGGGATAGGTCAGTCCAGGGAAGACGGACAGGTCAAGGAGGTGGGATGAGGTTAGTAGGTAGATGGGGGTGCGGCTTGGGGTGGAGGAAGGGATGGGTGAGAGAAAGAACCGGTTAGGGAGGCAGAGACAGGTTGGACTGGTTTTGGGATGCAGTGGGTGGGGGGGGGAGAGCTGGGCTGGTTGTGTGGTGCAGTGAGGGGAGGGGACGAACTGGGCTGGTTTAGGGGTGCAGTTGGGGAAGGGGAGATTTTGAAACTGGTGAAGTCCACATTGATACCATATGGCTGCAGGGTTCCCAGGCGGAATATGAGTTGCTGTTCCTGCAACCTTCGGGTGGTATCATTGTGGCACTGCAGGAGGCCCATGATGGACATGTCATCGAAAGAATGGGAGGGGGAGTGGAAATGGTTTGCGACTGGGAGGTGCAGTTGTTTGTTGCAAACTGAGCGGAGGTGTTCTGCAAAGCGGTCTCCAAGCCTCTGCTTGGTTTCCCCAATGTAGGGGAAGCCACACCGGGTACAGTGGATGCAGTATACCTCATTGGCAGATGTGCAGGTGAACCTCTGCTTAATGTGGAATGTCATCTTGGGGCCTGGGATAGGGATAAACAGCTAGGTATTTTTTCTCTGAAACTGCTGTCTTTAGCTAGGCATCACTTTTCCTGTGAAAAGAGGCATTGGGTTTGCAAGACACAAGGTGACATTGTTCCATCGAGTGCAAATAGTAACATGTACAACTCAAGAAAATGCAAGAGCTCTTTATATCAATCCATTGCCTTCATGAATTGCAAGATATTGCACTCAGTTAATGTCTTGGTGTTATGTGACCACAACACATACTGCCATCTACAGAGAATCATAGAATCATTACAGTGCAGATAGAGGCCGTTTGTCCTATCAAGGCTTCACCGACTTTCCAGGGAGCATCCCACCCAGATGCAACCCCCCACCCTATCACTGTAATCCCATAAATGCCATAGCTAATCCACCTAGTTTGCACATCAACATTTGTCATCCATGTGCGCATATGATAAAGCGTTACAGCCTATAGAGATGCAATATGTTAACCACAGGGGTGCGAGAGTTATTTTCTATCCTTGCTATTCTTATGCTAATATTTTTGTACAGATCATGAATCTTTTCTTTGCCAACAACAGGTGCCATTTGGCATGTTTAATTTTCTTCAATGTTTCCAGTCAGAAGTGTCTCTTCAAACAATCCAAGTTGAATGTAATGACAGAAAGAGTGCTGTGTTATTGAAATAACTGTTTGTTCACTCAAAAAGAATTGCCAGTCAAAGTTTTGCCTAAATCACAAAATCATGCTTGTATTTAACTTAAGTGGGCTGATCCCTCTCTGGACAAACCCAACAGTGTATTGCAACAAAATCAAGCAAATTGATTTAGATCACTCATGAGTATCAAAGTTGCTTTCCTGAACCCTCCATGCACAATGGCAGATCTAAATGATGAAATCTTCCCCCCTTTGCTGTGGCATGAGCAGGATTTAATGTTGACAGAATAAGATTCCCAATTTCCTCATTTAGCCTTAAATGACAAGTTTAGAATTTCACCATTGAATGGAAACTATCTTATTTCCAAGTCATTCCATCTCATTAAAACCTAAAAATGTTCACTCATAAGTCACTTTCATTTCTCCTTTCCTTCACCAAGAAATTAGATTATCTAAATTCCTGACATATAAATAGAAAGTGTATCTGCTGGCTACAACTTGCCAAATGCTTACCTCAGATATCACACATCTGCTTCTTCACTAAAAATCCCTGCATACTGCTCAGTCATGATCCACCTCAACCCTTCGTCTGTAAACATCAATATCTGCCAAATACCAGTCTCAGTACATCATGATGCATGTGATCAGACCAAAATTGACAACTCTTAGAACATAGAACAAAGAATATTACAGCACAATACAGGCCCTTCGGCCCTCAATGTTGTGCCAACCTTTCATACCAATCTGAAGCCCATCTAACCTACACTATTCCATGTACGTCCATATGCTTCTCCAATGACGACTTAAATGTACCTAAAGTTGGCGAATCTACTACCGTTGCAGGCAAAGCATTCCATTCCCTTACTACTCTCTGAGTAAAGAAACTATCTCTGACATCTGTCCTATATCTTTCACCCCTCAATTTAAAGCTATGCCCCCTCGTGCTCGCCGTCACCATCCTAGGAAAAAGGCTCTCCCTATCCACCCTATCTAACCCTATGATTATTTTATATGTCTCAATTAAGTCACCTCTGAACCTTCTTCTCTCTAACGAAAACAGCCTCAAGTCCCTCAGCCCTTCCTCGTAAGACCTTCCCTCCATACCAGGCAACATCCTAGTAAATCTCCTCTGCACCCTTTCCAAAGCTTCCATATCCTTCTTATAATGCAGTGACCAGAACTATACACAATACTCCAAGTGCAGCCGCACCAGAGTTTTGTACAGCTGCAGCATAATTTTTTTTTGTCAGTTTATTGAAATAGTATTATTTTCAAGACAGCCTTAAGAAATGCACATTTTAAACTACAAGGTAACATATAAAATGAAATATGTTACTGTATACAACATTAGGGCCCATTTTATTTTTACCCAAGAATCTTCACAAGGCACTTTCCAGATATCTCAATTCGTGAACTGGACTTATCAGACAACAGAAGTGTTCCTCCTTCTGTAGGCAAGCACACCCCATGCTTATGGAAAATTTACTAAAACATTGGATTAATGAACTTTTTAGATAATTTTAAAAACTTGCTTAACACAGTAAGACAGCACATTGAACAAAAAGAGTGAAACTTGATTTGTTTAATACCAGCTCAAAATCACAATGCACTGAACACTGATATGTTTCCTTTGCCATCAGCGAAAAACTGACAGCAGGCATCCACAATTTAATCTTGTGACTTGAAAAACCACATTCAGATTTGATTTTATAAATTTGTGTGATATCTACAGCATGTAACATTTGCAATATGCCAGAAGTGTACCATCTTCCAATTCACTTCATTAGGCATTAAACATGTGCTTGCAGCCATTTCCAAATGATCTAAATATCAGAATTTATTTTTAAAATATATATACATATTCATAGTATAGACCTTCAGAGTTGTACAATTTAATTTTAAAAAAGACATTTTTTCAACATTTTATGGAACAAAATGTTTTGCTGCTGTTACATCTCATATGTAGGTCCGTTTCATATTTTCCAATATCTCAGCCAAAGCCATTATTCACATGAGAGTTTTGACTTTGTTAGCAGTCAACTGAACCCAGGGATCATCAGAAACAATCCTGATTGTGTTGCTGCTTAACATTGCTAGACACATCTTTCCTGCAGATGTTACTGGATAGTCATCAGAATTGCAAACTGAACTAATTTTCCTCTTTTCTATCCCTGGGATGGAGGCTATTTCACTACACTGGCTGGTATCAGCTAACACAGTGCAGAGCAGTGACTGAATATGGAGCCTTCCTGATCTACATGGCTCAACTACTCACTAGCTAAAGTTTGAAACATTGGAGAAACAAAATTTGAGTTCGCTTAGCTATCTTAAACAAGAGTCGTGAGCTGTTGGTCAGCCTTATCCATCTGATGGTTTGTATGTTTAGAATGTTCAAATTCCTCAAAGTCACGTCGGACTGCATTGTTCACATACATGTCTCTGGTAATTTTCTTCAGTGACTTCAATGTCAGAAAACTCATTACTGCACTTTCACAATATAGGCAATCTTCACCCCTTTCACATTTTATTTTGGAGCTCAGGTCTTAGTGTGATTTGTTTGCTTTTGCCATTTTGCACACAGCCACACACAGACATCTCAAGAATCCACATAGGTTGAATCTAATATTTTTTAACATGCTTTCTCAGCACTCATTCACTTTGCACTTAATTGGATGTTGTCAGCCTCAGCATACTTCACTTTGCTTTCTTAGCAGACTCTCACTAACTGACGTACAGCTTGTCAGTCTCTGTGTAGCTCATGTTGTTTCATAGCACAGGATTATTCATGCTCAGCTATAGGCTGCCAGATAGTGTAGCACTCATTGGCTTTTTAAGCATTGAGGGAGAGGCAGACATGGTGGGAAGCACTGATAGATCAAGGAAGATGACACGTCACTGTGCAGCACTGTTTTGTTAACGTCACGCCTGCAGCATGTTCCACCAGTTTATGCAGCAAATCTATTGCATGTGCTTCCAGAAAATGATCTTGTGTGAAAGTCAAAAGTGAACAGTCCGCAGTGGGGTGAAGGGGACAAGTAAGTGATGGGCTATCTGCACAGCCTGTCATGGGCTTATAGATTCCTTTCCAGCAGTTTGTCCAAAGTGGTTCTTTGTCCTTCCAGAAGCTGGGCATTGAGCATGCTGAGTCCTGTCGATCAAGTGCAAGCAGTTCTGGGATAACAAAGAAGTCAATCAGGGTGCAATGATGACATCAGTCTGAATGGTGGGCTGACTTCGTTTAGGGCTGTCCTGCCAAATCAATCCAGGGTTTTGGCCTGATCAGACCCGGAATTTCCTTTATAATGGTGAGGGAAAATCCACAGACTCCTGGGTAAAGTAGGCAACTCAAGTCTGGGATAAAATCAAAATATTGTGATGCTGGATATCTGAAAAAAGAGCAGAAAGTGCTAGAGAAATTCAGCAGCTCTGGAAACATCCGAACGCAGAGAAATAAACTTAACATATTAAATTAACGACTGACCCAGGTTACGGGCTGTGCTCCAGCTGGCTGTGTCCAATGGCGAAGACCTCCGTGGTGGTGAGCTGAAATAAGGCTTGTCCTCCTTTCCACTATTTGACTAAGCCCTCCACTTCCCTGTCTATGAAACTAGAAGTGAGCACTCCTTCCTCCTGGGCCATTTCCTGATGGTAGAATCTCAAGTACGGTGCTATGTAGGCCAATTCCTGGCTTACTATATCTGAGATGGTGGGGCAGCTAGGTTTAAACATGGTGCAAGATGCAAGTCTATTAAAAAAGCCCCAGCAGTGGCAAACTCTTCCATTTCTCTGACACTGCATATCCCAAAAGATGGAACCCCAAGAGCCTGCTTGCATTATGAGATGAGGGATGGAAGATGGTGTGAGAAAAGTTGCTCCAAACCATTATGTACCTGGCACGGTGCACCTCACTCCGCTAATCATTCCGACTGAAAATGAGAAAATTTCACCGATGGACGCAAATGCTAAGCTTTGCATCAGGAAAAAGTGCATGCCTGAATTTCCTTCATATCCTCCTTAATTCTAAACTAAAAAACAATGTTTGTAATTTACTTGATCTATTGACACTGGATTAGCACTTATCAACCACGGTTTGATAGGAACATGTATTCAATATAGCATAAGCCTAACAATACTGTTCCATTTGGATTCCCAACTCCTTGACACTGCAGAAAATAGAAGTACAGTCCAGTAACTTTAGAAGGGTGACTTATTTGAAGACAATGGATGGGTAAAGAATAATATTCCCTGTAAGTGTGGGTAATGTAGGATTGAGCAAAAAAATCCCCATCATCTAAAATACTGGACAAAATTCTGAGCCCAGGCTGCAACAAATACACACAGAGCCAGAATGATTTCTGTCTGGGGCTATTGTTCAGCCTGGAATTCCAATTCACATCTCCAGTCTAAGAGAACAATCAACCAAACCTACTACTCCAGAGTGAAACTAACTTTTACACCTTGGGCTACTAACTCAGAAATTATGGAACCTGTACTGATACCAGACATTCAACAGCAATCAATATTCACCCACAAAAATATTGGGTATGTACAATTGTTCAAAATACATTCACACTTACTCTGACAGGTAGGCAGTTGACCTCAAAGAGAACACTAGTAAAACAATGGCATGCACAGATTTGGCACCAAGATAAGAGGCCCACAGTCAGTATAATTGTAGGCCTCAATCTCACCTGTAGGAGCTAAACCCCAAGCTATCTCCAGAAGTGCGATCCTAAGCAACTATCTCCTTGAGATCTATTCCCCCAGCAGCTATTCTCCAGGAGGCATCCCAAACAGCGAACTCCAGAAGAAGAATTCCAACAGCTGATTCCAGCAGCTTTTTCCAAGAGCTGTCTCCAGAAGGTGGATCCTGACAGTAATTCCAAAACCTACCAAAACAGGTCTGTTTCCGTGCCAGGAGAACCAACGTCAACAAACCATGACCAGCAGGCCTAAAAACTGACAACCTCCAAAAATCACGGACCCAACCTACACCACAAGTCCTCAAACACATGCTGTGGTGAAAATTGACCTGCAAAACCAGCAGAACGTAAGGAAAACCAAGTAGTCATCCGATAAATCCAATATGGGTCCTACCACATCAGCGGACTCAACCCACACTGAAGGCCTACACAGTTCAAAGTCTTCATTGAGGCACCAGGTACGGCAAGCAGGAATGGCCAACTGCACTTCAAAATCACATTTTGCTTCAGTGGTGAGCTTAAACTCCAAACACCTCAAAGTTTCAAACTACCTAGCAGGGCGGAGAAGGTGAGTGGTGACAGTGAAAGGAATCACAAGGGAGGAAGCCTGATTCAAGTTTGAAATACTGCTGTTTAGCTTCCAATAGTGCTTAACCTGTGCATAATTTAATACCATGTTTTATTATTGCCGTCTGTATCATTGATTGTGTCAATTTCACTTTGTTACATTTGCCTTTATTTCTTGAGGTATACTTGCCTTTCATATTTAATAAACAGAGATTCTATTGCCCTGAAGTACCTGTCTAATGCCTTTTTCATTTCACGTCACTACATAAGTCCAGTGTCAGAAACAGGGATGCTGGGGTGATTCAAACCACCTAAAATTCAGCAAATTACTGATCACAAACCAGAACACTACAGTGCATATGTGGCTCATCAACAGCTAAGAAGGTATCAGCTAGGCCACTCAAGTTATTCCCTTTAAACTATTGGACTCACTTTCAATTGTGTGCAACCATGCAAAACATTGTAAAGGTCCTGTACTTTCAAATGAAGAGGCCATGCACAATGTGAAATATAAATACAGGATCATTGGATAGGAGCAGGAGGTTGTCTTTGAGATCCTCACCTTCCACATTGGACTGTGTGCTGAAATTAATTAGAGGACGTGGCAGCACAACGTTTATGTGCTGCCTGTTTCAACTATCCCAGACTTGTGGTGGCTCAGTTCTTGCGATCCTTACACCCAGAAAAAGACACAAGGGACACTTCCCCCTCACTTACAAATCAATTTTATTAGAAATACATAATGATGACCAGTAGGCCCTCGGGAACTTATTTTACATGAAGAGAAGTTACTTTAATTCTTTTTGTTTCAACATTTTGTTCCAAAATTTTTTCAAGCACTCTAACATCAATTAACAGATGAGTAAATCCATTTTGTACTTGCATTACTAATTGATAGCATTTGGAATTTTTAATGAAAAACTTGCTTACTTAATCTAGTAACATAGTCCAATGGATTCACAGTTAAGATTTAGTCTAGGTGTGTTTCAGGTTGTGAAGTTTAACTCTTGTATCTGACTGCCATGAACATGACTTTATTATTGCTGATTTCAGTCAGAAATCAGGAGTCAGTGCACGCATTTGGTTATTTAAAAGCTCCAGCGGGCCAGTGGATGTCTCAGAAGGAAGGGAAGGGTGACAGAGCCGCATTTAGTTCAGATTTATTTTTATCTGAAGCAAATATGAGGTATAGAGCTAAGATTATAGTAGGTTCTCTGTACCAACTCATTACACCCAGGAGCGTTTTATTATGTGAAGTGTGACACGGAAAAATCAATGCACAGAAACAATGCGTGTCAAGAAATAAAGGCAAATGTTTGGATTAGAACAGGCCACAGTTGTGTGTGAGAGTTATAAAACAGATTAATAAGTAGATTATTGAATGGCAAAGAAATGCACTCATAAGAAAGGAATTCAAAGCTTTGGGGATACAGTCGGAAGAAAAGGAGACTACCTATTGAAGATAACCTTGTTGGGAAAAAAAATGAAAGCTCCCAAGACCAAGAAGCCAATATAATGAATGAGAGACAATTGCAAATCAAACTAACAATACGAACAATAGAAGACAAAGAATCGTCTTTAGGTGTAAAACTGAAAGAATTTTCCTACTTAAGGCTCAGATATGGAAAGCAACTACCACTTAGTTAACAGGTTGGCAAGTAGGAAAACAATTCTGTGGTGAATTTGTAGAATGAGAGACAATAATTAATTTAGGCAGAACGAAATATATTGAGAATTATATCTCAGACTAAGCAGTGACATGAATTAAAAAAGGCTGCAAGCAGCTGAAGACTTCCTTTTGTCTTCCAGAAAGTCTCATATGTTATTGACCTCTGCTATAATATGCCCTCACTCTCCAAGCCACCCTTATCTTGCCATTGCCTGGGGCTAACAATGTCAGAGGGATAACAAGATAACAAAGTGTGGAGCTGGATGAACACAGCAGGCCAAGCAGCATCTCAGGAGCACAAAAGCTGACGTTTCGAGCCCAGAGACTTCATCAGAGCATAACATTCTGGCTTCCTTTTATTGCCTCCAAGCAGTTGTTCACATCTGCTACCGTTTGGATGTCCAAATGGCCTTCACTCTGACCGTCGTGAATCTCTAGATGGATCTTATACATTTTTTATGCATCTTTTTTATTTCTGTAACACCTAATTCTCAATATTTGCAGGGGAGTGGGGCATGGATATCCCACAGAAAACATAAAATTTTGGATTGTGCTAGAATGGGATTCCTTTATCTATCCTGATGGACACTGAAGAACTTCACAATCTGTCTGAACCTGTCAACGAAGAGAATAAAGATCACATCTGGGGCTGGCCTCTTGGGTACAGAGATCCTGATATAATGAGGATTAAGTATATTTTTAATAGTGGCCTAAAATAGGAAAAGAACTTTTGTAAAAGCCAATGCCTGTGGAAAGATTTGTTCAACTTTTAAAAATAAGGCACTGGAACTCATTGAGAATTGTGTTTCAACTGTTATTTTAGAAGCAGTTGGGGAGGTGAGATAAGAAACTATAGCACCAGGAAATGTATGCAGAGTGAAATTCATCCAACAAACCATTGGAGTGTGCAAATATAACTAATTGTGGATGCTTGAAGTCATCATCTGACTGTTGCTTGGGAAGGTGAACAGTTTGTGTGTTTATAGTAGCAGGAGACAAGCCTTTGGACTGCTGAAGGAGCAGGTTATGTCTATCTCTTTGTGCTAAAAGTAATTTTTTAAAAAGCCAGCTATTTTCTCCTATTTTCTGCCTTTAACCAGTGACTAAGAGACTTTACTTTTCCTGTGAATTTGTGAAAGCATTTGGAGAAGGAGATCTAAGAACAGAAGGTCTTGGAAAGCAAGAAGAACATCTCTTCAAGGCTGTGGACTGACACTATCAAACTGTATTTCCCCAACACTTCTTTCCCCAAACCATAGCACTATTTTTTTTTGTCTATATGTGAGTGCAGGGGTTTTGTAAAACAGGTTAGAGTTTTAACCATAAGTGTTATATGCTGATAATTCGTATTCTTGTTTGCCTGTGGCTAGAACTTATTTATTATTAACCACCTGTCCTTCTTGTTAAGTACAGAAACCTGGTCAGTGTTTACTGTCAAGCTGATTCAATAAGACAGGTAAATTGGGGACTTCGAGTATTTTAATTATATCTAACTTTTGTGATGACTTCAGAAATAGTGGGCCTCGTGTATCAGAGCACTTTCCCAAGTGTGTCAAAGATCGCTTTGTGAGAGCCCCAGGCAGAATCATAAAGGCAATACAAGTGGCTAAAAAGGAGAAGCACTCAGAAGGCCAGAAAGTTTCGGAACGTTGGGTAATGTCCTTCTTCAAGGGTCTCAGCCATTGTGCTGTTTCATGATATTATCCTGCGGAGAGCTGTTGACTTAGAGGATGGTGAGACCTGGAAGGAGATAACGCATCTGGGGAGATGAGGGGGAATTAGAAAAGGAGGGAGAGATGTTGAACAGAGAGGTGTCCTGCTGCATAACAAAATAGCCTCCTCCTGTTATCATCTAGGAAATGGACCTCCATCCTTTCCCTCACGGCCTCCAGCCAATAGATACAGATTGACATTGATGAAGTGATGATCTTCCCTAGCTTTCTAGCTGATTAATGCATTTTCATCTCCTTCTGAGGTTGTAAAAGGCTTTGATACAAACTGCAGGTCTGTCTCTCAAGTAACTGTCAGCCTCAGTGATGGCTGTTGTAGCAAGGGAGTCCTAGATTTACCTGATCATCTCTGTTCCTGCCCTCATTAGCTCTAACTGGGCAGAAATTGTTTCTATACTGGTTAAGGGTCCAGCCCTGCTATAATATAGACTTTCAAATCGAGGCAACATTCTGAAACAAAACCAGATCTCCCTTCTGTTTTCAGCTTCTGTGATCATCAAAGTTCTTCCTGTGGATGGTGAGCTTTGTTTTGTTTTCAGATTTCACTGCTTACAGCCAATGGTGAAATCTTCAGACAGATAACTGCTGTTGGAGGTTAGTACTTGTGATCTTCCAGCACAGTGAGTATGAAATATTTATTTATTATCAAAAAGTTAAAAAAGACATT
Organism: Stegostoma tigrinum; assembly: GCF_030684315.1. Lineage (NCBI taxonomy): Eukaryota > Metazoa > Chordata > Chondrichthyes > Orectolobiformes > Stegostomatidae > Stegostoma > Stegostoma tigrinum. Next base: position 53,869,027 of record NC_081368.1, on the reverse strand, counting down.
GTTTTCAGACATTTAGTAGACAACTTCGTAGCCCAGCCTATTTGAAGTTATCTCATGATATGCTGATCGAATTTTTTAAAAAAACTTACATAAAAAACTCTTGACTTTAAAATGCATTGTATGAAAGTTATTCACCTTCCTACCTCTTTCTTTCTGTGGAAAAGAATACTAAAATGATAAGGCACACATTTTGTTGGTAAATTATAGGAGAAGTTTTTAAATCAAGCTTTTAAGTCTAGCAACTAACGTTAATTTAAGTAAATAGGTCAAGGGTTTTGCTAAAATGGTCGTTAAAGGAATGTTTACTGAACAAAATGATTTTTATTTTGTTATATTCTAAATAGTAATTACAAAGTAAGCAGAAGTCATTCTTCTTTATCAACCCATTCCAGGCCAAGTTCTGGTCCATGCTTCCATTAAGACCAACACCGAAATCTTCCTGAATATGGAATATTTCCCTTAACTGAGAAGCTCCCTTTCATCTAAGGCTGACATTGGAATGAAGATTCACCACAGCATCCAATCTGCAAGCACTGCCTCCAGACGCCTAAGGATAGGAGTCTTCCTTGACCCTGATATCCATGCCAATACCAAGATCCTTGTTTATACAGCTGCTATCCTTCCAGCTCTACTATATGGCTCCAAAATCTGGATGTGCATAGTTACATCTCTAGACCCTTGGGAAGTATCATCAATGCTGTTTGAGACGAATTCTCTGTATCAGCTGATAGGCCAGACAAATTAACATCAGCATCCTTGAAGCTGCTAACAGTACAAGCATCGAAGCCATGATCATCCAAAGACAACTCAGCTGGGCCAATCATATGCTTGGGGTGCCTGAGTTCTGTCTACCAAAGCAAATCTTCTTCACGTAGGTCAAGGAATGCAGTCAAAGGAGTGGAGGACAAAAACTGTCTTTCAAAGACTCTGTGAAGGCTGCCTTCAAAAAATGCAATATACATGTGAACAAATGGTTGATCCTCATTCACAAGAAACTGACTTTGAGGAAACTTCCGCATGAGGGGATGTAATTATTTGAGAGAACTCCTCAGCAAGAGGAATCATGGAGAAAGAACCAGCAAAAGGAATGCCAAAAATCTCATGACCAGCGACATGAAATTTCTTAGGTGGACAACTATACTCATTAGCAAGTAATTGCCGATAACAGCAAAATAGTATTTGTTTCATTTTAGATACAAGATCAAGCTTGAAGTGATATAATTGCTTCAATGCTACAGTGACTCCATAGTCTTTTGAATCAGGCATTTTATGAGTGTAAAGTGATGCTGTAATCCAGTTGAGAAATATGGATGAAGTTGTGAACTATAGGAACAGCCAACTTTTGATTTATCTACAACGTACTTTGGGCTTTAATTTTATTTGTGCCATTTATATTGCAACTGACATGAAATAATATCAAGGAAAATTATTTTGGAAAGGAGTACTACCGAATTAAAACAAAAATACTTATTCAAAGACATGACATATCAGTGGAAATACAGCTCTCGTCCTCCCCAGTCACATGATAAGCATTTTGCCCTATTAAAGAGGGCATTGAGTGATTGAGTGTACTTTGCACAGTGCTACATTGTAATATTGGTGGCTATAATGCTTTTGAAGTTACACTAATATTTGCCATCTCACTAACTCCCCTGAGCATTGAAGGGAGTTTGTGTCAATGGCTGTGTTTAGTTTTAAGTGACTTGGAAGATATTTTCAAAGGTATAAAGAATATTGCTACTAAATATAACGAACAATTGTGTGTACACACTGACCATCAGAGTTTCTGGATGAAAATGTCCCATGTGTCATAAAACATCAACATGGGAGATGTGAGTGGAAAGTTCTTTACACAGAGGGTGGTGGGTGCCTGGAACGCGCCGCCAGCGGAGGTGGTAGACGCAGACACGATAGTGTCTTTTAAGATGTATCTGGACAGGTACATGGATGGGCAAGGAGCAAAGGGATACAGACCCTTAGAAAATAGATGACAGGTTGAGACAAAGGATCTCGATCGGCGCAGGCTTTGAGGGCCGAAAGGCCTGTTCCTGTACTGTAATTTTCTTTGTTCTTAGTGAGACTGGACTTTTGCATTGGGAACATGATCTATTAAAAAATGGGACTGAAACTTGTCTGAAGCTATTAAATCAGTTGGAGGACAGGGCTGGGATCTAGTTGAATAGTGAAATATAAAGCCAAACAGATGTTATTGGAACGAAGTTCAGTTGTAATATTCTTAATCTACTCTAAGATGACTCTTGACCACATGGTCTTTGCAGTCAATTCAAAACAAATGTGAATTAATATTGCATTGTCAGAGATATCTGTTGCTGAAATGTAATAAAATATCTACCTGTCTTTCCAGATGGATGCTGTGAACCTATTGAAAAGAAATGGGCGTGTTTTCTCAAGGCGATGGATCTTTATTCCTAAATGATAACATGAAACCAAATGAATTAATGATGTACTTAATAGTGGAATCTTTTCATACATAAGTTGTGTCTGCCACCATTGCAAAATAATTCCCTGTTTGTGACACACTTTGGGGCATCCTGGGTTGATGATCGAGGCTTTATAAATCCAAATTCTCACTTGTGGGAAAATCTGTAGCAGGAAAGCCTCTAGGTGATCGGGTGATGATTTTTGATAGTTGGGATTGCAGGCTTTATTTGTATTTATCAGCTGAACAATAGCATATAATTAATATAGTCTGGTAAAATGTGGCTTGTAAGAAAAACATCCACAAAATAAATTTCTGAACCATGTCTGGTTATTTTCTCATTTGAAGGTTTATGTTCAAGACTGGATGCAGCACTGTTTTAATATAAGCAGGATGTTCTGTGGTGTGAATAACAAAGTAGCTTGACTGTGACATTATCAATTCTGTGCTCAGATAATTGCCAATGTTTAAAAATAAAATAGACCAGCTCTACAATGATAATGCTTTGCAAAATTAGAAAAAAATCAACTCACAAAAAGCATTTTAATGGATGGTGTACCACTATAAATTTTGTCTGATATTGCTCCTATGAAGCATTATCATTTGAGACATTTTACTAAATTAAAAGCAAGTTGTTTCTGATGTGAAGTTCCACTTATTCATGGATCAATTGGCGTGTGAGTTACGTTCTAAATTTTTGACAGCTTCTTTACTGCTTGTGTATACTCCTCTATTAACATATAGTAACTAGAAGAGAATTTGCGCTGTCTATATTCATGTCGTCAACATCCATGAGGAGATGTGAAGGGGACTATTGATTATCAGTAAAAGTATTATAGATTACAAAGCACAAGCTGAAAATAGGCCATCAGGTTCACCTGAGAGGAGTTTGTTAAGCTCACCATACCATCTCAGTTTGCAATTTGTTATTTCTGTAAAATTATTAAAGAGTGTAGAACAAGTAAAGGCACATTTTAACCTGCACAAAACTACAATACTAACACAAAATTATTGATTTGTAATAATTGCAGACATTTACTTCATGTTTTCTGTTATCTTAACAGGCATTAACTTATTTATTTTAAATTACTAATTCCATTAAAATAACTGACAGGTAAATTTTGTATGAATTCATGACAATTTTATCACCAATGTTAATTTCTAACCTTATATGTTAAGTTTGCAAAACGGAAAATGATCAATATCTCAAAGAGGAATTGTCCGAGTAGCCTTGGGTTGTCAACGTCTCACGTGAATATAGTTTTCAGACTTTTCTTCAGCTAAGTCAAATCACTCATCTTTCCTGCAGTTAAATAATATAAAATTATCTATTTAAAATAGCTACAATTCAAGCAACACTTACTAGAAGTTGAAACCACGATAGATGGAATAGTGAGCCAGTTCTGACAACATATTCAGCACAGCAGGATGAGTTATTACAAATCAGCAGTCAGTGGGTCATGATATTGCCCTTGATTGATCATGCATTCCTTACTAGAAACTAAGCACAAAAATTTTGTTTGACATTCCAGTACCACCTCAAAATCAAAGGCACTAACTCATAGATGAAATGAAAAATACTTGTGCTCATGGGGATTATGAGGAGGTTGACAGTACGTCAATGAAGAGCAGGGGATTGCCCTGGACAATAGTTATCCAGGAACTAATGCTACTAAAATAGACTAGCTGGTCGATATCTTCTTGTGGGAACTTGCTGTGCATAAATCGGCTTTTCCATTTCCTTTACTTCACATGCATGGCTGTAAAGTACTTTGAGACATCTCGAGGATGTGAGAAGTACCTGATAAGTGCAATTATTTATATTGTTTAAAGTATGAACAAATGTCACACACCTGTGATTAGATTCCCAATGCAAAAAAAGGTACAACTTTTGTTTCTAATTTTAAAAATTGTTTGCAAACTTACAACAGGAAATTTTTTTTAAAAAAGAAGTCAGAAAATACCCATGGATGTAAAAGTGTGCTGTCCCTCTTCATTAATCTACCCAGCATAATCCTCTGTGACCACATCTAATTGTTTCTTAACCACCTCTGGTGTCATTGCCTTCAACATATTGTCTGGGAATACATTACGAGTTTGATGTCCATGAGCTTTGGTGAATTTCTGCAATGCACCTTGTAGATGGTACAAACTGCAGCTACTGAGCATTGGTGGTGGTGGGAATGGATGTTTGTGGACGTGCAGGTTTGTTGAAAATGAAGTCAATGTTCTTGAATGACATGGAATCATGAATATGCTAATCAAAATAAGCCATGCAAGATGTTGGCAAGAGAGAGAAATATAGTTGTCTTACTTTCTTACCCAAAATCATCTTGTTTATGCAGCAAATGCCCTGCCAATACAGGCGGCAGTGTAAACTTTGTTTAACAAACTAATCCATTGAAGAAGATAATGAAAATTTCTGCACTATTTCTACAATTAAAATTCACTGGTGGCAGAGACAAGCGATAAGTATTATGAAGGTAAGATAACAAACATAGTACTTTGCAGTTCAGATTCAAAAACAACAATATGCTGCACAAAACAAACCTGAATTCTCCGAGTAATCAACATTCGATTTATCCAGCAAAACAGAATCGCTCAAATGTGGAAACAAGAGATGATGAGAAAGATGCAATGCTGATACATCCTCAGGCTAGAACACAAACTCATTACATAAACAGCCTTTAACCTCCAGTGGTATCATAGGGAAGAAAAATACATGACACAGTTGAAATCATTTATGTTTTATCCCCCTTTTTTTTTCTTGGAGCTGTCAGATCCTTCTTTGTCCTAAAACCCCAGGACTTGCCTTTCTGTAGCAGCTGTCACTCTCATTTCTGATCATTCTTCCAGTTCTGGGAGTGCCCACTCCTGATTACTGGTGCTGTCAGACCTGCTAAAGCTGTTGGTCAATACTTTGACGGACCTGATCCAGATAATTACCACAAATGTTCCATAATCAACCAGTCTAGCTTACCCCCAGTACTTTGTAGCTGACTTTCTTTTTTTGCATGTGATAAGTGCGCGAGTAATCCCAGATGTTTTCTAAGTGAATGCCTTAAAATAAAAACCATTACATTTTCAAGTGAGACCTGTGTGAAATTAATTTTTAATCATCTCACCTACAGCTCATTTTAAAGTCCTTTAGAAAAAGCAAAAAAGAACTCAAAGACACTTCATAGGATAAAGAGAGTCACCTTGGAGTAAAAATTTATGTGCAGTTGTAGCTCAGGATATTGCTTGACATCATTTAATATTCAGTTCCATTGCTGTCAATGGAATTAAACATCAAATGCTGCATGTGAGGGATAGCTGATCCAATACCAAATAAGCCTGGTTTCTACTCCTCGAACAGCAGTTTCCAGATTTTAGGTCACTGACTTCAAATAGAATTACGAGCTCCCCCATTTCTTTATCTTTATCTCTTCTGTGGGTTCCTGCCTGTTTCACTGATAACCCTGAATCTGGTAGCATTGCCTCTGCTGCTGAATTGTGATCTGCCTGATGCTGATCATTTCACCCCAGCACTGCAGAATGGCCTGGACTTTCGCCATCTAAAGGCACCTCACCCTGGGCCTCTGTCACTTCCTGGCTAAAGCCCATGAGCTAGAATGGCTAAAAAGAAGCAATGGACGGGTACTTGAAACACAAAAGCTTCTAAACAGGCTTGACAGGGTAAATGCTGAGAGGATGTTTCCCCTCACTGGAGAGACTAGGTCCAGGGGACTTAGTCTCAGAATAAGGTGATGCCAATTGAAGATTGAGGCGAGGAGGATTTTTTTCAGTGCATCTTTGGAACTGCTTGCCACAGAGAGCTGTGGGGGTAAAGATTTGCTGTGTATTTAAGGGTGAGATACAAGATTCTTGATCATTCGAGGAAATCTCACGTTACAGGGAAACTGCAAAAGGTGGACTGCAAAAATGTGTCCTTGATCAGCTGTGATCTTATTGAATAGTGCATCAGGCCCAGGATGTTAAATAGCCTACTCTGATTCCTATTTCTTATGGTCTTATGATGCTTAAAATTATAATATTTTTACATAACACTTACAAAAAATACCAAGTTTCATATTTATCTAATGTATTATGCATTACTGTATTGTGTATTAACATTTAACAATTAAGCATTAAATGTTATTATGCTGCTTTATTGCTGTTGTGTTTTTGTTGGGATCTGGAGTTTGGCTAATTTTCAACTCTTAAAATACAATCAGATATCACTCAAGGGTTAGCTATGATGACATCCAAATAGCTGCCTACACTCACAACTTAAGTAACATCCACTTGGTTTTCCTTCATCAAGTGAAGAAAAAAATGAAATTGAAAGAAAGATCTGCTTTTCTGTTTATTGCTTAAATAGTGGGAGCATATTCTCTCCTGAATAAGTATTACAGCTGGGGTTTGGACCCTTTTGAAAGATAAGGATTAGAAGTCATACTAGTGTAAAGTAATTATCACTTATTATCTATTTATTCTATTTATAGAGACATGCTTCACACAAATGTTTTCTTCTCAAGTCGTAATTCCATGTGAAGTGACACCCTCTGAAAGCACTGCTGATGCTTACTAGATATCAGCAGACAATCAATAACCCCTTAAGTTAACCTCCCACACCTTGTTCCCCAAGTGTTTCAATCTACTCATAAGCTATTTACATTCATTCCAATCCTACTCCCTGCTCCTAATCTCCACTCCCCCTCCCAAGCAACTCTCATGACCTCTGAATCACTATAGTGGCTGGACTAATCTGCTTGTCTGTTTCTCTCAGAAGAAGGGTAGGAACATACAGAGAGGATATAAGCAATCTACTGATATGACCTTTCATTACAGGCCTGCTGGTGGACGCCAGTGCCTAGCTGTTCTATCTGAGGATGCTGGAGTCAGTGTTGACTAAGTAACAGCAAGGATGAACCAGAAGTCTCATAGGTCAGTTATAATGGTTCTGGTCATGGGTATAGACAGACTCCCATGGAGGAGTTTAGCAGTTCCTGTTTCCTGCAGTGGTTGGACCCATGGCTTCTGGGATAGAGATCCTTTTGCTGGATCGAATCAAAATTAGCTTTAATTGCACTTGGTTGAGGTTGAAGGGATACTTGGGAACCATGTAATTAACTTCCTTCCTACTAGGGATTTTGAAGGATTCAGTCTGTTGTATAAAACTGTAGACTAGTAACTAAACATGACTAGTTCACTGTCTTTACTTTAAGATTCATAGAGTCATAGACTTGTTCACACCTTTTGGTCCAACACGTCCATTCCAACCAGATATCCTACATTAATCAAGCCCCATTGGCCAGCATTTGGCCCATATCCCTCGAAACCCTTCCTATTCATGTACCCATCCAGGCCCCTTTTAAATACTGTAATTGTACCAGCCTCCACCACTTCCTCTGGCAGCTCATTCCGTAAATATACCTCTCTCTGTGTGAAAAAGTTGTCCTTTAGGTTCCTTTTAAATCTTTCCCCAACCACCTTAAACCTATGTCATCTAGTTTTCGACTCTCCTAATGTGGGAAAGAAGGCCCTTTCTTCAAAAGGGCTTAAGAATGCAGACTCCCCTGTTCAGTCTCACCACCGGCTATGGGTATGAAGATGAACCGATGATATGAACAAAGCCTGTACAGGACTCTGCTTGTTCAAGGTTCTGACTTGACCCCAGATGTGTCAACAATTTGGCACAGAGAATGGAAGATGGACTTGGAGAACTCACAGTGGGGTGGCTGAATGTGAGACCCACAGTTGGTAAACTTCACAACACCATCCATTATGCTGCACAGTGGTTGAACCATGAATTAGATATCAGTGATATACCATGAGTTCATTCAGGCCCTCCAGGATACCAAACATAATATGTTGGAAAAGTTTGGGTGTGAAAGCAATCGCAAATAGTAAAGGATTAAAGCAGTATCATCTGAAGGGGGTAAAAAAAGATTGTTCGTAGTTTGCATTCTTCATTCAGGAGATAGGGGAAGCACTAAATGAATATTTCTCAACAGTATTCACTCTAGAAAATGACAATGTGGTCGAGGAGAATACTGAGATACAGGCTACTAGACTAGGTGGGATTGAGGTTCACAAGGAAGAGGTATTAGAAATCCCACAGAGTGTGAAAATAGATGTCTCCTGAGCCGGATGGGATTTATCCTAGGATCCTCTGGGAAGCCAGGGAGGAGATTGCCGAGCCTTTGGCATTGATCTTTAACTCATCATTGTCTACAGGAATAGTGCCAGAAGACTGGAAGTTAGCAAATGCGGTTCCCCTGTTCAAGAAGGGGAGTAGAGACAGCACTGGTAATCATAGACCAGTGAACCTTACTTCAGTTGCTGGTAAAGTGTTGGAAAAGATTATAAGAGATAGGATTTATAATCATCTAGAAAAGAACAATTTGATTAGGGATAGTCAGCATGGTTTTGTGAAGGGAAGGTCGTGCCTCACAAATCTTATTGAGTTCTTTGAGAAGGTGACCAAACAGGTAGATGAGAGTAAACCGGTAGATGTGGTGTATATGGATTTCAGCAAGGCGTTCAATAAGGTTCCCCACAGTAGGCTATTGTACAAAATGCGGAGGAATGGGATTGTGGGAGATATAGCAGTTTGGATCGGAAATTGGCTTGCTGAAAGAAGACAGAGGGTGGTAGTTGATGGGAAATGTTCATCCTGGAGATCAGTTACTAGTGGTGTACCGCAACGGTCGGTGTTGGGTCCACTGCTGTTTGTCATTTTTATAAATGACCTGCATGAGGCGTAGAAGGATGGGTTAGTAAATTTGCAGATGACACTGAGGTCGGTGGAGTTGTGGATAGTGACGAAGGATGTTGTAGGTTACAGAGAGACATAGATAAGCTGCAGAGCTGGGCTGAGAGGTAGCAAATGGAGTTTAATGCAGACAAGTGTGAGGTGATGCACTTTGATAGGAGTAACCGGAAGGCAAAGTACTGGGCTAATGGTAAGATTCTTGGTAGTGTAGATGAGCAGAGAGATCTCGGTGTCCATGTACACAGATCCTTGAAAGTTGCCACCCAGGTTGACAGGGCTGTTAAGAAGGCATACAGTGTTGTAGCTTTTATTAATAGTGGGATCGAGTTCTGGAACCAAGAGGTTATGGTGAAGCTGTACAAAACTATGGTGCAGCCGCACTTGGAGTATTGTGTACAGTTCTGGTCACCGCGTTACAAGAAGGATGTGGAAGCTTTGGAAAGGGTGCAGAGGAGATTTAGGAGGATGTTGCTTGGTATGGAGGGAAGGTCTTAAGAGGAAAGACTGAGGGACTTCAGGCTGTTTTCATTAGAGAGAAGAAGGTTGAGAGGCGACTTAATTGAGACATATAAAATAATCAGAGGGCTAGATAAGGTGGATAGGGAGAGCCTTTTTCCTAGGATGGTGACAGCGAGCACGAGGGGGCATAGCTTTAAATTGAGGGGTGAAAGATATAGGACAGATGTCAGAGGTAGTTTCTTTACTCGGAAAGTAGTAAGGGAATGGAACGCTTTGCCTGCAACGGTAGTAGATTCGCCAATTTTAAGTACATTTAAATTGTCATTGGACAAGCATATGGACGTACATGGAATAGTGTAGGTTAGATGGGCTTCAGATCGGTATGACAGGTCGGCACAACATCGAGGGCCGAAGGGTCTGTACTGTGCTGTAATGTTCTATGTTCTATTAACAAGAGCTGCCAAAAGCCACTTTTTGTAACTAATTTTGTAAAACCTGCACTCCCTATGAGCATCATCAAAATTTTGTTGACAATGTTCTGGGTTGATTGTTTCTTTCAATGGACTTTGTACAGCTATGTGAGATGTACACAAATACATAAAGAAAAAATCAGCTCAGGTGCTGGGTTTTGATAACTTTTTTTTGGAATACTGGAATAGCTTGAAGTACGACTTTATGAGTTTGTCTTAGCTACAGTTTTAAACAGTTAAATTGAATTTCTGGTGGTGAGACAATTAACTTAAAACTGCTACTTAAGAAGAACTGGACTTGGTATCTTAAATGACCTAAATGTGCAATATGGTCTGGGTTAAGCAACCATGCTTGCTTTAATTATGCTAATGTGATTCATGATTTTTTCTGTCAGTTTTAAGTAATAAGCAGAAAGGCTGAACCGCACTGTTTGCTTCTTGATTCTTCAATGACAACCATGGATTTTTAGGAGGCTTTAGTCTGCTAATTGTCTTGGTTAATTCATTAAAACCTTAGAATCAAACATCTATGTTTTTAAAGGACAGCCAGATGTAGTCCTTAATTGCTTACTATTCATAAAAATGTTGAGATAAATAGTTTCACAATAGTTAACACTACTGACAGAAGGATGGAACATGGTTTGTACAACTCCTCTGTATCTAATAAAGTTGTGTCGTTTTGTCACACAATATAATGTTAACTCTCAGGGCACAGGGAGTAAGAAATGTACATTTGTTTAGCGTGACTGGCTATGGCTACAGAGGAGGGATAATACTAGATGAGCATATCTTAAGCCAAATTTGAACCTTTTGTCTCATAAGAGATAAAGAACACTCAGAATTAGAAATAAAAGTTGAAAATTCAAATTTTTTTATTGGCACAGCTTTACTATAGATTTTTGGCACAATTCTGCAGAGACACAATTCCAATTAACATTATCTCAGAAGTAGGAGAAGAAAAGCATCATCTGTACTGGCCATGATCAAGGAATCCTGGAGCTTAAAAGCTAAGAAACCTCCATATTATCTTCACTGATTGATTGTTAAGTATTTACAAAATCTTGCTTAATATATCCTGTTTGTTCCTTGGGAACACAGTTAAGGACCACATTAGACTTTCTGAAGTAAAAGTGTTTGATACTTTAAAATCCCTAAAACTTACAGTGATGCTCAACATGAGACCAAATGCTCAAAAATGCTGAAACCCATTTCTGTGAAACTGACTGGTTCCTTGGTCATTGTGTCTGAATGTATATATATTAACTGTTCAAACCCTGAATTGGGTGTTCTGATTAAAGAGATAATGGGAACTACAGATGCTGGAGAATTGAGATAACGAAGTGTGGAGCTGGATGAACACAAGCGGCATCTCAGGAGCACAAAGTTTGGGCCTAGACCCTTCATCAGAAAAAGCCTGCTGTGTTCATCCAGCTCCACACTTTGTTATCTTTGATTAAAGAGATGTTGACATCCATTCACAGAAAAGTAAAGCAAAAACAAGGTTAAAATTTGACCAGAGCTTCTGCAGCTGCAGCGTTTTTTTCCTTGTGTAAACGCAGAGAAGCTGAGAGAAATAAACTCAAAGTTTGAGTTAGAGATAAGGGTTGCAAGTTAATTTGGAAGGTTTATGTAGGAAGTTTAAAATGCTGTGTGAAAAGAAAAGGAAACAAAAACTGTGTGAGTGAATTGCTTTTACTTGCTTTCTTTGTGTGTATGTAAGCCAGGGAGCAGTACTTGTATATTAAAGATTGTTTAATCTTTTGTGATCTGCCTTTGTATATTATTTGAAAGTAGTTGGTTATTAAAGTTGCATATGCAATTGCATTTTAAAATTATAAATAAGAAGGGTAAGTTATTGTAAACTCAAGGGGATTGGAGAATTTTATTTTTGACATTTATTCAAGGATTATGAAGTTCTACCAATCTTTTCAAGAATGTACTTATGTGTATGAAGGCTAATGTCACTATAGGGTTAAACTTCTTTTGAATTAGAGTTTTATTGTAGGTTAATTACAATTGAGAATTCTTCAATTACCTTGACCTAAGTTATTTTCCTTGTTTTGTTTATTTTGGAAGAATGTACTATTCTATTGTTATGACTTTGTTTGCATGATTGAAATACATAAATAATGAATACAATTATGGCATAGGCATCTTCCAGCTCAATGAATGTGACAAAGATGCCTGTATTGCTGGGTGTTTGTGTTTTAAATTTTAATCTGTCTTTTTTTCTGAAATTGTGATTATTCAGGAGTATTTTTAAAAATGTTAAGTTTAAAAGTAGTCAGAACTTTTGAGTTCCATTTAAAAAAATTGAAAAACAAAGTGAATGGTTTAAATTATTCAAACTTGAGCTGTGCATTTACTGACCACAATCATCACTTGAGTATCAAATTGTGATTAATATTTCAGAATTTTATTTCATTTCTTACAATTCTGACAGTGTAGATACAGGCATTTCAACCCAATAAGTCCACACTGATCCTCCAAAGAGCATCCCACACAGACCCATCCCTCTACCTTTTCCCTGTAACCCTGCATTTCCCATGCCTAGCACTTCTAATCTACAGATCCCTAAACACTGCAGGCAATTTAACATGGCCAACACAACTAGCCTGCGCATCTTTGAATTGTGGGAGGAAACAGGAGCACCCCGAGGAAATCCATGCAGACGCAGGGAGTATGTGCTATAGTACTCGCAAAGGAAAAAAAGAGAGGGTTTAAAAATTGGAATCTGAAAATCTGTGAAAACTATGCTGCAATAAACTGAGATAGAAACAGTATTTTTTTTAATTCAAACTGTCCAACTTAGGTACAAGACAACAAAGTAGAGAAGCAAGATGTGGGCTTGGTGATTTGTGATACAACTCTCTTGTGTGGAATGGCTTCAATCTCTTTTCAGATCTCTTTAAGAAAAGATGACAAACACATTGGCCTGGCAGTTGGCACCTGATTCTTTTCCAACTTTTAAATGAGTCTGAAGGTGGTCTGGAATTGATTGAATCAGTAATGCTAGTTTCTCTGGTACATAGATTGGTCCAAGTCTCCTGTGAGAAGATGTTCTTGATAACTCTGAGCTCTTCTAGCCAGCAATAGCAGGACTCTGACAATGATTAATTGCTCCAGTTATTGCTCTGGACATTTCCTTCAATTTGCTCCTCTAGGCCTGCAGCTTTTAACCTTACCTGGTTATATTACAGTCAGCTAGAATCCTTACTGAAAGGTTCACAAACAACTATTGCCATATACAAATAATTGTGACTGGGTTCGGGATGCAATTTCATTTAAATCACTGGATCTGAGGGCTGCCTAATATCTCTTAAACCATTGCATCCACGGGCTGAAGGTTGACTCACAAAGTAATTAAGGAACGATTGCAGGTATTTTGATCCAGCACCAAAGGAATGCCAATAGGAGTTGCAAGCCAGGCTGGGGAGAGGCTTGGAGGTGATAGTGTTCAAATGTATCTGCTGCTCTGGTCATGGTTTAGAATATGCTTTGATGAATCTTTGCTGTGCATCTTGTATATGCCAGTTGCCAGTACGCATCAGTGGAGGGTGTTTGTGGATGTTGTGCCAATCAAGTGGGCTGCTTTGTCCTGGATGGTTTCAAACTTCTGAGCAATGTTAGAGCTGCACTCATTCAGACAAGTGGGGATTATTCAATTCCATGCCTGACTTGTGCCCAATGGTGGACAGGATTTGGGGAATCAAGAGGTGAATTACTTACTGCAGAATTCTTAGACTGACCTACTCCCCAGTACTTAATTACAAGGTAACCCAGTTGAGTTTCTGGAAAATGGTAACCCCAGGATATTGCTAACGGGGATTCAATGATGGTTATTGCCTTTGAATGTCAAGTGGCAGTAGTTAGATTGTTGCTTAGTGGAGGTGGTCATTGCCTCAAATTTGTGTTGGCATGAATGTTACTTGTTATGTTTCAGCCCAAGCCTGGATATTGCCCAGATCTTATTGTATTTGGACACAAGCTCCTTCGGTATCTGAGGAGTCACAACTGTGGTGAACATTGTGCAGTGGTTAGTGAATATCCCCACTTCTGACCTTATGATGGAGGGAACGTCATGGATGAAGCAGCTAAAGATGGTTGGGCCTAGGGCACTACCCTGACGCACTCCTGCAGAGATGCCCTGGGGCTGACATGACTGAACTTCAATGATCACTTTCATCTTCCTATGTGTCTGGCATACTTCCAAGCAGTAAAGAGATTTCCCCTGATTCTAATCAACTCCAGATTTTCTAGAGCTCCTTGATGCTACACTCAGTCAAATGCAGCCTTGATGTCAAGGGCAGTTACTCACAAATCACTGTTGGAATTCAGTTCTTTTATCCACATTTTAACCAAATTGGTAATGAGGTCAGGAGCTGAGTGGTCCTGGTGGCACCCAAACTGGGTGTCACTGAGCAGGTTATTGCTGAGCAGGTGCTGCTTGATAGTACTGTTGATGGCACCTTCCATCACTTTACTAATGATCGAGAGGATGCTGATGGGGCCGTAATTGGCTGGGTTGGATTTGCCTTGTTTTTTTTGCTCACAAGACATACCTGGGCATTCTTCCACATTGTCAGGTGAATGCCAGTATTGTAACTGTACTAGAGTAGCTTTGCTAGTGGAGCAACAACTTCTGGAACACCATATCTTCAGCACATTTGCTGGAATGTTGTAAGGGCTCGTAGTCTTTACAGTGTCCAGGGCCTTCAACCATTTCTTCATATCACATGGCTGAAGATAGCATTTTTGATGCTGGAGGCCTCTGGAGGAGGACAGAATGAATAATCCAATTGGTCCACCTGGCTGATGATTGTTGCAATGCTTCAGCCTTACATTTTGTATTGATGTGTTGGGTTCCCCATCATTGAGGATGGGGATATTTGTGGAACCTCCTCGTCCAGTGAGTTCTTTAATTGTCCACCACCATTCATAACTGGGCCAGCCAGGATGATAGCTTAGATTTGGTCTGCTTGTTGTGGAATCACTACGCTTGGCCAGTTGCTGTTTATGCTGTCAGGTCTGCAGTTAGTTCTGTTTTGTGGCTAGCAGCCGTCACCTCATTTTTAGGTATGCATGATGCTGCTGGCATCATACATTCACTGAACCAGCAATGATCCTTTGGCTTGATGGCAATATAGAATGGGGGATATCTTGATTGCAGATTATATTGAAGTATGATTCTGCTTCTGTTAACGGCCTACAGTTCCTCATGGGTTGGCAGTCTTGAGATCTGTTTGAAACCAGTCCAATTTAACACAGTGACAGTGCCATCCAACATGTTGTAGTGTTTTGTCACTGTAAAGACAGGGCATGATCTCTACCACAGAGTCATAGAGTTGCATTGCATGGAAACAGACCCTTCTGTCCAACTAGTCTACATCGACAGCGCCAAGACCTCACATAGGTCACTTTAATTGATAATGTTATGGACAGTTACCCCTGTGGCAGGCAGATTGGTCAGAATAAGGTAAATTATGTATTTCTCTCTTGTTGGCTCCCTCACCAGCTATCGCAGACCCAGTCTAGCTGCTATGTCCTTTAGGACCAGACCAGATCATCTCCATCAGTGGTGCTGCTGTTGGTGGTGGGCATTGAAATCCCACAACCAGAGTGCATTCTGCGCAGTTGCCACCTTCAGTGCTTCCTCCAAGTGTTGTTCAACATAGAGAAACACTGATTCACCAGCCGAGTAATAAATGATTGTGGTGATCAGCTGGAGATTTCTTTGCCCATGTTTAACCTGATACTTTGAGATTTCTTAGAGTTGATTGTCAATGTTTATGGCTCATAGAGCAACTCCTTCCTGACTGTGCAGTAATGTGCCTCCATCTCTGCTGGATCTCTCCTACAGGTGTTTCAAGTCATATCCAGAGATGGAAATGGTGATGTATATGAAATTTTCTGTAAGACATGATTCCATGAGTGTGGCTGACTATGTCTGCTGGTTGCATGACCAACCTTTCAGACAGCTCTCTCATTCTTAGCACAAGCCCCTAGATGTTAGCCAGGAGGACTTTTCAGGCTGAACAAACCTGTTTTTTTTTGCCATTGTCATTTCCAGGACATAGGTCGATGAAGGTAGTTTGTTGGTTTCATCCTTTTTGTAGTAATTGTTACAATTGATTGGCTCCTCGCAAGGCCATTTCAGAGGGCAGTTATGAGCCGGCCACACTGCTATGGGTTTGGAGTCACATGTAAGCCAGACCACGTAAGGATATAATGGACATTATTGAACCAGATGGGTTTTTCCAACTGTCAACAGTAGTTTCATGGTTATCATTAGCTTCTGGATTCCAGACTTTTTAAAAAAAAACTTGAATTCCACCATCTATTATCACCTGGGTCTGTGGATTAACAGTGCAGAGGCAATACCGTTAGGTCATTACCTCCCCCAGTATGGATTGGAGACCATGCTTCTGCATCATAATAAAGACTTATTAACTACTTACACTATTTACGAAGACATAATTCAACATAACCATATCAGATTTTTTCCCCTCAAGTCCCAGTTTGATGTGTTCTGATGTACTATTAGCAGATAGACCATTAATCCCTTATTTTCTGCTCACAAGGACAAAAGAATAATACTGATATGGACTCTAAATCCAGAGAAATTAACATAGATGTGATCATTAAAAACTTATATAAATCATAATGTGAGCATTACCCTAATAAGTGTATAGTTGTCTACAAGGCTCAATAATGAAATAAAGCTCAGCTGAAAACCACTTTCTTCCCAAAAAGATTTCTTACTTTTTATTTAATGAAAATTAACAAGCTGAAAGTACAGACATTCATATCCTTATTTCCAAACTATCAAATTGATGGTCACGGTTTGCTGGCACAGTGTTTTTTTATGAGTCATTGAGTAAAATGCAAAATAAATATCACAGGAAAGAACTGAAGTGTTAGTTATTCACTGTTAGATTGTCTTCACCAATTAACAAGATGTTGAGTTCCAGAGGCAGGAAACTCATTCAAATATTCCAACAGTGTTCAGACATATATAGGATAAGGAAGGTTGGTTGAGAAGAACTTTTTTTCTTTCAATGAGTGCTAATGATTTCATGCTCCACTGTTTTATGAAGCTTCTCTTGCTGATTGCAACAGTGGGGCATAAGGTGATTAGCAGGAGTTCTGTGCTGTTAACAGTCATAAATCTGTATCTCCTTCTTTAAGTCTGATCACAGGCCAGGCTGATCTTAACACCCATGAGGAACAGTCACATAATAATCAATCTGTTCTTCTCAGGTTTACTCCAAATCCCCTCCCCCAACAATACTATCCTCGCTCACAAATTCCATTAAGAACACTGAAATGTGAAAAGAACTCGCTACGGTTAGACTCTCCACTAAACATCTGTAGGCGTTCATATAATATCTCAATTTGCATTTGCTTCAGTGCATGTCAAAAGAAATCCAAAGAGTGTGACCTGAGTTTATATTGTAATTTGCAGTGTGGGTGAGAGGTACAGCAAAAAAAATTGATGCAGGAGACCGTGGCAGCGTAAACACTACTGAATTGCGCACTCCAGATTTCATGCAGAAATGTGTTTAGAAAGGATGTAGGGCAAAATCAACGTCAGGGACAGCAAACAAACTCTTACATATTATTTCACTGTCACATATTTTTTCAACATGCAATATTAAAATTAAAAAGAAATCTGCTGGGTGCTATGGGTTGAAGATTACTAACTCATCTCCTGGGGATTCCAATGTCGCAGCAAGCTTCTCAAATGCTTCTTGAATTTTGAGGATTACCTATTGTGATTGTGCAAACTCTTGATCACAATATTAAAAAGGAGAGGTAATCTTGAAGTTGTTGAGCCAACCATTCCTGCTCACAATCAATTCTGCCCAGACTCACAGTTTACATTACAATGTCTTAAATCTCATTTTCTTAACAAACATGTTCTGAAACTGAAGTTTGCATGGGCTAATGTCTACTGAACTTTGGCCAGGAATCTTGTGGCGTAGCAGTAGTGTCCCTACCTCTGGGCTAGGTAGGTCAGAGTTTGATTCCCACCTGCTCCAGGGATGTGTAAGGACATTTCTGACCTGGGTGGTTAGAAAATATCTGGACTAGGCTTGTGGTGAGGCACAAAATTAGTAGAACCAGAAAACAGGAACAAGAACTGAAATAAGCCATTAATCCATTCCTATTTGATTTCAGGAGGAGGCAAACTTCATGTTGTCTGCTAACTTAATTGATTAATCCAACAAGAAGTGCTTTGTTAATTGTCTATACACTTGCAAGCCCATGTCGACTTCAAGCTAGCACTAATAAAACCAAGCTTGGGTTTTACTTTTATTTGCTTATGGGATGTGGTTATCACTAAGAAGACCAAAATCCATTGCCCATCATTAAAAATCAAACATATTGCTGGGAATCTAGAGTCTGAAGTAGAAAAGGATCACAGATTGTTAAATTATTCAATCATAGAATCCTTACAGTGTGGGAGCTGGCCATTTAGTCCAACATATCTATGCTGACCCTCCAAAGAGTAGCCCAACCAGACATAGCCCCCTGCCATGGCCTGTAATCCTGTATTTGGCATGGCTAACCCACACAGCCTGCTATCTTGGACACTATGGGACAATTTAGCACGGCCAATCCACTTAACCTGCACATCTTTGGACTGTGAGAGGAAACTTAAGCACCTGGAGAAAACCTACGCAGACACGAGGGGAAAGTGCAAGCACCACACAGACGAGATGGGTTCTTATGGCCATTGTAATAAGATTCCATTACACTAGCTTTTAATTCCAGATTTCTATTCAATTTGAATTACATCATCTGTCACGGTTGGAATTTGAACCTCATTATCACTAGACCACTGAAGCCGTCATTTCCACAATTTCAGCTATTGAAAGATAGCCTACGTGCTTAAAGCACATGTTCTGAGCAACAAGAAAACTTACAGTAATGCAGTGATCCAAGGTTTTCAGATACAGAACTACAGTCCGCAGAGCAGAAAGTGAAAAAAAAAACATCCTGTGTCCATGCCTTCTGACAAACTTTAAGATCGCTTTCACGGCCAGTGCAAGCATAGCCCAAGGACCTCCTACAGTGTATTTGCTATAATGCAAACAAAAATGTAGTGAACTCGCACAAGTGGTCAAAGTCAGTGAATTTATCTCCAAATACCATAACTTTATTATTTAATAACTAGCCCACCCAGTTCTCAATTCACCGCACCCATTTCATTCATGCAAAAGCAATCCTCAAGTCTCACACTTCAGCTTAAGTGCTTCATTTTACTCTTGACTGTACAACTCTGCAAACCTCGTGCCCAATTTACACAAATATTCAGTGACAGTCAATAAGTCAAAACACATTGCACCATGTCCACTTATCCATTTTCCTTGCAGGAAGAAGCAGTACATAACCGACCGCCGGAGCATCGATATGGCAGGAGACAGATAGAGCTGCATGTTTGCTTGGAAAAGAAGAGCGATCAGTATAGAGTGATCATTACTGATGTCGAGTCCAGGGGCAGGGCAGACGTGCAAAATAACAGGATTCTCATAATTAATTGTCACACTCTGCGTCCTGCTCAGCCCACAATCTCTTCTGGCTTGTGAGGTTAAAATATGCAATTCTAGCTATCCTTAGCTCCCTTCACATAAGCCTACCCTTGTCCCTTTCTTCTTTCAGAAATCCTCAAGGAACTCTGGCCAGAAGGTGGAGGAATGGCAAGCGGTGGAAGGCAATGATGAAGAAGAGAAATTCTCACCTTTGCAGCCACGAGCTCAGACAAATGTGCTGCACAGTCAGTAGAAGGTACCTTAGAGGTAGGTAGTGGGTATGTGTGCCTTGGAGCTGAGGCACAGGACAATGGTAATGCTGCTGCCAGATCAGCCATGTTGTGCTACAACAGAGGAGTTTGAGGGTCTGTCTTACAGAAAAAAAAGGCTCTTGGACATACAAAATGAAATGCTGGGTATATTTAGGGGTTTTCCAGAAAACTTCCAATTTTAGGGCGCATGGAGGCACCTGGTAAAATAACACAGGGCATTGTCTGTAGACCACCCTTTCAGTGTGAGAGCCGTCACCAACTCGAATCCAGGACTCACTACTGAGTCCTGTGAAACCCCACACAAAACAGATTTCGGTCACACAACATGACCCCACCACACTTTCCTTCCTGTCTCCCAGGCAATTTTTGCCTTGAAGCCATGAATTCTTTCTTGACTAGTCAGCATTGAGAGATCCTATCAAAAGCCTTGCAAAGGTCCATGTAGACCATATCAAATGCATTGCATAAGCAGAGGATCAAAGAATTATAATGCTGCAGAAGGAGTCCATTCAAATCAGCTTACACTGGCTCTACTATCTAGCATCAATCTCCATATCCTTGCAAACCATTTCTATCCAAATAATCATCTGATTCCCTCTTGAAGACCTCAATTGAACATGCATCCTCCACAATTCCAAGCAGTGCATTTCAAACTCTAACTACTCACTTCGTGAAAAATAGCTTTTGTTCCTCACATCAGCCTTGATTTGTTTGCACATCAGTTTAAATCCATGTCCTCTCTTTTTGTTTCTTTTACGAACAGGAGCAGCTTCTCCCCATCTGGTCTATCTGGGCACTCAAAATTTTATAAACCTCTTTCAAGTCTTCTCTAAGTCTTCTGCTATCCAAGGAGAACAGACACAACTTCTTCAATGTATCCTCATCCCTGAATTTTCTCTTTCTTGGAATTATTCTGTTAGACATCCTCAGCAACACTCCTAAAAATAAATGTTGTTCAAATTTGTCAAACACACCCTTCCTTTAACAAACCCACGCTGACTATCCTGATGAATCCATGGCCATCCAAGTGCAGATATATTCTGCCCCTCGGAATTGTTTCTAACAATGTCCCCACCACCCAAGTTACACTGATTGGCCATAATTTCTTGGTTCCTCTTTCCTCCCTTTACAATACAAGGGCAACGTTAGAAAACCTTCACTGCTCTGGCACCTCACCTGTCACAACAGAGAATTTAAAAATTACAGCTAGGGCCCTGATATATTTCCCCTTCCCTCCCTGAAAAGCCTGGTATATATCCGCGCAGCCCCCCAACCTGTAGGTTTATCCACTGTTAAGTCTGCCAAATCTGCTCAAACCTCCTTTCTCTCTGTGTTAAGTTCTTCTAATATTTCACATTCCTCCCTCCTGATGGCTATACCCGTGTTGTGTTTTGTTTTAAATTGTGAAGGTCGACGTATTAATTGAAGGCCATGCCCATACATTTCGGGGCCACACATCGTTGCTCCCTCTTTGGCCAAATATTTCCCTGATTATTCTCCTGTTTTTTACACTTTTAAACATTCCTTTGTGTTTTCCTTATTCTTACCGTTAATGCTTTCTCATGCACACTCTTTGCTTTCCTAATTTTATTTTTAAATTGCCTCTCTTTCTTTTATTCTGCAATGAGTTGAAACCCCTGCATTCATTTTCTGAACCTGAAACTTCTTCAACCCCAGGACTCAAACCCATTAGCACACCCAGATTCCGACCAAATCCATTCTGAACTCTGTTCCCCTTCTGTCCTTGACCCAATCCCTATTCTCCCGCTGTGGCCTGACTTACATTTGGTCTGGCCCGTTCACCTACTTCAGACCCCAACACCTTCCCTATACCAGACCTGAGCCCCTTTTCCCCAGCTCTGAGCCTGACCCTAGCCGAACTCAAACCCTCTTTTTCCACAGCAGTCTTGATCCCCCTTACCCTGGTATAGCTGGGGGTCCTTTCAACCTTGCTTGAAACAAACCCCCTTCTACCTGCCTGTACTCGATCTGCTTCTATTCATCCCCATCTGTGGGACTCTCCCTACCCAAAGCATCTGATCCACCCTCTCCTGCCCCTGCCTAGCCTGATTTCTCCCACTCATCCCAACCTATTGTAAACACTGCATCAGTTAGCTGGACCAATTGTTATCTTGCATTTGGGAACCTAGTTACATGGTACCCTAGCTCCTGGCACCTTACCACCTCCACACTTGGCACCCTACCATCTAACAAGCAGGAGAACTAACACAAGAGAAGTACATCTCTGCATTTCTGAGGGAGCCCTTCTAGGAATTACCTGTCAGACATATGGAGTTCTCTCCTTTCATTAAAAAATGGAGGGGTAGAGTAGCAATCTGCGTGAGGTCCTATCTTTCCTCTGTCTGCCATTTTAACTTACAGCCCCAATTCAGTTTCTCTCCTCTTTGAAATACTTGGTGGTATACTAGGCCCTGCTAATGTATTTTGAGGCCATCACAGCAGCATCTGCAAAACTGCCCACAAGAAAGTGGCATCCATTCCTGTCCAGATGAAACTCATTTAACTTCAACTTTTCCGTACTCATTCACAAAAGAAACACCCAACTAGTCCCACTCTCCAATCCTAACTCCAAGCTGTCTAACTTCTTCATCATTCATTTATATTCAGCTCTCCTTTGAAACCTCCAATGCAATCTGCTTCAACCACTCTCAGAGACATTGCATTTCAAATCCTATCAATTCCCAGAAATTAAATAAGGCACCGAGAAGTGAAAACAATGCTCCAAACATGGCTTGACCAATGATTTGTAGATGTCTAGCATCACTTCCTTTTACACTTGCTGCTTCGCCCAGAAAATATTCAATGCGTCAGGCAATTCTTTCTGCACCATCTCTTGAGCTATCTGAACCAGCCTTCTTTTCCCATACATACTGTGATAAGGTACTGGAAGTAATCCAGAGATGGCTGCCTTTGAATTCCTGTTTTTCAATTTCCTTAAAATATGATGGAAAGGCCTCATTTCCCTTTCTTCCTCTATCATTGATCCCAACCTGGATCACAGCCTCTGGCTGTTCATTGTTGACTGAGCCCCACTTGGCAATCTCTAAGCATCTCTGGTGCACCCATTCCAGGAAATGCTTCCCAAAGGGAAACTGGAATATGTGTCATTCTGTGACATACCATAATAGAGAAACAGAATTGGTGATCAAAGTGTATACTTTCAGCCAACTCACTGGGCTTCTGATCTGGATGTGTTTCAATTAAATACCAGAAATAATTCTACATTCTCAATCAGATTTTTGCTCTTATCTATTATGTTTCTGCCTATTTTGACTTGGTAGCCACTGGTTCTTTTCAATTATATTAAACTTCTTTCTCCTGCCATCACAACTTATCTCACTAGATTCCTGCTTCTTCTGGGCCCCTGGTGTGAGGCTGGGAATGACAATGAAATGTTCTACTGGTTGGCCCTGGATTATTTAGTAACTGTTTGTTCCTGGGTCAGTTCTTGTCTAACTGGTTTGCCCTTCAGAAGGGCATAACCTGGGCTCTCTTGACCTGTTCCTTGGGTATTGTATGTAACTGAACCTCCTGCTATAGATGGGTATAAGTCATTGAAGTAGATAATCAGCTATGATCTGGAATGATAGAATAGGTTGAAGATATTAATTGGCCAACTCCTGCTCTTAGTTCTAGTAAGATGTGGGTGCATGCTAAATAGTGAGGTTTCTTGATTAAGAATTACAATATGTGCTCTATTATCTTTCACCATTTGTAATTCAATCTCTGTAGGCTGAATCTTCTGTCAGTTCACTCATATTAACAACCTGATAAGACCATTTTCATTGAGTTTAAAATTAATGAACTGTCTATTGACAAAAAGAAGTTGTGTCAAACTTGAGTTAGTTGAATCTCTATGTCAAATCCTAAGTCACAATGGCAGCATTATAGGATGGAGTTTAATGCATAAACTTTTTTGAAACTATTACTGTACACAAGAACACATTTATCACTGTTGATCATAATGTAGCAATTACTGTTTGAGGATTTTTATTCATATGTATATATATATATGGCAGGTGAAGATAGAATTGGCTCAACAGCCATCATACCATAGTTCAATAAACCCAGTAAAGTTTCTTCCTTAGCTAACACACCAAGATTGGCAAGTTGGTTGTGATATCAGATGATCACTATCAGGCATAGAACGGTTTGTAAGCAAGAATCAGTGCTCTTAGTTGCCCTTTGGGAAAAGGGGAAAGGTTTCATTCTGTGAAAGGATCAACTTCAGTGCTGTCAAGGCCTTGATATATTTCAGTGATAGAAATGTACATTAAATTTTTGCTGAGTCAGGCTCCAGGTAACTAGGGGAATATATCAAAGTAACAATATGACTAGCATGTATGAAAAGATCAAAACTGAATTATGTGAGCCCTCAGAAATACATACTTTTGCCTGAGTACTCAAAGCAGATGTGCCATTTGCTGAAATGATTGCAACCTTTATTAATGCTTGAATACACACCTTTGTTCATGTATGAATCAGAAACTAACTTATGGGGTTGAAGATCTAATCTATGAACTGCAAATTGTTAAAATTGCTGGCTGATTTGCACTACTCCATCATTGGCTGCACTCAATCAGCATCTTATACCAACCTCAGAGATAATAAGAACTGCCAATGCTGGAGTCAAAATAACACAGTGTGGAGCTAGAGGAACACAACAGGCCAGGCACCTTCAGAGTTGCAGGAAAGTTGACGTTTCAGGTCAAGGCTCTTCGTCAGAATTACATGTGATTCACATATGATGCTGCTATTGTGCTTCAACTGCCCATTAAATTCACTACAGTGTTGTTTTGTAAATAACAGCAATAGAATATTTAACAAAATAATCAACTAGTGTCTTGTAATCAGGAAGTAATCAATTGAGAAGTCTTTTTTCTCCCCAGATTGCCACTTGTTTCAGGACATTATAAAAAAACACATTATTTTATATTTTTTCTTATGGTTCCTTCCTGTCTCTTTCTCTCTTCATTTTTTAAAATTTCTCTTTCTGCCACAGGTTTGATATTGAATTAACCTTCGCTAATTCAATCTCTTTTTCATCCTCCTTTCCCAATCCTTTCATCTCATTGTTTAGCATACACTTATCGTATTGTCGACCAAGATACCACAAATCCTTTAGCCCTTGATGCATTACGATCAACTCAAACTTCAAGTGACTTTGTGGTCAAATTATCATAAAAGCTAAACTCACATGAATAGATTTAATTAGTGAGCATCCGCTCCAGCAAAATCTGGCACATTGTAAAGTCACCATATGCTAAATAATTATATCATAATTCAACAATTGGATGTTGGCAATGGCACATTATCAATAGCTGTTTGCAATTTGTTTAATTGTGCACAATTATTATTTCACACACAGTGCTGTGTTAAAGCACACCTTTTAATTTCTTTAAGCTAAATTATATCTTACTACGCTGTCTTCAGACATAATTTCATTTTTCAAATAGAATATAATCTTTTGGAGTTTTGTACTTTGAAAAACTTTGACCATTCTCAATCACTAACCAAAACTGAAGATTTGTTAAATTGCGTCAGACTGCAGAAACACAGTTTTAGAATCTTATGCCGCAGTGATATTGTCGCTCCCTCTGGACCAGAGCATCCAGGTTTAAATCCCTTTGTCCTGGATGTCTGTTATAACATTTATGAGCATGCAGAATAAAAATATTTATGAATGTATAAAGCTGCAGTGTCTCAAACAGCCAGAAATAATGTTTCTGTATTTTTGTGGGAAATGGTTTGCAATTTTTTTTTTAAAGTTAGCTTTTGAACAATATATTAATTACAAAACCAGAAATTCTTGCAACTTTTTCTTTCAGAAAACTGAGTATTGGAAATCCAAAAATGAGAAACAAAAATTCTGCAGAAACAAAGCAAATGCGACTGAACGGCTGTGTCTTGAGCACATTCTGATTTTTAACACAGGATGTTCTCACTGGTAGAGTCTCCAGCATGGTGTTTACTGATTAAATTAGTGATTCTGCCACTGAAAGCTGAAACGAGGAAAGATTGATCCTCCATGGTGCTGTTTATATCTTCTAATCTTGTGAAGGTTGCGGCAAACTTTCCCCACTGGTCAAATCTCCTGCTAGCTGATGTCTGGCATGTTCAAAAATAGCAAATTGCCTAAAAATCCAGAGAGACTATGAGAACAGAAAGTATTAGTTTGCGGAAGTGTAGAAAGCTAAGATTTGTGACAATGGACAGATCTTTACCATCCCCTATTGGCAAGTTTGAAGGCAGGGAATTGCTTGTAAAAGGCACATAGGCTGTCTGCCAATTAGCTACAGTCTCCCCTCCCCAAACTCCCTCCCTTATTATAGGTATGGCAGAGGCATTGGGTGGTGAGCCTATCCTTGGCTTTCACAGACACCCTCATCATCAATCAATTGCCATTTTGTGCTTCAATCCAATTTGACCATTGTTTTACCTATGAAAGGGGAACGAACACACCAGATGACAGGTTGATCAGTACTTTTTACTGGATAATTTGATGCCAGGTACAGGGTGGAGGAATTTGGCAGGCAGCAAGGGAGGTATTGGAGAGTGAAGAAGAGCAAACCTCCTGTTGGATTTTTTGTGGCTATTGGAGACCATTTTCTTTCAAAGTCACACACCCTGGCTTTCCAAGCCATCCCCTAACAAAACCCCATCCCATTTGCTGGGTCCTACCAGCCAAGTCCTGCAGACACTCTTGAAATACCTACAGTCTGTACCTCATTCATTTCTTTAACTTGGTGACTGCCTGCTGTAGTCCCAGCAGTGGTCACCATGTGAAAAGGGTATTGATGGGATTACAGAGCCATCATTCAATTAGAGTGGTGGATGATCTGTATGGCAGAGCTTCCTCTCCACTTTTCAGGTAACAGGTTAGGAAATGCAATAACAGAGTGTGTGCTTGCACGCATGGGCGCATGTGTGTGTGTGTCGACACAAACACTGACATGTGTTTGTGATGATTCTTACGTTCCTGAATCAGGTCTAAGATATAAATGCACAAACTTCTTTGCAATGTAGGGCAGAATTCTTCCACTTCCACCATGTGGTTTGTCCAGTGAGATCCATGGTACCCTGCCTGCCATGATTCATTAAGGCTTTTCACATGCTATCTTCCGTTTTTCACCTCATTAGTTATGTATTCAGGTTTTGGACACCCATCTTGGAAAATCAGGAGGCCAGAGGGGCAAAGGTGATTGCCACTGCTAGGATCTTCTGGCATTCACATTGTCGGTGCCATTTCTGAAGGTTAGCTGCATAACACTTTGGGTGCTGCAAGCCTGGACCTGGTTGTCCCACTGAGACGCTTGACCGTTATTACAAAGGAGGAATGTGCAGCTTGCGGAAAGGGGCCTGGTGGTTCTTCTGGATGCTATAGTGGACAGGATAGCTGTTGCTTTCCATATGGACCCCCACCGGACATAATGCCACCTGACCAAGCCAGTCTGGACACAAAAAGCATCCTTGATCAGTGCTGTTTTCTGGATTGAGCATGACGTTCAGCAGCACAGGAAGAAGTTCAATTATCTTCTGATACTTTGCACTCAGAGGTTCACCATTCACTCTGACTCCACCAATGCACGGTCAACTGACCAGAGTTCATGAACAACAATTCTCATTGTCTATCTGAATGATATCCACAAAATGGTTCTCAGCCAGTTCATCCTCACAAGCTACAAACCTTTCTTGTATTCTGCATTACCTTCCCACTCATTGGGGCACCTCTGAACCTCTCCTGACTATGCATCACCACTAATTGGTTTCCCATTGAATTCAAGCACGCTCAATAGCCCCCTTTATTTTATTACTGGATAAATTGGCCCAGCTCCAGGCTGATATTTCCACACCACCCTCACCACCTCTTATCCCCAGACCAATTGTACTTGACCTTAGGCCTGACAGATACTTAATACCTGGACTAAATGGACATTTATTCCCAGATCCTGGTAGGAATAAGTGCTTGACTGATCATGCCCAACCCCCTGGAATAGAATCAAGCCAGCCTTGTTGTGACTGTAACCGTTGTTGGAGCAAATTACTGCAGATGCTGGAATCTGTACCGAAAACAAACATTGCTGTAAGTCACAGAGGTCACTCTGCATCAGTGCAGACAGAACAAGCTAATGTTTCAAATCTAGAGGAAGAGTCTGATGAAGAGTCATCTCAACTCAAAATGTTAGTTTGTGCTCTTTCCACGGATGCTGCCTGGCCTGCTGTGATTTCCAGCATTTTTTTTTGTTTTCAGTTGTAACTGTATTGACTGATTGACTGACTGCAGTTCTCCACGAAAGGCTACTCTCATTTGATTTTCTCAAATGGCAATTTGCTTGAAGCATATGAAGCATGCTGCTAGTGTGATGTTGATGTATCAAAGGATCAGACAGTTTAATCCTGTCTACTCTGTCCAGCACTTCCCTTGATTTTGAAAACTTCTACCAAATCTTTTAGCCTTTGCCTCTACCAGTAAAACACTTCCAACTTATTCACCCTTTCCTTGTAACTGAAGCATTTTTATTTTTCCCTGGAACTATGCTCTTGAGCCTATCCTATACTCATCCTTCTCAAATTAGACAACCAGAACTGTAAACAGTATTCCCGCTGAAGCCTAATCAGGGTGTTATATAAGTTCATTATAAACTTCTTGTACTCCAGACTCCCATTCATGAAGCTTGGATTATAGTATGCTTTGTTCTCAGTTCCCTTTACCTTTCCTGCCGTCTTTAATGATGTTTCGACATACGTACCCAGGTTTCTCTGCTCTTGTACACTGTTTAGAATTTTACCCCTTATTTTGTATTGTCTCTTGATATTCTTTGTACTAAAATGCATCACCTCATAATTTTATGCATTGAATATAATTTACCTCGTATCCACATATTCCACCAACATGCTGAAACATGTATCACACATGTCACCTACTGACAAAATAGAGTGTTAAGCGGCTGGAGTGATCTGAGAATTGGTTCTGACAGCAAGCATGATGATATTGTGAGGCCGGTGGTCAGTCTTGTTGGCCTGCATGAATGAAAGGCATAGAATCCTTACAGCGTGGAAGCAAGCCATTCAGCCCATTGAGTCCACACTGACCCTCCAAAGAATATTTCACCCAGACTCACGCACCCCCCAACTCTATTTGTTTAACCTTACATTTTTCATGATTAACCCACTCAGCCTGCACATCCTTGGACACTATGGATAATTTAGCATGGCCAATCCATCTAACTTGCACATTTTTGGACTGTAGGAGGAAATGGCGACACCCAGAGGAAACCCACACAGACACAGGGAGTACGTATAAACTCCACACAGCCAGTTGTCCTAACGTTGGATCAAACCCGGTTCCCTGGTGTTGTGAGGCAGCAGTGCTAACCACTGAAACACCATTCTGTCCACTTGGAGGAAGTTGTCATGAAAGGAAAGCTCTGGGATGAAGCATTCGAATGATGGCTGCAGCAATCATTCAAAATGCTTCAACCACCAGGTGCCTGCTTTGATTTACATGCTGCGAATTTGAGTTATCCAGTTTCTTGGTGATGAAGTGGAGAATTAGAAGTGCATGGAAATAAGTCAGTCACTGCTCAAGAGCATGATTCTGAAGTTGCCTTTTAAGATTTGAGGGGAATCACTAAACCTTTTCTTGAAGTTGAGATTCTGCTGGGCTTTTTTTCATTATTTCTATATTTCCCCAGCTTTTTTTGTTGTTCCTTCCAACAAAGCAAGGAGACAAGATTTCCATACAGAATGTTTAAAACACAAAGTTGCACTGCACCTTCTTACATTAAACATTCAGGGATTATGAATGGAGCAAACACATTGGTCTTCAAACATGTACTGCCATGTTACCAAATGTACATGACAATCTTTAGCTATTTCTTCATTCTAAATCATTTTTTGTTAAGTTTTAATATTAGTCATGTTGTACTGTTGGAATTTCATTATTTGTGCATAAATCAGACAGCAACTTCTAAAATTGCAATAAAATGGGGAAGTGGGAGAAGTTGCTCAACCCTGATCCTTCAAAAACTGCAGCATCTTGCTGTTTCACTCAGTATTCAGATATGATGTGTGACATGAAATGGCTGTAGGAGCTCAGAGAAGGAGCTAAACTTACCAGTAAAAGTTAGGATTTTCCTATTCCAGTATTTGTATCTTTTTGATGGTGTAACAAGTGTTCATTACTCAACCTGTCCGGCCTGGAAACTTAATTTTTATAATTGTGGTCTCAGATTTCTTCAGCTTTTCAATTAATATTGGGTTGTTAACCTTTTAACAGTTGTCTTCCTCCTCTCTCTGAATTCAAACTTCCTTTCCCTTCCCATTTTGCATTTATTTCGACACTGATTTGAATTGTATCTGGGCGCTTCTTAGTTCAGAATCTCTATAGTTCTATAAGGAGTATTCAACACAGTTGGTAAGGGGATATAAAATTGCTTGCCTTGTTCACACAGCTCTCAGATATACAGCAGAAAACACTCCAATTTCTGGCACTGCAGTTACATTAGACAAAATAGTGTGGTCTCTGCTGTCAGTCCACTTACCAGCTGGAGAACCAATAACAATCCTACTGAGGGCATTTGTGTCCCCTGACCCCAATCAAATTTAACATCAATCAGGAAAATACCTGCCACAGAAGAAAATATATTAGTGCACAAACAGAAAAACTTGAACAAATTTAGCACATTCATAATCTAATTGTTGATATTTTGCTCCTACCAGAAAAGAGATGGTCCAGTTAAAGTGATTTAGATAGCTTGCCACCTAAATACAGGAATTTGAACAGAATTTCTTTGGAAGTGAAAGTACTGTTAAAGATTGGATTTAAGTTTGCTCGCTGAGCTGGAAGGTTCGCTTTCAGACGTTTCATCACCATTCTAGGTAACATCATCAGTGAGCCTCCGGTGAAGCTGTTAAAGATTTTCCAGACTTTGTTTCGGCCACAGTTGAAGCTTTCAGGCACTTTTGTAAAACCAATAGCAATTTATGGTCATAAAAACAATACAGTATTGATTCACAGAAATGATATCAGTTGTTTTTTTCAATCAAGAAAACTAAAGCTATTTGATTTATCATTAAGGAGAGATTTTCAAAGTTATGAAAGATATTGACAAGGTAAATGCAAGTTTATTTCCACTCTTTGATAAATTGATCAAATCAATACCCTGGAGGCTGTAGAATATCCTAGAAAAGAGGGGTGAAAGTCAATAGAAATATTCTTTGCTCTGAGTTGTACTTTCCAACAAATGGCTATCCCTGCAGAAGTAATGTTATTTAAAATAGGATTTGAAGAGCATTTGAAATGGAAGACTACAAAATGGGGGGTTGGCAGAGATATAAGAGGAGGTAGCATCAATTAAGTAGCTACCATGGTCAATAATTAATGGCTTTTTAAAATTAAATAATTCTTTTAAAAAGGTGGTAGCCAAGAAACAAAACATCTCGCTCATGGAAAACTGGAAAAGAAAATATTGCATATTGTCAGCTTGAAATTGCTGTTTGGAACTTTCCCTGAAAGGCAGTGGAAAGTAATTGGAGAAGACAATAATATCAATTGGCATCAGGGAGATATCTGGAGCAATACCATCACCACACCCATTGGAATTTAAATAAAGTGGGGAGGCCTTTCTGACTTGTTATTAATTGAAGCTATTAAGTAGTCAATTAACAGCTACTTAAATGACTCACACCAAAGCAGAGATTTATTTCATTCCCAGCGGTTTAGAAGATTGGCCACCTTCCTGACCAGTAAAACACAGTGGCAAGCATGCCAGGTTGGAGGATGGGAAAGGCATGGAATCCTTCATATGCCCCATTCTTGGTGGAACTGATTGGCCAGTGAAGGAACCCTTATGCTCTTGCACCTCAGAACCTCTGCCCCCATGAACCCAAACCTCTCAGTTGTCCATCCGAAAGTGTCACTTCTCCCAAACTTCTATGTTGCTCTGCCACTAGCGGCCTTGTCCTCAGAAACACCACAGCAGCTCTTTGCCATCGTCTTCTGGCTGGCTGCTTTGGGTGTGGGGTGGCAGTATTGTCACAGGGAGATCATTTAGATTCTTGATGGGCACAAGTCTTGGCGGGCTTTGCCATTTGTAATGTTTGGTGTGTGGTGGGGGTGGCATGGGTGGCAGGGACATCTGCACATTTTTACATGCACCTCTATATTATAAGGAAGAATGGAAAATTTCATTTCGATCAGTTAGTATTTGCCATTGTGTCTATTTAAATGTCATCCCTCTTTGCTAATGAAGTTACACTTGATGTAAAATAACAGTGACTTATGAGAAGAAGTGGTAGTCAGGAATCAAAACACCTCATTTTGTGAATACTTAGCACATTAAGTAGTATCTATTCAGAGATGCAGAGGATAGAATTTTCTGTAGGTGATAGGGATCTCAGTAAAGGAAAAGTTCCGAGGCCTCTTCTAAGTAAAGCCCACCACCTCTGGTACTATTCAAGAAGCTGACAGTAAATCAGCAGCTCCAGAAACAGAAATCACCCTTGCCAAGAGCTTCTGCATAATCAGGGACCAACAACTCTATTGACGAGCAGCAAAACAGGGGGGAATTGACCACCAGCGAAGTCCAGTGGACCCTTGGTCTCAGTCAGGAGGGGGGAGATGAATAGAGGGTTCACAGGGTTGAAATAGAGCCATGGAATCATCTGCCCTTCAGTCCAACCAGTCCATACCCAACATAATCCCAAACTAAACTAGACCTGCCTGCCTGCTCCTGGTCCCTACTCCTCCAAACCTTTCCTATTCATGTATCCATTCGAATGTCTTTTAAATGTTGTAACTGTACTTGCATCTACCACTTCCTGGAAGTTCATTCCACATGCAAACCACCCTCTGTGTAAAAAGGTTGCCTGTTTTGTCTTTTTTTAGATCTCTCTCCTCTCATATTAAAAATGTGCCCCCTAGTCTTAAAATTGAAATGAATGTGGGGCTGTGGGTTTAATTGCAAGGGTAGGGAGGTTGCTCTCAACAGACTCTCTTCTTCCTGCTATCAGGAGTCAGTTAAGATATGGGGGGGTAGTCTATATGAATGTTGGTAAAGTATTGGAAGAAATTATTAGGGAAGTGATAGCAGAACATTTGGAAAATCATAATTCAATCAAGTAGAGGCATCATGGATTCATCAAAGAGGAAAGTGTGTCTGACAAATTTATTGAACTTTTTCTGAGGAACTCTCAACACAAGTGGACAATGGGGAAACGGTGGATGTGTTGTATTTGGACTTCCAGTAGGCATTCATTAGGGCATCTTATAGTGAAGTGAAATGTGGGTAAATGTACCTTGGCTAATCTTGACCAGTTTGTGATAGGCCTTTTAAACTCAGGCCTCTTACATGGTGAGATAAACAATGAGGACAAGAGCCAAGGGAATGTCCAACACTAATTTACTAAACACTTTATCAGACTCTTCTTTTGTACCTTAATTAAAATCTATCAAACTCTATCAATTTCTTCACAGGATTCTTCAGTAAACAGTCTTAAAACTGTAACAGTCTCAAATCTACACGAGTTATCTACTTCTGACACACACTTCTGATGAATACTACACACTGTCACAGGTTCCTACCACTGTATTTGGACTGCTATCTGAAAGGACTGGTAATAACCATTCAATAAGACTTGAACAGGCCGTTCTTTGATCTTTGAAGTTTGTCTGATGTTTCAAGATCTGTATTCCTTGATTTGGGCTTCCCCTCTTGTCTAGGGTTACTTCTGATTTATCTGGGCCTGGTCGGTCTGATGATACTCATCACAAGGTACCAGGAGCTGGAGATGCTGTTGCAATTTGGTTGCGAGTCAAAGGTGTTCTCTGGAGATACCATAGAAAAAGGTGTAGTAGCAAAGTGAGCTGGAGCTCTAGGTCGCCCCTTTTATCCTCCTCTTTGTGCTCTTCTCGAAGACTCTGTTGTTTGTGTCAAGTACTAACACTGGATGTTGGCAGGAAGATCCAATAAGGTGACCACTTTCCATATTTTCAGTTCAACGAACATGCCTTTGAACCTCAACTATCAAGTCCTGTCCTTGTCATGCTGTACTTCTGGCCTCCTATTGAGCGGAGTTCCACCAAGCCTGTGTAGCATTCTTCTAATGAAAAGGTTAGCTGGAGGTGTACACAACAGTTTGTTTTGAAACAACATGGCCGTTTACGCCTGGCTAGGCAGTTCCAGACCTGTCTGGGTTCAACGGCAAGTTGATCGTCCAACCCTGCATGAATATTGACTGTTCCAGCTCTGTGCTTGCAAAATGCAGTGTCCAGCTAGGTTTAAATTTGGCTTCCACATTTCAACTTTTCGACCTCATGAAAAATGTCAATATTTTTGTAACAATCCTCAAGGTCATCAATCACCTGACCAAATTCGCACAAATGGTTAAGTCATAAGATAACAGCCCAGAGCCTTTGAGGTAGTATATTAGCATGGATAGAGAATTGGCTCATGGGCAAAAAACAGTAAGCAGGATAAGAGATAGTAGGAACTGCAGATGCTGGAGAATCTGAGATAACAGGGTGCAGAGCTGGATGAACACAACAGGCCAAGCAGCAGCAGAGGAGCAGGAAAGCTGACATTTCAGGTCTGGACCCTTCTTCAAAAATGGGGGAGGGGAAGGGGATTCTGAAATAAATAGAGAGAGATGGAGGCGGAAGGAAGATGGATGAAGGAGCAGGTAAGTGAGAGGAGATGGACAGGTCAAAGAGGTGGGGATGGAGCCAGTAAAAGTGAGCATAGGTGTGGAGTTAGGATGGGGGTTGGTCAGTCCAGGGAGGACGGACAGGTCAAGGAGGTGGGGGTGAGGCTGGTAGGTAGGAGGGGGGGATAGGGGTTGAGGTGTGTGGAGTGGATAGGCAGGAGGAAAGACAGGTTAGGGATTCAAGGCTGGTTTTGGGATGTGGTCGGGGGATGGGAGATTTTGAAGCTTGTGAAGTCCACATTGATATCATTGGGCTGCAGGGTTCCCAGGCGAAATATACGGTGCTGTCCCTGCAACCTTCAGGTGGCATCATTGTGGCACTGGAGGAGGCCCAAGATGGGCATATCGTCCAAGAGGTGGGAGGGGGAGTTGCAGTGGTTCGCCACTGAGAGGTGCAGTCATTTGTCACAAACCGAGCGTAGGTGCTCCACAAAGCGGTCTTGAAGCCTCCACTTGGGCTCCCCGATGTAGAGGAGGCCACATCGGGAACAACGGATACAGTACACCGCATTAGCAGATGTGCAAGTGAACATCTAAGAACCAAAAGAACTGCAGATGCTGTAAATCAGGAACAAAAACAAAGCTACTGGAAAAGCAACTCGCTCCCAGCCTGATCGTTAGCAACTCCTTTCTCTGTCCAACTGTCTTTCTCTCTCTTTGGGCTCTATCCTATCGTTTACTCCCTACCCCACACACCTCCCTATTTTCTGCATTTCAACTGACAATTGCCCAGCCACCATCAATTCTGAGGAAGGGTCACTGGACCTGAAACGTTAACTCTTTCTTCTCCTCCAGACCTGCTGAGCTCTTCCAGCAACTTTGTTTTTGTGCAAGTGAACATCTGTTTGATGTGGAAGGTTTACTTGGGGCCTGGCATGTGGATGAGGGGGGAGGTATAGGGGCAGGTGTAGCACTTACTACGGCTGCAGGGAAATGTGCCAGGGGTGGTGGGGCTGGAGGGAAGTGTGGAGCAGACAAGGGAATCATGGAGAGAGTGGTCCCACCGGAAAGCAGATAAGAGTGGGGAGGGAAAAATGTCTTTGGTGGTCGGGTCAGATTGTAGATTGTGGAAGTGTTGGAGGATGATGCATTGGATCCGGAGGTAGGTAGGGTGGTTGGTAAGGACAAAGGGGGTTCTGTTTTGTTTGTTATTGTGGGGAGGGGGTGTGAGGGATGATTTGCGGGAAATGCGAGAGACACTTTTGAGGGAGTTTTCAATCACTGCGGTCCTTGAAAAACAAAGACGTCTGGAATGTCCAGGAGTGGAATGCCTCATCTCAGCAGCAGATGTGGCAGAGGCAAAGGAATTGGGAATAGGGGATGGCAGTTTTGCAGGAAGGTGTGTGAGAGAAGGTGTTTTCTAGGTAGCTGTGGGAGTTGGTGGGAGAAGGGAGCAGGAATCAGAACTTTATTTTTCAGGTCAGCCACCTGTTACCAATGCGGCTCCACGTCTATTTGGAAGAAGGAAGTGAATGTACTGTTGCCAAATTTACAGCTAACATAAAACTAGACGGTAAGTCAAATTGCGACAGGGATACAAACAGTTTGTAGAGATATTGATGGGTTAAGTAAATTGCAAAATGTTGGCAAAGGGGAGCATAATGTGGGAAAATGTGAAGTTTCTTATTTTGAAAGAGAGAACAAAAGAATAGAGCATGATTTAAAAGAGAAAAACAGCAGAAAGTAGCTACACAAATGGAATTGGTGGGACCTGTGCAGATAGCACAGAAAGTTAGCACACAGGTACAGCAGGTAATCAGGATAACTAATAAAATGTTGGCCCTTATTTCAAGGAGGTTTAATCTAGGTGTGGGGAAGTCTTATTGCAACTGTACAAGATTCTGGTGAGCTCTCATCTGGAGTACTGTGAGCAGTTTTGATCCTCTTATTTCAGGAAAGAGGCAGTTCAGGGAAGGTCCAAAAGGATATTCCGTGGCATGGAGGAATTGTCTGATGTGCAAAGGTTACAGAGGTTGGGGACTCTACTCATTGGAGGTAAGAAGAATAAGAGTTGATCTCATTTAGAGATATAAGATTCCTAAGGTGCTTGACAGGATAAATGCTGAGAGGATGCTTCCTCTCATGGGAGAGTATAAGAGTAGAGGGCATAGTCTCATAAATTGATGCATCAATTTAAGATTGAAATGAAGAGTAATTTTCTCTCTCACAGAGTTGTGAGTCTAGCCTATACATAAATTTGTGCCCTTGAATATATGTAAGACTGAGATAGATAGATTCCTGATCAGTAGGCAATCAAGGGTTATGCGGAAAATGCAGGATAGTGGAAATGAGGAATGTTGGATCAGCCATGTTCCTATTAAATGGAGCAGCAGAGTCGAGAAGCTGAACAGATTGCTCCTGTTCCTATTTCTTATGGTCTTAGGGAATAGTTCGGAGGACAGTTTCATAATTAGAATGGAAATCGAGCCAGTTTAATTCCTCTAACTTTTCCTAGCTGACTATTATGGTAGATCAGAAGCCTCTGAAATCTGCAACTCTAACTCAGATTGGAAACTTTTTCCAGAATGTTTCAACTGCTAAATAATTATGCATCAAAAGTTTCAATTTCGTGATCAATTACTGTGAACTACGTGGGTTGGGAATTCTGAGAGGTCCAGTTGTACAATCTTTCAGGTTATGTCCAGTCTCTGACTATCTAGAATTTGGAAGACCTGGGTCATTGAATTTTAACAATTCGTGATAGCAGTAACAATTTACATTTATATAACACCTTCCAGGTAGCAAACTATCCCAAGGTACATTTATAAGCTATCGGTAAACCAGTCAGGAAAGGCCCATATTTGCAAATGACCTGACCAAGGAGTGCCATTTTGATTATGTCTCAGATGAGAGGTTATGCTCAAGCCTGAAGGCATACTTTGAACAGTGGCAGTCCAGAATGCAGTTTCGGTGTCAACAGTTATTGACTGCATTAAAAGAGTTGAAATTGAATCAGAGAACATAGCTCTACAGCAGGAGGATGGAACTGGCAGAAAGATGACAGCGAAGCAATGGAAGAGATCATAGATGATACTACAGGAGTCAGATGTTGATAAGAATATGCAGTAACAGCATTTCAATATGCCAGCCAGATGTGATATGGTTGGTGACCTTAGCCAAATAATTTTAATTCTGTGTAAAACAAAACTCTAACCTGTAAAGATTGAAAAAAAACAGAATAGTTAGAGAGGTGAATAAAGTTGCAGGAAATAATGACAGCACAAATAGAAATGGTGAATTTGGTGATGGAGTATAGATGCATACTGATGAGAGGAAAATTGCTGTGATCAATTTTTGTAGAAGCATAATTATTGCATTTGAAAAAAAATGTAATTACACCTTCACAACCTATGGGTAAAATCTTATAGTGATCTGAGCAATGTGGACCATGGCAAGATTTATGGCAGAATCAGGGTAAGAGTCCAGCAAGGCCTTTTTTGATATCAGGAGTTGCCAATTAAGGGGCATGTTTAAAGGCTTATTAAATTTGAACCAGGCTGGCATGGTCTCCACTGCTGGTTCTGGACAATAGGGAAATTCTACATTTGCACCACCCCATCCTGGAGTTCCTCCAAGTCTCTACCCACAAAGCAATGTGGCAATTTTCCTCTGTGTACCACATCCCCAGAGAAAATCTCTGGAAACATGCAAAGGAGTTTCGGGCTGACATTGGTTGACTGGGTACACAATGGTCTTTTAAATATAGCATGGGTGCCCATAATGATGGCCTTGATAGCCATATGGCGTGTTGTTCTGGGAATAATGACCAGTTTAGATAGAGATGGAGTAGGTAGTTAATGAGGTATGTTATGTAATGAGATACATTTGGTGAGATATAGTGAGGAAATTCACTGGGTCTCACCGCAAGAATTTTTGTAAAATCCAAGGATTCCATCAAGAAAATCTAAGGCTCAGTCTAATTATTCCTTCTTGGAATATTAATAACTCTCTTCGCTTCCACATTTTATGTGCAACTCTATGCCAAAAAATTCTGAATAAATGGCCCTGTATGCTCAGAACATTTATATTTGAGGAAAATGAGTTTGTAGTGCATCTTGAAGTGTGGATCCTAACCTTACTGAATTTTTTCAGGAAATAATTCTGTACTCTGATACAGGAGGTACTTACTCTGTATTCCGACAACAATAATTAGCATTTATCTAGTACTGTTAATGCACTAAAATATCTGAAGGTACTTCAAAGTGATTAATCAAACACAGTTTGACAGCAAGGCACATTCTCAGCTTATTAAGACAAGTGATGAACGGCTTGATCAAAAGGTAGGTTTTCATTGCATCATGAAAGAGAAGGTAGTGGCTGGAATAATTAGGGAAGAAATGTTAGTGTTAAAGGAATAGACAGTAAAATTACAATGGTCAGGAATTGAGCAATCAAGTTGAGCCCTTCACGTTAGGCTGGAACTGGAGTTGCGCTGAGGTCACAAAGTGAGAGAGGACTGGAGGATGTCAGATTGTGAGGGTAAGGAAGTCATGGATCATCAAAAACAAAGAGAGAATTTGAAAAATTAAGGGATATGCTGGATGAAGAGCCAATATAAGATCACAATATGAATGAACAGAAGTTGGTGTAAGTTAGGATATGGATAGGAGTTTTGGATAAGGTCAGAATTAGAGAAAAGATGGGACAATGGCCAGACAAATAGTGGTCTTATTGAATCTGGATGTAACAAAGAAGCCACTATGAGATTTTCAGTGGCAGATGAACTGAAGCAAACTGGAACAGTAACAGCTGAAAGCCTCGATGATGCAATACATCTATAGTTCAGAGTACATCTCAGAGTCAAATAGGATGCCAAAGTTGTGAACATTCTAGTTTAGCCTCAGATAGTGGCCAGAGAAAGAGAGGGTGCTGGATGAGAAAGGACAGAGTTTGTGGAAAAATTTGAAGACAATAGATTTACTTTTCCTAATTGGAGATGATTTCTCCTGATCCAGTACTGTTTTGCCTAGCAGCCTACTGAGATCGAACAACTTACACCAACATCTGTTCATTCATATCGTGATCTTATATTGGCTCTTCATCCAGCATATCCCTTAATTTTTCAAATTCTAACTTTGTTTTTGATGATCCATTACTTCCTTACCCTCACAATCTGACATCCTCCAGTCCTCTCTCACTTTGTGACCTCAGCGTAACTCCGGTTCCAGCCTAACGTGAAGGGCTCAACGTGATTGCTCAATTCCTGACCATTGTAATTTTACTGTCTATTCCTTTAATTTGACTATAGGAAGAAACTGAATTTCAGAAGTTTACTAATTTTATGAGCTGTTAATCCTTTTTGGGTAAGTATTTAAAGTTATGTGAATGTACGAACATTTACCTCTCTCAATTGACACAGATTTCTCCTGAGTAGCTTGTAGCATGAATGATTGAAGAGACAAAAATTAGAGCCAATCTGCTCCGCTGGTTATCATGGGATTAATTGGCTTTGCCATAAAAAGAGGTGGAGGAGTTGCAATACTGATTAGCCATGATATGGCAGTGCCAGTGCTGGACTGGGGCGGACAGAGTCAGAAGTTGTTTGACACCAGGTTATAATCAAACAGGTTTACTTGAAATCACAATTTCGGAGTGCTGCCTCTTCGTCAAGTGAAGTGGAGGGAAGTGGCCCTTCACTTTGCCTGTCAAAGGAGCAGAGCTCAAAAAGTTTGATATTTCAAATTAACCCTTAGCAATATAACATGGTGTTGTGTGACTTCTGATTATGTTACTGATTAGGGAGAATATAACAGCTGTACTGAGGCAGGACACCTTGGAGGGCTCATCCAATGAGGCTATGTGCATCATAGAAACACCGCAGTGCAGATAGAGGTTGTTCAGCCCATTTAATCTGCTCTGAAGATCATACAACTCAGTTGTACAACTCCACTCTACTCCCTATAACCTTGCATTTAACATAGCCAATCCACCTAATCTGGGGACTCTGGGTGGAAACTGGAGCTCCTAGCAGAAATCCACTCAGGCACAGGGAGAACAAACAAGTTCCACACTGACAGCCACCTGAGACTTGATTTGAACCCGAGTCTCTAACACTGTGAGATAGCAGTGCTAACCACTCTGCTACTACTATACTACAGAATATGGGTAGCTGTCAGGCATAGGAGGGGTGAGATCACTTTTATGGGATTGAACTATAGGTCTTCCAACAGCCAACAGTTGATAAAGGAGCAGATATGTTGAGAGATTATGGAAAATCGTAAAAGCCACAGGGTTGTAGTGGTGAGTGATTGTAACTAACCAAAAGTTGACTGAGACTCACTTAGTGTCAGGGGTTTAGATGGCTGGAATTTATTAGGTGTGTCCAGAACAGTTTTTTGAAACAATATGAAAATAACTGAACTAGGGAAGAGGCCATAGCTGACCTGGTATTGGGGAATGAGTCTGGCAACATGATCGAAGTTTCAGGGGGAGAGCATTTCGGGAACAGTGACCATAATTTTGTAAGTTTTAAGTTTATGTTGATAAGGATCATGTTTGTCTTTGAGTGAAAGTGCTAAAGTCGGGGGAGGCTAGCTGCCACAATATCAGGCAGGAACTGGTGAATGTAGATTGGGCTCAGCTGTTTGAGGACAAATCCACATCTGGCATGTAGGTATCTTTTCAAGGTGAGTTGATCAGAGTTCAGGACCAGCATGTTCCTGTGAAAAATGAAGGACAAGGATGGCAAGATTCAGAGGCCTTGGATGACAAGTGAAATTGAGACTTAATCAGAAAAAAGGGGGCATATATAAAGTTTAGGAAACCAAAGATAGACAGAGACTTTGAACAATTCAAGTGGAGAAGGAAAGAATTCAAATAAGGAATTAGGAGGTCTCAAAGGGTCCATGAAATGTCTTTGGCAAACAGAATTAAGAAAACTCCCAAGGCATTTTATATGCATAATATAGATATAAAATGAGCAGGACAGCAGCAATGTAAACAGTAGGTCCACTGAAAGATAAAGGAGGGAATTCAAGCATGGATACAGAAGAAGTGGGTGAGGCCCTAACTTAATATTTTGTATTGGTATTCACAGAGACAAATGACATGGTGGGTGGTGAGTCTAGCAGGGTTATGTTGATAGTTTAGGGCAGGTTAATATAAAGAAAGGGACGTTGTGAATTTTGAAAATCATTAAGGTAAACAATTCCCCAGGACCTGATGAGAGCTAGGATTTAGGATCTCGGATCGGACCTACTCACATTTGGAAAAGTATGGACTATTAGCAATAGGGAGCACGGTTTTGTGTGGACAGGTTGTGTCTCACAAGCTTGGTTGAGACTTGTGAGGAAGTGACAAAGATGATCAATGAGGGTTGGGTAGTTAATGTTGCCTATAAGGACTTTAGCAAGTTCTTTGACAAGGCCTTCATGGCAGTTTGATGTAAAAGGTGAAATCATATTGGAACTGTGGTAAGATGGTAAGATATAGAAAGAACTGGCTTAATCATTGATGACAGGCAGCAGCAGTGGAAGAGTGTTTTTTCTGACTGGAGATCAGTGACCAGTTTTGTTCAACAGGGATTAGTGTTGGCAACTTTTTTAGTTCGTTAGATATGTAAATGAGTTGCAGGAGAATGTAGGTGGCTTGGATAGTGATTTGTGGATGCCACAAAGTTTGGGGGAGCTATGGGCAGTGAGGAGGATTGCCAGAGGATACATCAGGATATAGATAGGCTGGATACTTGTGCAAAGAAATGGCAAATGGAATCAAATCTGGACAAATATGAGGTGACACATTTTGGGAGATCTAATGCAGGAAGGAAGTACACAGGAGATGGCAAAAGCTTCAGCTGCATTAATATACAAGAGTCCACAGTTCCCTGAGAGTGTCAAGTGCCAATCCAAGTGGATAAGATAGTCAAAAAGGCATATGGCATAGTTGTCCTCATCAGTTGGGATATAGAGTAAAAATCTTGGCTAATCATGGTATAAAACTATAGTTAGGCCATCTTTGGAATATTGTGTGCTCTTCTGATTGCTGCATTACCAGAAGGATATTGAGGATTTCCCGAGTTTTACCAGAATATTGCTGCGTTTGGAGGTTACTCGCTACGAGGAGAAATTGGACAAACTTGGGTTGTTTTCATTTGAACTTTGAAGGGTGAGGGTTGACCTGATAGATGAGAAGCATGGATAGAATGGATCATCAGACACTTTTTCCTAGGAGATATAGAGAACATAGAACATAGAACATAGAACAGTACAGCACAGAACAGGCCCTTCAGCCCACAATGTTGTGCCGACCATTGATCCTCATGGATGCACCCTCAAATTTCTGTGACCATATGCATGTCCAGCAGTCTCTTAAATGACCCCAATGACCTTGCTTCCACAACTGCTGCTGGCAACGCATTCCATGCTCTCACAACTCTCTGCGTAAAGAACCTGCCTCTGACATCCCCTCTATACTTTCCACCAACCAGCTTAAAACTATGACCCCTCGTGCTAGCCATTTCTGCCCTGGGAAATAGTCTCTGGCTATCAACTCTATCTATGCCTCTCATTATCTTGTATACCTCAATTAGGTCCCCTCTCCTCCTCCTTTTCTCCAATGAAAAGAGACCGAGCTCAGTCAACCTCTCTTCATAAGATAAGCCCTCCAGTCCAGGCAGCATCCTGGTAAACCTCCTCTGAACCCTCTCCAAAGCATCCACATCTTTCCTATAATAGGGCGCCCAGAACTGGACGCAGTATTCCAAGTGCGGTCTAACCAAAGTTTTATAGAGCTGCAACAAGATCTCACGACTCTTAAACTCAATCCCCCTGTTAATGAAAGCCAAAACACCATATGCTTTCTTAACAACCCTGTCCACTTGGGTGGCCATTTTAAGGGATCTATGTATCTGCACACCAAATATAGTTTTAAATTAAATGGCGATAAGTTTAAAAGAGATGTGAGAGACAACAAAAACTTGGATTTAAGAGTCCAATGATAATCACAAGTTTATTGCCAATTGTTAGGTAAAAGCAATCTGAGTCATTATGATGTTTTCATTCAGGAAGGAAATCTGCCATCCATACCTGGTCTGGGCCACATGTGACTCCAGACCCACCGAAAAGTGGTCGACTGTTAACTGCCCTCTGTCTTGCCAGCGACACCCTCATCCTATGAATGAAAAAATAATTTTTTACACAGATAGTGGTGTATGCCTGGAATGCATTATCAGAGGAAGTGGTGGCAGCTGGTATAACTATAACAATTAGAAGGCATCTGGATGAGTACATGAATAGGAAGAGTTTACAGGGATATGGACCAAATGAGACTAGATTAATTTACAGTATCTGGTCAGTATGGACGAGTTGGGCCAAAGTGTCTTTCGGTGCTGTGCAACTCTGTGACTCTGACACTCTATTCCTGGAGTAACCCATCTGTGGATGCCAAGTAGCAGAAAACACATACTGACATTGAAGATGAAATTGTTCATAGTGACTAAACAAAAAAAAACAGGATATGAGGGATTAATCTATGATGCCAAGTTGCATAAACTTTGTTAAAACATTAAAGGACAGAAGCATATCAATATGGAGAAACTTTTCATGCTTTGACAGTGTGCCATTTAGAAGTGAAATTAGAATACACTTGTCACACAAGTGATAATAAAACTGAAGAACTGATGCTCAAAAGGCTGTGGACTTTAGGTCAATTAAAATTTTCACAAGATGGTAGTGTATGTGCAAGAAAAATAGATATTTATTTGGTTAAACTATCAAGAGATATGGAGTAAATGCCAG
Organism: Stegostoma tigrinum; assembly: GCF_030684315.1. NCBI lineage: Eukaryota > Metazoa > Chordata > Chondrichthyes > Orectolobiformes > Stegostomatidae > Stegostoma > Stegostoma tigrinum. The sequence goes on along the minus strand of NC_081368.1, from coordinate 53,824,629 downwards.
TCAATGGAGTTAAGCTAGATATCACCACAACCTAATTGATTGGCAGAGCAGGGTCACATCGTTGAATGGCATACTTGATTTTTCTATTTTCCTGCATTTCCTGTAACCTTTTGCTGCATTGAATTTTAAAAATACTCACTAAGATTTCTTGGGGTCACAAGCTCTATCAATTGAACAGATTAGTGATTTCACAAAATATATGTAAATTTACTTCATATGGATGAATCTACATTTGCAGTGTCCTCAGAAACAGCATCTGGGTCAATATCTCTCCTTATGTGTTTATCAATAACTCTGAGACTTCTTCCATACTGTTTACAATCCATTTTGTAGCAACCAGCTCCCACTTAATCCATCTGCAAGCAATGTTAAATTGATTTTGGCAGTTTTCTCTATCCTCTTCCATTTTGGCCACAACATTTATTCTGCCAATTGTTCTCCTCAGGCCATCTTGTACTTGCCAAAGTGGCAATCTGATGCATGTTCCCTCAAAGCTTTACAACATATCTTTGCAGAATATCTTCAATCAGAAAATGGACTTCACAAGACTGAAAACATTTTTTTTAAACCAGCTACAAGAGATGGTGTGTCAATTCCTACAATGTCGTCAGCATCATCTGCATCTGATCCTCTATCAATTTACATAATACATTTCCTTGGCTTTGCGAAATTACACCAGCACAGTATGCGTCAGCTCAGAAGTGAAAACTAGTACTCTGTGCCATTATGTACTCTCTTGCGGTATTGCCAAGCTTGAATAAAGACTTATTGCCAATGCCAAAAAAAGAAGAAGATAAACTAAATACCCAGCAAACAGATTTAATCTGAGGATTGAGTGCCTGGATGCATTCTGACATGCAGCAAATTTATCTAAATTTGGACAACTAGAGCTACATTTTCTTCTGTTCAAATAAAATAGCGGAACTGTTTAGTTTACAGTACAAGTTAAGTTGCGTTGGGGAATTGTTTAAATACATGTTTTGGAAAAGTGTGATTCCTGAGAATGTTATTTCATTAACAGAGATGAAACAAGTAACAGCTAGTCATGATGCACTAGTAATGATCCTTTACTGCTTCTCAAGGCATCTAATGAGCCTCTCAGCAAGTATGCACTATGGTTGTATAAAGTTTCTGGAGAATTATCTTGTAAAAATGCAAGTACTTTCATAGTTCAGTACACGTTCTAAATGCACTGAAATTCACTTAATGGAATGGGGCTAGAGATCCAAATCATATTAACATGTGCCCAACCATCTTCAGCAGCTTCTTTAATGAACTTCCCCCCTTCATAAGGTCAGTAGTGGGGTTATTTACTAATCGTTGTACAAAATTCATCAATATTCATAGTTTCTCAGGAGCAGAAGTTGTTGTGACTGTGTGTGGCAAGATGTGAGAAATAGATGAGAGCTGACAAGTGGCAAGTAACATTTGAGTCATGCAAGTGCCAGCCAATGACTGTCGCCAATAAGAGAGTATCTAACCATCTAACCTTGACATTAAATTGCATGAACACTGTTGAAACTACCCGGGCAATGGCTTTTTGATGTTAGTATCGTCCAGAAATTGAACTGGACAAGCCATGTCAATACCATGGCTACAACAGCAGGTCAGAGGTTCAGAGATTTGGAGTGAATATTTAATATCCTGTTTCTCAGTGCTTGTCCACCAGTTACAGGGCACAAATCAGGCAAGTGTTCAACTACTTTCTGCTCACCTGGATGACTGCAGTTCCAACAACACTCAAGAAATACCATAAAGCTATATACTTGATTGGCATCACTTCCACAACCTTCAAGATTCATACCATTCAGCACTGATACATAGTAGCAGCAGTTGTATCTATGGCAATTCAGCAAGGCTCTTTCAACAATACCTTCCAAACCCATGATCCCTACTTATCTCTAGAAAAACAATGGCAGCAGATCTGCGGGAATACCAACTCACATGTTTCACTCCAAGACACACCTTTCCGATTTGAAATTAAATCATGGTTTCTTCTGTGTGACTGGGTCAAAAAGTTGGAACTCCTTTGCTAACAGCACTGTGGGCTGAGCAAAGTGCATATTGATAATTCTCCACTAGGAAGTCAGAGTGGATTCCTGGCAACTTTGGTTTATTGCTGGCAGGAAGGAGCCGCCATGTGGCTCAGCATCTCAGGGCAAGCTCCATAGGCAGCAGCCTCAAGCACACCATGTCCACAAACATTGTATACAGCATTTGCCAGCCTGTCACAATGCTTAGTTCAGGTGCCTGTGTCCTTGCAGTCAGGGATCTGGGAACTTCACATTCAGGATTATCTAGTTAGGACACTCAAGGGGGTGAGCCATAATCTGTCTGTCAGGTCATCCAAAGAACTTAGAGGAAAAGGGGTTTTGAACCAGGGTGGGATAGGGGTGTGTGGGGCGGCTGGGGGCACTGCCATCGGAAGGGGACTCAGAAAGTTAATCGTGGGGATTGGGGAGTGCAGCTAGTATGGAAAGGAGGATGACAATTGTGGGGAGGGCAGAGGGTGGACATTTATTGCAAGTGGACGGGGAATGGTAAAGGATAGATGGAAATGGGGTAATACAGGAGGAGAGTTCACCCACACTCAGGGCCAGCCAAACGTCAAGGGAGGAATGACTACCCTGGCACAGTCACATCAAATGCCAAAGGCAGAGGTGTAGGGACGGGTGGGAAAGTAAGTAAGAGAAAGAGGATTGAAGAGTCATGTGGATGGGTTTGGTAAGGGCCAGGGTAAGTAGAAACCTATGAGAAGTGCTATCAGGAAGGCAATCTGGATGTTTGGGGCTCCCTGACATTTAGAGATGGGGGCTGAAAGCCAATGGGCAAAGAAAACTCACTGTTGTCTTCCATCATGTGGAAATCCAAAGTACACAAAGGGAAGGAAAATGGCTGTGACCACACCCAGAGTGGATGGGGGGGGGGGGGGGGGGGTAAATGTTTCAACTAATGAGGGATGGAGCTGAAAGATTACTGATATGAAGCACTTTAAAGGGAAACAACAGTACGCATAGATCCATGCACTGCCAAGGACACAGATCTGTGATGCCTATAATCCCTGATGCTGAGACTTTGCTCCCTGTGATTGGTAGAACTCCCTGCCCCAGACATTGCTGTCAGCTTCATTTAAACTTAACACTGTTGAGCACAGGGAAAGAATAGGGATGTTTTAACATGAGTGGCAGTCAGGATAACCCAGAGCCCGATATATGATGTGTTCATCTTGCTTCCACATGTGGCACAAGGAGCTCAACATAGGCTTTGCTCTATGGTTCAAACTGACTGGACATGAAAAGAGTTGTGCTGGCACAGTTCCCAAGTCAAACAAATAGAATTAGCACAAAAACAATCAAATTTATACAAACCTGGCACTTCATGTACTTACCAAACCCTCCAAAAAACTTAACATAACTCACAGCTAAAAAAAATTACATATTTTCAGCATTTTCTAACCCTTTAGTAGACATCTATAATTTATGTTGTTAAATCCATGTCTACATTGTTGATAAAAGAAACACCTATCTTTGCACTCCTGAGTTGATTACTGCACGGTTTGATTTTTTACACATAATGGTTTAATTCACAATATATTTTACCTCATATAAAGCCATATGAAACACATATACCAAACAGATCTCTTGACTTAACAAAAATAAGGAGTAAGTTTCATTGCAAGTTCACTCAAATAAAGCAAAAAGCTTATTACAAAGGTAAAGCCTGAAAAATTAATTCCACAAACTACGCACACTAGCATGCAACAGAAAAAAACTGTTTATTGAGTGGGGAAGATGGAGTGCAAAGAAATTAAAGTCCAAAAGTGCAAACAATTATACAACTCCCATGTTGCTTCAGTGGTTCTAAAGTCTAGTGGTGTTGGAGCTTACAAAAACTGATAGTCTCCAGAAGCATGATCTCTTTTAGACTGTGATTCCTTCTTTTCTCGAGTGGTTGTTATACGATTTGAAGTCTCTTTAAACTTCTACCTCTGTGATATACTTCAAGCTAAATATTACTTCACAAGATGGATTCTAGGTCATGTGATTGCTGGCAATTGGCACGCATCGGGGACAATGTATGTTAAGTAAAGAATTTCACTCTTCCATTGCTAAATCTATTGAAATATCATTCAGCAACCTGTGTGTGTGTGTGTGTGTGTGTGTGTGTGTGTGTGTGTGTGTGTGTGTGTGTGTGTGTGTGTGTGTGTGTGTATGTGTTGGGAATTCTTGGCCATTTCTGCAGACAAATGTTAATTTTGTTTGCTCTCAGATGCCTACTGACCTGCTCAGTTTCTCCAACAATTTCTGCTTTTGTTTCAGATCTCCAGCATCTACTGTTCATTGCTTTATTGAAGATTTCAGTTGTTTATTGTCAATTTCAGTTATCTTAAAGCAAATCTGTTCCTCAGCAAATAAAAACCAAACAAACAGTTCTGAGGAAGGGTCACCGGATCTGCTTTCTCCTCCACGGATGCTGCCTGATCTGCTGAGCTTTTCCAGCAACTTTGCTTTTGTTCCTGTTCCTTCGCAATGTTATTCATGCAATTATTTTGTAGTTCCTTGTGGCCCTTGACCAGCTTGCAGAGGAGGTGGCTTGTGCAGCCATTTTAAAACACATTATCCTGGCTCATTTAAAGGTGTTTTGTTCAGGCTGTGTTTTCTGACTCAAGTACATAAGAACTGTGTGCCATTTTGAACACTGTGTATATGCATAAAATTTTTTTGGTTTGGGGGCTGGTATCTGGGGAGAGGAGGGTCAACCCCAGGTGACCTGGGGAAGGGGAGATTAGACAGGGATTGGGTAGAGGGGATAAGGGAAAGATTCGGAATCAGTGTGTGGGGGACAAGGGTGAGATCAGGAGTTGGCAGACTGTACTGGAACCAGGAAGAGAATCAGGAAAAAAAAGGGATGTTTTAGGATGAGTGTCAGGTGTCAGGTGTCAGGATAACTCATCGCCCTATGTATTATAGAAGAGAGCAGTGGTGTAGAGCAAGAGAAGGGGAGCGGGCCTCCCAGGACCTGACTCATCTTCAACACACCTCATCACAACTCCAGGCTCTGGAGTTGTCCTTTCTCCTTCACTCATTCTTTCCCCGACTCCTGCCATCTAAATCCTGGACCCTCTTTATCGTCCTGGCTTTTGGGCCACCTTTCCTCCTCATTCCAGAGGCTCTCCACTATCCTGCGTCTAATGTCCACTTTTCCCACTGCTGAACCCCATTTCGAAATCTCACATGTCTCCCCCTGCGTGTACTTGTGTATGACAATACACGTAAGTATACTGATGTATTGTGTTTTGGAGTAATGCACATTCCTGAATGAGCATATGTGAGTAAGTGCCCTCAATTACAGGTGTCAATAAGCACTGCATTTCTCCCAACAACAGTCTAGGGTATTAAAATAAACCTATATAATTAATGGTTAATAGTGCATCTATTTTGCCATCGCATATTAACTTTGGCAGTAAACATGACCACTGCTACGTCTTTTTTTTTAGTCACTAAATCTTTCTAGTTGATTTTGGGTGATCTTTGATAACCTGCTTTCTGATTTAAATAATAAAGTGTAAAGAAAGTGATTGACTTTCCAGGCACTGGGCTTCTAAATCTTTTGCTTATCAAATGGTACTAGCAATGGAACTAGGCTCTGATTCTACGGATTTGTCAATTTCTGGCAGGTCCAGGAAATGAATGATGTGGTACGTGTAGCTTTGAAGTTCTACAACATAGAAATAATGTGTGATGCCAATCACCCTATCCGAAAGCTTATAATAATAACAGTAATCTTAATTTACTGTACAGACTATCAAGACTGATGACAATATTGTAGTCAATCCTGACGCTGGTTGTCTACCAGAACAGATCAGTGCGTCTAAAATGGGTTTAAGGAAATTTGACAGATGATAAAGTATATAGCCTGAAGTTAATGATTTTCACCCATGACCTGCACAGAAGAAGGGATATTACAGCTAGGATACATGTAAACTATTAAGAACTGTGGTGCAGTAGGCTTTTGATAATCATACAAAAATTATTTCAAGGTCTCGAGAATTTTAGTAGAATCTATAACACAGTCCAGCAACTGCACCAAGAACTACTGCTAGCTGCATGTTTCATATATTTATACAGAAGGGTTTATTGCTTCTTGAGCAGAAACAATAAAGAAGATGGTGCATCATTGCAACACATGAACTAAGTTGCTCAGGAAGGAAAGGGATCAGATATCACACAAATTAGTGTGCATGCCAAGAAAGGAGGTTGCAACTTAGTTCAGTAATTAAGGGAAGAAACAAAAATACTTCACTCTTAGTTGCTTTATCTAATTTGGTTTGATTATCGAGGATATTTTATAGTAAGAATACAATACAATACAGTGAAATACTTTCATTTGTTGCCACAAAACATGGCTATTTTGAATAGTTCAAGAATAAGGAAACAAACAAAGATATAACTTGAACAGAGTCCTACAGTCCTGAGCCAGCTCATCACCATCAGCAACGCCTCATCAATTGCCTCCAACCAATTGGCATCCCCAACTGTATCAGTAGGATATCAATTTCCAAAAGCTTGCCCCAGCTCTCAATAATAGAAGCCTCATTTTCACCGTTGAATATTATCTTTTCAGGATAGTGCTAAACGAGTCCAATTAACAATTACATTTCAGGCCCCTGCATCTGTTCGATGATAGTGATGCATGTAAGTGAAGGCTCAGTATGTTACTCTTCTTCAAAGTCACCAAACTCTCCTTATGGCATGTGATAAGAGTGTACACAGAGACAAGTGGCAAGAGTATGCATGGAGCCAAACAATTATAAACTGTATATTAGCTCAAGAATTTCTGGAAAATGGTAGATTTCCTCTCACTAGTTAATGTCATAGCGAAGAGGGACCATACTTAAATTATGTTACAGGATGTGCAAGGGAATAGAACTTTGGTGTTTCTTAACTGGCTATTCTTGTGATGCCAAAACCTCTTACAATACTGTGTGGTAGTATGCGGGGTCATGGAATTTGCTTTGTAACTTCTTCTGCACTCTCTTCCTTAATGCCTGTTCTTTATGAGTCTTCTTGCCTCAAATTATCACTCTTAGGCCCTTTTTATCCAGAGAATAAGGCATCAGCCTCATTAGGTGGCACGGTGGCTCAGTGGTTAGCACTGCAACCTCACAGCACCAGGGACCTGGGTTCAATTCCAGCATCGAGCAACTGTCTGTGTGGAGTTTGCACATTCTCCCCATGTCTGTGTGGGTTTCCTCCTACAGTCCAAAGATGTGCAGGCTAGGTGGGTAGGCCATGCTAAATTGCCCATAGTGTTCAGGGATGCATGGGGGATAGGTCTGCGTGGGATTCTCCAAAGGGCAGTGTGGACTTGTTGGGCCAAAGGGCCTGTTTCCACACTGTAGGGAATCTAATCTAATCAGCCAAGTAGTTTAGGGTGCTTCCTGCAGCCGTTAGCTAGTCCAGTGCTATCTTTTTGTTAGTTATCCAAGAGACTACTGTCTGTCTCGTTCTTTAAAGAATAATCATAATGTGCAATGACCTTAAGCAAATGTCAAATAATACTAATTATTTTTTTTAGCTTCTTCCTGCCTGCATTGCATTTATTGCAAGTTATTTAATGCTTTCATTATTGGACTTCACACACTTTCTGTTCTTCTACCTTATGTTCTAAGCTCATTGGAACTATTGAAATATTTTCTTCTATGCCAAACTGTACTTATTTTGTTTGAACTTTTGACTGCCTGTCTGCAACATGACAACAGCTAAGCAATTCTTACTGAATTAGTCCTGTTTGTTCTACACACAGTATCCTTCTGCTTTGAGGTATCAAATGACGCAACTGAGTCCCAGAGAGACCCAACAGTTGTAAGCTATGCTAACATGGTGATCCAGTGTTCGTATTCCCACAGTCACAATCAGCTAAGGCGCCCTTTAAGTTTGCACTGCAAAATTCTGTGGCTCAAACTCAACTGAAATGTTACCTGGATACAAATTAGTGCCCTGGGACTAAGTGATACATATGCACCAGAGCAAAACTGCCGACAAAGCAGAAACATTTATTAAATACTGATCTTCAATCTTCGGACAAATATTCAGACCTACTTGAGGAATAATGAACTGCTTTACTGGGTACAATCATCCCTCTTCTGCCTTGTGCTGAATTGAGAAAATCTTTGACTTGCTGCAAAACAATTGATCAGGGTATGTCTTAGTTTCCTTCTAATTTCAACATTTATTCTGTTTATTATCATTATGATCCTCACAATAAGATTTTTCCTCTTGCTCTGCAGATTTGGATCTTCTCTAATGTTTGACTGTGTTAAATTGTTAATTTAGGCCAAGGGTTCATCTTGTATCTTCATAAAGTTTTCATATATTTTCCTTCTTCAGCAAGAGGAGATAGATGTGTGTAATTGCCTTCTCATCAGTGGGTAGGTTATCTATTTATACAGTCTCTATTTACTAAATCATAGGTTTTCTCAATGACAATTATGCCTTTAATTCATGCTTGTTAAAAGTGTTTTATGAATAATAAAACAGATTTAAACAAAAACACAACAGCACAAGACAAGCAAACAGAAAGCTGCCAAAGGCCGGAGGATTTAAGAAAAAAATAAACAAATGGGAAGGTTTCTTCAGTGTGCTCTGAGTAATGAAATTGTAAAATTGAAGGAGAGGTGGATCTAATATTATTACTGAAGTAGTTCCATCACTGTGACTGCACCAAGGAACAGTAAATTTTCTTCAATAGAGCTCTGTCAAATATTTATTGTCAAGACCCCACACCTGGCGCTGTTGAGCATCTTCCAGAGGCATGTCTTAATTTACAGTTTGGAATTTAAATTATGCTGCAGCTTCTGAAAGACCAAGACTTCCATTTCTGGTCGACAACAATGCGCCACAACGCAAAGCCTGAGGCTAGTGCATATGGCACTGAATGGAATCATTTAAAGTTGCTTCAGTAGTGACATTACTCTTTGTGAAGTAGGACCTATCTTTTCACCCCAAGGGAAGGAAGCCATTGAGAGGTATAATCCATGTCCATTGACTGTGATATGTTTGCAGTGAGTGCCATAATTTACTGACCTTGCCAAAATATCGAGAGTAATGGGAGACGGTTACAACTGGCAAGAATGGTCTAACTTGCTTCTCAGTTGCGGCAGCTTTTGCTCTCTCCACTCAGACAACATTACAACCCAATAGCGAGATGCATGGGATGAGCAATACCCATTACACACTCCAGGAGCACATTTGAAATGTAGGGGAACAGTGGAAGACTGAAATGATAAGAATTTCATTGTTATGATATACTGTGTCTGAAATCTGGATTGTTATCCCAATGATAGAATGTTGAATGACTGCGCCTTCTCTATTGGCAAGAAAATGATCTGAGACAAAGACAAGGACTAAACCAGAGCCCTAAAGGCTTTGAAGCAGTCAGTTATTTAGATCAGCTCAATGACCAGCACATAGCTTTCACAAATAACTATATTACTGTACTTACTATAACCTCAATCTAATTCAATTCTTGCTTAAGCAATGAAATTTTAGAACCACTCAAGGTTAAAGTTAGTGACTACTCGTTACAAAAACTTTGGCCCGAATTTTCACCATGAGCAAGAGTGTTGATGGCTTAGCCAAGATCCCTACTACAGATGTCTCATCCCTGCATTCTGACTGTGGGAAGGAGGGGAGAAAGGGCTGGGTTTTGGTATACATACCTGCAGACCACAGAAGCAGATACACATGTCAAAATGCAGCTGCCTTTAAGTAGACCTAATTCTTGTCAATGGAATGTCCAAAACATGGCTTATGGAATTGAAACTTTTCTTGGAACAGGTAATGTGCCCATTTGGAAAGGAGAGAGACTACTTTGGATAGGACCAGACAACTCTTTGGGACAACAAATGGACTGTTTTAGCACTGGTAAGATGCACTTTTAGGAAGGTCAAGTGTCCTTTGGATGCATAGAGACATACAATATAGAAACAGGCTGTTTGATTGATTGTATCAATATAGGGCAACAAACATCAAACTACACTAATCCCACTTATATGCACCTGGCCTATAGTCTACTTTGCCCTGGCATTCTAAGTGGTCATCCAGATGTTTCTTACATGTTGTGAGATTACCTGCCTCCACCAGCATGTCTGACAGCATGTTTCATATTCCACCACTCTCTGAAGGAGTTTTCTTTTCTCAAAACCACTTATACCATACTCTAAATGTGTGCCATCTAGTCTTAGATATATCAGATTGTTAGAAGCAGACAAGTGTGTGCATAAAATGATTGGAACTGTCAAGCTGTCAAGGCATTTTAATTTCCTTCACTCATGAGTTTACTCTGTTAGCCTAAACCTGAATGTTACCTTCACAGGGCTTATTCTGCATAACTGATTTTGTAACCCATCATTCTTACAGTAGCATGCTTGTTGGTTCAAGGTTTGATTGACAGTTCCAAGTCTTTTATATGGGGCTCAGAATAAATGTATGTTTTTATAAGGAATTGAGTACTTGAATGAAACATTTGTTTTCAGAAGGGATTACATAGTTAAGGAAGTCAAATGTAGCTGATTTTCATTTTCTTCTTTTTCTGACAAGTCCCGAATTGCCAAGGTAAACTTTTAAAAAGAACTCTTCCCAATCCATAGCCCCAGTGTCTACTTCGGCACTGTCATTCCCTCCATTCAACAAATGGATGCTAATATACCCAGAACAATTTCTCCCAAGCTGGGTTTGGGGGTTGGGGAATTTCTTGATCTTGTGAAAATTCAGGCTTTTGATTCAAAGCATTTGTAGTGATTTGTTATACCCCTTTATAACAAAGAGAGGCAATTGATAAAACGGCTTTTTAAATTCTGGATGCATACCACACAAATAAATCAAAAATAGTGAAATTGAGCATTATAAAATCTGACCTTGTGACTTTCATTTCTAGAAATTACCTTAATGCATCTTTCAATGACATGATTTTTCTTAGGATGTGTCCAGATGTGATGAGGTGGCAGAGGTGGGAAACTAACTGTAGAGAAAGCAAAGCCCTTACTGAATTGTGCGCTTGTAGGGCAAAGACATGCCTGAACAATATTGCCAAACCTGTCGCTGGATGATATGAGACATTTTGCAGATGGTTTTCAGTCGTTGGCTATCCAAACTCAATTTATGCATTAATTACCCTGCACTCCTTAAAAATGAATAATCTAGCTCCACATCCAAGCAAAACTTTTCCTTCATATTTACGAATCAGATCATCAGTCAAAATAGGAGGGGTTTACCAGCTTTGGATCAAGTGACCTTAGATAAAACAAGGGCAGTTGGATTACTGCCGCTTCTTTTATTGAGTCTCATTTTCATCAGTATTAAATATTATTTTCTGAAAGTACTCAGGCTCACAGTTAAAGGCTTTGCAATATATTTGTATTCACTGATTATGTAGGAAGTGATCCATGGAACTAAAATGGATGTTACTTGATTATTTAACCCAAGGTGAAAGAGGCATATTAATAAGTTAAGATATTTAAAGTTAGACTCTCTTCTAGTAATTGGAAGGGGAAGGTTCAGGAAATTTCATCAAGGTTTTCACATGGGTCATGAAATCGCAGCAGAACGTAAAATATCTAGCTCAACACAAAGTACAATCTAGGAGTCAACTGTGAAAAGTTATAACAAGTCTTGTTATTGAAGTTAGAAAGGAAAACAATGTCTCAAAGGTTTATCTCCCCTAACTTTAATGTTGTCTCCCTAATTTATGCTATGATCCAAAATGCACTGACTAAGAGTATTGGCAAAGCAGGTTATATACTTGGATTGTGTACTTGAGAAAGAAAAACAAATGCAGAGCCATGGGAAAAGAGCAGTGACAAGCGATTAATCAGATAGCTCTTTCAAAAAAGCAGCACAAACATAATGGAATGAAAAGCCTTGTCCTGAGGTATCTACTATAATGTTAGGAGACATACTTTTGTACAAGGCTTTGCCCTAAACAGAATAGTCTAATGTAACCACGCAGACACAAAGCCAGGTGGTTGTGGTCATCTCTGGGTGAAGCACTAACTGAAAACCAACAATTTCAACATTTGCTATCACCCAGCAAATATTTTGTAAATGCGTCCAAAATTACTAATTTTGTTTACAGTTCATTGTTGGTCAACACTAATTCTCAAGGGAAATGAGGGATTGGTAATAAATGCTGGCTCAGAAAGTGAACTCAAATCTCTGAAGAATAAAAAATAAACTTTTATCAAGTAGGATTTTTCATGGCAAGAAAAAAAAAGAGGTATCCCTATCTGATTGTGTTTTTAATGAATTAATAAAGTCCATAGATTCCTTTAAAATTGCCACAGTTGCAACCCAGCTTTAAGAATATAGTATGAATTTCAAACAAAATATCTGCTGCTCATTTGATTCTGATTGTTCCTTTGGAATTTGGAAGTCATGAGTAAACATTCAGTAAGAATATTCAAAATGCAAATTTAAATAGTAATTACAGGTAGATGTCCGATGCGACTCCTACAGATTTGTTACTTGATAGGAAAAACACAAATTAATCTTGAAAAGCTGCACCAACCTTTGAAAAATAAAAACATCAAAAAATCTTATTTGTTGCAAACTAGTTGCAGTTTGGCTTTTGATTGCCTGATGGAACATATGCTAAAAGGCACAGAAACTAACGAGTAAGTAATTATAAAAAGCATTAATTTTGTAGAATAATGGACTGTTCAAAGAACAAACAAACCACTAAACTGACAGAGTTATGACCCATCAAGACACTTTTTGTATCCATATATGACCTCTAATAAGTTCTGTTTATAAAATTACGTTTCATCACATTTGTAGAATCAAAGTTACTGCATTAAGGGTATGTTGGAAATCAGTTATCCAACATGATGAATGACAACAACACATCCCAAGTAGCTTCAAAAAGATTTATCAACTAAAATTTTACATTGAATAGCACAATGAGATATTAGGATCATTGTCCAACATTTTGGTCAAAGAGGTCAATTTGAACAAGCATTTTAAAACAGGGCAGAAAGCACTCCAAGCACATCAGTTTTGGGAGGGGATTTCGGGGATCAGGGCAGTTGCATTTGAAAGGATGTTTTTTAAAAATAGTGATTAAAGTTGAAGATCTTTAAGGAGCCATATTTAGAGGACTCTAATATATGTTAGGGTTGTAAACGTGGAAAAGATTGTGGAGCTAGGAAGGAAAAAAAAATGCCCCAGAAGGATTTGCAAGCAAGGTGTTAATTTTAAAATTGAGATTTTGTTTAAAAATGAGTCAATACAGGGCAGTAAGCAGAGGGCTGACGGGTGAACAAGCATTAGTGTGGGCAATTATATTCAGACTATTAGTTCCTAGCAGGATTCAGGTTGATATGAGCCCACTATACAACAGTCTTATTTAGAATGTCTTTGTTGAACTAACTTAAAATTGACATCTTGAGTGTGTTCCTCATGGTAGAGGTCACATGATTATGGCAAACTATATGAACATATGTAATACATAATATGCAATATGGAGCATAAGTAGACCAGTCAGACACTTCTGCTTTACCATTCATGTGTCTGATCTGTTTATGTTCAAATTCCACATTCCCTTCTACCACCTTTAACTTTTGATACGCTTAAGTGCAGCACAAATTAGTTTTTGACTCAAACTGTTACGATGTCTTCACGAGGTGCATTTCTCCATTTCAGGCTTCCTTTGTATAGTTTCCCTCCGAACTGGATTTGCTTGATTTCCCTATGATTCTCTTAGTGATTTTCATTGGAACTTCATTATTTGACTATGTTAGCGTGGAAATGATGCGTAGTGTTGAATTTCCCATTTCTTTATCAAATGGCTAATTTCGACACTTGTGAACAGAGGACAGTTGTCAGCTTAATAGTTTCTAGAATGCCTTAATTACCGAATTACCTACTACAATCTCAACGGTAGTCATTGAAGTCATCTGGTCTACCTCCCCAGTAGTCAGACTATTAGACTACAGTGACTGGACAATTAGTCACTGCAAAAATGTAAAGGTATTCTCTGAGCTTCATCCATGTTCTGTCTGAGATATCATTGCATCCATGGCTCTTTACATTTCTTAGTTTGACCTTCATTCCAGACATTGCACTGATTGATTTGGTCCATGATTTCATTGCTCATGTTTGGCCAATACTGCACTTCTCTTGCCTTCCTCAAACTAGACCCAGTTTGTTGGTCATTTGCATGGATTTTGTTTCTCATCTCTTCTCTTAACTCTTTCGTGATTGTAGCACTATTCTCTTTCTACAACATGTCATCTTGCACTGTCAATATACCTGGTTATGCGGAAGAGGCTCTTATCATCACCAGAATGTTCTTGATCCTTTCTTGATATCTTTTCGTTTCTACTCCTTGCAGCATTTGGAAAGAGGGGATTGGTGACAATGGACTTCTAAGTTCTGGCCCATGGTTATGCTTGGTAAGGACTTACATTATTTGCCCTTGCCTTCTGCAGACTCTGGCAGACCAACAAACTTTCACTCTGATCAACTTGCCATACACACTTTGAAGTGATTTTACACTTTGATAATCATTCTGTTTCATCACTTGATGAATTTATCTTCCTTAGCCATGAAGCCGTGAACTGAGACTTGAATCCCTGAGCTTAGAACCTAGAGATAGAGCTGTTACCACTGTACCGCAAGATGACCTAACAAATTAAACTACTCCCAGAAAATGTGCTGATGCTTTAGTGACTGGCTAAAGTTTCACCTTGTCATAGTTTCGGCAGGCAGAGGAAAATCAATGTGATTGAATGTCAATACCAAATGGTTAGGTTTTCCTGTTTGAGATGATTATTCACTGGCATTTATGTGGCACAGATGTTATTTGCCAGTTATCAGCCTAAGCTTCAATGTTGTCTAAGTCTTACTGTTTATGGACTCAGGTTACTTTAGCAGTTCAGGAGTCAGGATTGTGTTGAACATCTCAGAATCATCATCAAACATTCTCACATCTGATCTTATGACAAAGGGAGGGTAATTTAAGAAGCGCCTGAACATGCTTAGACAAGAACACTACCCATTTGTGATGTTCCATGGCTAAGATGTTTGACTTCAACAGCAGAAACATCTTTTCTTGTCTTCCCTTGTGCTAGGTGTTGCTGGAACCAATGAGGAAGGTTCCCCACCTCTCCCCAGCCTCAGTTTCTCATTTGGACCTATTTTACTGAGGGTCCTTGAAGCCACATTCAATCAAATGCTGTCATTCTCACCTCATCCCTGGCATTGCAGATCTTTTGTCCAAGGCTATAATGAAGTCAGGAGCTAATTGGTCCTGATGGAACCCAAACTGAGTGTAAGTGAGCTGGTTATTGCTTAGCGAGTGCTGCTTAATTACATTAGTGATGACTGCTAACATCAGTTTTGTTTTGATGATCTGTCGTTGGACAGATGGGGTCGTATTTGCCCAGGTTCAATTTGTGGACTTGTATTTATTTTTCATGGTCCTCAGGTACTTGTCAACGACATTTTTTTTCATATCACAAGATATTTGCTTAGAAACTGGCCAATGTACAGTACTGACACGAGTAAATAGTTCAATATAGTTTTAAGTAATTTACTCATAGCATACCCTCACTGTAATTGCTTATTTTTGACATTAACCAAGAACACTACGCCTAAAGACATTTTTAAGCATGTAAAGTTAACTTTAAAAAAAACTACTTTTAAATGCAAGGAAATATTTCGCAGGAAATAAAATGAATAATCACTTTGTCTTTAGTCACCTGAATTATTTTCTCTTCAGCTGATGGAAATTTGTGTGCGTGATTATGTAAATACATTTCAGCAGAAAGTTGAACTGTAACCTAAATAGCACAATTTCCAAAACATTTTGGGTCTCATTTCCCAATTGCAGACAAAGTGAAAGCTTTGCCCCACGCTGTGTTGTCAGTTAATATTAAATGAAACTTCAAATTCAGCAGGAGGGTATCATCACTTTGGTTCTTAGGTCCAAATCTAGATTTTAAAGTGTGCAGGAATCTGAAATTGCATTTACTCAATTGTATTGCTGCTAATTTTACTCTGTGATGATTGGCATTTAATTGAAATTAAAAAAAAACTGCAGTAGATTATAACAGCTTAACTGCCACACTCTATTCCAAACTGGTCAATAATATCCCATAAATTACAATGTTGCTCTGTGTGTAGCTGCCTCAAGGCTGAGCATGAATAGAATTTCAAAGTAATTGTCTACATTCACTTGACTAATATTTCCATATGGAAAGGTTAATTGATTTATTGTAAATTCTCCAATTCTGCTTGCTCACATTTAGAAGCAATCTTGTTGGAATTAACTCTATTCAAAATTGAACACTAGTGTGTATCTGGTATAATTAATAGCAACTATAAGACAATGAACAGTCAAAATAAAGCAATGAACTATAACACGAGGCAAAACAAAAAGTAATTTATTGCTTTAAATGTGTCATTAATCAAAACAAAAAGCACTTGCAAATATTTGTTACCAAATTGCAAGTTTTTTCTTACACAATTGCATTCAACTATCAATATATTACTGAAAAACTGTCTACAGCAGTTAGAAACAATATTTAACAGTATTTAGATTTTTGGTTAATATGTATACTAGTTGTGTATTGTGAATAAATACACATAATGCACCCAAAATAAAATGCTACATATCTGAATGAAGCTTCTTTCACAGACTGTCATTGTCACAGATGGCATGAAACAAGTCTGTTTTCAAAGCAAGACTAACATTTAAAAATGCTAATATTTCAAGATTGAACACATACCAGGAAACGTGCTAATGGAAACAAATTCAATTTACATCCAAAGTTTATTAGATGTGAAAGAGAGAAAAAAATAAAAAATCAACCCAAAGTATGTGCACATTAGAGTTATAGAGTCATACAGCAGAGAGTCAGACCCTTTGGACCTATTCACCCATACCGACCAGCTTTCCTAAACGGAATTAGTCTAAGAACAAAAACAGAAGATACTGGAGAGATTCAGCAGGTCTGGCAGCATTCGTGAAGAAACAACTCAGAGTTAATGTTTAGGGTCTGGTGACTCTTCCTCAAACTAGTCCAATTTGATTTGATTGCAGTCATTCACTACGCCAAAAAGTGAGATGGGTACTAGAGGTTGAATGTCAACAGCAGTGAAGTTGTGCCTGGAACTCCCTATAATCAAGGGCTGGCAATGATGGAGAGACAGACAACAGCATAGGATAGGTCCATGATTTTTTTTATGAGTCAGGATCTGCCCTGTTCCAAAGAAAGTGAAAAAGAGGGCTTTAAAAATTTATTCTTCTCATGCCTCCTTTACCCCCAAATCTACTTGTTCAATGTCTAGAAACTTCAAGGAAGATAAATAAATTTGCCAATCTTAACTGCCCTTCTATCGGTTGGGTAGCTTTAAAATTTTTCCAAAGGATATGTTTCACAACTTTGCACCATCAAAGGAAAATGAACAGGCAATATCTTATTATAATCAAAAGGCAAAAAAAATCTTCAAAAAGAACTTGTGTCTGATTTCCATCAGTCTAAAGATCCCACAGCAAATATTAGAATCACAGACATTAATTAGAGTCGTTATAAATATTCAGCATAGGATGGTCAAAATTGAATCTGGAATTAGGAGAAAATAAACAAACAAATACTGTCTAACTGTTTATTTAAATTTACAAGTAGGTGCGTATATGGGATGTTGCAGCCCATATATATTGGTGCATATAATTAGTGTGAAATTATGAAACTGTTGTTGTATCCCCATACTGAACAATAACTTTTTTCTTAAACCAAATTAATTTTCAAGAGCGTTCTGCACATTATTGAAGCTCCAATTTCAGATTTTAAGGCTATTATTGTAACAAACAAACTAAAATCATCAGAAACCAACATTACTTCAAAGGAAACTAATACATAAACCCAAAGTAAATGTAAGCTTCCTTTCATTAACTAATGGAATTGTGATATGACTTACAATCAACATTTCTCTGTAAAACACTTTTGGCAGATATGTAGCATTTCAGAAATAGGTTTCAATTTACTCTCATATTTTCAGTGTGTCAATAAGCTTTTGTGCATATCAACAGACATAAAAAACGACACCACTCAAATAAAACATCATGTTAAGCTTCACATCTGTACTTATACAACCGATATTTGACATGCACTATCTTGTACAGCACTAATTTTAGGAAATTCCTGGGCTGCATCTTATAAATGCCAATTTTTTCATGTTTCATGGAAAGCTTCTCTCCATGTGGTATGGTGAAATTTCTTGTACAATCTTAGCAAGCTTAGCTCATTTACTCACTATCCTGCCCCGATAGCAAAGCCTTAGTACAATGTTAATCTGATTCTACCACTCATTGTAACCAGAAGAACTTACCACTGCTGAGATATTCCAGAATGAATTGGCACCGTGGTGGTGCTGCTGTCATGAAAAGGCTGTTGTGCTCCCAGAAAAGCTCGGTTAGTCTGAAGCTGCCCTACATGTATCATGACATTTGCCCTGGACTTAACAGAGAAGACTAAATTGGTGCTTTTCATTCTGGTTAATGTTGAAGAGGTCCTGATGAATGAAGTAATACAGAGGGATGATATCCTTTTCCCGCGGACCAGCAGAAGAGGTCATGACACCAGTCCATGCCAGCCTGGGTTGAAATTACCACCTAGGTCAGTATGGTCTCTGTCCTCAGTCCATCAATGCAGAATTTTAGCCAATACGCTTCCTTGTTCTTCAAGGGTAAGTGTCACCATCTTCTCTATTTCATCAGATGCACTCTCTGTTATAATACCCTTCTCCATCCAAAGTGGATGCTCTGTCACATTCACTAATGCATGAAACATCTTCCCTGGCTCACTCTCACCCTCCTCAATCCCACGCATCAATATCTTGTCTGTCCTCCCTGCTGTCTACTCGGTTCTTTGACACGCCTTACTACCTTGCCCCCACCAGGACTTGGATTAACAGCTGTGCCAGCCACTGTTCTCTCACTAAATTCCTCCCTTTCTCTTGTTCCTGGAGAAAACTGCTTACAATAGGGCAGAAAGAGTCAAGATGGCTGGTGGGTTTCCTATCATTCACCTTTCTGCTCCTTATGAGGTGAGGTACCTGACTAGCATGATCACGTCCAAGCCCCTGGGCTAGTATTGGAGGTTGTCTTTGATTTATTGTGCTGGGGCTCTCTGAGGCCATCTTGGTCTTGGCTGAAGGCAGCTGACAACCATGACAAGCTTCCTGGTTTTGTCCCTGTGATAAACGACAAGGTGAGATGGAAGTAGATTAAATTCGTTTAGATTACATTCCCTACAGTGTGGAAACAGGCCCTACGACCCAACAAGTCCAGACCGCCCTTTGGAGCATCCCACCCAGACCCATCCCCCTATAATGCACACACCCCTGAACACTACGGGCAATTTAGCATGGCCAATCCACCTTAAGTTTCTTCAAAGAATTTTAGATCCAGTACCTGAAATTGTCACTTTTCTTCAATCAAGCAACGAAGTGTGCAACGAACTGTGAGACAATGCATAATTGCTCAACTTCAGATTCCTTATGAACTTATAAAGTCATACAGCAGGGAACAGATCCTTTTGTCCAAACAGTCAAAGCCAAACATAATCCAAAACTAAACTAGTCCCATCTGCCTGCACCTGGCCCATATCCCTCCAAACCTTTCCTACTCATTTATCTATCCAAATGGCTTTTAAACTTTGTAATCGTATCCGCATCCACAACTTTCTCAGGAAGTTCATTCTACACACAAACGGCCCTCTGTGTAAAAACTTTGCCTCATGTTTGTTTTTAAATGTCTCCTCTCACCTTAAAAGCGTACCTCCTAATCTTGAAATTCCCCATCTTAGGGAAAGGACAACGACAACTCTATCTATACCTCTCATTATTTTATAAACTTCAATGAGGTCTCAACCTCCTACGCTCTAGTGAAAACAAGTCCCAACCTATCCAACATTTCTTCATAACTCAAACATTTCATACCCAGCATCATCCTGGTAAATCTCTTCTGAACCCACTTCATCTTGACTCAATGTCAAAACTGGAAGAGCGGAACTGTAAATTGCAGGGTAAGGACAGAGACTTGACATATACGAACAATGCTGTGAATGCATTTACATTGAAACTGGATCGGTGGTCCTCCAATTAATAAATAAAATGTTGCAACACCTCCTGAGGCGGGAGAAAATACTAGAAACAAAATCAAAAACAAAGAAACTGGTTCCACCCAGAAAACGTCCACATACCCCAGGAGTTTAGTACAGGAGTTCAACGAGTGATTTGAGGAATTAGTTGTGATTCAACAAATTGTCTTGTTTGTCTCAGATTCATTGTTTCAAGTAGCGTTGCTGAATTGCCTACCAAATTCCAGTGGAGTTGGTATGGAGATAAATACTACGCAAATTGATACTGAGCTGAAACTGAGATCAAAGGCAAGTGATTTCTGGGGATTTAAACAGGGAAAAAACCCACTCTAATCCTGCTTTTAAAGTGAAATATTAATTTGACCCCAGGTTTGTAAATTAGAATTCTCCCAGATTATGATAATCAAATCCAAGTATCACACCTTCGTAGATACCCATTTGATGAACTAGCAAACTCAAACTATAACCCAGACTTCAAGGCAGATCCTGGGTTGCACTGAAATTCACAGTGATCTTGTACTTAAAAAGGAAGAAACCAAATCCATTGTGAGTCTGATGCCTCTGGCTAAGCGAGAAAGTGCAGAAAGGAAATACAAGGCAATGGAGGGATGCTGTGAGCATCCAGTTAGATTCAAAGTGACTGACTGCTAAGACAGCAAGCAAACAGCCTTGAGATGCAGCCTGATCCAATGTGTGAGCTTGGTGCCTATCCTTGGTATATAAAGTGATTTTACCACAGCATTGTAACAAAAATTTCTGATGCACCCCAAGATGTAGCCATAAAGTGTAGAATCATGCTGTAAGTGGATTGGAGGGATGCCATGATGTTACAGAAAGACTGTCAAGGTCCAATGCCAAGGTCTTTAGACAGGGGTATTATGCGGCTGCAGTCCATGGAGCATCAGCTGAGATGTTGGTGCCAGGTGTTTAAGGTGGAGGTCAGAACAAGCAAACGACAAAGTAGAGTTGCCAGGTAGGCCTTCATGTTGGGAATTCTTATCATTTACTCTCATTGTGGCAATTGGTAAAATTGGGCCCTGAGTAGTAATGTAGCAAGATTTGAAATCAACAAAGCGAACAGCAAACAACAGTACACATTCATAGGCTCCTTGCCCCACAGCGTGAGAATTTCCTCACAGTGCCCGGAG
This sequence comes from Stegostoma tigrinum, assembly GCF_030684315.1. Taxonomy (NCBI): domain Eukaryota; kingdom Metazoa; phylum Chordata; class Chondrichthyes; order Orectolobiformes; family Stegostomatidae; genus Stegostoma; species Stegostoma tigrinum. The sequence goes on along the minus strand of NC_081368.1, from coordinate 53,803,317 downwards.
CTGTCTTCGAAAATTTAATGAGCTGCTGCTGACATTGAGAAAGGCTTCACTGGAATTTTCATATCATTCTCCCAGATTTCCCGTGAAGTTCATTTTGTTAATGGATCCCCAAGATTCCACCTACTCAGTCAACACAAATTTATATTAATGAAAGGGCCACTCTGTACTACCAGACATTTTGTGGAACTGAAATCATGAGTCTCAAGAAGAACAGCAGCTGTTTTTTTTTATTGCTCATAAAGTATAATCATTAAAACCTATATTTATTGCCCTTTTCTATTGCCTTGGAAACATTGTCATCCAGTGGTATAGTCACTCATAGTGCTGTTAGGGAGGAATTGTCCAGGATCCCGGAATTTGACAAAGCAACAGTGAAAATGAAATGTTACTTCTAAAATAGAAGGTTATAGCACATGGAAAGGAAGTTGCAGTTGGTGGTGCTCCTCTGTCTGTTGACCTCATTCTTCTAACTGGTAAAGGTTATAGGTTTAAAACATGTTGTTGATGAGTTGCTGCAGTGTATCTTGTAGATGGTGCATGCTGCGGCTGTTGTGTGAAGGTGATGGAAAGAGTGAATGTTTAATCCGGTGGTTGGTGTGACACTCAGTGAACTGCTTTGTTTAAGGTGGTGCCTAAAGAGTTGATGTGGGTAGGTGGAGTTCAGAATATTGACATGGGTAGGTAGAGGTCAGTACACCATATAACAACAGCCAGAACTTGAGCAAACAGGCCAAGCAGTATCCGAAGAGCAGGAAAGCTGACGTTTCGGGCCTAGACCCTTCTCGACCCAAAACGTCAGCTTTCCTGCTCCTATGATGCTGCTTGGCCTGCTGTATTCATCCAGCTCTATACCTTGTTATCTCAGATTCTCCAGCATCTGCAGTTCCTACTATCCCAGGACTCCAGCATTTGGCTTGTACACCTGTTTCACCTTCCTGTTTCACAAATGGACCACCTGGTCAACATGTAATTTCAATCTGTTCTTCTCCAAGAAACCATTTTTCTTCCTGACTTGATTTTGCGCTTTTTCCTTCGTCTGGTATCTTCTCACATATTTTCATGATACCTTCAAATTAAAAAGTTTCCTGGTCCTAATCTTTTCCCTTTTAAATAAAGCAAACCTTGCCATCTGAAAAATCCAGCCTCTTGTTCTTTCTTTTAACCTTCCAATATTGACTGAATTTCCTTTCTTTTCATTCACTTTCATATGTTTCAGACATAGCACATTTATTAGCAATATGTGTTTTCCATGTGCAATTCTGGTAAATTGTCTCTTTGTGATTAATATTTTTTAATCTCTCTTAAAGCTTTCTCCTTGACTGGGTTTGATGGCAGTGTTAGGCTCAGAACTGAGAGAACACAATGCATATTATTTAAAGGGAGATAGGCTAGAGTGAGTGAGAGAAGCAGAGAATTTGCAACTGCTAAATTCACGTTGATAGTTTTTAATGAAAAAGTCTAAAGAGAGTGTTATGGTCTATTTTGTACTATTGGACAAGTCAGATCCCAAAATGAAATTTGGCCTGAAAGGTTTTCTTTAAATTATCTTATCTGAAGAATGATCACGTCAGTCTACGGGGTTTCTTTAACCACAGAACAGAGGTTGATTATGCAAATTATAAAAAATAGCCAAATTATTGTTACATAAATTAGGTGATTTATATTCATTTTCATCAAGTTTGCTTTGGAGATTGAATTTCCAATTAGTTGCCTTTTTGTGTATGGCAGGGTTTAATTATTAACTTATCAGTATATCTTGAGGCTTTTAAAAAAAGTATATGGGGGAGTCCCTGGGATAATAATAGTGATTTGTTTCTACTGGGGAAAGGTTTACGAGTTGACAGAGAAAATGTTCAGGAATATTAGCTTGCTTCATTTTTCTAAGGTCAAGCCTTGTTTTACTGCTTAGGGGAAAACCTCATGTTTGGAAAGCTTGTGTTCAGTTCGCAGAAGTGCTGTTTGAGGTTGGATGTAAGAAGCAGTTTTTGTTGCAGAAAGGAATTAGATCAAAAAAGGTTTTAAAAAATGGCTACTTCAGTGCAAGTGTTACAGTTGCAAGTTTCAGACCAAATGTGTTTGGTAAGAATCCTGACGAGGTTATTTAAAATTGTTAAAGCGTAACTTGTATAAATAATCAAGATAAAGGTGACACAATCTCTCACGACCCTGCAAAGAGACAATTTAGCTAAATCTATACATGTGATAGAGAAACAAATATTCTAGTGTTTGAATGCTCTAATGCAATGGCATTAAGATAGATGGAATTATATCTTTTATTGTGTGTTGACTGATATGTAAGTAACTTAGTTTATTCCATTTTATGTTGTTTTTTGTAACAAACTTCTGTTTTACTGTTAAAACCAAATCTGCAGCATTGTGTGATTGTGATTCTCTGGGAGTACATATTGTTAAATACAATAAAACAAAACACAACCTGTCAAGCCTGATTTAATTTTTGGATCTGGCTTGTCCAGTAATATCATTAGCTAGGATCATAACAAAATTTAAACATAGAACATTACACAAAAGCTGTTAAAACTGACAGCAAAACACAGTCTCATCCTCTTTCTTGATACTATCCATTAAGAACCCGAAGTCCAGAGAAATTATCCCACTAAATGAAACTTTTACGTTCAACATGAATAATTCTCCCCTGTCCTTTCCTGTAAACTTTGAAATCTCCATCCATGAATACTCACAAAATTGAGACCGGTCTTGAAAATTTCAGAAGCTAAACTTTTTTTTTTGCATAACCATGCTTTCCCTGATTTGTTCTGTACTGCTTTCTTGGAAAGAAACTACACTGGCTTCTGATTTCTATCAAATGCCCTCAGAACTGCCCTAATACTCATTGGGCTTGTTAAGCTAAAATTAATCCCCGAATATCCTGAACCAAACACAAGTCAACAGCTTTCAAGTTTGCCCTACCCAGAGTGAACAACCACAGTCGAACAATTTTCCGCTAACACACCTGCAGTTCTCTGCTTCCTGATTATGGATACTGGATTATGTGACTGTTCTAGAATTACTGTCTAACCTTTGTTTTGACCCGGTTCGAAAATTAACTTTCATTGCATCCCATCAAACAGATATTCAAACTTTAACAATGATACCTTTCATGATACAAGTAAGCAGTAAAATGTAATTCAGCAATGGAAAACATAGTGGAAAGTGATAAATGGCTCTTTTGAGAGCGGAATACCACTTGGTCAAAAAGTAATGGCTATGGAGACAAAGACAGCAGAAGAAGAGCTTAGTGTCATGACAGACTCAAAATACATGAGATCAAAACATTAGTAGGATGAAGCTGATGTCTTTTCTGAGGACTGAGTGTTCAGATTCAGAGAGCATAAGATCAGAGACTCTAGTGAATACATGGCAAGGTATGAGATTCATAGAGGGTTCAGTTGAAAGGAAAAGGGAACAGGGGTCTAAAGACAATGGATGGCCATGAATTACTAAAGTCTTTGGTCCTTCAAACTGAGAGGAAAACAAAAAGTGCTTAAGTTAGAGCATTGGATTGGTCAAAGGATAAAATGAAATTACAGATCAGTTTTGACATGCAGAGGATTGCTGAGTAAGAGTAATTTTTCAAATGTGCAAGAAGTGACATTTAACATTGAATGTGGTTCTCAGAATATGGCAGTAACAGCAGTTTAAGAGATGGGTTGATCCAAAACACAAACGGATGAATTTAATTTAGAATCTGTGTGGTGTAAGTTAGAGCCAGAGCTAGTTGCATTGGAAGAAGTTTTTCTGTCAAGGTGAGGAGGTGTCGACTTATACCTCTAATGCAGCAAAGGAAATGATACAGAAAGCAATTAATGCAACCAGCGTTGAAGAGACAATCAGAAATCCTGTCAGACGGAAAATCAGAAATTCCTCAAGGTGGGAATTCCTGTAAGAAAAGTCAGGAATTAATAGCATAAAAACAAAAGATTATGAATTGTAGAAAACTAAAATAAAAACATAAAATATGTATGTACTGCTTTTTACTTCATTCTTTGCAATCTGTAAGACATCTTCAATCTGATAGGCTGAATACCCTGCTTGCTAATGCCACAGCTCCTCTACAGATTGTGCCAAATTCTGAGTGCTGTTGGAAACTGGAAAAGCAGAAACTCATCCTCTCGGAACTCGCTACATCTTTTTAGTGAACATTTATTGATGTCAGCAACAAGCACTTCACCAGCGGCTATTTTCTGTGTGTCAGCTTGTTTGAACAAAAAATAGTACGCAACGAAGGAACAAACCTTTCAGCCCTCCAAGACTGTACCAGCACATGATGCCCTTATAATCTAAAGAACTTTTGCCTCAACACAGTCCATACACCTCTATTCCCTGCTTATTCATGTATCCATCAAAATGCCTCTTAAACATTGCCATTGCACCTGATTCTGCTGCCAGCTCTGACGGCACATCACAGAAACTTGCCACCCTTTGTCTAAGAAAAGAATGCCTCTCACACTTGCTTAAAACATTTTCCCCTGTTATCTTAAACCATGACATTCATAATTGACATTTCCACCTTGAGAAAAAGACTCGGGCTGCCCACTGCCTTATTAATTATGTTATATTTTGTCATAGTACAAAGGAAGAAAAAATGAAGAAAAACTACAAGCTTCACAATCTCAGGACATCCCAGAGAGTTGTACTGCCAGCTCAGTATTCCTGCAGCATGGTCATTGCTGCCTTGTAGGCAACCTGGCAGTTCCTTCAAATAGCAATCTGAAAATAGCCATGAAAATGATTGATAAATAAGTGTTATCTATGACATCAAGGTTTGCTCTTAATTATAAGATAATAAAATGTGAGGCTGGATGAACACAGCAGGCCAAGCAGCATCTCAGGAGCACAAAAGCTGACGTTTCGGGCCTAGACCCTTCATTAGAGAGGGGGATGGGGGGAGGGAACTGGAAAAATAGGGAGAGAGGGGGAGGCGGACCGAAGATGGAGAGTAAAGAAGATAGGTGGAGAGAGTGTAGGTGGGGAGGTAGGGAGGGGATAGGTCAGTCCAGGGAAGACGGACAGGTCAAGGAGGTGGGATGAGGTTAGTAGGTAGCTGGGGGTGCGGCTTGGGGTGGGAGGAAGGGATGGGTGAGAGGAAGAACCGGTTAGGGAGGCAGAGACAGGTTGGACTGGTTTTGGGATGCAGTGGGTGGGGGGGAAGAGCTGGGCTGGTTGTGTGGTGCAGTGGGGGGAGGGGATGAACTGGGCTGGTTTAGGGATGCAGTAGGGGAGGGGGAGATTTTGAAACTGGTGAAGTCCACATTGATACCATATGGCTGCAGGGTTCCCAGGCGGAATATGAGTTGCTGTTCCTGCAACCTTCGGGTGGCATCATTGTGGCAGTGCAGGAGGCCCATGATGGACATGTCATCAAGAGAATGGGAGGGGGAGTGGAAATGGTTTGCGACTGTGAGGTGCAGTTGTTTGTTGCGAACTGAGCGGAGGTGTTCCGCAAAGCGGTCCCCAAGCCTCCGCTTGGTTTCCCCAATGTAGAGGAAGCCGCACCGGGTACAGTGGATGCAGTATACCACATTGGCAGATGTGCAGGTGAACCTCTGCTTGATGTGGAATGTCATCTTGGGGCCTGGGATGGGGGTGAGGGAGGAGGTGTGGGGACAAGTGTAGCATTTCCTGCGGTTGCAGGGGAAGGTGCCGGGTGTGGTGGGGTTGGAGGGCAGTGTGGAGCGAACAAGGGAGTCACGGAGAGAGTGGTCTCTCCGGAAAGCAGACAGGGGAGGGGATGGAAAAATGTCTTGGGTGGTGGGGTCGGATTGTAAATGGCGGAAGTGTCGGAGGATAATGCGTTGTATCCGGAGGTTGGTAGGGTGGTGTGTGAGAACGAGGGGGATCCTCTTGGGGCGGTTGTGGCGGGGGCGGGGTGTGAGGGATGTGTCGCGGGAAATGCGGGAGACGCGGTCAAGGGCGTTCTCGATCACCGTGGGGGGAAAGTTGCGGTCCTTAAAGAACTTGGACATCTGGGATGTGCGGGAGTGGAATGTCTTATCGTGCGAGCGGAGGCGGAGGAATTGGGAATAGGGGATGGAATTTTTGCAGGAGGGTGGGTGGGAGGAGGTGTATTCTAGGTAGCTGTGGGAGTCGGTGGGCTTGAAATGGACATCAGTTACAAGCTGGTTGCCTGAGATGGAGACTGAGAGGTCCAGGAAGGTGAGGGATGTGCTGGAGTTGGCCCAGGTGAACTGAAGGTTGGGGTGGAAGGTGTTGGTGAAGTGGATGAACTGTTCGAGCTCCTCTGGGGAGCAAGAGGCGGCGCCGATACAGTCATCAATGTACCGGAGGAAGAGGTGGGGTTTGGGGCCTGTGTAGGTGCGGAAGAGGGACTGTTCCACGTAACCTACAAAGAGGCAGGCATAGCTGGGGCCCATGCGGGTGCCCATGGCCACCCCCTTAGTCTGTAGGAAGTGGGAGGAGTCAAAAGAGAAGTTGTTGAGTGTGAGGACGAGTTCAGCTAGGCGGATGAGAGTGTCGGTGGAGGGGACCTGGCCGGGCCTGCGGGACAGGAAGAAGCGGAGGGCCTTGAGGCCATCTCCATGCGGAAACCTCCGGATACAGCGCATTATCCTCCGACACTTCCGCCATTTACAATCCGACCCCACCACCCAAGACATTTTTCCATCCCCTCCCCTGTCTGCTTTCCGGAGAGACCACTCTCTCCATGACTCCCTTGTTCGCTCCACACTGCCCTCCAACCCCAACACACCCGGCAACTTCCCCTGCAACCACAGGAAATGCTACACTTGTCCCCACACCTCCTCCCTCACCCCTATCCCAGGCCCCAAGATGACATTCCACATCAAGCAGAGGTTCACCTGCACATCTGCCAATGTGGTATACTGCATCCACTGTACCCAGTGCGGCTTCCTCTACATTGGGGAAACCAAGCGGAGGCTTGGGGACCGCTTTGCAGAACACCTCCGCTCAGTTCGCAACAAACAACTGCACCTCACAGTCGCAAACCATTTCCACTCCCCCTCCCATTCTCTTGATGACATGTCCATCATGGGCCTCCTGCACTGCCACAATGATGCCACCCGAAGGTTGCAGGAACAGCAACTCATATTCCGCCTGGGAACCCTGCAGCCATATGGTATCAATGTGGACTTCACCAATCTCCCCTTCCCCTACTGCATCCCTAAACCAGCCCAGTTCATCCCCTCCCCCCACTGCACCACACAACCAGCCCAGCTCTTCCCCCCCCACCCACTGCATCCCAAAACCAGTCCAACCTGTCTCTGCCTCCCTAACCGGTTCTTCCTCTCACCCATCCCTTCCTCCCACCCCAAGCTGCACCCCCATCTACCTACTAACCTCATCCCACCTCCTTGACCTGTCCGTCTTCCCTGGACTGACCTATCCCCTCCCTACCTCCCCACCTACACTCTCTCCACCTATCTTCTTTACTCTCCATCTTCGGTCCGCCTCCCCCTCTCTCCCTATTTATTCCAGTTCCCTCCCCCCATCCCCCTCTCTGATGAAGGGTCTAGGCCCGAAACGTCAGCTTTTGTGCTCCTGAGATGCTGCTTGGCCTGCTGTGTTCATCCAGCCTCACATTTTATTATCTTGGAATCTCCAGCATCTGCAGTTCCCATTTGCTCTTAATTATAATGACTTATATATTCAACTGAGAGAGTGGAAGAGGGTTTCTTTTAATAACTCATTCAATACGCAGCATCTCTGTCAGTGCAGTGCTTACTCAGTGTTATGCTGAACTTGCACCCTAGCCTTTTGCATTCAAGTCTCTTGGATGAAAAGGTTACAACTGTCTGGGTCAGAGGGAAAGTTGCTGCCAACTGACTCATGGCAGATATGACAGGGAAAGTTTTATTTTAATGCTGAATCAACCCGGCTTTGACTGCAGCAATCAGCAACATTAGCATTTGTTCAAGTTGCTCTAATAACTAATTGCTGTTAATTGGTTATGATGTATTGCAAAAAATGAATATTGAAATGAAATATACCGGAAAATAATTTGAAGAAAATCGAAAAGATTTGCTAAATACTAGATTTTGCTCAGCATTTCCCTCGAGGTACTGTAACATTGCAGTCAGTCTGTTTAACGAAAATGGTATTGTTCCATCCTTGAGAGGTGTTATCTCCCAAGAGACTGTGTTGCAGTACTTTTTACTGTATGGAAGATGTTCATATACAAGACTCCCTCAGAGTACTAGAGCATTATTAACTCGTGCCAGAGGGACAGTTCATTTCAAGCAGCAACAAGTGAAGATATAACTGCAGTTCTCCACATGCAATATTGTACCATAGACCGCGATTTCTCTAAATTGGTAGGAACCAGAAAAGGGAAAGCAGAATCTGTTTTGTTTTTCTATTTTGCTGGGAATGATTTTGATGTTGTTGACGTGAGACATCTGCGCCCAGCTTTTCTGAGAGCAAATGCCGATTAGCTGCATCCAGTCCTCAAAGGTGATTGTAGAGAGTGAGGTGATAAGCATTGAGTATCAGGGTATTGCTTGGCTCGGGCTTGCAAGCCCCGACAAGGGGGATGCAGGGATTGGCGACCATTGTGGAAAACATGGTCTGGAAGGGGAAAATATTGGGGTCAGAAGACCTCAACAAAGCCTCCAAAGAGTGCAGAGGGCTACCATGGGATTGAACAGCTCACCCTCCCACCCACCTCTTCACCAGCCAATAACCCAAGCAATGAAAAATACCAGGATGAACATTATGCCCCTGTAGAGTAAACAATTAATTATTATTTACTCAAGACTGTATGTTTGTGAAAGGAACTATTTCACTATGACCTCATGTCACATGGAAATGGGGCCTGAGTCTGTGAGATTCCAGAAGATATACTTTCACACCATGCCTTGGTGGCTGTAAAGCTTGTTCATGCTCACCCAAATTAGTGTGAAATTTACACTTCTCCAAACCTAGACAAAAGCAGTAAAGCATTTCCTTTTACTTTTAAATGTGGCAATAGTAAATAGATCATGCCAAAAAGCTAACATGAAATATCTACTTGGTCATGAAATTATCTATTTGGCCCTTCTGGTTGATAGTTGACTACCAAGTAATATTCAGTCAATGATAACATAGTGCGGAGCTGGAGAAACACAGCTGGCATTAGAGGAGCAAGAAAGTTCTTTTCAAATCGCAATCCTTCTTCAGTCCTGAAATGTCAACTTTCCTGCTCCTCTGATGCTGCCTGGCCTGCTGTGCTCCTCCAGCTCGACACTGTGTTATCACTGACTCCATCATCTGCAGCTCTTACTGAGTCTGATATTCAGTCAATGGTTATTTTTAGGTTGCTTGCTACATTGGAAATCTTAAGAATTTTACTTTAATCTCATTTTAAAATTCATCAGTGTCTAAGGAGATCATCATTTTGTACCATTAATTTATAAAGAATAGTGGAAATTAACTATAAATAAGGTACTAAATCCATTTCACTATGAGAATAACTTGCTTTAATTCTTACACCACTATAATAAATACTGAAATATGAATTAAATGATTAGAATTAGGATTAAACATTCACCAACACCGGTATTTATGCATTTAATGCTTTAATCTCTTCACGGTTCTCTATCGTTTTGTAAAACATACTGAACTTTTCATTACAGCCATTAGCATTAGTGAATGGAATTGGATTGCCTGATTATTATTAGTCTGGGATTTAGCTCTGAGAATAAAGACTTTAGTCATATATCGCTGGCTGGCACTTTATGATAATTGATCAACTAATAGGGTCTGTAACACATGGCTGATAAGAGATGTGAGAAGACCTAATCAGACTTGAAGTTAAATGTTAATTGCCAACTTCTAAATTGTAGGCAGCAAACCCAACACACATCTTTTATGAGTCTCCACAGAACACAGTACGTCACACCAAATAATCAAAATAGCCGTGGAATGCTCGCCATGTTCAGACCACAATTTCAATGATAAATCTCTTCTTTCTCAACAGCAACTCATATTTGAATAGCATCTTGATTTAGTAAAACATTCCAATTCTACAAGAGCACTGGCGAACAATTTGATCCTGAGGCAATAGGAAGGCCAAAGATTCAAAAGTTATCAAGAGTATCTTAAAGGTTGAAAGAAAAGGAGGCTTCATCCGCAAATTTAATCATCTACCAAACTACATTCCTCTTAATTTTTACAGCTTAAACCACTGACGTCCATTCGCAGTGATAACTGGAAAAAAGAGAAATTAATGTGTCAAAAGGGCATTGGCAAGCTGATGGGCATACATGCCCTCAGACTGGCTACACAGACATGTGACTGTTTGGCTTACAGGGAACATTGCTGCCAAGTTGGAATTTTAACCCTGTTCCCATTAGTCTGAGACTCACTAGAACATTAGTCTGAAACTCTGGATTGCTCGGCCTGTTACATTACTATATCTCTATGTCCCTACCAGAAAATCACTGTCCTTTTTTTCTTAGAGCCATAATAATTGTTTAAAAAGACGTTATTGATGGGGGATGGATAGATGTTAATTTAAAATGTTTATTATTTTGTGATGGGTCAGTGATCAGCTGCATTTATCAAACTTATCAAGTTGTCACTTGTAAAGATCTATATCTTAAAGATGTTAATAAACATATTGTAAAATGAGTAGTAAGGAACAAAGCACATGCTTTCAATCAAGATTATTCAGTTTTGTGACATATTGTACCAACAATAAACAAATGAACTAGCAAAATCTCAGGAATAAAAAAAATGTCGAAGTAGATGCAATCTGACCTAGAATCAAAGATTACATCCAAAACAGAAACTCAACTGAATGCTAATTCTCCTGTAGTTCACTACCAAAAAGGAAGGTCCTTTACACTCAATCATTGAACCATCGCAAATTGCGAGTTTCTTTTAGGCAGAGGCAGGCCCTGACCCCACCTCAGCTGAAATGGAAATTTTACCTTGCACTATTGACTTGATCCTGATCCACACAAAGGCCAACTGAATGAGCCATCATCGCTAAATGTTAATGTGAGTTTTTTTTATGCCCACTTTAGATTCTGTTTAATTCAATTTTTTTTTCCATGCAATTCATCTCATCATGTTCATTTTCCCTTAAAGTGTTGAGGGGTGGTAGTTTAGACTAAGGTTATCAATTAGTAACAAAAATTAAAGCGATATGTTACAAGAAATAGTTATTTGCTCATTTAAGAGTCTGTAGATTGTTGCAGAAAGGACTGAAAGAGGCCAGGAGTTTGACCACTTGGAAGATTTATGTAAAAATTTGTTGAAATTGGAAATGGTTTGATGAGCTACAACTTCATCATAGTGAAGATGGTGTACAAAAGAGCAAGTGGCTTCATTCGGCAGGAGTGAGACAAAGATTGCAATAGCTTTGTCACCTCTTCCTTGAGGGTGGTGGAGGTGGATGCTTGTGGATGTGGTGCAAATCAAGTGGACTGCATTGCTGTGGTTGGTTTCATACTTCTTGAGTGTAGTTGGGGCTGCACTCATCCAGGCAAGTGGGGAGTATTCCATCACATAATTGACATGTGTCTTGCCGATGGTGGACGGGCTTTGGGGAGTCAGGAGGTGAGTTACTCACTGCAGTATTCCTACCTTCTAACTGCTAATATTGCCATTGCATTCATACGGTGAGTCTAGTGAGTTTCTGGTCAATAGTGAACCCCATATGCTGATATTGGGGGATTAGGTAATGATAATGTCATTGAATGTCAAGGGGCGTTAAATCAGCTGAAGATGGTTGGACCTAGGATGCTACCCTGACAAACTCCTGCACAGATGTCCTGAAGCTGAGACAATTGATCTCCAAAAACCACAACCATCTTCCTATTTGCCAGGTATAACTCCAAGCAGCCCCCTGATTCCTATTGATTCCACTCTTGCTCAGGCTCCTTGATGCCACACTCGATCGAAAGCACCTTTGATGTTGTGGGCTGTCACTCTGTCATCACCTCTGGAATTCAATTCTTTTCTCCATGTTTGAACCAAAGCCGTAATGAGGACAGGAACTGAATAGTCCTGGCGGAAGCCCAACGGGCTATGCTATTGCTGCTCGGGAGCTGCTTAATAGCACCATCAATGACACCTTCTATCACTTGCATGATGATTGACAGTAGGCTGACGGCGTGGTAATTTGCAGAGTTGGATTTGTCCTGCTTTTTGTGTCTGGGACATAGCTGGGCAACGTTCCACATTGTTAGGTGGATGTCAGCATTGTGTCTGTACTGCGACAGCTTGGCTAGGGGAGCAAAAAGTTCTGGAGCACAAGTCTTCAGTACTATTGCCAGAATGTTGTCAGGATCCATAGCATTTGCAGTATCCATTATAAAGTTTCATGATATCATGTGCCGTAAATTGAATTGGCTGTAGACTGGCATCTGTGATCCTGGGGACCACTGGGGGAGGCCGAGAAGGAGCAACAACTTAGCACCTTTGGATAAAGATTGCTGCGAATGTTTCAGCCTTATATTTTGCATCAAAATGCTGGGCTCTTCCTTCATTGAGAATGAGGATATTTGTGGAACTTCCCCCTCTAATGAATTGTTTAATTGTCCATGCCCATTCGCAACTTGATGGAATCGGACTGAGATCTTAAATCTGATCTGTTGGTTGTGAGATTGCTTAGTTAGTTCTCTTGCTGTTTATGCTGTTTGGCATGCTGTTTGGTAGCTTTATCAGGTTGACCCCACATTTTTAGGCGTGCCTGCTGTTGTTCCTGGCATGCTCCTTTGCACTCTCCATTGAACCAGCATTGATAAGCTGGCTTGACGGCAATGCTTGGGTGGGGATATGCCAGGCCATGGGTTTACAGATTGTGCTGGAGTATGATTCTGTTGCTGCTGATGGCCTACGGTGCCAGAGATAATGGGAACTGCAGCTGCTGGAGAATCCAAGATAATAAAGTGTGAAGCTGGATGAACACAGCAGGCCGAGCAGCATCTCAGGAGCACAAAAGCTGACGTTTCGGGCCTAGACCCTGCATCAGAGAGGGGGAGGGGGAGAAGGTTCTGGAATAAATAGGGAGAGGGGGGAGGCGGACCGAAGATGGAGAGAAAAGAAGATAGGTGGAGAGAGTATAGGTGGGGAGGTAGGAAGGCGTTAGGTCAGTTCAGGGAAGACGGACAGGTCAAGGAGGTGGGATGAGGTTAGTAGGTACGAAATGGAGGTGCGGCTTGGGGTGGGAGGAAGGGATGGGAGAGAGGAAGAACAGGTTAGGGAGGCAGAAGCAGGCTGGACTGGTTTTGGGATGCAGTGGGGGGAGGGGATGAGCTGGGCTGGTTGTGTGATGCAGTGGGGGGAGAGGACGAACTGGGCTGGTTTTGGGATGCGGTGGGGGAAGGGGAGATTTTGAAGCTGGTCAAGTTCACATTGATACCATTGGGCTGCAGGGTTCCCAAGCGGAATATGAGTTGCTGTTCTTGCAACCCCTCGGGTGGCATCCTTGTGACACTGCAGGAGGCTCATGATGGACATGTCATCTAAAGCATGGGAGGTGGAGTTAAAATGGTTTGCGAGTGGTAGGTGCAGTTGCTTATTGCGATCCGAGTGGAGGTGTTCTGCAAAGCGGTCCCCAAGTCTCCGCTTGGTTTCCCCAATGTAGAGGAAGCCACACTGGGTACAATGGATACAGTATACTACATTGGCAGATGTGCAGATGAACCTTTGCTTAATGTGAAAAGTCATCTTGGGGCCTGGGATGGGGGTGAGGGAGGAGGTGTGGGGGCAAGTGTAGCACTTCCTGCGGTTGCAGGGTAAGGTGCCAGGTGTGGTGGGGTTGGAGGGGAGTGTGGAGCGAACAAGGGAGTCATGGAGAGAGTGGTCTCTCCGGAAAGCAGACAAGGGTGGGGATGGAAAAATGTCTTGGGTGGTGTGGTCGGATTGTAGATGGTGGAAGCGTCGGAGGATGATGCGTTGTATCTGGAGGTTGGTGGGGTGGTGTGTGAGTACGGGGGGATCCTCTTGGGGCGGTTGTGGCGGGGGCGGGGTGTGAGGGACGTGTTGCGGGAAATGCAGGAGATGCAGTCAAGGGCGTTCTAGACCACTGTGGGGGGCAAGTTGCGGTCCTTGAAGAAGTTGGACATCTGGGATGTGCGAGAGTGGAATGCTTCATCCTGGGAGCAGATGCGGCGGAGGTGGAGGAATTGGGAATGGGGATGGAATTTTTGCAGGAGGGTGGGTAGGAGGAGGTGTATTCTAGGTAGCTGTGGGAGTCGATGGGCTTGAAATGGACATCAGTTTCTAGCTGGTTCCCTGAGATGGAGACTGAGAGGTCCAGGAAGATGAAGGATGTGTTGGAGATGGCCCAGGTGAACTTGAGGTTGGGGTGGAAGATGTTGGTGAAGTGGATGAACTGTTCGAGCTCCTCTGGGGAGCAAGAGGCGGCGCCGATACAGTCATCAATGTAACGGAGGAAGAGGTGGGGTTTGGGGCCTGTGTAGGTGCGGAAGAGGGACTGTTCCACATAACCTACAAAGAGGCAGGCATAGCTTGGGCCCATGCGGGTGCCCATGGCCACCCCCTTTGTCTGTAGGAAGTGGGAGGAATTGAAAGAGAAGTTGTTGAAGGTGAGGACGAGTTTGGCTAGGCGGATGATGGGTGTCGGTGGAGGGGGATCGGTCGGGCCTGAGGGGCAGGAAGAAGCATTGAGGCCATCTGCATGAGGAATACAGGTGTATAGAAACTGGACATCCATGGTGAAAATGAGGTGTTGGGGGCCAGGGAATTGGAAGTTCTGGGGGAGGTGGAGGGTGTGGGTGGTGTCATGGACGTAGGTAGGGAGTTCCTGGACCAAAGGGGTGAAAATGAAATCCAGAGTGCCTGCAATGTCTTCTGGATGTCAGGTTGGAAGATATGTTCAAAGTCTGTCCCATTTAGCGCGGTGATAGCCATGCACAAGACAATGGAGGATACTCTCTAAGTGAAGATAGTACTTTGTCTCCAGAGAGGCTCTTACCAATTCTGACAAGGCCAAGTGGACCTGCAGCCAGCAGATTGGTAAGGATGAGATCAAGTTGATTCTTTTTGATTCTCTCATCACCTGCCACAAGCCCAGTCTAGCAGTTATGTCTTTAAGTCTCTTGTTCCTAGACACTCCAAACTCTCTGCACCTATCCTGTCAAGCCCCCTAAGAATGTTGTATGTTCAGTGAGGTTGTCTTCCTTTTTTACTATATTCTAATGCATACAGGAACAATAAATTCAACCTCTCCTCATTAGACAGTTCCGCCTATACCTGGTGTCAGCCTCGTGAAATTTCTCTGGATTGCCTCCAATGGCAGTGTACCTGTCCTCAGATAAGGGGCTCAAAAAATTTTTCACAGTATTCCGGCTGTGGTTTGATAGTTAATTTGGAATAAATACGAGCAATGAGATATCTTTTATCTATCAGTAACTGGCACTCTGAAAATATTGCCACATCGTGGAACTGTCAAGGCCCTTTAATATTCTGCATGATCTTTTCTTTGCATAATCAAGGGATAAATTCTAAAAAGAGTCAAGAAATAACAAAGGCTTAAGTGCCCTTTCATGTTAGATCTTACTTTAGAGCAATACTAATGACTAGCTACCCTGTGACCTTTCTTACCAATTTCTCTGAATTTCAGCATGCGCTTATGAGTCAGGGTATTATATGTAAGGAATATGAATGGCTTTGATGAGAGATCATATAAATTTGTGCATTCTACTTATGAAAAAGGTTAACCAACACTTTTCAGAGAAAAAAAGTTAGTTCAAGGAAAAGGTACCTTTACTCGGGGTAGTCCTCTTTACTGTTGCATTGTGATGTTCCCCAAACGTGATAACCTGTAATGTACTGGTGAAGTCACGGAATTTACACTCTAAAAAGCATAAAAAGCATTTCATCAGACACTCTGCTATGAGGCACAGAAAACAATACAGTTCACAAAAGGGTCATTCTGTACGTGCAAAAATAATTGCAACCTGCTTATCTTTAGACAGCATTCTGTGAAAGCCTTCATGCTAAAGTCGCTTGTGAAGCATTATGTTTATGAAGAACTTCATTGACTTTACAGTCGATGAGATGCTTTGGGATCATGAAAGGTACTAATATGCAAACGTTTCTTTCTGGCAGTCCCTGTTTAAAATAAAAACAGATATGCGGTTATTGTTTTTATGAACTTAATTTAAATAGCGGCAGTTCACAGAAAATATATCAGATTGACCTAGTATCGTAACCTGAATTAACAGAAAAAAAAGGAGATTCGACAGAGCTTTTCAACAGAGAAGATGACTGAGACATCATCTGATACTTTTATTTTAAAAAAATTATGAAACAGTCATGGAAAATGTGACAATGAGGCAATGAAATTCAGGTTCAAGCCATTAAAAAGCTGAATGTGTGATATTAAGTAAGTTTTTAAACATGCAATGTTAACTCACAGTTTAGAATTATTGATATAGCAACAGAAGAAAATACCTGGAAATGTTTATGAATAAGTTATGTCCATTTTGTGCACACTGGGGTAAGATGAGAAAGTCACCCTCTTTTGTGTCTGTTCAATGATAAAGATGACTTTCAATGATTAAACATAACCGTTATTGACAATACAAGAGTATATTGTGCCTTAATATAAAGACTATCAGAGTGCAGTGTTATATGGTTGTCATGTAATGTGAGGCATGTATTTCCAAAAAGTCACCTTTCGGGTGTCCATATTTGTATGTACAATGATGTCACTCTTCCTGGCTATTAATCTGCTTTGGGATACTAAACTGGACATGCGTTAACCTACAAAGGTTTATATTATGTCTCGTTGCTTTAAACAAAAACAAACACTGAAGTTAATCATTCCATGACTGACAATTGATCTTTAGACCATCATCAATAACAGTAAAACCCAAAGATTAGAAGCAGAATTAGGACATTTGCGCATCGAATTTGCTTCATCATTCGATCATTGTTCATATGTTTCTCAATCCCATTCTGCTGCCTTCTTCCCATAACTCTTGGGCTTCTTACTAATTAATACCCTATCTCTCTCTAAATAAAAACACTGGCTTCCACAGCTTTCTGCAGCAACGAGTTCCACAGATTCACCACCCTCTGGCTGAAGAAATTCCACCTCATTTCCATTCTAAAGGATTGTCCTTTCACTTCGAAAGCTGTGCCCTCAGGGCCTAGTCTTTCCTATAAGTGGAAATGTTTTCTACATGTCCATTCTATCCTGGTCTCATATTATACTCTAAGTTTCATCCTTCTAAACTCCACTGAGCACATACTCAGAGCCCTCAGCCATTTCTTATATGGCAAGCCTTTCAACCTAGATTGTTCTTTTTGTAACTTCTCTGTATCCTCTACAATGCCAGCATAGCCTTCCTTAGATACATTGTCTGAGATTGCTCACAATATTCCAAATGCGATCGGATCAGAGCCTTACACAGCCTCAGCAGTATATCTCTTGTCCTCTAGCTTCTTGAAATGAATGCCAATATTGCATTACCTTCCGAACTGCCAACTGGACCTGCCTGATAACCTTAAAAGAATCTTAAACAAGGACTGCGAAGGCCTTTTGTACTTCAGATTTCTAAAGCCTTTCCTCATTTAGAAAATAGTCTACATCTCTACTGTTCCTGCCAAAAAGTGCATAAACATGCTCTTTTCCACATTGTATTTCATCTTCCACTAATTTGCCCAATCTCCGAGGATGCCCAAGCCCTTTTGCTTTCTTTGCGCTTCCTCAATACTACCTGCCCCTTCACCTATCTTTGTGTCATCTGTAAAATTCGCAATAATGCCCTCAATTCTTTCATCCAGATCATTAATCTAAAACATGAATAGTTATGGTCCCAATACTGAACACCCAGAACTCTATTGGTCACCAGCTGCCATCCTAAAAAAGAATCCTTTATCCCTACTCTCTGCCTTCTACCTGTCAGTCAATCCTGCAATCATGCTAGCACCTTGCCACTAACACCATGGGCTCTTATTTATTTGGTAGCCTCCTAATTGCTACTTTGTCAAAGACCTCTTTGGAAATCCAAATAGATCACGTCTACTGGGTCTACTTCTACAACCTTGCTCATTACCGCCTCAAAAAATTCCAACAGATCTGTCAGGAATGATTTTCCCTTCACAAAATGTGCTGACAACTTTAATTTTAACTATGCACTCCCAAGTATTCTGGAATCTCACCCTTAATAATGGGTTGTAAAATTTTACTGAATTTCCTATACTCTACCTCCCTCCCTCCTTAAATAGGGTATTACATTAGCCATTTTTCAGTCGTCAGGGGACCTGCCTGCCGGTGGTAATTCCAGGAAGTTTCCAATCAACACTGTCCTCAGTTGTCTCCTTCAGAACTCTGAGGTGCAGTCCATCCAATCTGCTGATTTATTCACTCTCAGAGTTTTCACCTTCCCCAGCACCTTCTCCTTTGCGGATGCCGGCTACACTCATCTCTTCTCCTGACTCTCTTGAAATTCTGATATGCTGCTAGTGCTTTCCACCATGAAGACTTATACAAAGTACTTATTCAGTTCCTTCATCATTTCTTATTCCATCTCATGACTTCCCCAGTCTCATTTCCCAGTGTTTCAATATGTACTCTTGTCTCTCTCTTACCTTTTATTTATCTGAAAAATACTCTGCAATCTTCTTTAATATTTCTAGCTAGCTTACATAGAACATAGAACAATACGGTGCAGAACAGGCCCTTCGGCCCTCGATGTTGCACCGACCTGTGAGCTAATCTAAGCCCATCCCCCTATACTATCCTATCATAATCCATATGCTTATCCAAGGACTGTTTAAATGCCCCTAATGTGGTTGAGTTAACTACTTTGGCAGGCAGGGTGTACCACGCCCTTACCACTCTCTAAGTGAAGACCCTGCCTCTGACATCTGTCTTATATGTATCACCCCTCAATTTGTAGCTATGCCCCCTTGCACAAGCTGACCACATCATCCTCGGAAAAAGACTCTCACTGTCCACCCTATCTAATCCTCTGATCATCTTGCATGTCTCTATTAAATCCTCTCTTAGCCTCTTCTCTCCAATGAGAACAGATCTAAGTCCCTCAGCCTTTCTTCATAAGGCCTGTGCTCCAGACCAGGCAACATCCTGGTAAATCTCCTCTGCACCTTTTCCAATGCTTCCACATCCTTCCTATAATGGAGCAACCAGCACTGGATGCAATATTCCAATTGAGGCCGGAATAACATTTTATACAGTTGCAGCATGAAATCACAGCTCCGAAACTCAATCCTTCTACCAACAAAACCTAACAAACCGTAAGCCTTCTTAACAGCACCATCAACCTGGGTGGCAACTTACAGGGATCTATGTACATGGACACCAAGATCCCTCTGCACATCCACACTACCAAGAATCTTTCCATTGACCCAGTATGCTGCCTTCCTATTATTCTTCCCAAAGTGAATCACCTCACATTTAGCCGCATTAAACTCCATTTGTCACCTTTCAGCCTAATTCTGCAGTTTCTCCAAGTCTCCCTGCAACCTGTAACATTCCTCCACACTGTCCACCACTCCACTGACTTTAGTGTCATCTGCAAACTTACTAACCCATCCACCAATGCCTGCGTCCAAGCCATTTATAAAAATGACAAACAGCAGTGGTCCCAAAACAGAGCCTTGAGGCACGCCACTAGTAACTGGACTCAGGCTGAATATTTTCCATCAACCACCACTCGTTGCCTTCTGACAGAAAGCCAGTTTGTAATCCAAACTGCTAAATCTCCCTCAGTCCCATGCCTCTGCATTTTCTCAAATAGCCTACCATGTGGAACCTTATCAAAGGCTTTGCTGAAGTCCACGTACACCATGTCAACTGCCCGGCCCTCATCCACATGCTTGGCCACCTTCTCAAAAAACTCAGTGGGGTTTGTGAGACACGACCTGCCCTTGACGAATCCATGTTGACTATCTCCAATCAAATTATTGCTTGCTAGATGATTATAAATCCTATCTCTTATAATCCTTTCCAAAACTTTTCCGATAAGAGACGTAAGGCTCACAGATCTATAATTACCTGGGTCATCCCTACTGCCCTTCTCAAACAAAGGCACAACATTTACAATCCTCCAGTCCTCTGGTACTAAGCCTGTAGAAAATGAGGATTCAAAGATCAAGGCTAAAGACTCCGCCACCTCTTCCCTAGCTTCCCAGAGAATCCTCGGAAAAATCCCACCTGGCCCAGTGTATTTATCTATCTTCACACCTTCTAAAATTGATAACACCTCCTCCTTACTAACCTCAATTTTTTCAATTCTAGTAGCCCATAACTCAGTCTTCTCCTCTATAACATTCTCCTTTTCCTGAGTGAAAACAGATGAGAAATATTTGTTTAGGACCTCTCCGATCTCCACAGGGTCCACACACAACTTCCCACTTCTGTCTTTGACTGGCCCTATTCCTCCCCTAGTCATGCTCTTATTCCTCACATACCTATAGAAAGCTTTAGGGCTCTTCTTTATGCGCCCTGCTACTGTCTGCTCATGTCCCCTCCTTTCTCTTTTTAACTCTCTCTTTAAATTTTTCCTGGCTAATCTGTCACTCTCCATCACCTCATCTGAACCATCTCATCTCATCGTCACATAAACCTCCCTCTTCCACTGAACAAGAGATGCAATTTCTTTAGTAAACCATGGTTCCCTTACCTTATCATTTTCTCCCTGCCTGACAGGGACATACTTGTCAAGGACATGCAGTATCTGTTCCTTAAACCAGCTCCACATTTTGATTGTCCCCATCCCCTGCATTTTGCTAACCCATTCTATGCCTCCTAAGTCTTGCCTAATCACATTATAATTGCCCTTCCCCCATCTATAACTCTTGACCTGTGACATGTTCCTATCCCTTTCCATCGGTAAACTAAACGTAACCGCTCATCTACCACTAAATCAAACACCTGGCCTGGCTCATTACCAAGTACCAGATCCAGTGTGGCCTCCCTCTTGTCGGCCCTGCGACATACTGTGTCAGGAAACCCTCCTGCACACATTGGACAAAAACTGATCCATCTGATGTACTAGAGTTATTGCATTTCCAGTCAATGCTGGGGACGTTAAAGTCTCCCATAATGACCACTCTGTTCCTTTCACTCCTGCCCAGAATTGTTTTACCAATCCTCTCCTCCACATCCTTGGAACTTTGCAGAGGCCTATAAAAAATACTCCCAGCAGTGTGACCTCTCCTCTCCTGTTTCTTACCTCAGCCCATACCACCTCAGTGGAAGAGTCCTCGTCAAAAGTTCTTTCAGCCACTGTTGTACTGTCCTTGACTAACAAAGCCACACTGCTCCCTCTTTTACCACCCTCCCTGATCTTAATGAAAGATCTAAACCTTGGGACCTGCAACATCCATTCCTGAACCTACTCTATCCATGTCTCCGAAATGACCACAACATCGAAGTCCCATGGTACCTATGCATGCTGCAAGCTCACCTACCTTCAGGACCCCAAAGACACGATCCGAGACATCACGGACCCTGGCACCTGGGAGGCAACACACCAGTGGTGAGTCTCTTTCGTTCCCAGCAAACCTTCTATCAGTCCCTCTAACTATTGAGTCCCCGGTGACTAACACTCTCTTCCTATCCCCCCTTGCCTTCTGTGCAAGAGAGACAGACTCTTTGCCAGAGACCTGCATCACAGTGCATGCCCCCGGTAATTCGATCCCCCCAACAGTATCCAAAATGGTATACTTGTTTTTCAGGGGAGTAACCACAGGGTATCCCTGCACTGACTGCTCTGCCCCCCTTCTAAAAGTTACCCAGCTTTCTTCACGCTTAGGAGTAACTACTTCCCTGTAACTCTTGTCTATCGCAGACTCTGCCTCCCGAATGATCCGAAGTTCATCCAGCTCCCGCTCCAATTCCATAACGCGGTCTTGGAGGAGCAAGAGTTGGTTGCACTTCCTGCAGATGTACTTGGATGGGACACTAATGGCGTCCCTCACCTCAAACATCATGCAGGAGGAACATTCCTCTACCTGCACTGCCATCCCTGCTAGTCTCCTTATCAGAAAGTATAAAAAAAGCTTAGCTGATTTGTCCCCGGTGTGTAAGGTTAGAGGAGGTGGATGGGTGGGAGGCCCTACAAGGATAGGGCCTCGGGTTTAGAAAAGGATCACTTATATAGCTGAGGGGATAAATGAAGCCCATCCCTTCCCAGAAACCTCTTCTTTCCGAGGTGCTGCTGCTGAAAACAGAAACGCAGGGCGCTGATGCTCAAGGTAAGCTTTTAAAGATTTTAAATCACTGACTCACCCGCTTCCCAACAGGCCCATGTACTTTATCGTCTCCTCACTAATTTTTTTTTTTGTGGGCCTCTGATGGTTTTTAAAGGCTTCCCAATCGTCTGGGTTCCAATTAATTTTCGTCACATTATATGATTTCTGTTTTGCTTTTATGTTGTCTCTGACTTCCCTTATCAAGAATAGTTGTCTCGCCCTCCTCTTAGATCGTTGCAATTTCCTTGGGATGGATTTCTGCTGTGCATCCGGAATTACCCCCAGCAATTCCTGCCATTGCTGCTCCACTGTCCCTGCTAGTCTCGCCTTCCAGTCAACTCTGGCCAAATTCTTCCTCACGTCTTTGTGGTTGCCTTTACTCAATTGTCATACCATTACATCTGATTCCAACCTCTCCATCTCAAAAATACAGGATGAATTCTATCAAATAATGGTCACTGCCCCTCAGGTGTTCCTTCAGATTAAGCTCCCTAATCCAGTCAGCCCCATAACCCATCACTAAAACTGGAGTTGCCTGTTTCCAAGTTGCTCCAAAAATATCTTGTAGACATTCCAAGAAATCATTTTTTTCTTGAGACCTGCTACCATCTTGATTTTCTTAGTCCATCTGAATATTGATGTCATCTGTGATTATTGCAATAGTGCCTTTCTCACATGCCTTTTTTTAATCTCCTGATTTATTTTCTGCACCACATCCTGACTACTCATAGGACGCCTGTACATAACTTCCTTTCAGGTCTTTATTCCTTTGCTGTTCTTCAACTCTACCTGCACAGATTCTACAATGTCTGACTCTATATCACTTGCCGCTAGCAATTTATTGTCATTTCTGATAAACAAGGGAACCCCATGCCCTTTGCTCATCTGCCTGTCCTTTTAATAGAATCCACAACCTTGGATATTTAGCTCCCAGCCCTGATCCTTTCACTGCCAGGTTTCTTTGATACCCATAACATCATACCTGCCAGTTTCAATCTGTGCTACAAGCTTATTTACATTGTTTCACATACCGCATGCATTTCTGTGCAACATCCTAAGTCCCGCATTCACTGCTCTCCTTCTCGTAGTTGTCCCCTTATCGCCTGTGCCCGAAGTCAGACCTGACTCTTTCCACACTCTCTGTCCTATTACTCACTCTGGAAACTTCAATAACCTCTACTGAGTCCTGTCCCATTAACAATTTCCATAATTTTCCATGCAACTGAACTGATACCCCCATTATTTAGTTCAAAACTCTAACACAGCCTTAGTTGTGTGATTTGCCAGGACTCTGGTCCGTGCGTGATTCAGGTACAGCCCATCCTAGTGGAACAGCTCCCTTCTTCCCCAGAGCTGGTGCCAATGCCCCATGAATTCTAACCCAATTTTCCCACACCAAATTTCGAGCAATGCATTTACTTCTTTAATTGTGACCTATGGTGAATGTTGTTGATTGAATCTTTGACACAGCCAAGCGGGTGAAGAATCCATTAAAGATCTAAAAAGAAGCACCAAAATAAAATTCTGCAGGGCAGTCTGAAACGCCTTCAAGAACAGCAGGTGGACAGCTCCAGAGAGAAAGAAACTCATTTAAACTGTAATCAGTCAACCCAGGCTATGGAGACAGTAACAGCTCTGTGACTGAGCTTTGAAATGGACAGACAGCTGGAGCTAGAAAACCAAAAAGTAACAGATAAGAAAATTTGTGCTAAAGACTGTTACAAATATATTTTTTAAAAAATCAGAACAGATCCAACTCAGAATTTAGAACATGTTTCTTTCACGATAGTCATGGATAAGGATAGGTACACACGGCAGGGTAAAGTTTATAATTGGGTGAAGGGTAATTACAATTCAGTCAGGCAAGAACTGGATAACACAAATTGGGAACAGATGCTGTCAGGGAAGAGCATCACAGAAATGTGGAGATTGTTTAAGGAATGCATACTGCATGTGCTCAATATGTTTGTCCCTAGCAGGCAGAGAAGATGCGGTCGAGTGAGGGACCCATGGCTCTTGAGAGAGGCCGAACGACTGGTTAAGAGGAAGATGGAGGCTTATGTGACGTTTAGGAAAACAGGAATGGAAAAGGCTCCAGAGGGATACAAGTTAGCCAGGAAGGAGCTGAAGAAAGGGCTTAGGAGAGCTATAAGAAGGCATGAGAAGCCCTTGGCGGATAGGATCAAGGAAAGCTCCAAGGCTTTTTACATGTATGTGCAGAACAAGAGAATGACCAGAGAACGGGTAGGCCGATCAAGGATTACAAAGGAACTTGTGCAGAGAGCCTAAAGAGATATGAGAGGTCTTTAATGAATATTTTTCCTCAGTATCTCCAACTGACAGGGGCCTAGTTGTAGAGGAGGACATTATGAAACAGGCAGGTAGGCGAGAGGAGGCTGATGTTAGTAAAGATGTGCTAGGAATTCTGAGGAAGTTGAAGATAGCTCAGTCCCCCGAGCTTGATGGGATTTATCCAAGGATTCTATGGGAAGCGAGGGATGAGATTGCAGGGCGGTAGTGGATGGAAAATATTCAACGTGGTGGTCAATTACGAGTGGTGTACCACAAGGACCTGTTCTGGGTCCTCTTCTAATTGTGATTTTTGTAAATGGTTTGGATGAAGTAGTGGAAGAATGGATTAGCAAGTTCACGGACAATTCAAAGGTGGGTCATGTTGTGAATAGTGCAAAGGGCTGTTCTAGGTTACAAAGGGACATTGATAGGATGCAGAGATGGGCTGAGAAGTGGCAAATGGAGTTTAACCCTGAAAAGTGTGAGGTGATTAATTTTGGAAAGACAAACTTGAAAGCAGAATACAGGGTTAACTGAAAGATTCTTGGCAGTGTGGAGGAGCAGAGGGATCTTGGGGTTCACGTTCACAGTTCCCTGAAAGCTGCCACACAGGTAGAGAGAGTTGTTAAGAAGGCCTATGACGTGTAACCTTCATTAATAGAGGGATTGAGTTCAAGAGCTGTGAAGTTATGTTCCAGCTATACAAAACCCTGGTTCGGCCACATCTGGAGAATTGTGTCCCGTTCTGGTCACATCATTATAGGAAAGATGTGGAAGCGTTGGAAAAGGTGCAGAGGTGATTTACCAGGATGCTGCGTGGAATGGAGGGAATGTCTTACGAGGAAAGCTTGAGAGAGTTAGGGCTTTTCTCTTCAGAACGATGAAGGATGAGAGGTGACTTGATCGAGGTGTACAAAATGAGCAGAGGTATAGATAGAGTAGGCACCCAGAGACTTTTCCCTAGGGTGGAGGTAGCTTTTATAAGGGGACATAGTTTTAAAGTGAAAGGAGGTAGATATCGGGGAGACGTCAGAGGTAGTTTCTTCACTCAGAGAGTGGTAGGGGCATGGAATGCATTGCCGAAGAGAGTAGTTGAATTGGCGTCAATAGGGGCATTTAAGCGGCTATCAGATAGGCATATGGATGATAGTATAAGGTAGTGGTGGAGGTTAGGAAGACCTTAGGTTGAGGGTAAAAGTTCGGCACAACATGGTGGGCCGAAGGGCCTGTACTGTGCTGCACTGATCTATGTTCTATGATGTATGATCTATGTTCTATGTGTGAATTGGCATTAGAACTCAGAATGTAAGTTCAGGGAAAGAAGGCAGAAGTCTCATTAGAACAGTACATGATGTGGTGGTGCCGGTGTTGGACTGGGGTGGGCAAGGTCAGAAATCACACAACACTGGTATAGTCCAACAGGTTAATTTGTAAACATAAGCTTTCGGAGTTTCGCTCCTTCCTAAGGTGTCAGCCAGTGTGGCGGAATCAGCCACAGAATTTTAAGTAAAAGATCAAAAAGTCACGCCACTGATGAAGATGTATTAAACAGATCCAAGATGGTGATAAATCTTTAATCAATTAGAAGGATTTAATTGATTAATGCGTATATGTAAATCCCTGAATTTGTTTCAAGTCATTACCCTGAGAGAACTAAATGTTCTATGAGTGTAAAGAAGAGGTGACAATTTGGGTCAGACAATGAATGCTAGGTGTGAGGCCTTGCTTAGAATCTGTTTGTGAATTGATTTGGAGTCAGGCTGGTTTATTTTTAAAGTAGGAATTTATAAAACATCACATTGACTGACTTTTATAAATTGCATGCTTTTTGAATAAAATAGCATCTATCTACAAATACAAATTCAACCCATAGTTTTGTGTGTGTGTGTGCGAGTGTGTGTGTGTGTGTGTGTGTGTGTGTGTGTTTGCGTCTGTGTGTCTGTGTAGGTGTGTATATGTGTGTGTGTGTGTGTGTGTATGAGAGAGAGAAAGAAAGTGAGAGATAGAGAGAGAGAGAATGTGTTCTGCGTGCATTGTACAGGAAGCTCCCAGCTTCTATCACAACACTACAGATTTCTTACAGAAACTCAGCATCCATGGACTGGTCAAACCAGTAACATTCTTCATCACAATGGAAGTTTTGGCACACTACAGCAGCCTCCCCCATAATGGCAGAATTAACCTGGACTACTCTTCAGATTCAGCCTCATTAGACACACACATCCCCATCATGACAGAATCACTGCAACAGCCTCTGTACCCAATACTAACAACTGCCAAATTCCAGACACCATCCTACCACTCATCTACTTCGTCCTCGACCACAAAGTCTTCACCTTCGACAACAATGGAACAGCCATGGTGACCAGATTTGCTCCCTAATATGGCAATATTTTCATGCGCAGGTTAAAACAAGACTTCTTTGCTGCACAGAACCCCATGACCAATGTAATGTGCCAGATACATTGAAACATTTTTTTCTTTTGGACTTATAGTGAGAAATCACTGAAACAACTACGTAGCGATATCAACAAGCTTTATCCCAACTTCAGAATTAACCTGGACTAATCTTCGGATTCAGTCTCATTTCAGATACACACATCACCACCAGGGACAGACACCTCTATACCTCACACTCCCGCAAGCCCATGGATAACCTCATGATGATGTACTTCTCTAGCTTCCTCCCTAAAGATATCAAAACAGACATCCACTATGGACATGCCCTACACACACAGAGGATCTGTTCAAATCAGGGGGAACGCGACAGACACCTGAAGGTATTGAAGGACGCCCTCATTGGAACAGTATTTGATGCTCAACTCATCGATCATCAGCTCTGACGTGCCACAATAAAAAACCATGATGACCTCCTCTGAAGACAGGCATGGGGTACATCGGATAGGGTACCCTTCATTGTCCAGTATTTCCCAGGATTGGAGGAACGATGCCATGTTCTTTGCAGCCTTCAATATGTTATCACTGATGGTGACCACCTTCCAACAATGACCGAATCTTAAACAGACCATAGTTCACAGCAAACTATTCAGCCTTCAGGACAACATCAACCACAACACCGTATAATGCTGTCTTTGCAACTTCTGCAAAACATGTCATATCTTTGATATGGGCACTCCCATCACACGTGGGAACACCACTCACCAAGTGCATGGCAGATACTCATGTGACTGGGCCAATGTTGTCGATCTCATACGCTGCAGGCACGGACGCCTCGAGGTACGGTATATTGGTGAAACCATGCAGATGCTATGACAATAGATGAACGGACCCCGCGCAACAATCACTAGACAGGGATGTTCCCTCCCAGTGGGGGAACACATCAGCGGTCAAGGGCATTTAGCCTTGGATCTTTGGGTCAATGTCCTCCAAGGTGGACATCAGGATACACAACAACACAGAGTCGCTGAGCAGAGGCTGAAAGCCAAGTTCGGTACCCATGAGGACGGCCTCAACAGGGATCTTGGGTTCAAGTCACACTTACAGGTGACCACATCACACTATAAGCTCGAACACACGCATACATACACACACACGTGCACACACTCTCACGCACATCCTTTCTCATACACTGCCTCTCAAGCATATGCGCGCACGCACGCACTTACACACACTTTCTCTCCATCACACACACATATGTTCTCTCACACGGACGCACGCACACAAACTCTCTCTTGACCCTTCCACATACGTACATACACACACACTTTCTCTGCCCTCTCGAGACACACACATGCTCTCTCTATCTCGTGTGCACACACACACACACACACACACACACACACACACACACACACACACACACACACACACACACACACACACACACACACACATATCAATGGGGTAAATTTGTACTTGCAGATGCATTCTATTTTGTTCAAAAAGCACACAATTAGTAGACAGGCAGCCAGTGTGGCATTTTATAAATTCCTACTTTAGAAACAAAACCAGTCTGACTCCAAACCAAAACACAAACAGGCTCTAAAGAAGGCCTCACACTCTATTATCTGACCTAAAATATCACCTCTTCTTGACACAGACAAAACCTTTAGAACATGGAACACAGAACATTACAGCGCAGTTCAGGCCCTTCAGCCCTTGATGTTGCGCCAACCTGTGAAACCAACCTGAAGCCCATCTAGCCTACACTATTCCATTATCATCCATATGTTTATCCAATGACCATTTAAATGCCCTTAAAGTTGGCGAGCCTATGACTGCTGCAAGCAGGACATACCACACCCTGACTACTCTCTGAGTAAAGAACCTACCTCTGACTTCTGTTGTATAGCTAAACGCCTCAATTTAAAGCTATGTCCCCTTATGCTAGCCATCACCATCTGAGGGAAAAGGCTCTCACTGTCCACCCTATCTAATCCTCTGATCATCTTGTTTGTTTCTCTTAAGCAACCTCTTAACCTTCTTCTCTCTAATGAAAACAGCCTCAAGTCCCTCAGCCTTTCCTCATAAGACCTTCCGTCCATACCAGGCGACATTCTGGTAAATTTCCTCTGCACCCTTTCCAATGCTTCCACATCCTTCCTATAATGCGGCGACCTGAACTGTATGCAATACTCCCAAGTGTGGCTGCACCTGGGTTTTGTACAGCAGCAACATTAGTTTTCTCAGGGCAGTGACTTGAAAGAAATTCGGGGATTTACGTGTACATATTAATCAATTAAAACCTTCTTCTCCATTGAATCCCTACAGTGTGGAAACAGGCCCTTTGGCCCAACAACTCCACACTGAATCTGAGAGCATCCTACGCAGACCCATTCCTCAAACCCACCTAACCTACACATCCCTGAGCAGGGGCAATTTAGCATGGTCAATCCACCTAGCCTGCATATTTTTGGACTGTGGGAGGAAACTGGAGAAAACCACCGCAAACACGGGGAAGCATGTGCAAACCCCACACAGTTGCCCGAGCAGGAATCAAACCCAGGCCCCTGGTACTTTGAGGAATCAGTACTAACCACTGAGCCACCAAAAGCTAACTGATTAAAGATTTAACAGCATCTTAGGTTTGTTTAATACATCTTCATCAGTGGTGTGACCCTTTAATCTTATACTTATAAATTTTGTGGCTGATTCCACCACCTCCCTCACTAACACCTGAAGAAGGACCGAGGCTCTGAAAGCTTTTGTTTTCAAATAAATCTGTTGGACTATAACCTGTTGTCATGTGATCTCTGACTGAGAACAGCACAGTGATAACTTAGAGGAGGGCATAAGAGAAGCGAGAGGCACTTACATATTAAAGTGCCATAGTTGATCTCTGGAACAAAACCTTCACTATAAGTTGGAAGGCTTGAAAAAGGACAGCTATGTTTATTATGATGAAATCAGCAACATAAGGAATCAATCATAGAAAAACGTGAATAACCAGTAGAACAATTTTAACGCCAAGAAACATTTTGTTAAAAATCTGACTTCTTCTTTAAAGCACAACAATTGTGAAATGAATTTTTTTAAATAGAAAAATGTGTGAAAGAATTCATGAAGAAGGCACCATTCTGTGCAAAG
Source organism: Stegostoma tigrinum (assembly GCF_030684315.1). Lineage (NCBI taxonomy): Eukaryota > Metazoa > Chordata > Chondrichthyes > Orectolobiformes > Stegostomatidae > Stegostoma > Stegostoma tigrinum. Next base: position 53,773,299 of record NC_081368.1, on the reverse strand, counting down.
GAGAAGGAAAAGGTCCTGGGAAGAATGGAGAAACGAGCCAATCTCCATTTAGGTTTAAAATAAAATTAAGTTTTAGAATATATTGAAATAAATGAAGCAAAGATGCAAGGCCCGAAAGGATATAAAATAAATCAATATTGTTTATTCTGGCAGGATGGCAGTTTTGAAACATGCTATAGTGCATGAGACAACCCTCAGCCTTTTTGTTGGTCACAACATCTGAGTGCTGAAAACAGGACCTGTTGGTAAGCAAACAAATCTCTAACAAGAGGCCAGTTTAGCTCACTGGGGAAAGGATCAGCATGAATGCCAGGTCGATAACAAGCAAGGGAATGTCAAAAACATGTTTTTGGAAAGTTCGCAAAATTCCCCAGTATAATGCAACAAACCTCCTAACAGAATACAAACGTAAAACAGCATTCAGAGCTATGGTTTCTAGATTCAAGTGTGTCGAACGTAGAAAAGCAAGCCATTACGATTCATTCAGCAGTTGTGAATGATGTCCTATACAGAATTAACACATCAGAATCAACAGCCTGGAAAGCTAATAGATCCCTAAAAGATACCAACCACATTAGAAGACCAAGTCAGAGCCAGATTAAACATCTGTATTTATTGACTCGAACTCATGTATTTTAGAAAGAAGCAAGTAAAATCCATAGACTACTTCATGAGCAGATGCAGAGAAAAGGACTCATTATGTGATTTTTCACTCTGGGGCCAAGCAAGCAGTATTTTTGAGTTACTAATCATATACATCCTTGTGGTGGTTTCCCAGAAAAGTTTGCAGGACAAACTAAAGACTTTTAATGTTAAAGAGCTGTTAAAGGACTGCTACAAGTATGCAGTGATCTGAACATGTTAACAAAGGTAATGGCACTTAAGTGCAAACTCAACAGTTGATACAATCACTAGAACTCCCAAACATCGCAAAATATGTGGAAGATGTGGACTTCTGAATGTACAAAGGAAATGTCCAGTTTTCAATCGATTTTGTAAGGCATGTGGCAGAAAATGCCATTGGCAAAAGTTTATGCGGCTTCAAAGAGCCATGCTCCGATGCAAACTGACCATGGAAAGGGAGCACTGTCAAGCTATAATGAAGAATATCTAAAATGATTAGCAAACCAAAATCTATTTATATATATGACAAGATAAAAAATAGTGAACACATATTTCACACTGCTAATCTCATGGAAAACATCAATGTCATCACACTGTCCAAATTTGTTGGAGGAAAAGTTCCTTTTTTTAAGAGATCAAGAACCAGAGGGGTCACTGTTTACAAATAAGACTTGGAATCCCTACAGTATGGAATCAAGCCATTTGGCCCAACAAGTCCACACCAACCCTCCAAAGAGCATTCCACCCAGACTCATCCCTTTCCTTATGCCTGCATTTCCCATGGCCAATACACCGAACCTATATGTCCCTGAACACTATAGGTAATTTAGCATGGCTGCTCCAACTAGCTTGCATCTTTGGACTGTGGGAGGAAACTGGACCACCTGGTGGAAACCGATGCAGACACAGGGCGAATATACAAACTCCACACAGACAGTTGCCGGACGGTAGAATCAAACCTGGGTCACTGGTGCTGTGAGGCAGCAATGCCAACCACTGAGCCACCGTGCCATCCCATCAATCAGGCATCAGTAATCACCATTTAAATTAGAGATAAGGCAAGAAGTGTTCTCTTAAATAGTCCTGAGTCTTTGGAAGGTTGTGGAACAGAGTTCCTGAATATTTTTAAAGTGGAAACAGATACATTTTTGTTAAATGAGGAGATGGAAGGTCATCAAAATTGGATAGGAATGTGGATTTGAAGCTACATGCCGATCAGCTGTAGTTTTTAAATAACAAGCCAGGTTTGAGGGGCCAAATGGTATACTTCCAATGTTCAAACATTCAAATTATTGAATAGTGAACCAAAAGTGGTGAGCATCTCTGTGAAAGATGTTTTCAATGTGCACAGTGCACTCCAAACAATAGGCCCTCTTCCTTTGTGTCTTTTAATGAGTAATATTTAGAATATGGCATCCCCTCTCCTGCCTGCCCATCCAAGAATTATGCCACAATATCAAGGCCAAATGTTTTGTTGATAACTGCCTTTTTTTCCTAGAACTGAAGTAGCTGTCAATTTATTTGAGTGCCCCACTTCCAATTTTTGGAACACAGATACTTGTGGGATTCTAGCGAGTTAACCACCCATCATGTTTTACATGACTTCACGCAATAACATGGCTGATGGTGATCCATAATATCAAGATATGCCCCAAGAAATCAAATCTTAATTTTTCAGAATTGTGTTTAACATTGAAGCTCAAACAATCAATTGCTCACTGGTTACATCAATTAAGTGCGGAAATATGGCTTGCAATTTTTGAATTAGAAACTTTGCTTGGTAATTTGAGCACAGTTCAAATGGTATTAGCTTTGCTGGCTATGGGATAACCTCAGCACCTGGAGGTTAGCCATGTCCAGAAGCTTCAACTTTCTTTCATTGTGGTGGAGAATTTCTGGCTTTGTATTTTACAGGCTTTGGTGTAAAGATAACTATTAAATAAATGTAACTCATCCTGAAAGAATTGAAATTATCTTTGAACATCTACTTCAGAAGATTTCACACAGTGCGTGTAGAGGATCTAGAATTCATGTCTCATGTTCTTAAAGCAACTATAAACTTCAAATAAATAAGCTGCAAATCCAATTCATACCAAACAGTGCCAGTGGTCTATTTTAAAATGCATTGTGCTGTCATGTCAAATCAAACTGCTTGTTTGAATTTAACTTGCCTATCTATAAAATAAACTCAAAAGATGTATAAATCTCCTTGTAAATTCAATGAACACAACTCACAATGTCATTCATTGTAACTGTGATAAAAATGCAATGTTTTTCTTTGTCTATGCTCAGTTTGTTCTCTGGCCTTTTAAATCCAGTCACAATATACAAAAGCTTTAAAGATAAAAGAAATCCAAATCATGGTCTCTCAAATGACACAAGGTCAATTTGGGTTGATTTTAAAACTATAAAATGGATGGGAGGAACTAAGGAATTGAGAGAATTAATCAGTTGAATGCACAACATCCATTTTTTTTCCTCCTAACCTCCAGTTATGAAATTTCAAAGAAGCTAAGGCAACCTGTGAAAGGATATATAGGTGGCTGGATCCATTCATTAAACAGATTTGAGCTGGGCAGAGTGATGTTGAGACAGTCAGTTTGGTATTCTCCAGGCTTCTGATCTTTCAGAGTTTTCATTTTGAAGGATCCTGGGGCTATTAGCTTGACATTTGGATTTTGAGATTGTTACTTGACAGATCTTGAAATGTTGGTGTGAGTCTCGACTTGTTTGCAAATTGTGGCTAAATACGAGCTGTTCAAAGAGTTGGAATCCCAAGTGTGTAGGCATGTGGAGAATCAAGACGAGCATCAATATCACTCATAAAGCAACATTTACCAACTACAGATAATCCATTAACAGATCTGATCACTCAAATGGTAAAGCCAGAGTGATCAGACTATGATTATTTGGTGCCCATGTCATTATAGAAGAAAGAAGGCATGTAGAAGTAGCTGCATCCTTGACATGTAGACAAATGTCAAGAACAACCCTTGTAACTAATGTTTTCGAGAAGATTTGCAGCTCATATTGTAAATGCTGTGGTTGGTTCGCTCGCCAATCTGGCCCATTAGTTCACAGATGTTTCATTACTCTGCTGGGTAACAGCATCAGTGCAGCCTTCGATGAAGCACTGAACCAATCACAGCAATCTTTGTGAACAGAGTAACGCAACAGTTCATTATTCTCAGTGCAGTTAAGACCAGGATATGTTCTATGTATCTAATCTGTTCATGTTTGAATTTTTTCATTGGATGACAGCTTTGTTGGCAAGGCCAGTTTTTGTTCCTTATCCTTAATTGTCCTTGGGAAGTGGCTGTGAGCCATTTTGTTGTACCAGAGCCCACCTGCTTACTGCACTGCTAGAAGTTCCAGGCTTTTTGGCCCGGAGACAATATATGAATGGTATATTAATTGTAGGTCAGCATTATGTGGAGATGGTGTTCCTATGCTTTTGCAACAGTTGCCTTTTTATGTAGTTAAGATTGAAGTATTGGAACCTAGTGGTGAAAGATGATTGTTCAGTCATTACAGTGCATTTTATGTGTTATAAAAACTGTTATCACAGTGTATCAGTGTTGGAGAAAGTGATTGGTTACAGTGATATGGTGGGTGCCAATTAAGTGGAACATTTGGCACCAATGATGTACAGCTTCTTTAGTGTCGGTGACACTGCATTCTTCCTGACAAGTGAATAATTCTTTATCATGTTTCTGACTTGAGCATAGCAGATGGTGGATGGGATTTTGAAAGGTAGGTGATGAGTTATTGTTAAAGCTAAGGGAGCAGTTGTGTAATATGTACTGACAACAATATTAGGAATCCGCTGAAATAGTTATTCAGTTCACAGGGAACAAAGTTTAGGCAATTAATGTCCATATCATCTACAACACCCACTTCTGATGAGAAATGAATGAAAGTTGATTGTATAACTCTAGACTTACAGTGAGGAAAGAGTGTCACAAGAACAATTGAATTTGTCCAGAACTTATTACATCACTCAGTATACACAGAGCTAGAGATAGAAAAGTGAGTAAGGACATGATATTGAGTAACTTGGCAGAAATATTTTCATTACAAACATATGCATTGGACCAGTATTTATGTTTTGTTTGTTCATGCTCTACAAAATAATTTTAATTTCTGCCTTAAAACTCAGCCTGAGTTCTTTTATAAGTCCAGTTTCTGAAATATAAAGTCAATTCAGTGTTTTCTCTGCTATATTTTCATACAAGTTAGGAGCAAGGAACCACTCAAGCCTGCTCTGCCACTTGAGAAGATCATTACTGATCTGATTATGGGTTTAGTCCACTTTTCTGTCTACCCCACATAGCTGTTGACTCTCTTGTTTATCACAAAATCATCTAACTCTGACTTAAACATATTTAAAAATGCAACTTCAGCTGCTTCACAGACCCTTGTTTCTCTGAGAGAAGACAATTCTCATTTCCATCTTAAATTGAAGGCACCTTACTTTTTTTTTAAAAATTAAACTTCTCCTGGTTCTACTCTCTTACATTTGAAGAAACATTCTTCCAGAATCCACCTTGTCAAATCCTCTCATGATCGTATGTTTCCACAAAATCACATGTCATTCTTCTAAACTCCAGTGAATGCTAATCCAGCCCTTCCAGACTATCCGCTCATCACAGGAATCAGTTCAGTGAACCTTCTCCTAACTATTGTGTGCTTTCTGAAATAAGGAGGCCAAAAGCATTAATTAGTTATCAATACCGGTGACAATGCCTTAAGGCAATAAATGTTGACGTTCATCAATATGAATCATTCTAAGATATGTGAGCCTTAAATTTCTAGAGGAAATGTAGAACAGCTCCAAGAAAATAATAATAATAATGAAAGAAAGAACATGAGGTGAATTTTAAGCTAGGGTTGGCAAGTTTCCACATGAATAATAGGCTAAAATATCTGATGCTGCAGAAGTGTCAGTAAGTTTGTAAGAATATGCTGAATTCTGCCTGAGCACAATTTGCAGAATGGGGAAACTGTGTATGAGCTAGGCAGGTTTGCTATTTAAAATGCTAAATGCCCATTTCAGGATTCTGAATTTAGCAGGGCACACCAGTGCCTTGCATTTTCTGGAGCTCACCAAGTATAACAAAAGGTGAGGGAACCATGCGAGTTGATATGATGAAGGAACTTAGCAACAATAAATGCTTTAAGTACTGAAATTTAACACCTGGCCCATTGCTTAAGGGAAATGTTTGTCCTCATCAGTACTTGTTTTAGGTGCATTCTTTTATTAAGTGGAGTTACCAAACATTGAAAACTAGTTCTACAAATTTGGATTTCTATTGCCTTTAGACTGTACTTCCCATCTGTTATTGATCAGCACAGGAGCTGCTTAAGAGCTGTCCACAGATGAGAGCCATGAGGAACAGTAGGAACAGCAACTGAGCAGCAACCTTCTCCTTTAACAGCCTGTCAATCCACAGGACAGTGGGGATGAGCACAGACCTCCAGTTGAGGAGATGATGCCCCCAGTACAAGATATACTGGCAGCAGCTAAACATACTGGACATGATCTGAGCACCGGTGATTGAGAATGTTTACAGTTTCTTGTCAAGTAGTTGCTGCCATTTGCAGCCTCCAGTACGTGACCTTCTGCTAAGTGTATTTGGTGAACACAGTTTGCAACTGGGTGTTAAATTCCCCTCAGCTCTTAATACTTTCACCTCTGGCTCCTTTGGGAGATCTGTTGACAATATTTGTACAAGTGTTCAGGAAAGGTCCAACTCGATGAGCCAAATAGCCTACTTCTGCTCCGATGTTTTGCACCATTGCTACAGCAGAATTGTTATTGAGTAAACAATTGGGATGTTGCAGATGTGATTTAGGTGTGTGGACAGTTTGATGGAATCCTCTCAGTTTGCAACAGACAGGGTATCCAGAATGATCATGGGCTGTGCCACCTCTCACAAAATTGCACAAAAGTAAAGACTGGAATTCCAGGGTGAGGCAGATGACAGGTGCTTTATATCTTAAGTGAGGAGGAGCAACAGAAGAAGGATGAAATGAAGGAAGAACTTAACAATAGCCACATGTTTAGCTGTCACAGATATCTGGGATGGTATGACCCATGTATGCTACAGTTCTGAGGCAAACAACAAAGTAACATACAAAATCATAAACCACTCACCTCTCCTCAACGCACCCAGATCACAAAACAAAATAGGATCTGATTTAGGAATTCCTGTTCTTTTCACACACCCATTGTTTTTTTTTTTGCCTCTTTCCTACCATTCCTCAAAAAGACAGGCCACTTTGTTAGCAGCAAACAAAAATGGAACACGATTGGTTGATCCAATATTGTTCCTGAGGCATAAGCATGAATCAGATATGTGTCAATAGAACACTGTGTTATACAAATAGGTTAAAAGCATTGTGTAATTACAACTCCTTGATCTTGTTTTTCCACAACTCAAATGTGGCCACAGCAGTGCCAGAAGTAACATGTTGCCTTTGGTGACTCAGATACTGTTTCTCTAAGCTCTCTGGGATTTGGAAGCCAGATTGGTCCTGCTCTTCTTGAATACTGTGTCTAGTTCTGGTTGCCCAGTTATCAAAAGAATATTGTTAAGCTGGAGAGCGTTTAAAAGAGATTTACCAGGATGTTGCCGGGTATGGAAGATTTAAGTTATAAAGAAAGGCTGGATAAGCTGGGATCTTTTTTCCCACTGGAGCATGGAAGAATGAGAGATGACCTTAAAGAATTTTATAAAATAATGAGATGTATAGTTAGAGTTAGTGGTGGTTGTCTTTACCCCGGATGGAGATTTCAAGACTAGGGTGTATACTTTTTAAGGTGAGTGGAGAGAGAAAGACAGGGATTTAAAAAAGATTTGGGGGACATCTTTTTTTACACAAAGGGTTGCTTGCATGTAGAATGAGCTTCCTGAGGAAATGGTGGATATGGGTACAATTACAACATTTAGAAGAGATTTAAATAAGTACATGAATGGGAAAGGTTTGGAGGGATATGCTTTGGATTATGTTCAGTATGGACCAGTTGGATCAAATGGTCTGTTTCTGCACTGAGTAACTCAATGACTCTGTCTCAATTTTTAAATTCCTGCCATTCTTCACAAATCTCACTGTAGCCTGGTATATCTCTGCCTCTGCAATCTCATTCAATCTGAGAACTCGCTGATGTTCCTGTGCTTTCCTAATCGTAGCCTCTTGAACATTGCCAATTTTAATTAGATATCCCCTGGGGGTTGTTGCTTCAACTGTCTAAACCCTAAAATCTATAAATTCCTTCTTGAATCTGCCTGCATCTTCATTTTCCTTTCCTCTAATACGCTCCTTAAAATGTCCCATTGGTCATCAACTTCAAAATTTTCTTGTGGCTCGGTATCATATTTTGTTTCATAATCATTCTGTGAAGACTTTTGGCTTTTTTATGATGAATAAAGGGCAATATATGCACACGTAGTTGTGATGAACTTTAAAAAAGTGCAGAACCACCAGAATAAAGTGCACATTTGCTAAACAAGATAAGTTTTTTTTTAGCTATCTAATTGTAAATGCATTAAATTAACTGTTTAGACTGCACAGAATGAATTTCCCACTGATATGGTCTGACTTCTGGATGGACAAGAGTAATAATAGCAATTAAACAAAACAATATTGTAGGATAATTATCAAAATTACTTATTAGTTCATGCTTATAGGCATCTAGGACATAGGAAACGAAAAGCATTTTTAGGCAAAGCAATAATGTATCATGAACATCTAATGCTGGACAAATCATTGCACCTTTTTTAAAATTTTGAGAGGTGCACCATAAACCGTGTTGTTTTGTTGTTTGATGCAAGAACCAACAGAATAATATATTCACATTCAAGTGCTTCAATCATTAAAGGTCAAAGGCTCAAGTTCAAGTCTACTTAAATCTGGCAGCTGCAATCGTCAATTCCCAGTGAGCCTAATGGATGAAGCATTTTACATATTTTCTCAGCGAGACATTTTACGTGGAGTGGGGAATTGACATCATTCCAATAAAGTGCAAACTCCATTAGCAGATACAGGCAGATTATTTATTGAGCACTTATATTTTGATTGCACCCTCCTGTGGTTAGAAAGTTGTCAGATGCAAATAAATAATCAGAGATAAACTAAAAGAAATGAGCATATAAGGTAAATAAAAGTCGATGCAGAAGAAGGATTTGGCTCATCTTAGGTTTATCATGCATGTGATCCACTGTTACAAGCATCCATTCGGCGCTTATATCCCATCCACATTGTAAATTTTCAGAACAACCCTAATTTGGGCAATTGACAAAGTCTGCAAGGTCCGTGTTTTGGAGTGGTAATGATGTCAAAACTGCTAACACTTGCTGACATTATTATTCAAACTGGCAACAACCCTTCAAATTCAAACCACTACAGTTAATACAGAAATCCAAAAGTTGCTGTCAGTGACCCTGTATTTCCCTGTGGCTTGAACTGTTGAAGTCTCCCTATGCTGTAATCAAGTAAAAATCACTGAACTGATGAGAACTCGCCATTTTATTTGGTTATTTGCGCTGTAAAAGCCCTAGAAAAAAGCTATACCCTTTTGAATGAGGTATAACTGGATTTTTATTGAAGCATTGTGTTCATAATAATTACTGATGCACAGCATCAATTGCTATGAAAGCCTTAATTCATATTTATGGGATGTGGAATTTCTCCATTATGATAATGAAATTTCATTACATACACACACACACACACACACACACACACACACACACACACACACACACACACACAAACACACACAAACACACAAACACACACACACACACACACACACACTCACAGATGTATAAAACTAGCAAAAGTTCTTCTTTCTTAATCCCAAGTATTTGACCAATTATTTGCTTTACTCAATGAAATTTTAATTAAAAGTGAAGAGTCATGTATGCATCTTCATTTCTGTTTTGCTATCTGTAAGCATTCTTCTATGACATTGCTGCTTACCCTGGATTTTGACATGACTATTGCTAAATCCTGGGGATCCCCTTGACTAGGCACACAATTCAAACTACCATCTTAAAAGAGAAAGTCCACACGATAGAGATCTTCATGGGCAAGTTTCTTTCATATTAACATTGTCACTTTGCTGCAGTCTGAAGCACAAATCAGTGATAATGGAATTTGATCAATGTTTTGTTGCTAGTCTGTTAAACTGAAATATTGAAGTGGGCACCAAATAGCTGGAAGCAGTGGATAGACGTTAAAACTTCATGCATTATTTAAAATCAATCCAGAAATAAAAGGAATAAAACTACCATGACTGGTATGTGCATTCTGGTAAAGAACAGAACCAAGTTTGGGGCAAAATGCTTCAGGACCATGCAGACAAACCACTGTTTCATTTTGAGAACCTTTTGATTGTAAGACTTTCCTTTCTATCATCTTAAGCAAATGTTTCAGCAATTTTGTGCATGCCGAAATCCACAAGTAGCTGTAAAATGAATTTCAGATTGAAACCTTCAAATTTTGCTGTGTATAAATACATTTGGCACATCATTAGACTTAGAAAGCGTTACTGAAGCCTGGCAGCCCTGAAAAAAATATTCCCTTTCAGGTTTGCACACAGTTGGTTTTTGAAAGTCAACATTAATCTCTTAAGGATCACGCATGAAGGTGAAGGAGTTGCTAGATATCAGGCAAACTCCTCCTCTTTGAAAGTTGTCTCAGTTTCTTGATATTCGATATTACTTTATACGATAAGTGTGGAAAGTATTCTATCAATGAAGCACTTCTTCAATACATTTCCGGACACTTATGTCCTGAGTGTATGGCATCAACTCAAAAATCATTGACTTGGAAATCTTCCTTTTGAGGCAATTTTTTTTTCTCAGCTCAAACTAGCCATACTTTAATTTTGCAAAGCATTACTGAAACTGAGAGCATACAACTGCATGGTTTTTGATTACAGTATGTTCAGCTAGCTCTGTAGCACCAATCAAGTTGATAACTTTCCCAAAAACTCTGCTATCAGATTTTTCATAGCATGTAGATGTTCTTTGAAAGGTAAAAACTATGCTTAAGTTTCACATTTGACTCAACTGCAACGCTCTCTTCAATGAAGATGTGTTTTTAAAAGATGTGAAGAGTACATGTACAAAGTAGATTTAAAAAAAGGAACAACTTATAATCCTTCAGCAATCTGTAAAAGAAGGCAGGCAATTTAAATGAGTCAATCTATCTCCTCATGCTTCAATCAATCTGTTTTCCCTCAATTCTACGAGTTCAACTGCTTCTCAATTACTTCCTAACTAAATACCAATAGGCCTAATTAAAAATAACTGGTTCTATACCAAATATTAATGAAACTAAACTGACATAAAAATTGTCTAGGGGCTTTGTGTGCAGCAGTAATATCAGTACCTCTAGACCAGAAGGCATGGACTCAAGTCCCAAAATATTCCAAAGGTGCGACATAACTTGCCCGACAGGTTGATTATATTAATTGCAAGGACGGTGTCTTATTTTTTAAAAAAAATTCTTTCTTTAAAATCTGTGGACCGCAACGTGAAATAACTATGTTTTTTAAAACTGCATTTTACTAAGGTGATTACATAATTGCATAGTAAGGAATTTGATACCTGCGTGAACGTTGTTTTGTGGACATGGGTTCCTGCAATGTGCAGAATGATCAGGAACTAAGTACTAGTTTACATATGAAATTTCTTAGTTCTCAGCTAACTGAGCACATTGGAACTCGGAACAAATTGAAAGAGCACAGATACAGAGAGACAGAGAAATATACAGAAGAGCATACAGTTGTTCTCACCAACAGAAGCTGCCTGTTTTGTGCAGCCAAAAAAAACTCAGTTTAAATTTAAAGAAAGCCAGTTACCTTATACACCAGGTGCTATGACGTGTGACTTTTTAATGCATAAGAAAAGGACATTTTTCAAGTGAAGGAGTTTCTCTGTGCCTCTGCAGTAGCCAAAGAAGGATCATCTTAGCATTGGAATTGGGAAGTAAAGGCCACAGAATCTTCCCCAATAATCGACTTGCCTATTTCTGCCATGTGTGAGTGTGTGTGAGTGTGTGAGTGTGTGTGTGTGTGTGTGTGTGTGTGTGTGTGTGTGTGTGTGTGTGTGTGTGTGTGTGTGTGTGTTTGTGTATTTCTGTATTTAAGGGGGACTTTACAAGAAGGTTAGAGGTTTAGTTAGTAGTGAATTTTTAATGAAAATTTCTCCTCAGTATTTCTGAGGAGAGAATCATGGATGCTAAGGAAATGAGGGAAGTAAGTGGGGATGTTTGGACTGCGTACATAATACCAGAGAGGAGGTGTTTGCAGTCTTGAAGGGCCTGAGAGGCAATGACTTCATGCACATTCTTCACGCCCATTAAGGTGGATAAATCCCCTAGGCCTGATCAAGTTCATCCTTGGGTGTTGTGGGAGGCTAGGGAAGAAATTGCAGAGATTTTTGTTTCATCTTTAAGCACTGGTGAAGTTCTGCAAGGCTGGAGGGTGGCTAATGTTGCTCCATTGTTTAAAAGAGGTAGAAAGGACCAGCCAGGGCCAATGATTGTGACATCAGTTGTAGGCAGGTTATTGGAAAGGATACTAAGGGGGAGGATCAACCAACAGTTGAATAGTCACGGTCTGATTAGGGATAGCCAGGATAGGTTTGTGCGCAGGAAGTTATGATGGTCAAATCTTTTTTGAAGACGTAACCAAAAGGAAAGATAAGGGTAGTGCAGTGGATGTTGTCTGTATGGACTTCAGTAAGGCCTATGTCAAGGTTCTGCAGAGCAGGCTAGTCATGAAGGTAAGCCACATGAGATCCAAGGAGAGCTAGCTAATTGGATCCAAAATTGGCTTGATGGTAGGAAGCACAGGGTGATTGTTGAAGGCTGCTTCTCAGGCTGGAAGTCTGTGGCTAAAGGTGTGCCACAGGGGTGGGTGCTGGGACCTTTGTTACTTGTTATTTACATAAATGACCTGGATGTACAAGTCACAAGTAGTAAGTTTGCAGATGATTCAAAGTTAGGGTGTATTGTTGAAAGCGAGGAAGGTTGTCAAAAATTACAGTGGGATCTTGATCAGGTGGGGAAGTGGACTGAGGATTGGCAAATGCAGTTTAACACAGATAAAAGTGTGGTGTTGAACTGTGGAAAGGCAAACCAGGGTACGGCTTGGACAGTGAATGGTTAGGTCCTGAGGCGTGCAAGTACAAAGTTTGTTAAATGGGCAGGATGAAGATATCCTTCATCAGTCGAGGCACTGACTATAAAAGTTGTGACATTATCTTACAGTTGTATAAGTTGTTGGTGAGGACACACTTGGAGTAATGTCTACAGTTGCGGTCACCAGGTTATTGGAGACATAGTTAAACTGGAAAGTATGCAAAGAAGATTTATGAAGATGTTGCCAGGGCTAGTAGGCCTGAATTATAGGGAGAGGTTGGCCAGGATATGACTTTGTTCCTTGAAACGTAGGAGAATGAGGGATGATCTTATTGAGATGTATAAAATTGTGAGGGGTACAAATAGGATGAATGCATATCGTCTTTTTCCCAGGGATGTGGAATTGAAAACTAGAGGGCATAAGTTTAAGGTGAAAGGGAAATGATTTAAGAAGGACCTGAGGGGCAATGACTTCATGCAGAGAATGGCACATATCTGGAGGTGTTGCCAGGGAAAGTCAATGAGGCAGGTACAATAACAACATTTAAAACATTTGGATAGATACATGGATGGGAAGGGTTTAGAGGGATTTGAACCAAATGTGGGCAATTGGAACTAGCTGAGTGAGCACCATGGTCAGCATGGACCAGCTTGAACCAAATAGTCTGTTTTCATGCTGTATTGCTTTATGGCTCTATGACTGTAATACTATATGCAATGGTTATATCTGTTCACCTGAAGCTACAGCTACTTAGAGTCATAATAAATCAAATCATCATACAGGAAACGGACCCCTCGGTCCAACTCAATCGGGACGGCTAAACATGCCAATCTGACCTAGTCTCATTTGCCAGCATTTGGCCCATATCCTCAACATTTTTTCTATTCATATACCCATCTAGATTTCTTTTAAATATTGTAATTCTACTCACCTTCACCACTTCTTCTGGCAACTCATTTCATATGCACACCCTCTGCATGAAGAAGTTACCCCTCAGGTCCTTGTTAAACCCTTCCCCTCCCACCTTAAAGCTATACCTCTCATTGTGGACTTCCCACACTCATTTTTGTCCAGTGCAGAAACCTGGCCCTTGCTCTTTATCAAACTTAGTCAGAACTTCAGTTGAATTGGGGGTAGTCTACATACCTTAGCAAAATAATTGTAAGGTTTGATATGACTTTAGGAATTATGGGCTTGATTTACGATTTACTACCGCGATGTGTTGTAACATTACTTAGAGTTCTCCTCTTTCCTGTAACGTACTTAAACCTACAGAAAATGCCTAACACATGGAAATGCCTTCTGCTTAATTTACAAAGTTTCCTTAAACAGATTAAAATGGTGTGAAGGTTCAATTTCTTAAGTACATAAGTAATTTTTTTTTCAGGAATGCCTTTCTGTAGTTTATCAATTTTAGCCATTCCATGTCGATACAATCTGTTCAAGTAGCCAGGGTCGACATTCATGTCCTTCACAAAAGTTCTTTAAACTTCAGATAACGAAATATCAAAAGACTCCAGGCTTGTAGTTGCTTTGGCCATTCCCTCTGGCAAATATTTAGCAGAAAATTGCCAACATAATAGTTTTTCAGTTTGAAGCATTTTAAGTAGCCATCAACAGAAACAAGGCAGCATTGATTTTTTTTAATACAGCATCAAAGGAGGAAGGCAAGTATCATCCAAGCAGATTGTGCTGGTATCAATAAGATGCAGGTGAGGAGTATGACAGAAGAAACTGAAGTAGGAATCTTGAAATGAGAGGTTACACTTCAAAGCAAGAGGTTCAATCAAGAGAAAATCAGCTGTCTCAGAACAACAGGTCTTGAGCTGACCTCAGCTCAGTCAGACAAGTAGATCTCTACAAGGTCCTTCAAGCATGGTATCTCCCTACAGGACTGATGGAAATAATTTAAAAACAGAAAGAACTGCAGCTGCTGTAAAACAGGAATCAAAACAGACGTTGCTGGGAGCTCAGCAGGTCTGGCAGCATCTGTGAAGAAAAAAATCAGCTTTGGGTCCAGCAACCCTTCCTCAGAGCTGATGGTAGCTTGGAAAGTGTAGCTTTATCTGCAGAAATTAGGGAGGATAATGGGGTAGGGAATAAGCAATAGGATAGAGTCCAAAGAGAAAGAAGAGCAGTTAGAGACAAAGGAGTTATTAACAATCGGGCTGAGAGGGTGAATAGCTGTTAATGGGGACTGTTAGTCACTAATAACAGGGGGTGTGTAATGGCAGGCTATGTGGTAACAAGGCCTGGTGTGTGGGATAGGGGGCTGGTACATAGGAGAGTTAGGGCCCTAAAATTATTGAACTCAATATTGAGTCTGGAGAGCTACAGGGTCCACAAACGGAAAATGAGGTAATGTTCTTCCAGCTTGTGTTGAGCTTTGCTGGAACACTGCAGCAAGCCGGACACCGAGATGTTGGCAAGGGAGCAGGATGGTGCGTTATAGTGGCAGGCAACAGGTAGCTTGGGATCTTTTTTGTGAGCAGAACATAGATGCTCTGCAAAGTTATCACCCAGTCTACTCTTCATTTCCCCAAAGTAGAGGAGATCACATTGTGACAGCAAATGCAGTAGACTAGAATCTGGAAAGTGTAGATAAAGTGTTGCTTCACCCGGAAGGCATGTTTGGGCCTTTGGGTAGTCAGGAGGGAGGGGGAAAATGGGCACCCATATCCAGGTTGTTATCAATTCCTTTTTCTATCGAATTCCTCTTCTCTCTCTTTGGGCTCTACCCTATCGTTTTCCTCCGACCCCATCCCCCTCCTGATTTTCTGCATTTAAATAACATTTTCCCAGCTACCATCAGTTCTGAGGAAGGGTCACTGGACCCGAAACGTTAACTCTGATTTTTTTTCTTCACAGATGCTGCTAGACCTGTTGAACTTCCAGCAACATTTTTTTTTAATGGAAATATTCAAAAAATCACCGCTGCCCTCAGTTTGACTCCTTAGAATGGAACATTGAAAACATACACATGATCTCTCAATCATCTGCCACTAAATATGTGTGAATTTGAATGGATTCATTCACCTCTTTTGCAGGTTATCTGCAGTTATATTGTAATGACTGTTATAATTAGGTCTGAAGTGGTTAATACTGATGAGTGCCGTAAGCATCACCCACTATGATTCATAGAATCCCTACAGTGTGGAAACAGGGCCTTCGGCCCAACAAGGCAACATCGACACTCTGAGCATCCCACCCAGTCCCATCCCCCTAATCTCCATATCCTTGTACACAATGGGCAATTTAATATGGCCAACCTCACCTGGACATCTTTGGACTGTGGGAGGAAACTTCAGCACCTGGTGGGAAGCCACACAGACACGGGGAGAATGAGAAAACTCCATATAGACAGTTGCCTGAGGGTGGAATCGACCCTGGGTCCCTGGCACTGTAAGGCAGCAGTAGTAACCCCTGAGCCATTGTGCTGTCCCCATGATTATGCCGTACAGACTTGTAGGCACATAAACTGAAGATCTTGAAGAATATGAGATCTAACATCTAGTCCTCCTCAAAGTATCTGTAACAATGTCTATCAATATTTAAATCAATAATCTAAATAATGACTAGGTACTAACATGAAATCATGCCAGCTACAATGCACAGCAACATGGAGAGACAGAACCACTATTACCACAAAATAACACTAATTTAAATATATGGAAGACTTGGCATTAGAAATTAGAGAAAAACAAAGTCCTACAAGACAATTTTGTGGATTCACCAAGTAAAATATAGAACTGGATATCTTGGAGAAACAATTTCTAATATATGCAAAAATTACAAACTAGTTGGTAAAATAGAAGTTCAACAACTGTAAATCACTTCTAAATGATTGTCAATGTAGCTGATGATTTCCTAGTTACCAAGAAGCAATGAATATTTTTGAAGTACTGCAAGTTTTTGGCAATTACTTCAACATTACGAATACTGACATTCTTGAAACAGCAAGAATGAACAGGAGAGAGTTCAGTATTCAGAGAAAACCAGAAATGATTTCATGAATATCTCTAAAGATTAGTGGTGAAATGTAATAACAGTGACTTCAAGGCAGAATTCATAACTTACAGATTTGTTATAGAGGGAATTGTGGATGAGTCTTTGTAACATTTATTGCAGCCCAGAGTAGACCACATTCTCAAGAAAATATTTTAGATGGTTAGTGAAAAAGAAATCTAAATTCAATCCAGAGTGATCCCAAGAGAAAAAATTAAACTTTGGCACAGGGGATTAGAGGAATTGATTCAATTCTTAGGTTACAAAATCTGAAGCAATTGAAGAGAAACAAACACAGTAATTAGAACAGATAAAAAGTCAGATTGAATCTTACATTTTTTTTCAGTTAAGTCCTAATTGAATCCAGTTCTTTTGGAGCAATTAGCACTGTGAAGACCAGTGAGTTTTTTTTTGCAGTACCTTACCAAATGTACCTATTAACTGCAGACCCTGCCCCTGTGGTGTCCCTCATTTAGCATGCACTGTTCCCAAAACAACTCGCTACTCACCAGATATTCACCAAAGACCAGCACCCCTGCCTCACACAAAAAAACTTTTCTTATAGCAAAAGATTTGTATCCACTTTGCTCTCTGAGGCTTTCCACCCATCACTGTGTTCTACTTCTCACAGTCATTTTTAAATACCATAACCCCAAATGTATGGAGGAGGTTATGTTGTGGTAAATGTCACTAGATTCTAAATGAAAAAGCTCAAACTAATGCCTGATGAACATAGGTTCAAATCCTACCATAGTAGTTGGTCGAAGAATAAATCCTAGTGTATAAATTTAGTTTCAGTATTGGTGTCATCACATCACCACATTGTCATTCTCTAGGCCCGAAACGTCAGCTTTTGTGCTCCGGAGATGTTGCTTGGCCTGCTGTGTTCATCCAGCTTCACACTTTATCTTGGATTCTCCAGCATCTGCAGTTCCCATTATCATTGTCATTCAAAGCCCATTTGGTTCACACATGTCCTGTAGGATATGAATTCAACTCCAGACTACAGCAATGTAGTTGACTGTAAAATACTTTCTGAAACAGTTCAGCAAACCACTCAGTTCTGGAGCAATTAGGGATGGGTGACAAAAGCTGACTTGCCAATGATGCTCACATCCCCCCGAAGAAGGAAAATTTCATCTCAACTCTTCTATTGCAGCTTGATGACAGCTATCACTAATACGAAGCATTTGGAGATATTTCAATATTTCAAAAAGTCTGAATAACAATGAAATGTATAAAGTAAGACTGATGGGATACTAATGAGACAATCGTTATCACATGACCTCTCCAAATTATTTGCTGATTCACAGTTGTCAGAAGTGAATATGGTCTCGGATTCAGTTGCTAAATTTATAGATTATTTTCAAATAAGCATGTCACTTGTAACAAAAAAAATCCTATAGTTACTTTCATGATATTGGCATTTATTTATTTCTTGATGTTCAACATCCTCATAATTTTGCATCAAATAACTGCAATTTTTTGCATGATGATAATTTAAATGGGTCAGCTTTAAATAGAAATATTCAATGTTCAAACAAGTTGTTTTAGAGAAAAACGTCAGGAAAGACATTGGTATGCGGATGAAAAGCTTAAACTGAGCAGGAGTTGAACTTTGAACCTGAATTGGCTAGATTGATGCAGAAGTGAAAAATGGCTACACTGTGCATTCCTTTTGTCACAATAAGTGTTGCAATCTGATGATGGTCTGCTTTTTTAAAATAAAAGCTCTTTACTTCTGCTGGGTACACTGATGCCTGCGCAGAAGTGGTAAAGATGGAAACTTCTGGGAAATGAGGCCTCAACAGGCAAGTCCCAAGCAAGATTTCAACTGTCTGCCCTATAAAATCACCATTCGGTTTCTTCCGCATGTAAAGTCAACTGTCAGAGTGCAAATACAAAAACCAATAGAATTTATTGTAGAGATCAGAGCACAAAAGCTCTCTCCTCAAGACCTTGACAGAACTGAACATTAAAAGCCTTTAGATGAACAATGGACAAGGACAAGGACTGCCATTATGACTGTCAAGGGATCAGGTGCACACCCTCAGTGTTTCAAGAAACCCATATTGCAAAAAGCATTCCCATTGATTTCTTGCCTTTTGTTTCATTTAATTATCGACCAAACTTAAAATAGACTGCGTTGAGTTTTTTTTTATTAAAATTTAGAAGTAACTATAATTATACTGTTCCTTCCCGCCGACATTGTTTTCTTTGGAATGTATGCCACTGTGCAATGATGTTCTTTACCAGATCTCCAATTCCCTTAAATCACCAAGGACAATTTTATTTATTTTCAAGTGAAATTTATGATGCTAACTGATTGAATATTTACTTCAGTGTAAACAGAACAGCAGCTTTATTTTAAATTGCCAGGGCAGTAGGAAACTAACTGGAGCAGAGTGGCTGTCTATTTTTGATCTCACATAATCTTATGTTTGCAAGGTTTAATAAAAGGCCGGTATTGGGCAAATATTAAAGGACCACCTTGCCAAGCATTTCAATGGCTCTGTCATTTCTAATATTCCACCTTCATAATAAAAAAAGTTAAACACTGTAAAATATTATATGAGCAGTTATTGTAATACCACATTTGCTGCAGTGATGTGCAAGGTTATATTGATGATCTCACTAACCCACAAAGTAATCACAGGAATTAGTGATGTTTGTCTCCTGGAAATTACTGTGACAGATGAGAAATCTCTTGGGTCTCTCTTTGCATTATGGATGCCTTCTGTCCCAGACAAAAGTCTTCTTAGACTTTTCTTGCCTGATTGAATTCTGCTTTGTATTTCCTTCCCTTTTAGCTGCCTGGACTGGTGTCCATTTCTAAACATCATTTTGACTTTCAGGAGTTTTGCTTCTACTTCAAAAATAATGTAATACAGACATGATTTTCCATCATTAACTCACTTTCTGGTAATTGGGAGTATGCTTGTTAAGATTCAAATTGCTTGCTGGGCAATTATCTGACATTTGTTTCCTTCTGATGTTCATTGTGAAATGTATGGCCCAGATGAGAGACTACTGTGTTGGTTGTACTTCTTCATTTGCAATTACTGTTCTGAACTGATGTGCATTGATATTTTTAGATAATAAAATGTGAGGCTGGATGAACACAGCAGGCCAAGCAGCATCTCAGGAGCACAAAAGCTGATGTTTCAGGCCCGAAGCGTCAGCTTTTGTGCTCCTGAGATGCTGCTTGGCCTGCTGTGTTCATCCAGCCTCACATTTTATTATCTTGGAATTCTCCAGCATCTGCAGTTCCCATTATCTCTGCATTGATATTTTTGCTTGGTTGGAATAATTCTTTTTTTGTAAAATGTTCTTCGTTCCCCAGCATTTAGTTTGCAACTTGATTGTAAGTCTAAATGCAATAAATTTAATAATCTGCTGGTATACTTTTAAAAAGCATCATATGGTAGAATAAAAAGCCCCAGGTGAAGGATTTTAATTAAGTATTACAGTTTCTACTTTGAAGTTCTAACACTAATACAGCAGAACACTTGGAAAACAGTGACAGCATTTGTAGAATCCCGATAGTGCTGTAACAGGCCATTTGACACATTGAGTCCACGCTGCCCTTCTGAAGAGCATCCCACCTATACCCACCCCTCTGCCCTATCTCTGTAACCCTGCATTTCCCATGGTTAATCACCTAACCTACACATCTCTGGACACCATGGGCAATTTAGCATGGCCAATCCACCGAACCTGCATGTCTTTGAACTGTGGGAAGAAGACAGAACACCCATAGGAAATCCATGTAGACACAGGGAGAATGTGCAAACTTCACACAGACAGTTGCTCAAGGGTGAAATTGAAGCTGGGTCTTTGGCACTGTGAGGCAGCAGTGCTAACCACTGAGCCACTGTGCTACCATGGACAATGTCAGCAAGGAGTTATGAAAGGGAAATAATGCTTGACAAATCCATTGAAGTTCTTCAAGGATGTATCTTGTGCAGTTGATGAGGGGGATCCAGAGAATGTGGTTTATTTGGACTTTCAGAAGACTTTCAACAAAATTCCACATAAGTGATGAGAATGCAAAATTAAAGTACATTGGATTTGGGAAAATGTATTCAAATGGATAGAGAATTGTTGGCAGACAGGAAACAAAGTGTATCAATAACTGAGCCTTTTTCCAAAAATCAGGCAGTTACAGAATAGAACAGAATAGAATAGTAATTTATTGTCACTAGTATTTATTACAAAAAAGAAGCGAGAAGCGTTTAAGTCATCATTTGAACCAGTGTTAATAACAGAGGATATAGTTAATAAACAAATAATGAAAAGTTAAGACAAAGTCCATCAGGCTCCAGGGTTCAGAAAAAGGCAAGGCTGCTGCAAAAAGTCAATGAAGACACTCAAGTGAGATCATGGAATTGTGTAGCCTATCATCATGACAAAAATAACAAAAAAATGTGACATCATACGCATACAAAACAGGTAATAAGATTAAAAAAAGAAAGGAAAAGGCACCCAGCACAGACATGAAGGTAAAGGTAAGAGCACTTTGCAGTTGTTAGAATCCTCATGTGTGTATGACCTGGGTCCCAACTGTTCAGCTGTTGTCTCATTCCTTCAGCTGTGGTAAGGGTTGCAGATATTCTTGAGTACGTGACAAATTTTTGTTTCTTCTTGTCACTTTTTTGACTGGACTCTGGTTTTAATATTGCACAGACAGAAAGAGAGATGTTCCCTGTTACTTGCTAATAATTCATATTTCTTTCCCACTCTGTTGTGCTGTTTAAAACCTGTTGCCTGAAATGCAGTTCCTTTGTGGATTCTAGTGTCTGGTGTCATTGTGTTTTGAAGGTAAAGAACCTCCAGGTGACTTTCATCACATTGTGTGAATTTCAGAAAGGTTTGAATTCACCAAAAGTTTTACAGTTCACAGTCTCAGCTAAGATTGATTCTTTACACTTATGATCTCATAAACTTAGCTCAACTTAGGCAGGTTTTTTGATTAGATTCCCTACAGTGTGGAAACAGGCCCTTTGGCCCAACAAGTCCACACAGCCCCTTGGAGCATCCCACCCGGACGCATCTCCCACCATAACCCACACACCCCTGAACACTACGGGCAATTTAGCATGGCCAATCCACCTAGCCTGCATACCTTTGGGCTGTGGGAGGAAACCCACACAGACACGGGGAGAATGTGCAAACTCCACACAGACAGTTATTTGAGGCTGGAAATGAACCTGGGTCCCTGGTGCTGTGAGGCTGCAGTGCTAACCACTGAGCCACCGTGCCGCCCCATGAACAACTATTTCCAGTCATTTTTTGTCGAAAAGTCACTTTAGTCAATGACGGTGTCTCATTAAAATTAGATGAAAACTAAACATACTTACTATTATCATATCAGTATACAGTAATATTTGAATAAATATTTGGTTATGTTGCTTCCTTTAAATAAAGAAACAGTTGCATTTTTTATGAGTTCATTGCTTAATTTTATAGAAAAAAAATCATTTACAATTCCACAAAGCTACAATCTGAAGTGGATTAAAAAATGTATATCAGCTTTTATTTAAGGTTTCTGAAACTTCCAGAATAACCGTGAGATTATTGAGATTTTGTTGAGGTTTAAGATTTTCACACCAGAGGATTTCATTCATTATCCCCCAACAGCTAGAGAGTACAGAGTGGATGCTTTAGAATCACAGCCAACTCTCTTGCGCTGGAGCAACATGATGGACATGAAACATTCATGTTGTGACCACACACACACACACACACACTGTGCTCTATGAACTCGCAAACTCGCAAATATCACTGCACACTCCCAGCTTGCTCATTTCTTAGCAGTGGCTGGCACTGGGCCTGAGCTGGGCAGTGAGGATCATATGTGACGACTCACTGACTCACCCAACCTCATATCGACAACAGCGAATGACAAAGCAAAAAAGAGTAGAGAACAATAACCCAGACCTAGCCCACTTTACCCCTGCCTGTTTGGAAAATTCATTCCCATCAATCAAGTGCCTAGAGATCATTAGATAGCCAGACTGGGCGTCAACTGGGAGAAGAAAAAGATCCCATAAGAGTCCAAAAGGAAACAACAAACATTATTTCCAGCTTCCTGCATTTTGCTGCAGGGCTAGAAAAGTTGCATTGATAAGGCTTGAAATCCAAAGTCAGAAAGCATTCCCCAAAAGACCTGACTTAAACTTGAGTTGAGGTAATTTCATAAAAGCAGCACTGCTGCTTACATTTAAAAAAAGGCAGGGAAAAAAGCTAACAATTTTTTTTATGGCTATAAAAACTGCTCAACAAATAACGTTCAGAGATAGTAAGAACTGCCGATGCTGGAGTCAGAGTTAACATCGTGTTAGCTGACATTTCTGGTAGGGGCCCTTCTTCAGAAAATTGAAAATAAAAATTCTGAAGAAGGGTCCCAATCCAAAACGTCAGCATTCCAGCTCCTCTGATGCTGCCTGGCCTGCTTTGGTTATCCAGCTTTACACTGTGTTATCAACAAAAATACAAAACCTTTACTGTACACAGGTTTGGAAATGACAGCTCAGAAGTCAATCAACTACACCTTCACGTTCAGAAAACAAAATCTCCCGGTATAGCTTCATTTTAAGTTGGCAACACTACCTATTTAGATATGAGTAAGCAGGCTAGTTCCCGAGCACCAAACCATCATCTCCAACACCATTCATGACCTCATCACCTCAGGGGACCTCCCACCCACAGCCTCCAACCTCATTGTTCCCCAACCCCGCACGGCCCGTTTCTATCTCCTTCCCAAAATCCACAAACCTGCCTGCCCTGGTCGACCCATCGTCTCAGCCTGCTCCTGCCCCACCGAACTCATCTCCACCTATCTGGACTCCATTTTCTCCCTTTTGGTCCAGGAACTCCCCACCTATGTCCGTGACACCACCCACGCCCTCCACCTCCTCCAGGACTTCCAATTCCCTGGCCCCCAACACCTCATATTCACCATGGACGTCCAGTCCCTGTACACCTGCATTCCGCATGGAGATGGCCTCAAGGCCCTCCGCTTCTTCCTGTCCCGCAGGCCCGACCAGGCCCCCTCCACCGACACTCTCATCCGCCTAGCGGAACTCGTCCTCACACTCAACAACTTCTCTTTTGACTCCTCCCACTTCCTACAGACTAAGGGGGTGGCCATGGGCACCCGCATGGGCCCCAGCTATGCCTGCCTCTTTGTAGGTTACGTGGAACAGTCCATCTTCCGCACCTACACAGGCCCCAAACCCCACCTCTTCCTCCGGTACATTGATGACTGTATCGGCGCCGCCTCTTGCTCCCCAGAGGAGCTCGAACAGTTCATCCACTTCACCAACACCTTCCACCCCAACCTTCAGTTCACCTGGGCCATCTCCAGCACATCCCTCACCTTCCTGGACCTCTCAGTCTCCATCTCAGGCAATCAGCTTGTAACTGATGTCCATTACAAGCCCACCGACTCCCACAGCTACCTAGAATACACCTCCTCCCACCCACCCTCCTGCAAAAATTCCATCCCCTATTCCCAATTCCTCCGCCTCCGCCGCATCTGCTCCCACGATAAGACATTCCACTCCCGCACATCCCAGATGTCCAAGTTCTTTAAGGACCGCAACTTCCCCCCCACGGTGATTGAGAACGCCCTTGACCGCGTCTCCCGCATTTCCCGCGACACATCCCTCACACCCCGCCCCCGCCACAACCGCCCCAAGAGGATCCCCCTCGTTCTCACACACCACCCTACCAACCTCCGGATACAACGCATTATCCTCCGACACTTCCGCCATTTACAATCCGACCCCACCACCCAAGACATTTTTCCATCCCCACCCCTGTCTGCTTTCCGGAGAGACCACTCTCTCCGTGACTCCCTTGTTCGCTCCACACTGCCCTCCAACCCCACCACACCCGGCACCTTCCCCTGCAACCGCAGGAAATGCTACACTTGTCCCCACACCTCCTCCCTCACCCCCATCCCAGGCCCCAAGATGACATTCCACATTAAGCAGAGGTTCACCTGCACATCTGCCAATGTGGTATACTGCATCCACTGTACCCGGTGCGGCTTTCTCTACATTGGGGAAACCAAGCGGAGGCTTGGGGACCGCTTTGCAGAACACCTCCGCTCAGTTCGCAACAAACAACTGCACCTCCCAGTCGCAAACCATTTCCACTCCCCCTCCCATTCTCTTGATGACATGTCCATCATGGGCCTCCTGCACTGCCACAATGATGCCACCCGAAGGTTGCAGGAACAGCAACTCATATTCCGCCTGGGAACCCTGCAGCCATATGGTATCAATGTGGACTTCACCAGTTTCAAAATCTCCCCTTCCCCCACTGCATCCCTCAACCAGCCCAGTTCATCCCCTCCCCCCACTGCACCACACAACCAGCCCAGCTCTTCCCCCCCACCCACTGCATCCCAAAACCAGTCCAACCTGTCTCTGCCTCCCGAACCGGTTCTTCCTCTCACCCATCCCTTCCTCCCACCCCAAGCCGCACCCCCAGCTACCTACTAACCTCATCCCACCTCCTTGACCTGTCCGTCTTCCCTGGACTGACCTATCCCCTCCCTACCTCCCCACCTACACCCTCTCCACCTATCTTCTTTACTCTCCATCTTCGGTCCGCCTCCCCCTCTCTCCCTATTTATTCCAGTTCCCTCCCCCCATCCCCCTCTCTGATGAAGGGTCTAGGCCCGAAACGTCAGCTTTTGTGCTCCTGAGATGCTGCTTGGCCTGCTGTGTTCATCCAGCCTCACATTTTATTATCTTGGAATCTCCAGCATCTGCAGTTCCCATTATCTCTGATACTATTTTAACCTCACTGCGAAGCCTCTTCCAGGGATGCCTAACCTGAAGAAGTTACCTTCCTCCCTCCGGACCAACCTCAGGGAATCTCTCTCCCATTGCAACTCTCTTGTAATCTCTTCGGCCTTGAAACTGCTCGACCATGTCCTGAAGCAAACCAGGTACCACAGCCACATCACCTTTCTCAGCACCTGCCTACGGAACCAGATCATCCCCAAGGGACTACAGTCCACATTTCAGCCTTCCCAATTTGGCCCCAACCGTGACCACCTCTACACCCAGAATATTCAGACCCTTCAGAAGCGGTTCTCCCTGCGAGTCCTGAAACAGACACTTGCAGCCATGCGCCGGCACCTCCAGGCACTGCAATCCAGCCTGCCCCAGCTCAGAGCCTCCCTCTCCCAGACCTGCAAAGGACCCCTGCTGTTTTTTATCCTCCGCAGGATCC
Source organism: Stegostoma tigrinum (assembly GCF_030684315.1). Lineage (NCBI taxonomy): Eukaryota > Metazoa > Chordata > Chondrichthyes > Orectolobiformes > Stegostomatidae > Stegostoma > Stegostoma tigrinum. Next base: position 53,747,261 of record NC_081368.1, on the reverse strand, counting down.
ACAGACTGAACACCCAGTTCCACTCAGCTTTACTGGACACCAAAAATCGTAAGTACAACCAACTCACTGGCCCCTGCCACCCACAAGAGGATTCCTGCGCCTCCCAAATCCCGACTCTGTCCCTGCCCCTCCCCCACCATGCACCCGCCGCCATTGACCATGAGGACACGGCCGGAGACCCCACCGATGACGTCACATCGGCCTCCGCCGGCCACAGAACTTCCGGAACCGCTGCTGCAGTCACCACCTCCACGTCCAGGTACTACAGCCCACACACCACCCTCACCTCAGCTGCTGCCGCCCACCCCGATCCTCCCACCGCCGACGGAACCCCGCCCACGGTCGACGCCGACGGAACCCCGCCCACGGTCGACGCCGACGGAACCCCGCCCACGGCCGACGGAACCCCGCCCACGGCCGACGGAACCCCGCCCACGGCCGACGACATCATCGCTCCGCCCACAACCTCCACAGCCTGTAACCCCAGAGGAGACAGCCACCCTGAGCCCTGCCGAATCTTCACCATCCCCCCAGACCTCCCACTGACTGAGGACGAACGGTCAGTCCTGAGCAAGGGGCTCACCTTTGTCCCCCTACAACCACACATCAACGAATACCAGTCACGGTCGGACATAGAGCAGTTTTTCCGCCGTCTTCGCCTGCATGCCTACTTCTTCAACCGGGAACCCAACCCTCCTTCCACTGACCCCTTCACCCGCTTCCAACACAAGTCCTCCTCCTGGACACCACCCCCAGGCCTCCTACCCTCCCTCGACCTCTTCATCTCCAACTGCCGTCGAGACATTAACCGCCTCAACCTCTCCACCCCTCTCACCCACTCCAACCTCTCCCCCGCAGAACGGGCAGCCCTCCGCTCCCTCCGCTCCAACCCCAACCTCACCATCAAACCCGCAGACAAGGGTGGCGCAGTGGTAGTATGGCGTACTGACCTCTACATCGCCGAGGCCAGACGCCAACTCTCCGACACCACCTCCTACCGCCTCCTCGATCATGACCCCACACCCGAGCACCAAACCATCATCTCCAACACCATTCATGACCTCATCACCTCAGGGGACCTCCCACCCACAGCCTCCAACCTCATTGTTCCCCAACCCCGCACGGCCCGTTTCTATCTCCTTCCCAAAATCCACAAACCTGCCTGCCCTGGTCGACCCATCGTCTCAGCCTGCTCCTGCCCCACCGAACTCATCTCCACCTATCTGGACTCCATTTTCTCCCCTTTGGTCCAGGAACTCCCCACCTATGTCCGTGACACCACCCACGCCCTCCACCTCCTCCAGGACTTCCAATTCCCTGGCCCCCAACACCTCATATTCACCATGGACGTCCAGTCCCTGTACACCTGCATTCCGCATGGAGATGGCCTCAAGGCCCTCCGCTTCTTCCTGTCCCGCAGGCCCGACCAGGCCCCCTCCACCGACACTCTCATCCGCCTAGCGGAACTCGTCCTCACACTCAACAACTTCTCTTTTGACTCCTCCCACTTCCTACAGACTAAGGGGGTGGCCATGGGCACCCGCATGGGCCCCAGCTATGCCTGCCTCTTTGTAGGTTACGTGGAACAGTCCATCTTCCGCACCTACACAGGCCCCAAACCCCACCTCTTCCTCCGGTACATTGATGACTGTATCGGCGCCGCCTCTTGCTCCCCAGAGGAGCTCGAACAGTTCATCCACTTCACCAACACCTTCCACCCCAACCTTCAGTTCACCTGGGCCATCTCCAGCACATCCCTCACCTTCCTGGACCTCTCAGTCTCCATCTCAGGCAATCAGCTTGTAACTGATGTCCATTACAAGCCCACCGACTCCCACAGCTACCTAGAATACACCTCCTCCCACCCACCCTCCTGCAAAAATTCCATCCCCTATTCCCAATTCCTCCGCCTCCGCCGCATCTGCTCCCACGATAAGACATTCCACTCCCGCACATCCCAGATGTCCAAGTTCTTTAAGGACCGCAACTTCCCCCCCACGGTGATTGAGAACGCCCTTGACCGCGTCTCCCGCATTTCCCGCGACACATCCCTCACACCCCGCCCCCGCCACAACCGCCCCAAGAGGATCCCCCTCGTTCTCACACACCACCCTACCAACCTCCGGATACAACGCATTATCCTCCGACACTTCCGCCATTTACAATCCGACCCCACCACCCAAGACATTTTTCCATCCCCACCCCTGTCTGCTTTCCGGAGAGACCACTCTCTCCGTGACTCCCTTGTTCGCTCCACACTGCCCTCCAACCCCACCACACCCGGCACCTTCCCCTGCAACCGCAGGAAATGCTACACTTGTCCCCACACCTCCTCCCTCACCCCCATCCCAGGCCCCAAGATGACATTCCACATTAAGCAGAGGTTCACCTGCACATCTGCCAATGTGGTATACTGCATCCACTGTACCCGGTGCGGCTTTCTCTACATTGGGGAAACCAAGCGGAGGCTTGGGGACCGCTTTGCAGAACACCTCCGCTCAGTTCGCAACAAACAACTGCACCTCCCAGTCGCAAACCATTTCCACTCCCCCTCCCATTCTCTTGATGACATGTCCATCATGGGCCTCCTGCACTGCCACAATGATGCCACCCGAAGGTTGCAGGAACAGCAACTCATATTCCGCCTGGGAACCCTGCAGCCATATGGTATCAATGTGGACTTCACCAGTTTCAAAATCTCCCCTTCCCCCACTGCATCCCTCAACCAGCCCAGTTCATCCCCTCCCCCCACTGCACCACACAACCAGCCCAGCTCTTCCCCCCCACCCACTGCATCCCAAAACCAGTCCAACCTGTCTCTGCCTCCCGAACCGGTTCTTCCTCTCACCCATCCCTTCCTCCCACCCCAAGCCGCACCCCCAGCTACCTACTAACCTCATCCCACCTCCTTGACCTGTCCGTCTTCCCTGGACTGACCTATCCCCTCCCTACCTCCCCACCTACACCCTCTCCACCTATCTTCTTTACTCTCCATCTTCGGTCCGCCTCCCCCTCTCTCCCTATTTATTCCAGTTCCCTCCCCCCATCCCCCTCTCTGATGAAGGGTCTAGGCCCGAAACGTCAGCTTTTGTGCTCCTGAGATGCTGCTTGGCCTGCTGTGTTCATCCAGCCTCACATTTTATTATCTTGGAATCTCTAGCATCTGCAGTTCCCATTATCTCTGAGGCTAGTTTTCATAGTCTTTCACCCAAATTTTAGTTGTTATCTGGCAACTAAATGAGTTGTATTGAGCTCTAAGACAACAAAATGTGAGGCTGGATGAACACAGCAGGCCAAGCAGCATCTCAGGAGCACAAAAGCTGACGTTTCGGGCCTAGACCCTTCATCAGAGCTCTCTGATGAAGGGTCTAGGCCCGAAACGTCAGCTTTTGTGCTCCTGAGATGCTGCTTGGCCTGCTGTGTTCATCCAGCCTCACATTTTGTTGTCTTGGAATTCTCCAGCATCTGCAGTTCCCATTATCTCTGTATTGAGCTCTATGTGGTTGAGATACTGTGCTGTTTTAAAACCCCATTTCAATGTTGAGCCTAATGGCCTGTCTAATTATCAGTGGTAAAGAAAAGGGTAGTGTTGAATTGTAACAGGAAGAGGAATTTGCCTTGCATAATGAGAGCCAGTTATTGCTTATTACAGTGTGTATAATTTATAACTTATTTACGTATAATTTCACAAGACACCCAGGAGCCAAGTATATCACTTTTGACCCCATCAGGATTTCATGCAAGATTGCCTAATTCTCCACCTAAAGTAATGTAACGTTATCAGTGTGGGTGGTGCTTAATGCAATTTCAACATGAACTCTTTCAGAAACATAGCACAAGATTAAATCCTGAAATTGTCCTTAAATACAACTGGCATAGGATGCCCGCAATTTACATAGCTGAGTTTGTTAATGAGTTATTAACAAAGCTAAGAAGGAACCGAAATCTTGATCATCACTATTGCAAAATTCTACTTCACATTCTCTGTCTTCTATGCTTGGAATAGGCTTGAAATCTACAGTGGGTTATTCCTCATTGAGCCTCAGCTGGGGTTTCCTCACTGACAGATCTTTCAAATTGAAAAGTACATTAATAATGAAATTATTTCTCAAGTTGCCAGATGCAACAAAAATAAACACTGATAAAATATTTACCACATCCTTAGCCTAAGCTCACAGGACTTTACGTCTGTTTAACAACACTCAACTTAAAATCAATGCAAATGTATGCATTATCAGACACAGAGGCCTGGATACCCTGTTGGCCTGTTATTTATATCTGAAATTGCCCTTACACAAGATTGTCTGGCAACAAGACAAACTATTTTGTTTATACCTTCTTATTGAAAGTATTTGTTTTAGTATGCAAGATGTTCAGCTGCTCAAGATTAAGATTGCTTGTTCCTAATTTGCACAAGTGAACTCTTGTTATTTAGTTATTGAATGTTGGTCAACATATCTTTCTGTTGGTGGAAGCCATAATATTCCAATCATCTCATCTATAAGATGTATTCTTTTGTGCAAGGCCTTTTGGATCTTGAAGAAATCTTACACTCATGTCACAGAGCTGCTCTCCTCTGAACAACGTACTGCAGTTCTACCTGACTCCGGTGTAGTGAAGGATGGGGCTGGCCTTGTTGCTGCAGAGCATCCCATGTAGTTGGACCATTCCCTATCACCTGATCTTCATAAGAAATTTGCAAAGAAAAGCACCTTTGAACGCAAGTCCATCAGGAAATAGTCAGCCTGCAGACTCTTTGAGACCCTGAGGGAAAAGGAGAGGGTGGATCCTGTCACATGATTCTCTAAGCAGACTGTGAAAGTCATTTGACAGAATGCCTCATCACCAAAACTTTCTAGTGAGCACCAAGACATCACTTGGCTGGTGGTCAGAGGGCACTACCTGTGACATTCTTCACATATGCCCGGCCAATCTGTACCATTACATGCTGCCCTCGAAGCGGCTGTGGGGGTTTGAGACTGTCACACATCTCTTGCTGGAATGTGCTTTTGGAAATGAAGCCTGGAGAGAGATGCAGTAATTTTTCTCAAAGTTCATCCTAAGCAAATCAGTGACGTGAGACTCTGTGAACTATGATGTATTGTCTAGGAAGCACACTGAGACAAACATCAACTGTGCCTAAACAACCTTCAACATGGTGAAAGGTGCTCTTTGGTCTGTCCAAAACGTGTTGGTATTCCCGAATAAGGAGTTGTTCCTGAGTGAGTGTTGCAGACTGGCACATTCCAAGGTCAAAGGGTATGTGCTAAGGGATGCATTAAAAGTTGGTGTAACTGTCACTAAGATGCAGTGGGGTAAGACCACTCTCTAATGTCTTGCTGCTGAAGGTAAATGGATGTGCATTTATGTATCAGACTGTCCTGTTGCTCAAATGTGTGTAAATATAGTACAAGTAAGAGAAGTCTTTGGCTTTTTTGATAGGGTCAAACTCCAATGTTTGTTTCTTCATTTGATATATATATATATATATATACACACATATATGTATAATTTACATTATTCAAAAACAAATCACATATATGTGTATAATACAGAGATTTGTTTTTGAATAATGTAAATTTTTGAAATAAAAAAATAGATAGCATGGTTTAGGGGGAGTTAGTTTTCTAGACAAAAGATGGAAGATCAATAGTGTTCAGGGAATAGTCTTTCAGCAGTGAAACAGTGAGATTAGAGCTCAATAGATAACAGATAACATGTAGAGTTGGACCTATTATTAATATGTATCAACAAAGATCTACAGAATCCCAAGCTTGAAGCCAGTTCCTGACCTTGCCTTCTAGATCAGGCAGTCTCAGCTGATGTTCAGACATGGGCATCAAAGCACATGATGAAAGATACCCCAGATACAATTTGAAAGAAGATAAAATACAAAAGAAAAGCATGATCTTCAAATAAAACAAGCGTTTAAAGAGGAGACAAATGTCATCTTTTTTTAGCTATTATGCTCATTCCACCCAGATTTAAACTACCACATAGTGTTTGTAAAACTAATTTCTGTTGTCGCATAAATATTTTCAACATGAATAAAGGGATGAAGTTAGTTTTCATCAACAACATGAAATAGTAAGCAACTGTTCATTTTACATCGCAAAGAGAAAGCCGGCATTTAACAAACGGAAATCAATCGCACCCATAATGTCTCTTTAAACAATAATCAGTGACAAGTGATTTGCTGCTCCGATATTTGACTTTGCTCTATATTTAATTTTCCTTAGCCTAATTAGTCCTGCTGTGCCTGTCCAATATTAACGCAGTGTAACATCTACAACACGGCCATTATTGAGCACTGTTTGATAGTCAAGACAGGATTTGTCTGATACAAAATAACTTAGATAGTTATGTATTGTGCAACATGTAGCAACAGAAGCTGATTTCATAAGATGTCACTTACATTTGTATGCTTTCAGCATGCAATGCCTCCAGGCAATCTGCCGCTGGCATTTTCTGAACAATGATCACATCTAAACGGAAATAATAATATATGGGGATGAAACAAAGAGCTGCAGATCCTGGAGATCTGCAACAAAAGCGTAAATTGCTGGCAAAACTCTGCAGGGCTAGCATCAGCTGTGGGAAGGAAGCAGAGCTAACATTTCGAATCTGGTAACTCTTCGTCAATTCTGATGAAGTGTGCCTGCTGTGTTTCACCAGCAATTTATGTTTTTGTTAATAGTTTATGGGAATAGACAGCAACAAAGTTTGTGCTCTGGTAACCGATAATTACTGTCCTAACAATTCCAGTCCTCTTGTGATGTTCTGAAATACTCTTAACATTCCTAGATGTAATTAGAAATACATAATGCTGTGTGTGAATAAGACGATAAGATTGTAAGACATAGTAGCAGAAATTAGGCCATTTGGCCCATCAATTCTGCTCTGCCATTCAATCATGGCTGATAATTTCCTCAACCCCATTCTCCCACTTTGTCCCCATAACCCTTGATGCCCTTGATAATCAACAACCTATCGATCTCAGTCTTAAATGTATTCAATGACCTGACCTCCACAGCCTTCTGTGGCAGTGAATTCCATAGATCACCACTCTCTGGCTGAAGAAGTTTCTCGTTATCTCTGTTCTAAAAGGCCTTCCCTTTACTCTAAGGCTTTGTCCTTGGGTCCTAAACTCTCCGACCGATGGAAACATCTTCCCAACATCCATTTTGTCCAGGCCATTCAGTATTCTGAAAGTTTCAATTAGATCTTCCCTCATCCTTCTAAACTCTAAAGAGTATAGTCCCAGAGTCCTCAAACATTCCTCATATGTTAAGCCATTCTCATGAACCTCCTCTGAACCTGCTCCAGGGCCAGTACATCCTTCCTGAGATATAGGGCAGGAAACTGCACACAATACTCCAAATGTGGCCAGGCCAGAGCCTTATAAAGCCTCACTAGTACATCTCTTCTTTTATATTCAATTCCTCTCAAAATAAATGCCAACATTGCATTTGCCTTCCTGACTACTGACTCAACTTGAGAGAATCCTGGGCTAGAACTCCCAAGCCTCTTCGCACTTCAGACTTCTAAATTTTCTCCCCATTTAGAAAATAATCCATGCTTTTATTTTTCCAACCAAAGTACATGACCTCACACTTTCCCACATTGTACTCCATCTGTTACTCCTTTGCCCAGGGAAGCCATTAAAATTATATGGCAGAACAGTTGCAGTATTACATTGCTTCTTACATTAATCAAAAAATAGCTACAGATAGGTGCATCATAAAATGAAGCCACTGGCACCAGGATGTTGCAAGTGCTAAAAAAAATCAAGAAACTTCTACTTTGCCAAGTAGTTTCTCAGTCCAAACTATAATAAAAGCAGAAATGCAGATAACAAATGGGTCAAAAATTTACAGAATACAGATAAGTGAAAGGAACTTTGGAAGTGAAGTAGGCAGCTCAGAAATTATAGAAGGGCATAAAGCATTTTAGTGGTGAGAATAATGGCAGCTAACACTGCTTGCACTGAAGTTACAGAATTGTTCCAGTGCAAAAGGAGCATTCAGCCCTGTCCCAGTGCTTTGAGTGAGAATTTCACCTGTCACCATTCTCCTGCTTTCTCCCTACAACTCTGCACATTTTGCATTTTCATGTAACCATCTCTTTCCCTATTGAGTGGCTTGGTTGAGTACGACTCCACTACACTGTCAGGCAGTACACTTCAAATCCTGAACACTTGCTGTGTGAAAAAGTTTTTCCTTACATCACATACGTTTTGTATGAATTAATTTAAATCTGTGTCCCCTCTTTCTTAAACCTTTCATGATTAGTAGCATTTCCTCCATACTTTGTCCATACTGTTCACAGCTTTTCCAATCTATCTTGATAATTGAAATTCCTCATATCTGAAATTGTTATGGTCATCTTCAATGTTATTACATCTTTCCTTAAACTGTAGAATCCAGAACTGGACTTAATCTCCTGTTGAGCCCCAACAAATGTTTTATATAAGTTCAAGACAACCTTCTTGCTCTTGTACTCTACATACCCCTGAATAAAGTCCAGGGCATTGCAATCTTTATTAAGTGTGCTTTACCTGCCACTTTTAAAGAACTTATACTCTAACACTCATATCCATTTGCTCCAGCAACCTCTTTATAATCGTCCATTTTATTTTGTGTTGGTTTTCTGTTTTCTTTCAAAATGAAGTACCACACCTCCCTGCATTGAACTTTATGTGTTATGTATTGACTACTCCATCACTTGTTTGTTTTGTTTTGATGTTCTATGCTATGCTCTTCATAGTTTACAATATTTACACATTTTGTATCATCTCCAAGTTTCAGAATGGTGCCCTATACTCCAAGGTACAAGTGATTGATATATATCAGGAGATGCAAGGGTTCTAACACTGACTGTTGAGGAACTCCATTATAAACTTTCCCCCTCAAAGAGGGCAAACATTCATTATCCTTTGTTTCTCACTTTTCAACAAATTTTGCATCCACACTACTGCTTTACTTTTTATTTTCAGGAGCTATAATGTTGCTCACAAATCTGTTGTGTGGCTTTGTGTCAAATGCCTTGTAGACACCCATGTACATCATATCAACAGCATTACCCTCAGATGAAACCTCCGATAAGTTAGGTAAATGTTGGCTTTCCATAAAACATCTATGTTGGGTATCATTATTTTACCCAATTCTGTGTAATATCATCATTAAAACTGTCTGAATTTTTTTTTCAAAAAAAGTTCCTAAATCAATGTTCAACTGATTGGTTTATAGTTGCCTAGCTTATCCTTACACCTTTTCAGAAATTTCCAACTGCCATGAGCATGCTTTTTATTGTTTACCATAATTTCTACTTCTTTATCATTTAAACAGCTTTGGATTTGTTTGCCTTGTCTTTCTCTTTTGAAGAAATAACGTTGAATGTGCCCAAACCAGGTCTCCCTTGAGGAAAGTCCATTTTTTCTATTATTATTCCCGCCAAGATTTGGCTCCAAATTTATCTTATCCAGATCATTTTTATCCCATCAAAGTTGGCTTTCCCCCAGTTAGTTAGAGTCACAGAGATATACAGCATGGAAACAGGCCTATCAGCCCAAATCGTCCATGCTGATCAGATATCCTACATAAATCTAGTCTCATTTGTCACGTCCTTCCCACTGGTTGGTGATCTGTAAGCTACATTGAAGAGTGTAAGTGCGCCTTTCCTGATCCATTACTGTAATTAAATTGTTTCTGTCTTTGGCCATTCTGGGGCATCCTCTTTCTCTGGTTCTGTGATGTTCTTCTTAAATCAGTACCATCATTCACACTCTTTCCTTCCTTTCCAATCTTTCCTGAACACCTTGTACGCAGGTCAGAAATCACATGACACCAAGTTATGGTCCAACAGATTTATTTGAAAATGCAAGCTTTCAGATCCTCACTCATCTTGCCTTTTACTGTTTCAGGTCTCTGGTACAGCCACATTAGCATATTTCAACTTGACATTATAACAGCGGTATTGAATACCACGCTCTGTGCATTTGTTAATGCATGAGTATTCCTGGTTTAGATTTTAATATATTCTCCCTTACTCTGACTCCACCTATTGATTTAATATTCACTATTCCAGTTGTATCTCTATCTCAGTATTCTGTGTACCTTGTTCTCTCTACTTCACATAATAACCACAGAAGTGTACATTACGTGGCACTTTGCAGAACACATACGTTCTGTGCGCAAAAAGACCCTGATCTTCCAATTGCTTGCCACTTCAACACGACGTCATGTTCTTTGACGAACATCTCTGTCCAAGGCTTGCTGGAGTGCTCTGGAAAAGCTAAGTCCAGGCTGGAAGAATAGCACATCATTTTCCATTTGGGAACTCTGCAGCCTTCTGGACTTAATATTGAGTTAAACAATTTTAGTGCTTGATCACCTTTCCCATGGTTTTTCCCCCATTCCCCTCACAATAGGCCTTGTCATCACATGGGCAGCTACCACACACTACCCATTATCATCCACTAATTGTTCCCATTAGTAGGTATTCATTCCCACAGACTGATCTTTAACCTCTCCTTTGCCTGTCGATATCAAGATGTAGAGCTGGATGAATGCAGCAGGCCAAGCAGCATCAGGGGAGCCGGAAAGCAGATGTTTCAGGTCTGAACCCTTTGTCAGAAAAAAAACAAAATGTCTGTTGAGCTGTTTTCTCTCTTTTTGGACTCTATCTCCACTATCATTGGGATTGGAGGGTGGCTAATGTTGTCCCACTTTTCAAGAAAGCAGGGAGAGAGAAAAAAGGGAATTATAGACTGGGTAGCCTGACGTCAGTGGTGGGAAAGATGCTGGAGTCAATTATAAAAGATGAAATTACGACTCATTTGGATAGCAGTAACAGGATAGGTCAGAGTCAGCATAGAGTTACGAAGGTGAAATCACGCTTGACTAATCTTCTGGAATTTTTTGAGGATGTAACTATGAAGATGGACTAGGGAGAGCAAGTGGATGTAATGTACCTGGACTTTCAGAAAGCCTTTGCTAAAGTCCCACATAGGAGATTAGTGAGCAAAATTAGGGCACATGATTTTGGAGACAAAGTACTGACTTGGATTGAAAATTGGCTGGCTGTTAGGAAGCAAAGAGTAGTGATAAATGTGTCCCTTTCAGAATGGCAGGCGGTGACCAGTGGGGTTCCAAAAGGTTTGGTGCTGGGACGGCAGCTGTTTACAATATACATTAATGATATAGATGAAGGCATTAAAAGTAATATTAGCAAATTTGTTGATGACACAAAGCAGGGTGGCAAGGTGAAATGTGAGGAGGATGTTATGAGAATACAGGGTGACTTGGACAGGCTAGGTGAGTGGATGGATGCATGGAAGATGCAGTTTATTGTGGATAAATGTGAGGTTATCCACTTTGGTAGCAAGAACTGGAAGGTAGATTACTATCTCAATGGAGTCAAGTTAGGTAAAGGGGAAGTACGAGATCTGGGTGTTCTTGTACATCAGTCAATGAAAGCAAGCATGCAAGTACAGCTGGCAGTGAAGAAAGCTAATGGCATGCTGGCCTTCATAACAAGAGGAATTGAGTATAGGAGCAGAGAGGTCCTTCTGCAGCTGTACAGGGCCCTGGTCAGACCACACCTGGATTATTGTGTGCAGTTTTGGTCTCCAAATTTGAGGAAGGGCATTCTTGCTATTGAGGGATTACAGTAGAGGTACACGAGGTTAATTCCTGCAACGACTGGATTATCATATGTTGAAAGATTGGAGCGACTGGGCTTGTATACACTTGAACTTAGAAGGATGAGAGGGGATCTGAGTGAGGTGTATAAGATTATTAAGGGATTGGACACTCTGGTGGCAGGAAGCATGTTTCCGCTGATGGGTAAGTCCAGGACCAGAGGACAGAGTTGAAAAATAAGGGGTAGGCCATTTAGAACAGAGTTGAGGAAAAACATCTTCACCCAGAGAGTGGTGGATATATGGAATGCTCTGCCCCAGAAGGCAGTGGAGGCCGACTCTCTGGATACTTTCAAGAAAGAGATGGATAGAGCTCTTAAAGATAGTGGAATCTAGGGTTATGGGGATAAGGCAGGAACAGGATGCTGATTGTGGATGATCAGCCATGATCATCATGAATGGTGGTGCTGACTCAAAGGGCCGAATGGCCTACTCCTGCACTTAATGTCTATTATCTACTGTCTATCATTTACTCTCCCCACTCCTATCGCCCCATTGTCTGTATAAAAACCATCCTTCTCCTAGCTACCATCACTTCTGAGGAAGGTCACTGAGCCTGAGACGTTAACGCTGATCTCTCCCCGCAAGTGCAGCGAGATGTGTTTCGATTTTTCAGCAATTTATATTTTGCTCCATTACAATCATTTTGGAATGTACAGTTTAATGCAAATGTTCAAATTTTCGATATGAAATATGGGTTCAAAAAAAAGTTCAAATTTGCAAAAGGTAGAAGGTGGGCATTCTGGCCAAAAGAACATTAAAAGCGTCAAGCTCTCAGTGATAACAAATGCATTAGATGGGGGCTTCAGCAGCAAATGACCTGAAGAAAAATGGTGTTTAATAATGTTACAGAAACAATGGTAAACAGTTTTGGTGATGGAGCAGACTTATTGTTGGAATCTCATCTCCCAGTTAAATGCAACAAGGCTATAAATGCTCCAGGTCACCCTCAAACTTTCTCCAGGAAGGAGGATGGATTTGTTGGCATTAAATCATTATGGGAAGAAGAATGCCATGAATTAAAAACAGTTTAAAGTCCTGGCAGCTCTCACTGAAGCCTCGTTTGTAAGGCACACCAAAAAGTAATTTTGCAGTGTGTACGACATGGAGGATTTATTTCTCTGCTGAAAAATCTTGATATTCAGGTTTGCTTTTTTAAAGAAAGAAAAATCAATAACATATGAAATCTTGTTTTAGGCACTTGCAGCTGACAATATGTATTCTCCCCTACTTCATTTGATTAGCATATACAGCAGGCATGAGGCATTATCTCATTCATTGTAGTATTGGTACATCATCCTTGAAGATTTACAATTTGTTCTTTCCACAGGGAACCTCAGTTTAAAGAGAGTGTTTTAGCTTCCTAGCAGAGATGTATTCAGTAACATGTACAGATTAATTATTTTAAAAGATACCAATGGGCACAAAAGTTGCATAATCCCAGTCTAGAATAGAACTGTGCCGTTAAAGCAACTACTTGAACATGTAGAACCTGGGTTAAAGTACAATCACCTTGGAGTTTGCAGATGGCATTGTGTCACTTGCATACACCATTAGTATAAGTTATTTATGTGGTTACACAAGATACTACTCAAACAAAAGCTGTTTAATGAAAGATCTATTGTTTCGTATCCCCCAGGTGCAGATCTGGCAAATCAGCTCAATTTCCCCACCAGACATTGGCACTGGAGAAAATTTATGTGCTGCTTCGTAGCCAATTAGTTTGATAAATTATTCATGTACTGAGCAGGAAGAGTCATTTAAGAACACGTCGGCAAAAATGGCAGTCTCTTGTGCAAGTTAGTGCTGTAGGAAGTAGTAGACAAAAAAATACATATTTTGGGCAAAAATTGAGCTTAAAATCAAAAACATCTGCACTGTTACCATCACAGTATCCAAGTACACCAGCATTTGGATTTCCCTATGCTTTAATAATATCTTTCATATCATGCAGATTGATGAAATATTGCTTAACTTCGTTGCAGGATTGACAACCGGGGACCAGAAAGAAACAATTCTGGACTGATTCCTTACTTTTGATCATCCATCCCTGTATAACTTCAGCTCTTAATCTTGGGATCATCATGAACAAAATCCTCAAAGCAGCAATGTCAACCGGAAAATAACGCAAGTTGCATTGTTGGGAAAAGAGTTGGCAATAAATGAAAAACTTTGCATTGTTGTCATTTGAATAGATATCCCATATTGCTCCATATTGGTGTCCCACATACAGGACACCACCATTCATCCACAAACAGAAATATGTTAACAGGGTTTTCCATTTAACTAATAACTAATCTAGAAATTTCTTTAAAAAATAGAATTGATTGCAATGTCTGAAAACCTGTATAAATTACACTAACTGCTTTTACCACTCCTTTATCCACAATACCATGATCACAGTTTGAGTCAATTAGCACAAGTTTTCCCAAATTAAATTTTGTAATAATGTTCAATATTTTATGCTAACAGCCCACCAAAATTAACCAGTTATAGGTTAAATTAGAGAACAAATTAAGCCACTTAAGGATTATAATTGAATTTTTACAGAATAACTTTTTTTGAAAAATGAAAGCAACAATGTGACGAGAAATAACTCTACAAATGTACTTTAAAAAAGAAAACCTTCCGTATGCAGGTCAAAGTTAGCATCACATCTTGGCCTGTTGACCTTCAGCATGCTCAATTTGTTCAGAAATTCAACGTTTTTTTTCAGAATATGTGTAGCAGTAATTTATCAAAAAAAATATTTTTAGTAATTTTCCATTTCCATTATTCCTGGAGGCTTTTTTTCTCATACAGAGAGGCTAGGACAAGACATTTTGTGTGATGTACAAGTTACAGATTAACACGTCTTCATGATATTCATTATATCTGTGTTCAGGAATCTTAGTGATTGGGTCTCATTTACAAGTATTTAAATATGTGCACAATCAAGATAATATGGAGCTGGAGGAACACAGCTGGTCAGGCAGCATCAGAGGAGCACTAAAGTCTATGTTTCGGTTCAGGACCCTTCGTCAGGTCTCGTGATAGTGGGAAGGGTGCTGGGAAATAAATAGAGGGAGAAGGGGTGAGGCTGGGGGAAGGTAGGTGGCTCATGGTGGAAGGTGAATGCAGGTAAGGGGTAGCGGAGATTGGTCAGTGGGGAGGGTGGAGCAGATAGGTGAGAAAGAAGGTAGACAGTTTTTGTCGGGTCAAGGATGTGAGGATGAGAGGGAGGGTTGGACTTGGGATGAGGCCAGGGGTGGGGAATTTTAAAACTGGTGAATTCGATGTTCAGGCCATTGGGCTGCAGGCTAGCAAGGCGGAATATGAGGTGTTGCTCTTCCAGTTTACGTGTGGCGTCATTGTGTTATCTCCGGTAACTGTTTCAATGCTGACATCTATTTCGAACCCACTGAACCCCGCAGCTACCTTGACAATACCTCCTCTCATCAACCCTCCTGCAAGACTGCAATCGCTTACTCCATTCTTCTGCCTCGGCTACTTCTGCTCCCATCTTCCTGACATCTGGATTGTGCTCCTTCTTCAAGGAAAGCAACTTACCCCTCTTTTAATCCAACATGCCCTAAATAGCAACTCTTGCATTTCCCACACTTCTGCCCTCAAACTCCTCCCCCGACAAAAATAAAGACAGAACTTTCCTGGTCCTCAGATACCACACTACCAACCTCTGCATCTGGCTCATCATTGTCCACCACTTCCACCACCTACAATCCAACCCCACAACCAAAGAGATATTTCCCCCCTCACCGCTATCTGCCATTCGTAGGGACTGCTCACTCCTTGACTCCCTTGTCGGTTCTACACTCCCCACCACACTCGGCACCTTTCCCTACAACTGCAGGAAGTGCTGCACCTGCCCCCACACACTTCCATCCAAGACCTAAGACAAACTTTCCAAATCTGACTGGTGTTCACCTGTACATCCTCCGCCCTGGTCTACTGTATCCATTGCTCCTGATAAGGCCTCCTCCACATTGGTGAGACCAAGCGCAGACTCGGTCACCAATTTATGGAGCATCTGCACTCTGTACATGATAATCAACAATATCTTCTGGTCACAAACCATTTTAACGCCCCCTCCCAATCCCTCAGTGACATGTCCATCCTGGACCTCCTCCAATGCTACAATGACACCACACGCAAACTGGAGGAACAACGCCTCCTATTCTGCTTTGGGATCATACCGCCCCGAACATATAATTCACCAGTTTCAAAATCCCACAACACCCTGCGTCATCCCATGTCCAACCCTCCCTTTCATCCCCGCCTCCTTGACCTGAAACAACCTATCCATCTTCTTTCCCACCCATCCGCCCCACCCTTCTCACTGACCAATCCCCACTACTCCTTACCTGCGTCCATCTATCACCATCGCACCTAGCTTTTCCCAGCCCCACCCCTCCTCCTTCTATTTATTTCCCAACAACCTTCCCCATTCCCAACCCTGATGAAGGGTCCTGACTTGAAACATCAACTTCCCTGCTCTCCTGATGCCGCTTGACCTGCTGTGTTCCTCCAGCTCCACACTGCATTGACACTGACTCCAGCATCTGCAGTTCTCACTATCTCTGAGTGACAAAATATCACAATGCTGACCAAGCACCTTAAAAGTTAAACTCATTATCAGTTGACCTGAAATTGCTGCTGGAAATTCACCTCCAAATATGTAATTTCTGTCAATCGTATCATTACACATCTTTAATCATTCTCACATTCCCTGTCTACTCTTTATTTGCTTTTTATTTATTCACAGGACAAGAGTGTTACTTGCTATGCTAGCATTTATTGCGCAGAGGGCAGTTAAGTGTTGACACATTGCTGTGGGTCTGGAGTCACATGTAGGCCAGGCAGTTAAAGATGGCATGTTCCTTCCCCAAAGAGTGTTAGTGAACAACCAATGACAATCAGCAATGGATTCATGGTCATCTTTAGACTCTTATTCCAGATTGTTATTGAATTCAAATGCCACCATCTGCCGTGACAGGATTCAAACTCTGATCCCTTAGAACATTACCTGAGTCTCTGGACTCATAGCAATACCACGAGGCCATCACCTCCCTGCTAATACACTTGATGGCAACAATACAAGACAGTTAACATTAACATGTAACACAATGGAAATATTTTACCCCTTGATATCTGTAACAATTTTTTTGAATGCAAAGTTTGCTTGACAAGATCAGAGTTTTTTTTTGAAGAAATGTCTTTGAATTTTCAGAAGGTGCTGAGGAGACTTCATACATGTAGTACAAGTGGAAATGTAGTCACATAGATAGAACATTCCATGATGATTTGGATTATGAATTTTGATTGAAGTGGCAGAAATGCATCCAAGCATTATATTGAGATTATTTAGATTAAATTCATTCCTTATATATATGCATATATATTTACTCTTTGTCAATTGTAATCTGTGAATAAGGCAACATTCCAGGAACACAGAGTTCAAACGGTTGTTATTTTCAACCTTTCAAATGGCCATTGCAATCAATCCTGCCTTGGAACAGGGTGGGGCTTGTGACATTTTCAGTCAGTCATTCAGAACAACGCAGCGATTACTGAACAGTTAGTTTCAGTTTGCTGAACAAAAGTAGTCAGAGAAAAATGTTGCTGCCTCCAGGTGGCTAACAAGTCATGTTAGAACAGGGAGAAGACCAAATATCCTGAAAATATGCTGCTGGTGCAAGAAGTCCGCTTTTAGGGTGCAATAAAAGTCCTTACAGCCAGAAGGTGTGGTTACATGATAATAAAATGTGGGGCTGGATGAACACAGCAGGCCAAGCAGCATCTCAGGAGCACAAAAGCTGACGTTTCGGGCCTAGACCCTTCATCAGAGAGGGGGATGGGGGGAGGGAACTGGAATAAATAGGGAGAGAGGGGGAGGCGGACCGAAGATGGAGAGTAAAGAAGATAGGTGGAGAGGGTGTAGGTGGGGAGGTAGGGAGGGGATAGGTCAGTCCAGGGAAGACGGACAGGTCAAGGAGGTGGGATGAGGTTAGCAGGTAGCTAGGGGTGCGGCTTGGGGTGGGAGGAAGGGATGGGTGAGAGGAAGAACCGGTTAGGGAGGCAGAGACAGGTTGGACTGGCTTTGGGATGCAGTGGGTGGGGGGGAAGAGCTGGGCTGGTTGTGTGGTGCAGTGGGGGGAGGGGATGCACTGGGCTGGTTTAGGGATGCAGTAGGGGAAGGGGAGATTTTGAAACTGGTGAAGTCCACATTGATACATGTGGTTACATGTTAGGGTTAAGGTTCAGGAAAGAGCGTCCTGTCATTAGAGCTTTAGAGCAACTGAGAGTTAAGGCGAAGAAGTAGCATTTGCTTTTTTACAGCTGATTAAGCTGAGAGCTCAGAGAAATCCAGGTGCAGTCGCAATTTAGTGAAGTTGGCTGTCTCCTGGCAAGTTGAAAGTTCATCTAAGTGTATCTGGTGGATTACTGATTACAGAATCCAGGGGAAAGCAGCCCTGTTTTGGCACTTCAGCTATCAAAATATGAATAACCATTGAGGAAGTCCACGGTAGCTTTGATCAATTTCCAAAGTTAGGTCTTTAACATTGAAGAATTGACATCTTTGGAAAGCTTTAATAAGATTTAGTGTCACAATCATCGAGAGGCACAGTGGCACAGTGGCTATCACTGCAGCGTCATACTGCCAGGGGCCCAGGTTTGATTCCAGCCTCAGGTGACTGTCTGCCTGTGTGGAGTTTACACGTTCCCCCTGTGTCTGTGTGGTTTTCTTCCAGGTGCTCCAGTTTCCTCCCACAGTCCAAAGATGTGCAGATTAGGTGGATTGGCCATGCTAAATTGACTATAGTGTTCACAAGGTGGGGGTTGGGGAATGTAGATTAGGTGGTTTACAGGGGCATGGGTCTGAGTGGGATGCTCTGAGGTTTGGTGTGGGCTTGTTGGGCTGCAGGGCCTGCTTCAACACTGTAGGGATTTTGTGAGGGTTGGTCAGAAATCCACGAGATCTGTTTGGCCACATTTTTTTATTCAACATGCTGGATAGGGTGTTGGGCCATAATTTGCCTATAACCTGTGTTTGCATCAGGTTAATTTTAAATAGACTACAATAAACACTGTATGTAGAGTACACTGTATTACTATTTTAATTTTGTGTTGTGAAGTCGATAGTTGTTTGTTCAAAACTATGGAATCTCATGGCTTTATTCTCTTGTTAGGTATCTGGGATATCACATTTTGTGTATTTAAAGACAAAATGTTACTTGCCCCTTGCCAGATCATAACAAAAATTTAGTGATCTCATCTGGTTGCACAACAGTACAAGGATGCCTGAAATTTAAATATAGGTATATTTGTTATAACGTGTATTTCATTAATGTGAATTGGCTGTAAAATAATTGATGAACGCTGAACATTGTTTGGATAAAACAAATTTTCTACTGTACAGTGCAGTGATTTTCTATTACAATTTCCCTATATTGCTATTGTCTATGGCGATTTTGTATATCACGAGGTTGCAAAAGAACACAATTATTATAGGAGAGCTATTTGTATAGTAGGCAGAATACTGAACCTCAGTCATTACATGAAAAGAAGAAGTGCCTTGAGCAGTGAGGAGAAATCTGAAAATCTTCACGAGGACACAGAAGAGTTGATAGTTGCAATGAATGTTGTGAATTTGAAAAGATTTTGAAGCACAGGGACCAATGGTGTGAAATATATAGCTTACAAATGAATGTGAGTAAATAGAGCCATTAAATATATTTCACAAAAAGTGGCAGAGAGTTCAATAATAAGAAATTATAAATTTATACAAACTAATAGTTAATCACAGATAGGGAATCGAGCTGAATTTTTTCATTATCCCATTATCAGTCCAGAAAGCTGGGACCCTGTTTCCAGAATTCCAGAATGATTCTGCAGCTGTTATCAAAGCTTTTTTTATCTTTAATGGAGATGTAGCCATTTTCAGAATTGCACCTGGCCAGTTCTAACAAGATGGATCATGGCTAGTAACACATATGAGGGAGATTAAGATTATGAGAGCCAATCTGGTAGGACCTGGTGAGGGGTAAAGGTATAGCCATTGCTGAGGATGGGGCGAGAGTAGTTGCTGCAGGGATAGATGAGAGAGATGGCATTAGATTTTTATGTGACCTGAGTGGAAGAGAGCTATCTATCACCCAACCCTATGAGCAATTGCCACAGGCAGAATACCAATGGTGTAAGGAAGAAGTCCTCAGTTGAAAAGCCTGAAAGTGGCCTCCTAGAATCCACAGATTCATCTCAGTGGGAAGGCCTTTTTCAACTTCTCCTGCTCCTAACTCAAAATACATGGAATCAGAATCTGATAGGCTCTCCAGAATTCCTCACGTTCCTTCTCAATTTTACGTGCAGTTCTGAAGAAGGGTCACTGAACTTGAAACATTAACGCTGCTTTGTCTGCACAGACACTGCCAGACCTGCTGAGTTTCTTCAACAATTTCTACCTTTGTTTCAGATTTTCAGTTTTACTTATTTTGTGGATAGTTATAGTATGGAATTAAGGTGGCCCATTATAGAAAAAGAGAGTCCAGTACAAAGTCTTCTATCTTAATTAATTTTATTTAGAAAAGTAAGTATTTCAGAAATTAATGGACAGCTGGTCTGGCAGCATCTTTCTGATCCTTCTATCACCGGACCCAAAATGTTAACTCTGATTTTTTCCTTCACAGATGCTGCCAGTCCTGCTGGGCTTTTCCAGCAACTTCTGTTTTTGTTCCTGATTTACAGCATCTCCAGTTCTTTCAGTTTTTATTTTACAAATTAATTATGACTTTGAAAATAAAACCGTTATATTTTACGCTTTAACAATTTTTTAAAATTAAAAGATGATTCTGTGTCTGTTCAAGATCACAAAGCACAATTATTAAGCAATTCCCAACCTGAGTGAAATTAAAATATAGTCAAAAAACCTTGTAGATTGGAGTCTGCTGGTCAGCTGGAAATCTTAGCCAAGTAGCAGCTGAACTATTAATGATAAAATGTCTAATACAGAATTTAATATCTGTATATGACCAGAGTACATTTTTATTCTGTTTGTTGCAGGCCTTCTGTGACATTGTTACTGATAAATGAGATCATAGAGGAGCACCATTGCATTAATCTACCACAAAGATGGATCTGATTTCAGGTTCACCAGACCCGTGAAGCACAGAAAGTCTCATTACTATCAGTAAAAGACCAAAAGAGAAAGTTTAATTGCAGGTTTGGCAATGTTGCAGATTGGAATGTATTCACAATTTTCAGTTTGGAGCTGAGAAGTATCTAATATTTCAGGCTTTTTTCCGTCTACAATGACCTGTAACATGATGGGAAGGATCTACCGAATTACTCAATTATTGCTACATGTAATGAAAGTAGTTAAATTTAGTTACTTAAATGAGTAATAAAACATAGACATGTTGGGAATCAAGGAACATTATTTTGATTAGACATGGAAAAGACAATGGATATGTTGTGACAGAGCCTCCAATAGCTTGGTAGAAGGGAAGCCTGTTCATAAATTATAAGCTTTGTAGCAGAATCTTGGACAAGCCTTTTATTTTGATGAATGAGGCAGAGAGCATCTGCAACTGTAGTTGAGAATGGGTCATGATCACAATGATCACAAATAAGCATTCATGGCTGGGGATGGCGTTATTAAATTGAATGGACAAGTTTATTCAGAGATAGTAAGAGCTGGCGATGCTGAAGTCAGAGATAACACAGTGTAGAGCTGGATGAATGCAGCAGGTCAGGCAGCATCAGAGGAACAAGAAAACTGGTATTTCGGATCCGGACACTAGTTTACATGACATCTTTGTTTCTAAGGACATTCAATTCAACATGGCCAGTCTAAAGAATACAAATAAAAGGCAAAGATATAATTAGTTTCTTTGATGACGAAGTTGGTTTGCTCCAGATCAGACACTCCTGAGGTGAAATATCGAGTAAATTTGTCGAGAGGTTTTCCCACTTGTGTGAGATAAAGGTTTTAGTGTAAAAATCAAATTAAATATATCCCGAAAATAGAAGTTATATTTCTCTTAACTGGAAAGGAGTTGGAAAAGAAGGCAATTTGTATGGTAAAATTTTAAAAGCAAAATGTATTCTAATGAATTTTGTTTTGTAGAAAGAGAGGTCTAGATGAAAGGTGGCTAAATTTATAGACAATAGACAATAGACAGTAGGTGCTGGAGTAGGCCATTTGGCCCTTCGAGCCAGCACCACCATTCATTATGATCATGACTGATCATCCGCAATCAGTATCCTGTTCCTGCCTTATCCCCATAACCCTAGATTCCACTATCTTTAAGAGCTCTGACTATCTCTTTCTTGAAAGCATCCAGAGAGTTGGCCTCCACTGCCTTCTGGGGCAGACCATTCCATACCTCCACCACTCTCTAGGTGAAGAGGTTTTTCCTCAACTCTGTTCTAAATGGCCTATCCCTTATTTTTCAACTGTGTCCTCTGGTCCTGGACTCACCCATCAGCGGAAACATGCTTCCTGCCTCCACAGTGTCCAATCCCTTAATGATCTTATACGTCTCAATCAGATCCCCTCTCATCCTTCTTAACTCAAGAGTATACAAGCCGAGTCGCACCAATCTTTCAACATATGATAGTCCCGCCATTCCGGGAATTGACCTTGTGAACCTAAGCTGCACTCCCTCAATAGCAAGAATGTCCTTCCTCAAATTGAGAGACCAAAACTGCACACAATACTCCAGGTGCGGTCTCACCAGGGCCCTGTACAGCTGCAGAAGGACTTTTTTGCTCCGATACTCAATTCCTCTTGTTATGAAGGCCAGCATGCCATTAGCTTTCTTCACTGCCTGCTGTATCTGCATGCTTGCTCTCATTGACTGATGTACAAAAATGCCTAGATCTAGTTGTGTTCCCCCTTTACCTAACCTGACTCCATTGAGATAGTAATTTGCCTTCCTGTTCTTGCCACCAAAGTGTATAACCACACATTCATCCACATTAAACTGCATCTGCCATGCATCCGTCCACTCACCTAGCCTGTCCAAGTCACCCTGTATTCTAATAACATCCTCCTCACATTTCACCCTGCCACCCAACTTCGTGTCATCAGCAAATTTGCTAATATTACTTCTAATGCCTTCGACTATATCATTAATATATATCGTAAACAGCTGCGGTCCCGGCACCGAACCTTGTGGTACCCCACTGGTCACTGCCTGCCATTCCGAAAGGGACCCATTTATCACTACTCTTTGCTTCCTGTCGGCCAGCCAATTTTCAATCCAACTCAGTATTTTGCCCCCAATACCATGTGCCCTAATTTTGTTCACCAATCTCCTATGCGGGACTTTATCAAAGGCTTGCTGAAAGTCCAGGTACACGACATCCACTGGCTCTCCCTTATCCATCTTCATAGATACATCCTCAAAAAATTCCAGAAGATTAGTCAAGCACGATTTCCCCTTTGTATATCCATGCTGACTCTGACCTATTCTGTTACTGCTATCCAAATGAATCGTAATTTCATCTTTTATAATTGACTCCAGCATCTTTCCCACCACTGATGTCAGGCTAACCGGTCTGTAATTTCCTGTTTTCGCTCTCCTTCCTTTCTTGAAAAGTGGGACAACATTTGCCACCC
This sequence comes from Stegostoma tigrinum, assembly GCF_030684315.1. Lineage (NCBI taxonomy): Eukaryota > Metazoa > Chordata > Chondrichthyes > Orectolobiformes > Stegostomatidae > Stegostoma > Stegostoma tigrinum. The sequence goes on along the minus strand of NC_081368.1, from coordinate 53,723,940 downwards.
TCCAATCCGCGGGAACTGATCCTGAATCTATAGAACCTTGGAAAATAATTACCAACGCGTCCACAGGAGATTGCTTGTGTCTTCCATAGTGAAGACAGATCCAAAGTACCTATTCAACTCATCTGCCATTTCCTTGTTCCCCATAATAAATTCACCCGTTTCTGACTTCAAGGGCCCAATTTTAGTCGTAACTATTTTTTTTTCTTTTCACATACCTAAAAAGCTTTTACTATTCTCCTTTATATTTTTGGCCAGTTTTCCATCATAGCTCATTTTTTTTCTCTGTGTATTGCGATTTTAGTTATCCTTTGTTGCTCTTTAAAAGATTCCCAGTCCTCCGGCTTCCCATTCATCTTTGCTATGTTATACTTATCCTTTATTTTTATACAGTCCTTAACTTCTTTCGTCAGCCACGGCTGCCCCTGCCTCCCCTTAGGATCTTTCTTCCTCTTTGGTATGAACTGATCCTGCACCTTCTGCATTATATCCAGAAATACCTGCCATTGTTGTTCCACTGCCATCCCTGCTACAGTATTGTTCCACTGAACTTTGGCCAGCTCCTCCCTCATAGCTCCATAGTTCCCTTTAATCAACTGCAATACTACACATCCGATTCTCCCTTCTCCCTCTCAAACTGCAGATTAAAACTTATCATATTATGGGCAATCTCCCAGATGCAGTAGTGGCTGAAGGACCGATGGTAATGGATGAACTGAAGGGTATTTACATTAGGCAGGAAATGGTGTTGGATGGACTGTTAGGTCTGAAGGCTGATAAGTCTCCAGGACCTCATGGTCTGCATCCCAGGGTACTTAAGGAGGTGGCTCTGGGAATTGTGGACGCGTTGGTAATTATTTTCCAAGGTTCTATAGATTCATACTACCTCCTAATGGCTCCTTTACTTTGAGGTCCCTGATCAAATCCGGTTCATTGCACAACACCAGATCCAGAATTGCCTCCTCCCTGGTAGGCTCCACTACAAGCTGTTCTAAGAATCCATCTCGGAGGCACTCCACAAACTCCCCTTCTTGGGGTCCAGTGCCATCCTGATTCTCCCAGTCTACCCGCATGTTGAAATCTCCCATAACAACTGTAGTCATACCTTTGTGACAGGCCAATTTCAACTCTTGATTCAACCTGCACCCTACCTCCTGACTACTGTTTGGGGGCCTGTAGATAACTCCCATCAGGGTCTTTCTACCCTTAGAATTTCTCAGCTCAATCCATACTGACTCTACATCTCCTGACTCTATGCCCCCCCTCGGAAGGGACTGAATATCATTCCTCACCAACAGGGCTACCCCAACCCTCTGCCCACCAGTCTGTTCTTTCGATAGCACGTATAGCCTTGAATATTCATTTCCCAGGCCCTGTCCACTTGAAGCCACGTCTCAGTTATCCCCACAACATCATACTTGCCAACTTCCAACTGAGCCTCAAGCTCATCCGCCTTACTTCTTATGCTTCGTGCATTCATATATAATATATTTAATTTGTTTCTCCCCTCACCCTTCCTATCAATCCCTATTTCACTTGGCCATACTGTACGATCCCTTCTTGAGTTTTCTGCTCTGTTAATTCTGTTGTCCTTCTGAACCTCTCTTATTCTCACTTTCCCTTTAACTTCATTCTTAAATTTCCAGTTTGGCCCCTCGCCCCCATTACTTAGTTTAAACACACCTGTGTTGCAGTGGCAAACCTGCCTGCCAGAAAGCTGGTCCCCCAATTATTAAGATACAAACTGTTCCTCCGGTACAATTTATTCTTACCCCAAAACATACCCCAGTGATCCAAGAATTTAAATCCTTGCTTCCGACACCAGTCCCTCAGCCACACGTTCAGGTCCATTATCTCTCTGTTCCTGCCCTCTCCAGCCCGAGGAACTGGAAGCAAACCAGAGATAACCACTCTGGAAGTCCTGCTTTTCAGCCTTCTTCCGAGTTCGCTGAAGTCCCGCTGTAGAATGCTCCTCCTTTTCTTCCCGACATCATTAGTGCCGACATGCACCACCACCTCTGGGCCTTTACCTTCACCCTCGAGGATTCCCTGCACTCTGTCAGTGACGTCCTGGATCCTGGCACCAGGAAGGCAACACACCATCCTCAAATCTCGCCTGTTGCTGCAGAAACCCCTGTCAGTCCCTCTCACAATGGAGTCCCCTATTACCATAGCTCTCCGTGATGTCTGACTTCTCGGTTCTGCCTCTACAGCAATTTTTGACTCGCAGACCTGTCCACCTCTTGGACTGGCAGCGTCGTCTGTCTCGGCAGTTTCCAAGACAGTCAGCCTGTTTACAATAGGTGCTTCCTCTGGGTCTCTTGTACTTCATTCATGTCTTCCTTTGTCATCGACATCCCCCTTCTCTCTTCAGGTATCCTCGGTGTAGTGACCTTGCTGAAGGTCCTGTCCAGAAAATTCTCATTCTCTCGGATGAGCCTGAGGTCTTCTAGTCCTTTCTTCAGTGCTGCAACAACCTCCTTCAGAAGCTGAATGTGTACACACTTACCACAGCAATAGGGGGCAGAAAGATCATCAGTGTCCCTGACCTCCCACATCATGCACGCAGCACACTGAATCAGCTTGGCAGTCATGTCTTCACCCTCTTCAACAGTGGCATAATCTCCTCACTGAGCCTCTTCACCGAAAAACACGCACTTTACTCACCAGGCACTTCCCTCAGCCCTGGTGTGTTTGCTGTGAGTCTGTGGGCTCTTAATTAGGTTTGAGGAGGAGGGTGGGAGGGAGGCCCTACCGTGTAGGACCTGGGGCTGAGAACACACCTACTTAAATAGCACTCCGCTGCAAAAAAAAACAAACATTTCTTTATCCAGAAACTAAACAATACGTGAGTCATTCGTTAAGTTATCTGGGGATTTGGAAAGTGCCTCTCACCACTGCATTAATCTCTGACAGTCAGAGAGGAACAAGCTGTTTTATAGATTGGAAGACTTCAGCATGATGTAGAAAAGAGAGTTGGGGCTTTTGAGCAGAGAAAGCTACAATCAGCCTAATTTAGGTCGCTATTCTCAATCGGGTGAGTGTTATTGCTACAGAGATAGACCACAGTGATGCAAAGCTTTTGGGTGGCCTCCCCATGTGGCTGAGGGTCCTCCTAACAAACCTTCCAGGTAGAGTACCAGCAGCGTCAGGAGGAAGACCTCATATGGCCCCAAAAGTTGCACCCCTTGGCCCCCAGGTAGGAAGGCCATGTTTGACCTTGCCTGCTCCTGCCTGAACTGTAGTGGCTTTAGGAATGGCAAGCTTTCCATCACTCCTCACTTTCCCAATTCTACAGTCAGCCTGGCAAATAACAAGAAAGAACTTAAAATAGGAGACTGTATGCGGTGTAGCTGTCATTTTTGTTTTTGCGGGAACAGATAGACTCCAAAAGAGTCCAATCTCATACATACGTTTTCTAATTTCAAGCATGTGCCAAGTACCATCCAAATCTCTTTAGAAAGCACCAGACCATTGAAATGATAATAAGTTAACCGAGGAATTAGAATCCATTGAACGAGCTGATCCGCATTTACTGTTTCTTCATTTAATATGAGAAAAGAAAGGATTCGCCCTGTGTGACCAGCAGTCATGGATAGCATCTCCATGAATTTACAGCAGGTGAAACCTTTCTTTCTGACTCTGCCAAGTTCAATTGTTCTCTGTTTGATTGAACCTGTTTACTGTTGATGCTCCTTTTGCCAGATTGGTTAAGCCTGTGTGTGAACTCCAGAAGATGGAACATGCTGTAGGAAGAGAACTGGAAGATGGAGTGAAAGCATGAATTAGATATGTCAGGTTACCATAATTAAGGCCTTTTACATGCAACAAAACTAGTGTCATCTCTGTTTAGATCCAAGATGTAAAACATGTAACAATTCGTACCTATATAATTAAAATCAATACAAATAAATAGAACATGCAGGAAAGGTCTCACAGGGTAATTAAAACCAAAACATTCAAAAATTGCAACAAAACATGAGGAAAATTAACATATTTCTTGCTGCATCTGAAAATCTGATCAAAAATTGAAGCAGCGCTGAACTGCTTGACGGGAGCGTACTTACATTTGAAAGTTGAGAATGAGATCAATGTTACGGACCTGAATTATTAAAGGACATTATTATAAAGAAGGATTTGGCTGAGTTATAGTTGTGCATGTAGTTCACTTACAACCAATATTCGATGATCTTTTAAACCTCGTAGAACACATAGAACTTATGTTTCTGTGTGCAACTGTGGAGGCAGCTCCAGGCCAATGTATTTAACATCAATGATTTGTGACCCTACCTTTACTTTGAGTCATAGAGTCTTCCTTATGGATGAACAAATCTTTAGGTTTGGCTCAGTGGCAACACTATTCCCTCAAACCTGATTCTGTTGGTTCAAGTGTCAGATAGAAACTTGACCATAAAACCTACAACAACAACTTACTTAAATAACACCTTTAATACAACAAAATATCCCAAAGTATTTCACAGGATAATTCTAAAATAAAATATGAAAGCAAACCACCAGGAAATATTAGGTCAGATGATCGAAAGCACAGTTAAAGTGGTTGGTGTTAAATAGTTTCCCAAAGAAAGATAACAAGGTGGAGGGATGCAGGGAAGGTATCCTAGAGCTTGGGAGCTCGCCATCTGAAGACATAACTACTAAAGTTCGTGTCATCACAACTGGGGAGGCGCGAAAGACCAGAACTAGAGAAGCTAAAATATCTTGAGAGTGGAAGAAATTACAGAGATAGACAGCATGTAGGGCATCGATGGATGTGAAGTAAGAAATTTAAAGTCAAGGTCTTGCTTGAATGGCTGACAATGTAGGTCAGCCTCCTACTTATATGCTCAATCAATAGCTAACACATATTTTGCCGAAAGGAAACACATTAAAAGTCCCTAACAATTTGATTCACCAAGCATTCACAGATTCCTCTCTTTTCTTTAAATTCAAAGCTTTATAAAATCTTCCTATAACTAATCAAGGAAATAAAATGTGTTTTGTCTCTATCACAAATTAAAAGCAAACAGCCACTAATATATCCCACCTTCCCTTTTTATGAAAGGCATTTTCCACATTTAGAAATAATTGCAAGAAAGCTTTTAAAACAATTCCATATTCTTGCCATGGTGGCTCAGTCATTAGCACTGCTGCCTCACAGCGCTGGGAACACATGTTCGATTGCACTGTTGGTCGACAGTCTGTGTGGAGTTTGCACATTTTTCCTGTGTCTGCATGGGTTTCCTCCAGGTGCCCCCACAGTGCAAAGATGTGCAAGTTAAGTGGATTGGCTATGCTAAATTATCCATAGTGTTCAGGGATATCTAGGTTAGTGCTTAAGCCATGGGGAATGCAAGATTTCAGGGATAGGGTTGGGTAGGGATTCACCCAGGTGAAATGCTCTTCAGAGGCTTGGAATGGACTTGTTTTGCTGAATGGCCTGTTTCCACACTGTTGGGATTCTAAAAAAAATCCATGTTCTTATCTCAATGTTACATTTTCTCATCATTGTACAAGATGTTCCTCTTTAAGGACATCTAATTTTTTTTAGGGCAAGAATTTCTCTTTGTAAAACAGTCTGTTAATTGGCAATATGCGTCAAATTATTTTATTTCAGAAATTTTATTTCTTCCCAACAGTTCCTTTACACTAGCATGGTTAATTCTCAAACTTTTATCTGTTACATGCTTAGTAAAATGTATACTATCCCAAAGAGGTCCATTACACACATAACATTCTATGAGTGAAATTTTCTTAGGTTAGTCCTTGCATAATATTTGCTACAGATTATGAGACAAGTACACACTCATATCTATGGCTTCTACCAGTGTAAGTGTTTCAATTAATTCTATTAATGTCAAATTCTGAACATTTAATGGTCCCTGAAGTTTAACTACCAATCTTAAACCTCTCTTGAATTTATTAATCACAAATTGCTCAAATTCTGCAAAACCATGGCACAAATATTAGAAATATGCATAATAAAGATACCTGTTAGTTTCTTCTTGTTACACCAATAAAAATGTTGCTGGACCTACCTTTAACTGAATGAACTCTGATCTCAACAAGATAGGCCTAAATGAGAAATGCCATCAGATGTAATATTGAATCGACAGACACGCTTACTTAATTTCAATTTTTTTTTCTATACCAGTAGCTTTTTTTCCCTCAAAAAGTGCAGTTGTGGTGTCAAATGCTTTACTATCCCAGAAATGTGTTGTTCACTAAGCGAAGAAAATCTTCGACTTCACTTTTCCTGCTGTAGAGGCTTCGACCATACGTGCAAACACACAAATTCGGAGTGGGAGCAGGCTTGTTTAACAAAATAATGTCTGATTTTTTTGTGTTTTTCGAATTCCACATCTTCATCTATGCATATTAACTTTTAATTCACTTGCATAACAGGAATCTAGCTTCACTTTAAAAATATTCAATGACTTCATCTCCGATCTGCTCATAGGCAGGAAGTTCCGAAGTCATAAATACCCCTGAGGTAAAATATTCCCCCTCATCTTGATGTTAAACATGTGAAACCTAATTCTTTTGACAATGCTCCCATGATCTGGACTGACTCAAAATAGGAAACATATGTTCTACATTGACCTCACCAAGGCATATCAGGATCATATATGCTTGAATCAAATCATCCCTCACTCTTCCAAACTCCAGTGTAAACAAGCCTGGTATATGAATCCTTACCTCATAAGATAGCCAGGTCTTAGTCGAGCAAATTTCTTCTGAACTACTTCCAACACATTTACATCCTTCTATAAATAAATAGACAAAACTGCACACTGTATTTGAGATGTAGTTTCACTAATGCCCGGTATAGCTGAAGCTTAACATCCTTGATTTCATTTTCAATTTCTCTCATAGTAGAAGAGGGTTTTCCATTCGTCTTCCCAATGCCTGCTGTACCTGTATGATAAACATTTGTACCTCATGCATACTTAGATCGTTCGGCTCTTTGGAACTCTGCAATCGCTCTCCATTTGAGTAGTATTCTACTCTTATCAAATTTGTCCTGCCAGAGCTATGCCGACACATTCAACCAATCTATGTCCTCTTCATAACTGTCCTATTTGACTTTGTGCCATCTGCAAATTTAGCTATCGTGCCATCACATTCTTATCCATCCCATTGACATTGTTTGAAAAATGCCAAAGTTCCAGCACAAAAGCATATGGAGCTCTACTTAGCATATCCTGCCAATTTAAAAAAATCCATTAATACATACTCAGTTTCCCATGAGTTAATCAATTATCCATATTAATAGGTTACTTCTTGCACTATTTCAATTTTAAGTTTCAATTTTGTGCAATAACATTACATGTAGCACCTGCCAAAAGCCATCTTTATCAGTTACCATCACAAAAGTTTATATATTAATAATTGTAATTAAATGAATTATACTGTGCCGTTTATAGAACATTCAATTTTTTGCGCATTTTTTCATTGGAATCACAAATAGTCATCAGCATTTATAGGCATTAGATTCCTGACAGTAATGTTGCTCAGAAACATATCCCATGTCTATGTGGAAATATATTTTCCAGTGAGCTCACTCCTTGTTTTTGTTGTTGCAGGAGGTAAAGTAACAGAATAATTTCTTATCTTGTGTGCTTTCCATACAACAAGAATGACCATAAGTAACCAAGTTATCCTTCTACTTGAGGGCATAATTTTCCAAACAAGATTTAATGTTTTATGAACAATCACTAAAGTACTATGGAGCTGAAGCAAAACTGAGTGAACTCTTTGAACAAAGGCTAACAGGATGGGGCTTTTACTGATGCACTTTCTCAACCTGTCCATTACTGACCATAACGGAAAGAAACAAAGCAACTCAGGAATTTCTATCCAGAAAACAGCTTTTTTTTTATTACAAGTAAAGGATGAGTTATCATTTGAAAGGCATAGTTCTCAGCTTTGTTCATACAAAGTGAAATAAGTCGTAAATCTTTATGTTCAAAACTTGCATCTGTATTTGTCTGTTGTCACATTCTTTGCTCAAAACTTTATGAAATTCAACTTGAGCAGCTTTTTTATTTTTTGTTTTTCTCCAAAGTTAGGCAGTTCTTTGTCCCATATATTTGATTGCTGCTAAGTTCACCGATTTCAATTGCAAATACCTCCTGGTATTAACTGATTTCAGAAAAGGTATTTGCTGTTTATTTTCTGTTGAGATGCACGACAAAAATTGATAAAGAGTAACCAAGCAAGTTAGCACTAAGTGGAAACAAATATCAAAAACACTGACATTAGTACACTTCACACAACTCTATTCCAAAAGCTACGTCTACTAATAATCTAAGCTGCTAACTCATATTTTCATTGTATTTCTGGACCCAGTCACGCTGAAAGCCATTAAAAGCAACAAGGGAGCTGAAAATAGCTTCCTCCGTGCAATGATGTACAAAGTACATGATGACTTGCACAAAGATTCACTCGTCACCATTAAGCAGTTCTCCAGATTGCTCATTAGTTAAGTGTTTCCAGCATGCTGTGGCATTCTTGCATTGCAAGGATAATCAGACAAGTTATTTAAAACAGACTTCAAAGTCTGTGCTAAGAACTAGTACACCGGAGGCGGAGGAATTGGGAATAGGGGATGGAATTTTTGCAGGAGGACCCACCCTCCTGCAAAACTAGAATACACGTCCTCCCACCCACCCTCCTGCAAAAATTCCATCCCCTATTCCCAATTCCTCCGCCTCCGCCGCATCTGCTCCCACGATAAGACATTCCACTCCCGCACATCCCAGATGTCCAAGTTCTTTAAGGACCGCAACTTTCCCCCCGCAGTGATCGAGAACGCCCTTGACCGTGTCTCCCGTATTTCCCGCAACACATCCCTCTCACCCCGCCCCCGCCACAACCGCCCTAAGAGGATCAACCCTCGTTCTCACACACCACCCTACCAACCTCCGGATACAACGCATTATCCTCCGACACTTTCACCATTTACAATCCGACCCCACCACCCAAGACATTTTTCCATCCCCACCCCTGTCTGCTTTCCGGAGAGACCACTCTCTCCGTGACTCCCTTGTTCGCTCCACACTGCTCTCCAACCCCACCACACCTGGCACCTTCCCCTGCAACCGCAGGACATGCTACACTTGCCCCCACACCTCCTCCCTCACCCCTATCCCAGGCCCCAAGATGACATTCCACATTAAGCAGAGGTTCACCTGCACATCTGCCAATGTGGTATACTGCATCCACTGTACCCAGTGCGGCTTCCTCTACATTGGGGAAACCAAGCGGAGGCTTGGAGACCGCTTTGCAGAACACCTCCGCTCAGTTCGCAACAAACAACTGCACCTCCCAGTCGCAAACCATTTCCACTCCCCCTCCCATTCTCTTGATGACATGTTCATCATGGGCCTCCTGCAGTGCCACAATGATGCCACCCGAAGGTTGCAGGAACAGCAACCCATATTCCGCCTGGGAACCCTGCAGCCTAATGGTATCAATGTGGACTTCACCAGTTTCAAAATCTCCCCTTCCCCTACTGCATCCCTAAACCAGCCCAGTTCGTCCCCTCCCCCCACTGCACCTCACAACCAGCCCAGCACTTCCCCCCCACCCACTGCATCCCAAAACCAGTCCAACCTGTCTCTGCCTCCCTAACCGCTTCTTCCTCTCACCCATCCCTTCCTCCCACCCCAAGCCGCACCCCCATCTACCTACTAACCTCATCCCACCTCCTTGACCTGTCCGTCTTCCCTGGACTGACCTATCCCCTCCCTACCTCCCCACCTATACTCTCTCCACCTATCTTCTTTACTCTCCATCTTCAGTCCGCCTCCCCCTCTCTCCCTATTTATTCCAGTTCCCTCTCCCCATCCCCCTCTCTGATGAAGGGTCTAGGCCCGAAACGTCAGCTTTTGTGCTCCTGAGATGCTGCTTGGCCTGCTGTGTTCATCCAGCCTCACATTTTATTATCCAATTCAAGTCCCACCTGCTGCATAGTAATATCTCTAAACTGATTGATTTTCTTTCTATATATCCAGAAGTGCTTCTGAACATGCGAAACATAAAGTTTCATCAACTTTAACAGGTTGATCAGCAAGTATCTAAAATTAGTCACCATCCATACAGCAAAATTTGACAATAATAAATTGGCAACTTAGGTTAGTGCCTGATTTTCCTTCCCATTCAGATATACTATGAAATGGATTGCCAATTCACCATAGATAACAAAGTGTGGAGCTGGATGAACACAGCAGGCCAAGCAGCATCTTAGGAGCACCAAAGCTGACATTTCGGGCCCAGACCCAAGATGCTGCTTGGCCTGTTGTGTTCATCAGCTCCACACTTTGTTATCTCTGATTCTCCAGCAACTGCAGTTCCCATTATCTCTGATCCCAATTCACCATCATGTTTTATGCCAGTGTTGATAACCAATATCAGCTCTTAAGAATAAGTCTGAAATACCATTGTAATGAATGTTGAGGCACTTTCCTATAATTTCAGTTATAAACTGTAGTCACTGTATTATGATAATCTGAATCGTGTCTATTTTTCACATCTCTCTTTCACATACAACCAAATGCCCTATAGATCATAGACAGCAATGTGTGAAGCTGGATGAACACAGCAGGCCAAACAGCATCTTAGGAGCACAAAAGCTAATGTTTCAGTCCTAGACCTTTCATCAGAAAAGGTGGGAGGAGAGGGTTCTGAAATAAATAGGGCCACACTTTGTTATCTCGAATTTTCCAGCATGTGCAGTTTCCATTATCTTCGATCCACCTCCCCCTCCCTCCTTATTTATTTCAGAAGCCTCTCCCTCTCCCCCTTTTCTGATGAAGGGTCTAGGCACAAAACATCAGCTTTTGTGCTCCTAAGATGCTGCTCGGCCTGCTGTGTTCATCCAGCTCCACGCTTCGTTATCTTGGATTCTCCAGCATCTGCAGTTCCCATTATCTCTGGCACTACAGATCATAACCTATTTCCTGTTTTTTTTTCACATGGCTACCTCTCAGGCAACCTTATTATTGAAATTGTGCATATCTTTTCTTTGATTTTTGAGATCCATGGGCTGCAATTTTAATTCAGGGTAGAAATTATCCACCAGGTCCCATTGATGTCATGCCTAAAACTGGTGGGAAGCATGAAATGTGAAGTGCATGAACATGCACATGAAATATTGGGCCGCAGGAGACAACCAGGGGGAAAGTAGCTGGAAAAGAAATTGGGAGAGTCCTACACTTGAGAAAAGGGGCAGGCCCAAGTTGTAGAGGTCTAAACCTTCAGTATGGGCTTAAGGAAACACTCCTGCTTATTTGGACCATCAAAAGAAAGAAAACACCCTTTTTTTAAGCAATGTGATTTTCATCTGTTCCTACCACAACAAGATAAAAAAGTTTTCCTTTGACATCCAGAGGTTAAAATAGCAGACACTCTGTATGGTTGTCATGCGCATTTAAAGAAAAGCCAAGTTGATGGTCCTTTTGCTCTCTCAGAAGGGGTAAGAGTGGTAAGAGTTTGGGCTTACTAGTTGGATCCTGCAGAGAAATCCTGGTTTCTTCACTGGTTTCCTCTGCATGAGTCATGTTCAAATCACAACTAATGTCTCACGCTTTGCTCCCTTTCATATACTCTCTGCAATCAATGGTATGCATACACTTCAAGTCATGTTGTAAAATCCTGCTTCCAAACTCCAATAATTGTAGTTTCATAGGCTTTTCATCATAGTCTGCTGAACTCCCAATCTTTGATTAACACCTTCTTAGTCTACGTTTGCAGCATGATAATAATTTCTATCTCTTTTGCCAACCTAAATTTGACTGATACGTAATTTTATCCGTGTCACATATGGTAACGCAAATTAGTAACATTCTGTTCTGTGAATAAATGATGAGGAATAGAAGTTGAATCTTCTGAGATGGAGAAGTATCACAAAAATTGACTTTGGCTTTGGTGATCATTCAAAATGTGCACACATCTGTTCAAAGTTATTGACATTTTTTAAAAAAATTGAGAATTTGAAGTTCCATTTTTGAAGTGAATGAATGTTGCAGAATCTAGTCTGATTTAATTTAGTAGTTCATTTCTACTTGTGGATGGGTTTACAGTATTCTCTGGGGATTTAAGCCACATAAAACAGTTTTCTGGAGAGGAAATTTTCAATGTAATCATAATGCTCTTTCTTTGTATTGCTGCACATTCGGTACTTTGCTGAACTGCAGACGTGATCCTCAGCAGCCTAAAATGTCAGTTGTGACACAATTGGTAACACTATTACCTCTGGGCCATAATTTTTTGTGTTTAATTCTGACAAGGGCTTGAATACTAAAAGCAAACTGACACACTAATGTACTGTTGGAGATGAAACTGAAGGCCCGTCTCCCCACTTATTTAAATGTAAATGATCCGTTGATGTTACTTCAAAGAAGAGCAGGGAGATTTCTCCAATGTTCTGGCCAACATTGATCTCCCAACCAACAGTGAGCAAACAAATGGCCTGATTATTATCACATTGCCGTCTAAGTCTGTTATTTCACATATTAGCTTCCATAATTCCTTTATTACATTAAAAGTACTTTGGTGAAAATCACCTTGAGATGTTATATAAAGTCAAATATTTATTTTATTTTTCCATAGTTAGATGACTTTCCATGGTGTTTAAAGACAAAAAATGAAAGAAAACGTTACCTCAATCATTTATTGCTGCTTAGAATTAGAATTAGATTTATTGTGACAGGGATAGGTGAGAACAGTGAAAAATGTGCAAAGTCACCATTTCTGGCACCATATCAGGTACCAAATTGATTCAGTGCAAATGGGAAAGGACATTCGCCTTGGATCTTCAGACAAACATTCTCCAAGGCAGACTTTGGGATATTCAACAACACAAAGTCACCAAGCAGTGGCTGATGGCCAAATTCAGTCAGTACCTATGAGGACAGCATCAACCAGGATCTCGGATTTGTCACACTATAGGTGACCTCACCACACTACACACTCTTACTCTCTCTCTCCCTCACACACACACACTTCTGACACAGGTCCCCCCTCATACACACATTGCCTCTCAGCACACATACACATTCTCTCCCCACACACATACGCCCCCTGTCTGTCTCTCTCTCCCCCAACCATACGCCGGCCCCAACACACACAAACTGTCACTCTTCCCCTGCCATCCCACACACCACTCCCCACCCACAGCCAGCCCCCTACACAAACACTCATGTAAATCTATGAGGTGAATGTGCATTTGCAGATACAATCTATTTTGTTCAAAAAGCATACGATTTGTAGACAGTCAGTCAATGTGGTGTTTTATAATTTCCTACTTTAGAAATAAAACCAGTCTGATTCCAAACGGAAACACATATTCTAAACAAGGCCTTATACCTAACATGCATTTTCTGACCTAAAATGTCACCTCTTCTTTATACTTTTAAAATGTTTAGTTCTCTCAGGGCAGTGAGCTGAAAGAAATTCAGGGATTTACAAATACATATCAATCAATTAAAACATTCTAACTGATTTTACAGCATGTTAGGCTATCTAATATATCCTCATCAGTGATGTGACCCTTTACTCTTCTACTTATAAATTCTGTTCCTGATGCCACCTCACTAACACTTGAAAAGGAGCGAGGCTCTGAAAGCTTGTGATTTCAAATAAACGTTTTGGACCATAACCTGATGTAGTGTGATTTCTGACCTTGTCCACCCCAACACCAGCACCTCCACATTGTACAGAATCTTAGGTATAAATTAGAAAAATAAAGAAATGAAGTTTTAAAAAGACGAAAGAACTGCAGATGTTGTAAATCAGAGACAAAATGAGAAATTGATGGAAAAGCTCAGCAGGTCTGGCATCATCTGGCATCATAGTTGAGTGACACCTCCTCAGAACTCAGAGCCCAGCTCTGAGGAATGGTCACACAACCCGAAATGTTAGCTCTGATTTCTCCCCACAGATGCTGCCTGACTTGCTAAGCTTTTCCAGCAATTTCTACTTTTGTCACAAATAAAGCTAGCAGTTCATTTCTTCTAAAACAGAGAAAGAGAGAAAATAGAAGCAGATGGACCACACATGCCCACCCTGGGGTGAACAACAAGGCTTGGGACCTGTGCTGAGTTTCACCTCGAGGCTGGGAATCTGCCCTGGGCTTCAAGGTGAGGCTGGGAGTCTACCCTGAACTTCACCTCGTGGCTGGGAGTCTGTTCTGGGCTTCACCTCGAGGTTGGCAGTCTGTCCTGGGGTTCTCCTCAGGGCTAGGAGTCTGCCCTGAGCTTCACCTCGAGGCTGAAAGCCTGCCCTGGGGTTCACCTCGAGGCTGGGAGTCTGCATTTCGTTCTTACCAAGCTTTTTCTACACTTGATAAAAGTTACTTCACATTTCCAAAAATAAGGGAAAGCTTCCTTTATGTCTACCATTGCTAACCAAGCGTTAACATTTTGTTGTGTCAAGAATAAGACTGTTACCCCTGAGTCAAGGCCATGTGTTCAATTATGGACCTAAGCACGAAACATAAACACATACTTCAGCGCACTTTGGGGCGGCACAATGGCTCAGTGGTTAGCACTGCTGCCTCACAGCGCCAGGGACCCAGGTTTGATTCCACTGTCTGTGTGGAGTTTGCACATTCTCCCCGTGTCTGTGTGGGTTTCCTCTGGGTGCTCTGGTTTCCTCCCACAGTCCAGTGATGTGTAGGCTAGGGGGATTGGCCATGCTAAATTGCCCATTGTGCTCAGAGATGTGTAGATTAGGTTGGTTTTACGGGGGTGGGTTTGGGTGGGATGCTTTGAGAGTCAGTGTGGACTTTTTGGGCCAAAGGGTCTGTTTCCACACAGTAGGGATTCTATGAGCAGCACTGATGGACTGTATTTTCTTTTTATTCATTTAGGGGTTATTGGTATTGCTGGATGGCCAACATTCATTGCCCACCTCTAGCTGCCCTTGAAAAGGCAATGGTGAGCTACCTTTTTAAACTGTTGCAGTCCATGCCTGCTATCAGCTAACCATCAATGCCATTAGCAAGGCAATCCGAGGATGCTGAACTAGCGACAGTGAACGTGTAGTGATATATTTCCAAGCCAGCTTGGTGAGTGGCTTGCAGGGGAACTTGAAGGTAATGCTGTTCAAATGTATCTGATGTCCTTGTCCTTCTAGATGCAAATGATTGTGGATTTGTAAGGTGCTGCCTAATAGTCCTTGATGAATCTCTGTAATGTATCTGGTGGATAGTGTACACTGCTGCTACTGAGTATTGGTGCTGGAGGAAGTTGATGCTTGTAAATATATTGCCAATGAAGCTGGCTGCTTTGTCCTAGATGGTGACAAGCTTCTTGAGTGTTGTTGGAGCTGCACCCATCCATCAAAGTTTGGAGTATTCCATTACACCCCCTACTCGTGCCTAGCGGTTGGTGGACAAGCTGTGGAAGTATTCCTAGCCTCTGACCTGCTTTTGTAGCCACTGTGTTTACGTGGTGAGTCCACTTGAGTTTCTGGTCAATAGTAACCCTTACGACATTGATAGTAGGGGATTCAGTGATGGTGACACCATTGAATGTTATGGAATGGTGGTTAGATTACCTTTTGTTGCTGAGGGTCATTGCTTGGTCTTTGTGTGGCATAAATGTTTCTTACCACTTGTTAGCTCAAGCCTGGATATTGTCCAGAATTGTTGCACTTGAATATGGACAGCTTCAGTATCTGAGAAGTCACAAATGGTGCTGAGCCTCATGTAAACTTCAACAAACCTTCCCATTTTTGACTTTATAATGGAGGGAAGGTCTTTGATGAAGCAGTTAAAAATGTTTGAGCCCATGACATTACACTGAGGAACCCTGCAGAGATGTCCTGGAACTGAGATGAATGATCTCCAAAAATCACAACCATCTTCCTATATGTCAGTTATGACTCCAACCACTGGAGCGTTTGCCCCCTGAGACCCACTGATTCCAGTTTTGCTAGTCCTCCTCAATGCCACACTTGGTTGAACGCAGTCTTGATGTCAAGACTGTCACTCTCACCTCACCTCTAGAATTCAGATCTTTTGTCCATGCTTGAACCAAGGCTGTAATGAGGTCAGAAGCTGAGTGGCCCTGATGGAACCTAAACTGGGAGTCACTGAGTAGGTTATTTCTGAGCGGCGGCTGCTTGATAGCACTACTGATGACTCCTTCCATCATTTTACTGATGATCAAGTGTAGACTGATGGGGAGGCAGTTGGCTGAGTTGGATTTGTCCTGCTATTTATGCCCGAATGTACCTGGGAAATTTTCCACACTGTTGGGTAGATACCAATCTTGTAATTGTTCTGAAAGAGCTTGGTTAGGGGAGCAGAAAGTTCTGGAGCACAAGTCATCGGTACTATTGCCGGAATATTGTCAGGGCTCATACCCTTTGCAGTATACAGTGTCTCCAACCATTTCTTGATATCATGTGGAGTGAATCAAATTGACTCAAGACTAGTGGAGGTTACTGAGGTGGATTATTTACTTGGCATTTCTGGCTGAAGATTGCTGCAAAATCTTCATTTTTAGCTTTTAAACTGTTGTGTCCTCCTGCACTCTCCATTGAATCAGTATTGTTCTCCTGGCTTGGTGGTAATGGTTGAGGGGGGATAGTCCAGGCCATGTGGTTACAGATTGTGCTAGAGTACAATTCTGCTGCTGTTGATGGCCACAGTGCCTCATGGATGCCCAGTCTTCAGTTGCTAGATCTGTTTGAAGTCTGTCCCATTTAGCACAGTGATAATGCCACCCCACACGATGGAGGTTATTCTCAGTGTGAAGGTGGGAATTGGTCTCCACAAGGACTGTGCGGTGATCATCTTTTAATTATGTCATGGACAGATGCATCTGCAGCTGGCAGATTGTTTAGGATGAGATCAAGTATGTTTCTCCCTCTTGTTGGTTCTCTTACCAGCTGGTGCAGATCAGTCGAGTTGCTATGCCAAGGAAAAACGAAAGAACTGCAGATGTTATAAATCAGAAATGAAAGCTGAAATTGCTGGAAAATCTCACCAGGTAGGGCAGCATCCATGAAGACAAATCAATTAATGTTTCTTAGTTTCTGAGAAAACATGACTGGACCAGAAATGTTGATGGATTTCGCTTCACAAATGTTGCCAGACCTGCTGAGCTTTTCCAGGAAGGTCCATTCTTGTTTTTAGTTACTATGCCCTTTAGAACAGAGCAGCTCGATCAGTAGTGCTGTTGCCGAGCCACTATTGGTGCAGACATTGAAATCCTCCACCCGAGTACATTTTATGTCCTTGCCACCCTCAGTGCTTCCTCCAAGTGTTGCTCAACGTGGAGGAGTACCAAATCATCAGCTGATGGAGGAAGGTATGTGACAATCAGCAGGAAGTTTCCTTGCTCATGTTTCATCTGAAGCCAAGAGACTTCATGAGGTCTAGATTCAATGTTAAGGGCACTCAACGCAACACACTCCAGAATGTATACCATTGTGCCACCACCTCTGCTGGGTCTGTCCTTCCAGGGACATATCCAGGTATGATAACGCTGGTGTCTGGGACATTCTCTGTAAGTTTGGTTTCCACGAGTATGACTATGTCAGGCTGTTGCTTGACTAGTCTAAGAGGTAGCTCTCTCAGAACACTAGCCCCCAGATGTTTGTAAAGAGGATTTTGCAGGGCTGTTTCTGCCATTGTCTTTTCCAGGGCCTAGGTTAATGCTTGGTGATTTGTCTGGTTTCATTTTTATTTAGGCTGCAGTGATTGGTACAAACTAATGGCTTGCTAGGCCATTTCAGAGGGCAATTGAGAGTGAATCACTTTGTTGTGGGTCTGGAGTCACATGTAGACCAGACTAGGCAAGGATGACAGATTTTCTTCCCCGAAGGACATTATTGAACCAGATGGGTTTTTCCAACAATCGGCAATGGTTTCACAGTCATCGGTAGATTCTTAATTTCAAACTTGTTTTTTTTAAATTGAGTTTAAATTCCACCATCTACCATGGCAGGATGCAAACCCAGATCCCCAGAATATTAGCTGAGTTTATCCAACTCCACTAGGTCATTTCTGTCTCCTATTACGTTGTCAAAGATACAGTTTTTCAGCTGAGATGTTGACCCAAGGCCCTAAGTGCCTGCTCAAACAGAGAGCAGACAGCCCTCAAGCTTCCCTATCACCAACAATTTAAAAAAAGAAGTAATTGCGGTGTGCTATTTTTGGAGCAACATTGGTCACTGCAATAGTCTAAGTAACAATAGGTATTACATTTCAAAGTAATTAATTGCCTCTAATTACTTTATAATATCTCAAGTGCATTGAGGATGCCATATTTAAATAAAAAGGTTCTTTCTTCCACTTGTCTTCTAAGACTCATCTCAGAGGTAAACTTGTTAATTGTGAACTTTATATAAAATTACCCTCTGTGATTGACCGGTGTATTATTTCAAACTGAAGATATCCTAAATTATGGAATTCTATCAGAGGTAATTACATAGGCATTGGATAATCATTTGTGCTCAGCTGTTGGTCACAATTCTGTCCGATTAGGAAAAGTTTCCAGAATCATTTGTTCTCCAAAACTTAATTTTAATTATGTGAATCTGTAATTCACTGGATAACAGAATTGTTACAGTGCCGAGGGAGGTTATTCAGTCAGCTATCTGACCATTTTGATTAAGTACCAATCTCCAGACTTTTACCCATAACCTTGAACATTGTTACATGTAAATAATAGTTGAATATGCTCTCTAATGCCTCAATTGAACATGTGCCCACCACATTCCAGGGCAGTGCATTCCAGATCCTCTCTGTGTGAGAAAGCTTTTTTTGTTCCTCTCACAAAGAACTTGCATTGTTGACAAAATTCTTCAAAATTGTGCCTCTGATTCTTGTTCCTTTCATGAGTCAGATTAGTTTCTCCTGATCTATTCTCTCCATATCCCTCATGATTTTGTAAATTTGTATCAGATATGGGGTGGCACAGTGGCTCAGTGTTTAGCACTGCTGCCTCACAGAGCCAGAAACCCTTCTGTTCTACAGTCAGTCAACTGTTTGGCAGGAGTTTTCATGTTCTCCCCGAGTCTGAATGGGTTTCCTCCCATTGACCAAAGAGGTGCAGGTTAGGTGGATTGGCCGTGTGAAATTGCCCATAGTATCAAGGGTCGTGTAGATTGTATGGATTAGTCATGGGAAATTGCAGGGTTACGGGAACTGGGTGGGATGCTTTTCAGAGGGTCGCTGTGGACTCAATGGGCCAAATGGCCTAATTTCACACTGTAGGGAGCCTATCCCTCTACAGTCAGAACAGACCCAAAACTATTCTTGTACTTCATTAATTTGAATAACAACAGCACTGATGTTGAGCATTCAGAAGTTGAAGATACGATGACATCATTCAAAGAAATACAAGCAATCCCTTCTAATGTTTAGTTTGACAAATATTCCCCTCATAGCACTGTGTGTGCAACTAAAAATAAGTAAAATTATTCTTTCTTGTTACGATCGGCAATATTTGTGTACAATCCAGTACTTCACAAATTAATGTGAAAGACTTTTGATGTTTCTATAGGAGGTCAAAAAGCTGAATGTAAATGCAAGCTTTTTTTTTCATTTTTGCTGAGGATATTGATTGGCTGCAGAATTTACTGATTAGACAGCAGGCTGTCAAATAAAAACAGAATATCTTGGAAATGCTAACAAGAACGCGCAGAATCTATAGGAAAATAAATAGCCAATATTTTAAGTTGATGGCTATTTCATCACATGACGTAGAGTTGTGAACACAGCCTAGTTCATCATGAAAAACCAGCCTTCCACATATTGACTCTGTCTGCACATCCCGCTTCCTCAGGAGAGCAGCCAACATAGTCTACGACCACTCCCACGCCGGTTATAATCTCTTCCACCCTCTTCCATTGGGCAGAAGATACAAAAATTTTAAAGGACATACCAACAGATATAAGAACAGCTTCTTAGATAACAAAGTGTGGAGCTGGATGAACACAGCAGGCCAAGTAGCATCTTAGGAACACAAAAGCTGACGTTTTGGGCCCAAACCCACGGCCTAGTCCTGAGAAGTCATCTTTTGTCCTCCTAAGATGCTGCTTGGCCTGCTCTGTTCATCCAGCTCCACACTTTGTTATCTCGGATTCTCCAGCATCTGCAGATCCCATTATCTCTAAGAACAGCTTCTTCCCCACTTATGAAAGAATCTCTCATATATTACAGTTGATCCTTCTCTGCACTTTCTCTGTAGCTGTAACACTATATTCTACATTTTGTTCTATTACCTTGATGTATTTTTGTAAGATATAATTTGACTGGTTGGCACACAAAACACTACTTTTCATTGTATCTCTGTACGAGCCATAATAGTAAATTAAATAAAGTCAAATCACAGCTGGAAAAGTTAGAGAAGTAACACTAATTCAAAACACACTCCCTGCCTCCTTCTCCCATAGAATCTAGGATTGTGGAGGCGATATGGATTAGCCATGGGAAATGCAGGGTTATCGGAACTGGGTTGGAACCTCTTCAGAAGAAATTAAGTAAATTCAAAGACATGCAAAGGAGAAAAGGAGAACAAACCATGAAGGAAGGAGTACTACAGTGTTGGAAATGGGATAACTGTGGAAAATGAAAATGGACGGGAATGTTTTATGCCGGGTGAGGAAATGGCATCATCTTTCCTTCTTTTAACCCCTCTTGGTCAGACACAATAAGTATTAGTGTTTTTTTTTAGCATTTCACATTTCTGATAGATATTTGTTAACTTGATCAAAATAAGAGAGACAACCCTAAGGTTCTCAATAAATGGATATTTTCCCAAGTTGCTTTCTCACAGAATGGTCCTTTTGGAAGAGATTGAGGCGTTGGAAGGAACAGGGTGAGAGAGAAAGCCTGTGATAATGGGAACTGCAGATGCTGGAGAATCCAAGACAACAAAATGTGAGGCTGGATGAACACAGCAGGCCAAGCAGCATCTTAGGAGCACAAAAGCTGATGTTTCGGGCCTAGACCCTTCATCAGAGAGGGGGATGGGGTAAGGGTTCTGGAATAAATAGGGAGAGAGGGGGAGGTGGACCGAAGATGGAGAGAAAAGAAGATAGGTGGAGAGAGTATAGGTGGGGAGGTAGGGAGGGGATAGGTCAGTCCAGGGAAGACGGACAGGTCAAGGAGGTGGGATGAGGTTAGTAGGTAGATGGGGGTGTGGCTTGGGGTGGGAGGAAGGGATGGGTGAGAGGAAGAACAGGTTAGGGAGGTGGAGACAGGTGGGACTGGTTTTGGGATGCAGTGCGTGGAGGGGAAGAGCTGGGCTGGTTGTGTTGTGCAGTGGGGGGAGGGGACGAACTGGGCTGGTTTAGGGATGCAGTTGGGGAAGGGGAGATTTTGAAACTGGTGAAGTCCACATTGATACCATATGGCTGCAGGGTTCCCAGGCGGAATATGAGTTGCTGTTCCTGCAGCCTTCGGGTGGCATCATTGTGGCACTGCAGGAGGCCCATGATGGACATGTCATCTAAAGAATGGGAGGGGGAGTGGAAATGGTTTGCGACTGGGAGGTGCAGTTGTTTGTTGCGAACTGAGCGGAGGTGTTCTGCAAAGCGGTCTCCAAGCCTTCGCTTGGTTTCCCCAATGTAGTGGAAGCCACACCGGGTACAGTGGATGCAGTATACCACATTGGCAGATGTGCAGGTGAACCTCTGCTTAATGTGGAATGTCATCTTGGGGCCTGGGATAGGGGTGAGGGGGGAGGTCTGGGGGCAAGTGTAGCATTTCCTGCGGTTGCAGGGGAAGGTGCCGGGTGTGGTGGGGTTGGAGGGCAGTGTGGAGCGAACAAGGGAGTCACGGAGAGAGTGGTCTCTCCGGAAAGCAGACAGGGGTGGGGATGGAAAAATGTCTTGGGTGGTGGGGTCGGATTGTAGATGGCGGAAGTGTCGGAGGATGATGCGTTGTATCCGGAGGTTGGTGGGGTGGTGTGTGAGAATGAGGGGGATCCTCTTGGGGCGGTTGTGGCGGGGGCGGGGTGTGAGGGACGTGTTGCGGGAAATACGGGAGACGCGGTCGAGGGCGTTCTCGATCACTGTGGGGGGAAGGTTGCGGTCCTTGAAGAACTTGGACATCTGGGATGTGCGGGAGTGGAATGTCTTGTCGTGGGAGCAGATGCGGCAGAGGCGGAGGAATTGGGAATAGGGGATGGAATTTTTGCAGGAGGGTGGGTGGTAGGAGGTGTATTCTAGGTAGCTGTGGGAGTCGGTGGGCTTGAAATGGACATCAGTTACAAGCTGGTTGCCTGAGATGGAGACTGAGAGGCCCAGGAAGGTGAGGGATGTGCTGGAGATGGCCCAGGTGAACTGAAGGTTGAGGTGGAAGGTGTTGGTGAAG
Source organism: Stegostoma tigrinum (assembly GCF_030684315.1). Lineage (NCBI taxonomy): Eukaryota > Metazoa > Chordata > Chondrichthyes > Orectolobiformes > Stegostomatidae > Stegostoma > Stegostoma tigrinum. Next base: position 53,701,607 of record NC_081368.1, on the reverse strand, counting down.
TGGATGAACTGTTCGAGCTCCTCTGGGGAGCAAGAGGCGTCGCCGATACAGTCATCAATGTACCGGAGGAAGAGGTGGGGTTTGGGACCTGTGTAGGTGCGGAAGAGGGACTGTTCCACGTAACCTACAAAGAGGCAGGCATAGCTGGGCCCCATGCGTGTGCCCATGGCCATCCCCTTAGTTTGTAGGAAGTGGGAGGAGTCAAAAGAGAAGTTGTTGAGGGTGAGGACGAGTTCGGCTAGGCGGATGAGGGTGTCGGTGGAGGGGGACTGGTCGGGCCTGCGGGACAGGAAGAAGCGGAGGGCCTTGAGGCCATCTGCATGCGGAATGCAGGTGTATAGGGACTGGACATCCATGGTGAAGATGAGGTGTTGGGGGCCAGGGTATTGGAAGTCCTGGAGGAGGTGGAGGGTGTGGGTGGTGTCACGGACGTAGGTGGGGAGTTCCTGGACCAAAGGGGAGAAAATTGAGTCCAGATAGGTGGAGATGAGTTCGGTGGGGCAGGAGCAGGCTGAGACGATAGGTCGACCAGGGCAGGCAGGTTTGTGGATTTTGGGAAGGAGATAGAAACGGGCCGTGCGGGGTTGGGGAACAATGAGTTTGGAGGCTGTGGGTGGGAGGTCCCCTGAGGTGATGAGGTCATGAATGGTGTTGGAGATGATGGTTTCGTGCTTGGGTGTGGGGTCATGATCGAGGGGGCGGTAGGAGGTGGTGTCGGAGAGTTGGCGTCTGGCCTCGGCGATGTAGAGGTCAGTGCGCCATACTACCACTGCGCCACCCTTGTCTGCGGGTTTGATGGTGAGGTTGGGGTTGGAGCGGAGGGAGCGGAGGGCTGCCCGTTCTGCGGGGGAGAGGTTGGAGTGGGTGAGAGGGGTGGAGAGGTTGAGGCGGTTAATGTCTAGACGGCGGTTAAAGATGAAGGGGTCGAGGGAGGGTAGGAGGCCTGGGAGTGATGTCCAGGAGGAGGACTTGTGTTGGAAGCAGGTGAAGGGGTCAGTGGAAGGAAGGTTAGGCTCCCGGTTGAAGAAGTAGGCATGGAGGCGGAGACGGCGGAAAAACTGCTCTATGTCCAATGGTGACTGGTATTCGTTGATGTGTGGTTGTAGGGGGACAAAGGTGAGCCCCTTACTCAGGACTGACCGTTCGTCCTCAGTCAGTGGGAGGTCTGGGGGGATGGTGAAGATGCGGCAGGGCTCAGTGTGGCTGTCTTCTCTGGCGTTGCTGGCTGTGGAGGTTGTGGGCAGAGCGATGAGGTCATCGGCCATGGGCGGGGTTCCATCAGCGTCGGCTGTGCGCGGGGTTCCGTCGGCGTCGGGAGTGTCGGGGTGGGCGGCAGCAGTGGCTGCGGTGAGGGTGACTGCAGCAGCGATCCCGGAAGTGGTGTGGCCGGCGGAGGCGGATGTGACGTCATCGGTGGGGTCTCCGGCCGTGTCCCCATGGTCAATGGCGGCGGGTGCATGGTGGGGGAGGGGCAGGGACAGAGTCGGGATTTGGGAGGCGCAGGAATCCTCTTGTGGGTGGCAGGGGCCAGTGAGTTGGGGGGGGTTGTACTTACGATTTTTGGTGTCCAGTAAAGCTGAGTGGAACTGGGTGTTCAGAATGTGGATCCTGCGGAGGATAAAAAACAGCAGGGGTCCTTTGCAGGTCTGGGAGAGGGAGCCTCTGAGCTGGGGCAGGCTGGATTGCAGTGCCTGGAGGTGCCGGCGCACGGCTGCGAGTGTCTGTTTCAGGACTCGCAGGGAGAAACGCTTCTGAAGGGTCTGAATATTCAGGGTGTGGAGGTGGTCACGGTTGGGGCCAAATTGGGAAGGCTGAAATGTGGACTGTAGTCCCTTGGGGATGATCCGGTTCCATAGGCAGGTGCTGAGGAAGGTGATGTGGCTGTGGTACCTGGTTTGCTTCAGAACATGGTCGAGCAGTTTCAAGGCCGAAGAGATTACAAGAGAGTTGCAATGGGAGAGAGATTCCCTGAGGTAGGTCCGGAGGGAGGAGGGTAACTTCTTCAGGTTGGGCATCCCTGGAAGAGGCTTCGCAGTGAGGTTAAAATAATATCAGAGATAATGGGAACTGCAGATGCTGGAGATTCCAAGACAACAAAATGTGAGGCTGGATGAACACAGCAGGCCAAGCAGCATCTCAGGAGCACAAAAGCTGACGTTTCGGGCCTAGACCCTTCATCAGAGAGGGGGATGGGGTGAGGGTTCTGGAATAAATAGGGAGAGAGGGGGAGGCGGACCGAAGATGGAGAGAAAAGAAGATAGGTGGAGAGAGTATAGGTGGGGAGGTAGGGAGGGGATAGGTCAGTCCAGGGAAGGTGGACAGGTCAAGGAGGTGGGAGGAGGTTAGTAGGTAGATGGGGGTGCGGCTTGGGGTGGGAGGAACGGATGGGTGAGAGGAAGAACAGGTTAGGGAGGCGGAGACAGGTTGGACTGGTTTTGGGATGCAGTGGGTGGAGGGGAAGAGCTGGGCTGGTTGTGTGGTGCAGTGGGGGGAAGGGACGAACTGGGCTGGTTTAGGGATGCAGTTGGGGAAGGGGAGATTTTGAAACTGGTGAAGTGCACATTGATACCATTAGGCTGCAGGGTTCCCAGGCGGAATATGAGTTGCTGTTCCTGCAGCCTTCGGGTGGCATCATCGTTGGAGGGCAGCGTGGAGCGAACAAGGGAGTCACGGAGAGAGTGGTCTCTCGGGAAGGCAGACAGGGGTGGGGATGGAAAAATGTCTTGGGTGGTGGGGTCGATATTCCCAATTCCTCCACCTCCGCCGCATCTGCTCCCACGACAAGACATTCCACTCCCGCACATCCCAGATGTCCAAGTTCTTCAAGGGCCCGTAACTTTCCCCCCACAGTGATCGAGAACGCCCTCGACCGCGTCTCCCGTATTTCCCGCAACACGTCCCTCACACCCCGCCCCCCCCCCCCCACAACCGCCACAAGAGGATCCCCCTCGTTCTCACACACCACCCTACCAACCTCCGGATACAACGCATCATCCTCCGACACTTCCGCCATCTACAATCCGACCCCACCACCCAAGACATTTTTCCATCCCCTCCCCTGTCAGCTTTCCGGAGAGACCGCTCTCTCCGTGACTCCCTTGTTCGCTCCACACTGCCCTCCAACCCCACCACACCCGGCACCTTCCCCCGCAACTGCAGGAAATGCTACACTTGCCCCCACACCTCCCCCCTCACCCCTATCCCAGGCCCCAAGATGACATTCCACATTAAGCAGAGGTTCACCTGCACATCTGCCAATGTGGTATACTGCATCCACTGTACCCGGTGTGGCTTCCTCTACATTGGGGAAACCAAGCGAAGGCTTGGAGACCGCTTTGCAGAATACCTCCGCTCAGTTCGCAACAAACAACTGCACCTCCCAGTCGCAAACCATTCCCACTCCCTCTCCCATTCTCTAGATGACATGTCCATCATGGGCCTCCTGCAGTGCCACAATGATGCCACCCGAAGGCTGCAGGAACAGCAACTCCTATTCCGCCTGGGAACCCTGCAGCCTAATGGTATCAATGTGGACTTCACCAGTTTCAAAATCTCCCCTTCCCCAACTGCATCCCTAAACCAAGATAATAAAATGTGAGGCTGGATGAACACAGCAGGCCAAGCAGCATCTCAGGAGCACAAAAGCTGACGTTTTGGGCCTACACCCTTCATCAGAGAGGGGGATGGGGAGAGGGAACTGGAATAAATAGGGTGAGAGGGGGAGGCGGACCGAAGATGGAGAGTAAAGAAGATAGGTGGAGAGAGTGTAGGTGGGGAGGTAGGGAGGGGATAGGTCAGTCCAGGGAAGACGGACAGGTCAAGGAGGTGGGATGAGGTTAGTAGGTAGATGGGGGTGCGGCTTGGGGTGGGAGGAAGGGATGGGTGAGAGGAAGAACCGGTTAGGGAGGCAGAGACAGGTTGGACTGGTTTTGGGATGCTGTGGGTGGGGGAGAAGAGCTGGGCTTGTTGTGTGGTGCAGTGGGGGGAGGGGATGAACTGGGCTGGTTTAGGGATGCAGTAGGGGAAGGGGAGATTTTGAAACTGGTGAAGTCCACATTGATACCATATGGCTGCAGGGTTCCCAGGCGGAATATGAGTTGCTGTTCCTGCAACATTCGGGTGGCATCTTTGTGGCAGTGCAGGAGGCCCATGATGGACATGTCATCAAGAGAATGGGAGGGGGAGTGGAAATGGTTTGCGACTGGGAGGTGCAGTTGTTTGTTGCGAACTGAGCGGAGGTGTTCTGCAAAGCGGTCCCCAAGCCTCCGCTTGGTTTCCCCAACGTAGAGGAAGCCGCACCGGGTACAGTGGATGCAGTATACCACATTGGCAGATGTGCAGGTGATCCTCTGCTTAATGTGGAATGTCATCTTGGGGCCTGGGATGGGGGTGAGGGAGGAGGTGTGGGGACAAGTGTAGCATTTCCTGCGGTTGCAGGGGAAGGTGCCGGGTGTGGTGGGGTTGGAGGGCAGTGTGGCGCGAACAAGGGAGTCACGGAGAGAGTGGTCTCTCCGGAAAGCAGACAGGGGAGGGGATGGAAAAATGTCTTGGGTGGTGGGGTCGGATTGTAAATGGCGGAAGTGTCGGAGGATAATGCGTTGTATCCGGAGGTTGGTAGGGTGGTGTGTGAGAACGAGGGGGATCCTCTTGGGGCGGTTATGGCGGGGGCCGGGTGTGAGGGATGTGTCACGGGAAATGCGGGAGACGCGGTCAAGGGCGTTCTCGATCACTGTGGGGGGAAAGTTGCGGTCCTTAAAGAACTTGGACATCTGGGATGTGCGGGAGTGGAATGTCTTATCGTGGGAGCAGATGCGGCGGAGGCGGAGGAATTGGGAATAGGGGATGGAATTTTTGCAGGAGGGTGGGTGGGAGGAGGTGTATTCTAGGTAGCTGTGGGAGTCGGTGGGCTTGAAATGGACATCAGTTACAAGCTGGTTGCCTGAGATGGAGACTGAGAGGTCCAGGAAGGTGAGGGATGTGCTGGAGATGGCCCAGGTGAACTGAAGGTTGGGGTGGAAGGTGTTGGTGAAGTGGATGAACTGTTCGAGCTCCTCTGGGGAGCAAGAGGCAGCGCCGATACAGTCATCAATGTACCGGAGGAAGAGGTGGGGTTTGGGGCCTGTGTAGGTGCGGAAGAGGGACTGTTCCACGTAACCTCCAAAGAGGCAGGCATAGCTGGGGCCCATGCGGGTGCCCATGGCCACCCCCTTAGTCTGTAGGAAGTGGGAGGAGTCAAAAGAGAGGTTGTGGAGTGCATCCCTAAACCAGCCCAGTTCGTCCCCTCCCCCCACTGCACCACACAACCAGCCCAGCTCTTCCCCTCCCCCCACTGCATCCCAAAACCAGTCCCACCTGTCTCCGCCTCCCTAACCTGTTCTTCCTCTCACCCATCCCTTCCTCCCACCCCAAGCCGCACCCCCATCTACCTACTAACCTCATCCCACCTCCTTGACCTGTCCGTCTTCCCTGGACTGACCTATCCCCTCCCTACCTCCCCACCTATACTCTCTCCACCTATCTTCTTTTCTCTCCATCTTCGGTCCGCCTCCCCCTCTCTCCCTATTTATTCTACTTCCCTCTCCCCATCCCCCTCTCTGATGAAGGGTGTAGGCCCGAAACGTCAGCTTTTGTGCTCCTCAGATGCTGCTTGCCCTGCTGTGTTCATCCAGCTCCACAATTTGTGGTCTGAGAGAGAAAGCCTCTCAGCTCCTACTATTATGAGTCATTTTTCCTCTTTATGCTCTGCCAAGAAAATTACTGGAATATTGTTAGCTTGAATATTCTTGGGTCTAGCTCCATTATCTTTCTGTAGACAACTTTTCATCTCCCAACATGTGAACTTATCAGGCACACGTGAATTAGGCAGGAAATGTGAATTTCTTGATACTGATTTAATTGTTGGTTTCATTGTTTTTGGATAAAATGATGATTTCAATATAGCTGGTTCAGCGTATTAAATATGGCTTTCCTGGATGAGGCTTAAATTTGTGGTGGGGTGATCATAGCTAATATTTAAAGTTAGCTGTGGAATCATGTTACTACATATTAAAAGAAAATTCTGTCTGGAAAGTGTTAATGATTTTATTATTTTCTGTGCACTATTATCTCTGTGAATCCACATTGTCTGAAGAAAGACATTGCTTTCCTGTTTCACTGCAGTGTGAGGCAGAGCCTACAAAAAGTGTAACTCCATCTGCATGGCATTCTGGTGTTGAAGGTCCTGTCTTACAGTTTCGTGCCAAAAAGATATGGTCTTTCACAATATCATAACATCCGATAATGAAGTTTAACTCTGCATACACTTTTAGCCTCGCAGAGAGAGCCATTGCTCTATGCTATTCTCTGGATGTTCTGTGAATGTTGAATGCAATAGCTCAAGAAAAATTAAAACGACGAGCTGGCTGGGGGTTATTTTAATCTTTAAAAGAAAAAGCATTTTCATTAATTATAGAAAAAATTTTTGTGTGGCCTGAAGAGGGCATTTTCAGAAAGATTACTCAGCTGCCAATATCTTTCTTCACGTCTAAATTCTTCTTGTTCATATTTTATTCAGATTTTGCGGAGAAAACAAAATTATTAAAGCCAGTCACAAACAAAAGTTTGCAATGAAAATCAGATGGTGGACCATATTGAACATAATCCCATAATCTGAAACGATAGTTTTAAAATTGAATACATCTCTAAAACGAGGTATTTTCTCTTGAATGTTCACTCACTGCGTTCCCATATGATTGTCAGCCACTCTATCTGTAAAGTAATCAGGACAAAGCCTTCAATGTGTACTTGTTGAACATAATCCCATTTGGTTCAGAGCCAGAGGGGTGGTGAAGTAATTTCAACTCCAGAGTATAGATATGAAGCTGGCTAAAACAAACAGCAGTAAAGTTGAAAACCGAAAGAACTGTGGATGCTGTAAATCAGGAATAAAACCAGAAGTTGCTGACAAAGCTCAGCAGGTCTAGCAGCATCTGTGAGGAAAAAAAATCAGAGTTAACATTTTGGTGATCCTTCCTCAGATGCTGCCAGGCCTGCTGAGCTATTTGAGCAACTTCTGTTTTTGTTTGTGAGCAGTAAAGTTGGCATTCCCCAGTAATTGAGAAGAAAATGAAATGTAAACACAGAAACTCGGAATTAATTTCCAAGCTTGCACTTGTAGGCCATAAGAATAACAGTTCTGTCAAGTTCTGGAAACACCAGAATACAAGTAGGCCATTCAGCCCCTCAAACATACTGGCCATTGTGGATCATAGCTAATCATATACCTTTACACTATTTTTCTGCCTTATTCCATATACCTTCATGTCATTACTATCAAGCAGTGGTATGTTAGTATTTGTATACTAAAATTAATACATTTCTCCATTCATCTAACTTAGACGCATTTCATCCTCATTATTTTAATTTTAATTAAGAATCTCTCCCTGCTCTTTCTGAGATGGTTTTGGAGTTTCTCTGTGTTGCTTTTTGGACATCAGACAATGTTTCTCATCTTCATTGAAACTTTCAGCTGCAATCAATATTTGATCAAAGTGCCTCTTGTTGGCCTTAAAGATCCTAGCATACATGGTTTCCCCAGGTCTGCAACAATTCATCTCTTTTCTGACAATGTGGTTTCTGCAAATGATTGGATTTTGGTGTTTCTACTCTAACCTATGAGTTCCTAAAGTTTATCTCAGTTCAGCTCTATGATGGAAGTGGTTTTTAAGATTCCAATATAAGTCCTATATATTTACACATTCACGTACACTGAGTTGAAAAAATGTTCATTGACACATTTATCAGAGGGTGGTTGGGCCAATTGTCCCATTCCCTTGTCATTATTCCTACTCTGTAATGCTAACCAATGTAAATCTCACAGTGTCCTTTCAAACTCTCCCATTGAATAATTCTATGAGACAGTCAAGAGAACAGCATTGTAAAGATATTTTCCTTCTACAACTATATTGTTCTCTTGTTGATCATTTAGAGCAAGACCTTACATTCTCTTCATAAATCCTCACCTCATTGAAAAAATAATTCCAATGTACTGAAGTATTATGGAGGCAGGAATGATAAGGGCTGCTGTCTATGTGCTTGTTCCATGTTTTCTATTAATAGTAACAGTGAATAATGTACAGGTAGGGAATCATAGAGTTGCCTATCCTCAAAAAGCCAAGACCAGTCTGAGTAGCACCAGAAGACTTGGTAGCATGTGAACAAAGCTTTTGTTATATAAATACCCTTCACATTTATCCACTGCAGACTTGCATACTCAGAATGAATAAATTTTTGTTCTGAGCCATTTATTAAGATTGGGAGGAAAACAAGAAAAATAAATATTGAGCAAGAATCAGCTAAAATGAGCTAACTATACTCAACATACATCAGGAGCTTGCCATTTGCTTTGAAAATATTCCATACAAAATTTTCAGAAAAAAGATCCAACAATATCTATGATGAGCTTGAATAAGAACTAGAATATTCTTTCATGTACCTTGGCCCTATTATTCAATTTGGATTGATGTGGGAATGTATTTGCCAATATACTGGTTTAGGCTGCACATCCTGAAACATCTGTGGCAATCAAAAATCTGTGACTTTCAGATTTAAAAGTAACCATTGACCTAGCATCAGTTGATATTTCTAGAAGAGAGTTTCAATGTTAGGCACCCTTTCTTTATTAAACTATTTCACTCCTAAAAGATTGGGTTGAATTTTTCGACTATGACTCCGAGTCATACATTTCCAATCCCCAGTAGAATTAGTTTCTGTTTCTCCATCCAATCAGTTTGCTTAATATCTTCAAGACATTGATCAAATTACATACTAACCTTCCAAACCTCGCATTTATCCACATTATATATCATCTGCTATGCATGAGTGTTGAATGAGTGAGCAAATGCACAGTAAATGATATATAATGTGGATAAATGTGAGGTTATCCACTTTGGTAACAAAATCATGAAGGCAGATCATTATCTGAGTGATGATAGATTGGGAGAGGGAAACGTGCAATGAGACGTGGGTGTCCTTGTAAACTAGTCACTGAAAGTAAGCATTTAGGTACAGGAGGTCATGAAGAAGGCAAGTGGTATGTTGGCCTCCAAGGCTAGAGGATTCAAGAACAGTCGCAAATTGCCTTGCTGAAATTGTACAGATCTTGGTGAAACCACAGCTGGTGTATTTTGTGCAGCTTCATTCTCCTTGTCTTGGGAGGGATGTTCTGCCTTGGAAGGAGTAACTCAAAGGTACAGTAAACTGATTCTTGGGATGACAGTTCTCCCGTATGAAAAGAGGCTGGATAGTTAAGTCTACATTCTCTACAGTTTAGAAGAATGAGGGGGTATACCATTGAAACCTACAAAATTCTAACACATCCAGATGGGTTCAATGCAGGAAGGATGTTCCGACTGACTGGGAGTCCTGAACCAGGTGTCACAGTCTAAGGATAGGCTATTCAGGGGCTGAGATGAAGAGAAATCACTCCACTCAAAGTGTTGAACTTATGGAATTCTCTGTCACAGCAATTGATTGAGGCCAAATATTGAATGTTTTCGAAAAGGCATTAGATGTGGCTCTTCAGGATAATGGGATCAAAGAATATGATGAAAAAGTAGGAACGGAGTTGGCTGATCAGCCATGACCATATTGAATAGTGGAGCAGGTTCAAAGGGCTAAGTGGCTTATATCTGCTCTTATTTCCTAAGGTTCCATGAGCCCGGGAGAGTTGTTGCTGTGGCTCTAGTAGATAATACCTATCGCAGCCATAACTGGTTAACACTGACTGTTATGGTGACAGGCCTAGTGGTAGATCCCTCCTAGTTAGGCAGTGCATGGCTAATAGAGAAATCCACCAATTGCAAGGGCCACCCACGGGTGAAAGTCCAGCTTGCCTTTAATGCTAATTCCCCTTTCCCATCACTAGGTTTCTTCAACAAGGCTGTCTTATTTAACTTCACTGCAGGCTTCAGTGATTGGGAGCTGTCAACCTCTGATTGATTGGCAGCTCTTGGGGACAACTTATCTGTCCTGAAAATGATGAAGGACCTCAGGCCATACTGTTAAGTGCTTGATTAATTAGCATATTGAGATAGGAACTTGGAAGTGGGTTTGCAGTGGGGTCTCCACTAACTCCAGTTTTTTGAAGGGGCCATGGCATGTAATTTTTAAACTTCATCCTAAGGCTGACACTCCAGTGAGGGAGCATGATGCTGTCAGATGACACATCAAAGTGAGGCCCTTTCTGCTGCTTGGGAAAATGTAAAGGATTCTATACTGCTACTTTTGAAAAGAGCAGAGCAGTCATTCCAATTGTTGTCATGAATATTTATTCCTCAATCAACATCAAGCAACACAGATTATTTAACAGTTGTCACATGACTGTTTGCATGAACAAAACCAAGTTGCTGGAAAAGCTTAGCAGGTCTGGCAGCCTCTGTAAACGAGAAAACAGAGTTAACGTTTCGGGTCCAGTGGCCCTTCCTCAGAACTGATGGTGGCTGGGAAAAAGTAAGTTTATTTGCAGAAAATAGGGAGGTGGGTGGGTTAGGGTAAATAGGATAGGATAGGATACGATATGAGAGCCCAAAGAGGGAGAACAAGACAATTGGACAGACAAAGGAGTTGCTAACCATCAGGCTGAGAAGGTGAATAGCTGTTAATGGGGACTGTTAGTGACTAACAACACGGGGTGTGTAGTGGCAGGCTATGTGGTAACAAGGCCTGGTGTGTGGGGTGGGGGGTCTGGAACATGGGAGAGTTTAGGCCCTAAAATTATTGAACTCAATACTGAATCCGGAGGGCTGTAGGGTCCCCAAGCGGAAAATGAGGTGTTGTTCCTCCAGCTTGCATTGGGCTTCACTGGAACACTGTAGCAAGCTGAAGACAGAGATGTTGGCCCGGGAGCAGGGTGACGCATTGAAGTGGCAGGCAACAGGTAGTTCAGGGTCTTTTTTGTGAGCAGAACTTGAATGTTCTGAGAAGCGGCTGCCAAATCCACGCTTTGTTTCCCCAATGTAGAGGAGACCACATTCTGAGAAGCGCATGCAGTAGACTAGATTGTTATAGATAGACTGGATAGTAGAATTGTTGCTTCACCTGAAAGGTATGTTTGGGGAAGGAGGAGGTAAATGGGCAGGTTTTGCAGGTTCGCCAGTTACAGGGGAAGGTGCCATAGGGCTGTGGGGAGTGAAGGAAATGTGGATCAGGGTGTCCCGGAGGGAACAGTCCCTGCTGAAAGCGGTCAGGGAGGGGAGGGGAATATATATCTGGCTGCGGCATCTTGCTGGAGGTGGCAGAAATGGCGTCTGATGATCTTCTGGATATGGATGCTGGTGGGATGGTAGGTGAGGTTATGGAGGTTCCTATTGCTGTTGTGGGAGGGAAGAGAAGGGGTGAGGGTGGAAGTGCAGGAGATGGATCGGAGCCAATTGAGGGCCTTGTTGACAACGGAGGTGGGGAATCCTCAGTTGAGGAAGAATGTGGGCATTTTAGAGGATCCTGTATCGAAGTTGGCCTCATCTGAACATATGCAACAGAGACAGAGGAACTGAGAGAATGGGATGGAGTCTTTCCAGGAACTGGGTGTGAGGATGTATAGTCCAGGAGCTGTAGGAGTCGTTGGGTTTGTAATGGATATTTGCTATCCCCAGAAATGGAAACAGAAATGTCAAGGGAGGGAAGGGAGGAGTCAGAGATAGGCCAGGTGAAAGTGAGGGCAGGGTTGAAATTGGAGGCGAAATTGATGAAGTTTTCCAATTCTAGATGAGAGAGGGAAGCAGCACCGATGATATCATCGATGTATCGGAGAAAGACTTGTGAGTGGGGGCCGGGCTGGATAAGGACTAGAAAAGGACTGGACTGTTTGTAGGATCTTTCTAAGGCACCATTCACTATATTTCAAAATGTACTTACTTCGCAGTAATGTACTTTGAGATGTCTGGTCATTGTCTGAAACATTACATAATTAATATAACAACTATTTGTTTTCCAAGTGTGTGACTGTAGTTATAATGTATGAATTGGAAATCAATGATCACAGAAGTATCAATGTTGTTTTTGATTTGTTTCATTGTACGACATGAGCAAGCTCATTGGTCTAGGGGTACAATCCTTGCTTAAGGTACTGTTTCTTGTTGACATACAAGAGGTCCTGGGCTCAAATCTTGGACGAGCCCAGATTGCTGCTTCACTTTGAGGGGGTCAGTTAGCTCAGATGGTTACAATATGGTGTTAATAATGCTGCGGGCCATGGGCTTGATCCCCGTACTGATCGACTCTGTAGGATTTTGGCTACAAATTTAACTGAGGGCAGCACCGTGGCTCAGTGCTTAGCACTGCTGCCTCACAGCGCCAGGGGCCCACGTTCGATTCCACACTCAGGAGTTTGCACATTTTCCCCATGTCAGCGTGGGTTTCCTCCAGGTGCTCCGGTTTCCTCCCGCAATCCAAAGATGTGCAGGCTAGGTGGATCGGCCATGCTAAATTTCCCCTAGTGTTCAGGCATGTGTTGACTATGTGGATTACAGGGGTTGGGTCGGGTAGGATGCTCTGAGGGTCAGTGTGGGTATGTGGTGCTGAAGGGCATGTTTCCACACTGTGAGAATTCTAAGAACTACCTACAAAATATCTCTAGTTCATGGTAACTTTGACAAATTAACTTCACAAAGTATGTGCACCGAAAAAGATGTAATTTTAAAAATATTGAATTACAATTGGCTTTATTGTCACATGTACCAAGATGTGTACAATGAAAGGTTTACAAGTTGCCACTTACGGTGCCTTCTTAGGTACCAAGGTACAGGTTATTAGATACAAATTCTTGGGAATAAAAGGAAAAATAGCGAAATAAAAAGTTCAGCCACAAATTAGAAAAAATAGAGAAGTAAGAATTCAGAATAACAGTCGTCCTAATCCAGACCAGATCGGGCTATTCTTCCTGTTTGCAGGCATTTAAGAGATTATTCAAATCCATTTAGTTTTGTGGGGCAAAAGCTCTAATCGGAACCTTGAGAAATTTTTACCTATTAGAAACTCCTCATTCCACTCTAAGGAAGCTTACTCGCATACACCCAATAAATTGGTAAGTGGCTCTATATAGTATCCTGTTTCCAAAATTATTGCAGTCATTTAAAATCATGTTATTCTGATGGTGAACTGAATGATTCTGTTAAAATGCATATTTTACTGTCATTAAACACGACTTCTGCCTTATTACATTTGTTCCCTCTCATAAATACATCAAGGAATTTTTTTAATGCTATGAAAAGTAAACAATTAAATTCTAAATTACTGCCTGAGCAAACTAGTTCATGGAAGATTTTATGTTTGTAGCAGAAGAAATGTTGTCTTCTGACATTCTCTTTATTTTGATCTCAAAACGTGAAGAAATCTGTTGAATCAAAATTTTAGTACAGGTAATTTTGTTTCCCTGAGCAATGTAAATGGCTTTAGAGGGATTCATCCACTATTAAATGTTTTAATTCTTCCTCACCCAGAGACTTAATTGCAAATTGCAAATGTCAGAGCGCCAAGCAGATTACTGTTCCCCCGAGACCATTTCCACCCACCAGCTTTGTTTAGTTCTGAAGGTGTGAAATCCTGTCAATTTGTGCATTGCTTGTCCCAGGCGACTTGTGGTAGCTGATACAAACTTCGTACTCTGACTCCCTCACAAGACTGATTAAGCTGAACATCTATCAGCTCTACATCCCAGTCATCATCCAAGACAAAGCCCATTTAGAGACAGGTTGTGACCAGCTACAGACCTGAACCCAGCTGAAAAAGTGATTGAATGTGACACACATCCTTTATGTTGAGTGTGCTGTGTTCTTTTTTTCACACTTCCCTGTCGATAAAGTCTGCTGACGTCTTTGATAAAATGGTAATGATGCGAAGAGATGAGAAGGCTTTGAGATAGATGTCAGGTGATGCCCCATCATTTCAAGGTCAACTTGCTAGAGAAGCAATAACATGAAGACAAGAAATTTGTAACATTTAAAACAAAGCCAGGCAATTCTAAGCATAATAAATTCACTGCAGTGCATTTCCAATTTCAAATAAATCTGTTCAAAGTCTAATTGAATCTTAAACACAGCTGTCAAAATAAGGAAAGGTCTCATCATCAAATAATAACTGTCACATCAGACAGATACTATTTTCAGCAAGCCTATTCCTACTCACATGGATAATAATAGAGAAAACTGATCCAAATCCCCTTTAATTCTGTCTAATACAAGAATAGAAGTGAATCATAAATCATACTGAAAACTGCAGTGACCAGGGTGTCTCCAATGAGCCTGAAAGGTCATGATGTGCTGCACAGGAAAAATAAATCTTTCAAAACGGAGAATGATTTCACCATTAAGTTTCCTGTTCTTGTTACAATTTTATTCTGTCCTTCTCTGAAAGCATTATCTTAATCAAGTAGAAGTCCACAGGCATTGGATGCCTTCCAATACCAAGTGCAAATGTCCAGTTTCAGGCATGAACTTTGGCAGAAAGTGCTGAACTGCTTTTTGACCACAGGGCCATCACATTCAAACCCTGGTCTTCACCTCTCCTGGTATCCATTCATTTTAAATTCCAGAATAGTGCATCAGATCCAATGGAAGTTATGATGCCCATCAATTACCAACAGTTACTTCACCATTTAACAAAGACCAAGATAAATCGTTTTTAGTGATTATTGTGCTAATTTAAGCAGATTTTTTTTAAAAAGTTGTGTAAACATAATGACCATTAAAGCCCCTCAACGCATAGTTTCACAATTAAGTATGAAGTTCATGTCTAAATCCTGGGTTTATGCTGTACCAGCAATTGGTGTGACTTTATAATCCATACAAAAAAACAACTGCCTGCCAAATGTCTAAGTGTTAGGGGAAGTGAAGATATTGCTGACTTGACAAAGTGCAACCATGAAAATCTCTTCAAGTGCAATATCACAGTTCAGTCGGACACAACCGTAACATAATTGCATTGTGAAGTAACATTTTCTTCATTCAATTTTTCCCAATACTTAAAATACAACATAAACCTGAAAATGATGAGAGCATTATGAATTCCTTTCCCTTAATCCGCCTCCACCTGTACCGATAGCTCTGCCACTGTGACCACGCCTGATACTTCAGAAAAGCTCAAATGAGCAGTTGATGGGTTGGATAGGGCATTGGCATCATTTGCTAATGATGATCTTCCAAGGAAATAGTTTAACCCTTTCATTCATACTTTGTAACATTTCCCCAGAAAATAAACATTTTACCCCCAACCTCTGCCTCCACCAACACTGAAATGACTGCTATCAACTGATAGCACGTCATTCCGAATAGCAGAGCATTTTGAGCAATATGTCAAGATAGTGAGAATCAGGCGTCACTGCAGAGCATAAAAGCACACTCTGTAATGATAAAGTTTCTCCCCCGATGACACCATTATGTCCTTTGCAACTTCACCTCAATGATTTTGAAGTTCTACAGCTCTGTGTATGGAATTTAAGTTAACAACAACAACAGCAACACACTTTCTAAAATAGCGCTCAAACCTACTGAACCACTGCATGGTGTCTACTCAACATTAAATGGGAACTATTGTATTACTTGGAACTAACAGGTGCAAGGCTGCCTTTTCTACAGCAATATTAAAATACTGAGGATGTTGGAAATCCAAAATAAAAAGAGAGAATGCTGGAGAAACTCAGCAGGTCTGGCAGCGTGCATGGACAGATAAATAAATGTTAATGTTTTGAGTCTGATATGATTCAACTTCAGAATTTTTGGCATTACTCACGACTAGCACAGGCATCAGACTGAATGCTCCTTCTGGATATCTGGCCTCCTCAGTATGCCACTGTGGTACCAACTGAGCGCATAATGATGTATCTGAATACGCAAGGACTTCATTCTGTGAATGTCAAGCTCATCTGTGATGCAAAGCAGACCTTGTTCTCACCTACTGCGGCAACGAGCATCAGAGCAGAGTTTCTGCTAGGTCTCAGCATTACCTTGTCAGGAATCTTAGCATAAGTGAAGAAACCCAAACCTAGTGAATTGCTGATTCCCTGACTTACAGTAATTTTCATGAATAATATATCATGAGATTAGTGGATGGAATACTTAAAGCAAACACTTTTTCTATGCACAAGCTAAGGAAATGAACGTTTTCTCTGTGTGAGGATAAGGCTGCTAATGTATGTTAACCGTGACAGCAAGAAATGTGGAAGTACATGCATATTCGAGTGGAGAGAGGTGCAGTTCATGAGACTTAAGGCTGTGGGTTGGCGAGCGTAAGGATTGCGAAATTGGGTGTGGTGTCAGGGACATTATTCCTAGCACCTACTTACTTGACTCATCACTGTTGCATTTCTAACCTTTTCGAGTTCTGATGAAATATCGTCGATGTGAAACATTGGCTCAGATTTTTCATAGGCTTGGAACAGATGGGAGTTGTGCACTGGGACCCCAAAGGAATTGCCTGGGAAATTGAAGATTCTACGCCTGGAGCTATCCAAAAGTATTCATTTCAATCAGAGAGTTTGGAGGGTTCTGATGAAATTTAATAAATAGTTTTTCAGGAACCGTTAAACTATTAAATGTGTAGTCTAATTCCTGTTACTATTAAATTGATCATGCACTTACTTCACATAACCTGAATTACACATCTCTGCACCACCTTCATTCCCATCAGACCCAATAGGCCTTCCCAGAATCAAACCTAACCACCCCCACTTTGGAATGGACCTGAAATATTTTCAGGCTGGACCAAACCAGACGCCGTTGCCTCCAGAAGGGGGACAACATTTACCCAATGTCTGGATGCCCCCCTTAACAGAACCAGTGAGAGAACTCTCCCTTTCAATGTATCCGCTTCACTGTATCCACAGTTCTATGCGACAAAAGAACTGTCAGAATTGAAGTACAGCTCCACGCTTCCAATGGTTTCCTGGGTCATTATCCTGTTAAGTGCAAGATGAAAAGCTTTGACAAAATATGACTTATTTTTCACCAATACTACAGATGAACAAGTAAGGATGAAACTAAGCCAGGCTAATCACATCCAATTATAATGATGAGCACTTTTTGTCCTCATTAGTCTATTTCAATGAGGACGCCTACAAGGTTTTATGATTTGAGTGTCCTCTAGTGGCTCATCAGGCCAAACTTGGGGTCACAAAATGGGGCAGGCATAGCAAGTGTTGCCCTGGAGATAGGAGGGAACCTTTTGAAAAGATTCCTTCACAATATCAGAGGGGGTCAAATGATTTCTAAAGTCTCTTCATTATTATCAATAGCTGGAGGTGTAGGTGCAGTTTCAGGACCACTGGAGGATTTTTGAACTTGCTGCTGTTGAATGAGAGAGCAACCCTTTGGAACCCAGAGCTGAAGAAGATGACGGTGGCCTGAATTTCACTTGCAGAGTGGGTCACAACTGTATAGTTGTTGGTATTGTATGAATTATGGGTATGCTGGAGGGACATCTTAGTCCTGGGCCTCAGCCTGTTGATGTTAACTAGCTTCCTACTGAGTCGAAACTCACTTGTAAAAGTTGTAATGATTGAATTCCATGATCAGGCTGAGGTAGGTAGTGAAGAGAATTGGTGAAATCACACAGCTTTTGTTTGATTCCATTTCAGATATAAAAGAGCTCCATCCCTAATCCACAGTAAAGGACATTTTCTGTTATACTGTTACACAAGAATCACAGGATAGTCACCAATTTTGCTGAATATCAAGTCGCTGGGTGACTTTTTAAAAGGCTTTGAGATGAAGACACCAACAACATTTGACAGATCAGAAAAGGTCACAGCAAGTTACTTGTGCCATTCTTGGATTTCTCAGATTTGTTGGACCTGTTAAAGGCAAAAAGAATCAGTTCTCTTTCTTTAAATCCACCCTGTTTCACCTCTGGAGCATGTACAACTTGAAACCAGGCATCCCAGAAGTAGGGTGGCTGTCATTGCATCATTACAGCCCACTTTTCTTTTTACAGCAATCTGTTCAAATGTATTACGGCAGAGCTCTGGAACAGGTATAACTTGAAACTGGGCCCTCTGTCTCAACAGCAGGGACACTGCCATTGGCACAGGAGCTCCTCAGGTTAGTTCTGTTTCTTCTGCTTGCTGGCAATAGGCATGGACGTAAGGGTGGCAATTTCAGCTGTGGGTGAGAGATGTGATCAATTGATTAAGAAAAATCTGTTTTCACCACCCAAAAAAACACAAAGAACTTTAACACTGAAAACAAACCTAATAATGATGAAATCACATCAAAATATAAGCTGAGAGGCTTTTTGACTGACATTTATATGTTATACAGAGACATCTGGTAACCAATGGTAACTTTTAGATGCTTAATGATCTGCAGAACAATCCCACTAAACCTTAACAAATAACACAGATGAAGTAACCTCACCAACGTCTAGATCAATCATGAGCAAAAGAGGATACAAGCACAAATGAAGGAAACAATCATTGAAATGTGCATGTGCAATTCACAGTGAAATTGTGGGTAGAAGTATAAGAATTAAGACAATATTGAACATTTTCACTGAAGTTAGTGAGGCAAAAATTGTCCTGGTCCACCAGAGACAATATGTCTAAACTTTCAACAGGTTTCCAGCGATGACTGATTTAGCTACATGTTCTTAACAATTCTAGGACAGTTCAGTTATGATTCTTATTTAATTCTTGTGTTACTAATTAAATGAGCAATCTCTCCAGCAGATAGTGCTGACCAATGTGGGCTATGGTGGGACGTGTGGCAGAATCAAGTGAGAACTCTGGCAAGGTGCATCTCATCTAATATTGCCACATTTATTTCCACTTCTTACAAGTAGTGTGGCAAGACTCTTGATGGGCAGCAGAAGTTTGTTAATTGATGGCAATTAATGCTTGTTAAGGTCTTTGTTGATGAAATCAGAGCAGGTGTTTGATGGGCTGAGCTCACCACTTACATCAAATAACTTCCATGTTGGTTTTCTGGTGCCAACATTTTAAGGCAAGGTCCATGGATACTGGCTATATGCATTCCAGGTCCATGGGCATTGGCATCCAACATGCGCTGGTCTCTAAGAACCCTTGTGATATATTTCCAGTCAACCTATAGTCTGCTTCCGCACATCAGATGGCTACACGGGCAACTACACTTTGCACGCTGCTGTAAGGACTGTGAAGCCCATGGACTGAACTAGGTTGCATCTCCAGGATCTTTGCTCACTGTGATATTGCTCACCCACTCTTAGCCTAGCTGGATGCTTACAGCATCCCTAACTAGCATTGCTTTGACTTTCTGCACTTTGTCCCCTCAGCTAGAGATACCAGGGTCATATTACTTCTGTCTTTCCTTGCCATTTTGCAAAGAAACAAAGGAAGGAAGATTGTCATAATTGTCACACTTTGTCATAATTGTCAGCAGGTTTCAGTCACGTCAAAAAATATAGCCTTCATTCAAGGGGTACTGGCACAGTAAGGCTCAGCCAGCTTCTGATACCATTCCAAGGTCTGCTCAGGCTGATCAAAGTCAGGTTCCACTCCTAATAAGACCACTCATCTTTACTTTATGCCCTACTGTAGGCTTTTCTCCTCTTAGTATAAGAAGATCAAAATGGGTAGCACAGCTATTGCTATTAATGCAGGTCAGTAGGGTTCTGGTTTGAAATCAGTAATTTGCTAATTTTTAGGTGTTTCAAATCACCCCCAGATCCCTGGCTCTCGACATTGGACTTATTATGGAATGTGAAATGAAAAAGGCAGTAGACAGGTGTTACAGGGTAAAAAAACCTCTGTTTATTTACATTACAAAAGATAAGTATAACTCAAGAAATAAAGGTAAATGAAATTAACAGTGAAATTAACACAATCAGTTGAGCAGACGACAGTAATACAATTAATTATACTATTAACGAAGTTAAACACTATTTAGAACAAAGTTTTAATTACAGAAACTTTAATCAGGCTTCTGACCCTTGGGTTCTCTGCACTGTCACCACCCGCCTTTCCCTCCCTGCTAGCTAGGTTGGAAATTTTGATGTCTTGGGAGTTTAAGCTCACCACTGAGGAAAACACAGTTTCAAAGTGCATCTGATTGCTATGGTTCTGGCTATGAGCTTCCTTGTTTTCGGATAGGATTGGGTCAGGAAGCTTTTGTTGGCCATGGCTTGGTGGCATCCTCCCTCTCAGATATCCTTTGTTCTGATGGTGCGCTTCCTGGTTCAGCTTCTCAGTTAGACCTCTGTGGTTCTGTTTGTTAGGGCTGGAAGCCTTTGGGAAAGCTTTTTGTGCAAGAGCTTGTTATTGAAAAGGGTCTCCCAGGGGAGATTGAGACAGGCACTTACACAGGCTGTATGCCCCATTATCTTCTCTCAAATCTGTGTTGCCTATTATGTTTCTGGTGTTTCCTTCTGAAGTCAGTTAGTTTCCCAATGGTTACATAGAACATAGAACATAGAAAAGTACAGCACAGTACAGGCCCTTCGACCCACGATGTTGTGCTGTGAAATAATCCTAAGTCAAAAATAAAATAACCTAACCTACATTCCCCTCAATTCACTGCTGTCCATGTGCATGTCCAGCAGTCGCTTAAATGTCACTAATGACTCCGCTTCCACGACTACCACTGGTAAACTATTCCACGCGCTCACAACTCTCTGGGTGAAGAACCTCCCTCTGACGTCTCCTCTATACCTTCCTCCTAACACCTTAAAACTATGACCCCTCGTGGCAGTCAATCCTGCCCTGGGGAAATGTCTCTGGCTGTCGACTCTATCCATGCCTCTCATTACCTTGTACACCTCGATCAGGTCACCTCTTCCTCCTTCTCTCCAGAGAGAAAAGTCCGAGCTCAGTCAACCTCTCCTCGTAAGACAAGCCCTCCAGTCCAGGCAGCATCCTGGTAAATCTCCTTTGCACCCTCTTCAAAGCCTCCACATCTTTCCTATAATAGGGCGACCAGAACTGGACACAATATTCCAAGTGTGGTCTCAGCAGGGTTTTGTAGAACTGCAGCATAACCTCACGGCTCTCAAACTTGATCCCCCTGTTAATGAAAGCCAAAACACCATATGCTTTCTTAACAACCTTATCCACCTGGGTGGCAACTTTGAGGGAGCTATGCACTTGAACACCAAGATCCCGCTATTCCTCCACACTGCCCAGAATCCTGCCTTTAATCCTATATTCAGCATTTAAGTTTGACCTTCCAAAATGCATCACTTCGCATTTATCCAGGTTGAACTCCATCTGCCATTTCTCAGCCCAGCTCTGGATTCTGTCAATGTCAATGGTTACAGTATGTGTGAATAGTTGTTGTCACAATGAACATTTTGACACTCCACCTCAGTATTCCCATGATGATGGCAACACTTCAACAACTTCAGTACTCAACACCAACAGCTGCCAATTTCCATGTGACATCCTACAACTCACCCACTTTATCCTCAACCACAACATCTACACTTCGACAATCTGTTCTTCATGAAGATACAAGGAACAGCCATTGGGACGAAATGTGTACCCAAATATGCCAATATTTTCATGCAAAAGTTCAAGCAAAACATTTTTGCTGTGCAAGACCTCTGACCAATGCTATACACTAGATACATCGATTACATTTTCTTCCTTTGGACTCATAGCGAGGAACCATTTAAGCATAGCAATGTAAACCTGCTTCATCCCACCATCAGACTTATGTGGGCTACTCTTCAGAATCAGTCTTACTCTTGGACACATTCATCTCCTTCAAGGATAGACATCTCAGTACCTCACTGTACGCATGCCCATGGATAACCTCATGATGATGCACTTCTCTAGCTTCCACCCTAAACGTGTTAAGGAACCCATCTCCTATGGATAATCCCTGCGTGTACACAGGATCTGCTCAGATGAGGAGGAACATGATGAACACCTAGAGATTTTCAAGGATACCCTCATAAGAACAGGATACAATGCTCAACTCATCGATCGTTAGTTCTGAAGTGCCACAGCGAAAAACCACAATGACCTTCTCGGAAGGACACAGGATACAACAGATAGAGTAAACTTCATTGTCCAGTAATTCCCCGGAGCAGAGACACTACGCCATGTTCTTCACAGCCTTCAACATGTTACCGATGACAACGAGCATCTCACCACGGTCATCCCTATGCCTCCAATTCTTGCCTTCAAACAACTACCAAACCTTAAACTGAACATTATTTGCAGCAAATCACCCAGTCTTCAAGACAACATGGATCACAACACCTCACAATCCTGCCATGGCAACCTCTATAAGACATGTCAGATCTTCGACATGGATACTACCATCACATGAGGGAACACCACACATCACGTGCACAGCAGATACTCATGTGACTCAGTCAATGTTGTCTACCTTATACACCACAGGAATGGATGTCCTGAGGAATGGTACACTGGCGAAACCATGCAGACACTATGACAACAGATGAATGGGCACCACGCAACAATCGCCAGGCAGGAATGTCCCATCCCAGCTGGGGAGCACTTCAGCGGTCAAGGACATTCAGCCTTTGATCTTCAGGTAAACATCATCCAAGGCGGCATTTGAGATAAACAACAATGCAGAATCACTGAGCAGAAACTGATACCCAAGTTCCGTACCCATGAAGATGACCTCATCCATGATCTTGGGTTCATGTCATGCTACATGTGACCCCATCACAATGTTCTGTATTTGTAGAATCTTCCTTACTATCCAGTTTAGACACCATCACCTTGATAAATTGTTATTATCCCTCTACTTTAATTAGTTTGTATAGTTTTGGATTACATGTTACTCTGGTTAAATCCTTGGTATACAACTCATACCTATCACATTATTCCAGTCATTTGGTTTGTCCCCAGTTCCATCTTATTTTTAATTTTTTATGCTTATCTGCCTGCCTCATTTAATCAGACTATAGGTCGCACCAGGCTGACAGTTTTTGGCCAGGCGCACAAATGGGTTTGTACAGATGGCACCTGAACTAGGGATGCTAGACTATCCGGTGAGTGATCAGTTGTTCTGGAAAGAACACATGCTAAGATGGCACAGAAATCGGACATGTTACACATCAAAAAGGAAGGAACTGGCAACTAATTTAGAGAGTCTAGTTAGATACAAAGTGAAAACTCCCTTGGTCTGACAATGAGAATCCCTCCAATTAACTGGATATAATTTGCACTCAACACGAATAAAAACCTTATGATTCAGCTCATGATGTTTACTCACGTTGCTATTGGGGATGGTTCAGGTCCAGAAACCCCACCCCATGACTCAACGTAGAAGATGGAAATACTTAGAAAACCCATTCGTTAGCTGTTTCCCAATTGTTGTCAACTGTGTTCTGCTGTAGGCAGGAGTCTGCAGAATGGTTTTAAAGTTAACTTTTGCACTGCAGTTTGAGTGGAGATTTGGGGATGGGGGTGGTCAGCAATTTGCATTTTCTACGTACAAGGCACACAAAGACACACCAAGCATATTTAAATAAATTCTTCAGGAAAGCTATATGAAAGTTCCTCTGCTTGTGAACATCTTGCCTATCTGACAAGGTGGCAACATAATTATTGGTGAAGAGATTCAGGATTGGTACATGTAAATATACGTGTTGCAAACGTAATTAGTGCTTCACTTAGAATTTCCAAGAGTGGCAACTTGAACATCTTTGCTTCTCAATTTCTATCAGATTTTACAATTTAGTGTGAGAAGAAAAGCATTTTGAATCTAGTCGACAAAGCCTGTGATAAGCAATTAAGGATACATTGCTGGGTGTAAACTGGAACATTTTTAATAAAGGCCATTTTCATATTTGCAATGAGAATTCACGTTAATTCTGTTATGTGGGTGAAAAATTTTGCAAGTACAGTACAATGAGAGAAGTCATATATTCCACTGAGAAACTGTGCCGATTATTAGCGTGTTATACCGAACCTGGTGCTTTGTGATTGGTTTCACCGTTAACCACCAATCAGCGGTGTTTTAAATGGGGTGTTACGTGGTTTGCTTAAAGATCGAGAAAGCTTAATAGTTTTATTTGTTGAGTAGTTACAATGCAAGGAGAATGCTGTGTTTTTTTTAGAAAACACTATCAGCCTTAGTTGTTGATTTCAATATAAAAAGACCAGCTGAACTGCTAACCATACAGACACACCAGTGGTTAGAATTAATATTGTTTTATTCACTCTAAAAGAAATATTCGGGAAACGGGTACAGCAGCAAACATTATGTTTAACTGATAGGAACATTGACATTCTGAACTGTTTGAAGTGGTGCTGTTCATAGCATGTGTTCCAGCAGTCGCAAACCAATTCCAGTTACAAGAATAATTCACAGCAAGCAAATCTTAAGTATTCTGCCAGCAAGAGCCACGTAGATTAGAACTGAATATAAATATAAATCAGAGTTCATGTACAGTAAGGTATATGTTTATCAGTAATTTATAGCAATAAATCTAGTTTTATTTTTAAGTTGGTATCAGTTCTGTTACTGCACATGATATAGAATTCCATTTACATCACTGATGCGGTCTATTGTTTATTTCTGACAGCTTTCTGGGACTACATTAAATCTAATCTTTTTAGACCAAATTACATCTTAAATAATGGACACTGAAAACTAACCTTAGGAAGTATTTTACCATGTTGGATCTAAAATAACATTTTCATATGGGATTGATTTTGGAGCAACATTCTTTTCAGCAAATAAATGAAGCATCATCAAAATAGTTTAATTAAGGTTGAAATTACTCTAGGGAAAATTGGGAAAGCAGTATGTCTTAGTGGAGTAGCTAACGTCATCAAGGTCTCACACATCCATGGGGCACGGCAAGCAACATTCACCAGGACTTGAAGTATTCATCCTGGTCATCCTAGGATATTCTGGATCCCGAAGAAAAAAGCATTAGCTGGCAATCTGAGTTAAGCAATCTATTAGTTTGAGTACAGAACTAAATTGATTTTTTTTTTCCTTTTTGAAGAAGGGTCTCGACCCAAAACGTCAACTTTCCTGCTCTTCTGATGCTGCTTGGCCTGTTGTGTTCATCCAGCTTCACTCCATGTTATCTCTGATCATTTTGTTTCCCTGTCGAGAAATAAAAATTGAGGAAACAGCTATTAGAAAAAAAAATCATCTGGGAAGTCAAGAATAAAAATAGGGCACATGTACTCACCATGGGGAGAGTTAGTTATGTCCGGCCCTTATTAAAGGCTACCCTTGCAGCTATTTGGTTGGGCCTGTTGGTAGATGGATTCATTTTCTGAAGCTTTTCAAACTGATACAGCTTAAAAAATGCAAATTCACTTTGTGTGTTGGTCATTTTAATTTATTTGAATCAAGCCAAAAATCTCTGATTTTAAAATCAAAGATTCAATTATCTTTCATGTACTTGGCACATTTTTGATATCAAAAATCTACAAATGCTGTCTCATATTTTATCAGACATTGGGAAACTATGATAATTAACCAAAACACAGATAGACATGCTACTTGATCAGCAATGTCAAAAAGCAGCATTTCAAAGAGAGATCCAGAGTTCAACATGCAGACGACAAACATCCATTGATATATTTAGGACAGAGAAGGAACAAGCACCCAATAATCTCCTTTATCACCAGCCTCAATGTAATTGTGAGGTTGGCTTATTGGAATGTTCTATCGCTTTCAGTAGCAGTTATAGAGTATAGGATTAAAGTACCAATGTATGTGCACGTTAGGAGCAGAACTTCAAAAAACAAGAGTGGCTTGTGATGCCAGTTCATTGAGAATATTAGGCCAACATAAGAGGGGATTAATTAGCATGATGTATTGACAGTCAGATATTACCATACCAAATCAATGGCAAACAAAGTGGATTCACTTGTTCATCACGCCTACATTATTCTCCATTATCTATGAGCCACCCTCTTGAACTGCTACAGTGCAGAAGAGATAGGCAGACCCATTTGTTAGGGATGGAGGTCCAGAATTCAGATCCAATGGTAATTAAATACTGATGATAGTATTCTAAGTCAAGTTTATGAATGAGCTAGAGAGAAACCCATAGGTGGTCATGTCCTCTGTCCTTGACCTTCCGAGTAGTAGAGATCATGGGTTTGGTGATGGTAATGAAGGAACCTTTAGGAGTTGCCACAGTATTTTTGTAGCTGGTATAGCTGCTATAATTTGTGGAAGGAGTGACTTTATGACTGGTCTGCCAATCAATTGGGCTCCAGACAAGTAGAGAATAGTCCGTCAGATGCCTGACTTGGGCCTTGCATATGATGGGCAGGTTTCTTTTCATGAAATGAATTACTTACAATAGAATTCCCAACCTCTAACTTGTTCTTGCAGGTATAACATTAATATTGTGTTGTTACACTTTATTCATGAGTATCCCCAGAATATCAACAGTGGGTGATAATAATGCTGTTAAAGATGCTAATGCTGTTAAAGCTCAAGAGAAGATAGTTTAATTCTCTCTTGTTGGAAATAGTTATTGCCAAAAATCTATGTAATACCACCCTTGCTTGTCACTGATCAGCCCAAGCCTGAATGTTGATCATGTTTTGTTCGATACAGACATGGAACACTTCTGTATCTGTGGAGTTGCAAATTCCGTTCCTACTTCTGATCTAATGATAGACAGCAGGTTATTTTTATTTTCTAATCAACCCGTTCAGATGTTATTACACACCTCTGGGGCAGTTGAGGCTCGACCCCAGGCCTCACGGTTCGGGGCTTGGGGACACTACCACTGCACTACAAGTGAGCCCAGAGGGCAGGTTATTAATGAAGTGATTGATGGTGGATCAGCTGAGGAATGTCCAGAAGCAAAACAACCAAATTCCTTTGTGTTCGATAAGTGTCCAAAAGGTGGAGAGTTTTCCCATTGATTCTCAAGGCCAATTGCTTCTTCTCTGCATAACCTTATATTTCAGAGATGAGAAATAGGCTTTGCTATAGTTTCAATCATTTAGTGATCGGTACAGTGTTGACAGCGTTCTTTTGTTTATACCGAATTTCTGCTGATGTAACTCAATATCTTTGTAGCTTCAGCCACAATTTTAGCAAATGAACATTTTTCATTCAATGTACAATATCATCAGGATCTGTCTCTTACTCAACATCTTTCCACATTCTCAATTACAAATGACTGACCAGCATGCAGGATGCCATGGGGTTTAAATTTAATAGGCATTGATAAACGGTCAGCCGATTGCAATGTTGTTATTTTAATGAAAACCTTATCATACATATCTGGAGCAGGTGAGATTTGAACCCAGATTTTCTAAGCCAGATGGTAGAGACCCTAGAGATAATGGGAACTGCAGATGCTGGAGAATTCCAAGATAATAAAATGTGAGGCTGGATGAACACAGCAGGCCAAGCAGCATCTCAGGAGCACAAAAGCTGACGTTTCGGGCCTAGACCCTTCATCAGAGAGGGGGATGGGGGGAGGGAACTGGAATAAATAGGGAGAGAGGGGGAGGCGGACCGAAGATGGAGAGTAAAGAAGATAGGTGGAGAGAGTGTAGGTGGGGAGGTAGGGAGGGGATAGGTCACCACCAGGGAAGACGGACAGGTCAAGGAGGTGGGATGAGGTTAGTAGGTAGCTGGGGGTGCGGTTTGGGGTGGGAGGAAGGGATGGGTGAGAGGAAGAACCGGTTAGGGAGGCAGAGACAGGTTGGACTGGTTTTGGGATGCAGTGGGTGGGGGGGAAGAGCTGGGCTGGTTGTGTGGTGCAGTGGGGGGAGGGGACGAACTGGGCTGATTTAGGGATGCGGTAGGAGAAGGGGAGATTTTGAAACTGGTGAAGTCCACATTGATACCATATGGCTGCAGGGTTCCCAGGCGGAATATGAGTTGCTGTTCCTGCAACCTTCGGGTGGCATCATTGTGGCACTGCAGGAGGCCCATGATGGACATGTCATCAAGAGAATGGGAGGGGGAGTGGAAATGGTTTGTGACTGGGAGGTGCAGTTGTTTGTTGCGGACTGAGCGGAGGTGTTCTGCAAAGCGGTCCCCAAGCCTCCGCTTGGTTTCCCCAATGTAGAGGAAGCCGCACCGGGTACAGTGGATGCAGTATACCACATTGGCAGATGTGCAGGTGAACCTCTGCTTAATGTGGAATGTCATATTGGGGCCTGGGATGGGGGTGAGGGAGGAGGTGTGGGGACAAGTGTAGCATTTCCTGCGGTTGCAGGGGAAGGTGCCGGGTGTGGTGGGGTTGGAGGGCAGTGTGGAGCGAACAAGGGAGTCACGGACAGAGTGGTCTCTCCGGAAAGCTGACAGGGGAGGGGATGGAAAAATGTCTTGGGTGGTGGGGTCGGATTGTAAATGGCGGAAGTGTCGGAGGATAATGCGTTGTATCCGGAGGTTGGTAGGGTGGTATGTGAGAACGAGGGGGATCCTCTTGTGGCGGTTGTGGCGGGGGCGGGGTGTGAGGGATGTGTTGCGGGAAATACGGGGGACGTGGTCAAGGGCGTTCTCGATCACTATGGGGGGAAAGTTGAGGTCCTTAAAGAACTTGGACATCTGGGATGTGCGGGAGTGGAATGTCTTATCGTGGGAGCAGATGCGGCGGAGGTGGAGGAATTGGGAATAGGGGATGGAATTTTTGCAGGAGGGTGGGTGGGAGGAGGTGTATTCCAGGTTGCTGTGGGACTCCCTTGTTCGCTCCACACTGCCCTCCAACCCCACCACACCCGGCACCTTCCCCTGCAACCGCAGGAAATGCTACACTTGTCCCCACACCTCCTCCCTCACCCCCATCCCAGGCCCCAATATGACATTCCACATTAAGCAGAGGTTCACCTGCACATCTGCCAATGTGGTATACTGCATCCACTGTACCCGGTGCGGCTTCCTCTACATTGGGGAAACCAAGCGGAGGCTTGGGGACCGCTTTGCAGAACACCTCCGCTCAGTCCGCAACAAACAACTGCACCTCCCAGTCGCAAACCATTTCCACTCCCCCTCCCATTCTCTAGATGACATGTCCATCATGGGCCTCCTGCAGTGCCACAATGATGCCACCCGAAGGTTGCAGGAACAGCAACTCATATTCCGCCTGGGAACCCTGCAGCCATATGGTATCAATGTGGACTTCACCAGTTTCAAAATCTCCCCTTCTCCTACTGCATCCCTAAATCAGCCCAGTTCGTCCCCTCCCCCCACTGCACCACACAACCAGCCCAGCACTTCCCCCCCACCCACTGCATCCCAAAACCAGTCCAACCTGTCTCTGCCTCCCTAACCGGTTCTTCCTCTCACCCATCCCTTCCTCCCACCCCAAACCGCACCCCCAGCTACCTACTAACCTCATCCCACCTCCTTGACCTGTCCATCTTCCCTGGACTGACCTATCCCCTCCCTACCTCCCCACCTACACTCTCTCCACCTATCTTCTTTACTCTCCATCTTCGGTCCGCCTCCCCCTCTCTCCCTATTTATTCCAGTTCCCTCCCCCCAACCCCCTCTCTGATGAAGGGTCTAGGCCCGAAACGTCAGCTTTTGTGCTCCTGAGATGCTGCTTGGCCTGCTGTGTTCATCCAGCCTCACATTTTATTATCTTGGTAGAGACCCTACTTCTGAATGACAAGAGTCCCAGATAATAGAATGCAGGATAATGCTGCTGTTAATGATTCAAATATAACCAATATTATGACGACATGCTATGTGCTCATTTGAATGATTTCTGCACAATGATTAGCCAACACAAAGTACAATATTCATTGACTTGATACACCCATACAGGACTGATCTGATGCTAGGACAGTAGTGTTTGATGCCAGCCTACCCTATTTAATCCTAGTCTGTTCTACTTATTGCATGCTTGAGTTGCTTAAAAGCCAGTCTGCTCAAACTAATGCTACTTTGCACTACTTAAAGTTAACTTGGCATGCTTACTTCTAACCTGTGCTACTTAAAGCTGGCCTGCCTGGTTTAATGCTAGCATGGTCTTAATATGTGGCTGAATTGTGAGTCAAAGGTAAATTGACCTGGAAAGACTTAAGAAATGCACAACAGTGGAAAAACTAGGCTCCAAGCCACAAAGATTGCATGTCACATGTCTGTGGATGAGGCAGGAAGAAGAAATGTATTTTGCAGGACCACCTCCAGACACATTGTTCAATTGTAGTGAGGGAAAGGATATTGTCATGGAGATCAGTGCTAGGAGGCAAGTTCTAAGACCTGGATACTGTGTTGCAACACAATAGTGGTCTGGAATGTGGCGTTGTGGTCAGTTCACTCTTCCTCTCTGCAGCATCCCCATTTATCTACTTCGAGAATAAGAACCTCACACCAATGGTCAAGGGCATTGAGGCTCCTCCAAAACTAAAATCAGGATCCCCGGACCTGCCTCACTCTAGTCACACCCAGTTCTCTCTGTCCACAGACAAAATTTGATATAATTCATCTAACAGGTGTAACTGTCTCCTGAAACAAAGTGTTCAGGTATCCTTCCCCTTCCAGGGTGTCACAGTGGCCATAGCTGAGGAGAATTTCCTTGAGCAGCTGACACATACGGTAAAGTTGTTTTTAGATTTAAAACAGTTGGCCAATCAAGAGACGTGGAAGAAATACCCACTGATTACTACCTATTTTCCTTTTGTCTGCCATCTGGCTCTGACAGGCAGGTTGAAAGGGCTCTCTGCTGTTAGTTTTTAGTCTCCTGCCACCAACTGTCCTTCTCATCCAAGTTCACTCTTCTATTTATGAAGATGTTGTCTATATTTTCCACTGCAAGGTTTCAGAAGCACTAGAGTCCTCCTCTTTCTCACTCTTTCAAGTAATCCTACATTTTAACTTCACCAGGTTGGTACCTCACTTTAAGATATGCCTACTGCTGTTCCTGACATACCTTCCTTTGTTGAATTAGAGTTTGTATGCTGGCTTGATGGGATTTGTAGATTAGGAGATATGCCAGGCCATGTGTTTACATTGTGTTTGAATACAATTCTGCTTCTATTGATAGTTTCCAGCGCCTTATGGATGTTCTGAGGAAGAGTCACTCGACCCAGAAAATTAACTCTGATTCCTCTTCACAGATGCTACTAGTCTTGCTGAGCCTTTCCAGCAATTTCTGTTTTTGTTCCTCATGGATGCCCTGTTTTGAGTTGCTAGATCTGGTTGAACTCTAATGCATTTTGCATAGCAGAAACGCCTTATAACATGATGGAGAGCATCCACAATATGAAAGTTGGGCTTCATCTCCACAAGAGATTAAGGCGGTCACTCCTTACTGATACTGTTGTTTACAAATGCATCCGTAACAGGTAGATTGATGAAGATCAGGTCAAGGAAATGTTTTCCTTCTTGCTAGTTCTCTCAAACCTGCTGCTGACTCAGACTAACAGCAACGTCCTTTAGTGATGACATCGAGTCCGTCTTGGTGATGAAGCTGAAATGTCTTAGAGTAATTTCCGTGCCCTTACCATCTTCAGTACTACATCTAATCAGTGTTCCATAAGGAGTACTGATCCATCAACCAAGGGAAGCCACAGGTGATAACCAGAATATAGTATCCTTACTAATGTTTGATGCCGTACAATTTCATGAGGTCCAGAATCAATGTTGCAAACTCCATGGGAATCTGGTTTCCAATTGTATACCCATCTCATGTAGGTCTTTCTTGCTGCTGGGAAAGACACACCAAGGGACAGTGATGGTGGTGTCTGAGACATTGTTTTTGAAATAAAATGAAGTATGATTTTGTAAGACTGATGCTTAAGTAGTCTGTAAGGCAGCTCTCCTAATTTTGGCACAAACCCTGAATATTGGTAAGGAGGGCTTTATGGGGGTGACAGGCTTATGTTTGCCACTGTATTTTCTAGTTCCTTGGTTGATGCAAGGTGGAAAGTCTGGTTCCAGTCCATTATTTAAACTTCATAATGATTTGACACAGCTAAGCGGCTGTCTGGGCCATTTGAGACTGCAGTGAAGAATCACTCGCCTTACTGCCATATGTGAACGAGACCATATAAGGTCACCAGATTTCCTTCACTAAAGGACATTAATGAACCAGATATCATTTGATGACAAAGGTTATATGGTCATTATTACGCTAGCTTTTCACTTCACATCTTGTTGAATTCATAGTTTCACCAGCTGCCATTCTGAGATCAAACAAATGTTTCTGTGACGCGCCTAGGACTCAAGATTACAAGCCCAGTGTTATTAGCACTATGCCACAGCTTCTGCTACTCAGCCCTTTCTCACAGGGCAGCTCTGTCATCCAGAAACCAATCTAGTAGTCCTTTATTGTCTAATTCAAGCAAATACTTTCTGAAATAAGGGAACAAACGTGTGCACAATTCTTCAGCTGTGATGTCACCGTAATGCTACACAATTGTAACAACACTTCCTTATTTTTGTACTTCAGTGTTCAAAAGACAAAAAGAGCAAAGGGTGAATTCACCTGCCTAAAGCCCCTCAAACATATGGGGAAGTTTAATTGGAGATAAGCAATGAGAGAAAGGTTAATGGCACAGACAGAATCAGTAAGTAGCAGTAGTGGAAAATCAATTAAACACAAAGGCAAGAAATGATCTTGAATCGGAAAATATGGAGTCCATATGGGTATGGTAAGAGATATAAAGGGAAACAAGAAGTGATCTGTAAATTCCCGAACACTAGCTATATGATGGGACAGAAAATAAATCAGGAGATAATGAGGGCATATAATAAATGCAATACATTAATCATGGGCGACTTCAAACATCATGTAGGTTGGGATAGTCGAATTAGAAGAGAAAGCCATGAAGAGGAATTTATAGAGTGCATTCAGGGAAATTTCTAGAATAACTAAAAAGGGATCAGGCTATTTTGGATTGCATTATAAAGTTTAATAATTGTAGTGAGTGCTGGAGAAGTGTAGAGGGTCTGGCAGTTGCTGTAGAGAGAAAAATCGAGTTAACGTTTAAAGTTCAGCGCCCCTTCAACAGCATCCCTTTGAAACAGTGACCATAATTTCATTAGAATTTAACATTCAGTTTGAAAGGAAAGAACATATGTCAGAAACAACTGTGCTACGCTTGAATAAGAGTAATTAAAAATCATTCTCCACCACTTCCGACTCCTACAATCCAACCCTACAACCAAAGATATATTCCCCCCTTCCCTATCTGCCTTCCATAGGGACTATTCTCTCTATGACCCTTTAGTCCACTCCACACTTCCCACTAAACTCACCACCCCCAGCACCTTTCCCTGCAACTGCAGGGAGTCTACCACCTGCCTCTACACCTCCCCCCTTCACCTCCATTCAAGGCACAAAACAATTCCACATTAGACAGGGGTTCACCTGCACATCCATCAACATTCACTACTATATCCGCTGCTCCCCATGTGGCCTCCTCTACATCGGTGAGACCAAGTCGAGGTTCGGAGACTGTTTCGTAGAGCATTTGCGCTCTGTTTGCCACCAATGACAACAACTTCCGGTCGCAAACCATTTTAATTCCCCTTCCACTTCCTGGGTGACATGCCCATCCTGGGCCTCCTTCAGTGTCACAATGACGCTGCCTGCAAACTGGAGGAACAACACCTCATATTCCGCCTCGGGAGCCGACAGCCTGACGGTCTAACTGTCAAAATCCTGAAACCCTCTCCTACGCAGTGCTGTTACCTATTGTATCTATCCCACAGACAGAGCAGTGACTGAAGAAAATGCTTCCCACCAGTTTCCCAAGGACACCTAGAGATGGACAATAAATACTGAAGATTTTTATGGATGCCCCAATGCTAAGAATTCATAAGACACATGCTGTCATACCTATTTGATATGATTTATTCCAGACCCATTCTCATTTTGGGTCTTCATAAGTCCTGCAAGATCCATAAAAATCTTGGTGGGTGCATCTTCAAATGTTGCCTCACCTTCTCAATCACCCTTTCAATTTGTTACATCTCATTTAAAATTGTCAGTTTGGATATTGCTACATGGCAAATCCTATTCACCACTTTTCGTCTGTTGCTGGGGATGGGGAATAAAATTCTCCCAGTAGTGCAGGAGAAGGCTATTGGACCACTTGGGCATGCTCTATTGCTTGCTAAGATCATAACTCATCTGATCGTATCCTCAACTTTTTTTCTCTCTGCCAACATCAATATCCTCTAATTCTCATGTTAGTCAGGAATCTATCTTCCTGCACCTTGACAATGTTCACTGCCGCCCTGGGGAAAGATTACCACAGACTCATAATCCTTAGAGAAAAACATTTTCCCCATCTCCATCCTATGGGTTGATTCTTATGTTTGAAATACCACACACCCTCCCCCCGCTACCAATTTTAGTCTCTCCCACAAGGGAAAATCATGTTTTCAGTATCCACCTTGCCATGCCCCATGTGAATTTTAATATATTTTGGTAAGATTACCTTTCATTCTTCTAAACTCCAACGGATACAGGCCTAGCCTGCCCGACCTTTTCTCATAAGAACACAAATTTATCTCAAGAATCACTGTAGTGAACCTTCTTGGAATTGCTTCTAATGTAGTCATGCGTTTGCTTAAATAAAAGCTCTGAAACTATAGAGCATATTTTAGATATGGTCACACATCTGCACAACCGTCACAAAACATCTTACATTCAACCTGTAAAAAACAACCCTCCGTTTGCCTTCCGAATTAATTGCTGAATCTACATGCTAACTTTTTGTGACTCTGAGTTCAACTCAATCCAGGCAAAAGACAAAAATGAAATCAGTTTAGAAGATTGTGTGTTCAACTTTAGAAAGTTTCTTCAGCCTGAAAGCGCTAAAGTAAAGTACTTACAGCATCATTAGCCACTATTGGCAACAAATACACCTCTTTTATTAAGTTCTAAATTACCCTCGGTGCAAAGGGACTTCAAGTATGGGGATTCGTGACTCCAACCCTATTCCTCCTCATTAAAATTTATGCAGTGAACTCCCAATTGTACTAGTACACTCAGATATGGAAGGGTCCACTTTGCATTGTAAATTACAGTGCAGTCACTAGGGGTGTAAATGCCCCAGACTTCTCTTACAAAAATGGTAGTGTGCTAATTTAAGGCAGAAAGAGTGAATAAATTTGATGCTATTGACTTTCATTTTTAACAGCCAGATTTCAACTTGAGTAATTACTGGGTGCCATGCTGCTGCCATTTTATCATTACTAACAACAATCAAACATCAATCCATTATCGTTAGTGTTTAAGGTCCTTATGGGGATGTCATTTCAAATTTCAGATTTTAAACTCTCTAACTTTCAAGGGAAGTCATGACACATTTGTGCATCACAGCTAACATAACAATCATCCATAAGTACAAGTTAGACATTTGAACTGAAGGAAAATCTTACATCTATGAAGATTTAGATTATTAACACAAACAGTTCCAAGGTGCAACGGCCGTAGGAATATTGGATTGCCACAACCTTTGCATTTATTTTGTCTACAAATGAACATAACAGTTAGCTGGCTGATATAATTTATGTAAAAGCATGAAAAGCCATGTGCATTTGGTTAGAGTCAGCATGGATACCTAACTGATATGCAACTCATTGATTTGAAAGTTTTTTTTTGAAGCCACATAGCTTCAATAACTCATGCAGAGAAATATCACTGGAATTAAACATGCCTAAACTTATATGGTGAACATGATGTGTTGGGTGTTGGACTGGGGTGGACAAAGTCAGAAGTCCACAACATCAGGCTATAGTACAACAGATTTGTTTGAACTCACTAGCTTTTGAAGCACTGCTACACCGAAGGAGCAGCACTACAAAAATTTGTGATTTCAAATAAACTTGTTGGAATTTAACCCTTGTGTCATGTAAATTCTGGCTTTATATAGTGAAGACGTATTTATTGATAATACTATGACATTACAAATTGGACTTTGCTAAGGACGCAAAATTCTTGTGGGTTCATTCCAAATTAGAAAGGTCATGCTCATAATGATATTTACGCCAAGCTATAAGTCATTTGCAAATTGCTATTTTCTTTCATTTTGCTATCAACCACTATTAGAAAACTAATTCTTTTTTTCTCATCCACTTCCACCAGTATAATACCCTATTTTGCAAATATCACATAGCTTTATTTCCTTTTAGACGCCCTTGAGGTGGAATTACGAAGATTTTGAACATGCAAGGTAATTCTATTAGTTATACCTTCTAATAATTGGACAGAGGAGGATGTAGGCTCTAGCATTGCTTGGCCGACATATAGGGACACAGACCTCTTCCCAGACCCAAGGATGTTGAACCTAAATATCCTGAAAGATAAACCTAATGTAAATTGCTGCAAAATATCTAGGTGCACTTGAACTCATTTTGAAAGTGATTCTCACCAGACTCTGCTTTCAGGATTGGACAAGTTATTAACAGTGATCTATGATTCTCTATGACTTCTTTTCCCAAAACAGTTTGTTTACCAAATACATCATTACAAGGCTGTTGCTGAAATAAGAAGAGTCCATAACAAGGTGAACTAACTTTTTGTGTTACTGATTGGGGGAAAGACATTTAACTCTGGATAAATATTTATCTTTCTTTCTCTCTAATTTTTAAAGCAAGGGTGACATGCTTTTGATAAGTGCGTCGTGAAATTATTTTATTAATCAGTGGATTCAGCTTGAAAGATAAAGAACTGAATTTCAATTAAAGATCTCCTCAATTTACTGAAAGCTTCTTGCATTTTCACTGTTATAATCTCTTCTCCCTAACCTATATGGAACTGTATAGCTTACATACAAATGTGCAAATTAGGAGCAACAGCAGGCCATTCAGTCCAAATAGCCTGCTCTACTACTTGATGACATTATGATTAAGCTGATCTTGAACTCAATTCCCTATTCCTGTCTACCCCCAATAGCCTTTAATTCCCTTTTAATCAAAAATCATGGGCTGCTTGGAAGGGAACTTGCAGTTGATGGTGTTCTCATGTATCTGCTGTCCCTCCCCTTCAAAATGGTAGTGTACATGGATTTAGAATGTGTGGTCTGATCATCTTTGGTGAATTTATATAATACAGCATGTGAACCATGTAACTATTGAGAATCTGTGGAGGAGGGAGCTGATGCTTGTGGATGTGGTGCTAAACAAGTGAGCTTTTTGTCCTGGATGGTGTTCAACTTCCTGAGCGTTGTTGAAGCTACATTCATCCGGAGAAGTGGGGTGTAGGGCACTACTCTCCTGACTTGTCTCTTGTGGATGGTGGACATGCTTTGGACAGTCTGGAGGTGAGTCAGTTGCTGCAGTATTCCTAGACTCTGAACTGCTCTTGTAGCATTTATATGACGAGTCCAGTTGAGTTTCTGGTCAATGGTATTCCCAAGATGTTGATTGTGAGGGAAGCCAGCAACGGCAACATCACTGGATGTCAAAAAAGTGGTGATTAGATTGTCTCTTACTGGAAATGGTCATTGCCTGGCATTTGTGTGGTGTGAATATTACTCATTACTTTTTCAGTCCAAGTCAGAATATTGTATAGGTCTTGCTGCATTTGAACAAAAACTAATTTGGTACCTGAGGAATCACAAATAATGTTGAACATTGTGCAATCATTGGCAAACATCCCACTTCTGATCTTTTGAAGGAAGGAAGGTCACTGAGGAAGCAGCTGAAAATGGTTGCACCCCAGATACTACCTTAAACAATTTCTACACAGATGCTCCGAGCTAAGATGACTAACCTCCAACAACACAACTATCTTCCGATTTGCCAGGGTATGACTTCAACCAACAGAGTTTGCTCTCCAATACCCACGGATTCCAGTTTTGCTAGGACTCCTTGGTAACATACACCCTTGCTCTTTGTGACTAAGCTTCATGGTAATTGACCTTCAGAGTAGAAAATCTGCACTACTGTGGAGTTTCGTATTATCTGATCTGATGCTTACAACTTTAAATATTGCCAACTGTCTGACAGCTCCAGTGGAACCATAATTCTGAGGTGTATTGCTGACCAATTTTGGCCCATGGCTTCTGCCTATGTAGCAAATTTGATTATCTATTGCAATGTTGAATCCTCTTTGGATTGAACAAAATCTGATACCTTCTCATCTCTCACATTGACTACGATATGTTCTCTAATAACACAACTTTCATAACTTTGCATGAGCCAATTCCTGTTTGATGACATAAATCCATGGCAGAGACTTCTACTGATTCTCTCTGAAGGGGAACAATAGGAAAGGTAATGTTTATTTAAATGTCTTTGCAGCACATGGAACAGAATGTATGAGAACATTAACCAAGTCTATCACACGATGCCTGGTGAATCACGAATTTGTGAAAGTATTCCAGGGGAACATGAACTTGAGTACGATTAATGTGTGCTGCAAACTTGATATGGTTGAATGAGGCTCTAGAACTGCTCTATTATATGGCATCAAATAAAATACTTGCTTGGTCCCCAAAGACTCATGAGTGGTCTTTTCACCACAATTGGTGTAATCAGCAGGATATTGGTAAACAGTACAACATTTTTATAAACTGACTGGTAAGTATGTTTTTAGATTAGATTCCCTACAGTGTGGAAACAGGCCCTTTGGCCCAACAAGTCCACACCGCCCCGGAGCATCCAACCCAGACCCAACTGCCAACAACCCACACACCCCTGAAGACTATGGGCAATTCAGCATGGCCAATCTACCTAGCCTGCACATCTTTGGACTGTGAGAGGAAATCAGACCACCTGGGGGAAACCCATGCAGTCACAGGGAGAATGAGCAAACTCTGCACAGACAGTTGCCCGAGGCTGGAATTGAACCCGGGTCCCTGGCACTGTGAGGCTGCGGTGCTAACCACTGAGCCACCGTGCTGCCCTAGTTTTATGGTAGCATTTCTCAGAGAAGGAGCCAAAGGGCTAATTCAGGGATCCAAATCAATTATAGCTTGCAGGTGACATATGCAAAGACCGCGCAATGTGCAGACTGTGGTTCTTAGGTAAATAAGACAATGGTCTTGGTTGTGAGATAGACTGGATAAATTTAAAACAAAAATGATTGTTGGGTTAAATGAAAGGGCCCACTTCCCACTGGAATTAAGGAACAACTGCATGGTAAAATGGGAGTCTGTTTCCTGCTGGAATTGAAGAATAATCATAAATCAGGATAAAGCAGGAAAGTTTTTTTTTGCCCAGGAAATAAGAATAATTGTACAGTAAAAAGAATTAGGACGCCTGTTTCCCAGGGAAGTGTGATGAGGCGGGAGGAATGTTGATCAGTACTTGGAATCATCAGTCATTTCTGACCCAAAACAAGAGCGAGAATGCTACAATTCACTGTTCTAATTTGTCATAAATAAGAGCAAGATGGTTTTATGTAAAATAATTAAGGAAGCTGGGACTTTTCATGGATAATGGATAGACTTATGGAATGGTAGAAGAATCAGGTGACAGGAAAAAGAGAGAGGAATAATAATATTTTGTCGGTGCGTCCATCAGAAAAAGCTTAGCTAGGCAAAACAAACAAAGGGAAGAGGCAATCTTTGGAAGGAGCTAGAGATTTAAAAAAAATTGAAGAAATTCAGCAAACCCGCAGCAGCTATGGAGAAATGAACCAAGTTAACATTTTGAGCCAAGTATAAATATTGTTTGGAAATGAAGGAAGCTGGAAAAGTGATATGTTTCATGCTGCAGAAAAGTGAGGGAGGACCAAGTGTAACAGGTGGTAAAGAGGCCCAGAGCAAAAGGCAAAGGAGTGCTAATAGTATTTCAGAAGATATATAAATAAAAACTTTTATTTATGCTTGATGCCATAATAGAAAATAGGTTGGTTCTACTGTTACTAAACCCATGCAACAAGACACTGGGGCTGATGGTGAGTGTATGGAGGAAGAGGGTAATCAAATGGAGAGCAGTATTTATGGTATGAAGTTGACCAACTCAATGTGTGTCCTGAAGATAAGGTGCCTGAACAGAAAATGAGGTGCTTTTCCTCCAGCTTGCTTTAGGATTTAATGGAACACTACAGTATCACCAGGACAGATGGCAGAACTCCTCTGCTCCACCCTTTATCTGCTGTTCGCTTGCCATTCTCACACAACATTTGAACTAATTACTGAAGGAGCTGTGCAATTATTCCGTTTCCTCGAGGAAAATGCAGCAGAAAGTGAACACGTAGATCCACTGAGAGATAGAATTAGAAGACACAGTGGAGCATCGTGGCAACAGTTATGGGAATTAAAGTCCGAGGTTTAAGGCGCAGCTGGATAGTGGACCAGGAAAGGAGATTGAGAAGCAAAAATTTGTGTGATGTGCTGCATGTAGGAGAGGTTTATGGTATAGAAGCCTCATGATAGGCCCAGGTTCATTAAGATACCAAAGGCTGTATGAAGTGAAAATGATAACATCTACATGTACCCAGATATGACAGGAAAAGAAAGATGGAAAAATTGGTTCGAGCAGAAACCATATAATTAATACACAGGCTTTTCTATCAATAGGTGGGCCTCCAGGGAGATGGCTGAGTGGCAGGAAGTAGGCTGTGATGATTGAGGGGTGTTTTTGTGATTGGAAGGCTGCATCCAGTGAGGTTCTGCAAGTATCAGTGTTTTGGGCCCAATGCTGTTTGGAGTATATATTAATGATTTAGACTTGAATGTAGGAGGGTGAAGCAAGTTTGCTGATAACACAAAGTTGATAAGGGGTAAATAGTGAGGACGGCTTTAGATTACAGAGGGATAAAATGGGCTACCCTGATGGGATAATCAGTAATACGACACATTTATCCAGATAGAACTTTTCACTGATCATTCCGTATCACCAGCCTATCTTCATCCTCCTGTAACCCAAAACTATTCTCCACACTATTGATCACCTCACCAATTTACGTGTCATCTGTGAATTTTCTAGTCAACCCTCCTACATTCAAGTCTAAATCTTCTGTACCTACATAAAGAGCAAGGGGCACAACACTGGCCCCTGAGGAACCCCACTGGACTCAGGTTTCCAGTCACAAAAATACCCCTCCAACATCGATCTCTGTTTCCTGCCACTTGGATAGTTCTGTTTCCAGTTAACCAAATTTCCTTGGATCCCATAGGCTTTTACCTTTGCTATCAGTTTTCCAAGCATGGCCTAATCAAAAGCTTTGCCAAAGTTCAAGTAGACTATATTGATTGCCTTGTCCTCATTGACACACATGGTTCCCTCCCTGAAAAATCCCATTAAGTTGGTAAGACTTGACTTCCCCTTAACAAAACCATGTTGAGTATCCTTGATTAATTGCCGACTCTCCAAATTCATCTAATTCTATCCCTCAGAATTTCTGCCAATAGTTTCCCCACCACCGAGGTTGGACTAATCAAACTGCCGTTTCCTGGTTTATCCCTTGCTCCCTATTTGAATAGCAGTACCACAATGGCTATCCTCCAATCTTCTGGCACCTCTCCTATGGGCAGTGCAGGAATGAAAAATATTGCCCCTGCTATTTCCTACCCTGCCTCGCTCAACAGCTGGAATATATTTCATCTGGCTTTGGACATTTATCTACTTTTCAGTCTGCTAGATTACTCAGAATCTCCTCTCTGTCTATGCTAACTTAGCTAAGTATATCACAGCCTACCTTCAATTTCTGCTCATTCCGCTCACTAGTGATCATTGATACAAACATTGATAGTGAAAATTTAGCACTTGACCTATATCTTCTGCCTCCACAAATAAGCTACCACACTATGGTTCTTAATGGGCTTTACTATTTCTCTCGTTATCCTTTTACCCTTAATGTACTTGTTAAAACCTTAGGATTTTCCTTTTTTTTGTGCCCTCTTTTGGCTGATTTTTCTTTTAAAGTTTCCCTTTCCACATTCTGGACTCCTTCAGAACTTCTGCTGTTTTATCCCCTCAGTATCTGCCATAAGACTGCCTTTTTCTTTTTAACTAATCTTCTATCACTTGATATCCAGAGTTCATTGGATTTGTTGGACTTATCCTTTATCTTTACTGGAACATGTTTGGTCTGTACTCTCTCTATTTCCTGCTTACATGCATCCCACTATTCTGACACAAAAAGTATCTGGTCCGAGTCCACTCTGACCAAATCAATAATCAAAATTAGCCATCCCCCAATTTAGAATTTAGATTTCATGCTCATCTTTCTCCTTTTCATTGACAATCTTGTGTCTAGAGGAGTTATAAATAGTTGTTTGCAAAAGGGTCCCCTACTGATGTTTCAAACAACTCATTGACGCTACCACCGAAAATTAAGCCAAACATTGCCCCTTCTCTTCTTGGGCCTTCCACACACTGGCTTTGACATTTCTACTGGATGGATTTCATGAATTCTTTCAACACTATGACTATGTCAGTTAATGTTGGAGAAGTTGAAATTCCCAACCATCACTGCCTTATTACTTTTACACCTGAAGTACGAATCTGCTCTTCTAGTTTCTCATACTGTGACGGGCCTAAAGTATACTGCGAGCAATGTGATTGCTCCTTTTTGGTTTGGAAGTTCTGCTTATATGGCTTCATTTGAAGAATCTTCAAATTTTATCTCCCTTACTGCTGCTTTGTGATTAGGGACAACACTACAACTGTACTGAGGGAGGATATTCCTGGGAATATGTCCAGGGAGGATATTTGGGTGGAAATGAGAAATAAGAAAGGGATGATCGCCTTGTTGTGATTGTAGTACAGACCCCTCCAGTAATCAGTGGGAAAATGAGAAACAAATCTCAGTTATCTGTGAAAATTATAAAGGGAGTTATGACAGAGGATTTTAACTTTCTAAACAGCTTGGGACTGCCATGGTGTTAAGGCCTGGGATGGAGAGCAATTTAGTAAGAGTCTAAAAGAAAATTTTCTGACTTGGCATGTGGATGTAGAGGAGGTGCAAAACTTGACCTACTTTTGGGAAATAAGGCTGGGCAGGTGACTGAGGCATCAGTGAGGGGCACACTTTGGGGCCAGTGACCATATTTGTATTAGTTTTAAAACATTGATCGGAAAGGATAAATTAGATTTAAAAGTTGAAGTTCTAAATTGGAAGAAGGCCATTTTTCATAATATTAGGCAAAAACTTTCAGAAGTTAATTGGGGGCAAATATTCACAGGTGAAAGGGATGGCTGCAAATGGGAAGCCTTCAAAAAAATGAGGAATGCGAGAGCCCAGAGACTGTACATTCCTGTTAGGGTGAAGGGCAAGGCTAAAGTGTAGGAAATGCTGGATGACGAGGGAAATTGAAGGAATAATAATTCCTTCTAATAAGAAGGAAGCATATGTCAGGTGTAGAAAGCAGGGATTGAATGAGTCCCTTGAAGAGTATAAAGGCTGGAGGAGTATATTTAAAAGGGAAATCAGGAGGGCAAAAAGGGAACATGAAATAGCTTTGGCAAATAGAGTTAAGGAGAATCCAAAAGGATTTTACAAATACATTAAGCAAAAAAAAAGTAATTAGGGAAAGAATAGAGCCTCTTAAAAGATCAGCAAGGCCAACAATTTGTGGAACTGTGGAGATGGTGACAATACCAAAGAAGTATTTTGCATTAGTGTTTACTGTGGAAAAGGATATGGAAAAGAGAGAACATGGGGAAACTAAATAGCAACATCTTGAAAAATGTCCTTATTGCAGACGAGGTGCTGTTAGATGTCTAAAAATGTATAAAGATAAATCCCCAGGATCTAATCGGGTGTACTCTAGAACTCTGTGGGAAGCTAGGGAAGTGATTGCTGGGCCCCTTGCTGAGATATACGTATCATCCAATGCCACAGGTGAGGTGCCGCAAGACTAGAGGTTCCCTAAGATGGCACCATTATTTAAGAAATGTGGTAAGGAAAGGCCTGGGAACTGTAGGCTGGTGAGTCTGACATCAGTGGTGTCTAAGTTGTTGGAGAGAATCCTGAGGGATAGGATTTATATGTATTTGGAAAGACAAGGACTGATTAGGGAAAGTCAACATCGCTTTGGACACGGGAAATCATGCCTCACTAACTTGTTTGAGTTTTTTGAAGAACTAACAGAGAGGACTGATGGGGACAGAATGGTGGATGTGATCTACATAGATTTCAGTAAGGCATTTGTGGGGATGACCCCTTCCTGCCTGTACAAAGTAACTCATACCTACCTATACAAAGTGGCCCATGCATGCCTACAAAATGGCAGGCAGAAACTAAACAAAACTAAATATCCTGCTCTCACATTTAAATATAATGGTACCTTTGATCAGGATTACTCCAAATGTCAGTAAATGAGTCCTGCAAGCAAGCATCCGGGTCAGTTCTGATAAGAGGGTGCCTAATGATAGGCAAGCCATGGATTCCAGCTTCATTCATTAAAGGATGACCATCCAGTAAATTAATAACATTAGATGCGAGCCTCAGTCGATGAACCAGCTGGATTAACTCCCTAAGCAGCTGCAAAGACAACAACTAAAGTTATTTTGTAATAAATAGTTATTTCTTTGAAGTTACTCAGGATATTAAGAAATGGGTTCCACTTAAAGATTCTTCAGATAATCATAGAAGTAGCTTTCAACATACAGGATAGGTACGTATATAATCAAAGTATTA
This sequence comes from Stegostoma tigrinum, assembly GCF_030684315.1. Lineage (NCBI taxonomy): Eukaryota > Metazoa > Chordata > Chondrichthyes > Orectolobiformes > Stegostomatidae > Stegostoma > Stegostoma tigrinum. Next base: position 53,657,183 of record NC_081368.1, on the reverse strand, counting down.
CACAAGCGTTAGGGAGAAAAAAAAAGTTAAACCTAGATGTGAAAGTTAATTAGCCTCAGGAAACGCCTTCTCTTACGCCCTGAACAAAATAGTTTATTCACAGCTCATTAATAACGGAAGTGCTAACAGTTGAAGTAGCTGTACAATTTTACACTTTATAATGAACTTCATAACAGAAATTAACCTTATAGAAATTAGTTAAATCTAACCGTCTTTTGCACTTTACATCTATAATTGGGACATTGAGAAGTATGAAAGGAATAACTGAATTTGAAAAAGATAAGCGTATGAAATACAATTCAAGTGGCCCTTAGGAGATAAGCAAGCCTGAGACAGGTCCGAAAGAGTATAGCCAGAAACTTTGGAATGCTAATGAATATGATGCATAGAAAGGTCCCAAGGCCTAGGGACTACAATGTCTGGTAAACACTAAAAAATCATGGGAACCTGGGGCTATCCATGGGAATGCCCATTATTGATTAACTGTCCCATCGAATTGGGTGCATGGATTAAGGGGGAAGGACAGTGTTTGTACTGTTTTTGATCATTGTAACACAAAGTGTGCAAATATGCTGTATTTCACTGTAAAGATCAGAGTGTGACATTAGTTCAGGTCAGAACAGAGACAAAGATTAAGGGAAAAATTACTTTCTCACGTTGAGGTCAGATTCGGGAAGATTATTTAGCCGTCTTCCTGCATCAACTGGTTTTTTGCTTGACTAAAAGTCTTCCAATTGCCTGAATTCTGCCTGCCTCCTGAGTCTTTGTCCCCTGTCAAGACGGCACTGCTACAACATTCAACAAGGGTCCTCATGGTGGACTGTCTAATAAGATTAAATCACATGGAATACAGGGAGAATTAGCCATTTGTATACATAACTGACGTGAAGGTAGAAGACAGAGGGTGGTGATGTTGAGTGGTTTTTCACACTGAAGGCCTGTGACCAGCAGTGTGCTGCAAAGATTGGTGCTAGGACCACTGCTTTTCTTCATTTATATCAATGATTTGGATGTGAACATAAGGAGGTACGATTAGTAGGCTTGCAGATGACACTAAAATTGGTGGTGTAGTGGATAGTGAAGGAGGTTATCTCAGAACACAATGAGCTCTTGATCAGATGGGCCAATGGCTGAGGAGTGGCAGGTGGAGTTTAATTTAGACAAACGTGAGGTGCTGCATATTGGAAAGGCAAATCAGGGCAGGGCTTAAAGATAAGGCCCTGGGGAGTGTTGTTGGACAAAGAGACCTTGAAATTCAGGTTCATTGTTCCTTGAATGTAGAATCACTGGGGGACAGGTTAGTGAGGGTGTTGCTTGGTATGCTTGCCTTTATTGGTCAGTGCATTGAGTGTAGGAGCTAGCAGATCATGTTGAAACTGTACAGGACATCGGTTAGGCTACTTTTGGAGTACTACATGCAATTCTGGTCTCCCTGCTATAGGAAGGATGTTGTGAAACTTGAAAGGGTTCAGAAAAGATTTACAAAAAATGTTGCCAGAATTGGATGGTTTGAGCTATGGGGAGAGGCTGAATAGACTGTGGCTATTTGTTTGGACCATCAGAGGCTGCGGGGTGACCTTATCGAGATCTATAAGATCATGAGGGGCGTGGATAGGGTAAATAGCCAACAGCTTTTCCCCTGGGTAGGGGAGCCCAAAACTAGAAGCCACAGATTTAAGGTGAGAGGGGAAAGATATAAAAGGGACATAAAGAGCAACTTGTGCACGAAGAGAGTGGTGCGTGAATGGAACAAGCTGCCAGAGGAAGTGGTGGAGGCTGGTACAATTGCAAAATTTAAAAAAAACACCTGAATGTGTACATAGACTGGAAGGATTTAGAAGAATATGGGCCAAAAGCTGGCAAAGATTTATTCAGGATACCTGGTCAGCATTGTCAAGTTGGACCGGAGGGCTTGTTTCCATGCAGTGCAGCTCTATGACTCTAATTGATTCCCCCTGTTCTTTTGCTTCCTTTGCTGTCTCACTTGAAGACCTTACCCATATATGGTTCATGTGGCTGGTGCCTCGAGCACCATCCTGCCTCCCTAAGAGGAAACAAAAAAAGATAGGAGCAGGATGAGGCCATTTGGTCCTTTGAACCTTGTCCGCCATTCTTCATGAACATGGATGATCGCCCAACTCAATAGCCTAATCCTGCTTTCTCCTCATAATCTTTGAGGTAACCAATGTTCTTGTCTCTCTGTGCCTTAACATTGTTGCTTAGAGCTGACGGCTGGAGTGTTGGAATGTAGGTCTGTGTGTGCATATCCAGCAGACATTGAGTGTGCTGCACCTGTGTCTCCATGTCACCACCAACCCGTCCATTACTGCTTGTATGTCAGAGGTGGAATGTTTGAAAACAGCCTTACTGGAGTCAACGTCTAGTCAGTTTGTCCAGAGCTTCTAACAAAGCTGCCTGCAGCTCTTGTGCCTGCTTATGTGCTTGGAGGAAATTCTTCAAGGCAAATACCTTCAAGTCCTCTCCTGCCTGGGCCTGAGCATGGTGCCCAGTCCTTGGGAGTTCTGAGCGCTGGCTCTTTGAAAGTGCTATCCAATTAATGCCCTCCTCATTCCCAGTATGGAAGCATAATCTGCAAATACATGCAAATTCGTTCAAGTCTCTTCTATTTTTCATCAATGCAATATGTTAAGTGCTGTTAATTCTGTTGCAAATAATCCTTAAATGCAATGGCACTCTCACAAAGCTTTCTTCTGAAGCCTGTAACCATATTCTTCTGCACTGCATCACAACATAGCTTTTGTAAAGAGCAAGCCTAATTCTTTTATGTAAGCTTTGTGTTCATCTGTACCAATTCTGTAGCTCATGTCTTTTAATGCTAATAGGAAATCTGAAACTTGTGCGAACTAGTATATCGTGTCCATATGGAAGGAAAGCTATATCAGAAAGATGCATCAATAGCCAAAATTTCATTACACTTCATAGTCAATTTGAGATAAAATGAAAAGACCGCATTAATCTTTAACCTCTGATTTCACTCCCACCATTTCCAAGTCTGGTGCTGGTTTGGTGGCTTGCCAATTAGGTCATTCTATAACAGAATCTATTAGAGTCACAGAGACATATAGAATGGAAACAGACCTTTTGGTCCAACTCATCTATGCTGAATAGATATCCTACATACATCTGGTCCTATGTGCCAGCATTTGGCCTATATCCCTCTCAACCTTTCCTATTAATATATTCACCCAGATACCTGCTAAATGTTATAATCCCACTAGCCTCCACCACTTCCTCTGGCAGCTCATTTTATACACACATCACCCTCTGTGTGAAAACATAGTCCCTTCTGTCTCCTCTCATCTCAAACCTGTGCCCTCTGGTTTGGACTTCCCCACCCTGGGGAAAGAACTTGTGTATTTTCCCATCTATGCCCCTCACAATTTTGTAAATTTCTATAAGATCACCCTTCAGCCTCTGATGGTCCAGTGAAAATAGCCTCAGCTTATTCACTCTCTCCCTAAAGCTCAAACCCTCCAACCCTGGCAGCATCCCCATAAATCTTTCCTAAACCTTTTCTAGTTTCACAATATCCTTCCTTTAGGAGGGAGACCATAACTGGAAGCAATACTTCAAAAGTGGATGAACCAATGTCCTGGGAAGTTGCGACATGATGTCCCAACTCCTATACTCAATGCTCTACTGAAGCAGCTTTTGCTGGTACCTATGTTCCATATTTTCTGCCCTTTTTATAGACACAGGAAACCGTGAAGGATATAACATATGTTTTTAATTTGATTTATCGTTGTCACATATACTGAGATACAGTGAAAAGTGTTGTTTTGAAAGTTATACAGGCAACGAAAGAGTAACAGAAGAGTGCAGAATACAATGTTCAAGCCAGAGAGCAGATGCAGAGAGAGGAATCAAAATTCACTTTTGAGAGGTCCCTTCAAAAGTCTGATAACAGCAGGGATGAAACTATTCTTGAATCTGCTTATATGCGTATCCAAACATTTATATCTTCTGCCTGATGGAAGAGGGTGGAAGGGAGCATAACCAAGGTGGGAAAGATCTTTGATTATGTTAACAAAGTGTGAAGCTGGATGAACACAGCAGGCCAAGCAGCATCTCAGGAGCACAAAAGCTGATGTTTCGGGCCTAGACCCTTCATCAGAGAGGGGGATGGGGTGAGGGTTCTGGAATAAATAGGGAGAGAGGGGGAGGCGGACAGAAGAAGGATAGAGGAGAAGACAGGTGGAATGGAGAGTATAGGTGGGGAGGTGGGGAGGGGACAGGTCAGTCCGGGGAGGATGGAGAGGTCAAGGAGGCAGGATGAGGTTGGTAGGTGGGAAATGGATGTGCGGCTGGAGGTGGGAGGAGGGGATAGGTGAGAGGAAGAACAGGTTAGGGAGGCGGGGACGAGCTGGGCTGGTTTTGTGATGCAGTGAGGGGAGGGGACGAGCTGGGCTGGTTTTGTGATGCAGTGGGGGGAGGGGATGAGCTGGGCTGGTTTTGGGATGCGGTGGGGGAAGGGGAGATTTTGAAGCTGGTGAAGTCCACATTGATACCATTGGGCTGCAGGGTTCCCAAGCGGAATATGAGTTGCTGTTCCTGCAACCTTCGGGTGGCATCATTGTGGCACTGTAGGAGGCCCATGATGGACATGTCATCTAAGGAATGGGAGGGGGAGTGGAAATGGTTTGCGAGTGGGAGGTGCAGTTGTTTATTGTGAACCGAGTGGAGGTGTTCTGCAAAGCGGTCCCCAAGCCTCCGCTTGATTTCCCCAATGTAGAGGAAGCCACACTGGGTACAGTGGATACATTATACTACATTGGCAGATGTGCAGGTGAACCTCTGCTTAATGTGGAAAGTCATCTTGGGGCCTGGGATGGGGGTGAGGGAGGAGGTGTGGGGGCAAGTGTAGCACTTCCTGCATGTAGCACTCTCCGTGACTCCTTTGTCCGCTCTACACTCCCCTCCAACCCCACCACTCCCGGCACCTTCCCCTGCAACCGCAGGAAGTGCGCCCCAAGCCGCACCTCCATTTCCTACCTACTAACCTCATCCCGCCTCCTTGACCTCTCCGTCCTCCCCGGACTGACCTGTCCCCTCCCCACCTCCCCACCTATACTCTCCTCTCCACCTATCTTCTCCTCTATCCATCTTTGGTCCGCCTCCCCCTCTCTCCCTATTTATTCCAGAACCCTCTCCCCATCTCCCTCTCTGATGAAGGGTCTAGGCCCGAAACGTCAGCTTTTGTGCTCCTGAGATGCTGCTCGGCCTGCTGTGTTCATCCAGCTACACACTTTGTTATCTTTGATTCTCCAGCACCTGCAGTTCCCATTAACTTTGATTACGTTGGCTGCTTTCCAGAGACAATGGGAAGTGTAGAGTGGGTCAATAGATGGTAGGCTAGTTTTTTCTGAGATAGACTGCTGTGTGTTATACACTATGTTTTGGAGTATTGGTAAACTTGGGCATAATATCTACAAAATGTGTACATATAGGTGATGCTAACAGATTACAAGCAATTTAACTTGTTTAATGGATGCTGTATTTGTTCTAACTACAAATGTCTTCAAGCAACATATCATTAACCTGCATAATGTACACGCTTGTGAATTTTGTATTAGTAAGAAACTGTATCCAATTGAACCCGGGGTTTCAAGTTATTTGCGTTTCATTTTAAAATTTCTATATATTTGCCACTTTATGAATGGGATACAGAAGACCTGAACTGACCATTCAGGCTTCATAGCTCGTTTGTATTTCAATTATCTTGTGACTTTTTCCCCATATTTATCCCATTGCACTCAAATTTCACAAAATGCCAACAATGTTCATTGGAAACTTTTGGCTGACTTCATCAAAAGCTTATAGATTTGACCAATCCTGTGTTTGGAAAAAAATTATTCATGATTTTACTCCTGTCTTTTGTACAACACCCCACTTATTTAGGTAACCAGACCACATAGACAACTGATTCTTATTTTAAATGTTCAGTTTTATCACCCATAAAGCATAAATATGAGAAAAACCGTTTGGTCCAATTAGCCTTCATTATTTGATTCTTCCAGATCCAGTATCATTCAATGCAATTTGCACATTCTCAAAGCCAAGAGACCATTTGAGAGGTTGGATCCCAAAAAGCGATTACAGTACCAAGGTTCTGTACGCTGAAGCAACACTTCTTCAGTTTTGAATTGCAGATACTTCTCCTAAACTTGCAATCAATATTTTTGCCATTTAGATTGAAAATACATTACAATGATAGAAATGTGTGAATGCAAAGCAGCTTCAGTTTGGCAGAACTCACTGTTAAGCTGATAAATTTTCTTTACTTTATATGACTGAAGATTGAAAAATCTGCTCAGTCTTTTTTATAATTGGCCTGTCACATGGGATGTAAACTTATCAGTAAGCCACTTCCCCTGTGTATAATGTGCATGAGGATCATTTGAAATGCACAGAATGTTTTTTTTAAAACCTCCCTAAAGCTATTTAATAACTAACCTTTGATCAGAGAGGACGATGTTCCCAAACATTTTGAAGGCATTTTTCATGGATAGCTCAACATTTTTGGATAAAGATTAATCAGACTGTTGTTATTGATGTGTTCAACTGTGTTTTTCATTAAAAATGAATAAATCTCTGAATACAAATAATTGCATAAAATACATTTCTAAAAGCATTTGAATTCTGAATTTGAGGTTACACAATAAAACAAATATGAATTTATATTAACACCATTTGACTAATTGTATAAAATCTAGACAAAAGGGATTTGAAATGTCACTTTCTTAGCTCACTACTTTTTGTAATTATAGTTAGAAGTTTGACTGGATAAAATCAGGTCACTCTTTTTAACCAAATATTAAATCATAACAATACTATTCTGGATTTATGGGATTAAATACTTAAGGAAATAATTCCTCAGGCTTAGAAAACATGTTGAAGTCAGACCGCAAATTACTCTTTGGCAAAAATTAAATTAGTTGGGCAAAATATTGCCCTCAGTAACTATTAGTATGAATTTAAACTAATGCAGTTAAAATTTATTTCTAAATTATTAATTTCCATTTCATTTTTTCTAAAACATAAGGACACAAAACGTGCTAATTATATGAAAAATTCATTTCAACGAGAGAAAGCATTTCCCTCAATGAATTACATTACAATGGTAGAAAATTGGGCCTACCGATACGTAATACATTATTGATATTTTCCTTTTTAACATGATATTATCACTTGAATTTGAAACCTGAATTCAACCAATAAGCAAGGATAAAAGAGAACTATTAATCCATTTAAGCTTCATGAAATAACATGCATCCCAGGTGAGGTCATACCCATTGATTAAGCATTCATGGTTCTTGGCACAATTAACAGCACAATTAAAGTGAAGCTGCAAAGTTCACCAATAGATTCACTCTTGGGAAATACTGTTGATTATGCTCTATTTAAAAGTATGCTTCAAGAAGAGATACAAATTGAGAAAATTATAGATTCATTTACTGAAAATGTCATCTTCTTCTCCTAAGAACTAAGTTGAACGTACAACATTAGTGTACACTAATTTTACCCGCACATTAGCAATGAAGGCTGTACAAATCCAAGCTCGAGCTCAAGAAACAAGGTGTTAAAAATTGTTAATTTGGAACATCAGTAAATTTCCACAATTCACAATTCATTTGCACTATTATTAAAATTGCAGTTCAAAAACTGATGTGGAGCACAACTAAAAAAAAATGAATAGACTTTGCAGTTCAACATCCATGAAGTTCATGACTGAAATTAATGTAGTTTTAAATCTTACAAGAGTGGCATCTGATTGCCCCGATCTCAATTATTCATACAGTACTACATGTTGTTGTTGTGGATATCCTGCCATAGTTCTTTCATGCAGCTGTTAGAATATAACTGAAAAATGGTCTCCAAAAATTGAAATCTCATTGCTCATATTGACCAGCCTTTATATGGATAATTATAGTAGTTTATATTATAAGTGGATAGAATATTTTGTAGTAGATTGTGTTGTAGAGTTGATATTTTAGAAATGCCATACCCAGGATATTCTACTGGGGCACAAGTTCAAATCCCACTGCAGCTGTTATAGTTTAATTTCATTTGATAACGTATGGAATGTAAAGCTTGTGTCAATTATGGTAGAATTTTCTTTTGTTCACTCATGGGACATGGGAGTCACTGGCTGGGTCAGCGTTTATTGCTTATCCATAGTTGCCCTTGAAAAAGAAGTGGTGGTGAGCTACTTTCTTGAACTGCTGCAATCCATCTGCCCTACATAGACACGCAATGCCATTAGGGAGGGATTTCCAAGATTTTGACACAGCAACAGTGAAGGATTAGTGATATATTTCCAAATCAAGGTGGTGAAAGACTTGGAGGGGAACTTGCAGATGCTGGTGTTCCCATGTATCCTCTGCCTTTGCACTTCCAGATTGAAGCAGTTCCAGATTGAAAGTGTTTAAGGATCTTTGGTGAATTTCCTCAGTGCATCTTGTAGATGTTACAAGCTGTAGTCGCTGAGCATTGATGGTGCATTGACTGTGTATGCCTATGGTGCCAATCAAGCAAGCTACATTGTCCTGAATGGTGTCATTCTTGACAGCTTTGGAGTTGCATTCATCCAGACAAATGGGGAGTATTCCATCACACTCCTGACTTATGGCTTGTAAAATATACACAAACTTAGAGGTGTCAGGAGGTGAGTTACTCACTGCAGTATTCCTCGCCTCTGACTTGCTCTTGTGGCAAGCATGTTTATGCGGCAAGCCCAGTGAGTTTCTGGTGAATGGTAACTCCTTTGAAATGTTAAGGGGTGGTAGTTAGATTGTGCCCCATTGGAAGTGGTCATTGCCTGACATTTATGTAGTACAAATGTTACTTGATAGTTTTTAGTTAAGTTTAGTGGACGTTGATTTTGTTGAATTTGGACATTGACTGCCTCATTATCTGAGGAATCGTAAACTGGTACTGAACATTATGCAGTCATTAGTGAACATTCCCACATCTGACATTGTGATGGTGGGAAAGTCATTGGTGAAGTAACTGCAGATGGTTGGTTCGAGGAGCTACCTTGAGGAATTCCTGCAGAGATGGCCTGGAGTTGTGATTACAATGAGAGATAGTGTCAGGAAAATGCCATTTTGTTCACTAATGTCTTTTGGGGAGGAAAGGGCACCATCCATATCTGGTCTGGTCTACATGTGATTTTCGACCTACAACAATGACCTGATTCCTAACTGCTCTCTGAAGTAACGCAATCAGCTTAAGGGCAACTGGAGATGGGCAACAAACACAGCATTGACAGTGGCATCTATTAACTTCTGAAAAGAATAATAAAAAGCCCAAATAAATTGATCCTCAATTCATAATTCTCACACCCTCCAATTATCTGCTCACCATGTCCCTCAAGTCTGGATAGAAACACATGAGCATCCTTTGAGGATATGTATATTGTCTGCCTCAATGGTAACCCATAGTCAAAGTCTGTTATTCTTTGTTGGAGGTCATGTTTTTGTGACTTTTCTGCCTTCTTGCAATATTGGCTTTTCATGCATTTGAACATTACTACTGGCAATCATGTTATATGAACTAGTTGGCCACCACAAGTGAGATTTGCTGCCACCAATCTCCTTTTAAATTGGGAATTGCAGGACCTGTTTTGTTTAGTCTATTAGAGGAAATCCACCAAGTAGTCTAGCAAGAAGAGGCTTTTGTTTTAAACAGCGCATGGATTATTGCATAAGAACAACTAGGTGTCAGTTGCATTGGAATGCTAGACATTGTTATTAAGACTATAGGGTGCAGTGCTGGACTATACCTGGACTGAAAGATCTGGGTTCAAGTCCCACCTGCTCCAGAGGTGTGTTATAACATCTCTGAACAGGTTGATTAGAAAAATAAGTTGAATGTGTTTTGTTTAAAAAAAACCTAACATTAGGTTAATCTCTTTTGAGAACCATAGTTTTTATCCCCACCAACAGCCTAATGATATCATGTTGTACAGCGCTTATGTGCACCTGAGTACTAACTCTTTCAGAACCAAACACCTGGCACAACAAAAGAAACTCCTTATATAGCACCAGTTCAATTTCTTTATTTATATAATTGGAAAAGACAAAGTAACAGCATCAAGCACAATAGGAATTGACCCAGGTATATTTTTCTTTGTTTTATACTCACATTATCCTTCGCACTAACATAAGCAAAATGCGGGGAAAAGTACTTTATACTGCTAAAATAAAGAAACATCAGTTTGGAATGCTTATGCCTTCCTACTTATTTTTATCTTAGAATTGTAGCAAACGTGTGCAAGAACTGAACATGCGTTATTTGTCTAAGGCCGATTAATCTTCGTACCAATCTGTTGGAAAAAATCTGAACTAATAGAAAATGACAAATATCACATTGTAACCAGTGCTATAGCTTACATTTGAATCTGGCAATTAAAATTGTATTAAGTGTGCTTAACAATGTGTAGCAATTTGTAAATATAGTGATTAATGATAATATTAAGATTTATATGTTATTGATCATTACCTGCTGATGGAAATGTAATTGAATAATATTGGATTGAACTACAGTAACAAATAATGTAGAAACCTGAGGAAAAACAAGAGCAGAGCCATTTATTATTTCAAAAAAAAACATGAGTATTGTGATACATGTTTGAATTAATGCATTGAGATGAATCACTTTATTACAAAAGAGCACTGGGACCAATTACCATGAGTCACTGGATCATTACAAGTCATTGCTGTGAGCCATACAATAAAGGGAATAGAATTAGCACAGCGAGACTTTTAAAAGGGGCCTGAAAGTGCCAGCCAACTAACCTCTTGCAATGTTAAGAAAATAGGTGAAGGTATACAGAAAGCTGCAACATTTTTGGATTCATCATCAGAATAATGGAAAATAAGTTACAATAATACCTTATATCAGCCCAGATACTTTGATAGCCGGAGAATTACTGACCATTGTGTGTTATGTTTGCAATCATTGGAAATTATTGGAATCCATGACAAACGTTAACCTGTTAACTGAATTATCTGATGAACATTTCACTCACATCTGGGAAACACTGAAAGAGTCCATATTTTGAGACAAAACATTTAAAACTAACAAATTTTATTGTGGAATGCGGGAAGCAAATAGTCCGTGTTACTTTTCCTATGGCAATATCCCAAACAATTAGAGTTGCACTATCAACCAATCATCGCCTGCTGCTGTACAAATTGTTGTGATGTTAAATTTGAAATTATTGTGTTTCTTCTGCTGAGTGCAAAATAAAAAGCTTTGGCAAAATGTCTTCCATTTCAAAAATGCTCAAGTAATGTACTACCAAGAGACTGTTATCTGTTTTATTGTTAAAATTCCCACAGGTATTAAAGCCTGAACAAGAAATACCTACTGAACGGCTACTAAACAAAGGCATCTCTGACGAAAACAGAAGACACAGAATAATTTCCAGTGATAATTTACAAACTACAGTCAGTAAGCCTAATTGGAACCTCAGTCTCAGATATCTAATGAGTCACATAAGCAAAACTTACTGGGATAATTAACATATAAATCAAAGTGCCAGATTATGATGAAAGACTGCTAATACTGAGCCTTTTTAGACATCAAAGGAAATAGGTGAAAAGTGACTTACAAAATACCAACTGTTAGAGATATGAAGTTATTGCAAAGTATACAAGATTAAGAGAATGAAGGCAAAAAAGGATAAAGCCAGTGAAAATAACGTGTTGAACACATTTCTAGAATCCACATTTTTTTCTTCCCACCTCCTCTTCTGATTCCCAGCTCATTCCCTATTTCCATATTTCCCTTCTTCTATTCCCCTCCTCCCTCTCCTTCCAGCTCTTAGTCAGTCTCCGTGATAATGGGAACTGCAGATGCTGGAGAATCCAAGATAACAAATTGTGAAGCTGGATGAACACGGCAGGCCAAGCTGCTCTCTGATGAAGGGTCTGGGCCCGAAACGTCAGCTTTTGTGCTCCTGAGATGCTGCTTGGCCTGCTGTGTTCATCCAGCTTCACACTTTGTTAGCCTTATTCAGTCTCCTGCCTGCTTTTCTTTTAGAGTATCTCTTGAATGTCGCTAGTGAAGGCACAGAGCCAAGGTGGGATGTAAGCATTCCTGTTTGTAATTTTTATTCCTCTTATAGCAGTCAGTTATTTGGCTGGGAGATTGCCTTGGTATACTGGTAGGTGGGATTATGCCCTATTTTCAGAAATTATTAGATTACTTGACTCTCTTTTTAAAACATCCAAAAGACACAATCTGAGAATTGATGTAATCTAAGCACCACCTCTTTGGTTATAGAAAACTCATACACTGATGAATTCAGTGGAGAAAATGTCTGTGACTGATGCCTATTTGTTCTACCATATAAATAGAATCATTGCATGTCTATTGCATGTCCCTTTGCTTGTAAAACTTGGGTTCACTGACTTTAAGACAGTTAGGACTGGGGCAAGGGGTTTATATACATAGGTTCTTTCCGTCAAAAGTATGATTAACCTCTTGGAAGCCGAGTGTTAATGATTGACCCCTAAGACTCAACTTGGCAGTTGTTTTATAATCGAATAGCCTACCACAGTGAATAAAGTTATGTGCAGTTTCCACTGGCGTAGTTGAAAGCAAGGGAACATGCAAACTAAATGAGTCATCAGCCCACCAGTTTCCCAAACTGGCCCCAAATGTCTGCTTTGAACCTTGTTTTCAATGGAAGGCCACTTATGGGCCTATTTCTGCCTCAGCCACCTTAATGTGGAACAAAAATGGCCAACCTATTACTTTCCTAACACAAGGTAAATGGTAGGCTGGAAGGAAGTAACCTCATTTATGTGGTACCCAGATGCCCTCCTGCACCCCCATTGCAACATGGGACTCATGCATTTTGTGCTTCCTCCTGGCATCTCGAAACTGACAGCATACACCCTCTTGCAAAGGGTTCCTGAACATAACTGACCAAAAGCCTTTGACTCAGCTTCAGTCTAATATCCATGATCTTTCTCTCAGGCTGGGTCTAACATGTCTAAGATTTAGTTGACAGCAAGGTAGGCAGCATTCGAGCTCTTGACTTTGTTTGCTCCAGATCAGCCACTTCCTACCTTCTTCATGATTTTATTTTCTCATCTTTCTTTTTCTTCTTTCTTCATCTTCTTCCTGTCAGGAGCCGCAAAGAAGGCAACAGCAGAGCAAAGGGCTCCTGCCTGCAGTAGGCCAAGAGCAGGGGTTCCTGGCGTTGAACAGGCAGTGGAGCCAGGGGCTCTGAGTTGCAGGTTCAGCTAGGGACCCAACATCAGCATCAGTGTCAGTGAGGTGGGCCCAGCAACAAAGAGATGGAGCTTGACGAGTAGTAACTCCTATGTTGTTGGGTCTGGCTCAGGCAGTGATGTCGTTAGGGAGATGGCTCAGGACTCAGAGCTCATGGTGGAGGCGGTGAAATGAAGGTAGACTCTTTCGGTCATATATTTTTATTCTTAAGCTGCTCAAAATGGCAGACTGTGGTGACAGTTGAAGCTTTTCACTTTATTTTATAGTGAATAGCACACAAAAATACAAGAGTCAAAAGAGAACTGTTCGAGATACTTTGTAGTTGCAGCAGTGGCCATGATGGAATCTGGTGTTTCTTGGATTAGTGGCCAATCCTGAATCACGCCTTTTTAAGAGGTAGCCCTTATTAAAGTCTATGAGCTGCTGGCTGACCTTTGTGCTGCCCTTGCCCATTGAAAAACATAATAATTCAGTTGATGTGATAGCCCTGCTTAGCAATATCAACATTGTTGTGTCAGAGTTCATTTATGTAAGATATTTATTTAGGTATCATCAAAAAAAAACAATAACCCTCTTTATGACATTTACTGCTCTTAGTATTTCTCAGATTGTCAATTGGATGCATAAAACTTGAAAATGCACTTTTGACTAAGTTCTAATTGGACCAAGTTCTACAGGACAGGTACCTTGTTGTGTCAGTCACACAATTCTCACATCAGCAGGAAGTTCAGGTGAAAGAAAATACACCTCAACTCACCCAACATTTGTGACTTCATGCAGTTTATTACAAAAAAATCCATTTTTATGTAATTCAATGAGAATAAGCCTCTGAGGTTAGAAATTGTGGGGAAAAAAAATTGCACCTGTTTTTCCATTAGATCTAGATTGCTCTTCATAACAGTTTCTGACAAATTTTGAAAAGTAGGGTAGGACCAAGTTCAATTGGCAGCCACCATAATTATTGCTATTAAGAGGGTTTAAAATGCATTTTTAGGAATAAAAGTATAGAACATAGAACATAGAACACAGAACATTACAGCACAGTACAGGTCCTTCAGCCCTCGATGTTGTGCCAACCTGTCATACTGATCTCAAGCCCATCTAACCTACACTATTCCATGTACGTCCATATGCTTATCCAATGATGACTTAAATGTACCTAAAGTTGGCGAATCTACTACCATTGCAGGGAAAGCGTTCCATTCCCTTTCTACTCTCTGAGTAAAGAAACTACCTCTGACATCTATCCTATATCTTTCACTCCTCAATTTAAAGCTATGCCCCCTCGTGCTCGCAGTCACCATCCTAGGAAAAAGGCTTTCCCTATCCACCCTATCTCACCCTCTGATTATATTATATGTTTCAATTAAGTCACCTCTCAACCTTCTTCTCTCTAATGAAAACAGCCTCAAGTCCCTCATCCTTTCCTCATAAGACCTTCCCTCCATACCCGGCAACATCCTAGGAAATTTCCTCTGCACCCTTTCCAAAGCTTCCACATCCTTCTTATAATGCAGTGACCAGAACGTAAGTGCAGCCGCACCAGAGTTTTGTACAGCTTCACCACAACCTCTTGGTTCCGGAACTCGATCCCTCTATTAATAAAAGCTAAAACACTGTATGCCTTCTTAACAGCCCTGTCAACCTGGTGGCAACTTTCAAGGATCTGTGTACATGGACACTGAGATCTCTCTGCTCATCTACACTGCTAAGAATCTTACCATTAGCCCTGTACTTTACCTTCTGGTTACTCCTACCAAAGTGCATCACCTCACACTTGTCTGCATTAAACTCCATTTGCCACCTCTCAGCCCAGCTCTGCAGCTTATCTATGTCTCTCTGCACCCTACAGCATCCTTCGTCACTATCCACAACTCCACCGACCTTAGTGTCGTCTGCAAATTTACTGACCCATCCTTCTACACCCTCATCCAGGTCATTTTTAAAAATGACAAACATCAGTGGACCCAACACCGACCCTTGCGGTACACCACTAGCAACTGGTCTCTAGGATGAACATTTCCCATCAACTACCACCCGCTGTCTTCTTTCAGCAAGCCAATTTCCGATCCAAACTGCTATATCTCCCACAATCCCATTCCTCCGCATTTTGTACAGTTAGGAGTTAACATTTTCAAATATAATGCAAGCCTTCCATTTTTGCTCATTAACATAAACCAGTTTAGTTAACATATTAATGGAAATAAAAACTCATGCTGCATTCCAAAATATAATGGTAATACTTGAGAGTGAGAACTAGCCTTTATAAAATTCAATGATCTTTCCTGTACAAATGAGGTACACATATTGATGTCAGCCTTCATTATATCACAGATTAATGATATTGGTGAATTAATATTTTCATATAATCTTTTGCTTTTTTTTGTGAAGAATGCTTGACTTTTTTTAAACTAAATGTGTTAAGTAATGTTATTGTTGGAGGCAGATGGAATGATGGGATTAACAAATAAATACCAAGTAGTTTTCACAAAAGAGAATGAAGTTAATCTCAAGAGGAGGGTGTAAAGATTTTGGATAAGATTGAAAAAGGTAAAAGGGCTTGCTATCACTCAAAGTTAGTAATTCATCTGATCCTGATGGGATTCATCCTGAGCAGTTAACAGAACAAAGATAGAGACAGCAGAAACTTTGAACACAATCATATAATCCTCTATGTGTACAACAGTGTTGCTAACGAACAAACTGATTGCAACCTCGAAATGCTTATTCAGAAATGATGACAGAAATAAACTACAGATCAACTAGCCTAAGATATGAGGTTGAATGACAGTAAAGTCGAATTTCAAGGACAATGATAATTCTCATTTGAAGAAATATGGTTCAAATCAGGGAAAACCAGTTTGTCTTTTAGTAATTTGAGGGTAAATTGTTTCTGACTAATCTGATTGAGTTCCTGAGTGAAGTAACAGAAGTGGCTGACTAAGGTAACACTTTAGAGCCCAAAAAATGAACTTTCAAAAAGAACTTGGTCAAATGCCTGTTCAAAAATGGCACAAACAATTAAAAATGCAGTGGTAAATTGGGCTGGGTTATGCAAAATATACACACAGTGTCCCTTGGGTGAAAAAGGTAAGCCAGTGGGATGATCCCACCAAGGCAAATACTGAGAAACTCCAAAGCATTAAATCAGCTGAAAGTGAGCCTTCTGGGTCATGAACTCTTGCTTCAGAAAACTGCTGGCAGATCAGAAGCTGGCAGCTCTCCAGTGCCGGCAGTGACACTGTGAGTGGTGGGTCCAGCTTGTACTGCACTTGGGGCTTGAGGAGGTTAATCTGTGCTAGGTCCATCCAGCTCATAAGTCAGAGCTCTCCTGGGCATCAAGTTGTTATAAATGACTACAGCAATGGGCAGGAATGACTTACTTTAAATGCAATAATGAATGGACAGGACATTAAGTCAAATCTGTTCATACTTAACCAATATTTATGACAGATCACTCATATGTTATTGTAATTCCAGTAGCTATGTATGATTTTAATTCTCTAGACTCTGTGCATGTTGATTTTAATTATCTATGGCACTAATGTAATTAAACCTGAAACTTTGTAATCACAATCACAAAGAATATAATTACATGGTCTAGTATCAGAGATTAACCATGTGAAAAAGAACAGATTTACAGGATTGTGATTTGGCCCTTGCCTTTTCACAATATTTTTCTCTCTGTCTTATATATAACGACTTCATAAATCCAATGCTGGTGGAGTTTTGGAACACTTTCCTGCAGCCCACAGTTAGTAGAGAAACAGCAAATATAGTACTGCTTGATCTCATGAAATATTTTAATTCATTTTTAAGGTGAATAGAGACAATTACCTTCACAAAAAAAATTAACTGACTATACTGAAGTCTCAATTTATCATCTAGTGAATGAATCCACTGAGATGACCAGTGAACACAATGATTACATCAGAAACTACCTTGAGAAAACAGCTGAATTGAATTTTCA
The DNA here is from genome assembly GCF_030684315.1 of Stegostoma tigrinum. Taxonomy (NCBI): domain Eukaryota; kingdom Metazoa; phylum Chordata; class Chondrichthyes; order Orectolobiformes; family Stegostomatidae; genus Stegostoma; species Stegostoma tigrinum. The sequence continues at coordinate 53,639,944 of NC_081368.1, read as the reverse complement.
GAGAACTTCTCAATCCAGCTATGTTATCAATCATTTTAATATACATTATTGAGAGAGTGGCAATGATGCTTTCAGGCCTAATCCGCAATATTAAGGCTAATTACACAAAGCTGTTTAGCAAGATAATTGTAATGGAAACACAAAGGTGAAGAGTTGATAAAACGTGGAGCTGGAGAAGCACAACAGCTCAGACAGCATTAGAGGAGCAGGAAAGTAAATGTTTCAGGTCTGGAAGCTTCATCAGGACTGGGCTAGTTGAGGATGTGTGTCTTAATAAACTGGGTAGGGAAACGTTTATTGGTACAGAGGTGATAGAGTAGTCTGCATCTTTGGGATCTATCAGCTTTTCATTCAGCACATTCCTGGAGTCCCAAAGAATTCTCTTTGTCAGAGCTTCCATTCTTCCAGTCTCAACTGGGCCCATCTTTTGTTTCAATGCTTAATTCATTAGTATTGCATTTGGCCTTGCATTATAACCCCTTTGTCATTTAACCACCCCTACATTGCACCCTATTAGACACCCTCTTCCTTCATTCTTTGGCCCTGATCTTCACCATCTTTAGTACTGATGAAAGGTTACTGACCTGAAATGTTAACACTGCTTATGTCCACACAGATGTTTCCCGAGATGCTAATTATTTCCAGCATTTTATGCTTTTATTTCAAATTTCCAGCATTTTGCTTTTGCTGGTCAATTGATCTCTGTAATGACCTAGTAAAGCTTATGCAGCCAAGAGCATAATAAATACAGTGAAAGAGATGAAGTGGGAGGAAGTTTAATTGGGCCAATTGCAGACATTTTGAAATTTCATTTTTTCAGTGGTTAAATAAATCTGGCCGAGAACCATGATAAAGTTAATTGAGTCTTAAGAATTATTAGCATCAATATTTGTGGGGAGGCAGAGAAGACTGCAAATGGCTAATTTAACGTCAGAACCTCATTTTTATCTTTTAGCTTGTTGGTTGGAATGGCTAAATAATTCACTCAACGCCCAGGATGACTTCAAGGTACAAATAGTTTATTGTTTTACACTGGTGGGGAGAGCACCTCTGGCAATCCAGGATCTTTTCCATGGAAGAAAGTGAAACATACACTTTCTATACTTTTGGTTTCAGGCCATCTTTGGTTGGAAGAAACCAATTATTAATTGATTAACTTGATTAGATATGTGTGTAACAGTTGACTGTGTGATAAGTCAATGGACATCTTTCAGCCAGATCATGATTTCATAATTACAAGACCCCACTATTAAATATCCTTCTCAAAGCATCTTATTCAACCACATCCCAGGCAGCAGTCCCTTGCAAATGAGAGGAACTCATTTAAATTTGCCTCAGGCTGAACTTTCACGGGAAAACAGATATATCCCACAATGGCTGTATATTTACTACTCTATTTTGATGTTTGCTAAGTGGCTATACTTGTGATATTATTTTGCTATCCTATGCTACATCACACAATATTATCATAGGTAGCACCAACGTGGTTCTCTGCACAAGCCTTTACATCTGTTTCTGTGTAACAACGTCTTGTATACATTTCACAAGACGATTTGTGTATCATTTACCGATTTACATTGGGCATACTCCCTCTATGAAAGCATCTAATTACTCTAGTTTAGAGTTTAATCTGAATTTTCAGACCTTGCAAGCTTCTGTTTCAGCTAAAAAGAATCTTTCCCAGCCATTTTCTATCTTCTAGAAAGATCCTAAGGGGAGGCAGGGGCGGCCGTGGACTGTATAAAGATAAAAAAGAAGTATAACAAAGCAAAGATGAGTGGGAAGCCGAAGGACTGGGAAAGTTTTAAGGAGCAACAGAAGATAACGAAAAAGGCAATACATGGAAAAAAAGTGAGGTACGAAGGCAAACGAGCCAAAAATATAAAGGAACATAGTAAAGGTTTTTTAGGTATGTGAAAAGAAAAAAAAAATGGTTACGACTAAAATTGGGCCCTTGAAGTCAGAAACAGGTGAATTTATTATGGGGAACAAGGAAATGTCAGAAGAGTTGAATAGGTACTTTGGATCTGTCTTCACTAGGGAAGACACAAGCAATTTCTCAGATGTTATAGTGGCTGAAGGGCCTCGGGTAATGAATGAACTGAAGGCAATTTATATTAGGCAGGAAATGGTGTTGGATAGATTGTTAGGCCTGAAGGTTGATAAGTCCCCAGGACCTGATGCTTTGCATCCCAGGGTACTTAAGGAGGTGGCTCTAGAAATCATGGACGTATTGGTAATTATTTTCCAATGTTCTATAGATTCAGGATCAGTTCCTGCAGATTGGAGGATGGCAAATGTTGTCCCACTTTTCAAGAAAGGCGGGAGAGAGAAAACAGGGAATTATAGACCAGTTAGCCTGACGTCAGTAGTGGGAAAGATGCTGGAGTCAATTATAAAGGATGAAATTATGAATCATTTGGATAGCAATAACAGGATAGGTCAGAGTCAGCATGGATTTACGAAGGGGAAATCGTGCTTGACTAATCTTCTGGAATTTTTTGAGGATGTAACTATGAAGATGGACAAGAGAGAGCCAGTGGATGTAGTATACCTGGACTTTCAGAAAGCCTTTGATAAAGTCCCACAAAGGAGATTAGTGAGCAAAATTAGAGCACATGGTATTGGGGGCAAAATACTGGCTTGGATTGAAAATTGGCTGGCTGTTAGGAAGCAAAGTGTAGTGATAAATGGGTCCCTTTCAGAATGGCAGGCAGTGACCAGTGGAGTTCCACTAGGTTTGGTGCTAGGACCGCAGCTATTTACAATATACATTAATGATATAGATGAAGACATTAAAAATAATATTAGCAAATTTGCTAATGACACAAAGCTTGGTGGCAGTGTGAAATGTGAGGAGGATGTTTTGAGAATACAGGGTGACTTGGACAGGCTAGGTGAGTGGACAGATGCATGGCAGATGCAGTTTAATGTGGATAAATGTGTGGTTATCCACTTTGATGGCAAGAACAGAAAGGCAGATTACGATCTCAATGGAGTCAAGTTAGGTAAAGGGGAAGTACAACGAGATCTGGGTGTTCTTGTACATCAGTCAATGAAAGCAAGCATGCAGGTACAGCAGGCAGTGAAGAAAGCTAATGGCATGATGGCCTTCATAACAAGAGGAATCAAGTATAGGAGCAAAAAGGTCCTTCTGCCGCTGTACAGGGCCCTGGTGAGACCGCACCTGGAGTATTGTGTGCAGTTTTGGTCTCCAAATTTGAGGAAGGACATTCTGGTTATTGAGGGAGTGCAGCATAGGTTCACAAGGTCAATTCCCAGAATGGCGGGACTATCATATGTTGAAAGATTGGAGGGACTGGGCTTGTATACACGAGTTTAGGAGGATGAAATGGGATCTGATTGAGATGTATAAGATAATTAAAGGATTGGACACTCTGGAGGCAGGAAGCATGTTTCCATTGATGGGAGAGTCCAGAACCAGAGGACACAGTTGAAAAATAAGGGGTAGGCCATTTAGAACAGAGTTGAGGAGAAACCTCTTTACCCAGAGAGTGGTGGATATATGGAATGCTCTGTCCCAGAAGGCAGTGGAGGCCAAGTATCTGGATACTTTCCAGAAGGGGATAAATAGAGCTCTTAAAGATAGTGGAATCTAGGGTTATGGGGATAAGGCAGGAACAGGATACTAATTGTGGATGATCAGCCATGATCATAATGAATTTTGGTGCTGGCTTGAAGGGCCGAATGGCTACTCCTGCACCTATTGTCTATTGTCTATAACAGAGAACCACTTGCAGCCATATAATGCCGCTCAGCCATGGGTAACCCTAACATGTTTGCCATCTAGCAAAAAGCCAAGGGGACAACCTGGACAGGCTTGGGAGGATCATGAGTCTCTAACCACAAGCCTGGAGAGGAAGTTCCTGGCATTCACAAGGTTAGGGTGTTCCTTGATTGAAGGTAGGGATTGAGAAAAAATTGCAATCAGCCTATTGAGGCTGGGAGATTCTTGCTATCAGACCAGGGGTTAAGGGGAGGTCCATGATCAGCACTGGTGTTAAGGTTGAGTGGGCCTGCAACCAATGTTGTGATTGAGGGAGAGCATGCTGGAGCACAGAGTAGGTGTGGATCTGTTATCTGTTTTGGTGAACCTGGTTAGTACAATGGTGATGAATGAAGGGGCAGCAACTCACTGGCAAGACAAGTGGCCATAGCAGTGCAGGGAAAGCCTACGATCAGGTCTGGATCTGGGGCATACTTGCTGTATGGGTCTGGGGTCTTGGGAGAGGCCTGCAAACAGATCTGGGAGGACAGACATATACAAAAATAGGCTAATCAGCTACTTGGAGAATGGAAGGAGAGGACTGATCACTCCCAGTATTCTGACTCTCAGAGAAGCTTAGGCAGCCTTTCAAAAGTGGATGCGCAAGCATAGACCTCTCAAAATAAAAACTTCTCTTTGAGCGCCAAATAAAGAATTATGTATGCACAATATTTTAGAGAGTTGTGAGTAGATGATACACAGAGTAAAGGTGCAAATCTAAAAAGAAATGGTAACTTACAAAATATGTCATTTTAATAGGTTGCACTGGGAAAAGCACTCCTGCTCTTCTCTGTGCGTTATGAACACTGAAAGATACGTTTATATTGTGCAGCACTGTTTGCTTTCCTGTCACTTGAAAAATGCATGCAGCAATTTCAAATGGTAAATTCCGGGCACCTAATCTAGAAAGTGTTGAAGCAGAACATGAAAATACTGTGACATTCACGATTGTGATGTTTTGGAGTCTTGTTCCCTGCATGTAAATCTTTGAGAAGGACTCCATGCAAGATACTAGCTGTGAAAAGTATTAATACTAAGGCCATTCCTGTTGGCCAGTGGAAAAATTTGTTTCCTTTGGAAACTAAAAATGATAATAGCAAAGACAGGCATGAAGGTGATGTATAGATAGGAGTGGATGTGGATTAGGAGAGTCATCAGTCAATGGTTGAGCAAGATACAGGATAATATATAACCCTGTTGTTGCAGTGGCTGTATGTTGACACATGAAATAATATCATTTCACAACTGTCTGTTCTCACTCCCTTCCCCTTATCCCCAGTGGCCACACAAATACCTTCACTGTCAAAAATATGTATCTATTTTCTTCATCAGACAGTATCAATCAAGTCTTAAAAACCCTGTGAAATGTCATTACTCAAGTTGACCCTCAAATCATTTATTGTGACAATGGTAGCTTCCATGCCAATTGCCATTGCGGCTAAGAAATTGATGGATTCAACCTTTACCCTAAAGGCTCAAGATGCATCATCCAAGCTGACAATTAAGAGTAATGAGAGAGAGATGCACTGTCAGATGACCTAGGCCTTGTGTACTCATTCAGGTGAACACAATAGACCTTCTCACACTCTCTGAAGGCCAAAGGATTACTCATGGTGTTCAAGCCAAAGTTCAATGTTGTCATTCATTTTGTTCGGTTAGTTGAAACTTGGAATATGCTAATTGACTGCTTTACTACAATATCAACATTTCAAAAGTACTTCATTGTTTGTAAAATGTAATGCTTTGTCCTGAGGTTGCGAAAAGACTAAATGATATGAACTCAGTTTGAAATGGCACTTGAATTCCAATTTATTGCGATCGGCAACTCTATTGTTCCTTTACGTTGACAATCCTTTACACACCTGTGAAACTTCTTGTGAAAGAAACTGTGAGTTCATTGGTTGGTTTTGAATTAAAATTAGATTCTCTGTTTATAAAGATCCAATGTTGCATTTTTTTATTATTTCATGGATCTGTGCTTCACTGGCAAGGCCAACAATTTTTCCCCATCATTAATTACCATTTAACCAAGTGGAATGCTAGAACTTTCCCAATGGGAAAGTTAGGAATCAAATGCAGTCAAATTCAGGCCACACCAATTGAAGGTGCCAGACTTCCTTCTCTAGATGTAATTACCAACTTGACGGATAGTGATGACAAATCAATAATAGTTTCTTGTTTAGTTATAGTGAGGCTAGCTTTATGTCCCAGATGAATTAATTTAACTTCAATGTTGTCAGCTGCCAAAGTGGGATTTGAGCACATGTTGCCAAGAGCATCGGGCAAGACCTCTAAATTACTCGCTCAGCAACACTGTCACATGATCCATACCTATTCTTGAGAAGGTGGTGGTGAGCTCCTTTCTTCAATCAGTACAATCCATATGGTGGAGGTACAGACACAACACTGTGAAGATGTGGCAATAAGGTTCCAGGTCAGGAAAGTAAGTAGATTAGAGGGAGATTTGCATGTGGCTGTGTTCTCATGAATCTCTAGCCTTACACTTCTTGGTTTTAAGGGAGTCTTGCTAGGTTGTGTCATTTACTGCCATTCAAATATACAGTTTAGGAGCAAGAGTAGGCCACTCAGCCCCTTGAACCTCAATAAAATCATGGCAAATCCAATTACTCCACACATTTATCTACCCTGATGACATTTCATCCCCTTCCTTAACAAGCGAACATCTATCTCTGTCTTAAATCTATTCAATACTGAATCTGCTTTTACTGCCTTTTCAAGAAGCCTACCAAAGGATTCTTCACCTGAAAAACAAAAACTTTGCATTTGTCCTCAGTGAGCACTTACTTTCAAACCTGCCAACCCTGGATGGGTGCAGCTCCAAACACACTCAAGAAGCTTGGCACCATCTAGGCCAAAATAGCCCACCTTAATTTGCACCAACTCCATAAACATCCATTCCCTCCACCACCAGTTTTCAGTAATATTAGTGTGTGCCATCTACAAGATGAGCAACAGAAATTCAGCAAAGCTCCTTAGTCAGCATCTTCTAAACCCATAACTCATCTAGAAGGACAAGGGCAATAGATACATGGGAACACCACCACCTGAAAGTTCCTCTTCAAGTCACTCACCACCCCAAATTGGAATTATTTTCTGTTCCTCCAATGTCGTGTCAAAACCATGGCCTGGAATTCCATCTCCAAGGACATTGTGGGTCTCCAAAAGCACAGGGACTGCAATAGTTTAATCGTCACTACATAGGCAACTAGGAATTAGCAATAAATGCTGGCCAGCCAGTGACACCCGTGTCTTACACATGAATCAAAACAGAGGACAGCTTGTGAAAGCCATTGATAAAGTATTCAGCACCCTTGGCCTTTATTAATAGAGACATAGAGTAAAAGAGCAAGGAAGAAATGTTGAACACTCTTTTTGAACACATAAGGCACATGTTGGACCTCAGCTGGAGTATCATGTCCAGTTCTAGGTGCTACATTATAGGAAGGATGTGAACACATTGGAGAGAATGCAGAAGTGATTTGCAAGAATGATTCTAATATGAGACATTTTAGTTATTACGATAGATTGAGGAAGTAGTGACTGTTCTCATCGGAATAAAGAAGCCTAAGAGGGGTTCTGAAAGGGGATTCCAAAACGATAACCAGTCTAGAGAGAGTAGGGGAGATGACGAGATACTATACCCACTTGTAAAAGGATCAGGAACAAAAGGGAACAGATTTAAAGAGAACACATTTAAGGTGACGTGAAGGGAGCGTATGTGTTCAAAGAAAATCTTTTTCACACATCAATTAGAGTATGAAATGTGGTGCCTGGAAATGTGGTAGAGGTCTGGTACATTTGACGCATTCAAGAGGATATTGGGGGATTATGTGCATTACAAACAAATGTGCAAGGGCATATATAAAAAGCAGGAAGATGCAGCTAGCAATGATGCTCTCTTGAAGAGCCAGCTTAGATGTGATGGGCTGAATGGCTTCCTTCCGGGCAGTAACACTTTTATAATTCTCCTGTGATTTTGTGACTTATTAGAGTTCATAACAACAAATCTAAAAAAAAAGGAAACTGTAACGGAAATGGGCACAGACCAGATTGTAGCTTTAGTCACATCTAAGAGGCTGGAAAAGGGTATTTAGCGAAAGGGAAGATAACATCTTTTACTTCAAGTGGTGCATCCAAGTCCATTACTGTGCAAAGGGATACATGGGTTTCTCAAACTCTCACTGGGAAAGATATAATTTTCCCCCCAGGGAAATACGTAAAAGCCAATAGGATAGGTGGAGAGTATATCTTGGTTCCATTGTACAAATTCTAATTGTAGAATTAATTATCTACACTAGTAGCAGTTGGGGTAGTTAAAAAAATTGCCTGTGGACGGAATTAGTTTACTCCTAAGGAATGATTTAGCAGGAGTCCCTAAAGTCATGAAGGTCTAGTTGAGGTTAAGGAGATGGAATGATTGTAACAAAGGGTTCCAGCTACTATTTTACCATATATAGTGACTAAAACAATGTCTATCCAAAGTCAAAGTCAATTAACAGATGTCACAGTAATACCATTAAGCACATTAGGAAACCTGAAACTCTACTCAATAATGTGGACGATTCAAAAGGAATATTTGACAGTCTTGCATTATTGAACTGCATTATGGACTGTGGGAGGCAACTGGGGTGCATGACGCAAACTCCAAACGGACAGTTGCCCGAAACTGGAATCAAACCCTGGTCCCTGCTGATATGAGGCAACAGTAGTAAGCACTGAGCTACTGCTCCACCCATTACTTGTATCTCAGGATGCAGATCCAGAGTTAAATACGATGTATCAGACAGCTCACACAAAAACTGAGGCTGAAGGATTTCCAGATCACTATTCTAGTAGAATGTACGCCATTACAGCCATGAAGGGAAATTAAAGTTACACTACAAAAATAAAATAATTACATGAAGTTAAGCCTATGCATCATGTGGTAGAGGAAATCCTTTGTTTGTTGTCTTCTCCAAAGACATGCTGTCTGCCAGGCTGGGTCTACTTAGCTGTTCAAGTTCTTGTGCTGGATGTTTTGTGTCAACCTGTTCTCTTATATTATTACACACCCCCTGGAATAGCCTTCTTGCTCAAAGGTAGGAACACTACGACTGTGCCACATGAGCTGCCCTGCGTTTCTTTATTTTCTACTCAACCCAATCACATGATGGCATACACCTCTGCAGCAGGTGAGACTTGAACCTGGGTCTCTTTGTTCAGAGGTAGGGACAATACCACTGCACGACATGAACCTTACAATGAGTTCACCTGCTATATTTTCTAAATCAACGCATTCACAGATGTTACTTTGCACCTCTGGAGCAGCTGGCACATGAAACCAGGCCTCCTGGCTCAGATGCAGGGACATACACTGCACCACAAGGTCTCTCCATGAGCTCCCTCCATGAGCTTCCATGCTTTTTTTGAGTCAAATAAATTGTAGTAAATCAGAGTGCATCCATCCCAACTCCTATTCTTTTAGCTTCTTTTTTAGCGTTTTCAATCAACCTGTTCAAATGTGCTCTGACACACCTCTGGAGCAGGTGGAGCTTGAACCAAGGGCTTCTGGCTCCAATGTAGAGCCATTATTGTTGAAATACAAGGTGTGTCCAGGAGCTCCCTGCAATGTGGCCTCCATCAACATCATCACTACATTTCATGTATATGAAAGGCAAGATAAATCCGACATGGCCAATGACCACTCTGTCAGTTAATTCTTGTTCATTAGCAATTCCATAGGTAGGGTTAGCAATAGTGCTTTAAAGTGGCACTTGCAAAGGAATAATGTGTTCACTGTTGCTCGGTTGAGGTACAGCCAGAGCTGCTTGGCTCTGAGCTGATTACAGCCTTGGTACAAACATGGTTAAAAGAGCTGAACTGAGAGAGTAAGAGGAGAGTGATTTCATTTTGATGGGTCTTCTTGATCAATGAAAATTCGATGAGATTTGGGGGAAAACTAGTCAAAAGTAGCATAAAGGAAAATGGTTATGTTTGTTGGAGGTTAATCATCTCAGCTCCGAGACATCCCTGGAGAAGTTTCTAAGGGTTGTGTCCTAGGCCCAGCTTCTTCAGCTGTTTCATCATTGCCCTTCCCTCATTTGTAAGGTCAGAGGAAGGCATGTTCCTGAGTGATGAAAAATTTTCAGCATCATTTAGACTTGAAACTATAAGAAGCTGTAAGGAGCAAAATCAGGCCATTCAGCCCATCAAGTCTGCTCTGCCATTTGATCCTGGCTATTATGTTTCTCATCTCAGTTACCTTGCCATCTTCCTACAAGTCTTGATCCCCTGACCAATCAAAAAACTAATCTGTTGCTGTCTTAAATACATTCAACGACTTGACTTCCGCAGCCCTCTGCAGCAATGTGTTCCACTGATTAACCACCCTCTGGCTGAAAAAAATCCTCCTAATTTTAACTCTAAGGCTGTGCCCTCAGGCCCTAGACTCTCCCACGAAATGAAACATCCAGATCTCTCAAGATTCTGCAAATTTCAAATCAGATCCCATGCCTTCCTTCTAAACTCTATCGAGCACAGTCCCAGAGCACTCAACTACTCCTCATGTGACAAGCCCTTCATCCCCAAGATCATTCTCGTAAACCTTCCCTAGACCCCCTCAAAGGCCAGCACATCCTTCCTTAGATACGAGGCCTAAAGCTGCTCACAGTGTTCCAAATGTTTTCTGACCAGATCCTTACACAGCCTCAGCAGTGCATCTCTGCTTCTCTTGAAATGAATGCTGACATTTCCTTCCTAACTGTCAACTGAAGCTGCCTGTTAACTTTAAGTGGATCCTGAAGTATGCGGATGTTCCCTGGGATTCACACAGATGATCCCTGGAATGGTAGGTTTAACGTATGATGAATGGCTAAGGATCCTGGGATTGTACTTATTAGAGTTTAGAAGGTTGAGGGGAGATCTAATAGAAACTTACAAGACAATGTATGGTTTAGAAGGGGTGGACACTAGGAAGTTATTTCCGTTAGGCGGGGAGACTAGGACCCGTGGACACAGCCTTAAAATTAGAGGGGGTAAATTTAAAACTGAAATGACACGACATTTCTTCAGCCAGAGAGTGGTGGGCTTGTGGAATTCATTGCCACAGATTGTAGTGGAGGCCGGGACGTTGGATGCCTTCAAGGCAGAGATTGACAAATTCTTGATCTGACTAGGAAACAAGGGCTACGGGGAGAGTGCAGAGAAGTGGAGTTGAAATGCCCATCAGCCATGATTTAAATGGCTGAGTGGACTGGATGGGCCGAATGGCCCTACTTCCACTCCTGTGTCTTATGGTCTTATGGAAATAGGGCTTGCAAGTCCCTTTGAGCTTCAGATTCTGAAGCTTCTTCCTGCTGTTTTCTAACCGGGGAAAGGAAAGGCATAGACTAAGTGCAAAATTTTTCGTTTTCTCACATTGTATTCCAAGTGCCACTTCTTCACCACCTCTTCTAGCCTGTCCACATCCTTCTGCAGCCTCCACACTTCCTCAATATGACCTGTCCCTCTACCTGTCTTCGTGTCATCCACAAACTTAGCAATAATACTCTCAGTTCCTTCTTCCAGATCATTAATATATGATACAAATAGTTACAGCCCAAACAAGGACTCCTACAGAATTCAACTAGTGACCAGCTGCTATCCTCGAAAAGATCCCCTTTTCCCTACTGTTTACCTTTTGCTCGTCAGCCATGTCAGCACCTTCACCTTAACTCACCATGAGCTTTTCATTTATTTAGCAGCTTCCAGTGCAGTACCTTGTCAAAGGTCTCCAGGAAATCCAAATAGATTATATCCACTTGCTCTCCTTTGTCTAACTTGCTCACCATGTCCTCAGGATTCCAAGGGATTTGGCAGGCATGGCTTTATTTTTATAAAGCCATGCTGACTCAGTCCCCATTTCCTGTAAACTTCCAAGTACTCCGCAATCTCAACCTTCATAATGATCTCTAAAATCTTACCGACAACCAAGTTCAGGTGAACTAGCCAAAAACCTTCTATCTTCTGCCTCCCTCCCTTCTTAAACAGGGATGTCAAATTAGCCATTTTCCTGTCCTCTGGCACCCTCCCAGACTTTATAGTGATTCCTGAAAGATCACCACAAATGCCTCGACAAAGTCCTCAGTTCCTTTCAAATTCGGGGGTGAAATCCATTTGATCTGGGGGGTTTATCGAACTTCAGGCTTTTCAACTTCCCCCATCGCCTTTTTCTTAGTGATGGTCACTACACTCCCCTCTTTTCCCAACCTTCTTGAAGCTCTGGTATGTGCATGATGTCCTCCACTGTGAAATCTGATGCAAAGTACCAATTCAGTGACTCCACCACTTTGTTGTTCCCATTACTATTATCTATTTTTTAATAATGAATAATTATTAGGCCATCACTAAGGCTCATTTTAAAAAGGCTTTCCAATCCTCTAGCTTCCCCAGGCCTTTGCCAAATTGTATGCCTTTTTGGTTGTTTTTATGGTGTCACTGACTTCCATTTTCAACTATGGTTGCCTCGTCCTCCAGTTAGTATGTTTGTTCTTCCTTGGAATTGATATCTGTTCTACCTCCGGAATTACCCTCCCCCAGAAACTCCTGCAATTGCTGCTCACCCTCCTGTCAACACAGGCTAGATCCTCCTTCATATTTTTGTAGTTACCTTCACAAAATTGTAGTACCATTAAAACTTCGGTTAGACCACACTTGGAATACTGCATCCAGTTCTGGTCACCCTATTATAGGAAAGATGTGGATGCTTTGGAGACGGTTCAGAGGAGGTGTACCAGGATGCTGCCTGGACTGGAGGGCTTATCTTATGAAGAGAGGTTGACTGAGCTTGGTCTCTTTTCATTGGAGAAAAGGAGGAGGAGAGGGGACCTAATTCAGGTATACAAGATAATGAGAGGCATAGATAGAGTTGATAGCCAGAGACTATTTCCCAGGGCAGAAATGGCTAGCACAAGGGGTCATAGTTTTAAGCTGGTTGGTGGAAAGTATAGAGGGGATGTCAGAGGCGGGCTCTTTACACAGAGTTGTGAGAGCATGGAATGCATTGCCAGCAGCAGTTGTGGAAGCAAGGTCATTGGGGTCATTTAAGAGACTGCTGGACATGCATATGGTCACAGAAATTTGAGGGTGCATACATGAGGATCAATGGTCGTCACAACATTGTGGGCTGAAGGGCCTGTTCTGTGCTGTACTGTGTTCTATGTTCTATTACTTCTGATTCCAGCTTTTCCCATAATACCATATCATGGCTATTGCCCCTAGGGTTTCCTTCAGCTTAAGCTCCCTAATCAATTCTGCCTCATGACGCATCACCAAATCCAGAGTTCCGTTTCCTAGTGGGCTTTAGTACAATCTGCTCCAAAAATAAAAACCATCTCGTAGATATCCTATGAATTCCTTTCCTTGAGATCAGCTACCAAGCTGATTTTCCCAGTCCACCTGACCGCGATCTCCCTTGTGATTGCTGTAGTAGTGCATTTCTTACATGTCTTTTCAATCTTCTGATTTGTTTTCTTCCCAACATTCTGACCACTGCTAGGAGGCCTGTTTTTACCCCAATGGGAGTTATATTTTTTTCCCTCTGCAGTTCCTCAACTCAACTCACACAGATTCTACAATGCTGTACCAGTTCTTGCTATTGATTTAATGTCATTTCTTACAAATAAGGCAACCCCATCCCCTAAGCTCCATCTGCCTTTCCTTTCAATAGGATGTGTATCCTTGAATATTTGGATCCTAGCCCTGATCTCCTCACTGCCATGTCTGTGATACCCACAACACTGCACCCGCCAAGTTCAATCTGCACATAAACTCATTTACCTTGTTTTATACTCTGTGTGCATTTAAGTACAACACTATCAGTCCTGCATTGACTCTCATTGTTATCCCCTGTTTGTTGTGCCTAAAGTTAGACTACTGACCCTTTCCATACTCTCTGTCCTATTACTTGGTCTGGAAATTTAATCATCTCTGTTGAGCCTTCACTGGACTTTAACGTGTTTCTGGAATTTTCCATGCAAAATGAACTCACCACTTATTTAGTTTAAGCCTCTAACCAGACCACTAGTTATGTGATTTGCCAGGACTCAACTCCCAGCATGTTTCAGGTGGAGCCTGTCCCATTGAAAGAGCTCCCTCCTTCCCCAGTACTAAAAAGTGAACATCCCATGATTTAAATCTGTTTCTCTACACCAATCTCTGAGCCACATGTTTACCTCTCTAATCTTGTTGATCCTGTGCCAATTCGCTCATGGTCATGTAGTAACCCAATGGTTATTACCTTCTTGGTTGTCCTATTTAATTTCATCCCTAGCTACTCAGATTCCCTAAGAAGAATCTCTTTCATCCTTCTACCTCTAGCCATTCCCCCAGATCTGCAAGGGTTCTGTTCTTGAGAATCCTTGTGAATGATCAAATTCACGAGTGTGGAGCTCATTAAACATAGATTAAAAGTTGCAGATACATGATTTTTGCACAATGTTGATTTTTGTTCTCACTGATTTTGTGGCAAATTTGTGATTTCGCAGATAGAGGATTTGCTGTATATCATCAAAAATGACATGGATCATGACAACTGGACCTTCCCTCCCACTCCAATTTCCTCTGTCACCCAGATAAGATATCCTGAACCCATTAACAGGCAGAAACACAGCCTTCAGGACTTCTGATCCTAGCCACAGAGAATGGTGTCTCGAGGAACACAGCAGGCCAGACAGCATGAAAGGAGCAGGAAAGCTGATGTTTGAGTTTCTGATGAAGGGTCTTGACCCAAAACATCAGCTTTCCTGCTTCTCTCATGCTGCCTGGCCTGTTGTGTTCCTCCAGCTCCACACTGTGTTATCTCAAACTCCAGCATCGGCAGTTCTCACTATCTCTGAGAACAGTGACTATTGACCTGACTGTACTACCCTCAATTGCAACTATGCTCCTCTTTTCCCCTACCCTCTGACCTCCTGGAATGGCTCCTTAGTGATGGCCACTACACTCCCCTCTTCCCCTGACTCTCCTGAAGCTGTGGTACGTTGCATGATATGTTCCACTGTGAAACCTGATGCAAAGTACCAACTCAGTGCCTCTGCCACTTTGTTGTTTCCCATGAGGAGTTCCTTCTGGAATGGCTCCCTGTACCAGGTCAGTTTGCTTATCCTCCAGGCGGCCCCCACTCTTGTCCACAGGGGCCAAGAATCTCAAAACTGTTAGACAAGCTCAAGGGCTGAGGGATCCTTCAGCACTACCTACTGGACCGTCAGACTACCTATTCATACCTTCCTGTCCCTGTCCACTGAACAAATTCAAGGTAGTTAATCTAAGGGGAATGACTACCTCCTGAAAGCATGGCATCCAGGTAATTTTCCTGATCCTGATGTGGTGCAGTGTTTGAAGCTCAGAATGCAGATCGTTAACTCAATTCAAGCTTATCATCAAATTGTGACCCCTCTGATACTGAAGCAGTCCATGTCCTCTTGCAGTAAGACCTAGACAACATCCAGACTTGAGTTGATGCGTGACAGGTAATATTCATGCCAATCAGTGCCAGATAATGGCTGACTCTGATGAGAGAGAATCTAATCATTGCTTCTTGGCATTCAATGACTATTCCATCACTGAATTCCCCACAAGCAACATTCTTATCAACATATCACTTACCATCGATCAAAACTGAACTGGAGCAGCTATGTATAAATATTATATTTAATAGGAGCAGATCAGGGGCTTGGAATTCTGCAGTGTGTAACTCACCTTTTGTTTCCCAGAATCCTGTTCAGCTTCTGCAGGACACAAGCAAAGAGTGTGATGGAATACTGGCCATTTTCCTGAACAAGTACAGCTTCAGTATCTCTCAAAAGCTTGGCACCATCGAGGACAAAACAGCCGGCACGCCTCCCATCACCTGATATTTCACACCTTAAAGAGAGATTTTATTTTCCACAATAATGTTTAATGTGCCAACTTATCAAACACTTTCTGCAAATCTAAGTGCAGTACATCTTCTGTTTGTGCCTTTTATCTGGAACACATTTTACTTCCTCAAATAGCAGCAATGGCTTTGTTGTGATTTTGCTTCCATAAAACCAAATTGACTCTGCCTCATCTTCTTGATTTTTTTTGCAAAGCGTTCTGTTATTATATCTTTAGTAATAATGTGTAATAATTTTCCCAATAAGGGCTAATTAAGATAATTTCCCTGTATTTCCCTGCTTTCTGCCATCATCCCTTTTTGAATAAGTAATTTATATTCACTATTTTCCAATCGATAAAGAACTTACCCCAAATCAAGGGAAATTTGGAAAACTAAAACTTGAGGTGCATAATGGCCTTTCAAAAGATGGAATGGCTGAAGGGATGCCAGTGTTTCAGTAGATATCCATGAAGAAGCAGTTGGCAGCTGATAAGATTGGACCTGAATGAGGTATGAAAGACATAGAGATGGGACTGTTAATTAATCTACTGACAAAAAACAGTTGTTGCTGAAAAATCTCAGCAGGTCTGGCAGCATCTGTGAACAAAAATCAGAGTTAACTGTTTCAGGTCTGGCAACGTTTCCTTAGAACATTCTGAGGAAGGGTCACTGGGCCCAAAATGTTCATTCTGACTTTTCTTCACACTTGCTGCCAGATCTGTTGAGCTTTACCAACAACTTTTGTTGTTTTTGGCTCTGATTTACAGCATCTGCAGTTCTATCGGTCTTAATAAATCTGGCTAGTTTGGCCAAATGCAATGAAATAATTTGCGGGCCTTATGGTGAGAAACTAAAAAATACTCTGTATTAGCCACAAAAATATGAGGTTCAGCATGTTGTTAAATGGACATAACATGGAAAATGGAGCAAAAACTATCCTGATCAGTTTGTCTTTTGACATCATAAATACATTCAGAAATATTTCTTCTGGCAAATAATCTGTAATGCATGTCGATATGAACCAGAATGGCATTTTTTTTCTACAATGTATTTGTTACTGTATGTTTTCATTATGTTTCCAAGTTACTGGATTTATGATCCATTGAATTCTCATGTTATTGCTTGCTGCCTAGATTATGGTTATGATGTCTAGTTGGGAACCTAATTTGTCTTCATTGTATTATTTGTGCTGAATTAAGCAGAGTTCATTTTCTTTTTTAAAAAGAATATAACATTTGTATAGATTATATTTTGATTTGCTGGAGTCGGCCTTTGGTGTATATGGGCCCAAATAAAATGTCTGAAATCATTACGATCATGTTGTGTCATCCACAATAGTAATATAATTTGGGCTGTGACCAGAATTGTTGAGGATCCTGAAGGAGTGAGCCCTAACATCTGGTCCTCTTCGTGGTTTCTGAACAATGTCAGTAGTTACAATGTAAGGATGTGACTAGTTGTTAATATGTAATAAATTATAAACTCGCTAACTTTAAGAAACTCTTCTGGTTAGACTAGGAAGTAGTTCTCCTTTACCACATTAGACCAAGCTGGTCCTGCAGTTACTCACATTTAAAGATGATGGTAGCAGCAGTCTTCCTCACGAGCAGCTGCTCATACAACATATTGAGCTGGCATGCCCACATAACAGTTACCAAGTGTAATATCTTGAGTGAGACATCTGCTATGGAAATTTGAGAATAGTATGTCAACTGTAGCTCAGTTGTAGCACTCCCACTCTAGTTTTCAATACAAAAAGACAAACCTGACACTTTGGTAAAGTACTGAAGGTATGCCCTCTTCTCTGTTGGATGCACTGTTAATCCAAAGTCCTATCTGCTTAGCTTGACTTCAAAGATCCCATATGGCACCATTTCAAGAATGGCACACATGGTGTCATCCTTGGTGATATTGACAATATTTATACCTCAACAAATATCACCATCACATCATTACGGCTTCATTGTTTGTTGGAGTTTGCTATACATATGGGTGCGACCATCTGAGGTAGGGGAATTGGCTCCCCTCCTTTTAAACCACCCCCACCCAGGTTGTTTGCAGCATTTATTTCTGATTAGCACACAGCTATCACATTTGAATTAAAATTTAATTAACTAGACCAAAAATTGAAAGAGCCAAATTATGATCATGTATGCAACATGAAAGAAAGAGGAATTATGTTACCCACATAATAGAATACAAATAATGGAAATGCAACACCAAATACATACACAAAGACAGGCAGTAAGTTTAAAAGTAAAGTGGGTGAAGGTAGAGTAGTAGAAGTAGGTAAAAGGAAGGACATGTTAAATGCCACCTTTTTAAAAATAAAAACCTTAACATCTTTGAGGTGTTAGATTTTGAGCCTGAGGCCAGTTTAATTGTTGACTTGTATTCTATAGTAGGCAATCCTTGTAGATTTTGAGGCCTTGGTGAATGATTGTTTTCACAAATTGCCTTTCATCAAGCACTGTTTCCGAGAGAGAAGCTTGCAGTGTTCTTGCTATTGCCAACTGATATTTCTTTCTCTGTCTGTTTTGCTGCTCAAAGCAACTGTTGAAATCGGTCCATTTGCATATTCCCGAGTCTGCTCCACTGTCCTTCCAAACTGAATACTCTGCCGTTATATATTGGTAGGTGAAAGGATAAATTTGTCATCTAAGAGTGAATTAAAGAAGAGGTGGGAATTTCTTGGTGCTGACTCAATTTTATTGTTTCAGCCTTATTCGCTTTATTTAACTTACTGCACATGCCTCAAACTGTGGTCAGCTAAGCACTACAGCTATTTTAGTTTAGTATTTGTCCTACAAAATCAAAATACTTTTCATCCATGAAATGTGTCAGATATAGCAATCATATGATAGAAGTCGAATATAATAATCCACCTTTTCAATGATCATAAAAATTAGCTCCAACATTTCATTCATTGTGCCTGTGGCTATGCTGCTAAGTATTTCATTGGCTGTAAGCTCTTTGAGCTGTGTATTCATGCACCCAGTGCTATATAAATGCAAGCCTTCTTTCTTCAGTGTGTTGAGTTTTATAGAATTCTTAAAATGTTGAGATAATCAGATTTAATGCTGCTAAATTGAAGATCCAATGGCTAAATGATCCTACAATCAGAAATTCCAAGTTATGTATAGCATTGACCAGTACATCTCAAAGTTAGCAGCAGATCACATTTTACAAAAAGCTTAGATTTTCTATTTCAGAATGAGCTGACCTTTCTTATGAGTGTCAAGAACAATATTTAACAATCAATGTGATAATGAGTTCCATCTATCATCTGTAGTTGTTAAAACTATCGGATGAGCTGTTCATTAAGCACACAATAAGCACTACGAATCAGAAATTTTTGATGACACAGACCCTTCGAACTTTAATAGCTGTATGCAGATAAAAAGTAAAAAAAGTTTATGTAAATTTTACAAATAATGTGAGACTGCATATACAGATTAGACTGTTTTGTGATCACTTATGTAATTAATCAATTATTGGCATACCTAATGCGGCTCTAATTAGCGCAATATTGAGTTTATGTCTTCTTGTTACATATCAAAATTTATTATTGGCTGCAATATTCTGTACCTAAAGTTGAACTTTTGGTATTTACTTTTTGACCTCAGGATGCTGATAATAACTTGACAGATACTACTTGAATCTCTAGGATGCTGTCTGCAAGAGAATTCATGATTGACTTACATTGAAATTCTTAGTTTATGGTAGTGTGAATTGTTACAAGCTAACAGTACAAACAGTCTGGCTTCTACTTGTTGTAAGATAGATGCTTCCAGCTATTTCCAGGTTTCATGGCTTTGGCAAACCAAGAGGCACATTAGTGTCATGTTGCTTTTCCATCGCCAACATTACTCTTCACATATGAAAAATCAAAATTTAAAAACAAAATTGCATGCTAAATCATTCCTATTGTAAGTTACCCAAGTTGCTCACAGTGCACACAACTGTTCTCATATATTAACAGTTTGTTATTCTCATTAGTTTCTGCACATGCATTCCACACCGAGGGCTGAATCTTGCTGATTTTTTGGCTACGTGAAAGTTGAGTTTGTTGGTGTGCTACAGGTCCGAGTTTTTTTTTGTTGAGTGTTACGAATCTCTCAGCATGGGTTGCTATTCCTGTTCATGGCATGCATCACATACAATTTCTACCCAATTTCCACACACATTCCCACAAGAACTCACCATTCAGAGTCATAGAGATGTACAATATGGAAACAGACCCTTTGGTCCACCCTGGCTGCGGCAACCAGATATCCTAGACAAATCTAATCTTTTTTGCCAGCATTTGGCCCATATCTTTCTAAACCTTTCCTATTCAATTATCCATCCAGATAACTTTGAAATGTTGTAATTGTACCAGTCTCCACCACCTCCTCTGGCAACTCATTCCATACATGCACCACCCTCTGTGTTAAAAAGTTGCCCCTTAGGTCCCTTTTAAAGCTTCCCCTCCCATCTTAAACTAATGCTCTTGAGTTTTGGATTTGGCCACCCCGGGGTAAAGACCTTGTCTATTTTCCCTAGCCATGCCTCTCATGATTTTATAAACCTTTTTAAGGTCAGCCCTCAGTCTCCGACGCTCTAGGGAAATTAGCCCCAGTATATTCAGCTTCTCCTTACAGCTCATCCTTTCAACCCTGGCAACATCCTTGTAAATCTTTTCAGAACGCTTTCAAGCTTCACAACATCCTTCCAACAACAGAGAAACCAGAACTGCATACAGTAGTCCATAAGTGGCTGAACCAAATGTCCTGCACAGCTTCAACATGACCTCCCAACTCCAATACTCAATGCACTGTCCAATAAGGGCAAGTGTACCCAATGCCTTCCTCACTATCTTATCTACCTGCACCTCCACTTCCAAGGAACTATGAACCTGTAGACCAAGGTCTCTTTGTTCAGCAACACTCCCAAAGACCTTACCATTAAAGGTGCTTAAATCTTGCGCTGATTTGCCTTTCCAAAATGCAGTTCATCACATTTTTCTAAATTATACTCCATCTGCCACTCCTTAGCCCATTGGCCCATCTGCTCAAAATTCCATTGTACTCCAACTTAACCTTTTCTTGCTGCCCACTACACCTCCAATTTGGGTATCACTTGTAAACTTACTAACCATACTTCCTATGCTCACATCCAAATCAGTTATATAAAATGAAGGAAAGCAGTGGATCCAGCACTGATCCTTGTGGCATACTACTGGTTAAAATGCCTCCAGTCTGAAAAGCAACCCTCTGCCTTGTACCTTTGAGTCAGTTTTGTATCCAAATGGCTAGTTCTCCCTATATTTCACGTGATCTAGTCTTGCTAAGCTGTTGACCATGAGGAACCTTGTCGAACATCCTACTGAGATCCATGTAGATCTTGTCCATCTCTCTGCCCTCAATCTTCTTTGTTACTTCCTTAAAATAAAACTCAATCAAATTAGTGAGACTTGATTTCTCACTATCCCTGGCAATCCCTGGTCAGCCCTTGCCTTTCCAAATGCATATAAATCCTATCCCTCAGGATCCCCTCCAACAACTTGCTCAGTGGGTACCAACTCTACACTGGCGTCCTATGCATTCACAACAACTTTAAATAGCTGCTACACATTTCAGGGAAAGCTGGCATTTGGCAGCTATCTGACTCAGCCATGAAAGCAGTGAGGAGGTAGTGCAGAAGTGGAGGCTGGTACCATATCTTTCAGTGAGGGACCCGGAGGTCCTTTTGGATTGGGTGATACAGCAAAGAGATGTTCCCTTCCCAGAGGGCCAGCAGAAGAGGCTATGCCACCTGACAATGCCCACCTGAGCCTTGTGATGGCCAGTATCATTTCTCAGGTAGAGAGAAATGGCCCAGAGAGTGCAGAAAGAAATTCAATGACCTTCTCCGCTCTGCCTGGGCAAGTACCATACACTGCTCTCTGCAACCTCACACTGACTCTACCGTTGGCACTCTACCCACCTCCCAATGTCCATGCCCTGACAAATCCTTTGCTATATGCAGCACCTCCTGTCAAACTCACCTGACATACACCATCCCACACCACCAGCATTCTGTGTCATTTGTGCTGCCTTCTTACTTCTTCAGAAAATCTCTACACAATGCCCCTACAAGTACCTACAGTTACAGCTAAACCATTCTCTTGCATTTAACTTATTCACAGGAGAGGAGGTCTGATTACTGAGCGGAACAATGACAGATGGGTTGGGGATTGGGAAAGGGGTTCCAGAAATCTGCCCTCACCTCCTATGAGAGAATATTTTCCCTCACAGAAGAGGAGCAAAATCATTCCTGTAAGAACACCCATATCCCAGCAGCTGAGTAAATCATTCCAGAACAATGCTAATATTAACCAGGGGGCCATCGCCCTGCAGAGATTACCTCTGCTAACCTTCGACTACAACACATTTTCTGTGTAACAGATGCAATGACCTGCCAGGTCACATCAGTGAAGGCCCTGTTTACCCCAGAGGTCACTTTATCAACTGTCAGTAACAACACCCCAGAGGAAGCATTAGTAGAATAGCCTTTTCAATCTAAATGTAGTGTAATTCTGTTTGTGTTAGCACCCAGATGCACATACAAATGGTCAACCTTGCTGCATTAGTGTTACTCCAAAACCTGATTCACTGGCATCATAATACATGATGACATCGTCATTTGTGTCATAGTATTTCAGCACTAGCAGTGTCATCATCGGTTGGTTGATTGATTTATTGAATACTAATTCTTGTTCCATGCCACAATACCATTGCAAATTTCTGGATATGAGTTGTCACAATGGCTTACACTCAGTCAACAAAATCTTTTGGGCAAAAAAAATCTTTGCTAAATATTGCTGAGTCCAATAAGCAATTGCCTTGCTTTCACATCTGTTGGTCACTGATCGCTCTTGCAGCTGTCACTTTTTCCAGATCAGAGTGAAGGCATTTTGCTGACAGTATTTGACCTGTATATTTGACTTTAGGCATCTTCAACTTTTTTTTCCTGTTCAACCTCAGATTCATCTGGTAAATTCTGTTTAGCAATCATACAGATATTGATCATGGTAAGGAATGACTTCTTTCATCATGGATCTGTATCAGGCAGATCACCCACTGTAGTTACTACTCCAGAAAGACTACTAACCGTTATTCACATTGTCTGTGTTCATTCTCCACTGGAGCTGTGGAAGTGTCAAACAGCATGTACAAACTTCTGTTTCTCCTGAACAGTGTGCAAAAAACAGGTAGAAAGCTATTGTTTTAATCCAGCTTTACTTGCTGGTAACCAGCATTCTCATGTAGGTGCTTAAAGCTTTTTTTGAATTTGCAAGTTGTGGCATAAACATCTTTCAATCATTGACATGGAGAAGTATTTATTTAGATGCTTTGAGTAAATGAATACTCTCAACTTCCCAGGTTGTTTCTTTCTTAGTGTGTTGCTAATCTAATCTGGAGATGTTATTATTTTCTTGATTCCTCCCTTCTTTCCGCAATCTTTATAGCTGCTCTTTCAGATAGGTCTTAAGAGCAGTTGGAATGTTCTTCTGCAAATGCCAAATTGATCTTATTGTCTTATATTCTTTAAAATGATCATCTTCCTGCAGACTTCATAAACTTGCTCATGCACTATGGCACCCCTCTATGACCTGTTGCGTGGTCAGTTGCTGAGTATCTTGCAACGCATCTCAAGTCTTTTTGGCATGTTGGTCTCTTAAAGTAATTTGACTACTCAATCACAACTATTATGCCTTCATATTGCCTCAACCTTAATTCTAAGGGCTTCATTTTTTATTCATTTTTTGAACCACATCACAGAGATCTAAGAAGTCCACAACATTATATGACACAAAGTGTCTGACACTTTATTCCTTTGATGGTGTCCTATCATCATCATTCCAAGAGTCGCAAGCTATTTATCAGCTGTTGCCTCAACTGAACCAAGCTGTTCTACATTGTATGGTTCCTGTGAAGTCACTGGGCAGCAGATCTGGACTGAAATTAATGTGTTCGAAAGACATGTAAGGATTGGCTAACGCTTTCCGTTCACCTCTTGTCAATTCCACCCTGTGTTCTATGAACAAACAGGCCAATCTGAAGCAAAGACTTCAAATAAGCTGATCCCTATCTTTTATCTCATCAGGCCAATTTCATCCCTGGCCTAGAATGGTGATTGAAGATTGCAGCTAGTGACCATCGAAGTTTTTCTTCTGAGAATCATTCCTTTTGAAGATCTGTACTGGAAATGTTTCTGAAGCTGCCATTAGTTTCTACTGTTGGCATGTTACCTGCGCTCACTGAGATTCTCAAAGATATGGTTGCTCGAATAATTTATGCTTGCTATCACTTGCTGAAAACTTGTAGTAGAGACTCTAGTGACAATCTATTGTGCAGTTGAGTCTTAAAGCCTGGCCCCTGAAGTACTGTACGACTGTAACAGAGGAAAAAAAACTGATTGCTAGACTGATGCTTCTTTGCCTTCTGACATAATTTCACTCAATTTTGTGGTTCATTTATGATACTCTCCCTGAACTAACTGTTCAGATCTCTCAGGTGGATTATTCTCTATTGATAGTAACTTTAAAAAAAAATGCAGTGATGAATGATAGGTAAAGGTCTGACAGGGAGATGGTGTGACGTCCTGATTCCAGTTTTTATTTCCGTACCTGAGTGAACCGAAAGATAAAGGTCAGCACTAGCCGTAGACTGGAATCTAACAGGGAGCAGATGCCTGCTACTGCTGAATGACATATAATCTGGAAGTTCTTGTGACAGCTTTTTGCCCATGGAGTAAAGAGATAGCAGTACTAACATTGCATCTGCAAATCCTATCCCTATCCAAGGCACTCGTATAACCCTTCAACCTCTTGCTTTTTTATTATGTGTAGCCACACAATAGCAGAACATAAATACAAGCTGCAACAGTTGTCACATTGAAATCTGTACAGCACTTCACACAAAAAAAACCTTCTAACACAACTGTTGCATTATAGATTTTGTTTATTCATACTTGACAGATTGCTTGTCAAACAAATGACCCAAAATATAGAACATAGAACATAGAACAGTACAGCACAGAACAGGCCCTTCAGCCCACAATGTTGTGCCGACCATTGATCCTCATGGATGCACCCTCAAATTTCTGTGACCATATGCATGTCCAGCAGTCTCTTAAATGACCCCAATGACCTTGCTTCCACAACTGCTGCTGGCAACGCATTCCATGCTCTCACAACTCTCTGCGTAAAGAACCTGCCTCTGACATCCCCTCTATACTTTCCACCAACCAGCTTAAAACTATGACCCCTCGTGCTAGCCATTTCTGCCCTGGGAAATAGTCTCTGGCTATCGACTCTATCTATGCCTCTCATTATCTTGTATACCTCAATTAGGTCCCCTCTCCTCCTCCTTTTCTCCAATGAAAAGAGACCGAGCTCAGTCAACCTCTCTTCATAAGATAAGCCCTCCAGTCCAGGCAGCATCCTGGTAAACCTCCTCTGAACCCTCTCCAAAGCATCCACATCTTTCCTATAATAGGGCGCCCAGAACTGGACGCAGTATTCCAAGTGCGGTCTAACCAAAGTTTTATAGAGCTGCAACAAGATCTCACGACTCTTAAACTCAATCCCCCTGTTAATGAAAGCCAAAACACCATATGCTTTCTTAACAACCCTGTCCACTTGGGTGGCCATTTTAAGGGATCTATGTATCTGCACACCAAGATCCCTCTGTTCCTCCACGCTGCCAAGAATCCTATCCTTAATCCTGTACTCAGCTTTCAAATTCGACCTTCCAAAATGCATCACCTCGCATTTATCCAGGTTGAACTCCATCTGCCACCTCTCAGCCCATCTCTGCATCCTGTCAATGTCCCGCTGCAGCCTACAACAGCCCTCTACACTGTCAACGACACCTCCGACCTTTGTGTCGTCTGCAAACTTGCTGACCCATCCTTCAATTCCCTCGTCCAAGTCATTAATAAAAATTACAAACAGTAGAGGCCCAAGGACAGAGCCCTGTGGAACCCCACTCACCACTGACTTCCAGGCAGAATATTTTCCTTCTACTACCACTCGCTGTCTTCTGTTGGCCAGCCAATTCTGTATCCAAGCAGCTAAGTTCCCCTGTATCCCATTCCTCCTGACCTTCTGAATGAACCTTCCATGGGGAACCTTATCAAATGCCTTACTGAAGTCCATATACACCACATCCACAGCTTGACCCTCATCAACCTTACTAGTCACATCCTCAAAAAACTCGATAAGGTTTGTAAGGCATGACCTACCCCTCACAAAGCCGTGTTGACTGTATTTGATCAAGCCATGCTCTTCCAGATGGTCATAAATCTTATCCCTCAGAATCCTTTCTAACACCTTGCAGACGACAGACGTGAGACTTACCGGTCTATAAATATGTATTTTTTAATCTTCTAATATCATCGTATAAAATCTTATGCGAGGCAGCTTCAGTGACTTGAGGTAGCTCAATATTTTGAAGCCTTTGACTCACCTTAGAGAAGACATTCTGAGTATTAAAGTTATGAGAAGGTGAAAAAGTGGAGCCCAAAATCAGAGAGACCCCAGGATTCATACCCGCCAGTACCTATTCGATTTTCTTTACCCGATCACTCCTGTACAGGCATATGATCAAAAACCAGCGTCCACAAGACAATACTTTATAAGCAATAATTCAAAATTTATTTAAGCTCTTGGACAAGGAAGGCCATGACTAATTCTAAATGAAATTTTGACATAAGGCCTTATTCCAATGAAAGCACCACCAGTAATGTCACAAAGGACAATAGAAGATTACAAGTGCTACATGATGAGAGAACCAGTGTCCTCCCAACCTCACATCATCCACAAAAGGTAGCATTGAATTTAAGAGAGCCTTGCATTCCATTCACAGTTCAGGTTGAGAGGGAACCCATTTCATGCTCCTGTGTACCCTGTGAGATCTTGCATTACATTTGTAGTGCATCTTTTAAAGGTCATCAGTGAATACTCTGCTTTACAAGGTGCTTATTTTCAGTTGCAGGGACCAAAAGTGTGGTTAGTATAGCCTGTCACCAGCACTTACGCTGCGTCTACTTGTACATTGTATGCATTTCACATGTGTGATATCAACCTGCACTCTGCAAGTGCATGATTGATGCAATTACCCCTTAAATGGTCTCCTGTTGCTCAGAAGTGGAGCCCGTGTTTGTGGCCAGCAAACAGACACTGATTCCTCTCACTCCAGGCATGGATGAACCTTATTTGCGCCCAGTTCATTGGTTGCATTTAACACTTAACAGATCATGGAAAAGAAGACAGGTCACTCTCAACACTGACTCAGCTCGGCCTGGTCGACACTTTTCTTTCTAAACCTTTGTGTCCTTTCTAATCAGCACTCCCTGGATAACCCGCCTCTGCTGAACCTTACATGTTCCCACGAACCACCTTGAACTACAACTTCAACTTGCAGAATTAGATCTTGAGCCCTAACATTAGTTTGGTTCTGCCTAGCATCACCCTTCACAAATTCCAACTCCCAGAATTAAGGGCATAGTGCTGAAGATCACATCTCACCCCGCCTTGTGCATCATCCCATGTTCACTGATGCACTAGTGGCTCTCCCTTCCCTTACATGAGTAGAAATTCACCAATTCACCAGCCTTGTACCCTCTACAATCTAGGTTACTGCCTCCAGCACCCCCAGTGCCTACCTTCCCATTGCAAGTGTCCTCACATACCCATCCACAACATTCATTCCCCAGGACTGACTTTGATACACAGCTCTGATGGATAACTGACCAGACCATAGGCTGATCTCCATGCACCTCTCCAACTGACAACCTGCTCACCCCGATTGATTGCACTGATCCTGTGGGACTTTGCACAGTCTGTAGAGTGCTGAGATGAAACATTGGGAAGATGTAGATCAAACAGACATCTTACTGTGTCCAGGATTCCAGATTGAGTGAGACCACTGCATTAGACCCTCGGTTCTGATAGTAGCACCTCCCCGCCACTTGACTTTACAAAGAACCTATCATTTTTGACTTAGTGACTGGCCATTTATTTGATGCACATGCATTGTTTTGCTGTTTAAGCTGCTGGCATTGTGCGTAGATATTCAACCTGCTCAGGAGATGTTATGATATACCTCTGGAGCAGTTGAGACTCAAGCCCAGGTCTCCTAACTTACAGATAGTGTCTGTGTCCCTATCACTACATCATAAAAACAACCCCACTCCCCATGTCATTCCAAGTATAGTTATGGGTGCATCCCAAAATGCTGTCTGACTGTGTAGAACTGTCCTGTAAGTTAATTGGTAGAGTGCCATGATGGTGTGGAAAGGCTGACACGTGAGATGTATTAGGTGTCCAGGATGGAGATCCAAAGGGGCAAATGGCAAACTGGCTTTCACGTTGGGAATTCTTGGCATCTAATTTGTGTCCAGTTGATGGTGAAATAGGGCAGTGCATTTTAATAAGGTGAGATTAATAATAATAATGAATGATCCATCCTTGTTAAAAGGCCTCTTATCACTCACTGAGACTCTCATCTCAATATCTAGAACCAAGTTAGAAAATGTGTTGTTCCTGATGTTGAGAAAGGCCTCGCTTGACTTCTTATGTGATTTTTCCCCAAATCTGTCACTGTAGCCCACATCATTCATGGCCTGGGAAGATTCTGCACATCTCTTTTTTTTAAAAAAATCCCTACCGACATTGCATGTCATTTGTGTGTGTAAGGTAATTCTGTGATTAAAAATGAATCAGCATTCAAGGCAGATCATGAAAGAAAGCCTGTTGACACAATGTACTGAATTCCAATTTGTAACATCATATTGATGGGCTAATAACTTCAATAGACATCTCTAAAGCAATGCTGCCAGTCAGGTTTGTGCTCTCTTCTGATGATCATCTTTAGGTCAAAGGGCTTGACAGTCAGTTTACAAAGTAAATTTCTTAATAAGTACTTGTGGAACTCAGTAACGCTATACATAATCACTAATACGTCTCGAAACTTTGAGCAATTTTGATCTGACTTTATTAAATCAGGTGAAGTATATCTTATAGACGTGCCCACAGCATCTACCACTATGTGAGATAATGTCACACCTAACACTTGTGGTTGAGCATCAACACACTGAATCCAATTGTTCCTTGAGATCATAGTGGGTCAAAACTACATGACCTGTTGTTATTTTCAAATATAAAAACAAATGTTTTCTAACACTCCATAGATCACTTTCAATCTATTTCATTTTGGAGCAGTTGTTGGAAGGAGTGAATGTATTAGCTAGGTCAGGATGAATTTAGAATAATGCACAATATTTTGAGTTTTTTTCTGTAGTCTCTTCACTTTAAAAACCTCCTCAATTTCCATATACATCATGTGGGTATTGTCACCATCTTTTTCATGATCCAGGTATGTAATGCATGACACCATGTAGTAATACTTGTGGTATTTAATCTCGTATTGCTACAAAAATCAAATTAGAATGTTGTTTAAAATTGCAATGAGATTTTTTGTTGTCTTACTGCTAACCAGAGTGCCATCCAAGAAGCAGTACATTTCTTTAACTTAGAATTGAATGCATTCGGCTCTAGCACACTACAGAAGTAGTAGAACCCACAAATGTTAACCTTTAGGACTGTGCGTGTATAAATTTCTACTGGCTAAATTACAAATCATATCTTCACTGGTAGGCATTGGGTATGCACATTTATTGTTCATTCAGTCCACAAATCTGAATACACTCTTTTTGAGCCGCTGCAATGGATATCACTTCTTAATTGTCACAGTTATTTTTAATCTATCCTGCTCTTTGCTGACTACACATGAGTAACTGGCTTAACCTCACAAAAAAATGTCAGTTGTACATTTTTCTTTATCATGATTTTGGCCTTGAGATACTTAATTTTTTTTAAGCTTTGGCTACTTAGAGACTACTTTCTGTTCTCTTAACATTTTCTCAAACTCTTACTGATTGTTAACTGACATTATTATAAGTAACTTGGCCCAATTTATTTTCTTAAGCCCCATCCTTTCAATTAATGTTCCTTCCTACTACTACCAATGACAACATATATGGTGCAGCATTATATTCCACTCTAATACTAAACTAACCTCATACTGTCAATGAATAACTAGTCTGTTTTACACCAGGATTGTGTAAGGCCATGTGACTGAGGGATTTTTCAATTCTCTGAGATAGTTGTCACTGCTAAAGCTCTATAAAAATTTCAAGTCAAATGCTCCTAAATCAATGATGAAAGTAAGTTGTGATCTGAATTTCATTTTAACTTGGCTGTTGGAATTATGTCTTTAATACTTTTAATTTCACTCTCCATGTGCTGTTTGTTTGTTCCCCAGCTGAGTGCAAACTCTTGATTTTCCAGTCCAATAACATTAACACCTCTTTCCATATTTTTCATTGCAATCTGTGTTTCTCCAAATTCCTGAATTGGCATTAAATCCAACACAAACTCAAACTGCTTCATAGCTGTGACCTGAAGCTTTAATCACACACAGAAGCACCATTTCCCTTGTTTCTACATGCCACATGGATATGATTTCAAAATCCACAGAAATGGGCCTAGTAAAATAGTTGCTGACTATGACAATATCTACATTTCTGACTGTTAACTTGGCTGCTATGCCTGTGCCTTATCAAAGTCTAACAGGCATCACTTGTCAGGTCAGCGTAAGAGAGATTAAGAACTGCTGATGCTGGAGTCAGAGATAACACATTTCTGAACAAGGGTTCTGACCCGAAACATCAACTCTCCTGCTCCTCTGATGCTGCGTGGCCTGCTGTGTTCTTCCAGCTCCACTCGAGGTCAGTCAAAGAACTGCCTTGCAATTTGCAGCCATCTCTTTCTTTCAATTGTTAGCTTATTGCCCTTCTTCGAAAGCTTGATCTGAATTTTACTGCTCTTAAAGCCCCCTCTGAATGTGCCTCAAAGTTGATTTCTAAGTTTGTATGATATCCACAATCGCAAGGAAATTTCTTTAACCCAAGAACATATGAATTTATAACAACCTAATTTGACAATTGTTTCCCTTGATGCAACATAGCTTCCAGTGTAAGAGGCTTCTTTCATTTCATACTTCCTTAAACTGTGGTTTTGCAGGCAACATTAGTTAAAACACCCCAACTAAAAGCATCTGAGCTAATCATTTATGTTATAGAGTCGTACAGCACAGAAACCAATCCATCAGCCCAATTCATTTGTGCCAACCAGGCTTCCCAAACTAAATTGGTTCCTTTTGCCTTCATCTGGCCCATATCCCTCTCAACTTTTCCTTTTCATGTGTCTGTCCAAATGTCTTTTCAAGTGTTGCAATTGTGCCGGCAGCCACTACTTGCTCTTCCAGTTCATTACACATATGCACCATTGTCTGTGTGAAAAGGATGTCCTTTCCCTAGCACCTTAAAACCATACTACCCCTCGTGTTTTGCACGTAAGGAAAAGACTTCTGCAATTCACCTTTAGCCAGTGTGTGAACTTCCTTTGTAATTACATCTGTCCTCTTTGTTAGAGCTGAAATAAACCGCTTTACTGTCACGCTAACATTTCTATGCTGGATCTGGCACAGTTTTCCAATGAAACTCAATACAAGCCGGAGGAACAATTTTCCATTTATACACTTCACAGAATCTAAATCTCAACATTGAGTTCAGTAACTTCAAAGCATGACTTCTGTCCTGATTACAGAATGCAATCATGGCTGTGGTTTGACTATATCTTGTTGACTTTGTTCTTAGCAGAGCAGGCCCATTTTCTCCTTTTCACACCCCAGATTTATATCGGTTTTACACCTCTCTCTCTCTTCCCCTCACCCCTTACTTTTATCAAAATTTTTCCCTTTAAGCAGTCTTAATTGTTCCTTCACTTCCTGTATTAACACCATTTCTGAAGAAGGGTCTAGGCCCAAAATGTCAGCTTTCCTGATCCTCTGATGCAGTGTGGCCTGCTGTGTTCATCCAGCTCTACACCTTGTTATCTCGTAACACCATAAACACAACTTTCCAGACCATTTCAGTGTTGAAGAAGTCTGATCAGACTCAGAACATTAACTCTGTCTTACTCTTCACAGATGCTGCTAGGCCTGCTGTGTTTCTTCTGCATTTTCTGATTTTATATCCAGAACTTGCATTATTTGGCTGTTATTTAAGAAACATTGACCTCGGTCTTAAATTTAGTGACCCAGCATCCATTGCCTTCCCAGACTAACAGCTCTAAAGACACAGAACCTGCTGAGAAAGAAAAAAAAAATTCCTCACCTCTGACCTAAAAGGAACCATCAACTTTAAAATAGTGCATCCTAAACCTGAGCTGTCACATGAGCAAACATCCTTTTTATGGCACTGTGTTCGGACCTTACAATATCTTATATACTTCAAATGTATTCACCACGCCCCTCCCCGTGTTCTAAACTCCTATGGAAACAAGGCCAGCTTGTCCAGTCTACTCATTCCAACTATTCATCCAGAAAACCACTGAACCCCCTCCAGTTATATCCTTCCTAGAATAAAAAGACCAATCAGTTGTACACAGGAATACTGCACAATCTATCATTCATTGTCGTTCCTTCACTTCCCTTTTACTTTTCCCTAGTTACCTGTTGCTGCTCCTTCCAAGGATTTTCAACATCTAGTTAAAAAAAATTGTAGAAGTAAGTTTCTGTCGGTGGCTGAGATTTGATTTAAAAAAGTAATGATGACATCTCCTATGGTAATTTCTTCTGAGTGCGCTTTGGAGATTTTAGGTCCATTTATGTGCTTTTCTCGTTCTAAATTAGATATGCCACCTCATGTATTTCATTTAGAGAAGGGTAGAGTGCTTAGTGTGCTTCACAATAGGACTGTAATCTTTAGTTATGCTTCAGCCTTGTTATTTTGAAGTCAGACAATTTTAGAAAGTTCTTGCATTTTGAAAGAACTTACATTTTAATTAAAAATAAATTAGGTCGGTCTTCTTGACAGCAAAAGTCTTCTTTACAGATCTGTGTGGCTTTTGTACGTGCAGAAACTGATGTTATCAAAGAATGAGAATGCACCCATTTGTCTGAATTTTCAGGTCTTTTGTTAGTTTTTCCAAAATCAGCCATAAAAATGGTTTTGGAGGCTTTTACCGATACCCAATGCTGCTTCCATGATGTGAAACACCCTGTAGAAGGCAAAATCACCAACTGCAGCAATGGTCACGTTTTCTTCTGTAACACAAGAGACTGGTAGTGGATAATATAGTATTGAAGAATCCAATAAAGGTTGAGTCAAGCTAATTATTATACACATGTTACAGTCTCATTTATATATACACACATACATGGGATAATATTAAGCTAATGGACTACAGGAGAACAGCACACTTACAGTAGAGTGTCATGTTTCAGGGATCCCAGGGTGAGACTTTTATACCCTCAGATTACCTATTAAGGTACAGGGATTAGTGTCTCTCTTAATTGTACATTGACTACTGACCATGAAACATAACATAAAAGTGAGTCAGAAGTGGTGGTGAGGGATTCCTTTTAACTTTTAGCCTTGAGTTAAAAGCAGGTTCGAGTTCCTTTCACTTTTCCTAAAAATGAAACAGAGGGTAAGCAAGTCCAAATTCTCCGTACTCTACTTCTCACCTGAAAGTCTCTGAGGAGGTGGAAATTTTTTCAACTCTGAATTAGAGAGGTACTTGTTCATTGTAAGTTTCACCTTTCTGGATTGTAGTTTACCAGGGAACACAGACAGCAAATCATGGGGCATCTGTAGCATAAACCTCAGAGTAACACACCATTAATGTATTTCTTGAACCTGTCTTGCATATTTCAATGCAGGTTCAAGTCCAGTAGGAAGTGAATGAATGCTTGCAGGTTAGATGGATAGAATTTTTGTACATGGATTCATAGAACTCTTTGCATGACATTTCACAACAGCAAATTTGAGGCTTCCATATCTTCAAAAAGAGCCACATATGCCCACACTGTACCGACTCCAGTAAATTGAAAAAAGGAAACGGCTGGAAATATTTTACAGTATAGGCTAATATGGCTAAATCAGTGAAAAGTATATCTTATAAACCAATACAAAAATATTCAACCCATCTGGCTATGTAGTTTGTTTTGAGGCTTTGCACAGAACTAAAGGCACTGTCTCACTGGATGACTTTTGTCTGAACCACTGCCATTTCATGTTTTAACCGTCTGCTTTTTCAAAAAAAATCCCTTTTTCCCCCACTCTCTTAGCAACAAATTTAAATTACTAAATCATGTTCTTAATGAGAATAAATAGTCTTTTGCTCTTAACCATGCTTAAACCCTATGTATTGTTAAAACCTTCTATACACTTTCAATTAGTTATTTCTGTTTCAGAGGTCATTGTCACACTGTCTCATGTCTCTCCTCATTAACCTGATTTCATATTACTCATATTATCCAAATGACCCCAACCCATTCACCTTTTTAGAACTTTAATACCCTTCTTATTAGAGGATGGTTAGTTCAGTTAGCTAGTGCCAATACAGGTTTGATTCTGTCTGTCTTAAAATTAGGATCTGTTTTCTCACCGTACCCCTGAGAGAATATGACATTGGTAAATATTCCAAAGGAAATATTTTGATGAATCATCAGCAGACAGTGTGATGAAAATATTCCTATAGCAAGAGCACACACGAAGAAGATATTGTCACAATGGAGGTACCCAACGTACCCAAAAGCACTACTGATGCCAAACATCATAAAACAGCAAGTAATAGAGAGACTTAAGTGATCCCACAACCAACCGAACAGATCTAATTTCTGCAGTCCTGTCACATCCAGTTGTGAAAGGTGGTGGCACCTTGGCTCAATGGTTAGCATTCCTGCCTCACAGTACTAGGGACCCAGGTTTAATTCCACCTTCAGGTGACTATGTGGAGTTTGCACATTCTCCTCATGTCTGCGTGGGTTTCCTCTGGGTGCTCCGATTTCCTCCCTCAATCCAAAGGAGTGCAAGCTCAGTGGACTGGCCATGATAAATTGCTCGTCGTGTTCGGGGATGTGTAGATTAGATGGGTTATGGGGAATAGGATTTCGGCATGGACTTGTTGGGCCAAATAGCCTGTTTCTGCACTGTAGGGATTCTGTGATCTATGATCCTATGAATTCACTGGAGGAGAAGGCCCCACAAAATGTCCCCATCCCCAATGCTGGAAAAGCCTAGCACATTCGTGTAAAAGATTTGCTGCAAAAGTTTCAGTTTTCCTCAGGCGGAAATGCTGAGCAGATGATCCGTCTCAGCCTCCTCCAGTGGACCCCAGTATTACATGCACCAATCTTCAGCAATTTGATTCACCCCATGTGGTATCAAGAAATGACTGGAAACTCTGGATACTGCAAAGGCTACCAGCCCTGACAACACTGTGCTCCAAAACTTGCCGCCCCCCCTAGCCAAAATGTTCTAGTACAGTTACAGCACTGGCATCTACCTGACAATGGTGGAAAATTGTCCAAGTATGTCCTGTACACAAAAAGCAGGACAAATTCAACTCAGCCAATTACTGCCCCATCAGTCTACTCATGATCATCAGTAAAGTGGTGGAAGGTGCCATCAACAGTACTATCAAGCAGTACCTGCTCAGCAATAACCTGCTCAGCGATGCCCAGTTTGGGTTCTGCCAGGGCCACTCAGCTCCTGATCTCATTATGGCCTTTGATCAAACAAGGACAAAAGAGCTGAATTCCAGAGGTAATGTGAGAGTGGCAGTCCTTGACATTACAGATGCATTTGACAGAGCGTGGCATCAAGAAACCCTGGCAAAACTGAAATCAATGGGGATCCAGAGGCATTCTATCTGCTGGCTGGTGTGACACCCAACATATAAGGCGATGGTCGAGGTTGTTGGAGGTCAATCATCTCAGCTCCAGGACATCTCTGCAGGAGTTCCTTAAGGTAGTGTCCTCGGCCCAACCTTTCAGCTGCTTCAATGAACTTCCCTCCATCATAAAGGTCAGAAATGGGGATGTTCACCAATGATTGCACAGTGTTCAGCGCCATTTGTGACTCTTCAGACACTGAAGCAGTCAGTGTTCAAATGCAACACCACCTGGTTAACACCCTGGCTTGGGCTAACAAATGGCTAGCAACATTTGTGCCACACGAATATCAGGCATTGACCATGACAAATAAGAGGCATTCTAGCCACCACCCACTGACATTTAATGGTGTTACCATCACTGAATCCCTCATTGTTAGCATTCTCGGGGTTATCATTGATCAGAAACTCATGTGGACTCGCAAACACAATGGCTACACAAGCAGGTGAGAGGCTAGGAAAACTGCATTGGGTAAATTACCTTCTAACTCCCTAAAGCCTGCCCACCATCTACAAGGCATAAGTCAGGAATATGATGGAATACTCCTCATCTTGCCTGGATGAGTGCAGCTCCAACAACACAAGAGGCTTGACAGCTTCCAGGACAAAGCAGCCCATTTGATTAGCACTGCATCCACGAGCATCCACTCCCTCCACCACCGACGTTCAGTAACAGCAGTGTGTATGATCTACAAGATGCATTGCAGAAATTCATCAAAGATCCTCAGATAACACTTTCCAAATCCATGACCACTTCTATCTAGAGAAGTTCAAGAGCAGCAGATATATGGGAAGCAGATATATGGCCTTCAAGTTCCCCTCCAAGCCACTCACCATCCTGACTTGGAAATGTATTGCTGTTCCTTCACTGTTGGAATTCCTTCATTAATGGCATTGTGGGTCAGACCGCAGCAGTTGCTGACGGCAGCCCAGCACCGCCTTCCCAAGACCAGCCAGTGACATCCACATCCCACAAAATGAATATTTTTTTTAAAAATTGAGCACCTGATTGTTTAAACATTTGAACCTGTACCATAACCTATTTACAGACTTCAAATGATACCAGACTTTCTTGTGGCTTTAACAATTATAACTTTGAACTCTGAGGGCACTTTCCTTTTTGACTCATGCCCTGGTGGTTAACGTTTTCCTTCAAGTAAACTTGCATTGTGCTTGCCTTCCAATGAAAATGTTATGAATGCTCCTTAGGGGTCACCTATTGACCCATATAAGAAAAATCCAGATGGTTGCTACCCTGCTGCTTGTTTGATGATGGCCACATGATTTCAAACATGTACCATCCACACCTCATTCTCCCCACCTCTTCCCAACCTCAGCCTGGACTTTGAGAAATCATGAACTGGAGTTGGCCATGTTGCTTTTTGAGATTTGTTGAGCAAGGAAGTGAAATAGTTGAGCTATGCATCAATTATCTTCAGGTAGCATGTTTGATATTGTAGATACATCCTAAAGTCATTTGCTAGGTCATAGAGTGATAAAAACTGAGGGCTGGGATCATTCTCTTGACTGTAACTTGCAGTTCTGTCCAGATGATGGAAGTTAGGTGCATATGTGCTTGCAGCATTTGGAAACCTATATAGCAGAATTCTGGATTGAAATTGATACTGCGTATTCAGTTCATTGATTGTTGATGGCTAATAGTGCTTGGGCCTATAGCTACCCGGTGTTTGTTATTTCTTTTACTTTCTCTCAAAGAAGTCCCTGGCTGAATAACAGCAAAAAGTAAACAGTGTGGCTGTATTTATTCCCTCTCAATACAATGTGAGATTAGTTTGTCTTTAATGTAGATCTTAATGGAAAATCTGAACGTTTCAAGTGGCTTGAATTGGAATAAGCTGATTTGAACAGATTCAGCGTAACAAACCAAAAGGGCAGTGCAAAACAGTCAAATTTCAAGGACAGCAAAATAAAATAAAGATATCACAACAGAAATATAGAACAGAAGAAAGCCCTGTGACTCAGATGCTGAATATAGAAAAGGATCATGGTGAGTGAAAAGGAAACGGCTTAGCTGTATTTAATTGGTATTTGCTAGCAGAATTCAATACTTCAAAAAAATACACAAAATTGTTAACACAGGATTACCTTGGCAGCGGCTGTGATCTCCTAAGATGGCACAAATAGAAAGTTTACCCAGAGAGGAACTGCCATATAGCAACTGCACCAATTAGTGATAACACGCAGTATGTTGTATCTATTTTTCTATGAACATCAGTAGTATTATTTGACAACACATCTATGACGTATAATAGATATAGTTGAGACATGCCATTTGACCATTCATGCCTGTGTTGTCTCTTCAAAAAAAAACTCTCTTTTCCCAACAGTCCTCAAAATTTTGTCCTGGCTGAAATGAATCCAGGTTGCTAGCACTGTGAGGGAGTAGTGCTAACCACTGAACCACTGTGCATTCCCTAAGATTTAGACTCCTAAAGGTAGGGGTGGAGGTTAGATAGACCTTAGGTTCATGGCAAAAGTTCGGCACAACATCATGGGCCAAAGGGCCGTACTGTGCTGTACTGTTCCATGTTCTATGTTCTAAACCTACACAGGGCTGACCCCAATAGATTTCTAATCCTTTGCCATTACTACGCGGCCATCTCAGTGGGCTTTTTTCTTACAGGTGCTAATAGCCACTGATGGGAGTTGCCAGCGCCCATGGTACACGCCTTGAGAGGCAAGTGCTTAGTATGAACTGTGAACCTGCACTCCAAGGTCTCTTTACTCAGTGGCACCCCCCAGGAGCTGACCATGATTCGCCTTTTCAAAATGCAACACCTCATATTTATCTAATTTAAACTTCATCTGCCACTCCCCAACCCATTAGCCCATCTGATTAAGATCCTGTTGTACTCTGAGGTAACCTTCTTCACGGTCGACAACACCACCAATTTCCATGTCATCTGCAAACTTACTAACCACACTCCTTATTTCACATCCAAATCAATGCTATAAGTGGCAAAAGACAGTGGACCCAGCACCAAACCTTGCACACACCACAGGTCACAGGTCTCAATTCTGAAAACCAATTGTAGCATGAAGACCAAATTAACGACGTCGATTTGAAAACACAAGTATTGGAAAGCCTGGAATTGACATGTAATATTAGCATCTGACAGCCTACCATGTCTATCAAGTGCCATTCATTTTAACTTCTATTAAAATAATAATTTAATAATAATT
This sequence comes from Stegostoma tigrinum, assembly GCF_030684315.1. Lineage (NCBI taxonomy): Eukaryota > Metazoa > Chordata > Chondrichthyes > Orectolobiformes > Stegostomatidae > Stegostoma > Stegostoma tigrinum. The sequence goes on along the minus strand of NC_081368.1, from coordinate 53,601,223 downwards.
TAATACAGATCAACATCCCCTTTTAAAAGAATAGAAGAAGTATGCTCTGCAAATGTTATGCTTTCTACAGGATATTATTACCAGATATTTCCTGTACATAATCATATTAATTAGCATTCTTTACGTTTAGAAGTGCCTTTTGACAGCAAGTTACATTCCAGATGGTGTAACCAATTGCACAGTACATTGTAATTCAATGCAGTAAAAATTGCAGCAATTTGGTGTAGAATGTTGCTTGCTCGATAAAATTCTGAAGACCAGTGGGACTATGATAATATTTGTTTCTATACAGGAACAAACCACTCTCCAGCATGCAGATGATTGAAATTTGTTCAACTCCCAGTAATTAAGACTTTACTTAGGCTAGGATGTAAAGCTACAATTGATTCATTTTGCATTTCATTGCTGGGAAAGATTTATACACTATTAATTGCTAGAGTCTCACAAAATCAGCAAGAAATGTTAATCCTCTTTATCAGCAATGCTGTAGGATTTTTGTGTCATTGCACAAAGAAAGAATTGTGATTTGACAATTTCCCTTCAGAATGGCTTATCAGGTACAGTGAACAACATTTGATTTTTTTTCAGCAGTCAATTAATACTTTATTGTGGACAATAGAATATGAAACTGTGCTTGCATTTTGTCCAGTTGCCTGACAATCACAAAGGAACATGCCAGAAAACTTGACTGAGTTTAAATTAAGATTTAAATTAACACATTTTTGTTATAGTTATTGTTGATGTTTTTGCGCTCATAGCATCGTGCTCTGAGATAAATCAGTTCAAGATATGAATCTGGATGAACACAGCAGGCCAAGCAACATCAGAGGAGCAGGAAGGCTGGCGTTTTGGGCCTAGACCCTTTTTCAGAAATGGGGGAGGGGAAGGGGTTTCTGAAATAAATAGGAAGAGAGGGGGAGGCGAATAGTAGATGGATAGACGAGAAGATAGGTGGAGAAGAGATCACATCCCAAATCAGCCCAACGTTTCCCCGCCTCCCCAAACTGTTCTTCCTCCCACCTATCCCCTCTCCCCACCTCAAGCCCACCCCCATCTCCTACCTACTAACCTCATCCCGCCCTCTTGACCTGCCCATCCTCCCTGGACTAGCATATCTCCACCCTACCTCCCAACCTACACTCACCTTTACTGGCTCCATCCCCGTTTCTTTGACTGGTCTGTCTCCCTCCACCTACCTTCTCCTCTATCCATCTTCTATCTGCCTGCCCCTCTCTCCCTAAGTATTTCAGATCCCCCTTCCTCTCTCCAATTTCTGAAGAAGGGCCTAGCCTTCCTGCTCCTCTGATGCTGCTTGGCCTGCTATGTTCAAACAGTTCTACACCTTGTTATCTCAGTTCTCCAGCATCTGCAGTTCCTACTATCTCTCTCCAAGATGTGAATCTGTTTGTCAACCAGCTACAATACTAATGATGCATAATTCTCTCTTGGTAAAAGGGATATTTAAGTCCATCTTTATGAGCCTCTCTGGATAGTATTTTCCATTGTGTGACAAGACCCATTTGAAAATACACCTCAAGATTTGAAGAAAGATAACGACTTTAATAAGCGATCATCATTCCATTCTCCTAAATGTTTATTTACATCACACTTTGAAAACAATGATTTGGAGTAAATCAGCTGAGGAGTTGTATTGTAATCAGAAAATACAATAGAAATGAAACAGTTTATCTGTTGATATAGGGAAGGTGATTATGTTGTATAATTTCCATTAAGATAGCAGAAATAATCTATCTCACACACAACGTAACTTGTCCTGGAATAAAACCTTTTCACGGTTGATGGTAACTAGCATGAGTGTGGGAGATCAAGTGAATTGTGTTCATAGTTCAGCTATTAGGGGACCATTTTGAAGGGAAGGGCCGGTTCAATCTGGCAGTGAGGTGGTGAAAAGTCATCCTGCTGATCTTTTGTCGAGGAGCAGGAAATGCACAGGTGTTCCTCTTGGCTTTCAGGAAAGAAATGTCCAAAATAACCCAGCAACCATCTTGTCAAATTTGCCCAACAATCCTCTTCAGGAATGCTGATTGAGCTCCTTTTGTATTGTCAGTCATCTTGGAATTAACCATGCAATATTATTTTTTAATAATAAAAATGCTATTAGAGCCCCACCTGTGTCATTAAACTGTAATTTGCGAACAATTATGGTACCAGCATTAACTCTGAGTATTTGTTTCAAGTTTCAGGCTGAAGTGTCAGTGGCAATCAGCAGCAAGTTGATTGTAAGTTTTTCCTTTGGGATATTTGTTTCATGACTGCTTCATTTCCGTTGAAAAAAATGAAGTGTCGAAGAATGCAAAATTATTTCCAATATCTCTGAATGGAACGGCCACATATTGTTTCTAGTCTGTCCTGAAGTATACAAAATTCAGTACAGTCATTGTTCAATTGACTGCTCTTGTTGACCATCTCCATCTGGATGTACATTTTTTTTAACAATTCTTATGAGTTAATGATATTTTGTGTTTGATTTGAATACATTAATCCTGATGGTATTGTTAAGGCCTTGTGTTTCATACAAGATAGAATATTTGGATTCATTGTCAATGAGCGCTCCAGTAAACAGATCTCACACTTCCTGAGACGTTTGTTTTCATCTGCACAATATTTAGGGAACTTTTGCTACTTACTGGAATATATCACGAATCATCATGTGATCAGAGTCTTCAGTAGGCAAAAAAGAGTTTACCATCTATCAGACCCAAATGACAAATTTAACAATAAAAATCCAAGCAACTAGTATTCTGTGCAAACAATGTATTTACAATTACTGCAACCTTCAGCTTTCTTTTAAACATGTCAAACTACACAGATGTTTCTCACCTTTTATTGTAAAATTGATTGTTGGCTCACAATTGCTCATTTCTTATCTGGCAGAAAATGTTATCAGTGAGTAAATAACGTATCTCAGTCTATCTGCTAGCTTGAAATTGATTGTTGCACTGTATAAATTCAGAGGGAGATTTGTTATTTAACATGCTTTGAGGATGAATAAAATACATTAGAAGGTTATAAACTTCCATAAATTACTTTAGCTTAACTGTCATTCACAAGTTAGGTCACACGTTTAATCAATTAAAGACAAGTAAAGTTCAAAGGCTAGTTATATCTGACGTGTTGATGTATCAAAAATGATTGGGCTAAAATGGTTTAATTCATTGATCTGTGTAAAATACGTTTTTGACTAATCATTGTGAATAATAAAACTTTGTACAGTACATAACTGTTCTGTTGTAAAAGGAGTAAAACTTGCCAGTCTATGATTGAAGTAATGTTAAACTTGGAAAATTAGTACGCTGTAACAGATCTTATCCCTTTGAGCACCATGCTCATCTGGCAAAAATCTGAAATCATCTCATGAACAAAACATTTTAGTATTCCTAAACTTGTTTTCCTTCCTTTTCTCAAGGCTATTTCCATGCAAGTGAATAAGAATTATTAGTGGTATGAAAATGACAGAATTATATTCAAAAACACTGCCATATGACTCAGTGATAGAGTGTCAGATTAATCCTTACCAAGGGCAATGTTGACACCAGGTTAGTTATACCATGAAATTCCAGAGGCAAAATATTGTTCAACTTAGTTTGATTACTGAACTGTAATGTTCACCCTTGCTGAGAAATGTAACCGTTGCCAACTTGTGAACTCATTATTCTACAGGCAAAAATTCCCCTTCTGGGAGGTAGCAAAAGAAGTAGTAATAAAGGGGAAATAACTGGGTAAATTGGTTCCAAAGAAATACTTGTCCTCCCCCTTCCTTGCTGCCTCACCAAATTAAGTTCTCAGCAAGAAGGTCCACTGAGGACTCTCCCAATCTAAGGGCCTTAAAAGTGATCCATAATGGCTACTTAGGTGTCTCAACATGCTATGTCCCCAATTACCTGCCTTCTTGCCAAGCAAATAAAAAAGTGGCTAGTTTACTGACTGGGAAACAAATGTGACATGCCTGGTAGGTTGAGGGATGGTTCCTGTTGCTACAGTGTGTGGAAAGTTGGAGACATAAATGGCAGGCAAGGAAGGGGCCTTTGAAAGTCATACCCTTGAAGCTGCTCCAGTTGCATTGACAGTACACCACTGCTACCCATAACCAAAAGGACTCTCCCAATCTAAGGGCCTTAAAAGTGATCCATAATGGCTACTTAGGTGTCTCAACATGCTATGTCCCCAATTACCTGCCTTCTTGCCAAGCAAATAAAAAAGTGGCTAGTTTACTGACTCCCCTTAGAGATGGTTTCACCGATGGCCTTTCAAAAACAGCAGTCTCCAAACTATGACTGACCCGAAGATTCTGGGTGACCAAGGGTGCAAGTATTGAGGCTTTCCATAGGTCAAGAAACTTACCTATATTCTGCCTGTCGACTCTTAAGCCAATTAGAGAGTGAGAGGTCAAGTTATTTTGATGGTGGGTGTGGTGTGATAGTCTCAAGCTATGACATCTACCACCACACTTTGACTAAAAAGTGGGAACATCACAGCCTATGTGTTAGTATTTAAAATCCAATTGTTTGTTTTACAATGATACAACTAGTGTTGAAACGTGATCAACTGGAATGTGATATAACCGAGGAATTACAACACGAGATATATCAGCAGAAAGTTGTATTTTTTTCTCCAGATGACCTTCTATTTTCCTGAACAGGTCAGAATCATGATCAGGGAGAAAAATCACAGGGTCTGGCTCTTCTGACTTGCACATCTCTCAAACTCTCACTTTGTTAATTCTTGACAATTTCTGTTGAAGAGCTTAGAGATGTGTTATGAGGCTTTTCTTAAAAAAAAAATCACTCATGGGATGAGCGTTGTTGACTGACTAGCTTAATTTCTAAATTTCTAGTTGCCCTTGAGATGATGATGAGCTGGTTTCTTGAACCACTGCGGTTCACCTGCTGTAGATTGTTGCTTAACAATCTAAGAGACAGCACTCCTAATTTTGACCATAGCTCACAAGTATTAATTAGGAGGACTTTGCAGGGTTGACAGGACCATTATTGTTGTTGCCATTGGGTCAATGCTAGCTGATCCATCCAGTTACATTTCTTTGTTGAGACTTCAGATTGATTGATACAACTGAGTGGTTTGCTAGACCATTTCAGACAAAAGAAAATCCAGTCAGTCATAACACTGCTTCCATCCTCAAATCATTGCTTCTCATTTTGTTTTTCCAACTATTTACCAAAATCTATATTATTACAATATCAAAGCAAGTGTTCATTCGAAATCCTAACCACTCTATTTATTTTACTGTTCAGGTTGAATACATCTGAATAATCTAATTAATGATTCAGCCACTGGAAGCACTTTAGATTTTCTTTATCTGGCCTGACATGATCCAATGCACCTTCATCAAGTTACCTCAGGCTTCTTAGCTCTAAGAGTGACAATTTTATAATGCCTCGTCTTGGGAGCTACTCTTGGAAGTCTTTCAAACCAACTACAAAAGCTTCATGTCACCTAGATTCTGAAGCCATAATTACTCTCAGGTCAACTGATTTCTAAAATGTTATAGGAAGACGTCTATACTTTTCTTCCCTATCCCTGTATTAATAAAGCCTATCAAAAGGATTAGCATCAGCATAATACACTTTACAGCTATGGTTTTGTAAGACAGTTAGACACAATTTGATCATTCATACTCTGTAGGCAGCTCTGCTACCCTGAATCTGGCTCAGTACAATATCCAGACGGGAACAGACTGAAGTTTCACAATCACTATAAATCACATGCAAAGGTCAGCATCTCCAGCTCAGTATCATACATAATTGGCCCATGATGTTCAGACTTCACTTTCATTTTTGAAATGGCAACAAGTTCCATCAAATCACCACTAATTGATTCATCTGCAATTAGTGCGTTTCTGTCACATTGGTGGGCTTTACAGAGAGAAAAAAAAGAAAATAGACTTTGTGAAATATTAACAGCAAATGGAGGAAGTACTAAACAAGTCAGGGAACATCTATGAAGACAGAAGCAGAATCAATGCCTTAGATCCATGATCTGAACCAGCTCTGACAATGGGTCCCTAACCTTTGATTCTGTGTGGAAAAATGCTGTCAACGAGCTAAGCATTTCCAACATTTTCTGTTCCTGCAGGATGAAGAAAAAACACCCTTTTGCAAGCCTTCCAGAAAGCATTTGCCTGTTCCTCTCGTTCACTTTCAGCAAGAAACCCAGAAGCGGCTGCCTGAGATCAAGTTACAATGTCAAGGTTGGGTTTTAAGAAAAGGTAAACTTAAACCACTTGCTGATTAAAACAAAAAGTCAAAGTAATAAATTGATAATTTTAAAAAAAGCAAGTATATCATCAAAAAAAAGAAAATCACTAAAATTTGCCAAGTAATAATGTTAACAAATAAAACACTTTTACTCTTTTGCTTAAGGAACAGTAGAGGGTGGAGTTGTACTAGGCCCCCATCCTGGTCACTGACCACTGAAGGTAGAGCAAATTCAGATCAAACTGAGGTGGTGAGCTTAACTAGCTTTAAATTCACCTCTGGTGGTGCACATTCTGAGCTAACCTCAGCAGAATTCATATAGAAGAGGTATGCAGAAGTTGGTTGCCATCATCCGAGATTTTCTTCTTCTGGATGGTGACAATAATTGTGAGCTGGGATCATTTTTTGGTCATAACTTCATTCAAGGCACTTGTAGCTTAATAACTATTCCACCTGAAGAATATGGCTGATCATTTTGGCCTCTTCCAACCACGAGCTAAATGCTGGTAAAGATAGATGAAGCTCTTCAGGGATCATTGATTTCCTATTAAGACCTTTAATTGACGCACTGACAGTAGACTGCCAACACCACACCTACCTCTAATATAATAATATAACAATGTCAGGGCAGTGGGTGGTAAGCAAGCTATAGACTGGATTCAACAAGCTTACTCCGAAAGCCGCAAAGTGTTAAACCTGGCCCGTCATTTGTAACCAGAGCAGAGCTCTCAATATTTTTAAGCCTTTAAACTATCACTTTTACAATCTGATTGAACCCTCACCCCCACTATTTGTTAGTTTAAAATCCCTTTTACCATCCTATTTATTCTTTATTTTGGAATGTTTTTACTAGTCCTGTTGTTGGGCAAACAAGATAGAGTTTGGCATAAATTTTTGAGTGAGTAGTTTGGCAATAACTAACATTGGTTCAATTACAGTTGTTCCAATATAATCATTGAGATGTTCAAGTCAAATTCAGCATGTGAAATCAGCTTCACCCAGTAAATCATATTTTGGACTCAGCTACCAGACTTAATGGAGGTGATCAAACAGAACAAAATGTCACAGCATTGCCTGGGGTTTGTTCATGTCATATTGTCTTTATTTACTATATTTGACTTGGTGCAATATGACTGTAATAGTTTAGTCTTTTGATGGAGAGGCATTGATTTGCGAGAAACAGGTTTTATTCATTGAATGGCCAATTCAGCCCTGCTTATTTGTGAACACCGAATGTAAATTTGGTGTTAGATTGGTCATGTAATAATGCTTTAAGTACATTCTGTAGAATGAAGGACGAGTGAACATTGAGAAAAATATGATGTAGATTGTAGAGAGAAAAGGGATTCACACGTCAAACAACCTGTACTGGTTCCAGACAACAGAACTAGGATTGCTGGAAGAATAGCCCAGTTTGTTTCTGTGCTGAAATTAGTTTCTTTAACAGTCTGTCATAAAAAAAATTAGTTCTATTTTTGGTCATTGATTACCTGCTCAGCTGGAGGTAAGAATCTGTTTAAATACGCTTTTTTGATCTCTTCACAAGCTATGACCTTGACTTGATATTCATTTGTCTTTAAGCGGTAATCAATACTTTATTTTTTTATATATCTGTGTACCATTAGCTACTTCAACACCACTTTAGGAGGAGTCGCTGTAATAGAATGACTTGAAAAAGCGGAATGCATATCATCAGCAATGAACTCTGGATGATCTTTTGGAGAGTAGAACTTTGCTGATGGTAGATGCAGTGCAGCAAATATGGTATTGCATAACTGATTGTAGTCAGCAAAATTTTGCATGACAGACGGGTTTCTTTTCATTGCATTTACAGATTGGGAATGTCCCTAGCTGGTCCAGCATTTTCTCCCCATTCCTGATTTCCTCTCAGAAGGTGGTGATGAGCTGCAGGCCCATGTGATGTGGATATATGCACAATGCAATCATGGAGGGAGTTTCAGGATTTCAGCACAGTGACAATAAAGGAATGGTGATATAGTGAAAATCATGGTGGCAGGTGTTTGAAGGGCAACTTGTAGGTAGCAGTGTTCCAATATGTTTGCTTTCCTTTCCCATCTGTGTGGCAGAGGTCACAGGTTTGGAATGTCTGTCGATGGAGAATGGTAGGTGATTTGTTGCGTGGAATCTCGTAAACAGTACACATTGATGTCCACATTGATGTCACAGGACATCAGTGGGGGAAGGAGTGAACTTAAAGGTTTTAGATAGAGTGTCAATCAGTTGTATTACTTTGTCTAGAAGGTGTCAATTTTTATGTGTATTGTCAGGGCTGCTTTTATCTAGGCAAGCAGAAATATCAAAATCAATTTAGGTAGTGGACAAGGGTTCAGGATTCAGGCAGTGAATAATTCATTGTTGTATTCTCAAACTCTGAGCTGCTCTGGAAGCCTCAGTTATAATATAGATAGTGCAATTCAGTTGCTACTTAATATTAATAATCAGGGTTTTGACTGTGGAGGGTTCTGCAATTGTAATGTTACTGCATGTCAAAGCTTGAGGTTGGATTCTCTCTTGTTGGAAGTGCAATTGTCTTGCACTTGCGTGGCATAAATATTTCTTTCCACTTATCAGACCAAGCCTGAATGTTGGCTATATCTTGCTACATTTGGTCACAGAATACTTCATGCTATGTTATGTATCATTGTCAGCCTACCTTTTAAAAGACATACTTATAAGCTCATCAGATTTTCATGCTCCAAGCTCTGGGCTGACCGATGAGAAGGGAAAGAAACCTTCCCAAATCCACATCATGAAAATTATTCAGCTTTCCTGAATGATACATTTCAATCAAGTCACCCCTCTCTCTTCTGAGCTCCAGCTAAAACTAACTGAATTTATTCATTCTATTGTAAGAACAGCCATTCATTCCATGTACCAACGTAGTCTCACAATGTCCTCTGTAACCAAAGTGCAACATTCTTCCTTTTATGTTCAATTCTTCTTGTCTTAAAGGAAGGCATCTTCTTTGATAGCAGGAAATGTACTCATGTGAGTCTTCCAGAGAGTTTTAATGTGATTCATACTGCACTATTTATACCTAGTGATATGCAACTCCATAACATCATCACAAAGTTGTTCCAGGGTCCTGAAGACATAATGCAACAACTAGTCTAATGATAAAACTATTTCACCACTGCCACCATACCATAAAAGCAGAGACAGCTTGAACATTTACGTAAGTCTGGATTCATGAGCAATGCTCTATCTTTAGTAAGTTGCTTAAATATATGAAAGACAGAAAACAAGCTTGGGCCACCTTGGGAGCAAAACATTTTCCATAATTTAGTGAGTTTTTGCCCATGAGCAATTCTGAGCTGGAGGAATAAGCATTCTGCAATCTTTAATGTAGGAGATGGGAGCAGGAGCAGGGCATTCAATCTCAAGACTGCCCCACCATTCTTCATCATCATCATCATGGTTGATCATTGAGCTTAATACCTTCATCCTGACTTCACCCATATCCTTGATCCCTTGATCCCTTTATCCACAAAAACTGTATATCCTGCCTTCTTGAAAGCACATAATGCTTTGACTTCAAATGTGTTTTTATAGTAGTGAATTTCACAGGCTCACCACTTTCTGCATGAAGAAATTTCCCCTCATCCCAGTCTAAAGGTTTACCCTTTATCCTTAAATTAGAATTTCTGTTTCAGACTGTCACACAGTCAGGAACATCTGTGCTGCATCTAAACAGTTGTATCCTATCACAATTTTACCTATTTCTGTGGGATCCCCATCATTTTTTTGAACTGTAATGGATGTAATCCTAATCAGACACAATCTTTCTTCAAAAGTCAGTCCTGCCTTGCAAGGAATCAATCTGGTAAACCTTCACCTTGTTTTGTACACTGCATGCAACACCTCAATCCTACATTGACTACCCCTTTAACTGCTGTTCCTGAAGTTAGAATTTTGATCCTTACCTTACTCTCTGTCCCATAATGTACTCCAGAAAATTTAATAATGTGTCCTGAGCTCTTCTCCATGTCCATAAATTTTCCATTAAATTGAACACACGCCCCTCATGATTTGGTTTAAAGCCCAATCCACAGCACTCATTATGTGATTTGCCAGAACTCTGGCACAATTCAGACAGAGTCTATTCCATCGGTACACCTCACTTTTTCCCAAGCGCTGGTGCCAATATCCCATAAATTTGAACCCATTTCTCCTGCATTACTGCTTGACCAACATAGTCTCTAGGTGCCTCATGACTTAACAATTATGAAGCCTAAATAACATTATGTTTTTTTTCACTGTGCATTATCATGCAGGGAAGATTTTCATTTTATTTGCTGCAGTTGAGTAACAATAAAAAGCAAATGTATTTGTAAAAAAGACCATAGGATGTGCAGCAAAGCCAAATATCTCTTAGCAGCTCTACCACGACATTTGAGAAGCTACATCCAAAATCAAAGACGTGTTCAAGCTTGAATTTCCTTGCTTACAATACAGTCAGAACATTGGACAAAACGCATTAAAGCATGCGCTCAATCCAAAAAACAAAGCGTTTTTTCCAAGATGGGAAGAATCCTTTTATCTTGCCTAGCAAAATACCATTGGCATAACTCATTATATTGGGCCAAAGACCAAATAGACAAGCTATTAATTTGAACCTCGTGACAAGGATCAGAATGAAGATTTTATATTATGAAGACTTAGAAAAAGTGAGTATTTTCTAGCATTTGGAGTCAACGGAAAAATGTCTAGTTATTGAAGTGGAAATTTAGCAATAAATTAGCTCTTTTTGGAGCAAGTAGAAAATATACAATGGCATGATACGTGATAGAAATGCATCAGTAAAGCTGAAAAGATGATAATTGAGAGACAAATTTTTTTTAATATGTTGTAGAAACTTGACGGAGAAGAGACAAACAAAGATTGGACGCTCATGTGATGCTGATGCTGAGATGGATACTCAGAGAGAAGAGAATGCACAACATTATAAACCAGCGCATCTGGAGGCTTGAAGATGATGAGGGTGGGTGGTGGAGGCTGAGGCAAATACAGGGAGTATCGAAGAAAGTAGCCAAGAAGAAATTGAAATGGCACGCTCATTTGTTGTGGAGAGTCAGGAAATGTGGTGAGGTAAGTGATGGGGATGGGAACACCAGGGAGAGGAGGAGGAGGAAGGCCCAGACCTAGATGGAAAGACATGGTGGTAAGAGGCTTAAATACAATGGGTTCAGTAGAGAATTATGTGACTGACAGGAGGAGATGGAGAAGGATGATCAACTAGCATCGTGGTAATCCCGAGTAAAATGGGAGAAGCTGAAAGAGGAAGATCACAGGTAATTTAAAAAAGAATGTAAAGCAGAAGAAGACGTGGACTGAGGTCAAATAAATTCAATCCTTCTGGTTTCTGACGCTTTTGATAGAGGATCCTTAAGTGAAAATTTTCTGGATTCCATTAAAAAGGCTTTTTGCGTGGAATACCAACTGGTTTATTCTTGTTGTTTTCTCCTCATTGCATTTCTGGGCAGAAGTTCCTGTTTTTTTTTACTTCTAGTTGCAATGTTGCATAGTTAATATGCCAACTTGTTCTCCTTCATATTCTAAATCACCCAGAGATGGCAAAATATCAAGTTCATTGTTGTGAGAGCTCATTGATATTGATTTCTTTGAGCTTCCTGGTGAGATCAATCTGAAGGGTTCAGCATTTATATAACCATATAAAGACTGATGAGCTAACTTCCCTCTTTTTAACCTATCAGTTAGACACAATAAAGGTTCAAGTTCTTTTTAGAATTTGGTTGTAACCTTTCCAAAATTAAAGCGTAATTAACTATTTTTATTGTTATTGAAGGAACCAGTTGAAAGATTGTCCTTAATTTTTAAAAAAACTCACTAACCTCACAAAAAATAACAAAGACACAACAGCAAGCATATGGCCTTCAGACTATCTACTTAATTATAGATACACACCTATAAAATTAAAAGGAGATATTGTTAAGAAGAAAAGGTAAGCAGAAGTACATAGGGTTTAGAGATTTGGATGTCCATCCACTAACAAATGGAAACGTACACTTTTTTACACATTTGCTTTTAGCCCACTTTTGGCTATTTTCAAACCAATTGAATTATTAATTGATTACATCTACACTCATCCAATCAGATTAATCACATAACCATGCCATCAGTTGCTGGATAGCTTTCAGTTGACACATGATCTCAGATTTTTACCAGACACTTATAAATTATCCCTGGGTCTTCATTATACATCTGATTCAAACACATTTCAGGCTTATGTCCTCTACAAATTATACAGCATTCCCCAACAGATAGGAATGAACTTTGTCTATCCACTTCAGACTAAATATCGATAACAACGTAGTTAAATCCCATAAAACCTGCATACGTAAAATATAACCTTTGGCAACAATTAAATGGGGTCTCACCTGATATTGGTTAGACTCTTCCCTTCCATTTTGTGGTCAATATCAGACTTTTGACCAGCCTCGGAGGCTTCCACCAGCATTTCTCAAGGATGTTTCTTATCAAAGTGTCACCACACAAGCAGCAGCTGCATTTTTGCTTCTTAATTCAACAAGACTCTTCTGTGTACATTTCACAAAACCCTTTGTCTGTGTTATTTTAACTTTTGTTGCCTTGCATATATCCCTTCAATGAAGATGACATTCACTCTAGTTTATAGGTTAACTTCAAACACCATGAAAGCTGTTATTTCAGCTAATAATTTTCCTCAGCCATTTTTAAAAAATTGTTCTTTTAACATCTCTGTCCTTGGCTTCCAGCTTTATTCCAATGGGGGAAAAAGAACACTTTTACCCATTTTAGGAGCAAATTACTGCAGGTTCTGGACTCTGCACTGAAAACAAAAAATGCTGGAAATCACAGCGGGTCAGGCAGCAGAGCTCTGAGTAAGAGTCATCTAGACTCAAAACGTTAGCTTACTCTCTCTCCATGGATGCTGCCTGATTCTCTGTGATTTCCAGCATGTTTTGTTTCCAGGTCAGCCATTAGCAGCCCTAACAAAGACTTCTCCCCGATAGGAGTTGATTGCATTAATTATCTTTAAATCAATTGTTAATTTCAGTTCAGATTGGCTTCTGTGTTTTCTAGGTTGGTTTCATCAAATTTGGTCAATGTGCATGGTTCAGGAAATACGCACATTCATTTTAAACTGGTGTTATTCATCTGATTTTGATACAATTTTATCCATGAAAGTCACAAATATTAAATAATAAAATGGAGTTCCATGTCAGTTGTCTATATTTGATGTAATCATGACACTATCATCTCAATTGGATCATATCTCATAAATAGATACAGTTTTAATTTGCAATGAATAGTTCCTAATAGTTACTTCTTGAACTAAATTTGGTTTCAGCAATGAAAATAGGACAAATGAAAGATTAAACAAAAAGATGTGTAAAATATTTAATTTTGTCACAAGGAGGTTCTGCATCAGTGTCATCAATTGTATTTGAAATGCATAACACTTGAGATATTCAATATGCCAATGTTGGTGCCGTCAATTCCTTAGTCTGGATTATGGTCAAATTTACACATTGTAAATTAGAACATGGGAAGGAACATAATTTTAGGAGCAGGCTATTCAATTCCCTGAATCTGTCCATCATTCATGGTTATCTGTATCAATTCTCCATGTGCACGCTTTGGTCCCACAACCCTTACTTTCCTTGTCCAGTTAAAAAAAGAATGCACATTGTGGTTTTGATATTTTCAATTAACCTAGTCACACAAAGAAAACAAATTCCAAATTTTTTCAGCTCTGTGTGGGGAAGTACTTTCTCATCAATGATAAAGCAATAATTTCAAGATTAGGTGTCCTTGGTCAGACTCCCCGTGAAGAAGGTATAGTTTTGCAACCCCCCTCCACTTCATTCACCTACCAAATCAGTCCTCTCGTCTAGTCTAGCGCATCTAGTCCAGTAGAGGTCACAGTCAGGTGAGCCTTGATCTTTGTAAATAGCAGAGCAAACTTAAGTGGCTGAATGACCTGTTCTTACTACAAATATGTACATGCACATTTCCCTCCCATTCTGACATCTCTGTCCTTGGCTTCCGACCTTATTCCAATGAACCTTATCATAAATCAAGAAACAGCACCTCATGTTCTGAATGGGCATTTCACAGACTTCCAGACACATGAATAAGTTCAACAATTTTGGGCACTGCCTCAATGCCAATCTTTTTAATTTGTTTTTTATTCACTTACTGTTCTTTACCTTTTCTAGTTCTTGAGATCTATATATGATTCCTGATATTGAAATTCATGTTAGTTGTCTATTCTGTTGTTTATGAAGGTTGCTTAATTACACATCTTGGCCCTTTAAAAATATGCACAGGATACAAGCTTTAATTTCAAGACATAATTGCGAATAAAAGGGAAGACATTGGCTGTAGGTGCATGTGCAAATGTGCAAATTCTACCAGTGATAATTTGTATCATACTCAAAGATTAATTTAACATCTATCAGCGATCTTTTTGCTTATATTTGAATAGAAAAACCTATGTTCCACCCCCATTTGGTGCACACACAAACTCCATTCTCTATGACCCAGTCTCCTGCTACAAATCAAAATTACCCAGTGAAATAGACATTACGTTTCATTTCACTGGTACTGCATTCCAGATGCTGTTCATTAACCACAATTCTACTTCATGAAATGGTACAAGTCAATAAATGAAACTTTGCTGACATGGCTTCTGCAGACACTATTTTGCTCTGAAGTTGAGCCTGTTGCTATGTTTGCTGTGTTCGCACTGAGACGTTAGGGTAGATTTGAGTGCTGAAAGTTCAACTTCAATGATGTTGATTCAGTCAGATGTTCATCTAACATTCAGTCTGCTCTCCCTCTAACATGCCCATCAATGATCGATTTTGTATTGCAACCTACAACACAAAATATCTATTCTTTGTCATCTTTTGTGAGCTGCTTCGACTCTGCACGTGCCTTGATTTGTATCAGTTTTCTGTTCAGCATCAATTGGAAGGTGTTACTGCAATATGATAGTGTACGAGCCTTGTGAAAATCTGTATGTTTCCTCTAAAAGAACTTGCAAGTAATAGGGAGAAGTTAGTGAAGGGCTGGAAAGCTTGATGGTGAGGAAATGACTGAGGAGGCACCCAAATTTCTATGGCTCATACTCCAACCATCTGACCCTGTTATCTGAACCAGAATTTTAACAGCTATCTTATCGGGTTGGTCAGTTGGCTTGCCAGTGGATCAATGAGGCTGTTTAGTGGGCAATTAATATTCAATTAAGGGGCTCACTCTATCTTTTGGGATTTAACTGACAATGAGAAAAATACCCATGGCAGCCAACTTGCAAGCCTCTCTGTATGGGCTAGTAACGAGGAGGGCCAGTGCCTATTAATATCCCCCTGGGTGCAGAGTGTTTTCTATCCGCCATGTTCAGCTGCAATTTCCCTCATGGCCTCATAACTATCAAAATTTGTAGTGTTTAGAAATGTCAATATTCAAAGCACAAATTTTGTGAAGTGGGAGAGTATGATGAGGTAAGGAGAAAATAGTTTAGGCAAAATCTTTAAACAATGATGGATGTAGCATATAGAATGTATTGTAAGTCTGCAAACAATACTGCAAGCTTCCTACAGATACACTTTCTAATTTAAATGTCCAAAGGTATTTAAATGCTTTAAAATTATCCAGAAATATTTAATTACTTCAATTTGTAGCTGATGGTGAAATCTTAAATTCTGCTGTCGTTCCCAGAAATGTTATTGACTGCAGAGAAGCAACGTCAATGAAGCTACCGTGGCAGTTATAGGACTATGTACAGAAGGAGAAATTAATACCCAAGGGGTAGTTGTTTTTTGTTTTCAGAATGTTCTGCATTCATCTACATGATGCAATACTGGATGAGTTATTGAATTGATCTTTTATTGTTGCAGCAGCAGTGGATGGTATAGCTGTAAAGTTCTTCAAGGGATCTGAAAGTGCTTCATATTTTCTGGCCTATTCTTTATCCTTTTCCTGTGTGCGAAAGGAAAGAAGCAAAAGCAGAAGAGTAAGGGAATGAGAATGTCAATTTGCTGTCTTCCTCTTGATGGGTATCTGTGGATTCAGGTCCTGAAGACTTGTCCTTGAATAAGTTATTCTATAATCAGCTTTTACTGCATTTGCATTTAAGTCATTAGTCCCACAGCTCAGGTACCCAGCCATTGAAAGAAACTGGCTTTTCAGTCTGCCAATGCTTTTGTGTTCCGAGCAGAAAACAATAGAACACATACTTCTGTTATTTTCTCATAACTAGCTGAAAATGCTGCTCAAAATTGACACCTTCAATTAAAGAAACTTGAGTGTGTATAAATGCAGGATGAAAATGTAATTAGCTTATGGTGTAATCTGTTAATGGCGAGAGAGAATCTGGAGGGAAGTGCTGTATATGGGATGGATAGCGAAATGCTAAATAGATAGACTGCAACTTCAGAGATGCCCGATGATAATAGGCCACAGCAAACTAGAATTTAGATGATGTATGCTTTACTGAGTCCTGCTCTACCATGTCTCTGTTAATAAATGTTTATTGGTATGCATTAATAATGTTCTCAGTCCTGATATAAACCTTTGAGAACCCAATTGTCGTATTGATAGTTCCATCAGAAGTGAAAGTAACATTCAGTAACATTCACAATAATAGGGTGAAAAATTAAATGAAACCAAAAATGGGCACAGAGATTTCAGTGCATTCCTTCAAAAGCAGGCCAGCAAATTTTGTCCTGCAGGTCATGTGAATAAAAGTAGTGATGTTGTAGACTTGCTCCCCTGTTGCTGGTGTGTTTGATTGCAGACGTTTCATCACTCTGTTAGGTGACATCATCAGTGTGCTTCCAGTGAAGCATTGGTTTTCTGTCCCACTTGTTACTTATATGGCTCAACTTGCTGGGGTGGTTGGCATTATTTCCGGTTTTGTTATTCAGTGGTTTGTATACCGGGTCCAGTTCAATGTGTTTGTCGATGGGGTTCCAGTTGGAATAGCAGACCTCCAGGAATTCCCTGGCATGTCTCTGTTTGGCTTGTGCGATTATGGATGTGTCATCTCAGTCAAATTTGTGTCCTTCTTTGTCCGTGTGTATTGAGACGAGTGAGAGCTGGTCATGTCTCTTGGTGGCTCGTTGGTGTTTGTGCATTCTTGTTGTCACTTTTCTTCCAGTTTGGCCTTTCTAGTGTTTCTCACAGTCCTTGCAAGATATTTTGTATATCGGTTGTGAGTATGGGATTCTTTGCATTCTTCAGTAGCTGTTGCAGGGTGGTTGTTGGTTTGTAGGCTACCCTGATGCCTAGGGGTCTGAGTACTCTTGTGGTCATCTCTGATATGTCTCTGATGTATGGTAGGGTGACTAGTGTGCCTGGCTGTGTTGCATCTTCTTGTTGTGGTCTATTGCAGAGGTAACAGCGGATTGTGCTTTTTGTGCATCCATTCTTTTTAAGAACTCCATATAAGTGCTTCTGTTCTGCTTTGCACAATTCTGAGTTGCTGCAGTGTGTTGTGGCCTGTTTGAATAATGTCTCGATGCAGCTTTGTTTGTGTGCATTGGAGTGGTTGTTGGGAGTAATTAGTATCTGGGCCATATGCGTGGTCTTTCTGTACACACCACTCTGGAGTTGCCCGTTGTTCTTATGTTCTATGATTATGTCTAGGAAGGGTAGCCAGTTATTGTTCCCTTCCTCTTTTGTGAATTTTATTCCAGTGAGGATGTTGTTTGTGTGTTGGTGGGTTTCTTCTGGCCTTGCGTGTTTGACAATCACAAATGTATTATCTGCATAGTGGACCTAGAATTTGGATTGTATAGTGGGGACCGCTGTTCATTCTAACCTTTGAAGTACTATTACTGTTATCTGTCCTGATACTAGGGATCCCATTTGTCTTCCATTGATTTGTTTGCATATACAGTCGTTGAAGGTGAAGTGGGTTGTGAGGCACAGATCCAGCAGTTTCAGGGTGCTGGCCTTGTTGATGCCAGTGGTATCATCGAGTGTCTGCCTTCCTGACTCATCCAAGAGTGTGGCAATTGTCCCTTTGGCTAGGTTAATGTTTATGGATGTAAATAGTGCTGTTACATCGAAGGATATCGTTTTCTCATCCTCTTCTTCACTGGTGTACTTAATGGCGTTGAAGAATTCCTGGGAGGAGTCAATTGAATGGGTAGAACTGTTAACAAAGTATTTCATTTTTTGTTGTAGTTCTTTGGCTAGTCTATATGTTGGCATGCTTGTTAGTGAGACAATGGGTCTAAGAGGGACCCCTGGCTTGTGTACATTGGGGAGTCTATAGTAGCAGAGCATGTTGGATCCCTTTGGTTTCATTTTTCGGCAGTCTGTCTTGCTGGTATCTCCTGAGTTGTATAATTTCTTCAGAGTTGTTTCAATCCAGTTCTCCAACTGTGGCATTGAGTCTATCGCCATCTGTTGGTAGGTATTAGTATTTCCTTGTAGGGCATTAGAGCCCAATACATCTTTCTTGATGTATTGGGCTCTATTAAGGATTACTGTCATGCATCTTTTATCTGCCAGTTAAATGTTTCTGTCTTTCTTGACTCTTTCTGGGGCTTTCTTCTCTTCTGAGTTGGAAGTGTTCCACTTACCTTTTCTGCTCATTGTTGGGACTATCATCTCTCTGATGGTCTGTTGTATTTCCTCCATGAATCCGTTGTTCTTTCGTGTCAATTCCAGTGCAGCCAGGAAGTCAGCTTTTTGGCATCTCTGTAGTTATAATTCAGTCCATGTACTAGGGTGGTGTTCCCAGTGTCTGAAAGTAGTCATTCTGAGAGTTTATTGATCCATGTTTCTGTGTTGTCTGTGTTTGTCATGGATGAGTTTGGATAGTTTTTCTTGTTGGGCTATTCTTTTCTTTGTGCTGTTTTTTTGTTTTATGATGATGGCTTGTTCCTGTGTGGTTGTCCATTCTTATTTGGTTACGTTGGAGTATTAAGATTTTTGGTGCACAATTTCCAGCTCGTATTTTTGGAAGTTGTTCTGGGCATCATTGATCACCACCCTTATCATTCTATGGCCATTCTGTGCAGCTGTGCTCCATGCCTGTGCATTGTTGATCGGTGGTTTAATTTTAAGCTCTGTGATATTTCCTGTCTTCTGAGGCATTCATGCAGGAAGTATAATTGTTCCCGGCTTGCAGTCATACAGATGGCATTTGTCTCCCATCTGCGTGCCATTTGGAGGGTGTCACACCCATAGGTGTTTCAACATTTTGAGAAAATTTGTAGCTCCAGTTGTTGATGAGGTTGGAGACTTTCTCGCCAAGCTGGTGTGTTTGACAGCAGACGTTTTGTCACTGTGCTAGGTAATATCATCATCAGTGCACCTCTGGTAAAGTGTTGGTGTTCTGTCCCACTTGTTACTGATGTGCCCTGGATTGCTAGATCGGTTGGCAATACTTCCGGTTCTGTTTTTCATGGATTTGGATATAGGGTGCAATCCAATGTATTTGTTGATGGAGTTCCAGTTGGAATGCCAAGCCCTCAGGAACTCTCTGGCATGTGCCTGTTTGGCTTGTGCTTTTATGGATGTGTTGTCCCAGTCAAATTTGTGTCCTTCTTTGTCCGTGTGTATTGAGACTAGTGAGAATTGGTCATGTCTCTTGGTGGCTCGTTGGTGTTGGTAGATCCTTGTTGTCAGTCTTTGAATAGGAGTAAAATGCAATCCAATTAAAAACATATTGGTCAGCAATTACACACTTGAGTCGAGGACCTAAGCTTGTGCAGGCCAGCACCATTTAAGCTTACTTGCATTACTTAAATTCAATCAATCTTTCTTAAGGTGTATTGTGCAGTGGAGTTGGTTGCAAAACGCACTCACATTGAGGAAAACATTGGCCAATGATGGGAAAGCATAACGGGGAGGATGCACCAGGTTGTATGATGCAGCATAGGAGATCTTAGTGCATGAGGTGGACAAAAAGAGGAAGAGGACCAGCAGGTTAGGTGGATCTGCCATGCTGAATTGCCCATAGACCCCGGGGATGTGCAGGTTGGGAAGGTTGGATGGATTAGCCATGGGAGGTTCAGGATTGTGGTAGTGGTGAGGGAGCGGTGGTAGCTGAGAGTCTGGGTGGGATGTTCTTCATAGAGTCAGTGTGGACCTGTTGATCCAAATGGCCTGTTTCAACACTGCAGGGATTCTGTGATTCTTCAAATCTCTAATAAACATTGTGCAGGAGATGAAAGCAAATAGCCACTATGTTCAATATCTACAGTCTATCCTTAAGCAACTAGATTGCTTTGAAAAAACAAGTTAATTGAAACCATAGGAGTATTCACAGTCAGATGAATACATCTTCACATACTACACTTATAACATATGATCCAGTAATCTCACACTACTCCATTTCCCATCTGCATTTCACTGAATAAGTTTAGCTTTTATCTGGGTGAGATTATTTTGGTGTCACTTGTTGTTACTGTGGCAACCATTGTTGTTCTACTTCGCTTGTTGGGTTGCTGTGGATGCCTGGGTTTGATGGTTGATCTGTGTAAATGATGTGTACACATCTTCCTGGTTACCGTCTTGGGCTAGCTTTTGTTGAGAGCTTTGAATGTTTGAACCCTCACCTGCTCTCCAACAATCAACTCGAGCAACTTTTTTACAGTTTTGTCAAGATGAGACTTGGCTTTCTGTCATTTCACCTCGATTTTTTTTTCTTTCATGCTTATTACTAATTATGACTTCTGTAGCACTTGTTCTAAAAGCGTAGTTTATGTATGGAGTGACATCAATTTTTGTACTAACCTATTTTTTATGCTTTCAGTAGGTGTGCTTCTCTGCTTCAGGATAGCTTTGCATATATCTGTGCACAATTTTATAATTTCTTTGATGATTTTCACTGTTGCCCCAGTCTTTCCATTTGACTGGTGATAATTTGTGAATTTGGATTTTTCAATCTTTTATGCATGCACTTAATCCTTTACTTATGAACTGAAGGCCATTATTACTCATGCCAATGTCAGGAGTGCCATAAGGCTGAAGTGAATCTTAAAACATTTGACAATCACAGTGTAAATCATTGATGTCAACTGGTCTACCTACCGGGAATCAGAATAGTAGTCTCCTGTCGGAAGATAATCAGCTCTTGCAAGTGCGAAGAGATCTATTCCCAGCTTCATCCATGGTCTGTCTGGGATGTCATGTGACATGAGTGGTTCTCTAGCTTCCTTAGCTTGCTACTCATTACTAACACCCCACTGGCTGATATGCTCCTTTGAAGAGGTTTGAGGTCAAACTTGACTGTCACATTTTCGTCAATATCTACTTAGAGAAGATAAATGTTGACAAGCAAAGAAAATGGATAAGCACTCTTTCTTGATCCAAGATTGACACCTTTCTGCTTGCATTAGCAGCCTGTTCGCAAAACGTATTGGTACCTTGCTGCTTTTGGGTTGCTCCAAGACCTGTTTAGCTATCATCACATTGCAGGGTGACTTCATCGCTTATGCTATAGCATTTAAGCACTGGTGTTGCTGTTTGATTGATTTCAATGAATGCTGCTTCTAGTTCTGTGTCTCAAAATGACAGCATGTCCTTGGCTGTGAGTTGACAAATTATTTCATAGTGCAATGTCAAATTGGGTATTGTGCTACATCTCTGTCCTTTCTCTGCAATTCACATCACTGCTCATTCATTTTTGACCTTATATCTGTAAGTAACACAAAATCAAGCAAACACACAATGGCCAGACAATTTACTGCATGCTCATTCCTGGATTCAAGAAAAGTGCCAATTTCATATTGAAATCTAAAAAGTTTTGCAAAACATTGCTTAGCCTTAACCAGTGCACATCAGTATGAAGGATTCATTCACCAGAACCAACATCAAGTTTATTTAACAAGCGGTGCTGAAGGGATTTTGCTTGAATAAAGTTTACAATCTTAACATCGACTTTCGTTGTATGAGAAAAGTCTGTAACATTGCTAGCTCATGTTTACGGGTGGATTATTCAGTGGTAATTGACAAAAGAGATATCAAGATAATTCCTACAAAATGCAACAAGCATGGTTGGTATACCATCAGTTGTGCTAGAAACCAATTTTTTGATTGGGATGCGATTCTCAATTGTGTACCTTTTGAATGTAATGTGGATACCCCCTTGCCCTATTCCGTCTCTAAAGAACCAAGAGAGTGAAAAAACCTCTTTAGTAAAAACCAAAACAATCAGCTGGGCTGATTCAGTCATGCTGATGAATTTATTGACCTGCAGTGAGAAACATTCAGTCCTTCAGGTCCTACAGTAGTTGCCTTAAAACATCTTTGGTCAAAAATTCTACTTACCTTGCTACTGTGAAAACATCAAATGACAGGCTCTGCATTGTCATTATCATTTCATCTTTGTTCTAAATGTTTTTAAATAAAGAGTCAATGACCAGTGTCATTTCTTCATTGTAACAAACTGTGGAGCTGAATGAACACAGCAGGCCAAGCAGCATCTCAGGAGCACAAAAGCTGGCATTTCAGGCCTAAAATCAAGTCACATTTGGATATCGAGCAGTTTTTCCGCCGCCTTCACCTTCTTGGATATTCCAGCACCTACAGTTCCCATTATCACTCATTTCTTCATCAATTACTTCGTCTGTGAATGATTTCTTGCATTTTAATAGAAGGTGGCAAACATGGTATGATGCCTCAGTGAAGACTTTACCTTTTGCTAATTAATTAGTTTTTTTAGAAAAAGTGAATATTAGCTTTCAAAAAGGGCTTCAGTTTGTCAAATTTCTCTGGCCAAAGCATGCTGTTCAATGGAGAACTGTCCTGAATTTATTGTGCATCGTTGACTGGTATTGTTCCAAATTCCCCTTTTTACTTCATTACTATATTTTGGTGACATATAGTGACAAAGACAAACACTTTTATCTTTTATGGTTGTGAACAGAAATTCATTTTTTCTGTTCCATGTAGAAGTTTATTTCCTTTTACAATGGTCCAGGTTCATCACTGATCATTATTTTTTCACCTTACAGATTGTAACATCATGCTGCTGCCAGTCACTCTGCAGGTCAGCATCTGGACCTGCGCCTCGAGAACATCCAGAATGTTGCTGTTTTCAAGTGTGGAGGCACAGAAAGCCATGTCAATGGCTATGATTTGTTTGGGCGCTCAGGTAACCTTGAGCTGCTCAGAAATTGGTTGAGATGCAGCAGCACTCCTTGTAAATATTTGTCTGTTTTGCATGGATCTATTAGACAAGCAACTGAAGAAGGGGCTACAAGTCTGCAGAGAACAGGCAGAGGGCTGGAACTAGCCGATTTGCTTTGGCAGAGGATCTGCATGAACATGTTAGACTGAAAAACCTATATTTTTAGATCTGTAATATATTTATTTCAGACATAAGTCTCTAATATATTTCTTATTCATATGTTAGCATTACATCTTACTTTTCCCTCAATGATAAGTCCATCTTGGGCCAAACCGCAATATAATGCAACAAGCTGGTAAAGTCTGGAAAAATGAGCAAATACTTTTGTCTAACTGCACAGCTTTCAGAAGTGGACGTCATGCAGTGGAGTGATGATGGTTGTGTGCCTAGCAAGAGAACACAGGCAGTGAGATCTACTGTCAGAAACTCTATGATTGACAACATGAAATAATTAGTGAACTTCCTGGAGTGGAAACTCTCGTGGATGCTCTTCAGTTTTTGGATGTGGAGACACAGCAGAAAAAGTCATTGTTGGCCACAATCAAAATCCACTTTGATTGCTCAACAGGGGTCACCGGGTGAACCTGAAGCTGAACCAAAAAAAGAACAGTGCATCTAAAAGTGCCCAAAGCTAAGTATATGCACCATGTACAGACAGCTAAAAGATCTTTGGTCGTATCTCAAAAAGGTGAGATCCGCAGCAGTGATACAGAAACAAACGGATATAAAAGAGGTACAACAATTTGTTTGACCAAGTATTTGGCAATATTCTTGCATGATTTGCTGTCCTCCTGTGAAATAATATGTGACTTCATGGCTAAGAACGTAGAAGCCTAGAAACATCAAAGATAGGAGCAGAAGGGGGCCATTTGGCCCTTCAAGCCTTCTCTGTCATTCATCAGGATGATGGCTGATAGTCCAACTCAATAGCCTAATCCTGCTTTCTCCCCTTTCATCCCATTCACTCCAAGTACCATAACCAGTCACCTCTTGATCTGCATTCAATGTTTTAACATCAGCTCGTTCCTGTTGTATTGAATCCCACTGGCTCACCACTCTTTGGGTGAATAAATGTCTCGACATCTCCATCTTAAATGGTCTACCCCGAATCCTCACACTGCGACCCCTGGTACTGGACACGCCCACCATTGGGAACATCCTCCCTTCATCTATTAAGTCCAGACCCGCTAGAATTTTATAAATCTTTATGAGATACCCCCTCATTGGTCTGAACTCCAGTGTTAAAAAAGAACAAAGAAAATTACTGCACAGGAACAGAAACCTTTCATCTATTTTCTAAGGGTCTATATCCCTTTGCTCCCTGCCCATCCATGTACCTGTCCAGATACATATTAACAGACACTAACATGCCTGCATCTACCACCTCCACTGGCAACGTGTTCCAGGCACCCACCACCCACTGCGTAAAGAAATTTCCACGCATATCTCCCTTAAACTTTCCTCCTCTCACTTTGAACTCATGACCCCTAGTAATTGAGCCCCTCACTCTGGGGAAAAAGCTTTTTGCTATCCGCCTTGTCTATCCCCCTCATGATTTTGTAGACCTCAATCAGGCCCCCCCCAATCTCCATCTTTCTAATGAAAATAATCTTAATCTACTCAACATTTCTTTATTGCTAGCACCCTCCATACCAGGCAACATCCTGGTGAACCTCCTCTGCATCCTCTCCAAAGCATCCACATCCTTTTGGTAATGTGGAGACCAGAACTGTATGCAGTACTTTAAATGTGGCCGAACCAAAGTCCTATACAACTGCAACATGACCTGCCAACTCTTGTGCTCGATACCCCATCCGATGAATACCCCATCCGATACCTCATCCATGCCATATACCTTCTTGACCACTCTGTTGACCTGCGTTGTCACCTTCAGGGAACAATGGACCTGAACACCCAGATCTCTCTGTACATCAGGGTCTAGGCCCAAAATTTCAGCTTTTGTGCTCCGAAGATGCTGCTTGGCCTGCTGCGTTCATCCAGCTCCACACTTTGTTATCTCGGATTCTCCAGTATCTGCAGTTCCTATTATCTCTCTCTACATCCAGATAGTTTCTGTGCTCACCTGAGCAAGTTTGCAGAAGAATTCAACAGGGGTAATTTAAGAAATTAGATATGATGGAACATATCATCACATTGAATTCAAATCAATTTCTTTAAATGGGCATTGGTGAGTTGGTTACAAAATTCCACCAGGTATTTGATTTACAAAGCAGTGGATTTGACGTGGAGATAATTACTATGCAAAATGATAGTGACCTAGAAGTCAGATCAAAGAACAGTGCTCAGTTCTGAGGAAGGGTCACAGGATCTGAAACATTAACTTCTGATTTCTCTCCACACATGCTGACTGATCTGCTTAGCTTGACCCGCAATTTCTGTTTTACAAAGGACTGTGCTTTTTTGGGACTCATAAACAGAGAAAAATACCCACTTCTAACATCCTGTGCTTTTAAAATGAAAGCTGACTTTGATCCACACGACTTTGTGAGAGGACCCTATCCAAAATGAAGATAATTAAGTACAAATATCACACCCTCCTCAAAAATAGCAATTTGGTGTCCTGTAAACAACCAGCAGTCTCAAACTATAGTTCAGACTTCAATGCCTCTAATTGTCAATCCCCTTTAACATCTTATATGTCTCAAAGTGGATATATAGTGGATGTTTCATCTTGTAGGGCAGATGAGTGAGAAAGTTCATAGTTTTAGACTTTGCTGGCAAATTTAAAGCATGGATGAGGAAGAATTACCTCTCAAATGGCCATAATTTGTGGAATTCATTAACGCAGAGTGCAGTGGACACTGGGACACTGAATACCTTTAAGGAAGAAGTAGATTTTTTTCATGAGTAACTTGTTAAAGGGTTATGTGGAGTGGAGTTGAGGCTGAGATGAAATCAGTCCTGATCATGTTTGAATGGCAGGGCAGGCTTGTGGGATTGAGGTCTTGAATTGCCTACTGCTACTCCTAACTCTTATTATCTAATAGATAAGATAATAAGCAGTCACCGGTGTCACACTGATACCTGATGAATAGAGGATGAATAATTATATACACTTGAGCTTTATATTTATACAAGACTAAAGATAATCTGCTAATTCTATATTTTCTTCAGCATAGACCTTGGATTGCACTCAGAGTCAATAAAATGATCTCGCACTGAAAGATGTTTAAGACCTTTCCATTAAGGGTTTATTTCGATCCTTTGAGTCAATTCACACTGAACTTTGCAAATTGTTTCCCTCTTATCATACTGCCAAACCATTATAGAGGAGTCATCACTTTCTTGATTACTTTTCCAGCTTTTCTATCTTGTTTTTCAGCCAGATAGAGCTTTCCTCAGCAGATGCTGATTCGGTCTCATCTTCTCATTTACCATGACATAATTATCTCTAGGAAACCATCCTAACCGTGGAAAGACACCATCTGCTACAATGTGTTCCAGTCAATGGTTTAGTATTCTGTGACATATCACAAAATCCGTTTGGCACCCACTCGTCCAAGGTGTAAACTTGTTCCGAAGATATTAAACTTGTTCTGAAGAGAAGTCGTATTGGGCTTGAAATATTAACTCTTTTCTCTTCACAGATGCTGCCAGACCTGCTGAGTTTCTGCAGGAATTTATGTTTTTTTGTGTGTTTCTAATCTCCAGCATCCGTAGTTCTTTGTTTTATTAAACCTGTTCTGGTAGACATAAGTCACATTTGACTGCCTTCCATGATTGGAATACCAGATACTCATTCACTTTGCTCGCAGAATAATTTGACCTCAAGGCACATGTGTAGAGTCATCATATAGCCTTAATTTTCTTTCAGAGACCTTCATTTTTTAGTATCCATGCTGAGTCACTTTGCATAGATCTGTGAAAGTCTGTGCACGGCGCACCAGTGCTTATGTGACATATGATATTGAGCTGATGTTTTCCTTCTACAGTGTTCATTCTAATAGTCACAAACCATGCCTCGTCTGTAGACTTGACTAAAACAACTTGTTGTATGGTGTACAGTGAATCATCAAAATCTTCAGGGGTGACCTCTCCAATGGCATGTAAAATGAGTCTGCTTTTTGAAATGAGACCATTGGTTTCTCCACACTGAACATGCCTTCGTGCCTTTTGCATGATGCCTTCCACAGTATCAATGTGCCGCCCCTTTGTCTGTGACTATTCTGCCCTCTGTGTGCCTGAATGATCTGTCGGCATAATTCAAAGCCCGTTTTGTTCTGCCTCTAATGTCTACTAGTTGTTAATTCACAGCCTCAGCACATCTACACATCAATTGCGCTCCTGAGAGTGTAAGCTTGTGTCTTCTCTCGGTATGTGTGTGTCACTTCTGGATCACTTATTCCAAATACAACCATATCTTAATTAACTCATCCTTTAATTGCACAAATTCACATATTTCTGTAAACTCAATTAATGGCACTATATTTTGATCAATGGATCCTGTTTCACTTTGTTCCCTTGTATTAATTACGGACTGCTCATAAGTAGCATACATTTGGAGCTCAAAAGGTTGCCTTCAAATTGTTTAAAATTTCCGCTGTGTGTTTTTTTCTGCTCTTCAGAGAGATTTAGGCTGGGATATATTTTGACACAGTCTCTTCACAAAATTGATTAAAGTGTACTGACTTGTAATTTTTCAAGCTTGTTCAAATTCAACGCTACTGTATAATTCGGTCATTGTTCATGGACAAATTTCTAGTTTTGTCCCCGAAATAACTGTTCTGAGACTGGCATCCCATCAACAAATCATCCCTTTTTTCCCCTCCACTTGTGCTAAGTACCTGTGACCAGGCAGTTCGGCATCAGACGCCTGAACTCAGGAACAGCAACTCATATTCCGCCTGGGAACCCTGCAGCCATATGGTATCAATGTGGACTTCACCAGTTTCAAAATCTCCCCTTCCCCTACTGCATCCCTAAACCAGCCCAGTTCGTCCCCTCCCCCCACTGCACCACACAACCAGCCCAGCTCTTCCCCCCCACCCACTGCATCCCAAAACCAGTCCAACCTGTCTCTGCCTCCCTAACCGGTTCTTCCTCTCACCCATCCCTTCCTCCCACCCCAAGCCGCACCCCCAGCTACCTACTAACCTCATCCCACCTCCTTGACCTGTCCATCTTCCCTGGACTGACCTATCCCCTCCCTACCTCCCCACCTACACTCTCTCCACCTATCTTCTTTACTCTCCATCTTCGATCCGCCTCCCCCTCTCTCCCTATTTATTCCAGTTCCCTCTCCCCATCCCCCTCTCTGATGAAGGGTCTAGGCCCGAAACGTCAGCTTTTGTGTTCCTGAGATGCTGCTTGGCCTGCTGTGTTCATCCAGCCTCACATTTTATTATCTTGAGATTCTAATCTCCTGTTCATATTAGTTAGCCAGGTCTTTTCCTGATTGTTTGGGGTTGTTAACTTGGGCTAATGACCTTGTAGTCAACGAGGTCATTCTGGTTCAAATCACTACATGCCCTCCCTCCCAAGTCTGGGGATCTCAGCCTAATCTTTTCCTGTGACATTTTCACTCCCAGGTCTGGTTCCTCTGATTCAGAATAAAAACCGAAAGAACTGTGGATGCTGTAAATCAGGAACAAAAAAAAACCCCAGAAGTTGCTGGAAAAGCTGACCATGTCTGGCAGGCCTGCTCTGAGTTCTGAGGAAGAGTTACCCAAGCACGAAACATTAATTCTGTTATTTTTCCCCTTCGCAGATGCTGCCAGACCTGCTCAGCTTTTCCAGCAAATTCCGTTTTTGTTCCTCTGACTTGGACTTGGACACGGGCTGCGTTTACTGAACCATAGCCCATCTGTTGCATCCGGAGTATCTCAGAACAGTTTCCTCTTCCTCCAGTGGAAACAGTATCTAGGCTGCCTCCTCAAGCCCTGAGTTTTGCTCAACAAGAGATGGAGGGGGAGAATGACAGGACTTCTGGCTGCTCTGAGGGGCCAGATATGTTTTGCTCCTGCCTCGTTTGCGAGGTAGCAGCTTTCAGCTCATCCACATGTTTGTTCAGGACGATATCACCCACCCCAAACTTTATAAGTCACAGGACCCGATGTTGTGTCAACCTCGCCACTTACACATACAGGGCCATTTCCATGATTTCAGCACCAAACCTCATCCACTGCATTAAACTGTCCTTCCTGCTTAGAGGCAGCATGTGGCTACCGTTGGCATTCTTGCTGCCATTTCACTCTCTTCCCCAGGTTTGGGAATATCACGTTAAACCTGGTATGGTGTCTTCTCCCCATCAGCAACTCTGCTGGAGCTATCCCTGTTGTTGCGTGTGGGGTGATCTTATAATTGAACAGGAACTGGGACAGTTTGGTCTCAATTGACACTGTAGGCTGCCTCTTTAAGCCCACCTTCAATGTTTGGACCGCTCTTTCCATCCGGCCATTGGGCGATGGATGGTGTGGAGCTATCCTTATGTGCTGAATACCATTTGGCTTTAGTAAATATTTGAATTCCCTGCTAGTACACATCTCATTGTCCCTGACCAATACTTCCAGAGCCTGTGTATTGCGGATAATGCTCAGTTGCTCAATCATCATCCTTGAGATGGCTGAGTGAACTTTGTGCATATCCAACCACTTTGAATGGGGGTCCACAATGACCAGGAACATTGAGCTTATGAACGGACCAGCATAGTCGACATGTAACTGGGACCATGGTTTTCCGGGCCACTCCCACGAATGTGGGAGCGCTGCTGGTGGCAGGTTTTGTCCTTGTTGACACTCTGCCCCACCAATGTAGATATGTTAGCATCCAAACCCGGACACAGGACATAGCTTCTTGAATCTTGGAAAATCCTGGATGACTCTGGTGGATTTCAGCCAGTAACTGGAAGCGACCTTCAATTGGGGCAACCACTCTTGCTCCCCATAGTAGTATGCCGTCATCTATGCTGATCTGGTCTCACTGGGTCCAAAAAGGTTTCAAGATGACAAAGTGTGTAGCTGGATGAACACAGCAGGCCCAGCAGCATCCCAGGAGCACAAAAGCTGACGTTTCGGGCCTAGACCCTTCATCATCCACTCTGATGAAGGGTCTAGGCCCAAAATATCAGCTTTTGTGCTCCTGAGATGCTGCTCAGCCTGCTGTGTTCAACCAGCTTCACACTTTTTTATCTTGGATTCTCCAGCAGAGAAAGTTTACACGGATGTTGCCTAGTCTAGAAAGTTTTAGTTATGGAGAGAAGTTGAATACACAAATTGTTTTCACTCGAAATACAGAGGTGGAGTGACGACGAGATAAATGCCTCCAAATTATGAGAGGCAGAGATAGGGTAGATAGTCAGAGTCTTATTTCCAGGGTAGAAAGGTCAAATACAAGAAGGCACAAGTTCGAGCTGAGAGGGGAAAAAATTTGGGAAAAAAGTGCAGGGAAAGTTTTTCACATAGATGGTGATGAGTTGTTCTTTTGGAGCTGGTGGAAGGTGGCTCATTAGCAACATTTAAGGCATATCTTGATAGATGCATGAATGGAAGACAAAGTGATAGAAACCAAATATAGGCAATAAGTGTCAGGCCTAAATAATGAATAGGAATCAGCACAGGCTTCGTGGACCAAAGGGCCTGTTACTGTGTTGTATTGTATTGTATCTTGTTTTGTACACAAGTATCCAACCCATACAACACAACTCCCACCACGAGAACAGACACACTTCTAAATAGTCCACATTATCCCAGGAAACTCAAACTTCTGGCTGCCTAATCCTGACAAAATGATTAGAATTTCCTCACTATTTCATTGGAGGAGTTCTCTGCACCTAACTGAAATGTAAGAGGATGAATTTGAAATAAATAATTTGGTTTTGTTTCTTGCAGCTTTAACTGGAGCAAAAGCTATAGTTAATGTACAACTAGTGCTACACAAATGCTGGCCTCAATTTTTTATGCACTGTGCATTTCTATAGAGAACACAAGTCTCTGGGGCCTGACATGGTTTTGCAACAAGGGAATGAATCATTGAGAGTGGAAAATGGCAAGCTATTAATTTTTTTATCTTGTCACACACACGAGCTTTCAAGTTTATTTTCTGAAGTTACAACTATATGTTCGGTACCTTTACTCCAATGAATCGATAAGCTGCTGCTCAAGCCAAATTTAACCTTTTAGGTACCAGGACTCTGCATTTATAACCTTATTATATGAATATTGAATAGATTCATAAGAGCAACAAAGCAGAGTATATCTTTTAACTTGGAGCCACATAGTCTTATGAAATTGCGACTGTAATTATTAATATAGCACTGGGGGAGTGAACAGAGGTCAGTCAGCTTCATGATTAAGTGAAATGTCAATGATATTCAGTTATACAGTGTGATGAGACACAAAACCCAAAGCAGGATGTTACTAATGCCTCCACATTTTATGTATTAAAATATTCATTAATTACCAATTATGATTTCTGTTTACTTTCAATAAAGATATGACACCACATAATTCATATTAGCATTTACATTTATCTGATTTCCTGAAATAAATATTGTGGATTAGAAAAAAAAAAGATTCTCCTGCTTTTTGAGGCCAAGGATCATGATTCATGAGTTACACATGTTGATTCCAAATGGATGAATGTAGTTTAAGAATGGTGCACCCACTTTATTTCTAGGATTGTAGCAAGACTATCAGTGAATCCTATGTTGTCTTCCACACTGTAGTGCTGCCAACATCCTCTGTGTAATGCAAAGAGCTAAAGAGCACCTGAACCACTGACAAGCATCAAGTGGGCCTTTGCTTTGTAAAGGTGCATTTAGGGAACTGCAACAATGCCCTGCTGGATGATAATTTTGGAAAATTTAAGTCTATGGAGTAACTCTCACCACATCAGCAAAATGCTCCCTGAAGTCAACACTCTGACAAGGGAGGTCAGGAGAGTGGGCATTTTTCCACCAATGGCCAGAAAACTTTGTAGATAAAACTCAGAAGGTATTGGGAACAGACAGCCTGGGTAGCTAATATGCAGAATATTGCCACAAAGAATGTTAAGCAACACCAAAAGAAATCTAATGACAATGCTCGAGTGTGCAGGGCTTTTAATTGTATATCAAGTATTGAATTGCATGTCAGTGATGGGTATTAACTTAGAATCCACTTATGCTACTATAAATAGAAGCAGAATAAATCTGTGGTTATCATTAATGAAATGGCAAACATTTTAAATTTAGTAGTTTGAACAGAATTAAAAGTTGCCATGCCAGACATCGCAAACAAAACTCACCATTATTTATAGAAAGTATATAATCCAATGATTGTTGAACCTAAAACTGTTTTTATTTTAATCCCAGGATTAAGAAAAGAGGCAATGATATGGCAAAAATACAAAATATAATCATCCAATGGCATCACAATTCAGGAACCATATTTTTGATGGGAAAATCTCTCTGCTATTTGAAAAAAAAGTGAAACAATAGAATTATAATGCAGTTAGCCTAACATTTGTTATAAGATTACTTGAGTTTATGATTAAGAAAAAAATCAAGGTTCACATTCCAGTAGAGTACTAAAGGAGAATTGTGCTGCGCTAGTAGAGGGATCATCTTCCAAACTAACTTTTAAATGAGGCCAAATCTGTCCACTTGTGTCTATGTAAAAGATCCCATGACATTACCTTGCTAAAAACAAGAGAGGCTTCCTGGTCAATGGTTATCCGTCAATCAATATCACAAATTAAATGTTTAAAGTCATTATCACATCATTAATTTTGGAGTACAAAATGGCTGCCATGTTTCCTACAGTGTATAGTCTTCAAAAGAATCATTGGTTATGAAATGCTTTGAGACTCGGGTGGCCAAGAGAAAGTATTATATACATGTTAATCTCATTAATTTTAGAGGGAGACAGAGTAATTTGCTCAGGTACAGAGACAACAATCAGTAAAGTGTAATCATATCCGACAACCTGATTTGGATGAGCTGGCTAAAGTAGTGGATGGGGATTATCAATAGATGTGATCAATATGGATTGTTAGAAGGATAAATAAAGGCTACCATAACTGAGCATGCAGAAAAACAGAGACAAACCATGAAGGGTACAGATAAGGCGAATGGTAGGTGCCTTGCCTCTATCATGGGGGATCTCAAGTCTAAGGTTCATATTTTTAAGGCAAAAGGAATTTATTTTTAAACATAGAGTGGCTCATGTGTGGAATGAACTTCCAGAGAAAGTGGTAGATGTGAATACAGTTACAACATTTAAAAGACATTTGGATAAGTACATGAATAAGAAGTGTTTGGAGGGATATAGGACAACCGCAGATAGGTTGGACTGGTTGGACCCAAATATCCACTTCCATGCTGTACAACTCCATAACTAAGTCGAATGGGCTGGACACTCTACCCAACATGATGTAACTAATGCCTTGTATCTGTGTCAGAGTTCAAATTTTTCTCATGTTTTCAAATAACTTAAAAGTCATGTTAGAGAGTCACATATCCAGTATGTTGATGATGCAAGATAGGTAGCATTGTAAACAGTGTAAACAAAACTCAATGTAAGCAAGTGTGAGGTTATTAATTTTGGATAACTGATAGATCAGCATACTTTGTAGAGAGAATGAGGTTAGATATGCTTGATGTACAAAGAAACTCAGGAGTTCAAGTGCATTGATCTTTAAAATGTCATGAACAGGTGAGGAAAATAATCAAGAAAGTTAAAGGAATGCTGGCCTTTATATCTAGAAGGCTGGAGTGCAGGAATGTAGAAGTTGTGCTGTCGTTATCTAATAGTCTGCTTAGACCCCACTTGGAGTGCTGGGAGTAGATTTGGGCACCACATCTTGGGAAGGATGTATTAGCCTTGGAGACAGTACAATGTGATTCCACAAGGAATACCTGGACTTAAGGAGTTAAGTTATAAGGAAAAATTACACACATTAGGCCTGGTTTCTCTAAAAATTAAAAGGTTAAGGGGCAATCTGATTGAAGACATCAAGATATTAACAGGGAAAGAGATGGTAGCTAAAGATAAACTATTTGAATTGGTTGGAGATTCCAGAACTAGGGGGCGTAGCTTAAGAATGAGGAGCAGACCATTCGGGAGAGATGTTAAGAAGCACCTTAGCATAGATAGGATGATAAATGTTTGGAATTGTTTTCCACAAATGTCAGTGATTGCAGGATGAGTTGTTATTTTTAAATTTAGGTGGATAGGTATTTTGTTAAGCAAAGGTAGAAAACATAATAAAAAATCTCATAGATTGCAGGATTTTAAATTTAAAAGGACAGAACAGTTAAAGTTATGCCACAGCTCCACAAAGTTCTTGATTTGTCCACACCTGGAATTTTGTGAAAGGTTCTCAGTATCAAAACATAGAAACAATACATTGGCTTTGAAGGGAGTTCAGTGTACATTTACTGAAGTGATGCCTGCACACCAATGGTTAACTTGTGAAGGGAGATTAAACAAATAAGGATTGTATTTCTGGAATGTAGAAATGGTAATGTGACTTTGAACAGAATTGATTTGGTGGTTAGAGAATCTAGGAAAGAGAGTATAATCTAAACTTTATAGCCAGGATTTTCAGGACTAAAGTCAGGAAATGATTTTCCAAATTGTCATGATGGTAGAAAATATAAATATTGATCTTTGATTTCTATCATCTAATTTAATACCTAGGGCCTTCATGCACTGAAGCAGTTTTATAAAGGGACCAAAAACGTTGATAAACTGACTACAAGAACAATTTAACTTTCACAGACTGTCCCAATATCATGAAAACAACATGGAATAAACAAAGGTAGTAGGAACTGCGGATGCTGGAGAATCTAAGATAACAAGGTGTAGCACTGGATGAGGCCAAGCAGCATCATGGGAGCACAAAAGCTGAAGTTGCGGGCCTAGGCCCTTCTTCAGAAAAAGGGTCTAGGCCTGAAACATCAGCCCTCCTGCTCTTCTGATGCTGCTTGGCCTGCTGTGTTCATCCACCTCTACATCTTGTTATCTCAGATTCTCCAGCATCTGCGGTTCCCATTATCTCTGAATCAAAATATTGAAGCCCTTTCTGCACTATGTGCCAATTTTCAGGGTAATGAAGATTGCACACTAATCTTCCTATTTCTGGGTAGGCTGTCTCCTTGTTTGTCATTCTCCTTAGGTCCTACAGCCCTTTGTACTCAATCAACAGACTCATCTTGGCACGAATGACTACTGGCAGCATGTCTGTGGCCTCAAATGGAAAATCTCTGGTCTCTTCCATATGCTGCTACACATGGATCTAGGCCTGAAATGTCAGCCTTCCTGCTCCACTGGTGCTGCTTGGCCTGCTAGAAATTCTACACCTTGTTATCATGGAATGAACAAATGTGGGTCTGAATTGAAATTCACATTTTAACCAACAGCAATGAAACCAGTCTTAACTTCAAGTGTGGTGGGAATATGTCCTCCTCTCATAACTTGATTTATATCAAGAGAACTTTTATATGCTGGAGAGGGAAGGTCACCTACAAATATTAAGCCAGAAGACATAATATTCATTGACAGGAAATATATAACCAGTTTGTAAGTCAAGAAGCTTTTTGTTTGCCTGCAGAGGAGATTAATTTTTGACAGCAGTATTGAACTCAGGCTAGAGAAGGTGCTTTCTCTGTCTCAAGAAGAACAACATGTAGTGACAACATTGACTGAAGAGAAACATCAGAAAACTAAAAGTTTAAAAGAAATCTGCAATATTCTCTACTGCTGACTGTCCATAGCCAATTATGGCCTCAGTTTAAAACCTTAGTCTCAAGTGCAGTCAAAGGACTCTCACCTGCAAACTATTTTATCTTCCTTTGAACTGGGCATAATGCCCTTTTAACTATGTACATGTGTGTGGGCCCAAGTGATTGCCTGAAGACTATATGTTTGACTTTGGGACCTTTCTTCTTCTTGAGGTTAGAAGGTATCAAACTTACTTATTTTTAACTCAACCAAACTTTACGACAGTTTGTTACTGCTCCAGTTAAAAAGTTAACTATATTTTTAACTGGAGAGAGGTATAGCCTCGTACTAAAAGGAATTTAAATACATTTTGTGATCAACTAAGGAAATTGGAAATGAGGGAGCCTGTTCATACTTTCTCAACTGATTGCAACAATGCAAAAACTTTGGTAAAAGTTGCAAACTCACTTCAACAAGTAACTATTGATCATGGATTAACTTTTGCCTTTAAGTCTGTAGCTAATAGATTTCTGTTTATCAAAATTACAATTCACCTGTCCAAGGTTGAACCAATGGAGTCTGGTCATAGATCAGCTATTATTTCATTGGTCAGCCCAAGGGGCCATTGATTTCCCATCTTCTTGGAAGCAGAAACATTGTTACAACTGTGGAAGGATCTACAAACAAGAACTTAAAATTTGTAGAGTAATTGATTACTTCATTTTTCCACTAAGATATTCTCTTAGGTGATACATGAAAATCAATATCACGAAAAAAAATTCAAAGATTGAGAGAAAGTGACCAATAAAGCTTTGTACAAATCTATATGGCCCAAATAATTCTGCCAAACACATCAAACAGCAAAAAAGATAAAGAATGATATTTATGGTCCATTGAGGGAAACTACTGATATTATTAAATGATATCCTGAAATAATAGTGCCCTGTCAAATAGTTATCAAAATTAACTATCTGGCAGAATTGATGGGAACACATACTGTGATGCAATAAGATATTACATGCTATGACTGGATATTACTAATTAGTGAAATTAGCAGGTGATGATAATACCAGATAAACCCAGTAATCATGTTCTCCCTGTAAAAGATACAAATGCACAAATTATGACAGTATTGCTTTAATAGTTTGAGAATCTCGGTGTTTGTCACAGATTTTCATATACATTATAGAATGCATGAAATATGTATGACAAGTTACATGGTAGACACAGAAAAATGTTTTAGATAGTTCAATGCTTTTGGCTAAGGTCTTCTTTTGACAAAAGGTTTGCATCAGGTAGGAAGAGCACATCAGAGATCTTATTACATCATTAAGTATGTGCTACCTTTGGAAATAGCGAATAGCTGGCCTTTGAGAAGAGAGTATGCTTACATAAACCTTCATCTGAGCAATGCAGGCAGAAAGCAAGAAATTACACATTGGCTTCACCTAAACCCTTCCGTATTGTGCTCCTTACTGGCTGCTCAAAAACATTAGCTTGTTGTAAATTTTTTCAAAACAAAAACAAAATTTTCCGTCATTCACTAAAGGTTCAGAACAGTTTTGTTCCTTCAGTACACTAAGTCCATGATCCACATGATTGGCAAATCCCAACATACTGTTACAAGCTCTCCCCCAACCCCCTCCCCAGGGGAAACAATACAAAAATAAAACTGCAAGGAGGGGTGCGGAGGGAGAGCGAGAGCGCGAGCGCAAGAAAGGTGTAAATTGACAAATCGATAACAGAGCAAATAAAGGAGTTGGTTCATAAAAAATTATTATCAGGTTTCTCAATGGTTAAGAAAAGCCTTCATGGAAAATCATCGAAGCAAAGCTAGAAATATAATCTGCACTGAAATCCAAACAAAGGAGCGTAAGGTCTTAATGCTGGAATCAAAAATTCCCTTCAGGGCAGAAATGCCTCTCAGCCAGGATTAGCTCCTGTTTCTGAGTATATTAATCAGTTCTCTGAAGTCATTCAGTCTCATGTTTAACCGCTAATAGGTTCTTTCAAACCTGCTTGCCATGTTTCACTGCAAATTCATTGAACCTCCCTTCCTCCTCATCTGAGGAGACATGGGGCTTGTCGACCTAAGACCTCTACAAAGCCCTGTCATTAAACTAAGTTTTGCAGAAAACAATCACAATTCTGAATACATGAATACAGTTTCTTTTTCCTTTATTCATTAATGGTATGAAGCCATCACTGGCTGGGCAGCATTTATTGTCCATCCCTTGTTCAGAGTCAACCATATTGCTGTAGGTCTGGAGTCTATTGTCAGCTAGAACAGGTAAGAATGGCAGTTTCCTTCCCGAAAGGATGCTAGTGAAGCAGATGGGTTTTTCCTGATGATCGACAATGGATTCATGGTCATCATTAGATTCTTAATTCCAGATATTTTATAGAAGACAAATTCCACCATCTGCGGGATTTGAACCTGGGTCACCACAATGTTATCCGGATGCCTGGATTAACAGTCCAGCAATAATACCACTCGGCCATTGCCTCCCCTGGGAGTGTTGAAGTGTTCCTTGTCAGGAGGTGCAGGCACCTAGCCACGTTGTTCAAGTTCGGTTACAACACTGCCTACCACCCAAAAATTTCAAAAAAGTGTCCAGACAACACTTGTGCACAAAGATTGACAAATCCAATCTTGCCAACTACTCCCTCCCCACCAGTCTACTCCTGATCATTTGTAAAGTGATGGAAGTGGTAATCAATAGTGCCATCCAGAGGCACTTGCTTAACAATTACCCGCTCAGCGATCCTCAGTTTGGGCTCCAATCTGGCCATTTGACTCCTAATGACATTATTCAGTACAAGCTAGCAACGAAGTCCAGCAGGTAATAAGGAAGACTAATGGAATGTTGGTCTTTATTCCAAAGGAAACACAGTTTTAAAACTGGGAAATTTTGCTTAAATTTATACAAGGTACTAATTGGACCATATCTGGAATACAGTGAACAGATTTGGTCACTCTACCTAAGGAAAGGTAGACTGGCACTGGAAAAATTCATGCAAGGTTCACAAGGCTGATTCCACTTTTAGGGGAATTTTCTGATGTGGAAAGTTTGAGTTCAGTTGTGCTTGGTAGATGCAAATTAGTTGCTACCCTTTTTAGGAGACCCAGGACATAACCTCAGAGTAGTAGGTTACCCATTTGACACAGAGATGAGGATTTTTTTTTATTTCTCTCAGTCTGTGGAATTCTTGATGGCAGGAGGTGTAGAAATTTGGTAATTAAATATATTCAAGATTGAGAAAGACAGATTTTGAACCAGTAAGTGTTGTGGAAGTAAGAAAAGAGGAGCTGAGAATTATTCGATCAGCCATGGTCTCATGGAATGACAAGGCAGACTCAATTCTGCCTAATTCTGCCCCAACGTCTTATGTTCTTACTAACCTGATGACTCAAGCAGCTTGGCTTTCTGGGTCCATGGGGAAATGAACAATCAGATTTTCTTTCCCCAGAAGGGCGTCAGTGAACTTGTGGCAGTCAATTGGGAGATGCCACGCTTGTCCCCAGCCATGCGTTTTGAATGATCTGATAAGGAAATTCATTCCTGCTGTGAACTTCAACACCATAGACACAATGCTGTCTCCAGAGTCATGTTGGCGCAAATCATTTTTTTTCAGAAAGGTGGTAGATGAGGGTGATAGTGCCATGCAAAGAAGCCTGTGGCAGTGGTATTCACTCACTGCAGGTGTGTACCAAGTTTTTGGGAGACCCTCTCTCAGTATGCTCCTCAGCGTCGCTTAAGGCCCTAATTTCTCTTTTAAGGAACTGCTCACAGTTTCACTACCGTAACCAACAGGCCTCTGGTCCTGGAGGCATTGGATATTCCATCACCATTTCCTCTTACTTCTCCATCAACACGGCAAAGCAATGACAGTTGCTCGATTGAACTTGTCAAATTGTTTTGTCTGTGTGTTGCTATAGTGGTAATTACAATTTGCTGAATTTTAACTTTCATCGTCTGTTTGTAATACTCGTGATCTTTCATCGGCAACAATGATTCCTATAAAGGAAGAAACATGAACCTGGAATGGTTCCAGTGGTCACCTGACTAAAGATTGAGTTAAGTTTCATGAGATCCATGGCAATACACAAAACAGTTGATACTGAAATAACCATTTTTATCAAAATTTGTTGAAACCAGGCCATCAAATCAACATCAAGAAATTCACATTTCCTGTTTTATGATACTCTTGTACCATAATATAATCTATTGAGAGATTGTCAGCTTGGAAAGAGAATGAAGATAGACTTAGGAACATATTCAGAATTATATTTTAGTAGCTGCATTTGAGCAACAGGAGAGCGAGAACGAAGAATGTATTTGTAAGCAGAAACAAAAACTCTCTCGTTCTCTCGCCCCTGCTTATTTCTCTTATCAGTTCTGAAAACAACACCCAGTGAAAAAGCAAATTGGGGAAAGAATCTTTCATAAGGTATGAAGATATTGTCACCTTTACTGAGGATACCAGTTACGAATTAAAACAAAATGTGGCCTGCTTATAACACTTCAACGATGCTGAAGATT
The DNA here is from genome assembly GCF_030684315.1 of Stegostoma tigrinum. Lineage (NCBI taxonomy): Eukaryota > Metazoa > Chordata > Chondrichthyes > Orectolobiformes > Stegostomatidae > Stegostoma > Stegostoma tigrinum. The sequence continues at coordinate 53,560,605 of NC_081368.1, read as the reverse complement.
TTTAATCTGTGTAACACTAACTCTCCTGTCATTCCCAGAAACTCCCCACTTAAAATTATTACAGTGAGTGAGTGAGAGTATCAAATCACATTTACCTCTTTCACTCAAGAAATTAGCAGCAACGTTTTCCAACAAACCAGAAAAAGGGGTAGTTCGGCACTTAGAGGTGGACTTTTACCGACAGAGCGGAAACACAAAGTGCAAAATGGAGGGTGGAACATCAGGGATGGGAGCAATGGATACTTAAGCAAATAAATTAAAACTGGAGGAGGAGGGCAGAATAAAAGGAAGATAAACAAATTCGAAGAAAAAAAAATAAATTGAGACATCCCACTCTAACGGTTGATGTAGTCAAGTTCACTTGTTTAATCCCAAGTTCAATGTACATGATGGGTATGCCTTATTTGTACTTTTGAAAGGTTACACCGAAATAGCCTGACAAGGACTATTACAGAACATCCTGACAGAAAAAGCTCTGCAAGATAACAAAGTGTGGAGCTGGATGAACACAGCAGGCCAAGCAGCATCTCAGCAGCACAAAAGCCGACGTTTTGGGCTTCGACCCTTCATCAGAGAGGGGGATGGGGAGAGGGTTCTGGAATAAATAGGGAGAGAGGGGGAGGCGGACCGAAGATGGAGAGAAAAGAAGATAGGTAGAGATGAGAGTATAGGTGAGGAGTTAGGGAGGGGATAGGTCAGTCCAGGGAAGACGGACAGGTCAAGGAGCCAGGATGGTAGGTAGGAAATGGAGGTGCGGCTTGAGGTGGGAGGAAGGGATGGGTGAGTGGAAGAACAGGTTAGGGAAGCGGAGACAGGCTGGGCTGGTTTTGGGATGCAGTGGGGGGAGGGGACAAACTGGGCTGGTTTTGGGATGCGGTAGGGGAAGGGGAGATTTTGAAGCTTGTGAAGTCCACGTTGATACCATTGGGCTGCAGGGTTCCTACGCAGAATATGAGTTGTTGTTCCTGCAACCTTTGGGTGGCATCATTGTGGCACTGCAGGAGGCCCATGATGGACATGTCGTCTGAGGAATGGGAGGGGGAGTTCTCGACTGGGAGGTGCAGTTGTTTGTTGCCAACTGAGCGGAGGTGTTCTGCAAAGCGGTCCCCAAGCCTCCGCTTGGTTTCCCCAATGTAGAGGAAGCCACACCGGGTACAATGGATACAATATACCACATTGGCAGATATGCAGGTAAACATCTACTTGATATGGAAAATCATTTTGGGGCCTGGGATAGGGGTGATGGAGGAGGTGTGGGGGCAAGTGTAGCACTTCCTGTGGTTGCAGGGGAAGGTGCCGGGTGTGGTGGGGTTGGAGGGGAGTGTGGAGCGGACAAGGGAGTCGCGGAGAGAGTGGTCTCTCCAGAAGGCAGACAAGGGTGGGGATGGAAAAATGGCTTGGGTGGTGGGTTTGGACTGTAGATGGCGGAAGTGTCGGAGGATGATGCGTTGTATCCGGAGGTTGGTGGGGTGGTATGTGAAAACGAGGGGGATCCTCTGGGGGCGGTTGTAGCAGGGGTGGGGCGTGAGGAATGTGTTGCGGGAAATGCGGGAGACGCGGTCAAGGGCGTTCTCGACCACTGTGGGGGGAATGTTGCGCTCCTTGAAGAACTTGGACATCTGGGATGTGCGGGAGTGGAATGCCTTATCGTGGGAGCAGATGCGGCGGAGGCAGAGGAATTGGGAATAGGGGATGGAATTTTTGCAGGAGGGTGGGCGGGAGGAGGTGTATTCTAGGTAGCTGTGGGAGTCAGTGGGCTTGAAATGGACATCAGTTTCTAGCTGGTTACCTGAGATGGAGAGTGAGAGGTCCAGGAGCGCGAGGGATGTGTTGGAGATGGCCCAGGTGAACGTGAGGAGAGTGCCACTGACTGTGAAGCGACACAATGGGTGATTTTAAGTGCATACCAATCAGTGGAAAAACAAAAATTCCTTATTCTGAAGAAACAACCTGCCCACGTATACCTGGAGTTTGAACAGCTTAAGCATTTTGTCTGTGAACACTTGACACGGACAATTAAAATCAAGGCCAACTGTGAAGGGCCTTCATCAGGCCATTCTCCTGAAGGAGGTTAAAAAAAAGTCAGAGCCTTTGACAATTTGCAGGTTTGAGAAGGAACGGAGGTGCAAGGGCCAAAGAACAATTTGTTTGTGACCTCGACGTCACTTGCAAGGGCAATTTTGGCTGACAATGTACCCATAAAATCAGGAAAGCTGGCGCTTGGGAATTGCCACAGACCAGGGAGAGATAAAGGTGAGATAAATACCTTGAATGAAGCTGCACAGAAAAGGGAAGCCAGGCTGAGTAAGTAAAGCTTCAGCTGGCAAGTAACAATTCCAAAAGATAAATGTGGGTGATGACCATCTCCAAATAGAGAGATCTATCCCTGGCCCTTTGATAGTAATTGTTTTTGTTCCCTTTGCCCCTGCCTCGCACTTGCTTACCTCCATTCCCCAAGACATATCTGCCACCCCTTATAACCACACCCTGTAGGGTTAACTCCCTATCATTCTGAACAAGAGTCACTGGGCTCAAAACATTGACTCTGTTTTTCTCTATGCAGATTGCAGCATCTATATTCTTTGTTCATTTTAGTTAGAGAGGATCCAGTCTATTGGAAAGAATAGGTATTCATCAGAGCTTGCAGGAAAAAGTCTACCTTGCATGTTTTTCTCTATTTGATTGACAAGCAACTGTGCATAATTATAATTCCAGCAGGTTAGTGTGTTAATGAGCATTGATGGAAGGATAAGAAATGCAAAAGACTTTTCAGACCATCATAATCGACGAGGCTGACCCACCTGAAACGATTCTGACATCTTCATGCCAAAATTTAACCCAACTTTGGAAATCTGAATTTTGGTCCCTCAACAAATGAAGTTCCCCTTCAAACGTTCCTAAGCATCCCAGCAGGTGAGAAAGTGATTGCTATGATTTCAGCTCGCAGTGTGCAAGCTTTCCCATTTGTGACTGCTGCTCTGGGTGAAAGAAGTTACAGTCTTGGAAGGTATTTGGAAGACCTGTGCTAGATGTACCGAAAAAAGTCAGCATGTTGTACAAACTATTGCCATTGTGTGCCTGTGATGGAGGAAGTGAAAGTAGTCAAGACAATGCTGATCATTCTGGCTGCTATGACTGTTTGCTGTTGAATTTCTATACTATTGTTGGAGCTGCGGGAAAGTGGAGGGTACATCTTGCAGACGGTTTTAAAAAAGGTTTGGGGAGTCAGGTCTCAAGCTGTAGACATCTGTTCTTATAACCAGAATATTTAGGTCTGGACACTGCCCTGAGGTACTCCAGCAGAAATGTCTTTGGGCTGAGATAATTGGTTTCCAATAGCTACGATCATGATTCAGCGAGATAAAACTTTATCAGTTACAGTTTCCCCATTGACTTCATGTTTTACTGGAATGCCTGATGCCACACTTCATCAACTGCTGCCTTGATTTCATCGATAGTGACTCTCACCACACCTCTGGAATTCAGCTGCTCTGACTATGTTTAGTCCAAGATTGTAATTGGTTCAGGAGCTGAATGGTCCTAGTACAACAGAAGCTGAGTATAGGCAAACAAGATATTGATGAATAAAAGACACTTAATAGTGGTGTCAATGACACTTTTCATCACTTTACTGATGATTAGGGGTAGATTGATGGGCAATAAATTTTCAGGATAGATCTGTCTGTAATTTTTTTATAACTGGATACACCCGTGCAATCTTTCACATTGTCAAGTAGATCTAGCATTGTAGGAAACAGTTTGTCTTGGAGCATGATCAGTTCTGAAGCATACATTGTCAATGACTGGGTATGGGATTATTGGAGCTTTGCTTTTGCTTTGATAAATGTCAATGTAACAGAATATTGCCTGCTTTCACTATCCCAGTAATGCCTATACTGGAATGAAGTTCTGACATTAATCATATTCTCGTTGATTTTATTCAGGATTTGTTTATGATGCGTTCATATCTGGCCTTTTAAGTATTGTATATAGAAATTTTACCATTCTTTAGTGCCTGAAATAATAATGAAGCCAGTCTGCTGCTAGTTTTGTAGTGAGACCTCTATGGTTATGAACCAAAAGATGTCATAAAAGATCACTCATAGTGCTTGCTAATTGGTTTCTCTCTGAATTTTCTACCTCTGCTATACTGAGAGGTCAAAACAGGTGAAATGTCAAAACACTTGCTGATTAACAAGTTTAGAGTTTTATTTTAATTGTTGCTGAGATTGCAATTTAAGTCAATCTTTTTGTTTGCATTGATTTATTCTTTCAGCATACTTCATTCATGCTTTTTTAAAATTCATTCACAGGATGGGGGTGCCGCTTTTCAGGCAGCATTTATTGTCCATCCCTAATTGCCCATGGCGGAGTTTAAGATTTGCTGTGGGCCTGGAGTCCCATGTAGGCCATACCAGGTAAGGGTGACAGTTTCTTTCCCTGAAGGTCATTGGTGATAAACTAAAGTTTTTCCAACAATGTATCCACAGTGAACATTAGACACTTAATTCCAGATATTTTATTGCATTCAAATTCCACCATCTGCTGTGGCAGGATTTGAACCCGGGTCCCCAGACTGTTGTCTGGGTCTACTGGATTAACTGTGTAGCGAAAATACCAGAATACCATCAGCTCCCTATTGGAATGCTCATTTCCAAAAGCAATTACAGGTACATATTCAAAGAGAAAAAGAAGGTTAATTGGGGCAGTGAGGATTTGTGATATCATAAAATCATGAGAAATTGGAGGACTAGATCATACAATCCATCCAAGTGGTTCTTTAATTCAATAAGATCATAGACAATTTGTTTGTGACCTCGACGTCACTTTCTTGCCTGACCGCATTACTTTTGACTCCCTTGTCAATCAAAACTATGTCCAATACAGACTTGAATGTATTCAATGACCAGATCTCCACTGCTCTTTGTGTAAATCCGAAGACCGACCACCCTCTGAGAAAATAAATATTAAATGGAATTCTCCTTATTTTAAACAATTACTCCCTAGTTCTAGATTCCGCCATCAGAGCAAATATCCTCTCTACATCTATCTTGTCAAGTGTAGCCCCTCTACTTTTAAACTCTATGCCTCAGCTAATGAAGACAAGTATCCCATATGCCTTCTTAACCACTTTACCACCTTTTCTACCATCTTAAGTGATCAGTGGATATGCACACAAAGGTGCTCTGATTGTGGGTGCTTCCCAGGGTCTTACTGGACAACATGTTTTCCTTGCTTTGTTTGTCCTGCCTGAGTGCATCCTCACACACTTATCCAGATTGAATTCCATTTGCCGCTGACCACTCATGCGATCAGCCCGTCTATTACCTCTTGTAATCTAAAGCTATTCTCTTCACTACCTCCCACCCCACCAATTTTTGTATCATCCACAAACTTACTAATCAATGCTCCTACATTCATTTCTAAATCAAACAATAAAGGGCCCAAATACTGATATCAGCAAAAACACCGCTCCACCATCACTCTCTGCCACCTGTCACTTGGCTAAGTCTTGGTCTAATTAGCCAAATTTCCCTGGATCCCATGGACTCTCATCTATACTATTAGTCTTCCATGTGGGGCATAATGAAAAGTCTTACTGACGTTTATTGGGGCTAGTGCAATGAAATTTGTGTTCAGCATACACACCAGTATGGATCCATTGAATGTGCTGAATGGCCTGTTTCTGTGATGTAGCTGATACTATAAAATGGACAGCATATCAAATCAACATCTGAGAGATGACCCCAGTTTGGTTTTATTAATGAGATTACTTTGTAAAATGGCATTTTCTCCCCCTCACCTGATACCTCTTTAATGTCCCATGCATATAGACACTTATCTCCTCCACCCTTACTTAACCTGTTGTTCACATTTGCACAGGACCTTCCAACTGGCAACACAGTCATTATATTTTGTTCTGTAAACTTTGTGGCGGCAAGGCCAATTAATTTTCACAGTCTCTCCATTAATTTTCTGTCCAGATCAATTAGCTCCACCAGGGAAGGGAATACGCCTGAGACACTTCCATTCTGTGATGGCAGTGCACTGCATGGCACATCCATCACAGTTTTCACTTGGTCAATTCAGTCTTCCCACCCTTGAACACTATTTCCCTGATTCTGCAGTTATTTCTACATACTTTTTATTTGAATGAACCTGTCCAGATCTGTTTTGACACATTTCAAGAGCAATTGGTAACAAGTTGGAGAGCTGGATGAACACAGCAGGCCAGGCAGCATCAGAGGAGCAGGAAAGCTGATGTTTTGGGATTCTGAAGAAGGGTCCAGACCTGAAACGTCAGCTTGCCTGCTCCTCTGATGCTGCCTGCCCTGCTGTGCTCATCCAGGTCCACACTTGTTATCTCAGATTCACCAGCATCGGCAGTTCCTACTATCTCCTCAAGAATAAGTGGAGCTTGAACCTGGGTCTTTTGGCCTGGAGGTAGAATGTTAAACCTTTAACTTTGTCCAGTTCTGATCAAACCGATGCGTTAACCCTTTTGCATTTTCCACTAATGCTGGAGATCAGCGTAAATATTTCGGGTCAAGCTACCCTTCCTCAGAACTCCCTCTTCTGAGGAAGGAACACTTGACCCAAAATGTTAACTCTGATTCCCCTCCACAGATACTTCCAGACCTGAGATAATGGGAACTGCAGATGCTGGAGAATCCAAGATAACATCTGATGAAGGGTCTAGGCCTGAAACGTCAGCTTTTGCGCTCCTAAGATGCTGCTTGGCCTGCTGTGTTCATCCAGCTCCACACTTTAATATCTCTACTTCCAGACCTGCTGAGCTTTTCTAGTAATTTCTGTTTTTGTTTCTGATTTACAACATCCACAGTTTTTTTTGGTTTTTCCTTGCTAAGTGTTTGGAGTGCTTTTATGTTTTGCTTCAGATTTCCAACGTTTGCAATGTCTTTTTGTTTCACAACTGAGCTACACAGATTCAGCACTGCCTCCACATGGGAAGGAGCATAACCATTTATTTCCATTGCAAGCAGGTCAACAGCATAAGTTACTTCACCCCAGATCTTGTTTTCTTCAACTGATAAAAGCCATAAATTTCCGCTTCTGTCTTACTTCTCCATTCCATCACAGCTCCCATCTCCAATATAGTACTTTAGTTTACAACCCACTAAATACAGCATTTTACTGGAAAGGCATCCTTCATACTTAACAGCTAGAGAGTGAACATTTCAGCTGTTGTGTGAACCTTATATTGGTGGCCACATTATAACAATGAAAGCCTTTTATTAAATAATGTACATGATGGAATAGCTAGATGGAGTCTTAAAAGCAATGCACACAGTATTCATTATTTCATCAACCCACATAGAACACCAACATAATGGAAACTAGATCGGGCTACAGGTTCTGCAACACATATGTATATGTTTTGTAATTATGTACATGGTTAAATTGGATCTTTATGACTTCATGAACTAGAATAGTTATTTATTCCTTTAATGACATTTTAAATTTGTAAGTTGACAGTGCGTTATGTATTGCAACCTCTTATTACATTGACTGTCACAGCTATGTTGACTATAAATAGTTACTACGGTTTACTATTCAAGAATTGTTGTAGGTCAAAGGCAAATCCATGTACAGATTCAGCTCTTGTTCTGCATTGCAAGTGGACAAGCCTTTGTATTGACATGAGCATTGATCTAGAAAAAGTTAATACATTGGCTGTGGCTTTTATAAAAGTGTTTGGTTTCTACTCTAATTTGTTGGCTACTGTGCGAATGCAGGCTGGAATATATTGTAATTTGACAATCATTGCTACAATCTGAAAGAATCTTCACCTCTTACAATAGATAATAAATATGAATGTTTAGTTTTGCAAAGTAGCCATGTTTCCTATTCCCTAACAACATAACATTGCTGTGAACTTCACAGACAAATACAACTTGATGTTTGTATATATGAATCATTCTGCCCAAACATGGAGATCAGCAGCAACAAGCATCAGAAGATTGTTTGAATCCAATGAAACAAAAAAATCTTTAAATGCATACTGACCAGCAGTTGGCATCAATGAAAAAATAGATATTAAAATCAGACAAAGTATTAGACGTAAGGTAGAACATTTAAGTTTTTGTAGATAAGCTAGAAAGTGGCAATTTGAAATGTGCTATATGTGGTGAGTAGCAGCTTGGGAAGGAATAGGTGACTTTGAGTCTATGGTTCCCATTGCTGTCCAGCACTGATTATTTTTCACATATCATTACTGCATCCATTGTAAATTAATTGGTAGAGATTAATTGCTATAAATAGCAAGCAATTCTGTTAGCATCATACTTTATGACTTCCGTGATAGAAGGCAGTGAAAATGTTGGACTTTGATCATTTCTTTTCTAATACTTCTTATGTTTCCATGTCTAAATACCAGCTACTCTCACTTATACTGAGGTAGCACTCTCATCTCTGGTTGAGGAGGTCATGTTCAGGTCCCAACCCAGAGACTAAAGCATAAAAATTTGCATTGACACTTCAATGTCATACCTTGACATTTAGAGGGTCTCTCTTTCCGATAGCACATACAACTGAAGTTCTAGCCGTCTCGAAAGGTAGATATAGAAGGTTCCATGACACTATGTCTAAGAAATGGGGTGTGACGTCTTTACCGATTTTAGCCATTTATCAGCATCACCAAAAGAACAAATAATTTTGGCATTATTATATTGTTTATAATGAAAATAGGTTTTTGTTCAAATTTGCTGCTCTGTTCCCTACATTGCAGCAGTGACTATAAAGCAAGAGTCTTTCTTGCTTGATTCCTTCCTTTGTTACTACTTCTTTTGCAGATATTTCACCTGCTGTTTGAAGATTTTTCCACTTGTCAGAAAGGAACTTGTCAACAAATTCATTTGTGCTTTTTTTTTGGAAAGCTCTTAATTTAATAAATTGATGCAATGAATGGTTTTAATGTTAAATTTTCAATAAAATGCTAACTAATTCTTTATTAATAAAGAGAAAATACATCCAATTAAGGTCTCTAGTATAAAGATAGATCTGTTCATTGCATTCTTAATTTGCTCTTAATGAATTTGAAATGTGCTAAAATCTCGATGGGTAGACAAGTGTTGTAAAAATACAGTGATATGGATTTTGTGATCAAATTGTGAGCAATTTGCTTCAAGCTTCATTGAAGGAAGCTTCCTAAAGACTGAAATGATCTCTGTGGCCTGAATCCTACCCTTTTCGGACAGTAGTTTGAATCTGTGTGGCATCTGTTCAATAGAATATTTAACAACAGTAAAGTCTTCAGCAGGATAAGCAGCCTAAAACATTGGAGTATTCTGTTAGAAAATAATTAAGGGAGTAAAATAAACCAATATTTTTCCACTTTGAATTGAATATTCATAAAAAATCAAACAAAAGATTGTGAAATGTATGTCGGAATTATATAGAAGCCCAAATATTATAAGCATTGTATTTTTCTTCAAATGAGATACTGGCTTTAATTTTTACCATAATGGAGATAACTGGTATTTACTAAAAATTAAGGTCACATTTCATTTCAGTTTGCCTGCTCAGTACTGATTATGAACTTAGGTGTACCCTTAAAAATCCAATTGCAGCTCATTCACTAAGATACAACCTTTTCAGTAGTTTTCAAGTCTATTAGTGTACAAGGGACAAATTGTTGTCAACTCAATAATTTCTGTTTGATTGCAGTACATAGACTTCAGCAATGCATCTTATGAAGTAGAGTCGAAACACAGACAGCACCTTCTGGGTTGTGTGAGATACAGGAATTGTTGTCAGCTTCACAGAAGTAATTACAAACATTGACCATTTCACCATCTTTCCAATTGCAAATTCTGTGCCATCCAGCAATCTCAGCAAATAGAAACTTCTCGGCTAACTTCTCATGCATATTGTTCTAGATAATTTGTCAATGATGCACATGCTGCCCCATAGCAGAAGATATTCTCTGTCTAAAAATCCTCACAAAAGTCAATTATCGTCCAGTAGTTCATGGTTTAACAGGACTACAATAATTATGAAAGAATAACTCGTTTGCCTTATATTTTATTCTTATGAAATATACCTTCACTTAATGAACAGGGTATCATTTTCTGAGGATGTTATTTTCCTCCTTTTTAAGAAATGCAATCACAATTTAAATTTGCGTAAGATAAATTTAAAACTAATGTCAACTTATTCACACTAAGTTTGAGTGCTAAAAAAATGCATAAAACCACATTCACTCATCAGCAAGTGAAATGTAGTTCTGAGTAGGATCGCAGAGATGGAAGAACTTGGAAACTGTTGAAAGATACTGTGGGAGGACTGTAATAACCTCGGCCGATGGCTGAATTGTTTGGATTGGCTTGCCTCATCTTTGTCTACCTTGTGAATTAATTCAACAGTAAGCTATGAATTAGAAGACCTGATAACTGCAAACACGGTGTCATATAGAACTGTTACTCTCTTCTTTGCTGGAGGATTCTGACATAGCTAGGCCACAAATCTTGATAGAACATTTCTTGATATGAGTTTCGTTTTAATAGTTTCAGTATCGTTATCTTCTTCTGACAGCCCTCTCCCAGTTTCTTCATCTTGTGGGATGGATTTGTTTCGTTATCACTCATTTGCCAATTAACTTACTGTAAGCATGTGGGCTTCCTTTCCAAAGATAATTTTTTAGAAAAAAATCACAATTGGCTTCTACCTCACAAACTGAAGGGATGAGTGCTGTTTGTGCCATTCCTTCTCAGCCATATTTGAATTCGCTTGTAACACATGTATTGTTTTCTTTAGCACCTCATGTGTCATTAGAATTTGATTTACCTCAGCTTTCCATCCACATTTTGATTTGTGTGGGAGGTGTAATGAAAGTTGAAAAAAAAAGTAATGTAGAGTAAAAAATCTAAACACATTTAGCTTGAAATTATTAGCATCTGCCGTTCCAAATATCTCTGAAATTATGCGATACAGTTTTAGGACCGTAAATTTGTGGTCATACATATCACCATATGATATTTTAACATCTGTTAATTAATTAAGACACTTTCAATGAAAAGAAGAATTTTGTACAGAGTTTTCATGTTAAATATTACAAAGCACCAGGTTTTGCGTTCGTATTTCATTTTGAGAATTTCCTTAGAAATAGCTCATACTCCAAGGAAATATTCGATCACAGCACTGAACTCAACAATAGTTTGCATTTATATGGCACCTTCGACATGGTAAAACACTTGAAAACATTAGCTGCACAGGAGCCTAATCAGAGAAAGATGAACACCAAGCCAAAGATAATGATTGAAGACAAATGACTAAAAGTGTAATCGAAGAAGTAAAGTTAGAAGAGGAGGCCAAGAGGAAAGGCAAACATATTTAGATGGGAAATTCCAGAAGGTAAGGTCCAGACAGCTGAAGGTATGAATGTTAATGATGCTTAAAGGAAATGGAGGGTCTATTGTGGTCAAGTAGCTCCTTGTAGCCAAGGAATTATTTTATGGATTCCTATTTAATATCAAGTTGAAGTCTTAAATGGTATCTAAAATTATTTTTCTATTCCTGAATAAAGTGACATTTTGTTGAAGCTTTTAATCTACTCATCAGGACAATTTGCAAGATTTAAAGTTTTCAAGAAGGTTTGTAGCATGGGTTGTGGATGAAGTTGTGTGCCTCCTTGTCTGTTTCTTTCTTGACTCACCACACACAGACAAAGAGGGACACAAATTTGACTGGGACAACACATCCGTAAATGCACAGGCCAGACAGAGACACACCAGGGAATTCCTGGACGCTTGATATTCTAACCGGAACTCCACCAACAAAACATTTGAATTAGACCCTGTATGCAAATCACTGAGAAGCAGAACCAGAAGTGGTACCAAACACCCCAACAAACCGTGGCAGATGAGTAACAAGCGGGACAGAACACCAACGCTTCACCGGAGGCGCACTGACAACATTACCTAGCAGGGTGATGAAACATTTGCAACCAAACACACCAGCTCGGTGAGCATCTCTACAACTGCAATTTGCAAGAACTATCAAAGCAAACACCATTTACATTGTTTAAAAGGAAAGTGCTGATCGGCCAACAAGCGGGCTCTGATCAGCAGAGGTATGCCATGGTGAATGATCTAATCAATAATGAATAATTCTGAACTGCCGAGGCTGCTTTCAATTTTAAAGCAGGCAGATTGGCTGTGATTAGTCAAGGCATTATCTGAGAAATGAACTAGAGAAATGGCAGTCAGCTATTTTGTTGAAAGAAAGGTGCTCTGTGTACCTTGTTCCTTTTATTTGTAAAGAACAATAGGCAGCATATATTAATACACAGGCTGTGGGGAAGGAGGGCACGTAGATGAGAGGGCAGGATGGTAGATGTGTGAGGGGGCTAAGATGACAATAGGGTGGGGCAATGGTAGCAGGTCAGTATGTTAGATCTGAATGATGTGTGGATGAGGGGACAAAATGGCAGATGGGGTTTGGCTACACATGACTAAAGGTAGAGTCTAGTGCTGAGAATCAAACATAGCTGTACAATAATGTAGAAAATAGGAATACAAGAAGACCATTCAATCATTTACCCTGCTCCAACATTCATGATGATCATGGCTGATCATCTAACTCAATAGTCTTTTCCTGCCTTTCCCCCATAACCTTTGATCCCTTTAGCCACAAATGCTACGTCCAACTCCTTCATGAAATCAGCCACTTTTTTGCAGTGGTAATGAATTGTACAGGCTCACTACTGTCTACGTGAAGAAATCTCTCCATATCTCAGTCCTAAATTGTTTATGTCGTATCCTCAGACTATGATCTGTACTTCTTCTGCTCCTTCCTTAGGAAACATTTTTCTTGCATCAACATCATCTAATCCTGTAGAATTTTATGGGTTTCTATGAGATCTCTCCTCATTCTTTCATAGCCTAGTGAATACAATCCTAACTGATTCATCCTCTCCTCGTACATTAGTCCCATCATCCCAGGAATCAGTTCGGTAAAACTTCCCAGCACTCCCTTGAAAGCAAACACAGCTTTCTTCAGATAAGGAGATTGAATTTGCACTCAATACTCCAGGTGTGGTCCCACCAAGGTAGTAAGAGATCCCTGCTGTTGTTTTGGAAACTTATCCCTCTGAAGGCCAACATAACATTTACCTGCTGCACCAGCATGCTTACCTTTAGCAACTATTATACAAGGGCATCCAGATCTCATTGCATGTTCCCTTCTCTCAATTTATAGCCATTCATCTGCCTTCCTGTTTTTGTTATCAAAGTGGAGAACCTCACCTCTATACACATTATACCACATCTGCTGTGCATTTTTCCATTCTTTCAGCTTTTCCAAATCACGCATCCTATTACAGCCCACGCTCCCACCCAACTTGGTGTCATCTGAAAATTTGGAGATATTGCATTTAGTTTCCTCATTCAGATCATGCATTTGAACAACTTGGGTCCTAGCACTGATTCTTGAAGTACCCCATTAATCACTGCCTCATTTTCAAAAATAGTAGTTTATTCCTACAAAATTGTTTCCTATCTGCCAACCAATCGTTTTGTCCATCTCAATACTCTACCCCAGTGCCATTAACTATAGTCTTACACACTAATATATTATTGTGGGTCTTTGAAAGCCTTCTGAAAGTCTGAATAAACCCACATCCACTTGCTTCCTTTATCAACTCTACGAGTGACATTCTCAAAAAATTCCATAGATTTGTCAAGCATGGTTACCCTTTTGTAATTCCATGCTGACTCAGTTTGATCCTGTTTCCAAATGCTTAGCTATTAATTATTTTATCACAGTCTCGAGCATTTTCCTCAGCACTGATGTTAGGCTGACTGATCTATAATTCCTGTCGTTCTCTCTGTCCCCCTTCTTAAATCGAGGAACTGTTTCAAAGTCTATAGAATAAAGAAAGATGACTACCAATGTTCCATTGTTTCTCGAGCCACTTCCTGAAGGACTCTGAGGTTTAGATCGTCTGGGTCTGGTTAGTGGCCTTTAAATCCATCAATTTCCCCAATACCATTTCCCTACCAAAACTGATTTCCTTCAGTTCCTCCCTCTCACTAAATCCAGTCTTCCCTTACATGTTTGAAATGTTTTTGGCTTCTTCCTTTGTGAACTCAGAAAATTTGCATTTAGCTGTTTCTTTGTTCCATTTTATATATTTTCCTGCTTCTGACCATAAGGGGCTTACATTTGTCTTCGCCAATCTTTTATTTGTTTTCACATACCCATCAAAACTATTACAGACTGTCAATTTTCATACTCTATGCAAGCTTACTCTCATATTCCATTTTTGCCTCTCTCCATCAATCCCTTTGTCCTCTTTGAATGAATTCTAAATTGGTCTTACTCCTCAGAGATAATGGGAACTGCAGATGCTGGACAATCTGAGAAAACAAAGTGTGAAGCTGGATGAACACAGCAGGCCAAGCAGCATCTTAGGAGCACAAAAGCTGACGTTTCGAGCCCTAGCCCCTTCATCAGAGCTCTGAAATAAACAGGGAGAGAGGGGGAGGCAGATCGAAGATGGATAAAGGAGAAGATAGGTGGAGAAGAAAGTATAGGTGAGGAGGTAGGGGGAGGATAGGCCAGTCCAGGGAGGACCGACAAGTCAAGGAGGCAGGATGAGGTTAGTAGGTAGGAAATGGAGGTGTGGCTTGAGGTGGGAGGAGGGGATAGGCGAGAGGAAGAACAGGTTAGGGAGGCGGGGATGAGCTGGGCTGGTTTGGGATGCAGTGGGGGAAGGGAAGATTTTGAAGCTTGTGAAGTCCACATTGATACCATTGGGCTGCAGCGTTCCCAAGCAGAATATGGGTTGCTATTCCTGCAACCTTCAGGTGGCATCATTATGGCATTGCAGGAGGTCCAGGATAGACATGTCGTCTATGGAATGGGAGGGGGAGTTAAAATGGTTCACGACTGGGAGGTGCAGCTGTTTATTACGAATCGAATGTGCGGGAATGGAATGCCTCATCCTGGGAGCAGATGCAGCGGAGGCGAAGGAATTGGAAATATGGGATGGAATTTTTGCAGGAGGGTGAAAAGGGCCTAGGCCTGAAACGTCAGCTTTTGTGCTCCTAAGATGCTGCTTGGCCTGCTGTGTTCATCCAGTTTCACACTTTGTTATCCTGGTCTGACTCCTCAGCTTTGTTATTTTCAGGGCAAATTTTCTGTTTCTTACAAGCACAATGCAGCAGTATGCTTAGCACAAATAATGCTAAATACAACCACCTTAAGATGCTACATTGGTTCCACACATACCAGAGCATTGGTGAGCTACCAACATAATAAAGGCAAAATTGCCAGATTGCTTAATCAAATGAAACTAATCAGCTTGTAACTTAAAACTGCAAATACATGCATGGCTAGTGCTAATGAAAGCACAGTAAGAAACAGAAAGTGTAAATGATCCGTTGTACAAGAAAAGAAAACATCACATTACTATATCAGTCTTCTCCCTCAGCGAATATTGCTCTGCTCTACATTTTTTCAGCAAAGAGCATTTTTTTTTAAAATTTTGTTTCAAAGATGCTGAAGTGTTGACCACTGCCTGAAGAGTGGGAAAAAAAGGAGCAAAATGCTTAACAATCTTTTACCACATCATCTAAAAAGTGCACTTTCAAACCAAAAGATTATTCATTTGTCACACTCGTCAATGAAAAATGTTAAATTCTTCAAAGGGGTAAAGCCCAACTGAAATATTAAATGTATCTCCAAAATTACTCCTTCCTGGCACCAAAGATTTTGCAACTTTCAAAAGTTTATCTCTCTTTACAAACACGTGACATCACAAAGAATTTCCAATTACTGCAGCACTTCACAATAATCATTGATGGGTGAGTCAATTAATTGCTCACAATCCTAATATATATTAAAAAACCAGTAGTGGCTACTGAACTTGCTCTTGTGGAATCCGAATTAGAAGAGGATGTGATTACACTGGAGAGACTGCAGCTAAGATTTAGCAGGATGATGCCTAGGCTGGAGAAATTTAGTCATGAATAGAAATTGGATTGGTTGGGGTTGTTTACTTTAAAGCAAGTGATATTGAGAGGGGGCGTAATCAAGATGCAAAAAACTATGAGCGGCATAGACAGGCAGAAAGTTTTTCTCTTGGTAAAGGGGAGAACAACCAGGGAACAGAGATTTAATTTAAAGACCAGGAGGCTTAAAAGAGATCTAAGAATGTTTTTCACCCTCAAGATGGTGGGAATCTGGATCTTATTTCTTGTGAGGGTGGCAGAGACAGAAACCCTAAAATATTTAAACAGTAATCAGATGTGAAGGCATGCAAGACTAGGGGTCAAGTGTTGGAAAAAGGGATTTAAAAAGTTGGGTAGTTGTTTATAACCGGCGCAGACTCCATGGGCTAAAGGGCCTTTTTTTTTCTCAGCTGTAGATCTCTGACTATTTAAAAATAAACATTTTGGGAAAAACAGCTCACAGTTTTCAACAAGTATATGGGTGAGCATGTAAAATTGGGACATCTGTGGGTTTAGCAATGTCAACAGTCCAAAGGGCCTCTTTTGTACATTGTGTTTCTATAATCCTAAGATTCTATGACTCTTCATTTTAAAGAATACTTTTGCCGTTGAGCCTATGTTTCCTGATTCCTGAGTAATCTGAGTTCTTCTATGGGAAGGAAAATGCAAAGTACAGCGCAAGGAGACAAAAATGGTAATATTAGAATACTTCTTCAAAACAAGATTATATATCAACTACCTGGACCACAATGATGCATGATTCCCTTAAAAATGGTAGTCAAAACAGTAGCAGTAACATATCTACTGAAACAGTCATCAACACTTTGCCAGGGATGGGAGAGTGCAAGGAAGTGGTGTTGAAATGCCCGTCAGCCATGATTTAAATGGCGGCGTGGACTTAATGGGCCGAATGGCCTTCCTTCCACTCCTATGCCTTATGGTCTTATGGTCTTATGCTGGTGTAAAATTCTGGGCTTTCACAACCTAATCTGCAAAATCTTTAATTCTCACGATAAAATAGAGGACGTGGTTTTTTTTTTACATCATGGTAAGTGCATTGTAAGGCCAGATTTTCTTTTCCCTGTGCATAATTGCCCTTGAGAAGATGGTGGTGTGCCATCTTTTTAGATCTCTTCAGTCCAAGTACTGTAAATACTTTCACAGTGTTGTGAGGA
Source organism: Stegostoma tigrinum (assembly GCF_030684315.1). Classification (NCBI taxonomy): domain Eukaryota; kingdom Metazoa; phylum Chordata; class Chondrichthyes; order Orectolobiformes; family Stegostomatidae; genus Stegostoma; species Stegostoma tigrinum. Next base: position 53,543,456 of record NC_081368.1, on the reverse strand, counting down.
AGGGAATTCCAGAATTCCGATTCAAAATAATGGTGAAACTTGGAGTCCATGATTTTACTCTATTTGCTCATGTGACGTGGGCATCATTGGCTAAGACAACATATATTGCCTATCCCTGCACTCTCATCTACCTGCTACCCTTATCCTTCTTGATGGTAATGATCAGGACTTTGGATGAACTGTAAATGAAGCTTTGACGCATTGTGATAGTGCAGCATGTGGATGATACTGCAATAATGGTGGAATGATTTAATGCTTGAGATATTGGATGGGATACTGATCAACTGAGTTGCTTTGTACTGGATGATATTCAATTTTCTAAATGTTGTTAGAGTTGCAGTTATGCTGACAGACAGTGATATTTCATCACATTTCCAACGTAGAGAAGTGGAAAGGCTCTGGGAGTCAGAAAGTGTCTAACTGCCTGCAGGTTACCAGCTTTTGGCATGGTCTTGTAACAAGTTTTATTTATGTGGCTCACTCAGTTAAGTATCTGTTTAGTAATGACCTCAAAGGATGTTAGTATTAGGAAATATAATTATGTTAATCCCATGGATATCAAAAAAAAGCCAGATAGCTCCCCTTCTTTTGCAAATTGTCATAACTTGGCACTTACATCTTGCAAATGTTACACTCCATATATTAAGCCAAGCCTGAACATTGTCTTGCATGCATGTAAGGATTACTTTACAATATGGGAATTATTGAAGTATTCAGTTATTGAGTAGTTTTATGCTTGTTTTTCTGATTCTGGATTTCAGAGCTGTAAGAACATAGAACATAGAACAATACAGTGTAGAACAGGCCCTTCGGCCCTCAATGTTGCACCGACCTGTGAACTAATCTGAGCCCCTCCCCCTACACTATCCCATCATTATCCATATGCTTATCCAAGGACTGTTTAAATGCCCCTGTGGCTGAGTTAACTACATTGGCTGGCAAGGCATTCCACACCCTTACCACTCTCTGAATAAAGAACCTGCGTCTGACATCTGTCTTAAATCTATCACCCTCAATTTGTAGCTATGCCCCCTCCTCGGAAAAAGACTCTCACTGTCCACCCTATCTAATCCTCTGATCATCTTCTATGGATGGAGCAGATAGTTCAGAATCTGTGAATAAAACCTGTACAGATACAAAACCTGGTGCATCACATTGGCATATCTCCACAAAACGCAACTGTTGTGAATGGAACTGAACACTATACAATCATAAATGAATAACATCAATTCTGAAACTATGATGGAGGGAAGATAATTGATGTCAAGTTGGAGATGGCTAGGCCTAAGATATTACCCTGAGGAATTCCTGCATCAATGCCCCCAAAATGTGAGCCAACAATCACAAACACCTTCCTGTGTCCGAGGGATGACTGCAGGAGAAGGTTTCCACGACTCCCAATTTTGGTACAGTTCCTTCACACTACACTTGATCAAGTGTTGCCTTGATTTTAAGACCAGTCACTTTCACTTTACCTTTTAAAGTCAGTTTCTTTCTATTTTTCATGTTTGGATCAAGCTGCAAGGAATAAAGAATTATTGATTTGAAATAGCTCCAGCAGAACCCAAGCTGAGCATCAATGACAAAATTATTGTTTAGTAAGCTTTAGTTGATATGCTCTCTAAGTCACTGTTCACTTTCTGATGATTGATGGTAGGGTAGTTTATTGGCTGGGTTAGTTTTACCCTGCTTTTTTGAACTGAATGTAGGTAGACAGTGTGTATGACAGAATGTAGGTAGAATGTGTGGTAACAGTGATATTTAAAAAGGGTATGGCTTGGTTGTGATCTGAAGTCCACTTTCCTACCCAGCATCCAATTTTCTTTTGACTCCCTGTTAGTGAAGAATCTGCTTCGGCCTGAAAAGTATCAACAATCATCTTGCCTCTTTTGCTATTTGGGGAAGAGATTTGCAAAGACCTTCAACCCTCCACAAGAAAGAAAATAATTCTTTTAACTTCTGTCTTAAACAGGGAATCCCATGAATACAACGCTCAGGCCTGGCTCAAAAATCGATCCTAAAGGCAAAAATCCTTTCAGCATTTACCCTATAAAATCCCTCAGGCTCTTCTATATTTAAACAAAGTCCTTTGCATTCTCCTAAACTCCAATGAGCACAAGCCCAACCTATTCAACCCTGCTGATAAGGACATATGTACACATTCAGGATCAGCCTAGTAAATCTTTTTCTGGACTGCCTGCAATAGAAATATATCTTTCATTTAGTAAGGGGGCCAAAACTGTTCACAGTATTCTAGATCTGGTATAACTAATGGTCAACAATCTATTTGTACTCTCTATTACCTGCTAAATGTTAGTTTTTAGTGATTCTTTCATAAAGACACCTACGTCTCTCTGTGCCTCAGCTTTCTTTCATCTCTTTCCTTTCAATAATAATATTCTCCTCCTCTATCTTCCTGCCAATGTGCGTAACTACACATTTGGCTAAGATTTTGCCAAGCCTATTTGATTGACCTGTCTATAGCCTTCTAACGCTCTGTCATCCTCATCACTTGCCTCCTTTTAGTGTCATCAACAGGCTTGGTGATAGTACATTCACTTCATTAATCCAGGTCACTTATATATACTGTACGTAACTGTGGCCCAGCACTGATCGTTATGGCACTCCACTAGGTGCAGGTTGCCCACTAAAAGTTCCCCCACCATCCCAGCTATCATTTGTTGATCCACATCCTCTTTATACTAATATACTACCCACAACACCATTGGCTCCTATCTTAAGATACCACACATTAGGCTACTTAATATGAAAGGTCTTCTGGAACTCCAAATATATTGCATCCACTACTTCCCCTTTACTTATCCTGTTATCTTGCATCTTCAAAAATTATTATAAATTTAAAGCAAAATTGACTCTGCTTGATTATATTTTCTATTTGTAAATGGTCTTCAATTAAATTCTTTATAATGGATTCTAACATTTTCTTAAATGTCAGATTAGTCACTAATCCTTGTTCTGCTCTACTGCTTTGTCATAGCCACAACATTCTTGGCAGTAACTTCCCCTGCTCTCATTCACTTCTGAGACTTTTGTTCAAAAGCTCTCGAGCTCCTCTTGACTGCGAACTGCCTCACTAGTGCCTCCAGAATAGTGTCATTGATATGGGGAGCTCTTTCTTTATGCTCTGTGACATCTCCCTCAGGCTTAAATGTTTCAAAGAGAGCATGCAGTAGCTTGAATTTGATTACTGCAGCTTATTATTTAAAGTACTTTATATTGCACCTTTAAAAACAGAGAGCTGCTTGCAGTACATAATTTATTGTCGTTTATTGCATAGCAAATGGATTAGAAGTATAGGTGTTTTGCTACAGTTTAATAAGATATTTGTGAGATCACATGTGGAGTACTGTGCACTATTTAGGTAACCTTCTTTCAGGAAGGGCATTAATAAATTGGAATTGTAGGATCATGCTCAATAGCGACCAATATCAGTGAGTGGCGAAAATAGAGTCTATTGAGTATCTGCATTGGCACAGTTCGAGCTGGTGATAGAATCCAAAGTATAGCTTTACAGTAGCCTCTTTTGTACACAGTTTTGGCATTCATTAAACATTTTAGCTCTATGGCGTCACATAGCTATATCTAGTGTACACATGTTTGAATGGGGAAGCAGGAGGTAGTTTAAACACTTGCTAAATGCTGGCTCTTACTCCTGATGGGATGGGAATGTCTGTCCAACCTGAGCTTTCATAATTAAGAGGTGTTAGTCTTTTTGTCTTTAAAATTTCAAATGTTAGCAAAAATACTTGATCTAGCTGATCTAAATAAGTGAGAAATTAAATATGTACTAAGTAAAAGTATAGATGATATTAAACCAATCTCCCACAGCTGGGTTGTGAAATCTAATTTACTATGGCTGGTTTTTGATAGTTCCTTACATTCATTCATACAGTTTCACAGAAGTGCTGTTTTGACAATAAGTTTCTTAAAGGGAGTAGTGGCCCTAATTAATATGTAAATAAAAAGTATAAATCCGTACATTCGTACAAGATGGTAGTCCTAAATGAAAGTTAGAAATAGGTTGTATGGTGTTATAGAAATAAGTAGTGTAGAAGGAAATTTCAAAGAAATAAAAAGTAGCACACTGTAGGGGCCTGCTGGGGGAGGAAACTGATGCCCTGCAGCCTATTCAGGTCCCGAGAGATGGTTACTATTATAATCCTTCCACAGTTTTGAGTCAGTTAAGCAGAAATGAAGATGGGGATGGCATTGTCCTGTGTAGGTCACAGTATTAACACTTATTCAGTGGCAGACTTTGGAACAGAAACAGGTCTAAGCACTGCTTGCAGCATGGGGCCAATAAGAATTGAAAGATGTAAAGAAACAGTAATGGGTTGGCAGTCTAGGAAGGGATGTTGAATTTAGATCTGGTAAGAGTAAAATGTACTAGAAAAATGCAGTTTTGTGAGTAAATGAATGGAAATGTGGTATAATAAACATAGAGTGCTTGTGAGTGAGATCATAAAGAGCATCATAATACACTATCTCACAGAAGCAATTGAGAGTAGATTTACTAGCCTGATAACTGGGATGAAGGGTTATCTTATGAGGAAACATTTGGCGCACAGTGTGTGCATCCATTGGAGTGTGAAGAAGAAAGGAGATCTTTGTTGTTAATCTAGGAATTCTTCACAGCAGGGGGTTGTTGAAGCTGGGCTCCATCAGGGAGGTGTATTGATCTTTAGCCCTGTTATTTTCCCTGGCGTTTTTTTTTCCAGCAGCATTTATTGTACTTATTTCCTTCCCCCCATCGCCCTTAATTATTTTGGAATTTTGAAATGCTGCAGCATCTTCAACTTGAACATTGTTGCAAAGTATTCATTCAACTTCTATGCTAAGAGGCCTATGCCCACTTTGGCTTGTCTCTTTGATTTTTCTAGATTTGAATAGGTTCTTGTTGCCCATCTTAATATTGCTTGCACATTTACTCTCAAAGTTTATTCTTTCCTTTCTTTGTTTTTTAAGTCTTTTCCAATCTTCTAGTGTACCACCAATCTTTGTCACATTGTATGATTTTTCTTTCAATTTGATACTCCCATGGTTAACCATGGTTGGGTCATCCACTTCCTCATTGGGAGGAATCTTTGTTGTGAGCTATGAACTATTTTCTTAAATGTCTGTCATTGTTCCTCAATCTTCTTTGATGCTAAATGCCTTTCCCAATCCACTCCAGGCAGTTTTGTCCTTATTCATTTGCATTTACATTGATTTAAGCTTAACATAGTTGTTTGAAAGCCAAGTTCCACCTTCTCAAATTGAATGCTAAATTCCAACATGTTATGTTAACTATTTGCTAAGCGATCTTTTACTCTGACATTATATATATTAAACCTACGTCCTTACATATCACCGGATCCAGCATAGACTGATCTCAATGTATTGTTCTAGGAAACTATCCCAAATCCATAAATTCTTCCTCATTGCTTCCTCTGCCAATCTGACTACCCAATCCACATGAAGATTGAAGTCATTGATAAGTAATGCACTGCCTTTGTTACATATCTTATTATCTCCTGATAGATTCTTTTTCCTACCATATCATTTGAAACTCTGCAGAGTTCTCCCACCAGTGCTTTTCCTTTCTTCGTTACTTTCCTCCATCTATGTGGATTCTGTGTCTTCTGCTACAAAATCATTTCTCACCATCAAACTTCTATCCTGTGCCAACAACGCCACCCACCACACTTTTTTCTTCCTCCCTATCCTTTTAAAAAAAGTTATATAACCATGAAAATTTAATTTGCAGCTTTGGCCTCCTTGTAACCATGGTTTTGTAATATCTATAAAATCTGTACTTTCGTTGTTAGCGCATTTAATTTGTTCTGAACATGGCACACTTTCAGATAAAGAGCTATTAATTTTGCTTTTTTTACTACTTTTCTCACATTAACCCTGATTAATGTGGGTTTTCTGTCTGTACATTCTGTCCTTTCTGTCCCACTCTGGATACCTTTATCCAAACGATTGTCCTGTAATGCTGCCCCATGTTTTGTAGGTGTCCAGTTTTCCTCTTCCTCTCCCAGTCATTTTGAAGCTTTCTCTATTGCGCTAGTTATTTGATTTGCTAGGAAATATCCTCAGCACAGCTTATGTGAAACCCATCCCACCACAACACCATCCTTCTATCTATGCCACTGTCCGACAAACAAACCCATTCCATTCACATCAATCTCTGAGTAATGTATTTAGCTAATTGACTTTATTTACGCTATGACCGATTGCCTATGGTTCAGTGTAGTAATCTAAAAGATCTTGGAGTTTATGCTTCCAAATTTAGTTCCTAACTGTTCAACATGTTTCAGCATAACTTCCTTTATAGTCCTACAAATTTTGTTGGTATCAACATGGACCTTGATTACTCTATTCCTCCCAGCTTCTCCATGTTCTTCTCTAGCCATGATGTGATGACTTAAGCCCAGAAAACAGACAGGCAAAATAGCCTTCAGAATTCTAACTCACGATTGCAGACAAGAATATCTATTCCCCCTAGTTGTACAATCCCTAACAATAATTATGTTGCTTTTTCCATCTCATACTTGAGTGGGCCCCTATTCTAAGGTGCCATGATCAAATCACTCATCTACCCTGCAGTTCCCACTTTTGTCTGTCCTGCTAAGCAGAACTGTGCAACTGTTGGACAACTTTAACTGCCTATGCTTTCATATCTGCCTTGCGTACAGTCATATTCTCTTGACCCTGATCACAGACTAGTTTTGAATTTCCTAGTCGAAAGGATGTCACTGCCCTAACGAGCAAAGTGTCCAGGTCACATTCCCACTTCTTTGATGTGGCACAATGTCTGCAGCTCAGACTCCACCTTCTCAACTTGTAATAAAAATGTTCCTTGAGCTGCAAACGCCCATTACAAATGTTTCTGGTCTGCATTGCATTGATATCCAGCAGCTACCAAACATTGCAGCAGTGACACATCACCTGCCCTACATTACTGTCATATTTGGTTTAATTTACAAATTATTTACTTGAGGTTACTTGCCTTGTACAATATGATATTTTGTCCTTTCAAATTAAAAAGTAAGAGTCACTAGCATCAATACAATATTTCAGCAGTTGCTTTTAAGAACAAAGAGAATAAACAAAATGGAGACCCAAACACAAACTGAAGGCCTAACTTTTACTTTAAAAACTGTAAATATTCACCGGTCCTACATACCAATCAGCTTTTGTTCCCACCTTCACATCATGCTGTGCTTTTTAACATCACTCCCCTGCATGTCTCATTGCAGGTTGGCCTCTTCATTCATGTCTTTTATCCTTGTCCACTCACCTCTTGCTCAGACCTGTTTACTTCTTGCAGGAAACCCCAGTTAAGACACGTCAGTTCTCCTTTACAATTTCCACTTTGAAACAAATATTTAGCAATATAATTATTTCCAACATTATAACCAGTATAATTACTCAGCCTTTCTCACACTCTGCTATGGTCTCATGCTGATTATGGTCCTTACTTACTGTGCTAATGTATATAATTACACTTAACACTATTCTTGCACCCCTCCAGAATATATGTGACATCTCAAATCCAGGCATACTGGAAGTTTCTCTATTCTTCCAGAAAACATTCACTTTGGACTTGGAAGATTGGTAGGTCTTTGGCTTAAGGGCTCTGGAACTTGGTTCTGTTCTTGACCGTGAGAGGTCTGGAGGACACTTTTATAATCATATCCCTCATGGGGTTTATCTAAATAAAACATTGATGGATGATCAATGCACATTGGAATGCAATTTCCGCAGCCCCTTTGTCCAACTCCCTCAGGTGCAGAAAAATGTCTGGAGTGTGCTGATCTACTGCACTTTGAGCAATTGCATCTTTCACTTTCAGATCTTTATCCATTCTTGTTGCCTTTGGCCAAATTGTATCAAACATTGTGCTTGGTGACATCTACAATAGTTGGGATAATTCTATCCCAAGTGAGAATATTCTTTCTTACGCACACGTGATAGTCTTGTGGAATTTACTGATGAGTCAGCTTCTTTAGAAGGATAAGCAGCAGTCACTTTTCTCCCCATCAGCAATTCTGATAGTCCTAAGCCACAATGATAGCTTGGCAATTTCACAAAGTTCTTTTGAGCAAGCTTTTGTGCAGCTGACCAAACACCATCCTCTCTCCAAAGATACTGCCAGACCTGTTGTGCCTTTCCAGGAATTTCTGTTTTTGCAACTTCTGATTTAATTTATGTTGTTCTTTGATTTACAATGGTCTTCAGAAGTACCTTGAGATGTTTATATTAATTAATATATTTAATTAACGTTCTGGTTGGTGCTTTGAACATAATTTAATTAATGTTGTTAATATGAGCCCATTCATAATTGAACTGCTTTTTGATTTATTTTGTAATGCAAACAATTGGGAACACAATATTCACTCCATTAGTAGCTTATTCAAGGCGTACCAAACTTCCCTGATAATCTGAACTTATGGAGCTCATCATTCAAAGACCTTATCAATGAGTTTGAACAAACACCTATAAATCAAGTGTTCCTTGTGCTGAATAAGTTACAAGTAGTCATGGACTCGCAAAGTATCTAGCTGCTTTAACATCAACGTTTAACAATTTTTTTTAATTCGCAAAAAGTTTGTCGCAATGTAAAACATGGAATTACACATATAGGAATGTTGATATTTTAAACTAATTAAAATAAAACTGTGGCATTAAAACAATGAGAACTGAAAATTGGAAACTTGTACAAAAAAAAGACTTATGACCATCTGTTGCAAATTACTTTTGCTGAGGAAGGGCGTAGTGACCTCATGATTTGTTTTCCGTGGCTACCTTCCATTATCAGGCCACATGTACTCATTTCTCTCCAGGGATTATTATACACTGATTTCAAATCAACAGACACATTTTTTTTTGCAGTATTCAGGTATTTGTTTAAACGGACTTTGCTGTTGTGCCTGCAGTTGTGCATAAGCTCATTTAAAGGCACTAACTGTGGAGTTAAATGAAAATTTTCATTGCTGCATTTTCACAGAGACAGCCAAGATCTAGCTGAATAAAAAAAACCTGACCTTTTCTTGTTAACCATGATTTCCATGCAAGTTTTCAATTTTAATATCTAAATGGTCCTGTTGAATATGTGTTCTTTCCATCTTACCTTAGCTATAATATGACTCTATGTTCAATCTGTCAAGTGATGAAAAATATTTGATTCAGGCAAAAGCACGGAATATTAAACTCTATTATACAGCCATTTGACATTCTGCTAAAGGAGGAGCAACACAAATCCATAACAATACAAATGACAAGTTATTGTATTGGGAAAGAAGGGTATTTTCATTCCCCATTGACTCCCTCTGAAATTAAAATGAAGATCACTGATTCCTTATTAAAGATATGATCTGAATAACGTATGCCTTTTACATGAGAATTCATTCTGTGAACACTGGCATATTGATCTCATACTAATGTTAACCTGTGATATTTACATTAATGGCATTTACTTATACCTGGTATTGCGGTCAAAATTTAGTGAAGATCAGTGTGATAAACAATAGGTATTTTGTGGTTCTTCATTTCAGAAAATGACCTTCAATTACTTTGTCCTGCATTTGAAATTATTCAGTGTAATGAGTCAATTTTGCATAATTAAGTTTCACTGCTCAGAAAGCCTCAACTGTTTTATTCAGTGGTACCACTGTAAAAAGGTGACTGTAGAAGGTTGACATGGCTAGCAGGGTAGAAGAATTGTTATGAAAATGTATTTGTACATTCCAGGCTATAGACAGCTGTCCAAAGTACAGTCATTGACAATAAGGATGTGACTGAGTCCCTTGACAACCTATAACTGACGTCTGTGTCCTATGAGTGGGGTGAATAGATTAAGATGACAGGATGAAAACCTGCATAGGAATGGGGAAAATCTTGAATTGTACTAGACTTGACAAAAAAAAGTGCTTTCCATTTATTAATTTCCTCCTATTGATGACTTGTTTTTTTTTCCATTCGGGGATATAGGCATCGATGAATGTTTGGAAATATTGCTCGTTCGCAGTTGCTGTTTAGAATGTGGTGATCAGCTACCTTCCTGAGCCACTTCAATCCATTCCGCAAATCATACTACCAGGGAGGAAGCACCAGGATTTTAAACTAGTGACATTTAAGGAATGGTGATATATTTCCAATCCAGGAGGTCCTAGACCCAACCATCTGCAGCTGCTTCATTAAACACATGCCCTTCATCAAAAGGTCAGAAATGGGGATAATCTTTGAAGATTGCACAATGTACAGGATCATTTGTGACTTATTGGATACTGAAGCAGTCCATGTCCAAATGTAGCAAATCCTGATCAATGCTCAGGTTTGGGTTGACAAATAATATTCACTCCATACAAGCGCCAGACAATGAACGCCTCCAAAACCACAATTTAACCATCAACCAACTGATGGCATTACCATCAATACATCTCCCACTATCAACATCCTGGGAGTTACCATTGACTAGAAACTGATCTGGATTGCCATATAAATACTACCATTGTAGGAATAGTTCAGTGGTTAAGAATCCTGTGGCCAGTAACACACTTCCTGATTCCTCAGAGTCCATTCACGATCCTCAAATCAAAAATCAAAAATCTGATGCAATATTCCCCACTTATCTGGATAAGTGACAACTCCAAAATCATCCAAGAAGCTTGAGACCATCTAAGAAAATACAATCCTTCCCTTGACCACTGAAGCTCAGTAGTAGCATGATATATATTCAAGATGCATGGAAGAAATTCACTGAATTTACTTAGACAACACCTTCTAAACCCAGGCCCACTACAGTTTACATAAATTGCTGGTAAAACTCAGAAGGCTGAGCAACTTCTAAGGGGAGAAAGCAGAGTTAATGTTTCAAATCTGATGCTCTTCACAGTTCTGATGAAGAGTCAGCAGGATCGAAATATTAGCTCTGCTTTCTCCTCATAGATATTGGCAAGTCTACTGAGTTTCTCTGTCACTTTCTGCTGTTGTTTTGTTTAATTATACTACTACTATCTAGAACGACAAGAGCAGCAGATGTTTATGAACACCATCAACTGCAAGCTTCCTTCCAAGCCACTCACCATGCTCACTCAGAAATATATCGCTGTTTCTTCACTATCACTCAGTCAAATCCCGAATTAGCTTGGAGTTGTTGGTTGGTTCACTGAGCTGACTGGTTTTCATGCAAATGTTTTGTTTCCCTTCTAGGTGACATCTTCAGTGCTGTCTGACCTCTGTTGAAGTGCTGTTGTTCTTTCCCGCTCTGAATTTATATGCTGGGGTCTGTCGTGGTGGATAGTTCTGTTTCCAGTTTTGTACCGTAGTGATACGTAGATGGGGTCTATTTCACCATGTTTGTTTATTGCACCAATGGTTGAAAACCAGACCTCCATGAATTCTTGTGTTTGTCTTCATCTTGCTTGGCCTAGTACTGTAACTTTGTCCCAGTTTAATTGATGTCCTTCTATGTCGGAGTGTATTGAAATGAGGAAGAGTTGGTTGTGCCGTTTTGCTGCGAGTTGGTGTTCATGTATCCTGGTGGTAAGTTTCCTGCTCGTTTGTCCTATGTAGTGTTTCTCGTAGTTGCTGCATGATATTTGTGCGTGTTACATTTGTTCTGCCCATAGTGGGTATGGAGTCTTTCGTCTTTGAGAGTAACTAGCGAATGTGGCTATTGGTGTGTGTGTTATCCTTATTCGAAGAGGTTGTAGGAGTCTTGCAGTCAGTCCCAATGTATTTCTAATATAGGGTAGGAATGCTATGGCAAGTAACACACTTCATGACTCAGAGATAATGGGAACTGCAGATGCTGGAGATTCCAAGATAATAAAATGTGAGGCTGGATGAACGCAGCAGGCCAAGCAGCATCTCAGGAGCACAAAAGCTGACGTTTCGGGCCTAGACCCTTCATCAGAGAGGGGGATGGGGGGAGGGAACTGGAATAAATAGGGAGAGAGGGGGAGGCGGACCGAAGATGGAGAGTAAAGAAGATAGGTGGAGAGGGTGTAGGTGGGGAGGTAGGGAGGGGATAGGTCAGTCCAGGGAAGACGGACAGGTCAAGGAGGTGGGATGAGGTTAGTAGGTAGCTGGGGGTGCGGCTTGGGGTGGGAGGAAGGGATGGGTGAGAGGAAGAACCGGTTAGGGAGGCAGAGACAGGTTGGACTGGTTTTGGGATGCAGTGGGTGGGGGGGAAGAGCTGGGCTGGTTGTGTGGTGCAGTGGGGGGAGGGGATGCACTGGGCTGGTTTAGGGATGCAGTAGGGGAAGGGGAGATTTTGAAACTGGTGAAGTCCACATTGATACCATATGGCTGCAGGGTTCATGACTCTTCAGGTTCCCTTCGCCATCCTCAGGTCTCAAATCATATTCCCCACCTATCTGGATGAGTACAACTCCAATATCATCCAAGAAACTTGAGGGAATCTAAGAAAATATATTCATTCCTTGTTGGGGCATACAGTGCCTTCTTGGTGTTTATTTACCAGGCGTCCACAGATGAAACTGTTGGGATACCCATTGTTCATGACGATTTATATTGGTGTTCCTCTTCGATTTCGCGCAGCTCTGGAGTATTGCAGTGTGTTATCACTTGTTCAAATAGAGTGCTTTTTGTAGACACTGGAGTGGTTACTGTTGTAATTCAGGATTTGATCTCTGTGTGTAATCTTTCTATATACGCTGGCAAGGAATTCACTGTTGTTCGTTCTTTCCACAATTACGTTTAGAAACGGGAGTTGATTGTTTTCTGTTCTTTCCTGGTGAACTTGAGCCAGGTGAGTATGCTGTTGATATGCTGCCTTTCTTAAATTCCTTGAATATCAAAAAGTGATTTTTTTTTCTCTTTATAGACCATCATTGCCTGTCATGTGTATGTCATATGTTACGAGGGGGAGGTCAACCCTGTTTCCTTCCCCCCCACCAGCAAGTAAAACTAAAACATCCATAGAAGCTCACCTCACCTCGTAATCTGTTAAAGGAAGTGTGAAAAGTAGTATAATCTGCCTCTCATCCCCCAATCTGTTATAATGGAGTGGCTAAATGAAAGAAATCCTTGATGCTTTATAACCAACATGTAACATTTTATTTATCCAACTTTAACAGTAAACAAATTAACAGAACTACTAACAAACTAAATAATTCCCCCTAAACTACTATGACCGGATAAAACAAAATTCGAATGGTAGGCTGCTCTAGTGCTTCTAGGTCCCACTTATGTAAACCAAAGTAATAATAAAATAAATTAAAGCTTAATGTCATGAAATCACAGACAGGATATATTGCTTAAATCGCTTACAATAGGATTGGTCCTAGGTTATCAAAGCCATCAGATTTATAAGTAATTGTTTTTTTTTCAGTATCTAAGTTCCTAGTTTAAAATAGTTGATTGATATTCAAACTAGTTCCCTTGATAACAAACAAAAATACTACTTAGGTTTCTAATCATAAGCCTTTTGATACAATGCTACAATTTCAGGAGCTCTCTGAGCACCTGCACATGTTTTGAAAATCTCCAAGCCTAGAAAAACACCTCATCTTCTAAAGGGACCACTCACTCTTCCACTTTATCATTTTACAAACATCAAATACTAATATCCTGTTTTCCAATCTACAAATACCGTACTCAACTTTGCAACATATATTACTTGCCATTTGTCAGCCCAAGCCTGGATATTGTTGAGGTCTTAGTCAGCAGACGTGATGCTGAAAAAGCAGGTCAGATAGAACCCAAGGAGCAGAAAACTAAGCATTTCAGGTCAAGAGCCTTCATCAAGGCTCAGGAGGGGGAGGGCAGCCCAGAAGTAAAAAGAGAGAAGGAGGTGGGGCTGGGAGATGGGTAGATCAGATGGTGATGTGTAGGTATAGATAGGAGGTTACCTGTGATTTATAAGTGGGAAGGGTGGAGCGGATAGGTGAGTAGGAAGATGGGCAGGTTGAGTCAGGTCAAGGAGGTAAGAGAAGAGAGAGGGCTGGACATGGGATAAGGCTGGGGGTGGAAAGATTTTGAAGTTACAGTAATTATATGATCAGAATTAAAAGCTAGCCAAATGGCTAAGTTTGTTAAATTGAGACTTCACAACCTACCAAGGATATATTGAAACCTATACCCAGAACAGTTCTAATCGACCAGTCTAATAATGGTACCACTACAGCAACCCAGTTATTTACATAATTTAAGATGACAATGAAGTGAATGTAGGTGAGGAGATGTAAATGGTAGTTGCCATCTGTATGATGGTATCAGAGATAATGGGAACTGCAGATGCTGGAGAATTCCAAGATAATAAAATGTGAGGCTGGATGAACACAACAGGCCAAGCAGCATCTCAGGAGCACAAAACCTTCCCCTGCAACCGCAGGAAATGCTACACTTGTCCCCACACCTCCTCCCTCACCCCTATCCCAGGCCCCAAGATGACATTCCACATTAAGCAGAGGTTCACCTGCACATCTGCCAATGTGGTATACTGCATCCACTGTACCCGGTGCGGCTTCCTCTACATTGGGGAAACCAAGCGGAGGCTTCGGAACCGCTTTGCAGAACACCTCCGCTCAGTTCGCAACAAACAACTGCACCTCCCAGTCGCAAACCATTTCCACTCCCCCTCCCATTCTCTAGATGACATGTCCATCATGGGCCTCCTGCAGTGCCACAATGATGCCACCCGAAGGTTGCAGGAACAGCAACTCATATTCCGCCTGGGAACCCTGCAGCCATATGGTATCAATGTGGACTTCACCAGTTTCAAAATCTCCCCTTCCCCTACTGCATCCCTAAACCAGCCCAGTTTGTCCCCTCCCCCCACTGCACCACATAACCAGCCCAGCTCTTCCCCCCCACCCACTGCATCCCAAAACCAGTCCAACCTGTCTCTGCCTCCCTAACCAGTTCTTCCTCTCGCCCATCCCTTCCTCCCACCCCAAGCCGCACCCCCATCTACCTACTAACCTCATCCCACCTCCTTGACCTGTCCGTCTTCCCTGGGCTGACCTATCCCCTCCCTACCTCCCCACCTACACTCTCTCCACCTATCTTCTTTACTCTCCATCTTCGATCTGCCTCCCCCTCTCTCCCTATTTATTCCAGTTCCCTCTCCCCATCCCCCTCTCTGATGAAGGCTCTAGGCCCGAAGCGTCAGCTTTTGTGCTCCTGAGATGCTGCTTGGCCTGCTGTGTTCATCCAGCCTCACATTTTATTATCTTGCCATCTGTATGATGTTGTGATTCTGAATGAGGGAATCTAATATCACAGCATCTCTTCATGAAAAAAAAGATTTCTGGTTGAGCAGGATTATCTGCTGGAACTATGCAAGACTGTGCTGTGTAGTCATTGATGGACATCCATGTTTCATATTCTAAACCCCCTAACATATATAGTAGAATTTCAAATGATATCATTCAAAAAATCAAGGGGCTTGACTTAATCGTGGACTTCAGTGCCTCATAATCCTGACTAAATGTGGACCTCAAATCTACATTTGTTCATAATCTACATTTGTCAGTAGTGGTATCAGCTCAGCAAATTCATTGGAAATGTGTTACTATTGACAGCCTCCAATCCCTCGGCCCAATTAAGGATTAAGCTGCTAATGCTGTTGATTTAAATCAGAAGAACTGTAACTCTCCAGCCTTAGCAGTTCACTGAGAGTTGGGGACTGCTGAGGCAAGAGAGAGATTTGAGGTAGGAAATACAAATTAAACACCCAAGAGGCCATGCAGGCAGGTTTGTCAAGATCGCAATTTGTGGCTATAGGAGATACCTTCAGTGTGCTCAATATCTTTTTTGGGCCATAAATCCTCATTCTTCAAAAGCTCTGCAGATTGCTTCATGGACATGGTCTCCCAGGAGTTAAATACCAGCGAGCACAAAGAATCTGTTGCAAGTGAGTTGATAAATATTTAACTTGGTTGCCTGCCTGGGTTTCATCTCCACTGACAATGGGAACCTCCTTTGACATGGATCTCACTATTTTGCTGCTCCTCACTCCTGCAACTGCTCCCATCTCTCAATCTATCATTACAGTCTGAAAGCTACTGTCCAAGTTGTTCAAGAAATTTGCTTGAAATGCTTTGGGTTCTCATACACAAGATGCCCTCTTGGATTGCTCGTCACATTAGTGATGTGGTTCAGAAATTCGTGAAATGGAGATTCCTGGCCTACGTTGCTTCCTAGTGGTCTCATTCCATCCAAATCTATGAATGCCTTCTACATGAGGTTAGGTGAGCATATAGTCTCCAGGGTGAAACCACGTGTGCTACATTGATCAGATCTGCACAACAGACTTTCAGATAGTAGGCAGAATTAGCCAGTTATGGCAGAAGCTGATATAGCTGACTCACCCAGGGAAATAGTGGGTCATGATTCTGTATGGGATTACACATATATTCCATCAACAGAGGAATCTTTTAAAAAGAGTCATTGGTTAGAGCTGGTTAACTTAAAGTGAACATTCTGGAAAATAGCAGGGTTATCATTTAGATTACACAAGCCGACAATTAATTAGCTCCAATCTACCGAAAGATGGATATGATACTTATCAAGGAAGTTCAAAAGATAAATTCATGAAAAGATATTTGGGTTACTTTACTGTGCACAGATAAATATTTAAACAGACCTCTCAAATGCATTCTTTCCCTGACTGCTCAGGTGTTGAAAATTTATATTATATCTTCATTCTGTCCATTTCCTGTTCTGACTCAAGATTGATGTTTTCTTCAGAGATGCCTTCTAGCAAAGTAAAAAAAAAAGGAGTCTCTAATAATTGATGATAATGCCAGGGATTGGTTAAGTGGGGTGGAGAGATGACTGGAGTGAGATGCAGATTCAATCCAGGTGCCGGCAGGAGTCTGAGCACCATGTCTCCACACATATTGAAACAAAGCCTCGTTCAATCAGTGCTGTCAAACATGTTCAGAAATATTCCAATCTGCCCCTGCTGAAAATTATTCTATTATGTTTTGATGTTCTCTTTGTAAAATAAACCTTTGAATCTTATTCAAACCTGAAATTCCATTTGTTACAGCTTATATCCAGCTGCTTTTCCAGCTTGACGACTTATTTTTATATTATGTTCATGTTTGGGGCTGTGCTCGTCTATGGTATTCTTACTTAGTTTTTGATAGTTTTCTGTTCTGATATGCACGTTCTTCAAATTGGGTGCCTCTATCATCCAACTGTTATTGATTAGTGGAGGAAATTATGATGACATTGATCTTCTGAATCAAAATCTCTGAATAACTTGACAGATAGTCTTTATGTCACTTGGGTTATATTGGGAACGTTTAGAGGCAAATGAAGTGAGGTTTGTTGTCTCTTTGATCGTCACTACCAGTTACACCCTTGTTCAAGGATGCTCACTGATCTTTTTAGGAAGCAATCAGAACAACTTTATAATTTTCTATTTGCTACACCTATTCCTTCAGAGTTTGTTGCCAGGTAGATGTGTTAAATCTTGTCAAAAATGAATAGTTATTGTGCCAGTGTGTAAAGTATGTTTTTACAATAGAACTAAAAACAATCATAATCTCTGGTTTTCAGAAACAGAGTATGAAACAATGGCAATTCCCCTTGGAATCCTTACATTTAAGAACATATTCCAACTATAATATGAAACAGGAGCAAAAGTAGACCTTACACCTCAACTAGCCTGCTTCACCATTCAATATAACACTAGCTGATCTTCACCTTCAAACCTATCTGCCTGCTTTTTTGCCATATCCCTCGATTTCCTGAGGTCTAAAGTTCTATCTCAGCTTTACATATGTTCAACAATGGAGCATCCACAATCATGAGGAGTAGTGAATTCCAAACGTTCATAGCCATTGGAGAGAGTACATTTCTCCTCCTCTCAAACATGAGGAATCAATCACTTCCTTCAGACTGTGCCTTCTTGATCTTAATTCCTCAGCAACTACCCAGCAACATCTCTTTAGAATCTTGTGTGTTTCATTGAGTTAGCCTCTCATTCTTCTCAACTTCTGAGAACATAGATCTAATTTACTTCATTACTTATCATTGGACACCAATCTTAACGCAGGAACCAAACTACTGAGCCTCCATGCATCATGCATTGTCTCCAATATAAATATATTCTTTCTTAAACAAAGGGCTGACTGATTGAGTGACTGATTGTCATGTGTACTGAAATACAGTGAAAAGCTTTGTTTATGAGTGGTATAGGCAAGTCATTGTAAGCGAAGGATGTACAGATTAAAAAGACTTAGAAGCATACAGGTTACATTGCACAGGGTGTGCGCTAGGCGAGATTATCGTTAGCAAGATTTGCATTATTTGAGGCTAGAGAGTCCATTCATCAGTCTGATGGGAAGAAGCTGTTCCTGAGCCTGCCAGTGCATGTATTCAGGCTTCTGTATCTTCTGCCTGACAGAAGAAGTTGTGGAATGTCATTACTGGCGTGCAATGAGCCTTTGATGATGTTGGCAGCCTTTCCGCAGCAGTGAGCTACGTAAATGGAGTCTACGGATAGAATGTGGTTTTTGTGATGGTCGGGGTCGTACACACCACCTTCTGCAGTTTCTTATGTTCCTGGGCACAGCAGTTGCCATATCAGGCCACTATGCAGCCAGACAGTATGTTTTCAATGTTGCACCTGTGGAAGTTGATGAGGGGCCTTCTGGACATACCAAATTTCCTGAGCTATATGAGGAAGAAGGGGCGTTATTGTATCTTCTTGACTTTCACATCTACCTGGGAAGTCCAGGACAGGCTGCCAGGTATTGTCACTCTGAGGAACTTGATGTTCTTCACCCTCAGTTCTGTTGACATAGTTGGGGCCATGCTCCAAAGTTGACCAAAGTTGAACACAATATTCCAAAAGACTTCTCACTAAAACCCTGTAGAATTGTAGAAAGGCTTATTTATTCTTGTACTCCAATAAACTTGTAATTAAAGGCCAATGTATCATTTGCTTTCCCAACCTGTATGCAATCTTTCTGTATCCTTTAGTAGAGCACAGCCAGGTATGTCTCTGGCTCTCAACATTTATAATGCTCAAGTTTTAAAACTTTCTTTTTCCAATATTCTCACAATTAAAATGAATGCACTTCTCAACATTACACTCTGCCTCCTTGTTATGCACGTTTTAAACCCATTTGTCTCTTTGTAAATATCTCAGAGCATGTATTCCCCAACATTTCTTCTTGTAGCATTCCAACTTAGAAAGTGAATCATGTATTTCTTTCTTTCACCAACAGAAGTAGAACTTCGCAGAAACTGACAATTGGCTTTGGAGAAAAGTAAACAGCAGAGGAGAACCACATTTGCCTAAGGCTCAGGTTATCCAAGAAAGAGAATGAGAGTAAGAAGAATATGAAAAGTAATCATCAGTTTCCCAAGTGAACTAGGTTTGAAAAACAAAGAGTGTGGGATAACTTTCAATTTTGTAAATGTTGGATTTTCAGACATAAATTCAAAGCATGCCTGACATATGCCTGCTGATCTTAGATCACGCGAAGAATGATTTATCAAGGAATTTAAAAAGAAGCTTTATGAAAAACAATAAAATAATTAAGGGATAAGTGCAAATATGAACAGGCGCTCAAAGAGTTAGAATTCAAAATGTGTTTAAGACAATTTTCATGTTCATGAAGGGGTGTGTATTTGAAGTGACTGAACTAGCGCTGCCTTGAATCCTTTATCTTAGCAACCTATGTACAACTAGTGTAGGGAATTATCAAACAGAATGTAAAGCTGTTTTATTTTAGTTTGTGTCAAATGCAGAGCAAAAATTCAATGACTTTTTGGTCATCATGTAAACAGTAAAAAGTGGATGTAAAGAAAAAAGTTTTCTCATATCACCATAGAGCCTATAGTTAGATTTACAAAAGGGTACTGAGTATCACAAGGGAACTGAACTTGACTCCCTCAAAAACCAAGTTTTCAAAAGTACAAGCATGTGGGTTTGAAGTCCTGTAACCAGATGGAAAATTTGTCCAGGCAGACGCCTTTCACTGCTACAGCACATGAACTTGACTCTGCAAGGGTGAAAATGAATAGCTTCAGTTCATATCTCTCAATAAAAATGCAGGAAAACAACCTTCAAAGATCAACATCCAGGCCAGCACAATACTCACAACAGTAAAAAGGTCAGGAACAAATTCTGAGATGTTAGGAAAAGTATGAAAATACAGCCTTTGGCTGACAAACATGCCAAACACTGTGAGCATTTCCAGGCATTTTTGTTAGCGTTTCAGTCTTACAATATGTCAGTTTTAAAAGTTTAATTCATACATCAATGTGTTAAGGAATTACTGAAGACAAACACTACACCCAGTTAAATGTTTAGCTTGAAATGGCCCAATTAAGATTTAGCTTGACTCATAAAAAAGTAAAATAGAAATTATTTTCTACTCTGTTACTTATCTGTCCATTTCTTTGACATCGGACAAGATATGGCAGTCATAAGGAGATATATGGGGCCCAGGGCCTGATGATCTTCATTATACCATTCTGGCCCCACTATTAGACATAAAATCCTAACATGGCAAAATGATGAAAACCAGAAACAGACAAAGTATATACACTGTATATGCAGTATTTACAGACTCCTATAATAAACACTTTAATTTTGACAAACATATTGCAAATGAGAAACTGAAAATTTTTAAAAATCTGAAAATATTCAGCATGTTTAGTAGTAACTTTTAGCTTCTGAACTAAGATTGTAGATACAACGATCTTTGCTGTACCCTTGCTCCTACGCAAGGGAAGGCATTGCTCCCTGTTATAAAAAACAAAGAGTTTTATGACATCACTCTATTGCGTATTGACCAAGGCAGAAAAGCTAGGTCTTCATTAACTATCATAGTCAGTATGGGGGTTGAATCAACACT
Organism: Stegostoma tigrinum; assembly: GCF_030684315.1. Classification (NCBI taxonomy): domain Eukaryota; kingdom Metazoa; phylum Chordata; class Chondrichthyes; order Orectolobiformes; family Stegostomatidae; genus Stegostoma; species Stegostoma tigrinum. Next base: position 53,522,595 of record NC_081368.1, on the reverse strand, counting down.
GTTGACATTGTTCTGCCTTGCACTCAAACCAACTAGCCAAGTGAGCTAATGAGCTGATCCCTGTAACTTCTGATTGGGAATAGAGGAATATTTGCCAGAATTTTCTAATTTTAAAGGGTCCTGGAGGACTTCTTGGGATCTTAACACTTCAAGACAGTTTCAAATGTTCAAAGGGCCAGTGTAGTGGAAGAAATGGCCACCTGTATGCTTCCATTTACTCAGCTATTCTGCTCTTTAAGCGACTTGTTGAGGAGGATCTGGGGCCACAAACAGATATTTTCATTTTCATTTTAGTGAACCTGAGAGCAATCTGATGGACTTTGGTGCCTGGCTCTTGAATTCATATTTAAAATACTGCTTTTGTTACAAACAGAAGAATAATGGGTCAGCTGCAGTTGCTGACCTTCATTTGTGCTGTACCTTCATTGTGATGATAATCTCCCCAACTGACTAACTCCCACCCCCTCTGATCAGCCAGCTGCTATAATTATCAAAGTGGGGCAGCCTTAATCACAACTGCTATCTGCCTTTGCCATTAGCCTGGAAGCTGTAGCCTACTGGAGATGTCCAGTTGTAGTTCTGGAAAGGAAGGGCACAAAATCGGGTATCGCAGCTACAGAAGCTTCCATTGTCGAGGAAGATCTGCCTACTGAGTCAGTGTGGGTGGAAATTAGGAGCAGCAAGGGAGTAGTCACCTCGTTAGGGGTTTACTACAGGCCCCCCAATAGCAGCAGGGAGATTGTAGAAAGCATAGGTCGACAGATTTTGGAAAAGTGTGGACGCAGTAGGGTTGTTGTAATGGGTGACTTTAACTTTCCTAATATTGATTGGAACCTCCTTCGAGCAGAAGGTTTGAATGGAGCTGTTTTTGTAAGGTGTGTTCAGGAGGGTTTCCTAACGCAGTACGTTGACAGGCCGACGAGGGGAGAGGCCATTCTAGACTTGGTGCTCGGAAACGAGCCGGGGCAGGTATCAGATCTTGTGGTGGGAGAGCATTTTGGTGATAGTGACCATAACACTCTCTCATTCTACATAGCTATGGAGAAGGAGAGGATTAGGCAGAATGGGAGGATATTTAATTGGGGAAGAGGAAACTATGATGCGATTAGACACGAGTTAGGAAGCATGGACTGGGAGCAGTTGTTCCATGGTAAGGGCACTATAGACATGTGGAGATTGTTTAAGGAACAGTTGTTGGGAGTGATGAGTAAATATGTCCCTCTGAGACAGGCAAGACGGGGTAAGATAAAGGAACCTTGGATGACGAGAGCGGTGGAGCTTCTAGTGAAAAGGAAGAAGGTAGCTTACATAAGGTGGAGGAAGCTAGGGTCAAGTTCAGCTAGAGAGGATTACATGCAGGCAAGGAAGGAGCTCAAAAATGGTCTGAGGAGAGCCAGGAGGGGGCACGAGAAAGGCTTGGCAGAAGGAATCCGGGAAAACACAAAAGCATTTTACACTTACGTGAGGAATAAGAGAATGGTCAAAGAAAGAGTAGGGCCGATCAGGGATAGCATAGGGAACTTGTGTGTGGAGCCTGAGGAGGTAGGGGAAGCCCTAAATGAGTTTTTTGCTTCTGTCTTTACGAAAGAAACGACCTGTGTAGTGAATGAAACCTTTGAAGAGCAGGTGTGCATGCTGGAATGGATAGAGATAGAGGAAGCTGATGTACTGAAAATTTTGTCAAACATTAAGATTGACAAGTCGCCAGGCCCGGATCAGATTTGTCCTCGGCTGCTTTGGGAAGCGAGAAATGCAATTGCTTCGCCACTTGCGAAGATCTTTGCATCCTCGCTCTCCACTGGAGTCGTACCTGAGGACTGGAGAGAGGCAAATGTAATTCCTCTCTTCAAGAAAGGAAATAGGGAAATCCCCGGCAATTATAGACCGGTAAGTCTCACGTCTGTCGTCTGCAAGGTGTTAGAAAGGATTCTGAGGGATAAGATTTATGACCATCTGGAAGAGCATGGCTTGATCAAATACAGTCAACACGGCTTTGTGAGGGGTAGGTCATGCCTTACAAACCTTATCGAGTTTTTTGAGGATGTGACTAGTAAGGTTGATGAGGGTCAAGCTGTGGATGTGGTGTATATGGACTTCAGTAAGGCATTTGATAAGGTTCCCCATGGAAGGCTCATTCAGAAGGTCAGGAGGAATGGGATACAGGGGAACTTAGCTGCTTGGATACAGAATTGGCTGGCCAACAGAAGACAGCGAGTGGTAGTAGAAGGAAAATATTCTGCCTGGAAGTCAGTGGTGAGTGGGGTTCCACAGGGCTCTGTCCTTGGGCCTCTACTGTTTGTAATTTTTATTAATGACTTGGACGAGGGAATTGAAGGATGGGTCAGCAAGTTTGCAGACGACACAAAGGTCGGAGGTGTCGTTGACAGTGTAGAGGGCTGTTGTAGGCTGCAGCGGGACATTGACAGGATGCAGAGATGGGCTGAGAGGTGGCAGATGGAGTTCAACCTGGATAAATGCGAGGTGATGCATTTTGGAAGGTCGAATTTGAAAGCTGAGTACAGGATTAAGGATAGGATTCTTGGCAGCGTGGAGGAACAGAGGGATCTTGGTGTGCAGATACATAGATCCCTTAAAATGGCCACCCAAGTGGACAGGGTTGTTAAGAAAGCATATGGTGTTTTGGCTTTCATTAACAGGGGGATTGAGTTTAAGAGTCGTGAGATCTTGTTGCAGCTCTATAAAACTTTGGTTAGACCGCACTTGGAATACTGTGTCCAGTTCTGGGCGCCCTATTATAGGAAAGATGTGGATGCTTTGGAGAGGGTTCAGAGGAGGTTTACCAGGATGCTGCCTGGACTGGAGGGCTTATCTTATGAAGAGAGGTTGACTGAGCTCGGTCTCTTTTCATTGGAGAAAAGGAGGAGGAGAGGGGACCTAATTGAGGTATACAAGATAATGAGAGGCATAGATAGAGTCGATAGACAGAGACTATTTCCCAGGGCAGAAATGGCTAGCACGAGGGGTCATAGTTTTAAGCTGGTTGGTGGAAAGTATAGAGGGGATGTCAAAGGCAGGTTCTTTACGCAGAGAGTTGTGAGAGCATGGAATGCGTTGCCAGCAGCAGTTGTGGAAGCAAGGTCATTGGGGTCATTTAAGAGACTGCTGGACATGCATATGGTCACAGAAATTTGAGGGTGCATCCATGAGGATCAATGGTCGGCACAACATTGTGGGCTGAAGGGCCTGTTCTGTGCTGTACTGTTCTATGTTCTATGTTCTATGTTCTAAAATTATAAAATAGCGCCACAACAGCTACAAACCCCAAACATAAGGCTTCTCGGTCTGTCTGCATCCTATGTGTGTAGGATTCCTGGATCTTAATTGAGCATTTTTCAAAGCAATGATGACAATAGACTAACTGACTGGCATAGCAAATAACAAAGGCAGATGTTAAATATGGTAGATTTGATGTTTTAATAGCATCTTGTGAATTTGTATGGATTGTTACTTTCATTGGATAAGTTTTAATGATGTGCCATCAGACAGATGACTGTGTGATATTATTTGCCTTTGTAAGGAAACTTCCATTAGAAATTGTTAGAGATAAAACTTTATTAACTCCTCCATTTGTTTGGCTGTTTATTTAAAGCTTAATGCTTATTAGTATAAAACACACTCAAAATCATGCTCCAACCAAAATAGGGAAAATAAAAACACTAATAGACTAATGTTTCTGAGATAACAAGGTGTGGAGCTGGATGAACACAGCAAGCCAAGCAACATTGGAGGAGCAGAAAGCTGATGTTTTGGGTCGAGACCCTTCTTCAGAAATGGGGAAGGGGAAGGGGGTTTTTGAAGAAAATAGGGAGAGGGAGGGAGGTGGATAGAAGATAGACAAGGGAGAAGATAGGTGGAGAGAATATAAACATGTCAAAGAGGTGCGGATGGAGCCAGTAAATGTGAGTGTAGATGGAGAGTTAGGGAGGGGATAGGTCAGTTGAGGGAGGACAAGACAGGTCAAGGAGGCAGGATGAGGCTAGTAGGTAGGAGATGGGGGTGGGGCTTGAGGTGGGAAGAGTGGATAGGTGGGAGGCAGGACAGGTTAGGGAGGCGGGGACAAGCTGGGCTGGTTTTGGGATGCGATCAGGGGAGGGGCGATTTTGAAGCTTTCGAAGTCCACATTGATACCATTGGGCTGCAGGTTTCCCAAGCTAAATACAAGATACTGTTCCTGCAACCTTGAGGTAGCATCATTGTGGCACTGCAGGAGGCCCAGGATGGACATGTCGTCTGAGGAATGGGAGGGGGAGTTGAAATAGTTTGCGACTGGGAGATGCAGTCATTTGTCATGAACCAATTCTAGATGTTCCGCAAAGTGGTCCCCATGCCTCTGCTTGGTTTCCCCGATGTAGAGGAGGCCACATGGGGAACAGTGGATACAGTACACCACGTTAGCAGATATGCAGGTGAACATCTGTTTGACGCGGAAGGTCTTCTTAGGGCCTTGGATGGGGATGAGGGGGGAGGTGTAGGGACAGGTGTAGCACATCCTGCAGATGCAGTGAAAAGTGCCAGGGGTGTTGGGGCTGGAGGGGAGTGTGAAGTGGATAAGGGAGCCACAGAGAGAGTGGTCTCTCTGGAAGGCAGATAACGGTGGGGAGGGAAAAATGTATTTGGTAGTGGGGTCAGATTGCTGATGGTGGAAGTGTCATTGGATGATGTGTTGGATCCGAAGTTTGGTGGGGTGGTACGTGAGGACAAGGGAGATTCCTCCCACCTCAAGGCCCACCTCCACCTCCGACCTACTGGTGTCATCCCACCTCCTTGACCTGTCCGTCCTCCCTGGACTGACCTATCCCCTCCCTAACTCCCCATCTACTCTCACCTTTACAGGATCCAACCCCACCTCTTTGATCTGTCTGTCTCCTCTCTGCTTATCTTCTCCTCTATCCATCTTCTATCCGCCTCCCCCGCCTCCCTATTTATTTCAGAATCTCTTTCCCCACACCCATTTCTGAAGAAAGGTCTAGACTGGAAACATCAGCTTTCCTGCTCCTCTGATGCTGCTTGGCTTGCTGCGTTCATCCAGCTCTACACCTTGTTATCTCAGGTTCTCCAATATCGGCAGTTGCTACTATCTCAGACTAATATTTCTGATGCTTTCAGGGATCTGACCAGGCCTCTGAGCATTTTCAGGCTTTTCTATTTCATTTTCTTTTCACCAGCTACAGTTGTTTTTATTTTAATAGTTTAAGGTCGTTGTAAAGGTTTGTAGCTTGGGTTGTGGCTGATGTTGTTGATTTGCTTGCTGAGCTGGCTGGGTATAGTTGATGCTAGGTAACATCATCAGTGCTGCCTCCACTTAGTATTAAAATGATCCAGTCTGATTTGGTGTTTTATGTCATTTCCGGTTATTTTTTGCAAAGGTTTGTATATGGGGTCTAATTCCACATGTTTATTGATTGCATCGTGGGTGGAGGACTAGATCTCTAGGAATTCCTGCGCGTGTCTCTGGTTGGCTTGGTCTAGGATGGTCTCATGATCCCTATTAAATTGATGGCCTTCATTGTCTGAGTATACTGAAATGAGGGAAAGTTCAGTACACTCAGATAACGAAGCCCATTGATTTAACTAGGACAATGTGACCATCCTAGCTCAAGCCAACATTAGACACACACGGGAATTCCTAGAGGCGTGGTCCTCCACCCATAATGCAATCATTTAACATGTAGAATTAGACCCCACATTGCACTCCTAAATGTTATTGTTGGATCAGGTCCTAAACTGGGAAGGAGGCCCTATATATGCAGAGGTTGTTTTGCTGACTGTGCGTAATTAAGGGGTACCTCAGTCCAGCAAAGTGTCACCACTGAAGGGAAAAATGTGGAATTAGACCCCAAATACAAACCCTTGTTAAAAAAAACAGAATTAACACAAAACACCTCAACAGACCGGATCATGTAAATTCCACGCGGAGTAGAACAACATTGTTTCATCGGAGGCATGTTACCTCGCACGGTGACATGATGTCTGAGTTATTACCAGCCAGCTCAATGAACAAACCAACAAAATTATTTTAACAGTTGCTGTGTTATTTCATGAATTTGCCCCTTCAGTGGTGACTCTTTGCTGGACTGAGGTACCCCTTAATTATGCACAGTCTGCAAAACAACTTATGTATGTATATGGCCTCCTTCCTAGTTTATGTCCTGTTCCAAAAATAACATTTAGGAGTGTAATTTCAAAACCTTTTCAGTTCACATGAAGATATAGATATCCTTGCAATATGTCATAGTATCCGTAGCTCACAAGTGATCTATTTCCTCAATGTACAATTTGTCATGTATCGAATGTCATAATATCTTTTACTTTCCCAGCTCCATGAATGATACTTTTGTTATGGATAATTCATATATAGATTTGGCACTTGCAAAATCGCAAATTGAAACAGGACATATATTTTAGCTCAAAATCTGTTTTAAAGATATATATTGAACGTTTACTAATCTGATGGTATCTTATTTTAGAATTCAGTGAAATAGCATCAATTAATTGTGGTGTACTGTATGTTTCATAAGCTGACAATGCAAAGAGATCTACTGTTATAGATCAGTGGGGAATATATTTGTGCACTGTAAGCTGATAGAGAGAACCAAGAACAGCCCACTTTAGAGACTAATATCTGCAGAAGATATGTAAACCAAGTGCCTGAAGAACAACACAAATATTAATTAATTCTGTAAAATGATTGTATTTCCTTCTCGTCTTGTTTAATTGGACACAAAAGCACTCAATGATGCTTAGCTAATGTGGCTCATTTGAGTTGTTATAGATATTCATCTGCAGTTATAATATAGCAACAATGTCATTCTAAGAAAAAATGAGGTCCAAATAACCAGCGAAAATATGAAATATTTCCAGCAATAACCTACATTTATGCATAGGTTTACTAAGACATTTCCTGAAGATGTGATAAAATGATTAACTGCTCAGCTCATAGAGAAAAACCTGGATTTCCCAGTTAGTAGCAAACTGATGGCACTTGCCACTGACCTCATATAAAGTTGTTTACATAGCTATAATAATCCCCATGGTTTTGATTTCCCTGTTCTTAATGCCAGTCTGAATCTGGTATCAAGTTTTGGGGATGCCATGGCATCAAGAATCATTGTTGTTGACAAGCATGATAAGCAGACATGATAATACATTGAAGTAGCCTCAAAGAAAGTAATATTTCTATTATAGTTTAATGATAAAAGCAAAATAAGTAATTTGGACATATATGTATATAAAGTAGAAACTAAAATATTATGGCAAACATTTTAAATAATAAAGGGAATTTTATCATACGGAAGAGATGTAGAATTTCTCAAATATAAAACTGGTTTCTTTTCAGGGCCAGAGAGGCATTTCAGCTGCATTCTGAAAATTAATACACTGTTTAAAAATTTAGAGCACCTCATTCACCCAAGTTAGGTTTGTTCCAGCATTTTTCACAGTGAGACTAATAGCCATTTCGAATAAGTTTTCATCAATTCAATGATTTCACCATTTGGAGTCTGCAACAGTGCATTATCTGGAGAAACATAGAATCACTGAAAGTAAATGCCAGATTTCCAGATTTAACAATGCAGGGCAGCCTCCAACAGTCACTTCAGTTTTGGATAAATAATTGTAATGGAAGCTCTAACAGTTTTGCCATAATTATGCCTGCAATGTCAAGGCCAAAGTGTTACCATAGTGAGTAAAGATTGTTCAAAGAAGAGGCCTTTGAACAGGAAGGATCATGTACTTTATATTTTGAGGTCACTATATTCAATGTTTAGTCCATCATGAGCAAGGCTGAAACAAACTAAAACAAAATTTAATTTGCAAACTTTTCAAATTATTAAGAAATGCATTCAACATTTTCTACTTAACAAAATAGAATAATAATCTATGACATAATATTGCTTTGAAAATTAGAACTAAATAAGGGTGGAGTACCAAAATATTTTAGCTCACAAATGCACAAATCACAACATTTACATTATGGTCACAATGGCAATAATGAAATCAAACTAACTTTGGGACTTACTTTTGAAGGGATAGATTTCATAACAGCAATTTAAATTTAAATGCCATATTTAACATAGTAAAACATTCTAAGGTATTAAAAAGAATATGGAGAAATTATGGTCCAATTGGTTAGCTGGAATATGAAGTGCATGAAGTGCACTGTGTGCATTTCTGGCTGGCATGATATAAAAAGACAACGTTGCATCAGCATTTCACCTTAAGAAGCCTGTCAGGGCAAATAATCAGATTCAGTCATGTCTTCAAAGGGGTAGTAGGAACTGCAGATGCTGGAGAATCTGAGATAACAAGGTGTAGAGCTGGATGATCACAACAGGCCAAGCAGCATCAGAGGAGCAGGAAGGCTGACGTTTAGGGCCTAGACCTTTCTTCAGAAAAAGGTTCTGAAGAAAGGTCTAGGCCCGAAACGTCAGCCTTCCTGCTCCTCTGATGTTGCTTGGCCTGTTGGCCTGCTGGGCTCATTCAGCTCTACACCTTGTTATTTCTTACGTCTTTAAAGGGATTGGCTTGAACATCAGCATCAGCAAGCCAAATGTCATGGCCCAGGATAATGTCATGGGCAATGTAACAGCATTGACAATGTTACAAAGTATGTTGTTGATAGCTTCACTTATCTAGGCTCCATTATCACAAATAACTTGATGCTGAAATCAAAACATGCATCTCAAAACAAAACATCAGTAATGCCCAAACAGAATAAGAAATTGTGGAACAACAGCAATTTAACATATTGCAAACCTATCAAGCCTATAACCTGCTTGTACTCCTCCACAGTTGAGAACCCTGGTCAATATATTCTAGCCAAGAGCTAAGGCTGAGCAATTACAGCCTTTGTGTCTCATACATTTCCTTGGCATCTATTGCCAGGAGAAGGCTGCCAGCTCGGGTCCTTGAGTATGCTAATTCTATTGGCATTTGTTGTAAACTGGTTTGGATATTTCGCTGCCAACAAACCTCATTTTTCTATTCCAAGACTTCAGTCTGTCTACTTAACAGTGATAGAGAATGGACCACTGGTGAGATGAAACAGAAAAGGTTATTTTATCTTGCACAGCAAAGCAGTTTATTGTTTGATAGCAGTAAATATGGTTTACATGAATTAGCTAGGTGTAATTGCTTAGAACAGTCAGGAGCTCTGTGTAATATATCTGCACTTCTTGGGAATTCATGTAGATCTCTACTGCCTCAACGCAAATACTGTGTGTTATCAGATTGGGTAAAGTTTATTGTAATATCAACAATAATTGCTTCAGAACCATTACCTTTTACAGCATTGTTCCTTAAGCTTTTGTCTCATCATTAACCATTATGCCTTCATGTGTTTAACTATATTACATTTACAGCAATCTCCACAAGCCTCTTATTTCGTGAATACAGGTGGCCTGGTGTTTCACAAATTGCACAGAATGCGCATTCTTCAAGCTTGGGAGAACAGTAGGTTATCTGCTTGAGAATCTTTTAGACAGGATGCCATTTCTTCTGGACTGACTCGTTGGTTCATTGCTTATCTAGAGGACCTTTGATATCCTGAATTCTCAAAGGAAACATTCATTTATTTGTCATATAACATTATGTGGGAAAACTTTACCCTCCTTAATGTCCATTGTGGAAGGTAGCTGCTACAGAAACAAACACTTTCTTCCCTTCAGTATTGTGGAGTGATTGACCAATAATATATTTTTTGATTGAAACAAGAATGCTCTTTGTTTTGTTGTAAAAACGGTATCCTGGATGCTCAGATCAGGCTATTTCTTCTTTTTTCCTTTGCCCGCCTCCTGTAACTACATACACTGCTCTGGTGTCAGGAAATAAAGTAGCATTGTTTCCTGAAAATCTTGTAGTACACTTTCCACCTTGTTGTGGCACATTGATTGAAAACTACTGATCTATTCGAAAAGATATTGCTCAACCATATTGAGCCCTTTGCATGTACTTTCTTTTGCAGCTCTTGAACAGGGTCCTATTTTCATACACCTTTTTTACAGGGGTAGCATGGTGGCACAGTGGTTAGTATTGTTTCCTCACAGTGCCAGGGACATGGGTTCAATTCTAACCTCAGGCAACTGTCCGTGTGGAGTTTGTACATTCACCCCATGTCTGCATGGGCTCCCTCCAGGTGCTCTGGTTTTCTCCCACAATCCTAAGATGTGCAGGCTAGGTGGATGGGCCATGCTAAATTGCCTGTTTTGTTCAGTGATGTGGACATTAGGGGTTAGGTCTGGGTGGGATGCTTTGTGTGTTGGTGCCAAAGGGCCTGTTTCCACGCTGCAGGTATTCTATTCTTTTGCACTTGACCAATAGCCTAGCCGGTGTGGCCTTCATACACTATCACTGGCCATTAGCTGCGCCTGCGAGGCATCGCTATTCCACACAGTTCACACTGTCTCTTCAGGTGAAATCTTTTAAGGGTCCGAGCAACGCAGGTTTACTAGTTTCCTTATTACAGCAATTCCTTTGCTGCCAGTCTTTTAAACACTGTATTGCAGTGATACCATGTGAAATTCTTCAAGTAAAGCTTAACATTTAACTGGCTGTGCTTTGTTACTTTCAAGGTTTTAAATTATGGCTCAGCGAAATATTGTGTCTTTTCCTGAGCTGTTTGGTCATTTCTGCTATTTTCAATGACCAAAATGGCAGCTTCCTTCTTTTTCCAGCATTCGTCCACTTTGTTTCCCAGTTGTTTTCTCCACCTTTAACTGCCCATACAATAATGGATTGGATGAATGGTTGAATAGAAATAGTGTATAGGGAAAAGGAGATAGACAGTAGGTAATGATGCTCATTTGACAAGCCAGTACAAGTATAGTGATCCAAATGGCCATCTTCTGTGCTGTAACAATTTTGTGACCTCTGTAGAAACCACTACTATTTTTCTTTTTTAATAAAACCCTTTATTGATGGAACTGAGAGCTGAGGCTCAGGTTAGTCAAATCTTGAGTGGTAAAATGTTTTGAAAAGGGAGAAGAACAGGTGCCGATGTTTGCTTTTGGTGGCTGACTGACCTGAAAGGTCATTTAACTTAATAACTGATATTAGAAACACTAAGGGCAATTCGGCACCAAAAAGATATCATGGCCAAGACTGGCAGCTGGTTGGATGTTGAGATTGTTAATCAATGGAGGGCTTAGGTGATTTAGCCAACCACAGAGACTATTTAAAAAGAAAGAAGGGAGAGGGGAATAGGGAAAACCTCTTCTTGTTGGTTTTAGCAAGTACAGATTGTCTTTGGATGCTTTGGGTCGAGATGTTTTTCTTTTTATTCTCTCCAGTTTTCTGTCCAGCCAAAGAAGTGTTGATTGTTCTGAGAAAAGAAACTCACTTTGTATTAAATAAGAAAATGGCTCTGGAAGACTACTGAATTTTTTGCATTTACTCGTGATTTCAAAATTAGATGTACAGTCATGCCTGTGAACAACTCATTATCCAATGATTGCATGAATTTTGGCATTCCATCACTTGAAACTGTTGAATTGAGCTGGTAAATTACAATTCTTTTATTTCCTTTTAATATATTCTTTGACTGTCTCTACCTATCTGTGAGTGGGGCTATGCTCAAAGAAGATTGGATTTAAATCATGTTAATAGATTACCTTCAGAGGTAGTAGGAACTGCAGATGCAGGAGGATCTGAGCTATCATCGAGCTCTACACCTTGTTATCGATAGGTTACCGAATTGTTTTGTTTCATCCTGCTAAACTTATGGTATCAAACAAAAGTTGATAATTTGTGTTTAAATTGTAAACTTGTTGTCTGAGATCAGTTATTCTAGAGTCTAGGTAAGAACAATTGGGTATATTTTGAGCACCAACCATTGACAAACTTATCTTAAAACAATAATTACCTTAAAGAACTAAACTCACTTTTATTCAAAAGATCTTTGTTTGAAAAACAAAAACAGAAATTTCCAGGAAAAGGAATCTTGTTGGAGAAAATGCAGAGTTCACGTTTCAGATTGAGTGAACCTTGTTTTTGTTCCTGATTTCTGACATTTGCAATTCTTCAGATTTATTTTTGTTCTTATTTAATCTTCGTTCTTCAGGATAAAATGGATCCTGTCACCCCGCTGCTGCCACCAACTCACACATTGTTTTGTGTGGTTAGCAAAGGCATTAAGGGATATGGGCCAAAGCCAGATATATGGAGTTAGAACACAGCTATGATCCACTAAATAGTGCAACAGACTCATGTGGCTAAATAGTCTACTCCCATACTCTATATTCTTGTGCTGTCACCAATCCTTCCTTCTCTGAGCAGTATCTAGGGCCAGTCTGCATAAGCGGTCATCAAGGATAGATCAGTGGTGACTTGAACCAGAAGGCCCATTCATTGCATTATAACAATAGGTACAGTTTGCATTAAGTTGCTGAATATAATTACTTAGGATTATAAGGAGTGATGCAGACCATATCTTCTCCACTTAGGAACATTGTGTAGACCTGAACTGTTTCCACCTAAAGCTGTAACCGCATTAGATTGTACAGAGTTTAGTATAATATTGGCATTGATATCAAAATATACATTCATTGCTAAGCCAGCAACATTTATCAGATGAATAATGCCAAACCCTACATTTTAAACTGGTTACCAGGTCATTACATTTTGGTGTCCATATTTTCTCTACAAGGACAGCTGCAGATGAGCTATGAAGGTGTAAACTTCTCCAGACTGACTGGAACAACACTGGAAAGGGTGAGCAGAAATTAAAAGCCAGGGAGTTGTGCACCACATCAGGTCGCTGTCTTCCTTTGCATCAAACGTGGCAGAGAGACTACCATGATGGGTTGAGATTTCTGAATCACACCAAGCAATACTCGCACAAAGTCAATCTCCATAATGCAAACCATTGTCCTGCAAGTTGAAAGACTGCTGCTGGAAAATTCAGATGAATGTCCAGAGAACAGTCAAACCAAATAACATAGGTGCATTCAGGGGAACTTGAAGATCAAATGGAGTGGAACGAATAAAGAATTATACTGGTAGGGTTAGATAAAAGAAGGACCAGAAGAAGTTTGACTGACACATAATGCCATTAATAGTTGGTCAAACAGAATAGTTTGTCTGTTCATGTGCTTTGCAATTCTATGATAAGGGATGGAGAAATTTGGAGAAGGAATTTCTGAATATTTAACTTGCTGAAGGCTCAGCTACTAATGATAGGGAAAAGGGACTCAGTCACAGATAAGCATCCAGAGTTGAAGGGGCACAGAATTCCTGGAGAGTTATTCTGTGGATGTACTGAAATTTGCCTGGCAAGACATTATCACTAGCATGTTTCACAACTGTGAGAATCATGCCCTTTCTGTCACCCAGGTGTTGTAATTTCATCTACCTGCAAACCAAAGTTATTTCTGAATATAATTCCTGTGCTAAAAATAGTCTTGCTGAAAATATGCTTGAAATAATTCATTCAGAGCACCATAGAAAGATCAGATTTGCAGCTAATTAGAAAAGGAGAGAGATTTTCCTGCTTTATTCAAAGAAAGAGGAAGCCCTAATATAAAAGGAAATGGAACACCTGATGAAGACAGTCCTTCATTGTTCACATACAGAAAATTGAGTAGGGGAAATGTCAATCACATACTCTACTTCTCATTTATTGACAACCTATTATCCTGGAAGATTGGACATTCATGTGCAGCCATTTCTGCTATTGACATCAGGGACTGTAAGGTTTACAGTTGGATTGTACATATTTCTTTGGAGACAATTGTTTCTCATCTCTTTCCTTCAGCTTCAACATGATATCTGAACAGAATCTTGCACAAGTGATCTGGTTTAAAGCTGTTTATTTTAGTGTATGTTTATACTGGCACATTTAAAACCCCAAGAATATTAAATAGTTTTAGAAACATCAAGTTCTATGTTAAGTTGAGGAAAAATTCAATTGTTTTTACTATCCACAGCAATAATTTGGGATTTTTTTTTGTTTCTAATCATTGTACAATGTCTAGCTCACTAAGTCCTCAATCTTGATTATTCGATTGATTGATTGATTGATTTATTGTTACATGTACCAAATACAGTGAAAAGCTTTGTTTATGAGTGGTACAGGCAGATCATTGTGAGCAAAGGACATAAAGATCAAAAAGACTGAGGCACAGGCATACAGGTTACATTGCACAGGGCATGCGCTAGGTGAGATTAACATGAGCAAGATCATCACTATTTGAAGCTAGACAGTCCATTCCTCAGTCTGATAATGGCCAAGGAGAAGTTGTTCCTGAACCTGCTCATGCATGCGTTCAGGCTTCTGTACCTTCTGGCTGACAAAAGAAGTTACAGCAGATCATTACCAGAGTGCGATAACTCTTTGATGTTGGCAGCTTTTCTGCAGCAGTGAAGTCATATATATGGAATGTATGGATGGAAGCTTCGCTTTTGTGATCTGGGCTGTGCACACCACCTTTTGTAGTTTCTTACAGTCCTGGGCAGAGCAGTTGCCACACCAGCTCATTATGCAACTGGAGAGTATGCTTTCAATGGTGCATCTGTAGAAGTTGGTGACCGTACTTATGAATGCCAAATTTCTTGAGCCGCATGAGAAAGAAGAGGTGTTGTTGTGCCTTCTTGACTGTTGTGTCTACATGGGAAGGCTGGGACAGGTTGTCAGTTATCATCACTCCAAGGAATTTGATGCCCTTCATCCTCTCAACCTCAATCTTACTTCCTTGCTTAGATGCATTAAAAAGGGCAACTAACTTGAGTCAAAACTAAAGTTTGATTTATCAGATGTGACAGTGCCTTTGCATCCTCACACCACAACAAACCTGTGAGTAGCCTTTGTTTCCCACTTAACATGGACGTTGTTCACTACATATTGGAGGGCATCTCAATTCACGCTCTCGAGCTTAAAAAAATTCACAAACTCCTAAATTTCATCTCCTGGTCAATAGCTCAATGCTACTTTCATACCAAACCCCTCAAACACATAGCATAGTAGAGGTCCCACAAGATACAATGGTAGTCATGCAGAACATAGAATAGTCGACTTTGTTTCATGAATGTTTATGCACATACACGTTACAATAGTAGTAACTTTGATATTGTGCAATTCTACAAAATGAGCAACAGTGGATCAAACACCCTTTCTATACCTCTCTCAGTAATGGATAGTTTACTGAGTTTACAAGTTAACAAACAGAACATTAAATCTCCAATAGTAAACATTAACAGAAACACTTTCTAGATTCATTTAATTTCCCATTCCTTCTAGCTTGAAGATTAATATCAGGATCAATTTCAAAGTGTCAAAGCTCCAGTGTGTTAAAGATACTAATTCAGTAAATTGCAAAAGAATTATTATTAGATTGATGGCACATCAAACTGCACTGTACTGCTTCTGCTACAGTAGCACATAACACCTAATGATTGATCACACAGCCAACTACACACAAGTCCACTGTAGCCTGCAGGAATGTAAAGGAAGCTAAATTGACAGTACTAGTAATTATACAGATTACCCCAACAGACATCTATTACCTATCCACGTTGGAGAAAAGAGTACCTCAAAGATTTGTCATTTGTTCAGAGTTCCAGTGCTGACAAAGGTTTGGACATTTGTCATTTATTTTAAGTTTTGCTGCATGAGAGATTTATTATGGCCTGCATTTAATGATGCATGCTCAGCTCTTTACATGGGAGTCAGACAAATGCCATAAATATGCTCAAGTATAGCAGTAAAACTACTGGACTGGAGGCATTTCATAATGAGCTATTTTATACCACAGTGGAGGAGCATTGTTTCTCTAAGCAACTTTGGACCAAGGTCTTTTAAATACGTTAAGAGCACAGCATATGAATGAATGAGGAATAACTAAAATAATGCAAACATCTTTTGGTAATTAATATCTAGTGCCATAATGTTGTCTATTACCATGAAAAAATAAGTTTATACAACCTCCAAAGCATTTCATTTTGTAAAATCTCACTCAAGGGATTATGGGCATTGTAGGTTAAGTCAGTATTTGTTACCTAACCCTAGCTGGCCTTGAAAGTGGCTCTTGTGGAACAGTGGTAGTGCTGCTACCTCTAAACCAGGAGGATCATATTCTGGTCCCAATTTCTTCATGGGTACGAAATCACATCTCTGAACTATTTTATTTGGAAAATAGTTAGTGATCCTTGAATCACAGAATTGTTTCAGTGCAGGAAGAGGCCTTTCAGCACATAAGCCTGCATCAACTCAAGAAGATGGTGGTGAGCTGCTTTGAACTGCTGTAGCTTATGGAGTGTAGGTACACCCAAATGCTTGCAGAGAGAACATTCCAGGATTTGGATGCAATAACAGAAAGAATGAAAATATATTTCCACGTGTGGACGTCATGCAGCTTGGTGGGAAACTTGCTGGCTGTGGTATTCTCGTGTTTTAGCTGCCTTTGTCCTTCTGGAAGTTGGTGGTTATGGGTTTTGAAGGCACTGATAAAGGAAATTTTGAATCTCTTTATTGTGGCTTTTAGATAATATATTTTGGTGCTACTAAGCTTCAGTGGTGCAGAGAGTGAATGTTTGTGGATGTAGTATTAATCAAGCATTCTGCTTTGAGTTGGGTGGTATGAAGCTTCTCAAGTTTGATGGAGCAGAACCTACCCAGGAAGGTCAGGTGTACTCCATCACACGCCTGACTTGTGCCTCATAGACGGTGGCCAGGCTTTGGGAAGTCAAGAGGTGAGTTAGGCACTGCAAGATTCCCAGTTTCTGGCCTGCTCTTGTAATCATAGCACTGGTAAGGCTAGCAGAGATCATTTTCTAGCCAGTTTTTGCCCCACTATCAACATCCTGGGGGTTTTCAGCTTTGGTGACACCACTGTCTTTAGATACAAATAGGATACAGTAGACCACTGGGTTTTTTACTGGTCTACAAATCCTGAAACTTGAACCAGTAATCCATAGCGCAAGAATTGAATTCTGTCTGGGCAGTTTGAGAATTTGGACTTAGTTTCAAATATTTGAGAAATGAAGTGCTGCTAGCAATGAAACTGTCAAATCGTCTGAAAAAAACACACAAAAGAACTGCAGGAGAGATAGCAGGAAGTGCCGATACTGGAGCCTGAGATAACAAGGTGCAGACCTGGATGAATACAGCAGGCCAGGCGACATCAGGGAAGCAGGAAAGCTGATGTTTCGGGTCTGGACCCTTCTTCAGAAATGGGGGAGGGGAACAGGACTCTGAAATAAATAGAGAGACTGGGAGGCGATGATGGAAGGTGGCTAGAGAAGCATATAGGTGAAGAGAAGACAGGCACGTCAAGAAAGCGGGCATGAAACCAGCAATGGTGAGTGTAGGTAGGGATTTGGGATGGGGGTTGGTCAGTGGGGAAGGAGTGGCGGGTAAGTGGGAGGGAATACAGACAGGTCAAGGATGAGGTAGTAGGTAGGAAGTAGGGTTGGGGGTTGCTCAGTGAGGTGGGAGTAAAAGACAGACAGGTCAAGGAGGCGAGGACAAGATGAGCTGGTCTTGGGATGTGGGGAGAGTTTGAAGCTTGTTTAAAAAAAACTGCAGACGTAGTAAATCAGAAACAAAAACAGAAGTTGCTGGAAAAGCCAAAAACCGGACCTGGAATGTTAACTTTGATTTTGTTTTTCTTTACAGATGCTGCTAGACCTGCTGAAATTGTCTTTTAAAACCTTTCCGGTTCATTGAATCCAACAACTTCAATCAGTGAATTTAAGATGGGAACTGAATTAAGACTTTGATCAATTAACCCCCAACCTGTTACTACTTCACCTGAGTCTTAAAGTTGCCTCCCTGTGAGTGGTAATCCATTAAATGATAAGATACATACTTTATTAAAAATGGGATAATGGGTGCCAAGTGGATAACATACCTGGTATCCTCTCAAGATGTTTAGTATCATCAATGCCAGTGCTCTGTTTAGTTGATTCACTCCACATGCTATTTAGTGCTCTGGACCCTGCAACAATCACATCCCAGCCTCATCTTGATTATTGGGCCAAAGATCTGTGCATCAAAACTATTTACTCCACTAGCCAATCTATTTTAGTGAGTAATCTTAGTTTCAACTTGTCAAATGGGAGTTCGCTCAGGTATGTCTACTCCACGAAAGGGAATAAATTGAACTCAGCCTTCTCAGCTCCCCTTTCCTTGCCTCGCCCAATCATCAGCAAAATCATAGGGTAGAATCTTAATTGGCACTTAAGATGGAGAACGGGGACCTGGTTTGGATGTGAGTGTGGTTAAAACCTAAAAAGTAGAATGGAGTTGAAAACCCAGTATTATGGTGCTCTTATTTCAGTTTAAACTGAACGTGCTATTAGGTGAGCTGTAAACTCCAGAGCAGCTCTCAGCATAGATAGTAAATGCATTTGTTGTGTTCTTTGAAATGCTCTAGATTCCAAAAAAAGTCACAAATTATTGGAAAACTGTTCATGTCACAGCTCTATTCAACAAAGGAAGGAGAGAAGACAAGACATTATAAATCCATTAACCTCAGTTTGTATGGGTAAAAAAGTCTGAATCTATTATTGAGGAGGTAGGAAGAAGACATTGTGAAAATGAAACTGCAATCAGACAGAGTCACTGATAATGGGAACTGCAGATGCTGGAGAATCCAAGATAATAAAATGTGAGGCTGGATGAACAAATCAGGCCCAGCAGCATATCGGGAGCACAAAAGCTGACGTTTCAGGCCTAGACCCTTCATCAGAGAGGGGGATGGGGTGAGGGTTCTGGAATAAATAGGGAGAGAGAGGGAGGCGGACCGAAGATGGAGACAAAAGAAGATAGGTGGAGAGGAGAGTACTAGTGGGGAGGTAGGGAGGGGATAGGTCAGTCCAGGGGAGATGGACAGGTCAAGGAGGTGGGATGAGGTTAGTAGGTAGGAGATGGAGGAGCGGCTTGGGGTGGGGAGAAGGGATGGGTGAGAGGAAGAACAGGTTAGGGAGGCAGAGATGCCCCCAACACTCATTTTCACCATGGACGTCCAGTCCCTATACACCTGTATTCCGCATGTAGATGGCCTCAAGGCCCTCCACTTCTTCCTGTCCCGCAGGCCTGACCAGTCCCCCTCCACCAACACCCTCATCCGCCTAGCTGAACTCATCCTCACCCTCAACAACTTCTCTTTCGATTCCTCCCACTTCCTACAGACTAAGGGGGTGGCCGTGGGCACCCGCATGGGCCCCAGCTAAGCCTGCCTCTTTGTAGGTTACGTGGAACAGTCCGTCTTCTGCACCTACACAGGCCCCAAACCCCACCTCTTCCTCCGTTACATTGATGACTGTATCGGTTCCGCTTCTTGCTCCTCAGAGGAGCTCGAACAGTTCATCCACTTCACCAACACCTTCCACCCCAACCTTCACTTCACCTGGGCCATCTCCAGCACATCCCTCACCTTCCTGGACCCCTCAGTCTCCATCTCAGGCAACCAGCTTGTAACTGATGTCCATTTCAAGCCCACCGACTCCCACAGCTGCCTAGAATACACCTCCTCCCACCCACCCTCCTGCAAAAATTCCATCCCCTATTCCCAATTCCTCCGCCTCCGCCGCATCTGCTCCCAGAATGAGGCATTCCACACCCGCACATCGCAGATGTCCAAGTTCTTCAAGGACCGCAACTTTCCCCCCTCAGTGGTCGAGAACGCCCTTGACCGCGTCTCCCGCATTTCTTGCAACACATCCCTCACACCCCGCCCCCGCCACAACCGCCCAAAGAAGATCCCCCTCGTTCTCACACACCACCCCACCAACCTCTGGATACAACGCATCATCCTCCGACACTTCCGCTATTGACAATCCGCCCCCACCACCCAAGACATTTTTCCATCCCCACCCTTGTCTGCTTTCCGGAGAGACCACTCTTTCTGTGACTCCCTTGTTCGCTCCACACTGCCCTCCAATCCCACCACACCCAGCACCTTCTCCTGCAACTGCAGGAAATGCTACACTTGCCCCCACACCTCCTCCCTCACCCCTATCCCAGGCTCCAAGATGACTTTCCATATTAAGCAGAGGTTCACCTGCACATCTGCCAATGTGGTATACTGTATCCATTGTACCCGGTGTGGCTTCCTCTACATTGGGGAAACCAAGCGGAGGCTTGGGGACCGCTTTGCAGAACACCTCCGTTCGGTTTGCAATAAACAACTGCACCTCACAGTCGCAAACCATTTCCACTCCCCCTCCCATTCTTTAGATGACATGTCCATCATGGGCCTCCTGCAGTGACACAATGATGCCACCCGAAGGTTGCAGGAACAGCAACTCATATTCCCCTTGGGAACCCTGCAGCCCAATGGTATCAATGTGGACTTCACCAGCTTCAAAATCTCCCCTTCCCCCACTGCATCCCAAAACCAGCCCAGTTCGTCCCCTCCCCCCACTGCACCACACAACCAGCCCAGCTTTTCCCCTCCACCCACTGCATCCCAAAACCAGTCCAGCCTGTCTCTGCCTTCCTAACCTGTTCTTCCTCTCACCCATCCCTTCCTCCCACCCCAAGCCACACCTCCATTTCCTACCTACTAACCTCATCCCACCTCCTTGACCTGTCCATCTTCCCTGGACTGACCTATACCCTCCCTACCTCCCCACCTATACTCTCCTCTCCACCTATCTTCTTTTCTCTCCATCTTCGGTCCGCTTCCCCCTCTCTTCCTATTTATTCCAGAAACCTCACCCCATCCCCCTCTTTGATGAAGGGTCTATGCCCGAAACGTCTGCTTTTGTGCTCCTGAGATGCTGCTGGGCCTGCTGTGTTCATCCATCCTCACATTTTATTATATTAGACAGAGTCATTGTGGTTTTGCAATTGGAAAATCATATTTCACTGATTTATTAGAGTGCTTTGAGTCAGCAAAAAGTAGGGCAGGTTAAGTGAGAACCCTGTCTATGTGGTGTGATAGTTTTGTTCGGAAATCCAGTCAAAACGATGCCACATTAAGGGTGCATTATGAACAGAGACAGACAGTTATCTCATGCTGTTAGCTTGCCTACTTAACACTCATTCACTTTCTGGCAACTTAGATGCTCACAGCATCTATGCCTTGTCTTTCCTTTCGCGAACACAAAGCAAGACAACTTGCGATAATTGCCAATTACCAGTCAGTCAAAGGGTGGGCATTTTGCTGTATGGCATTTTGCCACATCCAAGTCACACCTGCACTGTGTGCCAACAGCTTACACAGCAAACACACCACATGTGTTTCAATGAAATGGCCATGTCGGAAATTCCAAAAGGAGTAATCCTCTACCGGTTTCTGGGGAAATGTGATCAATCAGGGAATACTGGTGCAGTACATTAATGGCATCATTTGATATCATTGGAGGGGCTTAGTGATGGTTAGTCAGGAGCTTGGGAAGATCAGGGTCTGTAGCCATGTCAATATAGTCTAGGGAGTGAACCACAGCTAGTCATTCAGGGCCAGGCAATTCAGTCAGGGAGCTACATAGTTATCAGTCAGGAGTCCAGTTATTCATCAGTTAAGGCTGTCTTTTCAAACCAGAAGACTGGGTCGAGGTCTGTAAAAATCAAAGGTGACTGATCATCTTGCTGTGGTAGGAATTTGGGTGAAATCAATTAGAGTCACAAAGTCCTATAGCACAGACGCAGACTCTTCAGTTCAAACAGTCAATATCTCGAACTAAACTAGTCCCACCTGTTTGCTCTTGGCCCAGTTCCGTCCAAACAGTTCTCATTCATGTCCTTACCCAAATGTCTTTTAAATGTTGGGACACTACCCACATCCACTATTTCCTCTGAAAGTTCATTCCATAATCAATCCATTTCCTGTACTAAAGAAAAAATTATCCCCATGTCTTCTTTATATCTTTCTCCTTTCACCTTAAAAATATGCCTTCTAGTCTTGAAATTTCCCACCTTTGGGAAAAGACAACTGTGACACACTTTATCTATACCCCTTCTGATTTTATAAACCTCAGTGAGGTCAATTGTTGGAATTGGAGGCAGATGCTGGGATGCAAAAAGGATAAAATTTAAAAGGAGGTGTAACTCAATATACAACTGTAGGACACAATACAGTGAAGTGGTTTCAATGATCACTACCTGACATTGATGCAAAAGTTAATGTGTAAATAGGTTTGGCGTAACTAAACTGCATACCTGGCTCATGTGCTAAAGTAAGGAGGTTAGTGCTTAAACGTAAGTGTTGTGTGGAATGTGAGAGAGACCAACACCAATGCAGTTGACTGGGAGGGAAAGGCATGAAGTAAAACGATGGTATCAGGGCTCATCAATGTTAAAAACCACACTCCATGAAGCGCTACCAGTGTTGCCTTCCATCCTTATCCAAATCACAAGTGCACTGTCAATACCAAAGACATCCGGCCCTATGCTGTGAATAGGCGGAAGTAAGCGTGTATTCTCTCTATGCAAGGAAGTCAACTCTAGTTGTGATTTGTGTGGGACACTTCAAGGCGGAATATGGGGAAATAGATATTTGCACAGCATAGATTAAATATACCTGTTATCACATGATTTTGTATATGAACCTTAAACATTGATCAACTACTTTGATTAAAATTCTTGGCCCTCCCATTCAACATTACAACTCAATCCTATTCTGTGAAAGTCTCGAATAAGGGGATATTGGGATTTCATATTTTACACTGGAATTCTTTTTTTCTCTCAGCGAATCAATAGTGTGGAATTTTCTTCCCCAGCGAGCAGTGAGAGTTGGATCACTCAATATATTGAAACCTGAGTTCAACAGCTTTTTAACTGACAAGGAAATCAAGTGAAATGGGGAATTGTCAGAAAAGTGGAGTTGAAGCCACAACCAGATCAGCGACGATCCCATTAAGTGGCAGAGTAGTGTAATAGGCAGAATGAACCTTCCCTGTTCCCAATTCTTTTTTTCTTGTAAATAAGTAGGATACCTAAATTCCAATTTAATTCAGAATTCTGGCACAAGTAGCCAGTGGAATGGTTTCAGAAATTGTTGCAACTTGCCAATGGGCAGAACACAGGAGGTGCATCTTCTAGTGAAATCAACCATTGGCAGACAAATTGATGTAAGATGCTTATAGTTTTTCTCTGAAAATATGCTCTTAAAGCTTTAGAGATTATTTCCACTTCTTAGTCTTTTTTTCACCTCGTTAGGGCTTCACTCACCTCGTTCTTTATTTCCCTGCTGTCAGCTTTCACTGTAGCATTAAAGCTGATTATACATCACATCTGATGAGAGTGAAGAGAAAACAGGACTGGCAAAACAGTGGGACTCTCTTTGTGTTCCCATCCCCAGATTGGGTGGCCCAGGTTCAAGTCCCATCTGCTCCAGAGTTGTGTAATAACATCTCTGAACAGGTTGATTAGAAAAATAGGTTAAATAAAAAAATAGAAATGCAGCACCAATGCTGGTGATGCTCTTCCATAGGACAAAGAAAAACCAGCTAGAAGGAGGCAAGACACCCAAACCAATGTCTGCAGGCACAGTATAATCTGTCTTGACACATCTGAGCAGCAGTTCGTCATGTGCCTCAGCCTTTCACAGCTGGCTGAAAGTGAAAATTTGTAGTCTTCTTCAACGAGTGTTCTTTCCTAGTTATACTTATTGATATGTGATGCCTTTGGTCACTGTGAGAATGAGATGTGGGTTTTATGGAAAAAGAGTGTTGGCCACACTTATGGATGGTGACTGAGATATTGGTGTTGGGCCATGCAAATTTGAGGGTCAACGTAAATATCGTCTGTTTAGATGAGGATGTTAAGGGCAGCATCTCAAGACAGGAAAACGTATAAAGCTGCAAGGGGTATTAGTTTGAAGAGTGTAGTATAATGGTGGAAAAGCAAAATGTGGGCTTGTCAGATGAAAGTGAGGTTCTTCTCCCTGTCCTGTCCCCCAAGATCTTTGAAACTCCTGCAACACTGTCCCAAGGTTTGAAGGACAACAACCTGCTTCTGATTTTTCTCAGCCACTTCAATGCAAGTCTCTTCCTCCTGTCCTAGAAAAATGCCACTTCACTTCAATCCCTCAGATGCCATGGTGGGATCTCTGGATAAAAATCTGAGGCTCAGAGACATCCTGCCCAATTGTCATTTCTATTCCTTTGGCTGCAGAAATATGTAGAGTTCATCCATTATGATACCTGCTGGAACCCTATTAATTCAAAATCCCATCCTTGACAGGTTTGGCACCTTATCCTTTCCATTGTTAGTCATTGACCAGGAATCTGGAACCTGGATGTTAATGTGGTGGCTGAGATACTGACCATGGCAAAGTCAACTTCAGTTACAAATCATTTCCTGACCTGCTACCAGCTCCGCTGATGCATGTGTTCTGTGGCAATTCTTTTCACAAAAGATGTTATCAATGGCCCCACCAACAACCACATCAACAACAATACCTTGTTGATCATTGGTCAGTTTGAGTTCAGGAGGATGATGAAACTGTGTAAACTTCTTCACGTTCTCAGTCCAAATATGGTACAAATGTTTAACGTCAGAGAAGTGTCAACACCCTTCACATTTATAATCACAGGTCTCTCCTCCCCTGCCATTAAGAAGATCAACCACATTGTTCCACTGTGCTCGAGTCCAATTTGCATCTCAGTGACCTGAAAATAAAAAAAATTCCTACTCTGTGGAATGACAAGAGCATTGTACTGTTTGATCAAAACTTCTCCAGCATGTGAAATTACATGCGCTCCCATTAACCTTCACTAGAAGAATGCTGCTGGCAGACCTGGGATGTGACAGAGCTGGACAAAATATTGAATAGAACAGCAGGAGGTGATATCTGCCACTTCCTCACCATCACTGCTACTCCTTACTATTGTCTCTGTGAGGTTGGTAGGAAAGTGTATATCTTCGCCCATGGAGGTCCTCAGGCCTTATTGTTTTGCACATAAGATGATAGATTTAGTTTGGTTTATTGACCTCCTGCTCTATGAGCTTCCTGCAACTTCACAATCTCCAAACACAGCTAGGATTTGATGTGGTGTAAGTAAAATCTCTTTTACACTGGAAAATTGGTGCTGATTGGTTACTGATGAGCCTTAATTGGCTTCCTGCTGCTACTTGGCAGATTGCTGAGACGTAATGAAGTTGCCTTTGAGGAAACACAGCTGTCATGAACATATTGGGGCACAGGCACAACCTTTTACACCATGTTTTTCCTGGTTCCCTTCACTCCAAACTTGCCATGAAGTTCATAAGAAAATTCTGCCCTCCCCATTCAGTGTCCGAAGTGATATTGATCCATCTATTGTCAACATTAAAATAGGTAACTAATCAGAACTACGTTATTGTTTTCCAGCAACTTGTAATGCACAAATTTGCCACTAAATTGTCTGCATTATGACAGTTAAAACCATTTAAAGTGTATCTTTGGTTTTTAAGTTTTCAGTAACATTTGACAAAATCTGAGGTGGCAAAAGTTACTTCATAAAAATAGACCTTTTTGAAGTGAGTACAGAATTCAGGAGAAAAGCACTTGTAGAATACATTGGTTGAAGTAACTTAGAGCAAATCTATTTATGTATATGTTCTACATTTAGTCACTTTGTAGCACAAAACTTGAATATTCCTTTAATTTCTTCACCGCTAATTCAGTTTTCTCATTTGATTGACGATAATGTGAAGATAACCTATGGTGCTGAATTTCCCCAAACCTTTACAACGAGTTTGAATCTTAAAATGTTGAATTGAAGATCAGTGTCACACATCACAACATCGTGAATATCATAACTAGTGATATGTGCTTTCAGGCATTCCAAATCTCACTGGTAATTATTGATATCATCCAACTTAAATAATGTCAATGGTCAGGACAATAGTTGATGGTGACAAGTTAATGAGTTATTGTGAGAATGAGTTTCCTCCATGATCTGTCTGGGATGTCTTGCAGCATAAGTAGCTACTTAACTTGCTTAAGCTGTATTTGTTACAAGCACTGCATTGGTTAATGTAATCTTCAATCTCATTGCTCATTTTTGGCCTGTATAACACTTCTCTTGCTTTTTTCAGACCAGGTTCATTTTCTTGTTGGCTTGTTTGAATGTCCTTTAGCAGCTCTTTTTTCATCTCTGTCAAAAAAGAATCTCATAACCTGAGTACAAGATGTAATTTTGTTTATTACTTAACTTCTGTAAGCCCAATATACTCTTATAGGATCAGGTGATAGAACCTGTGCAGACATAATGGGCTGAATGGCCTCTTTCTGCACCATACCATTTCAATGACTTTGTGAGATGCCCATGATGCTTTTAGGTCATCCTATTGACATTATTTCCTGAAGCACTTGGAGAGTCATATTTTGTCGCACAGTTTAATTGACTCAAGAAAGACACAACTTTTAGCTTTAATATTTCTGCTGAGTTAGTAACTACCACGTCATGTTGAGTAGTTGCTTTTTATTGAATATAGTAGATTTCACAGTTGATCTTAGAATTCTCAACTTTATTCATATTGTTGCTGTTGACAGTATACATCAGTTTCCTTTGCTTATATGTTATGTCCAGATGATTCCTTTGTAAATGGAGTAACATATTTTACAGATACTTTGGAGCCGACAGAAGTGGATTGAGGAAGGAAATTTGAAGTGGGTTGGACTTCACAGTAACTTTAACTCAATTGAACAGATATTGTTTAAAATATTCACAAGTAAGTGCCTGAATTTAGCATTGTTCAGTTTGCACTGACAGATGGCTGAAATTGCAGCTGGTTGGCCTCATTGCGAAGTGGTTGCTTCAAACCCACCTTATTCACATCATGCTTTAAGGTAACTTGCACACTGGTGTCTCGGTACCTCAGTACTGTCATCACTAATTGTTCGTTTTTTTAAAGCAAAAACTGTTTCTTGTTCTGTGCTGCATTACCACTGCTTTTTCTGAGCAGTGAACTTATGTAGACGTTCCCACTCTGATAACAAATTAGGAAAGAACTTTGTTAAATAGTTCACAAAGCAGGCTTTTATACCTGTGATTACTGCGAGTGTGCTACAGCCCTCACCTTGGTAGATACAGACATAGCCCTTTTGCTCTTTGTCATGATATATGTATTTCACTTAAAGCATTCTCAATTGTATCTTTTTTTTTGTTCAGCCTCAAGTTCACCTGGTGAACGTTCTAGCATCACTGTAGATTCTGATCATGGTCTGCAATGACTTTTTCCATTCTGTCTCCACATCCATATACTAGAAGGTAATACAATAGCTTCCATACTGGGAGCATTATTGACTATCTTGTCCTGGCTGTGTTGATATCATTGTGGAGCAACTGAAATGACAAACAACAAGAGTAACCGTCTATATCTCCCAAACGGCATCCAGTTTGTAGTTTGAAAACTGCAGTTTTATCAGCTTTTCAGTAACATCATTTGTACGAATGGTAATAAAGACCTTTGGCTTTGCAAATTATGCCAATGTTTCTTTATTGTGTGACATGGATTAATGAGATCTCTTCAAAGCTTTATTGAGCTCTTTTGGATCAATGCATGCTTTCAGTTTGCTGGGTTTATTCACTACTGCTGCTAATGTGGTCTATAGAAATTGTCACTTTCTTGAATACACCTTCCTTTTATAGTTTTTTGATATTGTCCTTCAGGTTTGAGTTGAGGGCAGCTGGAACTCGCTTCATTTTGGTCTCTCAGTTGCCCATATCTTCATAATTCTCTTGGATATGATTGACAGTCAATGCCTTAGTACACTGCAAAATGCTGAAAATCTCTTATGGCACTGAAAGAATTGTTACTAGCTTCAGCTCAGATTAATGGAGTTTGCTTAATGTCTATTATTCGGAATCCCAGAAGTTTGCTTCGCCCATAATGTTATACTTGCAGTTTAATTCCTCTTCTTAACATGGAGATTGTCATATCATATAGATTCAACCTTAATTTTGAGTGTTTCTATTTTGGGCCAATACCTTGAGCCATTTCATGCAGGCCTTCAAAGCTCATGATGTTGCATAATGCACTGGCATCTCTGTCACACAATATGTTCACATGATGTTCACTGTGGTTATCATTCTGACAGTTAAGATGGTTAGATTCGACAGCACCAACCTGTTGTTTGTTGTAGAGTGATTTGCCAAACCCATTGTCTGACATCTCTCTGGCGGCCATGTTTACAGGCTGAGTTTGCTTCATTTTCGTTAAACTTTTGCAGTAAGAGCATTGTTTTTCCCACAATAAAAATTCTTCCTTTTGTGTGATGTCCTTGACCGATACTTAAATTCCATCCTTTGCCTTTAATCTTTCTGCTGCCTTTTCTGCAAATATTTCTTCTTTTTCTTCAATGTGATTGCTCATTTCAGATGGAATATCACTCAGCATAATGCTCTCCATTTAATATATTCTAGCCAACTATCAACAATCTCACAGCTTCAACATGTCAATATTTTTCGTGAGAATAATTTTATCTTCTCTCAGCTAATATGTTCTCTCAATACGATTCCTTCCATCCAAGATAAATTTGTCTCTGTTGAGATTATGTTCCAGTTGTCCTAATTCACAGTACTCAGCTAGATGTATCATTGTGATCACCTACTGATTAGTAGTCTCCATATTCTTGTGAGCTCAAAAGCTGTAAAAATATTATTCAGAACTAACTTATAGTGTTCCTCAAGTCATGCAAACTCTTTCCTGTCTGCCTTCTTATGAGAAAACAAGTGCAATGCAGCTGATAGCAATCTGCTCAGCACTGATAACAGATTAAAATATTGTATGAGTTGCAAGGTGTATTCAAAGTGGTAGGCTTCACTGCCTTGGCAAGTGTTTATTGTCCATCCATGATTGCCCCAGAAAAAGTGCAGGTATGCTACCTCCTTAATTCACTATAGTAGGGCCTAAAGTGATTCGAAGGAGGCAATTCCAAGATTTTGATCCAGTGACAGTGAAGGATTGGCGATACATTTCCAAGTCCGGATGGTGATTGGCCAGGAGGTGATGGAGTTTCCATCTATCTGGTGGCCTTGTCTGACTAATAGTCATGCATTTGTAACATATTTTCGAAGGAGTCTTGGTGAATTTCTGCAGTGCATCTCACAGTTGATTCACGCTGCTGCTACTGTGCATTCATGGTGGAGGGAGCAAATGTTTCTGGACGTGGTGACAATCAAGCTCGCTATTTTGTCCTGCATTGTGTCATGGTTTCTGGGTGTTGTTGGAACTGAACCCAGCCAGGCAAGTGGGAGCATTCAATCAGAATCCTGACATTTGCTTTGTGGATGATACACAGGGGCTGAGGAATCAGGAGGTGAGTTATGCGTTGCAGGATTCTTAGCATTCCACCTGCTGTTATTAACAGCGCATTTATATGGCGATTCAGTTTCACTCCTGATCAAAGAGTCTTCCCAGGATGTTGATAATGAGAGATTCTGTATCTAGAAGTCTCTGCCACACATGAATCTTGAAGAATTGCACAGAAGCAAAGAAAATCCGATGGAATGCTTTCATGATCAGAGGTAGCAGGATTACACAGTTTAGATTTGATCTATTGATGGTGGAATCACGTGGTTTTGTCAATCACTTGCTGTTTATACTGTTGGCATGCAAGTAGTCCTGTGATGTATCTTTGTCAGGCTGACATCTCAAATATAGATATGCCTGGTTTTGCTCTGACGCACCATTCTGCTCTCTTCATTGAACCAGAGTAATTTCCTGGCTTGATGGTAATGGAAGAGCAGGATAATGTGGGGCTATGAGATTGCAGATTGCGTTTGACAGGATAATTTGTCAGGCTTTTCCTTGACTACTCTGTCAGACAACTCTCCCAATTTTTGCAGAGTCAACAGCATTGTGTTTGCCAACGTTAGTCCAAGTGTCTTTGTCAGTGCTGGGTGATCCATCCAGTTGTGTTCTTTTCTTTGTAAGTTTAAGTAGTTAGACACAACTGAATGGCCGGTTAAGCCATTTTGGAGGGCAGTTAAAAGTCAAGCACATCACCATGAGTCTGGACTCAAACATTGGCTCAACCAGGTAAGGACAGCGGAACCCCAGACAAATAAGTTTTTAAGAAAACTGGCGATGTTTTCATGGTCAACATTAGAGTTTCAATTATAAATTTTATGAGTATCAAATTCACACCTTGGTCTGCTGAGTGTTACTTGGGTCTTTGGATGATTAGTGCACTGACAATGCCACAATATGATCACTTCTGCACTGTCTATGGTCAGGTTTTTTTAATTAATTCTGTTTGCTGCCAAGAGTAGAAAAAACTCACCATCTCATAACTCTTTTCACTTCAACTGCAGGAGATTATTTTTAAATTCTCTCATTGTTTTTATTAATGGCTCATTCTCTTTCATCTCTTAAAATCTGCACATTTTCATTCGTACCTCCCTAACACCATGTTCCAAATCAGAGACAACACAGTGTAGATCTGGAGGAACACAGCAGATCAGGCAGCATCAGAGCAGCAGGAAAGTTGAAGTTTCAGATTGGGACCCTTCTTCAGAACTGGGGAGGTGGTAGGGAGCTGGGAAATAAATAGAGGGAGGACAGAAGGAGCTGTGGAAAGGTAGGTAGGATGGTAATAGGTGAATACACGAAGGCAGTGGTGGGGAATGGTTGGCGGGAATTGGGGGCAGATAGGTTGGGAAGAAGATGGGCAGGCCAAGGAGGCAGAGATGAGAGATTTGGACGTGGGATGAGGCCGGGGATGGGGTGATTTTAAAACTGGTGAATTCTATGTTCAGTCCATTGGGCTGTAGGCTCCCAAAGCATAATGAGGTGTTGCTCCTACAGTTTGTGTCTGGTGTCATTGCGGCACTCGAGGAAGGCCAGGATGGACATGTCATGAAGGGAATGGGAGGGGAGTTAAAATGGTTGGCGACTGGAAGGTGTTGTCGATTATCACATGCAGAATGCAGATGCTTCACAAAATGGTCCCCGAATCTGTGCTTGGTCTTGTTGATGTTGAGGCCACATCAAGAGCAATGAATATAGTAGACTGATGTCTGTTTAAAGACCCAGAGATACTTGTAGCAGACGTAGAGTTGGCATGACTGCAGAAAGCTGGCAAGTGTACTAAGTAAAACAAATCTGATGTTGCAAGCTCAGAAAGGATTGCATTTTCTTTTCAATTTTAGGAGGAGTTCAAAACTCTGGATTTTGCTGTACACTACAGGACCCATGTGTTGGAAAAAATATTTTTTGCCTGCACTTTCTGGAAGTAAGACTGGTCGAACAATCTTTGAGAAAGCAACCTGCTAATTGATGGACTTTGAGATTACCATCTTCTTAAATAGTGGGCTGTCAATGCTGCAAACGTAATCAAAGGGCTAGTAAATCAGGAGGGGAGATATGGAACCCCATGGATGAAGTGGGCACATCTGAGGCAGGTCATGGTCTATGAAAGCCCCTTAACGTGGAGGCAACCTCACTGGTTAGAGTCAGTCATTAAATAAAGGGTATTTAAGTCAGTCCATTATCAAGATGATGGGGAAATCCCTCGATTCTTTAATTTCAGCTAGATTATGACCTTTCATGAATGCAAAACTGTATGTGGAATGAAATCGCAAGACTTGACTTAAACATGTCTGTTTAGGTTAAACCTTATGCTGACACATTAGAGATATTAACAGAAGAAAATGAAAGCGTTTAACCTTTTCTTACATTTTAAATACTTCCTGGCCTCTGCTATTGAACCTCAAATCTGAAATAAACTGAAAGCAGCCTCCACACATCACATGTAGAAATTTATTTCTTTATGTACCTTTATAGAAAATACTTATTTTCTAAGTTTTAAAAACAGTGGTGCTAAACAAGGACTAGTATTTTACAGCGAGTACAATTGACAATTGGGTAGCAATGATCTAATTGGGCAGAGTCAGCATGGATTTGTGAATGGGAAATTGTGTTTGATGAACCTTTTGGAATTTTTGAGGATGTTGATAACAGAATGGGTAAGGGAGGATCGATGAAAGCAATTGGATTTTCAGAATGTTTTTTGATAAAATCTTCCCAAGAAATTGTTTAACAATAACTAAAACATATGGGTTAGGAGACAACATACAGGAATGGAGTAAGAATTCATTAACAGGTGGAAAACAGACTGTGACTCGTAGGTACTACCAGAAACAGTACTTGTTCACGAATGTAATATTTCCAAGTTTGCAATTAGGTGTGAAAGTTTGGTGTAAGAGAGAGACAAACTAATTTGAAGATGATTTGGAAAAATTTAGTGGGTAAGAACATGGCAGATGGAACATAATGTGGAAATGTGAGGTTATCCTCTTGGTAGGAGGTACAGGTGCGCAAAGTATTTCCAAAATGGTAAGTGATTAGAAGGTGTACATGTATAAAGGGTGTCATAGTGAATAAGACACTGAAGACTAACATGCAGCTGCGGTAGGCATAAATATATGTTAGCCGTTGTCACAGAATGAGTACAGAAACTGCAAAGCCTTATTTCAATTGCACAGAACCTTGATTAATGACCATACCTAGAGCACTGTGTGCAGTTTTGATCCCCTTACTTTTGGAAGGATGTTTATTGCCATACAGAGATGCTGTGAAATTTCGCCAAACCTATGCCTGGGATGATGGGACTGTCCTACGAAGAAAGAACGGTGAAACTGGGTCTAATTTGTCTGGAATTTCAAAGAAAGGTGATAACATTGAAATTTGCAAAATACTTCAAGGAACAGACAAAGTCCAGAACCAAAATGAAGGGAAAGCGCTTCAGGAGAATTTTGTTTTTGGTCAGAGGGTTGTGAATCTTTGGAATTCTCCATCCCAGAGGGCTGCAGAGGTTGAGTTGATAGCATGCCTGAAGTGGAGATTGATAGATTTCTAAATAACAATGATCTGTGGGTAATGTGGAAAAAGGCATTGAAATGTATGATTAGTCATGACTGTTTAAATAACAGAGCAGGCTTGATGGCCTGAATGGTCTTTTCCTGCTCTTACTTTGCAGCTTATTATAGAAGCTCACCCATTGATAGGTTTGCTGTCTTACTGAAAGCATGTTTGGATTATCTAAATCAACTCGCTCCATTTAATTCGCTCATTATACCAAATTTGAATTTTACCCTGTCTGAACCGAATTGTTACTGACTTTTTAAGATGAGACTGTCTTTGGAGTGAGAAAAATTATTTTAATTTGCTGCTGGGATATTCCGTACATTTTATGTGAGTGTAGAATCTCTGGAATCTGAAGCACAAACACTGAACATATGTGCCAACAATAAAGTAAGAATTCACACAGTTTACCGTTTTACTACTTGCACCTGTCAATTATCACTTCTGGGGGCCTGTGATACTGTCATTCACTCCCATTGAATAAATACAGAATAATGATAGCTGCCAGAGAGTTGCAAAACTGTAATTTAATGCTGCGTTTGCGATGAGTGCAGACAACCAGATTGTCAGCAGGATGTAATGATTAAAATATACTCTTAAACTCATTGTCGGCTATTTATTACAGGTAACAGATATTGTATAGTTTATTAAAAGAAAAATAGAATGTTTTGCCTTTTGCAAAATTACTTGCTATTCTCAGCACGTTCATGTCGAAGACTCAGTCAGACATAAGTGAAAGGATATTTACCATTTTAAAAAAAATCTGTTTTTTCCACTGCATCATTCCATAGTTATTAGAAGGAGAGGTGTTTGTAATGGCAGGGCAGGAAAGGAATGCAAGCAACTTACTCATAATTTTTTTTCAACAATTTTATTGAAAAGTAAGACTGTCCAGTTAAGTGCAAAGGTAACCCAGATTGATATATTCTTCTATCTTTTGTTCTTTCCCCTATTAGCTAGTGCTTAGCCAGTGGGCCATGCCTCATCAAACAGTTGAGTTGGAAAAGGAACTTCTTTGTGAATAACATGCCAGAAACACAGACACATTGAGGATGAGTGTTTCAAAAAATGAAAGGAAGGAGATGGCATAAGTCACCATTCCTGTATTGAATGGGTATCAGCTGACGTTCAGAGACCAAGCTTTTAGTTAAAACATAGGAGATCAACTTGCTCATGAGTAATACTTTTGGAGAGTTCACCAATTCTCTGCCTCTCTATAGCAGTATGTCAGCTGATTCGGAGATGTTGAGTTGGACGCTGTTTCCACCAAACTCACTCCCAACACTAACAGAAAAGGAGCCAAAAATATATTTTATCTATTTATTTATAAAACAATTAGCTGCCTGGAATTAGATATTAATTTGTATACACTAAATTCATTAACTTTATCAAATTAATCAGAAACCATGTTCAGGCATATAAATTTATACAATCCCATTCAGTTTTCTTTCACAGTACAAAAATAAACTATTTAGTATTAGAGCATGTACTGAACATGTTTTAAAGTTCATAAAAATCGTCCTCTTCTTCACCTTCCAAATCAAACATATCCCAAGCTGCTACTTGAATGCCATCATTATTTGGATCATTATCTTGAAATCAGCAGCTATATCATTCCAAAAAAAAATTTGCCATCTTCTGTGTCATCATTGGATATCCTACTTTCTTGAATGGTTTAATGACAAACTCTATTCTGATGTTACTGCAGGTCTCTACAACCAATTCACATCAATTTCTACCGTCAGAGTCTGTCTGCGGCCTCCTGTGAGATACTGCATTATGATTCTCTTTACTACCTCCCTCACAAGCATTTTTCCACATTTCTATTCACTCATTCATAAAACCGCCTCCATGAAACTCCATGAATGAATGTGTAGGAATTGTCAAAAACTGGCAATAAAAGATGAAAGCTCATGAGCTAGCTGTGGGAGATCAGTTTAACATCCGCTATACTGTTCTTTAGTAGATGTATAATTTCTCACTTACTTGGGTCATATGGGCCTAATATTTCTACAAACATTACTAACTTTAAAGACCAAAAGGACTAACATCTCATAATTATGCAAGCTCAGGCTGGACAGACATTCTAATCCCATCAGGAGTAACAGCCAGCATTTAGCCAGTGCCTAAACTACCTCCTGCTTCCTCAGGACAGATGTCATGTAAATGTTTGTGCAATAGATATGGCTTTGTGAAACCATAATGCTTAAATTTTAATGTATGTTAAAACTGTGTATAAAAGAGGCTACTGTAAAGCTGTACTTTGGATTCCATCGCAACCTCGGCTGTGCCACTGCGGGTGCTCAACAAAGGGGCTATTTTTGCCACTCACCGCTATTGGTCATTATTGAGCATGTTCCCACAACTTGGCAAAGTCAGCAGGATCGCTGTGGATACCGTTGAAACTGATCAGTCACTGACACAACTCTAAAGGTAAGAAACTTCCTTCTTAAAGTTGTAACCTAGTCCCTGAGTGTCATCCTGAACCTCGCCTGAGTTGGCCATTTTCAAATCCCCTCGTGCCCAGGCCTTGAGCACACAGCAAGAAGTTACCCACAGCGTGAGTATTTGGGTGACAATGAGTGATCCAAGTAAGCTGCCTATGACCTCCAAAGGGGGTCTGGCCCCTGCAGACATAACCGAGGAAGAAATGCTACAGCAGTTACAAAACAACATTGAGGTACGGAAATGTTAGGGAAACACCGACCAAAAATTGGGCAGAAATACAACATTCCCAAAGGACAGTAGACCCTAGATTACATGAAATCAGTCTGGGGAAAACCCACCCAACAGGAAATATAAGGACTCAACTAATGGGCCAAATTTGCCAAAGGAATGAAATCACGTTTCGATCAGCACATGATCGTAAATTAAACCATCTTAAGGAGCAATTAAAAGCAGTTCATGAACAGCTACAACAGTAGAGATCAAAGCAAGAAAAAGCTGAACTTATAAATCAGGAGCTTGAGAAAGAAAACAAGAAAATGAAGGATGAGAGAACAATCCTGTCAGTTTCCTTCCTGGTTCCCAAGCCCATACAGAATTTGTATCCAAGTACCTGTGATATCTAGGAAGTCGTTCAGCAAAACCAAGCTATCACCCTTGGGAAACAGAAGGATGAAAGTGATGGGTCCTCTAGCAGTGAAAGTGATGAGGACTGTATATACCTACCACTATGTCCCCTTAAAACCAAGAAGGTAAAAGGAGAGAAAAGACCTAAAGAGAGCAAGATAACAAAGTGTGAAGCTGGATGAACACAGCAGGCCCAGCAGCATCTCAGGAGCACAAAAGCTGATGTTTCGGGCCTAGACCCTTCATCAGAGAGGGGGATGGGGTGAGGGAACTGGAATAAATAGGGAGAGAGGGGGAGGCGGACAGAAGATGGAGAGAAAAGAAGATAGGTGGAGAGGAGAGTACAGGTGGGGAGGTAGGGAGGGGATAGGTCAGTCCGGGGAGGACGGACAGGTCAAGGAGGTGGGATGAGGTTAGTAGGTAGGAAATGGAGGTGCAGCTTGAGGTGGGAGGAGGGGATGGGTGAGAGGAAGAACAGGTTAGGGAAGCAGAGACAGGCTGGGCTGGTTTTGGGATGCAGTGGAGGGAGGGAGAGATTTTAAAGCTGGTGAAGTCCACATTGATGCCATTGGGCTGCGGGGTTCCCAAGCGGAATATGAGTTGCTGTTCCTGCAACCTTCGGGTGGCATCATTGTGGCACTGCAAGAGGCCCATGACGGACATGTCGTCTAAGGAATGGGAGGGGAAGTTAAAATGGTTCGCGATTGGGAGGTGCAGTTGTTTATTGTGAACCGAGTGGAGGTGTTCTGCAAAGCGGTCCCCAAGCCTCCGGTTAGTTTCCCCAGTGTAGAGGAAGCCACACCGGGTGCAACGGATACAGTATACCACATTGGCAGATGTGCAGGTGAACCTCTGCTTAATATGGAAAGTCATCTTGGGGCCTGGGATGGGGGTGAGGTAGGAGGTGTGGGGGCAAGTGTAACACTTCCTGTGGTTGCAGGGAAGGTGCCGGGTGTGGTGGGGTTGGAGCGGAGTGTGGAGCAGACAAGGGAGTCGCGGACAGAGTGGTCTCTCCAGAAGGCAGTCAAGGGTGGGGATGGAAAAATGTCTTGGGTGGTGGGGTCGGATTGTAGATGGCGGAAGTGTCGGAGAGCACTTTGTTTGGCACCATCATTGCAGAATCCCAATAATGGACAACTCCTGACAGTAGTTGTCACGAAGAAAAAGGGTTATTTGACAATGGTGCTGGCCAAGGAACATAGGGACAGATTGAGAACGGTTGGGTATTATTTTGGGAAATTGGACAGTGTAGCCCTCAGCTGGGGATTCTATTGGAGCATGGTACAAGTTATGTGCATGGTAATGAAGTTACTGCGAGTCTGGTGTTGATCAGAGATTAACGGTTAAAACCCGCATGCCGTACACATTTTGCTCTCTATGAATAGACTATCCCAAGTAAATGTTGTTAGGTGGATCCGATAGACGATAGACAGTCCAAGAAGCCCCTAATCTACAAATAGTTTGTGCCAGTCCAGTCAATCCAGCCACATTGTTACCGGTGCCTGCAGAAGGGGAAGAAGATGACCATGATTGATTGCACTGGAATCCTGAAGGAACTGGAGGGCAATAACCAAATGATGAATGAGGATTTGCAAAACTCAGGCCTCACCCTTTACACCAATGAGTCATCTTTTGTGGAAAATGGTATGAGGAAAGCTGGATGGGCTGTCATGGCTTTGGGAAGCCAAACCCCCGAAGCATTGTTGCAGAACAATGGGTTCTGACTGAAGCCTGTAGAATAGCAGAGGATCACTCTACAAAAACTTACACGGGTGCTTTTGGAGTTGCCCATGATTTTGGCCAACTATGGAAACAGCGTAGATTCCTAACAGCTGTAGTCCCCCAGTCAGAAATGGGAAGGAAGTCAAGGACTTGCTGGAGGCCAAAGAATTGACCATGTTAAAGTGCAAAACTGACACTAAAGATAACACCATGGAAGCCCAGGGTGATGCCCCGGCTGATCAGGCGTCCAATAGAGACACCTGAAACCATTCCTGTTGAGTCCATTTGAAATAGCGACAGGCAGGCCAATGTCCCTACCTGGGACAATAGACCATTGCAGGGCTGACTGTCATCTTATGAGTGACACCCTATTGTGTCACTGCCAAGAGCTAACAGCAGCTGTAAGTTCTTCCTCCTCGCAGGTGTTGGCTGCCTGGAGGGACCTGCAGGAGGGAGTTCATGACATCATACCAGGCGAGCGGGTTCCTGTGAAAAAGATCCACGAGGAACCCTTAGGCACAAAATGGAAAGGACCATGCCAGGTGCTGCTGATGACCCAGTTGGCTGTCAATGTCTGATGAAAGAAGGCCTGGATTCAGGCCTCCCACATCAAATGGGCATCCTACAAAACATCAGAACCAGAGACTTGCTGATCACCATAGTGTCTATGATAATTTGTTTTCTATTATGATTATTGCAGTTTTTGAACAATCAGCACATTCGGAGTCACATGTAAATACTTACCTCTAAGTGCCGTATACCTATGCCAAAGCTTCTAATCTGTCCAAGTGTTGGATACGTTTGCACTTTCCCACTCACTCTAAAGGGGGAATCCCACTCTACCCTATTCCCTTCACTGAACCTGAAATGGCAAGGTCATAATTGTATCAGTGATAATGGGAATTGCAGATGCTGGTGAATCCAAGATAATAAAATGTGAGGCTGGATGAACACAGCAAGCCCAGCAGCATCTCAGGAGCACAAAAGCTGACTTTTCCGGCCTAGACCCTTCATCAGAGAGGGGGATGGGGTGATGGTTCTGGAATAAATAGGGAAAGAGGGGAAGGCAGACCGAAGATGGAGAGAAAAGAAGATAGGTGTGCATCACCAACATAATCCCAGTAGTTGATTTTGAAGATCTAAACAGTCACAGAAAGACCCAACTGGTGACTTTGTCAGCCTTGGTTCTTTTAACAATACCAATCTTTTGACACGCAGTTGTCTGTAAATTGAAACATCATTTCACTTGCACTGAAATGGATACCCTTTTAAAATCAACAAGGTGCAAAATGATGGCCTTGTGATATTGTCACGCAACAATATCATTACCAAATTACATTTTTACTCATATGTTACAAAGTACCTTTGTTTTTCTGGTAGAGTGACATTTGAATGCTGCATCTAACGCTCTTTTACTATACAGTCCAACATTCACGCCAATAGAATGCGAACCCGTAAGAAATGGTTTCTGCATGATTTTATTCGTACCCTTTGCTACTAATTTACATGGAATCTAGAATAATTACATGAGGAACAAAACTGCTGTTTAATTCAACATTTCCAATGATGTGATAATCACTGGATTAAAGATTCATCACTCATGGATAGAATTAATCGAATTAAATAATTCAGTTTTGTTTCCAGATTTTGTTTATTATAATGTATATGCAATGAAATATTTTTAAAATCAACAATCTGATTGCTATATTCCTAAGAAAGCTGAGTGCATGAGAAACGGCTTTGGCCTGAAAACTGCAGAAGTAATCATATGATTCAAATTTGTGATAGAGCTAGTAGCCTAATACTTAGCAATCCAAGGTTACAATTCATTCCAGTAGAATGTAATAGTAATTGTGGAAAATGGGCTTCCAACTAATCAATATTTGGACCACAAATCTGGTAGCATTTAATAATTGTTTGATTCAGGCCCAGATTTTCTAGTCAACACTAGACATCTGACACCATGATTTAATCTGACCATTTATCATTTTGTTCTGGAGCTTTTGTATCTTCTGATGCCAGCTCCGACAGAGACATGAGACTGAACACAATCAGGAAGCTAATTCTTGTGAATACTTCCACTACAACCTTTCCCATCAAGAACGGAAGACCATCTTCATTTTAACAGGTAGAACCTTATAGGGGACTGAACAATATGGAATATGACAAGATTGCATGACAAATCTGATGAGGCCTTTCAAGATATCAGGAGTAATATGGTCTTGATTTATGTATTTATTAAACAGCAAGATGGGTTTCTCATCTGAAAATGGCGAGTTGCCAATTAAGGGAGCTCATAGCTTTTGTAAAACGCCTGATTAATAGTCCATATTGCGTGATTAATATTCGGCTTCCTATCTTACCAACTGTGCTGAACAATCTAGATAGTGAGGATTCTCAACATCCAAATCAAAGTTGATACCAACTTTACCTCTCACTTTTCTTGGTGCTGCACAAACATCCCAGGTCTCTGCATGGTGGCACCTTCCAGAGTTCAAGGGGCACATTGGCATGCCAGTGAACATTTTCAGAGCTTCCCGGTGGCTGTGCAACCGCACAGTTTAAAGGAAATGTTGGTGAGCAGCTGGTGACTTCAGCTGGCTACTGGCTGTGACCAGCCTCAGTTGAGGCAATCAAGAGGGTGTTGGATGATTACTCGGAAAAAAACAAATGGGCATGGGTATGAGGGAGAAGCAGGAGATTGGCATTTGGTAATGATGCTCATTTAATGAGCTGATGCAGGCATAATGGGCCAAATGGCCTCCTTCTGTCCAACGACTTACTCTATTTTAAATGGAGCTATACCTCTGACAAAGGACAACAGATCTCACATGTACAACAGTAACACCACCATGTCCACAAACCTATCAGTGTTCAAAAACTCCCCAACTCTAACATTGTTCACCTCGACAGTGATCAGCTCCCGTCACACCCAGTGATTGTGAGCTGCCCTCATCCAGTGATAGTGACCACCCTCTCCCTCACCCATTGACAGTATTTGCCCCTTCCGGCACCCAATGACAGTGAGCCCCCTTTCCCAGTGATAGTGACCAACCCCTCCCCCACCCAGTGTCAGTGACCCCAGTTCCCTCACCCAGTGACAGTGACCACCTCCTCCATCACCCTTGACAGTGACCACTCCCTTTCTCGCCTTAGCAGTGACCACCCCTACCCTCCCCCAGTGACAGTGATGCCCCCTCACCCTCAACAGCGACCACCCCCTCCCTCACCCAGTCAGTGACTCTCCTTCAACCAGCCCCTGAAAGTGTTAATGCCCGCTCAGACTACCACACCTGTGACTGTGTTCAATCCAGTCACACTTCCTTACTCCCATCATACATTTTCACCTTCTCTTAATTCCTAAACTGTTCAACCGCTCTGTCCCTGACAATTCTGGCTGTACCAACACCAGTGAGAGAGAAGTGAGAGATTCCAGGTGATTTGGGAGAGGTAAGCAGTAATGTCTGAACATTATTGAAGATGGTGGAAGGGTGAAAATTACCGGTAGGGGGATAAGTGTTTCCTGGTGAATATTTCTGAGTGGGGAAGACGGAAACTGAATCTTGCTGGTGAGGAGTGGAGTGACCAATGCTGGGAGGAGAGGGAATGTTTTCAAGTGGGAGTGCGGTTTGGCAAATGACGAACATTGCTAAGTGGCAGGAGTTTAAAACTTTGCTGTGGGTCTTGGAGTGAATTGACACTCCAGCTGATTTTATTTCAAGTCACCTTGCTGAGCACTATTTCACACAAGCCATATGAAAAGTCTCTAAGTAAATCCAAATAAAATACAAAATCCATATGACATCCAAAATAAATGCAACGTAAATAGCCTGGGTCTCTGCGGTTCTGCCAATCTGATCCCACTGTTATTACCATTAATCAGAAGTTTGAATTTCCTGCATAAATATGTTGGGAGATGTGTGTACTTCAGGCTTCCTTAAGGTTACCAATGCAAACTGTTTCAGAGGCGTTTCCTCATATTGGAAGATTTGTACTTTCATCATTTGTTTTCTGTCTAGTCCTTTACTGTGATTCTCTGCCTTACCTCAATCTTTAATAAAGCATGCATCATTTATTACACTCTCATTAATAATGAAACAATATAAAACATCTTTTGTCCAGTGTAGCTCTTGGTATAATATACACTTTTATAATACATTCCCCCCCCAAAAAAAAATCAGCCTTTTTGTGTTTACTACCCTGAATGTTGCCAATGTAAAAGTACGTTAATACAAGTAAAGTAAGCCTGGCTGGGAATATCAATTGTTTATACCTGGTACTTATTGTTTGAAATAGCTACAGTAAATCAATAAAAGAAAACTGTACTGAAACCAGTCAGCCAGCCACAAACCATCTTCTGATCTTGTAATTTCACTGTTTTTCTTCCTTTTTAGAAAATACCGAGTTTATGCTATCAAGAAGCTTTTCAGAGGTTGGAATAATAGATCAACCAACTGTGCAGAAATATGCTATGTGTATTACTACAAGCAGAGAACCCATTAGTACGATATTTGAATACTTATTCATACTGGAATTTGTCGCAGCCACATTCCATTCCAAAGACTTCATCCTTGGAACAGTACACCTGCTTCTGAAAGCAGCAGCAAGAGAAAAAAAACTGGAGAAACATCATGGTGACAGACTGCAAAATGTTTGGTTTTCAATGGCAGATTTTCTGAGAGGTGTTTTACGATCATGTTTTAATAACACATTAACATTTTTGGAGAAAATGCTCACGCCATATATTTTACAACATTAGTTATCATTGAAGAAAAGAAAGACTGGTCTGAAACCACTTTTAGATTACTCTACGCACCATTGCTCTGAACCTCCTTTCTTCTCAGTATCTTTTGATTTCTTTGCAATGGCTTTAATTGTGTAGCAGCTTGCTATTAAGCAGCCCATATTGAAATGTAAGCAGTTTTTTTGTCACTGAAGGTGCTACTTTGAATAAATATGATTTACTACGTGTGGAATGTGTTAATAAAAATGACAATATAATGTGTTACATGAAATATGGAACTCGTTTTGTTCTCTTTATTATAGTTTGTACTGTTTATGGCATCAAGGAGGAAGAACAACTTTTGCCAGGCTGCAAACTCCACACTTTTGCAAATGTTGTGCAGCAATGTACTTAGGTGTTTTGAAAATATATATAGTTCATTGCACACACATTAACAGAAGACTGGGTGCACAGGGAAGGCAAGAATCCTTCTGCCATAGGCCAATGGAGATAAAGAAGATGGGAGATTTCAGATTGGAGATAAATCAATCACAAGAACATCATGGGTTCAAAAAGCAATTGCAGAAACAGGAAGAATCACAGGCAAGAAGCATGATGAGAGGCAGCGGGATAAACAATAAAAAATAGTTTCACAGAATATATTTTGCAGTTCAAACTGACAGGGTGTGAGGCCTTTTGGATATCAGCTGTACTAAACAATGATCTACAACCTCATAGACCAGCATTTCTCTTAATTTTCTATGACTATCAAATCTAACAGTTATTCAACGAAGAGTATAGGAGAGCATGCCAGGAAAAGTATCAGTTCTACCTAAAAATGAAATGTCTACTGAGGGAAGCGATAACATGGCGCTGACAAAACATTGGAAGTAGCATGTGACATAGCTAAACAATTCCACAATCAAAACATCGAATCAAAGCTCAACAATTCTTTGACAAAAAATGGTGAATTATAGCGAGCAATTGAATGACTAAGCAGAAGAGGGGACTCCATAAATTTTTCCACTCTCACTGATAGGGGAGCCCAGTACATCAGTGCAAACATAACGTTGATGCACCTACAACAATCTTGAGTGACAAATGCTGAGTAGAGGACTCATCTTGACCTTTTTCTGAAGTCCCCCAAATCACAGATGACCGTCTTCAATCAATCTGATTCCCTGCACATGCCATCAAGAAATGGTTGGAGGAATTGAACATTGCAAAGGCAATGGACTGTATCAACATTCTGGCAAAAGTCCTGAAGACTTGTGCTCCAGAACATGTCACAATTCTAGCCAAGCTGTTCTATTACAGGTACAACACTAGCATCTAGCTGACGTTCTTGAAAACGGCCAGGTACATCCTGCACTCATATCGGGTGAAATCCAAACTGACCAGATATTACCCATCAGTTTTGAACTGAATTCCAGTGGTATTTTGGCAGTGGCTGCCATTGAATCATGGCTGTATTTGACCAAATGTGGCATCAAAGAACCGTCACATGGCAATCAAGGGA
The DNA here is from genome assembly GCF_030684315.1 of Stegostoma tigrinum. Taxonomy (NCBI): domain Eukaryota; kingdom Metazoa; phylum Chordata; class Chondrichthyes; order Orectolobiformes; family Stegostomatidae; genus Stegostoma; species Stegostoma tigrinum. The sequence continues at coordinate 53,478,804 of NC_081368.1, read as the reverse complement.
AAACCCTCCACTATTTAAAGTCATATCTTGGAAGCAAGATTTTTGTGTTGTTGAAGGCAGTCATCTCAGCTCCAGGATGCCACTGCAGGCGTTCCTTAGGGTAGTGTACCTCGTCACAACCATTTTCAGCTGCTTCATCAATGATCTCCTCCATAAGGTCACACTTAGAGATGTTTGCTGATGTTCACACAATGTTCAGCATCATTTGTGAATCCTCCAATACTGAAGCTGTCCAATTACAATTTCAATGGACAATACTCAAGTTTGGGTTGACAAGTGGCAAGTGACATTTGCATCAACAAATACCAGATAATGGCCATCTCCAACAAAAGAGAAGTTCAATATTGCCTCCTGGCTTTCAACGACATCACCATCACTGAATCTCACACTATCTACATCCTGACAAGAAATGGAACTGGAATTGCCATATAAACACTGTGATTTAAAGGTTTATGTCAGATGCTACAAATTCTGAGGAAAATAACTCACCTCCTGACTCTCTGAAGCCTGCAAGACATCTACAATACACAAGTTGGGAATGTGGTGGAATACTCTCCACCAGCTTTCTCAAGAAGCTTGAGGCCACCCAGGACAAAGTAGCTCATTTGATTGGCATCACATTCACAAGTAAGCACTCTTTCAACTATTGATGTTCTGCAGTAGCAGTGTGCACCATCAAAATGATGCACTGCAGAATTCACCAAAGGTCCTTATCGAGCATCTTCCAATCTCATGACTCCTACTGTCTCACAGACAAGAGCAACAAATATATGGGAACATTTCAACTTGCAAGTTCCTCTCCAAGGCTCCATCCTGACTGGAAACATTTCATCATTCCTCCATCGTCAAGGGGTTAAGATCCTGGAAATCAGTCCAGAATGGTTTTGTGGTTGTACCAACACTAAATAGACTGCAACAGTTTGAGAATGCAACTCAATATCGCCTGTTCAAGGCCAATCAGGTTTGAGCGATAAGTAAATAACACCCCATGAGTAAATAATAGAAGAGATGAAGGAAACAAGAGGGCAACTCATAAACTGGGATAATAAACCAACTGTGGCATGCCTGCTGCTGTGTGCCTGCCCATATCAGACGTGATCTGATTGAGCAGGTTCATAGGGTGAAATGTACTATTCCTGATGTTGTGTGCTATGTTTTCCTGGAATGTCTTCTTCCCGTGACACCACAGTGACTGACCAATGCATACAGGACACAATGCAGCTGGCTTATGATTGATTAGAGGGAGCTATGCGAAGCAGGACTCAGGAAAAGATGAAAGTGCTGTCCATGCTGATCAAAAGCAAAGCAATTGCACCACTAAAACATTTGTAGGGGTGTGGAGAGATTGTCACAATGTATGATCTAGTCCATTGAATTTGTTAAAACTGTGACCTCAATCTCCGAATTTAGGTTCCAGAAACTTACTAAAATTGACATGAAAATTAACACGTCTATAGCTACATGGTTGAATCCATCCTCCTTTCTTAATTAAAGGTTTGGCAGTTATGAGTTTCCAACATAGAGGCAATGTATCTGAATCTGTGGAAATTTGGAAAACAATCATGAAAACAATTCAGCCTCCCACCATTTTCTCATAACTGGTCACAGTAGAAACTATGAGATAACAAAGTATGGAGCTGGAGGAACACAACAAGCCAGACAGTATCAGAGGAACAAGAAAGCTGACATTTTGGTTCAGAGTAACAAAAGTGCGGAGCTGGATGAACACAGCAAGCCAAGCAGCATGCTCCGAAGCTGCTGCTTGGTCTGCTGTGATCATCCAGATCCACACTTTGTTGTCTCGGATTCTCCAGCATCTGCAGTTCCCATTATCTCTGTTATAATTTCGGTTCAGGACCGTTTTTCTGAAGAAATGTCAGTTTTCCTCCTCGTCTGATGCTGTCTGGCCTGCTATTTTCCTCCAGCTCCACACTCTGTTATCTCTGACTCCAGCATCTGTGGCTCTTGCTATCACAGTAGAAACTATGATTGTTTTCTTTAAAAATACAATTCTTCTACCCTGAGATAACACAGTGTAGAGCTGGATGAACACAGCGGGCCACGCAGCATCAGAGGAGCAGGAAAGCTAATGTTTCGTATCAAGATCCTTCTTCAGAAATGGGAGAGGGGAAGGGGATTCTGAAATAAATAGGGAGAGAGGGAGGTGGATAGAAGATGGATAAAAGAGAAGGTAGGTGGAGGGAAGACAGACGGGTCACAGAGGCAGGGACAGAGCCAGTAAAGATGAATGTATGTGGGGAATTAGGGAGGGGATAGGTTGGTCCAGGGAGGACGGACAGGTCAAGGAGATGGGATGAGGTTAGAGCATAGGAGATGGGGATTGAGGTGGGAGGAATGGTTAGGGAGGAGGGGAGGAGCTGGGCTGGTTTTGGGATCTGATCAGGGGTGGGGAGATTTTGAAGCTTGTGAAGCCCACATTGATACCATTGGGCTGTAGATTTCCCAAGCAGAATATAAGATACTGTTCCTGTAGCTTTCGGGTGGCATCGTTGTGGCATCAGGAGGCCTGGGATGGACATGTCGTCTAAGGAGTGGGGGGGTAGTTGAAATGGTTCGCGACTGGGAGATGTAGTTCTTTATTGCGAACTCAGCATAGGTGTTCCGCAAAGCGGTCCCCAAGCTTGAGCTTGGTTTCCCCGATGAAGAGGAGGCCACACCAGGAACAGCAGATACGGTATACCACATTAGCAGGTGTGCAGGTGAACATCTGTTTGATGTGGAAGGTCTTCTTTGGGCCTGGGATGGGGGTGAGGGGCAAGTTATAGGGCAACTGTAGCACTTCCTGCAGTTGCAGGGAAAAGTGCCGGGGGTGGTGGGGCTGGAGGGGAGTGTGGAGGGGACAAGGGAGTCACAGAGAGAGTAGTCCCTCCAGAAAGCAGATAAGGGTGGGGAGGGAAAAATGTCTTTGGTAGTGGAGGCAGATTGCAGATGGCAGAAGTGTCGGAGGAGGATGTGTTGGATTCGGAGGTTGATGGGGTGGTACGTGAGGACGAGGGGGATTCTGTTTTTGTTGTTACTGCTGATAGGAGGTGTGAGGGATGAATTGCAGGAAATGTGAGTGACATGGTCAAGGGCATTTTCGACCACTGTGGAGGGAAAGTTGCGGTCCTTGAAAAACAAGGACATCTGGGATGTCTGGGAGTGGAATGCCTCATCTCGGGAGTAGATGCGGCGGAGGCAAAGGAATTGGGAATAGGGGATGGTCTTTTTGCAGGAAGGTGGGTGAGAGGTGGTGTATTCTCGGTAGCCATGGGAGTTGGTGGGCTTGAAATGGATATCGGTTTCAAAGTGGATGCCACAGATAGAGATAGAGAGCTCCAGGAAGGAGAGAGAGGTATCAGAGATGGTCCAGGTGAACTTAAGGGTGGAGTGGAAGGTGTTAGTGAAGTGGATGAACTGTTTGAGCTCTTCGTGGGCGCATGAGGCAGCGACGATACAGTCATTGATGTAATGGAGCAAGAGGTGGGGTTTAGGGCCAGGGTAGGTGCGGAAGAGGGATTGTTCCACGTAACCTACAAAGAGGCTGGTATAGCTTGGGCCCATGCGGGTACCCATGGCCACCCCCTTTGTCTGTAGGAAGTGGGAGGAATTGAAAGAGAAGTTGTTGAGGGTGAGGACAAGTTCGGCTAGACGGATGAGGGTGCCAGTGGAGGGGAACTGGTCGGGCCTGCGGGACCAGAAGAAGCAAGGGCCTTTGGGCTATCTGCATGGGGAATGCAGGTGTATAGGGATTGGATGTTTCCATAAGTGGGCTGGTAAAAATGAGGTGTTGGGGACCAGGGAATTGGAAAATTTGGAGAAGGTGGAGAGCGTGGGTCGTGTCACGGGAGGTCCTGGACCAAGGGGAAGAAAATGGAGTCGACATAGGTGGAGATAAATTCAGTGTGGCAAGAGCAGGTAGAGACAATGGGTCGACCAGGGCAGTCAGGTTTGTGGGTTTTGGGAAGGAGATAGAAATGGGCAGTGCAGGGTTGGGGAACGATGAGGTTAGAGGCTGTGGGTGGGAGGTCACCTGAAGTGATGAGGTTGTGGATGGTTTGGGAGATAATGGTTTGGTGTTCGGGAGTAGGATCAGGATCAAGAGGGTGGTAGAAGGAGGTGTCAGAGAGCTGGTGTCTGGCCTCTTCTACCCTGGACAGCATTTTTTTAGCTTATGATACTACAGTTTTGTCTTTTTCCTCTACAGTGAAATATAAAATATTCATTTCAAGTTATATAATTCCCTCATTGCTATGATAGTCATACCTGCATAGGTGTTCAACTGGCCTACATCTTTCTTCAAGACTTTCTTTTGTTAAGGCATTAAAATATACTTTTGTCGTTAGCCTTGCTGTCACTCACAATTTGTCTCACATTACTTTATATTGCTGTTGCTTCTTTGATTTCCTGCTACCTATTGGATTTCCACCTTTTCTTGCATTTTTCTGGAACCGTTACTTTTAGCCTGCTCTACAGAAAACAATAAAACAATTGGAAAAATGTTTTCCTGTTTCTACAAGAACATCTTAGTAGAATTTTTGTTAAATTTATTTAATAAAAATATCAATGTGGTCTAGCTGAATTTCAGTGAGGATAGCTATCTCAGAAAAAAAGACTGGTTCACAAAATTACTGAATAGCTCTGCGATACATTGATCTAAAAGACTTTTTAGCCGAGGAACGCAAGAAGCTGAAAAAGGAAAATAAAATATCTGGCAAGGGAGCACAGCAATCGGGGGACAAAATAAAGAAAAGAGTTCCTTCTCCAATTGAGTTTGATTTCTCTCTGCGGTATCTGATGTTAAGCTGTGAAACAAATAATTCCCTCAACCAACAGTTCCATTTCCTAACTTTATCCAAAAGTCCCTGGGAAATTAAATGCCTCTACCTGACCTGACTTGATTAAGCACCCCAACTATCACCCTCTCCTTCCACACCCCCAAACATACCCCAACAAGAAGATTATACCCAAACTATCTGAACCTTATCTATGTGCATGTGAATAACAAATAAGCGTAGGCCATTTGGCCTTTTGAGTCTCCTATTGAAATAAGATTATGGCTGATCTGATTTTAACCTCCATTCTACATTCTTGTGCATCCCTGATAATCTTTAATCCCATTGGTAGTCAAGAACTCTATCTATCTATCTGACCAGCTGATTACACCCCAAGTATCTTTTGATCTTCTTAAACTGACATCATTATTACACTGTTTCAGAGATAATAGGAGCTGCAGATGCTGGAGAATCTGAGATAACAAGGTGTAGAGCTAGATGAACACAACAGGCCAAGCAGCAGCAGAGGAGCAGGAAGGCTGTTGTTTCGGAAGGGTCTAGGCCCAAAATTCTCCTCTGATGCTGCTTCGTCTGCTGTGTTCATCCACGTCTACACCTTGTTATCTCATTATTATGCTCCCCAGATTACATTCCAGCCATTCAACAAGTGAGTACCTCACCCACCTAGCTACTCATTTATTAATTCATGCACTCACTCATTTACTACATTCAAAGATTGGGCCTTTAAATTTACCTTATGACAAATTAGTGCCATAAAAGTATGCTGCGAATTCTGTTGGATTTTCTTTGCATGTCTCTGCATGAATTTGTGCACTGAGGGAGTTTTTCAAGATGCTGTGCCAGAAGTTAAATCCTTTTAAATGTAACCGGGTAAATGTGCTGTTTTTGCATGATAAGCTTCACACACACTGGTTCTGACACTGAGTGACGGATTTCAGCCTGTGGCTTTGCTGTAAGCTTGGAAAAGCTTTAGAAAATAAAAGAAGGTAAGGCAAATAAATTATTTTTGTGCGATCAAGGCTGTGTCCTTGAATCCCGCCACCACTTTTCTTCCGGCTAGCTCTCGCTCAAAACACACAAAATCCCCTTATTGCCATTTACCAGGAAGCCAGCAAGTGGCCATCTTTGCCTGCCAGCAGCTGCTCTCTGCTCCTTCCTTGTCCTATTTCTTTTGGATGGAGGTGAGAGATTCAATTTCTCCCACTCACACTCCTGTTGCCTCCGTCTGATGGGATATTGACTCATCCTAGGTTTTTCCTACTGGGAGCCTGCTCCAAGCAAAAGTCCACCATTATTATTCTATACTCTAAACTCATCAAAGTCATCAAAATCTCCCCTTCCCCTACTGCATCCCTCAACCAGCCCAGTTCGTCCCCTCCCCCCACTGCACCACACAACCAGCCCAGCTCTTCCCCCCCACCCACTGCATCCCAAAACCAGTCCAACCTGTCTCTGCCTCCCTAACCGGTTCTTCCTCTCACCCATCCCTTCCTCCCACCTCAAGCCGCACCCCCATCTACCTACTAACCTCATCCCACCTCCTTGACCTGTCCGTCTTCCCTGGACTGACCTATCCCCTCCCTACCTCCCCACCTACACTCTCTCCACCTATCTTCTTTACTCTCCATCTTCGGTCCGCCTCCCCCTCTCTCCCTATTTATTCCAGTTCCCTCTCCCCATCCCCCTCTCTGCTGAAGGGTCTAGGCCCGAAACGTCAGCTTTTGTGCTCTTGAGATGCTGCTTGGCCTGCTGTGTTCATCCAGCCTCACATTTTATTATCTTGGAATTCTCTAGCATCTGCAGTTCCCATTATTTCTGATACTGTTTTAAAGTCATGAGTGTTCTTCATTATAAATGTGTGATTATAATTTTGTTGTGCAAAGTAAACTGATCTTTTTTTTCTAAGTTTTTCTAAATACTTGAGACATCTAGGATGCAAGATATTTTGATATTTTCATGGGCAAGACAATCAGGGCTCCTATATTATTCTGAAGTCAGTTAAAAGTTCCAAATATTTCCACGTTTGTCGACCGTTATTTCTCTTGCCAACTGGAAACCTGGTACTAGAGAAATGTCATACAATATTCTTAACTCAAGTCCTTACAACTGAGGACACCAAGGATGATGTAGAATATAAAGTTGGAATGGAAAATTATGGGGTTAACCCAAATGTTCTTTATTATTTTTTGCACTTTCAAACACAAAATGTGTTTCTTAAGAAGCAGCAATGAAATGAAAGCCATTCATCAATTTAGTTTTGTACTTTAATCAGGGAAAGAGTCTGTAGTTTCACACGTTATATAAATATTTTATCATTGTAAATATAGTTAATGTATAGGTAATAAGCCTTTTGGTATACTTTAGCCAGGCTGGAACCAACGGGCTGTTTCTGACTTTAGTAAAGTTGGCAGTGTTCTTTGATTTGAAATACTGAAATGCCTCATCAGATATCATAATATAGTTCTATTTTAAAATTTGAAATTAAATTTGTTCACTCTGTACAGCATCATGATGAGTACTTCAATTAGGTCTTAGGGTGATGGGATGGCCTAGTAGTATTGTCACTGGGCTGTTAATCTAAAACCCAGGTAAAGTTCTGGGGACCTGTGTTCGAATGCCACCATAGCAGATGTTGGAATTTGGATTCAACAAAATAATGAATGAAGAGTCTAATGGTGACCATGAATCAATTGCCAATTGTTGGGGAAAAACCCATCTAATGCCCTTTAGGAAAGGAACCTGCCATCCTTACCTGGCCTGGCCTACACGTGACTCCATACTCACAGCAATGTGGTTGACTCAAAACTGCCCTCTGGGTTATTAGGGATGGAAAATAAATGCTGGTCTATCCAGCAATGGCCTGATCCTGTGATGGATCAAGATCTCACTATTCTTGCAAATGACTGAAACAAAATGCACCAAATATTTTGTTCCCAGCAGCAGAAAGGCTTTGAAACTTCTCTCCCAATATTCTAGTTGCATGATTTGAACTAAGCGCCAAAATATTACAAAAGATTCATCTCAACTATGAAACTGTAAAGGTTAGTTGTGCAGAATGTTTGGACAAAAGTAAGCTCTTCACATAGACAAAAAAAAGGGAGCTGAAAATCTATTGTTTTTCTACCAAATGTGCACCAGAAAGGCCTAAAATTAGTCCCAAATTGGTCTTTGCCACTTTCCCACATAATGCATGAGCTTCATTGATTATTTTTGAGGGAACAGCTTCATCCTTCTCCCAAAAAAGTTCAGTGATGTAGGAAGGAGGGACAGAAATGCTCAATACAAGAGGTCCCTGCGTCCTAACTCTTAGAAGTTTGCCAGGTGTTTTGCAGCCACGATAGCCACAGCACACATGCAAACTGACCATCTTAGGAGTCCAGTGAAAGAATGGCCTACAACCCGAAGTAAATTCATTGCAATTAATTTTTTTTTCATTTATTCATTCATGGAAATTTTGCTGTCAAGACAAACATTTGCTATAATGCTCAGTCTCAATCGCTTTTACAGTGAAAGTCGTTGTCAACTGCCTTCTTGAGTGGTTGGAATTGTATGGTGAAGGTGCCCCCCACAGCTCTGTCAGGGAATTCTAGGGTCTTGTCTCATCAACAGTGAAGGAATGGGAATTGTAGTTTGGAATCAGAATGGTATGTGACTTTGAGGCAGATGGCATTTACCTGCACCCGCTGCCTGCATGCCTTTCTCTCGTAGACATCTTGGGTTTGAGAGGTACAGTTGAAGGAGCCTTAGCTATTTGTTTTAAATCATCTTGTAGATGGTACATACTGTAGCCATAGTGCACAAGTTGTTAATAAAGTGACTCTCTAAGTTGGTGGATGGAGTGCTGATCAATCAAGCTGCTTTGTCCAGGTGGTATTGAGCTTCTTTGTATTGGTTACAACTGAATTCATCCAGGCAAATTGAGATAGTATATCAGACACTATGTGCTAAAGCCTTTTAAATAATGGAAATGATTTGGACAGTAACAAGATGAATGAGTTGCTGAAGAATACCCAGCCTCTTTATCTGTCCTTGCAGCAACAGTATTTATGTGGTTACATTTCGTATCAATGGTATTCCGCTAGTGGAGGGGCTGAGAAATGTTCTGTTGGGGACATCAAATTCTCTTTTAGTAAATAAGGTAAATGTGACATGAAATTTGTGACATGCAATTTTTTTTTGCCATTTACCAGCTCAAGCCTGAACTCTATCCAGTCACTGCGTGCTGACATGGACTGCTTCAGAATCTGAGTTGTTGAAAATGTGCAATCTTCAACAAAAATCAGCAATTCTGAACTCATGTTGGACAGCAAGAGTTAGGATTAGAGAAAGCAGAGGAGGGCTGTTCCAAGAATGTCATCCTAATGATGGTGTGTGATTGTCTCCTTGGGCTTAAATCATTGATGACAAACAACCAGAATCATTTTATTTTATGATAATAAAATGTGAGGCTGGATGAACACAGCAGGCCAAGCAGCATCTCAGGAGCACAAAAGCTGACGTTTCGGGCCTAGACCCTTCATCAGAGAGGGGGATGGGGGGAGGGTTCTGGAATAAATAGGGAGAGAGGGGGAGGCGGACCGAAGATGGAGAGTAAAGAAGATAGGTGGAGAAGGTGTGGGTGGGGAGGTAGGGAGGGGATAGGTCAGTCCAGGGAAGACGGACAGGTCAAGGAGGTGGGATGAGGTTAGTAGGTAGCTGGGGGTGCGGCTTGGGGTGGGAGGAAGGGATGGGTGAGAGGAAGAACCGGTTAGGGAGGCAGAGACAGGTTGGACTGGTTTTGGGATGCAGTGGGTGGGGGGGAAGAGCTGGGCTGGTTGTGTGGTGCAGTGGGGGGAGGGGATGAACTGGGCTGGTTTAGGGATGCAGTGGGGGAAGGGGAGATTTTGAAACTGGTGAAGTCCACATTGATACCATATGGCTGCAGGGTTCCCAGGCGGAATATGAGTTGCTGTTCCTGCAACCTTCGGGTGGCATCATTGTGGCAGTGCAGGAGGCCCATGATGGACATGTCATCAAGAGAATGGGAGGGGGAGTGGAAATGGTTCGCGACTGGGAGGTGCAGCTGTTTGTTGCGAACTGAGCATAGGTGTTCTGCAAAGCGGTCCCCAAGCCTCCGCTTGGTTTCCCCAATGTAGAGAAAGCCGCACCGGGTACAGTGGATGCAGTATACCACATTGGCAGATGTGCAGGTGAACCTCTGCTTAATGTGGAATGTCATCTTGGGGCCTGGGATGGGGGTGAGGGAGGAGGTGTGGGGACAAGTGTAGCATTTCCTGCGGTTGCAGGGGAAGGTGCCGGGTGTGGTGGGGTTGGAGGGCAGTGTGGAGCGAACAAGGGAGTCACGGAGAGAGTGGTCTCTCCGGAAAGCAGACAGGGGTGGGGATGGAAAAATGTCTTGGGTGGTGGGGTCGGATTGTAAATGGCGGAAGTGTCGGAGGATAATGCGTTGTATCCGGAGGTTGGTAGGGTGGTGTGTGAGAACGAGGGGGATCCTCTTGGGGCGGTTGTGGCGGGGGCGGGGTGTGAGGGATGTGTCGCGGGAAATGCGGGAGACGCGGTCAAGGGCGTTCTCAATCACCGTGGGGGGGAAGTTGCGGTCCTTAAAGAACTTGGACATCTGGGATGTGCGGGAGTGGAATGTCTTATCGTGGGAGCAGATGCGGCGGAGGCGGAGGAATTGGGAATAGGGGATGGAATTTTTGCAGGAGGGTGGGTGGGAGGAGGTGTATTCTAGGTAGCTGTGGGAGTCGGTGGGCTTGAAATGGACATCAGTTACAAGCTGGTTGCCTGAGATGGAGACTGAGAGGTCCAGGAAGGTGAGGGATGTGCTGGAGATGGCCCAGGTGAACTGAAGGTTGGGGTGGAAGGTGTTGGTGAAGTGGATGAACTGTTCGAGCTCCTCTGGGGAGCAAGAGGCGGCGCCGATACAGTCATCAATGTACCGGAGGAAGAGGTGGGGTTTGGGGCCTGTGTAGGTGCGGAAGATGGACTGTTCCACGTAACCTACAAAGAGGCAGGCTCTGTGGGGAGGTTAAAAGTCCTAATGATGAAGGTGCTTAGCTCAGCTTGGGTAAACAGAAAGCTCCTTTGCAAATGCATTCAACTATTAATACTAGGAGCAGTCATAGGCATATTTTCAGCACTTAAGTGTTTAAAACACAACTTCATAAATGTACATGCCTACCAATGAAAATGTACTAGATGTATCTCTAGCAAAATACATTTCAAAGGCATCACAACTCAAAACGGTTAAATGTTTTGCTCCAGAAAGTAGTGATTGGCTCAATTATTTATTGATTTGCTAGTCAAGTTCACTAAATATGCAATTAAATGTAGCAAAAATATCATGAGTAACAAGCAGAAACCAAATATTTGAAGGCTAGCTCGAGCTCCAAAAATGAACAGTCAATTCAGCAGACTGTCACCCACTCTGCAAAGGGAGACTGCCAGCACGGTTCTGAGCAAGTTTTAGCCAATACAAAAAAACAGAAGTTGCTGAAAAAGCTCATCAAGTCTGGCAGCATCTGTGAAGAAAAAATTAGAGTTAACATTTCGTTTCCAGTGACCCTTCCTCAGAATTGATGGTAGCGAGGAAATGTCAGTTTACATGCAGAAGATAGGGAGGGGATGGGCCAGAGAGTAAACAAAAGGATAAAAGGTAGACCCCACAGAAAGAGAAGAGCAGTTTGATAGACAAGGGCGTTGATAATGATCTGTCTCGGAGAGTGAATATCTGTTAATGGGAACTCTTAGTGGCTAACAATAGGCAGTTTGCAATAGTGGGCTATGTGAAATCAAGGTCGGGTGTGTGCTGTAGGGGTCTAGGACATGGGAGAATTTGGGACCTAAAATGATCAAACTCAATATTGAGCTTGGAAGGCAGCAGGGCCCTCAAGTAGAAAATGAGGTGTCGGGTTCTTCAAGCTTGCGCTGAGCTTCGCTGGAACACTGCAGCAAGCCAGAGACAGAGATGTTGGCCAGAGAACAGGAGTGTTAAAGTGACAGGCATTTGGAAGCTCAGAGTCTTTTCTGTGAGCAGAAGGTAGATTTTCTGTGAATTGGTTACCCAGTCTATGCTTCATTTCCCCAATGTAAAGGCGACCACATTGTGAGCAGCAAGTGCAGTAGACTAGATTCTGGGAAGTGCAGGTGAAGTGTTGCCTCACCTAGAATGTATGTTTGGGGCTTTGGATACTGGGGAGGAAGGAGGTAAATGGGCAGGTGTTGCACCTTCACCTGTTGCATGGCAAGTTGTCCTGGGGCTGTTGGTGGTGGTGGGGTGGGGAGTGGTGTTGGGGATGAAGGAAATGTGGACCAGGGTGCCCCGAAGGAAATGGTCCTAGTCGAAGGTAGTCAAGGGAGAGAAGGGAAAATATGTGTCTGGTGGTGGCATCTTGTTGGAGGTCGCGGAAATGATGTCTGATGATCTTCTGAATATGGGTACTAGTGGGATGGTGGGTAAGGACAAGGGGAACCCTATCACTGTTGCGGAAGGGAAGGGAGAGGGTGAGAGTGGAAGCCCAGAAGATGGGTTGGACCTGGTTGAGGGCCCTGTCAACAAGGGTGATGGTGCTAAGTTTTAGCCAATGTTTCCTCCTTGGGTGAAGAGGTGCACATTCACTCAGCAATCTGAATATTCCCACACACACCACGAAAAAATCAGCCCTTTTAAACTGACGCATGAGTCCAGCCAGGCAAAAATTGTAAAGGCCACACGCAGTTAAACAAATTTACTTGGTGTTACGTTTTATTAAAAATGGGAAAGCATTGTTTGAGATCCAGGTCTGATGGGACCTGGCTTTAGGACAGAGTTTTCCACCTGAATGTATAGGAATGGTGCCTTTCCCATAAAGTAAACTTCCAAGGTGTACAAAATCAACTGATGAGTTGACATTGGATCTCTCTTTTTTTAAACGTTTACTTCTTGTAATGCATGCTCCATTGGCAAAGTAAGCACATTTCGGACATCCCTTGATTAGTCATTGATTTCCATCACCTTCTGAACAGTGATTAGGAGTAAGCAATTAATGTTCACAATGCCAATGACACTTATTATGAATGTGTAGGAAAAAAAAGAGGAATGATGACTCAGGCAGAAGCCTTATTTTGTCCTTGGCTTAGCTTTGAAAAATAAAAGAACAGTTAATTACGGTTGAAAGGAGCTATAATGCTATTGGGAGCTGTTTAGGAAGTCCACATATAAATAATCAGATATGTGGTACAAGGCTGCAGGAAGCAGAATATGGAATGAGTTTATTGTATAACTACAAGGTCTGTCCTGCAATAATCCAGACACAAGCACCTTGTTGTGCTCACATGCCATTTAGACTAGTTGAAGTCAAACTTCAATAATTTATTATTATAACCTTCCAGTGAATACATTTGGATATTTATTGATTTTTATAAGGCAGGGTAAAAAGCTTCAATTATTTGATCAGATATATTAAAGTAGTATTGTGTACACTTCTTAATTGTTGATATCTAATGGTTATGATGTTGGGCCACAGCCTGGAAGTTGAGAGTCTAAAAGTGTGGAATTGGACTCAGTAATTTATGAATTTGTATCAGGAAGATTGGTCAATAAAGCGACCATATTCATGAAGAACTCTTTTGGTTCTTCAAAGAACAGAACCTTACATTTCAGTCCAATTTTTCAAATATGTGATTTCACAACCACAAGTTGCGGCTAATTCTCAATAAAGAACAAAGAACAGTACAGCACAGGAATAGAAGCTTCGGCCCGTCAAATCTGTGCCATCACATGATACGTTTCTAAACTCAAAACCTTTTGCATCTCCATGTTCAGTACCCTTCTATTCCATACCTATTGATATTTCTGTGGAGATGCCTTTTGAGCATTGCTATTGTATCTGATTCTACAACCTCCTTTGACAGCACATTTCAGACTCTTATCACCTTTGGAAAAAAATTATCTGTCACATCTCCTTTATACTTTCCTAATTTTACACAAAACTTAGGTCCCCTAGATATTGGTATTTCTACCCTGGGAAAAAAGACTCTGTCTATCCATGCCTCTCATAACATTGTAAACTTCTATCAGGTCGCCACTCAGCATCTGGAGTTCAAGTGAAAACAAACCAAGTTAGTCCAATCTCTCCTTATAGCTAACACACTCGAAACCAGGCAATATTCTAGTAAGCCATTCCTGTGCCTTCTCCAAAGTCTCCACATTTTTCTCGTAGCGTGGTGACCACAACTGTATAGAATATTCTAAATGTAGCCAAACTAAACTTCCATACAGCTGGAACATGACTTGCCAATTTTTATAGTGTATGCCTCAAAAGATGAAGGCAAGCATGCGATGTGCCTTCATGATCACTTTATCCACTTTTGTTGCCACTTCCAGGGAGCTGTGGACCTGGTACGTGTAGATCCCTCTCTATGTTGACGCATGTCAGGCTTTTGCCATTTACTATATCATTCCCTCCTGAATTAGACCTTACAAAATGTATCACCTCAATTTATCTGGATTAAATTCCATCTTCCATTTCTCTGACCAAGCTTCCAGCCTAGCCCTGACCTGTAGTAACCTCTGGCAATTCTCCTCATTATCTGCAAATCCCCCAATCTTTATGCTATCTAAAAACTTACATGTCAGACCACCCACATTCACCTCCAATCATTTATGTCTGTTACAAACAACAGGGGTCCCTGCACTGATCCCTGCAGAACACCACAGGTCACAGATCTCCGGTCAGAAAAAAAACTTCCACTGCTACTTTCTGCTTTCTGTGACAAAGGCAGTTCTGTATCTATCTTATCAGCTCAGTGTGGATCCCATGTAACTTCATCTTTTGTATCAGCCTGCCATGGAGAGACCTCATCAAAAGCCTTGCTGGAGTCCATGCATCTACCAGCCTACCATCATCAATCATCTTTGTCAAAAAGTTCAATCAAGATTGTGAGACACAACCTGGCGCACATAAAGCCATGCTGTACTTTTGCTAGTAAGTCTATATTTTTCCAAATGTGAGTAAATCCTGCCCTTAATCATCTTCTCTAATAAGTTCCTACCACTGACTTAAGGCTCACCAGCCTGTAATTTCCCTGTTGTCCTTCTAAAACAAAGGAGCAACATTGGCTGTTATCAAGCCCTCTTGGACCTTTCCTGTAACTAAAGGGGATTACAAAGATTTTGTACAAAGTACCAGCAATTTCCTCTCTTGACTCTTTCAGTATTCTCGGATAGATCTCAACAGATCCTGGGGACTTGTCTTTTTAATGTTTAATATCTTCTGAAGCTAGAACATTTTAAAGTGATTGTCATTTCTAGATTGACCACAACAATTAGATCATCATATTGGCATCATCTCACATCTTCCACCAGTACACAGTCCAACTTAGTTAATCATTTATTGTTGATCTGAGCCACATATTGAAGCCAATGCACAAGTTGAAAATTTATACTGCTGACTAGACAAGCATACTCAGAGGCTTGTGTTAATCGGTATTCTTGGTATACTCTCTTGAATTGTTTGGCATCCTCTGTCTCATTAGTATATGGCTGTATTTAAAAAAAAGACGCTGCAAGACTAAATGGCTCTTTGAGCCTGATCCAGCATTCAATAAGACCATGGCAGACCTTTACATCAATTTTGATTCCTGAGTACCCAAAAAATATAATGATCTCACTCTTTCCGGAGAGACCACTCTCTCCGTGACTCCCTTGTTCGCTCCACACTGCCCTCCAACCCCACCACACCCGGCACCTTCCCCTGCAACCGCAGGAAATGCTACACTTGTCCCCACACCTCCTCCCTCACCCCCATCCCAGGCCCCAAGATGACATTCCACATTAAGCAGAGGTTCACCTGCACATCTGCCAATGTGGTATACTGCATCCACTGTACCCGGTGCGGCTTTCTCTACATTGGGGAAACCAAGCGGAGGCTTGGGGACCGCTTTGCAGAACACCTCCGCTCAGTTCGCAACAAACAACTGCACCTCCCAGTCGCAAACCATTTCCACTCCCCCTCCCATTCTCTTGATGACATGTCCATCATGGGCCTCCTGCACTGCCACAATGATGCCACCCGAAGGTTGCAGGAACAGCAACTCATATTCCGCCTGGGAACCCTGCAGCCATATGGTATCAATGTGGACTTCACCAGTTTCAAAATCTCCCCTTCCCCCACTGCATCCCTAAACCAGCCCAGTTCATCCCCTCCCCCCACTGCACCACACAACCAGCCCAGCTCTTCCCCCCCACCCACTGCATCCCAAAACCAGTCCAACCTGTCTCTGCCTCCCTAACCGGTTCTTCCTCTCACCCATCCCTTCCTCCCACCCCCAGCCGCACCCCCAGCTACCTACTAACCTCATCCCACCTCCTTGACCTGTCCGTCTTCCCTGGACTGACCTATCCCCTCCCTACCTCCCCACCTACACCCTCTCCACCTATCTTCTTTGCTCTCCATCTTCGGTCCGCCTCCCCCTCTCTCCCTATTTATTCCAGTTCCCTCCCCCCATCCCCCTCTCTGATGAAGGGTCTAGGCCCGAAACGTCAGCTTTTGTGCTCCTGAGATGCTGCTTGGCCTGCTGTGTTCATCCAGCCTCACATTTTATTATCACTCTTGAGTACATTCGTTTTCTGGTCATTCACAGCTATTTCAGGTCTGGAATTCAAAAGCACACAATCAGTCCAATGAAAGAACTTCTCCTCATCTCAGTCCTAAGTGGCAGCTTACTTTACTACTTGGCAGATCTACACCACAGCTGAGTGAATTGGACACAGTAAAATCCCTGATAACATTCTAACTTTAGGGTAGAAAAGTTGTGTACTAAAATTACTTGCTTGAGCTTCACTATCGTGCAAAAGTTCAAATAAAGCTGTAAAACCTGCATCCCCATTATGATATGTAAAATTGCCCAACATGTCCTCGCTATTAAAAAAAATTAGATCTGACAGAGACCATTTTTAACCTGTCAGGCTTCTCTACATCATAAAAATCCAGTTGCCTATTCATCAATGACTAGTTTAGATGGAGTTCCTCCATAACCATTCCTAATGGATTGTATGGGTTATATGAAACTACAACATACATTGTCTGAAAACACTAGGAAAATGAATGGGCCAGGTGTCTTCAACTCTGCCATTGAAAAGCCCTCTGATAGGGCTTCCTAGCTGAGAAGACCCCATTTGCAGACTCCCCTGAAATCAAGCAAACTGGAGGAGCTTTAATATCGAGTGTGTGGAGATGTATTTCCCCCCACAAGCGAACTTACAGGTCCCATTGCTGATATCTATGCCAGGTATGTGAATTATCCTTGAACTGATGGACAAAGAATTCAGAAAGACAACTATTAAGGCAACAGCTGATGTTGAAGTAGGCCATCCTTTTACTTAGCCTCCCAGCTGGGTGCTACAAGTTACAGGGCAGAAATAGGAATGTGGATGCCAGAGCTAAGTGGCACATTTTTCCATCTTACTGAAAAATTTTCTGTCCATCCCTCGAGGGCACTGTCAGGTATAATTTCAACGACACTGCCAGGAATGTCACCTGAATAACTTTGTACCATGTATAGCATGAAATTTTAACAAAAAAATTATGTATGTTTTTCAAGTAGCACTGAGTTTATTCTCAGAGGTTATATATTTTGAAGTCTCTGTGGATTCCATGACAAAAAAAATTTTATTAATAAGTACTTTGAAACAATGGAAAGATATTCAAAATAGCATTAATGTTCCATCAGAGAGTCTTGCTGTCCACACCGTTTGTATGTGATGAATGGTTATATGGTGCAGTTATGATGCAATTTTAATAATCCAAGGATTATTAATGTGCAGAATGTATGAAAGCTTTTGGATTGAAAAATCAACATCATCAGATGTTGTTTGTTTTAACTCTGCATTTTTTTACAAATCCTTGTCACACCTTTTTCATCTGTTATCTAATTGCCGTTTCATAAACATTTCAAAATTGCTGAATAAATATCACCAGATGCTGCTGTGATTCCCTCTTAAGACACTTCAAAACTGCTTTACCCTGTATGTTCCAGGGGAAATTAAAACAAGGCACTGCTTCTGCATGACAACTATGCCTCTTCTCAGCCCACAGCTATGTCGATCCTTCTTCTGGTGGAAAAAAAGTGTGCTTTAATCAACGGTGCACAATAGTGCGATTGGAAACAGATAATTAGAAACAAAGCAATTAATAAATGCCTGATAACTGTCAGAATCAATATCCTGTACATACTTGCTATTAGAATTTCCTAATAGTGGTATAAATCTTTGCTATGTGCAAGAGAAATTAACCCATTGGGAACAGTCTTTAGATGCACATCTGACCTGTTTGGGTGCAGCGCTCAGCCTGGTTTCTATTTTTGAACAGCAGTTGTATCCAGATACCAATGTTACAACAATGTGATGGAAGTACCCATAGCGTTGAGCATCCATCCTACATCATGTTATGTGTCCTTTACTTTATCTACCTTAGAAAAATGAATGGCTGATGTTCCCCATTCAAATAAATAATATTGTGGTCTTGGATTCAGCACTCAGCTGACTGAATTATCAAACATTGCTGTACTGTTTGCAAAGATTCAGTTAATGAGACCATGTCCCCCGTGATGGGCTTGGTGAACAGCCCCTAGCTGGCATTATGCAAGCAGTACAAATCTTCACAGGCCATGACGAATTTTTTTTTAGCTATACCTTGTGAATAATTTAAATGGATGCAAATTGGACCCGGGGTAAATTCTGTTCTATTCTTTTTCTTTCTCATTCTGCCTTTAATGTCTCCTGACTTAAACTGAGATCTTGGAAGAAAAGTGCTGTACTGTATGAATAAGCAAAAGAGGCAACAAACAGTGCAACAAGGTAACAATATTTAACAGGTAAGTGATTGAAGTAAAATACTGAACAATAGCTGGTTATAGACAAGCTGTTGTTGACCTTGTTCCACAAATCTCCATAGAGGGAGGCAATGGCCTTGTGGTATTATTGCTGGACTGGTAATCCAAAGACCCAGAAAACATTCTGGGGATATTGTTTCAAATCCCTCCGACAGCAGATTGTCAAATTTGGGGTGGGAGGAAGGGATGGGTGAGAGGAAGAACCGGTTAGGGAGGCAGAGACAGGTTGGACTGGTTTTGGGATGCAGTGGGTGGGGGGGAAGAGCTGGGCTGGTTGTGTGGTGCAGTGGGGGGAGGGGATGAACTGGGCTGGTTGAGGGATGCAGTGGGGGAAGGGGAGATTTCCCACTGCTTTCCGGAGAGACCACTCTCTCCGTGACTCCCTTGTTCGCTCCACACTGCCCTCCAACCCCACCACACCCGGCACCTTCCCCTGCAACCGCAGGAAATGCTACACTTGTCCCCACACCTCCTCCCTCACCCCCATCCCAGGCCCCAAGATGACATTCCACATTAAGCAGAGGTTCACCTGCACATCTGCCAATGTGGTATACTGCATCCACTGTACCCGGTGCGGCTTTCTCTACATTGGGGAAACCAAGCGGAGGCTTGGGGACCGCTTTGCAGAACACCTCCGCTCAGTTCGCAACAAACAACTGCACCTCCCAGTCGCAAACCATTTCCACTCCCCCTCCCATTCTCTTGATGACATGTCCATCATGGGCCTCCTGCACTGCCACAATGATGCCACCCGAAGGTTGCAGGAACAGCAACTCATATTCCGCCTGGGAACCCTGCAGCCATATGGTATCAATGTGGACTTCACCAGTTTCAAAATCTCCCCTTCCCCCACTGCATCCCTCAACCAGCCCAGTTCATCCCCTCCCCCCACTGCACCACACAACCAGCCCAGCTCTTCCCCCCCACCCACTGCATCCCAAAACCAGTCCAACCTGTCTCTGCCTCCCTAACCGGTTCTTCCTCTCACCCATCCCTTCCTCCCACCCCAAGCCGCACCCCCAGCTACCTACTAACCTCATCCCACCTCCTTGACCTGTCCGTCTTCCCTGGACTGACCTATCCCCTCCCTACCTCCCCACCTACACCCTCTCCACCTATCTTCTTTACTCTCCATCTTCGGTCCGCCTCCCCCTCTCTCCCTATTTATTCCAGTTCCCTCCCCCCATCCCCCTCTCTGATGAAGGGTCTAGGCCCGAAACGTCAGCTTTTGTGCTCCTGAGATGCTGCTTGGCCTGCTGTGTTCATCCAGCCTCACATTTTATTATCTGTCAAATTTGAATTCATTTTTTAAAAAAAAGTCTAAAATTAAGAGCTTAATGATGACAATGAATCCACCGTCAATTGCTGGGGGAAAATCCCCGTTAAGCTCACCAAGAAAACTACCTGGCCTGGCCTACATGTGACTCCAAACCCACAGTGATATGTTTGAATCTTAACTGCCCTCTGGGCATTAGGGATGGAAAATAAATGCTGCTCTAGCCAGTAATGCCCTCATCCCATGAATAAAAGTAAAAGCTGCACGGAGACAGATGATGTTATCTCTGATTAGATTTGACACCCTCTGTTCTCTGGCTCCTCTTCTTGCAATGCTGCATGCATTGAGGTCCCAGATTTTATACCAGTCCAATGGCTGTCCTCCATAACACCCCACCTACATGCAACCAAGCCATCCAGTGACTTTTCTGTGCCATTTTCTAACCTTATGTCACTAAGATCCATTCTTGGTTCCAAACTGGCAAACACAGCTCTCTGTGGAAAGTGCACCTTTCTTAATATATTGAACCTTCTAGTCCCTTTGTAGGTCCCTTGTAAACAGTGCATTCATTATACAATTCAGAGCATTCTAAATGAGATACTAATCAGAACATTTTTCCCAAGAGAATTAGTAATGCTCCTCGATTGGTTTAAAATTTCACGTTTATATGTAAACCTCTAGCTCCCTTTTAAAAAGTACATTTGTTATAGAATTCAGAGCATTGTAAATGAAATTTTAATCGGAACTTCTTTCCCAAGAGAATTAATAACGTTCCTCGAATGTTTTAAAATCTTACCAATTTATATCATCAAAATTTGATGTGGCAATAGCAATAGTCCTTTGTGAAAATCTACCAATCATCCATTTGAGACAAAAAAATCACGATTAATACTGTAATAGCTAATATTGCTAACACAGTCAATATTAACATGAATATCGTTTGGGACCATGCATGTTGATACTCAATTTAAGTTATTTGCACCCACTCCTTAATGTCTACTGTTCTATAGTTTCATTTGAGCTGTGCTGTGAGAATTCTGACAGCGATATTTTAAAGATTTAGGAATATAGCAGATACAGGATTGTCCAACACTGATATGGCGTCTTTAGCTTCTTTTTGAACTAAAGTTCATCATCTCACACCTTGTTTTCTATCTGCAGTATGAAAAGGGTGAAGCAGTAGGAAGACATAACATGGAACTCAATTCATTTAGCCTGTGTGGTCTTCATTAATATGGTCAAATAATTACATCAACTTCCTTGACAAACAGCCATGATGTCATTTGCTCCTCAGCTAGTGATTGATATTTGGTATGGAGCTGGATCTTGTCATGTTTTGGTTAAGTGTCAATTTCATTAAGTTTTAAAGAGGGTTTCTCTCAGCAAGGCCCAGTTCTTGACAAATTGTCCCAAGTTCACCTCATTAACAAACTAACTCAACTCCATGACACCCCTTCGTCCAATGCTAGCCTTATTCTACAATTCAACACACCCAGAGGAATTTGCCATTGCTGAAATACCTTGCAATAAACTGTCATCCCTGGCATTAGTGCCAAATGTAAAATGCCATTGTATATCCAAACACGTTCTGTCAGTTGGAGCTGCCCTGCAGGGTTTCTGGTGTTTGCTTTGGACATGGAAAAGAAGAGGAAATTGGCTCCTTGTTTCATGAAGACCAACCTGGAGGTCATATTGGACAGGGCCATGCAGAGGACGGCTGTCTTCTTCCCTCCAGACTGGCAGTGGAGGCCACAAAACCTGGTCCAAGAATGCAATGCTGTGAGTACGGTCTCAGCCATTTGCAGAAATGCATAGCTACGTAGGAAGGATGCCAATGACTATCTTCCCTCTCTTGTTCTCACCCAACCTGACATCTGACACCACCAACACCGTGAGTCCTCATTGCAACCTATTTACCCACTCAGAGCAACTCAAACACTGTTCCCAATCTGCTACACCTATGAGAGCGGCACCAGCCACTTTCACTCAACCCACCCTTTCTCTCATTCAAAAAGGAAACAATCCACAACAGAGCAGAAAGAGCCAGGACAGGTGATGGACCACCCACTGTTCGATTCCTCACTCCTCATGAAGGGGAATCTGACCCTGACTGTCCCTGACTGATTGTGTCCAAGGCTGTCGACTGGTGTCATAGGCTGCTATTGGCTTACGGTGCTAGGAACGTCCTGGCTGCAGGGTGTCTCTCCTGGTGTGACTTACAACTGGTGACAAGCATGGTAAGCTTCTTACTCTTTGTCCATGCTAAATGGCAAGACATGACAGAAGTACAGTGAGCCAGGTAGTTCTCACTGAGGGGGTAATATGCAAAATGACAAAGCAAGACAATGAGTTTCTGAGCAATCTCAATAAGTAGGTACTTACTGAGTGAACAAACAGCTTTGTAATATAATCGGTCCAATTTGTAGATTGATGCCAATCCATGCATACCAGGTGCCCATGTAGCAACATTGGATTGCTAGTCATCAATGTAATTGATGACAATGCAGCCAATTAGATTACTAGTCATCAATGAGGTCAGGCATTGAGCTGCAAAAGTAAGGTCCTGACTGACTGGTAGGTTTCAGATGCCAGTTGATGAGGCTCAGAACATGCCTGAGCTTTGGGCTGACAAATGGCAAGCGACATTTGCACCATACAAGTGCCAGGCAATGACCATCTCCAACAAGAGAGAATCTAACCACTGCTCCTTGATATTTAAAGGTGTTGCTATGACTGAATCCTCTACCATCAATATCCTGACATCAATTAACCAATATGGACAGCTGTGTATGTACTGTGGCTATAGAACAAGTCAGAGGCAAGGAATTCTGCTGTAAGTAAATTTAACTCCTGACTGCTCAAAGCCTGTTTACCGTCTACAAGGCACAGGCCAGTAGTGTGATGGAACACTCCCAATTGCCTGAATAAATTCAGTTCCAACAACATTCAAGAGGCTTGACAACATTCAGGATAAAGCAGTCAACCCCTTCATTGGCACGACATAGACATTCACATACTCCAGCACTGAAGCTCAGTCGCAGAATTGTGTACCATTTACAAGATACTATGTAAAAATTAAACAAGGTTCCTTAGACAGTACCTTGCAAACTTACGACGAATAACATTAGGGGACAATGGTAGCAGATACGTGCGAACACCGCTGTGTTCCCTCCAAGCCACTTACTATGCTGACTTGGAAACATACAGCTGTTCCTTCATTGTCATTGGCTCAAAATCCTGGAATTCCCTTCCTTAGGACATTGTGTGTCTGCCTACACCACATGCAACTCACCATCATCTTTTCAAGGGCAACTAGCAATGGGTAATAAATGGTGGCTCAGCCAGGAATGCCCACATCCCACAAGTGAATCTTAAAAAGAGAAGAGTCAGTGACTGGGTCCAGGCAGACAGCATCATTGACTGATGATTATGAGCTGATCTAGAAACCACTGTTCCACATGAAACCCTCCACTAGTCAGCCCAAGAGAAATGGAAAAGTTTGAGCTTGAGAGAGCGATATGAAACTGAGAACCTATGGGAGGGACAGAAATGCTGGAAGCCATCATCAAGACAGAAAGTGTGATGTTGAAGTGAAAGATGAAGCCTCTCTGCTGTAACTGGCACAAGGTAGGACTCACCACTGCAGGGTGTGGGTGAACAAAAGCAATGGGATTTGTTGGAGCCATACATCCTGTGCAGAGAATAGGAATTAATCTCAGGGACCCTTCAGACCAGGCTATGGTTCTGACTTCAACAATGAACCCCTGAAAACACTCTCCTGAAATTAGGAACATTGCTCATGGTGTGATCATAACAAATCTCAAATATAGCATTATTATAGTCACAGCTCTGGAAAAACTTCAAGTCGATGTCCTGCATAGCGAAGGGAGAAGCCTATCCTTAGTTTAAGGGGGTATGTCAGACCTAGATGATAATCTTCTTGAAGCCAATATTGCAGGAAAAGTACAGGATTGCTCAAAATGTAGCTTGAAGGTGACTCTCATTTGCTGAAAGTATTGTTTCTATGCCTTCCAGGATACAAGATGTACATTCAATTTTCTGCAAATAGTTTATATGCTCTTGACAGAGGACAGCTGTCAGGCTTAGCACTGTAAAATACACCTCGAGCTAAAATGCTTGTGCTGGGTCAGGTGAGATTAGTAAGGTAGAGGCATCACTTCTTTTGAAGGTCCTTCATTAGAATGTGTTCAAGGTGGAAGTATCTGGTCATTCATCCCCTCATAGAAAGGCAGGAAAATCTCTGCCAAACTTGGAATAAAATTACATGGGCATCCAATATATCCCAAGAATGGAAGAAGTAATTACAGTTTAAGAACAAGAAATCTTGTTTTTAACACATAGACAAGAAGATTTGTTTGTTTCTTAGTCTGTGTTATTTTCTTCCCCAGCTGACAATGGAGACTAAGCTATAGGAGTTACTTAAATCTGAGTTCGGGCGATTTGTGATAGACAAGGGATTCAAAGTTATAGGGTGACAGAGGGAAATGGGGTTGAGACCACAACTGTATCAGATCAATTTTTTTTTAAAATAGGGGATGAGGGTATCACTGGCTAGTCCAACATGTAGCGCCTGGAGGGCAGTTAAGAGTCAACCACATTGCTATGGGTCTCACCTAGGCCATACCAGGTAAAAATGACAGTTTCTTATTGAAAAGGGCGTTTTTACGACAATGGATTCATGGTCATCAATAGGCTCTTAATTCCAGATTGATATTGAATTCAAATTCCAACATCTACCATAGCAGGATTCTAAACCAGGTCCCGAGAGTCTGAGTCTCTGGATTATCAGCCCAATGATTAACAGCATCACCTCTAAATGAATTCTAATTGAATATTAGAGCCAGATCAAAGGGCTGAATAGCTTATTCCTATCTCTAAATCCGATGTTCTCACATTTTTAATTCCTGAATAACCTCAACCTTATGGGTATCTGGACGGAGATCTTAGGAGATATGGAGGCTCCCAGAAAAGTAACATCCTCCTTTAACAAAAGCTTTTCAGGGGTTGGTCTTTAAATTAACCTTCGGCAACTAATTCAATAGCTCATCAGTTGATAAATGTTTTATTGTTGTTAACAAGTCAGGTCCAGAACCGAAAAGTCAGCTTAATAAAATGTGAGGCTGGATGAACACAGCAGGCCAAGCAGTATCTCAGGAGCACAAAAGCTGACGTTTCGGGCCTAGGCCCTTCATCAGAGAGGGGGATGGGGTGAGGGTTCTGGAATAAATAGGGAAGGAGGGGGAGGCGGACCGAAGATGGAGAGAAAAGAAGATAGGTGGAGAGAGTATAGGTGTGGAGGCAGGGAGGGTATAGGTCAGTCCAGGGAAGACGGACAGGTCAAGGAGGTGGGATGAGGTTAGTAGGTAGATGTGGGTGCGGCTTGGGGTGGGAGGAAGGGATGGGTGGGAGGAAGAACAGGTTAGGGAGGCAGAGACAGGTTGGACTGGCTTTGGGATGCAGTGGGTGGAGGGGAAGAGCTGGGCTGGTTGTGTGGTGCAGTGGGGGGAGGGGACGAACTGGGCTGGTTTAGGGATGCGGTGGGGGAAGGGGAGATTTTGAAACTGGTGAAGTCAACATTGATACCATATGGCTGCAGGGTTCCCAGGCGGAATATGAGTTGCTGTTCCTGCAACCTTCGGATGGCATCATTGTGGCACTGCAGGAGGCCCATGATGGACATGTCATCTAAAGAATGGGAGGGGGAGTGGAAATGGTTTGCGACTGGGAGGTGCAGTTGTTTATTGCGAACCAAACGGAGGTGTTCTGCAAAGCGGTCCCCAAGCCTCCGCTTGGTTTCCCCAATGTAGAGGAAGCCGCACCGGGTACAGTGGATACAGTATACCACATTGGCAGATGTGCAGGTGAACCTCTGCTTAATGTGGAATGTCATCTTGGGGCCTGGGATAGGGGTGAGGGAGGAGGTGTGGGGGCAAGTGTAGCATTTCCTGCGGTTGCAGGGGAAGGTGCCGGGTGTGGTGGGGTTGGAGGGCAGTGTGGAGCGAACAAGGGAGTCACGGAGAGAGTGGTCTCTCCGGAAAGCAGCCAGGGGTGGGGATGGAAAAATGTTGCGGTCCCCAGTCAGCGGTACCAGTCACAATTGGACATAGAGCAGTTTTTCCGCCGCCTTCGCCTCCATGTCTACTTCTTCAACCGGGAGCCTAACCCTCCCTCCACTGACCCCTTCACCCGCTTCCAACACAAGTCCTCCTCCTGGACACCACCCCCAGGCCTCCTACCCTCCCTCGACCTCTTCATCTCCAACTGCCGTCGAGACATTAACCGCCTCAACCTCTCCACCTCTCTCACCCACTCCAACCTCTCCCCTGCAGAACGGGCAGCCCTCCGCTCCAACCCCAACCTCACCATCAAACCCGCAGACAAGGGTGGCGCAGTGGTAGTATGGCGCACTGACCTCTACATCGCCGAGGCCAGACGCCAACTCTCCGACACCACCTCCTACCGCCCCCCCCGATCATGACCCCACACCCGAGCACCAACCATAATCTCCAACACCATTCATAACTTCATCACCTCAGGGGACCTCCCACCCACAGCCTCCAACCTCATTGTTCCCCAACCCCGCACGGCCCGTTTCTATCTCCTTCCCAAAATCCACAAACCTGCCTGCCCTGGTCGACCCATCATCTCAGCCTGCTCCTGCCCCACCGAACTCATCTCCACCTATCTGGACTCCATTTTCTCCCCTTTGGTCCAGGAACTCCCTACCTACGTCCGTGACACCACCCACGCCCTCCACCTCCTCCAGGACTTCCAATTCCCTGGCCCCCAACACCTCATCTTCACCATGGACGTCCAGTCCCTATACACCTGCATTCCGCATGCAGATGGCCTAAAGGCCCTCCGCTTCTTCCTGTCCCGCAGACCCGACCAGTCCCCCTCCACCGACACCCTCATCTGCCTAGCCGAACTTGTCCTCACCCTCAACTTCTCTTTTGACTCCTCCCACTTCCTACAGACTAAGGGGGTGGCCATGGGCACCCGCATGGGCCCCAGCTATGCCTGCCTCTTTGGAGGTTATGTGGAACAGTCCCTCTTCCACACCTACACAGGCTCCAAACCCCACCTCTTCCTCCGGTACATTGATGACTTTATCGGCGCCGCCTCTTGCTCCCCAGAGGAGCTCGAACAGTTCATCCACTTCACCAGCACCTTCCACCCCAACCTTCAGTTCACCTGGGCCATCTCCAGCACATCCCTCACCTTCCTGGACCTCTCAGTCTCCATCTCAGGCAACCAGCTTGTAACTGATGTCCATTTCAAGCCCACCGACTCCCACAGCTACCTAGAATACACTTCCTCCCACCCACCCTCCTGCAAAAATTCCATCCCCTATTCCCAATTCCTCCGCCGCATCTGCTCCCACGATAAGACATTCCACTCCCGCACATCCCAGATGTCCAAGTTCTTCAAGGACCGCAACTTTCCCCCCACAGTGATCGAGAACGCCCTTGACCGCGCCTCCCGTATTTCCCGCAACACGTCCCTCACACCCCGCCCCCGCCACAACTGCCCAAAGAGGATCCCCCTCGTTCTCACACACCACCCCACCACCTCCGGATACAACGCATCATCCTCTGACACTTCCGCCATCTACAATCCGACCCCACCACCCAAGACATTTTTCCATCCCCACCCCTGTCTGCTTTCCGGAGAGACCACTCTCTCTGTGACTCCCTTGTTCGCTCCACACTGCCCTCCAACCCCACCACACCCGGCACCTTCCCCTGCAACCTCAGGAAATGCTACACTTTCCCCCACACCTCCTCCCTCACCCCTATCCCAGGCCCCAAGATGACATTCCGCATTAAGCAGAGGTTCACCTCCCCACCTATACTCTCTCCACCTATCTTCTTTTCTCTCCATCTTCGGTCCGCCTCCCCCTCTCTCCCTATTTATTCCAGAACCCTCACCCCATCCCCCTCTCTGATGAAGGGTCTAGGCCCGAAACGTCAGCTTTTGTGCTCCTGAGATGCTGTTTGGCCTGTTGTGTTCATCCAGCCACACATTTTATTATCTTGGATTCTCCAGCAACTGCAGTTCCCATAATCTCCGAAAAGTCAGCTTTCCTGCTTCTCAGATGCTGCACGGCCTGCTGCATTTCTTCAGCTCCACACTGTGTTATCTCTGACTCCAGTATCTGCAGTTCCTACTATCACAGAATGTAAGGATGCATAGTCAAAATAACTGTGGGAGTCAGTGAGTTTGTATTGAATATTGGTGGCCAACCCATCCCCAGAAATGGAAATAGAGGTGTTGAGGAAGAGAAAGGACGAGTCAGAGGTTGATCAGTTGAAGGTGAGAACCGGGTGAAAATTGGTAACAAAACTGATAAGCTTTTTGAATTCCAGGCAAGAGAGAGAAACAGCACCAATGATGGTATCAACATATTAGAGAAAAAAGTTGTGCAGAGTTAGGGGTAGGGCAATCCAAACAGAACTGGAATAAGAATGTTTGATGTACCCCACAAAGAAACAGGTATAACTGGGGCCCGTGTGGGTACTCATGGTCCCTTTCAAGAAAGTGAGAGGACTTAAAGGAGAAGTTGTTCAGAGTGAGGACAAGCTCAGCCAAGTGGAGGAAGGTGGTGGAGGATGGATATGGTTAAGGCCTTTTTTCCAGGAATAAGTGGATATCACTGAGACCATCTTGATGGGGGATGGACGTGCAACGGGATTGCACGCCCATACTGAAGAGGAGATAGCTGGAGCCTCAAACTGGAAATTCTGAAACTGACATAAAGCAGTGGAAAAATCACAGATATAGGTAGGAAGGGATTGGATAATGGGAGAAAACATTTAGTCAATGTAGAAAGAAATAAGTTTCATGAAGCGGGAACAGGCAGAAACAATGGGTCTTCCTGGGCAGTCCTGTTCATGGATTTTAAGAAGAAGGTAGAAGCAGGTTATATGGGGTTGGGGATCTATGACTTTAGAGGCTATAAGAATTTGGTCCCCAGGTACTGTAAGGTTAATGGCCTTTACAGATATTAATCACTGGACCATTTTTCATTCGGAGTTTCAACACATTGTCTCTAAGTACAATGACCATTTCACAGCTAAAACCTTTTGATATTAAATGACCCTTCCCCACCACCACATGACATTCAAGGTGTGGTGAGTGTGAACAACAATAATGATACTACCGGGGCTTAAGCCCCTGTTTAAACAAAAGCCATAGCTGGTCAACTGTTAATGTTGATCTGGAGGCAGAAACGTTGCCCATTATTTCCCATGTTTACTGATACTTCCCACAAGGCATTTAAAATTTCATAAGAATCTTCTTTTCTGAAGAAACACTTGCAGTTATGCACTACTTATCACAACATCAGGGCATCACCACATTTTACAGACTTTGAAATACTTTTTTCACATGAAGTCAGTGCTTTAATGTTGGAAACTCAACAGTCAAATTGTATGTGGTGAACTCCCACAAGCAGCAATGTGATAATTACCAGATAATTGGTTTGTTTTCAGTGATGTTGACTGTGGGATCAATTTTACACAGAATGCTATGGAAAACTTTCACAGTCTTCTGAGATAGAGTGACATGAGTGCTTTACATTCATTGAGAGGGTAGAAACTTTTCTGCACAGCACCAAATCCAAAAATACAACACCTTCAACTGTTTGGCACCCCCTCATAACTACGTTGGAGTTTCAGCCTAATTATTTTCTTGTTTGCGGTGCATGAGGCTTGAATCTAAGGCCTGCCAGCAAAGGCACCAGTGCCACAAAGAGAGACATATGTTTAATATTAAATTTCACATTGCATTTGAAAACGGGACTGGGCCCATACTTGGTAGGTGACAAGGATAGCATATTTTTGGATTTAAAGTTAGAAGTTAGCATTGGTGTCAAAATGATTTAAAAAATATTCCTAGTTTGATTATCTTCCTGAGGCACCTCGTTTGTTCCAGACCAGGCTGTGCTCCTGGTAAATCAGGCGAGTTGTAAAAGCAATTTGAAAATGCAGTCAGCAGATTGGAATAGGGAAGAAGTGGTAAATTCCCCATTTGATTTTAACAACCCTCCCACTGTTTCATTTTCACCATGCACAGCGGACTTAAAAATGACAGCTTAATTTTCCTACTCCAATTTGGAGTGCAAAAGGATTTCAATATGTTTGCTATACTTATGAAAGGGTGGTAATGACATGCGTAAATACTTCCAGTTTTTTTTCTCTGACCTCAATTCCATGTTGGATCCAGAGGCTGCTCCAGTCTTTCCAATGCAAAACTGTATTTCTTATTTTTGTTGAAGGGGGCACTTGATCATCAATTTTGACAATGTGCGACTGAGATAAGTGAACCATTGACTGCAGTTGGTTTGGTAGCAACAATCGCAGTGGCTGGTGTTGTTGTGCTTCCTTGGAGTTGTCTAATACATGACCTCTGTTTTCTTCAAATTTGTGATGATGTCTTAATTATTTATTGCTGCATTTTTAATGTTTATTTTTTGTGCGATGTGCAGTGTGAAAATAACAGGAACTCAGATGGTTTAAACAGCGTACAAGCACAGGCTCTATTGGTATGTTTCAAGAGCTGGAAGTTCTCATGCTGATTTTTCATGCTGTGCACAGTGAGAAAAGTCAAAATCTAACATTAAGGTTTCTTTTAATGATACTGCTATTTGAGACGTTTTCAATATATCCTTTCTCCATTATGTATTTTCAGATTTTATACTCCTGGTTGCTTTCTCTCAAAAGCTGATTTTACATGAATGGGCTGGACTTTTAAACCAAATTACCCTAACTTAGGGCAGTAAATTGGAATCTTAATAGTTTCCAATACAAGCCAATGCTGAACTTCTACGAACACTTCAGCAATCTCTTTTATGGTTAGATTGTATGAGTTTGATTATACGCATGTTAATGAATTCAAAGGACGTAACACAACCCACTGGTAAATTCCTCATAACTTTGACTCCAAAGTTGCCTCAATAATGTATCCTTGAGGTGGATAAAGCATGAATTTTGCTCCTGAGAAGACAAGGGTTAAACTTATTTTTTACTTAAAAGTGTTTTCTTAACAAAAATAAACTGTGAGCAGAACTGAAGAATGTACAGAGACAGAGTGAGGATTGGAGCACACAAGTCACAGAAACTAAACACAATGCCAGGAATGCGTGGAATAACTAATCAGGAACATCAGCAAAGATATAGGAGACCGTGCATGGATACGAAAAATGCTTGACTTGTGGGAAATAAATAAACTATCACTTGGGGCATCGGTTTAATTATTTAAACTGATTACTCAGATTTTAAATTGACCAAGTGAAATGTAAGACAATGAAATGAGGTGCTTATAAAAGATGACAACTCGTGATTTTTTTTTCTCCTGGAGTTCACTCTTAGACTGTTTAAGACTGGTTCTCCTAGTGTACATTTCAATACGCAATCATAACCTACAACTGAGTCTCCTGCTGGTTGTCAAGTTATGGTACAACACTGCTTTATGACAGTAGTTAAGATTTGTGTTGCTTTGCTTACATATTGACTTGAACCATCATTTTAACAAGCTTCCCTCAGCCTTCTTTGGCATTATGGTTTTCCCAAAAGCAATATCTCTACTATAATACTCTGCAGGGTATGCTTTGATATCGTGAAGAAAGCTGGGCTGAAGTGTTATGATGAGGCTGCCTGGAAGAAGGAGTATTGTGTATACCTGATTACAAGGCTGTACAGAAAACAGATCATAGTTGATTATAAGTGAGAAGGTTGCACTTACCTGAGAGTCTATTGGAGAACGAAACCAATGTTAACTGAGGACCCGCAAACCTACCTACCCCGTAATAGTTAAGGTCACCATGACTTTATGTTTATTGTCACAGGATCCTACCAAGTAGCAATGTATAACATTTTTAGGTACTTTCTCAACATGGTATCATGCAAGAAATTGATTTTATGACCAAGAGCACTCTGTAATTCATAGTCTCCTCAGTGAGAGTAAACCCTGGGCTATTCCAGGGTTCCCAGAGATGCAAGTGGACATGATACATTCCCATTCAAATCCCTACATGACAGCCCCTTAATTTTATACATTGGAAATTATTTTCATCTGTTCTCTGGCATTGCTAATTACTGTACTCTGCATGTCAAGGCCAGATATTGCTGCTGAATGAGCACCATCTACGGGATTTAAGATCAATGAGCAGTATTCATGCAGTATTTCTGCTTTGTCCTGGCAGTTCAATGTATTCTGTCCTACACAATCCTTCAATGGCCATCTGCAATTCTTAATAGAACAATGACATCTGATGAAAGTAAATGCTTTTACTGTTGTCACCACATTTATACATCAGTCTTATCTATTCCCAATAATGTATGCTGTATGTTTTTAATTGTGCAGAATATTTGCCTATGTTCACCTGTTAATTAATTGTTTTATTGTACGTAAAAATTTTAAGTCTAATTTGGCGTTGTGCATAAACAGACAGCCGTATTGGCTTTGCTTAAATATATGTTGCTATGATCAGGCACAAAGGGATAAGATACCTTGTCTCTTTTCTTACTCCTTAATTGACTGCAACAGGCTTTTTTGTTCACCCAAAAGAGTATATCCTTGCCAATTTAATGAGTGTTTAACTATTAACATGCTGTGACTGTAGAAGATACAAGGTTTCCTTGACCTTTTATTAATTAAAAGAATTTTCTTTTGCGATTAACCTGGTTTAATAAAAGTATTTTTTAAAAATTCCAAGATCGTGTATGTTACACACACCCACCCACACACTTTGTTTTCTTCTGAAGGTCATGAGTTGGGTAATTCATATGACACTCAAACAATAAACAAGGTTCAAAATGTGCACATTAGATTGAGGAAGAGGAATATTTCATTTGCCTATTCCCTGGTCTGCAGAAAATTGAAGTCATATGATTAAATAAACAAAAGGATTATCTGGCCTGTCACCTTCATTGTCCTACTGCCCCAGTTACTTTAAATTTTACCAGTGACTTCTAGTTGCATGGTTTACTTGATTAGATTATGCCTGAGCACATTCCTTTCAGAGAATTACAATTTTAAGTAAAATGATCACTTCTATCTGTACTTTATTGTACATTCAGCCTGGAGGGACCACAAAATGTAGTGATAAGTCAATGTATGTTAGTATGTAAATGAAAGATTAACTTTATTTACACAGCTGGTTGAAGTTTTGAAAACAACGAATGCAGGAGATCACAAGGGCTCAGACAGCATCTGCAGAGACCGAGCAAGCTAATGTTTCGAGTCTAGATGACTCTTCATTGGATATTGCTTTGGATGGAAAACATCACAATAAATTAGCCTTGATGTAGAGTAGTGCTCAACATCTTGTGTTGATCAGACGCTTACTTAGTTATGTTTTCCAGACATCTTAGAATTACCCTCTTCTGTTGAATTCCCTAAATCTGGTTGCTTACTTTGGTTTAGGTCCATGTCTCATCCCTTGCTATCAATTCTACAACAAGCAACTTCCTGTCAAGAAATCTATAGATTAAATTACTACAGAGATAGTAGGAACTGCCGGTGCTGGAGAATCTGAGATAACACGGTGTGAAGCTGGATGAACACAGCTGGCCAAGCAGCATCAGAGGAGCAGGAAAGAATTAATTACTATAATTACTTTAACTGTAAATTACTATAGGTTTGCTCAATCTGTTCAGGTTTTATCAATTTACAGTAATGACTCCACATGATAAACACAAAATAGTTTATTGGTAGTCTTCTTTCTGAGCTTTTGTGTTCATTGTTTCACCCAATCTGTTCAAGTGTTACCGAGTAAAGCCTTGGGTTTGTGACAGTAACTTCTGTGAATCAATTAGGCCATTGATGCCATACATGACACCTATACTGCTTTGAAGTCTAATCTCTATGATATTACTAATCTAGTTTTAAAATCTCAGCACTGTTCTTCAACTCTTCTACACATGACATACTAGTGTGGTTTCTTGGATTTACTGAAGTCGAAAAACGTGTGAATTTTACTAAGATTTGAAATCTCCCTGAGAAGTCTCCCTGAGAAATCTCCCTGCTGTTACAATCTCAAAACTGTTCTGCTGTCAGATGGAAAATAGAAAATGGAAATTGTAGGCAATGTATTACAGATGTCCATTTGTTTGTGATCTCAGCAAAAGGCAGATGCAATCCCTTGCAGTCAGGTTTATGTACTGGTTCTCTCAGCTCCCTCCAGAAAGTGTATATCACCCCCTTTAAAGGGTTCACTAACCACATTTTTTGTTTTTCCACAACAATCAATAATATCTCCAGAAATCTATCTGCGCATCAAGACTTTTTCCAACTGCTGATCAACATTTTGCTGTTAATCTTCCAGCTATGCAAAAATTCAGTTTACTCATTTAAATCAATACAGACTTTTAAAGTTGCTCCACCTTTTCCATCCATTGCAGAAGTAGTAAAACTAATGTGGATGATGTCACATTGTGTTTCAAGTAATATTGCTTGAGAAAATTGTTTACATTTCTGGCTTCCTCCAGTGGACCCAGCATTACAGATATCAGTCTTCAGCCAATCACTCCACATGATATTTAGAAACAGTTGGAGGCAATGGATACTGCAAAGGCCATGGGCCCTGACAACATTCCAGCAACAATACTGCAGACTGGCGCTCCAAGGTTTGTTGCTCCCCTTGTCAAACTGCTCCAGTGTAGTTATAACACTGGCATTCTGTCAATGATATGGAAAATTGCCCTGGTACATCCTGTACACAAAACGCAGGACAAATGCAACCTTGCCAGTTACCACCCATCAGTCTACTCTCGATCACTAGCAAAGTGATGGAAGGTGCTATTAACAGTGTTCTCAAGTAACACCGGCTCAGTGATGCCCTGTTTGGGTCCCACCAGGGCCACTCAGCTCCTAGCTTCATTACAGCCTTGGTTCAAACACGGACAGAAGAGCTGAATTCCAGAGGTGAGATGAGAGTGACAGCCATTGACAGCAAGTCTGCATTCAACCGAGTGTGGCATCAAGGAGCCCTAATAAAACTGGAATCAAGGGGCATTAGGGGGAAAACTCTCCTCTGGTTGGAGTCACACCTGTCACCTCAACTCCAGGATATCTCTGCAGGAGTTCCTCAGGGTAGTGTCCTAGGCCCAGGCATCTTCAGCTGCTTCTTCAATGATGTTCCTTCCATCATAATGTCGGAAGTCGGAATGTTCATCAATGATTGCACAATGTTCAGCACCATTCGCGATTCCTCAGATACTGAAGCAAACCATGTTCAAAAGCAATTAGATCTGGACACTTTCTAGGCTTGGGCTGACAAGTGGCAAATAATATTTGCTCCACAGAAATGCCAGGCAATGCCCATCTCTAATGAGGAACAATCTAACCACCAACCCTTGACATTCAATGGTTTTACCATCACTGAATCCCCCACTATCAATCATCCTAGGACGACCATTGAGCAGAAACTTAACTGAATTCGGCATATAAACACAATGGCTGTAAGAGCAGTTCAGATATTTGGAAAAGTGCAATAAGTAACTGTCTTTCTAACTCTCCAAAGCCTGTTCACCATCTACAAGACACAAGTCAGGAGTGTACTGGAATACTGCCACTTACCTGGATGAATACAATTCCATCAACACTCAAGAAGCTTGACACCATGAAGGGCAAAGCATCACATCCATAAGAATCTACTCCTTCTACCAGTGACACACAATAGCAGCAAGATGTGCAATCTCCAAGATGCACTGCAGAAATTTACCAAAGATCCTTAGACAGCAACTACAAAAACCCATGACCATTTCCATCTCAAAGAGCATGGGCAGCAAATACATGGGAATATTTCTATCCCCTTCAAGTTCCACACGCCAAGCCACACACCATCTTGGCTTGGAAATATATTACTTTTCCTTTACTGTCACTGGTCAGAAATCATGGAATTCTCTCCCTAATGTATTTTATGTCAACCTAAGGCATGTGGATTGCAGCAGTTCAGAAGGCAACTTACCACCACCTTCTCATGGGAAACTGGGGATGGGCAATAAATGCTGGCTCAACCAGCAACGTTTATTTCCAGGAGCGAATAGCAAAAGAAAATTAGCTGGGGGCATCAAATAAGAAGGCAGTAGTGAAAGATTCAGTTTCCTATGGGGCTGGGTCTCAAGTTTGCAACATCTTAGCAAGGAGGCTGTAGGAGCTGATTGGAGCGGGCTGTGCAGCTGGATGAAGAGAAATATGAGAACAAAGGGGTTATCTAATAGTAGATGGAAAATCTAGAAATGAGTGCAGCACACCTGTCAATGACTCTTTAAACAACCACTGCATTGACAGAAAGATTGCATATTTCCTGAATAGATAACATCAATAGGCATGATATCAATTTACATGTTTTGATTTCAACTGCATTATTTGAAGGTAGCCCCTAGTGTGCAACTTAATCTTCCAAAATTCCAGTGCCCAGGAATTGGAACTTTACAAATTATCATCCCACTATTTTTTTTAAAAAAAGAGGAAGTTGAATAATCAGGGCAATAAATGACAGAAAACCTAATATAAATAACAGTTAAAATTCTATAATCAATGACTGGAGAGGTGGTAAAAGGGCATTTAGAAAATAATAAGTTGATTAATCAGAGTCAACATAGCGTCACAACTAGGTCGATGCTGGATGGTTTGTATGGTTTTATGCTTATTTGGTTTCTCTTTCTTTTGGTACAAGTGAGTAGCACACCAGGCCAAGCAGGGAGAAAAGATTTCCTTCACTGAATGACATTAGTGAATCATACAGGTTTTTACAGCAATCTGAAATTTTCATGGACACCGTTACTGAGATGAGCTTTTAATCCCAAATTGATTAATTACTTGAACTTAATGTACACCAGCTCCAATATTGCAAATTGAACCCATACGCCCAAAGCCTGGGCCTGGATTATTCGTTTAATAACATTAACAACATGGCACTTACAATTAAGGGATATAAGCGTAATGTGGAAAGATGCTGCTGACAGAATTTATACATTTCTTCGTTCCTTCTGGTACTTTGCTTCATTTGATTAAATTACTTAAGACTTCACTGTTTTATTTGCTTAGATATTGTTTATTTTTATCTTTCATTGTGTCTCCAGTTCTCATCTTGACTCCTGAATCATTTTGAGATTTTCTGTTATTAACCTTTCACTATGGAGTTGAAAATCACCTGTTTATTTCTCTTTGATTTGTTGTATTTCCACATTTCAAAGTAGAGACTGTGATGACAGAGTGCATTTGAATACATTGTTATTTTTGTTTTAAATCCATGGTTGCAAAATTTAGAATGGTATTGTAAATATCATTGTATGTTTTCCTTATTTTCTTATATTTTTCTCACCGGCCCTTGTGTAAACCTCAATGCTTTTATTATTTTTAGCATAAATATCTTAGTTTAGTATACAAAAGCCTCTCATACCAGTGTATGATTAATTAAAAGGTTTCATTTCCATGGAAGCTGCAGTCAGATAATTTCATTGACAGTCTTCCTGCGCTGAACGTTTTTGAAACTGTTTTTTAAAACATACAATGGATTGCATCAAAGTATAATTTTTGCAAATAAATCTTTTTTTTACAGAATGTATTTTTAAGAAGATTGCTTGCAACCTTTTGCGTAATCAGCAACCAAATGCCCTTTTATTTTTGAGATATTGAACAATCTCAGCTCTTGCAGTCCCAGAGCTCTCAGTATCTAATCATTTTCACTCCTATGCTTTAACCACTATCTACCAGCATGACAGCTTCTCTGCTTCTGACTTTTAAACCTCTCAGTTTCCAGAGTTTAATAATATCTCCTTGCAGTATTATAATACTGACTCATATTTATTCCAGAAGCAGCATGTACATTTTATAAAAGGAACAAACAAGGAGTCTAAAATTTAGAAATAACTACCACAGCATCATCTGAATCTTAAAAACCATAGTCGGAGCAATAGAATTTTAAGAGATGGCTCCTAAATACCGAAGTAACTTCAAAGCAAAATCCTTAAAGAAAATTTTTATCACTTGACCTTGAGGTAAAATTCTTACTTTCACGCCACAGACATATTGAAAGAGATAGAGAGTAAAAAGACAGCAAACTCAATAATTATCTCTCATCAAGACTTTTGCAGTAGTTTATTTTTATCCAAATCCCTTGGTGAACCAGTCATACATTTTGGGATGGTTAAGCCATTTTTAATTTGAAGATGGACCGAGTTGAGTCTAAAATGGGCAAAATCCATCATGCTATGCTGAACACATTACAAGGGCAATTATCTTCTGTTGAAATCATCAGGTGTCTCAGGAGTTATGATCGATTCACAAGACCATAGAACTCTAAGGCTTAGGGAATGATGTGAACACTAATGACTTGTCACTGATGAATCTATGCTTCACAAAAGAAAATATGAATTAGGAAATGGTTAATGAGCTTATCAAACTCATTCCTTCTACAATTAGGTTTATCACAAATGCTGCATAGTCTTATTCATCTCCTGAGAAGACATTCTGATAAAAGCCTCACCCTTCACCCATCAAAGAGTAAATTGAGCAAGTTCTGAGGCTATAAACATGACTATCCAAAATTATCCATCCCTGATGGAACATTCCAATGACTCAGAATCCATTAGATAATCTATAAGTGTGTTACATTCTATTCTAACTAAATGGCTATCTTGTTACTTTAAAAATGATGTCCATATAACCTCATCCCACCTCCTTGACCTGTCCGTCTTCCCTGGACTGACCTATCCCCTCCCTACCTCCCCACCTACACCCTCTCCACCTATCTTCTTTACTCTCCATCTTCGGTCCGCCTCCCCCTCTCTCCCTATTTATTCCAGTTCCCTCCCCCCATCCCCCTCTCTGATGAAGGGTCTAGGCCCGAAACGTCAGCTTTTGTGCTCCTGAGATGCTGCTTGGCCTGCTGTGTTCATCCAGCCTCACATTTTATTATCTCCATATAACATTACCTGTTTTGGATTAGAGGACTGGAATCTAGGCCATACGTTTGATGACCTGTGAGGAAATAATGTAAAATACATCTCATTCCTGCCTGAACTGCATTAAATGTAAACAGACAATTCAAGTTAAATAATTTGCTTTCATCTACATCGATCACACTTCACAGCAAATTAAAAGCCTGTTTCATGTTGCCTTTTATTCCCCTTTGAAAGCAATTTTCAATCTTTTACTCAGTACTTACAAAGTGAAGTTCAAAGTTCCATACTTCTTACAGTTGAACTCAGTAGGAACAACCTAGGTGCTTATAGCCCTGTGTTTCGGAAGTGAGATGTACTCACATAAACACAATATGGAACACAGAGCTTCACTGAATTCTAAAAAAAAAGTGCTTCACTTGTTAATCATATATCCTGCATGTATATACAGTACATTCTAAA
Organism: Stegostoma tigrinum; assembly: GCF_030684315.1. Classification (NCBI taxonomy): domain Eukaryota; kingdom Metazoa; phylum Chordata; class Chondrichthyes; order Orectolobiformes; family Stegostomatidae; genus Stegostoma; species Stegostoma tigrinum. The sequence continues at coordinate 53,439,463 of NC_081368.1, read as the reverse complement.
AAAAATTATAAATCTATATAACAGGCTAAATTCAGTAATTCAAGACACCAATTGTAGTGGTGAATCTGGAAGTCATATCAATAGCTTGATTGGTCACAGTCTGAATTGATTGGATATGTTTGTAAATAGCTAACAATAAGAGACAAATATTTTCCACTTCCAGTTTTGCTTTTGACATGCAGCTTTATCATGTGCCCACATTTCAAGTTACTGCCCACAGAATTTGATGCCAGTGTATTTTTGGTACTGTGGGTGTCACTTTGCTTCAGAATAATGTCTGTATTCTGCAGGCACATGTCTGGTGGATGCTATTTTGGTTGCAATTTAGAGCCCATTTTTTAGTGAGGGCACTGGAGTACACACCAATAAAAATGACCAGTGGCAATAAACACATGATGGTGGTTCAGCCAGCTTCACGCTGCATTATCTCAGATTCTCCAGCATCGGCAGTTCCTACCATCTCATGTCAGTCAGTACCTCTGGTTTGATTCGAGCAATGCCATTTATAACACTGATGCTCTACCGTGGACTGTCTCTTAATTCACACGATTCAATCTGTATTCAGCAGCTAAAAGGATATCCCTGCAGTGCAATTTAAAGTGATCATCAACAATTTTCACATTTCTTGCTGATTGATTTCTACCAGCTGTTGCTGAGTTATTGGTGAGTTTGTTGGTCTACCTAAAGTTGTGATGGTTACAGGGAATGGTAAATACCTTTGTTCTCACTTTAAGGACTTTGCTCTCGTCATTTACTCCCAGATTAATGATAATGGTTTAAAAAAACTATCAAAATTTTAACTTCCATCATCTGATTTTAATTTCTGAGATAGTTCATGGAATAAAATGTTTTAATAAACAATGAAATGTTAACATAAAATGGCTGCTTTGATTACCTATTAAGGAAAGGTGAATGAAATAAATAAAACTGTTAGCACGGAAGTTACCATTTTATTTAAAGAACTGACTCCAGGAAACTGATACAGTATGAAGAATTTTGTATTTCCTGTTTACCACAGGGATGATAGCTTCACATATCAGGAGAAGAAAGGCTCACCTGCCAGTTAGTCAGCTTGGAAAGACAATGGAGCCAAACTTGAGAGTTAAGAATGAACCAAATCACAGTAGCTTTTAGAAAGTAGAATTCAGAAAAGAGATGATGGATCCATAATAGCAGAACTTGGAAAATATTACTCCATCTCTATCTGGTTACTCCTCATCATTTTAGGAGTCACTGCATGGTGAAAATTCAAATTCAGAAGACAACGCTCACTGCAAAGTCAACGATGTCAACAAATTTCATGCCGTGATTGGATCTGTGAAACTATGAGATCCTCGATTGGGGTTGTTAACCTGGGCCAATCAGGAAGCCGTAGCTGACCATTATAAACAGGAGATTGAGAACCTCCTCAGTTTAGGAGGACTGACTCCAAGCTGGCTTGCCATAGCCAGTGTACTGTACGCAAGCAAATGGAGGGTGACTAGGGGCAGGATACCAGCCTCCGTACAGTTATTTAACATCACGGCTGCTGAGGAGACCAGTTAGCAATTAGACAACTGTCTCTGAGGTTGAAAATCTAATACCTCAAGGGTTCTGAGGATTTTTAAATGGCATTGTCTTAATTCTTTCCAGACTGTTTGAGATGTTCTGTCCCTTCAAAATATATTACTTGTGTTTTATGTCACATTTTTATTATTTTTTTCTTGAGTTTGTCAGGTGATAAAATTCCTCATTATTTTGGGCACCTTGTCCTTCATTTTGGTCCAATTTATTACATGTTTAATTGGCATGTGATATAGCTGTGTGGCAAAAGAAAATAAATTTATGTTGTAACTGAGTGTGAGAGGATTAAAATGAGGGGAACTAATTTCCCCACTTCACCAGGTTTTAATACCATCCATGTATTTTTAATTTACCTTGACCCGTAGGTGACATAGGGAGGGCTGTAGGAAAAGGGTAAACTATTCAAAGAAGGAACAAAAGGAGGAGTAGGAGTAAGAGAAGAACTGTTTTCAGAATGTTGTTGTAAAAAACAGTGCTTCTGGAGTGATGCGAGACACAGCAAATTTGTCCAGCCTCTGAATAACATGGACAATGGAGGAATAGTTGTGAAAATATGAGACAACTCAGTGTGGAGCTGGACATACACAGCAGGCCAAGCAGCATCAGAGGAGGAGAAAAGATGATGTTTCGGCTTGGGAACCTTCTTCAGAACTGGGGAGGGGCAAGGGAGCTGGGAAATAAATAGACGGAGGAGGGGTGGGGCTGGGGAAGGTAGGTGGGATGGTGATAGGTGAATGCAGAGAGGGCGTGTTGGGGATTGGTCAGTGGGATGGGTGGGACGGATATGTGGGAGAGAAGATGGACAGGTTGTGTCAGGTCCAGGAGGTGGGAATCGGTGGGGTGGGGAAGGCATTGGGCATGGGATGAAGCCGGGGGGTGGGGAGATTTTAAAACTGGTGAATTCTATGTTTAGGCCATCGGGCTACAGGCTCCCAAGACAGACCATGAGGTGTTGCTCCCCACCACTGCCTACCTGCACTCACCTATCACCATTCCACCTATCTTCCCTAGCCCAACACCTCCACTCTCTGTTTATTTCAGAGCTCCCCACCCCTTCCCCCATTTCTGAAGAAGGGACCTGACCCGAAAGATCATCTTTCCTGCTCCTCTGATGCTGCCTGGCCTGCTGTGTTCATCCAGCTCCACACTGTGATGTCTCTGACTCCAGCATCTGCAGTTCTGGCTATCTCTCAGTCATGAAAATATGATGTGATTGGGAAAGTGAGCTTCTTGATGTCGAGGGAGGAATGTCAGATTTTCCAAACACGGTTTAAAAGGCAAAATGTGAATCTTAATAGCGAGTGGTATGGGGACTATTTGCATGCATCAACACCTCGTTATTACTTAATCTCAACTCATCTGTATGCAGTTTACTATTCTCCCACACATCAGGAAGAAACTAGATAATAATTCCCAACATGAAAGTCAGCGATAACAAAGTGTGGAGCTGGATGAACACAGCAGGCCAAGCAGCATCTCAGGAGCACAAAAGCTGACGTTTTGGGCCTAGACCCTTCATCAGAGAGGGGGATGGGGAGAGGGAACTGGAATAAATAGGGAGAGAGGGGGAGGCGGTGCAGTGGGAGAGAGATTCCCTGAGGTTGGTCCGGAGGGAGGAGGGTAACTTCTTTAGGTTAGGCATCCCTGGAAGAGGCTTCGCAGTGAGGTTAAAATTGTATCAGTGATAATGGGAACTCAGGGAATCTCTCTCCCACTGCACCGCCTCCCTCTCTCTCCCTATTTATTCCAGTTCCCTCTTCCCATCCCCCTCTCTGATGGAGGGTCTAGGCCCGAAACGTCAGCTTTTGTGCTCTTGAGATGCTGCTTGGTTTGCTGTGTTCATCCAGCTCCACACTTTGTTATCTTGGATTCTCCAGCATCTACAGTTCCCATTATCAATGAAAGTCAGAGCATGTGCCTGGTGGCTCTAGCTTACTATTTGCACCTGTTGGCCTCTATCGAGTGCTGTCGCCCTCAGTAAGAAGAAATGCTCCAGGGCTAGTGACTGTCTGCAACCTTTGTCCACATGGTTTGATATCCCTTATGCATCAGCTTTACCATATCATCATGACACACGTCTTGACACACTAAGAATACAGTGTCCTCTTCAATAATGTAGTTTGGATCTCACTGACTCTTTGCATGATAACACAGCTGCCAAGCAGCTTGTGCAGAGAGAAAGACACTCACTTTACTGGATTAGAGCAGGGTGCTTATCAGGGTTCTTTGTTTGTTTTCTTAACGCTCATTCATTTTGAGCCTAAGCACAAACCCACATTCTCAGCATCTCTGCCTTGCCCTTTTTACTTCAGCTTTTTATCTCATACAGACATTACAATCTCTCAATGCTTTCTCTTACCATCTGTTTCTCTTACAAGCAAGACAACATGTCATGGATCTGAGGAAGGGTCACTCGACCCAAAACATTAACTCTGATTTCTCACACGGATGGTGCCAGGCCTGCTGAGCTTTATCAGCCACTTCTGCTTTTGTTTATGATTTACAGAGCCAGTGTTTCTTTGGGTTTTTAGTAAGCTTGTCATGGTTGTCAGCAGTGATCAGTCAATAGGGTAGATTTAATACAGCGCAGGGCTGGAGGAACACAGCAGGCCAGGCAGCATCAGAGGAGCAGGAAAGTTAATGTTTCGGGTCAGGACCCTCTTCAGAATATGTGGCCTACTATACTGCATCAATGTTACTCCTGCACCGTGTGCTAGCAGCCTATGCAGCAAATACAATGAATGTGATTTCACTGAATGGTCATTCTCCAAATTCAAGAGGAGTGGTCCTTATTCAGATCAAGGCAGGCTGTTGTCTGTGAGAGTGGACAGACACAGCAAATCAATGGCATAGCGCAATATCAGTTAAGGTGCCAAGACAAGATTGGTTGAGCTGATCAGAGTAAGTTAGTCCATAACACTATAATCCATGTAGTGATCCATGGCCAGTCCTGCAGCATCAGTGCAACCACTCCAGGAAATACTGTGATGTCAGTGAAGGAGCTGTATAGAGATCAATCAAAGATTTTGTCACTTTTGAATATGTGAAAGACAGTCATATTGGAGAAGAAGTGTTAACTCTGTGTCTGTATTCACTGATGCTACCAGACCAATTGAGATTCTTCAGCATTTTCTATATTTGTTTCAGGTTTCCAGCAACTGCATTATTCACCTTTAATCCAGGTTTAAAAATATCTGTTGTCACAGTGGATCTGTGCATTGAACAAATGTGTCAATTGAACATCCTCCCACAACCAATCTTAACTGATTCATTCAACATTACAAATTAAGTCTGCAACGTGTGTAGAATGAACTTCCAGACGAAGTTTTCAAAGTATTTGGAGTCAAAGATTTAAAAAATGTTTAGAAAAACTCACAAATAGCAAAGATTTGGAGGGATATGGATTAAATGCAGGCAAGTGGAATGAGTTTCATTTGGGAACATGTTTGACATGGACTGGTTAGACTAAAGGATTTGTTACCATGCTGTGTGACTCTCCAACTCTCTAAATAGCTGTGAAGTACAGTCAATTTCAGGCAAGCCATAAACAATTACTTTGGTTATGTACTCACATTCACCATCCAAAGTTCCATAGACAAGTTGTATGAACTGATCACTTCACACATTGGACTATAAAATACTGACTTCCCTATCCTCTATGCAATGCTGCTTTGCTTTTCATGAGTAATGTGAAGCTAGGAGAATAAAATTTTCAATCTTGCTGCCACATGTACAATCTCCAATTGTCCGTGTGCCTGAAGGCTTGAGCAGCTTATATCTGAATCAGGTTAATGATAAGCAAGGTCCATGTAGAGGCCTCATTGTCAAAAGCCTCCATCTTCTAATGTTATGAGAATACTAATTAAATGTAATTTCAGTGTACTGTGACTGCTGGATAATCACATTTTTGATCCTAATTTTGCTTCCAATATTGCATATGTTGACTCATTGGAACAATCTCGAGTGAATTCAGGCACAGAAGCTGTGACTAGCTTTGTGGCCTCTATACCAAAAACATCCGCAAAAATGGATGAGAAAGAGACGTGTCTGGAAGCCAGTAGATGAGTTGCAGCCTCGCAATGTGACATTACCAGCTCTAAGTGCCTTTGCAATGCAGTAAAAACGTAGGACAGCCAAAGTCACTAGTCTTCCATGGAATGTCATAGAGAGGTGTGAGGGCATTGGAACTAGATTCTCTTTTGAGGTGGAAGCCAGAACGCCACGGCATGATCCCCAGTGGATTACAACACAGACAGAGGACGCTGGAGGACACAACAGTTGTAAGATGGAAGGTGAGGGTCCAAGAGGGCCATGGCATTGTAAGAAAATGAGGAAGTTTTTCAGAAGGATCAGAACATTTTGCATCCTGCAGCACATCAATGTGGCAAAAGCAAAGCAGGCAAACTTCTTTTGAACCTTAAGAACCAAAAGGACTGTGCATGCTGTAGATCAGGCACAAAGAAACAAAGTTGCTGGTAAAGCTCAGCAGGTCTGGCAGTATCTGTGGATGAGAAAAAAAGAGTTAACGGTCGGGTCCGGTGACACTTACTCAGACCTGAGTTCTGAGGAAGGGTCACTGAACCGAAATGTTAACTCTTTTTTCTCCTCCACAGCTGCTGCCCGACCTGCTGAGCTTTTCCAGCAACATTGTTTTTGTTCTTTTGAACCTTGTTCAATGGAACTGAGTTGCATAAAGTCATGTTTCACTAACTATAAATGTTTTAGTTCTGCAAAGGCTGGCAAGCCCTGTATAATCCCAACTGCAAATGCAGCTTACCAGTTTGATCATATTATGCTTTCCTTTTGGTTAATGAAGTTAAGGCTACAAACTAGCGGAAACTCATGTGACATTTAAGGTTCCCTCATTGAATCATGACTAGATTTTTATGCTTGTATGAGGATCATTCACACAGTTAGAACATGCTGCAGGACTAAGGACAGCTACTGTCTCTATATCTAATTTGTATAACTGCAACTACAATCACTGGTCTGACGGTGAAGTGTAAATGTATATTTAAAAATATGATGATGCACTTTAATGAAGCTTTACCTGTGACAACTATGTACCCTCAGAAGGCTTTGATTCTCCTTTTCCTCCCATTACATCTGAGTACAGTCCCAGGATCCACAGCTGGGTGGCAGGGAACCTGTCATACTGTGAAGCTTGGTGGTTTTGGAGTTTTAGTGCGGCAGTCCAGGGCAGTTTGTGGCTAAGTGACACACACACGCCCAGACACAGGTTCCCTGTCCTCGGCCTGATGTCCCACAGTTTGGGATTTACAAGCTGGGTGGAAGTTAAGGGGCTGGCCATCTCTGAAGTGACCAGAGATGAGATTTCTGTGAGCCCTGTCGGTGGTTTCTCATATAACTGTGTCCCACTGACACTACCCTGTCCTTCATTCCCCTGATGATCATTTTAAGCACTAATGACTAGAATGACAGAGCGCATGTTTTTGAATATATCCAGCAGGCATGAGTGTCCTTGGCCTGTGTCTCCATCACAACCAGATACTCATATACCAGAGGCAACACGGTACATACAGGGTGGGTGTATTCATCTTTTCAGTTAGTTCCCCTGAGTGTCTCTGAAAAGCCTGCCTGCTGCTCAAGTGTTTGCACATTTGAATTAAGTTGTCAATGGCTGATGCTCTGGGGTCCTCACGTGCCTGGGGCTGATCTGGTTCCTAGTCACTGGCAGTCTTCTGTATGCCAGCAAATGGAGATGTTTCTTCATTGGCCGGCTGGGAAGACATACCATTGATGTGCCCACCAGAATATGTTCCCTAGTCTAAACTAGCTAACCTGCTTAGTGAGGTGTCAGTATCTGAGTCAGTGAATGGTGCAGGAGACAGCTGTGCCATTACTCTCTTTGAGAGGACTGTGTTTACTTCCTTGGAGCCGGAATTGGAACTGATCGCACCAGGGGATGGTGTCTTCAAGGTGAAGGCTGTGCAGGTGCTGCTGGTACCTGTAGGAGCCAAGAGAGAGTATGAGTTGCGAGGTGGGGGCTGAAGTTTGGCTCTGTTAAGAATATATTCACAATGGTAGTAATCGGGGAGCAACACAGAAATTGACAATGCATCTTCTTTGGTTGATGGAACATGGAGATCTTGACAGAACCACCAGTGGTCATAGTCCTCTCCACTAAGACAAGGATTCTCTCCTCATACAGGGTGAGAAGATGAATGTTGGACAGCCTACCCTCCTCATGTTGGCTCTCTTTGCCCTGGAAGGAGACAAAGGGAGGGATTGAGTGAGAAGAAAATGGTTGGCCAAGCTGTTGGGATTGGGAAAATATAGCCCAAGCGAGTCAGCAGGCAGCACCAAGGGCATGCAGAGTTAGTAGTCAGGGGAAAAGTACTGCAGATGTAGGAAACTGGAAACTAACACAACAATGATGTGGAAGCCCAGAAGGTCTGGCAAATTCTGAACATAGAAAAACAGAGCTGACGTTTTGAATCAGTGATAATGGGAACTGCAGATGCTGGAGAATCCAAGATAACAAATTGTGGAGCTGGATGAATACAGCAGGCCAAGCAGCATCTCAGGAGCAGGAAAGCTGACGTTTCGGGCCTAGACCCTTCATCAGAGAGGGGGATGGGGAGAGGGAACTGGAATAAATAGGGAGAGAGGGGGAGGCGGACCGAAGATGGAGAGAAAAGAAGATAGGTAGAGAGGAGAGTATAGGTGAGGAGGTAGGGAGGGGATAGGTCAGTCCAGGGAAGACGGACAGGTCAAGGAGGCGGGATGAGATGGTAGGTAGGAAATGGAGGTGCGGCTTGAGGTGGGAGGAAGTGATGGGTGAGAGGAAGAACAGGTTAGGGAAGCGGAGACAGGCTGGGCTGGTTTTGGGATGCAGTGGGGGGAGGAGAAGAACTGGGCTGGTATTGGGATGCAGTGGTAGAAGGGGAGAATTTGAAGCTTGTGAAGTCCACATTGATAGCATTGGGCTGCAGGGTTCCCAAGTGGAATATGAGTTGTTAACCCACACTCTTGCAAAAATTCCATCCCCTATTCCCAATTCCTCTGCCTCCGCCGCATCTGCTCCCAGGATGAGACATTCCACTCCCGCACATCCCAGATGTCCACCTTCTTCAAGGACCGCAACTTTCCCCCCACAGTGGTCGAGAACGCCTTTGGCCACATCTCCCGCATTTCCCGCAACACATCCCTCACACCCTGCCACCGCCACAACCACCACCAGAGGATGCCCTTCATTCTCACATACCACCCTACCAACCTCCGGATACAACGCATCATCCTCCGACACTTCCGCCATCTACAATCCAGCCCCACCCTTCTCTGCCTTCCGGAGAGACCACTCTCTCCGTGACTCCCTTGTCTGCTCCACACTCCCCTCCAACCCCACCACACCCGGCACCTTCCCCTGCAACCGCAGGAAGTGCTACACTTGTCCCTACACCTCCTCCCTCACCCCCATCCCAGGCCCCAAGATGGTCTTCCATGTCAAGCACTTGTTCACCTGCACATCTGCCAATGTGGTATATGTACCTGGTGTGGCTTCCTCTACATTGGGGAAACCAAGCGGAGGCTTGGGGACCGCTTTGCAGAACACCTCCGCTCGGTTCGCAACAAACAACTGCACCTCCCAGTCGCAAACTCCCCCTTCCATTCGTCAGATGACATGTCCATCATGGGCCTCCTACAGTGCCACAATGATGCCACCCGAAGGTTGCAAGAACAGCAACTCATATTCCGCTTGGGAACCGTGCAGTCCAATGCTATCAATGTGGACTTCACAAGCTTCAAAATCTACCCTCCCCCCACTGCATCCCAAAAACAGCCCAGCCTGTCTCAGCTTCCCTAACCTGTTCTTCCTCTCACCCATCCCTTCCTCCCACCTCAAGCTGCACCTCCATTTCCTACCTACCATCCTGGCTCCTTGACCTGTCTGTCTTCCCTGGACTGACCTATCCCCTCCCTACCTCCTCACCTATACTCTCCACTCTACCTATCTTCTTTTCTCTTCATCTTCGGTCCGCCTCCCCCTCTCTCCCTATTTATTCCAGTTCCCTCTCCCCATCCCCCTCTCTGATGAAGGGTCTAGGCCGAAAACGTCAGCTTTTGTGCTGCTGAGATGCTGCTTGGCCTGCTGTGTTCATCCAGCTCCACACTTTGTTATCTGACATTTTGAATCTGGTTTGACTCTTCTTTAGAACTTCTTTTGTCTCTCCACAGATGCTGCCAAACCTGTTGAGTTTCTCCAGCATTGTGTGTGGGTGTGTGAGTGTGCGTGTGTATTTGTGTTGCAGTGGTCAGGGTGTGGGGTTGGTGGGAACAGTTGAAGGAAGGTCCAAAATAGAGTTGCAAGAGTGGTAAACAATGAACCCAGTAAATACAGTCACAGAATTGCAGAAAGTGTGAGGAAGCAAAGACAAGATGGTGCCACTTCTCTTTATGGAGCACAGAAGGTCATAAGCCATTTTTCTGCACCTCTGGGCATACCCCTTGGCTATGGATATTTACTAATCCTGGTGCCCATTTTAGATTGTGTTCATGGGGATTAGTGTCACAGCCTGAGGACAGGAGGGAGTGGTCCTTTGTTCACATGGTCCATTGGTCCCTCTAAGTAAATTGGGGTGCCATGTGTTGGCAAATCTTCCCACTCTGTAACCGTGAATGGCAGCTCCCAGCTTATATTGTTTGAACTCTGGGAGGTCTCAGCAGCTGCATGTGTAAGATAGCCAGAGAATGGCAAAATAGAGGCATGGCGCATGCATAATGAGGAGTTGCATGAGAAAACTCACAGTGAGAAACCCTGTGTGAAACTCCCAAAAATTGATGCTTAACTGATTTCTGATAAAAGTCAGCCTAGCACGTACCATTGAGCACTGCTATCTGTTGTATGCAGCAACAGATACAAAAGGACTAATCTGAACCAAGTTGAGGCGCCACACTTGTCGATAAATAACACAGCCATTAGATGGAGCATTGGCAGTTTGTGTTTGGAGCAGATAGAATATGGCACAGACTCCCCTGTGAGACATGCCCATCTCACAACCTCTTAGTAATAGTTACCATATCTGGTAATTAATATAAGCTGTACATGGTTCCAAAGATGTCATATACTGCATCCTGTTATCCAAGACAAAGTATCTTCAGCAGAGATTTATTCATGGTTCATCCTTTACCACAGCCTACAAGAAAGACCCTAGGTTGAGGTAGGAAGAAGGACTAGTCGCAGCATTCTATCCCAGTCACAAATGGTTGCTACCCAGGCAAGTCATCACTCTGAGAACTTTAACTGCGGCCATGATAGCAGCAGTCTGAGAGTTTTTGGCAACAGCTGAGGTTGCATGGCCTCAGCCCATGTTTTCTCTGCAACAATTGGACTGTGTGTAGTTTGTGCTTGCACTGTAACAAAAGCTGAGACATTGACCATCAGACCCTTGTTCCAGTTTAGTTCCATAAATGTTTAAATGGGGTTGGTCACCACTACAATGCAGGAACAAATGGACACTAAGAACTGTGCAAAAAGTGACTTGTGAAATTAGAGCTGGATTGTTCCATCTCCCGTGATGAGACTACATTTCCTTTAACTTGTTACTTTGTTTCATCTAGACCTTTGAGGCTAGGCTGTTGTTATTGAGTGATCACTATTTACATCACCTGTTTCTATATTTCTGTCTGCAGAGTCTCATTGTCTCTTGTGGTTAGAGGAAATACATCCATCACTAAAGCCCCTCATGTTGCTGATGAACTTTGGAGTATAATCCTTGCCAGATGATTTGCCCTTCCTTTCTCTTTCTCAGGGAAGGCTTACTAAAAGAATCACTTCTAGGATCTCCTCCAATCAAAATGGAACTCTGCTTTAAGAATACAGGCTGGCTTAAAGTAGTGTAGGCTTCAAACTTCTGTTAGATACTGCCAACTGTCTATTCTCCGCTCTCATATTTGCTCGATGTATGTGGGAACCATTAAATAAACATGCAGCATAGTGGTTATTCTCTAGGTATCCAAAACAACAGGCATGTGATACCCGGCATGGTTTTGGGGAATCCATTTTAATTGGACCACATCGATTTGTTGCTTCAATTTTATTCTCAAGCTGATTTGCTTCAACTCCTTTCCTCATAATGTCATTCCTGCAAGGGGAAGATTTGGCTCTGACCCTTTGGGCTTCAATTTTATATAGTTCACATGAAATAAGATCCCATCAGCACATGCTCATCCTCCAGCCACGATCTACATCTGACTGAGTTTTGAACATGAACAATTAAATTAGAGCCATCCCCACTTGAAACTGCTTGGAAACTTTATCCAAATTTAAACTGATTTGATATTGTTAACATAGATTTTTAAATTAAAATTCAACTCGCTATAAAATCCCTTTCTTGAAACATTCCTTTTTTTACACTTCAAAGAAAGGTATTTGTCTTGATTGTGTCCTGATGAAGTTAAGATTGCAATACCTCACCTTTAAACTGGCCTATTTAAAATATAAGTGATAATGGGAACTGCAGATGCTGGAGAATCCAAGATAACAAAGTGTGGAGCTGGATGAACACAGCAGGCCAAGCAGCATCTCAGGAGCACAAAAGCTGACGTTTCGGGCCTAGACCCTTCATCAAAGAGCATAAAATGTAATCTCCCTCAACATCATCCTTGTGGTTCTAACAGTGTGAGGAGTTTCTGGCGCCTGATTGACCGTCTAAAAGGCATTTGATTACATTAGGACCTCCATCCTTAGGATTAATGAGGGTTTCATGCCAGTTCCTTGAGTAAGCCAGTCCTTCATCAACCTGATAGGGTCTCGACCATAGTCACTGAGGTTATGCAGTTTCTCTTGAAGGGGAATGTGGCCCACTATAGAAAGGAGATCAAAGAGCAAGTGGAGACCCAGGCGTGTGTCTATTCCCTCAACAAACTTGAGAAAGGGGTCCATTAGGTTATGGGCAGCAATGCCATCAGCCAGTAGAAAAAGCTATTGACAATGCCATTCTGCATTACAGTAATTTGCTCTTTTCACCATAATCCTGAATAATACTTAAAAATGGAAACTGTCGACAGAGAGACTGTCTGTCTTCTGCTTTCCTCCCCCTCCACCTATTGCATTAAATAACTGCTCGAAGAGTTAATGTTAAATCTTCATTGAGCTCTGTCCAAAATGATGATTTCACACTGCCTTTGGGTAGAGGCCGGGCATTTTAACATAACAGTCAAGACAGACGTCACTTCTGTCGCTGATGGTCTTACTTCTTGCTAAAATTCAATCATGATCTGTTCTCTAACACTAATAGTTAGTTAGCCCTTTAAACTAGTAGTGAGATAGGTACACAGATCCTGCATTTGAAGAAGAAAGGAGGCAGCAATCCAAGCACAAGCCACTAGTGGCTCTTACCCTGTTATACCTAACACACATACATTTCAATAAGCTTCTGACATTTTAGATAATCAAGACCTGCCACTCAATCAACCAACACAGTCTCAGTAGGAAGATGGAGAGGGTCAGTACATCACTGAGAAATAAATACCATTGCTTGATAACATTTAGCGTGAATCAGTTTGGCTGAAGACTGGCAGTTGTGACACTGGAGACCTCAAAACAAGGCCAGGGTTGATTGATTTTGCCTGAAGATGCCTGCAAATGCTTCAACCTTTGTCTTTTGCACTGTTGTGTTGGCCTCCCCCATCATTGAGAACCATGATTTTTGGAGGCCTCCTTCTCCTGTGAATTGATTAATTAGCTACCACCACTCACAACTAGCTTTGATAAACCAGAGAGCTAAATTTAGATCTAACCCATTATTGGTGGGATCACTGAACTTTATCTACCACATGCTGCTTGTGGTATTTGGTTTACAGGGAGCCTGGCACTCTAAATTACCAGGTTAATACTTCGTTTTTAGCTATGCTTGCTGCTGCTCCTGGCAAGTCCTCTTTCACTCTTTATTGAATCAGAGTTTACCTCCATGTTTGACAGTAATAATAATATGGTGGGAAGATGAGAGACTATGAGGTTAACTTCAAGTAAATCGTGCCTGAAAGCAATTCTGAAGCTACCAATGGCTCACAACTCTCCGTGATCGCCCAATATTATGGCCAAGTCTTGAGTCGCTAGATCTGTTTGAAATAGCCCACTCAGCCTCGTGATGGTGTCACACAATGCAATGTAAACTTAGTGTGACAGAAGGATGTTATATCCATAATATTGTGTGGTGGTCATTCATAGCATTAATGTCAAGAATAATAATGCATCTCCAAGACATTGGTAAAGGTGATATCATATGGATTTTTTCCTCTCGCTGATTTCCTCACCACAGGTCACAGACCAAATCTACCAGCTATTTCCTTTAGAACTTAGCTAGCTGAGGCAGTGGTGCTGCTACCAAGCTATTCTTGGCAATGAACAGTGAAACTCCTGTGCCAGAATACATGCTATGCCCTTGCCTCCCTTAGTATTCTCCTGAGTGGTGTTCGACGTGGAGAAAAGCTGATTCATCTGTGATCGTGGTGGGGGGGATTGGAGTTGATGGTAATCAGCAGGAGATTTCCTTTCTCTTGTTTGAGCTGATGTCATGTGACTTCATGGGGTTTGGAGTCAATGTTGAGGACTTCCCCTTTATTGTATACCACCCCTGTAAGAATGTTAACGGTGGAGTCTCGGACATTGTATGTGAGACACGATTCCATAAGTACGACCATGGATCAGCTCATCCTCGCTTAACACTAGATTCCATACAGGAATTTACAGGGGCAACAGAGCCATGTCTGCAATTGTTATTCATTGCCTCAGTTAATGTTGAGTGGCACATCTGGTTACATTCCTTCTTAGGGTTGAAACATTTAAGATTTTTGTTAGATATGGTTGAATGGTTTGCTGGGCAGTCTTAGAGGACATTTTTAAGTCAAACACATCGTTCTGGGTCTGGTGTCACACGTAGACCAGATCAGGTGAGGAGGGCAGATTTTTCAGATGTTTATCTTTTGAGGAGCTTTTTCTTTAATCTGTTATTTTTATTAATTGAATTCAAATTCCATAATCTGCCGTGGCCAGATTCAAAACCGTTCCCCAGAGCATGGACCCCAGTCTCTAGGTTACTACTGCTGTGGCAAACTACTATGTCACCATCTCCCTTTATGTTTCACTGACCAAATTGATTAGCCCTGAAAAAAAAATGCCTGTATTGTTGTTTCCAAAACGGCTGTTCAGTACTGATCAGAGTTCTTATGATTCTGTAGTTGAAATTAACAGCATATTGTTATATAATTTTTATCTATTACCCCATAAAATTACTGATAGCTTTTACTCAGGTGAAGGAGTTAATGCGAGAGATTAATTTACGTCTCTACTACCACTCCAAAGGCTGACTGAGATATGATTGTTGACAGTAGCAAGCACCAATATTGTTTGATTTTCTTTATTAGCATCACTTTGGAGTGAAGGCTGTTGAAACAGTCTATGATTTCTGATGTTTTTTTCCGTGTTTGCAACTGACTTGCTCCAGACATGACATTTTGCAGAAGTGAGATTGGTTAGAAAAATTCTTGTTTTGCTTTTGATTTCATCTGCATATTTGTCTCGGTTTATCCTTTCTACTTTTTTTTTCACAGCAATGTAATAATTTTTGTCAGTTCCAAAGTGTCATCTATCTTTAAGCCACTGCTATGTTGAAACTAGGAAGTTTTCTTCTGACAGAAACACAAAACACGCAGTGAAGGCACAAATTAAAGTGCAAGCTTATTAAGTAGTAATTCATTCCTCCTTTTTAGTTCACATAGAAATTCATTGTAAACTCTTCAACATTAACCCCAATCTGAGAGAAGCAACCTATTTTTCACTAAGCGACATTTCCGTTCCCTGCACTTCCAAACCACTTCCTTTGGAACTAAAAATAATGGACAGATTTTACTAAGAACCAGACAGAGATGAATTAAATAATTTTCCACTAATGAGACACCAGTGTTAATGCCAAACAGACCATATATCAATGAATATTTCTTTTGTCTGTGGAGTAAACTAGCCCAAACTCAACTTATTGCTTGGAGACTTCACAAGATTCATAATACAATTACAAAAATTATTTCTGTCTTATTCACAGACTGGTGGACCAGTAAACCAGTGCTGTGTTAACAGAACAAATGTTATTTTTGTCAGTGCAGCCGAAGAGGCTGCCTACATCTGAATTCCACTTACGACGTCAAACAATTACAAACAAAAGATTAGTTCTTATCATACATCTACCATCTGAAACGCAAACACAGATGTCAAAATTGCACAACTGTTGCTTCTAAACAATTAGTAGTAATGGTAATATACTCTGTATACAATATTAAAGTAGCAAAAATTATGGTTTCTGCACACTGATATTTGGGGCGCCTGAGTTCCTTTCCATGCCACTGAATAAGTCAGTCTCAAACTTAACCTTCCCATTTAATGGCAGAAGGGCATTCAGCAGTTTAAGGAGTGGTCTCTGCCCTCTGTTTGGCGGAGGGAGAGGTGCAGGTGGTGGCAAGGAGTCATGGATCTGGAGTTAAATTGAAGGGATAGAGAAGCTGTTGGTAGGATAGGAACAGGCTATTGTACTATGACAAGTGGAGTGGGAGACAGGACAAGCAGGCTGGGGAGGAGAGGAAGCAGTACGGAGGGGATGAGGGCAAGAAATTCCGGGAGTATTTGCCTATTTTCTCTCTCCTTCTTTTTCTAAATAGCGCAGTTACATTGCTCCCTTCCAATCTACAGTCATAGGTCTAGGATCTATAATATTTTGGGAGATGGTCACCTTTGCATCCATTATTTTTACTGCCACTTCATTGAACACTTTTGGATATAGACAATCAGGAACAAGAGTTTGTCAACTTGCTGTGCTATTAATTTCTCCAGAAGAACATTTTTTATGACAGATTTTTTTTTTAGTTCCTCCTTTTTACTAGTCACTTAGTTCTGTTGAGGGATTTTTTGTATCTTCCTCAATTAAAGCAGAAAAGCCTGAGTTCCCACAACTCTTGACGGCATGGGCAATGATGAGAAATTTGGGAGAATACAACAGAAATGATTCTGAATCTGATTTTCAACATTAGGAATATAAATCCAATTTTCCTCCTAAGTTTGATCGAATCCCTACAGTGTGGAAACAGGCCCCTTGGCCCCAACAAGTCCACACTGACCTCAAGCATCCCACACAGATGCATCCGCCTATAACCTACCTAATCTACACATCCCTGAATGTTACAGGCAATTTAGCATGGCCAATCCACCTTGCCTGCACATCTTTGGATTGTGGGAGGAAACTCACACAGACACAGGGAGAACGTGCAAAATCCACACAGACAGTCGCCCGAGGGCAGAATGAAACCCAATTCCCTGGCGCTGTGAAGCAGCAGTGCTAACCACTGAGCCATCGTGCTGCGCCTTTCAATGGCTGGTAGAGAATCTCACTAGTAAGTGGCAGTCACGTTATTTCCAGATTGGCTTCTCATTATTAGTTGATCTTCCCTCAGCAATATGCAGTTTACAATTCTCCCATTCACTGGTGAAATATTAGATGATACCAGTTCACAACCTGGTGGAGCTGACCAGTTGCTTCTACATTGGATCTGAAGATGGAAGCCATTCACCAACATGTTACTGCACACCCAGGGGCAGTAATCTCCTACACACTTCATCCATGGAAGTCAGTATTGGCAAAACATCAGCTTCACTGCATCTTGATGGCTGATCCCAGAATAACTCAGAATTCACTTCAACACATCAGTACAGCACTTTAGAGCTCTGAGAAACCTTGAAATGCTCCTAACAGGTCATTTAGCACACAGAAACGCAAACCCATCTGATGTGTTTTTAGAATACTGCATTCAATTCTGGTCTCCCTGCTCTACTTGCAAAATTCGAAAGGGTTCAGAAAGGATTTACAACGTTGTTGCCTGGTTTGGAGAGTTTGAGATATATGAGGATCGGCTGGGGCTATTTTCCCTGGAGTGCCAGAGGCTGAGAGGTGGCCTTATAGTAGTTTATAAAAGCATGAAGGGCATAGATAGGGTAAATAGTCAAGGGGATAGGGGAGTCCAAAACTAGAGGGTATCAGCTTAAGGAGAGAGGGGATTAATTTAAATGGGACCTAAGGGGCAACATTTTAATTCAGAGGATGGTGTGTGGATGGAATGAACTGCCAGAGTAGTGCAGGCTGGTACAGTTACAACATATGAAGGGCATCTAGATAGGTATATGAACAGAAATGGTTTAGAGTGATTTGGGTTAAGTGCTGGCCAATGGGACTAGGTTAATTTAGGATATCTGGCCAGCATGAATGAGTCAGACTGAAAGGTCTGTTTCCATGCTATACATCTCTATAACTGTCTGTATAAGTTGCATCTCAGGGCTCTTATCCTGCTACATTACCTTTCACTTATTTTGTACTTACTTGGACAGTCACAGTGTTTTAGTCCTGGCATGGCTTGACATTGATGCTGCTTCATTGAGAACACCTCTGCACTACAACATCTCTGCATTGCCTTCCACCTACAAGTGTAGGTCATAGGCTAGGAATCTTGCAGTGAGTAACTCATCCACTAACTCTCCAAAGCCTATATGAGTGCAGCTCTAATAACACTCAAGAAGCTTGACATGATCTAGGACAAAGCAGCCCCCTTGATTAGCACTACGTCACAAACATTCTATCCCTTCACCACTGATATTCAGTAGCAGCAGTATGTATAATCTACAAGATATTCTAAAGAAATTCGCTGAGGCTCCTTAGACAGCACTTTCCAAACCATTGTCATCTAGAAACAAATGTTTATGATTATGCTGCTGTTCCTGCTAACCCTGTGAACTTTGAGCTTCCCCATGTTCTCATCCAATCCTTCTTTTTGACAGTCTATATTCCCAATTTTCCTCCAACCCCTGGCCTATCACATCGTCTTGCCCGTGATCATGACCCCCACTGTCTCCCATTAAACCAAGATACTGGTGACTTTTAAACAAGTCTTGGCCACTGCACTCCTTGTCTGCCAATGCTATATCAAATCCTGTCCTATATTTGAGGCACTCCGTCCAGATCACAGGCAGCTTTCATTCTGCATCTGTGTAATGACTGCGATCCCAAACTTGAGTTTCCCACTTCCCTGAATACAACATGGACTGTCCATTAAGAAACTCATGACATTTAACATGGGATACAATGAAAGCTGACTATGGCCAGCCATCAGGCTGACCTGCAAGGACAGCTCCTTACTGATGTCTTTGGAGCTCCTCATACCTGCACTCCCAAGACTGGTTGAATTGACCAGAAGGATTGACCTTGGTCAAATGCGGACTGGAACGACAAGAATTCCTGGACCCTAATTGAACCTAGAGCCCAACTGACCATGGTCAATGCCCTGGACTGAGATCAGATGATACTCTTGACTGGGAACTCCCTGACCAACAATTTCCAGTTTAAAATTGTCCAGTTTAATTCCTGATCAATGATAATTCCCCGGATGTTGATGGCAGAGGATTCAGTGATGATGATGCCATTGAGTGTCAAGGGGCAATGGTAGCTTTGCGTTCACTACACTTCCTTAGGCTAGTGATCTACAAGGTCCACTTGGTCTGAGATGGTGGAGGAAAGTCACTCATTAGTCCAATGAGAAGATGTTTTTGTCTTAAACAAATAGTAGTTGACTGTATGATGGTGGGCTCAAGTTACACTGATAATATAGACATTGTTATACATCCACGTGGAGGACCTGGAATATAGGTCTCGCACCTTCAAGAGCCTTAGCTGTTCTTCCGTTAAGCCCATATGACATTATCATAGTGGGTAGAGCTTAATGTATTTCTGAGTTTTGACACTTTCATTGTTCATACCATTACAAAATAAGAGGGATAGGAATGGACATAGACCCCAAGGCATTTTAATATTATACAATTGCAAAGCTGGCAGGTGTAAAGTCCAGACTTGTATCTTGTCATTTTACAAATGTGCTTTTAAAAATAACTTTCTGACATAAACACGTTCTGAAGGGCTTTTGTAGAGAAATAAATGCTTTCATAACATGTATTTTTGTAATATTTTCAAATATCATGCTATCATCTTTGATGTGTTCTAATTGTATTACAGGTAGGGAAATATTTTAAATGATATCACAAATTCAATCCATATCAGTTACCCATCAAATACTTAATTACTTCTAAATTTCAACTAGTATCAAATCATGTAAACAAATATAAAAAATCGTTTGGAGAACTTTGTCAAAAACAAATAAAAAGTGCTGATAAACATGAATTTTGTTACTTAATGAAGAGCTTTTAAAAAAAATCCATGTTTTAATTTCATAGCGTGCGCTACAGGATTGTGACAAATCCTTCAACTGATGCAATAGAAATGTTTTCCTTCAACTTAATAGTGAGGATTCCCCCAACTAAAAGTAAGAGCAACAGTATTGTTTTTCTTGTGTAAGTATACCCCACACACCAGAAACTGAACCTATGGCAATCGTTATATAAAATATCCCTAGTGCAGCTCAGCTTTAAAGTACTTACTAATCTGCTCACAATTATGTTTGGAACTAAAACTGTGTTGTGTGTTTCATTGATTACATGCTTGAATGAAACAAGTCTTCTGAGACATTTAGAGACAAATAATTTTGTGCAAAACAAAATAGCATATTTCAGTTTAGGGCAAACTTTGAATATTTTTAAAAACAATTAAAAATACAGTTTCTGAAGAATTTAGGTGTTTCAAATTCATATCCGTATTTTTAAATTATTTATGTTTCCATTGTACCATTTTCAATTAATTGTGTTCTAATCCTTTTCTACTAATTATTTCCTTCATGATGCACCCCAAACAAACTAAAACATTTAATATTAATTTGAAAAGAAAATTAAATGCATGTTTATTCCTGTTTATTAAATTTACTGTCTGGAAAGTCCACAGAAGTGGAACACAATTAAAACTTTCACATAACTTTAATAGACTAGTGAGCTCTAATATGAGAATGGAACAAGCTTTATAATAAAAACAACAGAAATTTCTGGAAATACTCAGCAGGTCTAGCAGCATCGGTGGAGAGAAAGCAGAGCTAATGTTTGGTCCAGTGACACTTCTTCTGAGCAGTTTTTGACTGGAATTGTTAACTCTGCTTTCTCTCCACAGATGCTGCCAGACCTGCTGAGTGTTGTCAGCAATTTCTGTTGTAGTTTCTGACTTCCAGCACCTCAGATCTGTGGTTTTTAAACTTTATACTATATTATTCACAGTCAGTGTTGAAAGGAGTAAGGCATGAATAGAAAGCTGTTCAAACACCTTTAACTTTTGTAAGCTTTTCGGAAGGAAGCATTAAATATTTTTCTTCTGGTTTTGCTTATAATTGGTCTTAGATCTAGTTACCTATATTGTTATCACATTAGCTATCAATCCACAACAAAAACAAATTACAAAGAATACAGTAATTTCACGACTGAGAAGTTGAAGCTGCCAATGTTAGGGAATGTTATTTCTTATAGTGGTTCAACTGTAACCTAATTCAAAGCAAGTCAAGGGACATAAACTAAAAGAACACCAATCTATTCAACTCTCCCAGTTTCATATAAACACATTATTATTTAACTGATTGGGTGAAGATTTGGGCCAAATTAGTTTTGCACATATAATTTTAGTTGTATTCTCTTCATCAGCATTTCTTTTTGTTGGTTATAGGTTTAATTTTGAAATATGCAAACACTCTATTTTGATCTTCCTGCATTTGTCACAATTCTAAACTGTAATGTAGAATAGATCTGGAACGCTTTGACTTTGCTTCTAATATCCTGCTTTCTCTTGCCTTTATACTTCTGGATATCATTTTTTGGAAAAGACCATTAACTAATACTCTCTCTATGTCACCGACTCCACAGTTGCCTCAACCAAATTTTCTCACAGCTTACAAAAAATCAAAAGAACAGCATGTGCTGGAAATCAGGAACAAAACCGGAAACAGAAACTGCTGAAAAAAAACTCAGCAGGTCTGACAACATCTGTGGAGAGAATTCAGAGTTACTGTTTCAGGGCCAGTGATCCTTTAAAACTGTGTATGGATGTGATTCTCAAGCACATTTCTAATTGTATAGCTGCTGGGTTAACATTTCTGAGATCCGCACAGTCTTGGATAGGTATAGCACAGCGATGCAATGAACAGCTAATATTGGTTGTTGTGGTTTGATTTTTCTTTTAACCCAGTACAAAACATGTCCACAGGCATTCTAGAAACACCACAGTCTAGAGATGTTGGGCTATCCCCAAACAATCAGAAGTGTGAATTTACTGAATGAGGAACTCCTCCATCCACCCCCCAATCCATAACTAATTAGGTGTTCACCACAGATTTCACATTGACTTTGAGTGAATTGTCAAAATACACATGAATTGAGACAAGCATCCAAATAGATTGTTTCTGTTCAAACTTAAAAATGTTTTGATTATATGTTCATAATACAACATGTCTTAATTTGACATGGCTCGGTCAAGGCTAATTATCTATAGACACCTCATTAATCAATTCCACAAATTCACATGTTCTTTGGATCAATTCTAACTGTTTTGTTCAATGTAAAGCAGAAAAATGAGTTCTTCAAATTCTGACAATTCCACTTCAAACTTTGTCAGCTCTCATTTCCGCAGTTGAGTGCTTGCCAAGCAGAATAGCAAAGAGCCTACTGGGCTACACCCTACTGAAAACTCTTGAATGGAGGGGGAGTTGTTAATGTTGGTGCAGCTATAAATTTTTTCCCATGCCAAGTAAATGTTTGCTTTGTGCCAACAAGGGAATCACAAGCAATATGTTGAATAATATTATGGAAAACAACTATTATCATGGCAAACAATTGTATAAACTAATTTTAAGAGATAGTGGCTTTGACGACGTTTCCTTTTCAGAGATTTCTTACACACTAATTCTAAAATATTCTATTGCATGCCATGACCTCTAAAGCTTTCTGTGAATGTCACACACTTTGTGAACTGAGCTTAGTGTCGTAGAATGAATTTGAATAGATGTTTTCTGTAAGAATATCAACAAAGCAGAAGTTTATTTTGAGCAGACAGCAGATTGCTTCTGTCATGTAACTCAGAAAATTGGCAATATTGTATGAATCCACGTTTGTAAGATTGTTATCAGGATCTCAGGTATCAAGTCTACCCTGACAGTTTTCAATGACATTAGCTCAATAAGAGCATTCACATGTACCGTTGCAGTTGTATCAAGCCAAACCTATTCAACATAATGCAGGCAGTATTTTTTTTTCCCTGTTGTCTGCTCCTTACCATAGTTTGTGTGTAAGGATCAGTATGAGCCTTGCTATTGGACCCTGGCTATTGACTGAACCAATGAATCTTTGAATCCTGCCGTTCATTGGCCCAGTCAATAGCCAGAAGCTTAAGTGGGAACATAAACTCAAGTCGAGACTATTTGATCTGAATGGATTGTTTTAGTGCTGTATGTTTTGTGCATTTTTAAGAAGAGTGTTGTTAGCTGGCACAAATTATAGCAAGCCTGCTCCTCTCAGTGGATTGGCTGTTGGAGCTGCTAACATCATTTGAAATGGCCCTATGAAAAGGAAACAATGACTGAGCACAGAGGAGTGACCGCACCAATGTTTTCTAATGTTAAATTGAAGGGCTTAGTGGAGAATTGGGAAAGTGGAGTCAATGTCCTGTACCTGAGGAGAAGCAGAAGGCCTCCAGGCACATGATGAGAAGGTAATGAGTGGAGATAACCTTTGAGATCAATGCAAGGAATCTCACTTCAAGGATCTGGATGCAGCGACACAAGAATATCTACAAACTTCAACAAATGGCAAACATCAAGAAATGCATCAACAGGTGTTACATGTTACCATCTTCACCAACAGCCTTGTACACTGTAAAACACGTTGCACCTCAATCATGTCCTCAATCACATCTCATTCATGTCCATCATGGCCCACAGCTAACATCCATACTTTCATCTCATCCTCATGCACTTAGCTCTGATAAAAGCCACGTGCCCATATCTCACAGCTTGCGCGTGCCATCGACTGTTCAACTGTGACAAGCAGTATCACTCATAACGTTTGATATGACATTCATTGACACAATTCCATTTCTTCTTTAACACACGGTGCTTGATAACTTGTGGCGGCAAAGTCCATCCACATGGGGGGTCCAGCAATTTCTAACGTGCATAAACTAGATGGTGTTGGACATTATCAAAATGAGCATTGCTGAGCTTGTGGCCAGTGACATGGCTGAATCCATTGAAAATATTGATTTTCTCATACTGAAACTTTCTTCTCACATCCTCTCCCCACTTACAATTGAATCATCGATTTTTCAAGCAATTCAATGAATGATGTGTTATGTTAGAAACGAGCCTGACCTTGTGTTTGTCACATCAGAATGTCATCTTACAAGCGTTAACACATTACAGGAGGAGTTTAACAATTTAATGTGTTCCTATTTTCACCATGCATGCACTAACGTTTATTTCTACATGTGCCAGGACAATAAATCTGTTCGCACTGGTGTTTACATGGATTTACTGATTTTAAATAAATCTTGCTGCTGGGGCAATAATTCATATCAGAAATGGGCCTAAACTATTGAGCAAACACACTGACTGTAGTTGGTTGTGAATTGCTGGTAATCTTGATTAAGACTGCAGATGTGCCTCAGCTAGGTACTCCTACTCTCAGTTCCCCACTAACAATTAGTGAGGAACACTTAGAATTTTGTCAGGCTTAAAAGTGGACAAATCCCCAGGTCTGGATGAGTTACATCCCAGGATAGTGTGGGAGATGTGGGCCAAAATTACAGAGGCTCTGACCCAAATTTTTAATACCTGACTGGCCTCTGGGGAGGTGCCGGGGACTGGAAAACAGCTAATGTGGTTCTACTTTTCAGAAGATAAACTGGGCAATTACAAACCAATAAATCTCATGACAGTGGTCAGGAAAGCATTGTCAAAATTTCTGAAGGAGAGATTTAACTTCAACCTAGCGAGGCATGGTTTAATGAAGGACAGTCAGCATAGCATTTTCAGACAGAAATCATACCTAACAAATTGGAGTGAATTTATCAAGAAGGTGACCAGGGAAGACTGATAAAGACATTAAAAGCACTGGGAACCAGGGTAACTTGAAAAATTGGATCCAAAATTGGCTTTGTGGCTGGAGATAGAGGATGGTGATAGAAAGCTGTTTGTGTGACCAAAGTCTGGTGGGCAGTAGTGTTCCATAAGGATCAGTGCTGACTCCCTTATTGTTTTTGATGTATGTAAAAAATATAGAAGAAAATGTAGGGGCCAGATATATAAATTTGGATATGACGCAAAGATTGGCTGATTGGCAATGACAAAGAAAGTCTTAGTTTAAAAGTTGATATTGACAGATTAGTCAGATGGGCAGATCATTGGCAGTAGGAACTTTCTAACCCCGAAAATATGGGATGGCATATTTTGGAAGAAGCAACAAGAGAAGGGAATGCTCAAGAAATGGTAGGAACAGAGAGATTTTGGGTGCTTGTCCACTGACCCCCGAAGTTAGCAGGACAAGTTAATGGGGTTGTTAAGAGTGAGTTGGGTGAAAGGTAAGTAGATGAGATGGTAGAATAGGGCATTGTGTTTATTAGTCATAACATGGATTATAAAACAGGGAAGTATGTTGGAGATGTAAAAAATTTTGGCTAGACCATGGCTGGAGAATTACATGCAGTTCTGGTCACTGCACTTTAGGAATTAATTGCACTGGAGGAGGTGCAGAGAAGTTTAACCAGATGCTGTCTGGGATGGAGAAATTTACTGGTAGAAGGAGGCTGCATAAGCTGGAGATAATGGGAACT
Source organism: Stegostoma tigrinum (assembly GCF_030684315.1). Classification (NCBI taxonomy): domain Eukaryota; kingdom Metazoa; phylum Chordata; class Chondrichthyes; order Orectolobiformes; family Stegostomatidae; genus Stegostoma; species Stegostoma tigrinum. The sequence goes on along the minus strand of NC_081368.1, from coordinate 53,414,099 downwards.
GCAGATGCTGGAGATTCCAAGATAATAAAATGTGAGGCTGGACGAACACAGCAGGCCAAGCAGCATCTCAGGAGCACAAAAGCTTTTGTGCTCCTGAGATGCTGCTTGGCCTGCTGTGTTCGTCCAGCCTCACATTTTATTACATTGCATAAGCTGGAGTTTTTTTTAGAGTGGGAAGAGCTGAGAGGGGATCTGATTGAGGTGTGTAAAATTATGAGGGGCATGGACAGGGTTGATAGAAAGCAGCTGTTGGAAGGGTCAGTAACTAGGAGGTGTAATTTTAGGGTGAAAGGCAGGAGATTTTGAGTTTATTTGAGAAAAAGTATTTTCACCCGAAGGGTGGTGGGAATCTGAAACACACTGCCTGGGAGGCTAGTTCAGGCAGGAAACCTGACATCCTTTATGAAATACTTGAAATGTCATAACATTCATTATAATGGGTCAAGTTTTTTATTAATTCATTAACAGTACGTGGGTCTCTCTGGCCAGGCCAACATTTATTACCCTCCCCTAATTGCCCCTTTGGCAGTTAAGTATCAACCACATTGCTGTTGGTCTGGAGTCACATGTAGGTCAGACCAAGTAAGGGCAGCAGTTTCCTTCCCTCAATGATGTTAGTGAACCAGATGAGTATTTTTTTTTCCTGACAATTGACATGGGCATCAGTGGACTCCTTTTCCAAGATATTTATTGGATTCAAATTCCACCAATTGCAGTGGCAGGACTCAAACCCCGGCCTCCACAACACTGCCAGGGTCTCTGGATTAACAGTCTATCAATAATGTTCTGTTCAGTCTGTTCAAATGTTGCACCAGGTTTGAGGAAAGATATAAGAGAAAATTGAGAATAAAACATAAAAGCCCAGTTCTTCTGGTTTTGAGGAAGTCAGGCATCAAATGTTACCTGGGATCTCTTAAAAGTCTTGTTTTAAGTCCTGACTAGCTATTATATAGAGCTCCAGTCACCCACACTGACTTCTTCCCTACACCCCCCCCCACCTTGTACTCATCAACCAATGACATATTCAGATGCTCAACATGATTCCTCCAACGCCTGCATCAAATGATCCCTTTCAGCATATCTCTGACATCTGATCCTTCAAGTACACCATACATACCAGGTCCATTCCCTAACATTCAACCATGGAGACATCTGACCACCCTTTCTTCTGGCCACTCAACCTAACTCATTCCAATATACATCTGACATATGCCTGACCCCCTCTACCATTTCATCCACTTATCTCACACCCTACTCCCTCTCTGACATGGCTTTTCTCAGTAGCTGTTGAAATGGCTCTGGGATCTATAGACATAGAATGTGTCAGCTTTGTGCCATAAAACAGGGGCATGATTACTGCAAGAAACCATCTTGCCCGAGTAGTTTGCTGGAACACTTCTACTGTGATGGATCCAGCATCAGAAGTCTGGCAAAAAGAAAATGTAAGGGGACTATTTTTTTGTCTGTCCTGAGTCACGGCAAGAGGCCCTTCGGCCCACCACACCCATGCTTGCCATTAAGCATCTACCTTTTCAATCCAATTTTCTAACACATGGCTGTTGCCTTGCATGCTAAGGCATTTCATGGCTTGTCAAAATAGTTCTTAAATGGCTTGAGGATTCCTGCCTTTATCAAATTTTTAGGCAATGAGTTCCAAATACCGACAAACTACGAGATTTTTAAAATATTAATTAACAGGATGAGGATGTCACTGGTTTGGCAATGTTTATTGTCAATCCCTAACTGCCCAGAGGGCAGGTCAGAGTCAACCATGTTGCTGTGGGTCTGGAGTCACATGTAGGCCAGACCAGGTAAGGATGGTGGTTTCCTTCCCTAAAGGGCATTAGTAAACCACGTAGGTTTTTCCCCAACAACTGATTCATGATCAACATTAAATTCTTAATTCAAGACACTTTTTAATCAAATTCAAATTCCACCATCTGCCGCTGCTGGATTTGAACCCACATCCCCAGGCTGTTATCCGGGGTCTCTGGATTAACAGTCCAGTGATAATACCACTAGACTACTGCCTCCTCTTTAGTCAGTTTTCCTTAAATTCTGTCTAAAACTCCTGCTCCTTACTCCTGTCCTCTGGTTATTTTCTCCTCTGTTCCATTGTAACTTCCTTGCTCGTGCATTCAGTGCCTTGACTATTAACAGCTTGTATCTCATTGCCTTCCTAACTACTTATTGGCCTGCCCTGCTGCCTTCAAGAATTTAGGGAAATGCATGTCAAGATCCCTCCAACTCTCTGTACTTCCTAGTGTCCTCCCTTGCCTTGTTAGTCCTCACACCTTTCTGCATTAAATTATATTTGCCACTGCTCAGGAAATAGGGATTCTGACACAGATTGAAAGAATCAGGCCATAAAGAATACAAACTAAGAGTTATACTTGTGCATTATCTTTCACTACCACTAAGCAGCATTGCAGCTAATGAAGTACTGTTAAATGGTGGTCACTGATGTAACATAAGAAATGTGATCGCCAATTTGCACTCAACAAATTGCCACAAGCAGTGATGTAATAATGGCCAGATTTTTTTTGGAGATATTGTTTCAGGGATAAGTATTGATCAGGACACTCAGAATACACTCTGCTCTTCTTCAACATTTTGCCATGAGACCCTATGTGTTCACCTGAGAAAGGAAACAGTGCCTTGTTTTTATGATTCACCCGAAATACTGCACCTCCAACAGTGCAACACTCCTTCAGTAATGCATCTGAGGTATCAACTTTTGTTTAAGAGTACATTTACTGTCATAAAATCTGACTTGTAATTGTCAAAAATAGCTACATAACATTGTAGCCATGAAATGATTCCAAATGGGGCCTGATATGTTGTAGTGAGCAGAATGCAGTTTAATTATACACACTTTATTTCATTGGAAAGACAAATGTTCTCAGCAAATTAAATGGGTGGGGCAAATGAGATGGCTAAGCATTGCTTTGAAGCTATATTCTGGTCCATTTTGCACATTTATGTATGAAAAGTTACAGCAATTCTGTACACAAGCACGGGTTAATGTATGCAAAAGGATTTACACTAAAGAACCTGCTGCCAATAATATTTGCCTGATCTCAAAGCCTTTAAATCCTCTGACAAACATGCAACGATCTCGTGAAGAAGCCTTTCTTGCATTCTGCTTTATGAATAGCATATGAAGTGTTAATTTCAACTCAATGCAGAAGTGAAGAATTTTCTGCAGATAAGTTCCATTGACAGGTGTGTTTGTATAGTTTCAATGCAAACTGCAATGTTTGGATAGAAAGATTGATGAGTTAGATTGCCAGTTATTATCAACAAATTAAGGCTTTTACTTTTGCTTTATCAAGGATAGAGGAGTGAGCCAGCTGAGAGAGCATGGTATTAGTTGAATCCAAAGGTGACAAAGCCATTTGTGTATCTGCCGCAGATGCGCAGTGAAGGATAATGTTGCGGACATGAAAGTTCGCAGTCATTATAACGAGAGAATGTGGAGTCAGAAGCTTTCAACTGAGTCAGATCCCATGCTGAATGAATGAACAGACAGGTTCTACCTGAGACAGTGGCTCGTGAATGGGGATGTGGAGTAGTTAGAGTCAGTGGAATGGATCAAAATTGTTTTTGCTTCTTTCAGAGTTTAACAGGAAGAATCTGCTGGGACTGAATTTCAAAGCAGTATGATATAACAGGGGCAGTGGTGGGTGGGATTGAGAGAGGCAGACCTCCGTGTAGCCATTGGTATTGACATAATAAGGTGCAATCTTAAAAGTTGTTGGCATCCAGATGGTCTAGTTAAGTGGGGGCAGGGTGGTCTTGCACTTTGGCTTCAACAATCTCTGCGCCAGTTTCCCATCATACTCATAACCTCCAGTACTTCTGAAAGCAATTGGCTTAGAGTGGAATTGATTGTCTCTTGTCAAGCAGTGGATAGGCAAGTGATGTTAATTAGATATAATCAAACTATATTCCAACTTTGACTCAGGATTCCATGTCTAGACCAACATGATGGGCTCAGAATAGGACAACATGATGCATTAAGCAGGCTACCACATGTCTCACCTTGGTCTTCCATGGAGTGGTTGCCCCCTAGGATTCTGTCTCACAGCTGTGACATTCTAAATATACATCAACTTTCCTATCCTTTATTCTTGTCCCTCTTTGTCTGCAGCTTCACATTTTGGCCAATTGGACGCTGTCTTCCAAGGGTTTTCACACTGGCCCTCCAGCATCAAAACCTGAGCCCATTTCATAACCTTCAATTGGACGAAGCCTTGAAATTATGGTGAGCTCTGTTAACCGATACCACGTAGATGTCTTGCTGCAAGTGGCCTGGATGCAGCCTGACAGACAAGAATGGGCGCAAACAAGGACTGTTCCACCACACTTGACAGTTGAGGAGAGTTGTTAATGGAGGATAAGTATGTAGGACTCATGGACTCAGTAAGAATTTCCCAAACCCAATCCTGTTTATTCAATTCTCAAATGATCAACATTCCAGGAATGGACCATAAAGAAAAATGACAAAGGCGTTCTACAACTCTTCTTCAAGTGCAACTGCATTGGCAGGAGCTTCTGGATGTGAGCTTGCTCACTGAAGTGGAAGCTTAGTTTTCAGACGTTTCGTCACTTTTTTTATTTGAAAAAATATACTTTATTCATAAGATGTACAAAAAATAAAACATATTTATACACCTACCTAGTCATGCAAGCCGCTCCAGGTTACCCAGGGGGTACGCACACCAACTAAAGGAAAAAAACAAACAAAGAAGAAGAAAAAAACAAAGCAAAGAAAAAATCCCGGCAGTCATCACCCCGCACAGTCCCAGTTGGCCCCCTGACCAGTTGGGGAAGGCGCCAGCTGGGCCCAGTTACCAGATAGGGCCCTTTTTTCTATTCTGGACGAGGGGTTTCATACCGTGGTCTTTCCCCACCGCGCCTTGGCGGCGGCTGCCCCAAGCTTTAGCACGTCCCTCAGCACGTAGTCCTGGGCCTTGGAGTGCGCCAGTCTGTAACATTCGATCAGGGTCAGTTCTTTCAGCTGGCAGACCAGCAACTTGCGGGCAGACCAAAGAGCGTCTTTCACCGCATTGACGGTCCTCCAGGCGCAGTTGATGTTGGTCTTGGTGTGCGTGCCGGGAAACAGCCCGTACAGCACGGAGTCCTGCGTCACGGAGCTGCTCAGGATGCACCTCGACAAATACCACTGTACCCCCCCTCAGGACCTCCTGTGCATAGGCGCACTCCAGAAGGAGGTGATCGACAGTCTCGTCCCCCCCCCGCAGCCACCTCGAGGGCAGCGTGCGGTGGCGCAGAGATTCCGGGCATGCATAAAGGATCTCACTGGCAGAGTCCCTCTCACCGCCAGCCAAGCAATGTCCTTGTGCTTGTTTGAAAGTTCTGGCAATGAGGCATTCTGCCAAACGACTTTGGCAGTCTGCGTGGGGAACCACATGACCGGATCCACCCTCTCCTTTTCCCGAAGGGTCTCGAGGATACTACGTGCTGACCACTGCCTGCCGGCCTTGTGGTCAAAGGTGTTTCCTTTCAAAAATTTCTCCACGAAGGACAGGTGGTACGGAACGGTGCAACTATTCGGAGCGTTCCGCGGCAACGAGGCCAGGCCCATCCTTCGCAACACCGGGGACAGGTTGAACCTCAGTAAGTAGTGACACTTGGTGTTTGCGTACTGAGGATCTACGCACAGCTTGATGCAGCCACACACAAAGGAAGCCGTCAGGGGAGGGTGGCGTTCGGTACGCCCTTTCCCCCATTTTCCAGGTCTTTGTACATGGTGTCCCTGCGGACCCGGTCCATCCTCGACCCCCAAATGGCCCGGGTGACCGCAGCGGCCCAGGTCCAGGGAATAGGCCAGGCCTGCGCCACATACAACAGTACCGAAAGCCCCTCGCACCTGACAACCAGGTTCTTACCCGCGATGGAGAGGGATCGGAGAGTCCACCTGCCCAGCTTCTGCTTCAATTTGGTGATACGCTCCTCCCAAGTCTTAGTGCACACCCCAGCTCCACCAAACCAAACACCCAGCACCTTCAGGTAGTCTGTCCTGACAGTGAAGGGGATGAAGGAGCGGTCGTCCCAGTTCCCGAAGAACATGACCTCACTCTTACCCCTATTGACTTTGGCACCCGAGCCCAGTTCAAACTGGCTGCAGATGTCCAACAGCCTACTCACCGACCGACGATCGGTGCAGAAGACAACGACGTCGTCCATGTACAGGGTGGTCTTGACCTGAAGGCCTCCGCTGCCTGGGATAGTCACACCCTTCAGGCTCACGTCCTTCCTGATGGATGCGGCGAAGGGCTCCACACAGCACATGAACAAGGCAGGAGAGAGTGGGCAGCCCTGCCTGACTCCAGATCTGACGGGAAAACTGTCCGATTCCCACCCGTTGATCGAGACTGCGCTAACGATGTTGGTGTAGAGAAGAGGGATCCAATTGCGGATGCCCTCCCCGAACCCCAATTTGGAGAGGACATCCCTCATGTAAGCATGAGAGACCCTGTCAAAGGCCTTCTCCTGGTCCAGGCTGACGAGGCAGGTGTCCACCTGCCTGTCCTGCACATAGGCGATCGTATCCCTGATGAGCGTGAGGCTCTCAGCGATTTTCCTGCCCAGCACAGCACAGGTTTGGTCAGGGTGAATCACCGACTCCAGGGCAGACCTGACCCAGTTGGCTATGACCTTGGCCAGGATTTTGTAGTCCAGGTTCAAAAGTGAAATGGGACGCCAATTCTTAATTTCTTCCCTCTCCCCCTTCCTCTTGTAAATGAGGGTGATGATGCCCTTCCTCATGGATTTGCACATTTCCCCTGCCCGAAGCGCACTATCGTACACCACCAGCAGGTCCTGGCCGACCAGGTCCCACAGAGCGGAATACAGCTCGACCGGTAAGCCATCGCTCCCATGAGTCCTATTCCTCTCCAAAGACTTGAGGGATCTGGTCAGCTCGTCCAGGGATATCGGCCGGTCCAGCCACTCTCTCGTGCCGTCATCTAAGACCTCCGTGATAGACGACAGGAACGACTCGGAGGCCGTGCTGTCCATGGGCTTCGTGTCGTACAGTCCGGCATAGAAGGATCTGCTGATCCTCAAAATGTCGGGCCGAGACGACGCCACCGAGCCGTTGTCCTCCTTCAGCCGGCTAAGCACAGAGCTCTCTTTGTGCACCTTCTGAAAGAAGAAACACGAGCACGTCTCGTCCTGCTCCACGGAGCGGACCCTGGACCAGAAGATTATCCTGGTGGCCTCCGCGACGAAGAGCGAGGCTTGCTGGCCCCTCAGCTCACGGAGGTCCTCCGTGACATCGACCCCCATCAACTGCAGAAGGAGCAGGTTCTGCATCCTTTTCTGGAGTCGCGACAGCTTTCCCCGCCTCTCTCTCGCCTTCCGAACACCCTTGAGGACAAAGAACCTCTTGATGTTCTCCTTCACCGTCTCCCACCAGTCGCCCGGAGACTCAAAGAGGGGTTTCACAGTTCTCCAACCGGCGTACTCCCTCTTAAGCTCCTCGACGTTCTCTGGGGTCAACAGAGTGGTGTTGAGCTTCGACGTCCCCTTGCCGGCCGGCTGGTCGTCCTGTAAGTGACAGTCGGCCAGCAGGAGGCAGTGGTCAGAGAAGAACACCGGCTCGACGCCGGCGGACCTGGCCAAGAACGCCCGTGACACAAACAGGAAGTCTATCCTTGAGCAAATAGACCTGTCTGGCCGCGACCAGGTGTACCTCCGCCGCACTCCGTCTGCAGGGGCGCTGAAGACGTCGAGCAGCTTGGCGTCCTTCACCGTGCCCATCAGGAATCTGGAAGTGACGTCCAGTTGACTCCCCCCACCCGCTGTCCCCATGCCGGATCTTCCATCTGCATCGATGATGCAGTTGAAGTCTCCGCCGAGGATGACCGGCCTGAACGTAGCCAGCAGGGGTGGAAGCTGCTGCAGGACGGCCAACCGCTCACTCCGTACCGCTGGGGCGTACACGTTGATCAGCCTCAGGGGAGCGTTCCTGTAGGTGACATCAGCCACTAGGAGGCGCCCCCCCACCACCTCCTGAACTTGAGAGATGGTGAAGTTGCGCCCCCGCAGCAGAATAGCCAGGCCTGAGGAGCAACAGTCGTTACCCCCCGACCAGATCGAAGGCCCACAGGTCCAGGCACCGGTCCATTTCCCGTACCTGCTGAGGTGTGGTATCCCGCACTCCTGCAGAAACAGGAGGTCCGCCTTGATGGTGGTTAGGTAGGCCAACGTGGACACACATCTTGCGGTTGACTTGACGCTGCGCACATTAATGCTCGCAACTCGTACCCCCATTGTGGGCAGTGACTGCAGTACCCTCCCCAGGTCCAAGGTCCAGCCCCTCTATCTGTCCCTTCATGCCCATTGCTCGGGCTAACTGCTGGACGCTCTCCGGGCTCAGGAAACCATCTGTGCTTCCTTCCGGGTGGCATCCCCCCGTCGGGGGTATGGAGGCAGGAGGGTCCGGCCCTGGGTCAGGCTGGGGACGCGTTGTTTCCTCCTTCCCGCCTGGAAGTTCCGGGGGGCCCTCCAGTGCCCCAGCGGCACGTGACTGGGTGTCGGAGGGAGCCTCAGGACACTTCCCATCACCTGGAAGCGTGGTGCTGCTTTCCTTCTCCCTTGAGATCTTGAACTTCTGCTTCAGATGGGCCCTCTCCGAATCCCCCTCGTCAGAGGAGCTCTTATAGCCCTCCTGTAGCTGCCTCTTCCCGCCTGATGGTTGCGGTTCCTGCGCCCGTCGACGCACCTTCCACCTCACTTTCCGGACCGTCATCCACTCCCCTGGGTCGCCTGTCGCCGCCTCCATCAACTCCGGGTTGTCGGCGGGGAGCGGAGCCTGCAGGGGCACTTCGCTGGCCTCAGGCCCATCCTGCAGTGTGTGGTGGCTCGTTGGAATAACAAACGAATCTGCATTAGAACATTATTCCAATGAGCCACCACACACTGCAGCACAGAGGAACTACGCAGAGCAGAGAAAAATCACCTATACAGCATATTCAAAAAGAATGGGTACCCTATGAACACAGTCCGCCGATTCCTCAGCAATAAACCCAAACAAACAGACAAAACGGGCTCAGAAACCATAAACGCTCTACCCTACATCAAAGACATTTCCGAAATGACTGCCAGACTACTCGGACCTCTTGGCATCAGGGTAGCCCACAATCTCACCAACACACTAAAACAGCAGCTAATGAACTTAAAAGACCCAATACAGACAACAAATAAATCAAACGTCATCTACAAAATACCTTGCAAGAACTGTGACAAACACTACATTGGACAAACTGGCAGAAAGCTAGCCACCAGGATACATGAACATCAACTAGCCACAAAACGACATGACCCACTATCACTCGTATCCTTACATACAGATGAGGAAGGGCACCACTTTGATTGGGACAACACATCCATCCTAGGACAAGCCAAACAGAGACACGCACGAGAATTCCTAGAAGCATGGCATTCCAACCGGAACTCCATCAATAAACACAGTGATTTGGAGCCAATCTACCATCCCCTGAGAAAAAGAACAGGAAATGACATCACCAATGCAGGAAATGACATCACCAACCCAAGGAAACCTAAACAGATAAATAGAAAGCGGGACATAACACCAGCGCTTCGTCAGAGGCTCACTGATGATGTTCCCTGGAATGGTGACGAAACGTCTGAAAACTAACCTTCCACCTCAGCAAGCACACTCACATCCAGAACCTCAACCTGAGCTACAAATCTTCTGAAAACTCGCTAGAAGGAGCTTTCTAATACTTAATTAAAAGCACGACAATTTGTCCATCAAATTGCATCATTTTGCGTTCAGATGAATTGATGATGAGACAGAACAGTAGTAGACAATTCAAGGAAAGGAAGTAAATCATGCACTCTGGAACCCACTGCCTCCTGGAATGTGCTGCCTATAGTGTCCAAAGATCTATGGGTTAAGAATTGATATGAAGATGCATGGCAGAAACGCTGTGTAGGTATCATCTTTAAATTGAGGGAAAATCAACACATTACACATCTTGTGAATCATTAGCATAGAGAGGGTTATTATTCTGACTGCAACAAATCAATATCCCGTACTATGCTTGTCTTGTGTATTTTTTTTCCAGGAGAGCTGCAAATTAACATTTTATCCATGAAATCCTTGAATAACCAATGGACTGATAAAATTGTACAGTGCAGAATGAGATTATTTGGCCTATTGACCATGTGCCAGATTGTTTAGAGAACAATCCAGTTAAACCCAGTTGTTTGCCCTGACCCTATCTTGTTGAGACAAATTTTTTTCAAGTGTTTATCCAATTTGCTTTTGAAAGCTGCTACTGAACATATTTCCACACTAGGAAAGATAAGCCAAAATGGTTTCATGTTGCTGTCCTCATGATTTTTATTTCTTATGATAGGAGGTACAGGGGTCCAGCTCCACCAAATGCATCTGCTCCTGTGGCTGTCAAACTGGTAATTAGGCCTGATGTTGTAGTCTTCACTTCCCAGGCCACATGAGTACGTTTCAAGCCGAAACTTTCCAAATTAAAAGTAAAAATACAATCACTGAGCCCGTAATCATATTGTAATATGACAACATGCACATTTAAGGGACTGTACCTTGTTCACTGTCAGACATTATCTACTGTAAGAGGAAATGATGTATTAGTCCTCTGGGTTGTATTAAGTATCAGCAACAGGAATAAAATGTGTTATGCTGAGCTTCCCAATGGATAGTACCTGTGAATAGTCTCATCTTCAGATAAAGAACCCCTGTTTTTGTTTCACAAATCCTTATGTTATTGGTATCTTTATGTGCAAAAGAAAAAATAACAATCTGCTCCACGTAGGTAAATACCTGATGCGTTCCCATGGTGTCCAGATACCGTATTTTGATATCTAATTGCCTAGACTGTCAGGTGTGTGGCATGAATGCTTTTTCTACTGACTTACAAATGGAATGCCAAGACTAAGCCAATAGCTTATTCCTTCCTGTAATATGAATTAGTTGCATCAGATGTAAGGTTCAGTGTGATGGGATCAACTTGGAGTTGCATGAGACCAACTCTTGCTGTGCCTTGTTTATCCTGTGATGATGTAACAGTGAGTGCGTTGTTTTAATTGTGTCTATTTATAAATCACAGCAGGCCATCTGGCCCATGGCACATGCTCTGACCTGTTAAATGTCCATCATTACCTGGTGCCATTCGTCTTCATACACTTACATATTAGTTTTATTCAAATAATCATCAAATGCCCACTTGAGTGCCTCAATTGAACCGGACTCGAATACTCTTCCAGGCAGTGCAGTCCATGCTTTAACCACTCACTGAATGAAAACCAAATCCTCACCCCTTGCTTTTATTTAATAGATTATTTTAAATTTATGCTTCTGGTTCTTTTTCCATTCATAAGAGGGAAAAGTTTCTCCCAATCTACACTATCAAGCCCACTTATGTTTGAAATCTTCTATCCAATCTCCTCCCCATCTTCATCTCTCCAAGGAGAACAACGCCAGCTTCTTCAATCTATCTTCATCAAATAAGTTCCTCATCCCTGGAACTATTCTTGAAAAATACTTATGCACACTTTCCAATATGCTCACATCCTTCTTACAATGAGGCAGGCAGAACTGTACACAATATTGCAGATGAGGTCAAATCAGTATCTTGTATAAGTTGTACATCACTATGCTCTCTGCCCCATTTAAATCTAAGGTTATCACATGATTTACTCGCTGCTCTCTCTACTGGTCCCACAACTTTCCACGATCTGTGTATATTTACACCAAGCCCCTCTGCCCTTGTATCTCTCTTACCCTTGTAGTCCCCATTTTTCATTGACAGACAATGTGCTTCCTAGTTCCTGAAGAATGACTCAAAGCATTGTACGTACATAATGAAACATAACAAACTTAAGTCCTAACCAATTATTTCTGCAAGAGTACTGCCAAAAAAAATCGAAACTACATTATGGAGTAAATATTGCCTATCTAATGAACTCAAATGATTTAATCTGAACTAGTTATGTTCATGAAAAGTACCTCACAGATGTTTCATGGTAAATTATGTATATATTGCTAGCTGAGACATAAATTGGTTCATATGACCTCAGGCTATTAGTTTGTTAATGTTCCTGTTGTATAACATTTATCACATTTCTTTGTGCTTTGGTGCTGCTTAGTGTTTGTACTGTATCAATGTTGCCGAGTTTTCCTATTTAATATTCTCTGTGAAAGGATTAAGTCATAATGCTGAAACAATGGCTTTCATCGCTTTAGTTTTCTTTGGATTTCATCAGAATAAGTTTGTTTCTTTATTTATTGTCTATTCCTTCTGCCTGCAAATGCATTTTTCTACTTGGGATTACAAGTAAAGGCTTCACGGAAAAGTTCTAATTCCCATTTCAAAGGTTGCAAATTAAGGCCTCAATGGGGTACTGTGGAATGGAGTCTCCATAAAACAGAGAACCAACGCCTAACTAGCACATAAGGCTACTTAATAATCCAGGAGCCTATGGTATTGGGGGTAATATACTTGCATCGACTGGAAGCTGGCTAAGTAGGAATCATTGTCCATTGCTGTGGCTCTCACGTTACTATCACTGTGGATGTATTCTCAACTCTATCTCTGTTTTGTAACTCATTCACTCTTTTGTTTCCTGCAGGTACTTGTAAAATCTGCACAGCCTCCACTGTCAAAAGGATGGCCCTGCAAGACATCGTCCCATCTACGTCTGAGGAAGAAGTCACAGCTACCCCAAAGAATGCACTGACAAGGCTGCCTCTTGTAACATCTACCTTGGTGGTGGTGGGGGGTGTCTTTAGCTAGTTTAGGGATAGAAGCACCTCCTGGTGACTGACTTCGAGGCTGGTTGAGGAAGAAACACTCTAGGTCACTAATGTTTAGAGGACAGGCAGAACCCAGGCTCCTGTTGAGCCACAGGCAGGAGAGGACACCAAGTTGTCAGCAATTGACAACTTCTTACAAATCCACAAACAGACACCGAAGCAGCAGGCAACTTTGCTGAAAACACTGAACAATCTGAGTCAAAGGTTGGGAGGACTCTGCCAAAGCTGTTTGTGCCAAGCTGCTTCTGGCATATGATCATCTGGCTACCTCAATTTTTAGGTTTGTGGTTGCAATGGGGTAGAGGAACATTAACTCCACCCTTGGTGCTCCTTCCTCACAAGAAGACAAGAGGGAGTTAGCAGGTGTCTAGCCAAAGGAGGAACCAAATACAGCCCCACCTGCACCCCCAACTTGCAGCCTCTTGCAATGGAGTTGAGTCTTTCACATCCACTCTCCCTACCATCCTCAGTCCTGTGGGAGTTCAAACTGAGGGGGGTGTAGCTGTATCTGGGAAGGATACGTTCAGCATTACTAGATCCTCTAATCAGTAATGCAGTCAAAGGGAAAGAAAGATGAACCTTCTGATGGCAGTTATGTGTGGAACAAAGAACTGTGGATGTTGGAAGTCAGGAATAAAAACAGAAATTGCTGGAGGAACTCAGCAGGTCTGGCAGCATCCGTGAAGAAAAAGCAGAATTAACACTGAGTCCAGGGTCACTGCTGATTTATTTCAAGAAATTTCTGCTTTGGTGGCATGGGTGAAGCTTCCATTCTCATTTTTGTAAATACATGTTCACTGATCATCATCAGCTGTGGAGTGAATTACCTTTCGGAGACACCTAAAAGGATGAAGATATGGAGCGGAACCATCCTTGGAGCTCCACAATACTTTATTGTTCACAGTAAGAATGAACAGCACTTGTGTGGGCTGTGAATCTGTGGAAAGCAATCACAACATTGACAAAGGGGTGAATCTTTTCAGGCAGCAACATATTGCTCTTACTTCGTAGCACTAGTAGGTTAGATTCTTGATGCTACATCTTGTGGCAAAGTATGTTAGGGAGCATGATTTGTCCTCCACACAGCAGTCAAATGTCTAAGATTCACATACAGCATTTCATGAACATAGTTGTCTTTTGTTTGTACTGTGTGCCTGTCTATTTAATTCCGTAGACCTTCAAAAGTTCTCACATCATGAAAGTGACACCTCCCCACTCATATAATGAAACATCTGCTCTGCCCATTCTGGTGGCCATTTTTCTCTCCATTTGCACTTGCTATTCCACATTGGGAGGAAACTGCAGTCGTGTTTCACAAACTGAGTCATAGAATCAGTCTCTCAGTTTAAGTTGGCACCAAGCCTTGATGGCCCCTTCTTGGTCACCCTCGCCATCGACTGCATTGACTTTGATCTTCCACATGATGCCAACCGATCCGACTATATAATCGTTCATTTCACAATTTTAACCCTGGAGCCCCGAGTATTCTGTTTCACATGTCAGACATAATAGTGCACTGTACTCCTACCAAAGGCAGGCTGCTAGTGACAGCCAATTCACCAACTCACTCCCACAATATCCCACTCCCTCTGAAACTTTATCACCTCACCCCATGACATACTGAGTTGCACATCTCTCTCTTATTATACCCTCAGTAGCCCAGCATGTTGCTTCCAATCTCTACAATTGAGTTCCTCAGATTACTTACCCCAGCAGTGGCTCCTGATAACCCTCCCTCGACTTTCAGTGAACAGACCTTCCAAGATTCACTACGGCCCACCCTCTTGACTGGCTTGGACAGAAAGCACTGACTAATGAGTGACCAGACCACTGAATGATCGGTCTGCATCTCCATGATTGACTTGCTCAAATCTCTTGACTAGTTCCACTGGGACCTAAAGAGCAGACCTGGTTCACTAATCGGGATTTAGTGATACACACCACTTGACCCTGGCCACTCCAAGCACTTGACAGGCCAGTTTAATGCCCCTGGCTTGATAGCAAACACTATACTTGACTTATTGCACTGAAGCCTCCTGAATGAAGGATGTCAACCTTGACTTGGCTGATGGTTACTCTTCTTAGAATTTAAGAAACAGCCTTTTTGTTGAAACAAGTGAGTTTACTGCATACCTGGCTGGACACGGTATAGGTTTGTAATTGAATTGGCACAGCGCCACACAGCAACAAGTCCTCCCCTTTGACTGATGATCGCAAACAAACATGTTAAGGTGCCTGTTCCAAAAAGCAATCAGGACTGACATACTGTGAATCTTTAATTTTTGACTGAGGGTACAAAGCATAAAATGACTAGGCAGAGATGCTGCAAGAATCCAGGAAGGCACAAAGTGAATGAGCACTAAGACAGCAAATAAGGATCCCTGAGATGTAGCTTTGCCTAATCCATGATGTGGATGCATGCTACTGCCTGCAAAGTGTCCTGGTGGCAGCATTTCGATGGTAGAAGCCAGTGAGGTCAAACGTGCAGCATGAAGTGTAGACCTGTATTATAAATGGGTCAGAGATATGCCTTGAGGGTACAGTGAGACCAGTTTGTGTCCAATGTCAACAACCTTGGATGGTCACTGTCTGTGGAACGTATCCTGAAATGTTCATGACTGGTCTCCAAGATGACAAGCTGTAATTGCCAGGTACCTGCTCTAACTTTCATGTCAGGAATTATCACCGAGATAACAAGGTGATAAACATTTCTGAAAAAGGGTCTAGGCCCGGAGCGTCAGCTTTCCTGTTCCTCTGAGGCTGCTTGGCCAACTGTGTTCATCCAGGTCCACACCTTGTTATGTCAGATTCTCCAGCATCTGCTGTTCCCATTATCTCTGAAGGAAATATCACCACCTAGTTTCTATCTGGTGGATGGGACAATAGGAAACTATACATCCGTAAGGCAAATAGATGCAAATATGCTCTCGCCACTCACTTGTGAGATTACTGTCTCACTGTTCAGAGCAATTTTGGACAGTCTGATTGTTTCTTTCCCCTGAAGTCGAGAATGTCTTCACACAATATTTTTCTGAACTGATAAGCCAATGCCCATTGTTTCCTGTTTTTGATCAATAAATAGCAATATGCAGTATTGTAGGCAACAGAATATTAAAGATTGTGAAATCAACATGGCACAAATTACTGGAAATTCAGATTCATAGTGCTATTAAGAAAAGAAACTTTCTTTGATTTTTGATGGTTTCAATGTGGAATATTTTAGAGAAACAAGAAAAACCCAGTAAAATATACTGCAAGCAGAGGATTTTCATTGCAATTAAGCTTTTTTCTCAGTTCAATTCTGTACATTTCACTTCTAATTTCTCCTGAAGCACCTTGGGTTTTCCATTTACTATTGACTGAAAGCACACCTAAGCAAGTGTGCAAGCATAGTGATTTGTTTTTGACTTATAGCCAGTATTTTGACATCTGTTCATATTAAGTTTCATTTAATGCTCTTCCACTTACCGCTTTAATCTAATTCTATAGCTTGTTGGCATGTCCTCTTGTCGAACTGATCCCCCTTCTACTAATTTGCCACAGTATTTAATCAGTTTAGAATCAGAGCACAATACGATCCTGAAAGAGCTGTACTGGCTCTTTAGTTGTGAACAATTTCCCTATTGAATGTTATTACTGAATCTTCTTCCACCACCCTTGCAGGCAGTACATTCCATGTCACAAGAAATGACTGCATTTTCCCCCAGGTTGCATCTGTTCATTTGCTTAACACTTCATATCTGTTCCCTTTTGTTATCAGCTCTTCTGTCAATTAAAGTAATTTCTCCTTTTTTTTCCACTTTTGTCAAAACTATTCATGATTTTGAACACCCCTGTCAAATGTCCTGAAACATCTCTGCTTTCAGGAGAATTCCTCAACATTTTTCTATTTTCTTAAATGTTGTCCTCCCCATTCTAGTAAATTTGTTTTGCATCCTCTCTAAGGCTCCAGTATCTTTTTCAAAGTCCTAGAACAGAACAATCCAGCTGAGCACTAGCGATTGTTTTGAAAAGGTTAGAATATTAGTGAATTTCACTCTGTTAATTAACGCATCAAAGAAGGCATTCAATCACGAATAAGATGAGCATCTCCCCCCTGCCCTTAGGTAAAGGATGTCTTAATAAACAAGCCTGTGTTAGTTGCTCTAGATTTACATGAGCCATTCAAAATCATAATTGGAACTCATGATGTGGGTGTAGAAGCTGTTTTGTCTTAAGATGATAATGTAAAATTTCTGGTTAGTTATTATTCAAGAAAAAGTCATCCTTGTAAGCAAAAGGACTTCAAGTTGAGAAGGGAACAATAAATCTTGCTTTTTCTGCCTAACAGTTTTAAATATATGTTTCCAGAAATCTCAGACAGACTATAATCTGCTCATGTTTTTGGAGAAGTTATGGACTAAGAATTTCTCTTTGTTTTGCTCTCGTCTGAAACTGTAATAATTTACTTTAAGTTCTGTTTGGTAAAAGAAACAGTAAATGAAGACATTATATCCAGAGTTTAAGTGTCTGTCTGTAGTCATTTATCATAGAAGATAGAGGCCATTTGGCCCATCAGATCTACACCTATCCTCCAAATAGCATCCCACCTAGATCAACTCCACATTAACCATAGCTAACTCACCTTTGCTGCACAACTCCAGAAAATTTAGCATGGCTTATCCAACAAATCTGCACATCTTTGTGCTGCAGGAGAAAATTGGAGCATCAAGTAGAAACCCACGCAGACACAGGGAGAATGTGAAAACTCCAAACAGACAATCATCAGTGGTTGGAATCGAATCCAAGTCCATGGTGCTACAAGCCATTGTGCACAACTGCACAAAGGAGACTTACAGAAAACTTTGCTGATATTTTAAAAGATTGGATAGAATCTTTTTATTTGTTTAAATACATAGGTCTTCCAGATCTATGCTGACTACTTTTTCTGGTGTTGTCATGCCAGTTTTTTTTTAAAAATTACTGTGAAAAACCTTTTTTTTTGAATTCTACCTTATGTTGATTTCTCTTTAGTTTGTTTAGATTGTCACTGTAAAACATAGGCAACCAACCAATTTACCTCTTACAAACCATGACATTCCATCTTCATACTTTACAAAGACGAGTAACTCATCATAAATTTGATTTGCTGTTTGTTGTCATGTTCTAGAATCCACTTGCCTTGTTATGGAGTGGAATGCATAATTGAATACTGATAATTATTTTCGGAAATGGGCAACAACAGAACAACATGCAGTCAAGATGGAACGGTCTGGATTTATAATTCAGTTGAATTTTTAAACACAGTTCACATGTGAGGAGAATCAGCAAAATGCTGCGAAATAAAATAAATTACCATATTGTTACCTCAGTACTTCAGTACTAAAGTCCTGATAGGCTGTTCAATTATTGAATGGGGTTGAAAATTACATTGACTGAACTTTCTAAGCCTCCTTCATTCTAAAACAGGGTTTTATTTATTTGCCTGAGTGGCTTAGTTACGTTTAATCTGAGGCTTTTCACCAACTGACTTATCCTTCACTGCAAAAGTCTGCTTAAATTGGAGTTAAAAATGCATTATTCATAAAGTTAAAGTACTGCAGATAAAACTTGATAAATTCAAAGCTGATTTGCCTATTCCTCCCATTAGCTCAAATGCCACTAATCAAAAATCAAATCCCACTATCAAGCATTTCATTGCCCACAAAGTTGTTTGATTGTGTTGGATACACAGAAAAATAAATGTTAATTTATCGAGTGAATAGATACAAGATTAGGCAGCACAGAAGTAGATATTTAAGCACACAAATTATTGAAAATAAAACACATATACCAACAAAAGTTCGAGCATTTAAGAATTTTTCTCCTGCACTCAGCGAATGCAATGTTGGTGCCAGTAGGCAGAAGAGTAGTAAGGAATGTTTGTTTATGCAATTGAAACAGTAGCCAATTTACTTTACTCCAACTCCTATCCAGCGACTGGCCAGCTGACAGGATTTGGGTTTCATGTATTTTCTCACTTAGAACACCTGCCCCTCTACTACTCATCATTAGTGGGTGTTGAACAGTGGAGGAATGTTAATATTACTGTAAGGTCATGAATTAATGCTATTGATGCTAATGATATGGAAAAGAAATGTCGAACATGGTGGTTCAGTGTTACCTTTACTTTTGCAGAATGTAGGCAATGGCCTAGAGTTAGTATTGCTTGACTATTAATCCGGAAACCCAGCTGATGTTCTGGCGACCCAGCTTCGAAACCCACCATGGCAGATGGTGGAATTGGAATTCTAAAAAAAAAGTCTGGAATTAAGAATCTACTGATCACAGTAAATCATTGCTGATTGTTGGAAAGACCCATCTGATTCACTAAGCCCCTCCAGGGGAGGAATCTGCCACCCTCGCCTGGTCTGGCCTACATGTGACTTCAGGCCCACAGCAATGTGATTGACTCTCAACTGCCCTCTGAAATGGCCTAGCAAGCCACTCAGATGTATCAATTGCTTCAAAGACTCAAAGAAATGAAATTGGACAGATCATCTGACATTGACCTAGGCATCGGAAAAGACAACAGCAGAAACAGCCCTGTCAACCATGCAAAGTCCTTCCTACTAACATCTGGGGGTTAGTGCCAAACTTGGGAGAGCTGTCTCACAGACGAGGCAAGCAATAGCCTGATATAGCCATACTCACAGAGTCATACCTTACAGAAAATGCCCCAGACACCAGCATCACCATCCCTGGAGAAATCTGTCTCACCAGCAGGACAGATCCAGCAGAGGTGGCGGCACAGTGGTATACAATCGGGAAGGTGTTGCTCTAAGAGTCCTCAACATTGACTCCGGACCCCATGAAGCCTCATGGCTTCAGGTTAAACATGGGCAAGGAAAATCCTGCTGATTGCCATATACTGTCCTGCTGATGAATCAGTTCTCCTCAATGTTGAACACCACTTAGAGGAAGCATTGAGGATGGCAAGTTCAAAAAATGTATTCTGGGTGGGGGATTTCAATGTCCACCACTAAGAGTGGCTCAGCAGTAGTACTACTGATCGAGCTAGTCATGTCCTAAAGGACATAACTGCTTGACTGCAGGAGGTGGTGAGGGAATCAACAAGAGGGAAAAACATACTTGACCTGATCCGCACTAAGCTGCCAGCTGCCGATGCATCTGTCCACGGCAGTATCAGTAAAAGTGACCATTGCACAGTCCTTGTGGAAATAAAGTCCCGAATTCACATTGAGAACAACCTCTATTGTGTTGTGTGACACTGTCACCGTGCTAAGTGGGATAGACTTCGCAGACATCTATCATATCCCCCACTCAACCGTTACCATTAAGCTAGGGGATCAACTCTGGTTCAATGAAGAATGCAGGAGGGTATGCCAGGAGCTGCACCAAGCATACCTAAAGATGAAGTATCACCCTGGTGAAGGTTGCAAGCCAAACAGCAAAAGCAGCAAGTGATAGGCAGAACTAAGCAATCCCACAACCAACGGATCAGATCTAAGCTCTGTAGTCCTGTCACATCCAGTCGTGAATGGTAGTGGACAATTAAACAACTCACTAGAGGAAGAGGCTCTGCAAATATCCCATCCTCAATGTTGGAAGAGCCCAGCACATCAGCGCAAAAGATAAGGCTGAAGCATTTGCAGCAATCTTCAGGCAGAAGTTCCACCTGGATGAAGCATCTCAGCCTCCTCCACATTACAGATACCGGTCTTCAGTCAATTTGAATTACTCCACGTGATATCAAGAAACAGTTGGAGACACTGGACACTGCAAAGGCTATGGCCTTGACAACATTCGGGTAATAGCACTGAAGACTTGTGCTTCGGAACTTGCCACTCCCCTAGCCAAGCTGTTCCAGTACTGTAACAGCATTGGTATCTACCCAGCAATGTGAAAAATTACCCAAGTCTGTCCTGTACGCAAAAAGCCATACAAATACAAAACAGCCAAAAATCACCGTCCTATCAGCCTCCTCTCAATCATCAGCAAAGTGGTGGAAGGTGCCATCAACAGTGCTATCAAGCAGCACCTGCTCAACAATAACCTGCTCAGCGATGCCCAATCTGGGTTCCGCCAGGGCCACTCAGCTCCTGACTTCATTACAGCTTTGGTTCAAATGTGAACAAAAGAGCTGAATTCCAGAGGTAAGGTGAGAATGACAGTCCTTCATACCAAGGCTGCATTTGACCGAGGGTGGCATTAAGGAGCCCTAGCAAAACTGGAATCAATGAGTATCGGGGGCAAATGCTCTGGTGGTTGGAGTCATGCCTCATACATAAGAATATGGTCGTAGTTGTGGGAGGTCATCTCAGCTCCAGGACATCTCTGCAGGAGTTCCTCAGGGTAGTGTCCTGTGCCCAACCATCTTCAGTTGCTTCATCAATGACCTTCCCTTCATCATAAGGTCAGAAGCAGGGATGTTCGCCAAATATTGCATAATGTTCAGCACCATTTGTGACTCCTCAGATACTGAAGCAGTCCATGTTCACATGCAACAAGATCTGAACAATAGCCAGGCTTGTGTTGACAAGCGGCAAGTGATGTTTGCACCACACAAATGCCAGGCTATGACCATCGATTAGAGACAATCTGAATGCCATCCCTTGACATTCAATGGGGTTACCATCACTGAATCCTGCACTACCAACATCCTGGGGGTTATCACTGAGCAGTAACTCAACTGGGCTCATCACATAAACAGAGTGGCTACAAGAGAAGTTCAGAAGTTAGGAACACTGTGGTGAATAACTCGCCTCCTGACTCCTCAAATCCTGTCTGCCATCTGCAAGACACGAGTCAGGAGTGTGGTGGAATACTCCCCACTTGCCTGGATCAGTACAGCCCCAATAACACTCAAGAAGCTTGACAACATCCAGGACAAAGCAGCCCACTTGATCAGTACTACATCCACAAGCATACATTCCCTCCACTACCGACGCTCATTGGAAGCAGTGAGTACTATCTACAAGACGCACTGCAGAAATTCACCAAAGATCCTCAGACAGCACATTCCAAACCTACAACCACTTCCATCGAGAAGCACAAGGGCATCAGACATATGGGAACACCATCACCTCCAAGTTCATCTCCAAGTCATTCAACCATCTTGACTTAGAAATATATCGCCGTTCCTTCATCGTCACTGGTTCAAAATCCTGGAATTCCCTCCCTGATAGCATTGTGGGTCAACCCACAGCAGGAGGAATGCTGCAGTTCAAGAAGGCAGCTTACCACCACCTTCTCAAGGGCAGCAAGGGATGGGCCAGAAATGCTGGCCAGCCAGCGATGCCAACATTCCACAGATGAATGGTAAAAAAAGATGTGGCATAATTTTTTAAAGTCTGCTTAAAAGGGAACCTCAGTAATTTTTTTTGGCTTGGCTGATTTATTTTTGACAAAAGAAATCCATTCCCAAATGGTGCTTATAATGATGAACTGACTGATCGATCTTAGATGTGATCCCCAGTCTGAGATGAATTAACTGACTCCAAAACTGTTTGGACTATGGATTCTGCACTTAGTTTGAACGTCATTTAATTAGGAAGGGGAAGCTGACTACAATTTGCCAACTCCAATAATTGCTTCTATAAGATACATTTAAAAATATCATATTAGGGAATGATTCCCCTGCTGTAAAGAATAATGAAGGACGTGTTTTAAAAACACAACTCAAAAAAATGACTGCTTATCCAGTACCTTCTACTAGTTCTGCCTGAAGTTTAACTGTAAGTACTTTGAACAGCTCAAATTGTCTTTCCTCTTAAAATAAAATACTGCACGTGAATCTCAAGATTATTAATTTAATATGATTGCATGATCTGCGTGTAACCTCACCTAGTCATAATATCTGCAATAGAAACTTATTTTAATAAATTTATGTAACTGTTGCCTGTAGTATCTACTGTTTCCTGGAGCTGAATAACTTTAGCAGCACTGATTGTCAAGTTTCAACTGTTAATAATATTAATTTGTGAGTAGTGAGTAGATGTGCTAACACCCAAGGAATAATTCCCCAGCTTGGATCAACAGGTTTAGATATGTGCATCTGGCTCCATAATTTAGGTAGCCAGTTGTCCATAATACCATATTGGATAGAATAATAGGTTACTTAAAAATGATCACCATTACATTTGATAATACTTTTAAAAAAGGAGCAAAATAAAATGTAATGGAGAAATTAGAGGAGGGAGCAAAGAGAATAGAAAAACGCTGTTCATTCTGACAAAATTATGGAAAATGAGAAAAATGAAGCATTTTTTTTCAGGGCGGCACGGTGGCTCAGTGGTTAGCACTGCAGACTCACAACACCAGGGACCTGGGTCCAATTCCAGCCTCGGGCGACTGTCTCTGTGGAGTTTGCACATTCTCCCTGTGTCTGTGTGGGTTTCCTTCCACAGTCCAAAAATGTGCAGGCTAGATGGGTTGGCCATGCTAAATTGCCCATAGTGCTCAGGGGTGTAAGGGTTATAGGGAGATGGGCCTGGGTGGGATATATCAAGGGGTGGTGTGGACTTGTTGGTCCAAAGGGCCTGTTTTCACACTGTGGGAAATCTAATCTTAAAATTGATGATGTTTCAGCTTGTCTGTTGTCTTTTTTCCTTTATAGCTTGCCAACATTGAAAACTTACCTTGATTATACAAAATTTCTGAGTTCAATCTGGAATTTCAGTTGTAATGTTTGTTCAGTTCTATGAAGAGCTTATCAGTTAAAAATAATGGGAAGATTCCTGGAAAGATGCACATCTCAGGCAGAGGTTGTACAGCTATAGATAGTTCTTCAAGGTCATACATAAATTAGTTTCAGGGTTTTCAATCTCTCTTATGTTGAAGTTGAAGTGAAAATGTGCTCCAATTCTACAATTCAAGAGAACAGATAAAATAAAAACTTATCTACATAATATCATGCAATAGAAACTTCTCAAATGCATCAAAATTGCTTCACCGTTAAAGTAGTTTCACTGAAACTGCTTATTATTCCTACAATTATAAGCGATCCTTGACTTATTCTATTGCTACTGTTCTTTTTTTACCCTTTCCTTCATGGTATTATTTCTTTCATGTTAATTTGATCACTTTGATGATGTTACTGTATGATCACTTTAGTAGCTTTTACAGACCCCTAATTTTTAAATGTCATGTTAGTGGCGCAGAAGGAGACGATTTAGAACAGCAGATTTGTAGAAAATTTGAGATGAGGTTCTAACCAGCAGGAAAAAATCCTAAGAAGTGATTAATAGCAATCTTCAAAAATTATTTTGGCTTGTGCCAGGTACACGTAGAGAAGATGTTACAACTTGCAATGATGCTTGAGCCACTGGTTTCCTCCCACATTCCAAAGATGTGCAGGTTAGATGAATCAGCCATGCTAAATTGCTCAGAAGTGTCCAAGGATATGCAGGTTAGGTAGATTAACCATGGTAAATGTGGGGTTCTGGAGATAGGCAGGGAGCTGGGTCTGGGTGGGATGCTCTTCAGTGGGTCAGTGCAGATTGAATGGGCCAAATGGCCTCTTTCCATACTTTTGGGATTCTAGAATGTGAAAATGTAACCACTTGTTGCAGTTCAATTCAATGAAATTAAAACACACCTAATGAAAGCTAGATAAGTGCATGTTGCAGAAAGGAATAAATGGGCACCTTTAATGAGTTGATGAAAATATGGTAACTCAGGAGACTTGAACAGACAAGAAACCTTGTAAGATAAGAACAAATGCTCACCTAGCCAGGCACTCCACATCCCATGAATGTCTGTTTCTATGCAAAAAAATTATACCTCATTGTATGTTGGATCTCATTATATGTTATGTAACTTGTGGACTATTAAGATGAAACTTTTCTGATGATTATGATTAAATTAATGTACACTTTTTAATATCCTTGACTTCCCCATTTTGTATCTTCTGGAAATTATGTTTTATTGTGGGATGCAGCACAATGGCAACTGAAATTATTGGTATTTTCCAAATGGCCATTTTTTTTTTATTTGTGAGCAGAGACCCTTCATCGGGTTAACAGGAAATGGAATTATGGTGATCTGTTGTGATTTAATAAGGTGGAAGCTGAAATCTCAGCTTCCTGACACTGGGTTGAAGTTAAAGAAATTAAGTTAGCGATATTACTGCAGGAATTATCCAGCAGTGGTAAAGTCTTTTTCTGACATTTACACGTCATGAATAGTTATTAAAATATGAATTCTCCAAATTAGATCTGAAACTTAACTGTCATAACAATTCGCTATGTGAGTTTTCTTTTCTCATCACCTTCGCTTCACTCAGCAATAAGTATACCGTTTTGGATACTGCTGGGGGGATGACCTACCAGAGGAAAGCCATAGTAGTCAGTTCTCTGGCACTGAGCCTGACACTGTGGCAAAGAAGGGAAGGGGGCAGAATAGAAAAGTACTCGTGGTAGGGGACTCGATAGTTAGGGGAATCGACAGGAGATTTTGTGGTCAGGATCGGGATTCCCGAAGGTATGTTGCCTCCCTGGTGCCAGAGTCCGGGACGTCTCCGATCGGGTGTATAAGGTTCTAAAAGGGGAGGGCGAACAGCCAGAAATCATGTCACATATTGGCACTAATGATATAGCCAGTAAAAGGGCTGAGGATATAAAAAGTGATTTTAGGGAGTTAGGATGGAAGCTGCAAAGCAGGACGAACAGTTTACTACCGGTGCCACGAGATAGCGAGGCGAGGAACAGGGAGCGGGCGCAGCTTAACACGTGGCTGCGCAGCTGGTGTAGGAGGGAGGGCTTCAGATATGTAGATAATTGGGATGCCTTCTGGGGAAGGTGGGACCTGTACAAGAAGGACGGGTTGCATCTGAACTGGAAGGGGACCAATGTCCTGGGTGGAAGGTTTGCTCGAGTAGTTCGAGAGGGTTTAAACTAGTATGGCAGGGGGGTGGAAACCTGAGCTGTGTACCGGAGGTGAGAATTGATGCAGGTGAGGCAATAGCAAGAGGTAGACCAGCTAGTGGGAAGGATTTTCCTGGGAAGGAACCAAGGGATCGGTTAAAGTGTGTTTGCTTTAATGCAAGGAGTATCAGGAATAAAAGTGATGAACTTAGAGCATGGATCAGTACCTGGTGCTATGATGTTGTGGCCATAACAGAGACATGAGTTTCTCAGGGGCAGGAATGGTTGCTGGATGTTCCAGGGTTTAGAACATTTAAAAAGAATAGGGAGGGGGGAAAAAGAGGAGGGGGTGTAGCACTACTAATCAGAGAGAGTATCACAGCTACAGAAGCTTCCATTGTAGAGGAAGATCTGCCTACTGAGTCAGTGTGGGTGGAAATTAGGAACAGCAAGGGAGTAGTCACCTCGTTAGGGGTTTACTACAGGCCCCCCAATAGCAGCAGGGAGATTGAAGAAAGCATAGGTCGGCAGATTTTGGAAAAGTGTGGACATAGTATGGTTGTTGTAATGGGTGACTTTAACTTTCCCAATATTGATTGGAACCTCCTTCGAGCAGAAGATTTGAATGGATCTGTTTTTGTAAGGTGTGTTCAGGAGGGTTTACTAACTCAGTACGTTGACAGGCCGACGAGGGGAGAGGCCATTCTAGACTTGGTGCTCGGAAACGAGCCGGGGCAGGTATCAGATCTTGTGGTGGGAGAGCATTTTGGTAATAGTGACCATAACTGCCTCACATTCTACATAGCTTTGGAGAAGGAGAGGATTAGGCAAAATGGGAGGATATTTAATTGGGGAAGAGGAAACTATGATGCGATTAGACATGAGATAGGAAGCATGGACTGGGAGCAATTGTTCCATGGTAAAGGCACTATAGACATTTGGAGACTGTTTAAGGAACAGTTGTTGCGAGTGATGAATAAATATGTCCCTCTGAGACAGGCAAGAAGGGGTAAGATAAAGTAACCTTGGATGACGAGAGCGGTGGAGCTTCTCATCAAAGGAAGAAGGTAGCTTACATAAGGTGGAGGAAGCTAGGGTCAAGCTCAGCTCTAGAGGATTACAGGCAGGTGAGGAAGGAGCTCAAAAATGGTCAGAGGAGAGCCAGGCGGGGGCACGAGAAAGGCTTGGCAGAACGGATTAGGGAGAACACAAAGGCATTTTACACTGAGGTGAGGAATAAGAGAATGGTCAAAGAAAGAGTAGGGCCGATCAGGGATAGCATAGTGAACTTGTGTGTGGCATCTGAGGATGTAGGGGAGGCCCTAAATGAGTTTTTTTTGCTTCTGTCTTTATGAAAGAAACGAACTTTGTAGTGAATGAAACCTTTGAAGAGCAGGTGTGCATGCTGGAATGGATAGAGATAGAGGAAGCTGATGTGCTGAAAATTTTGTCAAACGTTAAGATTGACAAGTCGCCAGGCCCAAACCAGATTTGTCCTCGGCTGCTTTGGGAAACGAGAAATGCAACTGCTTCGCCACTTGCGAAGATCTTTGCATCCTTGCTCTCCACTGGAGTCGTACCTGAGGACTGGAGAGAGGGAAATGTAATTCCTCTCTTCAAGAAAGGAAATAGGGAAATCTCCGGCAATTACGGATCAGTAAGTCTCACGTCTGTCGTCTGCAAGGTGTTAGAAAGGTTTCTGAGGGATAGGATTTATGACCATCTGGAAGAGCATGGCTTGATTAAATGCAGTCAACATGGCTTTGTGAGGGGCAGGTCATGCCTCGCAAACCTTATCGAGTTCTTTGAGGATGTGGCTAGAAAAGTTGATGAGGGTCGAGCTGTGGATGTGGTGTATATGGACTTCAGCAAGGCATTTGATAAGGTTCCCCATGGTAGGCTCATTCAGAAGGTCGGGAGGAATGGGATACAGGGGAACTTAGCTGTCTGGATACAGAATTGGCTGGCCAACAGAAGACAGCGAGTGGTAGTAGAAGGAAAATATTCTGCCTGGAAGTCAGTGGTGAGTGGTGTTCTACAGGGCTCTGTCCTTGGGCCTCTACTGTTCGTAATTTTTATTAATGACTTGAATGAAAGGATTGAAGGATGGGTCAGCAAGTTTGCAGACGACACAAAGGTTGGAGGTGTCGGTGACAGTATAGAGGGCTGTTGTAGCCTGCAGCGAGACATTGACAGGATGCAGAGATGGGCTGAGAGGTGGCAGATGGAGTTCAACCTGGATAAATGCGAGGTGATGCATTTTGGAAGGTCGAATTTGAAACCTGAGTACAGGATTAAGGATAGGATTCTTGGCAGTGTGGAGGAACAGAGGGATCTTGGTGTGCAGATACATAGATCACTTAAAATGGCCACCCAAGTGGACAGGGTTGTTAAGAAAGCATATGGTGTTTTGGCTTTCATTAGCAGAGGGATTGAGTTTAATAGTCGTGAGATCTTATTGCAGCTCTATAAAACTTTGGTTAGTCCGCACTTGGAATACTGCGTCCAGTTCTAGTCGCCCTATTATAGGAAAGATGTGGATGCTTTGGAGAGGGTTCAGAGGAGGTTTACCAGGATGCTGCCTGGACTGGAGGGCTTATCTTATGAAGAAAGGTTGACTGAGCTCAGTCTTTTTTCATTGGAGAAAAGGAGTAGGAGAGGGGACCTAATTGAGGTATACAAGATAATGAGAGGCATAGATAGAGTTGATAGCCAGAGACTATTTCCCAGGGCAGAAATGGCTAACATGAGGGGTCATAGTTTTCAGCTGGTTGGAGGAAAGTATAGAGGGGATGTCAGAGGTGGTTCTTTACACAGAGAGTTGTGAGAGCATGGAATGCGTTGCCAGCAGCAGTTGTGGAAGCAAGGTCATTGGGGACATTTAAGAGACTGCTGGACATGCATATGGTCACAGAAATTTGAGGGTGCATACATGAGGATCAATGGTCAGCACAACATCGTGGGCTGAAGGGCCTGTTCTGTGCTGTACTGTTCTATGTTCTATGTTCTATTTGAACATCACTTTAAGTCTGTTCTTTCCCTTCCTTTTTTCTTTTACAAGTGAAAACAGCTTCAAACTATCTACTCTTTCCAGCCCACTCATGATTTTGAACAATTCAGTCAGATCTCCTTTTGCCTTCTCGTCAAGGAGAACAGTCCCAAATTCTTCAGACTATCCTTATAGCTGTTGTTTCTCATACCTGGAACTAGTTTAGTAAAGTAGTTCTGCATTCTGTGCAATGCATTTACAGCTTTCTTATAATGTGACACACACAACTGTACACAATATTTCAACTGAGTTCCAAGAAGTGTCTGGTACACCTTGTGATTCTTTTTCGTACTTTTACTGCTACGTCAGCTTGTCCATTTCATTGGGATAGTGTGGAGATGATGTGTGGTGTTGGATTTGCCAATTTTTCATGTAACTGAATCTTTTACTCATAAGCTGTTGTCCATTATCACTCATGGCAATGTCAGAATGCCATTATCAGTGGAGTCTTAAAGCATTTGACAATCTCATTGTAAATTATTGGAACCAAGTGGTCCATCTCCCAGTAGTCCATATCATTGTTTAGTCTGACAGGATAATCAGTTCCAGCAAGTGTGAAGAGATCCACTCACAGCTTCATCAGAGGCTCATTATCTTCTTGGCTTGGTGCTGATTACAAACACTGCAATGGCTGATATGGCCCTCAATTTCATAGCTCATCTCTGATCTATAAAGTACGTATGTCGCCTTCCTCAAATTTGACTTACTTCCTTGGTAACTAGCAAAGAAGAGATTTCTCTAACATCTCTCCTCTCAACTCCTTTGGGATAAAGATTCATTTTCCCTTATACAATATGCCATTTTGTGCTGTCAAAACTATTTCTGAATGCCCAATATACTCTTATGGCAATATGTCTCCTTGATGCTCTGTGGCCACCCTTTTACCAGATGTTCTGGCTGCAAATTAACCGATCAAGGTGAATTGATTGTTATGGACATTGGTTGTGCTCTTATACAATTAGATACTGAAGCAAGCAATGGGGAGGCGATCTTTCTCAAACTGGGACTAATGTCTTTCTGTTTTTGTTAGCAATTTGCCAACAGTGTGCATTATCATCTGTAACTCCCTAAGGATGTCCAAATTATGGTTTAAAAAGTTACTATTTTCATTTAACTTCAATTGCCAGTAACCATCCTTTGTACCGCTGGTGGTTTGCCTTTTCAAGTTGTGGCAACAATCAATGAATGATTGGCATGGAGAAATACGCTTTCTTCTGTGCTTTCTGTAGATTCTTAGGGTGAAAATATGCCGGTGCACTTTCCAGCTTTTTCACTGCTACCATGCTGCTAGTCTATTGTGTTAGAGTTGTCATTTTCTTGATTAATTTCTTCTTTTCCAGCATTTGGCCTTGAGGGAAATTGAAACTTTCCTCGGTAAATACTGAATTGATTATACATTCTCATTTGCTTTGAGATGATATTTTCCTTGAAAACATCCTGACCCTGCAAACTCATATAGGCTGTGATGCACAGTTAATGGTTAACTGTACTGTGATACATTCCAAGTCTCTTTTTGCATGTTAAGGGTTACCAGTTCATACTTTAGACTTGGTCGCTCTGAATTGAGTCGCGCTCGCTTGCCAGTTATGATCTGAAACTCCAGGTCTTCATTCATGCAATGGGCTTGCACTGTACTCTGTCCTCTCCATACAAGTATGGTGTCATCATACAATCTTATCTTGATGGCTTTGTTTTTAGATCATCATGTTGCACAGGTATTGAAAGTCTGCTCATGATGCACCAGTATCTATCTGATATGGTAAGTTGAACTAATATTCTCCTTCTGCAGTTATCATCTCAACAGCCATGTTTCACCTATTGAATAGAGTGAGCCAACCTATTTGCCTTTGTGATGATTCATCAAAACCTTCAGCCTCGAGATGTCCAATGGTTATTTGTACCTGTTTGTTGTGTTTCTTTACAGCTAGACCTTTGCATGCAAAATGATTCAGCTTTTTCGTTTTCCCCAAGATGGACATGCCATTTTCCTCTTTCGCTTGACATTTTCCACAATGTACGTACTGATTTGTGTTCTATTATAAGGTAGGGGTGGAGATTAGACAGACCTTAGGTTCAGGGTAAAAGTTCAGCACAACATTGTGGGCCAAAGGGCCTGTACTTTGCTGTACTGAGCTATGTTCTATCTATGTTCTATGTTTCAGTTGCATCCCTCCCTTTTCTCAGTGATCATTCTGCCCTGTGTGCCTGGGCTATCTGTCAATTTAACAAAAGTCCTGGTTTTTATTGCCATTAATATACTCAATTTGTTTACCTGCAACCTTGGGACACCTGCACGTCAATTGCTTCCCTTAGTGTAAGTTTGCCTTCTCTTAGTAAGTGTGCTTCCACTTTGGAGCACTTGCTCCCAGTACAATCCTGTCTATAATTAGCTTAACCTTTAATTACGCAAATTCACAAGCTGAGTTAATGATGCTTTGTATTGATCGATGGACTCTTTTTCGCTTTGTTCCCTAATGTTGCATATATTCTTTCCATATGTAATGTTTACTTGAAGCTCAAAGCATCCTTTTTAAAATTTCTGCATTGCGTTTTCTCTGCTCTTCAGAAAGATTTAAGGTGGAACGTTTTTGAAATTCCCAACAGCAATAAAAGTGCAGTGAGTTGCAATTACTCTGGTTTGTTCAACAAATCCATTGTATAATTCTGCCATTTCTTGTGAAAGAATTTCGAGTTTTGCCCATATCCCTAGTCATGAAAACAGGAGCTGGTGGGGGACAAAGTGCAATATTTTTTTCCTCTGAAGCAGTATTTTTTTTGCTGTGATATTCGCTTTTTATGTTTTTCCACCGCAACCTACAGCTCTGTAGCTGTGTTTCTTGGTTTAGCTCTGGCCACTTACCTCAGAGCCTCCTCTCACATCCACGTTTCAAACGTACGCCTCAGCCGTGTGTTCAAGGCGAGGGCTTTATTGAAGTGAAGGTTAAGATATTTGCCTGCAGGGGGTGGCCTCATAACAGAGGCCACATAGCTATGGCAGACTAGGACAGACGTTTGTATGTGAATGCATTCCAATCCAAATTGTTTTCAAGCAAAAGCTTCCTGAATCTGCAACTTCTCTCTCCTGGATTACCTTTCTCCCACCTACAGAATGTTTGTTCTGGGGGCATTTTTATTGCTGAATCAGAGCTGGACTGCAATCAGCTGATGGTGAGTTGAGTTACTCCATGCCTTTCCCCACGAGGACATTGTTGCGTACAACGTGACCAGTGCCTACCCATTAAATTAGCAATAAATACTGCACGTACAGGATGCCAATATGCAAGTGGAAGTGACACACAGTTCTACTTCTAGCATTCAGTTCGGCAGCTCATCCTGTATGCCCAAAGATTACCTGTCTGTTCAAACCTAGTCAATGCCTGGTCTCAAACTCCTCCAATTTTTAAAGATTTGGTAGGTTAAGAGTGAAATCACTGAGTACTGAGATCCCAGAAGTTCCCCAGGTTAAATTAGTTCATTTGGGATCAAATATGTGGGGGTTGTATTTTACTTACTAGCAGATAATCGCAGGCAAAAAATGGCATGTGCAGATTTTGTCCACCGCAGTCGAGACCCAAACCATTTAATTGCTCAGGTCTCAGTACTTATTCTTCCATCGAGGTATTCAAGGTTAGAAGCGCTGCTGGTTCAGTGACTGAGAGGGAAGTAATACATTCAGCTCCCTCACTGAATTGATCCACAATCAGTACTTCTAGAGGAGACTGAGACAATACAGAAAGATGCTTCAACTGAATCAATCGGCCCTGAATTCCATTTTCGCTGGACCCTGAAGGAATCTTCCAACTCCTCACCAGACCAAAATATATCCATGTATATATTTTAGGCTGTTTTTCAAGTGGTCTCAACCTTTTGTTTAAGGTTGACTGGTTAGGCCACTTATCACCACATACAAATTAATAGAGTGCCTGCCAACATGCCTTTCCCATTTGCATCTTAAAATTGGAATGGTGGTGTTCTATAATTTTCAAGGCTTAGATTCTCGGAGTTTTATAAGACCCCCTCCTGATTCAGGTAGGTTGTTGGGCCACAAACAGAAGTTTCTGGAAAAGTTCTGCAAATCTGGTAGCATCAGTGAGGAAAAATCAGAGTTAGCATTTTGGGTCCAGTGACCCTTCAGAGAAAGGGTTAGCTCTGATTTCTCTTCACAGGTACTACCAGGCCTGCTGAGCTTTTCCAGCAACTTCTGTTTCTGTTTCTGGCCTACAGTCTCCATAGTTCTTTAGGTTTTTATTCAGTTCGTTGGGCCTCCCTTATAAGGTCCTCTGCAAAATGGCAGTTAGAGTGGGAGCAAGGCACTAAGGGCTCACATTGTTTGACTCTTTTATATTGAAAACAGCCCCTTGAGTTTCTTGCAGCATACAGTTTAGAATGACACCGCAGGGGACAATTAACTAATGAGGCATTGAAAATATCAATTCTCGTTTGATTTCATGTAAAGTTCTTCCGCATTTCTTTCAAAGTGGCCTACAGTCTCTGAAAGCTAGACTTGTGCTGTCAATAATTCATTCTTGCTTGTATATTATTTCTACAATTCCTTTTCTCACGAAAAATCGCTTATTCCAAATGGATTTACAAATACAGTAAAATAAATTTAGAAGAAGGGATTTCACAGTAATTTGGTGAACCCATTCTAATGACAAAGACTCTCTTTTTCTGAACAACAATCACAGTTGCGCTAACTGTTTAGTCCTATCAGCTGGTGTGGAGGTGCAGTGTCATTGTTGCAAATCTACAGAAAGACCTGTCTTTAGGCATAGAACAGTGGAGTTGAAAATGAAAGTGATGAGTTGTGGGATAATGGAGGCATTTGTCATGAGATATTTCATAATTGTCTAAATTATTATATCAGTTGTACATCTGTAGTAACTATATTTTCCAGGTTGTAAATGGCTTTGAATCATTTCCAGAGAACATTTCTATATCGACAAAAAATTATTTTTTCAGCAAAATCACCAAGAAGAAATTCTGACTACCCTTTCCCAACCATCCTCAATCTCATCTACCAGGGTCTGTGTCCAGGGCAGCACGGTGGCTCAGTGGTTAGCACTGCTACTCCATAGCATCGGGGACCTGGGTTCAATTCCAGCTTGACTGATTATCTGCATAGAGGTTATGCATTCTCCCTATATCTGTGTGGGTTTCCTTCCAGTGGTCCAGTTTCAACTCACAGTCCAAATACATGCAGGTTAGATAGATTGGCAATGCTAAATAGCCCATAGTGTCCAGGGATGCGCAGGCCGGGTAGATTAGTTATCAGAAATGTTGGGTTACGGGGATCAGGTATGGGTATGTACCTGGGATGGTCATCGTGGACTGAATAGCCCGCTGCACACTGTAAGGATTCTATGATACTTAAAAACATGCAGATTAAAACTTTTATTTTCAATATTTTGACATTACGTATGTGTTAGATAATTACAGCTAACCGATACATAAAAAGGAAGCCATTCATCAGAATTGTTACAGAATCACAAACATTCTAAAGAAATCTTGAGCGAGCATGTTTATTACTGCATCAATTTATCATTCTCTTCATCTTGTCAAAAATGTTCAACAATCTAATCCTGTCAGGTTTCAATTTTATTCCAAGGCTAAAGACTACCGCAGGGGGTTGGTGGAATGATATAGCTTGGGGACTGATAACATTTTGTTGTCTCATTGTATTAAATAAACTGCATTTACCTTAAACTCTCTTATCCTCAGCAGGCACATAGCCAATCATTGGCATTCACAAATCAAGATAGCAGTATACAGAAGTTCAAGACATTTGCTGATTTACTATGCAGTGGCATCAACCATCTTAATGGATGAGCACCCATATTAAAGTAAGAGACATTTCTGCTGCCAGCATTGTATGTTTGTACACTGCCATTCTACTATGGATTGTCAAGGCCATTGTTTTAAGTACTTTGACCTTGGCAGTGCCATTACCATAAGAAAAGATGATTGTATAGAAATCTCTCAGTGATGCCAGTCCTGAGTTACAGTCCTGTGCTATCTAATTGTGTCGGTTGCTCTTTTGGGCTCAAATCCAACAGACACATGCTCCATGATGGTACCCCAGGGAAAATCCTATACAAGCACTCTATTCACCGGTGATCCATTACAACCAGAATCTCAAAACAATGTTTTGAGAACTACTACAGTAATTGTCGCAAATCTGGAAATGCTCATATATAAAATAATTTTAGTGACTACCAGAATCTTGATGCAATATGAATTCTAACTCCAGATGTTGATATTTGTTAAGCTCAGATTCAACCTTTTCAATCAAGTAATTGAACAGAAACAGAAAATTTCTTAATTTACAATATGTTAAAATAACTGTTTCCCTTTCGATACATCAGGAAATTGTTACTGCGGGTGCAGATTTTTAATTCCAGGTTTGGATCAGATTGCTGAATGAAATATTCAATAACTATATCCCATTACCAACACATCTCTAATCCATCTACTTCAACTTTTAAAGGAATCAGCTTGGAGGTGAGCGACAAATTGAAGGAGGCAGGTTGGAATCTTCAGTATTATTATAAGGCTGTGCATCTAATTTTTATTCACCAATTTTATTTTAACTGGGTACAGCCATCTCCAGGACATAATTGCTTCTTGTTTACCAACCTGCTAAATCCAATGTATTCATCCAGACAACTCTACATGATTAGGTAACAAATCTCAACTTTTCCAGTCAACTCCAGATATTCCCCATAAAGCGTCTGACCCAACCATTGGGATTCTATCTATTCACACACCCACACAAGGTTTCCAATTCTCTTCTCTCCCCTGTTTCCTACAGTCCCCATTGTCTCCTTTCCTGGAAAGCCATCAATGAATCAGATGTTAAAGTGTGGAGCTGGATGAACACAGCAGGCCAAGGAGCATCTCAGGAGTACAAAAGCTGACGTTTCAGGCCTAGACCCTTCATCAGAGATCTCTGATGAAGGGTCTAGGACCGAAACGTCAGCTTTTGTACTCCTGAGATGCTCCTTGGCCTGCTGTGTTCATCCAGCATCACACTTTGTTATCTTGGATTCTCTAGCATCTGCAGTTCCCATTATCACTGATGAATCAGATGTGTTTTTACATCAAACCAGTAGTTTCATGACTGTTATCACTCATAGTCATTTCTAGTCCAGTTTAATTACTGACTTATTTTAAACTTCTCCACCAACTGTAGCAGGATTTGAACTCATTTCTCTGCAGGTTTAGTCCCTACCTCTAGAATTTTGATCTAAGAACATTACCGTAATACTTCAGTGGTGTCTCAAATGTCGAGTCATCAGCAGACTGAAACAGAACAAAGACCTGAATACTTCAAAATTAAACTGCACTGTCAGTTGAGTATGGTCACACTGGCCTAATGAGGGATTAGAACATTTTGAGTTTGTCATGCAGATCTACATTTAGATCCAGCACTCCAGAGCCAGGTCTTTAGTTCATTGCTCCCCATGTCATTGGAAAGCCCATCATTTGCCCGTAGAGAATGCTATGCTTCTTTCTTTCCTGGCATATAAAAAAAAGTTATTTCCCTTATGTAGCAGCAGAGGAGAAATTGCCTTCTGTAGCCTGGAAGTATCCTGGCATGAAAATCCACCTTTACAGCAAATCAGTACCATTCAAGACCTACTCACAGGTCTTTCTGCAATAGAAAGCAGATTTGATGGTCACCTCCTTCATGAAATGGAGACCACATATAATCACTCCTCCCCTTTATTGTGGTATGCACATTTATTTTTTCGGGAGCATGGACGATAGGTGTGTCCTCATGCTGAGTGGCCTTCTACTCTGCCCCTCTTTATCTCTCTCTCTCTATATATATCTCTTTCTGAAGTAAATCCTCATCTATGTTGCTCCTTAAAATGCTTCAGGCCACACAAAATGCTAACTCCAGCTCCCATGGCTGTGAATAAGTGGTTTCAGCAAAATCCTTGCAGTCAGAAACATGACTTTCTTCATGTGTGGTCAACTTCACCAACTTCAAACACACAGAAATATTCAAAAAGCTTCTTAAAAATTCAGATCAATTCAGCAATCAAACTAAAAATGTTTAATCATCCCTTATCAAGAGGTCATTCCTGCTACTGAACATAAGTTCATCTGTAGAGGCTTAAAATGAAGTTTGTTAGCAGGAGTATGGAGGTCAAAAATATCACTGCAAACATGAGATCAAAATAACAAGTTCCCATTATCTCCGATATTGTTATATCTTCTGGTTACCATGAATTAAAAATAATCACATTTTTGATTCAAAATGTTGGAATTATAAAGTGCTCCTGTTCATGTGGCTGGTAGAAATTAATTCAATATTTTATGAATAGTGCAACAATATAATTCCAACATTACAACAGCCTGATCTAGATAGTTCCTGTGCATGCTCCTAACCATCCAGGTTAATGTCCTTCAACAAAATGATATTGATGTGGGCTATGTCAGAAGCATGCATTTGATTAGTCACAATTTGTTAGCAAGCCAACACCGCAGCATTGAAACAACAGGTACTATGAAGCATACCTTTCTGGCCTAAATATATAATTAGTGCCTTGTTCTGTGATTAAAAAGAAACAAAAATTGCACTACTTTGCATTTCCATCTGTAGTGATTGTAACAAGGTCAGCCAGGCGGATAAAATGGATTACGAATTCTCCCTGATTGAGCCGAATAATCTGGTCCAATCAGGGAGCCTTGAATGATAGCTAAGCATAAGAGTGCCAGACATTCTGTTCACTCTCAGAGATGGCATTGCGGGAGCTGGATTACTGTCAAGTGCTGATGGTAAACTGACCATGAGATGTTACTGACATATTTTTGTTAAACACTGACAGCAAGTGTTGTGCTTAAAGATACGTTTGAAGTTTTCATATTTCCAATATTTATTCTCTTTTTAAAATTGAGTGGTATTTCCGGTCTGATCGTACTCATAAAAATTATTTTGGAATGTTTACAGTGTTCTCTAAATGCCTTTTACTATTGATCTTCATTCTGTATCTAATAAATTTGCAAAATAGATTTATCCCTAGCATGAAAAAGAATGTTTAATAGAGGAATATCGTTTTCTGAACTGAGCTGGAACATTGTACTCACAGCACATTCACAATGAGGGAAATGATCACAATTTGTTTATGTGGAAAGTTAAAATTTATTTTGACATCAGCAGAGAAATGACATTGAACTGCACAGGATGAAAATAAGAAAACGCTACACTATCTTTTTCATGAGGTGGTAATAGCATCAGTTGACTCTAACTAAATTAAACATACTGCTATGGGTTTTCATTTCATTCATTCGCAGGATATGGACGTTGCTGGGTAGACCAGCTCATACTGTTTATTTCTAATTGCCCTGGTTGATGGTGGTGGCAAGCTGCCTTGCTAAACTGCAGCAGTTCTTGGAGTATGAATATACTCTTAGAGCAGTTAGAAAGGGAAAAGCAGGATTTTGACCATGAGAAAGTACGGGAATGGTGATATAGTTTCAAATCAAGGTGGTATGTGGTTTGCAAGGTAATTTGCAGGTGAGGCTGCTCCCATGCATCTTCTGACCCTTTGTCATGATAGGTTTGCAAGGTGCTGTCAAAAGTTAGGTTTCAGCTTCCTGGAATTGTTGGGAGCGAAAGCCAGAGATCAGGATTTCCTTGCTGAGTATGAAAACATAACTCTATTTTGGTGTGCATACAGGCAAGTCCCCTACATGGATACCAGCCAGAAATACAGGCTTGGCTTCCAATGAGACAGGGACCAATTTGGAACAACCCGAACAACCGTTAGATTTTGCCTATCAGAGAAAGTCTGTCCTGGAGGGAGGATGTCATGGGAACAGGGAACAATCCCAGAAGTGGGTATCAGATCCTTTGGGCAGGGATTTACCCTGAGAA
Source organism: Stegostoma tigrinum (assembly GCF_030684315.1). Lineage (NCBI taxonomy): Eukaryota > Metazoa > Chordata > Chondrichthyes > Orectolobiformes > Stegostomatidae > Stegostoma > Stegostoma tigrinum. Next base: position 53,375,469 of record NC_081368.1, on the reverse strand, counting down.
TGTCCAGGAGAATTTTGGAGATGATGTAGCCTAGGAGGGGAGGAAATTGGAGCCCTTTTGTAGGCGTGCAGGAGAAGAATCAAGGCTGATAAGGATCAAACAGAAGCCATATAGGAATTGTATTTGGAAGAATGAAAGGTTTGTGAGTAATGCTGCAAAATTACTACTATCAAGGTTACATCAGACTGAGTGTGGCATCAAGGAGCCCTGGCAAAACTGGAGTCAGTGAAAATCAGGGGAATGCTTTGTTGGTTGCAGTCGTACCTGTCACATGAGAAGATAGTTGTGGTTGTTGGAAGCCATCGTCTCAGTTCCAGGATATCTTTGCAGGTGTTTCTCAGGGTAGTCCCCTCGGCCCAATCATCTTTAGCTACTTCATCAATATCCTTTTTTTCCATGTTAAGGCATGTTTACTCATGATTGCACAATGTGCAATGTCATTCATGACTTCTCAGAGACTGAGGTAACCCATATCCAAATGCGGCAAAGACAGAGCAACATCTAGGTTTGGATGAACTGGTGGAAAGTAAAATTTGCACCATGCACGTGCCAGGCATTGACCATCTCCACTACAAGACAATCTAACCATCGTCCCTTGGTATTCAATGATTTTACCAGCACAGAATCCTCCATTATCAACATCCTGGAGGTTACCTGAAACACAAATGCATTAGCCATATAAGTACTGTGACGACCAGATCAAGTCAGATGCAAGGAATCTTGTGGTGAGCAAGTCATCTCCAAACCCTGTCAACTATCCACAAGATTCAGTTCAGGAGTGTGATGGAATGTTCATGAAATGCTGGATAAGCCCTGCTTCAACAATAGTGCAAAAGCAGCCCACTTGATTGGAATCATAACCGCAAACCTTCACTTTGCCACACCAGTAATCACATTGTGTGCCATCCACAAGATAACCTGTAGATATTTGGTAAGGGTCCTTATACATCACATTCTAAAACCACAATTACTTCCACCTGGAAGGACAAGGGCAGAAATACCACAAACTACAAGTTCCCTTTCACACACTGGCCATCCCGAATTGGAAATGTATCACCACACGTCCCTCAGCATTATTGGTTCAAAATGTACATTGGCAATAAATTCTGGCTCAGCTAATGATGATCAAATCCCACATATGAATAAAAAATAAATTGTGCATAATACCTGTTTTATTAGTCATAGTCCAAAGCTGTGCCTCAATTGGTGCTGCAACCAGTCAATGCTAAATTTATCCATTACATTAGTGCCATCTCCAAAGACCATCCCTGTACCTTCAGCTCTCATCATCATTTCCAAAGCTCTGCCACCACCACACCATATGTAGCGGGGAAAGGCAACCATCCATCACCTACACATACTGTTGGCAGGATCCACACTATCACCATTGCTTGCTCCTCCATCTCACTGATCTCTTTCAGATTTGGGATCACAACCTCAGGTTTGGCCTGTTCTCTGGCATTGGAGGCCTTCTTCTGAAAGGAAGAAATGGAACAAACGACGCATAGGCTATTCAAAGCACAGTGCTTGGAAGTGCCCGTACTCCATGGGTAACTACCGTGGTCAGGACCACAGAACTGTCTGCAGGTTCTGACTCTAGCTCGACAGAGCAGAGGAATTTGAAAATTCCCAAGCAATTCTCACTAGTCAGGACTCCTACCGGCTCCCAATGCTCAATTTCAGTAGTATGTCTGGTCTCCGGCAATCTGAATACCAGAAGATTTGGTCCATTTAAACATATTAGCTTAAAAAAAGATGTGAAGTCGTTGGACCAGCTTACACAGACAGGAACATTTCAGTCAATATTACAGAATCAGAGAAGGATGTCAATCTGTCCAAAATGGCAGCACTCCGCAATATTCACCTGGCAAAAGTCACCTCTTGTGTCTCTGGGCAGATTTTTGACATACTGCCTTTTAATAGGACTGAGGACAGGAAACATCTGCCTTTGCCTCTGACATTTTCTATCCCTAAACACACACCACACCCAATTACAACTCATAAATTGCACGTGGGACATGCCCTTAACTCAAAGAAAATGAAAATCTCAGACAAAATCAATCATGAGTTGGGTGTGCATTTTGAAATCAAAGTAGTTCTTATTTCTCTAGCCTAAGAGAAGGTTTTGGTTCCATCTGGCTTGAGTGGACAATTTCTGAACTGAGCACATTTTCCCTGTTCCTCAACAACTACACAGTTGCTGTCATTTACGTTGGACCTGTGAAATAAAATAACCTTTTTGCTTTTATGCGTGAGTTTTTTTTATTAAAACGCTTTTCTACCAAAACACTTCTGGTGGAAACTGGCCTACATTTATAATCAAATCATATGATTTCCCTGTAGATCAAAGAGTTTATACATATTATTATCTGGCATGTCATTCACAAGTGGATGTTAATTCAATCTCTGAGAATTACTTGAATACGTTGTTACCATTTTGACAAATGCTTGCTCAAAATCCTTACATTAACCTTTTTTGAACTTTAACATTCACAGCATGCCTGATGCTTTTTAGACAGCAATAGAAACATTTCCCTTCCTACCACAAGCTGGAGCATACTGAAACAGTGATAAGAAATGCAGCTCAAGTTTAATATATTACACGAAGAAAATCTTTCAACACTGAAAATATTTTAATGCTACTCACTGCTATTAAAAATATTTTCTAAAATGTTTTCGCAAACTAAAATTGTTGCTTTATCTATAAATTGTTTGACCTGAAATCCATAAAAAGGAGTAACACACCAATGGCTGATAAACAGTAAGCCAGTGAGAGAACAAAATACAATAGCAAGTCATTGGATCAAGGACCACAATAAATCTGGAAAATCAGCAGGTAGAATTACATGCAAATGGGGAAAATACCAAGATTCTCTTGAACTGAGTAAGTTGCTATTTTTTTCATTAGCAAAACTAGCATCTTACACATTAATAGATAGAATTTTTAAGCCCCATTTCAACATACATAAGTATGAGTAGATTCAAAAACAGCTACTTTCACGCTGTTATCAGGCTTTTAAATGGCCCTCTTTAGTTATGCTGATCTCTCTCTGCACCTTCTTGGCAGCTGTAACATTGTATCCTGAGCTCTGCTCCATTGCCCTGATGCACATGTATAGTACAATCTGTCTGTAAAGCACGTAAGATAACACTTTTCACTGGACTTCGGCACGCATGACAGTAATAAATCAGATTAAATCAAATACTGACAGGCCTATTGGAAACTAATATTTAATCAACTCCTGTCCATTCTAGTACTATAATATTTTGTTTTTCATTTGGATAATCAAATTACTGAAAGGCAAATGAAAGTTCTGTTCTTCTTAACTGCCTATGACATTGACATTTTTTTAGGCATTATGGTTACAATTATTAACATGGATAACAGGACAGAAATTTCCAGTGCATTGATTATGTAGCATGTCTTTCTCATGAATGGCTGTCAAAAGGGTATACTGTTTGACTTATTTCATTGACCAGGACTTAAACATGTGAGAATAATTTCAAAGTTTGCAGAAGACGCAAAACTTGGAAAACCAATAAAGATTGAGGTGGATATCAAAAGAAAAGAGGAGGGCACAGACAGACTGACAGAAATGTGGAAGTGCACAGTAAATAAACTAGGCGTCAGAGATTGGTGAAATGATTCTTGGTTTCAGAAGAAATAGGGAAGGTCAATATCCAGATTTTGAAGTCATGACGATGCCAAAATTGTTAGCCATCTTGATTCCTCTGAAACTGATATCAATTTCTGGAGTCATGCAGTTAAATGCAAGTATCCAAAGCTGTCGTCAGTGATTTTACGTTAGCCCATAAGGTATGCATTATTGAAGACCTCACACCCCTCAATAGCAATCAAGTCACAGAACTGATGTCTAGTCACAATTTTTATCTCACTGCAAAAGATCCTTGAAAAAAATATACCTTGATGACTGAGATGCAAATAGGTTTTTTAGCAGGACCTTAAGTTGATAAATACTACTGAACAGGTTCATTGTACCTGAATAATTAATTCTGTATTTGTGAAATGTCAAATTTGTCTATGGTGATTAAATTCACATTCTTCTGCAATTACTATATATTTTTTAATGTATTTGTTATTTCAACTTCTACTTTAATCACATTTATATTCCCAAATCTTTCAGCCGGTTTTCCTTGCAATTTTAATTGAAAGTATTTTTAAAAATGTTTTGTATGTTATCTGTTAGAATGCCTCAATGTGATTTTTTGCTTAATCTGCTTGATTTGGCTCACCTTGACTTGGCAAGATTCAAACTGATGTTGGAAAAGGGGAAATCTGCATCACAGAGATTTCTAGATCTTTGTGAACAGCTTTCTTTGAGGTAAAAGTCAAGTGCCATTCCTGTTCTACACATCACAAAATCGAAACTAACATAAAATAAATTATATTAGAAAAATGGGTATCAGAATCTCTGGCATGGCAAGGCAAGTTCCTTGCTAGGCAATGGCATTGAGGGGCATGATAACTTGTTTAAACACCTTAATAATGGCACAACTCATCCCATTAATATTCAGCCTCCTAACTTGCCAAATTTGCTAAATAAACCAGAAGTCAGAAAGGGTACCTGAAGGTTTCTGCCTGCCACTCTTTGGCAATAGCCTCAATTTTGCTCAGCACCAAATATTATCTTAAGGCATTAGTCATGGGCATCAGCCACACATACAATGTGTATTACCAATCAGATCACAGAAGATCAAATTTTCCTTCTGTAAATCAATGGGTAACATAATTTTAAAGGAAAACGTCAATATGGGAGGAAGTGGATTAGTATTAAATTTTCCATAAGCAAGCAATTGATACCAAATTTGCCCAACTAACACAGACTCAGCTAGCAAGAACAAATATCAGGAATGTGAGTATGGAGGTCAAACCTTGAAGAATTTTTCAATCTGTTAATCACTACATCCTCGTTGGGCAAGTTGGAAGAAGTATGTTCAAAGCAGTATAAGATTCTGGTCTTATGATCATTTGACAGAAATCATAAAAAAGAAACTACTATCAAAAAGGTTCACAGACTTCTTTGCTTCATCTCTGGATATTCCCTTCTGCATCAATTAGCTTGACTCTGCACTTTCAACATCTCTGACGTTTTCAAACTTGACATTTGACTAAGACTACCAGCTCCATGTGAGGGTTTGGACTCTGACATTGACTGATTTGTCTTAATCAAAAATTAACCTTTCTCTACCAATGGATCCTGTGATGCCAACAAACTGTTGGTTTCTTTACAATTTTCTCTTGGGGCTGTTGTAGGAATTTGAACTATAGAAGGTTTATCATGCTCTGCATTTGGCAGTTTTTTTCTTTCAAGCACGTGATTTATCTGACATTGTTTGCTACACATTGTGATTTACACTTGATCTATGAAACATGTTGTCTCTTTCCAACAACCCAGATCAAATACTTCCCATCACCATGATGGTTTGTCATCATGACCTTCTTGCCAACACTGAACTTCCTCTATCCCATGCCTGGTGAATTACGGCTCACTTTCAGTAGATATCTTCATATCTAATTGACTGTGTGCTATGTTATGTTTGATGCTTTGAAGCAGCGCTCATTATTTTAGCTTTGATGCCATAATCTTGAACTCAGTGTAGGACTTTGTTCTGTTTTACAATGTGCTCTTCCTTTGTCTTAGTGCTAATTATCTAATTTATCTCTAATTATCGAAACTAAAGCACACTCCTGACATTTCATTTAATAACTGACCCAAGCTGCTCCAGGACACAACAGAGGCAGTGGACACGTCAAATGTTAGCAATCCATACTGGTTCAATCCCTTGTGTGTATAAATAATAGATAGTACCTTGCTTATGTCAGATAATTGTAATTTTGAATATGGATTTAAAAACTTTTATCATAATAAAGATTGTTGCAGTGTTACATTGGCTAAATTAGAAAACACATATTGACCGGTAAGTAGTGGTTAAGTTTCGTTCTTGATTACATTATTTACTATTTGTTTTAAAGTGCTCAAATCTGAATAGAAAATGTAATCTATAGCTGTTTTGCTTGGCAATTACTTCTTTCATAAAATGCATATTCAGAGTGTAACTCAGTGCATTTTCAGTTTTAGTTATGCAATAAGATTATCCTAAACTTAATTGATTTCAGAATAATCCATTGTACTGTGGGTTTGTGGAGCGTAATTTAGAATTAGTTTGAGATTTACTTATTTGTCACATTTACTGAGTATAGGAATACATAAGTACAGTGAAAAGTGCACAAAAATCACTAATAAGTGGCACCCACTTGGTTCCAAAAACAAGAATGAAAAGATTTAACAAAGCTAAAAAGTAAGCAAGAGGAAAAGAAAAACTTCAGATCTCACAGTCCCAAACCCCATCTCTACAATGGTGCACGCTTTGTTCCAATCGCTAGGAAACCCAAGAGGCTGCCGCTGCTGCCATGTGAAAGGCCCACTCTCATCGCCGACTGCTGCCCCCTCAACGACCCCACTTACACCGCCATCGCCCCCTCACCGTCCCGTTTTCACAGCCATCGCCCCCTCACCACTCCTCACTGCCCCCTCACCATCCCCTAGCAGAATTGTCGCCGATTCCTCACTGCCCCCTCACCATCCCCTAACAGAATTGTCACTGACTCCTCACTGCCCCCTCACCAACCCCTCACTGACTCCTCACTGCCCCCTCACCATCCCCTAACAGAATTGTCGCCGATTCCTCACTGCCCCCTCACCATCCCCTAACAAAATTGTCACTGACTCCTCACTGCACCCTCACCATCCCCTCACCGACCCCTCACTGCCCCCTCACCATCCCCTAACAGAATTGTCGCCGATTCCTCACTGCCCCCTCACCATCCCCTAACAGAATTGTCACTGACTCCTCACTGCACCCTCACCATCCCCTCACCGACTCCTCACTGACCCCTCACCATCCCCTAACAGAACTGTCACCACCCCCTCAACAACCCCTCACTGACTCCTCACCGCCCTCTCACCACCCCCTCACCAGCCCCCGCCTCATTGTCCCCTCACTGGCCCTCTCTCACTGCTGCCTCACCAGCCCACTCTCGCCACCAAACCAACCCACTCTTGATCAGACATAATGGGAACTGCAGATGCTGGAGAATCCAAGATAATAAAATGTGAGGCTGGATGAACACAGCAGGCCCAGCAGCATCTCAGGAGCACAAAAGCTGACATTTCGGGCCTAGACCCTTCATCAGAGAGGGGGATGGGGTGAGGGAACTGGAATCCCGGCCCACGCTCAATCCGCTGTCGCTGCAAGACACGGCCCATGCGTTCAGCTCGCCCCACGTTGTTTCTGGTCGCGAGCCAACTCCTTCCGAACTCATTCGGTAGTTGGATAAAGTACTGTGAGGTGTGGGAGGGATAGAAGTACTGTAGATAGGAGAAAAAGACGAGAAAAAGGAAGGGAACCGGCGAGCTAAGTGGAGCTCCAAACTTACCCTGCCGTCATCTTGCCGGAAGAAGATAGTTATATCTTGTCCCTACAATTGTGAGGACAACTTTATCGCATTTCCTATTTTATGTGCTTTCATTCTGGGGTACTGTTAAACCCCTCGGGCGACTGTCTGTGGAGTTTGCACATTCTCTGCGTGTCTGAGTGGGTTTCCTCCAGGTGCTCCGGTTCCCCCCACCCACAGCCCATAGATGTGCAGGTTAGGTGAATTAACCATATATTTGTGGCGTTACAAGGATAGGGTAGGGGCTGGGTCTGTGTGGGATGTTGTTTGGAGGGTTGGTGCAGACTCAATGGGTTAAATAGCCTGTTCCCGATTCCATGATTCTTTGATTCCATGAGTCTAAGTATATTCTCAGTGCCACCTTATTGTATTATGTACCATGCTGACTCACTTTGTACTTGAATGCAATATGCACGTGGAGAAATCTTTCAAATTGTTCAAAATTCCTCAAAATTAAGTAATAAATTCCAAATATTCTTCGACCTCAATGTTTCAATTTAAGTATAACGTTCCAACCAAGGCCATTGTGATCTTTCTTTTGTACAGTCCACTAAAGCAAATGCTTATACCTCTCCAACAGAGAGGACAGAAGAAAAAAAATTTCAACAAAATGCCCAGATCTCATGGTTTGCAACATTGCTTCTGCTGCTCGATGCAATCCTTCTCCAGATGCTCTAGGCCTTCTTAGTCCTCCTCATAAGGGCATAGGTGACACAAAGTATACGGCTCTAATACATCACAGTAGCTCCAAATTGTTTATTATATATTGCGGTTGGTTACCTCACCGAGCTGGTTCATTGTTCCGCAGACGTTTCACTACCCTGTTGGGTAACATCATCAGCGCAGCCTCCGATGAAGTGCTGTTGTGTTTTCCCGCCTGGTGTTTAAACACTGGTGTCCATTGAGCTGGATTACCGCACTTCCAGTTTTCCTTCGCAATGGAGTGTATATGGGTTTATTAATGGCTTTCTTAGTGGAGTACCAGGCTTCTAGGTATTTGTCAGACACTGATGATCTTACCCAGCAGGGTAATGAAACTTCTGCAGAACGACGAACCAACTCAGTGAGGCAACCAACCACAACATCCACAACCTGAGCTACAAATCTATTCTTTAAAAAAAAGTCTATTACATTTTTAAAGCTCAAAAGTATCAATGACGCTCCAAAGTGTGCCAAGTAACCTCTCAGGGATAAGTGCTATGAGCTTACTATTTCACACAAACGTGGAAGAAAGCACTTTGTGCACTGAATTCTATTTGTCATTACTTTAGCTTTCTGTCTTGACACCAACCACTTAGGCTACTTTCACTGGTGACTTTTTAGATATTTGAAAAATCTAGTGAACCAACGTTAAGGTATAATCCCTGCATCAACATTGTTCTAATCGAACATTTAACAAATTGAAATTGACAATCCACTTTTCCTAAGTGGATTTCAAGCACATAGTTTATACACAGTAGAGCAGAGGTTGGCATCCTGTATCTGGCTTCCCAATGAGCTCATATTTTATCTCTCGTCTGCACCTACCCTCAGTCCTTGGAAATTAGATTGGGGGAGCGATTGAATATGTTGACCAGTTGTCAGCAATATTTGAAATACACTTTTTTAAAAATTTATGCATGCCTTCATCTCATACAATATACTTGCAATCTAGTCTTTTGAGCACTACTTAAACTGCATTTTTGAATATATTTTGCAACATGTTATTCTAGAAATAAGCTACATTCTCCAAAGGCAGCCAAAATGTTAGTGGTAATACAGCTCTATGACCTGTGAATAGATTGTGTTCCGAAGAAACAGCAGCCTAGATTTCCAATGAACCATTGTTGGGTCAGACAAGTTCTGGAGTTAATGTTCGTGTTACTTAAATAGCTGAAGGAAAGTCAGGTCCATTTTGGCAAGAGTTTGAAAAGATAATAGTGGCAGTAGATTAAGAAACCATCGGGCTAATCAGGTTGGCACTTAGCTCAAAGAAAATGAGCAGCAAAATGTAGTGTGAGAACTGTGTGTCCTCAGAAACATACTCACGTGCTGTTTTGATCATTTTGGTCTGTTTTAGGTCAAGTGCTAGTGACCTAGCAATAATGTAATGCACGCTTATCCTTGGTTCTTTGTGGTAGAACAAGTCACAATCTCATCAGGACACGTTTTATATTCAAAAGGATATTTAATGATTTAATTTATACTTCTCTCCAACTTTTTAAATGTGTGATACTCATGAATTTATAATCCCCAAAGGATCAGAGAAGTTTGGATTTGAAAATTAGCTCAAATATTGAATTGTGATTCAGTTTGTGTGTGCTACCAACTAAGCCATTGGCTGACTCAATATAAGCAGCTCATGATTCAAGAAACTTCACCCTATTTAGCTTTACATTGATTCACTTTTGAGAGGTTTGAGGGAAGATATTTGTTTAAGGCAGCATGAGCTTGTCCCTAATCCAGGTGTTGAAGGTGATTCATTGCTACACTCTACTATCTATTAACATACAATTGATAGAAGGCAACAACGTCAGCCTTAATTTCAGTGAAGCGCTCGGAATGTTTACAAGAAGCCACAGAATGGGAGAAGATGTATCAGGGAGATACTTAAAATTGAAACAATGTGAAATGGGTTGCAGATATGGATGAATTGCAATTACAGCCGAACCAAGTCTGAAGAGTATGTTACAAAGTTTTAGACCAGCTTTGTTATCCAGATTTTAGCGATGTCCTGGGGGCTTATCATCAAATTTCAATGAGAACTTCACTATTAAGCATTGCACACAAATACGATATAGACATGACTGGCTGGAACCAGATGTTGGTTATGTATTCTGGTATTCATGTGACAGTTGTGTGTGTTTCAGACCGTAAGTTTGATGATAGTATTAACCAGGTGGGGAAGGTGCGTGGAGCTAAGGAAAAGCAAAGAAGAATAAAACTTCAAGAGAAGTATGCTTAAAAAAGTGGCGAGTTTAGATATTTCTCAATGTGAGTACATGAGTTAAAAATGAGGAATATTTTCTGGAATTAGCACATGCAACTATTGTAAATATCTAATTCTTGGTTTGTGTGTTTTCATGCAAATTTTGTCTTTAAGGCTGGTAATCTTATTGCATAGACATGTCAACTCACTATGCTGTATACAGTACTACTCATGACGAATGTTGCAGCCACAATCCCCTTTAACTGTAATAGGCTACAATGCTTGATTGGCTTAATGTGATGTAGGAAACCATTTCCTAGTCCAGCTGGAAGAGTCCTTTATAATTACCAAGCTATAGTTTATTGAGTGTTAGCAACTTGATACCAGGTTGCATTGAAATGACAGATGCTGTTGAAGAGACTTCGAGGAGGGCCAGTTGTGAAGCCTCATCCTTCCAGATCTGAAGCTATTTTGTCTATGAGTTCCATGTGGAATAATCATAATTAGTGGTGCTTATGGTACTCCTCAGCGTTAACCCATACAAAACATGTTTAACTGTAGAAAGTGGATTAAATGCAGTTGAAGCATCTGGTAATCTATTACACTTAAAAGGTTGTGGTCATCTTGCTTTAAACAGTTAACGCCTGGAAAAGTGGGATGAATGACATGGCCTTGTTGAGCCAGAGACATTGTGTCCACATTGCTTGCAATGATGATGATCCAGACAGATTACCTGTTTTGAGGGTTAAATCTAGATTAGTTAAAAATCAGCGAACTTTGAAAGGCTGTAAAATCAATGCATTTCATCAGGTCAAAGAGGAAATTGGAACTGAGACTCACATAACGTTGTTAAGGATAGCTCAGATCAGATCACAATGCTATTGAAGAGATAATGGGAACTGCAGATGCTGGAGAATTCCAAGATAATAAAATGTGAGGCTGGATGAACACAGCAGGCCAAGCAGCATCTCAGGAGCACTGGTTATTCACCTCATTGTACTATCTTCATATCCTTTGATATCATTGTTATCCAGAAATCCATTGATCTCTGTATTGAACATGTTCAATGATTGAGCTCCCATTGTCCTCTGACGCACAGAATTTAAAACAAAAGTCATTGTCTGAATGATGAAACTTCACCCGGAGAAATTACTTACTGTTGGAGCTACGATAGCTGAAATCCCCTCTTTTCAGTCTTTACTGTGGTCTTCGAACAACCTATGCATCTCCATGTTTCATCACAGATGAGGAGTCAGAAAAACAGACAGGCTGACAGCAACACTAACAGGAGTAAAACCAATACTAACCGCTTTCTTTTTCCATTACACCACGATATGCTCCTCCACGGAGCACAGAGGATTGACTCAGAAATATTCTGTATATATTCGATGTTCCGTGTATATTCATGTTGTTGCCTTTATTGTCTATTCATGCAGGTGATAGTTTTGACTCTGCTTTTTAAAAAAATCTCATGTAGGGGTAAATTAAGACAAGATTTACAGCTTGCCGGGTTTCAATGTTTTTGCATAAAATAGTCATTTCCTTCTAGATGGTAGTTTGGTTCACAATAGTCTCCCCAACTTGCCTCAATCCATGGCCAGGTCATCATGGCAGCCAACCTAGAAACATTGAAATGTAGGAACAAGAGTAGGCTATTCAGCCCTTCAAACTTGTTCCCCCATTCAATATCGTCTTGGTTATCATCCAACTCCATAATCTCTTCCCACTTTTTTGATGTTCCCATTCCGATCACACGATCTGAGCTGTCAACATCTTCTCTGCGCCAGCACCCTACACCCGCAATCCTCCCGAAACTATAACATAAATGCTGTCCCCTCAACACTTCACTTCAGCTCTGATAACGAATCATCTAGAGTCAAAACATTAGCTTGCGCTCTTTCTACGTATGCTATCTGACCTGCTGTAATTTCCAGAATTTATTGTTTTTAGTCTAGCATCTGCACTAATTTTTTCCTACTTTTTCTCATTATCATTTGATCTCTGTAGACCTAACAACCGTATCTAAGTCCTTCAGTGCCTCAGCCTCCACCCTTTTCTGCATCCCGGAATTCCACAGGTTCACCACTCTTGAGGTGAAAAAATTTCCCTTCATCTCAGTCCGAAATAGCCTACCCCGTATCCTTAGAATATGAGGTCTGGTTCTGGACTCTCCAATCACCAGGAATATCCATTCCTGTGTTAGTTTTATTTAGGACTGTTAGAACTTTGTAGGTTTCTAGAAAATTTCCATGCACCCACACACCCCCACACCTTCCTCCCAAAATCAGTATTTAGGTCAGTATTTGTCCTTTGTTTAATCCATGAAAGGTCTTTGTTATAATGATCAGACGATGGAAGTTAAAACTTAATAGTTCATCCGTACCAGTATCCAAACAGAACACTGTCCTTACAGCCATGGGGACAAGAGTCCTTGTGTATATTTAAGGCTGACACAGACGGACTATGATCAGTTAGGGAATGAAAAGTTATAGGGAAGGGACAGGAAAGTGAGCGTGTGGCATGTTTGACCAGCCACGATTCTGTTGAATGGTGAAGCAGGCTCAAGGGGCCGAACGGCCTACTCCTGTTCCTACTTCTTATGGTCTTCCACAACACTGTTCTCAACCCAGGCGGCCACAGCCAAAATTAATGGCAGATAGAAAGAAAAGTCCTTCCTTTATAGTTTATAATGGATACGCGCAGACATGAGTAATCACCAGTGTCATCTATTCAAGCAGAAAGGTTTAGAAGGTGACAAGATTCAGTTCTTAAACATTGTAGCTGGAAGAGCAGTTATAATTATTGTATAATGAAATATCTTTTTTTAGACTAACATTTTTCGTATAACGATACATTCATTGCCTCAGCAGCCTCTCCAGATGACAAAGTACTGATGTCACTGCTTGTTATGGAGGATTATTTTTATCCTCAGAAGAAATCAGTTATCATTTTGTGACACTCAGACTCACGTATCTTCTTTCAGTAATAATTATTTACAGGACACAGTTTCTCTTTTATTACTATTGTCACTGTTCAATTGTAGCAAGTTCATTCGTTTAAGTTTTTAAACATCTGGTGTTTGTTTTAAAACATCTTCTGCCAGTCAAGTGTCATGTTTCCCACAAATTAATTCATGAATCAAAGCTGAAGGATTTATTAAGCAACTAAATATTACTGAATTCATTTGCTTTGGTCAGACTGACAAATAAATGATTATCATTCCCGCTAACCGATCCAAGCTTATTTCTTGAGGACTTTAGCGTGTTTATCTGACAGTATCATGAATATGTTTGACATTTTAGCTTTAATATCTTACTAAGTCGATTGTATCAAACACGCATCATTCATTGAATGACCTACACATATGGTTTGATTTTCACCAACTAACATTGACGTTCATTGATTATATATCGTGAGTTTACTTTGAAGGTATATACGTACTGACCGTGCCAAAACTGACACTGGAGCCCAATATTAGTATTGAAACTCCTGCATTGAAATTTCAAAAAAAAAGTTCATGGAAATGTATGTATCATAAGTATTCATAACATGCATAGTAAACATTGAAAAGCTGAAAAATAAGAAACCTTAAGTAAGGTAAGAGTTGCTTCCGTGTGCATCTTCTCTTGCTCTTATTTGAAATGGTTGCAAAGCAAAAAGAGCAAACCAAAGATCAATCGAGAAACTGGTGCAAATGTTTAATTGAACATTTTAAGCACCCCTAATGAGCTTAAAAATAAAATCTGTACTAATGTTTCAATTCAACAAATGCAGCAGGTGATTGAAGTCCAGCCCTATAGGAAATTCAACTTCAGTTCTGTTCTTGATTTCCCATTGTATTTGCATTGGGGCTGCGTTTAACCTGGAGCATCTTTCAAATGGAAAGACTGCTCCGTAGAGCTAAGAGCCCACGTGTCGGAGCCAGAGGGAGTCCATGCTGATTTTAATTACCAGCTTCCACATTTAATACTGTGACCCATCCCAGTCCAGAGCGAGTATGAAGAGATTGCTGAAAGATTGCAGCTCAGTAATTCTTGTCTTCCTGGTAAACCAGAAGAGCATGACTTCGAGGACAATCTGCAGAAAGAGAGGGGCAGGAAATGTTTTCTTGTGAGGCTGAGGGAAGGGTGCACATCTGCTTTTGCTGACTCCATAAAAAAAGAATGTTTGACATACCAGAACAATCCGCTTTTAACCATTTTCAGAACTGCACCTGCCTAATGAGAAAGGTGCAGTGGGATCTGCATTGTGACTGCAGTCAGAATTGAGCCAAATGCCACTTAGCATGCTGGAATTCCGGCAAAAATGAATAAAACTCCTACTTGTTGCAGATAGTGCTCCACATCTATTCAAAACCTTGCAGGTTACGATCTGAAATGGGTAGGAAATGATTAAGCTACCCATTATAAATGCCCACCTGCCTAGTAAATGCAGAGTAGGATGGATTAAATGTTATACATTTGTTTTTGTTTTGATACTTCATTTGCTTTTATTTCTTGCATTGTATCCCTCTTTCCCAATTATCTCTTCCTTTAAAAAAAAACTATCATGTGGAATTTCCTTGGTTTTGTTTGTCATTGTAGCTTTGCAGAAACCTCCTGGACATCTCCAAATGGGATTTCTGACAAAGATTCAGTCCCCAGTTAAGGGCATCAATGAGGAAACTCCTCACAACTGTGTTAAGTTTATTTAAAAAACAGGATTTTAGAATCAACTATTATTGAGTTATTATTGAGTTTTCTCGAAGACCTTTCACTCAATAGTCTCTGTGTCTGAATCCAATATCAGCCATGTTTCATCTGTGAACCTTTTAAATTGTCCGATTGTCGGAAGCATCTGAACCCTACTCTCCTGAACCACTCTGCACTCTTTGAGTTCCTTCATTACAATCAATGTTCACAACAACAGCATGTTTCAAGAATTCCCAACTCATGTGTAAGCACATTGCTCTCATCTCATTCTCTGTTCCCTTGAGCTGCTGAGGACTTGATCCGAACATATTTACAAACTCCTCACAAACCGTCCCTGCATATTAGTGAGCTGGTTGGACTTGTAACAATATAGCAGCTTTCCTGGTAATTCTTTGTTTCTTCCTCACCAGTGCTCATTTATTGCGAGATCTTTAGCCATTCAACTGAGCGTAAAAGTATTGCTGCAGATGAGATGCCCAGCCTGGAAACAGCTCAATTATTTCCACTGAATTGAATTGTATCATTTGCCACAGTGAGATGTGAATTTAATGTGCTGTATTTTCAAGGTGCGTCAGGATTTGATATGAAAATACCAGCATCAGGGAGCATGCCAGATATTCATGGCATTCACTAGGGCTGGATAGCAATTCCGATTCAAGCTTGTTAGTGGTGGTGGTTGAAATGTTAACAGAATTGCGCAGGGTGTACGTTCTGTTCATTATTGACGAACTGAAGCGAGACTATAGAGTGGGAAGCCAGTCACGGCTGTCCCAGGTGGCTCCATACAAAAGGGCAACATGGCACAGGGGAACTTGACATTTGATAAAAATGTGTCCTTGGAACTGCGCAGGCAGTGAAGAGAGTGAACATGCCGTCGTCTGCTGCAGCAAGAATGTTGCAGATAGTAATGGAAGATGTCCGTCAGATTTTGGGCTCAGTGGCAAGAAAAGGCAACACCATCTCCATGAAAGGGGAAACGCCAGAAAGCATTAGGAAGAAGTACAAAAAGGACAAGGATGACACACCTTTGACCCAGAGTGTAGAACCAAAGATGAGGGTCCCTGGAGATGACCAAGACCAAATTGCGTTAGGACATTGTGACCATCTGTTTGGGAGACTCACAGTCATGTTACTACAGTGGTGATGGCCTCATAGCTTGCGACACTGGTTGGAAAACGCTGCCAATTGCCTGGTAAAATTGCCATGGACTTGAACTTATTTGTTTCTAGTTCCTTGGAAAGCTTAGAGCAAAACTTAGTGTCAAATCATGAATGGCAGCACACCATGACATGTCTTCCCTTCTTGACAAAGTTGCAAAGTGCATTCACTAAGTGATATAACATCACAGGCTGAAGGGTCGTTCGGTTTTTACACAGTCACAGGCATCCTCCAGATGTAGCAAACCTTTAGTTGAGCCCACTGGGTAGCTTAGTAGAAGAATGGATGTCTCCTCCAATCTGGGCCCTTTCTCTCACAGCGCGTGGCCATTTTTCCTGTAAGGCCAAAAGATAAAGTGCTGATGTTCTCTCTGAGCAATACCATCTAGCCATACGTAATCGAAAGTGCATGTCCCGTGGCGACAGGGTCTCAGCAGTGTTGGAGCTGTGAGTTGTCACAAGCATTCAATACACATAGTTTGTGCACACATCCCTCTTGCATTGTGGGACCCATGTGCCGTCAGCTAACACGATGGTGAGCTGTGATGTAAACTGCAACATTATACAGTGATAATGGTATACTGCATCCACTGTACCCGGTGTGGCTTCCTCTACATTGGGGAAACCAAGCGGAGGCTTGGGGACCGCTTTGCAGAACACCTCCGCTCGGTTCGCAATAAACAACTGCACCTCCCAGTCGCAAACCATTTCCATTCCCCCTCCCATTCTTTAGATGACATGTCCATCATGGGCCTCCTGCAGTGCCACAATGATGCCACCCGAAGGTTGCAGGAACAGCAACTCATATTCCGCTTGGGAACCCTGCAGCCCAATGGTATCAATGTGGACTTCACCAGCTTCAAAATCTCCCCTTCCCCCACCACATCCCAAAACCAGCCCAGTTCGTCCCCTCCCCCCACTGCACCACACAACCAGCCCAGCTCTTCCCCTCCACCCACTGCATCCCATAACCAGTCCAACCTGTCTCTGCATCCCTAACCTGTTCTTCCTCTCACCCATCCCTTCCTCCCACCCCAAGCCGCACCTCCATCTCCTACCTACCAACCTCATCCCACCTCCTTGACCTGTCCGTCTTCCCTGGACTGACCTATCCCCTCCCTACCTCCCCACCTATACTCTCCTCTCCACCTATCTTCTTTTCTCTCCATCTTCGGTCCGCCTCCCCCTCTCTCCCTATTTATTCCAGACCCCTCACCCCATCCCCCTCTCTGATGAAGGATCTAGGCCCGAAACGTCAGCTTTTGTGCTCCTGAGATGCTGCTGGGCCTGCTGTGTTCATCCAGCCTCACATTTCATTACCTTGCAACATTATACATGTGTTTTAATGTTATTATTGTGAGTTTAGATTTCTAGTTTAAAAGTTAGTAACCAATGGGTTTCTAGAGTGACTGAAGTTAATAGTTTATTGATAAGTATTTCTATAGCAATGATTTTAAGATGGTTTTTGAGGCTTAGTTTTAGTATTAACAGGCTTTTGTGTAAAGATTTACAGCCAAACAAGATAAACAAACTTGGGTTTAGAATGTGGTTTTAAGCTAGAAAAACACCTAGAGTGAAGAGTGAGCGAGAGGTCTGTTTATTTTTAGTTTTTTTTAAGTTTTACTTTGAGTTTGGAGCAATCCTGTGAAGACCTTGGAATATAATGGCTGCGCAGAACAGTGTTCCAATGAAGGAAATGACTTTTTAATGAACTAGGTTACGTTAGAGTGAAGAGTTAGTTCTCTCTCCCAGACCAAAATCTAAAGAATTTAACTAATGTTGATTATAATTACAAAAGGGTACGATAGCTCCAGGAAGAAGCAACTTGCATTTCCAGTCAGAAAGTTGAAGTCACAAGTGATTTAAAGCTATTGAGGTATTCAATACAGGAACTTTGGTGCAAATGTTATATGCATGATGTTTAGTGTACTGTACCATGTTATACAAAAAGCTGTTTCATTTCTTTCATCCAAAAACATTCTTAATAAATTGTAATGGGATTTTTTTTAACATGCATATAAAAGTCTTTGAACTTGTATAATAAATGGATGATTTGGTTTATTCTATTTTATCTTAATTTCTTTTGTTAATTACCATCTGTTTTATCAGTAAAGCAAGTAAACAACACTGCAAATATATTTTAATGATAGCACATTTAGTTAAAACTAAAACAAATAAAAAAAATCCTTCAAGCCATGTTTCTGATGGGATCTGACTTTTCGGGTAATGACATCAGCTGATTTTATATCAAAAAGTGAAACTAGCTGGTTTGAATTTCACTCAGAGTGCAGTGATACTCTGCTGAATTTTAGTCTGAACATCAGAGAGAATTGGGATTGGAATGATGCCGCAGACTTGGGGCATGGGCAGGTGGTATAGCTTTATTCACAGACCCCTTCATTGGGCTGGTGTGGGCTCCCACCTATAGTCTTATGAGTAAGGGTATCAGTATTTGCATCACTTTTGCCTGACATGTACCATATCTGGAATTAAAACTGCACAAGAACAACTGCCCACTGGCTCTCTATTGCTCCAAACATGACAGCTATTTGGAAGTAACTGATTGGGTCCTTGTCTGTCAACTTGAAACTCTGCACCAGTCAAAAAGTTTCTGAGCTGCTAGGAAATAGCTCACCTCAAAGTTAGCAGTTTGCCTTTCATACCGGAGAAATCTCAATATTCGTTTTGCTTGGCTTGAGCCTCTGACTGGCATAAGTGGCAACCACTTCAGCCTTTGATAATACTGCTCAAAGGACAAGGAACTGGTGCTGGATTCCAGTATGAAAGACAGATGGAAATCTGGATAGAGAAGGACAGGTGATGAGATAAGCTTCCTTTAAAAGGTGCAAAAAGAGTCTTCACATGCTGAGCTCCAAGCTTCCCATGATGTTCAATGAAGTATCATGCCTTGTACATTCTTACCCAAACATTCCTGCAGCATTCTCTGATGTCCTCAGCAAATTGGAGAGTGGCTTGACCAACTATTCTTTGTCTTGCATATTCCTTCAGTAGTAACCAGCTAGACCATGCCACGCAAACATAACGCCCTAGTTTAGGCTGAGGCTATTCCTCCACTGTTCAGATTTTCTTATCATCAGAAATAAGACTTTCCATTGGAACAAACTGCTTTTCTCCAGATGAATTGGCACTTCTCTCATTTGACTTTCAAGTGAAATTGCAGCATGTGGATCAAAATAACGTTGAAGCTTGCAAATGTATCCATGAATGCCGAACGGAAGATGAGTATATTATGCAGATACACTCAGAGCCACTGGAAATTAAAGTCACCAAAAGCTTTCTCCATCACATACATGAAGGTGGCAAAAGCATTACAGAGCCCAAATGATATTCTTGTGCATTTGTAAAGTCCCTGGTGCCTGTTCAGGATGTTGTATTCTCAGTGTCATGTTCAGCGACGGGTGACCGGTTCACTAGGGGTCAAATCAAGACTGCACAAGTACTTTGCACCTCTGAGAGCTTGTAATGCCTCTTTAATCTCAGGCAGAGTGTAAGCATCCTTTTAAGATTTTGTACCAAGCTGATTCGGATCTTCCATTTTCCCTCTTACTACGTCACAAGGACTACAAGGGAGGATTGTTTACTTGATGATTCAAGTCAAAGGTTTCTGCATATAGTGCTGAACTTCCTCCCAGTGATGGGGTAGGATCCAGTGGTAAGGAAACTTTACAGGAAAATCACCTTTAGTCATATCAGATGGCAATACCTACTACCATCATCATCTTGACTGTAAGTTGTCCTGCATTTAGTGAGAGTAGAATCCAGCTGACTCCTCTCTCTAAACTCACCAATAGCCATCAATAAAGTGAGGTTAAAGATATTTCCATCATAGAACATACAGCAGTACAGCCCTTCGGCCCACGATGTTGTGCCAAACATTTACCCTAAACCTAAGGTCTATCTAACCTCCACCCCTATCTTATACTATCATCTGTATGCCTATCTAATAGCTGCTTAAATGCGCCTAATGAGGCTGGCTCTCTGGCAATGCATTCTACACATTCAGTTGGCACACTGTCCATGATGGTGGCTGGTTGTCTTGGTTAGAAGTAAACATTTTTGTGTCTGAAGCTAGCATTACACATGGATGCCCTATGCTTACCTCCCACAGTGATGAGTGTGAGTCTGAGAGTTACATCAAGTGGGACTTTGCTACACTGAGGTATGACACAGGCTGATACAAATTGAACATGGAGGGCAGGATCAAAAAACTTCTGTTCCCCACTTGCCAACCTCATAATGAGCAGTTCATAGAAGTCACCACGCATTTCCAGGAACGCTCAGATATATATCAATGCATTTGATCCCAACACCACAATAATTCTCAACTTCTTTACTTCCACCGGATTAGGTTACAAACAATCAGAAACCCCAGACAGGTAGAGGGAGCTTCGTGCAGCCATTATGTGAGATGTCTGACTCCTGTGAAGCAGTGAGCAGGATGACGGAAGTGTTGTCAATCAGTCCTTTGCAAGATGCCCACAGAGAAACTGGTAAGTCACTTGCAGTAGAGCAAATCCCTATTGCTCTACATAAAACTGAGCCTCTTCCTGAAAGAAACTTCCCACTGGCAGTCAGTAGGAGGGCCAAAATGTTGGTAAAAACGCAAAGAATGCTGGAGGAACTCATCAGGTGTGGCAGCATCTTTGAACAGAATATACACTTCACATTTTGAGTCTGGTGCAGTTCTTCTTCATAATAGATACCCAAACTCAGCAATCAACTCATATTCCACTTGGGAACCCTGCAGCCCAATGGTATCAATGTGGATTTCACCAGCGTCAAAATCTTCCCTCCCCCCACGGCATCCCAAAACCAGCCCACCTGATCCCTGCATGTCTAACCCGTTCTTCCTCTCACCTATCCCCTCCTCCCACCTCAAGCCGCACCTCCATTTCCTACCTACTAACCTCATCCCGTCCCGTTGACCTGTCCGTTCTCCACGGACTGACCTATCCCCTCCCTACCTCCCCACCCATACTCCTCTCCACCTACAGTCTGCCTCCCCCTCTCTCCCTATTTATTTCAGAATCCTCTCCCCATCCCCCTTTTCTGATGAAGGGTCTAGGCCTGAAACCTCAGCTTTTGTGCTCCTGAGATGCTGCTTGGCCTGCTGTGTTCATCCAGCCCCACACTTTGTTATCCCAAACTCAGCAATGTCATTTTAGTATGGTTCATTTTTCTGGGTAGTTTCACCTACAATTTGAGAATCACATGCATTGAGTAAGTTTAAATGCATTTGGAAGGTTGATAAGATCGGTTTTTGTTTCATGGTTGGAAGATTTTAGAGTCATAGAGTCATACAGCATTGAAACAGACCCTTCCGTCCAACCTGTTCATGCCAACCTTGCTCCCAAGCGAAACTAGTCCTCCCTGCCTGCACTTGGCCACATCCCTCTGAACCCTTCTTAATCATGAATTTATCCAAAGATCTTTTAAATGTTGCAACTGCATCTGCATCTACCACCTTCTCTTGCAGTTCATTCCACACACTAGCTATTCTCCGTGTAAAAAATATTGTCCCCCCCATGTCCTTTTTAAATCTTTCTCTTCTTACCCTAAAACAAAAACCCTGAGTTTTGAACTCACCCACCCTCTTGAAAAGACCTTGCCATTCACTTTATTTATGCCTGTCATGATTTTATAAATATCAATAAGGTCACCCCATAACCTCCTATGCTCCAGTGAAAAAAAGTCCCAACCTTACCAGTCTATATTTATATTTCAAACACTCTGTTCCGGCAACACCCTGGTAAATCTCTGAACCCTCTCCAGTTTAATAATTGCCTTCTTACAACAGGGTGAGCAGAACTGGACACAGTACTCTGGAAGAGGCCTTACAAACATCCAGCACAACCTCAACATGATGTCCTAACTCCAATTTTCAGTGGTGTTTTATTTTAAATCACCAGCCCTTCAAACATGACTAAAACATGAAACTATCAGTTACAATTTGAGAACACTTCCGCTGGACTGTTTTGATTGGCAGGCCATCTAGTGTAGGTTTGGTAAATAAAACCATTGTCAACTGTTTCTGCAGTTTCAATTGATTACTTTGTTGATATTTCGAAAGACTTTTTACAGCTGACGTCATTAGGAATGATAGCCAGATTTTCAAAAGCTACTAAAGTGTTTATCTTAATGGAGGGATAAGTGAGTTCATATTTTTACTATAATTTTAAGAAGGATTAAGTAATTAACTGCATTTTATCTGCTTACTGAATAGAAGCATGTTTGTTTTTAAGATTGTTTGAACATTTGAGGAATCTAACATTTCGGAATGGTTTTCATGACTAGGTGTTGTTTTCAGTATAAAGTGGATAAGAATATAAGAACCAGGAGTAGGAGTAGGCAAATCAGCCCCTGGAGCCAGCTTAATATTGAATATGACAAAGTTGATCTCATCTCAGCATCAACTTCACTTTTCTGCCACCTTTCCATAACTTCTCAACTTTACTAATGAAACATTTTTCCATCTCCTTCTAAAATTATTCAGTGTCACCATGTCCACTGCACTCCAGGTTGGTGACTTCCACAAATTCACAACACTTTGAGAGAAGCTATTTGTCTTCAGCTCTGTTTGATAGCTACTATCCCTTAGCCAAAAAGTAGGACCTCTCATTTAAAATTGCCTCACAAGGGGAAACATCTGCTCTTGGTCTGCTTGAGCAATCCTGTGTAGTATCATATATACGCTAATTAGATCTTCTCTCGCTCTTCTAACTTCTCAAAGTATAGGCCTAAATCTCTCAACCATTTCTTAGATGGCAAGCTTTTCACTTTAGAATTAATCTAGTGAATCTTCTTTGAACTGTCTCCAATGCAATTACATCCTTCTTCAACTAAGAGGACCAAAATTGTATGCATTATCCCATGGGCGGGCTCACGAATGCCTTATACAGTTGCATCAACATTTCCCTACACTTTTTATTCCTCTAAAGGGCCAGTTAGCTCATTTGACTGGATGGCTGGTTTACCATGCAATGAGATTCTAACAATGTGTGTTCAACTCCAGCACTGGTTGAGGTCAGCATGGAGGTCCCACCTTCTCAGCCTTGCCACTTATCTGAGGTGTGATGACCCTTAGGTTAAAACTCAACACCAGTCATCTCTCTCTCTCATAAAAAAATCAGACCCTTGGTCTTCTAGGACTATGAAAACTTTATCTTTAATCCATTCTTTTCAAAATAAATGTCAAAATTCCATCTGCCCTTCTTATTAGCTGCTGTACACGCATGATAGCTTTCAGTGGCTCATGCATGAGGAAAACAAGTGATCAGTTTCTTAGAAGTTGTTTTTGT
Source organism: Stegostoma tigrinum (assembly GCF_030684315.1). NCBI lineage: Eukaryota > Metazoa > Chordata > Chondrichthyes > Orectolobiformes > Stegostomatidae > Stegostoma > Stegostoma tigrinum. The sequence continues at coordinate 53,351,917 of NC_081368.1, read as the reverse complement.
TCATGTCCACTTGCCTCCCATGAAGATGGCACGGGCAAAATGGCATAATTTGGCACAGAGGGATGCTTTGGTGAACAGTTAAATGGGGTGTGAGGGGTGAAGGCAATAACAACTTCTAAAACAGACAGGATGAAATGCCAGCGAATGAATACTGGCATCTGAAGCAGAATGCCTTGGCATGCATATATCTCTAGTCTCCCCTCGTCTCTACCTATAATTTGCCTCCAGGGTCAACAAGCCTCAAATGATCCTGTCCCTGCCTTCACAGAATGAAATTTGGGTGCAGTGCCCTTTGAAGTGAGGAGATATGAGGAGTCTGGAGATTTCTTTTCTTCGGCTATCCACTTTAGTAGCATAAACTATTCTCTTAACGTCTGATTTACACAGTCATTGAAAATCACTGAAGAAATATATCATGTATTCTCCATAGATACTAAATACTAAGAGCATCAACAGTATTTTTTTTCTGAAATTGTAACAGTAAGACAGTCCAGTTAGTTCCAGTTCAATTTTAAGTTGTTCAGTGATTGTGTGGCAGTGTGAAAACACATAGTAACTTGTGCTTACCTCATAATTGGGCTAAAATTAGTAGGTAAGGACTGAGGTAAAATCTGGGAAGGGAGGCTTAACCTTTATTTGTGAAGTCTGAGGCAGTTCCTTCGAGACCCCAAAAGAAAAGTTTAATGTAAAGCAAAAACACATGCCCTTTTGCATCACTTTTGGTCTTGAAGCTTAATCTTACCAGGTTAGCCTGAGGGAAATACCATAATTGGCTTTCTGATCACAGGAGTTGGGCCCCAGTGATGCCTTCAACATCAGTATGTCACAGATCCTGCTAGTTTCCCGTGGGTGTCCCTTTGCCTTCAAAACAAAAATGAGGTTAAAACCTTATGGGAAGAGGATCAGGACAGATGAGATCAATGGTTGGACGGGCCTCGTTTCTTTTTTGTTTGTTCTCCACCAAAAGCGCAAGCACTTGTAAAAGTGACCAATTTTGTTCCTTCAAGTTTAATAAGCGGAATAAAAATACTTTCAAATCAGTCTTCTGCTAGCATTCAAGATTGAAAATCCTGAAGTTGCAGCTTAATGGAACACATTCTCCTGCTTCATTACACTCACATCGAGACATCACACATCCTGTGATTCATTACATTGCAAAGCGGAAACATCAGTCTTCCAGTTTCACATAAAAAAAAGACTGCCTCTTTTAAAATACTTTCCATGATAGAGAGACAAAGTGTAAATCATGTATTTTTATGTAAGCTGGCATTTTCCTCAGATTTAATATTTCCCTATTTGTTGTTAGACAAGAATTAGCCAAAGCAAGGACTCTTGAAATTAAACTGCATATACTTTATTCTTTTTGCGCTGAACATTTTCCTGTTATTTACTTTATACCCGTGTTTGTGTACTTTTCTTGGAGTTATTATGCAATAAAATTCATCGTTCTTTCATTCAAGGAAATGTTGCAATAGGCTCGTTAACTTTGACTAGTACTATGTTTAAATGAAGTCTGATATATCGGCACATTAAGAAAAATTAAAAATATTTGGTGAGTCAGATCAAGAAGTTTAAAAGGATGAGAGCCAATTCACCTTTCCTCACCTAATCACAATGGTGCTTCCTAAAAAAATGATTAATTCCTTTCTGAATCATATAACGATTTTCAAAATGTTAGCCATCTTTATCAAATAAAATGTGCATCTAAGCATTATTTTAATACCATAGTAGATACACACTGTAAGCAAAATATATTTCACTTTTTTGTAAAATATGAACTATTATTTCAGCATAAGTGAAAAATATCTGTTTCGGATATCAGCGATCAAAAAATTATAAACTGTAATCTTAACAAATTCTTGCTGATGTGTAGTCAAATGACATATAATAGTTTTCAGACAACTGTGTGAACTTAATTTCTCTAGAGGATGTCACAGTTACTTACACAATAATCAAATGATGTTATATATGACACAATAATATCCCAGTCACACATTTCTTTATTCTTTTGTAAGTTTACAATGCTTTCTTAATTCACAAGAAGGATAACATTTCCTCATCAGAGATAATGGGAACTGCAGATGCTGGAGAATCTAAGATAACAAAGTGTGGGCCTGGATGAGCACAGCAGGCCGAGCAGCATCTTAGGAGCACAAAAGCTGACGTTTCTGGCCTAGACCCTTCATCAGAAAAGCTGAAAATATTTCCTCATGGTGTCCAATTATCTTCTACAAGTTTCAGCAGAAGAGTATGGAAATCTGGAAAAACAAATCCACCCCTATACTAGCTCATAATTGTATTCATTAATAAATGGCAAATGTTAGAAAAAGAATTTTTTCTGTTTATTGCTCCTGTCCTCTTCTGATCACCTTAACCTAACATTTTTTGCTTGCAAGGGCCTCAGCTGAAGGCTAGGCAAGACAAAGGTAAAAGATTTTCTTAGCATAGATCATTCGGTTGCAAAAAACCTTCATTTGTTTCATGTATACTTTTAAGAATAACAACAAATTTGAATTTACAAAATGCATTTCTTAAACACAGGAGTTAGATCATTTAGGACTTGATATTAGTATTACTTCATGTGACTCAATATGCGTTGCCGACAGGTAGGTTTGACGACTGTCTTAAGGGGAAGCAGGAAGTTAGGGCTTTTGGCCCATTTCCATTAATACCTTTGCTCCACGTAAGTTTATCCACCTCAGACATAAAAGATAAGATTTGAAGAGAGAAGGGAGGGAAGAATTGGGCTAAGCGTGATACCTGGGGATTGTAATGTGGGAGCATGTAACAAAGTTAGGAAAGGGTGAAACCATGAATGGGTTATGGAGGGAATGATATAAAAAACACTTGTAAAATGGGTATAAGAGCATACAGACATGGGTACAGCAGTAGGCTGTTCTGTCATTCAATGAGATCATGGCTAATCCGAGGACTAAATCAATATACCTGCCTTTGGCCCATATCCCTTAATATCTCTGCTTTGCAAAAAAAATCTCTTAAAATTAACTGATCTAACATCCACTGCTGTTTGTGGATATGTTACTGAATGTCGTGGAAACCCCTAATTTCAGTTCATGAAATTCTGATCCAAACAGATGTAATACATCATTTTATTGGGGAGATTATAGTAGAGGGAGTATGGAAATCAGCCATCGTCTACTTATTAAATATCTATATTATTCACTTTTTGCAGAAAGCTGTTTCATTAATCTGTATAACATGAGGTATGAATTGACAAAAAGTAATCTTTTATAATCATTTATGACAGGAAATAACCAAGGTTATCTTTTTTTTTCCTCACTCTATAAAAGAATGGCATTCTCTCCCTCCTGCTCTCCCGTGTTCTCATCTACACTGATGTTTAGTGATTCTCCCTGTAAAGGCCAATCTGAAGCTTTTGTCTAATTCTTCGTTCTTACCTCATACAAGTTAAATGTCAGGGTGAAGTGGCAGCAGCTTGTTCTGAATCTTTCAGAGCAGCTGTTTGGATTGTCCAAGGCACTCTGATATGCGGCAAAACAAAACAGCATACTTAGCTCTACATGGTGATCGGTCCCCTTAATGAATCAACAAATGTACACAATGTCATTGAAATAACTCCACAGAGGCTGGTATCTCATCACCAAGTCACCTCTTATTTACACACAGAGGGTCCTTGACACCAATCCAGCTCCCTCAGAGTCAACAGAACCTCTGACACTCCCGTTCTTATCGATCAGCTAGGGCTCCCTGACTGGACCAGATTATCAGCCCAAATTGGGGAGATCATTTTCTATAAGATCCAGCTGGCTGACCTTGTAACAACCTTGATTACAAGAGTGTAAGCAAACATATGAAGCTGAATCTGTACAACTCTTTCTGTACAATTAACAACTCCCACTTACGATTGCAAACCCAATCTTCTCCCCAGTAAGAGATGACACACACAGCATTTTCATAAATCAAGTCCCTCATCATTTCAGTCATAGGACTGAATCTTCCCAACCACTGACAACAGGGTGAAGTTGTTCGTATGGAGACTCTCGATGTCGAGAGCAAAAGGTCCCATTCTCAAAGCAGATTTTCACTTAGTTAATTTTGTCTCATTGGACGGCAGTTTCTCATTCTCCCACCCACTGGATAGAAACTAGATGGTGACAACGTCTGATATGCAAGTCAGAGCAGTTCTCTGCTGAGTTAATCTCCCCTCTTGCTTCTCCTGCCCTCTCATCTTAGGCCAACATAGAGCTATAGAGATGTGCAACATAGAAACAGACCCTTCAGTCCAATGCATCCATGCCAAACAGATATTGTGTGTTAATATTAATTAGTTCCATTTAGCAGCATTCTGTCCATAACCCTTTAAACTCTTCCTATTCGTATACCCATCCAGATGCCTGTTAAATGCTGTAATTGTGCCAGCTTCTACCACTTCCTCTGGCAATTCATTCCATACATGCACCACTCTAACAGGCACCCAATGCATTCACAGCTCTGCTCTTGTTGTCTGAGTGCTCATTTTTGCTAATATGTTTGGACGCCTACAGCATTCTGCCTTGCCTTTGTGCATTTTATCCCTTGCCCCAGAGCATAAAGACTCACACCATTTGTGTCCCTCCTTGCTTTTTAGTAAAGATACAAAGTTGGGTAGCTTGCCATGGTTGTCAGTGGCCGTCAGTCAAGTGAGTGGAAATGTTACTGAACAGCAGGGTGCTATGTCAATCTCACACCAGCACCACATGCAGTCGATGTGGCAAACAAACTGCATGTGCTTCAGCCAAATGGCTAAGTCTATTGAGAGCTGTTCTTAGTCAAATCAAGAGAGAGATACCCTTAAGTAAGGGGGTTCCTAGCATCGTAAGTCAAGGGTAGCCACCTATATTTGTTCAGGTGCTTGGGAACAGTCAGTTTAGTGTTTGGGTCGTGATGCTGAGGGTGTCTTGTCCCTCTTCAGTCTGAGGCATCTATCATGGTCAGTCCAGCAGGTCCAATATATCCATTCAAGAAATCACATGTCAGCCTGAGAGCTGCACAGAGAATCCAGAGGGCTAGACAGTCATGAGATGAGGCTGTAGTCAGCCCTTGGGGCGGGGTTGATCTGTACATTGAAAGTCAATGGATCAATGCACAGTTGGGTTTTAAAGGTAAAGCAGGTGCTGAAAATCCAAGTTGGTCCCATCAGCGACACCTATTCCTGCATAAGACCAATAGGAGAATGTCAGTAGGGCACCATGTGGAATTGGTACATGGGTAATGAAGCAAAATCCAGAAAATACCATGAGAAATCTCACTAGGTCGCCAGGAGAGAAAGGCTCTAAAAAATAATGACAAATTGACACTTAGTCCATCTGTGTTTAAATTCAGCCCATAGGATTATCAGTAATGGTGGTATTCTCCAAGCTGCTCTGTTGCTGGTTGTCTGCTCAATTCTCAACAGGAGGGAGAAAAAAGTACTCAATATTGGTGACCTATGACTGTCATAGAGACTTCTCTTAATCAGTGCATGCAGGCCACATTGACAAAATGTGAAGGGAGTTGTTCCTTCAGCAAATTGATCTTCAAAGCTAAGCAGAAGTTCTAATGCCAAGTTAGGTTAACTGAAAGAATGATTCCAAGTGAAAAAGGTATGGAGACTGTATGGAGGGACGGTAGTTTGTAGTTGTGACCTTTCCCGCACTCACGAACTGAAAGACAATAGATATGATGGTGAAGAGGTCAGTGAAACTATTGACAGAGCATGTGCAGTTCACGACAGCCTTGACTTACCTAGGCAATCAAGGTATTGAAACCCTTTCTGCACTATATTCTAATTTTTAGGGTAATGAAGATTGCAGAATACTCCTCCTATCTCTGGGTAGACTGTCTCCTGGTTTGCCATTCTCCTTAGGTCCTACAGCTCTTTGTACTCAATCAGTAGACCCATCCTGGCATGAATGACTGTCAGTAGCATCTCTGAGGCCTCAAATGGGAAATCTCTGGTCTCTTCCATCTGCTGCTACCCATGAGGCTGCTGGTCTTTTTAGCTTATTTTTAACATGTTACCCTTTAACTCTCTACATCCTTTTAAAAGCTATACATCAATTATGTTTTCCTCCTGTCTGGGGCCTTCAGAACGCATTATATTCTGGGAGAACATTTTTGATGGTTGTTAGAAGCAGATAGCTGCAAAGCTATCGCTGATTTGGCAGTGAAGGTCAGGTCGGGTCATGAATTCATACAGTTCATTGATGAAGATGTCACTTCATTCAGATCTCTGAAATTTATTTTGTTTAATGTCTTTCGCATTTGTTAACCTCATTTGTATTTCTCATCTAGAAGTTGTTCCTCAGAGAGATTATTTAAATTAGTTTACGTATGCACCAACAATTCCCAAGATCCATCTCACAATCAACTCTTAAAACTCTTCCATTATATTAAATCATTTATCTGACATCAAGTACTGGATAAGCAGAAATTTCTTCCAATTTTGTACAATGAAATTGTTTGTCTTTGATCTCCCCATCATGGAGTTGGTCTCCTTGTCATCATGGGGCCTTCTGCATTGGAGTTGCTGCAGCCTGTAGCCAAAGGACAGAGAGGGTGCCTCATCATGAAGCATTTCTAAAACTTTTGAATTATTTTTTGTGGTCCTCTATTGTAGAGTAAGAAATCCCCCAGTGGGTGACTGTAATTTGATGTTGCCTCAAGCCAAGTGTTTTGATGTTGCAATACTTACCTTATCTTCTGCAACATAAGAAACTGGGCATGGATATCATGCCATTATAGAATCCAACACGTATTTATTTCAGCTTATTATTTATATACAAACATTACAACCACGGACATATCAGTGTATGGGTAACACTCAGCTGTTTTACTAGAAAAGAGCAGCATTCTTCCAGCAGTATGTCGTGCTTCAAATCATCCTGAGATAAGATGGAATATGGCATACTCTAGCTGCTCTTATTACTCTTAGGTCGCATGCTCTACTGCATTGATCTCTTAAAGGTAAACTTACCTGTGAAAAATAATGCACCAGCTTGCAAAGGCTGTCACGGGGTTGAATGGGACTCGCTGTATTCCTGAAACAGCAGCTAGAGTGTGCCATTCAGTGGTTATCACCGGGGACTCACTTCTGATGCTGGAAGAGGACAAAGCTTGATTGAAAAGCTCCAGTCATCCTCTGGTCATTGATATGAATCGTTCAAATCCTGGTCATCCATCACCCCAAACATTGCTATCCTGAGGGAGTTTTGCACCGTTGGAGATGCTGTCTTAGGATGAGATATTCCATCTGGTCTCTACGTGTAAGAGCTCCCATGGCAGCAGATTTTAAAGATAATAGGGAAGTGTTCCTGTGTCATGGCCAATATTTATCACTGTGACACTTGAATAGTACTCTGCTGGCTGTAAAATGTTTTGAGATGTTTGTCTCTAACTGCACTACTGTATTTTTTCTTCTTTTTATATGATGTTCCTGAAAAGTGCCTTTAATGGATTGTCTTTCGCAGCAGGATGTGTTTTGAGAGTTGTCACTGTACTTTTTGTCTGATTGGAAGTTTGGTCTTGATTTCTTATCAATATCTCTTCACAACAGCTATACTGCTGTGAGGAGTATTGATGAGAAGACAAATTCTTGCCTTCTTCCAGCTTCACATGGATGTTAGGGCAATTTTCGTGGTCCTTTCACCAGACATTGAAATCCGGCATCATCATATTCCCCAGCCTACTGATCAAGGCGATACTACTCTTAATATTGTTAGCAGGAAATTATGTCACTTCTTGTTTCCAACACTCACTCCAACATGAAACACAAATTGTTATGCGTTTACCTTCAATCCAATACTTATTGTTTATCTTTTTTGCTTAAATTTGTTAACATAAGATTTGTTAAAATCAAATCTCCTGATTAAGGAAGTCAAGACAATAATAATCATGACGTAATAAGTTTTAAGATAAGTTGGGGGAAGGGGATCAGAAAAACACCAAAAAAATGAAAGTAATATCAGGAAACAGGCTGAAATGATAAAATTTGGGAAAAGAAATTGGAAACATTTACTAACCATGAAATTGAGCAGTCGTTGGAAGCACTTAAAATGGTCGGATATTGGGTCCATGAAAAATAATTCATACACAGTAAGCACAAACTAGCCAGTATTAATACACAATTGGTAAATGAAGTACAAAGGGAAAAATAAAATTGAAATTAAAGAACAGGGCATGCACTGACTACACACACAGTAAAAATAATTCTGTTTTTATAAATATAAAATGATAAGACAGGAAGATAATGAAAACTTGGAGGACAATGAGTAACTTTATTTTCAAGTCATCAAGAAATATGAATAGAAATAGTAATGTATTGAACAAACATATAAATAAAAGAAAAATCAAAATGGACATAGAAAAGTTAAAGTTACCATAACCCCACCTGACCATAGGCTGCTTTCTCATGAAGAGAAAGTCAACTGGTAGTGGTTTAACGTGACGGTCACTAATCCTCAGACAAGGGGAGACATTGAGAAGGAGAATCCTTCTTGGTAACTCAGACAGTTCTGGATGTGAGTTTGCTCGCTGAGCTGGAAGGTTCGTTTTCAGACGTTTCGTCACCATTCTAGGTGACATCATCAGTGAGCCTCCGACGAAGCGCTGTTGTTATGTCCCGCTTTCTATTTATCTGTTTAGGTTTCCTTGGGTTGCTGATGTCTGGTGACATCACCAACCCAAGGAAACCTAACCAGATAAATAGAAAGCGGGACATAACACCAGCACTTCGTCGGATGCTCACTGATGATGTCACCTAGAATGGTGACGAAACGTCTGAAAACGAACCTTCCAGCTCAGCGAGCAAACTCACATCCAGAACCTCAAACTGAGCCACAAATCTTCACAAAACTCACTAAGTCAGACAGTGCAGGAATTGAACATTCTACTGGTGTCACTCAAGCCATCCAGTCAACTGAGCTAAGTGGGCGCCAGAAGTTATATATGAACTCAGTTAGTTCACATAGCAATTTCATGGGAAACAAATATGATTGACGTTTCACTCGAATAAGAAATACTAAGATTTTTTAAAAAATACAATTACTTTAACTGAATTAAGAGGACACTAAATTAACATGTCCAAAATGCACCCAATAATCTTCCTTGTGCCTTCTGTTAGTATCTCTTCTGTGTTCCTTCATTTGTCACAGCTATCAAACAAAATATTAGTCCTGTGACTACAATGTCACTGGACTCTAACTTTCAAAAGACGAGACTACAGAACACTTTAGCGGGCAACTTCCCTAAGATGTGGGTCTAATGTCTGCAACACTGATAGCAATCTGAACTGGGTAGTTGGCAGGCAATAGCAAGGGCACTGGAAGTGTGACTACATTGGGGAACTGATATCCTGTGAGAGGACAACAGCTTTGAGCCCTATGGAGACAATGCCATTCTTTCTCATTGATAACGCCCATAACCAATTAAAGGACATAACACTGTGACACGGTGGAAATCTCTGACTGTTGAATTCCAGTGTAACGATGGCAGCAATCTTCTACTCAGTATTCTGATACTGTGTGACATCTATTTATGTTGCAATAGAAGCTGAGGTATCAACCATCACACATAGCATTATGGTGGGTTCCACAAGTGTGTTGATGGAGCTGGTCTTTTGATCCCAACTCATGGCCATTATGGACAAGTTAGAAGTGAAAGTGAAACTTGTCCTGTTGGTCATGAGCTTTATTTTTGTTATTGGTTTATTCTGTTGGTTGGTCAATAAGCACACTTACAAGAAGCTGCCAAAATGCGTTTAACAAAATAGCATTGAATTTAATCTACACTAGAAGTAAAATAAAAAGGTTTTACAACAGACAAGAACAATTTGAAATGGCCTTATTAGAAATTTAAGAAATAAAGATCCAGTCCTCTTACACCCAACAGCAACCTTACAGATACTCAATCCTCAGTGAAGTGTCACTTCGTAACAAAAATAGAAATTGCTGGCAAAACTCAGCTGGTCTGACAGTGTCTTTGGGGAAAAAATGGAGTTTCAAACATTAACTCTACTTTCTCTCCTTCAATGCTTACAGACCCCGGAGTTTCACCAGCAATTTCTGTTTTTAACTCACCTCCAGCATCTGCAGTTCTTGTTTTATTGAAGGGTTTGCCTGTGTCTGCTTTAAAATTGCTTGTTTAGTTGCTACAACACAATTGATTTCTAGAGATTTCTTCTTCCTGATTACTTCTTTTTTACACTTTCCAAATCAACACAAGGGCCTGAATTTCACCATAAGTTGGTTAAGAGCCAGTTTCAGACAGGCTTTTTGTTCATAAGCCTGAGTGGGTTTTCTCATGCTATCTTCCCAATTCACTTCATTACCTAAGCAGTGCTCCCTCTAGCATTCTGTTCATCATATTTTCCCACTTGCTATGGGCAGAAGTATTAGCTGCTATTGGCATCAGCATCATCCCCAAAACCTAGTTGTGTAGCCAGTCAAAAACTGGCATCCACATGGTTTCTATCAATTGCCCCAGGCATGTCATACCGGGGGAAATTGGCACCTGGCTTTGTCGACAGGGACGCGGAGGTCCTGTTTGATGGTGGGATCATAGACAATGCTTATGGAGTCTTTCCTGCAATGTTATTGCCTACTGCTCAAGATGGGGAGGGCCAAAGGAGAAAGTGGCAAGCTGGAGTTGCCAGTTTGCTATTCCAACCTTCATGTTGGGAATTATTAACATCTACCAAGACCTCCACTACAAGGTTCAGAAAACGGTACATCGGCTTTCTCAAAGTCAACCTTTCTTCAATATTTCCCAGGTGATATTTTCTACTGGAATAACTTTTGATACCAGTTCCAGCCACAAAGTTTCTCTTTTTTTCCAGAGAAGCAGTCTAACTTCACACAATGCATGTTTGCAATAATTTTGTATTTCTCACTCTGGTTCACATTGGCTTTATAGTGAAGAGGGAGCATAACTTTCATGTGGTGTCAATATCCTGCTCAGCAGGCAAGGTTTAATCATAAAACTCAAACACCCCATCATCTTCGAGTGGCTAACAAATCTAATCCATGAGAGAGTTGTACCTATCTTTAAACTCAAATTCTGCACTGTAAAATTGCATTTTCCAAATACTGACACTGTTTTTGATAGTAAGAAGCAAAACTAGATTTGTCATGGACATATATTAAACCATCATGATCTGCACAGATATGAAGCTCCAGTTAGTCAAATAAATCTAAAATGTGTACCTGACTCTGGTATGTTAAGAATTTCAACAAATTGCCTTTTGTCTTTTGTTTCAACTGGTAATTTTTTTGGTAAAACCAAGACTATTTGACAGATGTGTGTAATTTCCTCCTGTCAATCTATCAACTTGAAATTGCAAGTAACCTTTTTTTGTGTTTCATCTCATGTCTGTTGTCACTTGCAAAGGACCTAAAGTTTAATGGCATCTTTGGCCCTTTGATGTACAGATAGTCAGTCAGTGCAAAAGGAAATTGTCATCCCAGGAGAAAAGAAACTGAAATTATGCATTGCAGACTGTTGGAAAACAAACTCAGCATTTACTATTGTCAAGAACAGAATATAGTTTCAAACATTCAAACTGTTATAGCTTACATTGTGCACGGGTCTGCATCGTGAAAGAACCTTTCTTTAAAAAACTCAATTACACCCCTCAGAAGCAGCTGGGACTTGAACCTGGGCCTCCTGGCTCAGAGGTAGAAACACAACCACTTCACCACAGAGACTAACACATAGTATTTTCTTTTATTTTCTGGAAATAATTAGCATCTGTTCAGCACCTGAACAGAGTCAGTTTGTGAACTGTCCTGATAACTGTCATCTGGAGTAGATTGGAGGGAAATAAAGTCTAAATTGTGTTAATGATTTCAGGGCCATGCAAAATTCTAACAGGTGACAATTGGATAAGGCTCAAAAACAGGCATATGATTGCAATGTGTGATTAAAGTGTGCCCATTCGTGCAGTGCAGACAGCACTCATACTTTGTGGTGTCTATTTATTATAATCATTGCTGAGTGAACTGTTGCGTGACTGCAGACCTGAGTAGGAGTGCAAAATCTTTGGAGGCCAGTACGAATTCCAGTCAGTACTTGCTAATGAAAGGAGAAGTATGTTTGCCTACAGAATATTCTGCAGTTCGTTGCAGAAATGGCTTGGGCCAGGAAAGCATACAGAGTAGCCCATCACAGCAGTGCACAGGCAGCAAAGCTCTCCAGCACAGCACAGCAATTTGATAGCGAGAGAAAGATATTCTATTCATAAGAGGCATTCCTGACAAGCTCTAAGAAAACCATGCAGTAGACGGCCATGCAGGTATCAGTCAAGTGGCTTGAGGATCTAATGCAATGCTATAAGGACAGTCAATCACCTTACACAAGTTCATTTCCGCACCTTCAAAGAAAGATGGAGTTCAGTTTATAAGGGTCTTTCAGGACTACCAAACACCCTCAGGAGCTTTACGGTCAATTAAGTACTTCAGAAGTACATTGCTGTAATGTAGAATCACGTTAACTGATTTGTACAAAACAAATGCCAATTCCTAGAATCACTGCATAAGATTTTCTGCATTGCTGCTCACCATGGGGTCGATTGGGAACCATCATCATCTTTTAAGATAGAGATATGCAAGGCACTACTTGGTCTGCTGTTGCAGAGGAAGATCACTTCCTAGCCTAATGAGAAGAGGCTCCTGCAATAAACTATAACTTGTTTAAGACATGTTAGCAACTATGTACACTTACACTGATATCATAGTCTTTGTAACATTTGTCTATATGGATGACATGAATGGTAATTCTCCCTCAGGGTTTTAAATTGTACCACACTGGGTCTGGATTGCATCATTATAATGGATGGTGCAGAAGGCACTTCTCAGTACTAACTTTTTCATACCATCAGAATTTTATGCAATAATAATGGCCAGAAATTCTTTATTTTGTGATGTTTATTTAGGGATAAATTTGGTCGGGTAATAGGAGTAAACACCACTGTTCTTCCTCAAGATGGTGCTATGGGATCGTTCACATGCACTTGAGAGATCAGATGGTGGTATCAGTTTAATTCTCATCTGAAAGATGGCAACTCAACTAGTGCATATAGCATCCTCTCGGGGCTACACAGAGGTGTCAGCCTCGATTGTTGTGTTCCTGTTTGTGAGTGGAGCTTGAACCAACAAGATTTGTGACTCAGAACAAGATTTGTGACTCAGGGCAAGCTTGCCCCAGGTGATCCACAACTAACATTCTCCAGTGCCAGATCCCACAAACTGCACCATGAGTATTTCACATTGCTCAATGCATCATACCCCATCAATCATGAAACACCAAGAAAACTTGTATCCGATATTTACATTTATGCAATACCCTGACATACTTAGCAAAGTTCTAAATTTCATACCTACATCTCACACTTTGCATATACTGCCAGCTGGACAACCACAGTAGTCATATCATGCAAAATCATTGCATTACGCTCATCGACAAACTTCCGTCTCTCTTTTTCTTAATTGGTACATAAGATGGTCACATATATTCTGGAGGTAGCGGCTGGGATGCGAATCAAGTGGGTTGCTTTGTCATGGATGGCACTGAGCTCCTGGGGTTGGAGCTGGATCCACCCAGGCAAGTGGAGGGAATTCCACCACACCCCAACAATCACTCACTCTATTACCAATGTAAGACAGGTAGAAGTGCGTACCATTTACAAAGCGCACTGCAACACTTCACCAAAACTCCTTAGATAGCAGCTTCCAAATTCATAATGACTACATCTACATTTTTGAGGACAGTGACGGATGAACAATAAATGATAACCTAGACTATATTGTGAACAATGAAAAAATATCCTTCTAATTTGGGCCTTGAGGATGGCTTTACAGGCTTTAAGAGTTACTAGGTGAGTTATACACTGCAGAATTCTCAACAATTGACATGCTCCTACCGCTGTAGTATGTATATATGAACAGTCCAGTTGAAATTCTGGTCAATTGTTACTCCCAGGTCGTTGAGAGTGGGTGATTCAGCAATAGCAGTACAAATGAATTTCAAGTTGTGATAGTTAGATTCGTTTTGGTCGTAGAAAATCATTGCCATGCACTTTTGTGACAAAAATAATACTTGCCATTAATCAGCCCAAAACTAGATATTTTCTAGGTCTTGCTGCATCTGAGCATCGACTGCTTCAGTACCTGAGCAGTCATGAATGGTGACGATCATTGTGCAATCATTAGTGGAAATCCCCACTTCGGACTTTATGATGGCAAGAATGCTATCAATAAAGTAGATGAAGACAGTTAGGGCTAGGACACTACTGTGAGGAATGACTGCAAAGATGTTATAGGCAAAATTCCCTCTGAATCCTATTGGCATGCCGCTGCAGTGACTTCCACTTGTAGAATCCACTGTCATGTGTAGACTTTGAAGGTCTGTACAACAGACAAAATAAAATTTGGGGTACACTATCCTGAGGAACTCTTGCAATTAGGTCCTACAACTGAGACAATTAAACTCCAGGAACCACAACTATCTTCTTACTTGCTAGGTATGAATGCAAACCTGTTTATCCTTGATTCTCTTTCAGTCCAGTTTTGCTAGGTCTCCTTGATGTCATACTCAAGTATGCTGTCTCAATGTCAAGGGCAGTAATGACCCCTTAACCTTTGGAGTTCAGCTCCCTTGCTCACATTTAAGCCAAAGCTGTAATAAATTAAGGAACCCCAATCTGGGCATCAGTGAGCAGGTTATTGCTGAGCAAGTGCAGTTTGACAGCATCAACGTGGACCCCTTCCATCATTTTGATGATGATTGAGAGTAGATTGATTTGGCAGTAATTGGCCATGTTGGATTTGTTCTACTTTCTACCTACCAGACATAGCTGGACATTTTTTTAGAGAGGGTTGAATAGTCTCTATCTGCACTCTAGGCATTCTATGATTCAAAAACTTATGTTTTGTTGCTAAAGAATGGCTGCAGTTTCCATTGAATATGTTTCTGTGATTAACCACAACTTAACCATTTAAAGCAAAAAAAAAGTTCTATCATGCCAAGATTCATTCTGGGATCTGAATGTTCAGCAGAACCATAAATTAGGGTCATAACGCAATTAAAACCTTCACTTGAAAAATCTTAATTGTAATCAGTTTCCCATTGGAGGTGCATTTCTGACATTAAAAAACAGACCTGATTCCTCTTCCTTGATAATGAAATGTGAGGCTGGATGAACACAGCAGGCCAAACAGCATCTCAGGAGCACAAAAGCTGACGTTTCGGGTCTAGACCCTTTCGGAAGGGTCTAGGCCCGAAACGTCAGCTTTTCTGCTCCTGAGATGCTGCTGGCCCTGCTGTGTTCATCCAGCCTCACATTTTATTATCTTGGATTCTCCAGAATCTGCAGTTCCCATTATCTCTGATTCCTCTTCCTTGCTCTGTTAAAAAGGTTTGAATATACAAAAGTATTCAATAAATTTATGTAACTGAGTCAGATCTAACTTTCCTTAATGCTCCTAGCATCATGCATGTTTACCAAGTTCTATTAACAATATATATTGTTTGTTGTCACTTTCAGCCTTGTTCCACACATAGTTTTACATGTATTGATCTTTAACCCTGATTTCTCAGCATCTCACACTGCTGATGGCACCAGATGTTAGTCATTGGATGAGCTGAATTGCTTTAATACTGAATAAACTTCATGGAAAATAGTTTAATTATGCATGATTCATTTGTGCCACAAGGACAGATTAGAAGTGGTAGTATATCAATTGTTTTTGCGAGTTTTTCTACAAAACATTACAAACCAATTTTGAGTGAATCAAATTTTAAGTAATTTTTAATTAATTTAATCATTTTAATTTCTTCAAATACATTTATTGGAAAGATTGTAAGGTGATAGTCTATGAAAACCATACTAATATTAACATGAATTGAAGAAAACACATTCAATTAATTTAATTGCAGGAAATGTATATTTAACAGAAGGTACCCATTTGAATATAACTAAATTCATTCTTATTTGCAGCTTTTTACCAACCTAATGTATGGCTTCATGCTAACTGCACAACATTTTTTTCTCTCAGTGACAATGCTACTTCAAAGCCCATATGATAGCCGTGGACCACTCAGCACCTCTGGTTTGTTCTGGGATTCAGATGGATGGAGAGAAACAAAGTACACAGGACTGAGAGAAATGTATTTCAGCAGAGCAAAGAATGATTCAAAAATAGAAAGAGTCCAAAGGGAGGTAAATAGGAGGCTCTCTACATTACATTTGAAGTACATAATTGAAGAAACACAAAGCTTAATAAATGAGGCTCGTAAACTAAAAGCACAACTGATCACAGTTATAATGCCGAGTGAAAAGTTCAACAAATGGGAGAATACCATTCCTGGCTACAAGCTGTTGAGGAAATATTGACAAGGAAGAAATATGCATCGGCAGTATTGAGCAAACAAGTGATTTTAATACTGGGACAGATTATGTGGTCGAAGGAGTAAAGGTACAGTTATTTGGTTTGAATTAAGGAACAAAAGAGGATCTATCAATATATTGCATTTAGGATCAAGGAACAAGAAAAGACCACTTGATCCTTTGAACCTGCTCTGTCATTCAATAAGATCATAGCTGATCTGATTTTAACCCCAATTCTATATTCCTGCATATCCTTGATAATCTTTTATTCACTTTGTAATCAAGAATCTGGGACAATGTAAACTTCAGAAATTTATTAACTGTTTGTGAATTAAATAAATCACCTAAAGGTAAACTGGTACACATGGAAAGTGGCAGCAATAACTCTTATCTGGAATAAACTATTAAAGACAAGAACAAACTTATGCATGAATTGAACGCAATTAGTTATGTCTGGCACAAAGAGGAGTGGAGGTTATGTGAACAAAATGGCTTTGACACTTGCTTGATTGCCACAAAGGACAAGGATTGCCCTGCAGAAAAAATTAAGAAATCAATCACAAGAAAGCTATGTCTCGAATGTAACAGTTAAGGACAAATGTGACAAGGAACAAAGAAGCTACTTCTGATAAGAAGGCAACCTACAGATTTGAGGTCTTCAGAAGTGTAATCAATGTTGGGGATGAAATAATCTAATGAATCATCAATAAAGCCACACCACAAAATTGAAAGAGAGAAACTTGTATGAGAATCCAACACCAGAACAATTCAGTGCAGAACTTTGAAGACAAACACTGTGCAAGGATCAAACCAAGGACACATCCAGAGAAGGACATTATTAGTTGGAATCCTGGCCAGATTCGAGGAATAGCCAAGTTTACTTGTGAGGTTTAACTTGATTATTTGAGGGGTTTTATTTTGGTTGTTACATGCAACAAAGTTTAGATCATTGTTTCACTACTTGATTAGCTGTAAGATTTCTTAATAAATAATGGGATTCAAGGTAACTTGTGATGAGTTTATCCACAACAAATCTATCCATATCTGTCTTAAAAACATTTAAAGATTCTGCATCCATTGCCATTTGAAGAAGGGAATTCCAAAGACTCTCAATTTCCTGCGGAAAACAGGTATCCTCATCTCTGTTTAAAATGGGTATTCCCTTATTTTTAAACTATGACCCCTAGTTCAAAATTCTCCCGCAAGAAGTTACATGCTTTTAATTCAGTCAAGTCCTGTCAGGATCACATATGTTTCAATTAGGTAACCTCTGACTCTTCTAAACTCCATAGGATACAGGCCTAGCCTGTCTTCAGAAGGCAATCTGCTCATTCCTCTCTGAACACCTTCCAATGCATTAGCATCCTTTTGTCAGTGCGGTAACCAGTACTCCAGATGTGGTCTCACCAATGCCCTATATAACTGAAGCATAACCACACTAAACTTGCATGTGGGTAACACACACATATACACTGCCATATGATACACTTTTGGAATGCATAAACAACAATTCCAGCATATGGATTGTCCGGGAGGAGTCCTAAAATAGTCTCCAGACTGTGTCACAATTTATTGTGGGTTGTTGCACTGTGCAGAGCCTCACGATTATGAGGGCACAGCCTTTACCACCAGCAATACAGTGCGAAGCTGAGGTGAAGGAGGAGGAGGAGGAAGACCAAAGAGCAATGGGCAACGAACAAATCCCCTGTCCAATTAAACTGTTGATCCTCAGCTCATTCAACAGATATGGTCTTGGGGTGTTTCTGAATTGATGTGCAAAATTTGCCAAATAGATTTGCACATCCATAGTTTTCTTTTAACTTGTGAACAATCAACAACTCCAGGCTATCAATGAAGGAGAAAGCCAATTTTGCAGGGATTGCCAGTTGTCATTGTTATCTCCATTCTTGATGGGTGAAATTAGTCCAAGCATGCTTTCTTTGCCAAACACCATGAAATTTAACATAATAACTTAGAGCTTTAATAATTCTACTCAGACAAGTCATGCTCAGTAATTTAAATTTGATGCAAAATGAATAGTGGTCTCAAAATAGCAGTAATGCACAGCATTGTAGGTCAAAGGAATGCAATGAAGTCAATTCTTTTTAAAGAAATGTATAGAATTTCAGCACTACTGCAATGAAGAAATTAAATTGTTCTGAAACAATGCTCAGTTCAGGAATCTGTTCAGGATCCTTGAGTTAATTCTGCTTGCTGTTGACAGAATGATGACTGGGAAAATCACCCACCATGCTCTAAGTACATTAACTCAAATACTTTAATTGGCTTAAAGGGTAGCAGCATCAGCTCACTTGGGAACAATTTAAACTCCCATTGAAGTGGAATCACCTTCTGTGGCAGAGGACTTTTCTGTGGAGAAATCTCATAAAGTGGAGGACAATAAAGCTAGTAAATGAGCCAGCTCAAAATTAAATTTCCAAATTAAAACATTGCACTATTACTTTATCATCAAATATTCCATTCAGGGTTTTGACAATTTGTCAGCATTTTGAGTTGCTGAAATATAATGGGAAATTACTTTTCTACAGGCCTGTGATGTTTGTGAATAGGAATACTTGACAGTTACTGTCATCTGCTGCTACTCGAACTACAGAGTGTTGGCCAGCAGCTTTGTAAGGGGAAAGTTGCCCTTGACAGTCTGATGTTCAACTCTACACTAATCAAGTATTAGTGCTGTGGGGCTGGATGTTACATTGACAAAGTGCTAATCAACTTTTAATTCAGAGTGGGGAGGGCAGATCGTCCATGCTGACAGAAAATGTACTTCAATACACCAGTTGAAGCCAAATTAGTTCTTTTTATATAAAGTTTCACAATAGCCTTCTTTCCTACTCCATGCCTCTACCTCTGAAGCCCAGGATCCAATTTGCCTTATTAACTTCATTCTCAAGCTGCCCTGCTATGTTCTTAATCAATGCATTTTTAGCCTGAGGCCCCTCTGCTCCAGCAACCCTTTTGGAATTGCAGCCTTTATTTTACACTGCTTTTCTTCATTCTTCATGCCTACCTATTCACATTTTGCTGCATTAAATTTCATCTGTCACATGTCCACCAAGTCAATCAGACAATCCTCTCTTGAAGCTTATCATCTTCAGAGTTCACAAGACTTCCAAGTTTTGTATCGTCTGCAAACATTGATATTGCGCCCATGCACCCATGTTTAGGTCATTAATGTAGATTGAGAAAAGCACTGGAGAATACCATGACATGCTTTCTTCTAATTCCTGAAACAAATTTCACCACGACTTTCCTGTTTCCTTCACTCAGGGAATAATTTGCCCAAGTCACCCAACCAACAGTATTTCAAACAAAGCATAGCCAAATGTTGTATGGTGGTCCATCAGTATGATAAATTATTATTGTTTATAATACTAATCTATTATAAGTTCAGTGGAAAGCAAAATCTCTGCATGAGTCGCAACATAACAGTCCTCAGTATAAGACAAGCACTTACTCTACTAGTGACATTACAATTCTATACTTGCTTTTTTTCATAGCTAATTGATTTAGACAAACATGCATTATTAATACAGACACAGTTAAGGAAAAATCACATCAGTCTCTATTACTTTGGTAGCAATACCAAAGTAATCATTGTCAAAGCTGATCAAAAGTGCCAGAAATAAAATGTACAGCTTTGAAATTTAACAGTATAAGCAGAACACTGCATTCAGAAGACTTTTGATAGTCATCATGAGCAAATATCTCCTTTCAAAGCTGAATTATAGTTTGCCAATGCTGTTTGACTGCTTATTGGATTTTAATGTTTTCAAATCAGTCACTGAATATACTTCTTTTGTAGATAACAAAGTGTGGAGCTGGATGAACACAGCAGGTCAAGCAGCATCTCAGGAGCACAAAAGCTGACGTTTCGGGCCTAGACCCTTCATCAGAGAGGGGTTGGGGAGAGGGAACTGGAATAAATAGGGAGAGAGGGGGAAGCGGACCGAAGATGGAGAGAAAACAAGATAGGTAGAGAGGAGAGTATAGGTGGGGAGGTAGGGAGGGGATAGGTCAGTCCAGGGAAGATGGACAGGTCAAGGAGGCAGGATGAGGTGGTAGGTAGGAAATGGAGGTGCAGCTTGAGGTGGGAGGAAGGGATGGGTGAGAGGAAGAACAGGTTAGGGAAGCAGAGACAGGCTTGGCTGGTTTTGGGACGCAGTGGGGGGAGGAGATGAGCTGGGCTGACTTTGGGATGCAGTAGGGGAAGGGGAGATTTTGAAGCTTGTGAAGTCCATGTTGATACAATTGGGCTGCAGGGTTCCCAAGCGGAATATGAGTTGCTGTTCCTGCAACCTTCGGGTGGCATCATTGTGGCACTGCAGGAGGCCCATGATAGACATGTCATCTGAGGAATGGGAGGGGGAGTTGAAATGGTTCGCGACTGGGAGGTGCAGTTGTTTGTTGCAAACTGAGCGGAGGTGTTCTGCAAAGCGGTCCCCAAGCCTCCGCTTGGTTTCCCCAATGTAGAGGAAGCCACACCGGGTGCAATGGATACAATATACCACATTGGCAGATGTGCAGGTGAACATCTGTTTGATATGGAAGGTCATCCTGGGGCCTGGGATGGGGGTGAGGGAGGAGGTGTGGGGGCAAGTGTAGCACTTCCTGCGGTTGCAGGGGAAGGTGCCGGGTGTTGTGGGGTTGGAGGGGAGTGTGGAGCGGACAAGGGAGTCGCGGGGACAGTGGTCTCGCTTGGGAACCCTACAGCCCAATAGTATCAATGTGGACTTCACAAGCTTCAAAATCTCCCCTTCCCCCACTGCATCCCAAAACCAGCCCAGTTCTTCCCCTCCCCCCACTGCATCCCAAAACCAGCCAAGCTTGTCTCTGCTTCCCTAACCTGTTCTTCCTCTCACCCATCCCTTCCTCCCACCCCAAGCCGCACCTCCATTTGCTACCTACTAACCTCATCCCGCCTCCTTAACCTGTCCATCTTCCCTGGACTGACCTATCCCCTTCCTACCTCCCCACCTATACTCTCCTCTCTACCTATCTTGTTTTCTCTCCAACTTTGGTCTGCTTCCCCCTCTCTCCCTATTTATTCCAGTTCCCTCTCCCCATCCCCCTCTCTGATGAAGGGTCTAGGCCCGAAACGTCAGCTTTTGTGCTCCTGAGATGCTGCTTGGCCTGCTGTGTTCATCCAGCTCCACACTTTGTTATCTTGGATTCTCCAGCATCTGCAGTTCCCATTATCACTGATCCTTCTTTTGTAATCTGGCTGTTCAAAGAGTAGAACACAGGATCTTTTGTCAGGAATCCAGACTCTACCTGTTTTGAACTTGCTGACTTTCAATTGCAGCTGACCGTATACCACAAAGTGACAGGACCTTCCCTTACAGGGAAAAACAGGATGAAAGTGGGCTGGATGGGAAGGAGATCACGGTGAGGCAGGGGAGGTTTTATATATTCCAGACATAAATAGTTCCTATTACTCATTTGTGGGCTGTGATCATATTTGACAGAAGACAAGGAGAAGCCTCCAGCAACCAATCTATACTGGTAAAAATGTCATTAAGGGGTTTCTTCTTAGTCAAGCCTCACACCAGATAAAGCAAGGACAGCAGGAACTGGAAATAACAGAACCATTGGTTTATCTATCATTTCTCTATAGTTGTGGTGCCCAGGGCATCTCATTAAAAGCACTCACCAAACGTCAGTGTCATATCACCTTCTGACAGTGATACAAAACCAAATCAAAGCCAACTTCTTTATTCAGGATAACATGGAGTGAAGCTGGATGAACACAGCATGCCAAGCAGCATCAGGGGAGCAGGAAAGTTTGATGTTTCGGGTCAAGACCAAGGGTCATCAAACTTTCCTGCTCTTCTGATGCTGCTTGGCCTGCTGTGTTCGTCCAGCTTCACACCGTTATCTCACACTCTCCAGCATCGGCAGTTCCTACTATCTCTGTAACAACTTCTTTATTTGTTTATGGGATATGGGTATCACTCACTGTAGCAACATTTGTTGCTCATCTCTAACTGCCCTTGAACTGATACAGAGGACAGGTAAGGGATCACCACGTTGCTGTTGGTCCAGAGGGCATGTCAGCCAGAGAGGGTAAAGGTGGCAAATTTCCTTTCTTCCTTTCTTTTGAAGGACATTAGTGAGGAAGTATAACTAAGCAAATTCCACATTATCCCCCTTTATGCAATCTGAGGTACTCTAGAAGATAACACTGAATTTGAATCATATAGGATGTAATGAAATGACTGGATGAGACAATTTCTACCCATCCAACAGAGGTCTTTTGGAAGTGTTGGTCTTTCAGGTTGACGACCTTTCTAGCTGTGCCTGGGGAAGAAACTGGCTGTCCCCCAGGGGACCCTTCAGAAACATACTTGAAAGGCAGTGGAAGCACAGTTGCTGAAAAGTCAAACACCAAGAGACAATCTCGAAGGAGTTGGAGGCAGTGCCACAGAAGTCTATGACCTTACAGATGATCCATGCCAGTGAATGCATCTTCAAATGGCATTTGCCTGCACCACCAGTGTTAGACACTACTTAATTCACCACATCCCCATTAATCTTGATTGATCAGAATAAATACCTGATTCACATGTGTGTCACTTCACCCTCTCAATTAGAACTGCTGCAAGTTTCATACCCACATCTGACAATTTGCACGTGCAGTCAACTCCTCAACCATTCCAGTGACATCACCCAAAGACATTTCACTACACTTTATTATCAAAAAGATCTCTCCGAATTACAGAATGACAACCGAAACAGAACTCTTGTGTTTGTATGTCCCAATCTCTACGGAGAAAACATAGTTTACCATTACTGGGATGGTTCTTGCTGTGACTGTAGCCCGGGGCATGCATAAAGCATCAACATTCATATTATGGTCCTACCAAATCTCCTTATTGATGCATTGTAATGTGACCAAACCATTTGATTCTTTGTCTGTAAATTCCCCCACCATGTCTGATGGCAGACATTAAGAGTGAAAAACATTGCTGGTCAGCTATATTTGCAGAAGTCAATGGCAAACGACTGGCGTACTTTGACCATGACCATGGATCAATCCAATGGAAATTCATGGCTTTGGAAATTATAGCGGGAAGAAAGACTGATAGAATCTCCTTTCTCCCACCCCACTGCAAACCAACAAGTGAAACCTAGCTAGGCAGCAGAGGAAAAGCAAGAAGACTATGATGACGATGATGACTGTCACTTGGTCTACTTATCCTCCCACCAGATCAAGCACTAACACTGTTCACAATTTAGCTGATAACACAGAGGTGGCATCAGCAGGTGATGAGGCATCATTTTCAAGTTCCATAGCCAGAACTGGGTACAAGTGTTGCTCAATGGCAACTCACCAAGGGGTGAGACAGCAAACACATTTTACACTGAGAACAAAAGATGAGAAACTCAATTTGGCAGCCTATAGAAGACTGACGATGGAAATATAAAACAGAACACTTGGTGCATTGAGCAACCCAATTGAAAATTCAATGTTTACAGAGTGTGGAGGGATCCTGCAATAATTTAGTCGAGGACTTCCCGCAGCATTTACAGCTTGTCCATTCCAACAGGCAAGTGGTGACCAACTCCTCACACCCTTGTGGATATGCCAGTTATACAAAGTCTGACCACCAGCTTGACAGCTTCTGCTGCAGGACAAGCAGCAACTACCCAGCATGATTGCTGCCATGAAAGTTCAGACTGCTGCCTTCATTGCTGTAGATTATAACATGCAAAAGATCTTGCAAAGTATTACAATGCAGCAGCAATCTGTTCCTGAACAGATTTTTAGTATTACTGAAGCACTGCTGAATGACAGTGCTTGAGGGAGCGCAAATCTGTTATCTTCTTTTGGGTTGACATGCTTTCATTCTTCCACCTTTGCCATCGTAAAAGTTCTTGCTGGTGCTTGTCAGCCTGCAAAGCCTGGTAACAAGCATTCTGCAAAGCAGTCGAGGCAGTGCAATCTTTGCTTCACTATGCCAGTGGTCATCTCTATTACATTTTATGTGCTGGCAGGGTTTTCATTATGTGTATGAGTTGTGTGTGAGTCTCATTGGCTAACTGGAAAAATAAACTATCTTGTCTATTGTTTAAATTTTTAAATTCATGAAATATCATTTTTTTATTAAGTGTTACAGCTGGGTGAGTAAAGGTGACTCTTCTCTTTTTAACCCGTTTCATTTATTTGAATAAAGATTTAGAATTCCTTTTAGCACTCAACTTTGCCACACCAATTAAAATCTACTCCTAGTCAAATTGAAGCAGCCAATTACAAGGTTTCTTGACTGAAAGAAAATGGAATTTTGTTACTTACTAATTCACGAAAAAAGATAAAATCCAACAAGAGCCATACATGAACAAGTGTAAAATTCACAAAAAAGGGGAGAGTGTCTCATATTAAAAACTGATCGCGAATAGGTGATATAAAACTTCCTTTGAGGTCATGATGTGTTGTGAAGCCTGGTATCGGAGTTGTTTAATTGATCATTTGTATCCTTGCAGTACTGAAATTTGTAGATATTACTAAATTCTCACTGAATGGATTTTTCTTCAATTTGCTTTTCACCAGGTATCGTCTTCTGGGACATAAACAGAAATTGCTGGAAAATCTCAGCAGTGCAGGCAGCATTTGTGGAGAGAAATCAGAGTTAACGTTTCAGGTCCAGTGACCCTTTCCGAAAGATCAACTGATTTCTCTCCACAAATGTTGCCAGACCGACTGACATTTTCCAACAATTTCTGTCTTTGTTTCAGATTTCCAGCATCCACAATTCTTTTGGTTTATTGTCTTTTGGGAGACCAAGTGAAGGCAGAAGAGAGAGAGAAAAACAGCAAAGGGGGTGGCCGTGGGTACCTGCATGGGCCCCAGCTATGCCTGCCTCTTTGTAGGTTATGTGGAACAGTCCCTCTTCCACACCTACACTGGCCCCAAACCCCACCTCTTCCTCCGTTACATTGATGACTGTATCAACGCTGCCTCTTGCTCCCAAGAGGAGCTCGAACAGTTCATCCACTTCACCAACACCTTCCACCCCAACCTTAAGTTCACCTGGGCCGTGTCCAACACATCCCTCACCTTCCTGGACCTCTCTGTCTCCATCTCAGGCAACCAGATAGAAACTGATGTCCATTTCAAGCCCACGGAATCTCACGGCTACCTAGAATACACCTCCTCCCACCCACACCCCTGCAAAAATTCCATCCCCTATTCCAAATTCCTTTGCCTCCACCGCATCTGCTCCCAGGATGAGGCATTCCACTCCCGCACATCCCAAGTGGCCGCGTTCTTCAAGGAATGCAACTTCCCTCCCGCGGTGGTCGAGAACGCCCTTGAATGTGTCTCCCGCATTTTCCTCTACACATCCCTCACACCCCGCCCCCGCAATAACCGCCCTAAGAGAATCCTCACATACCACCCCACCAACCTCCGGATACAACGCAACATCCTCTGACACTTCCGCCATCTACAATCCGACCCCACCACCCAAGACATTTTTCCATCTCCACCCATCTCTGCCTTCCGGAGAGACCACTCTCTCCATGACTCCCTCGTCTGTTCCACACTCCCCGCCAACCCCACCACACACGGCACCTTCCCCTGCACCCGCAAGAAGTGCTACACTTGCCCCCACGCCTCCTCCCTCACCCCCATCCCAGGCCCCAAGATAACTTTCCATATTAAGCAGATGTTCACCTGCACATCTGCCAATGTGGTATATTGTATTCATTGTACCCGGTGTGGCTTCCTCTACATTGGGGAAACCAAGCGCAGGCTCAGGGACCGCTTAGCAGAACACCTCCACTCAGTTCACAACAAATAACTGCACCTCCCAGTCACGAAGCATTTTAACTCCCCCTCCCATTCCTCAGACGACATGTCCATCATGGGCCTCCTGCAGTGCCACAATGATGCCACCCGAAGGTTGCAGGAAAAGCAACTCATATTCCGCTTGGGAACCCTGCAGCCCAATGGTATCAATGTGGACTTCACAAGCTTTAAAATCTCCCCCTCCCCCACTGCATCCCAAAACCAGCCCAGCTCGTCCCCGCCTCCCAAACCTGTTCTTCCTCTCACCTATCCCCTCCTCCCACCTACTCACCTCATCCCACCTCCTTGACCTGTCCATCCTCCCCAGACTGACCTATCCCCTCCCCACCTATCTTCTCCTCTATCCATCTTCGGTCCGCCTCCCCCCTCTCTAACGAAGGGTCTCGGCCCAAAATGTCAGCTTGTGCGCTCCGAAGATGCTGCTTGGCCTGCTGTATTCATCCAGCTTCACACTTTGTTGCCTTCCCTGTTACGTCACTACAAATCTTTTGTCTTTGCTCTTCTGAGTGAAAGTTGCTGCCTAAAACATATTCCCATCTCTGGTTTCATTGTTTTTCCTCCAAATTGGATAATCTGCAGATGACATTTTTTCCAATATATGAAACCTATAGAAAAGTTGTAAATCAGGAGATATAGATCTGAGTGACAGCTTTCATTTTTTTTGATATCAAGTTAATTTCAATTCAGACTATTTCTCCTTTTTGATGGTTTCATGACATTTGGCTCAATTTGTAAGAGATGATCATTCATTGCCATCTTAAGTCAATGTATTTCATTTTTAAACACCATCTTAGTCCATGAAAGGTTTCAGGTGTTTTAATCAGATCATGAGATCAGTTCACTTTACCAGCAACACAGCCTAATTTTCTGATAGGTGTGCATACTTGAGTAAACTCCATCGCAACTGTGAGGTTACCATCTGTCAGTTTAAGATACCAAATATGCACAGCATCACAAAATAATTGAAGGTACTGTACATTGAAATAAACAGGTCCAGCAATGAAAGAAAATTGTATGAGGAAATCATTTTTAGGCAATTTCAGTTTCAGCACAGCAAAGGATTCAAGCAATTTCTGAGCACAGCAGAATTAAAGCCTTCTGAAACAACAAAGTGAAACACATCGACAGAATATTTGCTAAAACAAGATATTACTCACGTTTGGGAGAAATCTAAAATGTGTCATACTTGTTTATTATCATCTACATTATTGATTGCTTGTATGGAATACTCTCCTAACGTACAAGAAAAAAACCAGCAGCTCGGATGTTTGCAAGTGCCCATGGCAATATGTTTCCTCCCATTAATTGATTTTAAACTTTCCTGTTCATTTCTCTCAATCCATCTCAGCTGCTGTACTTGGAGTTTCAAGGTGCTGAGAACTGCCCGTTACAAATAAGTCTAATTTCTCCCTGCCATTAGATCGTTTGCTGCAATGCAGGATGAAATGTTTTACAGCTAGTTTGTCTCTCTGCTTGCTGTGAATTCCGTCACAGTGACCATGTTTTGCTTACTGCGAGCACTGAGTTCCACAGCCGGTGTGTCACGCACACGTTCTGCAGATTGGGTCACCACAAAAGGAACCTTCGATTTTGATGACTTCAGAAGCATGCAATTGCATCTCTCCCCTCTTAAATATCGCATGTGAGGTGATTGAATAATCAGTGGGATTACCCTGGAGGTGAATAAATCCCTAGATCCAACCAGTCAGCGAGAGAGGCTGATTGCTTCGACAAGCAGTGAAACGCAGTTTGCAGTGTGATACAATACTTCCGGCGGGTTCGTTCGCATGCCAGGCAAATTGCAGGGGGAACGAAAAAAGAGTTTTGGCGTGTTTCTTTTTAAGATATACGCAGTTCAGACAAATAAACCCAAATTTAAATGGCAGAATAAGAGTTGGAAGGATTTTTCACTAAAACGTTTATTCTAAAAGAATCGTAACGCATTTTACTTGAAGAAGTCAAAAATTATGATACTATGAAACTTTGCGGAGTTTAATTTTTTTTACTTAAAAAGCAGATAATCAATCTTTTGCAGCAAAGCAAATAAAACAAATTAATCAAAACAAAATTAACTATTTAAAAAAAATCTAATCTCGATATGTCACCTGCTTCAAGCTACAATTGTATCATCTTCAGTATTAGTCATGTCCAAAGTGTAAGCTTCTGGTCCACACCTGATTGGCCTTATCTGAATGCAGTCTGCGCTTCCTGTGGTGTGGGGCTGATTGACACGGTGCGAATCCTGTGAGGGCTTATTGCTAACCAGGTTATCGGAAGCGTTAAACTTCCATGGTTCTTTGCTGCAACAACTAGCAAAACAAAACAAAGACATCAACATTTTGAAGTGCACGCTATCTTTCTGTGTTCTTATTAAAAGATCCATTGATATGCTGACATCTGTATTGGATCACTGCGTGATACTTAAAAGGCAGTTCATTTAGTGGGCCGTCAAAATCCCAATCTTGCTTCCAAAGCCAAACTTTGCCAATTATTTGATATTTCAAATGATTGTCAATTCAATGAAGCCCACTAGATTAATAATGATGTGTTATAGTTTCATAATTGCAGATATTGTTGATATAAATTTAACTGGTAGGGAGCCAAGAACATTATTTGATGGGAGGTTTTTGCTGTTGGAAATCCCAAAATATTTGCTTTTCCTCGTATACTGAAGCTGATTGAAGCAATATTGTTTTATTCACTCACGGGAACTGGGTTTGCTGCTGGGATAGCATTTATTGTGCATCTAAAGTTGCCCTTGAGAAAGGTGATGGTGAGTTGCCATCTTTAACTGCTGCAGTCGATTTTAGTTTTTCGCCAAACCTACATGCTTTCAGCAGGCGTTTTCATGATTTTGAGCTACCAGTTTAATTATCCGAAGAAGAGAGATGGAGGAACTGAACTAAATTCGATGAAATTTTTGTCTCTTGACAAACTAGAAGGGCCAAAAGTGCCAAATAATTGTGAGGATTGACTCATAATATAAATCCTGCTGCCACTGTGATTACAGCAATATTGCACATAAGCCAAATGTTGGGAAGCTGGAGGAATAACTTGAAATATGCAGTAAGTCGATTTAAAATGTCATTTTTACCATACATTCCTCACTCAATAATAGCTCATGTTCTAACTTTGTATTTATTCATGGGATATGGGTATTCCTGGCTAAGCCAGCATTTGTTACCAATCTCTAGTAGTCCTTGAGAAACTACTCAAGGTGGTGATCTACCTTGTTGAATCACTGCAGTCCATGTGGTGTAAATATATCCATGTTTTGGAGATTTATCCACGTGTTGTTCGGAAGGGAGTTCCAGGACTTTGATCCAGTGATAGTAATGGAATGGCAATATAGTTGTAAAAGAGGATGGTGAGTGGCTTGGAAGGGAACTTGCAAGCGTTGGTCATCCTATCATCTCCTGTCCGTGGTCCTTCCAGGTGGTAAGAAGTCAGCGCAATGAAAAGTACTGACTAAAGACCCTTGGTAAGAATGCCTTGTAAATGGTATGAATACCTGACACTGTTTGTCTGTGGTGAAGGGAGTGAATGTTGCAGGTATATAGTATGCCAATCAAGCATGTTGATTTCTTTTTTAGGATGACATCATGCTTCCTGAAATGAAAAATAAATTGCTGGAGAAACTCGGCAGCACCTGTGGAGAGAATGCAGAGTCAATGTTTCAAGTCCAGGGACTCTTCATTGGAATCCTGCCATGGATAAAAATTCCTTGGATTACTAGTCCAGCGGCAATAGAGCTAAACCATTTCTTATCTGATGCGCACAAACGTTCAGTAATTGAGGAGCTAAAAATGGTGCTGCACATTGCATGGTAAGGTGGTCGATCCTAGGTCACTACCTTAAGGAAATCCTGCAGTGATGTTTTGGGGCTGAAATGAATGACCAACAATAACTTTAACCAAGTAAAAATTGAAAGAACTGCAGATGCTGTAAACCAGGAACAAAAACAAAGTCACCGGAAAAGCTTAGCAGGTCTGGCAGCATCTGAGAAGAGAAAAACAGAGTTAACATTTCGGGTCTGGTGACTTTTCCTCAGAACTGATGGTGGCCGGGAGAACATCAATTTATATGCAGAAAATAGGGAGCTGGATGGGGTAGGGAGTAAACGATAAGATAGAGCCTAAGGAGAGAGAAAAAGAATTGGACAGACAAAGGAGTGATAATGATTAGGCTGGGAGGGTGAATAGTTGCTAATGGGGGCTATTAGTGACTAACAACAGATAGCCTACCATTACACACTATGTGGTGACAAGGCTGGTGTGTAGGGTAAGGGGCTAGGACATGGGAGAGTTTAGGCCCTAAAACTATTTAACATGATAATGATTCTGGAAGGCTGCAGGGTCCCCAAGCAGAAAATGAG
Source organism: Stegostoma tigrinum (assembly GCF_030684315.1). Taxonomy (NCBI): domain Eukaryota; kingdom Metazoa; phylum Chordata; class Chondrichthyes; order Orectolobiformes; family Stegostomatidae; genus Stegostoma; species Stegostoma tigrinum. The sequence continues at coordinate 53,321,332 of NC_081368.1, read as the reverse complement.
GTTTTGTTCTTTCAGTTTGCGCTGAGCTTGGTTGGAACACTGCAGCAAGCCAGAGACAGAGTTTTTGGCCAGGGAACAGAGTGGTGTGTTGAAGTGGCAGGCAGCAGGTAGTTCAGGGTCTTTTTCATGAGCAGAACATAGATTTTCTGTGAAGTCGCCACTCATTCTATGCTTTGTTTCCCCAATGTCGAGGAGACCACATTGTGAGCAGCGAATGCTGTAGACTAGATTCTGGGAAGTGCAGATGAAGTGTTGCTTCACCCGGAAGATATGTTTGGGCCCTTGGATACTGGGGAGGGAGGAGGTAAATGGCAGGCGTTACATGTTTGCCGGTTACAGAGGATGGTGCCGTAAGGCTCTGGGGGCTTGTTGTGGGTGACGGAAGTGTGGTCCCGGGTGTCCCAGAGGGAACCGTCCCGGTGGAAAGCGGACAATGGAGGGGAAGGGAAATATGTGTCTGGTGGTGGCATCTTGCAGCAGGTAGAAGGAATGCCATCTGATGATCTTCTGGATGTGGATGCTTTTGGGTGGTGGTTGAGGATAAAGGGAACCCTATCGCTGTTTTGGAAAGGAAGAGAAGGGGTGAGGGCGGAAGTAAGGGAGATGAATCAGACTCATTTGAGAGCCCTGTCAGCGACAGTGCTGGGGACGTTGAGGAAGAAAGTGCCCCTTGTCGAAGTTGGCCTCCTCTGAACATATACATGGAGATAGAAGAACTGAGAGAATGGGATGGAGTCTTTACAGGAGGTGGGATATGAGGATGTATAGTTCAGGTAGCTGTGGGAGTCACTGAGTTTACCATGGTTATTAGTTGCCAGCCGATCCCCAGAAATGGAAACAGAAATGTCGAGGAAAGGAAGGGAGAAGTCAGAGATAGACCAGGTCAAAGTGAGGGCAGGATGGAAATTAGAGGCAAAATCGATGAACTTTTCCAATTCCAGATGAGAGAGGGAAACAGCACCGATATCATTGATGTATCGGAGAAAGAGTTGCGGGTGAGGGCCGGTATAGTACTGGAACAAGGAATGTTCCACGTACCCCAGAAAGAGACAGCCATAACTGGGGCCCATGTGGGCACCCATGGCTACCCTTCTTACCTGAAGAAAATGAGAGGAGTTAAAAGATGAGTTACTGAGGGTGAGGATGAGTTCAGCCAAGCGGAGGAGGGTGGTGGTGGGTTGGGATGGTTCAGGTCTTTGCTCCAGGAAGAGGTGCAGACCCCTAAGACTATCCTGTTGGGGAAAGGACATGTTAAGGGATTGCATATGCATGGTAAAGGGGAGGTGGCTGTAACCTGCAAATTGGAAGTTTTGAAACCGATGTAAGGCATCAGAGGAATCATGGATGTATGTCGGTAGGGATTGGGCCAGAGGGGAGAAGACTGAGTCAGGGTAGGAAAAGATGAGTTCTGTGGGCCATGAGCAGGCTGAAACAATGGGTCTGCCCAGACAGTCCTTTTTGTGGATATTTGGGAGGAGATAGAAATAAGCTGTGTGGGTAGGGGGACTATCAGCTTGGAAGCAGAAGTGGGGAGATCACCAGATGAAATGAGATCAGTTACCATAGTAGATACAATGGCCTAATGCATCATGGTGGGGTCTTGATCCAGGGGAAAATAGGAGGAGTTAGCTGAGAGCTGGCGCTCAGCCTCTGCAAAGTTGAGGTCAATACTCCAGATTACAACAGCAGCACCCTTATTGGCAGGCTTAATAACAATGTCAGGGTTAGATCTGAGTGCACGGAGTGCAGTCAGTTCGGAGGCAGATAGGTTAAATTTGGTGAGGGATTGGGCAAAGAAATTGAGACAACTTTTACCATGTCAATGAACAGATCGAGGGCAGGTAAAAGGCCAGAGGGAGGGGTCCAGATGGAGAGAGAGTGTTGGAACTGAGCAAAAGGGTCTGTGGGTAGGGGAGAGGACTCTTGTCCAAAAACCTTAACCATTTTCCTTTACGTTAAGAACAACTCTAATGTGTGGATAATTTTCCCTCGATTCCTGTTGACTGTAGTTTTGCTGGTGCTCAGTGATGCCAGCTCGCTCAAGAGCTGCTTTGATGCCAAGGGCACTTGCTCTTTTTTGCCCTCTTTGGTTCAGCTCATGTTTGGACTAAAACTGTGATGAAGTTGGGGCTCAGTGGGCTTTGCTGGAAGCAAACTGAACATCAGCAAGTAGATAATTGTTAAGTTGGTGCTACTTGACAGTGCTGCTGAGGACTCCTTCCATCACCTTGTTGAAGATTGAGAATAGACTGATCCGGCAGAAGTTTGCCAGGTTGGATGGAAGGGCCATGTCTGATTATATTTTCACATTGCTAGATGGCAGCCAGGGTTGTAACTTTAGTAGAACAACTTGGATTGGAGCATCACTAATTCTGGAGCACAAGTCTTCAGTATTATTGCCAGAATGAAGGCTGGCAGTTGGTGGGCTCTTGTTTCATCGAGACAGAGAATATTTGCACACCCTCCTCTCCCAGTGAGTTGTTGACTCATAATAAACTGTAACCCAAAGTTTTCCTCTTAATTCTGAAAAAGCTGGGAGAAGGATGTTTGTATACCCCACCTATCCTCGACTGCTCCATCCTGATACCCTCCAAAATTTACCCTTCCTCTTGCTTCCTGTAATCTTACAGTTTGGCCTCACAGCCTTCTGTGAGGTTGGTCAAAGACACTTTGGACATTACGTCTTCAGCCGTAGTTCATCATGGACATTAATGTGGCCTATCCCTCAAAATGTTTCTTGAGGAATTAACATTTGTGAGGCTGAGACTTTTCGTCAAATAAGCCATGAATTATTTTCAATCCAAAGTGGACAAAAGTTGAGTTTAATGCTTTTCCCAAATAATGATTCTGCCAGTAATACATCACACTCTCCATACTGCACTGAAATGGCAGGCTGGATTTTGTTCTCCAGTCCCTGAAGTGATATTTGACAGAGACAAAACAATCTTTAAGCCATGCCCATTGGTACTGTTTACTGATAAAATGGGATTAAACTGTCTTGAAAGATTGAATTGACTCGGCATCCACATTATTTGCAGGAATTGGTCAAGGCAGTACAACTGTGGATGAGCTGGTGGAGAAAAGAGTTAATAAATTTCAACTATACTTTGTGTGGAGAAGTCTTTCCTAATTTTATTCCAAAATGGCCCTGTTATAATTTTAAGATCATGTCCCCATGTTCTGATTTCTTTACTGGAAGAAAACATTTTATTTTATCATTTGTATTGCATCCTAGGTCCGGGTTGCCCCTCTCGAAGACCGTCAGAGAATCTTCTTCAAACCACATCGGGTTCTATCCGAAGGAGCAGGACGCTGGAAAGTGTAGCAAATTAAAATGAAAACCATAAATGAGGATATATTAACAGACAAGTCCACTTATTAATATACGACAGGATCATGTTGCAGTTGCAGGGTTTAATCCCTAATTCAATGATAAATGTCTCAGAAAATTAAGTAATGAAAAAGAAACATATTCAATCACCATAAATCACTGTCACAATGCAGAACATCCTCTGACACAAATTTAGTTCACTGGTACTGATTAAGTAAATGAGAAATTTTATTTTAAGTCGTGTCAAAATTTCGAAACAGTCAACTTCAAGAATAGTAGGGATAATTTGACCCTTGATGAGCATTACTGGGGCAAAAGAGAAAAAGAAACAGCTGGGCGCAAAATGTATTCATGTAGCAGCATTGCAGATAGTAGAAATCCACAACACGATCCATCCTGGTAAATTAATGTAAATCTGAAGAAAGTGTTTCATGTCTGAATTTAGACCTCCAGATTTTTAAAAAATATTTCTTCAAGTATCATTTTTGTAAATGTGAGAAGCGTTTTCAAAAATACAGTTACAGAAATGTTATTGTCAGATCAATCAATATCCATGGGTCTCATCCAAGAAAATCAAATTTTCTTGTCATTATCCTGTGCTTTATATTTTGTTGAATGAAAATTGGAGCTATGGTTCCTACAGTTACCTCATTTCAAAAGCTACCTGTGAAGTATTTTCAGGTAGCTGGAAGCTTTATAAAAGTGCTGTATAATGTGAGCTTTGCTTTATTGTATGTACAGACACTTTAACAATTACATGGCTTGAAAATATGCATAATCAAATTACTGTAGATTTGATCAGCCCATTATGTTAAATTGCCAGAAAATATAGATTGACATAACTGCCTACTGACTCCTTCTCAAAAACCTCCCCCACCCCATGACCATTTATGAGGGATATTTATCATGAGTGTTTAAATGACATCTGTGGGGGATTTGGGATCGCTGGGAATTGTGTTATATACAAACATTGACATGCAAGGATTTTGTTTACATTGTTACATGTTTACATTGTTTTGATTACATTAGTTGCAGCTACTGAGAGATAATTGATTAGAAACTATCATGATAGCAGGAAAGAAAGAAGGTCCTTCAAATGGCTGAGAATGTGTATAGTGACTTAAAATTACAAAACACAAAGCCCACACCTATGCAGGAAAAAAAAATAGTCAAGCTGGGGAAGATATATGTTATTAAATGATCCAGTTTCCAACTGGAGTGGGGACAAAAGTAAAACATAAAAAGAGAGAATCTTGCATCCTATTTTGTTGATTCCATGTGTCCTGGAATTGCATTGGAGTCAAGATCAACTACTTTTGCAGAGTAACAGCTATGTTCTGTGCAAGCAACTGGACAATTTGCGAACAAGGACCTCATAAACTGTTTTTAGATGATGACTACTTGATCTGTTTTTGGTTGCAATGGTGGGGGATAAATGTTGACCACAACATTGGGCACATTCACTGCTCTTTGTGATCTTTTGCATTCTGAGCAAGCAGATAGAGCTTTTAATTTAATGCCTTATAGCTAGGACACCACCTTTAGCAGTGTGATAAACCTTCGCTGCAGCAATTAATTACCAGGCTAGATAATATGTGCCAGGCCTGAAGAACAGGGAGGCTGTGATCCCGAGGTGAGAGACCTACCAACTAACTCAATTTAGCCGTAGTTCTATTAAATCTTTATATATGGGTAACAGAGGAAATAGGGAGCTCTGAGGTGATGAGGGAGATAGAGAGGAAAAGTCAGTAGCAATTGAGTGTGCTTGACAGACTTCAGATTGATAATACAAGTGAAAACCAAACTGACTACAAAAAATTCAAAGGAGCAGTCAGAAAGGAGATAAGGGAAAAAGAAAATACGTACAGAAACTGGTAACCAACATGAATGGGAATGTAAAAGTCACTTTCGGTATTTGCATCATAAAAATGATGTTCAGAGGAAGGCTGTGATCATTATGGGGAGTCAGGGAAACAGCAGTGGTAGTCAATATACATATTAATTCTAACTTTACCGTCAAAGAAGATACCATTGAAGGCAGATTATTTTATAAAATAACCTCAGCAGAGGCAGATGCAGGTTAACAATAGTTTATTTTGTAATGCTTTGGACGAGCACCACCAAGTTGGAGCTTATCCCTAAGTAAGAAATCTCACTTATTGAAATATTATAAGTTAAATAGACAAACAAATCATGTTTTTCATGCATATCAGAATGGCAGAGGCACCTAATAACTTCCATCCTAGAGCCTCTGCTTCACTGCCATCTTTGACAAAACTGTGCTGCTTTGTCTGAAAAGTGTTTGCTCAATGTGGTACAGGGTCACTCTCAGAAATCATTTCCAAATAAGACATCAGGGTCAATACTGGTTCACCAACACTGCATTTTCACAAAATTGTGCCTATCTACTGTATCAGCATTCTAAATCTGCTCGTGTGTGTTGACTCTTCTTTTTAGCCTGACTACCTTACTTAAATAAGAATAAATGGAAAATGAATTTTAAATAAATTATTTAAAGTATTGTTACTTATTAAGCTAACTAAAACTCACGACTTCATTGTAACCCATGCTAACTTATGCTATACCCAATACTTTCCACAACAATGCTGCCAAAATCATCATGAAAAAGCATGTAACTGTGATAATAAATTCAGTCGTCAAGTCTGGAGGGATGCATCCAAGGATGTGGGTTGGGGGGAGGATGGTATGAGAAAATAAGGTGGAAGTTTTCATAGCATATAAACTTCCAATCTTCCTTAGATATAGAGCTGGCGACAAGCAGACTATGGAATTGCAAATATTAACCATTGTTGCAAAATGTGCTGTGGATAAACCCAGAAAATGAGGCTATTCAGTTTAATAATGGGATGGGAATGTTCCAACATTGGCAGTCATACACAAATCACACTGTCTTTTTAACACAGAGAAAAAACTCCACACTCCAATCAGGAGATTTCAATGAGGACTCCTTCAGGAATGCAGAGCCACAATTTAAATCTGTAGGTCCCTCAGAGTGCAGAATAGTTGAGGGATAGCAAACCACTCCTCCTTTATCACAGAAGCAAATTGCCATGTTCTGTGCTTCAATAGTCTCGTATCACACTCATGTGAAAGGGTGAGCGCTATGGGTTAATGAGAGGTTAGGATGGCAGGAGGATAAAATGCCATGTGGGGAGACAGTAAGGTGCCAGGTATGTGGGACACCACCTAAGTGTGGGTGCCAAGAAGGATGTTGGCGATGGGCAAGGTAAGTAATGGACCGTTTGTGGTAGATAAGGGTGGTCTGTAGATATTAGGTCAGGTTTGGGGGCTGGATGCCATGGAGAAGGAAAGAAAGTGGTGCCAGGACCTGGGGGAATAAAGTAAAGGGTCCAACCATGTGGGCAGAAAATAGGGTGTCAAGACAGTTGATAGGGTAACAGGTCCAGGAAATATGGAGGGGAAATATCTGCTACTGGAAGATGTTGGGATGAGGGTTGTGCTGAGTTTGCCAGCCAGGAAGGGGAGTTTCAATTTGGTAGCAAGGTATCTCTGATCCTGGAGGTAGAAGGGAGGTGCCAAGGCAGGAGATTGGGGGATGTAGTTATGGGTAAGTTGGGGGTCTCTTTAAAAACTTCACCACAATTAAACTAAGTTTTAATAGTCTGACTTTTCCTGGAATATTTACTGAACTATTGCATAACCATTTGAATTCTCTTATTTAAAGAATAATAGGGTCGTTATGGTTGGGGTCTTTAACTTTCCAAACATAGACAGGACTACCATAACGAGAAAGGCTCCGATAGAGAGGAATTTGTTAAGCGTGAGCAGGAAAATTTTCTTATTCAGCATGTGGATTTACCTACTAGAGAAGATGCAAAACTTGACCAATTCTTAGGGAATAAGGCAGGGCAGGTGACTGAGGTGTCAGTGGGGGAGCACTTTGGGCCCAATGACAATACTTCTGTTAGTTTTAAAATAGTGATGGCAAATCACAGACCGGAGATAAAAGTTAAAGTTCTAATTTGGAAAAAGGCCAATTTTAATGGTGTTAGGCAAGAACTTTCAAAAGATGGTTGGAGAAAGATGTTTGCAGGTGAAGGCATGGCTGGAAAATGGGAAGCCTTCAAAAATGAGGATAACAAGAGTCCAAAGACAATATGTTCATATTGGGGTGAAGGGCAAGCTGGTAGGTTGAGGGAATGCGAGATGTCCAGAGAAAATGAGGTTTTGATCAAGAAAACAAAGGAAGCACGTGCCAGGTATCAACAGCAGGGATTGAGTGAATCCTTAGAAGAGTATAAAGGCAGTAGGAGTATACTTAAGAGGGAAATTAAGGGGGCAAAAAGGCAATAGGAAATAGTTTTGACAAAAAGGGTTAGGGGCAATCTGAAGGGATCCTATAAATACATAATGAATGAAAGGCTAACTATGGAAAGAATAGCACCCCTTGAAGATCAGCAAGACCACCTTTGGCGGAGATGGGGCAGATACTAAATGAGCATCTTACATCAGTGTTTACTGTGAAGCAGGATATGGAAGCTAGAGAACATGGGGAAATAAATAACGACATCTTAAAAATGTCTAATTTACAGAGTAGGAGGTGCTGAATGTCTTAAAACACATAAAGATGGATAAATTCCTTGGGCCTGATCAAGTATACCCTAGAACTCTGTGAGAAATGAGGGAAATGATTGCTGGCCCCCTTGCTGAGATATTTGTATCATCGATAACCATAGGTGAGGTGCCAAAATCTGCACGTTGGCTAATGTGGTGCCACTATTTAAGAAAGGTGGTGAGGAAAAACCAGGGAACTATAGACTGGTGAGTCTCATATTGGTGGTGGGAAAGTTGTTGGCATGAATCCTGAGGGACACGATTTACATGTATTTGAAAAAGCACAGACTTAATAGAAATAATCAACATAGCTTTGTGTGTGGGAAATCGTGTCTCACTAGCTTGATTGAGTGTTTACAGAAGTAACAAAGAGGATTGATGAGGGCGAAGCGGTGGATATGACCTATATGGACATCAGTAAGGTGTTCAACAAGGTTCCTCATGGTGGACTGGATAGCAAGTTTAGGTCACACAACACACTGGGAGAACTAGCTATTTCGATACAGAACTGATTTCAAGGTAGAAGACAGAGGGTAGTAGTGGAGAGGTGCTTTACAGACTGCAGGCCTGTGATCAGCAGCGTGCCACTAGTATTGGTGCTGGTCCACTGCTTTTTCTCATTTATATAATTGACTTGAATGTGAACACAGGCAGTATGGTTACTAAGTTGGCAGATGACACTAAAATCGGAGGTGTAGGGGACAGCAAAGAAGGCTACCTCAGAACACAATGGGATCTTGATCAAATGGACCAATGGGCTGAGGAGTGGCAGATGGAGTTTAATTTAGATAAATGTGAGATATTGCATTTTGGAAAGGCCAATCAGGACAGGAATTGTACACTTAATGGTAAGGCTTGGAGACATTTGCTGAACAAAGAGATCTGGAGTGCAGGTTCATAGTTCCTTGAAAATGGAGTCACAGGTAAATAGCATAATGAAGGTGGTGTTTGGTACACTTGACTTTATTGGTCAGTGCATTAAGTATAGGAGCTAGGATGTTGTGGCTGTACAGGACATTGGTTAGGCCACTTTTGAAATACTGCATGCAATTCTGGCCTCTCTGCTATAGGAAGGATGTTGTGAAACTTGAAAGGATTCAGCAAAAATTTACAAGAATGTTGCTAGGGTTGGAGGGTTTCAGCCATAAAGGGAAGCCGAATAGGCTGGGGCTATTTCCCCTGGGCCATCAGAGGCTGAGGGTGACCTTATAGAGGTTTATAAAGTCATGAGGGGCATAGATAATGTAAATAGGCAAGAGCTTATCCCCAAGGTCGGGGAGTCCAAAACTAGAGGACATAGGTTTAAGGTGAGAGGAAAAAGATATAAAAGGGACCTAAGGGGAAATTTTTCACACCAGAGAGTGTTGCATGTATGGAATGAGCTGCCAGAGTAAGTGGTGGAGGCTGGTACAATTACAACATTTAAAAAGGGACTTTGATGGGTATATGAATAGGAAGGGTTTAGAGGGATATGGGCCAAATTCTGGCAAATGGGACTAGATTAATTTAGGATATCTCGTCGACTTGAATGAGTTGGACCAAAGGGTCTGTTTCCGTGGTGTATATCTCTATGACGCTGTGACTCTAAATGGATAATTTTAGAGGACTCCAAACAGTGGGGAATTGCCCATCAGAGCCTTCAATTTCCCACGCCATATCTTCAGAATTCTGCTACACCAGGGATTCCACAGGACCCTAATGCACAAATTTCTATCTATGCTCAGAAATGATAATCTGGCATCGGAAAATAAAGACTAAATTGTTCCAGGCTTTCTTCTGTTGCATAGCTAACAGTGAATACAAGGATTTTAATTAAAAAAATGTACAGGGCCAAGGTATCATGATGAATTCATCACAGCCTTAGAATGAAAAGACTAGCAGTAGCCTGGTCATATTTTGGATTTTTGTGTGAAAATGCGATAACATGACTGAAGGGTCTTATGCTTTTCTGCTGAATAATGCAAAGTATGTGAATTCTTTGTTGAAAACTATTGTGCTGATAATGGGTAGTCAGTTGAGTTACAGTCATTCTTTCTGTAATGCAATGAAATATGAATACAAGCATTCCTCATATCAGTATGATGCATTTTTGCCCTAATGTAACTCATGATTTTTTTTTTGTACATGCTTTCAAATAATGATGTACCAATTTTAATTATCATTTATTAGCAAGTCACATCATGCATTATCCATGCTGTGAAATCACCTTTGAACTTGAGGTTGGGAAGCGTGTATTACCTTACAAAAATGCAGAAATAGGGGACATCAATGTCTTCCCACTGATTAATCAGTAACATTTCATCTTGTGCTAGTATTCTCTTGACTCTTTACAGAAATCCGAGGCACGTATTCCAGCTATTGCTCTGACATCAATCTCTTCTTATTCTTGTAAGATAATACATTTATCTTCCACGGTTTTTCTCTTTTTGAAGGGATGTACCTGATCCTGAAAGCTTGAGAAAAGATTTGTCATCTGATAGTCAGCTGAGCACAAGTGCTGACACTCATTGAAGCCTTATATGTCATATTCTTTTCAAAGCGCCCAAAAACATGCTGATTTTAGTCAGATCAGACTGTAATATCTTCGCACCAAACCTGCTCAAACTGAATCTTGTCCTGCACTTCTCGTTATCAATCAAATAAAGAGAGTTATTATGTCATGACAAACCAGCCCTCCTCCATCACTTAATAGACATAGACCTGTCAATAATAAAAAGCCTTAAATCATCAGCAGCTCCTAGATGTTTAGCTTCCAACTGTGTATCCTGATATTACCATGCTATAACATTTTCTTAACCAAACCCCTATACACAGCATATATCTAAACAGTAATACATTTGTTCTGAATCTTTGCTTCTTAAAAATTTGCCAGATGGTGCTGTGCCGTCTTGAACTTAAATTTGTGAGGATCCATATTAGCACAATTGTTCAACTTATCTTAATTTTTACTTTGTCATTAAAATGTCACCACCACTCATTCAACTTCGCTTGTTACATGCTACTCAGTATTTGCCTCTTTTTATTCATTCATTGGGCATGGGCATTGCTGGCTATGCCAGTATATTGTGCCCATTCTGGATTGCACTGGAGAAGTTGGGAATGTGCTGGTTTCTTGAACTGCTGCAGTTCCCGGGGCGTAGGATGCTCTCAATGTTGTTTGGAAGGTAACACGATTTTAGCACAGCAACACGAATGGAATGGTGATATAGTTCCAAGTTGGGATGGCATGTGGCTTGGAGGGGAATTAGCATTTGTTCTTTTATATGGTGCAGATCATGAATTTGGATTGTCAGAGGAACTTTGGTGAGTTAATTCTCTGTGTCTTGTGATGTTACACGCTGCTACCACTGTGCGTTGTTGGTGAAGAGAGTACATGGTGAATGCAGTGGACAGAGTGTCATTTAGGTATTTCTTGGGTGATGCCAAGCTTCATGGGTGTTTTTGGAGCTTTGCCATTTCAGGAAAGTGGAGAGGATTCCACCACACCCTGACCTGTATCTTGTAGATAGTGTTGTACAGAAGGTGAGCTACTTGTGGCAGAATTCCGAGCCTCTGCTCTGTTCTTGAATGATGATGAATTATTGTCACTTGCATTTTACAGGGAATAGTACAGTAAAACACCAGTGAAAAGCTTCATCTGTCATCACAATCTAGTGCCATTTTGAAAAGCTTGAAAAGAGTAGAAAGATGTAACTTCAAGACATTGTATCTTTGTTCTACTGTTTCCACTATGAGCCCTGAGCTGGCTCACCAGCAGCACAACACCTGTGCCACCACCTATTCCTCCCCTTCACACCACTGGACCCATTCTTGTAGGAGCTGTCACTGTTTAGGTGCCACATCTTCACCAGTTGACGGGCTTCACCAATGCCACTGTCAAGCCCCGTGCTGAGCCCACATGACCAGGAGTCCCTGGCTCTGCTGCTGCCACCTTGATGCCACCAGGGGTCTCTGCTCCAGGCATACCTCGCTGCCACCTTGCCAGTACCAGGAAACCCGCTACTCACCACAGCCAAGAGTCCCTGGCTGTCCAACAGGCCAAGCAGCCACTGCACTAAGAGTCCTGCTCTGGTCACACACCTCTGAGATGTCACCTTGCTGGCACTGCCATCTTGAAGAACCCTCTGCCACCGCCCACAAATCGATGCAGGAGCTTTGCCATCTCTGCCGGCCCAGAACACCAGGAGGGCGTCTTTGCTGTTGCTGTCACCGCCTCCAATTGCCGGGAGGTGCTGTGTCTGCCACTGCCCCTGACCACCAGATGGCTGCCACCACCCCGCACATAGCCTATTCTTGCTGTTCACCCACCAAAGTAAAAAACAATTGAACAAAAGAGAGAAAGATAAAAATCAAAAGTACACAATCAACCCCCTTTATACTAGGTATAATTCTAACCAGTGCAGATTTTTCCCTGGTTCCTATTGAGTTCAGTTTCGCTAGGGCTCTTGATGCTAAACTTGTTTGAATGATATCTTGCTGTCAAGAGTTGTCACTCTCATATTACCTCTGGATTTCAGTTCCTTTGTCCACGTTTGGACAAAGGCAGTGATGTGGTCAGGCCAAACCTAAAGTGAGGGTCAATGAGCAGGTTATTCCTTTGCCATTGTGGTTTTATATACTCCCTTTCATCAACATTCTGATGATCAAGTGTAGGCTGACAGGGCATTAATTGGCCATGTTGGATTAGTCCTATTTTTTGCACATAGGCCAACATGGTCAACGCTCCACATTGGCAGACAGCTGCCCAAATTTTAGCCTGAGATGTGCTATTCACTTGTGTTGTTGTTGGGACGTATTCTGCAAGAACATTGCAGTATATGCTCGAGTGTCAGTCCCAATTCATTATGGAATGGTGAATGTTGTCACAGCCTATTCTATCAGGGATTTGTTGAATGTTCAGCAGCAGGTGACAGAGGATATGGAGGAGGAAGAAGAGCAGTAGCAGAAAGGGAGGAATCAACCAATTAAGCCCCTTTCTAGTTGGTTGAGTTTATCAGACAAAAGTTCGACTGAACACAATCACACTTTCTTGTTGTACAGCAGAACAGTCCACTGTTTCTCTCGATCACTGTCGCTGACCAGTCAGCATTTATTGCCCATCCATCATTGCCCAGAGGGCAGTTCAGCATCAACCACATCTGCTGGGGGTCTGGAGTCACATGTAGGCCAAACCAGATAAGGATGGCAGTTTCCCTCCCTAAAGGACATTAGTGAATCAAATGGGTCTTTCCTGACAATGACAATGCGTTCATGGTCATCATTAGATTCTTAATTCCAGATATTTTATTGAATTCAAATTCCACCATTTGCCATGGCGGGATTTGAAGCAGAGTCCCAGAACATTATCTAGGTCTCTGGATTAACAGTCCAGTAATAATACCACTAAAGCATTGCCACCCCATATCGGAGATAGCAAGGTGTAGAGCAGCAGACCAAGCAGCATCAGGGGAGCAGGAAGGCTGACATTTCTTCAGAAATGGGGGAGGAGAAGGTGCTTCTGAAATAACTATGGAGAGAGGGAGAGGCGGATAGAAGATGGATAGAGGAGAAGATAGGTGGAGAGGAGACAGACCAGTCAAAGAGGTGAGGATGGAGCCAGTAAAGGTGAGTGTAGGTGGGGAGGCAGGGAGGTGACAGGTCAGTCCAGGGAGGTCAGACAGATGAAGGGGGCGGAATGAGGTTAGTAGGTAGGAACTGGAGGTGGGGCTTAAGGTGGGAGGAGGGGATAGGTGGGAGAAAGGACAGTTTAGGCTGGTTTTGGGATGCGGTAGGGGGAAGGGAGATTTTGAAGCTTGTGAAGTTCACATTGATACCATTGGGCTGCAGGGTTCCCAAGTGGAATACGAGTTGTTGCTTCTGCAACCTTCGGGTGGCATCATCGTGGCACTGCAGGAAACCCAGGATGGACATGTTGCCTGAGGAATGGGAGGGGGAGTTGAAATGTTTTGCCACTGGGAGGTGCAGTTGTTTATTGCGAACCGAGCGTAGGTGTTCTGCAAAGCAGTCCCCAAGCCTCCACTTGGTTTCCCCAATATAGAGAAGGCCACAATGGGAACAGTGGATGCAGTATACCACATTAGCAGATGTGCAGGTGAACATCTGCTTGACGTGGAAAGTCTTCTTGGGGCCTAGGTTGGGCGTGAGGGGAGGGGTGTGTAGGGGCGGATGTAGCACTTCCTGCGGTTGCACTTTCTGCAAAGTGGTCCCCAAGCCTCTGCTTGGTTTCTCCGATGTGGAGGAGGCTTGGGGACCACTTTGCAGAGCACTGACGCTCGGTTCGCACTAAACAACTGCACCTCCCAGTTGCAAATCATTTCAACTCCCCCTCCCATTCCTCAGACAACATGTCCATCCTGGGCGTCCTGCAGTGCCACAGCGATGCCACCCGAAGGTTGCAGGAACAGCAACTCATATTCCACTTGGGAACCCTACAGCCCAATGGTATCAACGTTGACTTCACATGCTTCAAAATCTCCCCTCCCACTACCACATCCCAAAACCAGCCCACCTCGTCCCCACCTCCTTAAACTGTTCTTCCTCCCACCCCCATCTCCTACCTACTAACCTCATCCCCTCCCCTTGACCTGTCCATCCTCCCTGGACTGACCTATCTCCTCCCTAACTCCCCACCTACAATCACCTTTACTGGCTCCATCCCCGCTTCTTTGACCTGTCTGTCTCCTCTCCACCTATGTTCACTTCTATCCATCTTATATCCGCCTCCCCCCTCTCCCTATTTATATCAGAACCCCCTTCCCCTCCCCCACTTCTGAAGAAGGGTCCAGGCCAGAAATATCAGCTTTCCTGCTCCTCTGATGCTGCTTGGCCTGTTGTGCTCATCCAACTCTACACGTTGCTATCTCAGATTCTCCGGCATCTGCAGTTCTAACTATCTCTGGCACCCCATATCATCTTGATTACCATGCAGATTTAAAAGCCACCGCAAATTAAATAGGCCAAGCTAACATTAGCAACAAGCCATCCAATATTTCAGAGAAATTCAGCAAATGCTCTTCGTCCAGTGTCTCCATGCAGAGCTGCTTCAGTGGGTGCAACGTGGCTGGTGGAAGGATGCCAATATTCAGTGGAAGAGACAGTATTGACCTTCCAGGATGGCTTCTAGCATTTCTGACTCTCAAAGACTATCTTCAGACCGAACCACCTTGGCATGTTTGGCAGCACTGTGGACTAGCTAGTGACAGACCATAGGAAGGACACTGACATATGACAGTGGCGGGATCACAAACGCTGTCATTCTGAAAGAGGACCATGGGTTCATGATAGACAGAGTGATGTCTCAGAAATCCTCATCATTTTTCAAAGTGCAGATCGATGAACTACGGAGTCCCTGAAATCAATCTTCAGCAGTCACACACCTTATGCAGCCATGGCAGCAATGATCCAGGCCTGCATGGTATTGAAGAGACAGGCACACAGCTTTCACAGCCTCAATCCGAACTTCCATTCAAGGTGGTGATTACTGCTAATGGCCGAATGCAAGCTGAGTAATCGATCATAAGGTACTGCTGCTCAGGTTTGAGAGTTTCCTTATGGACGTTGTCACCATTTCCACAATGCAGAACAGTTAATCTCTGGGTTAAGGCCTGGGTCAAAGTGATATTGGGGTCCCCATTCTCCTAGACAATGACAGCAAGCTTTATGGCATGTCCCTGTCATTGCTGCCTCAATGATTGCCAACTTTGTCCTTCCCATGAAGATAAAGACATCGAGTATGTCTGTGCCTGTTGTGCTGTTTCAGTGGCCCATTGTCATGCAAGAGCAAGGGGAGTGCCATTGAATGTGTTTGAGACAAGTGTCTGTCAACTGAACAGATGGAAGGGTGTGGAAAGAGAGAAATGCACATACAAGTGCTGCTGTGATATTAATTATCAGCTGATACTATCAATTTTCAGTTTGGCTCCAACAGTTGTAAGCCATCTGATGGCTAATGGTGAATGGCATAATGATTTAGACTTTTGGTTCCTATATAAGTCGATAGTATACGATAATGCATTCACTGACCTTGACCACTCTTGTGATGTCTTTTACCTTCCTGCACTGCAGTCAGTGTGTGAGGAATACTGTTTGCATTGACAGCAATAGCAATTTGATTTCCCTGCCGAACCGATCTCTCTCCTTCTGTTTACTACCTACACTAAAGCCTTTAAATTCCATGTTGTCTACATTGTAGCATATAAAACAAAACAAGGGGTAATCACCCTCAGTGATTTCTGCGCACAGTTTCAGGGTTTAACCAATGTTTTCCCTTATTACTTTTTGACAAAGGATTTCTTTTTCTTAAAATTCCACATGTTTATTTTCATACTAAAATCCAGTTTCTCATGATTCCCTGAATATAAATTTCTCAATAAGCATATGACACGATTTATCTTTCTGAATCCCAACAACTATGTGTGCAATGGCTGAGCCTAGGGGTGGGAAAGCATTTATGTCAAATTATTAGAAGCATTAGCCTGACCTTAATGTACACAAGAAGATAATAAAGAAGAAACTATAACCCATAATTTGGTAGCTCTCTGCCAACTGGCCCAGTGATTTGAGCTAATTCACATTAATCACTGTAACACCCTCTGCATAAGTATTGTGTCTTATATTTCTTGCTGAAGAGAAGCATTGCAGTGGGAAGGATTTTTCCAACTCTCCCTGAGTGGTATCAATGCTTTCACAATGTAACATACAGCAAATTTGTGAAGATGTCTTCCTTTTTCAGTGTTAGCCTTTCCTATTATAGATTTGTTGAAACATAGCATTATGCTGAATAAATATGATCGAAGTACAAAAGCAAATAGTTTCTTTTCTCTGAGTGTTTTTCCTGAAAATTGTATGAGGTTTTGTTTCTCTGGAAATACATCCATGGAATTATGAGGCGATGATGCCTGCATGCAGTCCAGAAAAGGGGCTATGGTTAGACAAGGCATCAGCAATCATGTCTTGCTGATGAGCGAACATGGTAGATGCTTAAAAATATGCATATTACAGAAGGTTTTGGGTTTTTCATCCAGCCTTGTTTAATTAGGACACTGCTTTAATACATGTTAATCAGTGTGTGAAAGGAGAAGCTACTTTAGTAAGCAATGTTAGTTCAATAACTTGATAAGGAATTTGAACAGATATACAGGAAACCAATCATAAACAGTTTATTAGTAAGCATTATGAACTTCTTTGGTCATAAATAAATTGTGGTGAAATAGATTTGACTTAATGAAACTTCTGAAGGTTAGTTTTGAAAGGCTGAATGATCAGAATCACAGAATTGATATGGCACACAAGGAGGTGGGGACCTTGTAGAACTGTCACAAGGCAATGAATCCCAAGACCCAGGTAATAGCCTTGGGATAACACAGTGTGAAGCTGGATGAACACAGCTGGCCAAGCAGCATCAGAGGAGCAGGAAAGCTTGACGTTTCAGTTCGGGACACTTCTTCAGATTCAGGTTCAAATCCCACAATTGCAGATGGTGGAATTATAGCCCAATAAAAATATGGAATTAACGCATTTAATAGATGCCCAGTCTTGGGTGGCTAGATCTGTTCAAAGTCTATCCTATTTAGTACAGCAATAGAGCCACACAATATAGTGGAACTTTTTGCTCAATGTCAAGGTAGGACTTTGTCTAAACAGGGACTGGGCAGTGGTCATTCTTACCTATACTGAATTTGGCAGTTTTATCTGTGGCTGAGAGATTGATAAAATCATGTGTGTTTTTCCTCTTTTTGACTTCTTCACTGTCTGCTGCTGACTCAGTTTTGCAGTACTGTATTTTAGGACACAACTAGTTTGATGGTGCTCCTGGGTCTGCTGCAGATCTACATATCCATGACAGTATGAATAAGAATGACATTTGTGGAAGCAAAATCTATCTCCATAGTTGAGAATATTCTCCATCATGTTATATAGCACTATCATCATGCTGATCAGGACTGAATGTGAACAGACCAAGCAGTTCGAGACTGGACACCTATTGCAATTGGAACCAGATGGATGTTTTTAACAATGAGGTACTTGATTGGGGTTGTTAACCCAGGCCAATCAGAAAAAAGTATTGGCTGACCAATACAACTAGGGGATTGGAATCCCCTTAGCTGAGGACTGACACTGAGGTGGCTGGCTACAGCCAGTGTACTTGTAAATAATTGGTGACTTGTTGACTTTACCCAGCCTCCATGCAGTTATTTCTGCATCATTTGGCATCATGTGCCATTCTCACCAGCGCAATTGCACTCTAATGCAATCCAACTCTGACAACATTCAAGCAATAGTCCTGAAGATTTATGCTCTGGAACTTCCTGCAAATATTCACTCCCTCCACCATCAATGCTTAATAGCTGCTGTATTTACCATCTACAAGGTGTACTGCGAAAAAAAAACACCAAGGCTCCTCAAACAGCACCTTCCAGACGCACAGCCACTTCCACTTAGAAGGACAAGGGCAGGAGATACACAGAAATGTCACCCACCACCTGCCAGTTCACCTCCCAGCCACTCACCATCCTAACTCAGAAATATATCAAAACCAGAAGTAAATGAGTTGGCAAGATAATAAAATGTGAGGCTGGAATCTTGGAATCTCCAGCATCTGCAGTTCCCATTATCTCTCAGTAAATGAGTTGGCATGCCAGTTGGTGTGTTCTCATCTTCAGAAGTACCTAAGAACAGCCCCATGGCTGCACAGCTCAGAAGGAACACCGATTGTGTACCTACACCGAATGGATTGCAGAAGTTCAAGCAAGCAGCTCACCACTATCCTTTCGAGTGCACCTAGGGATGGTAATTCATACTGGCTGAGTCCGCGACATCCATATACCATTGGATAGAAATAGCTGTTTGGACACGTCAGTTGTTTGCTCACTCTGGTCTGGTACATGGTACTAGTTAGAATGATACAGAGAAGATTAATTAGTGTAAGTCATATTCCATCTTAAGCTCGGGTTGAACTCGACAGACCGACATGCTATTTCCAGTCATTCCTGATTAATTTCTTGATCAAGTAGTGATAACATTAACTATGTTCTGAAAATGTAAAATTACAACATCATACTGTTCTCGTTTACACTTATTCATGGAGAACTTTGAGAGATTGCTTTTCATTTGTAAGCTGACTCGCCAATATGGCAATTTTCAACTCTTTAATATCAAAATGATGTTAGCGTTAGGCAGTTGTAGGTACAATATTGGCAATTGAGTGACTTTGCTTCAAGAGTGACCCCTGTAGAATCAAAGGATCAAAATCACAGAACAATCTAACAGAATCATAAAATGATAAGAGGCCTTTCAGCCCATTATACCTGCATAGGAGTGTGAAACTAAAAATCTTTTGCTCTTTTCCTAATTGTACTGTGCATTTTTTCCATCCAGTGACTACTCAGTTCTCCTTTGAAAGGTATTAATTAATCTTCTTCCATCATGCTTTCAGGCAGTGCATTGCAGAGCAACACTTTTTAAAAAAAAGCTCTCCTTCTGCCTCCAGTTCTTTTATCAAATAATATAATTGTGTTCATTAGTTACTAATTCTTTTGCTGGAGTCAAATGTTTCATCTGTTTACTCTAACTAAACACTTCTGTGGGAGGTTGTTCCAAAGATATTTTTCTTTTTAAAAAAAGCGTTTTGACAGGATGCTATTTTCATTACCTTGCAACAAGGCATGGAAACTGGTCATTTTTCAGCAAATGTACATATTTAGAAAAACAATGGAAGTTAATGTTTACAATTTTCAAAGAGTAAATGCATTTGAATTACTAATAAGAAATGCAAAATAAAATTTTATTGCAAAATTAAATTACTGTGTTGTATGAAGCACATTTCACATTCTGGAGAGTTTTGACAAATAGCCAGCAGCCAGTTCAGCCCAACTGTAAATCTAAATCCATATAATAATTGTCCCTGTCTACTCACATAACATAATAGTTTAGATAGCAAACTATGTAACTAGCAACAAGAGTAGAAACTGCTGGAAAATCTCAGCAGATCTGGCAGCAACTGTGGAGAGAAATCATAGTTAACGTTTTGGGTTGAATAACCTTTTTTCAGAACTTCCTCGACCCGAGACATTAACTCTGATTTTGCTCTACAGATGCTGCCAGATCTGCTAAGCTTTTCCAGCAATTTCTGTTTTTTTGCTTCTGATTTAAAGTATTCACAGCTCTTTCAGTTTTTTATTTTATCTTGTGTAACTAATGCATGAAAAACTCATTGCATTTAAGTCAAGTGACTTTGTGATTCTATTAATGGAGGTCATTGGTCTGTCACCATTCAAATTGCAGGCAAAGTAACTTCTTGCAGTAAAATAAATGTTCATGCATTGATATCATTACATATACTTTGTACAGAGTCAGATAAAAAAGTAGATATATTAGTCAATGTTATCAGGCTGATATTGTTATATATTATAGCAAAAACATTGAATGTTTGTCGACTTCTAATAGTTGCATCTAGTTATTAAGAAATTTCAGTTGTTTTAAAACTGAAGTGATTTGACACGCAGCTTTGTGATTTCTGACAATGTATTTTTAAACAGAAAAAGGCGTTAAAATTTAATTTGAATATACCTTTTAAATCACTTGATTATTGCCTAGAAAGTGACAATTGGAATTAGATTGGTCTGTCCTTTTTCCCTAGTTGTGAGATTAATTGGTGATTTTCTGCTTTTGTGGTAATACTCAGCTTTGCAATTAATTCCAAGAACCAGAAGCAAGATGCAGTAATTGCACCTAAGTGGTTTTAATAACACCAATTCTTTTTTTCTCGTGATGAATTATATCATACAATGCCACTAGTAGAATGAGTTTACATTCACATTTCACGTGATGTTCATTTTTCTCATATTTATGGCAATATTTATCTGTTTACTTACTGTTCTCATTGGTTAATATTTCACAGTTTCTACTTTGATTTGCTATTTTTGTAAGCCAGGATTTCCTCAATGCAAATAATCATCTTGAGCATTTCAGTTCCTGCAGCTGAATCACTTTCCCAACACATTTGGCTAGTGCTCATAGCAGAATGATGTGCAGCAAAAGTTCTATCAATTGAAAGAAAGGTTCCTTTAATATTGTTCCCCTCCTCTCCTTTCCCCTTCCATCTTTACAAAGGGAAAATTTATTCTGCAATATTCCGATCCATTCTTTCACACTGCCTAACATCTCATCCTTTCCTATTGTATTTTCCCATGCACATAGAGCAAACGCAAGGCAAGTTCTCCCATTCCCATTTTCAAGGGATCTGAAGACTCATTTCAGTTGAGACAGATATTTCATTGAATCCAATGTTCATGATGCAGCTTCTTTGACCAGTTGTTTAGTCGAACCCTGATCTCCCAGTCATCTGCCATTTCAGTGCTACAGTCCATAACCATACTGGAGTCTTCTGCCCCCCACCTTTACACTATTTCGATAAGACTCAGCTGAAGCTCTCAGGACAGCACGTCATCTTTTGAATGGGATCTTACAACTTCCTGGACTCAACATTGTGGTCAACAATTTCAAATCATAACCTCTGTTCTCATTTCCCAGGCAACAAATGCAAAGTGATTCTGTTTTGCCATTTATAGCTCATTTGGATCTATTTTGTTTTTGCTTTATTTGTCTCAGGCGCCATCTCCTTTTTCCTGGTACTATCACATGTTTTAGTACCAACCACTGGCAGCTTGTTGTTAGGACAGACTACTGTAACCAGTCTCTCATTCATTCATGTGTAAAGGCCAGCAAAGGAAAAGAATAAACCACCACTGAGTCATGATTAGAAAAATAACCTTGTCTTAACAATGTGTAATTCATTTTAAGATTACATAGCTATAATTTTAACCGACTAGTTAGGCATAATTGCTAAAAAAAAAGCTATTAGCAGGGAAAGATGATCCACCTATCAATGTGATAGAATGCCTCTTCTCCACTCAAAGGCAGTGCCACATCTTCAAACTAGGTGGAGCTCAATACAGCATTGACATTTACCTTTTCAGAACCATTACCTTATACAACATGTATTAATGTCCTTTATTTAATCATTCAATTAATTATGTCCTTCACCCTTCACAGATCTTCCCCCTTATTCTTTCCTCTGTCTAATCCCTCAACCTTACCCCTGCCTGTGTAATGTGTGAACATCAATATTTTCTCTCCACATAGATAGATGCTGACTGACCCGAGGAGTGTTTCTAGTATTTTTTTTCTTTGCATCAGATTATCAGATACTGTAGTGCTTCGATTTTATTTGTTTATATAAAGTGTTGTATTAATTACATTGCTTCGAGTTATTCATCTTGATTTCCTTAGAAATCACATGCAATGAGAATGATTGTCTCCCTGCCCTTTTGACAACCTAACATTGTACTAGACCAACATATAAAATCCAACCGCACAGCCACCTATGCTTACTCATTAAATATAAAAAGATTACGCTTGCATCTTGACGATCCTGAAACAGTGATTTTTTTTTCAGCTATGATCTATATCACCTAGAAGGAAAAGGAGACATTGGAACACCATTACCCTCAGGTTCCTTTTAAAGCTGCACAAACTCATTTGGAACCATATCACCATTTCTTTAATGTTCATGGTCACAGTTTTGGAACTCCTTCACCAACAGCACTACGGGGTGTCAGATTAGAAGAGATTGAGGATACTGAGCTTCTATTCCCCAGAGTTTAGAAGACAGGCAGCAGAAGTTCAATCATAGTCATTGAGATGCAGAGCTTAGAAACAGTGTCTTCAGACCAACTTGTCCATGCTGACAAGAAATCCCCAATAAATCTTGTCCCATTGCCAGCATTTGGCCCATATCCCTCTAAACCCTTCATTTTCATGTATATATCTAATGTTATAATTGCACCAGCTTCCTCTGGTAGCTCATTCATTTGTGCGAAAAGGTTGCCCCCTAAGCCCACTGAAATATGCCCTCTAGTTTTGGACTCCCCCCACCCTGGAGAAAAGGCCTTGTCTATTCAACCTATCAATGACCCTCATGATCTTAAAAACCTCTATAAGGTCATCCCTCAGCCTTCAAAGCTCTAGGAAATATAGCCCAGTCTATTCAGCCTTTCCCTATAGCTCAAACTTTCCAACTCTGTCAACATCCTTTGTAAATCTTTTCTGAACTGTTTCAAGTTTCACAACATCTTTCCTCTAGCAGGGAGACCAGATCAGCACACTGCATTCCAATAGCTACCCAGCCAATCAATGTCCTGTACAGCCACAAAATGACCTCCCAATTTCTACACACAATGCCCCGACCAATAAGAGCAAGAATACCAAATGCCTTCTTCACTATCCTATCAACCTGGGACTCCACTTTCAAGGAACTATGAACCTGCATGCCAAGGTCTCTTGATTCAGCAACAGTCCCCAGGGCCTTATTATTAAGTGTACAAGTCCTGCTCTGATTTGCCTTTCTGAAATGCAACACCTCACATTTATCTAAATTAAACTCCATCTGCCATTCCTCTGTCCATTAGTCCATCTGATTAAGGTCCCATTGTATTCTGCGATAACCTTCTTTGCTGTCCCCTACACCTCTAATTTTAGTGTCAGCTGCAAACTTACTAACCATACATCCTTATGTTCACATCCAAATCAGTTTTATAAATGATAAAAAAGCAGTGGACCCAGCATTGATCCTTGTGGCACACTGCTGGTCGCAGGCCTCCAGTCTAAAAAGCAACCCAAATGTCAGCGTTTGTGCTCCTAAGATGCTGCTTGGCCTGCTGTGTTCATTCAGCTCTACACTTTGTTATCTCTTAACCCTCTATCACCACCCTCTGCCTTCTACCTTGGAGCCAGTTCTGTATCCAAATGGCTGCTATTCCCTCTGTTCAGTGTAATCTAGTCTTGTTAACCAGCCTACCATGAGGAACCTTGTTGAA
This sequence comes from Stegostoma tigrinum, assembly GCF_030684315.1. Classification (NCBI taxonomy): domain Eukaryota; kingdom Metazoa; phylum Chordata; class Chondrichthyes; order Orectolobiformes; family Stegostomatidae; genus Stegostoma; species Stegostoma tigrinum. The sequence continues at coordinate 53,297,530 of NC_081368.1, read as the reverse complement.
CACCCTATTGGAGTCCATAAACATCGCATTTACTGCTCTGCCTTCATCAATCGTCTTTGTTACTTCTTCAAAAAAGTCATTTATGTTAGTGAGACACGATTTCCCACACACAAAGCCATGTTGACTATTCCTAATCAGTCCTCGCCTTTCCAAATGCATGTAAATCCTGTCCTTCAGGATTCCCTCCAACAACCTTCCCACCACTAATTTAAGGCTCACCAGTCTACAGTTCACTGGTTTTTCCTTACCTCCTTTCATAAATAGTGGAACCACATTAGCCAACCTCCAGTTTCTGGCACTTTGCCCGTGGCTGTCGATGATACTAATATCTCAGTTTAGGGACCCAGAAATCACTTCCCTTTCTTCCCACTGAATTCTAGAGTACACCTGCATTTCAAGTCTAGCACTTCCTCCTCTGTATTAAGGATGTTGTTATTTATTTCCACACGATCTCCATCTTCTGTATCCTTCTCCAAAGTAAACACTGACGCAAACTGCTCATTTAGTATCTCAGCCATCTTCAAGAGTTCCACACTTAGGTGGCCTTATTGATCTTTGAGGGGCCTTATTCTCTCCCTCGTTACTCTTTTGTCTTTAAGGTATTTGTAGAATCCCTTTGGATTCATCTTAACCCTATTTGCCAAGGCTATCTCATGTCCCTTTTTGTCCTCCTGATTTACCTCTTAAGTATACTCCGACTGCCTTTGTACTCTTCTAGGGAATCATTAATTAGTAAGTCCAAAGCAAGATTGATACATAATCTAGTTTCTAATCAGATCAAAGGATATTAAAGATAGTGTGGAATGTAGTGATGAAAGAGATGATCAGTCATGATCTGGAATGACAGGGCAGGCTTATTGGGTTGAATGGCCTACTTCTGTTTCTATGTTTAAAGATAGATTGACTTATATTTCTGTCAGAGCCTTAGTGTTTTGCACCCAATGAAGTAGTTTTGTAATCTGGTCACATTGACAATATCAGAAACATTAAGTTTCTCCAGCAACTTCTATTTTTATTTCAGATTTCCAGCATCTACATTTCTTGGTTTTATATTTTGTGTTGTTTTTTAGGCTTAACAAGAAGGCATCTCACAATTTTGTGGATGCAGTTTTAGCAATAAAACAGAAATTCATTATTATGCACTGAAAGACTGTTTCCATAGGCTAGAGCATCTAGAACATCGTGCACAGTCTCAGGGTAATGACTTAGTCATTTAGGAATGGGATATGGAGAAATGTAGTCACTCAAAGCATTATTATTCTTTTGCATTCTCTCCCTAGTCATTTGTCAATGATCAGCTCAGTCCACTAGGTATCAGTCCTTCAGAGCAGACTATTTGAACTCAGAGCAGGCTTGCTGTTCCACATAGTTGCGTTTGCTCCTAAAATTAATTTAGGAGCTTTTGAAAACATATTAGTTATAGCCTACCATTCACCATATGGAAGCAGCACACCAGAATCTTTCCCAAGATTTTAATCAAAGACTCCAGGCTCTGTCCATACAAGCAACTGAATTCCTTCCTTGGTTCTTTCCGACATCGAGCAGTATATGAGGTAGAAAAAGCGTATATTCATGTTTATTTCCATTGCTGCTTTTTTTCTGAAATAAATCATCAGCCTGTCAGAGGCTACAGTTTGAGGAGCAACACTCTACATTAAGAATGACTGACCAGAAGACTCTCCTACTCTTATTACATTGTTACAAAAAAGAAATAGCATCTGTGCCCTCTCTGACTGTTTTGACTTCCCAATTTCCAGCCTTTTCCCTGCCATTCCGTCTTACGTGCTGTGGAAGGATTTACTTATTGAAAGAAAACAACTGTTCAATCACATTGTGCCTATCATATCCAAGTGGAACTTCAACCTGGATCTTCAGACTCAGAGGCAGGAATGCTATCCACTACAGCACAAGACACCACCTCATACAAACAACATTGATGTTTATTTTGCATTTTGGCCCAGACTTTTGTTCTTGCATCCCTACCTGCCAAACAGTGTTCAATTCAAATGTTTGCCAGGATGATGTGACCTTGCAAGAAGGAAAGCTTTGTGCAAGATTTTTTTTTATTTAAGAACATATGATATCATCATCCTGGCAGTTATCCTTTCCATCTTAACTTGCAAAAAACGCTCATGTGCACACGTTTGTAGATTAATGATTGTACAGATGCTACATTTTAATGGTTCAAAAATTGAACATCTGGGAGCTGCCCCAGTAACAAGAAGCTCTATAAGCTGAGTGATGTTTGAAAAACCTTGTAATAGTCTCTGTCATTATTCCAAACTCCTCAAAGGCATAAAATATAAGTGTCAAAAGAGAAATTAAATAGAAACAATTATTTACAATTTACTGTACTGTTACATCAAAAACTGCTTCCTGTTGCAACATTTTAATCAGTGCAATAATGATGTTGCTTAAATTCAGTCATTCGGAGAAATAAATTCACCATATGGAATGAAGGATCTGAATATGCATGATAAATGTTTATTTAAAATGAATCTTTCAAGGCCCAACTGTGGTCAGCTTTGTACAACATTTTTATGCATATTCTGTGCTACTAGAATATTTTATCATCTTGGAAAGAACATTTCAGCCTAATTAATGTTCTGTAGAAGCCAACAAGAACTAAAGATAAACTACTGTCATTGTTTGTTGTTCAGCTGTTAAACAAACTGAAAACATTTTTTTCTGTAGTATTAATGTTACATTTAACATAGATACATGTCATTAGTTTGAATTACTAATGCTACAAGTGGGAAAAATAATCATAATTATGAATCAGAGGATAAAGAGTTTCACTTCTTTGCTGCACTCATTGTTAATGCTGTTCATGAGGCAAAGCATAATGCAGTGGCACCTTTTGGTTGCCATAAAAATAATTTAGAATTTCAAGAGATTTACTGTATTGGAGGTTAGCTTGTTAATCTACATTTAATCTAATAAAGCAAGACTGAGCAGAGCCAAATGCAATTCAAATCTTCTGACCTGGGTCAGATTCCTGAGACGAAAAGTTTCTCACTAACATTTGGTGCAGGATTTCAGCTGAACCTCTGAGTCAGGAGGATTTCCAGTTGAAGTTGTACAGAGAAGTCCAGGAGCAATTGAAGATATCTACTGAGGTGGACTGATACTGAAACCAATGGGCCGAATAGCCTCCATCTGCAGCACAATAATTCGATGATTCTGTTCCTCCAACTCCATGCTGTGTTGTCTGTGAAATATGAGCTGATACGTTTCAGCACATTATGGACAGATGCTTTTGCATTTCATTTTTTTTTCCCTTGTTAGGCTTGGAGAAAGTTAACTTCTTTTATTTTAAACAGATTAGCACCTTCTGTATGATAACATGGAGAGAAATTTCAGATTAAATCACCAACTACTGGCAAAATGTAATTTTACAATGCAATTTACTTGCATTAAGATCAGAAAAGAAACATCGGGCATGGTACAAAATGTGCTGCTAGTTCATTATGAACTGGCAAAGACCAATTTCACCTGATTGCCTCTTATGGTAAATAGCCATCTATTCAGTGCAGTTAGACAAAAAAGGCTGATTCACCACCATCCGTATTGTCTCTCCAACAAAGTTGAATTTGACCTCCTAATAAGCTTTTAATTCCACAGAAATCTTTGCTTGCATGAAGTAATGTGCTTTGGCATCAGATTGAATACGTGGGAATGTGAAAAAGTGGATCTGAGGTCAAAGATCAGCAGTGATGCTGTTGAATGATGGAGCAGTTTCAAATGACCATATGGCCTACTCCTTCTCCAAGTTCTCGCGCTCTTAATCACACCCTGATGCGCAATGGTCTTTAAGTTAAATGTACTGTAACAATTGTTGAATGGCCTTTTTTTTAAAGTCGTAATTACTGGAGCATCTGCTGACACAAACTTAACAGAAAAGTAAATTGGCACTGAGTACAACGGGCGACTGAATCCTCTCACCCATTTTGTGTTATCACAAAAGACCACTTTCACCTACCCATCCCCCCACCCCAACTTTTCTGATGATACTCCGAATAGAAATTGCTGTGCTGATATTTTATCCAGATTTAAGTGTGCATAATGATAAATTAATATTAGAATAGCATTCCCAACTTTTACACAATGCAACACACTGATAGTTAAACTCTTGGGATTGATCCCAGGAGATCCTATTTTGACTATAACACTACCAACACGCGCAGCAGTGCAAAATTTATGGCAGATGGCTGTAATTTATTGCCTGCATCCAGGTACAGGAAGTAATGTTAGAAGAGTTGATAATCTACAGAGAACTGATTGAGAAAGATAACGAGAAGAATGTACCCTGATGTCCCAATAATGACCTGCAAACAAGTTAGACCAATTTTAAAACTGGAATATGATAACGTAAAATACAATAAAATAGCGAGAATGTGAGCACTCTGCAGTAGTCAAAGATCATTAGCAATCTAGCAATCTACACTATGTGGGAAGCAACGTGGAAATGTCACTTCTGAGTCACTAACATACTACAATCTATTCCAGCTGTGTTTACCTAGTTTTTGTGAAAAATAAGATTCCATTTGTTTTCATATTTTGCTGAGTTCACTTTCAACAGACGCACAGTAAAGAACACAAGGAGACTGACAATCAACATGCAAGTGATTTCCACAGGCGAAGTCTGATCATTGTTATGGGGAAACTGAAAGATATTAATACACTATCTCTTGCACCAAAATCCTGTCTCTTACTGCTTTTGGAAATGAAAGAGTACAAAAGAAAATGCTTCCACTGGTTTAGTGAGCAGTTTCAAAAATATCAACTGATATACTGGACAGCAAAACATTGTGAAGACATTGTAGGGGATACGTTACGTAAAATTGGAAGATGTGCATGCTATTTTGACTACTCCCAAAGTATCAAAAAGTGCAACTGCCTTGAACAACTCAACTGATGGCACAGAATGAGAGAAGGAAATGTTGCATTTATGTAGTGTCCTTCAAGAAACAAGAATTCCACAAAATACTTTCCAGCCAATGAAGTACTTGAGAAGTGTAGTCAGGTGTTATACTGTTGATAAACAGAGTGGGGAAATAAACTGGAACCTGGAAGAATTGAAAGCTTGCAAGCTGTGTAGTGCTTTTTTGTCTCAGCCAACAGGAGCCAAGACTAGCCTTAGCAATTATACTGTAAATAAAAAGGAGTGTTTATCATTTGAGGACTTGTTCACCCTCTGGGGAAGAAATCAAATTGTGTTTATATATAATTATGACACTTGGGGCTATAAATTGGTCTGCAGCTGTTTTGGCAGTGGATCACGATTCATGATCTACCAATATGCTACTCCATTGAGGCAGGCAATAGGAAAATTTCATACCGCCACCCCTGTTGTCTGGTTGGAGTGTGCAAACAACCATAATGTACACAGCTGGTTGGCAAAGTGACATACACTGGCTTAGTAGCACATAAGTTTAACACATGTTCCAGCTAGCTTCTAGCACTTTACAGGTTCTCAATAAATGCATTGCATCAATGTCAGTTAATTGAAGAAGGGTAGGTGCTACTAAAGGCCAGAAGCTGCTTTTGGCTGCAATGGTTAATCAAAGCAAATGAACAAACAGAGCAGACGCAGTGGCCAGATTCACACTGGAGACCTGAGCATGCAAATCAAATGTAGAAGAGAGGCAATATGCGTGCTTGGCGCCAGATGCAATCAAGTAATGTTCCCGTAAGGAGACAGGAATAGAGGCCTAATGCAGCAACGTGTGCAATCATCAAACCCTCATACTGTACTATGTGCCTCAGACACACCGAACACCCATAAATATTTAACAAAAACCGAAAGAACTACGGATGCTGTAAATCAGGAACAAACACACGAGTTTCTGGGAAAGCGCTGCAAGTCCAGCAGCATGTGTGAAGAAAAATCAGAGTTAAAGTTTCAGTTCCAGTGACGCTTCCTCAGAACTTAGTTGTGATGAAGGGTCATTGGATCTGAAACATTAACTTTGATTTTGCTTCACAGATCCTTCCAGAACTCTTGAGTTTTTCCAGTAATTTCTGTTTTTGTACCCATAAATATTTATTATTTACTTCATTCAGAAGATGTTGGCCATGCTGACTGGGCTAGTATTTATTACACATCCCTAATTGTCTTTGAGAAGGTGTGGTGAGTTGCCTTCTTGAGCCTGTTATAAAGCTTACTCATGCCATTATTGATCACGTCAAAACCAGATTGAAATATGGCTTGAAAGATTTGTTTTTTTTATTCCAATGAGATGGCCTTTTGCTAAAACACAAACATGTGATACTGCAGGTTTGGGTGCAACAATAAAACAGAAATTAATCACAGAAAAGAAATGACTATAAAAGAGAATAAACATCATCATTTACATGTAAAACACATTTAAAAAGTTTGAAATATGCAGTGAAGCATAATCCCATTAATTCAAAAAGCACTCCTTCTTAATGTTGACAACACAAACAAATCTCTTCTTCATTACCTCTAGTAGGTTTAATTTCACTGTGACATCAATACCTTGTCTTTCGAATTTGAGAGCATTTTTCTCAAGACTTTGTGCAACTGATCTTAAAATTGACTGTAGCTCCACCTTCTACCTGGTAAAAATCTCAAAACTCTGAGACCTAGGTCTTGACTCTGCCCTCTGAAGCTGGACCCTCAGCCTCTGGAACCATAGATCGTAATTAGTGCGGATAGACAAGTGCATCTCATTTGTGATGACCCTCAACACTGGAAACACCCAACGATGTGTTCTCAGCTCTCTACTGTACACCCTGTACACCCACGACTCTGTGGCCAAATTCTGAACAAGTGCTGTCTACAAGTTTGCCACTGATAGCACCATGATAGGACGGATATCAACAATGATGAGCCAGAATACAGGAAGGAGGTAGAAGGCTTGATGTCAAGGTTCAATGATAACAACCTCTCCCTCAATGTCAGCAAAACAAAAGAGCTGATCATTGACTTCGTGGAAAATGGAGGAGAGCACACCCCCATCTATTTCAATAGAACAGATGTTGAGATGATTGAGAGCGTCAAGCTCTGAGGTGTGATGATAACTGACAGCCTGCCCTGGTCTTCCAACATAGCTGCAAATGTCAAGAAGACACAACACTGCTACTTCCTCAGGTGGCTTACGGAATTCAGTACGTCCATCCAGACTCTCAACAATGTTTTGCAGATGCAGTCAGAAGTCACACAACATCAGGCTATAGACGAACAGGTTTATTTGAATTCACACGCTTTCGAAGTGCTGCTCCTTCATCAGGTGAAGTGAAAAGAAGCACAGAATTTGTCGGCAGAGATCAAAAGATCATACAGATGGTGTGAGTAGAGTGTTGACAGGCTAAATCATAAGCGCCTATTGGTGATCAAAAGTGTCAGACAGTGTGAGTAAAGTGTCACCAGCTGAATAGCAAGTGAAGGGATGACTTATGGTCTGATTTAGTGATGCAGAGAGATAATTACAAAAATTTAAAAATAAGGCCACACTGGAGACAAACCAAATGACTGGGATAACATGACTGGTATAAGAGTCTCATGTTGAAGGTCTAACCAAAGTAACAAGTAATCCAAAACTGTGCAAGCGAATTAAGGTAGAGTGATCATAACAATTTATTAAGATGATAGTGTCAAAACAGGACAGTAAGGGAGATTTTACAGATACAAAAGTGTGGTCACATACCATGCGACATGAACCGAAGATCATGGTTGAGACTGCCTTCATAGGTACGGAACTTGGCTATCGGTTTCTGCTCGGCTCGTGTGTTGTTGAGTACCTCAAAGGCCACCTTGGAGGATGCTTCTTTGAAGATTAGAAGCTGAATGTCCTTGACCGCTGAAATGGTCCAACTGGGAGGGAACATCCCTGTCTGCCAACTGTTGGGTGGTGTCCATTCATCCATTGTCATTGGCTCTGCATGGCTTTGTCAATTTACCATGCCTAGGGGCATTCTTGCCTGCAATGTATGAGATAGACAATATTAGTTGAGTCACATGAGTATCTGTCGTACATGTGGTGACTGGTATTCCCACATGTGATGGTAGTGTCCATGTCGATGATCTGACATGTCTTGCAGAGGTTGCCATGACAGGGTTGTATAGTGTTGTGGTTGATGTTGTCCTGAAGTCTGGGTATTTTGCTGCAAACAATGGTCTGTTTAGGTTTGGCAGTTGTTTGAAGGTGAGAAGTGGAGGTGAGGGGAAGATCTTGGCGAGATGCTTTTCAACACCGATGACATGTTGGGGGCTACGAAGAACATGGCGTAGTCTCTCCACTCTGGACAAGGAATAGAAGGGTACTCTATCCATCCTGCATCTGTCTTCCAAGGAGGTTATTGCAGTTTCTCACTGTCGCAGGTTGGAACTGGTGATCGATGATTGGAACACCATTACATATTCTTATGAAGGTGCCTTTCAGCATCTTAAGATGTCTGTCATATTCTTCCTCATGTGAGAAGATCCTATGTCTGTACAGGGCTTGTCTGCAGGGGATGACTTCTTTAACATGTTTAGGGTGAAAGCTACAGAAGTGCAGTCATGAAGTTATCCGTGGGCCTGCAGTAGAGTGAGGTACTGAGGTGTCCATCCTTGATGAAAATGCATGTGTCCAAGAGTAAGACTGATTTTGAAGAGTCGACCATGATAAGTTTGATGGTGGCATGCACCACAAAAAGCATACTGTCCAGGCAAATAATGGTCTGGTATGGCAATTGCTCTGCCCAGGACCATAGGAAATGACAGAATGTTGTGTGCACAGCCCAGGCCATCAAAACACTGACGTCTCATTCATCGAGGTTCTGATGAAGGGTCCTGACCCGAAACATCAACTTTCCTGCTCTTCTGATGCTGCTTGGCCTGCTGCATTCATCCAAGTTCACACCATGTTATCTCCCATTCATAGGCTTCCTTTACACTTCTTATTGTAGCAGAAAGGCTGCCAACATCAGAGAACCCCCCCCCCCCCCCCCACCCCACCTCCACTTTGGTAATGCTATTCTGCAACCTCTTCCATCAGGCAGAAGATACAGAAGCCTGAACAAACGCACCAACAAGTTCAAGAGCAACTTCTTCCCTGCCATTATTGGACTGATGAATGTACTCTCTAACTTCAAATAATGTTGATCTTACTTCATGCACCTCCTGTGCAGTGTAACCTGTATACCTCATTCTGTCCAAGCACGGTATGGTATGTACATCCATGTTTGCTGTGATCTACCTGCACTGCTTGCAAACAAAACTTTTTACTGGACTTAGGTACACATGACTACAATAAGTCAAATAACACTGTCAATTTTAAGTAACTCTTCATGATTTTCACCAAATGCTTCTAGTCTAAACCTTCACTCAACTCCTTACACTGAGATAATCTATTTCTCAACAATTTTCATGAATCCTCTTCCTCAGGAGCAAATGTTTTATATATTCAGTTTTAGCCAATATCATGAAAACTTTCCGCAATGAGGCCTGAAAATATTTCTAATGTGATATGCGTTCACACAATGACTTTTAAAACAAAATCAATTCATCACCATCCAAACAGGAGGCTGGTACACAGCCATTTACTTTGTTTGCCTGTAAAATTGTCACAAAATAAACAAAAACTTGTTCTTTTTTCCATGTCTTTCTACCACATTATCTTAAATCACTGTCTTTACAGACATATTTATAATTTTAAAAAAAATCTCCATCAGATAGCCATAAAACCTATACGCCATGAGTTCAAATTGAAAAATCCCAAACTCAAAAATTAATTGTGTTAAAATACATATAAATCACAAACCTTACATCACAAACCATCGCTGCTCATTTGGTGTTTAAGTGAGTCTTACAGGGCTTCTGACCCAGCAACACTGAATGAAGAATAATACATTTCCAAGTCAGGATGCTGAATGGTTTGGAGAGAAATTTTCAGCTGACGGTGTTGCCGTCTTCCTTCTAGATGATAGGGATTGTGGGTTTGGAAGGTGCTGTCCAAGCAGCCCTAGTCAATCTCTGCAGTACAACTTGTAGATGTGATGTGGAGGTGCCAGTGATGGACGGAGATGGATAAGGTCAGGAATTGCATGACACCAAGTTATAGTCCGATAGGTTTATTTGAAAACTCAAGTTTTTGAAGCCTCACACCTTCGTAAGGTGTTAGTGAGGGAGGTAGTATAACACACAGAATTTATATTTAAAAGACCAAAGGTTCATACTATTGATGAGGATGTACTAAACAAACCTAAGATGCTATTAAATCTTTAATCAGTTACTATTTTCAAGTCACGGTCCTGAGGGGACTGAAGATTTCATCAGGGTAAAGAAGAGGTGACATTTTAGGTCAAACAATGCATACCATGAGTTCAAACTCAAAAATCCAAACTCAAAAAGTAATTGCTTTGAAACACATAAAAATAACAAACCTGGCATTACAAACTACCACACTTCACACCTAGCACATTGTCTGACCTAAAATATCACCTCTTCTTTACATTGTTAAAGCCTTTAGTTTTCTCAGGACCATGATTTGAAAGGAATTCAGAGATTTCCATCTACATATTAATCAATTAAAGCCTTCTAACCTATTGAAGATTTAACAGCATCTTTAGTTTGTTTAATACATCCTCATCAGTGTGTGACCTTTTGATCTTTTATTTATAAATTCTGTCTGATACTACTTCTGTCACTAACACCTGAAGAAGGATTGATGCTCTGAAAGCTTGTGTTTTCAAATAAACCTGCTGGACTATAACCTGGTGTTGTGTGATTTCTCACATTGTAGCTGGCACATGCACTGTTATTATGCAAATATCGTGGACAGAGTGAACGTTTGTGCAGGTGGTGCTGGTTAAATATTTACATTTTCCTAGATAGTATCAAGCCCCTTAAGTATTGTTACAAGCATACTTCTCCAGGCAAACAGGGAGAATTCCATTACACTCCTTATTTTTCCACTGTAAATGGTGAGCAGGCTTTGGGGAGTCAGGACACAAATTACTTGCTGCAAGATTCTTGACCTTGGCCCTGTGATTCATTGATGATGATGGCTTTGAATGCCAAGGGGTGATGGTTAGATTCTTCCTTACAGCAAAAGATAATTGGTTGGAAGTGTGCGACGTAACTCTACCTTGCCAGCCCAAGCCTAGATGTTGCCCACATCTTGCGTCATATGGACACAGATCATTTCAACATCTGAGGAGATGTGAATCATGCTGAACATTGTGGAAATATCAGTGTTCATCCCCACGACTAAACTCATTATGGAAGAATGGTCATTGATGTGGCAGTGGAAGATGGTTGGGATTGGGTCACTACCTGACGAACTTCTGTGTTCATGTCCTGGAGCTGAGATGACTGACTTCCAGCAACAACAACATCTTCCTCTGTAACAGATATGATCCAGGCACCATCAAGGTCTCCCACCCAATTCCCATTCCATCTAGTTTTGCTTGGGCTCTGCAGCCTTCATTCAGACAAATGAGCCTTGGTGCCAAGGACATTCACTTCATTTCTACATTTTAGCTCTTTTGACAATGTTTGGACCATCCCCAATCAGATCAAGAGCTGAGTGGCACTGGCGGAAGCTAAACTATGTGTCAGTGAGCAGGTTATTGCAAAGCAACTATTGCTTGATAGCTTTGTTTGTGATCACTTACATTATTTTACTGATGAATGAGAAGAAACAGATGAGGTGGTAATTAGCTAAGTTGTAATTATGCAGCATTTTTGTGTACAGGATATACATGGTGTAGGATTGAGCTAAAATCCCCTTCATCTAAAACACTGGGCAAGATTCTGAATCTTTCAAAACTTTTCAAAGTAAAGAGGACAGCTGGGCTGAGATCTGGGAAAAGTGCATAGCGATAACTGCCTGGAAGCATTGTTCCGCTAGGAATTCCAGTTTATATAAAAACCAAAAGAACTGTGGATGCTGTAAATCAGGAACAAAAACAGAAGCTGCTGGCAAAGCTCAGCAGGTCTGGTAACATCTGTGAAGAGAAAACCATGTTTCGGGTCAGGTGACCCTTCCTCAGAACTAGCTCTGACCGGAGGGCAGAGGCGTTTTCAACAATACACTCCTGCAGAAATAGTTTTCCCACAGGCTTCTAGTCCCAACAAGCAGCTTCAGAACCAAAAACCTCAGAGGCCAAACGGATGGGCTTGAATGGGAAGCCATGCCAAGATCATCATCGCAACAAAGGACATCCGAGAGAGTGGAATACAACCAAGTGCTACCAGATACGGACCAGTCCTGAACCAAAAAAAATGATGGCAAGAACCTTGATAGCCAGCTGGACTTCAAAACTGTGTTACCCTCAGTGGTGAGTTGAAACTTCTAATACTCCGAAGCTTCCGACCAAGCTAGCAAGGAGGGGAAGGCAAGTGGTGGCAGTGCATGAGACTCTAAGGGAAGATTGAATTTTCCATGATTAAAACTGCTGTTTAGATTCCAAAAGTGTTTAATTTAATCATGTATTCATTTCAATCACCTGAAGCCAGACATATATTGAAATTATGTTGCTATTTATTATGGAATAGGTTAAAATGTGACCCAGACACTGATATACTTGTGAATGTAATATTTGTCATGTTAGTGAGATGTAACCAACATCTGTTGGGTTCTTTAATACTATATTTTCCACACCTATTTTCTTATGTTCCAAGTGATGATACAGCATTGTTGGGTTACATCATGCACTATCCTGGAGGTAAAATCCACATTAACAGCAACACAGTTTCCATTACTCGACATTGAAGTCATCCTCCCAGGAAATACTCTGTGCTGTATACACACTAGTGCTTCTTTGAAATGGTGTTTAACATGGAGTAACACTGATTTATCGACTGACCCATCTGGGGAGTTTGGGGATAGAGGACAATGTCAAAAGATTTCTTTGCCAGATTTGATCTGATGTTATAAGACTTAATGGAGCCTAAAGCTAATATAGAGGACTCCCAACTGTACATCATAGTGCCACCACTTCTGGTGTACTCTTAAATGCTAATTGTTGAGTCTGGACCATACTCATTCTCACAGAATCATGCCTGACAGGCAATATCAGGCTGCTGCCTGACTAGTCTGTGGGACAGCTGTGTCAATTTTGCCATGAGTCAGAAAGGCTTTGTAGGGTCAATGAAGCTTTGTATTCTAGAAAGGCCGGACGTATTACTGTCATTTCCACAGCCTTAGCTGATGCTGCATAGTCTATACTGTTTCATTCATCTTAAACATTTCTCCAGTGTGTTTGACACAACTGGCTGATCATTTAAGAGACAGAAGATCCAGAGTCTCTGGTAGGTCATATTGGGTAAGGATGGCACATTTGTTTCCCCAAAGAACTTTTGCAAACCAGACAGGATTTTATAATTGAATTAGTGATGATGGGAACTGCAGATGCTGGAGGATCCAAGATAATAAAACGTGAAGCTGGATGAACACAGCAGGTCCAGCAGCATCTCAGGAGCACAAAAGCTGACGTTTCGGGCCTAGACCCTTCAGCAGAGAGGGGGATGGGGTGAGGTTTCTGGAATAAATAGGGAGAGAGGGGGAGACGGACCGAAGATGGAGAGAAAAGAAGATAGGTGGAGAGGAGAGTATAGGTGGGGAGGTAGGGAGGGGATAGGTCAGTCCAGGGAAGACGGACAGGTCAAGGAGGCGGAATGAGGTTAGTAGGTAGGAGATGGGGGTGCGGCTTGGGGTGGGAGGAAGGGATGGGTGAGAGGAAGAACAGGTTAGGGAGGCAGAGACAGGTTGGACTGGTTTTGGGATGCAGTGGGTGGAGGGGACGAACTGGGCTGGTTTTGGGATGCGGTGGGGGAAGGGGAGATTTTGAAGTCGGTGAAGTCCACATTGACACCATTGGGCTGCAGGGTTCCCAAGCGGAATACGAGTTGCTGTTCCTGCAACCTTCGGGTGGCATCATTGTGGCACTGCAGGAGGCCCATGATGGACATGTCATCTAAAGAATGGGAGGGGGAGTGGAAATGGTTTGCGACTGGGAGGTGCAGTTGTTTATAATATTGAGAATTGTTTCATGGTCGCATTTACTGAGACTTGTTTTTTTTAAAAAAAACAAATCCACCTGGTGCTGGAATGGGTTTGAACCTTGACCCCAGAGTAATTCCCTGCCTCTCTGGATTGGTGTATTATAACATTACCACTTTGTCATTAATGTCCCTTTAAATGTGAATCCATGTTGGTGAAGGGTTTTACTTGTAACGAAACAGAAATTGTGCATGCAGTTTTGGTCAGCGTGTCTGGAGGAGAGGTGGATAGGGTGGGGGGGTTGTGGTGGGAGGTGGGGGGCTGGGTCCGTGGTGGATGTTGGGATCTGGTTGCATCTTCCCATAAGGCACCCAAAACTGTTGCCTGATATAACTTTGGCAAAACCTGCCTATATTTATGTTTCATTGCCTTTGAAATAAGGGCCAACATTCCATTCACCTCCCCTATCACCCGCTGAACTTGGATGATAGTTCTTTTGTGTTTAAAGAACAAGGACTCCCAAATGCCTCTTTTCCACCGATTTTAGAAGTCTTTCTCCATTTAAGTGGCATTCATCTCTTCCAATATCCTTGCCAAATTGCATAACTTTATATTTGCCCATATAATAATCTATCTGCCAAGTTTGTGCATATTTAATTAACCTATCTATATCCTCTGTAGATGCTTCAGAGTATCGTAACCGCTTGCCTTTTGTGGTATTCACAAACTTGGCTGTTTGTCTTGTTAAAATAAGTATTGCTTATTAAGAGTTATTACTGATTCATCCTCTATGACTGGTAATTATATAGACCCTTAAACCCAATGTAGACAAGAGGATTAGTGTCTTTTGGTGCCCTGGTAGTGGCTTTACCTCTGAAGCAGAAGTCGGGTTCAAGCCCCACTTGTTTCTGAAATAACTCAACATCGGCTAGCATCCCATCACCAAGTCGCCCCTTATTTACACGTGGTGGGTCCTTGACGCTAAGCCAGCTCTCAGACTGAACAGAACCTTTGATACTCCTGTTCTTATCCATCAGCCAGGGCTCCCCGACTGGGCTAGATTAACAGCCCCAATCAGGGAGTTCGTTCTATAGGCTCAACTGGTTGACCCCATCACAATTACTACAGTTTCAGAGGTGTGGTATAAAACACATGGACAGGTTGGTGCAAAATATATATTTCAACTGTCAAAGTTTATTATTTTGAGAGCACAAGGGAGAACTGAAGTGCTCCTGTGGCATGGTGGTTAAATCCTTAAATCTGGGCTGGTAAGGCTGGCTTTAAGTCCCATGTATCTTGGATATGTATTATAACATCTCTGAACTGGCTGGTTTTAAATAAGCAAATAAATTTCTTAACTTATTGATGAGATCTTGTAGCACAGTGGTCTTGTCCCTGTATCTGAGGTGGAAGAACTGGGTTCATTTCTCAGCTATACTGGAGGTGTGTCAAAACATTTCCAAGCAACCTGAATGAAAAATAACTTGAAGGGCTAGAAGCAAGAGGGTTATTGTGGCAGAGTGTTGATGACCCTACCTCTAGGCCAGAAGGCACATTTCATTTGTTCCAGAGGTGTGTCATAACATGCCTGAACATTTAGAAAACATCACTCTCTCCTGGCCATTAACTGATATTGGTCAATACTGCAGCATCTATAGCACGAGATACTTGATGTCATTTGCTTTGCCGTTATGATGACAATTTTGTGAAGGATGCAGAAGATGGCCACAAAATTGGAGATACACTCTGACATCTACTGGAGAGCTCTTTTAAACCATTCAGGTAACTTGTCATCTAGCAACTACCATTTTCTGGAATATTTGAAAGCAGCAACAACTTGAGATTACTCAGCAACATTTAGGTTTATGCATGGCCTAACACCAAATACATGTTGCTATCATTGGAGGACTTGTAGCTCCTGTACTTCTTCCAATTGGCATGAAGGGCTGTGAAAACATGTGCATACTTCTTTCACCATTAGAAATCCCAGTAGTGGCAAATACATGTACCTGCCCTTCTTGCTTCTCCCTGCTTGCAGAGAACACAATACATTCACATTTCTTTGCATACAAAGCCTCTGTTCCATTTTGATGGACGCTGCACTGGAAGATATTTAATATGTTTCCTGCACCTGCCTGGAATCATTTGGTCATATTGAAGTTTTATGCAATTGTGAATTTTTTGGCCACTGGTAGCACTGTTACCATCCAGCTGTGAGGCAACAGTAATTCTTGAAGGAGGTGCTGTTGTGCTTTGACTGCTGTTAAACTCCACTTGCCAAAAGCATTGCTGTGAAGTGAGAGTCTGGTGTACGAGTTGTTCTTCGATAGCGTGATGGAACACTTTTCCTTGTCTTCTGACGTCACAGAATATCTACCCTCAGAAATTCATATGGACTTCAGTAAGACATCAACATGGTTCCTCATGGTAGGCTGGTTAGCAAGGTTAGGTCACACAAAATAAAGAGAGAACCAGCTGTTTGGATACAGAACTGGATCAAAGGTTGTAAACAGAGGGTGGTGGTGGGGGGTTGCTTTTCAAGCTGGAGGCCTATAGCTAGCAGTGTGCTGCAAGGTTATGTGTTGGGTTCACTGCTTTTTGTCATTTATATAAATGATTTTTACATGCTTATAGGAGGTATGGTTAGGAATTTTGCCCATGACACCAGAATTGGTGGGGTAGTGGACAGTGGAGAAGGCTACTTCAGTGTATAAAAATACAGAGTCTTATGTCAGTGGTGGACAAATTATTGGAAAGGGCTCTGAGAGACAGGATTTATGATCACTTGGAAAGGCACAGGTTGATTCATGATAGTCTGCATGGATTTGTGAGGGGTAGATCATGCCTTATAAACCTTATTGAATTCTTTGAAGAGGTGACCAAACATGTGGATGAAGGTAGAGCAGTGGATGTGATATACATGGATTTAAGTAAGGCGTTTGATAATGCTCTCCATGGTAGGCTCATCCAGAAGGTAAAGAGGCTTGGGATAAGGGGAAATGTGGCAGATTAGATTCAGAATCGGCTGACCCTAAGATGACAAAGGGTGGTAGTAGCAGAAAATATTCAACATGGTGCTCAATTATGAGTGGTGTACCACAAGGATCTATCCTGGGTCCTCTCCTATTTGTGATTTTTGTAAATGATTTGGATGAAGGAGTGCAAGGGTGGATTAGTAAGTTTGCGGGCGATACAAAGGTGGGTTGTGTTATGGACAGTGCAGAGGGCTGTTCTAGGTTACAAAGGGACATTGATAGGATGCAGAGCTGGGCTGAGAAGTGGCAGATGGAGTTTAACCCTGAAAAGTGGGAGGTGATTCATTTTGGAAGGACAAACTTGAAAGCAGAATACCGAGTTAACAGAAAGAATTTTGGCAGTGTGGAAGAGCAGGGTGATCTTGGGGTTCATGTCCACAGCTCCCTGAAAGCTGCCACATAGGTGGATAGAGTCATTAAGAAGGCATATGGTGAGTTAGCTTTCATTAATAGAGGGATTGAGTTCAAGAGCTGCGAAGTTGTGCTCCAGCTATACAAAAGCCTGGTTTGGCCACATCTGGAGTACTATGTCCAGTTCTGGTCACCTCATTACAGGAAGGATGTGGAAGCATTGGAAAAGGTGCAGAGGAGATTTACCAGGATGCTGCCTGGAATAGAGCGAAGGTCTTACGAGGAAAGGTTGAGAGAGCTAAGGTTTTTCTCTTTAGAATGACGAAGGATGGGAGGTGACTTGATAGAGGTGTACAAAATGTACAAAATGATAGATAGAGTAGACAACCAGAGACTTTTTTCCTAGGATGGAGTTAGCTTATACAAGGGGACATAGTTTTAAAGTGAAAGTAGGTAGATACAGAGGAGACATCAGAGGTAGGTACTTTACTCAGAGTGTGGTCAGGGTGTGGAATGTATTGCCAGAAAGGGTCGTGAAGTCGGCCTCATTAGGGGCAATTAAGCAGCTATTAGATAGGCATATGGATGATCGTATAAGGTAGGGGGCGGGGGGTTACATAGACCTTAGGTGTAGGGTAAAAGTTCGGCGCAACATTGTGGGCCGAAGGGCCTGTACTGTTCTATGTTCTATGGGACCTTGGTCAGATGGGCCAATGGGCTGAGGGTTGGCGGGTGAAGTTTAATTTAGATAAATGTGAGGTGCTATGTTTTGTTAAAATAATCAGGATAGCACTTATACATTTACTGGTAGTGACTTGGGGAGTGTTGCTGAACAAAAAGACCTTGGGGTGCAGGTTCATTGTTCCTTGAAAGTGGAGGTGCAGCTGGACAGGATAGTGAAGAAGACATTTGGCATGCTTGCCTTTTTTGCTCGGTGCATTGCATACAGGAGTTGGGATGTCATGTTGTGGCTGTGTCGGACACTGGTTATGCCACTTTTGGAATTCTGCATTCAATTCTCTTCTCCCTGCTATAGGAAAGATGTTGTGAAACTTGAAAGGGTTCAGAAAAGATTTACAAGGATGTCACCAGATTTGGAGGGTTTGAACGAGAGAGAGAGGCTGAATAGCCTGGGTCTATTTTCCTTCAGAGGCTGAGGGGTGATCTTATCGAGATTTAATAAATCATGAGGGGCATGGATGGTGTGAATAGTTAAGGTCTTTTTTCCAGGGTAAGGGACTGAAAACTAGAGGGCATAGGTTTAAGGTGAGAGAGGAAAGGTATAAAAGGGACCTAAGGCACAACTTTTTCCAACAGAAGGTGGTGCATGTATGGAATGAATTGCCAGAGGAAGTGGTGGAGGCTGATCCAATCACAACATTTAAAAGGCATCTAGATGAGTAGATGAATCGGAAGGGATATGAACGTGTTTCAAATGATATGGCAAATCAGACTAGATTAATTTCGGATATCTGACTGGCATGGACAAGTTGGTCTAAATAATCTGTTTCCGAGGTGTATATCTTGGTGAGTCTGTGGCTTTGCTCTGTTTTCTAACCATGTTATAAACTCGTAGATACTTGCTGACTTCTTGCAGACTTGGTGTGTACGAACAAACAAATCCTTCGCCTCACTGGCTGCATTAACTTACCAATAGGCCACAAAAAACAAGGCCTCTGCACTTCTACAGTCTTAGCTATAGCAAAACCAGTTCAGATACATCTCCCTCACATTGAACGGCTGACCCTTTACCTACCATTAGTGGAGCTCTGAGTGATCACCACAGATCTTTTCTGATCTTGTACTGTTGATGTTATGAAAATTTGGAACAAATCAACCAGAGCCATTCTGCACTCTTTCATGGGCCACCTTGGAGAGAATTTTGTGGTCAAGAATTCTGCTTTATCCTTAGCATCTTTGTGGTCAAATGTGTCCAGTCAGAATGTCATTGATTTATTTATGTGGTTTTGCTGGTGGAATGACAATACTCTTGGTCAACATCTACAGATCACCTACTTAAGTTTTATGCATTATATTTCATAATTGCTCATGATAATTTGGTTGAGCTGATAAATTTGGACCAAGAATTTGATAAATCTTTATCTTAAATCATTCTGAAAGTTGCCAATGAGACTCTTGGCATACGTTATTAAATATGGCTCCTTATGTGCTGCCATTAAGACTTGGAAACTGACAAGTTAATCAAAAGTAACTCAAAAGCTATTTGCCAGAAAGACATGAACTATATAAATATGTAACGGCTTCATGAACCTGGAACAACTTTCTAATAAGACCGTAGAGCTGTATGTCATTGAGTATAAATATCACAGTGTTAAAGTCAGAACTCTCTGAAAGACTCAAATGAGCACTTGAATATGAACACATGAAGAAGATAGATTAATTCCTTAATAATAGAACAATAATTTCAGAACCTAGTATGTCTATGATAACTATGTACAGCATGATATAGTATTAATATTTACTAAGTGAAGCTACTTTGAACAACGTTCTTGGCTTTGCATTCGCTTTGAGCTTTCTATCTTGAAGCTAGACCACAATGAAGCATCAAATCACATGATAAAACATATTCAATTATAAAACAACTGAAGAACATTGCTTTATTTCAACAGAATACTGATGAATTCTGGACATTAAATGTTGACACCAGAATCCTCAAGAAAGCAAGGTCATGTAAAAAAAAACTTCTTTTGACTGGCAAAGTGTTGTTTAACCAAAGCTAACTTCAACTAACTTTTCATAGGTCTAACCAAAAATTGCCAAGAGTAGGACAGTTGTTCCTTGAGTTTTGGACTTTCAACACTTCAGAGCTATTCTGGAATATCCAGTAATTTAAGAATAATCTCCTTGACACTGTTCTCATCAACCTAGGACAAAAATATACTTGGAACATTCAAAATAAAATGTTCTCATTGAACATTCCTATTTATCAACCATCAAAATAT
The DNA here is from genome assembly GCF_030684315.1 of Stegostoma tigrinum. Lineage (NCBI taxonomy): Eukaryota > Metazoa > Chordata > Chondrichthyes > Orectolobiformes > Stegostomatidae > Stegostoma > Stegostoma tigrinum. Next base: position 53,277,226 of record NC_081368.1, on the reverse strand, counting down.
AGAAGGGAGGGGAAAAATGTTGTTTAGTTGCATGGGTTGATTAGAGGCAGGGGTTTGAGTGCTGAAACTTCCAGGAGTCCACTCGAGTTGGCAAAAAAGTTAAGACTCCAGACCAGAAGATCTCGGGTTTTCACCTGGACTGTTATGTTTTGGGCCTCTTACCTTTTCCAGCCAGAGAGAAAAAAAAAACTGAATTTCGTATCTTATGACCCAGTGCGGTGTAAGGATGCCATATTTTCTTTTGTTCTCTTTTTCCCCTTTGTTGAAAACAAGCATAAAATATTCCTGTAGGTTTGACAGACTAGATGCAGGGGGATGCGGGAGTTCTGAACCAATGGCCACGGTCAGCAGAGACAGGGTAGGACTGAGATGAGGAAACATTTTTTTTCCACTCAGGAAGTGATGAACCTGTCAAATTCACTACCACAGAAGGCTGTGGAATCTGAATCTCTGCATATATTCAACAAAGACTGATAATTCTTTCAGATATTAAAAGCATCAAAGGTGTAAGGAGAGAAAGCAGGATTACAGTGTTGGGATAGACGATTGCCGATGATCATATTGCATGGTGGAGCAAGCTCAAAAGGATCAAGTGGCCTATTCCTGCTCCTTTTGTCTATGTATCTGTTTTTTCTCAAATTAGCTTTGTGAGCAAATTCATCCACATGTCTAAATAAAAATTAGATTTGTGGAGCAGTTCCTTCTCTGAAGAGAGAAAACGTTCTCTACATTTCCAGGGGCACACAGGCTGCACTCTCATTAGAGAGGGATGTTCGGTAGTGAGTATAACCTGGGGGTCTCCAAGCAACAGGCAAGGAGCAACGTGGAGTTGACAGGCCCTTTATGATGACTTTGGCCAGTGCAGGAATTCGAACTATACTGACGGCATTACTTTGCATCACAGACTAGCCATCCATCCATCTGAGCCACTCTGGTTATCTGTGATATTAGTATCACTTAAGTAAATGTACGCACAACTATACTAAAGAAGTGACAGAATAAAAGGCTCCAATCAAAAAGCTACCAATAATTTACATAATTATCATAAACCATTTCGGTCAGCTGCACAGAGCCAAATTACCAAAGAGCATTATAAAGTCAATACTAGCTCCATATATGTGTAGACACATGTAGGAGCTGTGATTGTTGATCCCAAAAGCAGTGATTTTATTTCCTTTGACATGCTGATTAAGATGGCAGAGGCGTTGCCTTGTTGGGTTGTTATGGATATGCAGATAGTTTTTGAGACAGACTACTTTAGATGATCTGACATAAGAGTGGAGTCTCCCCATAATGTGCTCTAAGGCCACATCTGGAGTAAATTATACAATTTTGGTATCCTGGCTAAAGAAGAACATTCTTGCTTTTGGAGAAATGCAACTAAGATTCATATGAAAAAAAATTGCTATTTTAGGAGAAATTAAACAGGCTGGGCAATGGGAGCAGAAAGCCATGTGGTTCCCAGCCAGCTGCCTAACTGCAAAGCTTTGCTGGTGGTGTCGGTGTTGGTTGGTGGGTGGGATAGCTCTTTCCTTGTTTCAACTGGATTTCAGCTAATGCATATTTGAGGGACGGACGAGAGCTGAACCTCCTGTTTGTAGTCAATCCTGCCAGGAAAACTGCTCTCACAGTATGCCGTCCTGAAGCATTGAGTGCAAAAACAGCAGTGCGAACATAGGATCAGTTAAAACGGCACTCGGTGCCACAAAAAAAATGCTAAAGAACAAATTTCCATGATTTTGCTCCCAAAATGGAATGAATCAAGAAATTTAAAATTGTTTTGAATGTTCTACCAACTGTTTGAATGATAGTAAAAGTATAACTATGTTCAAAATTCATATTTGTTATTTGATTATTTGTTTAGTTTCTTTGAAATGGAAATGAAAAGTAATTGATTACATGAAGCACAGTAGCTATAGAGCCTGCGACCATGGGTGAAAGAATTACTGGGCTCAATTGTCTAGGCTTAAGCATTTTATCTGATTTGCTTTGCTGGTTTTTACTTGCTAACTTGGTTGCTATAAAGATAAAAAAGGTAAACAAAACAAAACCGCTGCAAGAGAAACATATTCCAGCGGCTGAGGAAAGCTGATGCTGAAACCTAAAGGATAAATTGTTTGTGTGTCAACGTGCAGTCGATCAGTTCATACTGTCCAAAATCCAAACAAATGGAATCTGCATCAGGAAAGAATTAGAGACAATCTATGTATCACAATTGATTGGTCATAAAAGCATTAGACATTTAGTAAAGAGTGGGGAATGGTGCATTTACCCAATAAATCATCTAGGATTAAGAATAGACCAGAGATTGATGTGAATCATCAGGGAATTAGGACAGACCAAAAATCAACACCTTCCCTCAATGAATCCACAGAGGGAGACTCAACAAAGAAAGGGATGACTGCAGTTACATTTGTGTGTCCTGTTTCATCAAATAGCTTTGTCTAAGGGTTGATGATCTTGAGAAATCTTGTCTTTGATACTGTTAGTTATACATTGTAACATTTTGCTAAAGTACTTGAATTAAGGGGTGACATCCACAACCAGTAATTCTCTGAAGCTTTGAGTCCCTGAGTATTCTGTTGAGTATTTCCAACAATTATTTTTAATTTTCTCAGAAATTTGTCAGGCACACAGAGCTAAAATTACCCCTCTAATTGCATGCATATTTTAACTATGTCTCTAGTCATAATTCTTTACTTCATCCAGTTCTACTCCCAACTTTCATTAATTGGGCTCCTCAGCCTGTCTCCTTCTGATTTCCAGGTCTGCCACGTCCTTTTCTTTTCCATTTGTCATTATTTTTAATACCAATATTCAATGGCCTGATGGAGTGATCTTCTTCTTTGGCAGCCCTTTGTCAGCTTTCTGCAGTGGTACTGTCTTTTCCTGAGCAAAGGAGCAGTGAATTGAACTAACACGGACCTTGTCTTAATTTTTAAACATTTCTTCTTCTCTCTGCCTTCAGTTATTTATATAGGTGCCATAGGGCAGTGACTTAAACACTTTTCACTTTTTTGTTGTAAAAAAATACAAGTGGCAATAAATTACTATTCTATTTTATTCCTTGCTAGGGTGCTCATACTGAGTATAAATGTCCTAACTGGAACTGCCTGTCAAAAATTTGGAACTCTTTCTTAACATAAAAGCAAGAGCAGGGTGGCAATTTGAGTGTGATTCTCACTCCTTAGAAAATTTGGTCTATTTCCACGAGTTTTCAAACAAAATCTTGAAATCCTCTGACATGAAACAACATGAAGGCCTTTCTTTATAACCCCTGATTTTCAGCATGATACAAACGTAGAATCCCTACAGTGTGGAAACAGGCCCTTCAGCCCAACAAGCCCACACTGACCCTCAGAGCCCATCCCTCCATACCACTCATCCCTGAGCACTTTAGCATGGCCTGCACATCTTTGGACTGTGGGAGAAAATCAGAGCACCTGGGGGAAACCCACGCAGGCATGGAGAGAACATACTAACTCCACACAGAGAGCCGCCTGAAGGTGGAATTGAACCCGGGTCCCTAGCACTGTGAGCCACCATGCCACCCCTAAATATAATAGGTTTATATCATTTGTAAGTTTAATTTCTGATATCCTAATAATATCCCTGCAGTCTGTGCATTCTTAGAAGGACACCATAGAGTCTAAATGATTAGGTACGCAAGTATGCTTAGTAAATCTGCTTAACTATGAACACTTCAGTCCAGTTTCAGAAATTCATTTTCAATTTCATATTCATCTCTATAAGTAGAATAATTTTCCAGTTATTGATATTCAATTTTTCATTTCTAAATGTGAGCTTTGAATTTCTTTCATACCATTTAAAATCACCTCTATAGCCTAAACTCTAAGTTGGGCCCAATTCTGCTTCAGTATAATTTGTTTATTTTAAAATGCTGGAGTGGAAATACGGGATAATTCCTAGTTTCACAAACCTGATTGAGGAAAAAGTGCACTAAATTTTGGAATTCCATAGTGGGAGGAGTCAGGGCTGGCAATCTTGGGATAAGTGCATAACCTCCCAGCTATGGTGGTGGGTCGTATGGACATCCTGGCTCATTACGCTGACACTTGAAAAATAACAAAAAAACACCTCCCAGGAGCCAGCCTGTCAGCCCTTACTCCTCACAAACTCATGCCTCTCTCTCATCACATTTACTCTGCCAATTCGCATCACATCCCATGCCAGGCCTCAGGGCCCATACTGAGATGAGAAATAATTTTCAAAGAAAATCTTGCGATTAAAAGAAGAAACATTCACTGCATTTACACTCCTTTAAAACCTTACAAATAGATGTCCTTTGTTTCCGCTTCAGAGTCCAAAACCCATGGAGCTCTCCCTAAAACAAAACTGAGAGGCGTCACACTGTGACAATAGAAGTTTGTGAAGGCAATCACCCAGCACAAATCCCAAATTGACAGGCTCCAGGCTTATGCTAAGGCAGAGTGAAATAACAAAATCTGAACCTTTAAAAACTACAGGCAGTTTATTTTCAAATATTTAAGAGGAAGAATGTTTAAATACATCAACTGTTTTACAGCTCCCTTGGATACATCTGTATACAGGTTGTGCTCTTTTGACCATTTCAATTACTTCAGGGTTCCAATGAGTTTAAGAATTTTTATGCATTTTTTTTCCTTATTCCCTCCCAGCCAAGTCTTCTACATGCCTTGTTGACTTTGCTGTCAGCAGTGTGAACCCATTCTCCTCCTTTTTATGCATTTCATTCACATACATTTTACATGTCTATCATCATTGGTATTCCCTTGATGTTTTGATCCCAACATACATCTCCTTTCTGTTTACAAGAAGTGTCATATCAGACTTGAAAAATTCACTCTGTTTCTTTTTCCATAGACACTGACAGACCTGCTGAGATTCTCCAGCTCTCTGCTGCATTTCAGATTTCAGCAAACTGCAATATTTTGCTTTTGTGTCTGCCTGACAATCATGTGTATTAGCAGTTTTTAAACCAAAAAAAATTAAGCTGTTTTGCTATAAAGTAGGAATAATTCATCTCTCTGAATTGAATCATATTTTTATGGATGCCACTTTGAAATAATCAATTGCTTTCATTAGCTCCATAGAAATAAAGTATAAAACCTGGAAACTTTTCAAATGATAAGCCTTTACAACAAAAACAAGCATAAAATATATTTCTCTGGTACTTTGGAAGTAAAGCATTCCAAGTACTCCAGAAACATTATTGAATAATTTAACACTGAGCCATACCAGAAGATATTAGGATAGAGAAGTAAGTTCGTAGGAATACCATATAAAAGGAGGAAGGAAAGGACATGAGATTTTGGGAGGAATGGCTATCAAAAGTACACTGATTAAAATTAGACATGATCAAAAAGTCAGAATTGAGTGAATGCGGACATCACAGAGGAAGACATCAATAACTGTGTCACAAGGTTAAGCGTGATTATAATATGGCCAGTTACATATATGCTTCAAATGAGTATTTTAGTCCACTTTAAGTTGTTGCAATTTGTCAGCAACTGCTGAAAAATGTTGAAGTTATGGAAAAATAGTTGATAATAAAAAACACAATGATTCCTCAGTAAATCATTATATTTCCAATGCTCTTTTATAGGCATGCCTCTAGGGTAGAATGCATTTGTCTCGCTTCACCTCAGGCAGCTAAGACATTTCCAAATTTTGGCTTTCTTCTAAATTACAACCCTTCAAAACCAAATTGACTAAACCAAGAACAGGTGCTAAAGCAATTATACGCCTATATTGCAAATGTTTTCCGGAAAATTAAATTGGATCATTGATTTGGAACTCTTATATCTCATTTCTATGAATATGCTTATGGTGTTTAGAGCAATGTAAAATGTTATTGATACTAAGACATAGAAAACATCTCTCGTTGGATTTGTGTTCACCTATAAGTCTAGTAACTGGAACTGAAACATATCGGACCCTCAGATGTTATGGTTAATTTGTATTGTTTTCTGTTACATATGTGCTCAGATTCTGACAACTGTTTTCTTTCTCCCCTCTACCCAAAGGTGTTGCCACTCCCACTACCAAAATCACCGTGAGTTTTTTTTAAACCAGTAACCGTCACTAGTAAAACAGCAGCGTAGCTGATTGAATATATACAAGCAAAGTCCATGATGGGCAATGAAAGCTATCAAAGGTGGGAGGAGTGAAGGTAGAATGATCGAGAAGAGACTAAATCAAAATAGTGTTGGAGAAGGGGGAGATAAAGTATTGTGTTACCTGCCATGTCCACATCTTCCTACAGGAATAGAGAACTGATGTATGCCACACACTCCTTAGAACATAAAAACTAGGAGCAAGATCAGACCATCTGGCCCTTCGAATCTGCTCCACCATTCAGTAAGGCTATGGCAGATCTTTTTGTGGCCTCAGTTCCATTTACCCAGCCTCTGGCCATAACCATTAAATCATTTACTATTAAAAAAAAATTGTCTTCCTTAGCTTTAAAAAAAGCATTCAATGAGGAAGCCTCAACTACTTCACTGGGCAGGGAATTCCACAGGTTCACAACCCTTTGAGTGAAGAAGTTCCTCCTCAATTCAGTCCTAAATCTGGTCCTCCTAATTTTGAGGCTATGCCCTCTTGTTCTCGTAGTACTCCCCTCATTCTTCTAAATTCCAACGAATACAATCTCGGTCTATTCAGCCCGTCCTCATAAAACAAATCTCTCAACTCCAGGGTTAATCTCGTGAATCTTCTCTGCACCCCCTCCAGTGCTAGTACATCTCTTCTTAAGTAAGGAGACCAAAACTGCTTGCAGTTCTCCAGGTGTGGCCTCACCAGCACCCTATACAGCTATAACATAACCTCCCTGCTATTAAACTCAATCCCTCCAGCAATGAAAGACAAAATTCCATTCTCCTTCTTAATTACCTGTTTTACCTGGAAACCAACCTTCTGCGATACATACCCAAGTCCCTCTGCACAGAAGCAATTTTTTATCATTCAAATAATAGTCATTTTTAAAGTTATTCCTAAGAAAATGGATGACTTCACATTTATCAGCATTGAATTTCATCTGTAAAGACCTTCACCTACTCATTTAAACTTTCAGAGCCCTCTGCACACTTTGCTCTACCACTCCTTAGTGTCATCCGCAAACTTTGACACACTATATGTGGTCCCCAACTCCAAATGATTTATGTAAATTATAAACAATCCCAGTCCCAGCACTGATCCCACTAGTGATAATGGGAACTGCAGATGCTGGAGAATCCAAGATAATAAAATGTGAGGCTGGATGAACACAGCAGGTCAAGCAGCATCTCAGGAGCACAAAAGCTGACGTTTCAGGCCTAGACCCTTCATCAGAGCCCGAAATGTCAGCTTTTGTGCTCCTGAGATGCTGCTTGGCCTGCTGTGTTCATCCAGCCTCACATTTTATTATCACTGATCCCACTAGTCACTGTTTGCCAACCATAAACACACTAATTTATCCCCACTCTTGGCTTCCTGTTAGTTAACCAGCCCTCTATCCATGCCAAAACATCACCAGTAACACCGTGCACCTTTATCTAATGCAGCAGCCTTTTGTGCGGCACCTTGTCAAATTTTATTGGAAATCCAGATACACATCTACTGGGTTCCTGCTGTCCAACGTGCTCATAGTGTCATCATAGAATTTCAGCAAATTAGTCAAGAAAGACCTACCTTTCATGAACGCATGCTGTGTCCATCCAGTGGGACAGTTTCTATCCAGATGTCTTGCTATTTCTTCCTTGATGACGGACTCAAGCATTTTCCCCACTATCGAAGTTATGCTAATGGGCCTATAATTACCCATCTTTTGTCTACCTCCTTTTTTGAACAGTGGTGTCACATTGGCTGTTTTCCAATCCTCTGAAACTGCCCAGAATCCAGTGCATTTTGGAAAATTATGAGTGCATTTACTATTTCTCCCACCATCTCTTTTAGTAGCCTGGGATGCATTCCATCAGGGCCTGGAAACTTGTCTACATTAACTCCATTATCCTACCCAACACTACCTCTTGTGATAACGACCATGTCTAGGTCCTCACCTACATTAGTCACCTCATCATCAATTACTGACATGTTATTCATATCCTCCACTGTGCAGACCGACAAAATACCGGCTTAATGCCTCGGCTATTTCCTCACTTCCCATTATTAAATCCCCTTCTCATCCTCTCAAGTCCAATGTTTACCTTAGCCATTCTTTTTTGTTTTATATATTTGTAGCAACTTTTGCTATGTGTCTTTATGTCCTGAACTAGTTTTGTCTATTATCTATCTTACTTTTCTTTATAGCCTTTTTTGTGGCTTTCTGTTAACCTTTAAAGTTTTCCCAGTTTTCATTTCCTCTTGGTCTTTACTACTTTATATGACTTATCACTCAGTTTGAAAGTCCCCCTTATTTCCTTAGAGATTCATGGCTAATGACCCCTTTCCTTACAGTCCTTCCTTTTCACTGGTATATATTTTCGGTGAGTACTTTGAAAAATTGTTTTGCAAGTCCTCCACTGTTCCTTCCTGATGTCATCATTAAATACCAGAGTAACACCACCTCCCTTACACTCCTGCCTGTCTTTCCGAACATGTCCGCTACCACTAGATATTTAATTCCCAATTGTTACCGTCCTGTAAACAGGTCTCTGTCATGGCTACTAAATCATAGTCATTCCTGATAATTTATGCTGTTAATTCATTTACCTTGTTTTGAATGCTATGAGCATTTAGGTAATGTGCCTTTGTGCTAGTCTTATACATTATTTTTTGAATTCTAACATCTCCATTAATAATATCTCCTGAGCTTTCCCTCCTCTCAACTTCCTTCATAATCCTCGATGTAGTTAAACCTTCCTGTATAAATGTTAGCCTGCTGTTTCCTTTTCTATTTACTATTATGTTTCCTACTGTTTTCCCCTTCCCCCCATTTCACTAGTTTAAAGCCCCAGTGACCAGCCTATTTATCCTTTTCACTAGAACACTGGTTCCAGATCAATTTAGGTGGAGACTGTCCCAATGGTACCATTCCCAAATGTTCCAAAACTGATGCCAATGCCCCATGAAATGGAGCACCTTTTTCCCACACCACTCCTTTAGTCATGTGTTTACTTCCCTAATTTTCTTATCCCTGAGCCAATTTGCACGTGTCTCAGGTAGTAATCAGAAGATTATAACCCTTGAGGACCTGTTCCTTTAATTTTGTTTCTAGTGCTTGATAATTCTCAACCAGGTCCTCCTTTCTAGCCTTCCCCACATTGTTTGTCCCAACATAGACCACAATAACTGGATTTTCGCCCACCCACTCCAGTACTCTTTCAAGTCTATCAGAAATGCCCCTCACCCTAGCACTGGGCAGGCAACACACCACGTGGGACTCTCAATCCTTGCAAAGGATGCTATCACTCCCCCTAATTATAGTTTCCCCTGTTCTACCATTTGTTTTTTTACCTCCCCTTCTTGAATGGCCTCCTGTACCATGGTGCAAAGTTCAGTTGGCTCATCCTCCCTATAACCCTTTTCGTCATCCTCTCAGGGAGCAAGTACTTTGTACCCATTGGACAAGGTCAAGAGTGGAGGCTCCTCTGTTCCTGAATTCAAAATTACCCTGCTGTTCCTGATCGTTGACTGAATTTGAAGTAGTTTATCTATCGGGTATGACAAATTCCTGAAACAAAGCCTCCAGGTACTTGGCCCCCTCATGGACGTGCCACAGTGTTTGAAGCTCAGATTCCAGCTCATTAACTCCGAGCCAAAGTTCCTCCAGCAACCAACACTTGCTGCAGATATGGTCACTGCAGTTCCCAATGGGATCAGCTAGACGCCACATCAAACAGCTACAACGCTTCACCTCCCAGGCATTTCTACTTGCTTAGTTCAGTTATTTGTTAGTTCATCCCAGTTAATTTACTCATTAGACCTAGAGTGCCCTTTCCAAACTAAAGACAGATTTCCTACCAGCCAATCAGGTCACAGCTGTCCTATGATGTCACCTTTTCAGTTAGGTTCCCATTACCCCCAGTGCTCCTCCCTCTGACTCCCCTCCATGGAAACAAGGCCGCAAATCCCCCGAGGTAAGTTAAATTTATACTCACTGTGCTCCTCCCTCGAAACAGGATACCCGGGTGTGAACACAGCAGAAGGCAATAGCTCCTTAAGGATTAACATTAACCCCTCACGTACACTATACAGAAACAAACCTTCAGCCCAATTTATCCATGCTCAAAAGCAAAAGTTGCTGGAAAAGCTCAGCAGGTCTGGCAGCATCTGTGGAGGAGAAAACTGAGTTAATGTTTCGGGTCCGGTGAACCTTCCTCAGAACTGATGGTGGCTAGGAAAACGTCAGTCTATATGCAGAAAACAGGGAAGTTGTTGGGGTAGGGAGTAAGTGATAGGATAGAGCCCAAAGAGAGAGAAAGACAGTTGGACAGAGAAAGGAGTTGCGAACGATCAGGTTGGGAGGGTGAATAGCTGTTAATGGGGACTGTTAGTGACTAACAACTGGGGGTGTGTAGTGGCAGGCTATGTGGTAACAAGGCCTGGTGTGTGGGGTAGGGGTGCTGGGACATGGGGGAGTTTAGGCCCTAAAATAATTGAACTCAATATTGAATCCGGAGGGCTGTTGGGTCCCCAAGCAGAACATGAATTATTGTTCCTCCAGCTTGCGCTGGGCTTCACTGGAACACTCTAGCAAGCCAGGACGGATATTGGCCAGGGAGCAAGGTGGTGCATTGAAGTGGCAGGCAACAGGTAGTTCAGGGTCTTTTTTGTGATCAGAAAGTAGATGTTCAGCGAAGTGGTCACCAAGTCTATGCTTCATTTCCCTAACGTAGAGGAGACTACATTGTGAGCAGCGAATGCAGTAGACTAGATTCTTGGAAGTGCAGGTGAAGTGTTACTTCACCCAGAAGGTATGTTTGGGCCCTTGGATGCTGGGGAGGGTGGTGGTAAATGGCAGGTGTTGCACCTTCGCTGGTTACAGGGTAAGGTGCCGTAGGGCTGCGGGGAGGTGTTGTGGGTGAAGGATGTATGGACCAGGGTGTACCAGAGAGAACAGTCCCTGCGGAAGGTGGACAAGGGAGGGGAGGGGAATATGTGTCTGGTGGTGGCATCTTGCTGGAGGTGGCGGAAATGGCGTCTGACAATCTTCTGGATATGGATGCTGGTGGGATGGTGGGTGAGGATATGGGAGGATCCTATTGCTGTTGTGGGAGGGAAGAGAAGGGGTGAGGGCAGAAGTGCGGGCAATGGGTCAGACCCGATTGAGGGCCCTGTCAACAACGGAGGTGGGGAATCCTCGGTTGAGAAAGAATGTGGACGTTTGGGAGGCTCCCTTGTCAAAGTTGGCCTCATCTTGAACACATGCTATGGAGATGGAGGAACTGAGAGAATGGGATGGAGTCTTTACATGGATGTGGGGTGTGAGGATGTATTGTCCAGGTAGCTGTGGGAGTCTGTGGGTTTGTAATGGGTATTAGTGGCCAGTCTGTCCCCAGAAATGGAAACAGAAATGTCAAGGAAGGGAAGGTAGGAGTCAGAGATAGACCAGGTGAAAATGAGGGCAAGGTGAAAATTGGAGGCGAAATTGATGAAGTCTCCAAATTCTTGACGAGAGAGGGAAGCAGCATCGATAATATCATCGATGTATTGGAGAAAGAGTTGTGGGTGGGGGCCGGAATACGATTGGAACAAGGAATGTTCCAGATACCCCATGAAGAGGCAGGCATAACTCGGGCTGATGTGGGTACCCATGGCAACTCCTCTTACCTGAAGAAAATGAAAGGAGTTGAAAGAGAAGTTGTTGAGGGTGAGGACAAGCTAAGCCAAGCGGAGGAGCGTGGTGGTGGGTAGTATCGATGATCACCTAGGGTTCCTCAACTGAACTACAACTATTTGTCTGAATTTGGCACAAGTCCTTCCAAACTATTCTCATCCATGTCTAAATGTCTTTTACCTACTGTACTCACCTCTACTTCTTCCTCTGCCAGCTTGTTCCATAAATGAACCGCCCTCTGTGTAAAACAAGTTGCTCCTCAGGTTCCTTTTCAATCTATCCCCTCTAAACTTCAACCAAAGCCCTCTAGTTTTGGACACCCCTCCCCTTGAGAATTAGGTAGTTATAATGGAGATAGAAGCTCTTTCTCCTTGTCTGTGTCACATTCCCACCTGCCACCAATTAGCAGCATGTACGAAGAATAGATAGATAATTGGGTGTGATTTTAATCTTCATGTTATTGGGTGAATCAAACTCGTAAGGGTAGCTATGAAAGCGAATTCATAGAGTGCCTTAGGATTAGTTTCCTAAAGTAGTATATCATGCAGCCAACCAGGGAGCAGTCTATCTTGGATCCAGTAATGGGTGATGAGCAGGTTCAACGTAAAGCCTAACATCACCCTAGTAAGTAGTGATTTTAACATGATAGAATTTAATATTCCATTTGAGAGTGAGGAATTTGGTTTGGAATTATGTTTAACTTAAAGAAAGGGCAATACAATAAAATTAGAATAGGATCAGAGATAATGGGAACTGCAGATGCTGGAGAATTCCAAGATAATAAAATGTGAGGCTGGATGAACACAGCAGGCCAAGCAGCATCTCAGGAGCACAAAAGCTGACGTTTCGGGCCTAGACCCTTCATCAGAGAGGGGGATGGGGAGAGGGAACTGGAATAAATAGGGAGAGAGGGGGAGGCGGACCGAAGATGGAGAGAAAAGAAGATAGGTGGAGAGAGTGTAGGTGGGGAGGTAGGGAGGGGATAGGTCAGTCCAGGGAAGACGGACAGGTCAAGGAGGTGGGATGAGGTTAGTAGGTAGCTGGGGGTGCGGCTTGGGGTGGGAGGAAGGGATGGGTGAGAGGAAGAACCGGTTAGGGAGGCAGAGACAGGTTGGACTGGTTTTGGGATGCAGTGGGTGGGGGGGAAGAGCTGGGCTGGTTGTGTGGTGCAGTGGGGGGAGGGGACGAACTGGGCTGGTTTAGGGATGCAGGAGGTATAGGGGAGATTTTGAAGCTGGTGAAGTCCACATTGATACCATATGGCTGCAGGGTTCCCAGGCGGAACATGAGTTGCTGTTCCTGCAACCTTCGGGTGGCATCATTGTGGCACTGCAGGAGGCCCATGATGGACATGTCATCTAGAGAATGGGAGGGGGAGTGGAAATGGTTTGCGACTGGGAGGTGCAGTTGTTTGTTGCGAACTGAGCGGAGGTGTTCTGCAAAGCGGTTCCCAAGCCTCCGCTTGGTTTCCCCAATGTAGAGGAAGCCGCACCGGGTACAGTGGATGCAGTATACCACATTGGCAGATGTGCAGGTGAACCTCTGCTTAATGTGGAATGTCATCTTGGGGCCTGGGATAGGGGTGAGGGAGGAGGTGTGGGGACAAGTGTAGCATTTCCTGCGGTTGCAGGGGAAGGTGCCGGGTGTGGTGGGGTTGGAGGGCAGTGTGGAGCGAACAAGGGAGTCACGGAGAGAGTGGTCTCTCCAGAAAGCAGACAGGGGAGGGGATGGAAAAATGTCTTGGGTGGTGGGGTCGGATTGTAAATGGCGGAAGTGTCGGAGGATGATGCGTTGTATCCGGAGGTTGGTAGGGTGGTGTGTGAGAACGAGGGGGATCCTCTTGGGGCTGTTGTGGCGGGGGCGGGGTGTGAGGGATGTGTTGCGGGGAATACGGGAGACGCGATCAAGGGCGTTCTCGATCACTGTGGGGGGAAAGTTGCGGTCCTTAAAGAACTTGGACATCTGGGATGTGCGGGAGTGGAATGTCTTATCGTGGGAGCAGATGCGGCGGAGGCTGAGGAATTGGGAATAGGGGATGGAATTTTTGCAGGAGGGTGGGTGGGAGGAGGTGTATTCTAGGTAGCTGTGGGAGTCGGTGGGCTTGAAATGGACATCAGTTACAAGCTGTTTGCCTGAGATGGAGACTGAGAGGTCCAGGAAGGTGAGGGATGTGCTGGAAATGGCCCAAGTGAACTGAAGGTTGGGGTGGAAGGTGTTGGTGAAGTGGATGAACTGTTCGAGCGCCTCTGGGGAGCAAGAGGCGGCGCCGATACAGTCATCAATGTACCGGAGGAAGAGGTGGGGTTTGGGGCCTGTGTAGGTGCGGAAGAGGGACTGTTCCACGTAATCTACAAAGAGGCAGGCATAGCTGGGGCCCATGCGGGTGCCCATGGCCACCCCCTTAGTCTGTAGGAAGTGGGAGGAGTCAAAAGAGAAGTTGTTGAGTGTGAGGACGAGTTCAGCTAGGCGGATGAGAGTGTCGGTGGAGGGGGACTGGTCGGGCCTGCGGGACAGGAAGAAGCGGAGGGCCTTGAGGCTATCTCCATGCGGAATGCAGGTGTACAGGGACTGGACGTCCATGGTGAATATGAGGTGTTGGGGGCCAGGGAATTGGAAGTCCTGGAGGAGGTGGAGGGCGTGGGTGGTGGCACGGACGTAGGTGGGGAGTTCCTGGACCAAAGGGGAGAAAATGGAGTCCAGATAGGTGGAGGTGAGTTCGGTGGGGCAGGAGCAGGCTGAGACGATGGGTCGACAAGGGCAGGCAGGTTTGTGGATTTTGGGAAGGAGATAGAAACGGGCCGTGCGGGGTTGGGGAACAATGAGGTTGGAGGCTGTGGGTGGGAGGTCCCCTGAGGTGATGAGGTCGTGAATGGTGTTGGAGATGATGGTTTGGTGCTCGGGTGTGGGGTCATGATCGAGGAGGCGGTAGGAGGTGGTGTCGGAGAGTTGGCGTCTGGCCTCGGCGATGTAGAGGTCAGTGCGCCATACTACCACTGCGCCACCCTTGTCTGCGGGTTTGATGGTGAGGTTGGGGTTGGAGCGGAGGGAGCGGAGGGCTGCCCGTTCTGCGGGGGAGAGGTTGGAGTGGGTGAGAGGGGTGGAGAGGTTGAGGCGGTTAATGTCTCGACGGCAGTTGGAGATGAAGAGGTCGAGGGAGTGTAGGAGGCCTGGGGGTGGTGTCCAGGAGGAGGACTTGTGTTGGAAGCGGGTGAAGGGGTCAGTGGAAGGAGGGTTGTATTCCCGGTTGAAGAAGTAAGCATGGAGGCGAAGACGGCGGAAAAACTGCTCTATGCCCAACCGTGACTGGTATTCGTTGATGTGTGGTTGTAGGGGGACAAAGGTGAGCCCCTTGCTAAGGACTGACCGTTCGTCCTCAGTCAGTGGGAGGTCTGGGGGAATGGTGAAGATGCGGCAGGGCTCAGTGTGGCTGCCTTCTCTGGGGTTGCTGGCTGTGGAGGTTGTGGGCGGAGCTGCCAATGTGGTATACTGCATCCACTGTACCCGGTGCGGCTTCCTCTACATTGGGGAAACCAAGCGGAGGCTTGGGGACCGCTTTGCAGAACACCTCCGCTCAGTTCGCAACAAACAACTGCACCTCCCAGTCGCAAACCATTTCCACTCCCCCTCCCATTCTCTAGATGACATGTCCATCATGGGCCTCCTGCACTGCCACAATGATGCCACCCGAAGGATGCAGGAACAGCAACTCATATTCCGCCTGGGAACCCTGCAGCCTAATGGTATCAATGTGGACTTCACCAGTTTCAAAATCTCCCCTTCCCCTACTGCATCCCTAAACCAGCCCAGTTCGTCCCCTCCCCCCACTGCACCACACAACCAGCCCAGCTCTTCCCCTCCACCCACTGCATCCCAAAACCAGTCCAACCTGTCTCTGCCTCCCTAACCGGTTCTTCCTCTCACCTATCCCTTCTTCCCACCCCAAGCCGCACCCCCAGCTACCTACTAACCTCATCCCACCTCCTTGACCTGTCCGTCTTCCCTGGACTGACCTATCCCCTCCCTACCTCCCCACCTACACTCTCTCCACCTATCTTCTTTACTCTCCATCTTCGGTCCGCCTCCCCCTCTCTCCCTATTTATTCCAGTTCCCTCTCCCCATCCCCCTCTCTGCTGAAGGGTCTAGGCCCGAAACGTCAGCTTTTGTGCTCCTGAGATGCTGCTTGGCCTGCTGTGTTCATCCAGCCTCACATTTTATTATCCTCTCCACCTATCTTCTTTTCTCTCCATCTTCGGTCCGCCTCCCCCTCTCTCCCTATTTATTCCAGAACCCTCACCCCATCCCCCTCTCTGATGAAGGGTCTAGGCCCGAAACGTCAGCTTTTGTGCTCCTGAGATGCTGCTTGGCCTGCTGTGTTCATCCAGCCTCACATTTTATTATCTTGGAATTCTCCAGCATCTGCAGTTCCCATTATCTCTGACACAAAATGACTTGGTGGTTTTTGTGCAGAAAGCACAGAAAGCCAACACACAGGTGCAGTAGGGTATTATGAAAGCTAATTGAATGTTGGCCCATATTTCAAGCGGCTAAGAATATAAGAGTGCGAGGGTCTTACTGCAACTGTACAAGGTGCTGGAATACTGTGAGCAGTTTTGGTCCCTTACATCAAGAAAGATATTATTTCATTGGAGGCAGTTCAGAGAAGGTTAACTAGAATGATTGTTGGGATGGGACGGGGGTGGACATTGCCTTATGAACAAAGGCTAAATAGGTTGGAACTCTACTCACTGAAGTTTAGAAGAATGAGAGGTGATTTCTTTGGGACATGTAGGATTTTTACGAGGCTTAATAGGGTAAGCACTGAGAGGATGTTCCCCCTCATGGAAGAGTCCAGGGCCATAGACCTTTGCTGTCGGGCTGGGGTTTGTGAGACCAGGGTCATGGACTTGCACCATCAGGCTGGAGTTTACAAAATCAGGGCCATTAAGTCTGAGATTGAGTTCTGTGTGCCACCATTGCCAGTCCCCAAGGAACTGAAAGGCAGTGAATCTGTTTCGTTTGGATATGTATAAAGTATTTCAAGCTGATAGGTACACTTATTAGTTTGTAATAAAATACATTAAACAAATAGATTCACTCATTAATTATTAAGTAGATTAAGCTAATAAGTTTGTTATGTACTGAAGCACACATGTCTTGTTATATTCATTTTGATCAGGCCTTAAAGAAGCCATTAGCTACTTACAGCCTACCAATACATTAGGTTACGGGGAAAGAGTAGACGAGACAATTGTCGGATCAGCCGTGATCCGAAAGGGGATGAATAGCTTACTCCTGTTCCTATTTCTTATGGTCATGGATGATTTATTAGCAAGATATGAGGGAACATATGAAGTTTGCACTGTAGTTAAGACCTTATTAAAATTAACACAGGAAATTAAGAGGCCAAGTTCTAGCTTATTGAACTTTCACTAAGTCAGTAATAACAATAAAAATGAATTGTGACAATCATTCCAAGACAATGAATATAAACAGATCTGAAAATAATGCAAGATGAAAAATTTTTGCATCTCTATAAGTTTTCATTATCGTGATTAGTATTATCAGAGTTGTGCCTGGTTCACCTAGCACTAATCACTTTCATACATATTGGCAGAATGCAAATGTTAATATCGGATATGAGAACAACCAAGAAGAAGCAGAACCATTTGCAGCAATAGCCTGCATTTCTAAAGAACCCTTAAACACAAAAAAACGTTTACAAACAAAGACACAGGGAATGTTGAAGAGAACGCAACAGGTCTGGCAGCATTTGTGGAGAGAACAACAGAGATCATGTTGAATCCAATATGACTCTTCTTTAGCACAGAAGAAGGAGAGTCAGACTGGGCTCGAAATATTAACTCTGTTTCTCTCTCCACAGATTTTGCCAGATCTGCTGAGTTTCTCCAGCATTCTCTATGTTTGTTTCAGATTTCCAGCATTCACAGCGCGTAGCTTTTAATAAAGAACATTCTTTCTTCCCATGGACAATCCTATACACAGCTACGAAAATAAATAATCATAGACACATTTAAAAGACCCATCGCTTAAACTTTTTTTTTCTTTTATGATTTATTCATTATCAAGGCTGCCATTTCAGCAACTCAATTCGTTGATGAAGCTTTCTTCTCACTCTTCCCAAACCTACTTCTTGGAACAGCTTTGATTTTATTGCCTGATAGCATTTCACACAAAGTTATTCTTTTGATGCGTATTTTAAAGCTTTTTACCTCAGTGGGCGCTCTCTCATCTTGAATCAAGGTTTGAATACATATTACCTGATACTATGCTCCAGTCAAGTGCTCAAAGAGTATTGTATTATTGGAGATGCTCTTGGAGGAAGTACAATAGATTAGTCCATAAGGGCAAAACACAGAAGATGCTAGAAATATGAAATAAAGCAGTGAATGCAGTAAATACTCAGCATTTTGGGCAATATCTTTTGTCAGAAAAGAAGATTGTGGGAGCAAGCGAGGTTATATTGGAACTGTACAACACTTGAGTTAGGCTACAGCTGGAGTACTATGTGCAATTCTGGTCACCAGACGACAGGAAGGATGGGACTATCATGCAGGGGATGCAGAGGAGATTTTCACCAGAATGTTGCCTGGAATGGAGGATTCAGTGAGAGATTGGATAAGCTTGGGTTGTTCTACTTCTAACAGAGAAAGTTAAGGGAAGATCTGATTGAGGTGTAAAAGGTTATGAGGGGCCTAGATGGGGTGGATAGAAAGCAGCTATTCCCCTTAGGTAATAGGTCAATAAAAAGGGGGCATAATTTTAAGGTGAAAAACAGGAGCCTTGGAACTTTGAGGAACAATATTTTTTCACCCAGTAGGTGGTGAGAATCTGGAATGTGCTACCAAGGAAGGTAGTTAAGGCAGCAAACCTCACAAACTTTAAAAGGTTTGTGGATGAAGATGTCATAACATTCAAGGCTATGGGACAAGCGCTGGAACTTGAAGCTAGTGTGGTTTTAGAGTAATTTCATCAGTGCAGACTCAATGGGCTGAAGTGCCTTTTCTGCATTTTATGATTATATGAAAATATCCAATAATATTACTTAAAGAAGAACCATGGAGTTATGTTATTGTCTTGGCTAGGATTAAAGTCATCATTGCCTCATCAGACAATAGGGCTACTCTCTCATGAGAGAGAGAGAGAGAGAGAGAGAGAGAGAGAGAGAAAGAGAGAGAGATGGCAGTGGTTTAACCGAAGGATCACCATGTCCCAGGCAACGGGAGATGTTGAGAAGGAAAGTCTTCCATGGTAACCTCAGCCAGTGTAAGAATTGAACCCACACTGTTGGCATTGCTCTGCAATGTAAACCAACTACCCAACCAGGATTACCCTTTAACTAACTCCAAAAAAAATCTTACATGCAAGTTACTTGATGTTGTTTTGGGGAGCTTACTGTTTATAAATTAGCTATCAGGGCGGCATGGTGGCTCAGTGGTTAGCACCTCAGCCTCACAGTGCCAGGGACCTGGGTTCATTTCCCGCCTCGGGCGACTGCCTGTGTGGAGTTTGCACAGTCTCCCTGTGCCTGTGTGGGTTTCCTCCGGGTGCTCCGGTTTCCTCCCACAGTCCAAAGATGTGCAGGGTAGGTGGATCGGCCAGGCTAAATTGCCCGTAGTGTTCAAGGGTGTGTGGGTTATGGAGGGATGGGTCTGGTTGGGATGCTTCAAGGGGCGGTGTGGACTTGTTGGGCAAAAGCACCTGTTTCCATACTGTAGGGAATCTAATCTAATCTACCATTATCTGCCAGTGTAATACTGTGCCAGTCACTACACTTAAAAAGCAAGTTACTGGCTGCACTCTGCAACATCTTGAGGGGTCAAACTGCATTGTGTAAATGTAAGTCCTTAAAGGCTGTAATTCTTCACTTTTATGTATGGTTTTATCTACATTCAAATTGACAAAAGATGTTTGATTGATGAGAGAAGCTAGCTTGCTTTTATGGTGTGACTAATATATACATCTTTATGTTTCAAGTATTAATATGATACTGCAGAAAAAAAATCAATCTGCACAAACAGGCTCCATTTTTAATCCAATCGTTCACAACACAAATACAAAAATACTGACTATTGACATTTCCTGTCGAGGGTAATGTCATTATCTTCTACCTGCTTGTTGCAAGAGGATCTGGAACTGTACAAAAAGAACCTTGTATGATAAAACAAAGACTAATTCTGCTTGATTAAAGCTCATTGCAGTTACATGTGAAAGGGTGCAAAATCTAGAAACAATTAAGTAATTGGTTAATAGAAAACAGTTTATTGTATGAATGGCTCATTTATTTCGTTTATTGTTTAATCAGTTTGTTTGTGTATGCTTCTGTACAACTTTAGCTTTTGTTTCTGAAAGAGAAATAAATTTGTACATTTTAACCTGAATTGTTTTTGTGAGTAATGATAACAAAAGGAACTTTGGCTCTATGGATAAATTCCAGTGGCTAGAACCATTGTGGAAAAACAGATCTATTTAAACGCAATGTAGAGCTGGATGAACACAGCAGGCCAAGCAGCATCTTAGGAGCAGAAAAGCTGATGTTTCAGGCCTAGACCCTTCATCAGAAAAGGGGGAGGGGGAGAGGGTTGAGAAATAAATAGGGAGAGAGGGGGAGGCAGATCGAAGATGAACAGAGGAGAAAATAGGTTGAGAGGAGACAGACAAGTTAAAGAGGTGGGGATAGTGCCAGTAGAGGTGAGTGTAGGTGGGGACGAAGTGAGAGGATAGGTCAGCCCGGGGAAGATGGACATGTCAAGGCGGCGGGATAAGGTTAGTAGGAAGGAAATGGGGGTGTGGCTTGAGGTGGAAGGAGGGGATAGGTGAGAGGAAGAACAGGTTAGGGAGGTGGGGACAAGCTGGGTTGGTTTTTGGGATGCACTAGCGGGAGGGCAGATTTTTAAATTTGTGAAACCCACATTGATACCATTGGGCTGCAGGGTTCCCAAGCGAAATATGAGTTGCTGTTCCTGCAACCTTCGGGTGGCATCATTGTGGCACTACAGGACGCACAGGATGGACATGTCATCTAAGAAATGCGGGGGGGAGTTGAAATGGTTCGCGCCTAGGACGTGCAGTTGTTTATTGCAAACCAAATGTAGGTGTTCTGCAAAGTGGTCCCCAAGCCTCCGCTTGGTTTCCCCGATGTAGAGGAAGCCACAAGGGGTACAGCGAATGCAGTATACCACATTGGCAGATGTGCAGGTGAACATCTGCTTGATGTGGAAAGTCTTCTTGGGGCCTGGGATGGGGGTGACCAAGGAGGTGTGGGAGGAAGTGCTGGGTGTGGTGGTGTTGGAGGGGAGTGTGGAGCGGACAGGGGAGTCATGGAGTGAGTGATCTCTCTGGGAAGCAGGCAAGGGTGGGGATGGAAAAATGCCTTTGGTGGTGGGGTCGGATTGTAGATGGCGGAAGTGTCGCAGGATGATGCGTTGGATCCGGAGGTTGGTGGGGTTGTACATGAGGACGAGGGGGATTCTTTTTTGGTAGCTTTTCTGCTCCTAAGATGCTGCTTGGCCTGCTGTGTTCATCCAGCTCTACACTTTGTTGTCTGGGATTCTCCAGCATCTGCAGTTCCTATTATCTCTATTTAAATACAGCCTTTAGATAGAATCATAGAATCCCCACATTGTGGAAGAAGCCCATTCAACCCATCAAGTCCAAACCAACCCTCCGAAAATTACCCCAACCAGAACCAATCTGCTATCCTAACCCCGTAACCCTGCATTTTCCATAGTTAACCCACCTTGTCTTGATATCCCTTAACACTAGCAGAAATTTTTAATGAATAATCAACCCAAACTTCACATCTTTGAACAGTAGGAGGAAACAGGGTACCCAGAGGAAACCCATGCAGACATAGGGAGAATGTGCAAACTCCACATAATTATTCAAGATGGGAAGTGAATGTAGGTCCCTTGCGCTGCGATGCAACAGTGCTAACCAGTGTGTCCAATTCCAAATAAAACTGGGTCTAATTTGGGTCTTTAACACCAAATTTTCATAAAATATGCAACCAAATATGTTCCAAGCCAGGTGTACATACTTTTGTCAGAGGTCTGCGGGACACCAGAGTGGTAAATGGGGATCTGTGATGTACTTAAATGACTACTGACAATATCTTAATACATGAAGTCAAATAAAAAGGTAGTGTGGGTGTTTTTGTTTTAAATTTAGCAGAAAAGATTGAATTTCCAATTGGGGCACATGTACTGTGACAGCTTTTGCCCTGGAAGAAATAACAGTATGGATAATTTGTAATTACTTTAAAATGTTTGAGAGCTCTATAACTGTTCCAAAGAATTGCAAAAGGTCTCACTCGTTTTCATTTATAAGTATGGCCTGTGACTGTGAAGCATTGTCAACAGAAGATAAAATGTGGGGGCAGAAAGACAAGAGTAGAAAGAGACCAAGAAATTAGAGGAGCTCAGAGTTAAGGTGATTGCAGAAAAAAAAATACTTCATGTAATGAAGAGTTCATGGGAGGAGCCCTATTTATGTAAATTTATGTTATTTAAGTGGACTGGCCATGCTCAATGACCCATAGCATCCAGGATTGTGCAGGCTAGCTAGATTGGCCATGGGAAATGCAGGGTTACAAGAACAGGGTAGGGGAATGAGTCTGGGTGGGATACCCTTCGGAGGGTCAATGTGGGCTTGATGGGCCAAATGGCCTGTTTTCCTACTACAAGGATTCTATGATTCTGTGATAAATGGCTAAGACCTGGAAGGAAAAGCAGATGCACCCTGCTATGAAGCACAGTATGGCTGAAACTGACATCTCGCAGACTGGACTTCCAGTTACCTTCATGATATTGTCTTTGTTAGATCTGCAACTCTGCATAATTTATATCTTGTACCAGTGGTGATTTCCCGGTTAACTATGCATAGTTTATTTTGATTCTGATTTGTGGGAAAGTGAGGCTTTGCCTGGTAATTATTTCTTTTGTGGATCATTTGGCAAATTTGATTTGATCAATCTACATGCAGACTGTTAAGATGTCTCATGTAAGAAAGAGTCAAACACATCAGTGGGTTGCTTGCTACACATTTGATTGTTGTGATTGAATAGCTGATCTATAAATGAGATGTGAGATTTAAACACACTGCTACACTGCTAAGTATGGAAGAATGAGGTTAGGTGGCTCATTATGACTTATAGTTCTCTCACAGTATGGTGTGGGGAATTGGAAACTGGAACTCCCCATATGCTGATTTCATAACATATGTGAGAGTTTAGTAGTCTATTCCACTCCTGTACATTTACCTGTTGGTCAGACTGACGTTTAGCAAGACAAGGAGCTAGTTTTCACAGGGCACAGTGTTAGATAAGTCTGTATCAATAGGTGGATGTGGGGAGAAGTGTTGGTGAGTGGGAAACCTGCTCACTTGGAGGTGATTGGGGAACAGACAGTGTCTATGAAGACATAATAATTTTATGGGCCTTTTCACACATACCAGTTCAGCTCTTCAACATTATCCAGAATTGAATTTGGTAGAGTTATGAGGTAATCTGCCGAGGATTTCGATTGACAACAATGTGAACTTTTATTCAGATGTATATGGATCTTCGAAAGACCACAAAGAAGATGCTATGTAATAAGTTAACTGGGGAGTCAATAATGTCTTTATGTGTAGGAACAGCCTGCAACTGTGGTTGATGGATCTAGAAGTTTGTGATATGTATTGTGAGATTCTACAAAACAAAGTTTGTAAGTGTACAGGGCATATCATCTGTAATGAGGGGAGAAATTATGAACAGGAGATCACTTGGGCAGATATCCTCATTGAAAAAGATAACTGCTGACAAGGGCACAGTCTACAATAAATCCAAAAGAAATCATCCAGTATATCCATCCCAAAGACAAAATTATCATGTCAAGTCATTTCAGCACCAGAGTTGGCCATGACAGCTTGGCATTGAAATGAGTGCTTGGAAGGAAATCTGCTATTCTTGCCTTGTCTGACCTCCACGTGACTCCACTCATGCAGGTGTCTCGTAACTACCCTCCGGAATGGTCAAACAAGCCACTCTATTGTATCAAACAACTGCAAAGTCAAAATGAACGAATGTAGTTGGACAGAGCAGCTGACTTTGGCAATGCAAACAACAACTGCAGACTCAGTCCTATGAATCCAGTGAAGTCCTCCTTGCTAACACCTGGGAGTGAGTGCCAAAAGTAGGAGAGTTGGCTCACAGGCAAGACAAGGAGCAACCCAACATAGTCATACTCATACAATCGTATGTTAGTGACAGGACAGACCCAGCTGAGGTGAACACACTGTAGAAAACAGTGATATTTCCTACAGCCATCTGCAATTAGGGGGAAATGTTCCCTTGACTGGCGTCATACCTGGCACTAAATAAGATATTTGCAGTTGTTGGGGGTTGATCATTTCAGCTGTTGGACCTTCCTGCAGAAGTTCTTTAAGGTAGTATCCTAGGCTCAACCACCTTCAGCTACTTCATCAATTACCTTCTTTCTACCACAGAGTCAGAACTAGGAATGTTACTGATGATTGCATAACATTCAGCATCATTTGCAACTTAGATATGGAACTGTTCATGTTCAATACAACAAGATCTGGATAATATCCAAGTTTGGGCAGATATGATGGAAGTAACATTCATGAGATCATCCCTATACATTCAATGACATTACCGTCATGTAATCCCATATCCTGAATGTTTCAATTGGCCAGAAACTGAAAAGGGCCAACAATATAAATACAGGGGCGGCAAGAGCAAGACAGAGGCGAGGAATCTTGCAGCAACTAACTTACTCCTAAACCTCCAAAGTCTGTCCACCATATACAAATTACAATTCAAGACAGTGTGATGGAATAGTCCATTGTTGCCTGGATGCGTACAGCCCCAGTGACATGCAAGAAACTTGGCACCACCCAGGACATAGTAACCCATTTGGTTGATACGATAATGTTATGGGAATCTCAGGTTAAGATTCTGTCAACATGGTTGTGAATCCTGAAATGACAAATGGTAACATTTTAAATCTGCAAAGAAGAGAGAAGTCCCAAGCTAACACTTCAATGCCTTAGTGAAGAAGCCCCTCTCTAAAAAACTGACCATTACTATTGATTGTGCAGCCTGGAGATGCTACATTGGGTGGATCACAAATATCTTTGAGTGAGATGAAACCGGTTGAAAAATGGAGGGAGGCAAATGTTAGTGTACATTTTCCCCAGGTGCAACGATGTACCTGCCCTTTAAGAAATGCTGAGTACCTTCAAATAGAGAGTAAGCCACTCACATTAGTGGGCCACCTATTGATGCATACAGACAGAGCACAATGTGAGTAGCAGTAATTGTAAACATCAAGAGTAGAAATCAGCAGACAGCAAGTATTTAATGTGCTGTCTTTAGCATCACGAGTGGACGTGGGTTAATCTGTGACCCCAAAACTGATTTTATCCGATAGGTGATAATGGGAACTGCAGATGCTGGACAACCCAATATAATAAAATGTGAGGCTGGATGAACACAGCAGGCCCAGCAGCATCTCAGGAGCACAAAAGCTGACGTTTCGGGCCTAGACCCTTCATCAGAGAGGGGGATGGGGTGAGGGTTCTGGAATAAATAGGGAGAGAGGGGGAGGCGGACCGAAGATGGAGAGAAGATAGGTGGAGAGGAGAGTATAGGTGGGGAGGTAGGGAGGGGATAGGTCAGTCCAGGGAAGACAGACAGGTCAAGGAGGTGGGATGAAGTTAGTAGGTAGGAGATGGAGGTGCGGCTTGGGGTGGGAGGAAGGGATGGGTGAGAGGAAGAACAGGTTAGAGAGGCAGAGACAGGCTGGAGTGGTTTTGGGATGCAGTGGGGGGAGGGGACGAACTGGGCTTGTTTTGGGTTGTGGTGGGGGAAGGGGAGATTTTGAAGCTGGTGAAATCTCCCCTTCCCCCACTGCATCCCAAAACCAGCCCAGTTCGTCCCCTCCCCCCACTGCACCACACAACCAGCCCAGCTCTTCCCCTCCACCCACTGCATCCCAAAACCAGTCCAACCTGTCTCTGCCTCCCTAACTGGTTCTTCCTCTCACCCATCCCTTCCTCCCACCCCAAGCCGCACCTCCATCTCCTACCTACTAACCTCATCCCACCTCCTTGACCTGTGCGTCTTCCCTGGAAAGACCTATTCCCTCCCTACCTCCCCACCTATACTCTCCTCTCCACCTATCTTCTTTTCTCTCCATCTTTGGTTCACCTCCCCCTCTCTTCCTATTTATTCCAGAACCTCACCCCATCCCCCTCTCTGATGAAGGGTCTAGGCCCAAAACGTCAGCTTTTGTGCTCCTGAGATGCTGCTTGGCCTGCTGTGTTCATCCAGCCTCACATTTTATTATCTTTATCCCATAGGTATTTTCATTAACATATGTAAAGATTTAAGCAGG
This sequence comes from Stegostoma tigrinum, assembly GCF_030684315.1. Classification (NCBI taxonomy): domain Eukaryota; kingdom Metazoa; phylum Chordata; class Chondrichthyes; order Orectolobiformes; family Stegostomatidae; genus Stegostoma; species Stegostoma tigrinum. The sequence goes on along the minus strand of NC_081368.1, from coordinate 53,251,050 downwards.
AAGGCAGCAATTGACAACTGCTACTCTCCAAAATTAAATGTATGAGTAATTGCAGAAATGTTTAACTTTCGTCACAAAATTAAATGTTAGTGATCTACTAATACATGTCATACCTGGATAATGGCATGACACTGTTTTTCAGAGCTGTGTTGTACAAGTTAAATTTAACACTGCAATTATAATTCCACAACTAAAATACTCTGAGGTGAATGATTTGATGATCACCTTATGCTTAACAGAGAAAAAAAAACGTTTTGATGAGGATACAAGCTATATACCAGCGTCTTCTTATTTAATTGATGGTTTTCAGGAAAAAAGTAGTTGAACAAGTTGAACTAAAAGTTTTCGTAATTTCTGGTGACCTGTCACATTTTACTTGCAACACAACTTAACAATAATAAAGCACTATGTTTTAAGATCATCTGGAAACCGATCTTATTTATTTTGACAAGCCTGTAGAGTGAAAGCACAATATTCCAACAGCATTAGGACAAGTACTTCTATTTTTCATCTGGTTTATTGCTTTCATTTTTTTTATTTCTTACACTTTAATATGAACCTTAAAGTTATGCAGAACCTGCCACAGCCAGTGTATCTAAGAGTCACTTAAAATAAATATTTTGATTGGGTATTCATAGAAGACTGCAGTGATTGCCAAGTTTTACTAATTTATTTGTGGATGGCTATGAGGACTGTATTTTTGAATGAACACAATAAAGTTTTAAAGAAACCAGCAGAGGAACATCTAGGGTTGTCACAATGACCAAATGCTTTGGTTCATTGGCAGTCACCTTCAAATCCTTCCCATTCTCAGTTCTGATTATGCATCAGCCAGTGTTTTCTCTAGCCTGATGTGTCTATCTCTGGTGTCCAAAGCATGTGGCAAGGGACAAAAAATGGTACTGGTATTTTGAATTCTAATTTGCTTTTGCAGAATTGGGTTGGCATTTAATTTCTGGTTTTCTTTTTATATACAGTGATAGAAAATTCAGTCTAAGTATTGTTAGTTTTGCATTACTCACGATACAAGTTTTTTTGGGTTGTTACTTATCTTTCCAATATCCTGTGGGCATAAGAAGCTGTAATTATTTAGAGGGGTGAAAATTTGTCTGCCAATGATATCAAAGATGACAACTAATTCTTATGAATTCCTTTTCTTTGAATAAGGAAGTGCTTTTCAAATTTCTCGGTCCCAGCCCCCAGTTTGGTCCAGATTCTAGGAGGTACGTCACAGAAAGGGAAAGTAAATCATAAATTACATCATCTCACCTGAAATCAGACATCTGATGCCTGTAAATTAAAAATAATTCCGCTCCTGAAAGCTGTCCGGTGAACATATTAGAATATGTTTTTGAAGCTGAACTTGCAAGATCTCACGTGGCCAGCCTGAAATGCTTTTGTTTGGATTGTAGGTCTGTTGCAGGCAGTCTCAGTGACATTAACATTAGAAACCAAACACTGGCCCTGGTGTCTCAAATTATTTTGCCTCCATAAATTTAAGTGTCTCATAAATGTAAACAAAAAACTCATAGGGTTCCTTGAGGTGGTGAGAATGGTGGCGAGCATCAGGCAAGGGTCTATTAATCAAATTCTTCCAAAAACAAAACGAAGAACTGAAGATGCTGCAAATCAGAAACAAAAAATAGAAGTTGCTGGAGAAAACTCAACAAGCCTGGTAGCATCAATGTAGAGAAAGCGGAGTTAACATTTGGGTCCAGTGACCCTTCATGAGAACGGTCTGTTCTGAAAATCAGTTCTCATAATGGGTCACTGGGCCCAATATGTTAACTCTGCTTTCTTTCCAAAGTTACAGCCAGACCTGCTGAGTTTTCTCCAGCAAGTTTTGATTTTGAATCAGATTCTTTGCGTTAAGATGACTTTCTATAATTAAGTCCTCCTCTTTAAATGGAGATATTATCTTCTGCCTCCAGTCAGGGTGAATACACAGCTATAGCTACCTGTAGCAAAGCCTTCAAAGTATCCCTCACCTTCAATTTTAGCTTTAACCTCTTCAACTGCAGTGGGTGCATCCATGGGGACCATGGCAGAATATAGACCATCACACAACCCAAATGAAAAAAGGCAGTGCGTCCAACTTTATCTTCACATGCTGCAGCTTTGTGCATAGCATCTGCTGCCAGCTTTTATTGCACTGAAACTGTTTAGCAGGTAGGATCAACCAACTGCATTTTTCCCTGAATGTCTCAGAACTTAAAACATTAGGGGGTGGCTAGAGAAAACTAAAGATCAAACCTAAAGTAGAATACATGCGCGTGTCAACAGAAGTGGGGTCATGTCTGTAGTGTACACAGTTTTCATAGTGCATGTGCTTGAAAAGCATGGTAATGTGTGAGAGATAGTCGGAACGGCTGATGCTGGAGAATCTGAGATAACACAGTGTAGAGCTGGAGGAACGCAGCAGGCTTGGTAGCATCAGAGGAGCAGAAAAGCCGCTGTTTCAGGTCAAGACCCTTCTTCAGAAATGGGGGAGGGGAAGGGGGCTCTGAAATAAATAGTGGGGGGGTTGGGCTGGGAAAGTTAGGTGGGATGGTGATAGCAGGTAGATAGTGGTGGGGATTGGTCGGTGAGGGGGGAGGAGTGAATAGGAAGGAGAGAAGATGGACAGGTCAAGGAGGCGGGGATGAGAGGGAGACAGGCTTTGTAGGACAAGATTGTATTCCAGTCAGCCATACAGTCACACAGTCACACAGCAAGGAAATAGCAAGGCCATGCTGACCATGTTCCTAAACTAAATGGGTCTACACGCCTGTGTTTGGCGCCTAACCCTCCAAACTTTCCCCATGCATGTGCTTATCCAAAAGCCTTTTAACTGTTGTAACTGTACCTGCATCCACCACTTCTTCTGGCAGCTCATTCCACACACGAACCTCTCACGGCGTAAAATGTTGCCCCTCATGTCCTTTTTAAAACGTGCTCCTCTCAACTTAAAAATATAGCCCCTAGTTTTGAACTTTCGCAGCCTATGGAAAAGACCCTTGCTATTTTATAAATATCTATAAGGTCATCCCTCAACCTACCTCAAGTCAGTGAAGATAAGGTCCCAGCCTATCCAGCTTACTTTTATAACTCAAACCCTCCATTCCCAGCACATCCTGGTAAATCTTTTCTGACCCATCTCTCATTTAATAATATCCTTGCTATAGCAGGGAAACAGAGTTGCACACACCATTCCAGGGGAGGCCTCACTAACATCCTGTACTACCTCAACATGACATCCCAACTCCTACATTCAGAGGTATGAGTAATGAAGGCGAGCACGCTAAACACCATCTTAACAGCTCGACTTGTGATGTAAATTTCTAAGCACTGTGTACCTGAACCCATTGGTCTTTCTGTTCTACAATACCGCTCAGGCCCAACGATTAATTTTCGAAGTCCTGCCTATGTTTGTTTGACTAAAATGTAATACCTCACACTTATCCAAATTTAATTCCATCTGGCACTCCTCAGCCCAGTGGCCCAAATGATGAAGTTTTTTTTTGTAATCTGAGATAACTTCCTTCACTGTTCACTATACACCAATCGTGCTGTTATCTGCAAATTTACTAATTATGTTTCCTATATTCTACCATGCAGAACCAAATTGTTTGTATAACTGGCAAACAAAAGCGGACTCAATAGCGATTGCTGGTCACAGACCTCCAATCTGAGAAACAACCCTCCGACCACCCTCTGTCTCCAACCATAAAGCCAATTTTGTATCAAATTGGCAAGCTCATCCTGAATCCTGTATGTTCTAACACTACTCATTAGTCTACCATGCAGAACCTTATCATAGGCTTTACTAAAGTCCAAGTAAACAACATCTACTTCTCTACCCTAAATAATCTTTTTGGTTACTTGCCCAAAACTTCACTCAAGTTTGTGACACACAGTTTTCCATGCACAAAGCCATAGTGACTATCCCAAATCAGTACTTGCCCCTCCAAATGCGCATAAATCCTGGGATTCCCTCACTAAGGGCATTGTGGGTCAATTCAAAACAGGTGGACTGCAGCAGTTCAAGAAAGCAGCATACCACCACCTTCTCAGGGGCAACTAGGGATGGGCAAGAAATACCAGCCAGCAACACCCATATCCTGTGAATAATTTTTTTAAAAGAACTTTAAACATGGGCTCTCCCATTCTCTAGATGACATGTCCATCATGGGCCTCCTGCAGTGCCACAATGATGCCACCCGAAGGTTGCAGGAACAGCAACTCATATTCCGCCTGGAAACCCTGCAGCCTAATGGTATCAATGTGGACTTCACCAGTTTCAAAATCTCCCCTTCCCCTACTGCATCCCTAAACCAGCCCAGTTCGTCCCCTCCCCCCACTGCACCACACAACCAGCCCAGCTCTTCCCCCCCCACCCACTGCATCCCAAAACCAGTCCAACCTGTCTCTGCCTCCCTAACTGGTTCTTCCTCTCACCCATCCCTTCCTCCCACCCCTAGCCGTACCCCCATCTACCTACTAACCTCATCCCACCTCCTTGACCTGTCCGTCTTCCCTGGACGGACCTATCCCCTCCCTACCTCCCCACCTATACTCCCTCCACCTATCTTCTTTTCTCTCCATCTTCGGTCCGCCTCCCCCTCTCTCCCTATTTATTCCAGTTCCCTCTCCCCATCCCCCTCTCTGCTGAAGGGTCTAGGCCCGAAACGTCAGCTTTTGTGCTCCTGAGATGCTGCTTGGCCTGCTGTGTTCATCCAGCCTCACATTTTATTATCTTGGAATTCTCCAGAATCTGCAGTTCCCATTATCTCTGATATTATTTTAACCTCACTGCGAAGCCTCTTCCAGGGATGCCTAACCTGAAGGAGTTACCCTCCTCCCTCCGGACTAACCTCAGGGAATCTCTCTCCCATTGCAACTCTCTTGTAATCTCTTCGGCCTTGAAACTGCTCGACCATGTCCTGAAGCAAACCAGGTACCACAGCCACATCACCTTCCTCAGCACCTGCCTAAGGAACCAGATCATCCCCAAGGGACTACAGTCCACATTTCAGCCTTCCCAATTTGGCCCCAACCGTGACCACCTCCACACCCAGAATATTCAGACCCTTCAGAAGCGTTTCTCCCTGCGAGTCCTGAAACAGACACTTGCAGCCATGTGCCGGCACCTCCAGGCACTGCAATCCAGCCTGCCCCAGCTCAGAGCCTCCCCCTCCCAGACCAGCAAAGGACCTCTGCTGTTTTTCATCCTCCGCAGGATCCACAGACTGAATACCCAGTTTCACTCAGCTTTACTGGACACCAAAAATCGTAAGTACAACCAACTCACTGGCCCCTGCCACCCACAAGAGGATTCCTGCGCCTCCCAAATCCCGACTCTGTCCCTGCCCCACCCCCACCATGCACCCTGCACCATTGACCATGAGGACACGGCCGGAGACCCCACCGATGACGTCACATCCGCCTCCGCCGGCCACAGAACTTCCGGAACGGCTGCTGCAGTCACCACCTCCACGTCCAGGTACAACACCCCACACACCACCCTCACCTCAGCTGCTGCCGCCCACCCCGATCCTCCCACCGCCGATGGAACCCCGCCCATGGCCGACGCCGACGGAACCCCGCCCACGGCCGACGGAACCCCGCCCACGGCTGACGCCGGCGAAAACCCGCCCATGGCCGACGCCGACGGAACCCCGCCCACGGCCGACGGAACACCGCCCACGGCCGACGGAACCCCGCCCACGGCCGACGACCTCATCGCTCCGCCCACAACCTCCACAGCCAGCAACCCCAGAGAAGACAGCCACACTGAGCCCTGCCGCATCTTCACCATCCCCCCAGACCTCCCACTGACTGAGGACGAACGGTCAGTCCTGAGTAAGGGGCTCACCTTTGTCCCCCTACAACCACACATCAACGAATACCAGTCACGGTTGGACATAGAGCAGTTTTTCCGCCGTCTTCGCCTCCATGCCTACTTCTTCAACCGGGAACCTAACCCTCCTTCCACTGACCCCTTCACCCGCTTCCAACACAAGTCCTCCTCCTGGACACCACCCCCAGGCCTCCTACCCTCCCTCGACCTCTTCATCTCCAACTGCCGTCGAGACATTAACCGCGTCAACCTCTCCACCCCTCTCACCCATTCCAACCTCTCCCCCGCAGAACGGGCAGCCCTCCGCTCCAACCCCAACCTCACCATCAAACCCGCAGACAAGGGTGGCGCAGTGGTAGTATGGCGCACTGACCTCTACATCGCCGAGGCCAGACGCCAACTCTCCGACACCACCTCCTACCGCCCCCTCGATCATGACCCCACACCCGAGCACCAAACCATCATCTCCAACACCATTCATGACCTCATCACCTCAGGGGACCTCCCACCCACAGCCTCCAACCTCATTGTTCCCCAACCCCGCACGGCCCGTTTCTATCTCCTTCCCAAAATCCACAAACCTGCCTGCCCTGGTCGACCCATCGTCTCAGCCTGCTCCTGCCCCACCGAACGCATCTCCACCTATCTGGACTCCATTTTCTCCCCTTTGGTCCAGGAACTCCCCACCTACGTCCGTGACACCACCCACGCCCTCCACCTCCTCCAGCACTTCCAATTCCCTGGCCCCCAACACCTCATATTCACCATGGACGTCCAGTCCCTATACACCTGCATTCCGCATGCAGATGGCCTCAAGGCCCTCCGTTTCTTCCTGTCCCGCAGGCCCGACCAGTCCCTCTCCACCGACACTCTCATCCGCCTAGGTGAACTCGTCCTCACCCTCAACAACTTCTCTTTCGATTCCTCCCACTTCCTACAGACTAAGGGGGTGGCCATGGGTACCCGCATGGGCCCCAGCTATGCCTGCCTCTTTGTAGGTTACGTGGAACAGTCCCTCTTCCACACCTACACAGGCCCCAAACCCCACCTCTTCCTCCGGTACATTGATGACTGTATCGGCGCCGCCTCTTGCTCCCCAGAGGAGCTCGAACAGGTCATCCACTTCACCATCACCTTCCACCCCAACCTTCAGTTCACCTGGGCCATCTCCAGCACATCCCACACCTTCCTGGACCCCTCAGTCTCCATCTCAGGCAACCAGCTTGTAACTGATGTCCATTTCAAGCCCACCGACTCCCACAGCTACCTAGAATACACCTCCTCCCACCCACCCTCCTGCAAAAATTCCATTCCCTATTCCCAATTCCACCTGCCCCCGCCACAACCGCCCTAAGAGGATCCCCTTCGTTCTCACACACCACCCTACCAACCTCCGGATACAACGCATCATCCTCCGACACTTTCGCCATTTACAATCCGACCCCACCACCCAAGACATTTTTCCATCCCCACCCCTGTCTGCTTTCCGGAGAGACCACTCACTCCGTGACTCCCTTGTTCGCTCCACACTGCCCTCCAACCCCACCACACCCGGCACCTTCCCCTGTAACCGCAGGAAATGCTACACTTGCCCCCACGCCTCCTCCCTCACCCCTATCCCAGGCCCCAAGATGACATTCCACATTAAGCAGAGGTTCACCTGCACATCTGCCAATGTGGTGTACTGCATCCACTGTACCCGGTGCGGCTTCCTCTACATTGGGGAAACCAAGCGGAGGCTTGGGGACCGCTTTGCAGAACACCTCCGCTCCGTTCGCAACAAACAACTGCACCTCCCAGTTGCAAACCATTTCCACTCCCCCTCCCATTCTCTAGATGACATGTCCATCATGGGCCTCCTGCACTGCCACAATGATGCCACCCGTAGGTTGCAGGAACAGCAACTCATATTCCGCCTGGGAACCCTGCAGCCTAATGGTATCAATGTGGACTTCACCAGCTTCAAAATCTCCCCTTCCCCAACTGCATCCCTAAACCAGCCCAGTTTGTCCCCTCCCCCCACTGCACCACACAACCAGCCCAGCACTTCCCCCCCACCCACTGCATCCCAAAACCAGTCCAACCTGTCTCTGCCTCCCTAACTGGTTCTTCCTCTCACCCATCCCTTCCTCCCACCCCAAGCCGCACCCCCAGCTACCTACTAACCTCATCCCACCTCCTTGACCTGTCCGTCTTCCCTGGACTGACCTATCCCCTCCCCACCTCCCCACCTATACTCCCTCCACCTATCTTCTTTACTCTCCATCTTCGGTCCGCCTCCCCCTCTCTCCCTATTTATTCCAGTTCCCTCCCCCCATCCCCCTCTCTGATGAAGGGTCTAGGCCCGAAACATCAGCTTTTGTGCTCCTGAGATGCTGCTTGGCCTGCTGTGTTCATCCAGCCTCACATTTTATTATCTTGGAATCTCCAGCATCTGCAGTTCCCATTATCTTTAAACATGGGCTGTGGTTTACCTCTCCCCAGTCTGCTCACACACTTTCGTTCTCTTTCCTCTCTGTCTTTCCTTCCTGTAACTGCAAACATTCTGCATCTGCTGTGCCCCTCATGCTGTTTCTCTTGACGTCACTTTCTCTCAGTTTCTCTTTTTCTGCACAGGCAATCCGCACACAGCAAGATTCCACAAGTGTGTTGACAGCCCGAATCTTCCCTTAGTTGGAGACCTTTGGGAGAGCTTTCTAGCAAGTGATTTAATTTTTAAATCGCTGTCCATCTTGTAAAGTGGAAAGAAAAATCAGACCAACCACGCACAGCAAGATCCAACTGTCAGTGGAGTGAGTCCAGACAGTCCCTTTCTCTTTAGGTCCACATGTGTCTTTTCTCTCTGTCTCTCTCTGACTGAATAATGATTGCAGTACATCCGGAATGTCTCTGTCCTACTCTCTCTTTCTCTCCCACTACTTCTGCCCAATTGTAAAATCCTTAAACACTCATGGCCACAATCGCTCTCTCACTTTCTCCTGTTTGCTGTCCCTGGATGCTCAAATTAACACCTGGCACTTGCCAAACATGACTCCCTCTGACTCTATCCCTCTCTCCTCTTCCTATCTGATTCCTATCTCTTCTCTTTTCTCCTGTTCTCTCATCATCCATTCACCTTTTGCACCTTCTTTCTGATTTGAGCCTTCTCTGGTCTGTTTCACTCCTACCATTTTGAAGAACTGACAGTTGAACAGAGGGAGAATGAGTGAGAGGGAGGGAGGGTTGAGAGAGACTGAGCAATAGTGAGGGCCAGAGGAGACAGGCTTAGAGACAGGGAGGGAGAGGCACCGAGTGAGAGAAAGGGGGACAGAAACATGGAGAGGTGCAGAACACAAATAAGTTGACAAACTGAGCCTCCATGAACTGAATTTTCAAACTGGACCACTCTTTATAATGTAGAGCACACTGTGGGGGGATTGACACTCAGTGAGATCCCACAAGCAGCAATGTGAAATAGTCAAACGTCCCCTCAGAGCCTAGAGTCTGGTAAACCCTTCCTTTCAGCTGGAGACTATGGTATTTATTCCTTGCATTGGGGCTTGATTTAAATTGTTGGCATCGGTTTTGGGATGCACACATTGAGCCAAAATGAATTGGAAGAGAAAGATGAAGTAAACAGGAGCAGGAAGCCATCCCTGCAGGTCCAGAGGCCTCCCATCCAATCCATGCCTCTTCACTCCGTTCCCCCCGACCCCACCTCAACACACACACACATACAAACCTTCTCCACCCTTCAGGTCTTGGAGTTAAATTCAAATCACAGCTGTATCATCATATTTCACCCACGATTCAGTGTGTTCCCTGAATCACGATCCCAGAACGTACATCATCATTCCTACTCTCTCTGGACAGATGTGCCTGGAGCTGGGCACTGACTGGACACTTAAGACACCCAAAGCCTGGGTCTATACCCCAGCCCCTGCCCTTCTGTGTTTTGTTCTTTCCCTCCCCCTTTTAACCCTCACTCATGCCTTTCTTTCTCTGTCTCCATCTGTTTCTCATTCTTGCCCCATGCCTCTTATTTGGAGAGAGAGATATAGAGAGGGAGGGAGGACAGAAAACAGAGAATGTGGAGGACACAATCAGGTCTTCAGTACATTGAATTAAAATGCTCCTCCTGAGGTTTTCATTTTAATTCAATTCAAATTAATGGCACTAAAACAACAACAAACAACAAAGAAAACGAAGAAACAGTACAGGAACAGGCCCTCTGACCCTTCAAACCTGCACCAACATGCTGCTCATCACAAATAAAATCCCCTTCTGCCTGGGGACCATATTCCTCTATTCCCAACCTATTCATGAATTTGTCAAGACAGCCTTTAAAAGCCACAATTGTATCTGCCTCGACTACCTCCCCTGGCAGCTGTTCTAGGCGCCCACCACTCTCTGTCAAAAAAAACTTGCCCCACACATCACCTTTATACCTTACCACTTTGCACCTGAAACTTATGTCCCCTGGTAGCTGACTCTTCTGCCCTGGGAAAAAAAAACTTCTGATTGTGCCACTCTGTCCATGCCCTTCATAATCTTGCGGATTTCTATCAGGTCACCCCTCAACCTCTGTCATTCCAGAGAGAACAACCCAAGTTATTCCAACTTCTCCTTATAGCAACATTCTCCATACCAGGCAATATCCTGGTAAATCTTTTCTGTACCCTCTCCAAAGCCACCACATCCTTCTAGTAGTGTGGTGGCCAGAATTGAACACAATATTCCAAATGCAGCCTAACTAAGGTTCTATAAAGCTGCAACGTTATATGCCAATTTTTAAATTCAATTCCCCGGCTGATGAAGGCGAGCATGTCATATGCCTTGTTGCCTACTTTTTCCACCCGCATTGCCATTTTCAGTGACCTGTGTACCTGTACACCCAGATCCCTCTGCCTAACAGCACTCTTAAGGATTCTGCTACTTACTGTATATTTCCCATCTGGATTAGTCCTTCCGAAATGTATTACCTCCATTTGCCACCTCTCTGCCCAAGTCACCAACTGATCTATATCCTGCTGTATGCTTTGACGGAGCTTCATCACTATCAGCAATTCCACCAACTTTTGTGTAATTGACAAAGTTACTAATCAGACCAGTAACATTCTCCTCCAAGTCACTTATATATATTACAAACAACAAAGGTCCCAACCCTGATCCCTGAGGAATACCACTAGTCACAGCCTGCCATTCAGAAACACACCCTTCCACTGTTACCCTCTGTCTTCTATGACCAAGACAGTTTTTTGTCCATCTTGTGAGCTCATACTTGACTCCTTGTGAGTTTATCTTCCATACCAGCCTGCCATGAGGCGCCTTGTCAAAGACAGTATTGAAGCCCATGCAGACAATATCTACTGCCCTACCCTCATTGATCATCTTTGTCCCTTCCTCAAAAACTCAATCAAGTTAGTGAGACACAACCTTCCCTTCACAAAGCCATGTTGCTTCTCGTTAATGTGCCCACTTATTTCCAAGTGTGAATAAATCCTGTTTCAAACAATCCTCTCCAATAACTTTCCTACCACTGACATAAAGCTCACCAGCCTGTAATTAGCTGGATTATCCTTGCCACCCTTCTTAAACAAACAACCAACATTAGCTATCCTCCAATTCTCTGGGACCTCCCCTGTAGCCAGTGAGGATACAAAGATTTCCCTCAAGGCCCAAGCAATTTCCTCCCTTGCCTCTCTCAGTATTCTGGGGTATATCCCATCAGGCCCTGGGGACTTGTTTACCTTAATGCTTTATTAATGGTTCTTTCATTAATGATGCAGAAATCACACCAGACCCCAGTTTAGGGCAGTTTAATTTCAAAGCCCTCAAAATGATGCATTCAAACCAGTGCACAGCAGGATCCCACAAACAACAATGTGACAGCAGCCAGATTATGTGCTTCACTACACAGGTTAAGGGATTAGTTCAGTCTCCAGGAATACAGCGACAGTCAGTGCTATTGTTTGAAAAATTCAGATCACTTGTCCCCTTCTCTCTCCTCTCCATCGATCTTTGATCTCCTTCTCCCTCTCTGATTTAATCTGGTACCCCAAAATCATCGTCTTACGTTGAAAAAGATTGTAGCATTTATTTTTGACAATGCTCATAAACGAAATACTTTATTTTAGTGCCAGCAATGCTGCAGTCAACGACACAGCGTGAGATCCCACATGCGGCCCAGAAGGGTTCAAATCCTAATTTACGTTCAGCAAGAGACTGTTGATTCCTTTAGGACCCCTTTTTTTTACAGAAAACTGACCCTCATCCCAGGACTTAATCTTATTTCCAGCAGCAAGTGGCTGGAGCTGGGCAATAGCAAGAAACTGGAGACCCCAAAATCAGGTATTTCTTTGACTGAAGACAAAAAGTGCTGGAAATCACAGCTGGTCATGCAGCATCCATGGAGAGAGAGCGAGCTAACGCTTCGAGTCTAGCTATCTCCTCATCAGAACTCTGAGCCTCCGTGAACTGTATTTTTTTCCCAACCTAGCTAGCACCCCATGTCATTTCATTCTCTTCCTCATGTTTCCTCTCTCACTTTTTGCCGGCATTCCAATCCTTTATGGATAATTGGGAATGTTGCAAACAAAATCTCTTTGTATCCTTTGATAACAAAGTGTGGAGCTGGATGAACACAGCAGGCCAAGCAGCATCTCAGGAGCACAAAAGCTGACATTTCGGCCGTAGACCCTTCATCTCTTTGTAACCTTTATTGTCTCCCAGCTTCCCCCATGCTCTATGTCCACATTTCCTTCATCTCAGAAATCACGTTTGAGCTGCTAAATAGAGACTAACAAACTGCAAATGCCAAGTAGACAAACAGGAGGCTGGAAGAACACAGCAAGCCAGGCAGTATCTGGAGGGAAGGAGAAGTCAATGTTTTGGGTATTACCCTCCTTCAGGACTGGGTGTGGGGTTTGGAGGGCTACAGATGAGAGGGGAAGGGATGTGGCAGAATGGCAGTGATGGGTGGACACTGGTAGTAGGTATGACCTGGTTGGTCAATGGGAGGGATGAATCTGGTTGCTGGTCGGGAGGGAAGGTCAGTAGGTGGAATGGAAAGGAGGAGGTGGGGCTGGGAAGGGAGCTGGGGAGAGGGGTGGGAAGGTTATTTGAAATTAGAGAACTCAACATTGAATCCTCTGGGCTGTAGAGTGCCCAGGCGGAAGTTGGGGGTGTTGTTCCTTAAGTTTGTGTCGTGAGTTGCTGCAACACTGTAGGAGGCAGAGGATGGACATGTCAGAGGGCAGGGCTGAAATGGGCAGTAACTGGGAGGTGGGACTGGTAGTTACAGAAGAGGTAAAGATGCTCGGTGAAACAGCCACCTAGTCTGCATTTGGTCTCACCAACATAGGGAAGGCCACATCGGGAGTACCAGACTAGGTTGGAGGAGATACAAGTGAAGCTCTATCTCACCTGGGAAGACTGTTTAGGTCCCTGAATGTAGGTGGTGTGTGGGCAGGCATTGCATCTTTTGTGGCTCAGGCGGAAGGTACCGGGGTGGGGGTTGGAGTTTTTGGTGGGGAGTGTGATGCTAATGAAGGACCTATGAAGGGAATGGTGCATGTGAAAGGCAGAGAGGGGTGGGGAGTGGAAAATGTTCTGGGTGGTCTCTTCAAAGGATGCCCACTTTGAAGAAGTCCTCTGCCTCCATCAGACATGAACTCACTGAGTCCCTTTCTCACTGCCACACTGCTGTGACCTCTTCAGGCCTTCAGCTCTTTGACCACACCATGAAACAAACCCACTCCTATAGCCACATGACCTCCCTCAGCTCCTGCCTTCACCACAACCCCATCCCTCCAGGCCTACAGGTACATTTTAAACCCTCAAAATTTGGACCTATCTTTGATGGTCCATACTCACAGCACCTTCAATGCCTCCAGAAACAGTTCCCTCTCCGGATTCTCTGCTCAACGCTCTCTGCAATGTGCCAGCATGTCTACTGCCTCCCTTCAGCCCTCTCCCAGCTCAAGGCGTCCCTTTCCCG